>NC_137284.1:58470000-60970000 GCF_054371585.1 Giraffa tippelskirchi | reverse complement strand
TTCTCTGCATTGTGTTTCAGCATTTCTTTTAAGATCCACTCCTTGGACTTAATAATCATTGTTATTCTTATTGCAATTAAGTCTGTACCTGCAGCCCAAAACTCTCCCTCTTCTTCTGTCCCAATTCTCAAACTGCGTAGTGAAGGTTGTGAATTGTGCCTCCCAGGCACCTTAAACCCAACCTGTATGCTGCCCCTTATCATCACACCCTTCTTTGGGCACTGTTCAGAACGGCAACCCACTCCAGTGTTCTTGCCTGGAGAATCCCAGGGACAGGGGAGCCTGGTGGGCTGCTGTCTATGGGGTCGCACAGAGTTGGACACGACCAAAGTGACTTAGCAGCAGCAGCAGCGCAATGAATGCCACCCCAGATCTCCAGCTGCCCCAGTCTTAAACCTGGGCTCTTTTCTGCTGATTCTCTCTCTCACCTTCCTTGAATCAAATCAATCGCTAAATTCTGTGACTTTTTCCTCATAAATGATTCTTGAATCCATCTACTTTTCTCCATTTCAAATTACCGATTTAAGCCACTGTCGTGTCTTCCCTGGACTCCGGCACCTTTCTTGTAGGTGGCCTTTCCTAGTTTTACTTGCTCCCAAACATGATCAGAATTACCTTTACAAGTACAAATAAGAGGACTACCCTGG
This sequence comes from Giraffa tippelskirchi, assembly GCF_054371585.1. Taxonomy (NCBI): domain Eukaryota; kingdom Metazoa; phylum Chordata; class Mammalia; order Artiodactyla; family Giraffidae; genus Giraffa; species Giraffa tippelskirchi. The sequence continues at coordinate 60,969,353 of NC_137284.1, read as the reverse complement.
AAGCACCGTGGATAAGAATCTGCCTGCCAATGCAGATGATACTGGTTTGATCCCTCATCCAGGAATATCCTACATGCCCTGGTGCACATAAGCCCATGCGCCACAGCTACTGAGCCTGTGTTCTAGGGCCCATGAGCCACAACTACTGAAGCCCCCGTGCCTAGAGACTGTGCTCTGCAACAAGAGAAGACATCGAAATGAGAAGCCCGTGTACTGCAATGAAGAGTAGCCCCCACTCAAAGCAATTAGAGAAAGCCCATGCAAAGCAATAAAGACCAGCGCAGTCATAAATAAATAAAAATGTTTTAGAAGTACAAATAAGACAGTGCCATTTACTCATTTGAAAACCACCAAAAACTCAAAAAGTCCCTAAAACCAAGAAACCCGTCTCAAGTCCTGTATTTCCATAGATACAGATGTATATAACCAGTGCAAAGCTCTGGATACTCAATACTGAACTGATAACAGGGGGTACCTCTGGGGAGAAGGCTAGGATCAAAGTCAATGAAGGGGGTGCCATGGGCAGGCTTACTGTTGGTGAAGAAGGACTTGTTTTATCATTATTTGCATTGTCTGAATTTTTACAATTAGAGTATTCTCCAGTAACATAGATTACTTATATATGTTAAAATAAACGGACTGAGAAAGTAAGCCTTAACTAGCTCACACGCAGGTCGGGTTCACCAGAAAGTTGTATGAATTCCCAACGTCAGGTCTCCTAGAAGAGACTTCAGACTCCCCACAATTCCTCGCAGGGGACAACACTGTCGTCTTGCCTAGGTGCGACCTGGGAAAGTACACCAAGGTGTGCTTACCTTCGTAGTCCACAGTTTGACGGTCCAGTCAAATGACGACGTGACAAACAGGTGTGAGAAGTCGATTGGGCCCACTGCCATGTGGCAGTTAATTCCTGTCACTGGGCCTTGGTGGCCTTCGAAGACTTCCCCGATGCCAGCTTTGCTGCATGAAGACCACACAAGACAAGAGTTTCAGTGGCCTTCACAAATCAGTGACTGCTTTTAAGGAAAAAAAACAAACAAAACAGGTTTGTCTCTGCATGATTACTTCTCCATAATTTTGCACAGCCATAGACCACCAGACATGAAGCTCACTGTCACAGTTACCTTGAGAGAAATAAATGCTATCTTGCTCTCAGTGATTTAAAGACAACATGGAGCAATAACATCTTTTTAATCTTCAGAATTTAACATTGAATTTTATCACTTAATCCTTTCTCAGGAGTATTTCAAAGCCCATCACTGCTGATGAAGCTATTAATACTTTGATGGAAAACACATACAGTCAACCATCAATATCCACTGATGCCTGTGATATGGAGGGGCAGCTATACCGTGCCATTTTTAGATGGGACTTGAACATCCTTAGATTTTGGTACCTGCAAGGGCTCCTAGAACCAATTCCCCATGGATTCAGACACCAGGGGACAACTATATACTCAGATCCCAGAGCTTTCATAGTTATAATAAGATGATTCTATTCTTGTGATGACATTTGGCACAACTTCCATTTTAAATCCTTTTAGAGAAGACTTAGACCTGGGTTTGATCCCTGGGTCAGAAAGATGTCCTGGAGAAGGAAATGGCAACTCACTCCAGTACTCTTGCTTGGAAAATTCCATGGACGGAGGAGGCTGGTAGGCTATAGCTCATGGGGTCGCAAAGAGTCAGACACGACTGAGCGACTTCACTTTCACTTTGGCTATAAAACTTCACATATCCTTGAGTACATGCATTTACCCTTTCAAGAAAATATTTCTCCTTTAAAGTTTTTTTTTTTTTTTTTTTTGATGTGGGCCATTTTTTAAGTCTTTCTTGAATTGGTTACAATATTGCTTCTGTTTTTTTCTGTTTTGGTTTTTTGGTCTCCAGGCATTTGAGATCCTAGCTCCCCCACCAGGAATCAAACCCACACCCCTTGCATTGGAAGATAAAGCCTTAACCACTGGACCTCGAGGGAAGTCCCTCAAGAAAATTTCTTAAATTAGGTTGAGACTCCTGAAAATGTAAAACTTTGTGGAAACCCTTGTTGTCACAAAAATAATAGGCAAAATAACTTAAATGTAATACAGAGGAAATTATGTTTTCACTGAAAGGAGGAGAGTAATTTACAAATCCACTAAACGTAAATTCCATAAGACCTTGTTTTTCTTGCTGCACAGTGTAGTAAGTGCTCGATAAACACTTGTTGAACAAAACAGCAAAGGAAGAGACAAAGGTATGCCTTTCTCCCCAAGAGAAGCACATTTGAGAAATGGTGATACACAGCTTGAAAGTTATCCACAGATATATGTCATTTCTTGAACTAAGCTGGGATTGTTTCCATCACCCATTATTATACAACAGTCTGCATGCAATAACACCCAATTAGAAAATATATCAAAATGCTGTATTTTAAAAATTCATGTGCACAAGGTTATAAATATGACAAATACAGAGGGGTTGTGGTATCTAAATATTATACCACAAAGAGTGAAAATGAATTAAGTCATTAAAGCATATGAGCTTCTGGGGCACCAGTAAATGTCAGTGTGTTGAGCAAAATTTGAAATCACTAGCCAAGTGCTGTAGTGTAACAGGCACTCAAAAATCGTGCCTGGTAAAACTGCCAACAGCAGTTCTACATGTGATCGTTTACATTCGTTCTAGAGAACTTGAGGAACTGATCTTTGAAGTGGCCCCAGGTGAGATTGCACTTGCCCGTAACAGCATCCTGAAAGGGTTTATAGGGTGCAAAATGAGAACCTTATTTAATTTATGGAAGTGGATTTGCACCTTTTCCATGTTAGCTGAAAAATAGAAATTTCACACCTCTCCTCTGTAGCCCTATATGACCCACTTAAGATTACTATGAAGCCAAACGCCTGTGACTTTATAACTTTACTAAGATCTGTGTTTTTTATTTCAGATGGATGGACCAATGTAAAAAGCAAAATCAAGCTTGTTGTAAAATGACTTGTGATTTGTACCTTGCGTGCATGCTAAGTTGCTTCAGTCGTGTCTGATTCTTTGAGACCCCATGGACTGTAGCCTACCAGGCTCCCCTGTCCATGGGATTCTCCAGGCAAGAATACTGGAGTAGTTTGTCACTCCCTTCTTCAGGTGATCTTCCCAACCCAGGGATCCAACCTACATTTCTTATGTCATTGGCAGGCAGGTTCTTTACCACTAGTGCCACCTGGGAAGCCCCTTAGGTCCCCTTCTTTTGAACACAGTGCATCTTCTGATTGTGCTTGAAAAGGAAAAGAGCCACAGAGCAAAAACATTCATCATGCAAATGATTAGTCACATTAGAGAATTAAAAAAACAAAAATCTGTAAAGTTATCAATGAACATGTTCTGGAGCCCTCACAGATAACTAAGGCCCTGGATTAAGGGAACTGAACCTGTGTCCTGCCAATTCTAATAAATGTGTAGATAAACCTGTGAGCCTTTGTTTGGTCCACTGGGCATTCTGTGCTTCTCTCCTGCCATTTACGACATTCCACCTGTCTTGCAGATGTTTATGTGTTTACCTTTCCCACCATCATCAGTTTCCTGAAGATAGGAACAAGCTTAAATGATGTCTGCATGCCTGGCAACATCTAGCAATGCCCTTTGCTGAGAGTAGTTGTGTAGTGAACATTTCCATGAATGAACAACTTTATCAGATCTTTCTATGTTTTTGGAAAACTCTGATGCATAGTTATAGCCAGTACTAATGAAGGAGGAGGGGGCTTCCTTGGTGACTCAGACTAGGTAGAGAGTCTACCTGCAATGTAGTATACCTGGGTTCTATCTCTGGGTCGGGAAGATCCCCTGGAGAAGGACATGGCTACCGACTCCAGTATTCTTACCTGGAGAATTCCACGGACAGAGGAGCCTGGCAGGCTACAGTCCATGGGGGCACAAAGAGTCAGACACGACTGAGAGACCAACTCTATGAAGTAAGACTGCTGGGCATGGAATTATAAGGAACATCTTCTTAGTCATCATTTACTCATGTGAGGAGGGAAAATACTACTGGTTTCTGTGGGCAGCAAAGTAGGAACTTCATAACTTGTATTGTGTGAATGGGAGAGTCACACGCCTGGGTCATGGATGCCTGGTTCTTTGACGAATCACAAACACACTTGAGTATGGACTTGGAACAATTCCTGGTTCCTCATGCAATCTAAATAGCCTGTGATGAGTGCAGGAGATGCAAAATCAATTGGATTAGAACTTCCAAAGTGAAAGGGAAATAACGCACCAAGGTAAACACAGTGAAACTTTCAAAATATGAGTCCATTTGTTATATCTTGTGTGTAATTTTATAATCTAGTCTAAATTACTGGGTTCCACTTCTTTCCTGAGATTTTCCTAGGAGCATTTGCCAGCCTCTCAATCAAAATAGAGTTTGTATCACCTATCTTCATTCTGAATCTTCATTCTACCTTGTGTATCTCATACTATTTTGGCCTCTGATCGGGAGGAAGGGCCCTAGGGCACCTCTCTATATTATGCAGTTATTTTCATTCTTTGTTCCTTATATAGATTTTTAACTCCTCACTTCCTATGTGCCCAGCACCAAGCAGGAAATCAATAATGAGATGGAAATAGTTCAGCAAAAAAAAAAAAAGGCAGATGGCTGAATAGTTAAAAATGTGATGAATGCTAATGCAGAAGTGATATAAAAATAAATAAAAAAACAAACCCATCTGACAGCTTGTACTCCTATCCCATTTATTCTACTTTAATTTTCTCCAAAGTACTCATCTTCTCAAACCACATATTTACTTGCTTATTAGTTTATTGTCAGTCACCCTCAACCAGAATATAAACTCCAGGTCTGTTTTGTTCCTTACTGCATTCCTTATAAAGTGATGATGCCTGACATACGGTAGGTCCTCAGGAAATATCCCTTAAACGAATGAATGAATAAAGGGAATGACAATTCTATGGAAACACAAAGGAGGAAATGATTTCCTTCATCCAAGGGAGTCAGGAGAGGCTCGTGGTGGCTTTTGCTGGCTTTGTGCTGGCTCTTGAAGGATAAGGGGTTGGGAGGATTAATCAGGCCAAGAAGAGAGAAATACCAGATGTAGCAGGAGAAACTGGATGTACAAACTCATAGATATGTAGTGGGATCAGCAATGGTGGGGGTGGGGGTGTGGCTGGAGCCTAAAGGCTGAAGCTGGGAAGGGGCAGGCGGTAAGGGCAGTCGAGAATCTTCTCTGATATGCTAAGAAGTTCGGGCTTTTTTCCTCCAGGCAATGTGAACCTTCAAAGGCTTACAAATGGCTAATGACCAGAGTGGACAGATGCTATAAAACAGTGAAGACATGAGACTGTGATTTGAATTTCTTCAGAAATGCCTTTCTCATAATGCAAGGTGTTACAATCCGGCAAGCGATAACAGACTTTCGGAAATGAAGAACACATCATGGGTAAGAAAACAGAAACTCACCTTCCATGACGACAGGCCGTGTAGACCGTGCCCTCCTCGCTGCCAACCACGAAGTTATTGACGTCTCCCGTTGGGAAAGCCATTCCAGTAACAGCCACAGGCTTGGACTTATTGTACACCAGCTCCATGCTCTCCTACCAAAACACGGCGTGATTACATTTCCTCTGTCAACTCCTTGCCATGCCAAGGATAGCACGGAAAAATCATTTGACTAAATCATCTGTTTGCTTTTCACACAGCATTACAAAAGACCCCGGCTGTGCCAGAAACCACGCTTTACTGCCCCTGACATTCAAGCTTCTGTGTATCTCTGGTTTCAGGCCGGCTGGATTTCATCAGTATGGGCTGCTGCTTCTGAAGTCAGGCAGAGATGACAGGTGAGAATGTTGAAACTAATGGTGCAGAAACTAAAGATAATACTGTAATGGTTACACTTGTCAGCCCCAGGCTTTAATAAAATACACAATACCCTTGTATTTACAAACATTCTCAAAATCAATTGTTCGTGAGAATACGCATGTATTAATATCAGATGTACAGAGCACATTTGTCAAAGCAGGAGTGTGTGTCCTCCGTGGACTAAAACCAGAGAGTTGTCACTCAGGTCATAAGAACCAGATTTCAATAGGGACTCGAATTCATGAAGGGCAGACATTGGGTGTGTAGGCTGTTAAGTCTGCAAAAAACAATGTTTAAGTTGGTCTTTAAAATAGTAAATGAGGGTCTTTATTTTATCTAAAATGATTTTCAGAATCGGGAATTCCAGTGTATTTTAAAAGACATTCTGCTGAATTAAGGACAGTGAAGAGTAGTTAGATGTAACTAACATTCTTGAATACTTCTGGTTATTTAGATACTAGGTGTATCTGCTTGGTACACCTAAAGTAATTGAAAAAAAAATTCTGAGGGATCATGTTATATTTGGAAGTTTAGTCTCTTTTATGCAAACAAATAAACCGAGGCATCGCGGCCATGGAGTCTATAAATCGGAAGCACATGCTAGCAGTCTGGAACACGCAGACCATGTGGTCATGTGACAAGCTCGCAGTCTCCGAGACCCAGACGCAGGGAGTGCCTGAGTGAGCGGATGCTGTGATGGCAGTAACACAAACCGTGCCATTGCTAAAATTAGCAGAGGGAGGGTACAGCCTCGTGGGCACCCACTTGGGACAGAGAGGGAGCAGGGCAAATGTCTCCTGTTCCCTTGTCTGCCTGCCATCCACAGCCATACCACCGAAATGCTTCCACCTCTTGCCAGAGACAGGCGTCTGCGGGCACCCTAAAACTAATAAAAATGACCCCGCAGCTCCCTCTGCGACGGGCTGTAACCTAAACACACACACACACACACACATACATTTAGTCATCAAAATGGGCAATTAAAAATTCCTAATTAGAGGGTTTACTCGTATCTGTTTGTAATCTCCAGTGCTTTTAAAAGAAAACAACATATTGCTGAGAAATTTAAGACAAAACTGTAAAATACCCACACACAACTCCCAAAACTTGTATAAATGTTAAAGATCAGCAAAAGCAGAGGAACTTAAATGGTAAGGAACTTATGAGCTTGTCCCCCCACACTAAAATGATAAAAAGAACTTTTGTTTTACTATTCTCTACATCTCTATTTTGTGGCGACTTTTGGGGGTTCTTCTTGGTTTCCACATTTCCTTACATCTCCTGAAATTTCCAGTATCTTCTAAACTTCTGATGGAGACCTCCTAGCATTGTTAGTTCAGGAAAGGGGAAAGGAATGTTAAAATTGAGAATCACCTCCTAGTTATCTTATACAATTTTCTTGATGTTTCCTCACATTGTCAAAGGCTACAACAGGAAACTCTGCTCCGTTTTTAGTTGGTGGACATTGAAGTACTTTATTCCCCCACAAAGAAAAGTGGAAAGATGTGGCTATTTGTGTGTGCATGTGTACGTGTTGTCTTCTGTGTGTGTGTACACACGTATATTCTGAAAGTTGCGTTTAGATGTCTCCCCCCCATGGTCTCTTCCACTTCTGCTCCTTCGTTTGGCTCCCATTACTGTCATCAGGAGCAGTTTGGAGATCTTGGAAGTTTTTCATTTTCAACTTCTCATTTGTTGAGCAAGGAATGGCAGGAGCCACCCTAACAAACATTCCAGAGAAGAAAACAGATGGCTGTACAAATTCTTCAAACAGACGAGGCAGTTGTCTAGGCTACAGATGTGAGCAAGGGCTTGGATTTCTGTTTCGCTGGGATACCTTTTTCTCCAAGACAAGCACCCATCAGGGATCGCTCTGCATTTGTTTAACAATGCTGTAGGGTAAGCAGGATTCCTACCGCAGCCAACTTCCATAATTACTATGCTTTAAAATGGATTATTTCATTTTCACTTGAAACTGACCTAAGGATTAACGTATTACAGTAATTACATGATGTGCGGTAAAGGAAATGGGTTTTGGCTTCCAGAGAAGGCTGCCGAAAACAGGCCCCACTCTTTCAAGTGCACCCACTGATTTGAGCTCCTATAGGATGTGAGGGTTTGGCTTTTAGGAACTCCATTCCATTAGGCAGGTATCTCTTTTAACCAGGATGCTCTTATGTGTAGGGGAAAACAAACCCACCTGTGGAGTGGAGAGCATGTCCAGGCTCCAGGAACACATTTTGCCATCGGTGGAGACGGTGATGAGGTTATGAGCATTCTGGGTCCCAACAACATTTACACAGTACACGGGATGCTGCAGAAACGTAAACATGGAGGATCAGATGCTGATCCAAGAGGAAATGCTTCCATCTGAGTGTCAAGCACATTACTCTGAAACATGGATTAAAGAGTGACATGATCCTACAATAATAGAAGCCTTGGGTCATTTGCCACTTTTGATTGGAACCTGATTTCTTTTTAAAAGCTCTGGCAGCACCACGTAGTAGTGGAAATACTCAGAAAGCTTCACCTTGCTCGGTCAGAGGCAATGCAATGGAGCTGAAGCAAGCGGGAGCCAATGAGGACTGGTGGGCCAAAAGGAACACAGGTGAATGTGTGTGACTTACATGAGGCTCCACCATGGAGTTTGGCTTTTAAGCTCACCATGAGTGATGGGAAAGGACAGTCCTCAGAAGGGTAGAATGATTTATTTTTGGAAAGAGTGTTACTAAATCTCAAGTTTAGTGCATCACAGCCACAGTGCCAAACATTTGTTAACATTCTTTATAAAAAGTGGTTAATATTCATCAGCTTCTTTTGATTTGAAGGAGAGATACTGGTGGTGGAAATTATTGGCACAAGGAACCTAGTGAGATAAAATTAGGTTCTTTTTTTGCTACAACATCTAGGATAGGATAATGATAGTTTTTTTTTTTTTTTTTCCCAAAATATTGCTAGAGTAGGATGGAGGCTTACATTTGGCCAGGGCCTTGAAAAAGGTCACTTAAACATCCCAGGAATCATGAGCAAGATGCTCTAACCTTTTGTATAACTCAAGAAGGTTATCCCACTTGGTAGAGTCCTAAATGGTAGGCTCAAATCATTTGCAGCTGCACATTAAATACTAAATGGAAGGTTAGCATAAGCAGAACCTAGCGGTAATTTGGGTTAGATTTCAGGCAGCTTAGCCTTCAGTGGCCAAACCACAACTTAGCTGATGCTTCTCTGTGCAAACAGCTGACAGTCTTTCTCTTGATGAGTTACTGTCCATAAGATCCAGCCAAAAAAACAATGAAACAATCTCTAATACTGGAATGTTGATATCATATAAAGGATGGTTCCCCAACTATTATTATCATATAAACTCTTGGTCAGAAGGAACTGTACTAATCATCAAGTGCAGCTATTCATCTGCCTCTCCCAAGACATGGTCCAAACTCTGCTGAATCTCTTACCCAATTTTAGCACTAATTCTTGGGCGATCCTGCCTTCTACCAATGGGAATAAAGAAAGCTCAAGGAGATATCTTTAGTGAAGCGCCTTCTGACATCATATTCATCAAGTCCAAAATAATACTTAGGGATTGTTCTTGTATTACACCCTTTCCACCCCCACCCCCCACCCCCCTGCCCCAGTCTTGTCTTTCTCAGACTAATCATCACCAGTTCCTTCAACTGGCTTGAGTGTCTGGTTTTCAATACCCTCCCCATCCTGGTCACTCTCTTATGTTTTGCTTTATTTTGTGTGAATTCTCCTGCCAGTGAAATTCTGAGAACGAAACACAACTGTCTACCTATACTCTGACTAACAAGATATAGACATATGGGGGCATTTAACTGTCATTTCTCATGTGATAAAATAAATTTGCCTGTACAAATGTTGACTAAGATTTACACTTGCTTTTTTGGAAATTGCATCACCTCGTTTACCCGTGTGGATAGAGAGTCAGCCAAGTCTCTATATGTTTTTCACACCGTGTTCCTACATAAGCCTTCAAATGAGTCAGCCTCAGTGGGTCTGGATAGTGGAAAGCACAGCAGAGATGTGAAGTGAAATATTCTTCTGATCAGGTCTCTGAATATTGAGAGGACTGATTGGTTGTGGACAATGCTTTCTCCGAAGTCTCTGGTGTATGAAACTCAAGGGTGAGTCATGTGGCATTCTGAGCTCTATGTGCAAATAAATGAAAGAATGGATGAGACAGATTCTCGCTTGAAATTGGCAGACCGTAATAGTGAGAATGAGAAAGCAAGGGCCAAACATTGTTACAAGCTCCAAATCTGCCTAGTGTTTTACAGCCAGAGTCCAGCGGGGGGTTTCTTTTAACCATGCAGCATCAACACAAATCGCCAGAACCTTAATGGGTCAGGACCCCTAAGGGTGGGTGTAGCACAAAAAGAAAGCATCCAGAAGGAGGTATAGAGCAAATGCCCCGAGAAGGAATGTGTGTGGGAGCCCCTCTCTGGCTTTAATCAGTACTACTGGCCTGTGCTTTCAAGAGTAATAAAGCTCAGCTTAAAAGAAAAGAGAGATGCAAAAAAACTAGAACAGAAGCAGGCACATGGGCATGCCTACTTATACACAGACACACACTCACACACACATACACACACACACATCACTACTTAATGTAAAGAAAAAAGCAACAGTGCAGCTCATTTTTCCAGTATAAAGGCCAGATTGTTTTTATTTATCTTAGGAATAAACTTGCTGTGTGGCAGAAGGTTTTTGCTTTAATTAGGATTTCCTGTTGTCCCAAATGCATATGTGTGGTGGGTGTGAAAGGAAATTAGTTAGTAATCTGTGGTGGGCCTCTTTTTCCTTAACCACTTTTGATCCTGGTGCCAATCTGCCAGGCATTAGTGGAGGTTGAAAGACAGTTACAAAATTAACTGAGCCCTTTGAGCTGTGGATTCAACAGAACACAGCAAAAGAGAAAAGAGTTGTTCTTTTCTAACAGAAGTAACTGTTTGATAACAGAGATAATGTCACTGTTTGATAATAGTATTTTTGTTGTGATGATCACATCGTAAGTTGCTTGAAAAAGATAGATGAATACTTTGGAAGAGCCCTGCATTTGGATTCTCCCCAGAAGCTTTGTGCTGAATGTTCTCATAGTTGGATTTATGACTTCTTGAAATTTCAGAAGGTATGCTCACAAACACACCAGATAGGCGCACAGAGCCAAGAAGTGGCTTCATGCTTCTTGAGCAAACACCTGCATCAAGCCTGTCTCCTCCTGCGTCACAATTTTCTGTTATTAGTTTGAAGAAGTGGGGTAGGCAAGAGCAATTTTCTAAGATCCCCAAGAACTAGTTTCACCTGCATGCGTCTTAGGTCCGAGTCAATCAGAATTAAGGCTGACTCGATATTTGTCATTTCCCATCGTCAATCTTGCAAGAAAGGGAGAATTTTCCTCTTCATGGTCTCAGCTAAAGCAACTAGCAGTCCTTTTTCAAAGCTAGATGGTTTTAAGACCAGCAGATGAAACAAATGAAGCAACCACATTAAGGAAATTGAAACAATAGTAGAGCTGTTTCCTGGGGCATAATTTGGGCATTTCAGAGAAAGGACATCAGTTCCCCTGAATGTCAGGGTAGAAGAGATTGATGGAGACATGCTTGTCTTCTCATTCCTCCTAACAATTGCTAAACACACCTGTCATTCTCTTAAAGGAAATGACAGAGTAGTTGTCTTACGAACACTATACTGAACCTCTGCTGCTAAATTATGGGTAATGGTTTTGAGATGTTGACTTTTAACCCTATGGATTATATTGTCACTGTAGACTTTACTGTTGAGACTTACACCATGCATTCCAGAATTTAAAGCCATAGCACTCCCTCAATCACAAACGGAAACAGCCTGTTGGCCAAAGTCCCATATGCCATCTCTGAAGAGAACATGCTTACTCTTCATGGTCTGTTTGAAAATATGGAGAGAGTAGCAGGGAAACATATACACTACCATGTGTACACAGATAGTGGGAATCTGCTATATGACTCAGGGAGCTCGAACCAGGGCTCTGTGATAACCTAGACGGATGGGATGGGGTCGGAGGGAGGTTCAAGACGGAGGGGACATATGTATACCTGTGGTTGATGCATGCTGATGTCTGGCAGAAACCAACACAACACTGTGAAGCAATTATCCTTCAATTAAAAATAAATAACTTTAAAAAAAAAGAAAATATGGGTTTCCACCTTATAATATACATGTGAAGAGTTTCTTGGGGAAAACAATTTCACAGAGGCCTCTTCCAATGTTTCTTTCCCTGTCCTTTTTTAGTTTTAAGCTATCTTCCCTGTTGCTTTGGGGACCCCCAAAGAGATCCTTTCTATGTGTTAAAAACGTGAAAGTTAGTCGCTCAGTTGTGTCTGACTCTTTGTGACCCCGTGGACTGTAGCCCACCAGGCTCCTCTGACCATGGGATTCCCCAGGCAGGAATACTGGAGTGGGTTGCCATCTCCTTCTCCACTATGTGTTCAAACTTGTAGATTATTAAGAGATGCCTCTAAACCCAGGGCTTTCTCCACTACTTTCCACTCGGCTTTCCTTTAGTCAGGATGTGATCACTATAAATTAGATACTTCCAGGTTGGAGTCACTAACAACAGAAGCACCTCTTGTCAGTTATGTCCTCTTTCAGGGCTTGGATGGCTGATTGGGATATAATGAGAACTGGACATACCGTGTGTGCAGCCGCAGACAAGGGCGTCCGCTGGACAGGCGTCCTCCGATGACTGCGATTATCCCACAGGACGATCTGGCCCGAGTAAGTTCCCCCGACCACCAAGTTGGGGTGGAAACGAGCAAAGCAGACAGACATCACGGAGGACTGTGGAGGGAAAGTGGAGAAAGGTATGCTATGAAATGGTCGGAGGAGGCTTGTATTATTCTGGAGAGGAAACCGCTGGTCACATTAACTCAGCACCTCCTGGAAATCACAAAGCAACTGTTCAGCACAGAGTTAGTAGAACATCATGTAACGGACACAGACTTTCCCTGGAGAGGTTGACCAATGTTTACTGCTTGAAGCTTGAGATCTCAAGTCCTGGCCATGTTATCAAATAGGCGTAAGACCCATCTTATGTACATCACCGCTCTGTGGTCTGTAAAGATTGGTTTGTAGAAATTTCCCATTTATCAATAAAACTTCATCAGAACTAATATTAATTCTCCACTGAAGTCTTCACAAAGCAGTTCTTCACTTTGGGGGCATGTCCTCATCACCGTACAGCGTTGGCAAGGCTTTGAAGACTTTCAGACAGGGTTCTTTTTTTTTTTTTTTGGCTTAATGTAGACTTCTAGGAAGTGAACTGACCTCAGACTGATCCAACTGGTTCCTCCCCAAATTCCCTCAACTCCCATGGGTATTCTCCTGACCTTCATCCTGCCCACTTCAGACAATTCTTAATGTTATTCTTTGCCTATTTTAACAAACAGCCAAAAATGGATTTTCATCTAACTCTGCCATGGCCTGTCATAACATCATGAATGTGGTTTCTAAAGTGCCACAAAAGACTACTGGGCACTACATTTTATAGGAAATTACTTAGCTGAGACAGAGCCATGATACGTTTGAAAATCAGACAACTTGGCTGTGCCACATTTGCTGAGAAGTCCATAAGGATTCCTGTTTTGCTTTAAACGGTTGCATTTACACACACAAGGGCTTGTTTTTAATAAATACATTTCATCCTTTCAACTAAATTCAATGGATGATCACGTGTTAAGGAAGGCACTGTACCAGCGTGATGGGAATACAAAGGTAGTTGTTGCCCTTGACAAACCTGTGCCCTAGGAAAGGGAACTAAAAAGCATGTGTGTGATGAACATACCGCTGCCGGTCCCTTTATGTTAGTCCATGCCTTTAAAAAAAAGTTTTTTTTTTTATTTAAAAAAGGTGATTCTCTGCACTATGTGGTCATGTGGGCAGGTATGTGCCTTGGCAAGTGGAGAGGAAGGTGGATTTTTGTCCTCACCTGTCCCTTGGGTTTGAGATGTTTATGCAGGTCACAACTTGCATACACAAGCAGCAGTCCTGCAGGCAATATGGGCCATGAATAGATCATATGAACGTGTGTGTGTGTGTGTTTGATGGGAGTGGTGAGGAAGGCTTGCTTTAGCTAGGAGTGGGGGAAAAAAGAGGGGAGTGGAAAGGGTGGGAGAGTTAGAAAGACCTCATGAAAGGGAATGTATCACTCTTGATGCAAGCGTGGAATGTTGAGCAAGTAGAAAGGAAAAGCAACAGCGATCCCTGAGAGATGGGGTAATGGCGAAGACTGGAGGCACCAAGGCGATAAACAGCCACAGTCTGGTTTGGCTGAGAAGGAGCCAGTGTGGAAGATGTGGGGAGTGGGAATGTGGCCGAGGGGTCAGAAAAGAGAGAACCCTGAATGGCAGGTACTGTTTGGATTGTTTTCTGTGGGCAACAGTGAAAAGTCACGGCTTTCTGCGCAAAAAAAAAAAAAAGAGAGAGAGAGAGACAGAGAGGATCAATTGTTGTACCAGATAAGCCAGTAAAGTGAAGAAATGACTGAAAAAGAAATGACGATCTCTTTCTACTGGGAAGCTGACTGTCCATTAAAAAAATATATCAGATCTACTATCAGCCTAAGGCTTAGAAGAGTCTCAGATTCTCCGAAGTAGAAGAATGCAGACTATTTTTCAATGTCACGTTTTCCTAGTTTGAATGATTTTCAGTTCCAATTTCTTGAACACGGGTGGATGGAGAACATGCTTGTGCCCCAATCTGGTTTTCATAAAGTTCAAGAATAACTCTCAATAATGGTACTGAATTAAAGAAAAAGAAAATAATGCTGGTCAGCTTCTTGTTTTACACATCCCACCAAAATGATTCTTAGTTTTCAACTGATGAAATTCTTATGTTGCTTGAGCTATGTTGGAGACATTTTGTTTAAAACTTCAGAAAGACTTAAAATTATCCAGGTGGTATCAACAATTGAATTTACTAAAGCTCCAATCAATACAGATAAAGGAATGTCATTAAATTTGAAAAATCCAGAATTAAACCACTTGATTGCTTCCATGTTTCACTTAAATCCCAGCAAATACTGCTCCAAACCTTGCAGTCTGTTATGAGACTAAACTAGAGAAAAATAAACAGTAAAGGTATTTTTACAAAACAGAAACACATAGTTGGTGATCAATCAGAATGCAACCCCACAAGGTGAGAACTCTAAGTCCTACTTTTACATTCATTAGTGTGTCCACCCTTCATTCATTCATTCAACACACAGTGCTCACAAAGTACTAACTAAATCACATTTCAAAAAACCTGTAAATGTCACAAAAGCTACCAATCTCCAATTCAGAATACTCTTAACATTTGATAAAAAGGCAAATTATTATGAAACAGAGACAGACTCACAGACACAGAAAACAAACTTATGGTTACCAAAGGGGAAAGGGGTGAGGGGAGACATAAATAAGGAGTTTGAGATTAGCACATACAAACTACTATATACAAAATAAACAGCAAAGTCCTACTCTATAGCACAGGGAACTATATTCAAAATCCTGTAATAAATCATAATGGAAAAGAATATGAAAGGAATAAATATACAAGCAGGCTTCCCAGGTAGCTCAGTGGTAAAGAATCTGCCTGCCAGTGCAGGGAACAGAAGAGATGCAGGTTCAATCCTTGGGCTGGGAAGATCCCCTGGGATAGGAAATGGCACCCACTCCAGTTTTCTTGCCTGGAGAACCCCATAGGCAGAAGAGCCTGGTGGGCTACAGTCCATGGGGTCAAAAGAGTCAGACACAACTGCTCATGCACACATATATTCATGTATAACTGAATCACTTGCTGTACACCAGAAACTAACACAACACTGCAAATCAATTATACTTCAGTTTTTAAAATAAGTCAAATTAATGTAAAAAAAAAAAAGAATAACAATACTTTGGAGCATCAGAGTTCTGCCATTAGAGTCTACTTTGTTTTGCTGCAAACCGATCTTTATAAGATGGGCTCAATAAAGGACAGAAATGGTATGGACCTAACAGAAGCAGAAGATATTAAGAAGAAGTGGCAAGAATACACAGAAGAACTGTACAAAAAAGATCTTCATGACCCAGATAATCACGATGGTGTGATCACTCACCTAGAGCCAGACATCCTGGAATGTGAAGTCAAGTGGGCCTTAGAAAGCATCACTACGAACAAAGCTAGTGGAGGTGATGGAATTCCAGTTGAGCTATTTCAAATCCTGAAAGATGATGCTGTGAAAGTGCTGCACTCGATATGCCAGCAAATCTGGAAAACTCAGCAGTGGCCACAGGACTGGAAAAGGTCAGTTTCCATTCCAATTGCAAAGAAAGGCAATGCCAAAGAATGTTCAAACTACCGTACAATTGCACTCATCCCACACGCTAGTAAAGTAATGCTCAAAATTCTCCAAGCCAGGCTTCAGCAATACGTGAACCGTGAACTTCCAGATGTTCAAGCTGGTTTTAGAAAAGGCAGAGGAACCAGAGATCAAATTGCCAACATCTGATGGATCATCGAAAAAGCAAGAGATTTCCAGAAAAACATCTATTTCTACTTTATTGACTATGCCAAAGCCTTTGACTGTGTGGATCACAATAAACTGTGAAAAATTCTGAAACAGGTGGGAATACCAGACCACCTGACCTGCCTCTTGAAAAACCTGTATGCAGGTCAGGAAGCAACAGTTAGAACTGGATGTGGAACAACAGACTGGTTCCAAACAGGAAAAGGAGTACGTCAAGGCTGTATATTGTCACCCTGCTTATTTAACTTATATATGCAGAGTACATCATGAGAAACGCTGGGCTGGATGAAGCACAAGCTGGAATCAAGACTGCTGGGAGAAATATCAATAACCTCAGATATGCAGATGACACCAGCCTTATGGCAGAAAGTGAAGAAGAACTAAAGAGCCTCTTGATGAAAGTGAAAGAGGAGAATGAAAAAGTTGGCTTAAAGCTCAACATTCAGAAAACTAAGATCATGGCATCCAGTCCCATCACTTCATGACAAATAGATGGGGAAACAGTGGAAACGGTGTCAGACTTTATATTTTGGGGCTCCAAAATCAGATGGTGACTGCAGCCATGAAATAAAAGATGCTTACCCCTTGGAAGGAAAGTTATGACCAACCTAGACGGCATATTAAAAAGCAGAGACATTACTTTACCAACAAAGGTACATCTAGCCAAGGCTATGGTTTTTCCAGTAGTCATGTATGGATATGAGAGTTGGACTATAAAGAAAGCTGAGTGCCGAAGAATTGATGCTTTTGAACTGTGGTGTTGGAGAAGACTCTTGAGTCCCTTGGACTGCAAGGAGATCCAACCAGTCCATCCTAAAGGAAATCAGTCCTGGGTGTTCATTGGAAGGACTGATGTTGAAGCTGAAACTCCAATACTTTGGCCACCTGATGCGAAGAGCTGACTCATTGGAAAAGACCCTGATGCTGGGAAAGATTGAAGGCAGGAGGAGAAGGGGACAACAGAGTATGAGATGGTTGGATGGCATCACCAACTCAATGGACATGAGTTTGGGTAGACTCCGGGAGTTGGTGATGGACAGGGAGGCCTGGCATGCTGTGGTCCATGGGGTCTCAAAGAGTCAGACACGACTGAGTAACTGAACTGAACTGAACTGAATCTTTACAATACCTCCATGAGGAAAAATGAGTAGACACACTTTCTTTATTTGGAAGGTTAGAAATCATGTAGTAGTTATGTGATTCATCAATTTCACTTAATTTTTAAACTTAGTATGTTAATTATGAAAAATATTCTATGCATTATAGACTATGTTGTTGTTGCTTAGTTGCTCAGTTTTGTCCAACTCTTTTGTGACTCCATGGACTTCAGTCTGCCAGGCTGCTCTCTGTCCTTTGGATTTCCCAGGCAAGAATACTGGCGTGGACTGTCATTTCCTTCTCCAAGGATCTTCCTAAATTTATTGACTGTCAGCATGAAAAGCAAAGGATGACCCAGGGATCCTGCATTGGCAGGCAGGTTCTTTACTACTGAGCCACCAGGGAAGCCCATTACAGATTATGTATAAATGCTAAAAGGAAATCTCCAGGGTGAGCCATGTTTGACATTCATATGGAAACTCTAAGGCAGTATGGTCACAATTTTCTGGATGTAAAGTTTAGAATTCAGTCATTTCTTGAGATATTCCAAAGTAGCCTGATGTTTGACATAATGGTAGCAAACATTTGGTTGACTGACTGAATTTTTTATTTTTCATCCAAATGTTTAGGTTCCTTCAGGAACAGGGGAAAACAGTCCCCCAGTTACAGCCCTGATAGAGACAGCTCCTCTTCTAATTTGGAACGTCTGCATTAAACCCCAAATAGTGTCTTAGAAAAATGCCTGCAACCTTGTGCTGTTCATACAGCTAGTCGTTGTTACCAACTGTCATGCAATTTATTGACTGTCAGCATAAAGAGCCAAGGATGATATCATCCTGTCAGTTACATCTACTGGGTAAAGAGTTAAAAAGCATTCCAGAAAAAGTGATTGATGCTACTAAAACACGTGGCTTTTTGTTGTTTTCATTTTTAACAGTACATTTCCTGAAGACATAGTCTATGAAAAACATTAATAACACTAATGTTATTTTAAGAATTTCATCACTTTCCTAGGCATTTAAAATTTGAATTCGTTCACTTATTCAGTGTCATAATAAACCACTATATTATTAATACAATTTTGACAAACACATTGGAAACAAGAAGCTTCCCTAACCTTGGTATTCTTGGCTCTATAAGAATACATATCTATATAGATATTTTTGTAGTTTTTAACTTTTTATTTATTTCATTTTATTCTTTAAAATATCAGAGCCTTGGAATTATTTTAAGAAATAACATACAGCCTTTAAACATTCAAATCAAGTAGTTAACATAAGCGGAAAAATAATGATCAAGATGATGCCAATTTGGGGACAATAGCTAACCATCTAATGAAAGTTTTCCCAACACTACAGTTGAATTCTTATTTTTACAAGGCTAGTGATTTCATTGATGTGGCCAATTTGATGGTCAAATCAGAGTCCCAGAAATATAAGCTCCTAGGTGGTAAAGTTAGTGGTAGTGGTAAAAAAATCTAGTTGCCAATGCAGGAGACATTAAGAGTAGCGGGTTCGATCCCTGGGTCAGGAAGATCCCCTGGAGGAGGGCATGGCAACCCATTCCAGTACTCTTGCCTAGAGAATCCCCATGTGTAGAGGAGCCTGGCAGGCCATAGTCCATGGGGTCACAAAGAGTCAGACACGATCGAAGCAATTTAGTACACACACACACACACGTTAAAAGCTTCATGTAAAACTGGTGAGCCTGATCGACTATATTCCAATACAAGTAACATAGAGACATCATTACACGAGGAACCACTATTTCCAACAGGTTGAGCATCTCATTTTGAATATTTACATGCCATAGTTCCCCCAAACCAAGACAAACAAGATTTTAAGACTATGTTCTGAGGGTCAGCTATCTCTACAGACAATTTCTGTTGTCCTCCACAGATGTGGTCACCCAGAGGCTCCTGAGGAACCTGTTTATTTTCTCATCTTGCACAGGCCGCCTGGTGCAAAGGCAGCCCTCCTCGTATTGCCACGTGGCCGCTTGCACGTGAGCTGACCCCCTAAAGCAGGGTTCCACGGCTTTGTCTTCTGTTTCGAGACAAAGCAGTCTATTTTACCCCATTTGCCAAGGGAATTCCCAGAGAGGGGTGGGGTAGGGGCTGCACTCACCACATCTCCCTCCTCACACTGCACACCAAGCGCATTCCATTTCAGTGGGCCCCAACCCCTAAGTGGCTGTGGGGGCTGTTTTCTATTTCACAGAGTTAATCCAGGCCAGCTTAAGGATGGCACTTTCCCTTCACCACAGATCCAGATGCCCAGGGCAAACAGCCTTTGGTCACCACTGGTTGGGCGGCAGGCCCTCTGGTTGCCTGGGTCCTTTTGTGTGGAGCACTCTGCCCACCACCCAGCTATCGTGCCTGGGCAGGACAGATAGGGGCCCTGTATTGAAAAGCATCTTATTTCAAGTACCATCTCTTCTGGGGAGAAGCTGGTCCCGGAGAGGGAATGGCCATATTGTTGCCATATGCTGTTTAATGGCAGCTGACATTTTACTTGCCTAAAACCAAATACTTAGCTGTTAGAGGCTTGTGAGGCAGACAGATCAGATGTTTCTGGCTACTCATGAGCTAGTATATATTTCTGAAAGCACCTAAGAAACCCTCAAAGATATTCCTCTTGTTAATGGAAACAAATGTAATCGGAGATCATTGCTGTTGAAAACATCTCTTCTAGGCAATCATGCAGCACTAGGCATCTGACAATGGAGAAGGTGTGAAGGTGGAAAAACCAAGACATGAGTCATGAGTTGGGCATTTAACTTTGAGATGAAGGGAAGGGTCTTTCTTCCTTCAGAGCTCTCTTTTCCTATGCCTAAGTCGCTATCCTACAGTGCACATGTCATTTTTCTCAACTCTAAAAGGAATCACCTACTGAAAGTTATCACCCCATTAGTAATGGGGTGTCCAGGAGCAAAAGTTGAATTAGCTTGCTTGCTACTTCCTGACTCAGTTTGTATTTTTTTAAGAAAATCAGCTGATTCTAAAATCTGATTTCTGGGAGATTAGAAACCACTCATTCCAATCAATCCTAACGGAAATCAAACCTGAATATTCATTGGAAGGACTGACGCTTAAGCTCCAATACTTTGGCCACCTGATGTGAAGAGCCGATTCACTGGAAAAGACCCTGATGCTGGAAAAGATTGAGGGCAGGAGGAGAAAGGGGCGACAGAGGATGAGATGGTTGGATGGCACCACTGACTCAATGGACATAAGTTTGAGCAAACTCTGGGAGACAGTGAAGGATAAGGAAGCCTGACGTGCGGCAGTCCATGGGGTTGCAAGGAGTTGGACACGACTGAGTGACTGAACAACAACAACAATATTGCAATGACTTTTCTTCGAATCCCTCGGAATTTTCATGCCTCTCAGTATCGTGTGTGCCTAGACCTAGGCTGTGTGCTGAGTACATAAAAGTGAGTGTGCAAACCACAGTGAGATGCCACTTCACATCCACTAGGATAGCTATAATTTTTAAATGTTTACATGTCAATTATACCTCAGTAAATCTAGGGGAAAAAAACAAACAAAAAAAGGAAAATGGTAACTCTTGGTAAGGCTATGGAGAAACTGCAACACTCAGACAATGCTGGTAGGAATGTATAACAAGGAAAACAGTTTGGCAGTTCCTGAAACCAATAAACACAGAGCTAACATCTGACCCAGCAATTCCACTCCTAGGTTTATTCCCAAGATAACTGAAAACATGTAATTACTAGAACTGTATATAAATGTTCATCGCAGCATTATTGATAATAGCCAAAAAGTGGAAACAACCCAAATGTCCACCAATTGAGGAATATATAAACATGTGGTGAATGCATACAACACAATATTATTCAATAAAAATGATGGAAGTACTGATACGTGGTATAACATGAATGAACCTTGAAAAGACACTAAGCGAAAAAAGTCACAAAAGGTCACATATTGTATGATTCTTTTATATGAAATGTCCACAATAGGCAAATCCATAGAGGCAGAAGGTAGCTTAGTGTCTGCTTTGAAATGGGGATGAGGGGAGAATGGGGAATGATTACTAATGGGTCTGGGTGTATTTTGGGCGGAGAGTGATAAAAATATTCTGGAGTTAGACAGTAGTGATAACTACACAACTCTGAATATACAACATCGAATTTTATACTGTAAAACAGTGAATTTTATGTGCATGACTTACATCTCGCTTTTAATTTTTTTTAATTTTTAATTTAAAAATTTAATTAGAAATTTTTAAACCTATCACTATATGTGGAATCTAAAATATGGCACAAATGAACCTATCTACAAAACAGAAACAAATTCACAGACAGAGAACAGCCTTGTGGTTGTCAAGGGGAAGAGAGAGAGGGAGAGGGATGGGCTGGGAGTCTGGGGTTGGTAGATGTGAACTATTACATTCAGAATGGATAAACAACAAGGTCCTACTGTATAGCACAGGGAACTATATTCAATATCCTGGTAAAAACCACAACAGAAAACAATACTTTAAAAAGGATGTATATATGTGTAAAACTGAGTCACTTTGCTGTAGAGCTGAGGTTGGAAGAACACTGTAAATTGACTATATTTTAATTTAAAAAGAAAATTAAAATTAAAAAGTAAATTAAAATTGAATCCATAATTAAAACTCTTCCGACAACAACGAAAAAGGTGGTGTGCTGACATGGTTCCAATCTCGTGAACTTTAACAACCTCGTTTCTTATTTTCAGGACAACCGTCTAGACTATTTTGACCACTCTTTCCTCAAATAATCATTCGCTTTTCTTCCCTGTGAAGAGCTTCTTCAGTTTCTACTCCCCGAGAGGTTCTGGAGGTGGAAGAGGAGGGTTGACACACTTGGAGTCTCCAGAGCTGACTTCCTGCTCTGGTATCTACTAGTCATGTACATCCTCTAAGCCTTAATTTTTTTTTGCACAGCGGAAAATTATTTAGTTTTAAAAATGGTGGTGAAATATACATAATATAAAATTATTAACCATTTTTAAGTATATCATTCAGGGACATTAAATACATTCACATTGTCATGTAGCCATCACCATCATCCATTGCCAGAATATTTTCATCTTGAGTTTCAAACTCAAACTCCCTGTCTATTAAACATGAGTTCCCCATTCCCACCCTTCTCTCAGTCCTTTGCAATCAGGATTTTACTTTCTATGAATCTATTCTAGGAATCTCATATAAATGGAATCATATAGGTATTTGTCTTTTTGTGATTTGTTTATTTCACTTAGCATATGCCTTAAAGGTATTATTACACCCGCGTAACATTACAAGTATTAGTGCATCCACACTGTGGCATATATCAAAATTTCTTTCCTTTTTAAGTCTGAATAATGTTCCATTATATGCAAATAGCACACTTTGTTTTTCCATTCATCTGTCAATAGATACTTGGGTAGCTTCCACCTTTTTGGCTATTGTGAAAAATGGTACTATAAATATGGGTGTACAAATATCTTTTCAAGACACTGCTTTCAATTCCTTTGGGTATATATATGTAAGTGGAATTGCTGGATCATGTGTGTGTGTTCAGTCACTAAGTCATGTCCAACTCTTTGTGACCCCATGGTCTGCAGCACACCAGGCTTCCCTGTCCTTCAGCATCTCCCAGAGTTTGCTCAAACTCATGTCCATTGAGTCGGTGATGCTATCTAACCATCTTATCCTCTAGCACCCTCTTCTTATGCCTTCAATTCTTCCTAGCATCAGGGTCTCTTCCAATGGGTTGCTGGATTTAATTTTCTAAGTCATATGTACCTGTACCCATTTGTTGACACTAATGCAGATGGTTAAGCAAAACAGGTGATCTTTGGAGAGGGGAAAAACCCACACTTCACACACACACACACACACACACTATATATATATATATATATATTATATATAGTATTTGCTTTACAGGGAAATTTTTCAGGGTTTGCAAAAGGATATGCGATTGGTAGTAAGAGACACAGAATGTTTATGAAGAAAAGGCATTTTCTTTTCTCTTTACATCCGAACTCTTTTATAGTTGCAATATACAGTCTCAAGATGGCACATACCTACAGTTGAGGAAGGGGTCTTGAGACCTCCTAAACTGCATACTCAGTTTTTTGGATATTGTAATAAAAAAGTATTATCACGAAAAAAAAACAGTTTTAATTTTGTGAGGAACTGTCATCCTGTTTTCTATAGCTGTTCCATTTTACATTCTTACCTGTAATGTACACAGTTTCCAATTTCTCCATCCTTGCTGATACTTATTTTCTGCTTTTCTGTTTGTTTTATTTTCATAGTAACCATCCTAATTGAAGTTAAGTTCCATCCTAAGCCACATTTTCAGTTCATAGTAGGAGCATGATAGTTCTTGCCCTGCCTAGAAACAGGGCATTTTCTTTGGCTGTCTTCCCAGAGAGAATTGAAAAAGATTTAAATTTATTTTAATTCTCTTAATTGAAAAAGATCTCAATTAAGTAATGCAGTTTAAAGACAATAAACAATATGCCCCCATTGCTAACTGCTAAGTCGCTTCAGTCGTGTCCGACTCTGTGCGACCCCATAGACGGCAGCCCACCAGGCTCCGCTGTCCCTGGGATTCTCCAGGCAAGAATACTGGAGTGGGTTGCCATTTCCTTCTCCAGTGCATGAAAGGGAAAAGTGAAAGTGAAGTCGCTCAGTCCTGTCCGACTCTTAGCGACCCCATGGGCTGTAGCCTACCAGGCTCCTCCGTCCATGGGATTTTCCAGGCAAGAGTACTGGAGTGGGGTGCCATTGCCTTCTCCACCTTCTACTGTGAGGAAAGTTTAAATCAAACCACCATTTCTAAGCCAAATTCCAAAGTCACCTTTGCAAGTACATAATTTAGGAGTGGGCAAGAAACTGTTAGAAATGACTACTTTGTGATTTGAACTAACATTTCCAGAGAAAACCAGTGGTCCAGACGAGTTTTCATTGTGGCTCAACAAATCTTTCCTAAACAGTTCTGATAATAATGCTTGGTCCTGCCTTGACAATATAGGTTGAGAAACTATCTCCTAGAAGTTTTACTGCACTTTTGTTACATGTTTTAACTCTTTGGAGTCCTTATTTTGACAACCCTCCCTCCTTCCTGGGACACTGTCTCTGGTGTAACATATTTTCATGCTTGGTTATAGCTCCTGTGTTGATGGCAATTCCAAGTTCTGCCATTTATTGACATTGGGTAATGAGGAAGAGGAGGAAGAGGAAATAGCGAACTGTTAGCACCAGAGATAACTCTACAGTAAAAGCCATAACTGGCTTCATGCCACATTATTACTCATGCACACTATATTGCAAGCCCTGCCGATTTAGGAGAATTCAGGTCCTAAATCATACTTAGCAGTCCCTTCAGTGCAAGAATTTCTGAACACAATAAAATTCTAGGGAAATGGGATGATTTTCACACTGCTTCCAGCAATCTCGCTGAAATAGGATTTTTTTTTTTTAATGTTACTGTGTTTCACACTTTGAGTTGAGCTAGGACTTACTTATCTGTGATGTGACTTCACATCTGATTATTGTTATTCATCATTTGCAGGTGCATGGACCCCTCAAGCTATTTTCTAAGTTGGTGTTACTCCAAACTTGCCTGTACCTTAGCATCATCTGAGGACCTTTTAAAAATTCCCCAGTGCTCAAGTCATATACCATACCAAGTCATTCAGAATTTCTGGGGGTAAGACCCAGGCATCAAGATTTTAAAAAATTCCACAGGAAATCCCTATGCGCAGTCAAGTGAACAGTACTATTTTAAATCAACGGTTCTTGAACTTATCTGAACATAATTATTTAGACAGTTAATTAAAATCACAGGTTTCAGGGTCTCAGGCTGGATCTACTGGATCAGAAACTGAAGAGGCTGGGAGGTCTGTTCTTTCCATCACTGAGAAATTTGGAAAAGCTGAAAGCAATGAATTAGTCAAGTAGGACTGAAAGTCACTGTGGGATGAATCTCCTGTTGCATCGATGAAGGACATGCCTGGAATGTTTCCAGTCATGGGGTCGTGCACTTATTTGCCTAACCTGGCCAACCGAGACACATATGATACCATAAAAGTTCCTCTGCCAAAGTGTCATTGATCAATTTCCTTCAGTTTGACTTGCTAGTGTTTTCATCTCTCCTTGCTTCCCCTTCCCTTCTAAGGAGGCTCTTAGAAAGTGATCAACGAGAGGGATAGTGAAGGTTTAGGTCCCAGGCTCCTTTCAGCATCATGCTCCAAGCTGACACTGAACACCCAAGGATTTTCTTGTTTATTATTGGGGGGTGGGTAATGAACATTATTAGGCTTCCCTGGTGCTCAGCAGTAAAGAATATGTCTGCTAATGTAGGAGACATAAGAGATGTAGGTTTGATCTCTGGGTCTGGAAGATCACCAGAGAAGGAAATGGCAACCACTCCAGTATTACTGCCTGGGAAATCCTATGGAAGAGGAGCCTGGTGGGCTACAGTCCATGGGGTCACAGAGAGTTGGGCACAACTTAGCGACTAAACAACATCAACAATGAACATTATCACTGCCACTCTGGATTACATGATTCATGATTATTTACTTGTAGGGGTATTCTAAATTTTTTGAGCATCTACTAAGTACCAAACATGCTGTATACATCTCTATATCAGTCCTATTAGATGGGCGATTTCGCCTTTTTTTTTCCAAATTAGAAAATACTCAGGCAAGTCAAGTCATAGGCTCAAGATCAAATGAATAGTAAGTTGCATAGCCCAGATTTGAACTATGGCTTGGCTGATTTAGAAGTCAACATACTGTGAAACCTTGCATCAGTTGAATGCAGGTGCATTTTCTCTTTGGGATGCACAATCGTCCGTCCGCCTTCTGACTTCATGCTGTGGGACTCATGATCACAGAACACCTCATGCATCCTAACAGGGCTACAACAGCTCTGGCGTGGAGGCTCCAACCCCTTTCCAGATGGACTTCTATTTCCACTGTAGGAATCGACCACCTGACTCTACAACTCCTAGTCTACCAGTTTTGACAGGTGACAACAGAACTAATTAGCACCAGTGGTGGTGATATTTACCATGAGGTGGTTCCTTCCTGCTGAGAATTGACTGAGACCAGTTAATCATTTCATGGGAGTCAGCTAGCAGCTGGAAACCAACTGGGTCACTAATGACAAGCTCTGCACTTACTGTCATGGCTTTGGGAAGAAATGCTGTTTTCCCCTTGTCACCATGCAGGTGGCGCTAGTGGTAAAGACTTCATTTGCCAATGCAGGAGACACAAGAGAGGTGGGTTCGATCCCTGGGTGGGGCAGATCCTCTGAAGAAAGGAGTGGCTACCCACTCCAGTATTCTTGCCTGAAGAATCCCATGGACAGAGGAGCCTGGCGGGCTACAGTCCATGGGGTCGCAAAGAGTCGGACACTACTGAGCAACTGACCATACAATGTCACTATGCAGCCAAATAAAAAATGCCATTTCAGTACAACCTGCTGCTGCTGCTGCTAAGTCGCTTCAGTCGTGTCCGACTCTGTGCGACCCCATAGACGGAAGCCCACCAGGCTCCTCTGTCCCTGGGATTCTCCAGGCAAGAACACTGGAGTGGGTTGCCATTTTCTTCTCCAATACATGAAAGTGAAAAGTGAAAGTGAAGTCACTCAGTCGTGTCCGACTCTTTGCAACCCCATGGACTGCAGCCCACCAGGCTCCTCCGTCCCTGGGATTTTCCAGGCAAGAGTACTGGAATGGGGTGCCATCACCTTCTCCATGTATTGAGGTATACCCACTCCAGTATTCTTGCCTGGAGAATCCCAGGGACGGAGGAGCCTGCTAGGCTGCTGTCTATGGGGTCGAACAGAGTCGGACACGACTGAAGCGACTTAGCAGCAGCAGCAGCATAGCAGATTAAGAATGTTGTGATAGTTTTAGGTGAACAGTGAAGGGACTCAGCCATACATATACATGTATCTATTCTTCCCCAAATCCCACACTCATCTAGGCTGCCACATAACATTGAGCAGAGTTCCATGTGCTATACCAAACTTCCTATCTGCCCTTTCCCCTCAGCAACTGTAAGTTCCTTTTCTAAGTCTGTGAGACTTAGCCCTTGTTTTTGATAATCTTAACTTTTTTGAGGAGTACTGGCAGTCAGGTATTTCCCTACATGCCTGTCAACTTGGGTTTGATTTTTTTCCTCGTAATTAGCCCTAGACATAGATATTCTTGGTCTTAGGAAACACCTGAACAACAACAACAAAATCCAACAATTTGAGACCATTTGGCGAAAGGGGTTTATAACACTCCCACACTCACATTCAATTTTTATAAATTTGGTTATTCCAAATCTTTACTGTGAATAAAGCAAGGTGAGGATAGGCCATCATCTCTGACAATAATGCTTAATGAAATGTGTTCAGGTCAAAGAAGCTTCTTCAGTCTAGACTTTCCATCATTGACTAACCATTTAGGGTCTCCTTTTTGGGAAATATGAAACCCAGGTTGCTCTGCCTAAACTAGAACAGGGGTGTGGTGCAGGCTGAAAGCACAATTTTGCTTTACAAAAGGGACAAAAGAAAATAGGAAGAGATGAATATATGGGTTGTTTTATAAGTTAAAAAGCAGGAGCTTTCTTCAAATCAAATGTCTAAATCCTGCCTAATTAAAAACAGGAAATTGATATTTGGATATGGCATGTGTTGACATCTACCCCTTTGATTTATATGAGTATGAACTAGAGAGAACAGATTATTCGAGAGAGAAGAAAACAAGTTCCAGTTTGACAGGAAAAGAGTGTAGGCAGCATTAGCTTCAGTGCTTGTTAAAACATGAAGGATTAATTGCAAAAGGGAGGGAAGAATTGTGAATGTCTCCAGTTTAGCATCTCCAAAAATGCTTAGGGTTTCAGAGAATGGTTCATCCAACCACATGAAAGTGACGCTAAGGGATTCAGCCACACGACTCCTCTAAATCCAGGGCTGGGACTGCTCCACTTTTTACCATCAAACCATCTTACTTAAGAGTGTAGCCACAAATTAAATTTATTTTCTATTAGAAAAGTACTAAATCCTTTCAAGGGGGGCAAACAACACTCAGGAATATGGATGGCTCCCCCCCACTCCTTCCCCTCTACTCCCTCCTTGATGGAGTAAGTCATGTAAAAATATTAAAAAAAGAGCTTCTTAGTCTATGAATTATTCCTCAGCTATATAAAAAAGACAATAGTGGCTTTCAGCTATAAAATTCATCAGAATTCAGGTAGCAGGCTTTTTTTTCCCCCCAAACAATAAATAGGCCAATCAGATTTAGAACTATTGTTTTGGCTGAGTAAAGAGAGAAATGTATGTGCACACATGGGAAGTACATGCGTGCTCAGTCGTGTCCAACTCTTAGTGACCCCATGGACTGCAGCCCACCATGCTCCTCTGTCCATGGGATTTATCAGGTAAGAATACTGGAGAGGGTTGCCATTTCCTCCTCTAAGGATTGTACTGGCAAGAAGGTGTAAAAACAATTGCATGATAAATCTGTGTCATGCTTTGTGGGCCATTTCTTTCTGAATTCGTAGGGTTCAGGTTTTGTGCTAGAGGAGGTCCAAAAATGAGGAAGAAAATGCAGTCTCCATGTGTCACCTGACAACCCCCTGCTGATAAAATAAACCTATATTTGGGGACTCCACCCAAAGAGTCATGGAACCTCCCACATTAGATCATTACCAAGCCACTTAGGTTAGAAATTATAGGGGGACTGTTAAAGAAAAGAAAAATAAAAACCTAAAGTGTTCCACTCTGTGCAGGCTCTTGACATGAGTTTTCTGAGTTACTGTGGTGCTTTTTTGCCAACGGTGATGGTGCATGAAATCAGTTGGATTATTCTAAATTTAGCAAGAAAGTAAAAGAATTTGGCAGGAAGAGGTGCTTTCTCACATTAAAATTAGATGGTGAGTAAAGATATTGGGGAGCAAATGGGAAGTGAGGTTCTACAGCCAAGAAGCTTCTTTGTCTCTTTTTATCTGCCTGGAATTACTTAGATATGCCTATGCCTAAGGCACGGAGATGAACCAGATGACCTCTTAGGGCTGTGTCTAGCTTGCTGGTTCTACTGATAAACTGCTACTTTGAAGTACTGAAAAGGAGGAAAAAAACCTCAGTTTAAGTGCTTGCTAAAAGATCAACACAAGAGACAAGCGTAAACTGAATTTTTGTGATTGTCATCCAATCCCAAGTCTCACCCATCCCCCACATTCTACACCAATGCTTTTTCCACCGAAGATTCTTTGATGTTTAACAAGAGACCCAAAGACTGAGAGTGAGTAGTGTGGAAAGGGACAGAAATCTGTCCTGGTAGTTCATTTCTAAGTGGAGATAAATCCTCTTAACATAACATTTATGTATACTTAGAAGACTAACGGATAAATGGGTATCAAATTCCCAACTGTTCAACCTGAGCTAGTTTTTCAAAGAAGCACAAATAATAAACAAGCTCAGAGACAAACAAAAATGTATGAATAAAAATTCCTTTAGGATCAAATGATTAAATTTATAGCACTTCAGAGATTTCTGTCTTTTTTATCCCTCAGGCAAAAACCCTATTTCACAAGACTTAGAATGCACAAATTAAAGGCCGTTTACATGGAGTTTGAAGTTCTCAGTTCTGGAAAAAGAATCTGAACCTTGTCCTTCACTCAATTCTACGGGTGACAGCGCTGGCTAGCTGGAAGAAAGGTGATCACACTTCTGCAACACATCTGTCAGGGTATACTCAATGTGTACATCAGCCAATTATCACAATGGAGTGTGTAAATAAAAATACACAACGACAAAAAAAAAAACGCACAGGACAATATTTTTTTCTCCTTTTCCCTAAAAAGGAAAAAAAATGATTTTATGTAATGAATAGGAGTAGTTTTCATGGTAATCTGACTTTTGCTTACAGACTTGTGATGGTGAGTATTTTACCTTAGGGATCGGTGGCTCAGAGATCACATGGTACCCAGTGTACCTTTCTAAGAGTCGAAAAAGGAGAGGTGCCCCATGGTCCTGGGGAAGCAGGAACAATATGCAACCAGACAGTGAAGAGTTAAGGAAAGCTTCTCAGGCTGCTAATGAACTCCATCCTGCCCTGGTGAGACCATCCTCCTTTTAAGTAAGAAGTAATTTAATCTGCATCGAACTCAGTTGTATTTGGGCTTCATCCAATCTAAGAGTATCGGTGTGATAAATTATAATGAATTGTCTGCAGTACTTCACAAAGTGACAATAACAGACCTGAAAAACAAGATTTCTAAGCCTGATTTTCCAGCTCCCTTTGAATGCTTCTCGCCTTATCCCTGTCGCACCACTCCAAAACTTGAGAACGCTTCTTACACTGGAAGTTATGTGCTTCTGGCCCTATTTGATTAGATCCACAGTTGTTGGCCGTCTCTATTAAATCAAGTCCCACACTTGAACATGACACCAACAGTGAGACCCGCCAAATTCTATAGCAAGAGAGCTAACATGGCTCCCTTCACTTCCAAAGGGCTTCTTTCCATGTGAGTCTCCTTCTGTAATCCACACTGTGGGCCAGGAAGTGGGTTAGTGAAATAGACTAGATCTTAGTTCACGTTCTAAAAAAGCGGCTGGATCAAGGCACCCTAGAGTTTGATCTGTAAGGAAAATAGGCCAAGACTGAAAAGGGGGTCAGGAAACTCAAGTTCTGGTTGAGTCTGTGACTGTAGTTGTATCACTCAACTCCTTTGGGATGTAGTTTCCTCATTTAGGTCAACAACCATTGCCCTAGAGAATAGATCACCTCCTTTCCATTTCATGACTTAGATAGTTTCAGCTCTTCAGGATGCAAAAGCAGAGCTGATAGTTTATAGAACATCCCTCACAAATAAAAGATCAGACTGGGGTGAAATGGGTTGTTGTGATGGTCAGAGGACAGCAGCCTTTGGGGAAACACACAAAACTTGGGTGGGAGAAGCAGGATGGGATTGGTTTCTTCCTAGTCATAGGATACAGATGTTGCTGTGTAAAGATCCACGGACTGGTGATTGAGAACGATTTTCTGAGAAAATCACGTTAATTCTACCAGGTTTCACTTTTTCACAGGCAAAACACAATGGTCACGTTGGACGTGTGAGCCTCACTCACAGGGGCAGGGGTTCTCTTCTCTGTGCTGTGCTTTGTGCTTAAGATGCTTCTGAGGACCAGGAAATACCTGTATTTGTTTCTCATTGCTGCTGTAACAAATGATCCTACACTGAGCATCTCAGAACAATACACATTCATTACCTTAGAGTTCTGGAGGTTAGGACTAAAACTGATGGGGAGGGCAGAGGTACATTCCTTTCTAGAGGCTCTAGGGGAGAATCAATTTCTTTGCCATCTTTCCAGCTTCTCATTCTTTGGCTCATGGCCACCTTCCATCTTCAAAGCAGCAATAGCTGGTTGAGTCTTGCTCACATCTCATCACTTTGATTCTGCTTCCATCATCACATTTCCTTCTAAGTCTGACTCTCCTGCCTCCCTCTTTCATTTATAAGGACCTCTGTGATTACACTGGGCACATCCAGATAATCCAGGATAATCTCCCCTTCTCAAGATCCTTAATTTAGAACATCTGCAGAATCTCTTTTGCCATGTGAGGTAAAACACTGAGTTTCCTGGTATTAGTAGGTGGGCATTATTCTGCCTACCACAGTGTTCAATAAATAGTTGATCAACTTATAAATATTTTGAGAAAATGGTAAGTGAAACATTTTGCATTATTTATAAGGTTAACTCATTTCCACGGCTTGTCAGTAGCCAAAGTCACAGTCACAGATATACTGGACATTTCTGATCCCTCCTAGACACACAACCGTCATACTCATTCAAGTTCAAGTGCACTTCACCCTGTTTTGGCTTTAAAAATGCATTCTGGTTCTATCTTACTCTCTTTCACCTAGTAGACAGAATACAATCTTCTGTGACAGATTTTTCCTGACCAGATTAAATGAATTGTTCACTGTCACACAGAGACATAGACTTTTTACTTCCCTTGTATTCTATTTCATACTAAACTCCTTTCCTCAATTGCCATTTCAGACAGATCAACCAACAAGAAGAGGAGGTGGTAATCTTCAGGCAGGAATGAAGATGCACACAGCACACCGCAATTCTACTAGGAAAAACTCAAGCTCTAGTAACACCCTGAGTTATGTATCTCTTCCCTCCAAAATGAATCCTTCAAATCTAAGTCATGATCAATGAGCTGGTCTCACATTAGAGGTGTTACCAAACATCACATCAAGATTCAGACACCATCTGTCAAAACTTTTTCAAATCTGTCCACATGGCATTATAAAATATGACAATAATCCACCTCCAAGTGTCACCCAACCCTCCTCCCACCAATGCAGCTAAAGTTTCATGGTGACTTTGGCAGGCCATCTACAGGAACTTCATAATGGACACTTACAAATTTTCATTCTGAAGTTTTTCGATTGTTTTGAAGCAAATGATATTTTATACCTGTTCATCTATATCACTTGGACAAACTTCTACTAGTTCTTAGTCAAAACAATTACAGAAACTCTGTCGTTTTTTACTTAATTGCAGCATTAATAAAGGGATGACAACTTAGTATCTCCCAATGCCCAGTTCTATCCATGTATTATATATAACTGGTATTAAAGAGTAATTGAGAATTGGAAATCAAATATTCTACATAAGTATGTTGACAGATAGTGTTGAGAACTAGATTGACATGTGAAACAGCACTTCAGAATCTGATACCCATGCATTCTCTTCTCTTAAACATGGCAAAGATATCAACCTGTATGAAAGATGAAGTCCACAGATTTACTTATGGATTATCTTAAGTAAAAACAAAATGTCTCTCTGTAGCCTAGAGGAAATAATTGTGCAAGACTCACAAGATGCAAATTCTCTTGAGCAATTTCTCCTGCAGTTTCAGTATGTCATTAAATATTTAGCACTTGTTTGCATGGGGCTTCCCAGGTGGGACAGTGGTAAAGAATCTGCCTGCCAATGCAGGAGACACAAGAGATGTGGGTTTGGTCCCTGGGTGGGGAAGATTCCTTGGAGTAGGAAATGGCAGTCCACTTCAGTAATCTTGCCTGGAGAATCCCATGGACAGAGGAGCCACAGTCCATGGGGACGCAAAGAGTCAGACATGACTGAGTGACTGAGCAAGAATGTGTGTTTGCACATCTAGACCTCCTGATATAGGTTTAACACAGCACATAGCTCTCACTGAAGAATGTGAATTTCTACAGGAAAATCTAGTTCAAAGGAAACCAATCTCTACTGTATTTTCTTTTCTTTTCCTTGTTTAACTCCATGTTCTTAAACATGAGCTTTAAAATGCAAAGAAACTAGGAAAACTTATGTGTGTGTGTGTGTGTGTGTGTGTATGTAAACATATATTTACTATGAAAAAGACAAACACAAAACAAAGTTGAATTTCTAAACAGCTGTTTCTAGAGTCAGAAACCTTGTGTGCACCAGGTCCAAGGGAAAGGAGCAGACACCCCTACAAGAGACTGAGCCAGACTTGCCTTTGAGTGTTTAACTGTCTACTGTGGATGCATGGGTCAGCAGTGGTCTGCCACAGTGACAGGGGCTCTGGCTGCAGCAGACCTGGGAGGCATGGCATGTGGCATAAGTCCTTTTGGAGGAGGTCGCCATTAGCTCCACTATAGAGCTGCCAAGCAGATGACCCACAAACTGGAGAACAATTACACCAAAGAAGTTTTCGCACTTTTGTAAAAGTTCTAGGATCCACAACAGACTTCCAAATCTGGGAATCCAGCAAGTTCAGTTCAGTTCAGTTCAGTTGCTCAGTCATGTCTGACTCTTTGCGACCCCATGAACTGCAGCATGCCAGGCCTCCCTGTCCATCACCAACTCCCGGAGTTTACCCAAACCCATGTCCATCAAGTCAGTGATGCCATCCAGCCATCTCATCCTCTGTCATCCCCTTCTCCTCCTGCCCCCAATCCTTCCCAGCATTAGGGTCTTTTCCAATGAGTCAACTCTTCGCATGAGGTGCCCAAAGTATTGGAGTTTCAGCTTCAACATCAGTCCTTCCAATGAACACCCAGGATTGATCTCCTTTAGGATGGATTGATTCGATCTCCTTGCAGTCCAAGGGACTCTCAAGAGTCTTCTCCAACACCACAGTTCAAAAGCATCAATTCTGCGGTGCTCAGCTTTTTTCACCATCCAACTCTCACATCCATACATGACCACTGGAAAAACCATAGCCTTGACTAGATGGACTTTTGTTGGCAAAGTAATGTCTCTGCTTTTCAATATGCTATCTAGGTTGGCCATAACCTTCCTTCCAAGGAGTAAGTAAGTGTCTTTTTATTTCATGGCTGCAATCACCATCAGCAGTAGTTTTGGAGCCCCCCAAAATAAAGTCTGACACTGTTTCCACTGTTTCCCCATCTATTTCCCATGAAGTGATGGGACCAGATGCCATGATCTTAGTTTTCTGAACGTTGAGCTTTAAGCCAACTTTTTCATTCTCCTCTTTCACTTTCATCAAGAGGCTCTTTAGTTCTTCTTTACTTTCTGCCATAAGGGTGGTGTCATCTGCATATCTGAGGTTATTGATATTTCTCCCGGCAATCTTGATTCCAGCTTGTGTTTCTTCCAGCCCAGCGTTTCTCATGATGTACTCTGCATATAAGTTAAATAAGCAGGGTGACAATATACAGCCTTGACGTACTCCTTTTCCTATTTGGAACCAGTCTGTTGTTCCATGTCCAGTTCTAACTGTTGCTTCCTGACCTGCATACAGGTTTCTCAAGAGACAGGTCAGATGGTCTGGTACGTCCATCTCTTTCAGAATTTTCCACAGTTTATTGTTATCCACACAGTCAAAGGCTTTGGCATAGTCAATAAAACAGAAATAGATGTTTTTCTGGAACTCTCTTGCTTTTTCGATGATCCAGCGGATATTGGCAATTTGATCTCTGGTTCCTCTGCCTTTTCTAAAACCAGCTTGAACATCTGGAAGTTCACGGTTCACGTATTGCTGAAGCCTGGCTTGGAGAATTTTGAGCATTACTTTACTAGCATGTGAGATGAGTGCAATTGTGCAGTAGTTTGAGCATTCTTTGGCATTGCCTTTCTTTGGGATTGGAACGAAGATGGAGAGGCTCTATTCAGTCAGCAAAAACAAGACTGGGAGCTGAATGTGACTCAGATCATGAACTCCTTATTGCCAAATTCAGACTTAAATTGAAGAAAGTAGGGAAAACCACTAGGCTATTCAGGTATGACCTAAATCAAATCCCTTACAATTATACAATGGAAGTGACAAATACATTCAAGGGATTAGATCTGATAGACAGAGTACCTGAAGAAATATGGATGGAAGTTTGTAACATTG
This sequence comes from Giraffa tippelskirchi, assembly GCF_054371585.1. Lineage (NCBI taxonomy): Eukaryota > Metazoa > Chordata > Mammalia > Artiodactyla > Giraffidae > Giraffa > Giraffa tippelskirchi. Next base: position 60,933,496 of record NC_137284.1, on the reverse strand, counting down.
TACAGGAGGTGGTGATCAAAACCATCCCCAAGAAAATGAAAAGCAAAAGTGGTTGTCTGAGGAGGCCTTACAATTAGCTGAGAAAAGAAGAGAAGTGAAAGGCAAATGAAAAAAGGAAAGATATACCCATCTGAATGCAGAGTTCCAAAGAATAGGAAGAAGAGATAAGAAAGACTTCCACAGCTATCAATGCAAAGAAATAGAGAAAAACAATAGAATGGAAAAGATTAGAGATCTCTTCAAGAAAAAAAAACTCAAAATGGATTAAAGATCTAAACGTAAGACCAGAAACTATAAAACTCCTAGAGGAAAACATAGGCAAAACACTCTCTGACATAAATCACAGCAGGATCCTCCATGACCCACCTCCCAGAATATTGGAAATAAAAGCAAAAATAAACAAATGGGACCTAATTAAAATTAAAAGCTTTTGCACAACAAAGGAAACTATAAGCAAGGTGAAAAGACAGCCTTCAGAAAGGGAGAAAATAATAACAAATGAAGCAACAGACAAACAATTAATCTCAAAAATATACAAGCAACTCCTGCAGCTGAATTCCAGAAAAATAAACGACCCAATCAAAAAATGGGCCAAAGAACCAAACAGACATTTCTCCAAGGAAGACATACAGATGGCTAACAAACACATGAAAAGATGCTCAACATCACTCATTATTAGAGAAATGCAAATCAAAACCACAATGAGGTACCATTTCACACCAGTCAGAATGGCTGCTATCCAAAAGTCTACAAGCAATAAATGCTGGAGAGGATGTGGAGAAAAGGGAACCCTCTTACACTGTTGGTGGGAATGCAAACTAGTACAGCCACTATGGAGAACAGTGTGGAGATTCCTTAAAAAACTGGGAATAGAACTGCCATATGACCCAGCAATCCCACTGCTGGGCATACACACCGAGGAAACCAGAACTGAAAGAGACGCATGTACCCCAATGTTCATCGCAGCACTGTTTACAATAGCCAGGACATGGAAGCAACCTAGATGTCCATCAGCAGACGAATGGATAAGGAAGCTGTGGTACATATACACAATGGAATATTACTCAGTCATTAAAAAAAAATACATTTGAATTGGTTCTATTGAGATGGATGAAACTGGAGCCCATTATACAGAGTGAAGTAAGCCAGAAAGAAAAACACCAATACAGTATACTAATGCATATATACGGAATTTGAAAGATGGTAACGATAACCCTATATGCGAGACAGAATAAGAGACACAGATGCATAGAACAGTCTTATGGACTCTGAGGGAGAAGGTGAGGGTGGGACGTTCTGGGAGAATAGCATTGAAACATGTATATTATCATATGCAAAACAGAACACCATTCCATGTTCGATGCATGAGACAAAAGCTCAGGACTGGGGCAATGGGATGGCCCAGAGGGATGGGATGGGGAGGGAGGTGGGAGGCGGGTCCAGGAAGGGGAACACATGTAAACCCATGGCTGATTCATGTCAGCCATTTTTGTATGGCAAAAACTACTACAATATTGTAAAGTAATCAGCCCCCAACTAAAATAAATAAATTTATTTTTTTTAAAAAATTAAAAAAAAAGAAAATTAGAGATACCAAGAGAACATTTCATGCAAAATGGGCACAATAAAGGATAGAAAAGGAATGGACCTGACAGAAGAAGAAGATATTAAGAAGAGGTGGCAAGAATACACTTAAGAACTATACATAAGAGATCTTCATGACCCAGATAATCACGATGGTGTGATCACTCACCTAGAGCCAGACATCCTGGAATGTGAAGTCAAGTGGGCCTTAGGAAGCATCACTATGGACAAAGCTAGTGGAGGTGATGGAATTCCAGTTGAGCTATTTCAAATCCTAACAGATGATGCTGTGAAAGTGCTGCACTCAATATGCCAGCAAATTTGGAAAACTCAGCAGTGACCACAAGACTGGAAAAGATCAGTTTTCATTCAATCCCAAAGAAGGGCAATGCCAAGGAATGTTCAGACTACTGCACAATTGCACTCACCTCACATGCTAGCAAAGTAGTGTTCAAAATTCTTCAAGCTAGGGTTCAACAGTATGTGAACTGAGAATGTCCAGATGTTCAAGCTGGATTTAGGAAAGGCAGAGGAACCAGCGATCAAATTGCCAACATCCACTGGATCATTGAAAAAGCAAGAGTTCCAGAAAAACATCTACTTCCGCTTCATTGACTATGCCAAAGCCTTTGACTGTGTGTATCACAACACACTGTGGAAAATTCTTAAAGAAATGGGAATATCAGACCACCTGACCTGCCTCCTGCGAAACCTGTATTCAGGTCAAGAAGAAATAGTTACAAGATATGGAAAAATGGACTGGTTTCAAATTGGGAAAGGAGTACATCAAGGCTGTATACTGATACACTGCTTATTTAACTTATATGCAGTGTACATTATGCGGATGCCAGGCTGGATGAAGCAGAAGCTGAAATCAAGATTGCTGGGAGAAATATCAATAACCTCAGATGTGCAGATGACATCACCCTTATGACAGAAAGCGAAGCAGAACTAAAGAGCCTCTTGATGAAGGTGAAAGAGAGTGAAAAAGTTGGCTTAAAACTCAACATTTAAAAAACTAAGATCATGGCATCCAGTCCCATCACTTCATGGCAAATAGATGGGAAAACAATGGAAACAATCGCAGACTTTATTTTTTGGGGGGTTCCAAAATCACTGCAGATGGTGACTGCAGCCATGAGATTAAAAGACACTTTCTCCTTGGAAGAAAAGCTACGACAAACCTAGAGAGCCTATTAAAAAGCTAAGACATTATTTTGCCAGCAAAGTCCCTATAGTCAAAACTATGGTGTTTCCAGTAGTTATGTATGGATGTGAGAGTTGGATCATAAAGAAGGCTGAATACCAAAGAATTGATACTTTTGAACTGTGGTGTTGGAGAAGACTCTTGAGAGTCCCTTGGACTGCAAGGAGATCAAACCAGTCAGTCCTAAAGGAAGTCAGTCCTGAATACTAATTGGAAGGACTGATGCTGAAGATATAGCTCCAATACTTTGGATACTTGATGTGAAGAGCTGACTCATTTGAAAAGACCCTGATGCAGAGAAAGATTGAAGGCAGGAGAAGAAGGAGACAACAGAGGACGAGATGGTTGGATGGCACCCCCAACTCAATGAACATGAGTTTGAGCAAGCTCTGAAAGATGGTGAAGGATGGGGAAGCCTGATGTGCTGCAGTTCATGGGGTCACAACAAGTTGAACACAACTCAATGACTGAACAACAAGAGTCAGAAAGTGTTATAGCTTGGTAGCAATAATGTCTCTCACATGGTATATACAAGGTACTGTGGAAAGTTCTGTGTCCATATTAGCCAAGTCAAACGCAGAGTTGAAGAAAATTGGTCGAAAAATTTCCTTTAAAAAAATCAAACTACTTTTTTTCAAGGCAATCAGACCAAGAAGGCAATAAAAGAGTTTCATTTTCCTGTATAATTTGAATAAACTACCTCAGTTTTGCACACACACACATCCCTTCTTCCAAAATGTACACAATGGCTATATAGCTACAAGTTGTCACACATCTGGAAGACTATTTTAAAACACATTCAAAATGTTTTCACTACAGGATGCCAAGCATCTGGCAATACAAACTTCTCTTAGAAATTTTTCTTCTATAGAATTCAGTCCTGTGTAGAGAGCCACTGCTACAGATTTTGAACTACATGTTTTATTTGGAATTGACATACATATATATGTATGCAAAATACATATACTTGCCAAATACACACATATGCAAATTACACACATATATGCAAAATACATATATATGCAAAGGCAAGGTTTTCCTTGTGATTTGATTTAGGTAGACTTAATGATGTTAACAGAGTTGCCGTTGATTTTTGCATGACTTGCGCTCCTCTCTAGCTGTGTCCTCCCCAGCCCCCAAAAAGCCGTTCAGTGGCCTCTACTGGTTAGTCCCTCCCCAGGAACATTCTCTCCCAAAAGAACAGCCCTCACTCACTTGTCTAAATAGTAACTGACTTTATTGGTTTCATTCCTCAGCAAGGATGAGGAAAAGCAAGGCCTCTAGCTTTGCCCGTCTAATAGGAACCAGCCTTAGGAATACCTGTGGTTCACCAACCATCCCCAAACCATTTGCAGGATCCTGAGGTAGGAGGTACGTATTCTTCATGTGAGGTCGCCTCCCTCCTTGGGTGAGCCAGCTCAGATTTCCAGAGGCCTTTTCCACAAACTAACCTAACCACTCCTAGCACCGCTCCACTTTGAACCTTTCACACTAAGCCTTAAGTCGGGTGACACCATGGGGGGTGGGGTGGGGGGTGGTGTTCTGGGTAAAATATGCACCAATTATTTCAGTTCCGTAGATTGTGAAGACCTCGGATCACACCTTCTTGCTTGTGACCCAGGAGAGCAATAAACTCCTCACAGGCAGGGCACAGACCATATTCATCCTTGTGGCCTTGGCACTGAGCATGGTGCTGGGCGTGCTAAGTGTCGACTGAACTGTTCGGGATAAAAATGCAGACTGCCCCAGCATTGAAGTAGAGATGACTATATTTCAAACTTGAAATCAAATCAAGGAAGTAGTCAGGTTTGAACCTAAGCAGCATTCACCATTTGGGTAGTTATGCCATGAATAGCAGACTAACAGGACAGGTCTGCCAGAGCTACCTGGCATTAGGGTGTCACCGGTAAAACATAGACTATTTATAAGGAAGTCTGGAGACTCCATTACCTTATTTAGGATTCTTTGACACAAAGAATACACACTTTGGTGGCAAAATCATTCCGTCTCCTTCTTCACGGAACATGCCCTGACCTGATTGGCATCAGTTCTAGAAGTCACTGGGCTCTTCGGGGCTCTGGAGCTCAGTTGCAGCCATAGAATCTGCACGTGGTTGTGGAGCTCACTTTGGAGGAAGCGAGGACATCCCTGAGGGGTCTGATGGGGTCAGGGTGTAGGGAAGGTGGTGGGACCTCAGTGCTGGAGTTCCAGCAAGCTGCCTGCAGGGTCACAGGCAGTCCTGGCAACCTTATTTACACACATGCTTGCAACCTCCTCTAGAAGCTTCCAGGAAAAATGGGAGACTCTGAAGAACTCAAGAAATCTTAAATCACAGATGGGGTAAGAATTATAGAAATATAGTTTATACTGTAAACAAGACTGCATATAATCAGTCTGGTGTGGCCTAGGAAAACCTGGATTTGGTAGATAGGTAGGTAGGTGAATTAAAACACAGAAATAGGGAAAACGAATTTAGTAACATCAAGCAACATAACATATTGACACTTCATAATATATTTAATAGCATAAAATATTGTTATTGCACTTTAAAATATTATAAATCGAGTATATAAGTTTCATGTTCCTCTGAGCTGAAAACAGACCTGAGAAAAAAGTAGAAAGGCTTCTTAAAGGGTTAATAATTCCCAGGTGAGGAATGCATTTTAACTCAGAATTCCTCAAGAAAAACCAGCCTTCTCTGTAGATTTTACAAATAACAGCCATTGCTGGCTAATATTTCTAACCTATAGTCAGTTTTCTGTTGATGAAAAATCAGAATCAGGGATTATTACTTTTACAAAGAATGTTTAGACATCCCAGTGACATGATCACTATATAAAATATAATTCAAATTATCTCAGTTTAAACACCGACTTTGACAGTTAGTAAAATCATTTAATTTTCTGCTATGGAAACTATTTTAATAATTTTAACCACTTCTTAGATTATATCAATTCTTTGAGATGAAATATGATGGAGAATGAAAATAATCTTTGTAAATTGAGCTCTGTTGCAAAAAAAAAAAAATGATTTCCATTCTTCAGTAGGAATATTAACGGATAACCTTTCGAGTGCCTTTCCTTGTATTTCTCTTCTTCCTCTGCATCCCCTGCTTTCTACAGCTCAAAGAAAGCCTAGCTCATGAAAACAGATTCTATTTAATGATCCCCTTCCCTCTGCCTTCTCCCATTCTCTTTCATTCACATTCCCAACTTTGCATCTCTGTTCTCATTTTCCTTTTTTCTTTCCGGGGAATGACCACCTCAAAGGATTAATTCAGAACATGCAGCAGAAAATGGTAACAAGAGTGGGCAAATCAGGATGTGGATTTAAAATCAAGAGGTATTTTAAAGGAGGAGAGTTACTCAAATTAAACATATGTTAAGAATATGGGTTTGTTGTTCATGGCGTACCTGCTGCCTGTCATCCCACCCTCATTGGATCAGCCTTCAAGGGCAAAGCATTCCCTAGTGGAATAATAAATAGAGCGGCTGGAGTGGATATGAATCTGAGCAGCCCAGCAAGCTGCCTGTCCTCTTGGTCTGACTTCACTGTTGGAATACAGGTGGTCACTGAACCAAATCAACTAGTGAAATGGATCGTGGCCCCTCAGGCTCACTGCCAGAGAGAGACAGGGAACAGAATTCAGGCTCCAAGTAATCAGACTTTGGGAATAAAAAATTCTAATACAGGCCTTACTGAGCTTTTATACCAAACCGTTTTAACTGACACTGCCTGTTTTCCAAGGCATCATCTTTCCTACTTTGATGCAAGTGAACTAGGCAAAAATCCACTGATCTTTTTTAAAAAAAATATGCTGGTAAGATGCTTAACAGCTGACCTGCCATCAATCGAGGGATGTGGCAAATTTATTCTGTAGGTAAAAATACAAAGAGTTGCCCTGTTTCTGCACTTTCATTCTTCCAAATGTACTGTACTTTGCAGCTCTCTGCTGTCTCAGAATTATGCTCCCAAACATTATTGATATGAACTAGTCACACCTATCGGAGAAGGCACTGGCAGCCCACTCCAGTACTCTTGCCTGGAAAATCCCATGGACGGAGGAGCCTGGTAGGCTGCAGTCCATGGGGTCGCAAAGAGTCGGACAAGACTGAGCGACTTCCCTTTCACTTTTAACTTTCATGCATTGGAGAAGGAAATGGCAACCCACTCCAGTGTTCTTGCCTGGAGAACCCCAGAGATGGGGGAGCCTGGTGGGCTGCCGTCTATGGGGTCGCACAGAGTCAGACATGACTGAAGCAACTTAGCAGCAGCAGCAGCAGTCACATCTATACTCATTAAAGGTTTCAGCGGGAACTACATACAGTAGCAATACATGATTTATTTGTTCATTTATATCCTTCCTTGCTTTAGAAGAGCTTTGAAGGTGAAAGCAGTGATATAAGGTGTTTATGGGTTGAATTTAGTCCACTGACAGGAAGGATTCAATAGTCTTGGGTCTCTCTGGAGAAGTTTCCATGATATAGACAACTTATCCATAAGTGTTTTGAGGGAAATACTTTTAATTTGGTTTTGAAATAATATGGGTCTGTGAAGCTCAAGGGACTCCTTTCCCATTTATTTCGACATTATTCCTAGAACACGAGACCTACCTAACTAGCTGCGATATTATTACAGACTAATAGAGGCTAACTGGTTTCCCTTTATTCAGTGAAAATAATCCTTGCTAATAAATGAATAGTGTGGGGGAATAGTTTCTAAGTCCCTCAAAGATTTCATAAATGTCCATTTATAAACCATCATACACAAACAACAGAAACTTCTTAACTCTTCATTAAAGAAGTCAGGCCCCCAATGTTTGTTTACTAGTTAAGGTTATCACATACAGAAATGAAAATACATTAACACCAAGAGTAACAATGCCCCATATCAGCAGATATTATATCATATATATATATATGAAAATTTCTCTTTCTCCAGGTTGGTGATGTTTTACAGAACTTGGCTCAAATGTCCCTCATACAAAGGGGAGAACATACTGTAATGTTCTAAAGGCAGGAGTTTTGTGTTAAGCCTGTCTCTGCAACTTTCATTATTCGAAGGGGAAAATCAGGTGAAACCCAGTTCTGAAATTTACCAAGTCCTCACCTCACAATTTGACCAGGGATATTAAAGAAAATGCCAAGAAACAGGTAGAGGGCATTGCTCAAAAGTGTGGCTTGGCAGGAGCGGGGGTGTAGAACACAGGTACAAGCAGGTTGGCGGGGAACAGGTAGCACTTCCCTAAGCACCCTCCCCCAAGGGAAGTCTTTTCAAGAGTTTCAATGACAATGGGTTGACACATGTTGTCAATGCCTTTGACAACATGATGTGAAAGGAAGCAGGTGAGGATGAAGATGGAAAGACAATGAGAAGGGGTGGGGGAGGGCAGACAGCATTGTACCTTCCCACTCCCAAAGCAACCCAAAGGTGCTGCTCTACTCCGGGACTTGCTGCCTTTGACATTCCAAGGTGATTCTGTCTGTGATGACCAGTCCTTTAGGATGGAATATTATTCTGTTGCAGAACTGGCCAGAGAGGGAGTGGTCTGCCCTGGACAGGAGCATGAGCCATGTTCGACAAGGCAAGACAATGACTGAGCAGGGGAAAAGGGAATCATTCAAGAGAATTCAGGCATTGAAAAGGCAGCTGGTCCAGAAAACCATGAAGGTTTCTTCAAACCCTGAGGTTCTACAGTTCTATATATGAATAGGTCCTATGGAAAAAATATTAATTCATATGAGAAATAAAGAGCTTTCTTGGTGGCTCAGATGGTGAAGAATCTGCCTGCAATGCAGGAGACCTGGGTTAGATACCTGGGTCAGGAAGATTCCCTGGAGAAGGAAATGGCAACCCACTCCAGTATTCTCGCCTGCAGAATCCCATGGACAGAGGAGCCTGGTGGGCTATAGTCCATGGGGTCTCAAAGAGTCAGACACGACTGAGTGACTAACACTTTCACATGAGAAACAAACATCCAAAAAACAAAATGAAAAGCAAAAAACAATCCTTTCCCCACACAACACAGCAGAACAAGGTTAGTCTATCTTAGAATGGTAATTGGACTTAGCTGGGGTTTGCCTTTCCATTTATTTAAAAAAAAAATGATTAGATGATGAAACAAAAATACAATCCCTGGTTACAAATATTAAGTGGGTGTGGATGTAGAACTCTGGATCAGTAGTTAAGACTGGCTAATACAATGTCTCTGTTGCTAAAACTAAATTAAATTAATTACGGAAATCTCCATGAGCCCACAAAAACTCTGCTCACAGTACCTGACCACTCTCTCTCACCTTCTTGTATGTGTGTATACTTTGTGGCTAAAGGAGCACATTTGCTTTGATTGTGGAGCTCTTTCCAGACCTTAAGAGCTGCAATTCTAATTTTTACATTGAGACAGTGCTCAAAATGTGTTCCTTTCTGGGGGAGTGAAACACTGTGCCTCTTTCAAAAGGCAAGCCCTTAGAAGCCCATCAACTGTTGTTCAAAACCTTCAGGCTTCGTTTTTGTAGCATCCTTGTCCTGTATTTTCTGAAAGGCTTTGAGCTCTTGGACAAACATCCTTCTAGTAGCAATTTTAACATAGCTGAATGCTTTCATTTGTGCTGCAGGTAGCATACACAATAATAGACATCATTCAGTGAATACTGTTCCCATATAGAAGTTCTCTTCCAAGAGTCATTTGCCAGCTGCCCAGCTGTGGGATCAGAGGGTGGGACACTTTTGATTTTAGACATATGGAAGGGGACAGTAGGAGCTGGGCTTTTAGCGACAGAGCTTTCTGGGGCCCTGGAGTAAGTGTTATACTCCTCGTGCCAGAGAACAAAGACAGCGTGCCACCTCACTGTTCACACAGAGCCCCACTAAGATTATGAACCACACACATGGCAAAATACTTCACTAAAATGTATACCAAGAGCACTTTCCTTCAGAAATATATTCACTGGAAGGACAGGGGCTGAAGCTCCAACATTTTGGCCAACTGATGCAAAGAGTCAACTCATCAGAAAAGACCCTGATGCTGGGAAAGACTGAAGACAACAGAAGTGGGTGGTAGAGGACGAGATGGTTGGATAGAATCACTGACTCAATGGACATGAGTTTGAGCAAACTCCAGGAGACAGCGGAGGACAGGGGAACCTGCCGTGCTGTGGTCCAGGAGATCGTGGAGGGTTGAACATGACTTAGTGACTGAACAACAACAACATTCAGGGAGAAAAGCTGAATAAGCCAAAGGGAAAGCCTTGGGTATAAGCTGCTTATCTGCTATTGTTAGTGAGGTGAGGGGATCCTGGCCACACTTTCTGGGCTCTAAGGACATTTTGGCCCCTCTTCCATCATGCTCCAGAATTACTTTTTCCGTTTTTTTCCCCCCATGCTGCCTCTGTAACACAACCACTCTACGTAGTTTATCTCAGGAAATGACAATTGGCTATCGAATCCCATACAAATTGATTGGATATGACAGCTTAAAAGAATAAATATTCTGCAGAGAAGAAAGTTTTTACTTAGACTCTTGTATTTTTGATCCCTTTTAAAAATCTCTTCTTGCTTAATTTTATTATTTCAATTAGATCATTTAAAAAATCAACACATCACATGCCAACCTCCCCTAAGAGCAATCATAAGATTTGATGATTTTTCTGATACATAGGCTAGGGTTTCAAATTTGCATTATTTTATCTACCAAATTAACTCTGAATTCTAAACCAAACTAATGCTGCCATATGTTTTTAAACATCTCTAATCCAAACCATCTGGACAGGCATGGCTTTGCAAAGGCAACCCTTCCAGGACACTCTGTGGATTCTGTCACTGCTTGAGGTTTTGGCAAGCCATCAACATTACTGTAATTCTCTTTCATGAAATATAGCTTTTGACTAGGATTTGAGAGTCTTGGGTGTGTGCATGCAGGCACTTGAGTACACTTTTGCTCTTGTCCCTTTCTCTTTTCAGAAGGTCATATTTACAACAAACTTAAAGAAATAAAGGCCTCTGTTGTATACAAAGGATAAAATTAATTTAAACTACTCAACATTATGTTAAGAAATACACCTCTCTGTACATAGGTGCTGGAAATACTTTTTAAACAAGTTAAAAGAAGAAAACATATCAACTTTAAAGAGTAGCAACTACCAAAAATATAAAGTGATTATGGCAATAATGATTTGTAGATGTAACATCTGAACTCAGTACATTTAAGAGGAGATCATAACTAAAAAATCAACTAAGCTAAACCTTTGCCTAAGGAAGTAACATCTTGTTTAATTCTTTGGCTACTAGTGAACATATTTAAAAAGTATAAATAAAAACAAAATCAGATATGCACATGCTAAAAGCAAACTGTGGATCACTTGTCACAACAAAGGCTAAAAGAACTTTCCCTGGGGCTTCCCTGGTGGTTCAAAGGTCAAGAATCCGCCTGTCAATATGGGAGACATGGGTTCTATCCCTGATCTGGGAGGATCCCAATGCTGTGGAGCCACTAAGCCCGTGTACAACTACTGAGCCTATGCTCAAAAGGCCAGGAGCCGCAACTACTGAAATCCCTGCACCTTAGCGCCTGTGGTCTGCAACAAGAGAAGCCACTGCAATGAGAAGTCTGCGTACCATGACTAGAGAGTAGCCTATACAGCAACAAAGACCCAGAACAGCCAAGTAAATGATTAAAAAACATTCCCTGGAAGTAAGGATGCTGATTCTCCTTCCACAAATTCTTTGATAATAATGCTTTTAGATAATCTCAAAACTTAATATAAAAGATGGACAGATTCCCCTTTTTTTGCTAAGAGCCATTGCCCAAAATACATTATAATAATGATGTGACTGTTGGGGAATGTGACTGTACCTGTATTTATTACACCCCTTTCATCCAAGAGCATGAGGCAACCTAAAGACACACACAAACTGGAAGGTTTCACTGAAGCTCATTAAGGAGGAAGATGTCTATTCTTTAGAAATAGATGGGCAGTCTGTGTTTAGAACATAAAGACGCCAAAGCAATGCAGAGGCACCGCCTCAGAGGTGGTAGCAGCCCAAAATGCTCTTGTGGGGGCGGGGGAGGCACTAACATGGTCTGGGGCCTCACCACAGTCCATCTCTGGCTGCTGTTGCCTTTCCTGCAGTAAGATCCTCCACCCCCACACCTCTGAGGGAGAGGGTTGCCTCTCTGAGACTTCTCTTTCCTTTGAGACCCCCTGGTATAATTTCAACCTGCTTCTGCCTGTATTAAAATACTGTAGGATAAAGGAAAAGCACAATCTGAGATTTCGGAGAACAGATGCCCCAATTAGGGGGACTGGAGCCCAAGTCTTTAGGAGAGACAGACCTTAACAGAGATGCTAATCTGGTCTCAGATGAAGGTAAAACATGGGTTAGCCTCATGGTCCTTATTCTCGCTCCAGGGTCTACAGAGTGAGCTCAGCATGGCAAAGGGCCAGCGCATGTCTACGGAATCCAGTGCAGCCACATGAGCTATGGTAGGCTTCTTTACTAGTGGTAAAGAACCTGCCTGCCAATGCAGGAGACACAGGTTCGATTCCTGGGTTGAGAAGATCCCCTGGAGGAGGGAATGGCAACCCACTCCAATACTCTTGCCTGGAGAATCCCATGGACAGAGGAGCCGGGAGGGATACAGGCCATGGGGTTGCAAAGAGTTGGATACGACTACACACACACGAACTATAGTAGAGACCAGTGAGTGAGTACTCTTATGAAGCCTGTGCCTGAGGCAATCAGTGTGAGTAATTAAGCCATGAAAACCGACGCATCTGTACCTATCTGTACATGGGGGAGGCAGACTAGCAGGGATCCTACTGCAGCCATGTGTCGCAACACAATAGTACCAGTTACCAAAACACTGAGATGACTTTGTACGTGTTAGAAAAATGCTTTTCCCCACATCCTCCCAGTGCCCCCCTGCTACCGGTCCCGCTGTACCCTCCCTCTTGCACCCTTCAGTCATGACCTCCCCCATTCAGCACCTAAAGGTGAGACGCCTAACACAAAGGGGGCCCTAATCCATGCTACCTGGACAGTACTGTACAAACTGTTACATACTTAGAATTTCAGTCCTGCAGAGTACATAAGTGACATTCACAGGTTACTTTGGTGCCTAGCAGTGAATGCTTTATACATACTGCCTCCTGCCCATGCATGCTCAGTTGCTCAGTTGTGTCTGACTCTTTGCAACCCTATGGACTGCAGCCTGCCCGGCTCCTCTGTCCATGGGATTCTTTAGGCAACAGTACTAGAGTGGGTTGCCATGCCCTCTCCCAGGGGATCTTCCCGACCCAGGGATCAAACCCAGGTCTCCTGCATTGCAGGCAGCTTCTTTACCGCTGAACCTCCAGGGAAGCCCCAACTGTCTCCTGTGCTGTGCTCAGTCGCTTCAGTCATATCTGACTCTTTGCAACCTATGGACTGTAGCCCACCAGGCTCCTCTGTCCATGGGATTCTCCAGGCAAGAATACTGGAGTGGGTTGCCATGCCTGCCTCTAAGGGATCTTCCCAACTCAGGAATCGAACCCATATCTCTGGCATCTCCTGCATTGTAGGTAGTTTCTTTACCTGGGAAGCCCCAACTGTTTTCTAGGACTCAGGAAATATCTCATCATTTAGTTATGAAACAAGTTGAAATGACTGGGAAGGTAGAACTTTGTAACTGCCTCAGGTTTCCTCTTTACTTGGCTCTTGTATAAAAAAGGACACATAGGGATCTAATGAGAGGAGATGGCCAGGTGACGGGAATTAGGGTGGGGACTGGGGCCAATTGGAGAGTTCTTGAGAGGGGATGGCCTCTTCTCAGCTCTAGCCTATTGTTGCTGTGAGGATCTGGCCATAGTGGGTACCCTGTAAATGTATGAATAAAGGAATGACTGAATGGATGAATGTAAGGTGAGATTTCTTTGCAAAATGCTCAAGTAAGGAAAATAAGAATACTAAAGTTTAAGCTTCTTTCCGTGAGATGGACTATCATGCAGTAATAGACAAACAACCAAATTTAAAGAGAATGCTTTTGTCTCTTCAAAGCATATTCACCTATTGCTATGGGATTATGTTCTCCTAAAAGTCATATGTTGGAATCCTAAAACTCATAGTGATGTTATCTGGAAATGGGTGCTTTGGGAGGTAATTAGGTTTAAATGAGGTCATACCTCATCATGGTATTAAAATATGAGAAAAGCTCGCTCACACTCTCTACATGAGGACGGCCCTAAAAGGTAGTCACCTGTAAGTCAGGGAGAGCCCTCACCAGAAACCATAACAGCTGGCACCTCGATCTTGAACTTACCAGCTCCAGAACCATGAGAAAATTGTTTTCTGCTTTTTAAGCCACCCAGTCTGTGATACATTATTATGACAGCCTGAACAAACCAACACATCTATTATCTCTTTTGTGTGTGTGCCTGGTCATGTTCAACTCTTTGCGACCACGTGGACTGTAGCCCGCCAGGCTCCTCTCTCCACGGGATTCTCCAGGCAAGAATACTGGAGTGGGTTGCCATTTCCTTCTCCATATTAGCTCTTCTATCCTCACAATAATCCTAAGAGGTAAACAGATGCCCACTGGCATTCAAGCCAGACCCCTGATAACACTCATTTCCATTAGACCAAGCTCTTGGGACCTCAGTGAATGGCCAGGGGGCAGGGTGGTGAGGACAAGCAGAGTTACAGGCTGGAAACCTCACTCATGCTGTTCCCTGGAGCTCACTGCACAGCACCAATGATTCTTGGGCAATTAATTCCTTGATGAAGCACAACTGCAAAAAGCCCAGTTCAGACCGTTTTAGCACAGTGCGTGGCAAGATGAGAGAAGGGCATTTAGGGGACTGAATAAAATCTTCAATACTGAGTTCTATGCTTCCAACCTATGTGCACATCAGTGGGGCAGAGCAAACATTAATAAATCTTAGGTATCTTTGTAATAATATTAAATGTCAGCTTGATCACTTGCAATATGACATGGCAAAAAAAAGGAAACAATTTAAAAATAAGTTGTTCAAAGATGGACTCTCTTTTACAGCATCCCCTGAATGTAATAATAGATCGCTCGGTCACTTGTCAGGTATACAGCACCTTCAATGCTATTTTCAGATGAAGAATTGCCCCTGATACTATCTCTTTGTTATAATTCTGTAGATAACTAATAATCTCCCTAGATGTATCCTAATGATCAGTTTTGCTTCCTCTTATGTTAATTTTTAGAGAAGATTCTAGAAAGCAGGCAGATAAAGAATGAAAGCTGGCAAGGCAGTTTCTCTGCTGCCAGCTTCCTGGGTTGAAACAGAAAAAGAAAAGTTCCTGCTGTTTGATTTAATAAGAATCAGTGTCTAGCTCAAGCCTCTCTCGTCGGACCAGTCATACTCAATTGGCATAAAAGAAGAGTTTCCAAATGTCTGCATTTCATTTCAGCAAGTAATGTAAATTCCCTTGTGAAAGTGAAGTGAAAGTCACTCAGTCATGATGTCTGACTCTCTGAGACTCCATGCAGTCCATGGAATTCTCCAGGCCAGATACTGGAGTGAGTAGTCTTTCCCTTCTCCAGGGGATCTTCCCAACCTAGGGATAGAACCCAGGTCTCCTGCATTGCAGGCAGATTCTTTACCAGCTGAACCACATGGGAAGCCCAAGAATACTGGAGTGGGTAGCCTATCCCTTCTCCAGTGGATCTTCCTGACCCAGGAATCGAACCGGGGTCTCCTGCATTGCAGGCGGATTCTTTACCAACTGAGCTACCACCGTGTACTTTTTCCTAATGACACAAAATAGCACTGCTGTGCTGCTGCTGTTCTTGTCTGATCCTTATAACCTGAATCTTTTATGTAAAAGTTTAATTCTACCTTTGTGTCACATGAATTCCTTAATTACCCATAATTATGTACTTTGAAATGCATCTCACAATCTATTCAACCAACGAAGCTGGTTTGCTCTTTGGGGTCTCTCCACCCTGCACTGCCTTTGAAAACTGGATCTTACATTCATCAGCACGTCCTTGTCCATGCAGTCCACTCTCCAGTCACTAAGCACCTAATATGTGCCCTCACTTTGTCATCCCGGGAATTCATATTGAATACATAACCCTAGTTGTCAAATAAACTTTTTTAAAATTTATTGGGATATAGTTGTTTTCTATTCATTCATCCCTTCTCTTTTCTGACCTCTACAGAGTAACAGGGCTTCCCTGGTGGCTCAGTGGTAAAGAATCAGCTTGCTAATGCAGGAGATGCAGGTTCCATCCCTGGGTCAGGAAGATCCCCTGGAGGAGGAAGTGGCAACCCACTCCAGTATTCTTGCCTCCAGTATATTGTCCATGGGCAATCCCATGGACAGAGGAGCCTGGAGGGCTATAGTCCACGAGGTCACAAAAGAGTTAGACATGACTTAGCGACTAAACAACAACAACGGAGCAACAACTACTTTCCACATTGAAAAGCTTAGAAAATGACTTAAAAAAAAAGTCAGGCCATAAGGAAGTTACCCTCCTTTAATTAAAACAGAATCCTTAAGTCAAATTCTAACACTTTTCTGGTCATAAAATACCTCGAGAAATTCTTTTAAATTAATGCATATCTTCGTGTCCATAGCTGTTTTGTTATTTAGATTACATGCCACAATCTGGGCTAGGGAAGGGACAAAAATTGATGGGAGAAGAAATCAAGTTTATTGCAATAAACCTCACACCTCCATCAGAGTTGGAGGAACTCTCCTTTCTATGAGATGGCAACAGTGTCTCACCAACTGCCCCGTGGTCACTCAGCAGTGTGGTCAGCCAGGAACAGAGCTGCCTGTCCATTGTGTCCACTGCCCCCACCAGCAGCCCACATTGCCATCACTCCTCCCAGGGAGGTCTGCAGGAACCTCACACAGGACCAGACGCTGAATGGCTAAAGCTGTAACTGCAATCTCACCTGTAATCTTTATAGAACCTTAATGAGAAGAGAGGATGCCTATGAGGAAAAAGTCAGCTGAGGATTTAAACATGGGCACAAATGAGGTTAGTTGGTATGAACCCCACTTCACGTTCTGCTTCCCCCTCCAACCCCCAAATCAGGAGCGATTTGGGTCTATGTCAATTTCAGGTCATTGTCAGATAATCCTCAAGAAGAGAATGCCAAGAACAAAGAAACCAAATCGGGAAAAAAATAAAAGTAAAAATAAAAACCTCTGACGAAGCCAAGCCTCTAAATATAGCTTTTCCACTTTCCTCAATGCAGCTAATTCTAAGATATGTATTTCTGATTCTATTCATTCTGTTTTAAAAGAGAAAGACCACACCAGGGTAAGCAATGCAGGGTGGTCAGATGCATAATCTAATGACAGTGTGGGGAAGCCACTACAGAAGACAGCAGGAGCGCTGCCAGATGGTGTGGTGGGGACCAGTGACTGATTTCTATGCAGAATCCACTGATATTTTCCAAGTACGGATGGCTCTTATTGAAATGAAAATAGAAAATGCAGAACCAGAGCCCATACTAAAAATTCAGTTTAGTAAAGACAGAATACTGCCCACGAAAGTAGAGGGTATTTGGCCTTGCTATTTTCAGAGAGAAAGGAGCCTTCCTCCTGCAATCCTTTTACCATTAGGATAAAAGCCTGTCAGTCTTCACAAAGCAACACTGAACTGATGTCTACATCTTGTTCATTTGTTTTCTAGTGCCCTAAATGATGTTTTTCTGAGTCATAGGATTTGTTTGTAACTATATACACTTGCCAAAAACACGGAGAATAGGCAGAGATCAGCAAGAAATGGCCAGCTAGTGCAATTATTCCAAACTGATAAAAATACAATCATAAGGCACTCGCAGCTCCTCTACCCTCAGCCCCCTTTCTTATTAAGCAAACTAATTTTGAAATTATTAGAACATCACAGGAGAATGTGGAAACATGTTCAATCTACCCAATTTCAGTGAGTGTCTAGAGAGGACCAGTTGTAATAAATAAGCTCTACTAATGATTAGAAGGGGCGTAACAAAGACAGTGAAAGGTCAGTGAGTGGAGGTTTTGATTTCTCTCATGTCTCATCCCTGGGTTGGGAAGATCCCATGGAGATGGGGATGGCTACCCACTCCAATATTCTAGCCTGGAGAATTATGGACAGAGGAGCCCGGTGGGCTACAGTCCATGAGGTTGCAAAGAATCAGACACTGCTGACTGGCTAACACTTCTATACGTCACTATTTTTAGTTCTGTGGCCACTCCAAATTCCCCCTGCACTACCATGGCTACTTCACGGTAACCAAACTGTCCTCTTACTTCTTCCCTCCACCTCACCTCCACCCACTAAGTCATGTACACCTTCCCTGACTGTCCAAGTTAACCCTGCTTTGGTCTCCCAAGAGCTCAGTCATACTCAGGATCACAGCACTTCTGTTTTCTTTCTGCAACCACTGTTACTTTCTTGGTGGTGATTCAAACTTCATCGAGATCAACTATGGCAAGATGTGTCACTGTCCCAAGAGAAATGGTACTGTTCAGTGCATGCTGTGTCATGTTCAACACGGTTGAATTCCCTCCTGGAAAAACAACTCTTGCTCTTCTGACCCCCACAGAAGCTTCTGCTGCTGCTAAGTCGCTCTAGTCGTGTCCGACTCTGTGCAACCCCATAGACGTCAGCCCACCAGGCTCCCCAGTCCTTGGGATTCTCCAGGCAAGAACACTGGAGTGGGTTGCCATTTCCTTCTCCAATGCATGAAAGTGAAAAGTGAAAGTGAAGTTGCTCAGTCGTGTCCTACTCTTGGCGACCCCATGGACTGTAGCCTACCAGGCTCCTCCGTCCGTGGGGTTTTCCAGGCAAGAGTACTGGAGTGGGGTGCCATTGCCTTCTCCGACAGAAGCAGATCCCAGCAATGAGTGAGCCAGAGGGAATAAGTGTGTGGGGGAGGGGGAGTGTGGAGGTGAAGTAAGAAGGGGCAAGGAGTTGGTAGGAAATTTCTCAAATAGGGTCAGGTGGCAGGGCATCAGAGGAGCAAAGGCAAGAAATTACACTGTAGTTTGAGTCAAAGGGGAAAAAAGAATGATGGGCATACATTCAAATGAAGAAGCCAACTAGTCTCATCACTGATCACCCCCTTTATTCATCTCTCCTCTACATGGCAGGACTTTTCAACTATTGCTGCATATTCAACTCACTTGGAAGCTTTCAAAAATGACTAGACTACACCCCAGACTAACAGTTAAATCAGTAGACTGTTCTTTTACATATGTCACATAACCCCAAAGTTTCAAAGGATTAGAATTCTCCCCCTTCTCAGTAAGAATGGTAGGTAAAGCTAAGAACCCCCATCTGTTTCTGGTTACCAGATGAAATGAAGATAACAGTAGGAATTTGGGGAATATAGAGATATTTTAGTCAATGTCTTTGGTAGGATATTCAGAGTACTTTTGACTTAAAAAATATCAAGAGTATATGTTCTTCTAAAACACATATATTGGAGCATTTAAGGGGACAACTAAAAATAAGATTATAAAGGCATTTGGTGAAGATTTCAGTAAATCAGAATCTCTGGGTGATACATAGGCATCAGTAGGTCTTAAAGTTGCCCAGGTGATTGCAATGATTAACTAATAGAAAACACGTCTCTGTCCTATTTTTTTTCTCTATTCACTCCTCCCCGACTCCCATGCAACACACCTGCATGGTGTTAACTGGCTGAATTCCTGATGAGTGCAGCATAAGACAATACATGGGCTTCAGGGCAAGAAGGCACTGACTTCAAACCTGGCTTTGCCATTTACAGGCGTCAACCCAAGTTCATGGGCTCTCTGAGCCACAGTTTCTCATCTGGGGAGTAACAGGAGCTTACGCCAATGAATGAAAACAGAAGATTCTCAAAACATATTCATATCTTTTTTTATTTTCATAGATCAATGTCAGATGTCCTCAAATTATTGCTTTTTTATTCTCACCTCTAAGGAAAGCTCCCAATGTACAATAATTTCAAAGTTGATCACTCTAGGTATATTTGCTTATTGGCCCAAAGTGATCTGAAATCAGCAGGACTTTCGAGGTTGTGAAGGGGATTAGGTTCCTGGATCGCTCTGAGGTGAAATCCAAGTATGATGGCTAATTTTATGGGTCAGCTTGGCTAGGCTGTGGTACCTAGTTTTTTTGTCAAATATAAGTCTAAACATTGGTGTGAAGGTATTTTTTTTAGATGTGATTAACATTTAAATCAGTAGATTGTTCTTTTGCACATGTCACTTAATCAACCCCAAAGTTTAAAAGTATTAGAATTCTTCCTTTTCTCAGTGAGAATGCTAGGTAGAGTTTAGAATTCCCATTCTGCTTCTGGTCACCAGATGAAGTGAAGATAATAGTAGGAATTTGGGGGAATACAGAGATATTTTAGTCAGCATCTTTTGGTAGGATATTAAGAGCACTTCTGACTTGAAAAAAAATCAAGAGCATATCTTCTTCTAGAATACATACATTGCTGCTGCTAAGTCACTTCAGTCGTGTCTGACTCTGTGTGTCCCCATAGACAGCAGCCTACCAGGCTCCCCTGTCCCTGAGATTCTCCAGGCAAGAACACTGGAGTGGGCTGCCACTTCCTTCTCCAAGAACACATACATTGGAGCAATTAAAAAGCAAGCAAAAATAAGGTTAAAGGCATTCTGGAGAAGCTTTTCGGAAACGATCCCAAAGATTGCAGGAGATGAAAAGAAAGGATGCTCTTTTCAGCCAATGCTAGTATTAACCATTGTGTCAGAAAACACAATTTGAAAGTTTGAAAATTCCAGTTAAGTCCTAAACCTTCTGGAATTTGTGTCTTCACTCAACTTATTAGTTCCTACTGATCTGTTATTGTACAATGTTGTGAATGTTAAGCACATCCTCAAATTGTTATTGTCACAGTTGACCTACTGCTAGTTAATATAATAATAAACATTTTTTTGATGATGATAAACATTATGTACACTGACCAAAACAAAATAGTGTGTCACTTCTTAAAGTTAAAAAAATTCAGTATATGATTTATACACTATTCAAAATACTTCAAATGGTGCTGTGTTTTTCGTTTTTTTTTTTTTTTTAAATGTGCTTCTGCTTATCCCATAATCCTTTTAGTATTTTCTCGGTAATTCAGCAAAACTCTTTAAACTGAATAAAATTAGGATTTTGTGCTTCTATGTTTACAGAAAGAACATATCAGACTGACAAATTTGATAATCTTAAAAAGAATGAAAAAAAAGAAAAAACTGTTCTCATTTCAAAGGTTCAAAAAATAAAGGTTATTTACTATGCAGACCAGGACTTCTTGTTGTTTTTAAGATAGCAAATTAGAAAAACATGGTCAGAGTTAGAGGTTACTCAATCAGGTTGAAGCTAGGACCTTTATTCCAGCAGTCCTTGTTCCTCAAATTATATCTGATAATGTTCTAAAGTCTAAACATATTTTAGTTCAAAACGATACTCAGCTCTTAGATATAAAATGGCACTAAGCTTTCAAATATCAACAGGTTTACTCACCCTCTTTAACTGATGTATTTGTTTTCAGAGTAATCTGCCACTCAGGACCTCTGAATTGTAATATCTGAGGAACTGAAACTTTGAGCTAGAATGTTTGTTTGCATTTTCCTGTGTATAATCATAGGAGAGGGGCATTAATACAGGGGTTGGTATATTGGCCACTACCAAGGCCTATTATTTCAGCAGAGCCATGGCAACAGGGCAATTGTTACATAGTTTCAGCCTGTGTTGTATCGAATGGAGGAGTGGACCAATGTGTCAGCAGACGCAGCAGTGAAACAC
This sequence comes from Giraffa tippelskirchi, assembly GCF_054371585.1. NCBI lineage: Eukaryota > Metazoa > Chordata > Mammalia > Artiodactyla > Giraffidae > Giraffa > Giraffa tippelskirchi. The sequence goes on along the minus strand of NC_137284.1, from coordinate 60,911,948 downwards.
CCCAAACTAGTTGCAAACCAGAAACAGTATCTATATTTCTCAACAATTCAAGAAAGTGGGTGATAAACCTTCCCCTAAACTGGCTACCAAAGTATTATTATCTGTGAAGTAAGATGGTGCCCATCAACTTAAAACTGGCGAAATAGCATCGAACTGCTGTATTTCAGAGAGAGGAGAGAACTTGAAATGCTATTGCTCTGAGAATGTCCACGTGGGTGGGCAAACATATGTTCCTGCTAAGCAGAGGAAGTGGTACACCCGGATTTCTTCCTAAGTGTGAGGCCTTTATAAACTCATCCTCATGGCACTGTTTTAAATAGAAAGAAAATGACACACAGTCCCCAACCAGGCTTCCTAACTGTTTGGAGAGGGTGGCCACTTTCCCAAAACATTAGGTTACTGTGGGGGAATTTTCCAAAATTGTCAACAATTCCATTCTTAAACTCAGTGCTTCTTCTCCACATGAAACAGATGCAAGGCAGCATGAACTATATTTGGTCTCATAGGAGATGTCGGTTATTTTTACAATGCTGACTCCTACCTGACAGTGGAAGACGTACTCTGGTGTGGTTTTCTTAAACTTCATGTTCCAAACCAAGGCTACTCCATCTGGTTCATGGGGAGCATCTTCATTGTTGTTGTAGGAAGCGACCATCAGCTCAGGGTACTAAATGGAAGAAGTCACAGGATGGATTATGCCAAGATGACAACACAAGGGAAAGATTCTTATTCCAACAGACGCATGCTATATTACACACTTGAAATGGTACTTTCTTTTTAAGCTGTGGCATACTTAATACCGGGGCTTCCCTGGTAGCTCAGCTGAAAAAGATTCTGCCTGCAATGCAGGAGATCCCGGTTTGATTCCCAGGTCAGGAAGATCCCCTGGAGAAGGGATAGGTTACCCACTCCAGTATACTAGGGCTTCCCTGGTGGCTCAGATGGTAAAGAATCCGCCTGCAATGAGGGAAACATGGGTTCGATCCCTGGGTTGGGAAGATCCCCTGGAGGAGGGCATGGCAACCCACTCTAATATTCTTGACCTGGAGAATCCCATGGACAGAGGAGCCTGATCTACAGTTGATGGGATCATAAAGAGTTGGACACGACTGAGCGATTTAACCACAGCACAGTACAGCACATACTTAGTACCAACTTCGTGTCTCAACCCACTGCAATCTGGTTTCTACCCACGATGTTCCACATGTGCTTGTCATAGTCACCAGTAACTACCATACTACACACACTGCTGAACCTCTCTGTGGTATCTATCTGACATTTGGGCTACTTCCTCCTTTCTCCTATGTTGGCTTCCGTTACACCTTTCTCTCCCAATCTTCTGAAGCACTGTTTTTAGCCTCTACAGTTCCTTCTATTACCTGTGGGGAAACTGGGCCTGTTTTCTGTCCTCTTGGTCTCTGTTTACACAGTCTTCCCTGGTGATCTCATCAATAGCTTTAATTAATGTTCATATACTGACAGTGTTCAAATATTTATCTCTGGGCTTGATTTCTTTCTAAGGTGCATATTTTACAGCTACTGGAGATTTCTCAAGACTGTCCATAGACACATCAGATGCAATGCACAGGAGAATGAGCTTGTTGCCTTCTACAAAAACCTACTACTCTTCCAACGTTTCAACATTCATCCCGTTAGTACTTTGTACCGACTGTCTGGACCAGACACTCCATGTTCATTTTTACTCCTCCCTCTTTCTTCTCTACATGCTGTTTCAGTACTTCCTCAATACCTTTCAAATGTATGCTTCTTTCTATCTTTAAGGTCAGAACCTCCTAAATGAATTTCTTGTCTGGATGAAGACAACAGTATTTTAAATGACTTTCTGCTTCTAGGCTTGTCAGGCCCCGCCCTCACCTACTCCACTCTCCATCCTTTGTCAATGACTTTACAAAACATGTATTTGGCTAAGTCACTTCTCTGCTTAGAATAGTTTAATGGCTCAGTATTACTTTCAAGATAAAATCTAGGTCATTTAGGATCCTTAATGATCTGTTCTTGGAGGAGGAAATGGCAACCCACTCCAGTATTCTTGCCTGGAAAATCCCATGCACAGAGGAGCCTGGAGGGCTACAGTCCATAGGTTTGCAAGGAGTTCGACATGAGTGAGCAACTGAGCACACATGATCTGTTAGCTTCTCCTCTCTCTGTCTAATCTCTTACAACCTACTATGACCCAGCCTCACTGGGCTGGTTCTGAGGTTCATAGGTACAGCCTCTGTACCATGAGTAGACACTCAGTCTCATTGAAAAGCCTCTCCTGTGTTGGTTACATCATTAACTTACTTGTTAAGACTCCATGTAGGCATCAAGTCCTCCAGACAATCCTACCTAATCATTCACCACCCCTCATTGCCTCTCATCAGCCCCCTTAGCATTACATATGTCTCCCTATTGAGCACGTGTCAAATTGTATTATGGCTTTCCCCAGTCTATGTCCATGACTAGATTGTAAGCTCTTTGAGTGCAGGGGCTTGCTTTTACTGACTTCTGAATCCAGGCCCAGTAAGTCCTAGCGTGATAAACTTGTGCCAAAATCTACTGAGTTACAAATACTCTTTTTTATGTTAGTGACCCTATGCTCAGCAGCAAGATCCTATCTTTAATCTTTTGTTGTTAAATAATGCCAACAATCAAAAGCTCAAGTAAAAGAAACTCATGTAATAAAATAACCAAGAGGACTCTACAGCAAGGAGAAATACCTACTCACCATACATGAACTCTGTGTTGAGCATTAGAAATAAACAGGTTGAATCTCGTGGCAGGTATTGATGAGTTAGAGGACATTTTATGAAAATGTCATTCCTACCTGGGATTTCCATAAGGCAGCCCCATTAAACATAGTATCAGGATTATAAGGATTATAGCAGATCATACCACTCTTCGCTCATGGATAGTTTAGTTTTTTTCCTTCTTATTCACTATACTGTATATATTTAACATAAGTTTGTCAGTAAAAATTTGAACATCAGCTTTTCTTTGCTATCAAAAATAATTAAGCCTGAGTCTTCTATGTGTTTTATTCATTCTTTGAACTCCCCCAGCTTAAGAAAGCTGCAGAGAGTTACAACTTGCCAGTTGGTACAGAGGAAGTATAAGCCTGCAATGATACACATGTATGTGGCCACCAGGGGAAGTAATCATTCTTTATTAGAAAACACTCCTCAGCGGATAAATCAAAGGCCTATTAAGAAAGGCCTTTGATTCAAAGCCCATTCAAAGAAACTAACATCCAGATAAACACAGAAGTCTCCAGACTGTCCATCTGAAGTTTAACTATGTCACATGTGAAAAGGCAACTCTATAAACATCAACACCACTACCACAGTGGCCAATGAGCAGCCAGATGTGTCTGGAATAATATCCCACAGCTTCACATCTGGGTCTCATCGCTGGCTCCCACTTTAAAAAAAAAAATCTTAAATTATTGGGTTTAAAACTCCTTTAGAAAACAGGGAGAGTTTTCATCAAATACCAGTGAAATGCTCTTGGTGTAGTTTCTATAACTGGGATCAAAAGGCCTAAAGATACTGATTAACTCTCAAGTCATGAAAGTGTTTATGATTTCAAAGTCTCCTCTAGTATGTTTGTTTGAACATGACTAATCAATATTTTCTTATTTTCCAACAAAAAGTAGTCATTCTCTGCATGATTATTTAAATATCAAAATTATTATTTTAAAGAGAATATCGACTACTGGGAAGTTTGTGATTATTCACAAATAATAATCTAATAATTAACCTAGGGGGATTTTACTCGGAAATTGCCAGATCTGCTCTCAAGCTGTTTGTTCTTATAAAAAAATAAAATCTGACATTTACTAGCAAGGAAGGAACCAACATGCTTTAAGTGTTCATTATGCATCCAACGCTGGGCTGGGTGACACGTTCACTCATTTGATTCTTGCAGTTCTCTAAAGTAAGCAATGAGTTTTCCCATTTCTACAGACAAAGAAGCCAAGGTAAGAAACTGGGTAAGGAATTTGTTCCAAGTTAAGTTGCTAATAAATGACAAAGTGAGATCCTGCTTGAAGTCTATTTGTTTCAAGACTACGTCTCTTAAACTGTGGCATGCCTCAAGTGGCCCCAAGCATATGTAAGGCACTAAAGTGTATTAGTCACTCAGTCATATCCAACTCTTTGCAACCTCATGGACTGTAACCCACCAGGCTCCTCTGTCCATGGGATTCTCCAGGCAAGAAGAATACTGGAGTGGGTTGCCATTTCCTCCTCCAGGGGATCTTCCTGACCCAGGGATTGAACCCAGGTCTCCTGCATTGCAGGAAGATTCTTCCACCAGGGAAGCCTATGTAAGGCACTGGTGAGAAAATGTGGGACAAGACAGAAAGTACAGTGGTAGATTTCAGGAGCTGGGGGGGGGCGAATGGGGAGGGGGGATGGGGACTTAGTGTTTAATGGAGACAGAATTTCAGTTTAGGAAGGTGAAAAATTCAGGAGGTGGATGATGGTGAGAGCTGCACAACAACGTGAATGTACTTAGCACCACTGAACTGTACAGTTAAATATGGTTAAAATAGTATGTTTTATATTATGTGACTTTTACCACAATAAGAAAACATTAAACAAAACGCAGGACAAGAATATCAACAGTAACATGCTTTGCTTTATAGGAGCTCACCATTTAGTAGAAGGAGGTGAGATAGGCATATGAAAAACTACAACACAAATAGAAAAGCAGAACATGCTAGGATAGAGATAGGAAAGGAGTTCTATCAAAGCACAGAGGATAAAATAACCACTTTGGTTGGAATGTGGTATGCCAGGGAGAGATACTGAAAAGGACTTCTGAGAAGAAATGAGACTGACTGGGCCCTGTCACATGGGAAAGTGATTAGGAGAGCAGAAAGAGAAGAGTATAGACAAGGGTACAAATATCGATGCAGGAGATTTCTCTTGAGTATCGGCCTGGTTCACAATAATTCTCCCAATCTTTGGAAATTATCTCAATACACAGGCATCTAACTTCCCAGGGATAATTCATTCATCCCAGCTTGGGCAATCACATTCTCTAACTTGGTCACTGTAAATTTTGAACTGAGAAACAGAATCCCTGGGTTGCAAATGAGTCAGGTAATGATGGCATTCTATTGGTGAAGCCTCTCAAGCTGCCCAGATTTATAATCCTGAGTCCCAGTTCTTTGTCTTTTCTGTGAATTCCCTGAGTACCCTAGTGACTAGAATAAATTTCCCTCTTTGCTGAAGGTAGCCAGGGGTAAATTTTTCTTAACTAATGCAGTGGAGAACACATTCAGGACACAGGTTACAGCACCTGCCTGGGGGGCAGGTTAGGCGAAGAGATGAAAAAGATTAAAGGGCTGGAGATGCTTCAAGACATTCTCACAGAAGTCACTGAATACAGGCTAATGATTTTAGACTTTATGCTGGGAGTCATACTCTGCAACTGCTAATATTTCTAATTAGACCACTACTGTCACTACTATGCCACATTTATTGAGCACTTTTACTATTAGACACTTTATTAAAGTCTAAGTTTTTAAAGTACATTAATTCATTTAATACTCACAATAAGCATGGGAGTGAAGTTTGATCCCTATTTTGTGAATGAGGAAACTTAAGCCAAGAGAAGTCAGGTGACATTGAGAGCAAGTAAGTCATCATTACAAATAGTAACCTGGAAAAACTACTTAATGATTCAACAGCATAGAGAATTGAGGCAGGAAGCCCAGATAGGAAGCTATTTCCTGATATAAGCAAGAAGAAGATGGCGTGACATAAAGTAGGTATCGATTCCACATGTAAATAGATTTGAATTGGTGACAGTGGGGGTCTTTTTGCTACCATAAATTTGACTGGGTTTGGCAATTAAAGGAGCTATCAAAGATTACTTGAAGGGGAGAGAGGTTGAAGGGGGGGGGGACAGAGAGGGAAGTTGGTGCTAGCAGATGTAAGCTATTATATATAGAATGGATAAGCAACAAAGTCCTACTGTATAGCACAGGGAACTATGTTCAATATCCTGTGATAAACCACAATGAAAAATAATAGAAAAAAGAACACACATACATATGTATAACTTTGCTGTACAACACAACATTGTAAATCAACTGTACTTCAATCAAAAAGATTACTTGTGTTTGTATCATGAATGACTCCAAGGTTAGAGGATGAAAATCACATGTGAGAGGAATATATAGGGTGGGAGAAAGATCATAAATCTGGTTTTGTATACAACTGCCAAATCTGTCATGTGAAATGTGGACAGTATTATTGACTCCCTCTGTTAAACAATATTTGGTGGACAGCAAAGTTGACATAATTCCCCAAGTGCCCAAATGTCCTTCAGGGGATAATGACTGGTGGCTATTTTGCAAATATTGCAAAGTTAAATGTTCTTGTTTAGGAAGAAGATCAAGGAGACCTTTGATCCAGGAGCTCAAAGCAAAGCTATGTAGGAATCTTACAGTTCCTTCCTTCCCCTGCCCTTTCCATTCTGTTGCACTCATAAGTACACACGCCCCTACTGGACTCGAAGACTAAGCCTCTGTCCTTTTCCTCTTTCTGAACATCATTGGATTCCATACAGATTTACTCAGAAAGGCTCTTCACCCCGTAAGTATGTAAACTTGGTCCTTTGAACTCCACTAAATTGTTATGATGTAGGAACTAAGGGTTCTTTGGGGTTGTGTTCATCAAATTCTTTTCTTATCCTTTTTTAAAATTTATTTTTAATTGGAGGATAATTGCTTTACAATGTTGTATTGGCTTCTGCCGTACAACAACACGAATCAGTCGTATGTATACATATAGCCCTTCCCTCTAGAGCCTCCCTTCCAACCCCCATCCACTCCTTTAGGTCCTCACAGAGCATGGAGCTGAGCTCCCTGTCTTATACAGCAGCTTCCTGCTAGCTATCTATTGCATACATGGGAGTGTATACATGTCAATGCTACTCTGGAACTAAGGATTCTCATTCCTTTTTCTTATGTTCCATATAAAATACAGTCTTCAGAATTGCAAACCCCTTCCCCATAGTGTAGATGACAGATTACACGAAAATGGGGGAAAACCGATGTAGAGTCTCTATGGTGGAACGTCTGCCCTTTCCAGTTTCACTTCTCCTGCACCAAGAACAATACACAAGATCCTGTGTGGAGACATCTACCTGTGGGCAATAGGTAGATGTCCACCCCATGCCGAGGCCAGGTGGGGACCAGCCCTACCGGCAAGGGTCCTGTCACCTCCTCCAGGAGCGTTATCAGCAGACCCAGGGACTCAGTAAAAGCTGCCCTTGAGGAATGTGCCAGACAAGGTTCCTGTGTAATCTCCAGACTGTGAACAAGTGAACAAGCCACACTAAGTGTTTCCTCCACCTTGGATCTGATTTCCACACACACAACCGAGCGTGCTCACAGACCACCCACGCACCAGCTGGCAGGAAGCAGCTGGGTACACCCCTGCCTGCATCAGCCTCTGCACAACTGTGCCCTGCATGCTCTCTTGTTTGGATGTAAGAGGAGATTCAAGAGGAGAGAACACTCGCCCACTTTGTGGCTGTTGACAGTCTGGTTGCGGGGGATTACATTCCTCTTCAGTGTTCTGTTCCCCAGCACGATTACATGGGGCTCTTCACATCATCTGCTTCACTGCTCTGACTGGAACACTCTCTTCTCCCCTCCCTTTCTCTAATCCCAGTCTTCTAAGACACCCTGTCCAACCAGAGGCACAGACTCCAATCTCCACTGAACCCAGAAAGCACTTGCTATGAGCCCTATGTCATTCAGCACTTAGAACCTCTTGTCTGACTTTTCAGCCTGCCAGACTCCTCTGTCCATGGGATTCTCCAGGCAGGAATACTAGAGTGGGTTGCCATGCCTTCCTCCAGGGAATCTTCCCGATCCAGGGATCAAATCTGCATCTCTTATGTCTCCTGCATTGGCAGGCAGGTTCTTTACCACTAGCGCCACCCAGGAAGCTTGATGTTCTGAGGGTGAAATAAAATAATGCCTTCAGAGTAGCTGGCACAGTGCTTAGCATATAAGAAACACATATTAAAAGCCAGCCATGGGGACTTTCCTGGTGATTCAGTGGTTGAGAACCTGCCTTCTGATACAGGGGATGTGGGTTCAATCCCTGGTTGGAGAACGAAGATCCCGCGTGCCTGGGAGCGACTAAGCCCACGTGTTGTAACTCAAGACGCCTGTGTGCCTCAACTACTGAGTCTGCGTGCTCTAGAGCCCATGCTCTGCAACAAGGGAAGCCTGAGCATTGTAATTAGAGAAGCTCATGCACCACAATGAAGACCCAGTGAAGCCAAAATTGAAAAAAAGAGAAAGAAGCTAGCCAGGATTACTATTCCCAATAAAAGCGCAGATTAAAAGAAAGTAGAAAATGCGCTGTGTATAAATGCCCAGTATTTATCATTTCTAGTTCCCTCATTGCTATTATATCATTGTCATTACAGGAGGGAACATAGCATGATCACCCAGAACACAGGCTCATGAGTTAGATCACCTGAGCTCATATCCCGCCCTCACCACAGTTAAGCTGTGTGCCTCGATGTGCATTATTTAACTTCTCAGTGCTGGGTAAATGACACACTAAGTGAGCTGACCATTCAGCAAACTGGCTTTTGGTAAATCTGCCTGCTTTCACTAGGAATGTTACACTAGGGAGTTTAGTGCTTTCATTAGGAATGCTACACCAGGGAGTTTAGTTTGCTTTTTTTTTTTTCCTCTTACAGGCAACAGGGAGTTTTAATCCAGGGAGTAAAGTGATCAGATCCATATTTTAGAAGGATTATTTGGCTAGATGTCTAGACAGAAAACAATAGGTGGACAAGTTTGGGTGTAGAAAGACCATGAGAAGATTAGCAATACTACAAGTGTAAGATAATGAATATAGGAGTAGAGAAATGGACAGTCTTGGTGACAGACGAAGTCTGGGAGATAAAGGAGAGGAAGTTTTTAATGCTAATGATGAAAGGTTTTTTTAGGCCCTTGGGTATGGCGATGGCTTTAACATAGAATTGTTGTTTTTGTTCAGTTGCTAAGTCATGTCCGACTCTTTGTGACCCCATCAACTGCAGCATGCCAGGTATCCCTGTTCTCCACTATCTCCTAAACTCATGTCCGTTGAGTCGGCAATGCTATCCAACCATCTTGTCCTCTGTCGTCCCCTACTCCTCCTGCCCTCAATCTTTCCCAGCATCAGGGTCTTTTCCAATGAGTCAGCTCTTTGCATCAGGTGGCCAAAGTATTAGAGCTTCAGCTTTAGCATCAGTCCTTCCAATGAATATTCAGGGTTTAGAGTAGGCAAAAAAGGACTTCAGATGTGTGGAAATAATGAGTTAGTGATGAGTCTGCCATTCTATGGGACACCTGAATGGATCTGTCTCTCTGGGGTGTAAAGTGGAATTCAGGAGGGATTTTGGGTGGGGACAGAAAAAGGCTGCCCATGTGATGGTTGAATCAACAGCAGTGGAAGAGATCTCTTCCCACAGACAGCGTGTCCAGAAGGAGAGAGACTGAGAGCATGACCATGAGGATCACAGAGGTAAAAGAAGAAAAAACAAGTCTTAGGGGAGTTCAAGAACTAGAAGAGAGTGGAGTTGTAGAACTCAGTGGAAGGAGAATATTTTTAGAAGTTTGAGAGAATCAACAAAGCTGGGTGACAAAGAGAGGTCAGGGTAGATGAAGGCTTAAACATATCCACAGGATTTGACAAATAGGAAATCACTGGTGACCTTAGTGAGAATGGTTTCATGGAAAGAATGGCCTGGCTCCTGGGCTGGTACCTGGCACAGAGTAAGTACTCAATGGATATGAATAACAGAGTGCAAATTTAAACTGAAACTTCAGCAAAATGAGAAAGAAAGCCATAAGCATACAAGAAAACTGTGGGTCAGTGAACACATCCAAAGTAGCGAGGCAATCCTCTCTTATTTATTGTAATACAAATGCCATGAGAACACAAGTCCAGTTTGTCCCGACCTAACAACAGTTCTTACCTGGAGAGACCAGTCCATACAAGTGACGACTCGATGCTTGGACCAATGCTCATCGTAGAACTGACGACTGAACGAAAGGTTGGCTCCAGCCTGGACGTCCCTAGGAGGGTTTAAAGATCAAAGACAAATAAGATGCTTCAAAATGGGGTTCTATCTCTACTGCTCATATTGAAAGAACGAAATGGCAAGAGCATGGCGCACAATACTCTGAAGCCAAAGTATCAATTTGGAGAGCAAACGCTGATCATAAATGACCACTAAAGGTGGTCTCCTTCATGCAAAGCTCTCCCTTACCTGGCCCAGATGAGGTTTCCACATGTTCCAAGCCTGGTGTGAAATGTCAAATTTGTTTCAGGTTCCCATCTTGACCAGTTCTAAAGCATTCTCCTCCCCCTAAAAAGTTCTGCCTTGAAGCAGAGTTTACAAGAAATCTCCCAGCTATCAAGGAAGTACAGCACACTAGGAGATTCTTTGACATCTGCATCACCTTATCTGGCCTTAGACCAGAAGTGATACGCATGTTTCACTTTACCTATCATTTCTGGTTTACTGTAGTGGTTGCCTCCTTGTGCAATCAGTATCAGTTCAGTTGCTCAGTTGTGTCCAGCTCTTTGCGACCCCATGAACTGCAGCACGCCAGGCCTCCCTGTCCATCACCAACTCCCAGCTGCTGCTGCTGCTAAGTCGCTTCAGTTGTGTCCGACTCTGTGCGACCCCATACACAGCAGCCCACCAGGCTCCCCCATCCCTGGGATTCTCCAGGCAAGAATACTGGAGTGGGTTGCCATTTCCTTCTCCAATGTGTGAAAATGAAAAGTGAAAGTGAAGTCACTCAGTCGTGTCCGACTCTTTGTGACCCCATGGACTGCAGCCTACCAGGCTCCTCCGTCCATGGGATTTTCCAGGCAAGAGTACTGGAGTGGGGTGCCATTGCCTTCTCTCCAACTCCCGGAGTCCACCCAAACCCATGTCCATTGAGTCGGTGATGCCATCCAGCCATCTCATCCTCTGTCATCCCCTTCTCCTCCTGCCCTCAATCCCTCCCAGCATCAGGGTCTTTTCCAATGAGTCAGTTCTTCACATCAGGTGGACAAAGTACTGGAGTTTCAGCTTCAACATCAGTCCTTCCAATGAACACCCAGGACTGATCTCCTTTAGGATGGACTGGTTGGATCTCCTTGCAGTCCAAGGGACTTTCAAGAGTCTTCTCCAACACCACAGTTCAAAAGCATCAATTCTTCAGTGCTCAGCTTTCTTTATAGTCCAACTCTCACATCCATACATGACCACTGGAAAAACCATAGCCTTGACTAGACGGACCTTTGTTGACAAAACCTTGTGCAATAGCAAGTGAAAAGTTCTACAGTGAGACAGGCCTGCCGGGGGGGTGGGCGGGGTGAGGGAGTCACCAAACATTGTAGACACTTAACATAGACCAAAATAGCATCTGGGTGGAGGAGGATTACACTTTGGCCAGTGTTTTTTTTTTTTTTGGCTGATATTCAACTGGCCACAGACCATCCTCTGAAGAACTCTGCACTGATCATACATTTTCTCCACAAGACTGCGTGTTTAAGTTGGGTCATACTTGTTTCATGTCAGCAGTTACTGGATCCACATAAAAAGCTATCTAGACTCCTCAGGCTTCAGTTCAGGAATTACTCCCCATTCACCTTATTTTTCTGTTCTTTTTTTTCTGTTCTATTGCCTTGCACCCTGCACCACTTGTCCAACTGGGTGACTTGATCTCTGGCTAGGTATTTGGGTTCCACAGAGCTAACTTATTACAACTTTTTCTCCCCTAGCTAACTCTTCCTCAGCTCCACCACTGCAAACTCAGACAAGAAAGTAATGTCTGACTCTTTGCGACCCCACCACTGTGGCCCACTAGGCTCCTCTGTCGATGGGATTTCCCAGGCAAGAATACTGGAGTAGGTTGCCATTTCCTCCTCCTGGGGATCTTCCCGACCCAGGGATCAAACCCACGTCTTTTGCATCTCCTGCATTGGCAGGCGGGTTCTTCACCACTAGCGCCACCTGGGAAGCCCCAAGAGGTACATACACCCAAGATAATACTGTGCCAGGTACCCAGAGGGAAACAGGACTCAGAATATTAAGTGAGCCAGAGAGTAATGGCTTTTTAAAATTAAACAAATATAACATGTATATTCAAAATACTGTCTCTTTGATATAGTCTATCAATACTACCAACTGTTAAGAACATTTTCAGAACTCCCTTTCGAAACTGTTTACGTGGCTGTGAGCATCTTCAATGATGATAGGTTGGCCTTGGACAATGTATTTGAATTTTAGAAGTAGTAAAATGTCAGGTCTGATGAAAACAGCAGGTGATCTCATCTTTTCATATTGTTCCTGGCCAAGAGAAACTGGTGGCTAAACATCAGTTCTGTCTCTTACAAAGCTCATAAAGTGCCTCCTATTATCCACGTGAAGATGGTTGACAATACATATGTTGAAGTCACAGGGCAAGTTGTTTGGGGCCATAGTTTTATAGACAAGTTTTTTTAATCTGTAAATATACCCCTGCGCATGTGTTTCCTAAAAGGCATATATACATAATCTTACAGTATCAAAAGAGGAAAAAGTTGCCAGTCTCTGTTTATTGTCTCGCACACCAGTTAAGGTTCTCCTGGATCTCATGTTTATTTTCCTCAGCTTCCTGTTTGCTTAGACATCAAAACTAGATCTACTGGATATAACGTAAATCTCCTCTTATTGCTTATAAGGATGTTTTCTCAGAGGAGAATGTACATGACTCTACCAGTCTCTATCACCTGGACTGTCCCCCAGATATCAAGTTCAAAAGCATTTCATCGAAGCACATGATAATTACAGGGAAACTCGAAGCCAGAAATCATAACCAAAGCCCTCAGTCAGAGCTGTTTAGCAAGATCAGCTCTGGAATTTCAGTCTCTTCTGATTTGTCAGGCTTGCAACTTGCCTACTCAAAACATAAATGAATTTAGAAGCAACAGATAAGTTATCACAGTATTTTTTTTTAACTGCACACAAGAAACTAACCCGTCTTTTTCCTCTAATTCTCGACCACTGTAGTCAAAGAAGATATCGGAGTCTTCTGCCAGGGCTCTTTCAATTACCCGTATTGTCCGATCAAAAAAGATGAGAAACTCCTCTGAGTGAAGGATCTGCTGTTTTTCTTCCTCTGTCAGCTCCCTTGGAGGAGCTTTTTTATATAAAAGAGATCGTTGGGAAAGAAAAAAAAAATAAGGATAATTAAAACATTTCAAGAGGAATCCAACTCTTGAAAGACACTGCTTATCAAAAGAGAAATAAGACACAGTAAAATAAGCCATTGTTAACATCAATTCTAAATTACTCTTAAATTCACACCAAGGGTTTTTTGCAGATGTCTTCATTGCCAACTTTACAAAAAGATTTCATATCTGGATTAATTACTATTTTGAAGAGTTGAAAAAATATTACAAATGAAGATGATTGTGTGTTTTAACAATCAGTTATGAATGTTACTTTCTTTTGAACTGAACTTGAAAAACAGCTCAAATAGTACATAGTAGAGAAATCTGTAAAACCATGTATATTAGATTGTAAAGCTATGGTTAAGCTGCACTTACCAAATAATTAAGAACTATGTATAATACGATTCAGATAGCACCTTGCCTCTTTCTACTGATAAATTCATTTTATTTTAGATAGTTACTTGATAAAGTTGAGAGACTGTTATATAAATTCCCCTCAAAAACTAAAGCATGTCCTTGCAAATGCACCTTTACCCAAGATATCTTCTGCTTTTAAACAAACACATGAAACACATAAATGCTATAAGATGCCTCACAATTGTTTTTATGCCTTACTTTTCTAGCATGATTAATCATATAAAACTAAATCTGAAGATACAAAATGAGGCCAAGAAAGACTAAATAACTAGCAATATGTCACAGTGTTTGAAAGTCAGCTCACCTCAGAGTCAGGATTAGGTTACAGAAACTGTTCCTTCAGTAGCAAAGTTCACGTAAACCTATAACCGAAGCATTAGGAACTCCCCCAGAATGAGAAATCCCTAGGGGCAGAAACTGTCAGCTGAACCTTTGTGGCTCTTCAGGAACTCCATTTCAACTTCCGTGCAGAGAGACTTCAATAAGTGTTTGATCAATTATTCTTCCAGTAGGATCAGAAGCTCCTGAAGTTTAAACTTCAGGAGGAGGGTAGCGTATTAAAACCATGGGGGTTCCTGGTGGAATCACTCACCCACAGGCTTTCCCAAACACGTCCACAACCATCCCCATAACTAGGACCAACGTCCCCCTGGCTACATGGTCAGAGCAATCATTTAGGTGCAGTCATCTGCAGCATAAGGTTTTATGGAAGAGTTATTTGACTTGATTAATGGTATCTTGAAGCCATTGCCCTGAGACATCTGAACAAGGACCTACTCTATAGCACAGGGAACTATGCTCAATATTATGGAACAACCTAAATGGGCAAAACATCTGAAAAAGAATAGATACATGTATATGTATAACTGAATCACTTTGCTGTACACCTGAAAGTAGTACAACACTGTTAATTAAGTACAGTCCAACATAAAAAGCTATAACCTGAAAAAGAATGGGGAGACCAATTAGGAAGATATGGTAATAGTTCAGAAAAGAAACAATGGGGGTTTGAACTTAACCAATGAAAGAAAGGATGGAAAGAGAGCAGATTCTTGTACAATTTATAACAACTGGTGACCCACTGGATGAGAGAAAGAAAAGAAGAGGGAGGGAAGTCTTTTTGCAGAGCCATGGAAGTAGATATCAAACTTGTAATGTTCAGAATGTCTCCCCCACTCTGGCCTGCCCTCCTCTGCCCCAAATCAAAATGCAAGAGGGTCTAGACAGACTCCAAAGTCTGTATCTGAACAAGAAACTTGAATGATTATGACGTAGTTGGTTCACACCTTATAAAATGCTCTCCAGGTGATGTTATAACAAAAACATGATTTATCCACTAAGCAGAAGGTAATCTCCAAATACAGTTCACCCCAGCGATTCTAAGTGGCAGAAGGATTTCTTTGTTGCTGAAATCTCCAGAGCCCTAAATATGCCTGTGTATACTGGGACTCT
The DNA here is from genome assembly GCF_054371585.1 of Giraffa tippelskirchi. Classification (NCBI taxonomy): domain Eukaryota; kingdom Metazoa; phylum Chordata; class Mammalia; order Artiodactyla; family Giraffidae; genus Giraffa; species Giraffa tippelskirchi. The sequence goes on along the minus strand of NC_137284.1, from coordinate 60,896,835 downwards.
GCAAGAACCTCCATCAACATCTGCTGAGAAATGCTACACAGACACTAGTTTGAGAAATAGTGAGGTAGGCTGTGTGTAAACCATAAATAACCAGAACTCTATAAAATCAACCTGGAATCCAAGAGCTACTATGCCATTTGCTAACTTGGATTCTTCAATCAATGAAAGCTCTCCAAGCAGCAGTGTTATCTATAAAATGAGGCAATGATACCTAAACTTAAAGTCTGCTTTAAGAGTTAAAAATAAACATACTAGCAAATAGGTGCGTGCATGCGAAGTCGCTTTAGTCGTGTCCAACTCTTCATGACTCCACGGACTGCAGCAAGCCAGGCTTCCCTGTCCCTCACTATCTCCCAGAGTCTGCCCAAGTTCATGTCCATTGAGTCGGTGATGCCATCCAACCATCTCATACTCTGCTGCCCTCTTCTTTTGCCTTCAATCTTTGGTCACTACCGTTACATACATAAGCATCACTAAACTAGAATACTACAAGGTCAAGAAGAATGTTTTATTTTAAAAAGCTTCATTTGACTTCAGTCATTGCTGATGAATGACTTGAAACACACTTGAAATTACACGGAGAAATAGGAATTTTTTCCCCTTTATTCCTATTTTTATATTAAAAAAATATCTGTTCTATTTTGTTTATCTTTTTGAGCTACTTTTATTCCACCTGTATCTTTCCTTACAGGTCCATTACGTTGAATAAAAAATAGTTCCTGTTTAATTTTCTGTAATTTTTTTTTTCCCTGTAGTTTATTGTCATTTTGATCTCAGCTTTCAAGACATACAACTTCTTCTCTAAAAGAAACATAAATGGCTGATCAAAGTGTATTTGCAGAAGCCAAGTTCAGGTAAGTGAAGCAGTAGCCTCTCCAGATATTATGTTTGACAATACAATATTTGGGTTGAAATTAAATTGCTACAGAACCAAAACAAAGAACATATTTTATACTAAGCTTTGATGTCTAACAGAGATCAAATGACATGATTTGTTAGCACAAAATAACAGATGAGTACTTTTTAAAAGTCATAAACAATAGTCAACTTAGGAGTTAAATAGAGCCCTAGTTATTTTTTATAAAACCCCAAATCTCTCATATTTAAAAATCTTTAAATTGATGTTTTATTACAATGTAATGAAAACACAACGGACAATCCAGGAACCACAACCAATATTAGTATTCAGGAGATAAAACCTCTCCAGACATTATATTTCATGAGAAGAAAATTAGTGTATTAATGGAGTCCACAAAATTTAAAATACAAGCATAAACAATTTGAACCAGAATAGTATGACTCTAGGATAGACCTCAAATTCTCCCTGAAATCTCTGTTTCTTCAGTTTTTCCCTATCCCTGGGACCTGAAGAATTGTTTTCAACATCTTCACTGCATGAAAAGTTAGGAATTAATTTAACAGCAACAGGCATAGCAGAGAAAAACAAGGACAACAATAATGTTTGATTTTTCTGACAAGTTAAGCAGAAAGTGCTATTATGGCAGGTTTTGTTGTTTGTTTTTGAAACATGGAGTATTTCTGCCAAGGGCTAACAATATTTTATGCATTTAAAGTGATCTTTTTTAAGGAATAAAGATTCTTCAGGAAAAGTAGAACATGTGGATATTACTTTCATATAATCCAAATAACAGGACAAATTTCAAACTTACCAAAATTTACCTGAATTTAGCTTGAATAAGAAGCATGGAAACAAGGCACTAGAGTCATGAAATTCAAAGTTTAGAAAACTGCGCAATTTCTATGAATTCATAGCCTGAAAAATTACCATTTAGTATGAATTTTATTTTAGGGTCTATTTTTTTATTCTTTTTATTACTAAAATACTCATTTGTCTTGGTTTTGTATATGACAATACTTTTTTATGTGTTTCTCATATTGATCCTGTCCTATTCGCTATGCTTTCTTGTGTTTTCTTATTGACCTGAATGTGTATTTTTTCAGTTTCTTTTTGATTTACTCTATTTACTATACACTACATCTTTTAATGTCTAGAGTTCCTGGGTTTTTTGTTCTCTGTAAAAATGTAAAATCCATAGTGAAATCCACAATTTATACTGAATATTTTACAATCTCATTTTTAGGTCAAAAGTAATTTTAAAAATCTCCATTTCAGAAATGCTTTTTTCAATGATGTAGCTTTAAATTTCAATGTAGAAATTACATCTTTTAAATAGTTTTCAAAAATATATCCAAAAGATTAAAAAAATAAATAAGTAAACCCACATAACTTAAATATTAAATCAGATTAAGTAGGCATAGTGGTTCTTAAGAGAATTTTACAGTGAAATCAGTTCAAAAACAAGAGTAAGAAAAACCAAACTGAATAAAGAATGATGCCCTTCTCTGAAGTTAATGTGAAGTTTATGAGTTAATGTGCAATTACAAGAGCTAAGTTTCTGATTCTGTTGTTTTAAATTTCTAAACATGAAAATACTAGGACACTCACATACATAAATTTCGTAAAATTTGATTAAAAGCTAAAAAGGTACTTGCTGTTTTTCCCAACTCTTTTGTGAAAAAAAGAGTGGGAAGAGTAATAAATTGAACCCACATTTCTTTACTGTTTAATGCATTTTGATGTCACATGGGCAAAAATGTCAAAAGCTAGCGAGCACGGATTTTTTTTTTCCCATCTTCCCCTCAGCACTTTTTTTTTAATTCTAAAAAAGGCCAGATTTCTCAAAAATGTGCTCCCTGGTTTGAAACCGTGTACGTCAAGTTTCAGCCCAGAGCAAATGTTTATGGCTAAGTAATAAATCCCTGAAATTCAGGGTTCCTATGGAAGTGCTGACACAGCCCTGCCTACCATGCAGCTGTGTGAATGGCGCCACGATCGTATCTACTAGAGATTCTTTTAAAAGTTTGCAAAATACTATCTTGCTTTAAAAAAAAAATAGCCAGCAAGAGTTTGATGCCAACATAAACATGCTTTTAACCCATCATGTGCTAATGTGCAGAAAAGCCATTAATAGAAACTAAGACGCACAGCATGGCAGTAACAGGAAATGTACTTTCAAACTTCTTTTGGACTTTTAACAGGACTTTAATCAATTCCATGAAGCATGAGTAACAGTTAAAACTGGAGGGCGTTTTTGCTCAGAACTTAAGAAGGAGGTTGCAGTGCTTTGCCAGAGAAGACAATTTGGAGATTGGGGTTGGGGGGCAGGAGGGAATCTGTGCCAAGACACACAAAATATACCCTGGCTCCTTATCACCCAGTACATCTTAAGGATATTTTGCTAAAAAAAAATAGTATTTTAGTAAACTCTGACTTATTTTGTCTCTTGCTACACCTGTGTTAATGATATTCTATTCACCAGCTTAAATATATACACATGTTCTTGAAAATGAAAGTGTTGGTCGCTCAGTCGTGTCCAACTCTTTGAGACCCATGGACTGTAGCTTCTTGTCCATAGGATTCTCCAGGCAAGGAACTAGAGTGGGTATTCTCTTCTCCAGGGGATCCTCCCAGCCCAGGGATCGAATCCAGGGCTTCTACACTGCAGGCAGATTCTTTATCATCTGAGCCACCAGGGAAGCCTATACATGTTCTTAGCAGGAGTTTAAATGTGAAACTGCTTCAATCAGATCCTTTTACAATCTCTCAGAAAAAGTAACTTGGGCCTTCTGTGGATGCCACTCTTAAAGATGCTGAATCTACTACCTGTCTACAGCCATACCCTAGAACTTGGCAGTAAAGATCCACCTCACTCATGCCTGGGCAGGGTGAAGTGAGTCCACATGACCAGTACATCCCCACTCTTACAAAGCCCCTGGGGACAACCATGTGTGCCAGAGTCATAGGCAAATGGAAAATTTTAAAATCAAATGAGCTTTCAGGAGGGAGGGGACATATGTACACCTATGGTTAACTCATGTTGATGTATGACAGAAAGCAAACTAATACAGTAAAGCAATCATCAATTAAAAATAAATAAATATAAAAATAAAATAAAATGAGCTTCTAATTAGACTTTTGTTGCTCTAAACTTGGGACACTTAGTAGGAAATATGCAAGAGTCCACTCTCACAGATACTCCATTTTTCAGTAAGAATGACAATCTCCAGTTCTCTTTTTCTCCTTAGGCTGAAAATCTCAAAAAGCACACAAAATTAGATTTTTAAGGAAACATCAGCTATAGTATTTCTTGCCTACCCCCTTCTATTCTTTTTACATTCTTGCTTTCTTGTGTTTTGAAATCCAGTGCTATTACAGGAGGAGGGCATCACTGGGAAGTGTATAGGCTTTGGCGTCAGCTCCAAGCACAGGCCACGTACTTATATATTATGTATACAGGATATGTTTTTAAACCTCTCTTTTCCTATTTCTCTATCTATAAGATAGGGACAATAATAGTATTTGCTTCAAAAGGATGTTGCAAAGGGTGCATAATATCTTTGGAATGTTAAGGAGACAGCCAAGCACCTAGTAAGCCCTTACTAAATATTAGTCATTGTTATCACTGGAGCAAATAGAGGCTGCTCCTGATCTGGGCAGAGCATGGAGAAGACATTTATAACATAGTCACTAGTGATGACGGAGAAGGCAATGGCACCCCACTCCAGTACTCTTTTGCCTGGAAAATCCCATGGACAGAGGAGCCTGGCAGGCTTCAGTCCATGGGGTCGCTAAGAGTCGGACACGACTGAGCGACTTCACTTTCACTTTTCCCTTTCATGCACTGGAGAAGGAAATGGCAACTCACTCCAGTGTTCTTGCCTGGAGAATCCCAGGGACAGCGGAGCCTGGTGGGCTGCCGGCTATGGGGTCGCGCAGAGTCGGACACAACTGAAGCAACTTAGCAGCAGCAGCAGCAGCAATAGTGATGATTGGGCTTCCCAGGTGGTGCTAGTGGTAAAGAGTCTGCCTGCCAAAGCAGGAGACAGAAGAGATGCTGGTTCGATCCCTGGGTCAGGAAATACCCTGGAGGAGGACATGGCAGCCCACTCCAGTATGTTTGCCTAGAGAATCCCATGGACAGGGGAGCCTGGTGGGCAACAGTCCACAGGGTTGCACAGAGTCAGACACAACTGAAGCAACTTAGCAAGCATGCACCATAGTGATGTGGTTAATGTTTCTCTATAGCTCACATGGATAAACCTCAGAATTTGTTGACAAAATAATTATATCTGCTTCTTTCCTTTCCTGTTATCATTGGGAACACAGGATAGAGTCAACTAGGTAACATGTCAATTGATAACAAGTATTTTGTTTTACTGCTATTTAGTAATAATTTTACGGGAATCATGACTGGACTTGTTGCTGGAATTGTGGACGACTTGTATTTTATTTGCTTCTGTCAGTCAAAAACTAAAGGAACCCAGTTTATATTGCTACATGTAATGTACTGAACAATCCCAGAAAACCTTCCATACTGGAGGTGTATGTTTAATTTTTACTTACCTCTATACCCCCTTATGTTGGTTACAAAAACAAAAACAATAAAATGATGACTCGATTTCTTTCCCACACGGTACCTTCCTTCACCTCCTGCTTTTTGTCTTCATTTTCCTGTTCTGAATCCTGGCCCCCTTTAGGTTCCACCATTTCCTCATCATCCTCATCCTCTAGAACAAAGAAAGAGAAAAATGCATTATATTCTTGCCTTCCAATCAAACTCTCTGGTTGCTGGTGGGAGGTAGGGGCAGAGGGTAAAGTTCTAATCATTTGGGGCAACTTCTAAGTAAATCAGTCCACGATGGATGCCTGAGATATGTGCTCATGAATATATGGATACATTATCTCCAGAAGGGGTCTCTTTGAAAGTCCCCCCACCACGCTGCTGAGAAACTGCTCCGAGTCAGCACCTGCTCCATCTATCCCCAGGCCCCCCCTGCCACATGGGATGTCTTGGAATTGCATCTCTGACCTCTGAAGCTTCTTCGGAGATGGGCCAGGAACAGATCTTAAACTGTTTCCACCTGCAGCACATTCTCCGCAGGGGACACCTGCTGTACAGACCACTCATTTCCAGTTTCATCCTCACCCTGTTGATTTGGTTTTGACCCACAGGAAAGGCTTAAATACAGGTCTGACCCCAGGTCAAATGCCATTGGCAAGGAAACAACCAGAGTAGGGCCCCCCAAAGTCATTGCCATTGACCTGGGAGAAAACAACTGACCTGAAATGGCATTTACACATTCAGAGCAACTCCTGCATTAATGTGAATTTAATGAGTGCTAACAAATGGCACCAGTCGGCCACTGGCACCAGATGTTCCAGTGCCCTTCCTGCCCTATGCAAATGTCCATCCCTTGTGTCTCTTCCCCCTAAAACTGCCTTTCTTGGAGACCCCTTCCATCGCAGAGTGCTTGAAAACATCAGTCACAGCGTAGAGGGTGGGCGGACAAGACAAAGTGTCACAACAAAGTCCAACTTACAGGAATAAGACAATATAAAAAATTAAAACTTGCTTCTGTGTCTTTTAAATATATTACCTTCACTCTTCAGCATCATATTCACTATAGGTTACTGATTCCGTTGGTTTAAGCGGAATTTAAAAGAAATGCCTTCACTTCCTCACTCACTCACTCATACATTCATTCATTCAACAAATATTTGCAGACTTTCTATAAATTCAAAGCTCTGTGGAGAGTCCCATTTCCATCACAACAAATCCTGAGATTTATAACAACTCAAACTTTCAGCTCCAACCATTTAAAGAATGTATTATATAATGCATGTTTAAATGCCGAAACAAGTGTAGCCTGAAAAGCAACTCCAAAAGTTGCTGTATTAAGCAAGTGATTTGTGGAGGGAATATCCATTTAAAAAATATGGATGTGTGAAGTACAGTATTGCAATTTGGATACTAGAAGTATCTCATGCAAATTTTCAATAGAATGCAGTAATCTATATGCACGTGTGTAGATTGTGGAACCAACCTCATTACTTTATAACTACACTATATACATATCAGAAAGAAACTAAGATGCCTTTGAGGGAAGCTGTCATTTATTATTAACACATTAACACATTTATTACTAATACATTATTACTAACACATACCTGTGAGACAAAGACATTCACTTAAAACTTTGAAAAGCACACTGAGTTACTCAGATATTTAGGTGAATAAACCTTTTAACATTTTAAACTATAAATAACACACCTAAATCTTTATATGTAAAGATATTACTGCTACCTGTCTGTTAAAAACCAGCTTGGAAAGTCCTGAGAAAAATATTCACCTTGACGTGTTATATTTTCCTGAGCCAAAGATCAAACACAAAACCCAGGGAGGCGCTAGCAGGAGGGAAGCTTCTCTTCTGGTAAACCTTGGATGGAGAGGCAGTTTTCAAAAGACCAATAAGCTGGGAAGTAGCTCTATCTCTGAACCTTCTAGAGACCTTTCTTTAAGTCCAATGGGTCCCGGAGCCATTCCGTGGAACTTACTAAATACAAGTAAAATACAACAGATATAAAGGTGCCAAATCCCATGTTATGGGTTGAATTGTGTCCTCCTACCCAAATTTACATGTTGACTTCCAAACCCCCAGGACCCCAGAATGTCGATCTTATTTGGAAATAGTGCCATTGCAGGTTTATGAGTTAAGATGAGGTTGTGCCAGAGTAGTGAGGGCACTGAATCCAGCATGATCAGTGTGTGCATAAACAAGGGGAGATTTAAACACAGCTTCAGACCTGGGGAGAACGCCATTGAAGATGAAGGCGAAGACTGAAGGGCTGCCTCTACAAGCCGAGAAGTGCCAACGTTTGCCAGCAAACCACAGAGATACAAAACAGATCCTCCCTCACGGCCCTCAGAACCAACCGGCCAACACCTTGATCCTGGAATTCTAGCTTCTAGAACTGCGAGACTTTCAATTTTTACTGTTTAAACTGCTCAGTTTATGGGACATTGTGATGGCAGCCCTAGAAAACTAATAAAGCCAGTAATGTGCCTTAACTTCTATGGTTTTATAATCTAGTAGAAGAGATAATGAGACACACAATTGTTCTTGTTCAGTCACTCAGTGCTGTCTGACTCTTTGCGACCCCATGGACTGCAGCACAGTAGGCTTCCCTGTCCTTCACCATCTCCCTGAGTTTGTTCAAACTCATGTCCACCGAGTCAGTGAAGCTATCCAACCATCTCATCCTCTGTCATCCCCTTCTCCTCTTGCCCTCAACCTTTCCAGCATCAGGGTCTTTTCCAGTGAGTTGGCTTTTTTGCATCAGGTGGCCAAAGTATTGGAGCTTCAGCATCAGTTCTTCCAATGAATATTCAGGATTGATTTCCTTTAGGATTGACTGGTTTGATCTCCTTGCAGTCCAAGGGACTCTCAAGAGTCTCCTCCAACACCACAGTTCAAAAGCATCAATTCTTTGGCACTTGTACTTCTTCATGGTCCAACTCTCACATCATACATGACTACTGGAAAAACCATAGCTTTGACTATATGGACCTTTGTCAGCAAAGTGACATCTCTGCTTTTTAATACTCTGTCTAGGTTTATCATAGCTTTTCTTTCAAGGAGCAAGCATTTTTAATTTCGTGGCTGCCGTCACCGTCTGCATTGATTTTGGAGCCCAAGAATATGAAATCTGACACTGTTTCCACTTTCCCCCCATCTATTTGCACAATAATCACACCTAAAGCAGTGATGAATGCTTTACTTGCATCATCTAATTTATATATCAGAACTTGGTACCACCAATCTAACTTTATAGATGAGGAGACATAGTAATTTCCCCCCAAATCTTCCAACCATGTCAAGCTTCAAGTTCTACCTGGTTTTGTGTGTAATGGGGTCTCTGATCTTTAACCATGAGGTGCAGTGCCTCCCTACCCATAGCTGTCGTGGAACAGACATGTCACGAAGAGACGCCTGAAGTGCGAAAGGCATGCTGCTCAGCTGCAGTGCAAGCAGGCGTGTGTGGAGGCTCTTGGAGGTGGACATCGCATGGAGATCTCTTTCAATTTCCAGAAATCACCACACACAGCACACAGGGCATATATATCAAGACTATGAGGGTGGAAGTTGCTTAGCTGTGTCCGACTCTTTGGGACCCCATGGACTGTCGCCTACCAGGCTCCTCTGTCCATGGGATTCTCCAGGCAAGAATACTGGAGTGTGTTGACACTTCCTCCTCCAGGGGATCTTCCCAACCCATGTTATCCATCCATACTGTATTCTTACTCTGTGGAATCTACTTTCCTGAGACCTGACTCAGCAATACTTATTACAAGCCTTGCTCTATTCCTTCAGACAGTTAGATTCACAACCTGGCTGGTAGCTGCATTTCAAGGCACGTAATTGGTCTGAGTCCAAGCTTGGAGTCTACCACGTGCTAGCCCCTCACTTAGCATAATTCATAGGAACTCCCTGAGGCCCTTTCCCTCATTTGCTGAATTGGGATAATAACCTTTTCTCAAAACACAAATTTATTATAAGAATAAACAGATAAGATTATCAATGTGAAATTGCTTTTTAAACCACCAGTTTCAGTTTCAGTTCAGTTTAGTCGCTCAGTCGTGTCCGACTCTCTGCGACCCCATGAATTGCAGCACGCCAGGCCTCTCTGTCCATCACCAACTCCCGGAGTCTACCCAAACCCATGTTCATCGAGTCGGTGATGCCATCCCACCATCTCATCCTCTGTCGTCCCCTTCTCCTCCTGCCCCCAATCCTACCCAGCATTAGGGTCTTTTCCAATGAGTCAACCCTTCGCATGAGGTGGCCAAAGTATTGGAGTTTCAGCTTCAACATCAGACCTTCCAATGAACACCCAGGATTGATCTCTTTTAGAATGGATTGATTGGATCTCCTTGCAGTCCAAGGGACTCTCAAGAGTCTTCTCCAACACCACAGTTCAAAAGCATCAATTCTGCGGCGCTCAGCTTTCTTCACCGTCCAACTCTCACATCCATACATGACCACTGGAAAAACCATAGCCTTGACTAGACGGACTTTTGTTGGCAAAGTAATGTCTCTGCTTTTAAACATGCTATCTAGGTTGGCCATAACCTTCCTTCCAAGGAGTAAGCGTCTTTTAATTTCATGGCTGCAGTCACCATCAGCAGTGATTCTGGAGCCCAAAAAAGTAAAGTCTGACACTGTTTCCACTGTTTCCCCATCTATTTCCCATGGAGTGATGGGACCAGATGCCATGATCTTAGTTTTCTGAACGTTGAGCTTTAAGCCAACTTTTTCACTCTCCTCCTTCACCTTCATCAAGAGGCTCTTTAGTTCTTCTTCACTTTCTGCCATAAGGGTGGTGTCCTCCGCATATCTGAGGTTATTGATATTTCTCCCAGCAACCTTGATTCCAGCTTGTGTTTCTTCCAGCCCAGCGTTTCTCATGATGTACTCTGCATATAAGTTAAATAAGCAGGGTGACAATATACAGCCTTGACGTACTCCTTTTCCTATTTGAAACCAGTCTGTTGTTCCATGTCCAGTTCTAACTGTTGCTTCCTGACCTGCATACAGGTTTCTCAAGAGACAGGTCAGATGGTCTGGTACGTCCATCTCTTTCAGAATTTTCCACAGTTTATTGTGATCCACACAGTCAAAGGCTTTGGCATAGTCAATAAAGCAGAAATAGATGTTTTTCTGGAACTCTCTTCCTTTTTCAATGATCCAGCGGATGTTGGCAATTTGATCTCTGGTTCCTCTGCCTTTTCTAAAACCAGCTTGAACATCTGGAAGTTCACGGTTCACGTATTGCTGAAGCCTGGCTTGGAGAATTTTTTTTTTTTTTTATAAATTTATTTATTTTAGTTGGGGGCTAATTACTTTACAATATTGTAATAGTTTTTGCCATACATTGACATGAATCAGCCATGGGTTTACATGTGTTCCCCTTCCTGGACCCCCCACCCACCTCCCTCCCCATCCCATCCTTCTGGATCATCCCATTGCCCTGGCCCTGAGCCCTCGTCACATGCATCGAACATGGAATGGTGTTCTGTTTCACATATGATAATATACATGTTTCAATGCTATTCTCCCAGAACGTCCCACCCTCACCTTCTCCCTCAGAGTCCATAAAATTGTTCCATGCATCTGTGTCTCTTATTCTGTCTCGCATATAGGGTTATCGAGGCTTGGAGAATTTTGAGCATTACTTTACTAGCATGTGAGATGAGTGCAATTGTACGGTAGTTTGAGCATTCTTTGGCATTGCCTTTCTTTGGGATTGGAACGAAAACTGACCTTTTCCAGTCCTGTGGCCACTGCTGAGTTTTCCAAATTTGCTGGCATATCGAGTGCAACACTTTCACAGCATCACCTTTGAGGATTTGAAATAGCTCAACTGGAATTCCATCACCTCCACTAGCTTTGTTCGTAGTGATGCTTTCTAAGGCCCACTTGACTTCACATTCCAGGATGTCTGGCTCTAGGTGAGTGATCACACCATCGTGATTATCTGGGTCGTGAAGATCTTTTTTGTACAGTTCTTCTGGGTATTCTTGCCACCTCTTCTTAATATCTTCTGCTTCTGTTAGGTCCATACCATTTCTGTCCTTTATCGAGCCTATCTTTGCATGAAATGTTCTTTTGGTATCTCTAATTTTTTTGAAGAGGTCTCTAGCCTTTCCCAATCTGTTGTTTTCCTCTATTTGTTTGCATTGATCGCTGAGGAAGGCTTTCTTATCTCTCCTTGCTATTCTTTGGAACTCTGCATTCAGATGAGAATATCTTTCCTTTTCTCCTTTGCTTTTTGCTTCTCTTCTCTTCCCAGCTATCTGTAAGGCCTCCTCAGACAGCCATTTTGCTTTTTTGCATTTCTTTTCCATGGGGATTTTCTTGATCCCTGTCTCCTGTACAATGTCACGAACCTCTGTCCATAGTTCATCAGGCACTCTGTCTATCAGGTCTAGTCCCTTAAATCTATTTGTCACTTCCACTGTATACTCATAAGGGATTTGATCTAGGTCATACCTGAATGGTCTAGTGGTTTTCCCTACTTTCTTCAATTTAAGTCTGAATTTGGCAATAAGCAGTAAATAAGCTGTAAAGAGCAATATTGCATAGGAACCTGGAATGTTAGGTCCATGAATCAAGGCAAACTGGAAGTGGTCAAACAGGAGATGGCAAGAGTGAACGTCGACATTCTAGGAATCAGCGAACTAAGATGGACTGGAATGGGTGAATTTAACTCAGATGACCATTATATCTACTACTGTGGGCAAGAATCCCTTAGAAGAAATGGAGTAGCCATCATGGTCAACAAAAGAGTCCGAAATGCAGTACTTGGATGCAATCTCAAAAACGACAGAATGATCTCTGTTCATTTCCAAGGCAAACCATTCAATATCACGGTAATCCAAGTCTAGGCCCCGACCAGTAACGCCGAAGAAGCTGAAGTTGAACGGTTCTATGAAGACCTACAAGACCTTCTAGAACTAACACCCAAAAAAGATGTCCTTTTCATTATAGGGGACTAGAATGCAAAAGTAGGAAGTCAAGAAACACCTGGCGTAACAGGCAAGTTTGGCCTTGGAGTACAGAATGAAGCAGGGCAAAGGCTAACAGAGTTTTGCCACGAGAACGCACTGGTGATAGCAAACACCCTATTCCAACAACACAAGAGAAGACTCTACACGTGGACATCACCAGATGGTCAACACCAAAATCAGATTGATTATATTCTTTGCAGCCAAAGATGGAGAAGCTCTATACAGTCAGCAAAAACAAGACCAGGAGCAGACTGTGGCTCAGATCATGAACTGCTTATTGCCAAATTCAGACTTTAAACCACCAAGAGAGCTGCAAATATACATACAGAGAAATCTTCAAACAAGTGTTGCCTAAGCTTGTATGTCAGCAAACATTGAGTGAGCACTTACAGTGTGTCATGTGCCAGACACAGGACAGGGACCCTCCCTCCTCCCCGGCCCCCAAAATCTGTGCTCATGCCATGGTGCGTTCATGAATTAGCAGAAAGAAACTGAAAGCAAATAAATAAACAAAACATACGCTGAGTCAGGTGACTAGGACAGAGACAGAGAACGCTGGGAAGAGGCATTGGGTGTGCGATCAGGGGAGGAAGAGGTGAATTTGTAAACAAAATGCTCAAGAAAGGCCCCACTGAGCAAAAACTTCAAGGTGTTCAGGACTGAGAAGTGAAGATTTCAGGGAAGTAAAACCAATAACCAACAGATTCTTCCACCTCCCTCCATAGACCCAAAGGGGAGAACAGCTCAAGTTCTAAATTACCTTAGTCTTAGTTCCACTGAATATGGAAAAACAATTGTGCTTTTGTTAGAATCACCTAGGTTTTATTTTTTTTTCATTAAAAAGAAAATTATTATTATTATCTCTTTTTGAAAGCAATGCTCTTTTATGGATAGATTTTTCTCACATTATTTAAAGAGGTTTTAAAAAGCAAAGCAAAAGCAAGTCTTTTGTTTTAATTTTGGAGAACCACCTAGTCTTTATGTTCACTTTTTTTAGTTCTTAAAATGAAGTCAGTTTCACCAAGTGACGTTGAGCTAGACAGCTTTAACCAACATCAAGCTCCTATCTTTCAGAGACACAAGGATTTTTAAACATTAACTCCTGAAAGAATTAAAAAGAAACATCATGACAGAAAGTGGCCACTTAAAGCTTTTTGGAAATATATTCTTTAAGGGCCTGGCTATAAAAAGGGGTAGGTTTGTAATAGAAGTGTGTTAGTTTATTTTTGAAGTAGGTGGGAAAATAGCAGGTTACTTAAGTCTTTGAATAGAAAACACTTCCCTAGAGAATATGTTTTCAGTGGGTTTTTAAAAACCCCAACAAATATTTATTGTGTTTATAATATGTGCAAAGTCCCATAATGAGATACGGTGAATAAAAGAGAAATAAAATTTTTAAAAAACAGTACTGTTTTAAAGTGGTTACAAACCCAGTTGTAGGCATTAATTTTTAATGGCCACAGAATTCTTTGTCTATCAGCTTTTTAAAGACAGAAAGTAAGTGTTTTGGTGGATTTGTTAAGGAAATAAAACACAAGAGACTGGCTTGTTTCTCTGCATACTGATATGTTTGCCTTGCTCAGCAAAGAGAGTGTATTTTTCTTTGAGATTCTGGTTTCCTTTCTGGTGCAATTGGAATTACTTCTGTTGAAACCATTTTCAAAACAGTTAAATAACTTTAAAGAAAACGATTTATGTAGAACTGCTACAGACTACTGATATATGAGTTGTGCTACTAGTTCATACCCGGTTACATTTCCTCTGTGATTGGAGGGGGAAAAAATTACCACCCATGTACGGTTTCCTGTACTGGGTACACATGAGAAATTAAACTACTGGCAGAAGTTAATTACTTGTCAGTCTAAGGGACTAATTTCAAACAATGGCATCTTTTAAACATTATTTTATTCAGCACCTAAATTCTACCATCTGCAGTTGTTGCTTTCTTTTTCTGTAGTTGGAAAAAAGTTTGATAACTACTGTCCTCCTTCCTTAAGATATTCTTGAGGTCTAAACACGAGTAATTGCACGTTCACTGAAACTGCACGTAACACACTTAGTCCAGGGCCTGACCCTGTATATGAGCTCCGGAAAGGTAAGTTTCCTCCACTAGATGGTGGTTAAGAATGAAGCCAATGTCACCAATCTGAATATGCCACAGTTGTCTGACTGCTGAGCTGCTCTGATGGCCTTCCCTAGTGGCTCAGATGGTAAAGGACCTGCCTGCAATGCAGGAGACCAGGGGTCAATCCCTGGGTCGGGAAGATCCCTGCAGAAAGGAATGGCTACCCACGCCAGTACTCTAGCCTGGAGAATCCCATGGACAGAGGAGTCACAAAGAGTTGGACACAACTGAGTGACTAACACTTTAACTTTCTGATGACCTCACAAATCTGAGACTTTGGGACAGATGTGCAGGGAACCGTTTGTTATTGTTGATAATACAACATCAAGACCCTTTTCTGTCTGGGGGCAGGGGTGCCTTCCTGGCAGCACTGCTGTATTGGTGACTTGCTGGGACCCTACTTTCTCATCCTGAAGCCCCAGAGAGGCATTTCCTGCTCTCCATTTCCTGGTGACCAGGATGCAGGCAGGATCATCAGACTGAATACTCCTAACTGGGCCTTTGTCTTTGGGGCCAAGAGGCAAAGCCAAGAGGACACAGAGGATAATGAGGGGCAACATGCAGCCAAGTCTGACAGCCTGGCCAGACTGCTCCAGAGATCCCCGGGCTGGGTTCCCTTGGTCTTGCCCCTTTCCCAAGCCTGTTCCTTTGCCTCCTGTTGATTCTGTGAGCACCAGATTTCCTTCCAATAAATCTTACTAGAAGTGATGTCAGCACCAGATTTCCTTCCAATAAATCCCCCTGGATTCAGTGCCTGCTGCTTGCAACCAGAACCCCAAGCAACATGGCGCGGCCCTCTGTGAAGAGAAGGGCTTGTGTTTTACGAGGTCAGTGGGTTCTTGCTTTCCCCAGCTCTCTCAGGACCTGCAAAACCCCAGGATAAGAGGGTCTGAGTGCCTGCCCCGAGTCCTTGACACCTTGCTCCTGGCTTTTCACAAGGGGTCTGTGGCTTCATGGAAGATGGCTAAGTCTGGTCAGGGGGAGACAGACAGGAGGGAGCATAGTGGGCCATTTCACTCCATCCTTCTTGACTCCAAAGGGCACTCTGCTGCTGCCGAAAGAGGGAAGCTCAAAGCAATTACCGTAGGACTTTGAATCGAACAGGCCAAAGTCATGTACTGCTAAGAAAATTGATCGCTGCTAATTAAACTGTAACACATCATCAATTCTAATGTGAAAAATTGTGAATGTCGGAATTGATCAAATAATTAGTGGCTTAGAAATGAATAGAACACTAGCTTCCAAAAGATAAAAGGAATGATGGCAAGAACAGAGAGTCAATTCTAAATCAAACTTACTACCATGTTACTGTTGGTGAAAAGACTTTGAGAGATAAAAAAAGGTCTTTTTTCATTTGTTTATTTTTTGTGTGTTTTACTTCTTTTTCTTTTTTTGGCCACACCACAAGGCACACAGGATCTTAGTTCCCTGACCAGGGATTGAACCCATGCCCCCTGCAGTGGAAGCATGGAGGTTAACCACTGGACCACCAGGGAAGTCCCTGTTTTTTTGTGTTTTAGATGTAT
Organism: Giraffa tippelskirchi; assembly: GCF_054371585.1. Lineage (NCBI taxonomy): Eukaryota > Metazoa > Chordata > Mammalia > Artiodactyla > Giraffidae > Giraffa > Giraffa tippelskirchi. The sequence goes on along the minus strand of NC_137284.1, from coordinate 60,880,753 downwards.
TGCCCTTAACTTAATATCAAATGCCCTAGCCACTTTTATACAATTCTATGTATAGCTATTTCAGATAGGGATTCTTTTTATAACATATTTTACATTTTCTATAGAAAAACAGAGTTAATCTCTCATAAAATTTATTAAAAATAATTCACCTTAATGAAGATATTCTTTGCAGTTCTGTCTTTGGCCTCATCTTTTCTCATGTCAGATGTCACTCTGGATAATATTTACATTTGTCTTTACTGGTGACTCAGACGGTAAAGAATCCGCCTGCAATTCAGGAGACCTGGGTTCAATTCCTGGGTTAGGAAGATCCCCTGGAGGAGGACATGACAACCCACTCGAGTATTCCTGCCTGGAGAATCCCATGGACAGAGGAGGCTGGTGGGATACAGTCCATGGAGTCACAAAGAGTCAGGCAGGACTGAGCAACTAACACTTTCACTTTTCACTTCCATCATCACTCATGAATGGGTATCTCCTGCCAAGATATCCCCTCTAGGCTCCAGATTCTGTGTTGTACATTTCAACGCTAATGTCCCCCAACGTGTTCACACTCCACAGATTCAAAGCAGAACCCCCACCTTCTGCTGAGAGTTCCTTCGTCTACATTCTCCGTTCCCCCCCACCAACTGCACACCGTTCATATGGGTTCACAATTAGATATTACAGTACTAACTTTAACTCTTCCATCAGAGGTTATAACAAGGGGTCTCTATATTTGTTCAATCCTCCCTCCAAAATCTGTCTTAAATCCTCCTCTGGCTTTTCTGCACTGCCCCGATTCAGGCCATTACCATCTCTCACGTGGAGTATTATAGTAGTATTTTGACTGGTCTCTCTAAAACCACAAGTCTTGCTCTGTGTTTCCAGTAGTTTCATTTTTATTTTTTAAAAAATACATCTATGTTTCCTTTCCCCACCAAAAATATTCTATAGTTCCCTATAAATTGCAGCATAAAACCCCACAACTTCTTATCTCTTCCACCTCAACCTACACTCTGAACAACGCACAATCACCCCAAACCCCAGTAGGTACACGCCTCAAAAGCACTACACATTTTTTTCTTTCTACCAGTCTCAGTCTTCCCTCCAGTGTCCAGGAGGTGATTATTACTAATTCTTCATGATGCAACTCCAGAGCTTTAACACCTCGTCCCAAGCAGATCTATGGACACCTTCCATTTTTCTCCCTTGGATCTCCATGATAACACAGCCAAAAAACCACTTGAAATTAGGTTCTGCATTTATCTCCACAACCAGAAGAAAAGTCCCTCAAAGACCTACTCTTGATAGTACCATCAATGTCAAAAGCAAGATGGGTGATGGTTCTGGAAAGGTAGTACGAACAACATCATATAGCTCCTTAAATGACAGAACAAGTTTGCACGTCTTTCTGGAGATCAGTATCCCACTTTTGAATAAACATCTGCTATCATTTCATCGCTGAGTCATGTCCAACTCCTCTGACCCCATGGACTGTAGTTCACCAGGCTCCTCTGTCCATGGGATTTCCCAGGCAAGAATAATGGAGTGGGTTGCCATTTCCTTCTCCATGTGAATAAATATACATCTCATTTAACCCAAAAGCATTAAAATTTCACAAAGGAATCCAAGACACTGGAAATGACAAATATGGTTTTTGAAACCTCATGTCTCTCCTTCTTGGCCAGCTCTTTATGCACATTCTGATACACCTAAGGGGTGGCCTGACCCTTGATGAAAATTGTGGCTGCCACCCAACCCTGCAGAGACTCTGCTGCTGCTGCCGCCAAGTCGCTTCAGTCGTGTCCAACTCTGTGCGACCCCATAGACGGCAGCCCACCAGGCTCCCCCATCCCTGGGATTCTCCAGGCAAGACCACTGGAGTGGGTTGCCATTTCCTTCTCCAATGCATGAGAGTAAAAAGTGAAAGTGAACTCGCTCAGTCGTGTCCGACTCTTAGCGACCCCATGGACTGTATAGCCTACCAGGCTCCTCCGTCCATGGGATTTTCCAGGCAAGAGTACTGGAGTGGGGTGCCATTGCCTTCTCTGGAAGAGACTCTGGTGGCATTTAAAAATGCAAGAGACACGGTCTAATTTTATTTAAGAATACAGAGGCAGTATGGAGCTGGAAGGGAGTGGGAGAGCCTGGAATGAGGCAGACAGTCAGAAGGTAAGCTATAGCCCTAATCCAAGCATCAGATGATGAGAACTTGGCTGGGGATAGTTGACCGCCAGTAGGCGTGATGAACTGAACTGTGAATGCAGACATGTGTTTGTACAGCAGACAGTGAGGGCTCTCGTACAGAACTCACTCAAGTCACCCTATCCTTGGACCGGCTTTGTGGACGGTTTGCCAACTTCACCGGGAGTCCAAAGAGAGCCACCTCCTGATACGTATCACAGCAGCCAAAATAAAGTATAACATGCACCGCTGAATGCTTACACAAACCAAGGTGAGCGCCTCGGTGCTTTCAAAATATGCAGCAAAGACATATTTTGTGGGATTTTCAGTAAGCACTTTGTTAAATATACTACATGCTAATATTTAAAAAACCCTCGCTTTCTGGTCTAGAAAAATCTGGCCAGAGCAAAGAAAACATACATTTCTCATCATACAGAGCACTCCTGTTAACACTCTAGGCCACATCAGTTCTCTCCTAAGGCTCTAACATGACAGTACTTGGAAAGTTTACTTCCTGATGGAATGTCACACGAGGCCTTGCGAATGGGAGGAAATGAAAGAAAATATTTAAAGCGAGAGAGGAAGCCCAAGAAGAGTACTTTTTAGCAGCTGTTTCTGAAACCTGTAACTGTGCTGATACATGAAATGTGTGCAGCAAATATGGGCTGAATTGAGTGGACATGGATTAGTTAGCTTGCATACAAGGTCAGAGACCAGGAGGAGATTTCCCTTCTAGAGATGTCCAGGAGGGGGCCCAGGGATAACCTCAGCATTTGATGTTTGGGGCTGGGAAAACTGATTGATCTCTATTTCCACACATTTTCCTCTTTAAAAACCATCAATGGCTTCCTATTTCCTAGATGAGCTCAGTGTTGAAGACCCATGACTAGCTAACTTCGACTGAATTCTCCAGCACTGCTCAGAACAGAATAGTCCTTGAGTCATATGTACATGCAATTTGTTGCCAGAAACTACCCCCATCTTTCCTCTCTTCATTCTTTTATACTTTTCAGGCCCCTATCTCCTAAGCTTCCGCAGGAAGTCATGGAGCCTTCAGCCATGATCAACTGGACAAGCTAATTCATACTAACAGACTAGAGAATGGTCACTCCAGTGAATTAATGTCTAATGGCAAACTGCAGTTCTTGCCGGACCTGGAAGGGAGAGAGATTTTGAAAGAGCCAAGCCACCCCTCAAAACAGTCCTCTGTTCTAGAGTCTTGGTAGCAGAAGCATTCATTGCACAACTCCACAAAGAGCACTGCCATTGTACTCTGTGTGAACAGAGCCTCCTTGACTCGTACAGGGCATAGGCTCTATGTCTATTCTTGGCAGTTTTATTTGTATAGGGGTGTGCGCATACACACACACACACACACACACATACACACACACATTCGGGGCAATAATTCAAAACACTTGAAAATGCAATTCTCGGCTTCTTGGAAGGGGAGAAGGGACTCCTAGCTTTCTTTTCCAGACTTAAAGCCCTTTTGCAGCACACTTTTGATTTTGGACAATCCCATACCCTTCCCTTTGTTTCCTCTATCATTTCTTCTAATGTACAAATCTGTACTTCCTCTTAATGGGAGCATGGCTTGTGGAAAAGAAAACTGAGGCTGCATGGACAGAAATGTCAGCATACTTCACTTTAAGCAGCAACCACAGATATGTCCCAGAAAAAGTAGACCCTAAGGCCTCCAGGTATTAAAATGGTTATTGTGTTAACTAGTAAAGACAAAGTAAAATACGTAGATGCCATTTAGAAACATTATTTTGCTTGTAAAGAAACTGTAAGGAAAAAATGGTACCTTCCATCTTTAAGCTTGTCGAGCCTGACATTTAATGTCAGAGCAGCTGTCAGGTCCACCCCTGCGTGCAGAAGTCATCATGTTCTCTAGCATTTGTTTTGTTTTTGTCCTTTTTGGGGGAGAGTTGTTTTTTTTTTTTTAATTGAAGTATAGTTGATTTCCAATGTTGAGTTAATTTCTTCTGTATAGCAAAGTGACTTAGTTGCACATATACATACATTCTTTTTCATATTCTTTTCCATTCTCGTTTATCCCAGGACATCGAATATAGTTCCCTGTGCTGCAGGAGGATGTTGCTGTCCATCCATTCTATATGTAATTGCTTGTACCTACTAACCCCAAACTCACAGTCCATCCCTCCCTGATCCCTCCACACCCCCTTGGCAACCACCAGTCTGTTCTCTATGTCTGTGAGTCTGTTTCTGCAATCTTTTTGCTAATAGGATCAAATCTCCCCTTCCCTTGCACAGCTCCCTCTGTCCTCTCTACTTTTCTACCTCCTTCTCTTTGGTAAAGGCCACCATGTGGCTTACTGTCAGGGTCTCCTAGCTAGCATTCTTAACTCGAGCTGCTCTCAATGCCTGCCCTTGCTATCAACTCTTGAGAGTTCCCATGCCACGCAGAATACAAGTTGGATTCCTTGGCCTCGTCTCCAAGTCTTCTAGGTAAGAAGACTTGAAGGCTTCTGGCTCTAAAACCACCTATTTCCTGCTGACCTGCCTCCACCACGTTCAGCCCCTCTCACCCCCATCCATGCACACACTTCTGTCACTGATGCTGCAACACTGCACAAACCACCACAGTCCACCTGTCCTTCAGTTCCTGTGGCTCCCTCAGCCAGACTCTCTCCCTCCCTTCCTTCTTACAAACTATGAGCACCTAATATGTGTCAGGCACTATCTCAGGCCCCAGAGATACAGCAGTGAGCAGAACAGATGAGACATCCTGCCTTCATTGAGCTTGCATTCTAGTGGCAGGGACAGAAAACAAGATAAAAAGGGAAAGCATAAAGTAGGTTAGAGAGTTGCGAGCACTAAAGAGAACAGCAATACAGGCCAAGTAGTGAGTATCACAATTTTGCATGTAAGTAGCTCGGGAGGTCCTTACTGAGAGGTGGCATTTGACAAGAAGACTCAAGGAACAAGCTCTGTGGGTAGCTGGGGAAAGTATTCAAGGTAGAAGAAGCAAAAACACAAGGGCAGGGTTTTGCCTGGAATGTTCAAGGCTTTGACTACCTTTGTATCTTCCCTACATGTAAAATCCAGCCATACTTCAAGATCTGATTCAAATGACCCCCAGCTCCCCCAGTCCTTCCTGTTCACCCTTGTTAGAAGGGATGTCTTCCTCAGTTAACACTTCACAGCACTTGAGTTGAGACTGTCTTAACAATTTTCTTCATCCAGTCAAAGAACTATTGTGTTTTAAAGTAGGACATTTATCATTCTCTGTTTTATTCAGGAAATCAACTCTGAATATTCACTGGAAGGATTGATGCTGAAGCTGAAGCTCTAATACTCTGGCCACCTGACGTGAGGAGCCAACTCATTGGAAAAGACTCTGATGCTGGGAAGGATTGAGGGCAGGAGGAGAAGGGGAAGGCAGAGGATGAGATGGTTGGATGGCATCACCAACTCAATAGACATGAATTTGAACAAACTCTGGTAGATAGTGAAGGACAGGGGAATCTTGTATGCTACAATCCATGGGGTCATAAAGAGACTTAGCAACTGAACAACAATAACAAATTTTATGTACTATTTTGAGTAGAGGACATCCCTGTGTGTTTCTGAGCTTTCTTCTCCATCCAAAATTCTGAACTTCTTGGGACTAGGATACATTAATTATTCACATTTATTTGCCCCAATATGGGTGTTAAGAAAATATTCTTGACTTTTTTAAAAGTTAAGAATGTCATTTCCCCCAGGGTTCTGAAAAGCACATTTTCTCAGTGGTTTCTCCAATGTTTTAGCTGGGTCACAAAACTCTTCACTCAATTTCTAATTTTAAGGTTCCTTTCCTTGATCACTAGGTCTTCCATCACTGTCAGCATCTCTTCTCTAAACTTACCCAGAGGCTCCCTATACTCACTCTGAGGTTCCTGGTCCTTTATTTTGTTTTGTGTTCTGGTCACTAGGTAAATGCTCACCACCTAATGTGTGCTCAGATGTCTACTAGGCATCATGGAAAAACAATAGTTATCCATTTATCGAATCATATATATTAAGCTTTGTGGTAAAGGTTTTATTTCATTAGCCTGTTTAATCCTCCCAACAACTCACCAAGGCAGACATAATTAGTTCTCTCTAGCTCAGCGGTTTCTAACCTTTTTGGCACCTGGGACTGGTTTTGTGGAAGGCAATTTTTCCACAAACTGAGGTGGGGGATGGTTTTAGGATGATTCAAGAGCATTACATTTATTATGCACTTTATTTCCATTATTATCACACAATAATAATAATAGATCATTAGGCATTAGATCCCAGAGGTTGGGGACCCCTGCTACACATGAGGTTTTGAAAGGAAGGTGATCAATAAGATCAGCACTAGAGGAAGAACAGAGCCAAAATTCAAACTCATGTTTTGCAACCCCTAAACTCCCTCAACTTGCTACTAAATCATACCAAACTTTGTAAAGGAAGAAAAGGGACCTATGATGAATACGTTTGACTTTGACCACCCAGAATCCACCAGGTCATGTCTCTGACCAACAGCCTTTCTATTCTTCCTTGGCGGACCATCCCTCCCCACTCTCAGCTAAGCAAATCCTTCTTGAGAGTTAAGGGGAAACTTTGTATCTGAAGCAGTGCCCAATGACACGAAAGCTCTGTATTGCTCTCTGGACTATCAGTAGAGTGACCATAAAATCTATTGTCCAAATTGGGATACTTCTCAGAGGAAATGGAGGTGCAATTAATGTTTAAGCATGATATGGTGAAGGGAGATAAGGCAGATACGGATGAGGGGAGTCTGGACAATCCAGGATGTGTGGTGGGGCAGTGGGCTCCTCTCTTATACTGGACTATGTGACTGTTCTTGCCAAAACAGGACACATGGTTGCTCTAACCGTCAGGGAACTGGATGCCTCTCCTTCATTGGATTGGGTGTCATACTCACATGGAACCAAAGCTGTTCTGGCTTCCTATATGGAATTTGAAAAAGAATCAATAAAGAAAGCATGGCCAAGATTGGTAACTAACAGTTTGAAACCTAAATTGAGTAGTAACTGAGGTCAGCATGGCCCAGGGGAATCTAGAGTCTAGATTTATATTTGTTAACAGCAAACTAATGTTCTTTTGGCTTCAGTAATTTGGGGGTGGTTTCTCTGGCAACCAGAAAAGTATGAATGATCAGGAACTAATAACTATTGACTAAGTACTCTGTACTCTTTGTAGTTACTCTGCATTTTCTGTACAGGATCTCTTCTAGCAAGGACATTAGCTGCAAGGTAGTATGGGGTTAAGTGTATGAGTCCTGTTGCCATGCCGCTCAAGTTCAAATTCTGATTGTATCATCTAGTAGTAACCATGGGCCACTTACTGAACCCCTGTGTCTCAGTTTCCTCATCCACTGATTACAGAGTTGCTCTCCTTGGTTAATGATAATTCTTTCAAGGCTTAAGATACTTAAAGAACATTTTTATTACTATTGCTGAGGAAACTAAGATACAAAGAGGTTAAATAAGTTGCTCAAAGTCAGACAGCTACTAAATTATAAGGCAGGTTTCTGAACCCAAGTTTTTGAGGCACCAAATTCCACTCTGTTCCATCTGTGTCCACACTGTCTCCCAGCTGTCTGAACTAAGCAGGAAGGATGGAAATGTCTCAGCAGGTTTGGAGGTAAGAACAAGCATAGCCAGTGGAGACACAAGGTTGTGGAAGGGGCAAAGCTGTGTTGGAGCACAGTTGAAAACGAAGTTGGCCCCCATATTCACTCACACAGACCCCAGCTTCCTACGCCAAGCCCAGCTTCAGTATAGTTTTAGCACAGTGAATGGTTGCTTCATAATCTGCCTATAGTTTCAGAAGCGTTCCCACCTACTTCCAGGAGCTCTACTTGAACCAACTTGTCTCCTCCAGCATGAGGCCATGAATATAGGATGCGCCCCGCTCCATCTCTTACTGCATGGGTTCCTCTGCCCTTTGCCAACCCTGCTTCAACTGAGCTAGTTACTTAGCTTTTCTTGATCTTGCCAAGAACTCTCATATCTCGTGGCTTTTCCATCTGCTGTCCCCTCTGCCTGGAATACCCATTATCCAAATAGGCATGTGTCTTTCTCATGACTTTTTTTAAGAGTCCCTGTTCAAACGTCAGCTTGTTTGTGAGGTCTTCCCTATGCAACCTATATAACATGGCATCATGCCTCAGCCCATTCTGTACTGGAACATGGTACTTGTTTTCCCCTTACTTTGATTTTTTAAAAAACTTTTTATTTTATATTAGAGCATAGCCTGTTAACAATGTTGTGATAGTTTCAGATACACCACAAAGTGACTCAGCCATACATATAATTCATTAGTGTTAGTGTTAACTGCTCAGTCAAGTCTGACTCTTTTGTGACCCCATGGACTGTAGCCCTCCAGGCTCCTCTGTCCATGGGATTCTCCAGACAAGAATAACAGAGTGGGGAGCCATTCCCTTCTCCAACATATACTTCATAGCACTGATAACTATCTGACTTAATACATGTATGCACGTATGTATGTATGCATGTATGTATGTATGGTCTGCCTCCTACCACTTAGAATGGAAATTCTACAGTGTCAATAACTGTCTCTTCTCTGCTCTACCCAAATCACCTAGAAAATAGCAGGGTTTTAGCAGGTGGGCAATAAATACTTGTTGGATGATAAGATGGCTGAATGCACAAAAGGACAGCAAGGCAGCCTTGCATCTTGCAACCAACACGCATGTAATTACTTAACCCCCAGAATGATGGCGGTCTCTGCTATAGAAATCAGGGACTCACATCCTCCACCTTGTCATGGATGCTTACAACCCCGCAGGTCTGGTTCCTTCAAATGGGAATTTTCTATCTCTTTAGCACTTTGATTCTCCAGAAAATGAAAATGAGTGCTTTCTGCTGAACTTCCATTTCAGCATTTTTTTTCTTTCTGGTGTCCACCCCTAGCCCAGAGAGAAATGATCTATTTTCCATCTGGAAATACATCAAAATTCATCACGGTCCAATTCTCAGGGAAGATCATTAGCACATTTGTTTGCTTTTATCCTGGCATTAACAACTCAATTTGGGGCTAAATCATTTCCCCTGGTTTCAACGTCAAGTTTTCCCATTGGCTCAAATATGAAGTCCCTTGTCTGTCAATGTAATAATTTTCTATTAATTATGAAAGAAGAAAGCAAGCAGTTTGAGAGTCTTAAGGGAAGCATTTGTCTAATCCAAGAAACTGATTTTTCCAGTTACTTGGACTAAGTACAACTCTCAGTTGTGGTCAGATTCACAGATTTCAAAGTGCCCCCTTGTTTTTACTTTCTGGTCAGTCTAGACAGACATGGTTCATTCCTTCATTTTTCAAGCTGTTGAAACATCAAGTTGGTCAAAAGAATCTGAATCTCTAGAGACTGAACTGAGCAGCATTTCACCAGAGACTTCATAACTTTCTACCAAATATCCCTTCAAACAGAACCACCTCAGTGGTACTAGGAGAGATTTCACTTCAAAGGCTCCATGTGAGTGTGAGAATGAAACTGTGACAACAAAAACAATAACCATTATTGTCCCATCCCAAAGGGAACTAGAGTCCAGTTAGAGTATGCAGTCCTGATCTTTTTTCTTTTGCCTGGTCTCAGCTATTTCAGTTTCAGCTGGGTGTCTTTACCCAACCTAATACGAAGCTTCTACTCCTTGGACACATGTTCTTGAGAAACTACCATGTGCAATGCATTGGCTCCATCATATGAGACCAGAGAAATGAATCAACAGAGATGCTTAAGCTCAAGAGCCTGGCATCTGGGTAGAGAAATAGCAACTGTATGTAAATATCTATATTGGAAGGCAGAATGCTTGGATATCTGTTTCAGGGAATCCCCAAGGGGTAACGTTAACTTCTTAAGGGAGAGTATGAATAAGGACAGAGGGAAGGGAGGCAGAGTTTTTCAAGGAGTTTATTTTCAGTTGGGTCTTGAGGAGTGGTGGGATCTTCAGAGGGACACAGAGATGGGAATGCAGAGTATCATTCCAAGAAGAGGAGAGGGCATGGACGAGTACAGAACAATGGAAAGATGGCAGCGGCAGGCAGTTCAGTAGAGGAAGTAATGGAAAATCCTTAAACACCAGGATAAATACCTAGCTAAGCAGGGTCACACACATTTTCTATTTGGTTCACACAGCTCTGTTGAGAAGAAGCATTGTGAATCCTCGTTGCTTTAATTCATGTCAAAAGAGACTTTTTAAGGATCCTTGGGTACTTAGCAGTGCCATGACTCAGGAGAACCATTTTCTCATCATAAAATTTTCAGCATGTAAATTACCTACTTTTTTTCCCCCAGAGATAGCATAGGGAAAACATGGTCTTATTCACAACCATTTGTTACATAATATGGCACTTGTGGTAAACCTGCCTCCCAATGCAGAAGATGAAAGAGACACAAGTTTGATCCCTTGGAGGAGGAAATGGCAACCCACTCCAGAATCTTGCCTGCAAAATCCCACAGACAGAAGAGCCTGGCAGGCTACCGCCCATGGGGTTGCAAAGAGTCGGACATAACTGGACACTGAAAAATGAGAAAGATAGGTTAGGTCCTTGAAGATTTCTTTTCTCGTCCATAAAGCAGGGATCCTAATTTCTGTGCTACTTACATGACAAAGTTGTTGACTGAAACACAGTATAATGGAGACAGAGATGCTTTGTCACTGATACAATGCCATTAAGTGTCAGTTATTAAGGCAGGATAATTTGTAGCAATAATTACAGCTTTTTGATGCCCAATGGCCCACTCGGCCACAAAAATGTGCAAAGTAGGAAGATTATGTAATAGAAAAGAGAGACATTCCATCTGGAAGGGAGCTCTTCCAGAAAAGAAAAGGGAGACATTCTCATCACAGAAACAAAAGGCTGAGAAGATCCACAGAGACAACTATTGTTGGGTTGTGGCAGAATTTGCGTGCGGGTGAGGAGTTCAAACAATGGGGCTTCCCTGGTGGCTCAGCAGAAAAAGAATCCACCTGCCAATTCAGGAGATGTAGGTTCAGACCCTGGATTGGGAAGATCCCCTGGAGAAAGAAATGGTAACCCACTCCAGTATTCTTGCCTGGAAAAACCCATGGACAGAGGAACCTGGCAAGCTACAGTCCATGAGGTCGCAAAAGAGTCAGAATGACTGAGTGACTAAACAACAAGTTCAAACAATAGATCACAAAATAAGGGTTCGAGCTATCAAAGTTCTAAGCCTTGTTGACAGTAGAGTGTGCATGTAAGCTATGGATCATTAAGCATCTAGACTCAGTCAGTGCTTACTGCAGGCATGGGCTCGGCTTTGAAGGACAGGTGAGAGTATGATGGACAGGGAAGAGAGTGTTAGCATCTGTGTTATTTAGCTTAGGTGTTCTAGGCTCCCACTGCAACCTACACCTCCCTCTTTAAGGGCACAGTCCATGGGGTTGCAAAGAGACAGATACGATGGGCAACTGACAAAAGAAAACAAAAAACATGGGGGCATTAAATTACATTCTCTTTGTACTCCCAGCTCTCTGTCCAGTGTTTGGCCCATAAAAGGGACTCCTCTCTTGGGTGTTAAGTCAGTCCAGGTACAGGAGGAAGGAAGGTGTAAAGCCAAGAGAGGATGAGCACATATTCAAGGGTAAAGGAAGACGAGCCATGTGAGAAGGGAGCAAGTGACAAGAATAATGGTGAGGCTGGCCACTATGTGATAGCCTGGAAGCTGAGTTAAGGCTGTGAGTTTTGATGGAGCAGAGAGAACAGGGGAAGAATTCAATTTAAAATAAGTATTAGATGGGAGCCACGCAACGTACATGCTTCAGGTTTAGCCCTAGCTTTAATCCAGTCATCAGGTGGACCAACCAAAGAGAAAGAACCAAACTCATAACCATGATTTCAGCATGGTATTCCAGTGAAATCCATTTTTCTACTACACATGACCATCCCTACTCCTGTCCTTGGACACTGCTGAGGCAGCCTCAAGGTTTTAAAATATCACCTCCTATTTTTGCCTCCATCTTCTGCCATTCCATTTTATTCCTAGAGCTTTCACATAGACTCATGAACGCATACAGCTGAGAGGATCCATAAAGACAACTGTGTAAATATTGTGAGATTTAAGGGTGATATGGGTAAACCATATGGCATGATGCTTAGAAAATGAGATAAAAAAACCAAGTAAGTGGAAATTTCTTCTTTTCCTCCTCTTCCTTTTCCCCTTCCTCCTCCTTCTCTTCTTTCTCCTCCCTCCTAATGATCTAGGTTAGTCTTTTCATCTAATGGGTGAGCTACTGCCGTCCACGTAGTTGAAGCCTCTCCAGGTTCACACAGCCAGCTAGCGGCAGAGCTCCGATCAGAACTCAGATCTGAATTCTCTCTTTCCAGTGCTCTCCCCGTATCTCATGCTGCGGCAGCAAGACTGCCCCAGAAACAGAGAAAAAGCAGCTCCAGTCAGACTTAAAGGAGCAATGTGTTTTGGCAGTGGAATATTTGACATGCTCTCAGCGAGCTTTACCTGTCAGGATGGCCACCTCACGGATTTATTCCCCTTCTCTAATCCCAATTTTTCTTTCGGAATGAAATCATTAAATTCTACAAAGTCATCCAAACACCCTGTGGCTTCTGGCCAAGCCAACGTGGGCCATCAAACCCTTACTCCTAGAGTCCACGCTTGGCAGAGGGAAGTCTGCAAGCACACCATTAAAATTCAAAGATTCTTTAGGGGACAGGCTAATTAGACCAAATCATTCAGACAGGTCTAGACGGTGCTGAATAGGGTTTAGGATCTGGAGAGGAGCCGACTGTGGTCCCACAGGCTTGGCTGCTCCTATCGATTTGCAAAGGCACTTCCTTCCTTGCTTTGTGGTGTTGAGTGTTGGCCTTTTAAGGCAAAGTGGAACCTTCTGGCCCCAACTTATCTGCAGCCATAGGAAAAACTCAGAAAAAGGATAGTTTTGTTCCAAGCTGACATGCTTGTAACTCCTCAAGTTGCTATCACTGTTTCATTCCCCTTTACACTGAAGCAAGTCAATCAAGTTGGCAAACTGAGTTTTCTATGCACTTAGGAGGGAAACAGGAACAAGGAAAGCTGATGGGGACGTTTCTACCACCCTCTCCCTATGGCCTTACTTCAGCCCTTCCACGCTGCTGCCTGTTGAAGTGATTATGGAATGTGAATCCTGACACATAACATCTCCTTGCTTAAAAACCCTAGTATTTCCTCATTCCTCACACAGAGAAATGCCAAATTTCCTAGTCTGGTATATACAGTCTCTTGTGATTTAACCCTTGAGTAGTTTACCATCCTTATATCTCACCGCTCCTCTCGTGCAGGCTGTATTCCAACCACTGCATCTACATGCACGAGCCCCACGGGACAGAATATAGGAATGGTGACAAGCACAAGCTCTGTCAGGCTGCCTGGACCCTGGGATACTAGGTTGCAGGACTCCCAAGGGACACTCTTCACATTGTCGCTAATGTTAATGGACACTTACTAAAAGTGCTAGGCATGGTTCTCCCTAACAGTCACCTCATTTCAACCTTATGATAACCTACCAAGTAAGTATTATTATTAGCCCTCCTTTAACACGGGAGGAAGCCAAGGTTAGAGAAGTTAAGTGAGTCAGAGCAAGTTCATGCAATTGGTAAATAACTGGGATGTAAACCAGGTTGAATTTCATTTCAGAACTCAAGGAGTGTTCCACCCTATCATGCAGTCTCATGGTTCTCTCCTTCAAACTTCCCATCTTCTTGGATTCTCTTATCTTTGGGATTGAGAACAAGCCACTGAGTCACCTCAGCTAGAAGCATGGGCTCCATCAGAAATGTGACTTCTATGTCAAGCTCCTATCTCCAATCAGTTAATAGATTTGACCTTCTTGATCTCTGAAAGATCCCCTAGCTCCTCCTCCCCCTTACCTCACTGCCATGTCTTGATTTCAGTCCCAATTAATTTTCTCCCAAATTACTCCTGCTGACTCCTAACTATCCCATCCCTGCTAAAATTCTGCTGGTGCATCTTCAACCATGGCTTCAAGTTCAGCACCCAAAGTCCTGCAGGATGTGGTTTGGACTCTCTCACTTCATCTTGTATCCCTACCCCAGAGGATTCCCTTGCTCAGGCATTCAGAGCCTCTCACAGCTCTCCCTATTTTGTGGCTTCATCCCTCTGAATCCTCACAGGCATCGCTCCTTCTGCGAGGGTGTCCTTGCTCACTTCTTCCAGTTAACTCCTATTCATCCTTCAAAACACAGCTTCAACTTCACCTCCTCTAGAATAACTCTCTGATGTAGCTGCTGCTTCTCTGTGTAGAGCAACTTAGCCACGTATTATTTGTAACTGATGATTGTATATCTGCCTCAACCATGCTCTAAACTCCTAAAGGAGGGTAATCATGTTTTATTTGTCTCTGATTGCCAGTGCCTGGTCAAACGCCTGGCACACTGTAGATCCCCAATACAGATTTCTATATGTTGAATTAACAGACAAGTTCTTGAGGGTACATTTTAGGACAGAGTCAGTATTAATTTCTACTCATGTATTTTGAATATGATTTATCTTCAGATTCTCTACAAGGGAAGACTTGTTATTTGATCAGCTTAGAAAATTTATGTCTAGAGAAAAGAATTTGCTTGCTTTGGTTAGAACTCAACTGTGTCTCGTACACGTGAGTACTTATGCAAACTTTCTGGTTATGACATAATGTATACATTCCTTAACCATTTCCCCAGAGACTCCTAGAAGAAAGTTATTGGATATTACTAAGAAATGGCAACACATATGGAATCCTATGAGACACTCTATACGGCAGTGGTTCTCAATCTGGGGTGACTTTGCCCCCAACCCCCTGCCCCTGGGGACATTTGAAAATGTCTGGAGATGTTTTTGGCTGTTGTCACATCTGAGGGCAGATGCTACTGGAACCCACTAGACAGAAGCCCTGGCCTAAACATCCCACAATGCGTAGGACAGCCTCCCACAGCAAAGACTAAATCCATCCAAAATGCCAGTGGTGTCCAGGCTGAAAAACTCTGGTTTATGGTATCCAGATCCACTCTCTTTGAAGACATCCATCCGCAATTGTGATGAAGTGGGTTAACACTCAGCCTATACTTCTTTCTCCTGGTAGAAGCTCTCATGAGTAGCGATATTTGATGTGGGTGTGAACGTGCCTTAAAGACCAAGGCCAGAAGGATGAGCTGTATGCTCTTGAGGAGAACTTCACTTCTTTCAGAGCCTACTCCTATGAGTGTCCTTTCCTGTAAATCCCATGATCAGCAAAAACATTTTGTTTCTCAAAATGAGCCTCTACCTTGACTGTGGCACCAAGATGAAAGCTTCAGGTTGCAAGAGTCCTTTCCCCATTCTGACACCTGCAGTTTATGCAAGCTAGCGGGCAGAGAGAAGACCTACAGGTTTGCAGGGTTTCAGCCCCCTCCTTCCTTGAGTTGACGGGGTCCCTACTCAAGAACTCCCAGATGAGACCTGAGCTCCCAAGGGTGGGAGCTTCTGATGAAAAACTCTAAAATCCTGAATCAATGAGTAAAGCAGCAGCAGGCAATAAACAGCTTAACAATTTATTCACTTGGGAAGGAGCACTGATTTTAGGGGCACTTCTGTACAATAAAGAAATAAAGGAGTGGGGGTAGGGCAAACAGACTGCCCTGAGATTCACATTCCAGGAGCAAGGCTTTAGGAAGCTGCCACCAATTCTGAAAATCTAAGCAGCAACTCCCAACTTCCTCTGACATGCAAAAGTTTTACAAAAAGGACTAATGAATATTGGCTAATTTCTGGCGGTAAATATTTCATGTAATAAATGTTTTAACCTTTCCTCAGTATTTACAATAATTTGTTCATTATATTGCCTCTAATGCAAACCTATATTATCATTTTAAAGTTAAGGAAAGGCTTCCTGGTGGCTCAGACAGTAAAGAATCCGCCTGCAATGCAGGAGATGCAGGAGACTTGGGTCTGATCTCTGGGTGGGGAGATCCCCTGGAGAAGGGAACAGCAACCCACTCCAGTATTCTTGCCTAGAGAATCCCATGGACAGAGGGGCCTGGCGGACTACAGTCCATGGGGTCACAAAGAGTCAGACACGACTGAGTAACATTTTCTTTTTTTTTCCCCACAATCACTTCAGTCATGTCCAATTCTTTGTGACCCAATGGACCATAGCCCACCAGGCCCCTCTGTCCATGGGATTCTCCAGGCAAGAATACCGGAGTGAATTGCCATGCCCTCCTCCAGGAAGGAATAGTAATAACCCACAATAAGGGTTTTCTGATTATGTAACAGGTCAGTGACCTAGATGGAGCTTAAACTCAACACATTTAGGACTACAGAACAACTAGATGAAGCAAATGTAAAGGTTAGTAATTTGGTATCATCTGTGGCTCACACAGTCAAGGATCTGCCTGCAAAGCAGGACACCTGGCTTTGATCCCTGGGTTGGGAAGATCCTCTGGAAGAGGGTATGGCAACCCTCACCAGTATTTCTGCCTGGAGAATTCCATGGACAGAAGAGGAGCTGGTGGGCTACAATCCATGAGGTCACAAAGAGTCAGACACAACTGAGCGACTGATTCTTTTACTTTCTGAATGAACCAGAGGACTGACCTGGTCACTAAATATATGTGTTTTAGTAGAGTCTTGTAGTTCCAATAGCCAATTAAACGCCTACTCTTATTGAGCATCTACTATGCAAGTCAAGGAAGATAAAGGTGGCTAAACACAACTCTTTTCCTTGGAAAGCTCAGAGTTTAGTCAGAGAAGCTAGCAAATAAGCACTTAATACTATATATTATTTACTGAGCAACTCAACATGCACATGCCATGAGGACTCTGGTACTTGATCTGAATGCACTGAAATGTGACCAGGCGCCCAGGGATGGAACTGGGACAAGGCTAAGAATTCTCCTGTCATAAGGTATCAGCTTTCATCATATAGCAATGTCTCCATTGTGCTGAGATACAGTCATGTATCTCAGTTTTCAAATACTGTAATACTTTTCAAAGCGTAGTGACTGTTATTAGCTAAAGCACAAATCTTTCCAAGTTGGCCAAGTATAATAAACAAGCACCCCAGTACTCTCAATAACAGGTACTCATCCCTTGCTCTGGCTGAAGCTCCCTGAGATAGACAAGGTTATATGAAAAGTGGAGCCAAAATTTATAGAAAAGGGCCCTGAGCACTAACACCCTTAATACACATTGAAGAGTGAATGAGGAAACTACCGTAGATTATGTTCACAGTCATGCCAAATAATTATATATTCAATATTCATATTTTTTTACTCTGAATTGAGCTTTTGGTCCCTTCATTTTAGCTGGTCCTGTCTGGAATTCTTAGGTGGACTGTGTTTCCAAAGGTGAAACTGTTCATACGTCTTTGCTCCTTAACTCTGTGTGGTAAAAGGCCAGTTTTAAAAATTTCCATTCTGTGTCAGACCAATCTTTTTATAAAATATAATCAGTATGAATGATTGGATGTCACACTAAAGCTGAATCCATACAAAAATGTCTAAATTCATACTCTCAATTTCTTTCCCTCCTCCATTAGAGACTGATAACCAGCAGCTTGTAAACTGGATCCTCTGGGAAGCACATGTTACAAGGCACTAATATATAGATATTCAAAGACACTTAAGACAGCCAAGAAAGTAATTTCTGTGAATCTTTAACAGGAAGATACAAAATCAGAATATCTAAGATGAAAAGACGTTTAAATTTTAGTATCCAGCTCATACTGCCTATACCTTTTAAGTCTGATCAGCATAAATATGCTGATGGCCAAAGACCAAGAGACAGTCTACAGACCCTCTCTACATCAGCAGTGGCCAACAGAGATTTCTGTGACCATGGGAATGTCTTTCTTGTGCTGTTCAAGGCAGTAGCCCTGAGCCCCAAGTGGCAATCAGGCACTCAAGTGAGGTTAGTGCGAATGGAAGAACCAGATTTAAAATTGTATTTGATTTTAATTACTTAAAATTTGAATAGCCTCACATGGCTCCCAGACTGGACAGCCTAACTCTAGCTAATGATGATAGTAACAGAAATGTTTTTAAATGACCGATTTTTAAAAAAGAGGTGGCATGAAAAATCTTAAAAGAGAGGAACTGCTTCTCTTTAGAAGGATAATACTTTGGGACCCACGAACCCTTATACTCCCTAATCTGACGCTCCCTGCTAGCCCTCAAGGTTCTGGCGCGATGACCGCCTTGGAGTACATGTTTTCTTTCAGCATCCACAGCGCGATTGCCAGAGAAGTGAATGGTGACCAGAGAGCATGTGAACCCCTTTTCTTTGCAGCAGCTCAAATTAATGAGATCTCTGCTGTTCTTGAGACAGCGAAGGCTGCCTAGCCTAAGTGTTGAACCAAGGTGTTTGTGCCTGCATAGAATTAAGTCACAAGTAAAGCACTTATTTCTGACAGCAGATTTATAATAGGAAAATCTCAGCAGGAATAAAGAGTTGGAGACCCCAGCCACAGGCTTTTCATAAACTTTGCCTTGATTTAGTGGCTCAGACAACCAGCAAGAAAAGCAAACTGCAGAGGTAATCCTATCATCTTTTCTCCAACAGCACTACTCCATCTTCTTGGCTTCCTCATGCTGCTGATACGAATTCAAATCATCTGTGTTTAAAGTTAAACTCGGTGATTGACAGTTCTTTAGAGTCTCAGTCCTATTGAAGATTATTCTAGATATCTATCAGTTATTACTACAAGCGCAGTATGATATTCAATGCCGACAGTGAAAATTGTTTTTAACAGTGTAATGTCTGATCTGTTTTGAAAGCGATTTTAAAATAAAGAACTAACCATAACCAGGTGGGGAAAACCCAAACATGCTTCTCTTTTCTTTCTTTTTTTGCCTTTTTTTTTTTTCTTTTTCAGTAGGAGCAAGGGAATGGGGGAAGGAGAGAAAAGAGAAAGTAAAGCATATCCTGCAAGAAGCTGTTCCACTAACATGAAAAGAGAACAAAGTATTTCACTTTAGTTTTGCAGCATCTATTTCTTAAAATATATACACGTATAACTGAGCAAAATGCTTGCAGCCATTAAAACTTGGGGGATTTTATTTCTAGGAGAGGTTGGTGTGTGCGCGTGCTCACTCAGTCATGTACCACTCTTTTGCAACCCCATGGACTGCAGCACACCAGGCTCCTCTCTCCATAGGATTTCCCAGGCAAGAATACTGGAGGGGGTTGCTATTTCCTTCTCCAGGGGATCTTCCTGACCCAGGGATTGAATGTGTGTCTCCTGCATTGGCAGGGGGATTCTTGATCACTGAGCTGCCTAGGAAGCCTACAAGAGATAATGTTGTTGTTCAGTCACAAAGTCGTGCTCGACTCTTTGCGACTTCACAGACTGTAGCCTGCCAGGCTCCTCTGTCCATGGGATTTTCCAGGCAAGGATTATGAAGTAGGTTGCCATTTTCTTCTCCAGGGGATCTTCCCGACCCAGGGATTGAACCTGCGTCTCCCGCGTTGGCAGGATTCTTAACCACTGCGCCACCTGGGAAGTCACTTGTAAAAACTACTATTGCACAAGAGATTATGAAAATGTATTCTAATATTTTGAGATCTGTGAGATCTGTATGAAGGTACATTTGTCTGTTTTGTTCTCTGTAGTATCCTCAAAGCTAGAAAAGCTGGGTACAAGGTAAATGCAAATATCTGCAGAAAGAATGCATGAACTTGTAAAGACATGAACCAACTACCATAATTCATAATAGTATTTAACAAATGCCAGTGGCTGTTGTGATCAATACAATTCTGTCCCATGGAGACCACGGCAGTTTTGTGGCGTGGCTTTAAGCTGAAGTCTGCTGGACACGCAGACCCTGAAGGTCTGATGTGATCAATCATTCCCTAAGCTCGTGCTCTGAACTCAGCCAAACACCTCAGCAAGGCCCAAAAAGAAGAAAGGAAGACAGGAAGGGCAGCATGATGACTGAAAGAAGGACCTAGGAGGAAGACATGAAAAGAGGAAACAGGCTTGCAAAGTGGAAATATACCAAAATGTTTGTTTTTTCTTTTTTTTTTTCCTTTTTTTAATTTTTTTAATTTATTTATTTTAATTGGAGGCTAATTACTTTACAATATTGTAGTGGTTTTTGCCATACATGAATCAGCCATGGGTGTACGGGTGTTCCCCATCCTGAACCCCCCCGTCCCATCCCTCTGGGTCATCCCAGTGCATCAGCCTGAGCACCCTGTCTCATGCGTCGAACCTGGACTGGCGAGCTGTTTCACATATGATAATAGACATGTTTCAAAGCCATTCTCTCAGATCATCCCACCCTCGCCTTCTCCCACAGAGTCCAAAAGACTGTTCTATACATCTGTGTCTCTTTTGCTGTCTCGCATATAGGGTTATCATTATCATCTTTCTAAATTCCATATATATGCGTTAGTATACTGTATTGGTGTTTTTCTTTCTGGCTTACTTCACTCTGTATAATAGGCTCCAGTTTCATCCACCTCATTAGAACTGATTAAAATGTTTTTTCTTTAAAGTTTATTATGGAGCACCTACAAATTTTATAGGGCTTCCCAGCTGGTGTGAGTGGTAAGGAATCTGCCTGCCAATGCAGGAGACACAGGAGAGGAGGGTTGGATCCCTGGGTTGGGACGATCCCCTGGAGGAGGGCATGCCAATCCACTCCAGCATTCTTGCCTGGAGAATCCCTGGTGGGCTGCAGTCCATGGGGTCGCAAAGAGTCAGACACAACTGAGCGACGGAGCACGCCCACATTTTATACCTCCATTTACACAAAAAGGTTTTGTGCCTGGTAGAGAAATCACGGAGTATTTGCTTCCCAACAGGCTGTTTAGGGGAGGGGAGTGTAAAAGCCCTGAGCAGGGTGTGTGCACCCCTGGGCTTGCAGAAGGTTTTCAGCTAGAACCTTCAGGTCAGGCAGTAGAAAGAGGTAACTCAGGTTTTGCCAGTAAAGTGAGGATAAAAGGGGTGGAGGAGGGGACATCTGGGGATCCGGGCTTGAACGCACGTCTTCGTCTTGATGAGGCACCTCGGTTGCTGAGTTCCTGGTGGCATTTTCAAGACTCCTCTAATCACTAGTTGTCACTCTCCGCCATTAGTGAAGGGAGGGAGTTGCAAAGGGGAGGAAAATATAAGCTAAAAAAATCTACCACCTTATGTCAGAAGTGATAAACGCATTAACAGCGATTGGGAACAAATCTGAGAGTCAGAAGGAGGAAGAGTTTCCATCATGAGGACAAGAACAGAAGTGGGCGACCTGGGGGCAAATTGGCCTTAAAGCCACTAGAATGGGGGAGACGGGAAGGAGACAAGGAAAGAGGGAAATGGGGAATGCAAAGAAATAGGAAACGGAGGGAGGAAACAGTAAGAAAGATTCTTCCACCCTATGATCAGAGACTCATTCAGCTGGAGCTCAGAGCACACTTTTCAGAATCAAACAGGCGACCAAAGGCTTATGAAATAATGAGATCCTTCCGTGTTAGTCAATTTGCTTTTTTTCCCCCCATCTGCAAATAATGAAACATAAATGATTCTGAGGGAGACTGAAGGGAACACGGTCCGGGAGGCTGTGGGGAACCATGGAGAAACAAACAGAAGAGAAGTGTCAGGGCGGGGTCCTTCCCGCCCTCCGCTCGGGCAGCCTCCAAGGCGAGAAACATGAAAGCGCTCACACTGAGGAAGCCCTCAGAGGGGCCGCTCTTTGCAGCAGGAATCCACAACACAGAGGAAGTCTGCCGCGTAGGCCTGCTGTCCTCCCGCTTGAAAAGAGAGGGCGATGCTGCCGTGTCACGGCACTAGTTTCCTTCTCATTCTGGGAGCTGGAGCCATTTGGAGAGTGAGTAAAGCATGGGCTTAGGACTGTGCCATAAGAAAGGACATGTTAAAATTAACCTCTAATAAAAAGGTTATATTGAATGCATTGTGTGAATCTGTAACAGACGAGTGTTGGTAGTGAGGAAAAGGCAAAAAAAAAAAGAAAAACAAACCTCAGGTTCCAAGCAAACTTTCAAAAGCAAAATTCAGAGCATCCCATATAGATCCTCAGTTGTGCGTGCTCACTTGTGTCCGACTCTTTGTGACCCCGTGGACTGAAGCCTGTCAGGCTCCTCTGTCCAGGGGGTTCTACAGGTAAGAATACTGGAGTGGGTTGACATTTCTTTCTCCAAGGGATCTTCCCAATCCAGGGATCAAACCCGAGTCTCCTGCATTGACAGGCGGGTTCTTTACTACTGCACCACCTGGGAAGACCTGATCCTCAGGTAGAATACTCCATGTTTTATCATAACTATGAGAACACAACCATCATTGCCTCTCCCATAGTACATCTTAGCCTTTGTAAATACTGCCATGACCTTTAAAGTCTTAACAATTTTGTGAAGAGAAAAGCCAAGGCTGCTGTAGGGATGAGATGGAGTGAAGTCATCTTTTCTTCACCACAGATTTTGGGAGTGGGTGCAGGGAGGACAGCTGGAATCTCATTGAAGAAATATCAAATATGCTGCTTAGCAAAAAAAAAAAATAAATTTCAATTATATCATGAAACTTCTGGAACTAGTGCTGTCCACTGAGCGGAAAATAATGATAACTGTAAAGTGCTAGTTATGAAAACTTTAAAAGGTATAATCATTGTCACCAAAAAACACTGATCTATTTTATTCAACCCTGTTCATTCTTAGCTCCATGGACCATTTTATTTTGAAGAGTTATGAGACAAGTCTGAGAGAGAGAAAGACTAGAAAAAACAAGTGATGCTTTGCAACAGGTAATGAATTTTTCACGTACCCTGAAGTAGAGGTGATTTGAACCTTTGTTATATCATAATTATTCTATATTGGGTTAATTGTTATGATCTTTATTGTTGGGCATTTTACTAGTTTGCTTTTGTTGATGATTCTAGGCTGAACTTGGTCCTGATTTTCGCTTTTGTTTAATGAGTATGGTTGCATTTGTACCCTTCCCAACTGACCACAGTCTTGCTGCTTTATCCTTCACTTGTCTCTTCTTCTGAATCTGACTTGTTGATTCTGATTCTTAATTCAAAGTTTTGTCAAACTCTGCAGTGAGAACTGAAGATGTCAGAACAAGACAATGACAAAGAAAACTTGTGGCTCATCATTCCTTACTGGCAACATACGCTCAGTTCACTCAGTCATGTCCAACTCTTTGTGACCCCATGGACTGTAGCACACCAGGTCTCCCTGTCCGTCATCAACTCCCAGAGTTTACTCAGACTCATGTCCATCGAGTGGTGATGCCACCCAACCACCTCATCCTTTGTCATCCCCTTCTCCTCCTGCCTTCAATCTTTCCCAGCATCAGGGTCTCTCCCAATGAGTCAGTTCTTCACATCAGGTGGCCAAAGTTTGGAGTTTCAGCTTCAACATCAGTCCTTCCAATGAATATTCAGGACTGATATCTTTAGGATGGACTGGTTGGATCTCCTTGCAATACAAGGGACTCGCAAGAGTCTTCTTCAACACCACAGTTCAAAAGCATCAATTCTTCAGTGCTCAGCTTTCTTTATATTCCAACTCTCACATCCATACATGACTACAGGCAAAACCATAGCTTTGACTAGATAGACCTTTGCTGGCAAAGTAATGTTTCTGCTTTTTAATATGCTGTCTAGGTTGGTCATAACTTTCCTTCCAAAGAGTAAGCATCTTTTAATTTCATGGCTGCAGTCACCATCTGCAGTGATTTTGGAGCCCCCAAAAATAAAGTCTGTCACTGTTTCCACTGTCTCCCCATCTATTTGCCATGAAGTGATGGGACCAGATGCCATAATCTTAGTTTTCTGAATGTTGAGTTTTAAGCCAACTTTTTCACTCTCCTCTTTCACTTTCATCAAGAGGCTCTTTAGTTATTCTTCACTTTCTGCCATAAGGGTGGTATCATCTGCATATCTGAGGTCATTGATATTTCTCCTGGCAATCTTGATTCTAGTTTGTGCTTCATCCAGTCCAGCATTTCTCATGATGTACTCTGTATATAAGTTAAATAAGCAGGGTGACAATATACAGCCTTGACGTACTCCTTTCCTGATTTGGAACCAATCTGTTGTTCCATGTCCACTTCTAACTGTTGCTTCTTGACCTGCATATAGATTTCTTAGGAGAAAGGTCAAGTGGTCTGGTATTCCCATCTCTTGAAGAATTTTCCACAGTTTGTTGTGATCCACACAGCCAAAGACTTAGGCATAGTCAATAAAGCAGAAGTAGATGTTTTCTGAAACTCTCTTGCTTTTTCGATGATCCAACGGATGTTGGCAATTTGATCTCTGGTTCCTCTGCCTTTTCTAAAACCAGCTTGAACATCTGGAAGTTCACGGTTCATGTACTGTTGAAGCCTGGCTTGGAGAATTTTGAGTATTACTTTACTAGCATGTGAGATGAGTGTAATTGTGCAGTTTGAGTATTCTTTGGCACTGCCTTTCTTTAGGATTGGAATGAAAACTGACCTTTTCCAGTCCTGTGGCCACTGCTCAGTTTTCCAAGTTTGCTGGCATATTGAGTGTAGCACTTTCACAGCATCATTTTTTAGGATTTGAACTAGCTCAACTGGAATTCCATCACCTCCACTAGCTTTGTTTGTAGTGATGCTTCCTAAGGCCCACTTGACTTTGCATTCCAGGATGTCTGGCTCTAGGTGAGTGATCACACCATCGTGATTATCTGGGTCATGACGACCTTTTTTGTATAGTTCTTCTGTGTATTTTTGCCATCTCTTCTTAATATCTTCAGCAACACTACTGTTGCTACTTATTTATATAAGATTATTTATATAAGCTTTTTATTTATTAATAAGCTACTTATTTATATAAGATTCAATGGCACATATTGAACAGGTACATCAATAAGCTTTTTCATTGATTTTCCCCAGACGAAATTATTTTTTTTTTTTGGTCAAAAGAGTCAGTCATGGATGAGTTAACGCAAATTCATTCATGTTCATGGAAACAACAAGTAAGGAGACAAACAAAACCAAACATCAAAAATCCAAACAGTCTATGGGAACTTGAATAGAATTTGTATCCTACTGTTGTGTGAAAATTGTATAAATCTTAATTATGCTGAACTGGTTCACAGTGATTTTCAGGTTTACTACCTCCTTCTAATTGTCTGTATATTCATTCTACTAATTTTTGAGATTTTGATATTGAAACTCCAATGAAAAATCTTAATTTATCTACTTAAAAATTAACTGTAATATATAGTGGAACTATATGTACCTTTGTTCTGTATTTTCCAAGTCTCCTATAAATGTGTTATCATATTTTCATAATTTAAAAAATTAAAATTAAAAAAAAACTTCAAATGAACCAAAGCAAAACATTCGAAATATGCCTGAAAAAGGTTGAGGAGCAACATCTTCATGCTGGAAGGATAACTAGTGTTTATCATTATATGTCCCTCAAGCTCTTTTATTAAGCATCCTTTAGATCTATAAAAGCCTCATAGGTTCCTTCCATTTTCTACTAAACCATTTACTCCATTTCCCTTATGGGATGCTTCTCTCTATGAAAGAAACAGCAAGTTGCCTAAGAGTGTGATAAAGATTTGCCAAGGGAGAGAAAAAAGGAAAGAATTCAAAATGAACATATCTAAAAATCAAGGATTTCTAACATGTCAGTAAAGTATTTTGTAGGTAAGATTACTAGGAAAAAAAGAAAAAAAGAAAGATGAGAGATTAATGGCAAACCAGTCCAAGGCCCTTTATTTATCCTCAGGCCAAAAGAAAACTAACAAACGCACTGTCTGTGAATTTACGGAAGACTTCTGTCCATTAGGACTTCCACTACTCAGGTCCACTTTGGTCAGGATGGATGTGGGTTTTGTAAAGAGAAGGGTATTTAAGTCAACAGGAAAAAAAAAATACATCTCTATCTCTTACATTTACCTGCTAATTATAGTTCCTGGCACTGGCATAGAACAAGAACAAAAACTTGCTAAATCCTCACTGGTGAGAGCTCCATGCTGACCGACTTTCACCTTGGTGTTTAAAGGAAATCCAGTCAGGCTAGGGAACAGGCCTCCTCTACCAGTTCTAACACTCCCCTAGGATTTACTTTTCCATTTTCCAACAAAACTTAAGAATTTTTCTTGCAGGAAAGCAATTCCTCATTAAAAACCAGCCACTCTTGTGAGTCAGGCTTCAGTTAATGACCACTGAGAGCCAAACATCCAGGGCGGGACAGTAACGGGTCCAGGCACGTCCAGGGCAGTAACGGGTTGCTAGTTCTTCTAAGGACTAGCGCACTTGCAGAGTGAATGTATAGATTCCAAAGATGAGGTACATGCTCACTATAAGACCAGACCCTGACATGGAACTCCAGAGCCACATTTTATGCCTTAAGCACACATACAAACACAAATTCATTTAACTTGACCCTATTCTCCTTTTGGTTCACCTCAAGCTGATCTTTGCACAAACTTAAACCTTGTTTATTTCTTCCCAAAGTCCAAGTTGCTCCCAACTTTCATCATTGTCTCCCATTCTTGCCTGCAATGGGCTACAAACCTTCCCATGCAGAGTGGGCTTGCAAAGAGAGAGGAAGACCTAGGACCTGAGAAGACACGAATTGGGAAACTTTATGATCCAAAAGAAAACATTCGACAGATGTAAATGAAATTACATCATCATCCTATGAGCCTGATGCAGACATTAGCATCTGTATAAAGTTAACAGCTATCTGCTATTAAAGAATGGGAGAAAATATGTGCAAATGATGTGATCAACAAGAGATTAATCTCCAAAATTTAAAAACAATTCACATGGTTCAATACCAAAAAAATAAACAACCCCAAATCAAAAAAATGGGCAGAAGACCTAAATAGACATTTCTCCAAAGAAGACATACAGATGGCCAAGAGGCACAAGAAAAGATGCTCAACAATGCTGATTATTACAGAAATGAAAATAAAAACTACAATGAGATAGCATCTCACACCAGTTGGGATGCCCATCATTCTGACTACAAAGAATAAATGCTGGAATGGGTGTGGAGAACAGGGAACCCTCCTACACTATTAGTGGGAATGTAACAACCAGTATGGAGAACACTATGGAGGTTCCTTAAGATAGAAAAACTAAAGCTACTATATGATTCCGTGGTTCCACCCACGGGCATATACCTGAAGAAAAACATGGTTCAAAAGGATATGTGCACCACAATGTTCATTGCAATGCTGTTTACAATAGCCAAGACATAGAAGCAATCTAAATGTCCATCGACAGATGAATGGACAGAGAAGATGCAGTACATATACACAATGGAACATTACTCAATCATAAAAAAGAGTGAAATAATGCTATTTGGAGCAACAGGAATGGCCCTGGAGATTATCATGCTAAGTGAAGTAAGTCAGATAAAGACAAATATCATATAACATTATATGTGGAATTTTAGAAAATGATGCAGCTGAACTTAACTATAAAACAGAAACAGACTTACAAACTTAAGAGATGGATCTTATGGTTACCATGGCGAATGGGAGAGAGGAGAGATAGATTGGGAGTTTTGGATTGACATGTATATACTGCTATATTTAAAATATTATACATAACCAATGAGGACCTACTTTTAAAAACTGAAAAACAAAAAATACAAAATTTGAAAAAGATGTGGTATATATATATATATGTGTGTGTGTGTATATTTATAGCTACATATATGTATGTGTGTGTGTATATATATATATAGATAGACAGACAGACAGATAGATAGATAGATAGATAGATAGCTAAAATGGACTATTATTCAGCCATAAAAATGAATGAAATACTACCATTTACAGCAACATGGATGGACCTAGAGAATATAATGCTGAGTGAAATAAGTCGGACAAAGACAAAAACTATTTTATCACTTATATGTGGAATCTGAAAAATAACACAAAAGAACATATACACAAAACAGAAACAGATTCACAGATATAGAAAACATACTTGTGGTTACCAAAGGGGAGGCAAGAGGTATGAATAAGGAGTATGGGATTAACAGATATAAACTACTGTATATAAAACAGGTAAGTAACAAGGATTAACTATATACACATGACTGAAGCCATGAAATTAGAAGCCACTTACTCCTTGGAAGGAAAGCTATGACCAACCTAGGCAGCATATTAAAAAGCAGAGACATCACTTTGATGACAAAGGTCTGTACAGTCAAAGCTATGGTTTTTCCAGCAGTCATGTACAGATGTGGGAGTTGGACCATAAAAAAGGCTGAATGCCAAAGAATTGGTGCTTTCCAATTGTGGTGTTGAAGAAGACTCTTGAGAGTCCCTTGGACTGCAAGGAGATCAAACCAATCAATCGTAAAGGAAATCAACCCTGAATATTCATTGCAAGGGCTGATGCTGAAGCTCCAATACTTCAGTCATCTGATGTGAAGAGCCTACTCATTGGGAGAGACCCTGATGCTGGGAAAGATAGAAGGCAGGAGGAGAAGGGGGCGGCAAAGGATGAGATGATTAGGTAGCACCACCGACTCAATGGACATGGTTTTGAGCAAACTCTGGGAGATAGTGGAGGACAGAGAAGCCTGGTGTGCTGCAGTCCAAGAGGTTATAAATGGTTGGACACGACTTAGTGACTGAGCAACAACAACACAGGGAATTATAGCCATTATCTTCTAATAACCTATAATGAAGTATAATCTGCAAAAATACTGAATCACTATGCTACATACCTGAATCTAATATATTATTACAAGTCAACTATACTTCGATTAAAAACAGAAATAACAATTCCTGAATTGGCTGCTTCTTCAACTCCCAATCTCCTCACAAAATTCTCCCTTAGTTCACTTCTTTATTCCAGGTGCACCAGTTTCCTAAAACCTGTCAGCCGGTGTCAGTGTCAGTTGCTCAGTTGTGTCTGATTCTTTGTGACCCCATGGACTGCAGCCCACCAGGCTCCTCTGTCCACTGAATTCTCCAGGCAAGAATCCTGGAGTAGGTTGCCATGCCCTTTTCCAGGGGATCTTCCTGGCCCAGGGATCGAACCCAGGTCTCCTGCACTGCAGGAAGATTCTTTGCCGTCTGAGCTACCAACCAGGGAAGCCCCCCTAAAACCTACACTTGGATCAAATTATGCCTCCTCATTCAGGAAAAACAAGAACAGTACTTACCTCAAAGAGCTGTTGTGAGAACTAGATGAGTTAATCCAGGTTAAACCCTGGCACAAGCCTTTCCTCACACCAGATACTCAATAAATGTCAGCTTTAATATTACATCTATCTGATATACGGCCCTGGACACATATCGACCAAGGCAGCTGCCCCAAACTCACCCCTTTTCATTTGTAAGAAACCAAAGGTGTTGACTTAAGACCAAGCCAGTGAACTTTTGAAGTTAATAAAGCTATCCCCACTGAGCCACTTCTGAGTGTGGCCTTGGGACCTCAGCAATGTAGCTTGAGAATATGCTGAATGACAGAAGCACTGGTCCATCTAAGGACACTGACAAGCATGCCTCTCAGCTATTGGGTCCATCATGTGGCTGGCCCAAAGGCCCTTTCAGATCTTTGGTTTCAGCCTGACTTTCAGGTTAGCATCCCAAGAGTTCACTCTGTTGGAATGCTGCCTGATGCAAGCGTCATGCAGATGTGCTTGTCAACTGAGGTTACCCTGTTCCTCAAGATCAGGATACTAGTGGTTTGAAGAGCTTCCCAGGTGGCACCAGTGGTAAAGACCCCACCCGCCAATGCAGGAGACAGAAGAGATGTGGGTTTGATCCCTGGATTGGGAAGATCCCCTGGAGAAGGGCAGGGCAACCCACTCCAGTATTCTTGCCTGGAGAATAGCCATGGACAGAGGAGCCTGGCAGGCTATGGTCCATAGGGTCACAAAGAGTTTGACATGACTGAAGACACTTAGCATGCACACTGGCTTGAAACTCTCATTGCCCTTGAGAGACTTCTGAGAATTTCTGCAGTATGAAGGGATGGTCATCTCTGCTCCCGGCTGCCTGCCTCTGCAGAATTCTTACTCCCCTATATCAGGGCTTTTCATTTATCTCTGCCCTGATGTTGAACCTCAAATGGAACTCATCCCTTTTCTTTAACCCAATAGAAGGGCTCCCCTGGTGGCTCAGTGGTAAAGAATCTGCATGCCAATGCAGGAGACGCAGGTTCAATCCCTGGGTTGGGAAGATTCCCTGGAGAAGGGCATGGCAACCCACTCCAGTATTCTTGCCTGGAGAATTCCATGGATAGAGGAGTCTGGTGGGCTATAGTCCATGGGGTCAAAAAAGAGTAGCACATGACTTAGCAATTAAAGAACAACAGCCCAAAAGAAGCCATATAACGGGACCTGTTTTGGAGAAGATTTTATTGAAGGTTTGAGGAGATGAAAAGAATTTATAATGCAGCAATGTAAACCACTTAGAATTGCTTTCTTGTCTTTTCTATTCTAAAAGCTTCTCAGCTACTCTGTCATAATGCTTGGAGAATGATTTTTCTGTGTTCTTTTCTCTCTTCTCTGCCTCTCAGGTGTAAACCTCCATTCTGTTCCTAAATTTCTCCTACTCTTTTATATAGAACATTTCAGCTGCCTTAGTTCCTGTGCTGCCTAAACTGGAAAAGAAGAAACTGGAGAGTAAGATCAAGGATTAAAGGAGTATGGGATGGAGAATGTGGTCCACCCCCTTTACGGAGGCATGAGTTTCCTAGGGATGAATGATAGGAGCTGGTCTGGCGTTATCTTGAGCATCAGTTCAGTTCAGTCGCTCAGTCGCATCCGATTCTTTGCAACCCCATGGACTGCAGCATGCCAGGTTTTCCTGTCCATCAGCAACTCCCAGAGCTTGCTCAAACTCATGCCAGTGATGCCATCCAAACATCCTGAGCATATCTCTCTATCTAGAGCATCCAACTATCTTGAGCATAGTTCCCCTCAAACCCTGCCACGTACAGGAGAAAATCTCAGCAGAATGAGGCTCTGGGGTGGGCTAAGGGTGTTAGGGTTTAAGAAAGTCACATGAAGCATGTCTTCATGAAGTGGTTCAGGGATATTTTTACTGTGTAACACAGTCGCCTTGGTGTTTTCTGTAGTACAGATTTGGTAATGATTTTGGCCTTAGTGTTTTAGAGACACATGACTGTCAAGGAAGACAGATTATAATGATGCATACAAGCACTTCCATCAACATGAACAGACATTTACAAAAGAAGGCATGGAAAACTGACAGAGCACTCATTCTGTGCTGGACTTATTGCACACACTAGTTTCATTTCATCCTCATGAACCATCCTTCACTGTATGGTTATTTCCACTTTGATCACAGAGGAAACCGCAAGACCGAGAAGTTAGTTAACTTGGGCTGTCCTTCAAAGATACTAAAATCACTACCTTCACCTGGCCTTTGCATCACCACTGCTTTGCATCACTCCCTCCAGTAATCCGGGGCTGCCTTTGATCCCACTTCCTTGTTTCTGTTCTAACCTCAGCAGAGCAGTGATGTTTTTGCAATCAACCATATACAAAAGCACACCCTCCTTCCATGTGGCTTTCTCTATCTCTATTTCCTTTACTGTGCTCTTTCTCCTCTATAACACCACCATCATCTGACATATTCTGTCTCTACTTGTTTTAATCTAGTTGTTGAAATTCTCCCCTTCCCTCCAACCAAGACGTAAGTTCCTTGAGGGCAAGGACTGTGCCTGCCATATTCATTAGAGTGTCCTTAGCACCTAGAATAGGGCTTGGCTCAGGGTAAACATTAATACTTATTAAATATTTATTGAATAAGTTAATCAATGAATGAACTATAAGTGGCATGGGCCAAGACTCTTTCTGCTCTATGACAATTTACTTTCAAATAGTGTCCCTATATTCTGTGAATGAGGTATATATTGAATATATAGCAGACATACACACACACACACACACACACACACATATATATATAGGAATATATTGAACTTATAGAAGATCACAAGTGAGGAGAACCACATCTTCTTCTACAGGGCTGATTTTGTGGAGGAGGTGGAAATTTACAAGGTTAGTTATTATCTATCTACATGTGTATTTCAGCATTTCATATTGTCATGCTTATGTGCTTTTCCAAACACTCTAATTTAAAATGAAATAATCCTAGTGGTAGAAGAATATATTTCTGTGCCTTAGATATTTCTATATTTTGATGTGCTGGTGATTTTTTAAACATGCACCCCACTAACTCTTCACTAAAAACAACAAAGCAAACATCTACCCCACTGTTGTTGTTGCTCAGTTGGTAAGTCATGCCTGAATTTTTGGGACCAGATGGATTATGTATGGATGTGAGAGTTGGACTATAAAGAAAGCTGAGTGCCAAAGAATTGATGCTTTTGAACTGTGGTGTTGGAGAAGACTCTTGAGAGTCCCTTGGACTGCAAGGAGATCCAAGCAGTTCATCCTAAAGGAGATCAGTCCTGGATGTTCATTGGAAGGACTGATGTTGAAGCTGAAACTTCAATACTTTGGCCACCTGATGTGAAGAGCTGACTCATTGGAAAAGACCCTGATGCTGGGAAAGATTGAAGGCAGGAGGAGAAGGGGACAACAGAGGATTAGATGGTTGGATGGCATCACCGATTCAATGGACATGGGTTTGGGTGGACTCCCGGAGTTGGTGACGGACAGGGAGGCCTGGCGTGCTGCGGTTCATGGGGTCGCAAAGAGTCAGACACAACTGAACGACTGAACTGAATTGAACTGGACTGCAGCACATCAGGCT
Source organism: Giraffa tippelskirchi (assembly GCF_054371585.1). Classification (NCBI taxonomy): domain Eukaryota; kingdom Metazoa; phylum Chordata; class Mammalia; order Artiodactyla; family Giraffidae; genus Giraffa; species Giraffa tippelskirchi. The sequence continues at coordinate 60,847,863 of NC_137284.1, read as the reverse complement.
TCCCTGTCCTTCACTATCTCCTGGAGTTTGCTCAAATTTGTTTCCATTGAGTTGGTGATACTATCTAACCATCTCATCCTCTGCCTCCCCATTTTCCTTTTGCCTTCAATGTTTCCCAACATCAGATTCTTTCTCAGTGAGTCAGCTCTTTGCATCAGGTGGCGAAAGTATTGAAGCTTCAGCTTCAGCATCAATTCTTCCAATGAATATTCAGGGTTGATTTCCTTTAGGATTGACTGGTTTGAGTTCCTTGCAGTCCAAGGGATTCTCAAGAGTCTTCTTCAGCACCACAGTTCAAAACATCAATTGTTTGGCATTCAGCCTTCTTTATGGTCCAACTCTCACACTCATACATCCTTCACTGTGAACAGATGTGTTCACTTCTCATGTATTATGTGTCTCTTGGGCTACAGAATACTCAATGCATAATGTTAAGTAAAAGAATGGTGCTAACTTAATGCTTTGGAAACACGCCTATTTCCCAAAAGTACCTTTTAAAATGAAGAAAAAATAAGTGTATTCTGAAGTGAATTTACTATGTGAGATAGCTAATCTTACACGTCTCTTTCAGAACACTTACTCATAAAGGAGTACATTTTCTCCTTTATAATTAAGACTCAAGTAAAACAAATATGAATGTAAAGAAACAGTTTTTGCAACGTTAGGAATCTTGAGTAGGGATCAAAAATGCTTTAAATTTAATAGAAATACTTTATTTAGAAGATTTTATTATTAAACTGCTGCTGCTGCTAAGTCGCTTCAGTTGTGTCTGACTCTGTGCGACCCCATAGACGGCAGCCCACCAGGCTCCGCCGTCCCTGGGATTCTCCAGGCAAGAACACTGGAGTGGGTTGCCATTTCCTTCTCCAGTGCATGAAAGGGAAAAGTGAAAGTGAAGTCGCTCAGTCGTGTCCGACTCTTAGCGATCCCATGGACTGTAGCCTACCAGGCTCCTCCGTCCATGGGATTTTCCAGGCAAGAGTACTGCTATGTATTCTATAATAAAATAAGTCCTTTCCAGAGATAATAAAATATAGAATAAACATTAATTTTCATTATAAAATTTTGTGAGCAATACCTCTTCCCTGCCCTGCTTCCAAACATATACAAATTATTTATAGTGGAAGGACACTATCATAAATGCATCTGATGAAGATCTGACTTTTATCCACAACGAAGTTGTGTTAAAATATAACTATCTTGGTAATATTACCCATTACTAATATTTCTCCTCCTACTATTATTATTTATGCTACTGACTTCTTGCTGTTACTACTACTGACATAACCCACATCTCCCCCATCATCACTAGCACTTTATAGTTTACAAAGAGATTTTAATACAGACTCAGTAAATCCTTAAAAGAGATCTATGAGATTTCCATACATACTTCACAATTCCTATTACAGATGAGAAAACTGGGCAGAGAGAATTATAACTTGACCAAGGTTAAAAAGTAGCAGAGTTATTATTTGAAGCTGAGTCCATTTGATGCCAAGTGACCTTATTTAAAATGAGGATACCACAATAAAAATATTCTACATTCCAAAGCCATACATTGTCATATATGATTATTCTGCATTTTCCCTAACACACTAACCACCCCCTTTCCCCTTAGTCTTTATCTTTTCACTATGAAAAGCAATCCTTTATTGCATTAGCTAAAATGCAATGTAGCCACAAGCCATCAGCTTCTGTCTTTGGAGACTCAGAAACTTTATCAAGTTCCCCACCACCATGAATGTTGTTAGAATTTGAGAAATAGGTAGCTTATCAGATTAGCCTGCTAAATTAAGCATCAGTGAGCAAAGACACACAGCCAATTTGTTATGTGTAACATTTACCCATCGAGATAAAAATGTTCTCTGCCCTTCTAGGTTAACATAAATGAGAGAAAAATGTCATTGACAGCACATATGGTAAGAAAACATAACAAACTGTTAATGTCTCACCAAGAGGGAATTCAGAAGTAGTCTAAGTTAAGCACACTTAAAGAAAGCCTCAGGAAGAAGACTGGTCCCTGAGTACCAACAAGTAAAACTCCTTTCACTAGAGGAGATGGAAACAATAAACTACAGTTCATGCATACAATGCAATGTTACATTCATCCACCAAAATGGTATCATATGGTCAATGTTTTTAATGTGAAAAGATAATACACTTACATTACTGAAAGAAAAAGATGTGTGTTACGACATATATGTGTTATAAATATATTAGTGGTGATGGTGGTGGCTTAGTCACCAAGTCGTGTCTGACTCTTGCGACCCGAGGGACTATCGTCCGCCGGGCTCCTCTGTCTATGGAATTCTCTAGGCAAGAATAATGGAGAGGGTAGCCTTTCCCTTCTGCAGGGAATCTTTCCAACCCAGGGATCGAACCCAGATCTCCTGCATCACAGGTGGATTCTTTAGTGACTGAGCCACTAGGGAAGCATATTAGTGCATAATACATATTATAAATACTATACACACACAGACAACACCAAAGTGTTAGCAGTCCTGGGGTGATTTGTATTTACAGTCACAAGCAAATGCTCTTTTTTGGTTTTCCCATGTTTTCCATTTGTTCTAAGGACAAATGGATTACCAACATAAATAAAAAGTAAAATGTGATAAAAAATTTTGTGTATTTTTGTTCTAATATTTTGTTGAGCCATTTAGAATGTTTCAGATATCATGACACCTCATTCCTAATTACTTCCACAGGCATCTCATAAAACTATCACATTTTCCTATTAACCTAATACCATTACTGCACCAAGAAAATTAATAACACTATCCCAATATTGTATAATACCCTATCTATATGTACATGTCTTTAGCTGTCCCTCAAATATCTTTCATAGCTGCCTCCTTTTGGAACCAGGATTCAGTAAAGTTCACACGCTGAATTTGGTTGTTGTGCCTTTTTAGAATCTTTTTAACCTAATAAAGCCCAGTTCCTCAATCTTTGCATTCCCCCACCCCACACACATACCTTTTTAAAAATGGCATTCAGTTTTAATTAACATTCTCATTCTTGTAGAATGTTTCATATTTTGGATATGTCAGATTTGTCCCTTATGGAACTAAATTTCTTATTCTCTGTGCTTTTCTGACAACATCACACTCTTATTTTGAGTATAAGATCATCTCTTATTGCTCAACATCTTTTAATAATAGCACTCTTTTTTGGTAGCTTTCTTCTGTTGCTTGCATATCTTTGCCCTCCAGATTATTTTTTGCTATTTGTTTTTGCCTTTGCTTTGGGTATGTTTTTTAAACACACCTCATTTAACCCAAAAACCAGCTACTGATGAAAACCCATCCTTCTGTGGTTGTCTCTCTAAACCTAGGCACGATCTTCATGCCAACTTCCCAGAGTCTATGAACATTCCAGGATCTTCTTTTTAAGAAGAACTGTTTAGCTTGTAGCTATTTGTGACTACTATTGATGCTAAGTCCAGGGAAATAATTTTGCTAACAACTTAGCTACCATTTTGGCATGTTGGTGTTCCAACCATTTCCTTTTCCTTCTCAGCATATCAGCTACGTATATGCTTGAATTCTGTTAGGTTCCTTATTTTATGCGACAGACACATTTATTTCATTAGTTTCTCCTTAACTAGTTCCTTATAATAACTATTTTTGTTGCACGGACACCATTCTTGACTTTAACATTTTGCTTGCCTGTTAGTAACTGGAGGAAAGCATGGTGGTAAATTTGGAGTATATATGGTCACATTTGATTAGCTCCTACTTAATGGGGAAAAGGAATAGATTATCTTTGATATTGTATACTTCAGCTAAGATTTTTTTTAATAAAGCAAACAAACAAAAAGCTTCACTGTTTTTTAACTTTGAGACGCTATGTGGTTTTTTTTAAATTGTAGTTTCATTTATACTTACCTTCTTATATTTTTCTTATGCTAACATTAAAAAGGGTGTGTGTTCTCAAGTGACAGTGTGTGGTGGCGGCTTTAGAATTCAAGGAGAGGCAAGGGGAAGTCAGGCTGGGATTTTAAAAATTTACAAGTAAAATCCACCAAGTGGATAATATTTTTGATGATATTGGCATTTGCCTCGGTGACCTTAAAGTCCCTTCCAGTTCTGGGGGCGGGGGGTTTCTTCATTCTATGACTTCAGTATTTTATTCTATAACTTTGGTTTATTCTATGAATGGTTGCCTTCATTCTCTGCCTACATGTAGCCAAAACAACAACATGATTGTGTGCATAAGAAAGAGAACTATTTATCAAACGATTTTATTTGTGGATATGTAACTGATCAGTTTTCAATGAGCTGTTTCATTATTTTATATGCTCAGCCACAGTTTTAAATAATGGAAGCCTTACGAGTCTTGCTCCTCACCCTGCTAAGAAGAAATTCCTTCTTGGATGTTGATTATGGTTTGTTTGCCTTGCTTTTCCTAGTAAGGCCTATAATTTAGGAAACAAAGCTCTTGTCTGTAATTTAATATGTGCCCCCTAATACCTAATAATGTACCTTACAGGAACTCTAGAAATACTTAGTGGCCATCTATGAATCTAACAAACTGTCCAACACTGTTTCAAGTCTCCTAGGTGCTGAGGCTGACCATAGTTGGTTGTTTTCAGTCTGTTTTCTCTGTCTCCACATGGTTTGTAAACCCAGACACCAAATAGCAAAGTTTGCTCGAGTCATTTCCGATTTTCTCTATTCCAAGACAAGCAGGCAATTACTACTGGCACTTTAAAGAAGACAATTATCAGTGGTGAAAATCTCTTGTAGTCTATTGTAAAGAAAATAGATTGTGTTACTTTTCTAGTCAAATCTTTCACTGGCACCAATGGTGACCCTCAGACAACTTGTGAATGGGAAGAAATATGTGGCTCTAAGTACTGAGCATTTCATATTACTTCTTTTACTACCACCAGGCTCAAAATAAATCTAGCTAAGAATAGTGCAGGAGAAAAGGCCATGAGAGGCTACAGCCAGAGAAACTTAAAGGCGAGAGTCTCATCAACATTAAATATTTGCCCAATTTTATTATGTGAGGTTTAAAAAAAAACACATATGTTTGCTAAGTAAAAAAAATCAAAGACACACACTGCGTGACCTCACTTATATGTGAAATCTAAAAAACACAACAAATGAACAAACATAACACGACAGAAACAGTCACAGATGCAGAGAGCAAACAGGTAGCTGCCAGAGGGGAGGGGGTGGGAGGATGAGAGAGATAGACGAGGGAGGTTACGAGGTACAAATTTCCAGTTATGAAGTAAATGATTCATGGGTATGAAATGCACAGTGTGGAAAATACAGTCAACAGTATGCACCGCTTTGGTATGGTGACAGATGGTAACTAGACTTATTGTGGCGATCATTCCAGAATGTGTAGAAATACTGAAACATTATGTTGTGTTAACAGGAACTTATACAGTATTGTAGGTCAACTACACTTCAAAACAAACAAGCTCATAGAAAAAGAGATCGAATTTGTGGTTACCAAAGGGGAGGGGCAGGGAATTGGAGGAAGGCAGCTGAAACATACAAACTCCAGTTGTAAGATAAATAAGTACCAGGGGAGTAAGGAGTAACATGATAAATATAATTAACACTGCTGTATGTTGTACCGTAAAGCAGTAAAGGTGTTAAGAGAGGAAATCCTAACGGTTTTCATCGCAAGGAAAAAAAATATTTTAAAATAATAAAACAGGACAAAGAGGTGAAAAATTGATGTACACAGAAAACTGGCATTTGTGATGATGTCCCCCTCCTAATTCAGTAAGTTTTCTTTATTAAAAACATTTTTAATTTATTGTATTGAAGTATAGTTGATTTACAATGTTGTATTGATTTCTGCCAGACAAGTGATTCAGTTATACATATAACTGAACACACACACACATATTTTTTTATATATACATTTCTTTTAGTTTTTCTTTTACTTTACATCTGTATGAGAATGATGGATGTTTACAAACTTACTGTGGTCAATATTTCATGATGTATGTAAGTCATATCATTATGTTGTACATCTTAAACTTATACAGTGCTCTATGTCAATTATATCTCAATAAAACTAGAAAGAAAAATAGAATGAAAACAAACAAAAAAAACAGCATTTCACTACCTTTAGTGCAGTTTCATGTCACCTCCATAAGAATAAAGATTCAAATGGTGTGTCTACTGTGAACACAAACTATGACATGTTTAAAAGATGCTTCTTTGCGCAAATGCAGCTTTTATCAAATGCTGGTGTCATTTCTAAGCTGCAAAAATGTTAATTCACATGAGTATCAGGTTATTTTTACTTTACTAAAGGCAAAGATTTCCTTACAAGTCCAGAAAATGTTGTGTTTCTGTACTGGATTAATCCTTTGAGTCACATCAATGTGCCTAAAATGACTTCAGATAAAGATGTCTATTTCTTTTCCAATGAGATTTTAATGTACCTGAACAAATGGCCTGACCTTGTCAGGAACAAGAATATCCAAACAGCTTAGGCCACTGATCAGTTTGGATTCTTTTTTTGTTGTGATGGCTGAAGGAATGACAACTAACATTTTATCAGAAACAGAACTACTCTCATAGGAATTATCATTCTTAAGTCATATATATGAAAATCCTACAAATACAAATATCCTGACCAAGTATAAAACTTACCAATGACATGCTACTATAAGTCTTATTCCTCCTGAGTTATGAAAATCAGATATTTCAATTCTAGGCTACAGGAGTTGGAGTCAGTGGACAGGCTAAGTCATGATCGAAACCTATTACTACAATCTCGAATAAATCATTTAACCTTTGAGAGGCTCAGTGACCTCATCTAAAAACTGAAAGGGCTCATTTTATCCTTGTGGAGGTTCCTAGAGGCTTGATGCTCAATGGTTTTATATTTCTAAGACATGCTCTGTAATCTTGACATTTTCTCAGGCTACAGTCCAAGTGAGGGCAAGTTTACAAACGGTTCCTTACTTAAGGATACTTCCAATACCTTCTTTTTTTAAAAAACTCCAAACTTTTTATTTTTTATTGGGGTATAGACAGTTAGTAATGTTGTGGTAGTTACAGGTGAACAGTGAAAGGACTCAGCTATTACATATACATGTATCCATTCTCCCCCAAACTGCCCTCCCATCCAGGCTGCCACATAACATTGAGTAGAGTTCCATGTGCTACAGGTCCACGTGCATAGGTCTTGTTGGTTATCCATTTTGAATACAGCAGTGTGTATATGACCTTCTCAAATTTCCTAAATATCCCTTCCTTATTATGTCTTTAAGTAAAAAGACTTTCAATTCTACTTAGGCCTTTTCCCAGAGTAGGCACTGCCAAGCAATGGGAAGCATAAAACATTAGTCCTGAGTACCACTCCTCATGTTTTAAGTCCCTGATCAAGTTAATTCACACCCCTCCCTTTCTTTTATATTAGCCATGATTATCATGCAACTTCTCTGTTATAAAAATATGCCACCATATTGTGTATATGATTTTCTAATACCGATTGAAAAAAATAAAGATTTTTTTGCCAGGTTTTATTGCTGCATTATTTTTAACATTAAAAACTGAAAGCAAGCTACATGTTCATCAATAGAGGATGATAAAATAAGTTTAACTCCATCCCACTATGGCAACATGCAACAGGTAAATAAAACACTATGAGACAAAGCATCATGTCTTGATATGGAGCACCAGTCACGAAGGTAAACTGTTAAATGAAAAAATATGAGGAATAGAACAAGTGTACTATGTGACATCATCTATGTAAAAATAAACAAAATATGTAAATATGAACACTGGATATAAAATTCATATTACTCTAATTACATAAAATTGTTAAAAAATATCTAGCATAGGGGTCAGTAAACTCTGTATGGGGCAATGAGGCTTTGTGGGTCACATGGTCTCTGCTACAAATGCATGACTTGGCTATTATAGTGTGAAAGCAATGAGAGATAATATGCAAACAAATGTGAGTGACTGTGGTCCAATAAAACTTTATTTACAAAAACAGGCAGGGAGCTGGATTGGCCCGTGGGCTATAGTTTGCTGACCTCTGATCTAGCATCATATATACTAACTGATTCAAGCATTATCTACTGAAAGGAAACCAGAACAGATGAGCAGTCAAGGGGATTTTTTTTTTCTCTATCTGCATTGTTAGATTCTGATTCTTCTTTGAGAATGTATACATGAATACTTCTATAATTAAAAAATTTTAAAGAATAAGAAGAGCAATTAAAAGAATAAAAATTATTTCACCCACTACTTAAAGTATCAATACTCTGATTTCACAAATTTTTCTAAGATCTTCCCAATAAACATCCCATGAAGTCATTTTCCTGCCAAGGTTTTGTTCTCTTATCAGCTCTCCAGGGTACGTTAAAGTATGGCAGCCCAGTGGGGAAGGATGGGAGGAAGGGATAGTTAGAGAGTTTGGAGTGGACATGTACATACAGCTATATTTAAAATGGATTACCCAACAAGGACCTACTGTATGGCACATGGAATTCTGCTCAATGTTATGTGGCAGCCTGAATGGGAGGGGAGTTTGGGGGAGAATGGATACATGTATATGTATGGCTGAGTCCCTTTGCTATTGACCTGAAACTACCACAACATTGTTAATCAATTACCTTGTTCAGTCACTGTCGTGTCCAACTCTTTGTGACCCCATGGACTGCAGCGTGCCTGTCCTTCACTATCTCCTGGAGTCTGCTCAAATTCCTGTCCATTGAATCATGATGCCATCCAACCATGGCATCATGGCACCATCCTCTGTCGCCCCCTTCTCCTCCCGCCCTTGGTCTTTCTCAGCATCAGGGTCTTTTCTAATGAGTCTGTTCTTTGCATCATGTGGCCACTGTATTGGCGCTTCAGTATCAGTCCTTCCAATGAATATTCAGGGTTGGTTTTCTTTAGGATTGACTGGTTACACCCCCATACAAAATCAAAAGGTAAAAAAATACCAAAGCTTGGCAGCCCAGAGCCAGCAGAACTGCAGGACAGAGACCACTGGGGCAGAATCCCACTGTGGAGAGCTCATGGAGCAACCAGGCTCCACAGTAAATGAGGACAAGCTGCTCTGTGTTATGCTTCCTTTTCAAATATTTTTTTTACATCAAAAACACATTGCAGGGGAGTGAAGACTTCAGGGACATCCTACAAAAACAGGCTGCATAATCCTGATATTGAAAGCTAGCCACGTTTTAATTAACTGCCAGTGCTCAGCCACATCCTCAAGCTCGAGATAGCCAATAACAATCTTGTAATTTCTAAATGTGAATGCCACTCAGGTGGAGACCAAATAGTGAAAGTTTCAGCTTACCTCCTAAATGTAAACATTAAATTTCAGATATCCATAGCAACCAGACCTCCCTCCACCTTAGACACTTCCTTGAAAAATAAAAAGGAAACGGCATTTCTGTGGGATGGCATGTAGACAGTTGCCCATTAAAACGATAACATCGAAATATAAACAGCCAAACCTTTTCATCATTTATTGACAAACGACTTGTAAGACTGCTAATGAAATCCTTTAAATACCTTTTCAGCATGTTGTGAATAAAGACACCAATAGCAAGTTAAATTGACAAGTAATTACAATTAATGTCCCACCATCATTAGTAGAACACATTTAACCATATACTTGTATGTCAATATTTAATAGCAAAACAGAATTCTAGGAATGCCATTCTGCCCAAAAGTGCTCTATCTGACTTTTACCAGTTTTGCAATCAGCTAGAACATAAAAAGAACTCACAGACTGGGAAACCGAGGTATCCTGATTCTGAAAGACCTTGCCGGCTCAAGAGATCGGGAGCACGTTGTCACTGCTCTTTTTACAGGGTAAGAAATCAGAGCTGCCTTTCTAGCATTCATGGATTCAATCTTCTGTTCTGTCACCCCTTCCACTGGGAAATGTTTCTAAAGCGGTAGCTACTAGTATTTGATTTAGTTCACAAGATAGTTACTTTCCAGTGAAACTTCAGCTGTAGAATGGATAAATAGTACGTTTACACAGAATACTACACAGCTGTGAAAGTAAATGAACTACAACCAAACACAACAGTGTGAATGGATCTCAAACATAACATTAAACAAAACACACCAGCCATGAATGTACCATATGATTACATTTTCAGAAAGTTCATTAACAGGCAAAACTAATTTATGCTGTTGGAAAGTGGGACAGTGTTACTAGTTACCCTTTGGGGAGTAGAGGCTGAAGGTGAATTTCCAGGTTTCTCCTAATTGCCTCTGGACAGATGGTGACAGTGGTAAAGAACCCACTTGCCAATGCAGGAGACCTAAGAGATGAGGGTTCAATCCCAGGGTTGGGAAGATACCCTGGAGAAGGAAATGGCAACCCACTTCAGTATTCTTGCCTGGAGAATCCCATGAAAAGAGGAGCCTGGTAGGCTATAGTCCATAGGGTGACAAAGAATTGGACACAACTGAAGTGACTTAGTACACACAGTTGTCCTAATATTTCATCTAGAAGTTGGCTGCCTGGGTATGTTCACGTTGTAAAACTATCAAACTTTTAAACTCCTAAGATGAGTATTATTCTCTAAGGTTATTCTGCTTTCAAAAAATTTATAACAACAACAAACAATCCCAACTCAACAGGTACTGAGAAGCATATACTGCAATTAGGATAAATAATCTTTATCCCCCAGAAATGCAGAGTCAAGTAGGGGAGACAAATTTAAAAAACAAAACCATATTATTGTGTCAGAGTTCCCTGGTGGCACAGTGGATAAAAATCTGCCTGCCAATGCAGGGGACATGCGCTCGATCCCTGATCCAGGAAGATCCCACATGTTGTGGAATAACTAAGCCCATGCACCACAACTACTGGGTCTGTGCTTCAGAGTCCATGAGCTGCAACTACTGAGCCCATGAGCCACAACAACTGAAGCCTGCACACCTAGAGTCTGTGTTCCACAACAAGAGAAGCCATCACAATGGGAAGCCTGTGTACCACACTAAAAGAGTAGCCCCACTCGCTGCAACTAGAGAAAGCCTGTGCAAAGACCCAGTAGAGCCAAAGAGAAAGAAAGAAAAACAAAACAAAACCATAGATCCAGCACAGCCAGAAAAGAAAGAAAGAGACAAAAAAAAAAACATTGTGTATGGCCCGGGCTATTAAAGACTTAGAAGAAGATCACTACAGGAGTGACGTCCTCTGCTCTCAAGGTGAAGGTGAAGGGCATCCACAGAAGGTGACACTGGGCCAAGCCTTGACTCATGAGTTCATTCAGCACCAAGGAAAGGGCAAAGAGCATTCTTGCCTTGGGTAGCACTGGAGCTCGGGGCCTGGGACAATGGTGGAAGAGAAGGATATACATCGTGTGAGAAAATGACAATCACCCACCCAAAGGGCTCATCTTTATGTATTCACTGAGTAATTCACAGTTTTTCAGGGAGCACTTTGCTCATATCCAATTGCAAGACTCTCATCCTCAAAGGAGCAATCTCTCTAAAGACAAGTAAGTCAACTATGAAACAGGAGAGGAGAGTGAACAGCTGGCTTAAAATTCAACATTTGAAAAACTAAGATTGTAGAATACAGTCCCACCGCTTTATGGCAAACAGATGGGAAAAAAATGGAAACAGTGACAGACTTTATTTTCCTGGGCTCCAAAATCACTGCGGATGGTGTCTGCAGCCATGAAATTAAAAGATGTTTGCTCCTTGAAAGAAAAGCTATGACAAACCTAGACAGTGTTTAGGGAACATCAGTTTCCCAACAAAGGTCTGTATAGTCAAAGCTATGATTTTTCTAGTGGTCAAGTACGGATGTGAGAGCTGGGCCATAAAGAAGGCTGAGCACGAAAGAATTGATGCTTTTCAACTGTGATGCTGGAGAAGACTCTTGAGAGTCCCTTAGACTACAAGGAGATCAAACCAGTCAATCCTAAAAGAAATCAACCTTGAATATTCATTGGAAGGACTGATGCTGAAGCTGAAACTCCAATAGTTTGGCCACTGATGCAAAGAGCCAACTCATTGGAAAAGACCCTGATGCTAGAAAAGATTGAAGGCAGGAGGAGAAGGGGGTGACAGAGGATGAGATGGTTGGATGGTATCAATGACTCAGCAGACATGAGTTTGAGCAAACTCCAGGAGATAGTGAAGGATAGGGAAGCCTGGTGTGCTACAGTCCATGGGGTTGCAAAGAGTCGGACAAGATGAGTGACTAAACAATGCAACACCAGGAAGTCTGGGAAAGGAAGGGACAGAGAAAGGACAGAAGCTAGGCTGTAAACAAATACTCATGACAATCACAACAACAATGGCAATAACCACCATTTATGCTTCACACTTGATATGCATAGTCTGATGCATTGAATGCTCACACCAAGTCTAGGAGCTGGGGACTATCACTATCTCCATTTCACAGATGCCAAAATCGGGCCTTAGTGAGGCTCCCTAACTGCCCATGGCCATGCAGCCTGTAAGCCAGCAGCAGAGCCACTGCTGGAACCTGGTGGGTGTCACCCTTGAGGTCTGTCTGCTCCACGAAGGTCCCTGCATGAGCACCAGCCTCAGATGTCACACAACTGCTCTCTCCTTGCGGGCTGTGCAAAACAGCTGCATACCCATCAGTCAGGACCACAGCTTCTCCAGTGACCAAGTGACCACCCTGGAGGTGGAGGGACTAGGAGAGACTGGTGGATGACTTCTGTTCCTCCACTCCCTCTCTTTCCATCTTTCCCAGCTTGAATAAGAGCATTGACTTCCGTGTTTATGCTTCCTGGAGCAGGAAAAGACAGGGACTGGACACACCTCTGTCTGGCTGCCACTCCTGTCCATCCTCAGGCTAAGATGGGGCTGACTGCTTTTCTGGGAACATTTTCACTCCCACTGTCCTCATCCCCTGATGTGAAAGGGTTAGTTGTTCAACCGTGTTCAATTCTTTGCAACTCTATGGGACTGCAGCCCATCAGGCTCCTCGTCCATGAGATTCTCCAGGCAAGAATACTGGAATGGGTTGCCATACCCTCTTCCGGGAGATCTTCCCAACCCAGGGATCGAACCCAGGTCTCCTGCATTGTAGGTGAATTCTTTACTGTCTGAGCCCCAGGGAAGCCCCTTATCCCTTGCTGAAGGATTCTTAGTATCTGTAGCTCCCTGAAATATGTGTTCTTGAATGGAAGCGGCTTGAAACAGTGAAATATGTGAACAGCTTGGGTCTGAGCCACACGGAGAAATTACCTGGAGGAGGTAATATGGAGACAGAGACGAGGGCTCCGTGTGCTTTTGCCAAAGCACCAATTTAACCTTGATGACAGGGCCGGAGCTGGAGTGTCATGTGCGGAATGTCTAAAGAAACGTGTGCTATCCCAAGGGAGGAGGCAAGGCAGCGTTCAAATGGGAGGCAGCAGGCTTTGTTTTCTAAGCCAGACTCTCCAGTTTCTTTGTCCTGGTCGTTTTTTCCACAAGGAAGGGTCTGATAGCAAACTGCTCAAAGGAGCCAAATGTGACTGGGCGGGCGGCTTCCACCGCTCCCCAGACACAGCCCGCCTGCTATTTCAGGACTCGGGTTCCGTAAAACAGACGCTGCTGCCCTCCATCCTGGGTTGTGTGAAATTATGCGGTGGTTTGGTGAAGTCAACAAATAACGAGAACGAACCACACTTGGGGAAATAAAAAGGCAGCTGGCATCAGTGCTGGGCTTCAGAAGGCAGTAAATAAGGACGGCTACCCTCTGCTCCCTCTTATCTGAAAGCTGGCTTTTGAAAACTTTTTATTGGAAAATGATTTCAAGTGAGAAGATATATTACAAAAATAAAAACAGTACAAAGAACATCTATATGCACTTTGCCCAGATTTCACCTTCTGTTAACGTTTTATCTCATTTATTTAATCATTTGTGCTGTCTCTCCTCTGCTCCTTGTCTATTTCCTAATTGAAGTGATATTCTTGCACATGCCACAGAACAGTTATCAAATTCAATACACTGAACATTAATATAAGATCTTAAATGAATCTAGCCTTCATATTCAATTTTATCAGTTACCCAATAATGTCCTTCCAGCCCAACACAAATCCTACCTCTGCCATGATCCTGTTCCTAACATTTCTCTCTCCTTCTGTGATACTTCTTTAGTACTTAGATTTCCTTTTCATGAGATTATTGTTATGTCCTGCCTAGAACTGTGTGGCCATTTAACCTGCTATACTAGACTGTAAGCTTCTTGAAGACAGAGCAAATATCTATCGGATAAATTGCTAGGCATATATATGTGTGTGTGTGTATACTAATATAAATGGCTGGAGAGTTAATTAATTTGCATTAGATGTTTTAAGACTTCTACGATGTCATTCAAAAAATGAATACGTTTTTGCTTCTTAGCCTAGGAAGATTCACATACAATAATACCCTTTACACAGAACTAGCAAACTACAACAGTCTTTGCTCATGAGGTGAATTTATGGAAACAGTTTTACAAAAATTTCATAGTATTGTCTTATGTTTTGAGCACAGAAGAGGACAGATTACAATTCCGAAGCACCATAACAAATCAAAGAAGTAGTTTGAACAGCATAGTCCATTTCTGGCTCTGCATTGAGCAGTCAGTGAAAGGTAGCTTGACAGGGCAATGATGTCAGGTAGCATACTGAAAGAGCAGCAGAAATGGGTAGGTGGATCTTTATGATCATAAAGGACCAAGGTCTATTAGGTGGCTATTAAAACAACTACTAGACAGATAAGTTGGTTTGAATCAGAATGTAATTCCTTATATTCCTCACCTGTGTTTCATCCTTATTACAATTTTAGGTACCTTTTATTCATTTAACCATATATATAGAGAGAAGGAAAACTTGAATGCCCCCAGAAAGAGTTTCAGAAAACTGTCCATGACCGAGGGACTTCCCTGGTGGTCCGGTGGTTAAGAATCCCCCATGCAATGCAGGGGACATGGGTTCGATCCCTAATGGATCGAACTAAGCCCACGCACCACTAGAGAGAGATCCTCACGCCACAACAAAGACCCTGCACGCTGGAACTAAGATCTGATGCGGCCAAACAAACAAACAAACAAATATTTAAAAAGAAAACTGTTCATGGCACAGTTGTTGTATCTGCTCAAACAGAAGGAATAAACAGATTCTTAAAGCACCCTCACAATTCTAACATCCAAAGCTAACTACCCTTAACACTTTGGTATAATCCTTTCAGTTTTCCCTCTTCATGTGCATAAAATAGATATGATTTTATCAGTATCAAATCACATTCACATGTTTTTGTAACTTGTTTTATTTTTTCTTCACTTTATCATAAGCTGTCATTTTTAACAGCTAAAGAATGTTTCACTGTATAGAGGCATCTTAATGTATGTAGCTCCCAAGTAATAAATATTTCTAGGTTTTTAACTTTGCTATCAGGAAATTTAAAAAGCAGTTGGCATCAGTTCTGGTCTTCAGAAAACAGTAAATAAGGATAGCTACCCTCTATGACCTCTTATATGAGAGCTGACTGTTTAAAAATCTTTTTATTGAAAAATTATTTCAAATGAGCATGTAAGTTACAAAAATAAAAGTAGTACAAAAAACACCCATATGCCCTTTCCCCTGATTTTAAATAATGCTGCAATAAGAATTCTTGTAATTTAGTTAAACCTTTTCTCTCAGTCTTGATTATTTCCCACAGGAGTAATTCCTAGAAATAAAATTGCTCAGTTTGTACATTGTTTTAAAGCTCATAATGATAAGTATTAGCAAGCTGCCTTTCAGCAATATTGTGACAACTTTAAATCCTGCAGTAATGCCAAAGAGAGTCTCTTCAACCATACCCTTGGGAATTACCTTAGACATTAAATATATGCAATATGGCTTCCTGTTTAAATTTAGATTTCTTCAATTTATCCATCAAGTCAAACATTAAATAACTTAATTGGAAATTTGTACTATCTTTTTGTGAGTATGAAGTCGTACATATTTAAATAATTAAACAAGCTAAAAGAAGATAAAATAATATCCAAAGCACACTTCAAATCCAATAATTTGAATTTGAATTGAATTCAATTTAATAATACAACAGGCACAAGGAGAAACAGGGAAGTTTCTTCCAAGTTTAAGCGCAAATGTCACTTCGAACACAGCTCTTGCTCAGCATCTACGAAAGATCAGATCATTTTGTAAAGTGCTTGTCAAATTTTTGCTATTTTCTATTTTCCAGAGACCTGAATGTTAAAAATCAATAGAAATGTTACAGCATTCATGTTGCCTTTAGAAGGGTTAGACAGACTCATGCCCGCAACATTCAACGCCATTTCAGTTTAGAATCTTGGGAAGGAATCTATCCCAAGCTTCCAGAGTCACAGCTGGCAGGCTATAATTTAGAGTTGCATACAGGATAATGTGTATTAGTCCATTACTAAGCTGTAAGTTGACACCAACCTTTGGAATTGCTTTCTCAGAGGAAATGCTCAAGAACCAATGTCTCAGTCATTTCCAACAGGGCTGGGAAAAAACATTCAGACAAACCATTAGATTCCTTTCATCTCACATTCTGATGATTTTCATCAAAAGGGAGGTGGAAAGGGGGTGATTAGACACCAATTTTCACTCTGGTGAAAATCCAAATATGTGTTTTGAAGCTCAAGACATTGATAACATATTGGCAAGTTCTTGTCCCCACTTACATGAACCATAGCAGCCACCCAGAATGTCCTCATGGTAATGAACGTGTTCAGAAAGAGGGGATGGGGCACAGATACTAAAGCAAAGACTGCGATCCATCTTTGACAAGCAAAGACATTCTGTGTGAATAGCAACAGAAACCTTAAGTCACCAGGCATTAGGCTGGAGATTTCCAGCTGCCAAAGTCTAAGCTGAATGGCACTCTAGCTATGACATCGAAGGGCCGTTCTTTGGTGATGGATAAGCTTCTGCTGTGGTCACATGGGTTTGGCTAAGGCTGCATTAGAATCAGCTACAGTGGGGGAAGGAGAAAGGGTGAGATCAGTTGAGAGTAGCATGGAAGCATGCACCACCATATGTAAAACAGATAGCCAGTGAGAATTTGCTATGCGATGCAGGGAGCTTAAACACGGGGCTCTGGGACAAACTAGAGGGGTGGGGTGCAGTGGGAGGTGGGAGGGAGGTTCAGGAGGGCAGGGACATATGTATACCTACAGCTGATTCATGGTGACGTATGGCAGAAACCAACAGAATATTGTAAAGCAACGACCCTCCAATTAAAAATATATTTTAATAAAAAAAATAGACCCCATTTCAAACACTGCACAAAAGTAAAGTATTTCCGTCAATAACTTCCTAACACTGGCTACAAGTTGCAATGATAATATTTTTGAGTCATTGGGTTAAATACCTTGTTAAAATTAAGTCTTCCATCAAAATGAGCTGAAGCATAATGAGCACATTTTTTCTAATATCTGACCTAATATGTTTCTTCTTTCTCCATTCTCATCAAAAGCAGAAAAACGATGTTACTCCCTGATCTAGCACTATCCAACAGAAATATACTGTGAGCCACAGATGTAATTTTAAGTTTTTCTGGTAAAATTTTTTAAAAAATTAAAAACAAAAGGTTTCTTGCTGTTCAGCAGAAACTCACACAACAGGGTAAGGCCATTATGCTCCAATTTAAGAAAATAAATAAAAACTTAAAAAACAAAAGATGAGATCCATCTTAATAATATATTCTATTTAACCAAATACATATTATAATTTCAATATAAAACCAATTTAAAAATTATTGGGATAGTTTCCACTTTTCTCACTCCAAGTCTTCAAAACCCATATATTTTAAACATACATCTCAATCTGGACTTGCCGTGTTCAGTAGCACAACATGCCTAAGTGGCTACTGCCTCAGAAGGAACGTGGATCTGGAGATTAAACTGTGGATCAGGACTCCAAAAGCAATATAAGGACAATTAAAGATGCAAAACACAGAAGACTGATTTCATGACCACGGTGCTCCCTACATAAACACAGCAATGCCAAGAAACTTGGGGAGATGCTCTGGAAATCATCCATTCAATGTCCATGTGTACTTTCTAACAAAACTGATAACATCGCATGCCAGGGGAGAAATTTTTTCTCAATAGTAGCCCTAAAATGCAAACCAATGAGTTTCTCTTATTTTCCCTTGGGAAACACAGCTGTGAAGTGGTGCCCAATTTGAAGACTGTTAAGAGGAGGAACATATAAAATTGTTTCCATGCTATTCTTGTGCCAATTCCCAGTAGCCATCATGCCAACATTAAGTTCCTATACAGAACTGTCATGCACTGCCTGAATTTTTTAAATGTATTAGTAAGTAATACTTCATTATAATTTCCCCCTTCACTCAGATGCATTTATACAGGGAAGTTACACAATTTCCAAATGTGTTCATCTCGTTTAAAGCAATTTCAAAAATGATGAACAGATACGAGAAAGTTTAAATTGCTTCCCCATAATGGCATGCCATTGTTTCAACTGTGTAGAGAACTTTTCACAAATAAGCTATAAAATGTTGTTATCCCACAAAAATGATTCTTCAGGCACAGTCTTCCTCCATATAACACAACCTATAATTTAATAATAATAATAACACTTTACAAGTGGATAGTCCTTTTCTGTTTACAAAGCAAGGTTTACACTGTCTCATTAAGCATCACAAGAAACCTTGTGAGGCATAGATGGCAAAATAAAATACAAGTACTTTGTCACTGGCTTTCTTCCAACATTTTACTTCCTCTGGGTACACTGACTATTTACAAGGTCAATGTGGGGGATCTCATTTAAAAAATAAAATTATTATCAGCAAATTTTTCAGATTCCTTGATAAGCAGTGTCCTAGAAGTCATCTGGTTTTCATACTAAATAACTCAAAGTTCTTGTCCTATTCCATTCTGGTCAAATAAATTCTACCCAAATCTCAAATAAAGTGATTCCCTTATTATTCAGTTAACTGTAGTTTTTAAAAACTGGTGAGCTGAAGTCTTGACCCAAACACAGATCTCCCCTTAAGTCACATTATGTATAGTCCTGCCTACTGTAGGAACAGCTAAGCAACTGAACAATTGCCTCCTAAACCCCCTCTCTTTAATCAAGAAAAAAGGTGTGAAAATCAAAGGCCCCTGAAGAAATTAAAACTCTGAAGCCAAGAGACTGACAAACTTTAAGAGAAGTCTGCTATGATAGTCAGGAGAGAGGTTTGATGAGAAGAAATAAGAAACTCAAATAGGATTCTTTAGACATAACAGTCTCACAACCCAATAACGCAATTCTCACCCTCTGGAAAAAAGTATGTACAGGGAAATGAAGAAGGCTTTTAAAATGATAAAAGAATTAAACAGCTCCACTTTTCCTAGGTACTTAAACATTTTTAAAACCTGGAGTCCTGGCTTAGCTGGGTGTTGCTTTTCCGCACCTAGAAATCAAGGAGGAAGACTGAAGGGAACATGTTCGTGCATGGAGTGAAAAACAGACCATCTGGTTAATTATATATCTATCGGCTACATATGTCCCAGCTCGCTGTCTTACACATAAAAGTGTAGGGAAGTCTGCATATCCCAAAAATAGCCCCTCTCCCCCAGCACGGAAATGGGAAGCGATGAGAAGGGCCTGAGCTTCATCTGTGGCTCTTTCCTTCTCATGTTGTAAAGGCCACACATGGAGTCCAGTGCAAACGACAGGCCAGGCAAGATAGGTTTTGGTTTCCTTAGTTAAACAGCTCAGTAGACTTGGCAGTTCTCTCATACGCCAAAGCAAGCTAACTGATCGGTTCTTCTCCAAAGAGCTTTGCCTCTGTGTCTTATAGCAATATAAGGATTACTCACTTTGGAGGAACATTTGAAATACATTTCGAAATAGACTGGAGCATGTTTTTGTTGCTGTTGTTGTTTTTTGGGGTTTTTTTGGAGCGTGTTTAAGGGGGCTTTGGAATCACGGAAACTACCCTTCGAACGTCTGATATGGAAAAAAAGAAAAGAAAAAAATCCTGAAGAAAAATTTGATTTGCCGTTTGATTTGAATGAAGATTAAAAATATGACATAGCAGCTGTTCAATTCTGTGCCACTGAAATTCCCGTTTCATATTTTTTAATTGCTACTACGAAAAATTCTTGGATTGCACTTGATGAAATTAAGTTTTGCCTTTTTAATGATTAAACAGGAGAAAATTCAAGTGTGTCCTAGTTAAGAATTTAAATGATTGTGTGTGTTTAAAATATGAAGTAAAATCTACTGGGACATTATTTCATCTCAAGGCTACATACAATACGCAGTAATTGCACAGCACTCTTTCAAAATGACTACGCTATTCCTTCAAAGAACAAGGCAGCATGGGTTGGCTGGGCTAAAGGGAAGGAAACCGTGGGATCACAGTGCTCATAACCACGTTGTGACAGGCTTGTTTTAGAGACAGAAGATGACGCATCTGTCATCAGTGCTGTGGCCGCCTCTGTGCTTGCTGGTCAGTCAACACGCTCGTGAACATGGTGTTCATTCTGTTACTGAGATCTCCTTTTGGAAGATGACCAAGGTGACTGAAGACAAGAGAACAACCAGGAAGCCCAAGATTTTTGAGGATGAAACCTAGACCATGTGTTTCTTACTGTAGGCAGAAACACTTGTCCTGGACTGCAGCTGAACACTAAATTAAAAAAAGTTAAAGGCAGGAGCTTCCAAATACAAAGAAAATAATGGATGTGAGACGGGGCCCCTGGACCATACCAAAGAGCTCTCCCAGAAAACCCTCTTTGTCCTACAGATGTATGGCCTGTTCAGAGATCTGTAATATACCTGAACATTCTGCAGTTACAATCACATGCTATTTATAATTTTGACATAATAAAGCCTCAAAATTGTTTGACAGGTTTATCAATATCCATGATAAATCTTACATCTCTCATGAATAGCTACAATGCACAGATGAAAAATTGATTGCTTCGTCTCAAAAAAAGAACACACTTTACTCTCCTTTAAAAACACTGTACTTATTAATATAAGAAAATACAGTGCAGTTTTGATAAAGACTATAATAAACTTGATTTTTTGAAGGTAGCTATCATATTAGCAGAGGCGGTGCACAGAGAATGAGAGAGACTGTTTGATTATTATTATTTCTAAGCCATCCACTGAAAATTATCTAACTCTTGACTGAAGGCAAAAGTGGCCCCTCACCACTAAGTTACTCAGAATTCCCTCCCCTGCTGGTGGTTATGGTGGTCCTAACTATGGGGAGCAAACTTTCTCCTATGTTGGGTCCTTAATAAAAGCTTTTCAAAAGTAGAATACTGAGTCTATTTATAAGCAAAGGCAATCATGATGTTCACAGCTCCACAAACGGCACCTTTAATAATTATAAATACATAAAGTAGTAAAGCTTGGAGAACGTGTTTTCTTTTGCCCAATTTAAAGTCATCTCTTAAAAATCACCAAGCTACAAACAGTAAATGCTGGAGAGGGTGTGGAGAAATGGGAACCCTCTTACACTGTTGGTGGGAATACAAACTGGTACAGCCACTATGGAGAACAGTGTGGAGATTCCTTAAAAAACTGGAAATAGAACTGCCATACGACCCAGCAATCCCACTGCTGGGCATACACAGCGAGGAAACCAGAATTGAAAGAGACACATGTTCCCCAAGGTTCACTGCAGCTCTGTTTACAATAGCTAGGACATGGAAGCAACCTAGATGTCCACTGGAGGATGAATGGATAAGGAAATTGTGGTACATATACACAGTGGAATATTACTCAGCTATAAAAAAGAGCACATTTGAATTAGTTCTAATGAAGTGGATGAAGCTGGAACCTATTATACAGAGTGAAGTTAAGTCAGAAAGAGAAACACCAATACAGTATATTAATGCATATATATGGAATTTAGAAAGACAGTAATGATGACCCTATATGCAAGACAGCAAAAGAGACAGAGATATAAAGAACAGACTTTTGGACTATGTGGGAGAAGGTGAGGGTGGGGTGATTTGAGAGAATAGCATTAAAACATGTATATTACCATATGTAAAATAGATGACCAGTGCAAGTTCGATGCATGAAGCAGGGCACTCAAAGCTGGTGTTCTGGGACAACCCAGAGGGATGGGGAGGGGAGGAAGGTTAGAGGGGGGGTTCAGGATGGGGAGGAAGGTTGGAGGGGGGGTTCAGGATGGGGGGACACATGTGCACCCGTGGCTGATTCAAGTCAATATGTGGCCAATATTGTACTGTAATATTGTAAAGTAGTTAGCCTCCAATTAAAATTAATTAATTTTAAAAAATCAACCAAGAGTTAGGAAAATAATTACATTGTGATGTAGGGCTAAAATGTCAAAATGAGGATTATTTAAAAAAAAAAAAACTTTACATTTTAGAATAGTTTTGGTTTTATAGAGAAGTTACAAAGATAGTACAGTCTTCTTTTATACTCATGTAGTCTCTCCTATGCTTAACTTCTTATATCAGTGTCTCAGTTATCACAACTAATCAACTAATCTTGATACATTACTATTATCTAACATCCATCCTTTATTCAGATTTCCTTAGTTTTTCACCAAGAACAACCTTTTCTGCCCCAGAACCCTATCCAGGAGACTGTGTTACATTTAGTCATCAGTAATGTACATTAGTCTCCTTAGGATCCCTCAGACTATGACAGTTTCACAGACTTCCCTTCTTTTTAATAACCTTGAAAGTTCTGAGGAATACTGACCTGGTATTTTGGAGGATGTGGAATTTGTCTGAAGTTTTTCTCATGATTACCTCGGGACTTTACCCCAGGATTTACTACTTTATTGACATGAGTTTGAGCAAACTCCAGGAGATGGTGAAGGACAGGGAAGCCTAGCATGCTGCAGTTCATGGAGCTGCAGAGTCGGACATGACTTAGTGACTGAACAACAATACCACCTCGGGATTATTGTGTTTGGGTGAGGAAGCCCACAGAAATAAAGTGACATTCCCATATTACCACAGTTAGGGTACATGCTATCAATATGATTTATCACTGTTGGTGTTGCCACTGATCACCTGGCTTGGGGTATTCCACCCACCCCCCCATCCACCTTCCACAGTTTACTCCTTGGAAGGAAGTTACAATGTGTAACCCACAATGAGTGAGGAGCTACAATCTACTTCCCTGAAGATTTAGTATCTACATATATTATCTGGGGTCCTTTTGTATGAGAGACTTTCTATGCTAATTAGTTATTCCACCATTTATTTATATCATTATGGATCTGTGAATATCTATCTTATACTTTGAGTTATAATCTAATACTCAACTTTCAGTTATGAATCCAATCCAATCCAATGATTTATTATTATTTTTCCAGGAAGCTTTGGCCATTGAGAACTCTTTCCATTCCTAAAGGTTGCTCCTAAATATTTCTTGTTAAAAACATAACCACATCTTCCCTGTTCTCACTTAGTGCTTTTCCCCAAATTATATAAGAGAAGAACATGCCAGTTTTCATATTGATTTTGCACTGTCTTAAATGTCAAACCCAGATTCTTTACCTTGCTACCGAAGGCTCACACAAAGAGGTCATTAGGTCAAGTTTGTTCCTTAGGTGGTAGACTATCAAATTCTTGCCTGGAGCCCAATTATTCCTCAGAATGAAGACAATGGGCCATTGCAGCTTTTCTAGTAACTGTCATAATTTTTTCCCTTACTTTGTTTTACATGTTTTCCTATGAAGTGTTGGCTATGCAAATAAGCTGTTAAATGTTTACAAATATGAAACTAGACATATGAATATAAAGCCTAATTAACCCTATATTTTTGGAAATTAATTTTTATATTTATAAAAACAGTTTTATATTTATAAAAACAGGATGGAAATCACATGACATTTAGAGCTGAAATTGCCATGGGCTACCTATTTCTAACTAGACAACCCAGAACTAGCTCTTTCCGTTTCTTTGGGGGAAAACTCTAGGTTGATGACATTGGGTCAGTAATCAAATTCCAAGTTTGGATTTTATTTTACTTCTTTGGGATGATGTAACCTGCAGAAAATATCATTTAGATATTTTGGTAGGATTAATTGCTAATTCAACAAGAATGTATGGCCTTATATAAACATGTAAGAATATATAATGAAATTCTAAGTTTATGATTGAGAAAAAAATCAGCCTGGTGTAATTAAATTTTCATTTCATGAATATTTCTGGGTTGCCTGCACCATGCAGGAGTAACAGCTTTCTCAGGGTCCCACCATTTCGTCTTTGAAGGTTAGAGTAAAAAGTTTCTCAGAGCGGTCTCTTTAAGAAGATCTCACAAGATTTAAATTCCAGTACATTGCCTGTTGAGATGGAAAAGGCCTGAACTCAAGGAATTCTTGGCTTGTCCCCCAAATGAAAACATCTATATTTGCTTAAAGAAAAAAAAATGAGAATGGTGAGACGGCAAACAAAAACTTTGTCCTGACAATAAAGAATTTCAAATAAGCAATATGAAGGCGCATAGAGAAAAGTCAGTGCTACAAAAACGTCCCCCAAGGCCTCAGAAACCTTCGCTTTACCTCTAGGAAGTTAGTTTGTTCTTTTTCCTAAGGAATTTTTTCAGCCTGACTACTTTTAAAGGTGCCAACAGCAACAAACCATGACAAAAAAAAAAAAAGGCAAATGCTAGAAGACACACACACACATCTGCTCCTGCCTTTCTGCATCCACACCTTCATAACTTCCCTCACGAACCAGAAGCTGTTTCGTCTCCACCAGGAAGGGTAAGAATACCTCAGCCTTTCTTCCTGGTTAGTAGGTGAGAGAAGAGGAAGCCAAGAAAGGAAATAACGAAAAGGAAAACTACAAACCCACAGGCAAAAGGGAACACCAGGGAGCTAGCACTGGTGAACTCTTCAACTGAAGGCAGAGGATATATATCATGATCTATCGGTATGCAGAAGCATAAAGAAAATCTGGCTGGTGCAAACTAAATTAGTCTAATGACCGCTCCCTGGGAATTAGTTTAGATTGATTCTCCTGCACAAGAGAAAAGTAAGGTTCTTTTGTGTTTTTTTTTTTTTCGATTTGAAGAAAGGGAAATGGAGGCAGAAAGGTCAACTGACCTTCTGAAGGCCACCCAGAGAGGCTCTTGGGCCTCAGCTTCTCTTTAAAATAAAGGTTTACTTTAGATACGCAAATAGACATTTTTAAATGTTGTGCAAATCCAAAACCTCAACCACTGGTCCCATGTTTACAGTTCAGGATTATACAAATTTCCCTTGGTCCTCCGAGGCCTCATCTAAGAGACTTGATTGATGCTCTCCCACAGCCCCGGGCCAGGATGCTTCTCAGAGAACACAGCCATTAGCTAATGGAAGACATTCTTCATCCTGTGGAAGGCTGGCCGACATGGGGCCAGCCAAAAGTGGCACCTATGAGCTATGAAGGACAGTGAGTCCCAGCACCCACATGGCGAAGAAAAACCACATTAAGGAGAGTTTGGGTTCACCGAGAACTTTATCAGGATGTTTGGACACTCGCTGATGCCACCGTGAAGGTGGACAGCAGAGGGGTTTACCAAGGCAGTTTGAGATTTCCTATTTCACCACAACGTCTCGACTTGTTCAAGTTCCTGAGTGGCTGGAGCCAGAGGAGGTTCTACAGAAGGTCCCCACATCAGTGTGGGAGGTTCTATGATTTCCTGGTCGGAAAAGCTTAGGTAGAGCATTTTCTTTGGAAGGGAACTAGGGAGAGAGTTGGCTAGAACTTTTGACTTGAAACTGTGTTTGCACAGCAGTTTATAAAATACTGAGGGGCTGTCAGTTCATCTCAAAGGATGGAGGCGGTGGAAAGGTCCCGTCCCAGATCACTTCGGAGCGTGGACACAGCGCAGAAGGGGTCCCCGCAGAAGAAACAGGAACTCTGAGTCTATAAGATCCTGCTCACCTCCCACTGACTTCTCCCCACCAAGCCTCGGACCACCCCCGCCTCCCCCAGTCCACACCCCCCGATGGCCAAGGTGGCATGGATTATTTCCTCGTCATTGTACCAGGTCAGGGGATAACTGGCAAGGCTAGTTGGAAAAGTGAAAGTGTAAACAGGTTTTTATTTTCCCCTTCTTTTGGCTCTCTATGAATAGAACGTTCACATAAGCACCTGGAGCTGATGGAAAAATTAGATAATCTCACTGGTTGCCCTGCGCTCATCCTTACCGTGTGGGTCAGCAACGGGCTCCACAGATGTGTGAGAGAAACAAATTGCCCAGTTTTATTACTGCTTTGGGGGAGATGAGATGGCAAAAGACACGAAAAAACAATTTTGACAAATCTAAGACGGTCTTCTCATTCTGATTGCTCTGACTGAAGAAAAATAATTTCCATGTATGTTTTTAAGAGTACTGAAAACAGCCAGCCAGCAGTTTTCTTTAAAAAGTAAGCCAGCGGCGCCCTCTGCTGGTTGTTTTCTGTAGTGTGCAGGATCTAAAACGGGGCAAAGCAGTAAAACTGGGTTTAAGAGACAGAGGAAAAGGTTCACAGGAAGAGTAGAGACATGTCTCGGAAAATGATTGATTCTCGCATGTTGAAGATTAATTGTGAAATCGTAGCTGTTTCTAAATGTTCAAGTATTAAATACTCTACCGTAAGACACAGGAAAAGTAGACTCTTAGAAAAGAAAATACATAAGAAAACGGTAACAACGTATTTCAAATAGAACACAAATGTGTACTGATTATTTTATCGTTTCTATAAATAAACAGATTCAAATATTAAACAAAGTTCCCCCCTTTAGAGGAAACTGTACAAATAAACACAGAGTGATATTTCTGAAATTCACATAATTTAAGCCAGTTTTTTCTCCTCATATTTAAGCTCTGCTTACATACTCCAGTTTCAAATTTAAGGCAAAGAAAAGCTTTGGGCAATCAGAAGCTTTTATTGGCAATAGAAATAAAGTCCCAAAGCCCACAGCTAACTGACTTTATATGGGAAATATTTGATTTTGAGAAATGTTTTTATACTTGAGGAAGATAATTTTTAGTTAGAAGCATTTCCATCTGTGGCTTGTTTCTTTTTAAATAAATATTTAAAATATGGAGACCAGTATGACTTTTAAGTGTTCTTCGTTAGGCAGTTCAGAGACAATGCTATAGTACAGAGCATATAATCCCAGAGACAGATCAGTTCTCAAAGATTCCAAGCCCACAGATTCTTAGAGTGGGGATGACTGGCTACTTACTCTAAGGCAAATCAATCTCCCTTCATTTTGGTGAGTTCGCTTCTGTCTGTTACTGAACACACACTAATGAACAGACTACCAAGGATAGTTTGTTTCTCTGCCTGTGAGCTGGAATGGGGGGTGTCCTTTTACTGACACATCACACCAACTTAAGCAAAAAAATATTCTAAACTAATTGGAAAGAAGACAAAAACATTCTGACTCTGTTAATGGGATTTATCTTGTCTAATTTTATTGCCTTTACAAGTAAAAATCTCTGACTTCATTTCATCGACAAAAAGGAATTCCATTCTATGAATGTTCCGATCTTACTAGAGTACGAGTTGCCAAGGCTGGTAGATAGCTGGCACTCAAGAATACACACCGAATATTTTGAAAGTTTCTCAAGCAGATCAGTTCATATAATTTCACAGTCATCAGAGAATAAAAGGATCATTTGGTATAACCCAGCTCCTCCAGAATGCGGCTCCTCTTAGGATACAGTCCATGGAATTCTCTGGAGTGGGGAGCCGTTCCCTTCTCCAGGGGATCTTCCCAACCCAGGGATTGAACCCAGGTCTACTGCATTGCAGGCAGATTCCTTACCAGCTGAGCCACAAGGTAAGCCCAAGAATACTGGAGTGGGTAGCCTATCCCTTCTCCAGCAGATCTTCCCGACCCAGGAATTGAACCGGGGTCACCTGCATTGCAGGCAGATTCTTTATCAGTTGAGCTATCAGGGAAGCCCCTAGTGATCAATAAATAGTTACAAAAGTAGCTTTTTCACAAGTGTATAGAAATAAAACATAATCATTAATAATCTGGGTTGTTAAAATACAAATTAAATAGAAAAATAAAAGCTTTGGAGACAAGCTTTTTGTTGTGTTTAGTCTCTCAGTCACGTCCAACTATTTTGCGAGCCCATGGACCGTAGCCCACCAGGCTCTTTTGTCCATGGGATTTTGCAGCCAAGAAGACTGGAGTGGGTTATCATATCCTTCTCCAGGGAATTTTCTCAATCTAGGGATTAAGCCTGCATCTCTTCCATCTCCTGCATTGGCAGGTGGGTTCTTTACCACTGAGCCACCTGGGAAGCTTTGGAGATAGACCCAGGTTCAAATTCCAGCACTGCAACTCTTTATAGCTATGTGACGATGCATGTGAGTTAAACCTTTCTGATTCTCTGATGCCTGATCTGTAAACAGCTGTCAGAATCTTTGCACTGGAGATAACATGTGTCGGGCTTCTGGTGTACGTGTTCAATGAACGGTAGCTGCTCTTCTGTTATCTAGTATGATTATGAGTGTGTTCTCCTTCGTGCTCATCTCATGCTTGGTGAACTAAGAAGAGCTTAATGATCTAACTAACATGGAAGGAAATGACAGCACACAGTCCGCTCACTTGTCTCATTTAGGATATAAGTGAGATCATTTATTTCGGGGTCAGTGTATATTGGAAGGTGAAGAAGTAGAAAACAAAATGCTCTAAGATGTTCCCTTGAAACAAAAATCTCATTTGGATGAAAAAGAAAACAAGTGAGTTTACTTTAAAAGAAGTGCATGGGTGATTTTCTTTGTTCTGTTTCCCTTCAAAGTGATCGCCAGACTTCTGGATGCTTGAGCAAGACTGCTATTGGCTACAAAACCATGGCCCTCAGGGAAACACAGCCAGCACCAGAGAGAACATGGAGTAGATCTCACAAGGAATTTAAGGAAAAGAGGAATTACTGCAAATGCCAAATCCTCATAGGCCAGCTTCATTCTCACATTGCACACCAGCAGAGCCACTCATAAATTGTTAGGTATCTTCATTTAGAAACGCTTGTCCAACATTAACTAATTCGACCGTATGCTGTTTCCAAAGGGGTAACTATTCTCATCCTGCAGACTGATCATCACATTTAAAAATGAACACGATTTTATATTATGACTAACACCTTATGTGGTTGCCAATTTTATTCACAGGTGAAAATATTCTGTCTGCATACAAAAATGATACAACTGACCCAATATGGGCAAGACGTGTGTTTTGAGTGTTTTTCTTCTCAATTATTTGCTCCCTCTTTTCTCCACAACCCACAAAAAGGATTTCAAGTGGCTTATAAAAAGAACTAAAAAGCAATAGAATAAAATAAACAACTAGGTAAGTTCTCATGAAAGGATATAATAACACCATGAACAGAAACAGCAGCCCCATCTTATCCAGTTGCTAGAATTGGCTCAGTGCTCCCTGGTGGGTTAAAGAAATGAAAAAATGGTGCATGGTACCCATAAGATAAAATGTGCTTTGTTTTTTTTTTTTTTTTCCAGGAGTGACAGGTCAGCTGCTTCTATCAGCCTTACTACCTATCAATGCAGGGCTGCCTTGGCTAATGTCTACAGTTTTGGCCATGACATAGTCAGAGCTGAAAGGCTGGCACGTGGATACAATGTATGATTTCACCCAAGCTCAGGGCTTGTAGGCTAATGTGTGACTCACTGGTGTGTTGGGAGCTACTGACTTCCGCAGTCTGGGATGAAGATGGGGGTACCATCTCCCTCTACCCCAGCGTACCATACAGATATTGTTGCTCTGATGTGAGAAATTTCAGGAAGCACACTGAACTAATAAACCATCCCTTTATTACTGAAGACAGTGAAAGGCAAACTCATCAGCCCAAAGACTGGCTAGGACAGTGTTTCCTTACTTTTGCATCTTGGCCACGCCTGGCATCCCTTTGTTACTATCGTTTTAGTCCTGTTTGACTCTTTTGAGACCCCATGAACTATAGCCCATCAGGCTCCTCTATCCATGGGGTTTCCCAGGCAAGAATACTGGAGTGGGTCACCATGCTCTCCTCTGGGGATCTTCCCAATCCAGGGATCGAACCCATGTCTCCTGCACTTCCTGCATTGGAAGGATTCGTTACCACTGCGCCACCTGGGAAGACCCTTGGGATCCTTTATGTAGATTTTTCAGTACCTGAATTCCCTCCCTTTCAAGTTTCACATCATATTGCCTATCTTGGAGGCAAAGATCAGTTTATAAAATAAAGGTCAAGGTTCAACTTATAAAGAACTCACAAGTAATATCCATCTAGGAACCTGAATATACAACCACACCAACATCCGCTTTTCCCACTC
Source organism: Giraffa tippelskirchi (assembly GCF_054371585.1). Lineage (NCBI taxonomy): Eukaryota > Metazoa > Chordata > Mammalia > Artiodactyla > Giraffidae > Giraffa > Giraffa tippelskirchi. The sequence continues at coordinate 60,817,632 of NC_137284.1, read as the reverse complement.
AGTATGAGTAGGCTCCGACTCCTAAACAGAGATGCAAATCATGACAGAGACGCTAGCTCACCTCAAGGGAACAAACCAAACGAAAAGGTCCATATAAACATATTAATAGACTGTCTTTGTCAACGGGAATACAGCATGAGTTAAAGGAAACGGCTTCTCTTCCACTCAGCAAAAGTTGCTTCTCATTTCGTGAACACGGGGGAGTAGCTATTTCCAAGGATGCGTGAAACCAAGCCACGGCCACAACACTAACACACAGGAAGTCCAACTTAGTCTGTGCTCTACACGTCTCCTGCCCTCAGGATGATCCTCCCACTTTTTAGAAGCCGATCCAAAGGCAGAGGAAGGGCAACATCTGTGGGATGTTGGCCTCTGATCAGGGCTGGTGCTAATGAAAGTCTAGACACAGACAAAGGCCGTCTCTCCTGCTCCTGCCTCCAAAGCTAGCTGGGCCCTCGCCCCACACAGGCCCAGCGGAGGGCGGAGAGAGGATGCGGGGAAAGATGCATACCTGATGAGGACAGTTCCGTCAGCTGGAGACCTGCCTCAAGGGAGACCCTTCTGGTGGAAGAACGTTCACAAGACTTGTCTCATTACGACACCCTCTTTGTTGCTGTTCAGTCGCTCAGTCACGTCTGCCTCTTTGTGACCCCATGGGCCGTAGCCCGCCAGGTTCCTCCGTTCGTGGCATTCTCCAGGCAAACACACTAGAGTGGGTTGCCCTTTCCTTTTCCAGGGGATCTTCCTGAATCAGGGGTCGATCCCACATCTCCTGAATTAGCAGGCGGTTCTTTACCACTGAGCCACCAGGGAAGCCCCATGTCCTCGTCACAAGAAGAGGGAAGATCCACGTCCCAACCTGAGCCCCATCAGTGGCACAGCCTGAACAGGACAGAATCAGTGCCGCCCACAGGCAAATGTGTCCATGCTATGGGGTACAGAGCAAAACCAGTCACGCTTTCGATCTAATATTGCCTTTCTTCTCCTTTCTCCACATCAGGATTTTCAAATGCTAAGTGCTAAATGAGAAGCCTCAAAAATAGCTTGGATTACAAGTTCATGGAATTTGTCCTAGAGATGAAGGCTACCCTTTAAAACCTCCGAGGCTTCCTTACAGATGACTGCTACTGGTTTCAGAGGCCCGGACACATTAGCTATACACATACATTTTCCAATTCCTCTTAGCGGTAGTTTCGTTCTCTCTTTAGCCAATTGGTTCTCAAAGTGAGATCCCCAGACCAGCAGCATCCACTCCACCTGGCATCTTGAGAGAAAGTCAAAGCTAAGCACACGGGATCTAACCAGGCCTCCAGGCCATTCTGCGTGTTCAGTTGTGCCTGACTCTTTGCAACCCTCTGGACTGTAACCTGCCGGGCTCCTCTGTCCACGGGACTCTCCAGGCAAGAATACTGGAGTGGGTAGGCATTTCTCACCCAGGCCATTCTGGTGCTCACTCAAATTCTCTTCAGAGTGTTTTTTCCTGTTTCACTTCTGGCTTCAGTTCTCTTTGCCTTGGTCACTGACAAGTTCAAACTTCTAACCTGTCAGTTTTCCCCAGCGTCAAGACCCCAGCCCAGACCCAATTTTTGACAACTGTGGGCCTATCCAGTCTTGACTGCCCGCTTTATATTCTGAGTCTGGTTCCCATAAGTCTAGCTGGTGGCTGAGTCCCAGCTCTACCCAACACTTGGGCGAGATCACCTGTCCTGCAAGACCTGACTAAGGGTGAACATGAGCTGGAGAAAGGGCATGTCGGGTGCACTGAATCAGGTCAAAGGCTGACAGTCAGGAAATGACTTGGTGCATCCAGAAGGAATAGGGCAGACACCAGTGAAGATGGGTGATGGTGAGCAAGGGAGAGATGATACAAGGACGAGAGCAAGACTCTGAGATACTGCAAGCCTGAAGGACAAGGTAAGGAGCTTATGTTTGATTTCAAGGCAACTAGAAGCCATGGGCTGGGGTTGGGGGTCAAGGTTAGATAAGAGAGTACTGTGACTTATTTATATTTATACAAAGCTGCACCTCTGCTTCTCCCAGTTCCTGGTCTTTCTCCTTCCTCCTTTGTTCAGCATCCAAAATGGTTCAGCATCCAAATTCCTTCCCATTCCAGGAGAGCAGAAAATGTGAGTGTGTCGGTGTTATCTACCCTGAGCCCCCAGCTCCTGCACAGGGAGGCACATAGAAGAAGCTCAATAAACATTATGTATAAGTGAATGGGCTTCTTTGGTGGCTCAGTAGTAAAGAATCCACCTGCCAACACATGATATGCGGCTTCAATCCCTGGGTTGGGAAGATCCCCTGGAGGAGGGCATGGCAACCCACTACAGTATTCTTGCCTGGAGAATCCCACGGGCAGAGGAGCCTGTGCAGACTACAGTTCATGGGGTCACAAAGAGTTGGACATGACTTAGGGACTAAACAGTAACAACAAAAATTAAATAAATAAGTAACAGAATCTGAACAGATCTTTGTCTTACATATAATTTGCAACAATGAGGTTCTTACAGCCAATGATCTGGCTGGAAAATGTCCTCATCCTGCTAGAAAACTCAAGCGAATATATTTAGAACTCAAGTCCCCCCACCCCAAGTGCCTGCAGAGTTTTCAGGTGGGCTCGCTGTGTTGTTTTGTTACTCCTCCTCTCCTCCTCATGAACCTTTGTCCTGCCATTCTTGCCCTTTCGTTTAGAGCTGTTTTTATCTCAAGTCTCCTTGGCATTTCATCATTCTTTGCATCATCGCCTTTCTTTCTGTTCCAGTAACAGCCCCAGTGCAGCCACTGGAGAGCTGAGCCCTGCTGTTTCATTTTTGTCCTTGAAGTCCCATCGACCTTCCTTCAACCCCTACTCCCTGCCCTGCAAGGCAGTCTTGTCTTAAAAGTAGGCTTCTGGCTTTCTTCAAAGGTCAAGGTCACCTTTAACAAGGTACATTTTACTAGTGACTCGGGGTAATGCAGAATGCTAGTTTTCCAGCATTGTTCACTGGGCGTCCCCTGCAGAAAGCAGACTCTTTAAAAGACAGATAGCAGATTCACACCCAGGAATCCTAGATTCTGGGGCTGCTTAAGAACCCTCAAGTATCTCCTCCTGTATCTGGGTGCGAGAACAAACCTTTCACCTCCTGAAAGAGGCCAAGTCACTGGCCTAAACCCTTCAGATCAGCTGGAAAATTGCTCAAAACATCAGAGTTGGGGAGTTATTTGACCATTTGCCATATTACTTCCTTCTGTAGGAACACCATAGGTCAGTTTTTTTTTTTTTTTATTGGTTTCTGACACAAAAGCCTAAATTATTTTCCCCTAAACTCTTTCAATTATCTCATTGGCAGTACCTACTAATGCTTTAAAATATTAGATATTTAAGGTTATAATATAGTAGATGCTGGGCTTTCCTGGTGGCTTGGATGGTAAAGAATCCAGCTGTACTGCAGGAGACCCAGGTTTGATCCCTGGGTCAGGAAGATTCCCCTGGAGAAGGGAATGGCAACCCCACTCCAGTATTCTTGCCTAGAAAACCCCATGAGCAGAGGAGCCTGGTGGGCTACAGTCCATGGGGTTGCAAGGAGTCGGACATGACTGAGCAACTTAACACTTTCACGTAGTAGATGCCAAATCTACTTATAGATCATTATTTGGGTGCTAAATGCTTGCTTTTAGGCTGAAATGTGGAAAAATTACTTACTTGCTGAACTAGAGTTCTCTACGAGAGTCTTTTACTGTTTTATGAAACTATACACAGAAGTACATACATTAATACCAAAGGTTCAGAAGAGTTTCAGAAACATCCTCACCCTGCAGGTGGCTGCTTTAACAAGGTTGGAGAACATTTCGTGATTTTCTTCCTTAAACAAAACCCTCATAGACTGTTTAACTGAATTGGCCTCATACTATTTTGTATTTATTAACATATAAATTATAGAAAGTAAAGTATATTCAACCACTACAAAAATCCCCATATTATGTTTAGCTGAATTTTTCAACTTGCCTGTTTTTCAAGACTGTTTTCATTCCTTGTTTTTCTCTTCATGCTAAGCATATCTTGTATTTTAAAAAACTGAACTCAATTCCCCTATGCTTTTCTAATTCTCCATCTGATAATCCTGTTAAACCATATTTACTGAGTGTTGAATATATAAAACACTTCCTAGGGCAAAAAGTCAAATAAGACACATTTTTCCTCAAGTAGACTACATTCTAGTTAAGAAGTCACAGAACAGGGACCAAACTGACACAGTCATGGTGAAAGCCAGAGAATAGGGACATGAACCTGGACTCAGGGAGGCTAGGAAATCCACGTGAGGAGATAGGCCTTGGGCTTTGAGCAAAGGAAGGAGCAGGGTTGGGAAAAATTAAAACACAGACAGAAAAGCATTTGAGGAGCAGGGAATAGCAAGACCATAGGCAAAGGAAAAAGAATATATGTCGACTTGAGTGAAGAGAACAGACTAGCTGAAGCAAAGGGCTCACACATGGGAATTAAGGGGGGAGTCAGGCAGGCAAACTGTAGAAGGTTTTGAGCACCTGCTTACTCTCCTGGGAGGCAGAAGCCCTGACATGTCTTCTCAAAATGCATGGAGCCATTCTGGGAATCACATGCGGGCTTACAAAAGCACTCACTATATGAGGTACATGACCTTAACTTGTCATCAGATACACACTCAACCTCATGAGAATAGTGTCCCTTAAAACACTAAGACACGGGGCAAGAATATGTGTGTCTACCCAAATATTTTCCACTGTTCTTGCATTACCTGAGAAGACTGGGACAAGATAAAGCAAGTAGCTCAGAGATCAACCGCCCTGTCTCTGATGGAGCTGCAGATTTCAAAGGAGATGCTCGGCAAGCAGATCTCAGCAAGGAAGCTGGGGAGACCAGCTGCTCAGAGAGCTTAAGTGATTTAGCTTAATTCCTCTGTAAACTGTATTTTAAATGACTATGAAACCACATTTCTGTGACTGGTATTGTTTAAAGGAATGGAAGCCCAGCTAAAATGCTTTGGTTTTCTTTTATAAATATTCAGGCTTATTCCACTGAGACTTCCTCCCACTCGCCCCCTCTTAGTAGCCTCTGAGAATCAGCCCCTTGCAAGTCATGGAAAGACTGGGTTGCCTCCTGCATATGTTAAGGGCTCTGGATTTGGTGTGTGCATCTTATTTTCTTGGATATCTAGTGGACTGTGCTCTATTAGGGGGCTTGATAAGGTGACTCTCAAGAAATGAAGGAAGCAAGAACAAATTGATTTTACTCTAATTTCCAAAAAGATTGATGTTACCCTCCTCCCAAAAAATACAAGCACAAAGCTTAAAGGTCTGTTTCTTCCATGTTGAATATGGCAACACTAACTCTCAGTTCTACACTGAAGAAAAAAGCTCATTTTAGGAAAAAGTAGAAGTGGTGGTTCAGTGGTAAAGAATCCACCTGCCAACACAGGAGACCCAGGTTCAATCCCGGGGTTGGGAAGATCCCCTGAAGGAAGAAATGGCAAGCCACTCTAGTATTTTTGCCTGGGAAATCCCATCAACAGAGGAGCTTGGTGGACTACAGACCATGGGGTTGCAAAAGAGTTGGACACAACTAAGCAACTAAACAACAACAAAGAAGTATCACTAGAAGATAAATCCTTCACCATGATCAAACACCCATGGTCAGCACATGGTGGAAAATCTATAAAGTCAGTACTTTTAAAACCATCAGGAACTTTTGAGTAAAAACAGAAGAGCTACAACTGTGTGAGAAAAAAAACAAACAAACAGGAAAAGGCATCAATAAGAATTGAGCTTCTTACTCTGTATCAAGTGATCAAGTGTCTACTTCTCACTTATTTTCATGGTTATTATATGCAATTTTCCCACTTACAAATGTGGAAACTATAGCTCAAGGAAGAAGAGTAAGCAATAAGCAGATTAATGTAGGAAGATTAAAAGACAGTTTATAAAAGATAATATATTAATACTGAGATGAGTATTGCAGACTACAAAGTGATCTAGTCGATGAAGGAGAGTTACTTTCATATTGCGCTGGTCAGTGGAGTTGTTGCTATTTAGTTGCTAAGTCATGTCCGACTCTTTGTGACCCCATGGACTGTAGCCCACCAGGCTTCTCTATCCATGGGATTTTTTGGTCAGTGGAGAGGTCAAAGCAAAGATTAGATTGGGCTTAACCTCCAAAGATGGGCAAAATTTTAACTGATGAACAATGCTGGCAGGATAATGAAATGTCATCCATAAAAAGGAAAACGCTTAGACACAAGGGAGCTTATCAGGAGCCTAGTTCCAGTATCTGCTCCCAAGAAAAAGTCCCCGAGAATGACTCAAGCAATGAAGTGGAACGTAACTCTTAAATGATCAGAACCCCAAGGCACAAGTCAGACCAGAAGATGGGCAAATACTAGAATGAATCTCCAAATATATAGTTGGTAAGCTTGGGAGAAAAAGACAGTGGGGTCTTTAAGAAAAAGGGCCTGCAGCTGAGTAGGTCTACAACTCAAATTTCAGCATCCTATCAGCACTTAGATTGTCAGTCCTGGGAGCTATCCAAGGTGCTGATTTATTCCAGCCCCATTTCTGACCCAGTGGACCAAGATCTGTCCTAGTGTTTCTGCACATGCAACATATGAACCCCTTTACATCAGCCACTCTCAGAATGACTGCTATTTGTAGTTTCAGTTACTTTCCAAGCCAACTTACACCTTGTTTGCTGCCTGCTATGGTTTATGAGCTTAGGCCATCAATTTTACAATTCCCAATTGTCAATCTGCTAGGTAAAGAAAATAGAGGAGGTGTCATAAGAGAAAACAGCATTTTAAACAAAGGTCAAAACAATAAACTGACCTATTTGTTTTATTTACTTTTATAGGTAAACTGTAGAAATGAGCCTTGAAATGTAGGTTGAAACTAGCTTATGAAAAGTGTTGATTTCAATGATAAGAAAATTTAGCTTGTCAAACAATAGGAAATTTCAATGTTCAGAAAGTTATTGAACTGGACACTAATGTGACAAAAAGTGTTGGGGAAATAAATGTGGAAATATCATGCCAAGGGATTAAAATGGAAAGCTTCAACAGGTAGGCAGATAGCTCCTTTTCTGGACTGAAATACTTTTTATAATGTATAATTTAAAAAGTCTTTTCAGGGATTTAGGATTTCAAGAAAGTGATTTTCCAAAAATTCAAGATCACATTGCATTCTTCTGTGTACAAAATACATATTCCTGAATCTAAATCTAGTTAGATTTAATCAACTTTTAAATCCAAAAAGAATGTGTCTGTGCCTGTCATTGACTGATTATGCATCTCTTCATCTTCCAGTCTCCTACCATTTTTATTATAATATAATCAAGCAAAGAGGAACTAAAGAGCCTCTGGATGAAGGTGAAAAAGCAGAGTGAAAAAAAGCTGGTTTAAAACTCAACATTCAAAAAACTAAGATCATGGCATCCAGTCCCATCACTTCATGGCAAACAGATGAGGGGGGCATGGAAACAGTGACAGTTTTTATTTTCTTGGGCTCCAAAATCACTGTGGATGGTGACTGCAGCCATGAAAGTAAAAGATGCTTGCTTCTTAGAAGAAAAGCTTTGACAAACCTAGACAGCATATTAAAAAGCAGAGAGATCACTTTACCAACAAAGGTCTGTCTAGTCAAGGCTATGGTTTTTCCAGTATTCCTGTATGAATGTGAGAGGTGGACCATAAAGAAAGCTGAGTACTGAAAAATTAATGCTTTCTAAATGTGATGGAGAAGACTCTTGAGAGTCCCTTGGACTGACTGCAAGGAGATTAAACCAGTTAACCTAACGGAAATCAGTCCTGAATATTCATTGAAAGGACTGATGCTGAAGCTGAAGCTCTGATACTTGGTCATCTGAGGCAATGAACTGACTCACTGGAAAAGACCCTGATGCTGGGAAAGACTGAGGGCAAGAGGAGCAGGGGGCAACAGAGGATAAGACAGTTGAATGGCATCACTGACTCAATGTACATGAGTTTCAGCAAACTCAGGGAGGTAATGAAGGATGGGGAAGCCTGGCGTGCTGCAGTTGATGGGGTCACAGAGAATTGGACATGTCTTGGCCCTTTGCCAAGGATGCATAGTCCCATTCTTTGGAGTCAAACAAAGAGGGATTCAAATTCTGCCTCTGTTATTATTGATTGTGCCCTTGGACAAGCTGGGTAACCTCACTAAGCCTCAGGTTCCTTATTTATCAAAGAGGAGTGATCAGCCTTACCTCACAGGGTTGTTGTGAAGATAAAACCAAATAAGGGATACAAAACAGTTAGCAAGGTCTGGAAAAGGGAAGCACTCAAGAAACTGTGAATTGTGGTGGGAATAAAATGATATTATATCAATTCTTGTTCTGATAGAACATTCACAAGAGAGCCGGTCTTCCATGGGCTACAACACTTGAAAGTTTTAAGTCTCTCCTGTAGTCGGCCTCCTTGTATATGGTCCCACCTTTTATCAGAGTTCGCTATCTTTTCTTCATCTCCACTCCATCTGGGTTCCAGACCCTGGCATGGGCTATACCCTCCAGTGAGAGCCAGGTAGAACTAGCCTTGCCACTCTCTGCTGGGGGTAGACTGGAATGCTTCAGAATCTGCAAGGTCCCTCACTTTTCGAAATGAACCGTTTTCCACGCAGGTTTGAAGCATCAAGGTAAAACAGGGCTAAGCACTTTGGAAAGACAGAGCCTGAACAAAGCTCAGGAAGTGCGAAAATGGGAAAATGTAGATATATTTTCCTTTCTCACCTTCAGTAGACTTACTACCAAAACACTAACTATTAATTAAATTGTTCCACCCTTCAAGTTTCCTCCTAGTGGGGGTAAAGAGAGCAAAGAATACTTGCTACCAAGATATGGCTGTGGACTACTTTAATTTTGTGCACTACAAGAGGGGCTGAGCCACTGGAGTACCTCATGTTTGTTAACAACTTCATGATGCTCATGACATGAAGAAAGGTCCCTGAGTCAGCCCCGAGACAGCCAGTGCTTTTCAATGAACAAAAACACTGAACCAACTAGAAAGATAGTTTTCATACTGTTCTCCATAGAGGAACAGTGGAGTAAAATTTCCATATGTGAACTCAACAAGACTGAAATAAGATGGTCCATTGTTTGAATAAACTGAGGACATGCAGCTGAGTTTTTTCCTTGGCAGTACTTTCTAACAGCCTGAATAAAGAGCATGTTAAACTACTACTTTGGGGAGAAAGCCCATGGAATATTTCCTCAGGAGGAGGAGACAAGTGGATTTTAAACATATCATGTTTTTAGAGGACTAAGTTTTTCCTGCATGGAGGCACAGTATAAATATTACTTTAAAAATGCCATGTTTCTTAAAACACAATGATTTCCCCAATATATAATATGAATGTAAACAAGATGCCTGTCAAGCATGGCTATAACATACTGCTTAACACACCAAACTTATAATATGCACTTATTAGTCTTGGTTCTCTTAATGAAAGGAACTAAGGACACTGCATAAATTCTTCAACACATGTTTCATTTCTCCAGCTGCCTTGTGCTGTAGAACATCAGGCTAATAAGAAGTGATGCTAACAAGAAGCTAAAACCAGTGTAGCAAATGGGGCATTTAAAATATATATAAACATACCGGCCTTCACAAAGAAAGGAGTTATTTGGGGGGAACTAAATGGATCCCTAGACAGACATATTTTAGTTTAATATTCCATGTATTTTTCTACATGCTAACTATGTAAGTTCTTCTCAGTGGCAGAAAAATACTCTGTGAGAGAACAAGAAGCCGGCCTGCCATTACCCCCTGGCCTCATAATCTCAACACAACCATTTTGGGGGGAAGGGTAAAAGGTAGCACCTGAATTTCACCAACTTTCTTCGGTCACTTTAGGGCCATTCTCAAATACCAATATTTGTAGACAGGAGCTAAAGAAACCAAAGATTGCACTGCTTATTCTAAACAAACCATCTGGCAGCTTGTGGGGACTTGGGGAAGCTGGGCATTTTAACACTGGTCCACGAGACATGGAGGACCAATCTGGGATCTCACTGCTTACTCTTCTAAAGGGTCACCAGAGAAATCAGTTCCCGTTGTTCGCTGAGGTCAAATATATATAGCAGTAATTTCTCATATAACTTCAGAATGAAGAAGTGACTGGTCTTTAAACCCAAAGCATGCAGGTGTTAAACCAGCCTTGGAGCAGATGGTGGCCCTCATCTAACAATGCAAGGCTTCATTCATTCCCTCCTCTAGATTCCACAACCTCCAACAATAAGCGCTAGTAGTAAGCAACTCTGTTGGAGAGAATGGTTATCTTCAAAATGGCATTTTCTGTCAATTAAAGCCAGCTTCCCTGGGTCAGGAAGATCCCTGGAGAAGGGCATGGCTACCTACTCCAGTATTCTTGCCTGGAGAATTTCATGGACAGAGAAGCCTGGTGGGCTACTGTCTATGGGATCGCAAAGAGTGGAGCGACTAACACTTTCAGTTTCATGGGGATTCCCTGAGGTTCAGTGGTAAAGAATCTGCCTGCAGTTCAGGAGATGTGGGTTCGGTCCAACAGGTGGCGCTACTGGTAAAGAACACGCCTGCCAATGCAGGAGCCATAAGAGGCTGCGGTTCGACCCCTGCATCGGAAGATCCCTGGAGGAGGAGATGGCAACCCACTCAAGTATTCTTGCCTGGAGAATCCCATGGACAGAGGAGCCTGGCGGGCTGTAGTCCACAGGGTTGCAAAGAGTCGGGCTCGATTGAAGTGACCCCCGCACACATGAGGTCCATAGAAAGGCAACTTAATGAAAATATTTTAAGAGCAACTGCTTGATGAGGGGTGGGGGCTACCTGGAAAAGATTACAAACTATTCTTGAAACGACCTGATGAACTTACAGGTTTTCAGAAGTGATGTTTAGTACGCATCCTGCTCCAGCCTGTAGACTATCTAGTATAACTCTCATTCGTTTGTTATTAATTCTTCTTTTAAAAGATAAATTAAACAGCAAACAGATGCAACAATACACCCTATTCTCTCTCACTCAGAGAACTCCCATCCCTCTGGCTACAGCCTGTGTAATACCTCAGGCTCCAGAAACCTAGTCTGCTCTTGGCCCAGCACCCCACAGGCAGTCAGAGTTGGTCTGAACAGGTTCCAAAAGAACTCTGCTCCAACCCAACTGGGTATTGGTCAATTACTGCCGAGCATCACTTAAGCTGAAAGGGATAGTTATCTAGGCCTAAAATCAGCTGGAAATGGAGCTGCTGCCATGTCAGCAGTCTGCCTCTCCTGAAGGCTCCAACACTTAGCCTGGCTCTTCTGTCACCAGTCATTTGCATCCAAGCTGACGTGGTTGCTTAAAAAGAGAGGGTGCCAGGTTTGTCTGTCACATTTTCTTTTCTCCCCTCTTCTACCTCCAAGAAACAGCCAAAGAGGAAATTAAAGACTTAATATTAAAAATTAAATACCAATTTAAAACGGGGAAAATAATACACTCTGTTTGTCTGGAGGAACCCAGATAAATGTGTTAGTCACTCAGTTGTGTCTGACTCTTTGCGACCCCATAGACTGTAGCCCACCAGGCTCCTCTGTCCATGGGATTCTCCAGGCAAAAATACTGGAGTGGGTAGCCATTCCCTTCTCTGGGAAATCATCCCGACCCAGGGATCGAACCCAGGTCTCCCACATTTCGGGCAGATTCTTTACCATCTGAGCCACCAGGGAAGTCCAGAGGGACCCAGAGTGAAGTAAAAACTGACATTCTTTTAACAATGTATAGCTCATTACCTAGATGTTTACAATGAAATTCCTATGGAAGATACATGGTGTGTATCTTCCCAATAAATCTTCTCTTTCAATTTTTACTAGGATTTCTTTTAGAAATAGAAGATGGATGGCAAAGATTAAGTACCATAGAACCTCCTTTCCAAATAAAACCAAGACTTTAAGAAAAGTCCAAGTCTGTTTTTGGATTAAAACCCTTAAATTTTTGCTGCTCTGATATCATTCAAAATGAGTTTTATTGGTGAGTGAATAGCTTCCACGAGACAACCATTTTCCACACAGACCTCCAACTCCAAATCTCCTTAGCAGTGACCTCAGCTTGACTCCAAATTTAACTGTACATGTCTAACCTCAAGGGCAGCTTCTCCAGCAAACCCCAGGTTGTCCTTATTTTGCTTTCTAAAGCAATGTGTGTATTGTAACTGGTCCATGATAATGATGATTATTATATTAATAAAGCTACTGTTCCCTGGAGATGCGGCTTTGTGGTTTCTGAAGAGTCTTCTACCCTAGCCAAGAAGGAGGCAGAATTCTTGTATGGACTGTTTTGCAAGGGTTTGTGGCAAAGAAGAGCAGAATGTCATAAGAAGGAAACAAGAATTAAAGGGGAAGGGAAATTTGAAGAAAACTCAAAATAGGATTCCTTTCCAGTGGTGTGCTGAACCCAGGCTATGGAGTACTACTGGAAATGAAGTAGAATGACCCTCCCAATCCATGCAGCCTCAGACACCCTCTGTAGATGGATTTCCCAAGGTTGTGTCCAGAGAAGGCAATAGAAATGCAATGTACATTCTAGATCATGTACTCTGTGGAACAGATATATCCTGTGTATATAATGCAGATGAGCTCTTACCATGGTAATAACTATGTCCTCTACTTGCTACTTCTGCCAACTGCTCTAAAATCAGGAACTTGCAGGGATAAGAAAGTGAGAGAGATACAGAGGTAGAAGAGAGGTCAGATAATAATGGGGAATTGGAAATATCTCAGGGACACTCATAGAAAAAATAGACTATTCAAAACTTGCTCTAAGGGAAAAAACAAAAACAAAAACTAGTGATGTAATCTTTCTTCCCTTTGCCCTGAGTATTTTAACATACTGAAGACCTCAGATGGAAGTAGTGGTTCCTTACACACTCCACGTGTCAGGTTATCCTTACCTTGATTTTCTTTTGTGTATACGTGATTTATATTCCATACTTACAGATAGCGGACATCGAAACATATTACACTGCATTTAAAGAAGTAAGCCAGAAAGAAAAACACCAATACAGTATACTAATGCATATATATGGAATTTGAAAGATGGTAATGATAACCCTATATGCGAGACAGAATAAGAGACACAGATGCATAGAACAGTCTTATGGACTCTGAGGGAGAAGGTGAGGGTGGGACGTTCTGGGAGAATAGCATTGGAACATGTATATTATCATATGTGAAACAGAACACCATTCCAGGTTCGATGCATGAGACAAATGCTCAGGGCTGGGGCAATGGGATGACCCAGAGGGATGGGATGGGGAGGGAGGTGGGAGGGGGGTTCAGGATGGGGAACACATGTAAACCCATGGCTGATTCATGTCAATGTATGGCAAAAACCACTACAATATTGTAAAGTAATTAGCCCCCAACTAAAATAAATAAATTTATTAAAAATAAAAAAGAATAACCTTTGTATTTCTTATGATATACTTTTCCAAAAACACAAAAAAAGAAGGCCAAAATAAACTTGTTTTCTAGTCCTGCAGAAGTGAACTACCTTCTTCATATGCTTTACATATGATAGTAAACAGAAGCAGATACCAAGAACACATCCCCATAATATTACCATCTAACTTTAAGCCAGTGATTTCATTTGTTCTTCTTTTGCTAGGCTCTTTTAAATGTTGAGTGATTTTTTGTTCAGATTATTAGATGTTGGGTTTTAAAAGTGATTAATATTTAACGAGGCAATAAAATGAAAAACTGAGTGACAAGCTTTTCTTGTTGACATATAATACAAATTGTACACTAGCCAAATAGCATACTATCAAGTGATTTTATGGTGGAGATAAATTCTGGGGAAAAAAGAGAAAATATACTTTTTTTCTTCTTACTTTTGACCCCCTTTCACCCATTTATTTCAAACCCCTGACCTCCACCTTTGACAATCATCAATCTAGTCTCTGTATCTATGAGCTTGGTTTTCTTGCTTTTCAAAAAAAAATACATTCCATATATAAGAGAGGTCACATGGTTTTTTTGTCTTTTTCCATCTGACTTATTCCACTTAGCATAATGCCCTCAAGGTCCATCTTCAATTTCTCTCAATAATGTCTTATAGTTTTCAATATACAGGTTTTTCATGTCCTTAGATAAAGTTATTCGTAGGTATTTTATATCTTTTAATGCAATGGTAAATGGGATTATTTTCTTAACTCTTTTTTCTGATAGTTTGTTACTAGTGAACAGAAATGCAACAGGTTTTTCTATATAGATTTTGTGTCCTGCTACTTTACTGAATTAATTTGTTATTTCTAACTAATGGAGTCTTTTTTAATGGTGTCTTTAGGGTTTTCTCTCTATATATATATCACATCATCTAAAACATAGTGACAATTTTACTCCTTCCTTTCCAATTGGATGCCTTTTACTCTCTTTTCTTGCCTAACTGCTCTGACTAGGACTTCCAATATCATGCTGAATAAAAATGACAAGCATGGACATCCTTGCCTTGTTTCTGATCTTACAGGAAGCGCTTTCAGCTTTTCACCGAGTACAATGTTGGCTTGATGATAAACCTACATCACATAATGTAGGTTTGTCATATATGGATTTTATTATGTTGAGGTACATTGCCTCTGTATCTACTTTATTGAGAGTTTTTATCATAAATGGATATTGAATTTTGTCAAGTGCTTTTTTTTTTGTATCTATTGAGATAATCACATGACTTTTAATCTTTTGTGTTGTTAATGTCATTTTATCACTTTGACTAATCTGTGGATGTTGAACTATCCTTGCTTTCCTGTGATTTTTCAGTTGGTTTGTTGTTTCATCCCACAATAAGCCTAAGGGAATAGTTTTGCTCTCTCTACCAATTGCTGTCCCCACCTTCATTTTTCAAGTATTGTTTGAGAGTTTCAGATTTACAAATGAAAAACATCCTGAATGATTTCTAGCTTGATGAGGCCAACAGATCAGATCCAGTAGTCTTCAGTAGAATAAGTCTAGGATTCAATCTCAAAGGTGGGGACTTCCCTGGTGGCCCAGTGGTTAAGGCTCTGTACTTCCACTGCAAGGGGCATAGGTTCAATCCCTGGTCAGGGAAGTTCCACATGCCAGCTTGGTATGGCCAAATAATAAAAAGCCAAACACACACACAGTCTCAAGGGTGCCTGGTGTGTAGAGAAGCTGACATCAGACAATCACATCATTTTAGCCAAATAATCAACAGAAGATTCTGATTTAATAGCCCAAGGAGGGATCCAGGCATCAGGTTTTCATTTTCAAAGCTTTCTTTGTGATTCTAATGTATCAGCAGGGTTGGTATCTCTATTTCAGAGAATGGTTGCTATGCTTGCGAACTCTGTGCCTCCAGGAACATGGTCCCTTCTTCATCACTTTTGATACTTTATAAGTCTAAAGGAGTTCATTCATTCATTTAAGTAATGAATATTAATTGAGTATCTATAATTTGTAAGGCACTGTCCTAAGTGATGTGAATAAGCAACGAACAACCTGTGGAGTTTACATTCTTGGAAAGTAAAATATTTTAAAAGTCCTTGGAGATTCATGAATTTAAAAGCCTACATTTACTTGGGGACAAAAGAAGTGTGTATTTGTAGCCAGATTGTTTTCAATAAGGTATAATTTTTAAAGAGAGTCCCATTCCCAGGGAGAAATCTTAGAACCTAATCACCAGGATAAGAAAAACAGCCCTTATTGTTCAAGGCATTGAATTTAATTAATCTCTTCTTCAATTTCATGAAAGTTTTTCTCTTTTACCTGCCTTAGTCTGAAAGTAGTCATTAAAAAAAAAAACAGGTTACACTCACAAATTAGAAGTAAATAAATAATTCATTCTGCGTAATCTCAGACTGAGGCAAGTCAAGGATTCTCTCCTTTGCAAAAGCAGAAAGTTTTGGAGTTTTCATTCAGGTATAAAACAAAACAAGAACAAAGCACAAGGCAGGTCCTTCCACTGCCTACTGTTTTACTCACATCCTGAATTTTTGCAGCTGTTTTGGTCCACAGATCTGTGAACAAGTGCCTACTAGGGTATGGTATCAAACCACTCATCATCCATACCCAATCACCCCAAGATGTTAAATGTAAATAGCTCACGAGGCACAGCAAAGATAAGAGGAATGGGCTTAAGAAAATTCAAAACTTCCATCATGTTATCTACAGCAGGTATAGATCAGAAATACCAGAGTCTTGGAACAGGAATCTGAATTCAACAGTGAGACCATCAGTTGAAAACTCTGTGGGACATCCTAAATTAACACAAAACCCAGAGCCCCGAGCAGGTGGCCTAGTTTGACATTCGAACCACATTTTGCATGTGGAGTTTTCATTAAGACAAGTTTACCGCATGATAGACAATCTGTGTCCACTTGCAGATGTGTGCACGGCCATCAGGCCTGCGTGGAGAGGGTAATTCTCCACCTGATGGTTGCTGAAAGTAATGTCCAATCAAAGTAGAGAGCTCAGTGAATAAATGGGTTGCTTTGACAGGAAATTCCAACAGCAATTTTAATTCTGATCAGGCTTCAGGAAATGGAAAGAATAAAAACACATCAATTATAGTGACAGGAAGTTTTAAATCACATGGTGAGCAGCTGCTGCCAAAAGATATGTCTGCCAGCTTTGTTAAGGAGCCTGGTATTTTGGTGTGACCAAAATTTTACACCAAAATGTTACAGGCTGACATCACTGCCTAATTGCATGTTATCTCTCTACAAGGGTAAAGAAAATGACACACTACTGAAAACATATCATTATTACAGGAGGAAAAAAATATCAATTTAACTGTAAGGGCTTGGAATGTGTTTTAAAAAAAAAAAGAACACATACAAATATATTCCTCCACATAGAAAGCAGATCTGCCTGCCGGGTAAGTCACAACTGTCCATGGCTAATTAAAATCTTGTTTAACCCACACCCAGGGATAATAAGTACTCATTTCATTTCATGACAAAGGGCTAGATTCTTCCTTTCTGCCATTTGGGTCTCCTTTCCCTTTAAGTGTATGTCTTAATACCTTTAATCCAGATCATAGGGAAAGGATATAGACAAGAGATCATGAGCAAGGAACAAGTAAATACAGAATGGTCCATGCAGTTTGTGGGAGGAGAGGGGAAGGAGGTTTTCTACAGAGTATATCGAACAGGTTCTACCTACCTTCAAAAGAGTTTGAACTCAGTCACTCTAGACAAATTATAACACAAATTCATTTTCCTAGGATTTATAAAGTGCATTTCTATAAAGTTCAAAGGGGGCTCAGAACTTTCTCTGGTTTGTTGCCTTTCCTGTTTCTGCTTAGGAACCTGGGGATCGATGTTAATGACTGTGTGCTCATAAACGGCCCACTGAAGAGGTTATAACTCAAATTCCACTCTTCCTCACCCAATTAAAGGTTTCCCTTTCTTTCCTAAAATTTCAAGGATTCTGGCATATTTTTCCCCTTTTAACTGATAAAGTCCTGGTGTATCCACCTTCATTGGTAACATGGAAAAGTTACAAACTTTCCACTTTGTTCTTACAAGTTAGAAGCAATTGGCATCAAACATGTATTTAAAAATCCAACTTCTGAGTAATCTCATTATTCTCAATATGTTATACCAATAGAATCAGTACACATAGCAATATTTACAAACATTTGACATGTGGCAAGTTTCCAAAATTTAAAAATAAGCCCTTCAGTTTTATACAAACAAAGAAAAGTTTACTTTTTAGCTTTTGTAAGAGGCTAAATGGAACAAACAGAATTGATGAGAAAGATCATGGATTGTCATTCTAGTCTCCTAGAGGGTGGGTATAAATAACTTATGGCTGTTGGTAGCTTCCACAACGTGTAGCAACACCATGAAATAATAAGCAGCTTGCTTTCTTATTTCTCACTGGCCTTTCCCATGTTTGTTTACAGGCCACATGATTTACTGGGGAAAGTATGAGATTCTGATTCAGACTGAGCTATGTGGGAACCCAGTTCCAAGTGTTTAGTTGCTGTGTAACTTCAGGCAACTTTCTTGTTTTCTCTTTGTCAGCTCTCTCATTTGAAAGTGGAAATAATAATGGTATTTAACTCATAAGGTTGCTGGAAGGATTAAACGAAACATTGAATTTAATTTTAATTAATGGCATTGAAGCTGAAACTCCAATACTTTGGCCACCTCATGCGAAAAGTTGACTCATTGGAAAAGATCCTAATGCTGGGAAGGATTGGGGGCAGGAGGAGAAGGGGACGACAGAGGATGAGATGGCTGGATGGCATCACTAACTCGATGGACATGGGTTTGGGTAAACTCCGAGAGTTGGTGACGGACAGGGAGGCCTAGCGTGCTGCGATTCATGGGGTCGCAAAGAGTCGGACACAACTGAGCGACTGAACTGAACTAAACTGTACTGAGTATATGAGTGGACATACAAGAAGTATGTAATAGACATTTGATGATATTATTCACAGTTATTGATGTTAATAATCCTGTACAGTTTACCCCTTTGCCTCATATTTTGCCACAAGGTTTATGATGTTATTTAATTTGGAACATTCCTCCATGACAATCTGCCTTTTAGTTCAACAGACACTAGCTTAGAGTTGAAGGTTCTTCACTGAGCAAGTCTTGGAGGATGGTCTTCCTGTTCTGCTACTGCTAAGTCGCTTCAGTCATGTCCGACTCTGTGTGACCCCATAGATGGCAGCCCACCAGGCTCCGCCGTCCCTGGGATTCTCCAGGCAAGGACACTGGAGTGGGTTGCCATTTCCTTCTCCAATGCATGAAAGTGAAAAGTGAAAGTGAAGTCGCTCAGTCATGTCTCTTAGCGAGTCATGTCAGTCATGACTCTTAGCGACCCCGTGGACTGCAGCCTACCAGGCTCCTCCGTCCATGGGATTTTCCAGGCAAGAGTAGTGGAGTGGGGTGCCATCACCTTCTCCGGTTCCTGTTCTAGTCCCATCTAAACCCTGTTATATGCTGTCTATAACTATGGAGAAAGCAGCCCTCTCCAGATAGCAAACTCTTGCCAGCCCTAGTTTCTCTGTGGCTGTCCAGCTTCTGCTATAATTAGCACAGCATCTAAGACCTTATAGACTGTGGAGGCTTAGTGCCTTCTGCTGGCGCCCCTGGCAAATCACTGCCCTATGAACTAGAGAGTGGAAAAGAGGGTCTCTGGTCTTCCTCTCCAGCTGACTCTGAACTTGGAGTCCATCTCCAGGGCCAGCCAGCCTTGATTTCATTATGAATCCCTTAGATCATAACTAGAATAAGTCAGGACTCTTACATTGCTACATGCTAAGTTGCTTCAGTCATGTCAGACTCTTTGCAACCCTATGGACCATAGCCCACCAGGTTCCTCTGTCCATGGAATTCTCCAGGCATGAATACTGGAATGGGTTGCCATGCCCCTCTCCAGGGGATCTTCCCCACCCAGGAATCGAACCTGCGTCTGTTATATCTCCTACATTGGCAGGTGGATTCTTTACCACTAGCTCCACCTGGGGAGCCTTATTATTATCTAGAAGAATCTCTAAAGAAATGGTCACTAACCAGATTTAGAAGAAGACACATCTTTGTACACCCTATGCTTGCAGTGTTAAAAATTTGGGATCTCCTAGGATGCTGGGTCTGGATGGATGAGGGAGGCAATTACAGGCAAGTAATTACAATATTACAGGATAGTGTTTAGCATAACACTGATATGTTAACTAGTGAGCAAATTTCTTCATGTGCAGGAGCAGGAGACAAAACCCCAGGCTTCATCAGACATTCTATTTTGTTTGGCAAATGGTTACCCACAGAGGCACCAAATAAATTTTCACTTCACTTCAAAAATCTTAATTTCAGCCTTCCCCAGGGCAGACAGCTTCAAGAGATTCCAAACCCAATTCTCCAAGTCCCAAGCCAGTCAGCACGTTGTTGTTTCATTTCTTATTTTTGTTTCCTGCTCTTGCCACTTGGCTTTGTTTGACATCTGTCTACACTAACTATATTCTCCATTGACACTACTAACTTTGGCAGGGCAAAGAAACAAACTCTTTGAGTCTGGCTGTGCTGTTCTTCGGTAATTCCTGGTTCTCTAGGTTTTGCCCCATCAGCAGTCTTTGATACCTAATGTTCTATGCTTGGAAACTGACATTCATGGAGCGCCAGCGATATGATGGACGCTGGACAGAAACAGGAGTAGGCTCACGTTCTTAGCTAAGCCAATTCATGAGACTCTAAAGCCCAGACAACATTTCTTATTACACTGAACTTTCTGTGAGTTATTGGGAGTCATATTTCCTATTTGTCATTTTTAAAGTCTTAAAGGACTAGACATTTACAAATCCGATTGTCTGACACCCAAAGAATGCTTTCATATAGTATCATTGACATTTCTCCTATATGGACATCATGTACTTCCCCAACCCTCCCTTCTGATTATAAAACCAGGGAAAAGGATTGAGAAATGAACAACACTTTCTTATGTTACAAATCCATTCTCCAAGTGCTATTTAACACACTCGCTTATATATAATTCTCCTATTATCTTCATGTAATAGGTAAAGTTTTCCTCTGACTTCTTAATATTATAGCCCATAAGGATGAATAAAGGTGTGGGACTTTGGTCAGAAAGAGAAAAAAAAATATCATGTATTAACGCACCTATATGGAATCTAGAAAAATGGTACAGATGAGCCTATTTGCAAGGCAAGAACGGAAATGCAGACATAGAGAATGGACATGTGGACACAGGAGGGGAAGGGACAAACTGGGAGAGTAGGACTGACATATATACACTCCCATGTGTAAAATACATAGCTTAGTGGGAAGCTGCTATATATAATAACACAAGGAGCTTATCTCAGCGCTCTGTGATGACTTAGAGGCGTAGGATGAGTATGATGCGAGGGAGGCTCAAGAGGGAAGGGATATATATATACACACACATATAGTTGATTCACTTCCTTATATAGCAGAAACTAATAACATTGTAAGGAAATTACATTCCATTTTTTAAACAGGTAAGTTACTTTGGAAATTAGTTTTCTAGGCGAGAGTTCTAAAACATGCTAGTATTTAGTAGCCAAAACCAGGAAGTTATTTTTTCAACCCTCTCTTTTCATAACCCACTGTGCGAAAATATATAAAGAATTATTAAGAAACTAAGAAAAGGTGAAACAAACTTAAGAACTTTCACAACTACATTTCTCTCTGCTTGCTTTACTACAGGCTTTGATTTTTTTTCCCCTTAGACCAAATACTAAACGGTAAAGTAAGCGTTATAGATAGCTGTTCTTTTTCAAAATGTACCATCTGGATTAGTTTGCTAGAGATGCCATATCAGAGCACCACAGACTGGGTGGCTTAAACAACAGAAATTTACCTCCTCACAGTTCTGGAGGCTGGAAGTCTAGGATCACAGTGTCAGCAGAATTAGTTTTTTTATGGCCTCTCTTCTTGCTATGTAGATGGCTGTGTTCTCTCAGCATCTTCATATGGTCTCCCTTCTGTGTGCGTCTGTGACCAAATTTATCCTTCTTATATGTACACTAAGTCATATTGAATTAGGGTCACCCCCATGACCTCATTTAACTTAACTGCCTCTTTAGAGACCTTATCTCCAATAAATACAGCCACAGTCTGAGGTTCCAGGGGTTAGGTGACATCTGAATTTCGGGGGTGATACAATTTAGCCCCTAACACCCACTAAAAAAGTCCTTTGCAGGTGCACCTTCTATTACATTATAGATCTGTTTCTTAAAGCTGTGTTCAGGTGGAATTTTAATAAACAAGAAGTTCCCAACCTAGCAGCATCAACTTCACCAGAGAACTTGTTAGAGATACAAGATTTGAGGAACACCCCTCAAATCTCTGACTCAGAAATTCTGAAGCGGGGAGGGACTGAGTATTAATATATTCTGTAGGTAATTCTGATGCATGCTAAAGTTTGAGAACCACTGGAATTAACTGAACGACAATTTAAACATGCTCTAAGAGGCATTTTGAATGGAATACTGGCTCAGATTTTTTTGATTTTTTTAAATAAAGCAAAGAGACCTTTTTAAAATGTGAATCAGCGAATCATCAACTGCTAATCCTGGGTCATGGAAATTCTAATTTTTTTAAAGGTTAACTTACTTTTTAATAATTTTATTATTTATTTTTGGCTGCCCTGGGTCTTCATTGCTTTGTGTGGACTTTTCTCTAGTTGCAGTCAGCGGGAGCTGCTCTTCATTGCAGTGCACAGGCTTCCCTTTGCAATGCCTTCTCTTCTTGTGGAGCACAGGCTCTATGGTGTAAGGGCTTCAGAAGTTGCTGTGCATGGGCTCTAGAGCACAGGCTCAGTACTTCCAACTCATGGCCTCTAGAGTGCACGGGCTTCAGTAGTTGAGGCACGCAGGCTCAGTGGTCACGGCTCACTGGCTCGAGAGTGAGGGCTCAGCAGTTATGGCACACGGGCTTAGTTGCCCAGTGGCATGTGGAATCTTCCCAGATCAGGGATTGAACCTGAGTCCCCTACATTGGCAGGCAGATTCTTATCCACTGTGCCACCAGGAAAGTCCAGAAATTCTAATTTTTAATGCTAGCCTTAGAAAGGTACATCAGTATTTCACTTGGCTAAGTCAAATGTTCATATCTGATCATTATTTTGAAGTCTATGTATAAACATATATGTGAATATACATATTGCTAACCCATATCTTTAGCTTATTAATTTCTACTACATTGACTAGTTACTGTCTCTCATGTTCTGTTTCTATTTATTCAGGTCAATCTCCAGTTGCAGCTCCCTCCAGCTACTTCTCCCAGGCATTTCTCATTCCTTGAAAGGAGATCTCCCATGCTGAACTAAACACCGATCAAAATTCCTTACATCATATTACCTCAGAATTACCAAAATTACAGATTTAAGTGGAGGTCCTTCCAGTTTTTTCCTCCTACATTCTAGAATTACAAATCAGTTCAATTGAGAAGACAGATGCTTTTCTAGCTATTTTGTGCCCAGGGATAGAAAAATTACTTCTAACAGCTACTAAGTCGTGTTTTGATTGTTGTTGTTTTAGTCCTAAATATTTTAGCTGCAAATATGAAACATAAGAAACTCAGAGGTGGCCCACTGAAATGAATTTATCCCTTTCACAGACAACTAGGCCTCTGGCAAATTTTCTCCAAGAAAAATTATATTTTGGCAGAACATTCATACAAAATACACACATACACACATGCACACTCACTCACACATGAATGTGAGCACTTTTTTCCTGTGAGTAACTGCTGGACAATGGAAGGACCACTATCCTTTCATCATCTAGTCAAATTCGAAATTCACACATTCTCTGACCAGTAACAAAAGCACCTTTAATATGATTTTATTTTTTATTTAAAAAATAGTTACTCATCCAAATGATAGGTGCTATGCTTTACTAGTCTTTAGACTAATGATATTTTCATGAAGTCATTCAACCCAAACAGAATTGAACATTCTAAAGATTTAGAGCAGGGGTCCCCAATCTCCAGGACCTAACTCATGCCTGATGATCTGAGGCATAGCTGATGTAAATAAAGTGAACAATAAATGTAATATGCTTGAATCATCCCAAAACTATCCCCCCACCCTGGTCTGTGGAAACACTGTCTTCCACAAAACTGGTTCCTGGTGTCAAAAAGGTTGAGGACTGCTGCTTTAGGGCAAGGCAGAAAGAGAAAAGAAATGTTACTGAACAGTGGACAGGGCCACAGTCATCACTGCACACTGTGTTAGGAAGATTTATCCTCTAGGACACTAGCTCCTAACAAGTCAATGGACCATAGGTGGATACCTCTGATACTCAGATTAAAAACAAAGAGCCTTTCCTAAGAATCATGCATCAGGCCCACACATCATTCTAAATACCATATCAGGAGGCTCACAGACTCTAAAATCAAACTCTCATTGTTAAGGGACAGACCTTATGTCTAGTCTTGGACTCAATAACAGACATCATTAGAAATGGGAGAATGATATTAACTCTTCTCTCCAAGGATCTGTGTAAAAATTTTTTATAACATTTGAAATATATGTGTTCAATTTTTTACTAAAACTTCCAAAGAAATCAGTAAAACTAGTTTCTACTCATGAGGAAGGGTGAGACTTTGATAGGGGATGTAGATGCTGTTGGAGAAAGGAATGGCTACCCACTCAAGTATTCTTGCCTGGAGAATCCCATGGACAGAGGAGCCTGGTGGGCTATAGTCCAATGGGTCACAAGGATTCAGACATAACTGAGCAACTAAGCATGCATATAGATGCTATAATAGGGGCACAAGGACATTTTGTAATTAGTTTAAATGAGAGATGTCATTCCACTAGAAGGGGTAGAAGGGAGTAAGAAGCTTCAAGGCATTAGTTAGAAGCCTTACAGTATGGGAAGAATTTAAAAGATGTAGTTGGTCAGAGAAGAAGGTGGAAGGTAAGAGGAAAGAGAAGATAGTTCAGAAGGGAAAAACCTCAGTAAAAACAGTTAGGACACTGCAATAGTTTTCAGAATCTCCTTTGATTAGAGCAGTGATCCTTAATCCCAACTGGGAATTCTAATCACCTAGAGAGACTTTAAGACCCCACCCAAGACCAATTAAATCTGAATTCCTGGCAGTGAAGCCCAGACATGTGTATATTTTTAAAGTTCCCCACATGATTGTAACATGCAGCCAGGGTTAGGAAACACTGGACCAGAACATAGAGACCGAATTGTGGAGGGTGGAGACTGCCTAAATAGGTGAGTGTCAGACTCTGGAGGGCCCTTCTGCTCACAAGGCATTCTGCACGGAACGAGAAGTCATGGAAAGTTTTTAATCAGGGGAGTGGCATCATCAGGGCTGTCTTTTTGAATTATGTTTTCTTGAAAGCTGCCCTGTCATATACATTCAACACAGACAGACTGAATAAATAGAAATGGGTCTGACTATCTTCCACGTCTAGCTGCCATGGAAACAGAATGCCACCACTCATGACGGGCATGTTTCCCATTTGTTCTTTGTGATTATTGCTGCTTTCTTCCATATGTTCTTCCATGAGACTGAGGTATCTTTTTGCCTGTTGTGCCTCAACTGTCTGGAGCTTCCTCATCCTTTTTCTTTCTTTTTTTTTTTTTACTTGGCCTCCTTGGCAAGAGTTTTTGCAGTCAATCAAGCAGCACTGTTGCTCAATTCACTAAAGTCAAGATGAGACAACCCTGAAAATGCCTTGAAGAAATGTGCTTGCTTCCCAAAGGAAAGAGGCTACCTGGTCTGAGGCAGAGGGGCTCACAGGGAGAAGCTGAAAGTCAGGAAGTACCGAGTGTGGATCTTGGCTTGGTTATCTGTCGTCGAGTTAAGCCCTCTGAATCTTTGTTACCTTATACAATGTAGAATAATGCAATCTGTCTGTCAGAGGAATGAGGATTGTAGACAAAATATGTGGATAGCATGTCATACTTAGCAGGTAATAGGAGCTCAATTAATGGCAGCCGCTATTATTAATTAATGTCACCTCAACCCCTGGATAAGGAAATGGCAACCCACCCCAGTATTCTTGCCTGGAGACTCCCATGGACAGAAAGTCATGCAGGTTATAGTCCATGGGGTCCCAAAGAGTCAGACACGACTGAGTGAGTGAAAGTGTGCGCACATGCACGCACACACACACACACACACACACTAAAAGCAGGATTCTGCTAGTTCATCTTCCTTCAGAGATGGTATTTTCATAAAAAATACAGGACAAAACATGAAGTACAAAGAACAAATATTTTTTACTTTCCTTCTTTCTATTACTCAGTGACATTTTTGAAAGAGACATGGCTACCTAAAATGATTCTAGTTTTGAAAAGCTAAGACCAGGTGTATGTATAAAAATAAGAATTCTAAAATAACATGCCATTCTAGCTCTGGAGAAAATTAAGGGGGTCTAGAAACGAAGGGATATTTGGTGATACTGAATCAATGCAAAATATTTCACGGAGACATGAAGACATCTAATTAGATGTGTGCAAATGCTAATTCTTAAGTTATGACTTATAAATACTGACAGCAAGTATTGTATCAAGCATTTTGCATGGAATTTTATTTTTACATGAATTGCATTTGATATCTACTACATCCTTGTGAGGATTCCTGTGAGGATCCCTGACTTTAAGCTTCTTCCTGTGAGTCCCTCTGCCTCAGACCAGGTAGCTTCTTTCCTTTGGGAAGCAAGCACATTTCTTCAAGGCATTTTCAGGGTTGTATTATCTTGACTTTAGTGAATTGAGCAACAGTGCTGCTTGACTGACTGCACAAACTCTTTCTTTACGGGAAGAAACTGAGGCTCAGAGAAGTAACAGAAGATAGTGCTGTGTGTGTGCAGCCTATGAGCTGGTTTTACATCTGTTATCCTTCTAACCTCTCTTCATCATGTCTACTGTCATTTCATTGGCTTTGCAAGAAATCATAGTCGCAGATTCTCATGGTCACGGAACCACTTCCTCTCTGCAATTCTAGCTGCCGCCCCTGCTGGGTTCCAGAGAATCATAAAAATTATTGTTATATATGTAATAGAGATGATATAAAAGACTGCGTTCCTTAGAAGTATTTTAACATTTTAAAAGACTAAATATGGGGGGGGGGATGGGTCAAGATGAGTGTTACTTCCCTGATGTTCTCTTGTCATTACCATCAAAAATCAATTTCCAGAAGCAGAATTTGAGTCTATTCAATCAGATGGCTTCATTGATTCCTCCTTCAAAGTTTTATTAACAATTCATTTTTTTAAAATATTAAGAAAATGCACGTGTTTATATTAAAAGACATTAAATATACAAAAAAAGACATTAAGTTCTATCACTGAAAATCTTCTAGCATTATGTCTACAATGGATGCTGAGAACCTTCTTTACAAATAGTTCTTGTTTGTTAGAGGAGAATCTCTGAAACCACTTGGCCAAATGAACCAGACTTTAAGAGGAAATTCCATAATGGCCTATTCTTTTTTATACTTCAAAGGATAATACATATAGCAGATCTCTCAAAGTGTTGCCAGATTTGAATTGCTTAAAAATCTTTCACTGCCAACATACTGCTGGTGTTGAAACACAACCCATGTCTCTCACAGCTTCAACAAACACATTTAACACACTTATGCATACATTATTTAGTGTAAACATGACTCACTTAAGTCAAAAGGGTTTTTTTTTTTAATTTTAATATTTCGTCACCATGTCATTCTACAGAAACTATCTTGGAGCTACTATGAAGCAGTTTCAAATATCCCAAATAAAACATCATTACACAAGAGCAGAAACTCCATTCAGTCAAGAAGAATGGCATCCTTCTTGGCTACAGGCAACTTTATAAACTGTGCACTTTTAATTAAACTCACTAGAAAGGCTGTGTCTCTCAGTAGATTTGAGGGCAGATAGAACCACTTAACAATAGCCAAGACCTAATCCAGTTTGTCAGAACTAATAATAATACAAATGCAATTTCTCACTCAGGGACACATCCAGAAAGTTCAAGAATGAGCAATTGTGATGCTATTTTTTAACGTAATATTTATAAATTATTGCAAGATGTTGCCAGCCACAGACCATGGTTGCAATGTCTAATTCCAAAGAGCTGATAAAAGGTGCTATTAATAAAAAGGCACATTTTGGGCAACTGACATAACTAATTGATCAAGTAATTTGAGTAAAAATACAAGATTTCACTAGGAAACCCGGATGGGGATGAAATCACTCAATTTTCCAAATGCCAGAAGGCCTTGAAAAAAGAGGAGACCACAGAACACTTTAATGTCTAACCAAAACCAAATAAAATGATCCCAACGTACAAATAGGCTTCAGATGACATAATGTGACGAGAGATTTCAGCTATGTAGGCAAACCTTTCATTTTCTTACCCAAATATGACAAGCCCAAGATTACCAAAATAGAGAGGGAGGGGAAAGTCCCATTTTCTCAGTCTCTGTAAGAGTGACAAGGGACATTTTTTTCTCCTCCTTTGCAAGTCTCACTGTATACCTCACTAAACTCATACTCAACATTACATTTGGATCTCAAGATCTGGGTTAAATTAAAGCAAAATAAGATAAAACAGACCCAGATGGACATGAATTTACCTAGGCTGACACTTCCGGTAATGGTTACTGGAAGATGCATAACCACCAGCTCACCCAAGAATTCCCACAGTCGCCAAAATCAATGCTTGTCTGGAGCACCTGAAGATGCCTGGGACACTATTAAGTTCTGCGAAATGACTGCTGAGGTTACTGCTATGCCTGGTCTGAGGCAAGAAGAAACAGCTGCTCATGATCTATTCAGGTGCTTTAAGAAATAGGGACTCTCTCTCTGTCCTTTTTCTTGGGAAAATGGGCACATCCTCAAACTTGTCATTATTAAGAAACCCTCATTTTTGGCCAGAACACTGTCCTGGTCCATTTTGGGAGGGGGAAATTGGTATCCCAAATATACTTCCTGAGACTTCCAGCCACAATATCAACCTCTATCATTGAAATAATAGTTTAAGGAAAGGCATCGTACCATCATTTTCTCATTTCATCTTCATAACATCCTCTTAAAGAAAGGGCTGAAAGGAGACAGGACTTTTGTGACGTCTGAACAAATGAAAATGGTGGTTCAAGAGAAGGATGATGATTCTGTTGGTAAAGACTACCATGGAGAAAATAGGAATTGGAAGGAAATTTTAAATGGTATCCATGAAGACAGGAAAACACAGGCAAAGGAGGGGGTCCTCAGCCAGAGCGTGCGTGGAACCAATGGGTATTATGAGACCAGTGACACACAGAACAGATCCGACCCTCTGTGAAGAGTTAATAAAGCACACACTCATACACACTTCATTACAGTCACACACATTTCATCATATTTTGCTTCTTGTCTTGAACTAATATTATCCAGCATACCATGCATGCATGACCATCTGCCTGCTCCCAGATGCTTATTTCATTAGGAAGTATGAATGGGCTGCCAGGGCCTGCCAAATGACACTAGAGAATAATCAAATAGAGAAGATTAAAAGTTATCATCACTTTCTTTCAGGTTTCAGCTCGATCCTTCTTCCAGTACCAGAAAAAAGGAAAGAGTATCAGCAACATCCTGAGCCTCCAATACGCCAAACTCATAATGAGAACAGCCCATTGCTCTACTGACTGCAAGGAAACAAATTTCACATTGCAAGTTTGGGGCTGTTAAATGAGACTGACTATTCTCTCATAGTCCCCAAATGACCCTGTTTCATGAAAAGGAAAGCTTCCCTATCAGATACGTGTTTTCTTGCAACACAAGCATCTGAATTGTTATCAAACCTGACAATTTTATAGGAAATCCTGTTCCACATTAGGACTCTGTGATCGTAGTCATTAGGGTTTCAGGTTATTGTTTGTTTTTTGAACAAGTCATCAGATACAACAACCTCCCCAGATCCCTGTCCTCACAAGCCACTTTCTAATTTGCACAGTTAGTCCTACCACACTGGTCCACACCAGAATTCCCTGGTGGCTCAGATGGTAAAGAAATCTGCCTGCAATGCAGGAGACCCTAGTTGGATCCCTGGGTCAGGAAGATCCCCTGGAGAAGGAAATGGAAACCCACTCCAGTATTCTTGCCTGGAAAATCCCATGGAAGGAGGAGCCTTGCAGGCTACAGTCCATAGGGTTGCAAAGAGTTGAACATGACTGAGCAACTTCACTTTCACAGGAGAATGCATACCAAAACTACAATGAGGTATTACTTCACAAC
Source organism: Giraffa tippelskirchi (assembly GCF_054371585.1). NCBI lineage: Eukaryota > Metazoa > Chordata > Mammalia > Artiodactyla > Giraffidae > Giraffa > Giraffa tippelskirchi. The sequence goes on along the minus strand of NC_137284.1, from coordinate 60,787,934 downwards.
AGTCAGAATGGCTATCATCAAAAAAGTACACAATAAATGTTGGAGAGGGCGTAGAGAGAAGGGAACCCTCTTGCACTATTGATAGGAATGTAAATTGATACAGCCACAATGGAGAACAGTATAGAGATTGCTTTAAAAACTAGGAATAAAACTACCATAAGACCCAGCAATTTCACTACTGGACATATACCCTGAGAAAATCATAATTCGAAAAGATACATGTACCCCCAATGTCCACAGCAGCACTATTTACAATAGCTAGGACATGGAAGCAAGTTAGATGTCCATCAATAGATGAACAGATAAAAAAGTTGTGGAACATATATACAATGGAATACTATTCAGCCACAAAAAGGAACAAATTTGAGTCAGTTTAACTAAGGTGGATGAACCTAGAGCCTGTTATACAGTGAAGTAAGTCAGAAAGAGAAAAGCAAATATCATATATTAACATATATATATACATATATATATATTATGGAATCTAGAAAAATGGCACTGATGAACCTATTTTCAGGGCAGGAATAGAGATGGAGAATAGACCTGTGCACACAGCAGGGGAAGGAGAGAGGAGGATGAATTGAGAGAGTGGCACTGACATATATACACTACCATGTGTAAAACAGCTAGTGGGAAGCTGCTATACATATAGTACAGGGAACTCAGCTTGGTGCTCTGTGATAACCTAAAAGGTGTGGGAGAGAGGCTCAAGAGGGAAGGGAAATATGTATACTTATGACTGATTCACCTGGTTGTACAGCAGAAATCAACATGACATTGTAAAGCAATTATCTTCTAATTAAAAGTAACTTAAAAAAAAAAAAACAGGAAGGCATGAAAGGAGTTTGGGGCCCAACATTAAGTTGATTTTATTACTGATTCCCTCTGATCCTGAGACCCACTTCTGTAATGAGCTCTTTTCTCATAGTCAGAATATAAACCTGCCTTCTTAACACCAGTTACTCTTTTTCTGTCTAATGACCTAGAGTTCTTAATATTATTAATATTTTCAGTACTTTGATCTCTACAGAACTGATATCTTGCTATGATTTTCCTACTACTTGTTGAGCTTCTTAAAAGATGAAATGAATTGCACCCAAATGAGAAATAAGGCAAAGATAAAAATGAAGCAAGGCCAAAGTGATACTTTCATCAATGATAAAGACTGAGTGAAAAAGCTTACTGATTTCCTGAATTAGGCAGAATTACCCACCCACTCACAGGCAAGACCAGACTTGACAGGCCTCCCCAGCTAAGTGTGACCTGGATATGACTGAAGGCACAGAGGAGGAAAAGGTAACTTGTACAATAGAGGTATGCTGACTTTGCTTGAAACAAGTCACTGTACCTCCTCTGCGGATAGAGGTTGGGAGGCAGGGTGGAGTGAGTAAAAGGGTGTAAGCAGCCAGGAGTGTTACACTAACTGAGCTTCACATTGAAGGAAACATCAGCTGTGGGCAGGAAATGCACTCAGTTGATGGAATTCACGTATCATGTGGGAGGCTTGGGTTAGATTTCCAGGTTATGTACCAAGAAGCGGAGATCTTAAAGGATCAGATTAACATTAATAGCACCACTCTCCTGTCCCAAGTTATGAACTAATTGAGAAATAAGGTCAAAGACAAAATAAACAAAGGCCAAAGTATCACCATTAATACTGACACAGGATACATTGGCAATTGTAACCTACTGGGAAGGGCTTCCCTGGTAGCTCAGTCGGTAAAGAATCTGCCTGCAGTGCAGGAGGCCTGGGTTTGATCCCTGGGTCGGGAAGATCCCCTGGAGAAGGAAATGGCAACCCACTCCATTTCAACCTCCTGTGGAAGGGGTAACTTGCTGCACATTTCCCCCAGATTCTAGACCCTGGGATAGTTCCCAGGTGACAGAGCAAACATTCTTATTTATGTCATTATCTCTAACTGATCTGAGGATGAAAGTAGTAAGTAAGAAAAGTCCCAAGCTAAGGACCACTGGTAAATTAGTTCCATCCAATCAAGAAACGTTGGCCAATCCTTGTCTACCAACCTTCCCAAAATTTTATCTCTACTATGAGAAGAAAAGAAAGGGACAAGAATCAGGAGTTTTGAAGGAAGCTCTTTCTTCCTGGAAACCAGAAGAAGGGACAGGTAGGCACTTCTCTCATACAGGACCTCCTCCCAGATGAAGCCCAGGTCATGCAGCTGCATTTCTAATGCCTTCAACGGAATGACCCAGATCTAAATCCCTTGACCTGTCTAAAATGTATGGGGACACGTGGAGCTCTCTTGCTGCCACTTCTATGCCCTTGGCTAGTTGTTTGTTTACACCTTTCTTGCTTCTTTTATGCCACAAAAGCTGACCATGCTTCTCTTTCTGCTTTTTGGTCACTTATTCTACTTTTGCGGTTCCTATTCCTGGAAATCGTTTGGTTTTCACCTCCTCACTTTCTCCTAAATATGTCTCCTTCTCATTTAAGAGTTTTAATGCTAGTTACTGTAGACTATAGAAAACTAGCAAAGGAAAACAATGGAAATTGGAGAATTTCTTTAAATAACAAAGTACTCAAGAGAGTTATTCTGGAGTCTTTATATAATAGAATATAAATAACAACTTTGAGATTCTCATTGCCCCAGTCCTGACACTCCTTAGGATCATTTAAACCCCACTTCCCTTGTGGCTCAGCTGGTAAAGAATCTGCCTGCAATGCAGGAGACCTGAGTTCGATCCCTGGGTTGAGAAGATCCCCTGGAGAAGGGAAAGGCTACCCACTACAGTATTCTGGCCTGGAGAATTCCATGGACTACAGTCCATGGGGTCGCAGAGTCAGACACGACTGAGCGACTTTCACTTTCACTTTGCTAACAAAAGACCTACTTGCTTCTCATCTCATGCTCAGGAAAGACATCCTTAGTTGAGATGAGGCAGAATGGAGTCTTAGAATCCTTCTCAATATAGCTATCCAGTTAGTCATTAACAACAGATTTCAGTTGACTCTCAAGATAAAATACATTTCTATTTTGGATAACCTCATACTGTCATTTTAAAAGAACTGATCACTTCCCTTCAGAGGTTCTTGACACTATGTTACTTTCACATGCTATATTTTCTGCCACCTTAGGATTTTTCTCTATCTTTTCCCCCACTACTTTCCCAAACCCTTTTTCTATTGCAAACTATGTTACTCTCCTGCTGTTATAGTCCACTCTGGGACATCTCCTTGTAAGCCATTACATTCTCTCTTTTGATTATAATTTGCTTGCCTGAACTGTTACTATACTCTGCCATCACATATAGTTGTCCAGTATCTGCATCTGTTCAGGACCCCTGTGGGTTTGTATCTGGCAGGTGTGGTTTCATCAAAGTGCCCACACCCATCCCCACTTGACCACTCACTGATATACTATGGTGGGATTTATAGCTGACATTTTATTTTTGTTTTCTGTATGTCTTCTGTCTTTTTTTGTTCATCTGTTATCCTTTTATGGGCTTCCTGGTGGCTCAGTGGTAAAAGGATCTGCCTGCCAAGGCAGGAGATGCGGGTTCAATCCCTGGGTCAGGAAGATCCCCTGGAGGAGGGCATGGCAACCCACTCTAGTATTCTTGCCTGGAGAATTCCATGGACAGAGGAGCCTGGTGGGTTACAGTCCATGGGGCTGCAAAAGAGTCAGACATGACTTAGCGACTACACAACAAAAATCATACTTTTATAGCTTTCTTTTACATTAGGTGAACATTTTTAAATAGAACATCTTAATTTTACATAACTTTTTCACTAAATTTTTTTTCAGTGATTTCCTTAGTGGTTGCTCTAGGGCTTAACATATATCTTATCAGAGTCTGCTTCAGATTTATACTAACAATTTCAATGGAATATAGAAATTTACACCTATATAGCTCTATTCCCTTCCCCTTTTCAATGCTATTGTTATACAGACCTATTATGTTTCAACAATTATTTCTTAGAATATTTTTTCTACTCCTTGCTCTCTCACCTCTCCTTCTATCACTCTCATTGCATCCATGCTGAGTCATCTAATGGTATCTCACATTTCTCTGAGGATCTCCTAATTTTTCACTTTGGCTGTTGTGCCCTCTAATCAATCTTTCTTTTCAGTTTTTGTACTTTCCAATCCAGAATTTACATTTGCCATTTTTTGGGGAGTGGCGGGGGGTGGAGGATAATTGCTTTATAATGTTATGATGGTCTATGCCATACATCAACATGAATCAGTCATAATTATACATATGCATGTCCCTTCCCTTAAAAGTCTCCCTTCTCCTCCCAATTCCACTCCTCTAGGCTTTTTTTCTTATTTAATAATTTCTACTCCTGAAGAAGGAAACAGACAGAGCTGGACTCCATCTTAGGCCAGGCTGCAAACATTAGGCTACATGCATGGTCACCCTCCGAATGGACTCTGAACTTTGTGCCCGGTGTCTATAGAAATGGCATACCAATGGAAAACCAGACCCCGCCCCATAAAAGAGCCTCAGGACTTGTACTTGGACTCTCCGCGGCTTAAACGAATATGCTAATTATCTCTGAATATGCTAATTATCTCTGTAACAGAACAAAGTCGTAAATTCCATTATGTTTATCCGGATATGACCACAGGCCTATTGATAAATGTCCACTGTTTAACTATCTAGGCTTACGACACATGAATCATGAGTTAACTTTGATCGTATCTCTCTTTTACCTTGTCCAGACTAGTTTCAAGGAGTTTGGGGAGGTGGGTTTGAGCAAGTACACCTAGGATATATACTGCTACTGCTGCTAAGTCGCTTCAGTCGTGTCCGCCTCTGTGCGACCCCATAGACGGCAGCCCACCAGGCTCCGCTGTCCCTAGGATTCTCCAGGCAAGAATACTGGAGTGGGTTGCCATTTCCTTCTCCAGTGCATGAAAGTGAAGTCGCCCAGTCGTGTCCGACTCTTAGCGACCCCATGGACTGTAGCCCACCAGGCTCCTCTATCCATGGGATTTATAAGGTTTTCACAAAAACTGGTCGGGGTCCTTGGCTAAGAGGAGACTCTGCCTTGGGCCCGCCGGTGTGATAAACTGCACTTCACTATCTGCATTGTCCTTCTGAGTGAGTTTGTTTCCCAGAATGTGTGGCTACAACACTTCTTTACTGATATTCTCCACTTAATAAAATACTGATGTTTTTAATCTGTTTTCACAAGGCAGTTTCTTTTGCCTGCTTTTCTCCCTATCAGACTTTCCAGCTTCTTTGTATGCCTCAAATTTTCTTGTTGTTGTGGGAAACTGGCTATTTTAGATAATACATGGTAGCAACTCTGGGAGCTGGTTGATCGCCTTTCCCTCCCCTAGGGGTTGGTTATTGTCATTTGCTTATTTGTTTAGTGACTGGGTTATTTTGGTGAAGTCCGTTCTCTCCTCTCACCTCATGGTATAAAGGCTCTTATACTGCTCCTCAGATGGTGCAGTCTTGGGCATGTGGACAGTCATCTCTGGAGAGCAACAGTCTTTTGCAGTCACTTTAACTGTCACTGTCCTTGACACACCCTGCTATTAATCTCCATTAATAGCTGGCTGATTGCTCTATTGTTGTCAACAATGCCCTGGGGCACAAACTCTCCACAGACTGATCCAATGAAACTCGGCCTCCTTTAAAGAAATAGTCTTTGAGTTCAGATTTTGAGATTTGTCTGATCCCGAGAAGGCTCTTCTTAGTTGTCTGTTTCCCTGGTTCTGTCTAGTAAACTAGCCAGCCGTGACCTAGCTTACATCTCATATGCATCTACCAGTTGCCTCTGATTTGTTTTACAGCACGTCTAGTGGCTCAGTGGTCAAGATTCCACCTGCAATGCAGGAGATGCACCTAGATAAAGGTTCGATCCTTGGGTTGGGAAGATCTGCTGGAGAGGGCATGGCAATCCACTCCAGTATTCCTGCCTGGAGAATCTCAAGAACAGAGGTCCGTGGGGGTCACAAAGAGTCGGACACAACTGAAGCAACTGAGCACTCATTCACTCATGACCTCTATTGTTTTGAGAATGTCCTTAGGTTTGAATATCCCAGTCTGTTGCAAATGAAGTCAGCCTCTTCCGGAAGAGATTCTGAGCTGTTTTATGGCCTGCTTCTTCCCCTGGGCAGAATCTCTGGGCCGAGGCTCTGAAGCTGAGGGAGGGGACAGTGGCATACTTCTGAGCGACACCTACACTTTTGGAGCTTGGTGCTTGGCAGAGTGGGGTCCTGCCATAGCCTCTGCTCTGTGTGAATTGCCTCTCCCTGAATGGAAGCTCTGCTTCACACATGAGCTGGAGGGAGGGTGATGTAGGGTCCCAGGATTTTTAGCATGCTGTCCCCTTACCTTTCAAGTCAGGATGGGGCTAAAGAAGAGAACATCCACCTCTCCCCTGCACTTGCTTGAAACTTAGGCTCTGTAACAGGTATCCGGGCAGAAACAGAGATGCTAATGTCCTGCCCCTCCCAGGAAAATACAGTAGCCCCTCCAACTGGGAGCTGGAGAAGAGACAGCTCTGTGTTCTTTTCTGCACCCACTTGAGCTCTGGTTTGCTTCAAGATGAACTGAGAAGAGGGAGGAAGAGAGTGAGCTGTGGTTCAAACACTGCAGACTCTTTCCTGTTCTTACCAAATTTTAGTAAGTTTTTAAAAGATACGTGTTTTTGTTGTTATTGCTGTGTATTTGCTATATGCCCATGGAACCACTTTCAGAGACTTTAAATAGTTTGTGTTTTTTTTTGAGGGGGGTGGTTAATGATTGTTTTCACTAATTTTACTGTGAAGCAGATCCACAGAGCTCCACATGTTGCCATGCTGGAAACGGAACCTTATATACTTCTTAACTTAGTCAACATATCAGCTGTATTTCTCCAGGGAATAAAAGGCTTGTTAAGCACCGGATGTTCTTTAATCCCGGTATTTCTTGCCTCTATCATTGATCAGAAGTGATAAACAGGGCAGTCCAATGGTTAAGACTCCACACTTCCACCGAAGAGGGCGTGGGTTCAATCCCTAGTTGGAGAACTAAGGTCCCACATGCCTCATGGTGTGGGGAAAAGAAATTAATTAATTAAATTTTAAAAAATCACATATGTGACTTGCATTATTTTAAAGAAGAGTGATGAACAGAAACAATGTCCTCTTCATTTTGATAAGCAGTGAGAGTTATATTTGAAAAGTATTAATGTACTTTTCTATTTTTCCTTCTGAACATATTAATCTTCAGTCAGTCTACCTAAGGCACTCATTTGCTAGTAGAGAGTTTAGAATTTGGTGCAGAAGAATGAAAATAAAAGGTAACATTCAGCTCCCTCCTCAAAAAACTGGATTTTGGAACCCCACAGTAAGATGAGAGTCAGGATTAACTGAGAGAGAAAAGGCATTCCAAATTTCTTTTCCTTACCATTTAGAATTAAAAAAAAAAAAAAAAAAGTAAAGATCACTCCTCCTTCCCTCCAATCTATGAGGGAAGTTAAAAACGTGGGAGTTCAGGTAAATGGCAAGAAAAGGAACATTTAGGGAGAAGAAGAGAAAAGTTTTTAGATATATCTGGATTTCTACTTTGGAGGAAAAGAATTAGGAGGGATGGAGTATTAAACCAAGAAGACAGGGGAGCACAGGAACCTTTGAACCACATTCTTTATTTGGGAATCCAGGAGACCAATACACAACAGGTCTTCTTCACCACAAGGCAACATCCCAGCCTCGTTTGAGAGTGGCTGGCAAAAACAGAGAGGAGGACCAGTGAGTGCTCCCAAGCCTCCATCAGACCATCTGAGGCATGGACCCTCAGTATAGAGCAGTCTGCCACGGGGTCTGCTGCGGTGGATAAAGGGACTACATGGCTTGGGCTGCAGATGGACTTCCAGGCCAGGGGTTGAATAGAAGGCAGAGTATTGGTCTTCCCCGGTGATCCAGTGGTTAAGAATCCGGCTGTCCATGCAGGGGACATGGATTCAATTACTGATCCGGGAAAATTCCACATGCTGCAGGGCAAATAAGCCTGTGAACCACAACCACTGAGCCTGCACCCCCTACAGTCTGTGCCCCACAACAAGAGAAGCCACGGCAATGAGAAGCCTGTGCACTGCAACTAGAGGAGCCCCCACTAGCCACAACTAGAGAAAACCCGTGCAGCAACGAAGACCCAGTGCAACCAAATCAATAAATAAATTTAATAAATAAATAAATCTCAAGGGAGCACCATCAAGGTGCAGGAAGAAGTCCAAGTTTTCAAGGCAGGAGTTAACAATAGGGTTGAAAATCCTGGGCATAACAGCAAGTACTCAGTGACAGGAAGCCCAGGAGGTCCACGTCACCTTATCAAGCTGACCAAGTTCAGTGGCATCACCTTGCTGTGTTAGCCACTTCCACTGTCGGCTAGGGCTGCCATGGCAGGATGCCATAGGGGCTTAAACTACAGAAATGTATTGTCTCACAGTTCTAGAGACTGGGACGTCCAAGATCAAGTTACGAGACAGTTGAATTTCTAGTGAGAGCCCTCTTCCTGGCTTGCAGAGGCCTTCTTACCATGTCCTCATATGGCCTTCCTTGGTGCATATACATGGAGAGAAACAAAGAAATGGATTTCCCTTCTTCCCTTCCTCCAATTATAAGGCCCCAATCCTATAAAATTAGGATTCTACCCTGATGGCCTCATTTAGCCTTGTGTCAGTCATCCAGCTGTGTCCAACTCTTTGTGACCCCATGGACTGTGGCCCCAACTAGGCTCCTCTGGTCCATGGAATTCTCCAGGCAAGAATACTGGAGTAAGTAGCCATGTCCTTCTCCAGGGGATCTTCTTGACCCAGGGATCAAACCTGGGTCTGCTGCACTGCAGATTCTTTACTGTCTGAGCCACCAGGGAAGCTCCATATAGCTTTAAGTGAAAGTCACTCAGTCATGTCCGACTCTTTGCAACCCAGGCCAGAATACTGGAGTGGGTAGCCTTTCCCTTCTCCAGGGGATCTTCCCAACCCAGGGATCAAACCCAGGTCTCCTGCATTGCAGGCAGATTCTTTACCAACTGAGCCATCAGGGAAGCCCCCTTAATTACCTCCTAAAAGCAATATTTTCAAATATAGTCACACTAGGGGTTAGGGATTCCCTGTTTCTGTTCTAATTTTCTAACTGTTAAAATCCATTTTATCAAGTACCTCACATCTTTCCAACAAACCCCTTCTCTGTTTCAGTTAACCAGAGTTACTTTCTATTGTTGACAACCATGGACCCAGACTGGTCAGAAATTGGTATCAGAAGACACTCAGGAAACTGGTGTTGGTTATTTGTCCTAAAAGGGGCTAAAAAATATGAAAATTCAGAGTTCAGGAATGGGAATCTGTCAGCTATAACAAATAACTAGATAATTTTTCTTCTGTGGTGACCTTTAATGAAGTGTCCATTGAAAAGAAGGATTTAAGGGATCAAACTGTCATTGAAATTGAAGAGTGTGAACAGCATGAAGAATTTAAGGATGCTAGGGTGAGGTGGCTGCTTCTAATGAGACTGGAGGGCTTAAAGACGAGATGACAGGCTTAGATCTCTGTATTTTAGCTCAAGGCATAGACCTGGGGAATTTCTCTGGTTGTGATAATTTTCTACATAAATGTCTGCCAAAATCCAACACAAATGTAAAATCCTGTGGGTGCCTGGAGAAAGTCCATTGCATTTCCAGCCTTACCAAGTCACTTACATGAAAGTGGCAGTACTGATCAGGAAATAATGAAAAACTGAATATAGCGGAGAACACAGAGGTCTCAAAGTACCCCCCTTCAAACCACACTCTATACCAAGTCTTTTCTTGACAGCCAAAGAAGACCCACTTTCTCTTTGCATATTCACCTTCTTACATCTTCAACTTCTTAAAGCCAGAAAGCTGGCTTTATCTACAGACCTTGAAAATCTCACCTTCAACACAAGGCATCATGCTCGCAGGACCTGGAGAGTAAGCTGGATTGGTATTTTCAATACTTTGATAAGACACAAAGTAGGCTAGACGATGGGCTTCCCTGGTGGCTCAGTGGTAAAGAATCCACCTGCAATGCAGGAGTTGCAGGAGACAAAGGTTTGATCCCTGGGTCAGGAAGATCCCCTGGAGGAGAGCATGGCTACCCACTCCAGTATTCTTGCCTGGAGAATCCCATGGACAGAGGAGCCTGGCGGGCTTCAATCCAGATGGTTGGAAAAAGTCAGACACAAGTGAAGCGATTGAGCACTCATGCAAAGCAGGCTAGAGGATGGGAGCAAAAGATTTGGAAATATAAAGACCTGCTACTTCAGGAAAGTTTCTATGAGTCTAGGAGAAGGCAATGGCACCCCCACTCCAGTACTCTTGCCTGGAAAATCCCATGGATGGAGGAGCCTGGTAGACTGCAGACCATGGGGTCACTAAGAGTCGGAAACGACTGAGCAACTTCACTTTCCCTTTTCACTTTCATACATTGGAGAAGGAAATGGAAACCCACTCCAGTGTTCTTGCCTGGAGAATCCCAGGGACGGGGGAGCCTGATGGGCTGCCGTCTATGGGGTCGCACAGAGTCGGACACAACTGAAGCGATTTAGCAGCAGCAGCAGCAGTGGTCAAAAGCGCCAATGCTTATGGCAAATATCTTCTTTCTCTGATACGAACCGTTGTCACACTTGGTGGGCCATTTTGGCCTTTGCAGTCAACGTATCCAAAATTTGCATGCACTTTATTCAATCTATTTACCAGGTGCCTCAAAAGACTTCTACTTTTAATGGCTATATTTTGTTCCACAAAATTTCCAATGATGCTCAACGTGTCTGTGGAAAAGCAGACAAAGAGCTCTAAAAGGGAATCACAAAACAGATCCCTAGGTCTTAGAGCTACAGTATAGGCTCTGCATTATGTTATTCATACTATCCTTTTGAGAGCTAGGCATTAGTTGTCCCAACAAGTAGACCCAAGTAGAGATACCAAGTGACCATGGAAACTGGACAATGCATTATGAACTGGAGCGGGGTCTAATCCATCTGGCCATAAAATCAGGGGGTCCCACTGTCTGCTCATCCACAGGCGCTATATACGGAGTTGCAGCAAGCAGTCTCCATGAGCCAGTTGTCCCCCCTGTCATGTCATTACTACTGCAGCACTCTTACTCCTCTCTCAGCCTCATGAGAAACGGCCTGTGACTAGCTGTCTAAAAACCTGGACTCTGGCAAGGTGATAGGCTGGCAAAAGCCAGAAGTGGACTGCTGACAGTACACCTCCGTTTAGGTATAGGCCTGAAGTTTAGTGCAGAAGAAAAACCACTACAATTCCACTTGGAAAAGAGTTTTGATCAGCATATCTTGTTGCCCACTTTAGTTGGAAGAATAGATTGTTTGAGAAAGGGCTCTATCCAAACCTAATCCATGAGCAATAACCGAGAGGTCACAATTAGAGGATACAAAGCAAAAGATTAAGGAAAGGGGGATATGGCGGGACCTTGCAACATATACCCAGAGTGACAGAAGATTTATGTACAATCAAAAGTTACCCACTGTGGGGCTTTTTCCTGTGGTCTAGTGCTTAGGAATCTACCTTCCAATGCAGGGGATGCAGGTTCAATCCCCGGTCTGGGAGCTAAGATGCCATGGGGCAACTAAACACACACACAACTAGATAGAAGCCTCTGTGCCACAACCAGGGAAGCCCATGGGCTGCAGCAAAAATCTCACATGCTGCAAGTAAAACCCGACACTGCCAAATAAATAAATATATTTTTGTAAAAAACTTGCACACTGTGTAACCAATAAGGATCTACCATATAGCAGAGGGACCACTGCTCAACACTCTGTAATGGCCTATATGGGAAAACAAATCTAAAAAACAGTGGATATATGTATATACATAACTCACTCACTTTGCTGTACATCTGATACTAATACATCATTGTAAGTCAACTATACTTCAATAAAACTTTTTATAAAGTTATGCACTGTGAATGAGGCTTCTAAGATGGAAGAGTTGATATATTCTATTCTAAACGCCGGTTATTCTGTGTCCACCTGCACGAGTACTTGCTCAGGGGACTCATAAAGTATCTATAGCTACAAGTATGTGCACCAAGGCTATGCAAGGGCACAGTTGCCCTAATTCAAGATGCCTTGGCTACCACCCAACTAGAGGTCAATCAAAATTCCCTATATTGAACCATATTTCAAAAGAAGAACCAGCCAGGTTGATCACATTTTTCTGTTGTGTAGTGGAGAATCAACTTGTCTTCACTAGAATAACTGTTTATTCTGGGTTTTTCTCCTTGCCTGGCATGCTTCTCCTAGGTTCGCTGGTGGTAGACTTATTGAAAATATTTCATACTTTATGTTTTGGCTATCTTCTTGACAATTAGCTTCTCAGCCTGTCTTCTGAATCTGTCTTTTCAATCGTCATGTTGATTCTGTGACTTACATATTATCCTTCTACTCAAACTCTTTCCTGCTTAAATTCAGTTCAGTTCAGTCACTCAGTTGTGTCTGACTCTTTGCGACCCCATGACTGCAGCACGCCAGGCTTCCCTGTCCATCACCAATTCCTGGTGCTTACTCAAACTCATGTCCATTGAGTTGGTGATGCCATCCAACCATCTCATCCTCTGTCATCCCCTTTTCCTCCCACCTTCAGTCTTTCCCAGCATCAGGGTCTTTTCAAATGAGTCAGTTCTTCACATCAGGTGGCCAAAGTATTGGAGTTTTGGCTTCAACATCAGTCCTTCCAATGAATATTAAGGACTGACTTCCTTTAGGATGGACTAGTTGGATCTCCTTGCTGTCCAAGGGACTCTCAAGAGTCTTCTTCAACACCATATTTCAAAAGCATCAATTCTTTGGCACTCAGCTTTCTTTATAGTCCAACTCTCACATCCATATATGACTATTGGAAAAACCATAGCTTTGACTAGATGGACCTTTGTTGGCAAAGTAACGTCTCTGCTTTTTAATATGCTGTCTATGTTGGTCATAGCTTTTCTTCCAAGGAGCAAGCATCTTTTAATTTCATGGCTGCAATCACCATCTGCAGTGATTTTGGAGCGCAGAAAAATAAAGTCTGTCACTGTTTCCACTGTTTCCCAATCTATTTGCCATGAAGTGATGGGACCAGATGCCACGATCTTCATTTCTGAATGTTGAGTTTTAAGCCAACTTTTTTTTTTTTTATAAATTTATTTATTTTAGTTGGGGGCTAATTACTTTACAATATTGTAATAGTTTTTGCCATACATTGACATGAATCAGCCATGGGTTTACATGTGTTCCCCTTCCTGGACCCCCCACCCACCTCCCTCCCCATCCCATCCCTCTGGGTCATCCCATTGCCCCAGCCCTGAGCCCTTGTCTCATGCATCGAACATGGAATGGTGTTCTGTTTCACATATGATAATATACATGTTTCAATGCTATCCTCCCAGAACATCCCACCCTCACCTTCTCCCTCAGAGTCCATAAAATTGTTCTATGCATCTGTGTCTCTTATTCTGTCTCGCATATAGGGTTATCGTTACCATCTTTCAAATTCCATATATATATGCATTAGTATACTGTATTGGTGTTTTTCTTTCTGGCTTACTTCACTCTGTATAATGGGCTCCAGTTTCATCCATCTCAGTAGAACCGATTCAAATGTATTTTTTTTTTAATGGCTGAGTAATATTCCATTGTGTATATGTACCACAGCTTCCTTATCCATTCGTCTGCTGATGGACATCTAGGTTGCTTCCATGTCCTGGCTATTATAAACAGTGCTGCGATGAACATTGGGGTACACGCGTCTCTTTCAATTCTGGTTTCCTCGGTGTATATGCCCAGCAGTGGGATTGCTGGGTCATATGGTAGTTCTATTCCCAGTTTTCTAAGGAATCTCCACACTGTTCTCCATAGTGGCTGTACTAGTTTGCATTCCCACCAACAGTGTAAGAGGGTTCCCTTTTCTCCACACCCTCTCCAGCATTTATTGCTTGTAGACTTTTGGATAGCAGCCATTCTGACTGGTGTGAGATGATACCTCATTGTGGTTTTGATTTGCATTTCTCTAATAATGAGTGATGTTGAGCATCTTTTCATGTGTTTGTTAGCCATCTGTATGTCTTCTTTGGAGAAATGTCTGTTTAGTTCTTTGGCCCATTTTTTGATTGGGTCGTTTATTTTTCTGGAATTCAGCTGCAGAAGATGCTTGTATATTTTTGAGATTAATTGTTTGTCTGTTGCTTCGTTTGCTATTATTTTCTCCCATTCTGAAGGCTGTCTTTTCACCTTGCTTATAGTTTCCTTTGTTGTGCAAAAGCTTTTAATTTTAATTAGGTCCCATTTGTTTATTTTTGCTTTTATTTCCAATATTCTGGGAAGTGGGTCATGGAGGATCCTGCTGTGATTTATGTCGGAGAGTGTTTTGCCTGTTTTCCTCTAGGAGTTTTATAGTTTCTGGTCTTACGTTTAGATCTTTAATCCATTTTGAGTTTATTTTTGTGTACGGTGTTAGGAAGTGTTCTAGTTTCATTCTTTTACAAGTGGTTGACCAGTTTTCCCAGCACCACTTGTTAAAGAAATTGTCTTTTCTCCATTGTATATTCTTGCCTCCTTTGTCGAAGATAAGGTGTCCATATGTGCGTGGGTTTATCTCTGGGCTTTCTATTTTGTTCCATTGATCTATATTTCTATCTTTGTGCCAGTACCATACTGTCTTGATGACTGTGGCTTTGTAGTAGAGCCTGAAGTCAGGCAAGTTGATTCCTCCAGTTCCATTCTTCTTCCTCAAGATTGCTTTGGCTATTCGAGGTTTCTTATATTTCCATACAAATTGTGAGATGATTTGTTCTAGTTCTGTGAAAAATACCATTGGTAGCTTGATAGGGATTGCATTGAATCTATAGATTGTTAAGCCAACTTTTTCACTTTCATCAAGAGGCTCTTTAGTTCTTCACTTTCTGCCATAAGGGTGGTGTCACCTGCGTATCTGAGGTTATCCATATTTCTCCCTGCAATCTTGATTCCAGTTTGTGCTTCATCCAACCAAGCATTTCTCATGATATACTCTGCATATAAGTTAAATAAGCAGGGTGACAATATACAGCCTTTGACATACTCCTTTCCCGATCTGGGACCAATCTGTTGTTCCGTGCATGGTTCTAACCATTGCTTCTTGACCTGCATACATATTTCTCAGGAGACAGGTCAGGTGGTCTGGTATTCCCATCTCTTGAAGAATTTTCCTCAGTTTGTTGTGATCCACACAGTCAAAGGCTTTGGCGTAGTCAATAAAGCAGATGTTATTTTGGAACTCTCTTGCTTTTCCAATGATCCAACAGATATTGGCAATTTGATCTCTGGTTCCTCTGACTTTTCTAAATCCAGCTTGAACATCTGGAATTTCACAGTTCACATACTGTTGAAGCCTGGCTTGGAGAACCTTGAGCATTACTTTCCTAGCATGTGAGATGAGTGCAATTGTGCGGTAGTTTCAACATTCTTTGGCATTGCCCTTCTGTGGGATTAGAATGAAAACTGACCTTTTCCAGTCCTGTGGCCACTGCTGAGTTTTCCAAATTTGCTAGCATACTGAGTGCAGCACTTTCTCAGCATCACCTTTTAGGATTTGAAATAGCTCAACTGGAATTCCATTGCTTCCACTAGGTTTGTTCATAGTGATGCTTCCTAAGGCCCACTTGATTTTGCGTTCCAGGATGTCTGGCTCTAGGTGACTGACCACACCACTGTGGTTATGTGGGTCATGAAGATATTTTTTGTATAGCTCTTCTGCTTAAATTAACCACAGTTTTTTCGCATTTGAAACTATAAATTTTGGTGCACCTCCTCCCATCTCATACCTCTTACCTCTTAGACCTACCTCTCTTTCATTTCTTCCATCATCTAGCTCATAAGGCAAACAGTTGGGGTTACTTTATGAGCTAAGTGAGGTCATCCATTCATTTCCACACCAAATATTAGGCACTATGCAGGCATCAGTGATACACAGAACTGATGTGTCTGTAACCAGGTTCATGAGAACCTTTGAGAAGGGGTGCCTTGGAGGTCAACAAAATTGGATTTGTAAATGGACTTGGGGGAAGCAATTAGTGATCTATGATTACATGTTAACTTGATATTAGATATATAATTTAGATATTGGTTAAATGTGCTTAGAAAATCTACCTGAATGTGTAAGCCTTGGAGTCAGAAAAAAAAAAAAAATCTCACAGCTGCTTTCGTGTTAATTTGAGCTTCTAGGTCCTTAGCTTTAGTTAAGCTTCTTATCTTCCTGCTCTGAAGATACCTTCAGTTTTATGAAAAACTAAAGGGATGGAGCCATCACAACTTTAAAAGGACAATGTTTTTATTTTATATAAAATCTTTTACTTCCGACCGCCATGCATCTACAAAGCACATTAAATCTTGATAGTCTAGAGACTGTGATATGTTGGTTAATTAAGTAATTCACCCATGCTTAAATAAAATTCTCAAACTATCTTCCTAAAATACAACAATTTGAGACTTTCCCTGGTGGGTCAATGGATAAGAATCCACCTGCCAATGCAGGAGACATGCGTTTGATCCCTGGTCTGGGAAGATTTCATGTGCTTTGGGCAGCGAAAGCCTGTGTGCTTTAGCTACTGAAGCCTGTGTATCTAGAGCCTGTTCTCCAAAGCAAGAGAAGCCACCACAATCAAGCCCAAGCACCACAACTAGACAGTAGCCCCCACTCTGCACAACTAGAGAAAGCCCACACTCAGAGAAGACCTAGTGCAGCCAATATACAAATCATTCTTTAAAA
This sequence comes from Giraffa tippelskirchi, assembly GCF_054371585.1. Lineage (NCBI taxonomy): Eukaryota > Metazoa > Chordata > Mammalia > Artiodactyla > Giraffidae > Giraffa > Giraffa tippelskirchi. Next base: position 60,771,203 of record NC_137284.1, on the reverse strand, counting down.
ATAACAGTTTGCTTATTAATACAGTACTGTGGCCAAAACACAATCATACATTGAGCCTAAAGTTCCCAGGATGCCCTAAGGCTATTTTTCTCAATGACTCTCCCTTATCTGTAGACCTGTAGATTATAGTTGTTGTGGTGGTTTAGTCACTAAGTCATAGCCCACTCTTTGTGACCCCATGGACTGTAGCACTTCTTTCCCCGTCCTTGACCATCTACTGGAGTTTGCTCAAATTGTCCATTGAGTCAGTGATGCCATCGAACATCTCATCTTCCATCAGAGGTCTAGTAAATAAGACAGTGCCCACTGGCACCAAGTCTTCCTCTGTATTCAGTCTTTTTATTACATTTCTGATTTCATTTTTAGTTGTTATTTGGTGCCCTTCTATTTTTCAATGGAAGGAATATTTTGAATAAATGAGCTCATTTGACTGTTACTTGACTGTCCCATCTCTGGCTCTCTCACTAGGTGCTTTTTAAAAATAAATTACCTTTTAGCATGAGGTTTCTCCTTTGGAATAACAAGACTGCCTGGCAGCTAAGCCAATCCAATGTCTATTTCAGTGCTCTTGCCTGCAAAGTCCCATGGACGGAGGAGCCTGGTAGGCTATACAGTCCATGGGGTCGCGAGGGGTCGGACACGACTGAGCGACTTCACTTTCACTTTTCACTTCCATGCATTGGAGAAGGAAATGGCAACCCACTCCAGTGTTCTTGCCTGGAGAATCCCAGGGACGGGGGAGCCTGGTGGGCTGCCGTCTATGGGGTCGCACAGAGTCGGACACGACTGAAGCGACTTGGCAGCAGCAGCAGCAGAAACCAAGAACTAAATCATGAATGCTCTCCTGACCAATAGATGGAAAGGTGGTTGAGAGATAGGGAAAACAATTTTAACTAGAAAAATGTGTCTATTTGATATAAATAATACCTAAAAAGTATTGTCTGAGATGTCTGTGTTCCTTAGATAGCACTCCCTCCCCCCTCCTTTTGTTTTTTTTTGTCTTTCAAGAGTTTTGCCAAGCAGATATGAGATTAACATTGATAAAGAAAACTAATATCCCAGGAGAGAATCTTTCCATTTCTAATCTTGTTAGCACTGGGCCTGGAGCCTCTACAGTTTGTTCTGAGAGAGGACTAACACTTCAACCAAGTGTCAAAAGAGAAAGAGCAGGCATATTTTAAGGAAGCAAAACGTGGCAGATGTCACCATCTCTCTGGAATAGTGTTGGTTCTTATCTAAAAAACAGAAGCTAAAAATAAGATGAGCATGTGTCACCTTCACTAGGGAGTTTTAATTTGCATCCAGATGCCACCACGGCTTGTCATGAAACACATGGTGGTTCTTTAAATAGTAAGTTCAGAGAAGGCGTGTTAAGGTCCAGGAAACTGGGATCCAGTGGGAAGTCAAAGTTATGATACCATAACCTGTCTTCTCCCAAGTCACTTCCAGGTGTTTCAGGACTGGCTTCAGTGAGGAAATAAGAACTGTCTGATTTCAAACTTTAGGTTCCAAAAAAGTATTTCCACTTAGATTCTTTGGAAGATGTCTTTATTTGGCAACTTTGTATCAAAGAGTTATGTTCTTGGGCCCACCAATGTGTAGGAGGAATTAGAATTCAACACTCGGCAGTTTAGAACTCAAATCTTTTTAAAAAAAATTCATTTATTTAACTTTTAATTTTGTATTGAAGTATAGTCAATTAACAATGTTGTGATAGTTGTTTTGGGTGAACAGCAAAGGGACTCAGCCATACATACACATATATCCATTCTCCCCCAAACTCCCCTCCCATCCAGGCTGCCACATAATATTGAGTAAAGTTACCTGTGCTATATAGTGGGAAGAACTCAAATCTTAATTCTGATCTTTCATTACTTCATGAAGAAGGACAGGGAGCTGCAGAAGTGTATAGATAACTAACAAGGAGGTCATACATGGTCTTCAGTAGTCCTTTGGGCAACATGAAGACAGGGTACAAGGACTGCATATCCTAGTATCTAAATTACTGACTGTGTGGATCACAACAAACTGTGGAAAATTCTTAAAGAGACAGGAATAGCAGACCAAGTTACCTGCCTCCTGAGAAAACTGTATGCAGGTCAAGAAGCAATAGTTAGAACCGGACATGGAACAACAGACTGGTTACAAATTGGGAAAGGAGTACGTCAAGGCTGTACATTGTCACCCTGTTTATTTAACTATGCAGAGTACATCATGAGAAATGCTGGGCTGGGTGAAGCTCAAGCTGGAATAAAGATTGACAGGAGAAATACCAATAACTTCAGATACACAGATGACACCACCCTTATGGTAGTAGGTGAAGAAGAACTAAAGAGCCTCTTGATGAAGGTGAAAGAGGAGAGTGAAAAAGTTGGCTTAAAGCTCAACGTTCAGAAAACTAAGATCACGGCATCTGGTCCCATCACTTCACAGCAAACAGATGGAGAAAAAATGGAAACAATGGCAGCTTTTATTTTATTGGGCTTCAAAATCACTGCAGATGGTGACTGCAGCCATGAAATTTAAAGATGCTTGTTCCTTGGGAGAAAAGAATGACAAACCTAGTCAGTGTATTGAAAGGCAGCGAGAGACATCACTCTGCTGACAAAGGTCCAGACAGTCAAAGCTATGGTTTATCCAGTAGTCGTGCACAGATGTGAGACTGGACCATAAAGAAGGCTGAGCACTGAAGAATTGATGCCTTTAAACTATGGTGCTGGAGAAGACTTTTGAGAGTCCCTTGGACAGCAAGGAGATCAAGCCAGTCAATCCTAAAAGAAATCAACCCTGAATATTCATTGGAAGGACTGATGCTGAAGCTGAAGCTCCAATACTTGGGCCATCTGATGCGAAGAGCCGACTCACTGGAAAAGACCCTGATGCTGGGAAAGATTGAAGGCAGGAGGAGAAGGGGGCGGCAGAAGATGAAATGGTTGGATGGCATCACCAACTCACTGGACCTGATTTTGAGCAAACTCCGAGAGCTGGTGAAGGACGGAGAAGCCTGGCGTGCTGCAGTCCACGGGATCACAAAGAGTTGGACATGACTTAGTGACTGAACAACAAACTACAGGCCATGAAGGGAGAACCCAGAGGGGTTCCTACAACTGCCTCTAATATGACAGGATGAGGATTACTTGAGGACTTACCCTGCTGCGAGTACAACTTTGATTCTGTCCAGTCATCTAACACTTTCTTGGATATGGCTGAACTCACAAAAAGGAGGAGTGTCTACAAAGTCATCATGAACCCGGAGGAGTTCTCCACAAGTCAGGGAGGTCTCCTCACCCCTGCCCCTCTGCCTGGCCACAGTGAAGTGGAGATCAGGCTGGCTGTGGCTCTCAGAGCCTGACCTGCACCATGATGGACCACAGTAGACCTGAGCTGTCCAGTTCAGGAGCCACTAGTCCCCTGAGGCTACTGAGCAATGAGGTATGGTTAAAGCAACTGAAAAATGGCATTTTATAATTGAACTTTAAAGTTAAACATTTGATCCCATTATTAAGCAGCTTTCAAATGTGTTTGAAACAACAGTGGCATAGGAATCTACCTTTTCAACTGTAAATTTTATGAAAGCTTTATTACAGTTCAAGTACTTCCAAGGAGACGTTAGTGTTTGAATTGGGATATGCTGTGTCAAATACAAACCAGATTCTGAAGATTTAATATAAAAAAGAATGTACAATATCTCATTGATAATTTTTATGTTGATTACATGTTAGAATAATTTTTTAACATACTAGGTTAAACAAAGCATTATTAAAATGCATAATGGTTCATTATGTTTTTATTGCACAGCACTGGACTAGTTTATCCTGGGAAAATATCTCTATACTTGAAGCATCTATATTGAGTATATGCCAGAGAGAACGGGAAGCCAAGTTAGAAATTACCCTCAAACAGCCAAGAAAATATACTTTTTACAAGTACAAAGATGAAACAAGAGCCTTCCTCAGCCTCCTTCCTACACACCTGTTCCAAATTCAAAGTACTTTAAACAGCATCTCTGAACAGTAAAAACTTGACGACAGCTTTGCTCTATCTGAGGACAAGACAGGCTGCCTCGGAGGTTTTCTTCTTCAGGTCTCACAACTATGTCATGCTTACAACAGTAATACCTGCACCAGCCTGGGGAATGAAATAGAAGCCTGGTGCAAATAGGAACATTGAACTCCCCTCCTCATACAACTGTACTCTCATGACTTTTCCTTATAAACCCCCCAAAACCAGTACAGCCTTAATGTGTGCATCATACTCCAATCTCCCCAAAATGCAATGAGCATTTTCCGTTCTTTCTTATTCCTCTAGAATTATCTCATCCTTCATTTCTTCCACTGATATCTGTTGAGTCCTTTGTGCCAACCACTGTATTGGGCATGGAGGTAAAGAACACATACCTTCTAAATGTCCAGCAACAGAGGAATGGATAAAGAAGATGAGGTACATATATATAATAGAATATTACTCAGCCATAAAAAGAACAAAACAATGCCATTTGCAGCAACATGGACAGACCTAGAGATGATCATACTAAATAAAGTAAGTCAGATAAAGAAAGACAAACATCATATGATACTGCTTATATGTGGAATCTAAAAAAAAGGGGGTACAAATGAAGTTATCTACAAAACAGAAATAAAGTAGCAGATGTAAAAAAATAAACTGATGGTTGCTGAAGTTAAGGGAGGTGAGGGATAAACTAGAAGACTGGGATTGACTACTTCCACTACTAATATATATAAACTAGACAACCAATGAGGACCTACTGTATACCACAGGAAACTCTACTCAATACTTTGTATTCTGTATGAGAAAAGAATCTAAAACAGAATGGATATATGTATATGTATAACTGATTTATTCTGTTGTACACCTGAAGCTAACACAACATTGTAAATCAACTAGACTCCAATGAAAATTTTAAAAAAAGAACATACACCTTGCCTTCAACAAGATCGAACCTAAAAGGAAGACATTTAAGTAATAATAAAGTATATTAAATATACTTTTTTAAGATTCCACATATAAGCAGTATCATATGACGTTTGTCTTTCTTTATCTGACTTACTTTATTTAGTATGATCATCTCTAGGTCTGTCCATGTTGCTGCAAATGGCATTGTTTTGTTGTTTTTATCGCTGAGTAATATTCATGAACAGTATGAAAAGGCAAAATGAGAGGATACTGAAAGAGGAACTCCCCAGGTCGGTAGGTGCCCAATATGCTACTGGAGATCAGTGGAGAAATAACTCCAGAAAGAATGAAGGGATGGAGCCAAAGCAAAAACAATATCCACTTGTGGATGTGACTGGTGATGGAAGCAAGGTCCGATGCTGTAAAGAGCAATGTGGCATAGGAACCTGGAATGTTAGGTCCATGAATCAAGGCAAATTGGAAGTGGTCAAACAGAAGATGGCAAGAGTGAATGTCGACATTCTAGGAATCAGCGAACTAAGATGGACTGGAATGGGTGAATTTAACTCAGATGACCATTATATCTACTACTGTGGGCAAGAATCCCTTAGAAGAAATGGAGTAGCCATCATGGTCAACAAAAGAGTTTGAAATGCAGTTCATGGATGCAATCTCAAAAACGACAGAATGATCTCTGTTCATTTCCAAGGCAAACCATTCAATATCATGGTAATCCAAGCATATGCCCCAACCAGTAACGCTGAAGAAGCTGAAGTTGAACGGTTCTATGAAGACATACAAGACCTTTTAGAAGTAAGACGCAAAAAGATGTCCTTTTCATTACAGGGGACTAGAATGCAAAAGTAGGAAGTCAAGAAACACCTGGCGTAACAGGCAAATTTGGCCTTGGAGTACAGAATGAAGCAGGGCAAAGGCTAATAGAGTTTTGCCAAGAGAACGCACTGGTCATAGCAAACACCCTCTTTGAATAACAAAAGAGAAGACTCTACACATGGACATCACCAGATGGTCAACACCGAAATCAGATTGATTATATTCTTTGCAGCCAAAGATGGAGAAGCTCTATACAGTCAGCAAAAACAAGACTGGGAGCAGAATGTGGCTCAGATCATGAATTCCTTATTGCCAAATTCAGACTGAAATTGAAGAAAGTAGGGAAAACCACTAGACCATTCAGGTATGACTTAAATCAAATCCCTTATGATTATACAGTGGAAGTGAGAAATAGAGTTAAGGGACTAGATCTGATAGAGTGCCTGATGAACCAGGACGGAGGTTCGTGACATTGTACAGGAGACAGGGATCAAGAAAATCCCCATGGAAAAGAAATGCAAAAAAGCAAAATGGCTGTCTGAGGAGGCCTTACAAATAGCTGTGAAAAGAAGAGAAGCTAAAAGCAAAGGAGAAAAGGAAAGATATACCCATCTGAATGCAGAGTTCCAAAGAATAGCAAGGAGAGATAAGAAATCCTTCCTCAGTGATCGGTGCAAAGAAACAGATGAAAACAACAGATTGGGAAAGACTAGAGATCTCTTCAAGAAAATTAGAGATACCAAGGGAACATTTCATGCAAAGATGGGCTCGATAAAGGGCAGAAATGGTATGGACCTAACAGAAGCAGAAGATATTAAGAAGAGGTGGCAAGAATACACAGAAGAACTATACAAAAAAGATCTTCACAACCCAGATAATGATGATGGTGTGATCACTCACCTAGAGCCAGACATCCTGGAATGTAAAGTCAAGTGGGCCTTGGAAAGCATCACTACGAACAAAGCTAGTGGAGGTGATAGAATTTCAGTTGAGCTATTTCAAATCCTGAAAGATGATGCTGTGAAAGTGCTGCCCTCAATACGCCAGCAAATTTGGAAAACTCAGCCGTGGCTACAGGACTGGAAAAGGTCAGTTTTCATCCCAATCCCAAAGAAAGGCAATGCCAAAGAATGCTCAAACTACTGCACAATTGCACTCATCTCACATGCTAGTAAAGTAATGCTCAAAATTCTCCAAGCCAGGCTTCAGCAATACGTCAACCATGAACTTCCAGATGTTCAAGCTGGTTTTAGAAAAGGCAGAGGAACCAGAGATCAAATTGCCAACATCAGCTTGATCATCAAAAAAGCAAGAGAGTTCCAGAAAAACATCTATTTCTGCTTTATTGACTATGCCAAAGCCTTTGACTGTGTGGAACACAATAAACTGTGGAAAATTCTTCAAGAGATGAGAATATCAGACCACCTGACCTGCCTCTTGAGAAACCTGTATGCAGGTCAGGAAGCAACAGTTAGAACTGGATGTGGAACAACAGACTGTCTCCAAATAGGAAAAGGAGTACGTCAAGGGTGTATATTGTCACCCTGCTTATTTAACTTATATGCAGAGTACATCATGAGAAACGCTGGATTGGATGAAGCACAAGCTGGAATCAAGATTGCCAGGAGAAATATCAATAACCTCAGATATGCAGATGATACCACACTTATGGCAGAAAGTGAAGAGGAACTAAAAAGTCTCTTGATGAAAGTGAGAGAGGAGAGTGAAAAAGTTGACTTAAAGCTCAACATTCAGAAAACTAAAATCATGGCATCTGGTCCCATCACTTCATGGGAAATGGATGGGGAAACAGTGGAAACAGTCTCAGACTTTATTTTTTGCAGCTCCAAAATCACTGCAGATGGTGATTGCAGCCATGAAATTAAAAGACACTTACTCCTTGGACGGAAAGTTATGACCAACCTAGACAGCATATTAAAAATCAGAGACATTACTTTCCCAACAAAGGTCCGTCTAGTCAAGGCTATGGTTTTTCCAGTAGTCATGTATGGATGTGAGAGTTCGACTGTGAAGAAAGCTGAGTGCTGAAGAATTGATGCTTTTGAACTGTGGTGTTGGAGAAGACTCTTGAGAGTCCCTTGGACTGCAAGGAGATCCAACCAGTCCATCCTAAAGGAGATCAGTCCTGGGTGTTCATTGGAAGGACTGATGTTGAAGCTGAAGCTTCAATACTTTGGCCACCTCATGCAAAGAGTTGACTCATTGGAAAAGACCCTGCTGCTGGGAAGGATTGGGGGCAGGAGGAGAAGGGGACAACAGAGGATGAGATGGCTGGATGGCATCACCGACTTGATCGACATGAGTTTGTGTAAACTCCAGGAGTTGGTGATGGACATTGAGGCCTGGCGTGCTTTGATTCATAGGGTCACAAAGAGTCAGACACGACTGAAAGACTGAACTGAACTGAACTGAAGTTCCCATTTATAATATATCATGAAGAGGAAAGGAAGATCAAAGAACTCTTCAGACAATCAACAGGTTATGTAAGTTTCCACCTCCTCCCTCCAGATTGGCTTACATTTTTCCAGCAAGTTAAGAAGTTCTCCTTTTCCTGGGGGTCATTACAGAACTTGGCATTTCTGAGATGTCTGGCCTCATCTTTATCATTCCAAGCATCTGTTGGGTGCTAGGATGGGCCTGTCACTTTTCTCGCTGTAGTAAAGACGTAGAAGACTGCCTTCCTAACTAACATCAACACCTCATGGACAATCAAGGGGGATGTTAATATTAATAACACAAAGCAGCTGTAGTTTGGAAGGGAACCATTTTTTTCCGCCTTTCTTATTACCCAGGAATAAAAAGCATGTGTCTAAAATGTTTTGGGGACAGAGATATCCTGCTCCCCAAATCACTATTTCCTATTCTCAGCTTTCTTCCTCTGCAACTCATGACCTAAGCAGGGAGGGAAGATCTAAACTTATATTGAAAAACCAGTGTTCATGCAGACAACATTCCTAAATCTTTCTGCTTTAAATCATTCTCTGGACTGTTTCTCATAACAGGTCATTACGATCACAAATTAAGAGAATGTTCATTATAGTACATAGTGGCGAAAAGAGGCTTAAGCCTGGGCAAGTCCACAGTACCTTCCATTTCATTTTAAAGAGTAAAATGAGAACACATCAAAAACTGAATGCATAAGAACTCCATTAGATGCAGAATAGATCAACGCTCTGAGATCATTGGGTTAAATATTGTTAAATTTTCCATAGTCGCATAATGACTTAAAAAATAATCAGCATTCCTTCATACACCATGGGCAGTAATGAGCTAAAATGGATCTTATGGGCACCACAGCTTTAAGTATTTTATCCATCCAAGAGCCTCAATGGGTCATAAAACTCAGTAGTTCATTGTTTCCTGACCCTGAACGGCTGCAGTCGCCATGAAAACAGTGCCATGGCCCACGCTCCAAACTGGAAGCCAACTCAAACCAGCCACGTGGGAAGAGCCTCCTATTCTGCCTCTGTTGGCTCCCTTCATACTGCAGATGAAAGGGGGTCGTGGGGCACCCCTGGCAGCCAGGGGCTGGACCACTTGGGTAGCCAGAGAATCATCTGAGGTGAGAGGACCATTTGCTGAACTCAAATCCAAAGTTCTGCCCATCTAAACCTGTTGGGGATTGCTTCACCGTCTACAGGGACAGTAGCTCACTTTGAGCTTAAATCTACATTGAGGAATTTGAACCATCGAAAGGCCCATCACCATAAAAAAGCTCTATGAGCCTTGCTAACGAAACAGAAAGAACTTCTGCCAAGCGCAGAGGAATAAATTCCTTCTTTCCTGCTGCTTGGACCACAGCATAATGAGGGGTCCCAAGCCCTCTCTGCACTCATAAAATGGAAAGCCCAGGCTCCTCCTTTTGATGTGCTCCAGTTTAAAAGTTTAGAGTTGATGCCTTTTCATCCTTAATTTATCTTCCCTTGTAAATATTTCTGTACCATTTCCAATATCTAAAGTCTACACATTTCCAAAAAACAATTCACTCCTTCTCCAATTTCAATTGTAGAACTTTATGTTATGGGTCAAATCTGGGACTAAATAAACATACCTCAGGCTACAGTTCTGCAAATACCTCTGGCAGCAAATTAACTCAAACAAATGTTTTGGTTGGGTGGCGAGGTTGTTTTTAATGATCTTGCTGATTTGCCTGGAGGCCCAGGGATAGACTGGGTGAACTCCCAAAACCTTTCCCAACTTTGTATTTTCTGCCACGTTAATGTGCAGGTCTTAGGTTCTTTGAAATGGTTGGTTTAACATTTCACCACCAGAGGGTGCTACTTGATAGCTTCTAAAATGCATTTCATAATCATACCTGAAAAATGGAGGCCCTTCAGCCAAAGAATCCTCACCATTTCAGCTGGCATTACCCAAGGCAGGTTTTCAGAAGGCCTGTAGTGTAGGTAGCACTCTCTTTCAAGGAACTTGATTTCACTTGTCTATTAATGTTATGGGTTGAAAACCAAAACTGAAAAGCTCTGTAACTTGCACAAACCAAAGTGCACGGACTGATACATGCTGTAAACCAAGCAGGCAATGCAAATCATTTTTCATTTTCATGGCTTTTGTATTTACTACACAACAATGAACTCGGAATGCTAACATCCTCTTCACTGTACAATAAAATAACAAAAAGAAAATTTGCTCAGCTATGACAAAAGTGCTATCCTCTATCAATGTAACCTTCACTTATCCTATTTTAAGTGTATACATCTCCTGCTTCTGCTTTGGAGCAATTTAGCTTTGGTGTCATTATTCACTTCTAAGATGCATTTTCATTGATTACATTCAACTTCTTTTATCAGTGTATTTTTACGATGCACTGGGATTTGCATGTACTTTTCCCACTTGATGTTTTCGGGTGTGTACAAAGGAGGCAGGGAGTTCAATTCCCATTTACCTCCACGGAGCTCGCATGGAGAGTCTTTTTAAATTGTGGCAAGAAACTCTTAGTGTGTTGCCATCTGAATTGGCAAAGCAAGTCAAGGGTCAGAGAAGTTTTTCTGAAAAGCGCCAGATTACAGTCAAGACTAGGCCACATGGGTCATAAGTGCTCAACTGGACCACACAGGAGGAAAGCAGTCTTTAGATATGCGGGACTGGGTGTGGCTGGATTCCCAAACACTTTACCTTGAGGAGAGGAGCGGGTGGGGTTTATAGTTTGCTGACACCTGTAAATGATGAGTCTAACGTACACACACTTTTACCAATAAAATTCAGAGAAGTTTTTATTACATTTTTCCTTGGAGATGTTCCCTGGCCTCACAGTGCTGACAAAGTGTGACCTTACTGCCACTGCTGCTGCTGCTAAGTCGCTTCAGTCGTGTCCGACTCTATGCGACCCCACAGACAGCAGCCCACCAGGCTCCCCCATCCCTGGGATTCTCCAGGCAAGAACACTGGAGTGGGTTGCCATTTCCTTCTCCAGTGCATGAAAGTGAAAAGTGAAAGTGAAGTCGCTCTAAGTGACCCATTTGAAAGTTCACGATCCCCCTGGAGGAGTACCACTGGGTTTCCTCTCCGTCGTTTCCAAAACCAGAGCCCAAAGAGACTTCAGCTTTTGGTGTGTCATTATATTTGTGTCCTGTGAAGATGTCTTATGGTAAGATACCAGATCAACAAGAAGGATGGGCCTCCCTGGCCATTTCCCCAGAGATCACAGGGAAAGTAAACAAAAGACATCACTTACCTTCAGACTGATGTGTGGCCAGTGGGGTCTGGGTCTCCTTGGAGTAGGACACTACCTCCCTGGGCAGGAAATCCACTTGGGTGATCTTCGACACACCCAGCTTATGCAGTCTCCGTCTGGAAGTAACGAAGTACAAACACTTAGAGACAGAAGGCGTTCCTTGCAGAAGATCTATCAGGAATAAAACAAACGTCCGAAATAAATAAACCCCAAACATCCACAGCTTCTCAGTGCAAGCAGCAGCGTCATGAAGTAGAACTGGGCCTGGCCTGGAAGTCTGGACACTTGGTTTCGGCCACTTTGCCCCCGTGTTGCTGGGTGGTGTGAGGTAGGTCCCCTCAGGCTGACCCTCAGCTTTTCTATCTGCAAAACTGGATGTTCTCCAATTCAAATGAGACCTTCCTTCCATTCTGAGCAAATCTGATTTTTCTCGGTTAAAGGAAATTTTCATTCGTACACAGTGTTCTAGTCTCCTAGGCAAGAGGGACAAAAGAAAACGAACACTTCCCAAATCTGAAGGAAAAAGAGATGACTGCTGAGTGGAGAAAACATTCTCTACGATAGTAATGAGAGGATGATATTCCAAGGGGGAGCATAACATCCCCCATTTCTCCAGAAAAGGAATTAATACAGAGCAGTGCGTGAATTTGTTCAAAGATACGCCGATACAGCACAGATAAGTGAAAAGGGTACTGGGCTAAGAATGATCAAGTTTTAGTTTAGAATTGCCAAATGAGTTGTGAACACCTGAAAAATCCTTTCTGAATATTTATGGAGCATGTCAAGTGTTTGCAGATGTCTTTCACATCCATTACGTCAACTGTCTTCACAACCCTTCTATGAAGCATCTGGGCATATTATCACCATCTCCATTTTACAGATGAGGAAAGTGAGAGTCAGGAGGAGACATGCCCAAACATATGCGACTCATAAATGAAAGAACCAAGGCTAAAATGATGTTGGTCTGAGCCCTGGTCCAGTGCTTTTGCCACCAAGTCAAACTCCTACCTGAGGTTCTTAATGGTCAGTTCTGAGTTACCCCTCAAATCCAAAGTGCCTCCTGCATCACCCAGGAAACATCTACTCGTGGGGGCAGTAGAGTCTCGTGGTTAAGCACACAGACTGGCCCATCACTTGACAGTTATGTGTGTGAGCTTGCATAAGTTACCCAATCTCTCTATGCCTCAGTTTCCTCATCTGTAAAATGGAGATATCACCAGCACTTAGTACTAGGATTATTACAGATAATGTATATGTGCCTCATACATACAATGCACATGCCATATATGTATTATATAAACATATGTAACAATTTACACACATTTATATTTTAAAATAGTTTCTGAAACATTATTTTAATATATAGACTTAGTAGCAGCAGCAGCAGTATCAGTATTGGACATGTTTTACTATATTGCTTTAACATTTCCAGGAAATAGAGTATATGTGTGTCTCTCTGATAGAGAAAGAAACACTTCATAACCATTTAGCCAAAAATCCATATTCTCTAGCTTTCTAGAATCAATAGAAGCACATCTTATTCATATTATTTTTTGAATTATTACTAGCAATGGTACAGATTCACTGTATTTTTTCAGTAGACAGTAATAATAAACTGAAAGAAAATGCATGCCATAGCTAGGAATTTCCATGTACAATTTCCCAAGGACTCTAGGAAACAAAAATTTTTCTTTTTTATGAATTACTAAAATAATTGAGGTGAAACCTAAGATGAGCACAGAGTAGATATAAATAAGGCTAGTTTAGAGAAAAAGCCCCACTGGTCGTCTTTGTAGCCCCACTAAGCACAACTGTAGCCCCACTAAGCTCCACAAAGGCCTGGGCCATGTGGCCTCACTCACTCAGATGTCTGGACCACATAGGGTACAGGAGGGTGAGGCTGGTGATCTAGCACTCCCTGGCAATATTCCCACACAGAACACACAGAATATACTAGAAACAAAATTACCAAGCAAGGTAAAAGGCTCAAGGTTTCAGAGTAAGAAATTCAGGTATTATTTTAAATCCCCCTTGGGTCAGAGAAGTGTGCTTTTCTTCCTGAAATGGATCTTTCTTGAAGCATCTGAAGAAGAAAACATGACTAGACACCCCAGGACTGCTTGAGGCAAAGCCCCTCTGTTTAAGAGCCTAGAGCATCTTTCTGAGGCCCCCAGGAAGTCCATCTTCATCTCAGGCAAAGAGATGGAAAGGAAACATGGGCTGGCAATATGCCCCCACCCCTGTAAATCGGGGTCCCACCTGGCATGGAGAGGTCACCCTAGGGTTTAGACTTCCATGGGCATCTGCAAGGCCCAAAGGTCCCCACAAAATCCAAGAGGAGATACTTATACCTGCAGCCAGGAATTCTAGCGCATCTCACTAATAAGATGCAAGCAAAAGCTATAGGCCTGCCTTGTCAGATGACCAGCCATAGGCTCTGGGCAAGAAGTTGATCTGCAACTTGATAATCTGCTATGGATTATCCACAGCATATCATAATTGTTAAGTCACGTGTGCAGATAGAAACTGGGTTCAAATCCTTGTTTCGTCACTTAGCACCCAAATGGTACATAAAAGCTCTGGACAAGTGACAAACCCCTCTAAGGCTCATGTTTCTCATCTATAAAATGGGTACATATCATTGAATGACTGTGAAGATAAAATGAATCTAATATTTGTAAAGTACTTAATTCAGTGCCTGGCACTTACATAGCAGATGGCTTTACCTTTATTTTTCTGACTTATTATAATATGTTTTCCATTTCAAAAAACAGAGAATGCAGATTTATGAATGCTCTAAGTTGATTTTCTAAAATAGAAGATTTGAAGATTATCTCTGACAGTAAAACATAAGCCTCACACTCTTTCATTTCTTTTCAAGGGCACTTAAGTAGGTTTTGGCTACTTGAGAGAGTCCACTTGGTTTTCTTCTAACTAAAAGTATCATTACCATGACAATTCTGTATTCAAAACAGCTTGAAGTGGTATGAGTACCACACAACTGTTTCCAGCTCTAGCCATTCCGGAACATCGGGCTAGAAGGTGGCACCTTCTGTGGCAAAGACCTTCCCCTTAGGAGTGTTCTTCAACTGTGTCCCTGCCTCTGGGTCTCTCCTGGGCCAGCCTTAGGGTCCATATGTCTCAGCTGATGCAAAAGCTATCTGTGCATACAACCCTGTGATAGAGACGTTCAACTTCCCTAAAATACTTCTACAATTCCATCCTCTGACAAAATTAGCATATAACTATGTCTACAAGATGAAATATATAGTATTTTCCTTAAAATTACAAATACAGTGCATTGCATTTCTTACTTTTGTTCAAAGTCTTACCAGCCCCTAATTCTTTTATTCATGGATGCAAATTAAACTACTCAGCAAAGAAGGGGGAAAAAACCACATTGTAGAATTAATGCTACTATAATTTCTTTCCTTCTAATTAGGCTCTAAATTGCATGTGGGCTCTGGGAGACATTTGCTGCTGTCCCTCCACCCCTCCTGCAAAGCTCATGCCCTTGCTACTGCCCCACACACTTCCACCACAGCCCCTGTTGCCTGTCAGTGCCTTCTTTTCATGTCTGACTTGACTGCAAACTTTCTAGTTCAGTGTCAGGTACAGAGCTGGCACGGAATAAATGTTTGAGGAAGAAAGAAGGATGAAGTGAATAGGAAGAGGAGAAAGAAGGCATGATGTAAAAGGAAAACTGAGAATTCAATTACCTATGCTGTGGTGGACATGGCATTATTATTAAATTATAGGGTCCAGCAACTTGTGCTTTAGTCACCCCACCACCCCTGCCAGTGATCACAATTCTGACTAAAGGCTGAGCAGGACTGATTCAGAAATATGAGAGTGTAGACACAGAAGCTTCATTGTTTCCAGATTCCCGTGGGCCTCTCCATCGTAAAGGATGAAGCCTCAGTCCCACAGAGCAGGGATGGTATCTCCAGACCAAGCTTGTCAAGTGCTCTGAGACAGGCAAAGGTGAGCAAAGATGAGTGAGAGGGTAAGAGGGTGAGTGTCAGACAAAGGAGACTGCAGCATACGAAACGTGAAGGACCCAAAGCAGAGGTAGGAGACAGTGGGCCTCTGGCCAGACCCCTGGTATTGTCAAGTGAAGTAAAATTCAAGCTTTGTCCTCATGCAGACACCCCAAGGTCAAACCTAGTGGTAAAAGCTGAGCTCTGCTAAAGCAGAAAGATAAGGGGCCCAATCCTGAGATCAAGGAAGATGTCCCTGTCTGCACACAGGAAGAAAGGCTTCTTGGGGGTCAGAAAGGGAGGGGGCCCCACCCCATAATAGTGTGGTCATGCACCCTTAGGCCTCTGCAGTGGGATCCATCTTAGCAAAATGTTGTGTATGCATCTTGGGGAGGATCCATGGACCAGTCAGGTGTGAAGAAAGAAACAAGATAATTGGCCAAAGGTAAACCAAGACCCAGAAGGGCTGTCCTGATGAGTGATTAATGTCACCTCTGTACTGCACTCCTCCTCACCCAGGAAGCCCCTACTCCTCTAGGTGTGTGGCCTGCCTAGTGTCTGACTGCGCTCCTCCTCATGAGAGAAGACGCCCACACTCTCCCTTGAGTGTGTATCTCTGCCCTGCTTCTGAGTTAGATAAACAAACTGTTTTCCTGTGTGCCCTCCCATACATTGTACTGTGTCTCTAATAATAAACTTTGTACCTGTTTTTAGTTTTTGCCCCCTTGAAACATTCTTGCTTTCAAACAGGGGCAAGAGCCAGGGCCACTTCGCTTCTAGCTTCTAGCCCCTGGAGGTTTGGTGGCTAGGATTCTTGGTTTCCAGCCACGTTGTGCTGTGTTGTGCTGTGCTTAGACGCTCAGTTGTGTTCAGTTCTTTCCAACCCCATGGACTGCAGTCCACCAGGCTCCTCTGTCCATGGGGATGCTCCAGGCAAGAATCCTGGAGTGGGTTGCCATGCCCTCCTCCAGGTGATCTTCCCAACCCAGGGATTGAACCCAGGTCTCCAACATTCCAGGCAGATTCTTTACCATCTGAGCCACCAGGGAACCCCTCCATCTAGGTTAACCAGGTTTAATTCCTGGGCCGGGAACTAAAAGATCTTTCTTCATGACCACTCACTGCTCTCCCTCTAGGATCAACACAAGGGATCTAGTGTAGGATCTACACTAGATCTAAAACTAAAATGTCAGGCGGGGGATCCCAGAGACACGGGGCAATGAAACCACAGATCCCTCACTCACAGACTTGGCCCAGTCCTAAAGTGACATGGGGCCCACATCTCCCTGGGCAAGGGCTCAACTCCCCACTGCAAACCCTGGAAACTTCCTCTCCACCTGGTCCTGTCGACTTGGCTGAGCAAGCTGGCAGAGCAAAGCCATATTGCACCAGAGTTGAAATGTTTCTTCAGAAAATAAAAATCGGGTCTTGATAAAGCATAAAAATGGAAACTATTTGAAGTTTGAGAAGATTATCTGCCAGGGCTCAGGGTGCTGAAATTTCCAGTCCACCACTAGTAGAGTTTAATCCACTCAGGTTTGTCCATTTGCCCTTGGCCCTCAGGTGGCTCAATGGTAAAGAATCTGCCTACAATGTGGGAGATGTGGGTTTGATCCCTGGGTCAGGAAGATCCCCTGGAAGAGGAAATGGCAACCCACTCCAGTATTCTTGACTGGGAAATTCCATGGACAGTGCCGCCCAACGGCCTACAGTCCATAGGGTCACAAAGAGTTGGACATGCCTGAACATGCATGCTTGCTTATCTTAGACATTATGCAAAACAAGAGGAAAATGACTCCCTTGACTGAATCACTATCCCCATTTCCCTTTCTGGTTCACTTGTCTTGTCTTTGCCTATCCACCCACCATAAGGGTAGCATGACTTTCCTAGCTACTTGCAAAGTTTCATTATCCAAGGACGATTAAGCCCAAAGTGTGACTTCATCAGGGTCTACGATGTCTACTAAAGTAGAAGAAAGTTGGAGTTATGCAGACTTACTCCCAATAAAAGGGTGAGAAGCATGCATATACCTATAAACCCTGTGGCTCCACTCCCATTCAAACACGAAGGAGATTTTAAGAAAAACCTTATTGATATTTTAAAATGCAGTTAGTACATTAAACGTTAAAGTACTAACTTTTAATAGTAAACGTTACTTTTAATAGTACAAAGGAGAAATGTTTGCAAAGCATAGAGTTATCTACCAAAGTGGGATACCTTGGTTTTGTCCCTGTGTTTAAAAGGCCTATATTCCTTTCAAAGCCATGAACAAGAGAACTTCAGCTTCTGAAGTCACTGCATCTGTGACCTGAAAATATGGAGGCAGTTGTGTTGTGCTAAAAATGTGGAGTGCTAAAAGAAATAAATAAATAAAAGTAGATTTCAAAGAAACTACTGTCAAGGTGCCTCTAAGAATTAAATAGGAAAATTATTTTGACATGACACAGATACGGTTGGTGGGGGCTGGTTTGGGATGGCACAGATCAAAAAGCATAGCTCTTTGATCAGAGAATTAAGATCAAGGCTGTCTTAATTTTTTATTGAAATAAAATTTACATACTATAAATATCCCCTTTAAAGTATACAATTGAGTGGTTTTAGCATATTCAGAAACTTATATAACCCCACATATGTACTTGTATAGACTTTTCCTTACCTCCAAAAGAAATCTTGTATTCACTGAAATATAGGAATCTCCCCTCCTCTAACCCCTGGAAACCACTAATCTGCTTCTGTTTACTTTCATATAAATGGAATGTTACAGTATGTGGCCTTTTGTGTCTCACTTTTTTCACTTAGGTTAATGTAGATCAAACCAGTCAATCCTAAAGGAAATGAACCCTGAATATTCACTGGAAGGACTGATGACGAAGCTCCAATACTGTGGCCACCTGAAGCAGAGAGCTGACTCATTGGAAAAGACTCTGATGCTGGGAAGACTCAGCAGAGGAGGAGAAGAAGGTGACAGAGGATATGCGTGGATGGCATCATTGGTTCAATGGACATGAGTTTGAGCAAACTCCAGGAGACAGTGCAAGAGAGGGAAGCCTGGCGTGCTGCAGTACATGAGGTCATAAACAGTCAGACATGAAAGAGCAATGGAACAATAACAACGTTATAGCATGTATCAGAATGTCATTCCTTTTTATTTATAAGCAATATCCCATTGTATGGATATACCACATTCATTTTAATCCACTCATCGGTTGGTGAACATTTGGGTTGTTTCCATTTCTATCTTTTATTAACTATGCTGCTATGAACATTTATGTACAAGTTTTTGTGTAAGTGTATGGTTTCAATTCCCTTGAAAATGAATTCTCTTTGAATTTGTATGTATCTAAAGTGGAATTGCTATGTTATATGGTAATTCCAAAGAATCGAACATGACTGAGCGACTAACACTTTCACTTATAGTAATTCTATGTCTAAATTGCTGAAGAACTGCCAAACTGTTTTCCAAAGTGGTTATACATTTTACATTCTCATTAGCAGTGTACAAAGATTCCAATTTCTCTATATCCCTGTCAACCATTACTACTATCTGTCTTTTTCATTATAGCCATCCTAGTTTCTGTGAAGTAGTATCTCACTGGAATTTTGATTTGAATTTCCCTGATGGATAATGATGTTCAGCATCATTTCATGTGCTTGTTGACCATCTATATGTCTTCTTTCAAGAAATGCCTATTTAAATTCTTATCCCATTTTAAAACTGGGTTGTTTTTTTATTGTGGAGTTGCAAAAAATTTTTATGTATTCTGGATATTGCTCAAACTATTGCACAATTGCACTCATCTCACACGCTAGCAAAGTAATGTTCAAAATTCTTCAAGCCAGGCAGTACATGAACCATGAAATTCCAGATGTTCAAGCTGGATTTAGAAAAGGCAGAGGAACCAGAGATCAAATTGTCAACATCCGTTGGATCATAGAAAAAGCAAGAGAATTCCAGAATAACATCTACTTCTGCTTTATTAACTATGCCAAAGCATTTAACTGTGTGGATCACAACAAACTGTGGAAAATTCTGAAACAGATGGGAATATCAGACCATCTGACCTGTCTCTTGAGAAACCTGTATGCAGGTCAGGAAGCAACAGTTAGAACTGGACATGGAACAATAGACAAGTTCCAAATTAGGAAAGGGGTATGTCAAGGCTGTATATTGTCACCCTGCTTAACTTATATGCAGAGGACATCATGAGAAATGCTGGGCTATATGAAGCACAAGCTGGAATCAAGATTGCTGGGAGAAATATCAATAACCTCAGATATGGAGATGACATCACCCTTATGGCAGAAAGTGAAGAACTAAAGAGCCTCTTGATGAAAGTGAAAGAGGAGAGTGAAAAAGTTAGCTTAAAATTCAATATTCAGAAAACTAAGATCATGGCATCTTGTCCCATCAATTCATGGAAAATAGATGGGGCAACAGTGGAAACAGAGACAGACTTTATTTTGGGGGGCTCCAAAATCACTGCAGATGGTGATTGCAGCCATGAATTAAAAGACGCTTGCTCCTTGGAAGAAAAATTAGGACTAACCTAGACAGTATATGAAAAACCAGAGATTACTTTGCCAACAAAGGTCCATCTAATCAAAGCTATGGTTTTTCCAGTAGTCATGTATGGATGTGAGAGTTGGATGATAAAGAAAGCTGAGTGCGGAAGAATTAATGCTTTTGAACTATGGTGTTGGAGAAGACTCTTGAGAGTCCCTTGGGCAGCAAGGAGATCCAACCAGTCCATCCTAAAGGAAATCAGTCTGAATATTCATTGGAAGGATTGATATTGAAGCGGAAACTCCAATACTTTGGCCCCCTGATGTGAAGAACTGACTCATTTGAAAAGACCCTCATGCTGGGAAAGATTGAGGGTGGGAGAAGGGGAGACAGAGGAAGAGATGGTTGGATGGCATCACCGACTCAATGGACATGAGTCTGAGTAAGCTCTGGGAGTTGGTGATGGACAGGGAAGCCTGGAGTGCTGCAGTCCATGGGGTCGCAGAGTCGGACATGACTGAGGGACTGAACTGAACTATATGCGCCATTGCTCAGTCATGACCAGTCTCTTGTGACCCGACGGACTGTAGCCTGTCAGGCTCCTCTGTCCATGGGATTCTAAAGGCAAGAGTACTGGAGTGGGTTGCCATTTCCTCCTCCAGGGGATCTTCCCGACCCAGCGGTCGAACCCACGTCTTCTGCACCTTCTGCACTGGCAGATGGATTCTTTACCATTGTACCACCTAGGAAGCCCTTACCAGATACATTTCTTGTAAATATTTAATCCCATTCTGTGGGTTGCCTTTTTACTTTCTTAATGATGCCTTTTGAAGTACAGAAGTTTTAAATTTTAATGACGCTCAATTCATTTATTTTTCTCATTAGCTGCTAGTGCTTTTTGTGAACCTAAGAAACCACTGCCCAATCCAAGGTCACAAAGGTTTACAACTCTACTTTCTCCTAAGAGTTGTATAGTTTTAGCTCTCACATTTAGGTCTCTGGTCTATTTTGAATCAATTTTGCATATATGTGAAGTAGGGGCTCAACTTCATGCTTCTGCATGTGGATATCCAGTTGACTCATGTTTAATTTTTCTTAATGCTCAGTGGCAAGATTGTACAGGGGAGCAGAGGAAGGCTTTGCCATGAATATTGCTCCTTGTTGATGCTCATGGGCCTCAAGCACTGGCCAAATCTGACTACATGAGGACAAGATTCAAGAGGAGGGACTTCATCACCTGAGAGCTTTCCAGGGATCATGAACGCTTTCAGAACACTGAGCACATCATCCATCCCTATCATTAGCATCACCGAGTTCTTCCTGAATCAGTTAGATACAATACAACTCTTTCTGATGCTTTTATTTCAGACCAAGTGAACTGGATGCAGCAAACCTGATGTCCTGCATTTCATACTCAAGGTAAGTGAAGGAAACTGCACTGATATTACGATACTATCTACTGGACTCAAAAGGGCACCTGATAATATTGGAAATCTGGCTCCATACTGCTACAAGTATTAAGCAAGAAGGCTACTGTGGGAATTTCACAGATGCTATCAGCTAATCCTCAAAGATGCACTTACATCAAAGCTGATGATTCAGTTTCTGACCCATCACCAATACTGGGAGTAGATAAGATTCACATTAGTAGACTTTTTTTTAATGTCACAGTACAAGAGGCTATGTGAAGGCACAGAAAAGCCACAGTAAGAATATACCAAGCATCTAAGAAACAGTTCAAATTTTACAAATTGTGAATCACAAAAGACTCTCTATAATGGGTCTGCGAGTAGCAGTCTCAGAGTGTTCAGTGACTGGAAATTATAAAGTTGAGGATATACTGGTTAAAGCTGGTGGCAGGAGGGTGGGCAGTAGATAAAGGGGCAGAGTCTGGAGCTTGGATCGGAAGCCGTGTGCAGCACTCAGCAGCCAGAAAATAAAAGGGGTCATTGTACTGATGGGCAGTCTCTGGAGCAGGCAAAAAACCTGGAAATCAAGCAGACAAATAAATCAAGCGGATGTTCCCAGAGATAAGGAGTTATTTGGCCAGATGCCAAGGCAGATCAAGGCCAGGGAATAAAAGAATGTCTACACTGGTTCCAGACTCAACCCTGCTGGGTCTCCATCCATGCTTGTTTGCATGTGAGTATTTCATCCCCAACATACATTAACACACTGCCAGTCACTTTGTCTCCTAGTGCTGCTTATAAAATTCCTTGAGGTTTCTCAAAGAAGAGTCCCTTAAGATAGTGAGAATGATAATGGTGCCACTTTCTACTTTGTCCAAAAATGTCATGTGGGCACCTACACTGTCCTTGACATCTGGCACAGGAACTATTTAAGCCAACATCATTATCAGCAGCCACACACCATTTCTGAGGCACAGAACCAGGCCAGATCCTTGCAATACAGAGGACAAGGAGACTAAACAAACAGCACAAAAAGCAAATAAGAATGAAAGGTAACAGAGAATAAGAGCCAACATGAGCGATTCACATTATAAGTGGGACAGAAAAGTACAATAGGCAGATTACTATGCATTTGGGTAAATGAAACAAGTTTCACTGAGAACTGAAGGCCTGATGTAAGTCTTGAAGGAGAGGTAAGACTCAGTCAAGTAAAAAGGAATGAGGTGGTGGTATAGGGAGCAGATCCCTAGAACAAGATCTAAAGGCTGAATTCACATTTGATGCCTGGGAGACAAGGTTTTTCAGACCAGAAGACTTAGTTGAATAGCAGCAGAAGATAAATTTAGAGAGTAGCACTAAGGCCAGATAATTTGAGGGCTTTAAATCTCAGGCTAAAGAATTTGAACTTTACATTGTAGACAATGAGGAATTACTGAAAGTTACTAAAAAAGCGACAGCTTCAAGGCGACATTTAAAATGAAGCAATTATGTGAAGAGGGCTTCCCAAATGGTGCAGTGGTCAAGAATCTGCCTGCCAATGCAGTAGACACAGGAGATGCAGGTTTAATCCCTGGGTTAGGAAGATCCCCTAGAGGAGGAAATGGCAACCCACTCCAGCATTCTTGCCTCGGAAATCCCCTAGACAGAGGAGGCTGGTGGACTACAGTCCATAGGGTCACAAAAAGTCGGACAGGACTGAGCACACACACAAACTATGTGAAGACTGGAGTCTGAATCTCCCTCTTTGACAAATGAACAACCAGGCTATGTGGGGGGCCCTAGTAAGCTAAGTATAAAGGAAAGGGGGAATTGAAAAAGGACCTTCCAACAGACAATGGGTGGCTTCAGTAACTAGAGAACCCAGATGAAGCATCATTTCAAAGGGGGGCAGCCAGAGGCATGACTACTGGAGTTGCAACCCTCAGTGTAGACAATGTGGAGACGAGGTCCAGGGTGATAAGAAAGCGCTGAGAGCTGATGCCACTGGGAGCAGAAAGGAAAGGCTGTAGACTGGTGATGCTGGAAAAGAATTAAGGCAGTTCACTTGGTACAGAGGGTGAAAGAAAAGGAATAAATTGGAGATTATGTCAAGGCTTCATGCCTTATGGGAAGCAAGTAAGTAGTGTAACTGGAAGACACTGGGGAATCCAGAGAAAGATCTGCTTTGGGATAAAAATGAGTACCTCAGTGGATGAGTTTATGAGTGAGGAGTTTTCCAACTATATGAAGCTTAAGACCAAAGCTATGAAAAAAAGATAAAGGAGAAAATGTGGTCCTGGCAACCACCCACCTAGAGGCACATGAGATAATGCTGCATCCATAGAAGAAAGGCGCAGAGAGAGCTAAGGGCACAGAAACTCATGAAATATGAAAGAAGTTGTTAAAAATGACAAAAGGTCAGCTTGCTTTCCCAACACTGTATGCTGGTGTAATAAGCTGTGTGATGTCTCCAGGATTGGCTCCTAGAGTTGTGAACGGGACTTCACATGGAGGGAAGGTGGAGATGGGGTACCACATGGAGGAAATGAGCCCAGCATCACAGCCCCCTCACACTCTGTGTTCAGAGTGGGTGTTTTTCTCCCAGGGCTGAGAAGCAGCTTGATGGCTGACCTTTGCTGATTACCTCAAGAAGGATCGGTTTCCATTATCTATGTTCACATTCAAAAAATCATTCCAGGAATGATTTTATTTCATTTCCATGATATATGCTTCTTACTGTGCAGAGATATTGGCTTGGCAGCTAAATTATTTCTCCTGAACAGAAGTAAATGTCAAGTCTGGTTCAGTCAACAGGCACAGTTAAAGCATCTGCCTTCAACTTCATCACACAAGTAAACCTTGCAAATTCCCAAGATGGGAAAAAAATCAAAATAGTCATGGTTATACAGAGCTTGGCAATACGGGTGGAAACTGTGCTATCAAGTAGCCACTTTATAAAGGAAATTGAAAGTTTAGAATTATAAGATCAGAAGGTATGAAAATGTGTTCTCTCCAATATTGCATATGAATGACAACAATGATATAAAAATTTTATAGACTGGCCTTTAATTGACTTAATATTTATGAACAACCTTCTGTAGAAGTTGTAACGTAAAGCTATAAAATTATAGAAATCTTCAAGTCACTGAGTACCAAAGTGTAAGCATACATCCTTCCCAACTGGCCATATTAATTTTTCTGAAATGAAATAAAAGAGGAATATTATTTTATGAAAATCCAGTTGTGAGCGCAGAACAGAAAATATCCTGTAATAGCTTACTCAAGGTTCTTGAGGGCAGAGAACAAAGACCAACAGGTAACAACTCCTCAAGAAATGTCTGGGGACTTGGTAAACAAAGTACTTTTTCCCTCTCTTGTGCCAAAATTTTGATTGGATCTGTTAAAACAAATTTTTCAAAGTTTTTCATGGGTCAGAATTCACTGTATATTTAAAGATTCTGAAATGTATTTTACTATTACCTTTTGATACACACACACAACCCTCCCAAGCTGCTGTTCCACATTCCAATTTCTCTAGAAAGTATGATTAGGTATTATTGAATAGGCAGAGACTGTCAGTTTGGTCAAGAATATAACCCTTATCATTCTCAAGAAAATTCCAGGCACTGTCACATGGGAAACCTTAATAATTAATCCAAATCAGAGATTTAAACATAATACAAAATAATTTCTGACAAAATATGAAGAATAAGCCTGAAGAGGGGTACTTCATCAAAAGCTAATGAGGTTATTACTATTCTGCTAGGCAAATGAAAAATAACTTTAAAACATGAAAAGATCTCTAGAACTGGCAGGTGAGATCTTCTCAAACACCTCCCACCATCTTGAAGGATATGTGTTTTTTCTGGTGCCTTTACAGAGCTGGTTTAAACTCTGTTCTTAACAGAGGGATCACTCTGTTTCACCACAGCAGTTTGAGATGATGCCTGGTGGATTCAGGAGTATTATTCACTCTCTCTTTCAGCAGAAAAGAGAGGTAAAAGAGAAGGTTGAGAGAAGAGGTCACCACCTTCTAACAAAGTCTCCCAAGGACTGAAGGACTCTCTAAGTTCCTCTTGGAGGTAATAAGGAGCAACCAAATCCTTCACAGCCTCAGTTTTTTCTCATTCTCACTTTGATTCCAAATATCTCAAAAATCCCACTAAGAGTTTAATGTACTAGGACATAGAGGAAATATAATTGTGAGGCTTGAATAAAATCAGAAGCCACTAAATATTCCTATATATTAAGCTTAACAATTTGGAGCAAAGGGCAGCAAAACACCCTTGCTACTCACTGATTTCTACTCCTCACTGAGAATCTCTGCCTCCCTCCCACCACTACACCCCTTATGTTGACTCAACACATCTCCCTAAAGACCAGCAATCTCATGGTGGAATTTGACCTAAGTTCCCTTCATAAGACAACAAAAAGACATTTAAAATACAATCCTTCCCTCAAAATTGTCCAAATTTCAATGCATTTACTTATTTGCCAGTCAGTATAGACTTTTAGATCCTATGATCTTCTAACTTACTCATTTTATCCTATTATTTCATTTTTTACTTTGACCATCTTCAATTCACTTAATTAATTATATTGTAGTATTTATTACATATTATATTAAAATAATTTATATCATTAAAATATTAAATTATAATGTTTATATAATTATATTGTTAAAATATAACATTCATTATATTATATAATTATACTTTATTATAATTATTATAATTGCCTAAGAAATTTAAGTATTTGGGGTACTTTCATAAGCAGTTACTTGGTAAAAAATAAAGAATTTTTCTTTATTTACAATTTTCTTGAAGCTATTTTTTTCTCCCTTATTCCTCTATTCTGAGACCTGTTTTGCTGATCACACAGTTAATATAACAGTATACAAAAGTGACACAATGTTGGTGCTTCTGGTCAAGATGACCAGATTTATCCTCCATCTGAAACAACTCTCAAAAAGGACAGAAATTTGAATGAAACAACAGTTTGCAAGACACTAGAGGTTAAGCAATGAAGGAAAGGGACACATAAGAGCAGAGAAATAAAGGACAAGTCCTATTCTCCCTAAGTTTACTGCACTGAGAGCTTTAAGGCCATGTGTGGTGCAGCAGGGAAGATCTCTCAAGGTTTCAGCTTAGTATCCCATGATCTTTAGATCTTTAGATCATAGGATACTAATGAGGAAATTACCTGAGGCCAAGGGAAAAACTACCCGGAGGAATTAGAGGTAATAGTTTTGGACATGCACACAGGAACACAGATGTTCCTGTTTCCACCCACCCAGACAGGAAACCCTCAAGGTTGTATAGAATGCATATAAGGATCTTGCCTCAATACCAAAATTAATCAGTCATAGACTGAGCACTGCTCCAGTCCCAACTAACAAACCATAAAAAGATTTGAAAGAATCAGAATGTTTTCAAGCAAAATGACCATATCTCAGAACAAACCTCAAGATTTATAGGAATTCCAATATATCCAATCCCTAGCCAATAGTCACAATGTCTGATATTAATCAAAAATCAGCATACATACAAACAAGAAGGAAAACATAACTATAAGGTAGAGATAAGTCAATCAATTGAAACTGACACAGAACTAACAGATGATGGCATATCAAAACCACAATAAGATAAGCCAAAGATGTACATTATAAACACTAAAGCAACCACTAAAATAATAACATGAAGAAATATGGTTAACATCAAGAAGTAGTAAAATAGAATCATAAAAAATGCAGTAATACAAAAGAAAGCTCAAAAGAATATCAGGAAAGAAGAATATATAGGATAGAGAACAGATATTAATATCACAGTGATTTAAATCTAACCATATCAATAATCACATTAAGTGTAAATGATATAAATACTCCAACTAAAAGGCAGATATTATTACAACAGATTAAAAATGCAAAATCCACTTATACGATGTGTATAAGAAATGCACTTTCAATGTAAAGCAACAAATAGGTTAAAAAAGCAAAAGGATGAGAAAAGATAGACCGTGTTAACATATGTCAGAAGGAAGCCAATGTGGCCCTATTAACACCAGACAAAGGAGCTTTCAGAGCAAAATTTATTACTAGTGATAAAGAAGTTCATTTCATAATGATAAATGAATCAATTCATCAAAAGAGATATAAGAATCCCAAACATTTATGTACCTAATAACACAACTTCAAAATACATGAAACAAAAGCTGATAGTATTGCAAGGAGAAACAGAAAAACTCAAAATTGTAGTTGGAAACGTCAACACTCTTCTCCCAATAATTGTTAGAAGCCATAGATATAAAAGACTGGAACATCATAATCATCCAACAGGATCTAGTTGACAAATTTGGAATATTTTACCCAATAAGAACAGAATACACACCCTTTTCAAAGGCACACAGGACATTTACTAAGACAGACTATACAGTGAGTCATAAGTCTCAACAAGTTTAAAATGATATACAAATAATATACAAAATGTGTTCTCTAACCACAGTAGAATTAAGTTATAAATCAGTAACAGAAGGATCTCTGAAAAATCTCCAAATATATGTAATCTAAATAACACACTTCCAAACAACTGATCAGTTAAAGATGAAATAAAAAGAGAGACTAGAAAGTGTTTTTAACCAAATGAAAATGACAACAACTATGTAAGAATCTGCAAGATGACATGAAGTTAATGCTTAAGGGAAATTTAATAGCATTAACCCCTATATTAAAAACAGCACTACACACCTATATTATTCTCAAGTCACTGACTTCTGCTTCCACTTAAAGAAGCTAAACAAAGCATGTTAAATACAAAGTAAGCAAATGAGAAGCAATAATTCATATCAGAGTAGAAATCAATCAAATAGAAGATAGAAAAACCAGGAGTATCAATGAAACCAAATGCTGGTTATTTGAGATCAATAAAATTGATAAATATTCAGCCATACTTATCAGAAGAAAAAAACACAAGACACAAGCTGCCAACTATCAGGAAAGAGAGAGGTAATTACAGAGTTTGCAAATAATTAAAGGATGATGAAGGAATGTATACACAATTTTAGGCCAATAAATTTGCCAACAGAGACAGAATGGGCATATTACTTCAAATATCACAAACTTCCAAAGCTCATTCAAAAAAAAAATACAGATAACCTCAATAACTCCATTATTGCTTAAGTTATTAAATTTGTATTTTTAAACTTTTACCAAAATAAAATTCCAAATTCAAACAGTCTCACAAGTGAATTACATTCCACCAATTATTTAAGAAATTACTACAAATTGATGTCACTAAAAGCATTATTCATAAAACAACAAAGTTGAAAGCTGGAATTTGTCAAATCAAAAAGGTTTCCATTCTTAAAGACATTATTAAGAGAATGGAAAAGGCAAGTGACCAACTGGGAGAAAATATTTACACATTATGTTTCAGATAAAGGTTTGTATCCCAAATACATAAAACCTCTGTAATGTGAAAACCAACAACTCAGTTCAGAAACAATAAGTCCAAAAAATTTAAGCAGACATTTCATCAGAGAAGATATTCAAATAGCAAATATGCACACAAAGAGATAACCTAACACCATTAGTCACTGGGGAAATTCAAACTAAAACCACAATGAGATACCATTATATTTCTTTAATAATGGTAAAAAAATAATTTTTCAAAAAGTCAAAACCAAGTGTTGTCAAGAATGTGGAGGAACTGAGGCTCTCATATACTACTTGTGAGAAAATATTATGGCAAAACTATTTTGAAAAGTTTGACAGTTTAAATGTATATTCATTATAAGCTTCAGGCATTCTACTTGGTGATACTTATGCAAAAGAAATGCAAACATATTGGCTAAAAATATTTGTACATAAATGTTCATAGCATTTTTATTTGTAATGGAAACAACCCAAATGTACATCAAAAGTGACTGAGTAAATGAACTGCGATGTATCCATACAAACTAGACAGCAAAAACAAGGAATGAATTACTGATACACACCTACATGAATGAGTCTCCAAATAATAATTTTGAAAAAAAGAAGTCAGTCAAAAGAGCACCTACTGCACGATTTCATTTACAATGACATTCTAGGAGACGTAAACTAATGGACTGGGACAGAAAGCAGATCAGTTGTCTAGGGGGATGGGGAGAAGCAGGTGTGAAGATGACAAAGGGGTGGGAGAAAACTTTTAGGGATGATGACTCTGCTTATTACCTTGATTGTAGTGACAACTTCACGAATGTGTATACATTAAAACCTGTCATTTTGAATACTTCAAATGTGTGTCATTTCTTTAATGTTAATTATACTTCAATCACTTCAGTTCAGTCGCTCAGTAGTGTCCAACTCTTTGCAACCCCATGAACTGCAGCACATCAGGCCTCTCTGTCCATCACCAACTCCCAGAATCCACCCAAACCCATGTCCATCGAGTCGACGATGCCATCCAGCCATCTCATCCTGTCGTCCCCTTCTCCTCCTGCCCTTAATCCTTCCCAGCATCAGGGTCTTTACCAGTGAGTCAGCTCTTCGCATCAGGTGGCCAAAGAATTGGAGTTTCAGCTTCAACATCAGTCCCTCCAATGAACACCTAGGACTGATCTCCTTTAGGATGGACTAGTTGGATCTCCTTGCAGTCCAAGGGACTCTCAAGAGTCTTCTCCAACACCACAGTTCAAAAGCATCAATTCTTTGGTGCTCAGCTTTCTTTACAGTCCAACTCTCACATCCATACATGACCACTGGAAAAACCATAGCTTTGACTATACGGACCTTTGTTGGCAAAGTAATGTCTCTGCTTTTTAACATGCTGCCTAGGTTGGTCATAACTTTCCTTCCAAGGAGTAAGCATCTTTTAAGTTCATGGCTGCAATCACCATCTGCAGTGATTTTGGAGCCCAGAAAAATAAAGTCAGCCACTGTTTCCATTGTTTCCCCATCTATCTGCCATAAAGTGATAGCTCGGATGCCATGATCTTAGTTTTCTGAATGTTGAGCTTTAAGCCAACTTTTCCACTCTCCTCTTTCACTTTCATCAAGAGGCTCTTTAGTTCTTCTTCACTTTCTGCCATAAGGGTGGTATCATCTCCATATCTGAGGTTATTGATATTTCTCCTGGCAATCTTGATTCTAGCTTGTGCTTCATCCAGCCCAGCATTTCTCATGATGTACTCTGCATATAAGTTAAATAAGCAGGGTGACAATATACAGCCTTGATGTATTCCTTTTCCTATTTGGAACCAGTCTGTTGTTCCATGTCCAGTTCTAACTGTTGCTTCCTGACCTACATACAGATTTCTCAAGAGGTAGGTTAGGTGGTCTGGTATTCCCATCTCTTTCAGAATTTTCCACAGTTTATTGTGATCCACACAGTCAAAGGCTTTGGCATAGTCAATAAAGTAGAAATAGATGTTTTTCTGGAACTCTCTTGCTTTTTCGATGATCCAGTGGGTGTTGGCAATTTGATCTCTGGTTGCTCTGCCTTTTCTAAAACCAGCTTGAACATATGGAAGTTCACGGTTCACGTATTGCTGAAGTCTGGCTTGGAGAATTTTGAGCATTACTTTACTAGCGTGTGAGATGAGTGCAATCGTGCGTTAGTTTGAGCATTCTTTGGCATACTTCAATAAAACCATTAAGAGAAAATCAACTGACAGAGCCAGTTATGTGTTATGGTCAACTCTATGCCCAGGATCAGGAAGAGGAACTAAACCTATCTCTACAATACTCTTGTTGCCTGAGATATACTTCATAAAGGGCTCCCTAGTGGCTCAGTGGTAAAGAATCCACCTGCCAATGCAGGAGATTCAAGAGATGTGGGTTGAATCCCTGGGTTGGGAAGAATCCCTGGAGAAGGAAATAACACCCCACTCCAGTATTTTTGTCTGGGAAATCCCATAGACAGAGGAGCCTGTGCAGGCTACACAATCCATGGGGATCACAAAAGAGGATGACATGACTTAGCAACTAAACAACAACAAACAATACTTCATAAAAATATGTGTGACAGGAAGACTGCCTGCACATAAGGACTATTTACTAGACAGAAAATTTCATTAAATCAATATTTGAAATTGTAACATGACTGAAACAACCTCCTCTCTCAAATATTCTTTGAACATTCCTTCCAAACTCTAAGACAAACCACAAAAAAATCTCATTTCCCATTTTTCTCTGACTCACTGTGTCCACTCTGAAATAAAATACGGCTGGCAAGGTGGAAGTCACAGATATGCCATCTCCCTAGGATAATTTTTCATCTGCATAGTTAACTGAGTTTTTGCCTGGAAAACAGATAAAAATAGGAAAATTCCTAACTGTTCCACATCAGCACGTATAATTTACCAATGTCACAATCTGTCTAAAAAATCTGTTAAGTGCAAACGGCAAAGTCTCTGCCAGTTCTAGCCTCCTTGTTATAAAAACCACAATGAAATATTGAAGAACTACTCTCTGAAATTCCCCTGAACAGTAATATACTATGTATTCATTGTTTTTCTGTTTGATTTAAGCCATATTTTTTTGGTTATTTAAATAATACAAGTGGAAATAAAACATAGAGTGAACTATATAACTAAACAGCCAATAATTTAATAGTTTTTAAAAAAATAGTATATCAGTTACCCAAAATGTTAGGATACTTCTTTGGCTTAGCAGTGTTATGAGTGAGTCTGCAGAAAACTTTTGCATACATAAAGGGACACAGCAGATGGCATTTAACCTAACATAAAGACAGCCCTTCAACTTAACACGTCTATAGTAGGCACTAAAATTGATAGAAACCCACAGACACATGCCCAGAAATCTCAGAAATTCAAATAAATAATAAATAAATGTCCACATCAGGATTCATCAGGTTATATTTAGAAATAAAAAGTAATAGCTTTACAAAATATTGGAATAAAATCTGTTATTCACATATTGAGGTACCCAGTGGTGTGTTGGTAAATGTTCAATAACTCGCTTGAGGGAAAGGGAGTAAGTCCTGGTTTGAAGCATTTGTCAGTTTCTGTGGTATAAACACCCCTACCATGGCTGATTTCACCAAAGCAAGTTGAAAAGAAGCACACAGTCGGCGTTCCTAAGTTTGAGCATAGCTAGGACAAGCATCCCACTGGAAACATCTCATGTATGAATATAGCTAACTCTAACCCTGTAATAGAAGCAAACTAAGTTTCTAGGAATTGCCTGTGCATTTTATTCTCTGTGGAAGAATTTTCAATTCTGAAACTACCTTTTAACATACATTTTCACCTGAAAAAAAAAATTATCTTTAGGATGCAGGAGACATTATCCATCATCAAATAAATTTGAGGTTTCTTAATATTGAGGCATTCAACAAATCGTATTTTTTTTCTCTAACAGGAATCTTTATAACCCTCAAAGTGGATTCAAATTAAATGCTAATTGTGAGTTTCCAAAAAAGTTCAAAGGCAACAAACAAGACACAACATTGTCATACTGGTTTTAGACAAAGATTAACTTAAGGTAACTTGTTAGTCAAGGGGAAGATGGCGAGGATCAAGTTAAACATATCTGTCATCACAGAACTTGTGTGCCCCACCTTGAAGCAGAGGCATGGCGATATGTTTATAATTTTCATTCAGGGGGAGGGATGTTTTGCAATAATAGGAATTAGAAGAGGGAGGTCAAAAGCCATCTTTTTGTGGTGTTTTCCACAAAGAGAGACTTTCTTCAAAGCGTAACTGTAGAGGGCAAACTAACAGAAGGAAATAAGCTTATCAAACTGGAAATTCAACAAAGGGGAAAAAAGCAAGAGCAACAACGGCTCTGGCATTTCAACACAACCTTAGCAAAGAAATAATAAAAGGAGTAACAAAAGAGCAGACATATACCCAAGTTCTGAGTCTGACTGCAGCTGGAGCACTGAGGGGTCTGTGTCCCACTGCAGGGTCCTAATCGCGCAGCACAAAGGAAAAAGAACACAGAGAATTAACAAAAGGGGCGGGAAATAAACCAAACCAAACCATGTCATTCATCAAGGCAACAGCATATACAATACATACACAGAACATCTCCCCACTCTGTCACCCCCACAACCCCCAGGAGCCAGGAAGACCCCGTGAATATCAAGGGACAAGAGAACGCAAGAAGTTGTCCATCCTTTGGAACAACTGCTTGATACTGGAAGCTACAGCCGTTTTTCATGGAAGGAAACCCAGAGCTAAATATTCAAAATATTCAACCACCCACACACACACCCTTTTCATTTTTTTTTTGTTCTATACTGAAGCATGATTGACTGGAGCATGTAAACTGCTTCATGTGTACCCCAGAGCCAAGCCACCCCAGGGAGCAGCAAGCATTCCCCACACAGTGATGGCGATCAACTGCAAGGGGTCGAATGGGCCAGAGTAGAAGCATCTGGGGAGGCTGGGCCAGGCAGAGCATGACTGCAGAGCCTGGAGAATAACTGGCTTCCTTGGGTCAGTGACTGCAATTACAGTGCATTAGATTTCGAGGCTCATGGGTATTTTGGTTTCTTATGTATTACACCAAGATGGTCACCAACAACAATATCCTTCGTCTAGGAAGATGCCAGGGATGTCTTACGTCTTCTAAGTACTTCACAAGAGCTAGCACAAAGTATCAATGGTTACTAAGGTTACCAATAGTAACCTTGGTACCAAGAGTTATCAACTTCCCTTGTTATTTCTCCACCACATAAAAGGAGCTCTTCCATGAACAGACTGCCCACAAGGACCTTTCCCAGGTAGGCCCTTTAAATTTCCTGCATGTTATGTAGTTAACAGGTGAGTCAAGCTTAAGTACCTGGGAGGCAGCCAATGGACAGCAGGGACTTTGGGGTCAGGCACCTGAGATTCAAATCTTGCCTCTGTGACTTACCAGCTCTGTGACAGTTCTCAACCCCGGCACCCTCGTGCTTACTCTGAGAGCGGTTCATGGACCGGGAGCATCAGCATCTCAGGGAACTTGCTGGAAATGCCGAGACTCAGATCTCACCCAGACTCATTGACTCTGGACTACAGTTTAATAAGGCCCCAGGTGATCTGTGGGCATTTTGAGGTTTGAGAAGCCCGCTCCGTTTCCTTGCCTGTAAGGATTTCCCATGGCTTATGCGACAATTCATGACCTGGCCTGCAGCTCTCTTTGCAATTCATCTCTAAGGGCTGGCCTCTCCTTCACATAGTTTGTTTTTGTTTTTTTCCCTAAAGAGCCACGTGGCTCACGCTTCTGCTTAGTTTCTGTCTCAGCACAAATGTCACCTGACCAGAGAGGCTTTCCTTCTCTCACCACCTACCGCAAGCAGCACTTCCTTGCCACTCTTCATCCTGTTCTCTTATCCTGCTTTACTTTCTTCATAAGGTATCCCTACCTATGGTTTTATTATACATCAGTGTATTTACGACTGCTCGCTGTTTAACTCTGGACTTAAGTCTCAAAATAGCAGGAAGAGCTACATCCCTAAATTATAAGAATATGCCTAGGCCCATGCCCAGCATGCATGTTTATTTTTCTTGATTTTTTAATTGCAGGATAATTGCTTTATAATGTTGTATTGGCACACAACAATGCAAATACAGCTGCCATACAACAATGCAAATCAGTTATAACTCTCTCTCTATATCCCCTCCCTCTGGAGCCTCTCTCCCACCCTGCCCCCCATGCTACCCCTCTAGGTCATCACAGGCAGCCAGGCTGGGCTCCTTCTGATATATAGCAGCTTCGCATTAGCTGCCTATTTCACATATGGTAGTCTATATATGTCAGTGCTGTGTTCTCAATTTGTCCCACAGCGCATGCTTATATAATACAACAATAGTTGAACAGATGGATGGATGGTTTCTCTTTAGTTTTCTATAGGGATTGCATGCAATTACACCTATATAGCACAAAGTAGGTATTTGATAAACAGTAGCTGTTTTTACTAGGCCACATTTACTGTGAAAGTGAACTATCTACTATATCTACTACCAATGTTTCTTTGAGAAAACGCCCCACCTGTGTAATGGAACCCACCTAAGCACCTCCTGCAGAGGTATCAGAACGCAGTTTCTAAGCTCCTCTTGTAAGTTCTGGTTATGCTCTTGTCCTCTGACCTAAATGCACTGAAAGATGACAACTAAAGTCTGGTGAGAACACTAACTGGTCCCTGTTTCTTAGACCAGTGCTTCTCTAACTTTACTGTCTGAGCCACCAAGGAGGCCCAGTGTTTCTCAAACTTTAATGCACAGGTATCTGGGAATATTGTTTAAAACACCGATCCTGATTTAGTAGGTCTGGGGTGGCTTGAGATTCTGCATTTCTGACAGCTCCTAGCGGGGCAGATGCTGCTGGGCTGTGGACCACACTTCGAGTAGTAAGGTCTGGACTTAGATCAGTGGTTTTCAATCTCTGACATGAATCAGAATAACTGGGAGGGACTGTTAAAATACAGATGCTGATCCTCAAGCCCAGAAATTCTGATTTGAGTAGCTCTGGGCTGGGGCTGAGAATCTGTATTTCTAACAAGTTCCCAGGTAATGCTCAAAGCTGATCCTAGAACCACCTTTACAGAATAGCTGGGCTAGACTACTGCTTCCACTAGTTGGCAGGCAGAAAGGATCACTGATCCTCAAATATATCAGTATCTAAACAAGTGATTCACACACGCTGGCCTAAAGCACAGGCCACTTTCAAGCCAATGAAATCAGAATGTTTGGGGTGGGACCCAGGCGTCCAGATTTTTTGAAACTCTCTCATGTGCAGTCAGGGGTGAAAACTGCTGCTGTGTGCTCATTCTCTGCCCAAGGAAAGCAGCTCTTCCTGGCTCTGGACCCTAGTTCCACCACTTCCTTTCAAATGATGGAAGTGATCAAATCCATTACAGTGATTCACCCTTGCTGTTCACCTATCTCTAGGGTCCAAACCTTTTATCTTTATGGATACTTCGTTGGCTATAGACAGAGGAGTGGCCTCTGGCTCTGGCTGACTGTGAGAAGCATTCTCTCATAAGGGCTGGGATCAGCTCCTTTGCGCTCAGGTTTATGATGGGACAATTTTGGGGCCTTTTTCACTCTTCTCAGGCAAGGGAAGAGTGTGGTAGCTCCCAGGTGGTCACAACTGTTCTATTATTTACCTAACCCACCTGAACACACTGCACCCTTAAAGTAAGACTACTAGATCTGATAAGTTATATTTTAGATGCCAAGTCATCAATCTGTCACAGGAATAGCAAATGCCAGGCTGAGCAATTATACAAGCCTGACGAAGTCTTCTCCCTTGAAGATTGACTTCCTGGGAAGTCAGACTTTAGCAGTGTCTTTAGAATAAGTGAAGATGAATATTTAACTATTAAAGCTTCTCCCTGTCCTATGCCCATCATGTCCACATTTTATAACAGGACTAGACCACCCCTCACTGCTGACAGAGCCTCCACTTTCCCTAATTTCTTGGGATGACCAACAGAACCCGTTTTGATGAATGTAATCTTTAATTCTGTCAATTAGATTTTGTCTATAGTTCCTGTCTGGGAAACCATCTTGGTTTTGTTTGCTCATTTTTAAGAGTTGTAGTTGTCTGTTCTGACCAACTGTAGGTTGATTTCTTAGGTTAACTCTCTGAGGATCCACAGGAGGATTTTTTTTCATGAGGAAGCTGCTACTCGCACAGATATTGAATAACCCAGTGATTTCTAACCTAATGTGGCATCATTGTGGCTCAATGGCCCTACGATTGGATTGGCAGTTCTGGACACACTTTAAGGTCACATTTCCCAACTTGTTTCAAACTTCTAGATACAGAATCTTCCCACACCATGGTAAATAATCACTCATTTATTGGACACTAAACATGTCAAACAGTGTAGCCTCTGGTATCTCATCCAAAAAGGCCTACCATGTAACAGTTAATAATCTGCAGAACAATCTGTTTTTCAATATTTCTTTTAAAGAAAAAGAATATGCAAAACACCAAAATTATTCAAACTAGCAGTGAACCCATTAAGAGACAAACAGAAGTTTATATCACACCCTTTTACTCATTCATTACTATCCAGCTTCCTACAATAGTCTCCCTTCATTGGCCCAATCTTATTTGCTCAGTTTCAGTTTATTAGATAGAAGGAAGTAAAAATTCAGACAAAACAAAACAATCCCTGGCCTTCCATGGAAAGCATAACTTAGAATGATGTCTGTGTTGTGTAACCACACTCTCTGATGAGTGGTTATTTTCTTCCTGTTCAGAGCACGTTGGTAGTTTCCAGTCTTCTTCCCATTTTCTTAGACTCCAGAGTAGATAGTCTTAATATTCTTCCCTTAAAGAGCATCTTTGCTCTTACCTTTTTTTGGTTTTGGTTATAAGAAGGAGATGTCTGATAAATACTTGGAAGGTAGTCATTAAGAACTATCATTTGAAAAAAAAAATAAGAACTATCATTTGCCATTTTGATTCTACTTGTTTGACTTAGTATGAACAGAATGCTAGATTTCTAATTTTAAAAACTAGATATGCAGCAAGCAACAAGGATTTACTGTACAGCATAGGGAACTATAGTCAATATCTTGTAATAACCTATACTGGAAAATAATTTCAAAAATAACATACGTGTATATGTATAACTGAATCACAAAAAGAAGAATTATATTTTTTGAAATTTAGTAATGTTTATCTTTTTGCCACTTTTTCTAAATGTCCTATGGACATCGAATAACAACATATGAAATACAAAATTTTAAATATATTTGTGTAGGCTATAAGATTAATATAAATAGAAATCTATCATATTTAAATTATTAATGACATCATTCAAGATGCTCCTAATTTTTCTGCACTTGATATTCTCAGAAAAATGTTAATATGTCTCACTGTGATTATATACTTTTTTCTTTTCCCTTATAGTTCTTCTGATTTTTGCTTTCTGTATCTTTGTTTCTTTATTGTTAGGTGTCTAATGGTTTATGATGTCTATCCTCTTAGTGAATTGTACCTTTTATCATTAAAAATATTCATCTTTGTTTCAATTAAAAATAAATAAATAAATTTAATTAGAAAAGGAAAATCTAATAAAAAAAATTTTTTTAAAGAACTGTCATTTGCAATGTTAATATTCAATGTGGCTGAGGCACTCCCATCTACTGTTGGTGACATTTTAAATTAGTACAGTTCTTTGGGAAAGCAACATGCCAACGTGGAGCAAGAATCACAAACACAGAATTACTCTGGAGCTCGTTTCACTTCCAGGAACTCAGCCTATGGAAATAAAACAGCACAAGTGGTAAATAACAAAAATGATGATGATGAAAATGATGACCACTAAACCATCAAACCCCATGGCTTATTCTTGTTTCTCATATTTGATCTCTATGATTCTGGTGACTATTGGCTCCTTCATAAGCATGTTATTTCTTTTAGTGTTCCTGACCCTAAAAACCATGTCTTTTACACTTCTCATTATACTTCTGGAAGGGTCCTTATTCTTTCCATTCCTTAAAGACAGACATTCCCCAACCAGAGTAATTTCTTCTCCCCTCACCTCTATAGCTACAGATGATCTCAAAGATGCCCACATATCATCTGCAAAAGATAACTCTAAAGTCCTCATCACCCTTGAGCTCAAAGTTCCTCCTTTTCACATGTTTTTTGGGCATATCCATCTGTAACACCAAAAGCATTTAACCTTTTCTTGCTTCATCAGGCTTTTCTTTCCTTCTCTAGCACCACAATTCTCATTCACATTTTCTGTCCTTTTTATCAGATCAATGGCTCCCCCAAACACATCCTCAAATCTTGAAAGCATTACAAAAATGCAGTGGTCTAGACCTCAACTCAGATCTATGCTTTAGGTATCTGTATTTTTAGTAAGTTGCCAGGTAAATTCAATATATTCCTGGCTCCAAATATAGGAGCTAGGAATCTCAAATACCTCCAAGGCCATATCCCAGATTCTGATGTATTTTCATACTGTCTCCTTCATACACATTCTACACCTCACATGTCTCCTCTCTCCCACATCTCCCTCTGTATTATCTGGAATGCCCTTTCTCCCATCTCTACCTGTCCAAAGCATAGCCACTATTTAAGACCCAACTCAAATGCCTTATTCTCTAAATCTATTTGTCCTCAATTACCTCATTCACAAATAGCTTGTCTCTCTATGGGACTGCACTTCTTATCTCACAGTTCTCTTTGCCAACCTGAAATCCACTTGACCTCAATAGTAGCCCTGCATCAAACTTTAAAACCAAGTACAGATGGTCTGAAGGATACAACGAGCACTGTTACAAAGCCCAGGGGCCTCAGCACCAAGACAAACACACTGTTAGTCCCATCTGCCTTTCTGCCCTGAGCCCAGTAACTGGTTTCTGCCTTGTTTCTGCTAGGAAATTCTCGCTTTGTATTTAAGTGCTCTAACCACTGCCAACAGCTCCCCTTGAGCAAAGGCTGCTTCTGGCAACTAGCCCAGCAACCTTGAACTACCCAGCTTTTACCTGGGTCCTCATCTCTCCACTCATCCCGCACCCATTGCATTCAGGTTTCTGCAAACTGTGCATGTGCATAAGTATGTAAGCACACGCACACACATACATACACACCCACACGCCCCTACCTCAATAAATAAATTTACCAAGTACCTAATATCAAGACCTAATGTCAAGACTCTAGGTAAGGTAGTAATGAATCAAAAGCAGTTGTCCCACAAGAATATACAAATTAACTGTATCTGGGAATAATGCTTCATGATATTATTGCTCACCTCTATGAGTACCAATATTTGAGAGCTGTAACTACATAGAAACATATCCTCAGATGGCTTGAAATTAAATATGTCATTTACTGGAAGTGGGATCTTTAGAAGAGAGAAGAATTCCTTCATTGTTGTATTCCTTGCAGGTCTAGCATTTATTGTGTTGTACGATAAACTCTTAACTGTTTATTGAATGAATGTGGCGAACGAATGAACAAATGAATCGTCCTTACCAGCATTTTCTGCGGATGGGTATTAAGTGTGAGGGCAAGTTGGTTCCCTAAGAAACAGTTTTTACTTTCTTTATGTAAAAAAAAATGAGAGAATACATCAGGGCATGTCTGCCTGATTTCCTTCATCTCTGCAAGCCACTTCTGAAGAACTCAGTCTGTGTGGCATGATGCCATCACATGGTTCCAGAAGAATTTTCAGACTTACTTCCCTACTGAAGAAGGAAAGCCTATCTTGGAAAGGCTGACCTCAATGCATGAATGGATAGAGAAGTTGTGGTGTGCACACACATACATATAATTAAATATTATTCAACCATAAAAAATGAGGAAATCCTACTGTTTGTGACAACATGAATGGACCTTGAAGACATTATGGTAAGTGAAATAAATTAGAAAAAAAACAAAACTATGTAATCTCAATGACATGTAGAATCCAAAACAAACAAATTCATAGAAAAAGAGATCAGACTTGTGGTTACTAGAGGCAAAGGGTAGGGATAGGGAAAATTGGATGAAGGTGGTCAAAAGGTGCAAACTTCAGGTTATAAGTAAGTACTAGGACTATAATATACAGCAGGATAACTAAAGCTGACACTGTTGTATAATATATAGGAAAGTTTCTAAGAAAATAAATCTAAGAGTTCTCATTGCAAGGAGAAATTGTTTTTTCTTTTATTCATTCTGAGCTCATCAACTTTTATTAGTCCCTGAAGCAACCACATTGGAGCCCAACTTTTTACCTTCTTTTCTCTTTAGGGTAGAAAGGCTGCTCAAGGGCAGGGTACCAAGCTCCTCTGAGTCCCAGAGTTTTTCTGGACTCTTGCTTCACATGTCTTCTATGTCAAACAAGTCACTAATCACTAAACCGATAAAGAAAAGTTTGGGCCAATGTGAGCACAGTGCACAACAGAAAATCTCCAGTCAATGTCATCCCCAATCTGTTTCTCTAAATGCCATTTCCAAAAGGAATACATTGAATAACAAAGACATTTAAAAATCCATCATATCACTCAGCCTGTCAAAATCATTAATGTGATGTCAATTAATTAAGAATGACATTTAAATAATGAGTTAATGTTTTACTTTCCAGTCTCAATGATTTCCTTACTTTGGACTGGCAGTGGTGATGATAAAGATTTTCTGATGTCAGAAATGAAATTGGAACAGCGCAATACATACTTGCACCAAGCCTCTTTCTTAATTTACTATGTGAGCATCTTCCCTCTATTGGCTAATAGCAAAGCCCTAACAGGGAGCTCTGACACAGGCCACTCTGAGTCACACAGAAGTCCATCTGTGCTGGACTCAAAGAGAAATGCAAGACTTCCCATCAGAAAGAAAGAAAAATGTGTTTTCCCCAAATCTTCCATAAAGGACCTGCTATCAAGCAAGTTGTCTCTCTGGAAGAAAGCTCAGCAACTCTTTGCTAAAAATAGATGCTTACCCTGTTACTATAACCATATGGTTATATACAGTACTCTCTGCCTGACAAAATAGCAACAATTTTTAACTAGTCAGTCCATGTGCTACATAAAGAAAAAAATCCTATAGTATACACTTTATTTTAATTTGCAAAGAGAGTGACTTTTAAACAGCCTCGAATCAGTGATTTTCAGCCTCTCTGAAATCCAATTAGCTGGTAGCAAGCATCCTGTCAACTCCTCTTTACATCAAGATAATTTAAGGAATTTTGTATATACAAAATATTAATAGTCTTACTAAATTTCCCCCAAGGTTTTGCATTATTGAATTGTACTTTTTCACCTTTACTAAAACCTCCCTAACGTCTTCCCTTTAGCCTGTGAGTCATCAGAGCACCTTAAAAGATGGGGATGGTTTCACCAAAAAGAGGTAAAAATCCTTTGAGGTTCATAGAGTGCCAGAGAATCCAATGGAGTCCAATTGTGGAGGAAGTTGAAAGTCCTGAGGATTTTGTGTTGGGCATTAAGTCATGGAGCCCTTGAGCACACTTTCCTCTCCTCAAATCACGAGAAAAATGTGGTGACTAGGTGCAGCCAGTACAAGTTGACCATGAATAAATTATTCTAATTGCCTTATTCGTGATTTCACTAGGCAATAAGTGGATCAGGGAAAGGTAGAGTTTATTAAATATCTAAATTTTACCCAAAATATTTTTTCAATATAAAACAATATGAACTATATGGAAGCCTACCGTTCAAACTGAATAGCAGAGTATCTGCAGACATCTGTTTCAGTTCTGGTCTGGTGTACACACGAAGCTAGAAGCCCGAAAGAGCCCTAATCCACTCACTCTATACTTCTGTTCTCCTGCTAAGGGTTTTAGAAGACACTTCTGTTTCTGCTGCATCTAAGGTCCCCTTGGGAGAGGCCTCACCTCTCTACAGAAAATCAAGGATATAAGGGTTTTAGCTGATAGGTGTTGACAAGCTGGGAAGACAGGCATCAATTTTAATATAATGGGATTATGTTGGGAGCAACTGGGGAAATCTGAACATGGTATACATAGTAGATAAGTTGCAAATGTACTGAAATGGAAAAATAGAAATAAATAGAAATACTTGAATAGAAAAGCAAGTTCTTCAATTTGCACAGTATGACACCATTTATCATATATATGATGACATACATCTTGTGTGAAAGAATATACACTAAGGTATTAAGAATGCTAATGCATATTCTTCGTAGGAACATAATTTTTTTCTACTTTTTCTCATTGATCTTTTCTAATTGTATAAAATGAACTGATATTATTTCTATAATAATAAGAGATTATTAAAAATAAATAGGGGGTGCTTGAGTGTCCTTGACTGATTGGAAGGTAGAACTTAGTGATGGTATTAAGGCCATAGATGGTCCAAAAGGAAGATAGAAATCAATCATATTACTGTATTACTATCCATCCACCCAAGCCACTTGTCACAAAATTCAAACATCAGTCATCTTCTCTCTATTTTGTTAAGAAGGTTATGTAGTAAGAGATTGCACAATATGTTATCATACTGAGACATATTTTATCTTTTAAATCATTTTGAAAGTATTCCTTTTAAGTCAAGTTTTGGACAGTGTGTAGCCTATGCCCTGGCATACAGTAAACTTTCTGATGTCAATACTGTCCAAGTTTCTACAAGCCAATGCGTTCTCTAATTTAGCTTTGTCACTGGGAAGCCTAAAGAGTCTCAGCCAAACATGAGAACATCCCTAAAGCAAAGTCCCTTGTAAGCATCCATGTACATAAGAATAAATGTGGGCTGAATTATTATCACTTAAGTAGATTCATTTCTGGTCAAATATCTGAAGGTTAGGAATTAAGGATTAGGGTAAATCAAACAGTGATACTAGGTTGGTGCAAAAGTAATTGCGGTTTTGCATTGTTGAACTTTGCCATTTGATAATGGAATACATCTTTAAATAAATATGGTTATGTTATATATCATTTTAGTGAGCATTTCTTGCCTTATTTCTTTTACTAATGACTTACTACCTACTGTGTATTTTACATTTATTTTAGACTTACAGAAATCATGTTAGACAAAAAGCAAATTTGAGCGATGTTTTTATTTGAGTTCAAAATGAGTCATAAAGCAGCAGACACAACTCGCAACAGCAACATGTTCAGTCTGGGAACTACTAATGAACGTACAGTGCAGTGGTGGTTCAAGAAGTTCGGCAAAGGAGAAGACAGCGTTGAAGATGAAGAGCGTAGTGGATGGCCGCTGGAAGTTGACAATGACCAATTGAGAGCCATCACCAAAGTTGATCCTCTTACAGCTATATGAGAAGCTGCCAAAGAACTCAACATCAACCATTATATGGTCAGTAGGCATTTGAAGCAAATTGGAAATGTGAAAAAGCTGGATAAGTGGGTGCCTCATGAGCTGACCAAGAATCAAAAATCGTCGTTTTGAAGTGCTGTGTTCTCTTATTCTATATAACAATGAACCATTTCTCTATCGGATTGTGACGTGTGATGAAAAGTGGATTTTATAATTGGAGATGTCCAGCTAAGTGGTTGGACCAAGAAGAAGCTCCAAAGCACCTTTGAAAACCAAACTTGGACCAAAAAAAGGTCATGGTCACTGTGTGGTAGTCTGCTGCCCACCACTACAGCTTTCTGAATCCCAGTGAAACCATTACATCTGAGAAGTATGCTCAGCAAATCAATGAGATGCACCAAAAACTGCAATGCCTGCATCTGGTACTGGTCAACAAAAAGGGCCCAATTCTTCTCCATGACAATGCCCACACATCGCACAACCAGTTTCAAACGTTGAATGAATGGGGCTACGAAGTTCTGCCTCATCCTCCATATTCACCTGACCTCTCACCAACCAACAACCACTGCCTCAAGCATCTCAAAAACCGTGTGCAGGCAAAATGCTTCCACAACAAGCAGGAGGCAGAAGATGCTTTCCAAGAGTTCCATGAATCCTGAAGCATGCATTTTTATGCTACAGGAATAAACAAACATTTCTCATCGGCAAAAATGTATTGATTGTAATGGTTCCTATTTTGATTAATAAAAATGTGTTTGAGTTTAGTTCTAATAATTTAAAATTCATTGTCTGAAACCACAATTACTTCTTCATCAACCTAACAGCTAAACCTCACATATTCTTAATATATGTCAAACTCCTTTCCTGGTGTTTAATCACAATTACCTTACGGAGTAGGTTGTGTATTACATAGCAATTGTTGTTAGAGATGATGTAGGGCTGA
This sequence comes from Giraffa tippelskirchi, assembly GCF_054371585.1. NCBI lineage: Eukaryota > Metazoa > Chordata > Mammalia > Artiodactyla > Giraffidae > Giraffa > Giraffa tippelskirchi. Next base: position 60,726,240 of record NC_137284.1, on the reverse strand, counting down.
GGTATAGATTGTGAAAACTTGTATTGACCTGCCCAGGTTCAAACCTAGCATTGTAGCTATGTCCTGTGTGAACCTGAGAAAATTATTTATTCTCTCTGTGCCTCCATGCCCTGTAAAAAGTAGGATGATACTTGATTCTTTCAATAAATGTTTAACACCTATTATATGGACACAACCACAAATATGACTTACTCCCTTCTCACAAGGAACCTATCACTTTCTGAGGAAGAGAGACATGTATTCAACTAAACATAAGTTATTCTTTAAGAGCTATAAAATGCTAATGCTTCACTCTCATGCATCAAAGATATAAGCTCTTGGTTTGAAATTAATATTCTTTATCATATTGAGAAAAACATTTATATTCCTAGTTTATTAAGTTTTAAAATATGAGACTAGATGTTTAAATTTTGCAAGTACCATTTCAGTATATACTGCAATATTTACTTTTCCCTCTTTGACCTTTTTATATGCTGAATTAAGGTAACATATTTCTATACTAAAATATCCTTGAATTTTTGAATTCAACACAATTAAGCATAACATTGTATCCTTTTAATATTGTATTGGATTCCAGCTGCAAATGGCATATTTAGGATTTTTATCAATCTACATTTATATGTAAAACTAGTCTTTTAAATTTTTTATTAATAGGTTAATTTTTTGAAACCCAAGAGCTTGTTCTTTGTTCAGTATGTTTAAACAAGCAATGATTAACTGACTCTACCAAAACTAATTATGAGAAAGAGAAAAGTACTACAAATGTAAATTGTAAATGAGAAGCACGCTATAATTACAGAAGCAGAAATTGGAACACAAATTATGATACTATAAGTTTAAAAATTAAATCATACTAGTATAATTGAAAAAATGTCAAATATATCTACTCTCTATTCACTCAGTTTAGAAAATTTACTTAACTGCTCCTAAAAATCAATAAAAGAAATTTTTGTTATACTTCATATGTTTAAAGCACTATTTAACCTTTTCTTTATAATAGGGCATATTAAGTATGCCAATTTTCAAATTAACCACTTACAGGGGTTATATAAGAAATGTTTGCTAATTCTGGCTCTGCAAAGCAAACTGTAATTTTGGTTTGAAAGTCTGGCAAATGAATGACAGAATTTATGTGCACCTTTAGGTAGGACCAGATGTGTTGCTTTGATTCCTAAGTTATCTTCTGCAAGATTTTCCATTTTTCAAAAAGTCCAAATTCTACACAAATATGCAAATTTAGCTATAGAGTTATATTCTTAGGAATTACCAAGTGCTTTTCTCAGTCGCATGTTTTATGAAGTGTTAGAGTTAACAGTAACTGCTTTCAAAGATGTTTCTTCTACAGAAAAAGACATTCCAAGTAGAATTTTAAAAACTGAAATATAACATTCTTCTGAAATTTTACTCGTATATATACTTGATGGAAACAAAAACATAAATTTGCATGGAATGTGCTTAAGTTCAAAACAAGGGCACGATTTACTAATCTATTCCTAATGCCTTCTCCTCAAGCCAACTCTGTGCTCAGTTCTTCTGAAAAATCATTTCCTCAATGCCAGTTTCTTTGCATCCCTACAAAACCTGCTCTTAGCAAGGGATGTACTCATTGACTTCCAGTCACCCGCTCTCACCAGAATGTTTCTATAAAGAATTGAAGCTAGTTGGAGTTTGTGGAGTTTGTGTGAGGTGGGAGTAGATAGCACCTCTTCCAAAGTGGTTAAGTTAAAAAATCATGTAAGAAGGGGAAAGGAATGAAGTTCCTTCTGACAGAATAACTGCTGCTGTTCCCCAGAGTGCTAACAGCATCAGTCAACTTTCTCTAGAAGTTTTCAAAAGGGCTCGTCAACTATGAAGTTGGTAATAGTACTTAACACTGCCAATGGAACCCCTTGACACTAAACATCACTGACACAATACCATCGCTGTGCAGAAACAGGCAAATATATTAACTTAATGATAGGCCAATGGACCCCCGTAAGGAATGTGATTACATTGTGCCAGCTCTTGTATAAATGTTAGATCTTACGTGCTGTGTTATTATTATTTTTCCTCCCCCACCCTCAAAGACCTTTTGAAGTGTTCAAAGCAAAAGATGAGGGAAGACATGTGCTACTCCAAATCACAAAGGCGATTTGCTAACATAAACCAGCCTGGTACCCACAAAAGCCTCTATGTTCGCTTTTCTCAAATTGAAAGCAGTGTCCAACCTGTTTCAAAAGACCCTATGAAAACAAAACACTCAAGTCTGAAACATATCAACAGACAGATATTGGTGAAATCATTTTAGTCTTACGTATTGATTTCAGAAAGCTAAAAATCCTACAACACAGGCTAACCCTATTCTCATTTCTCTGTTTTTCTCTACCAAAATTGCCAAGGCTTTTCTGAAAACAATGGACCATCAGAAGATAATGCTCACGATAAGGTGTTAAGTGAACAGAGAAAAATGCAAAATTGTATATCTCTCCTCCAGGAATTCCCTTGTGGCTCAGCTGGTCAAGAATCTGCCTGCAATGCGGGAGACCTGGGTTCGATCCCTGGGTTGGTAAGATCCCCTGGAGAAGGTAAAGGCTACCCACTCCAGTATTATGGCCTGGAGAATTCCACAGACTGTATAAGTCCATGGGGTCGCCAAGAGTCAGACATGACTGAGCGACTTTCACTTCACTTCCTCTAGGAACATATACAGTAGCAAGACATATACACAGGTAGATAAGGATTGAAAGGTACCCTGACAAGACAAAGGCTGACCTGTTAGAATGCTGGGGCTGTGGATGATGGCTTCTTTTATTGAAACTTTATTAAAATGTTTTTTGATTATTTGAAAAGTCAAAGAGCGGTCAGACATCACCAACTCATGAGCCAAATCTAGCCCACAACTCCTTTTAACAAAGTCATTAACATTTAATGTCTATGAGACTGTTGCATAAATATTTGAATTTTTAGCTTCTCATGAAAAATTGAAAGGTATGGAAAAACTGGGTCCATGTTCCCATCTGAGCTCAACCAGCCTGAGAGCTGTGAAGAGACCATCTGAGCTTTATAAAGGGAGTGCTAGCTAACAAGCTGCCAAAGGTCCCACTCCCCACTCACCTCTACCACCTGCCTACGGGCACCCACATGTGGGAATCCTGCTGAAGACACCTGGATGAAGAAAGTTTCCATGACCCCATGCATAGTAATGAGCCTTCTCCTTTCTCTCATCACATCGCTGCATTTTGGATGTTCCCTCAGTGGTCAAATTAGAGAAAGTCTATATCGGCCTTGAGAAGTTAGCTACATAACCTTGGAATAAACCTAGTGTAATAAAAGTTTGGCAACTGACAAAAACGGAGCAGTTAATCCTGATGATTATAATAATTAATAATGATAATAAAAACACTTTGGGGACCGAGTTCTCAAATTTGTCAACTCTATTAAGCAAATAAACAAGACTTTTGAAAAAGTAAATTTAGGGTTAGAACATCTCAGTGTTACACTCACAGATTCTCATGGAAACCAAAACCAAGGTAGAATAATGAGAAGCTAGATATATATTCCATTTGTCTTTGGTCCTTCCCCACTTTCTTTTAAACTGAAGCCAATGGATATGCTTGTGTTTGTCAAATAAGACATATGGTGTTAAATTAGCCTATTCATGGAAGAGTGCTACTTATCACTTCAAGGGTTCAAAGTCAATGCTTTGTCACCAAAAATAGCAAGCCACCATAAATGTAAGCATAAAAAAATGACTGATACGTAAAGAGGAATGCAGTTAACAATGTACAACAGAATGGTATGGTTTTTCACACCTTTGGTTTCTTGCTTTTTTGCGTGGTGGGGGAGGTAGGGAGGTATTGTTGACATCCCACCATTGCCTTTGTGAAGGGACAATTCTTACCTTGTTAACGGTCCCAAGTCGCCTGAGTCTTGGCTTCCAGCTTCACTGGGAGTGCTCACTGATTTCGAGGAGGGAGACATAGGGGTTGGGACTAAATAATGAAAATAACAGGTATCCCATGTTAAAAAATGCAGCGGCTGCACTGGGGAAGAGCAGTGTCAGATAAATCAAAACAAACGGGCTCAAATTAAAGTGATTGTATGGCCAGGAGAGATTGAGATGGGATAAGGAAAAAAAAAAAAAAAGGAAAGAAAAGAAAAGGAAAAGAGTCCAGTGAATTTTTCATACTTCGGAAATTAAAATTTGAAATGAATTTAGACAGAATTAACTTAAGAGATTCTAAGGCCATGTCCACCTTAACAAAGTAAAATGGAGAATCAAAACAGTTACCCGGATAATTCAAGGCAAATCCTTCTCAAGCATGAACTATCCAGATAATTCTAATTCTCCACTTTATTTTGTTAGTATAGATGTGACCTATTCAAAATAAAACGAGGTGTCTATAAAACTTTAAAAGATTATGAAATAAGTGATTCTGAGGAATTTTAGAAGGTCACGGGGAGTCAGAAAAGTCTGCTGTATGTCTGCACTTGGAGGCAAGTCTATTGTCTGTGGAGTATAAACTGCATTTGCTATGAGAGACTAAGCGACAGATAGAGAAAAGGGTAAATGTTGAACCCAGTAATTTAAAAATCTCTTTCCAAACAAAGCACAATGCCAGGCTGCTTTATTTTTACACTTAATTAATAGTTTCACCCCTTGTACTGTTTACTGTGTTTGAGAATTGTGTTCCTTTGCAACTGGCAGCTCTGGAAAGCACTGCCGTGTGCACAGAAGTAAACCGCCATTCTGAAGACAGGAGAAACAAATTCAAAGATCAAGGTCAGTGAAGGCAGGAACTCTCAAAGCAAGGATAATAAAAGAAAATAAATGAAAGGAAATGCAAATGGATTTTTTTCCCTCTATGTTTCAGATACAAGCCAAATGTCCTTCAGATAGAAGCTGCACCAAATAGCCAAGGTGGCTCCAGGCCAGATGAGAACGGGTTCTCAGTATCACTCATGCCAGAGAAGCCATATGGGCAGCAAGAAACTTCAATACATAGTGTAGATTCCCATTTGGTTTCAATCATGTGCAATTTCCTTTTATTTATTTAATAAGGTAAAGGGTTTAACTAGGTTGCCCAAATCCTATAACACAATGGCAGATCTGTCAAGAAACTAGGAATTTTCACGTGGTTCTACAATTAATTCACTGATTACCCTCTGCAATAAGTCAAAGGGTAAGTTGGAGAGATGGGTAAAAATGGAAAATGGGGTCCACTTTTGCCAGAGGCCTCTGGCAGGGGTGCTGGGATAGTTCAGAATTTGGTCATGGTTTAGGGATGTTTAAACTGTTTTGCTGTTAAGGTTTAATTGCCGGCTTTATGCAGGTTAGGGGAGAACAAATATTCTACGGTTGTGTTTAACCAGTGTTCACACTGCACCAGAACTTCAAAGGCTATTTTGAAGCAAAAACATAATTGCCAAGGGTCTAACATGTATTACTTGTCAACTAAGTAATAAAAAGGTTTGTCAGCTCCTCACAGAAGGCCCATCACTCAAACATCCTGTGGGTTACATCTCCCATACCACAAAGAAACTAACAAAATAATCAACGTCTTATTGGGGTTTATTATATCATTGTTAGACATATGATTTTACTTACTATTAATACACACTGAGGTTGAGTATAAAATGTTTTTTCACGGTGTTTTAGTTTTGTGTGTATATGCTGAATTATATCCAGAAACACTTAGTAATTTATATGATTATTATATTTTGCCCTTTTACTTATTTATATTGATATACACACTTGCCACTTTATCGTTCGTGGGATAATTTTTATTGTTAATTTAAGTAATTATGGAAATGAATGAAAATTTATTTTAATATAAAAGCCAATGATGGAATTAAAAGATGAACGATTTATATAAGGGGATCTGATACTATATTTATTTATATGTATCATTTTTAAAGCTTTTGTTTTACTATATTGGATATCAAGTAGTTTTACAGACACCCTGGGATTACTCTGAAATGTATGGAAAGCAAATGGATAAAGAAAAATAAAATAACTTATCACATGAGTGATATATAGTGACAGAATAAACATATTATATACAAGTTACCTTCAACACAAACAAAAGAAATAGTTCAATATCCAAACCCTGAATAAAATGAGATCATGGATAAGTAACTAGGTATGAATGAGTTGGAGGAAGGGTGCTGCAGTAAAGATGCCGATTAGCAATGAAACCAAGATATACAACAGAGTCAAAGAAATTTAAACATGTTAATTAGCTGCTAATCTGCCACCATTTTAAGTTTTCCTTTAAGTTTCCCATCGAGCATTCTATTTTCATCATAGAATAACTCTGTGCCTGGGGTGGTTATGAAATTCATAACCAGATTCACAGTATTTAGGTTGGCAGAGAGAGGCTGGGATTCAGCAATGGAAATGAAGTTTTTTTTCTTCATCTCACGATTTCTGGTATTTACCAGTGGTAACTCATTTAACAAGTACAAGATACTCTAACAGTAATGCAGTGGATTAGGTTGACTGCAGCATCAGCCAGTAAGCAGCCAATTGCTAATCACTCTACAATCTGTCCTCCTATCTCCTTCCAGCCCCCTCAATTCCAAAAATAAATACACCTGAACCATAAGCCAAAGCATTTCTTAAAACATAAAAACAAAAGGAGATGTAAAAGAATAGTAAACGCTGGACATGGTATATCCTACACAAGTCAAATCTGAGGCTATAGTAAAACACAAAGCACTCTAAAGTACCTAGAGGGGGCTCTGGCGAGATCCCGATGCTTTGCAGCAGGGCCTCCGTCTCTCGGCGTTTGCGATCCAGGTCAGAGTCATCTGGAACTGGTTCTTTCTTCTGCTGCATGTCAGCCTACAAAATGTAGATGCCAGTGAGGAAAATGAGTAACTGAGCTAAATGTATGCTTCTCCTGGATGAAACTGAAAATGGTAAATGCATGGCAGCAAAGACCAGGCAAAAGCCCTAAATAGATATAAACATGTGTATAAAGGATGAAAAAACATTGTAGCTGCTCCATTTAATAACTACTAACCCAGTACTTTATCTTTGGGTTGAAGGCTTTTTCCTGCCTCTATCACATGGTAGGAGAGTTTTTCTCACTTGGTTTTAGAAGAAACCATCAAGACAAAATATTTCTAACTTGGATGTGGATTTAAACAAAAAAAAATAAATCTGTCTAGTTATTTAGATACCCTTGTCCCTTCTGGGAAGACATATTATCAGTTCTTGATGAGTGTGCATTTGTAATATTCATGCCTCACATTTGGGATTATGCAAACAAGGAATTAGTGCTGTCTGGCTGTAAGATTAGTTATGAAAATATGTAACTGTAAAATACACGATTGTATCAGTACTCTAAGTTTACCATGGTTTCAATAAACCAGGCTAAAATTCTTATTAAGGCATGTGAACAATACTTATCTAAGTATTGTTACATAATTCTCATTTTCATAGGCTTCTGTTACACATATTAACTCAAAGGAGAAAATTATGCATGTGGAAAAATATAAAACAAAAAGTCATTCAGGAGAGATACACTCTTTCCCCAAGTTCTTTCTGGGGAAGACACACCTTGTGTAAGCTTCTGATGCCCAGTTTGTCTTTGAAGTGATGAAAATAGAATGCTTAATGGAAAAGCAACAAGCCAAAATACAGGTTAAAGAAGGTTGGCTGTGGAATTCTGGGGGGAATTAAATACTCAGGTTTCTTTTCTTTTTCAGAACACAATTACTACTTAAGACAAGGCATTTGCCCCACATCCGAAACATGATAACATCCTATTTGATGTGCAGCTACTTCATGACAAGGCTTTGTGAGTTTCCAGGCGTGAGACGTGTCTCAGAGTTTGTCAAAAGTCAATTATCCACTTATCAGACACAACTTCCTCTCCGGGGTCAAGTTGGGCTCCCTCACAGACACATTACCTCCTTCAGGAGTACAAAGTACATTTCAAAGCAGTAAAGCATAATTTCTGTCATGGCATCTACAGCAGAAAGAGTTCATGCAACTTTGACTTACTCCCAGATGGTAACCCACACCCCGATTATAAGCAAAATGCATCTTTGCACACAGTGCGGGGCTCAGGGCTTCCGTTTAATTCACCTCAGGCTTAAAATACACTCAAGTATTTGATGTCTTTGTTGTTCAGTCGCTAAGTCGTGTCCAACTCTTTGCAAACGCATGAACTGCAGCACACCAGGCTTCCCTGTCCTTCATATTTTCTGGAACTTGTTAAAACTCATGTCCATTGAGTTGGTGATGCCATCCAACTATCTCATCCTCTGTTACCCCCTTCTCCTCCTGCCCTCAATCGTTTCCAGCATCGGGGTCTTTTCCAATGAGACGGCTCTCTGTCCTGCCGTGATGGGAATCAATAAGGGCTAGTGAGGATGTAGAAGATCCAGGCTCTCTCGTGTAATCCATGAAATTTCTGAAATGGCAGTTTAATCTTGGAAGATATGAAAGCTCACTTTCTTTCCCAATTTTAACATTTAAACTAGTAAGTTCCAAAGTTTATGCATACAACAGAGGCAAAGATGTGTGCATGCTAAGTCACTTCAGTTGTGTCTAAGTGTTTGTGACACTATGGTCTATATAGCCCACCAGGCTCTTCTGTCCATGGGATTCTCCTGGCAAGAATACTGGAGAGGGATGCCATGCCCTCCTCCAGGGGATCTCCCCAGCTCAGGGATCAAACTCATGTCTCTTATGTCTCCTGCAATGGCAAGCTGGTTCTTTACCACTAGCACCACCTGGGAAGCCCAGAGGCAAAGAGAGAACTAAGATTTTAAAAAAGGACCTTGCAGAGTGATGATCTATATCAATGTTCACCTATCATAAATTTAAAAGAAAGATTGATGGGAAAGTGGGGACATGAAAGAAAAGGGAATCACCACTGTCACTACTGAAACATAAATTTAAAAAAAATAGGCAAAATTCGTCTCAGGAAGCCAATATGGCATAGCATGGTTTTACAGTGAAGAGGTAAGCCGTAACTGACTGGACTGTCAACTTCACTGAGAATAGATATGTGTTTATTTTGTTCACATTTGTATCCTCACATCTAGATCAAGGCTTCCCACACAGTCGATGCTCGGTTTAAAAATGCTGAATGAATGAAACAATTGCCTTTGGTAACTGTTACGTTACAGATATCAAACCTAAGAATCATACACCATTCAGGAGAGTTCCCACCAGCTACACCCCATTCAGAAAGCTCCTTTACCACACTACCATGAGAAGGCATCATCTAAACTCCCAGTGACCCAGTACTCATAACAAACCCATTTCCATATTCTAGCAATAGCAAAAAAAAAATTGAACCTTTCTTCATTCTTTCAACAAAAGTTTATTTAAGGACAACAGGGTGCCAATGATAATGAACATGAGTTCTAATGAAGCTCATATAGAATGAAACAGAAGAAGAGCCATCTAATCTTTTCCTTTTGAATAAACTTAAGGCATATTATCTATAACTTTCTGTCATGTATGCCCTAGGCAGAAAGGCACAGAATTTGGTTTGTTTTTTTTTTTTCATTCATTCTAACTTTCATCATTCAGCATTCAAGAAACATATGAGAGTGGGCTTCCCTGGAGGCTCAGTGGTAAAGAATCTGACTGCCAAGCAAGAAACATGGGTTTGATCCCTGGCTTGGGAAGACCCCTTCGAGAAGGAACGGCAACCCACACCAGTATTTCTCCCTGGGAAAGCCTATGGACAGAGAAACCTGGCAGGCTATAGTCCCTGGGGTTGCAAAAGAGTTGGACATGACTTAGCAACTAAACAAGAATAAGAAACATACCAGAGAGTAAGCCTCATGTCAACATGCATTGCCAGACACTGCAAAAGTAGCACCCAGAGCTCCATCTCCAAAGTGTCCCTCCCACAACACAAGGTGCCTCCACAACTCATTCTCTGCTTTCTGCCTTTTTAATTCTTAACGAAACAGACACTACAATGACAAATGACATATATTGTCCATCAAGACATAACAGAAGCTTAGGAAAGCTACTGACACTCAAAGTTGACCAGGAAAAATGCAAAGTTAGCTAACTGGGGCTTATTGGAAATAAAGGCAGTTCCTAACTATTATCAATTAACACCTTAAACTAAACAATGTGCTTCTTCATCCAAGACAGTTTACCAAGTTCCCTAATCATGAAACCTTTGATATTTCCCATGTAAATACTACAGAGTCCTCATATATTTTAATGACTCCAATAAGGAGTTTTTGCATACTAGTAATTTAAAATATGCTCCATATCTCTCCCAGCAAATGGTATTTCTGTTTGTGAGAGTCATCAGAGTTGCAACCCAGAGAAGGGACCTGAAGAAAGAAAATTTGTCAGCTGAATGATTCGTCATTTTTCCAAAGGCAACTGCAGAGTTGTTAACACACGAGGACAGGTCAGAAAACCTCTGTCGATCCTGTTGCTGTTCGTTGTTCAGTTGCTAAGTCTTGTCCAACTCTTTGTAACTCCATGGACTGCAGCATGCCAGGCTTTCCTGTCCCTCACTATCTCCTGGAGTTTGCCCAAATTATGTGCATTGAGTCAGTGATGCCATCCAACCATCTCATCTGACCTTGCAGCAACTCAGCAGAAGGTCAAAGACAGGACAAAATTTCAGGGTGGCCTCATTAAGCATACCTCATTGCTTTAAAACCAATTTTTCATGAAATTGTCTCTGCATCTTAAATGGTGGCCACTGTAATTATTTTAAAATCAGATTGCATCCATAATACCACAACCAAGAAAGCAGTTGACACCCAAAGGCACAGAGAGCAGTAATTTCATACCTGAACACAGTTTCCTGGGTTCTGTGGAGACAATCAACTTGGGTGGTCCCAATTCACACTAGTTTTCAGTCATGGCAAATACACCGACACTCAGATTAGCAATTAAAGAGTACTTTGTTTCCTTTTTATTCTAAACATGTTTTATTCAAAATATAAGCCTAAGTAAAGCTGAAAAAAACAAACATAAGCCTAATGCATGCTAAGTCACTTCAGTCATGTCCGACTCTTCACAAACCCGTGGACTGTAGCCTGCCAGGCTCCTCTGTCCACAGGACTCTCCAGGCAACAATACTGGAGTGGGTTGCCATTTCCTTCTCCAACATAAGCTTAAGGCTATTTCTAACTCTCTACAAACAAGACAAAAACTAGAAAATCTTAAACTCGAGAGTCAATGACAACAACCCTTAACTGGAGCGTCCCACAGACTCAGGATCTGAAGCTTCCAAGGAAATTCACAGGAAAAAAATGCAGGTGCTCGGAAAGAATGTCTGTGACCAGCATCTCAGACCTGCCCTACCTGGGTTAGCTGTTCATTCATTCACTCACTCCTTAGTTCTATGAAAAGTGAAAATGTTAGTCACTCAGTTGTGTCCAACTCTTTGCAATTCCATGGACTGTAGCCCACCAGGCTCCTCTCTCGATGGAATTCTCCAGGCAAGAATACTGGAATGGGGAGCCATTCTCTTCTCCAGGGGATCCTCCCCAGGAATTGAACCTGGGTCTTCTGTATTGCAGGCAGATTCTTTTACCATCTGAGCCATCAGGGAAGTGCCCCTCTCTTGAAGACCTACTATGTGGCAGGATCTGTGCTGGACATTGACTCCGTGATGAAAAATACAACCCTGTCCGCCAAAGCTTGTGCTCAGCGAGGAGAAAAAAAACACATGAATAGGTAAATGGTGCTAAATAATTTGGTAAGGTCAGGGATAGGGCATAGGACTAACTCAGTCATGGGTTAGAGAAAGGTATTAGAGAAGGCTTTCTAGAGGACGAGAAGTCCAGGCTGAGAACTGAAAGACATGTGGTTAACAGAGAAGCGGAAGCCAAGGGGAGAATATTCATGAACTCCTGTCAAGAGAGCCTGGCCCATGGGGTGAAATGTAAGAAGCCGAGCCTTGCTGGCTGGAATGTGGATTTAGGGAGAAAGGAAATGAAACGGAACAGGGAGAGCCATTGTGCCTGTCTGGGACCCCTGATCAGTGGAAGCTGGGGAAGGGGTGCTGAAAGCATGGCCCCGGTTTCTGATTTGGACAACTGGCTGGAAGAGGGGGTCCTTCCTGAGACTGGAGATAACATCGGATCACTTCTGAGGCTCAGCCCCTGGGGCCGAAGAGCATTTGAAAAAGAAAGATCAGAAGAGATTACTTCCAGGTTTCTTTCAACTACAAAATGCTGTCATCCCAGGAAACTAGGGGGCTTGGATTATAAGACTCTGCCAACAATGGGCGTTTTTGAAAAATGGAGTCCCCAGCATTGATGCTGATGAATGTCTGCAGGTTCTACTGGCCCCATGTGAGGGCCATTTCAGGAGCAGAGTCTCAGCCGTTTCTTACCAAAGCAGATCCTCTGTGTCTTCACAGTTCTGCATCACCTCCTTGGATCCTCACAGAACTCCGAGGAAGGACCCACTCTCCTCTCCATTTTACAGAGAGGAAACCAAGTGCAGAGGGGTCCCAGACCTGTTCAAGGCCATCCTGCAAAGGGCAGAGCCAGGATTCCCAGCCACGTGAAGCTTGAAAGCCTCTGTGTTAACCCAGAGTTCTACTGCCTACTGCTGCTGCTAAGTCACTTCAGTCGTGTCCGACTCTGTGCGACCCCATAGACGGCAGCCCACCAGGCTCCCCCATTCCTGGGATTCTCCAGGCAAGAATACTGGAGTGGGTTGCCACTTCTTTCTCCAATGCATGAAAGTGAAAAGTGAAAGTGAAGTCGCTCAGTCGTGTCCAACTCTAGCGACCCCATGGACTGCAGCCCACCAGGCTCCCCTGTCCATGGGACCCTCCAGGCAAGAGTACTGGAGTGGGCTGCCATTTCCATCTTATTAACACAACAGTGGACTCTCAGAACAAACCAAGTCATCAGAATCTACCCAAGGAAAGATCTTTTGCAGGGGAGATGGACTTGAAGGGTCAGGGCTGAAAGCCAGGACAGACCTTCAGGATGATACAGTTCAATGATCCCCAAATCTGACCCCATTTAGATACTTCAAACCAGAAACTCTAGGGAGGGGAGACTGGGACTCTATTGCCATAGGACTTCCCTGATGGCTCACCAGGTAAAGAATCCACCTGCCAATGCAGGAGACACAGGAGATGCAGGTTCAATCCCTGGGTCGAGAAGATCCCCTGGAGGAGGAAATGGCAACCCACTCTAGAATTCTTGCCTGAAAAATCCAATGGACAGAGGAGGCTGGCAGGCTACAATCCGTGGTGTCACCAAGAGTTGGACACGACTGAGTGACTAACATATGCACCTACCATGCAGTACAGTCAGGTTTCAACCACCCTGTCAGTTTAGCAACAAGGAAACTAAGACTATGTAAAACTTTAATTCCAAAAGGAGGTGGAGGCCCGGGAAGGCCCCAAGTCCAGGTGTTATGCACAGCGCCCCCCAACCTGCTGTCCCCAACCCGCCAAGGCTCTGTCTGTTGAATAAAAGCTAAATCCCCATCAGGCAAAGCTACGTGGTATAGAAACAGAAAGGGTGGCCTGTTTCCATCAGTCTTGTTTGCCTGTAATTTCCTCCCTCTAAATGTGTGAAATGACAAGGATGAAGCAGACAGCATAATTTGGAGCCAGATTTCCCATATCACTTGGCATTTTGTGGTAATTCTATGGAATTCAAGTTGGATATTAGGATGTCAGTTTAAAAGGAAACCGATTATTAGTAAAGGATAACAGGTGCTTTAAAACTACAATAAGTGTTGACATTTGAAGGAAAGGGAGCATAATAACTTAATGCTTTTTTTGGCTTCACATGGAAATGAATAGCCATTCCTTGTCAGTTCTCACCTCTACTTCACTCAAGACTGCATATATAACAGCAGAGATCTCCAAAGGCAAAACATTATGCTCACTGTCAAGGACAAATAAACTATGGCATCAATCAAAGCATAATGGTACCAAGAGAAGCAAGGTGCCAGGAGGTCAGAGTGCAACACAATTATGTTTTACTTTGCTGGAAAATAATTGTTAAAATTTTTTTTTGCCTTGGTCTCCCAGGCTTATAGTGTGAAACAGCACTTAGCTTTTAAGTCTTCAAAATACTTCCCTTTTTCCCTTAAAATAAAAGTAGGGAAGCAGGTCTGATTTCTATACACATAAAAATACCACACTATACAAAGTTTCCCTCTTAGAAAACTACCAAAAATATATGTGGCATCTGGGTTTTGTACAAGATGTGGGCTATTTCTACACTGCCACAACAAATCAGAGAATTAAAAATAAACTATTTGTTGGATTGAGATAATAGGAAAAACACATGATACAGCAGAAAGGCATTACATTGGGAACTAAGAGTCCCGGATTCCATTCCTACACTGTTGGTGGAAATGTAAGTAGGTGCAGCCACCATGGAAAACAATATGGAGGTTCCCCAGAAAACTAAAAATAGAATTTACCATATGAACCAGCAATCCCACTCCCAGGAAACTATCTGGACAAAACTATAATTCAAAAAGATACGTGCAGCCCTATGTTCAGAGCAGCACTATTCAAATAGCCAAGACGTGGACACAACCTAAACATCCATCAGCAGACCAATGAATAAAGAAGATGTGATACATATATACCATGGACTACTACTCCATCATTAAAAAGAATGAAATGATGCCATTTGCAGCAACATGTATGGTCCTCGAGATGATCACACTCAGTGAAATAAGTCAGAAAGAGAAAGACAAATGTCATATGATACCACTTACATGTGGAATCTAAAATATGGCACAAATGAACCTGTCTACAAAACAGAAACAAATTCACAGACATAGAAATCAGACTTGTGGCTGCCAAGGGCGAGAGCGGGAGGGAGAGGAATGGACTGGGAGTTTGGGATCGGTAGATGCAAATGATTGTATTTAGAATGGATAAACAAGATCCTAATAATTAGCACAGGGAACTATATTGCAAATCCTGTGATAAACCATAATAAAAAAGAATATAAAAAAGAATGCATATATGTGTATAGCTGAGCCACTTTGCTGTACAGCAGAGACTGGCAAACATTATAAATCAACTATACTTCAATAAAAGAGTTTTAAAAATATTTTACAATACAACAGGAAAAGAACATACATCACAATTTCTTTAGAAATAATAGTGAAAGAAATTAAGAAAATATTTAGAAAGGATGGATTTTATATTATAGTATGCTTATTAAACAGTCTAAAGATTTAATAAAAAAAAAAAAAAAAAGAGTTCTGTATCCAGGTCTGACAGGCAGAAAAGCTCCACTTCACCTCTGGGCTTCTGTTGCTTTGTTGGCATAAAGAGGGGCCTGAATAGAATGTCACTAAAATCTCTTCTAGATGTAACATATCATACAGCAGGATCTACTATACTATCTACTCTCTCATCAAAGGAGAAAAATGCAGCTTTCCTTCCCTTTACCAGTCCCAGCATACTTATTTACCCAGAAAAATACATACACTGAGGAAATAATGGTAATCCACTGGTATCATTTTCTATTTTCCTCCTAAAATGTTCAGCTTGGGTAGTTTTTTTCAAAAGCCTTTGCTCGACACTAACACTTATTAAGTAGTAGCTACGTCCCAGGTTACTGGGACAGAGTTACTAAGAAGACGTCAGAGGATGAGATGGCTGGATGGCATCACCGATGCAATGGACATGAACTTGGGCACAATTCAGGAGATGTTGAGGGACGAGGAGGCCTGGCGTGCTGCAGTCCATGGGGTCGCAAAGGGTCGGACATGACTGGATGACTGAACAACAACATATCCCAGGTATTGCTAAGTGCTTTGTAACATCAACTTTTTTAATCCTCATGACTGGACAAAATAAACACACTACTATTTCCCTGTTAAGCACAGGGAACTGAGACCCGGAAAGATGAAGGAATTTCTAACAGTAGAGATATCGCAGATCCCTTTCAGGGTTCTGTTCAAGTCTGGGGTAAACCTGGGGTTTGGGGGCCTCTGGACCAAATGCTATTGACCATTTATGTGGTGCCTGACCAGTACACAACAGATAGCAATGACCTTACTGTTCTAAGTATGTAAATATCACTCATTTTATGCAGGTACTGTAAATGCATTCTTTCACAGGGTCCTCTTTACCCACTGAGTGGTTCTCCTTTTCCCTGAGGATACCACAGAGCCCAGGACTCACCTCTTTCTTTTTTCTCTCCTCTTCCTTCCGTTTCTTCTCTTCTCTTATCTGCGCTAAGCGCTGTTTTTTGCGCTCCAGCTCAGCTTTTAAGTCACTTTTGTCAGACATGTTGGTTTCCTTGAAACAAAAGAAGAAAAAAAGTGAATAAACACAAATAACTTTTCTGTATTACCACTGCAGAAATCATTCAAAAGGCAATCAAACTTGAAAACAGAACTTCTGGGTAGTAACAGATCGTATACCTTACCCTCTGTTGAAAAGTCAAATAAATTAAGTTAGATCTGATCGCCCCCTATATAAAATCTTCCCTTTTCATGTGCACATAAACATTTGAAAAAATACAACGTTATGGGCTATTCTGCAATATCAACTTAATTCAGAATAACACATTTTCCTTACAAGTTTCTTAACAAGTAAACAAAAAGTAAACAACAAGAGAATCAAAGAAGAACCATCATCATGACTTCCAATTTAGATGATAATGGACCAATTCATCCTCTCACTGAGAAAAGAAAATGGGCTGTCATAAACTCTTAGAGACATGCCTTGCTCAAATTTCTACGCACTCAATAAACATTCCTCCACCAAGCTTGGGCACGTGGAGATTTCATTTTGCCTAATATTATATGCATCAGGGAAGACAGCCACTGAAGACCTAACATGTTAATCTTCTTGTCCCATAAAACTCCTCCTGAACTGTCACAATTAATTTCATCTCCAATACAACCCCATTTCTACAAAACTTTCATTTGCATCCTGAATGCAATTCTGCTTATGCTGGCACTTTTCCTTTTCACAGCAAAAAATGTTTGTGAACACATGAATTAGGAGATAACACTATGACAAGTTCCTGGGAAAACTGATCTGAACAAGAGTTTTCATGTTAACAGTGAGGATGATCCTAGTGGTGACGGTGCCAGAAATTTCAAAGAAAATGAATTTGGAGAAGACTGTCACCAATTATCCATCATTTATATTTGTCCCTTTTCTGCTCCCAATTGGAAACTAAGAAAATGGAAGCACCAAGAAATGAAGAACCCTTCTCTGACCCAAATTCCTAAAATAAATTTTTTAAAAACTAATCATAAGTGTCACAAGTATCTATTTGCATATTACTTGTATGCAACTATGATGAATATATATGTGTGTGTGTGTGTGTGTGTGTGTGTATACACATATATATACACACACCCACATATAGCGTATCTCTAAGTAGATGACAAACCAAGGGATAGAAAAAAAAAACACCCTAAAGGATACAAAGTGGGGCTTCCCTGGTGGCTCAGTGGTAAAGAATCTGCCTGATCCAGGAAGATCCCACATGCCTAGGCACACCTTTGTCACGCACCACAACTGCTGAGCCTGTGCTCTAGAGCCGGGGAGCTGCAACTACAGAACCCACACACTGCAACTATTGAAGCCTGCGTGCTCAAGGGCCTGTGCTCTGCAACAAGAGAAGCCACTCCAATGAGAAACCTGCATACAATAGCTAGACAGTAGCCCACGTTCCTAGCAACTTAAGAAAAGCCCATGCCAAGAAAGCCCAACACAGTCAAAAGTAAATAAATAAACTTTATGTATATATGTATACACACACATATATATTTATATATATACATGTATGTGTATTATATGTACATATAAAACACAAGCAATGAAAAATCCTGGAAATTCCTGTCGCTGTCTTTAGAAGGTAATCAAGAATCTGCAGTCACCCTTAGGCACTTTCAGATGAAACACACTCTGGGAAGTGTACTGTGTTCCTACTGTCCTACCACACACATTTTTGCTTATAATGTAATGGCAAAGATTTGCGGAAATAACAACAAACATCATCATGATAATCAATCTCTGCTATTCACGACCATGCTCTCCATTTTTCAACACATGCTTGTTGAATAGTTAACCTGTGCTAGGCATTCTCTGCAGAGCCAGATTCTTTCCTTCAAGGACTGCACATCTCAACTCTGTGAGCATGTGGTGTGGCTGGAAATGCTCCCTGAGAGCTTGGCTCACTGATCACTGACTGCCAAACACTTTACATGTATTTTCACATTTAATCACAACCATCCAAGGAGACCAATATTATTATGAGTGCCTTTTTCACAATTCAGATAAAGGAGATTCAGCAAGATCTAACCCTGTATAGCCCACACATCTGTTGTTGTTGTTCAGTTGCTAACTCATGTCTGACTCTTTGAGACTGCAGCATGCCAGGCCTCCCTGTTCCTCACTATCTCTTGGAGTTTGCCCGAGTTCAAGTTAAAGTCCATACACAGAAGGACCTCAGTTTAAGCATGTCCATGCTCTGAACTCCACTCTGCTGATCGCCAATGTACAAGTTCAGAGGGGATGCTGAACAAGATACAGATCTGGTGGAGTAGATGAGGTGAGCTTTGAGTAGTGGAATTTGAACTGGATATGGAATGAGGTCAGGGACTAGCACAGGAAGGGGAGACAGAGATCTGCAAAGACCTGCAAAAGAGAGAACAAGCAGGCTGTGCATGAAAGGTGCAGATGAATTCAAGTCAAGAAATACAAACTTTAGTCAGTAAGAACAGACCTGTGGAGGCAAGTGACAAAGACTTGAAAAAACAGAAAAGTGGGTTCACTAGGTATAATAAGGGTTGGGAAATCAACAGGTGTATGAAAAAGAAAAGTGACAAAAACAAAATACAAATTTGCTTATGCCTATTCTTATCCCTTGAAATTAAAAGATGCTTGCTCCTTGGAAGAAAATCTATGACAAACTTTGACAGCATATTAAAAAGCAGAGACATTACTTTGCCAACAAAAATCTGTATAGTCAAAGCTATGGTTTTTCCAGTAGTCATGTATGGGTGTGAGAGCCGGACCATAAAGAAGGCTGAGTGTCGAAGAACTGATGCTTTCAAATTGTGGTACTGGAGAAGACTCTTGAGAGTCCCTTGGACAGCAAGGATATCAAACCAGTCAATCCTAAAGGAAATCAACCCTAAATATTCATTAGAAGGACTGATGCTGAAGCTGAAGCTCCAATAGTTTGGCCACCTGATGTGAAAAACCCACTCATTGGAAAAGACCCTGATGTTGGGAAAGATTTAGGGCGAGAGAAGAAGGGGGCAACAGAGGATGAGATGGTTGGATGTCATCACTGACTCAGCGGACATGAGTTTGAGCAAACTCCAGGAGGTAGTGAAGGACAGGTATATAACCTGAGGAAACGAAGCAGTGATTGATGCCAGTAAGCAGGAAACATTTTGCCTGAAGGAAGAAGGTCTTTCTGGTTCCAAACTGATGGCCGACATGGAAGAACATGGACTCAAGCAGTTAGAGCTGATTTTTTTTCCCCAAGAAAAGCCATAGAACTGATAAAAGTAACAGTTACCACTAAAATACTGTGTGCCAATAATTTTCAACACCAAAAATCCTGACAAGAGAAAATGAGAACCTACTACCAGAAGCTATCTGAGAATTTACATATATTCTTCCTCAATGGGGGCCAATGCGATTTACAATTTTGTTACTTTTCTGCTGTCAAAACTGAAATGTCTTATCAGAAAAACTACTGTTAAAGCAATAGTTGTGTCATCCTATGCTGAAAACAGCCAGTGGAAACGTCTCAGAAACACCCTAAGGTCTCCCTCTCTCCACATTCCCTTTTCTCTGCCTTTCCCAGTCTGTCAAAAGCATCAGCGTGACTTCAGTTATATATCACGGTCATTAATGGAGCAAACCATGTAATAGGAACATTCTGTATTTGTTGTGATTTTCTTGAGAAGGACTTCATTCAATAGTGGGATATAAACTGTATTCTCAGTACATTTCTGCAAAGGGCAATGGTCTTCTTAAAACTGATAAATTTGTCTGACAGTGGTGGTCAGTTAAGTTGCTGTTACGAGCCACAAAGCCAATATTTAAAAAGTATAACAACAAAAACACCAAGGGAATTTTAAAAGAATTATACTGCATACTACATGGTATACTCTTATAGTATAGTATGTAGCATACTATTATACTACATAGTGATGTTTCCAATAACACTTCACTTTTTAAAGGCAGGAGAAGCATAGTGTCAAAAGACAGAGATAGAATACCTTCCACTTAGAGATTTTTGGATCTGTTCCAAACTAGACACTTAGCCCTGACCCCTGGGAGAATAAGAAATCTCAAGAGAACACCTCATTGAGGCTTTGGAAAGTACACAGTAATGAATGGACCTTTACACAGAGTGAAATGGCTTAAATAGTGGCACGAAATGCAGTGTCAGCAATGAACCTCATAGGCTTTCCCGGAGGGCTTGCCAGTCTGCTCCACTAAAACTCCCTGCACATTAAACAAAGCCAATTGAGGAGCAAGGCACAGGGGACATGAGTTATAGAGCTTCGTGGGGCTAATGCAGTCCCTGCATAGGCGATTTTGATGCTCTCAGTTTAAGAAAATAAGAGTCGGAGCTACCTGCTGCTAATCATTGCTCACTTACTTCACACACATAGAAAAGCCAGTTTCTTTCACGTACAAAGGGCAAGGAGTCAAGTAGATAAATCAAACCCACCCCAAGGTGTATGTCTCCTTCTAGTCTCATCATCCCCCTACTCTCCTGCCCACCAGCCAGCTACAGCGCAGCTCTATCCTGGTTTAGAAACACTCACGGCAGTCCCTCCGCAGCTCCATCCATGCGGGGTCAGCTGATGTGCTGTTTACAATGTGCCCCAGCTCTCCTCCTAGTAAAGCCCATGTTCTACATTTGCTTTCCATCAGTGACATTCCTTTCGCCCACATTCTCTCATTTGCATTTGCTCGATTCATCTTCCTACCTCCTCTGCATCTTAGTGCTTGGTCTGCTGTAGAGTCTCCAGTTTTACTATCACTGGATGTAACTCCACTTCATCTCTTGTATTTCTTTTCTCATCCGCCAAATTGCTCCTACCTGACAACAGACACCTCAAAGTTCAAATCAGCTACTCTGTTTTCACTCTGGATTCCATACCCCAATTCCCAACGTCTGTAACTTTTCCAAATTTCAACTCCCTCCTTCCGATTTCTCTCTTGTCTCCTGATTCAGCCTTTATCCCCTTATTTCACTATGACATCTCCATCTAGCCTCCCGATAACCTCTGTTCTCACAACTTGGATTCCAGTCCATCTTTCAGCTCAGTAAACTGCCATCCTTACCTTTCAAGTAACTGAATATAAGAGCTTAAAACTATACCTGGCAAATATTAAACATGCAAGAAAAGTTGTTTCTCTTCTTATTCCTCCTCCTCTTTTTCTACTATTATTAATAGTATTACTATTTTTTACCCTGCGAACTCTTTACCCCATCATTAATTCTACATTAATTCAATAACTAAAATCATCACTCAAAGTTCACTGCAAATGATCTAAATCTAAAAAAATTGGGAGAGGGAGGAATTCCCTGGTGAGTCCAGCGGTTAGGACTCAGTGCTCTCACTGCTGGGGGCGATAGTTCAATCCCTGGTTGGGGAACTAAAGATCCCATAAGCCATGCTGCATGGCCAGAACAAAAAATTAAAACTTTAACCCCCCCCCCAAAAAAAAGAGCCCAAATCAAGCTTACAGAAAGAGAACAGACTAATGGTTGCCAGAGCTGGGGATGAGGGATGAGTGAAGTGAGTAAAGGTACAAACTTCCAGCGAGAAAACAAATCAGGGGGATGTAATGAACAGCATTGTGACTATGGTTACCAATACTTTCAAAGTTGTTAAGAAAGGAGATCTTAAAAGTTCTCAACCCAAGAAAAAAATGATGTTAACTATGTATGGTGACAGATGTTAAACTAGATTTACTGTGATGAATATCACAAAATTTCATATTGTGAAATTGTACACATTTCATAATATCTACAAATAGCAAATCATTTTGTCGTACACCTGAAACTAACATAATGTATGTCAATTATACCTCAATAAAAATAAGCAGTAAAAAGTTACAGTGAGAAATGCATTAAAGGTACAGTATGCTTCTCAACCTAAATGGATTATAAAACAGAAGATGTGGTTAAAGAGATGTGACTCAAAGGAAAAAATTTTTTTTAAACAACTAAATGTGGTCATTCAGTCTAACTAGTAAAATTCCTCTCAGTTTTTCTGTTGAACATAGGGATTATACGTCAAGCTGTCCCAGGTGGGCATCCTGTCCTATTTTACCCACTTCCCCCAGAGGACAGAATAGGGGAATCGAGAAATGATTCCTTCTCTGGTTAAGAAGTTAAGTACACGGAGGGTCACTCCTGCTGCTCCATCATAAAATTGCCTCACAGTCCTAAGTTTCAAGGAAGAAAGAACGGAGAGAGGAAGAAAGGAAGAAAACATGAGGAAAAACCACAGACACCCAGTTAGGGAAAAACAAAAGTCATTTCACCAGCTGGTGTGTCTTCTCAGTTACCCCTGCATCTCCTTCCCATTTCTTACTCCACACACATCCACACAGAAAGGAAAATGTTCGACTTTTCTCGAACCCAACAATGAGACCCGTCCCCTTCATTTCCATCCCTGCCCATATGGTCATGAGATGGTGTGGTCCTGCTTAGAACCAAGCATCTAAGAGAGGAGAAGCATGGGGTTTAGCTCTGTTTACACAGCTGCCAAGCAACAGAACCTCCCGAGGCTTAGCTTTTGAACCGTTTAGATCTCTATTTCCTTTTGGTTGTCTAAGTTGGCAGCAGTTTGAGATTCCATTTCTAATGCTGGCATATGCAAATGTATTTTTAAGCTTAAAGTCAGAATCCTAGCAGGTTTAAATCATTGCCCAGCTGTTGCCAGACTCACTGAAAAAACTACCTGGAAATAAATTCTCTTTTCCTGCCTGAAAACAATTGCTCTTGTCAGCTCTTCACTATCAGCTATTGAACTTTTCATCTGCCCCTTGGTACGCATAAGAAATTTGATCTTTCACAACCTCGATTCACCTGTCTGACTTCTTACACAATGCAGCTATCTCCTTCCTCTTGGATGGGAGGCCAAGGGCTGAATGGAACCACAGCCATTTTTACAGATATACCCCACTGTCAATAAAACAGGGTGAGAGGAATATTAGAGGAAGTCTGCTGGTGAAAGACGTGGGAGGGTTATATGCTAAACTGTACAGCCATCAGTATACTAGGAAAGCAAACATTTTAATAAAATCCATCTCATAGAGGGAGGGGTGCACAGACCCGGTCTACTTATAGATGAGTTCTCAAATGCTTGGTCTCAGTATCCCTTGAGACTTGTAAAAATTATCAGTGACTTCAGAGAGCTTTTGTTATGTGGGTTACACCTAGTAACATCAACCACGTTAAAAATCAAAACTGACAAAACTTTAAATATCTAATAATTAATTCTGTAATAACAACAAGCTTTTTTACTTAACATAAAACTTTTAGGGAAAAACAGCTATACTTTCCAAGACAAAAAAAATACTGTAAGAGGCTATTTCTTTTATATTTGCACTTCTTTTTAATATCTAGCTTAAAAAAAGTCAACTGGATTCTTACAGCTATTTATGCATTCAATCTGTTGTGATACACTATTTTGGTTGTGAAGAAAATCTGATCTCACATAACTGTGTATTCTGGAAAATACACAGGAGTATCTAAATAGCTTCTTGAAGTAATTTTGGATATTCTTTGATATTACACCAAAAATCAACAAATGGCAGTTTCCCAAAGTTCATTTGCAATCTGAATATGAACCACACCTATAAGTGAGCTTTTTATACACTGTTACATTAAAATCCATTGTTCTATTTTAAACTTTAAATTTATTTTATCCATGAATGATTTTATAACATCATGCACTGGTTATTTAGAAATTATGCAGACTTCTCTCAAATATTGATACATTTCACTACACAACATCCAAAAATCACATTTGGTACTATCACTACCAAAGTCTTCAGAAGGGTCTTTACATGTGGATGGTAAAGCTGTCCAGCTCACAGTGGCAGATACAAGTTTCCCAAAACTCTCATTTTGCTTGAAGCTCAAATTTTATCATGAGCAACAAATATTGTCAATCGTGTTCTTAAAGGGACAAGCTCAGGTCATTGATTTTTGAGAAAAGTTCTGCCAAATAACCAAGCCTAAACAACCATAGTCTGTCTATGAATTGTAGTTTCAAGTAAAAAATAGTGTTTCTTGAAAAGAAGCAGCTCATTCAGCTCACAACTCAAACACTGCACAAATGCTTTTCTCCAGACAACCAGGGAACTTTGGTAAGCAACAGAGTGCTTTACATGTCCGCATTTGTCATACAGAAAAGATGTGTGCTCGAGGTTAAAGATTTAATGTAACTAGCATTGTTTTCTGCTTCATGAAGGACATTCTTAAGTGAAGCTGTTTGTCCTTTTAGCGGCAAGTGAGTGGCAGTGAGGTGTGCCAACATGGCTAGGAGTTTGGTGCCCTGTCTCAATTCATGCTAACTTACCTGAAGTCTGACCTACCATTAATTTCACACTATCACTGCAAATGTCAATACACTGAAAAAGACAAATAACACTTCAGTGTTAGTATGAAAATGGTTTTGACCTTCTAGACACCTGAACACATCTTGGGATTCCCAGGGATCCTCAAAGCATGGTCTGTCTTATCCTACTTCTGATAAGATGCAGTTGATTCTAGAGAGCCATCTACTTAAAATTTTGCTGAATTCATATCAATAACCTAAACAGAGTTCTTCCTTTTGCAGAAAAGAAAAAGGAAAAGACAATAAGAATAAAATCACTGAGCACAGTAAATTCAGATTAGAGTCAAAACTACAATGATTTAGAAATACCAGGAAGATCTAAGATGTCTGGATATGGTATCAGAAAAACTGGACTTAGGGAGAGATGAGGCCTTGAAGAAAAGGTTTCATAGAACTTCATAGAAAGGTTTCATAGAAATGTGAATGATGTCTCATTCCTCACTTGCATATGCCACGTAATACGTAAGGAAGACAAATTGAGACGCCTTCTCTCACTCCTGGTTTTCCTCTTCCCATAACATGCATGGTGCGCGTGCACACAAACACACACACACACGCGCACACACACACACACAAAATGGGTTGTCTTTGCCTTGCTATTAAGTGAACTAGTGAAGTTGCTCAATCGCATCCAACTTTTTGCGACCCCATGGACAGTAGCCCACTAGGCTCCTCCATCCATGGGATTTTCCAGGCAAGTATACTGCAGTGGGTTGCCATTTCCTTCTCCAGGAGATCGTCCTGATCCAGGGATCAAACCTGGGTCTCCCACACTCAGGCAGACTCTTTACCGTCTAAGCTACAGAAGTGAACCAAGATGGTTATTAATAAAACATAGACTTCCCTATTACGTGAAAAGTTTTTATTCTTTTAATCTTGCTGTTTTAACAATTAAAATTACACTTGCTTATTTTTAACATAAGAACTTTAACAATTATATAATCCAGTGGCAATATTTTACCCATAAACAGGGAAACTGAGCGGCATTTATCTAAGTGCATCACCATTAAGAGGATGAGTCAGAACTGGAATCATCAGATGTCTTTGTTCTTGAATACTTTTATGAAATAATGCTTCCCTGTCACGGTTTACTTATTCAGGATTTCACTCTCAGTCACAAGAAAGCGCCTAAACAAAAGGCACTTACAGTGGATTCTCATCAGTCTACTCCCAGCCCAATCTTGCAATCACTCTCTATCACCGCCTGGTGGCAGCAAACATAAACTGCACGAGAGAGCTGACGGACGAAAAGGCTTTGCCGCTGAAATTCCCAGCCACGTCTCCAAGCCAATAGTGGGTAGTCCCAAGCACTGCAAGATTCTCACCTATTAATACATAGGAAGGATCTCCTTATGTCAGTAGAGAAGTATAGGTTTGGAGAGGAAATATCTTAGTACATACAAACAGTTAAAAATCTGTGTTGATTTTTCAAGGCTGTTCATTTTATTCATATTGGGTTGGTTCTTGACTAGGAAATCAGGTAGTATTTCTGCAGTATGTCTTTAGAACCTCTCTTGTTGGGTTTATGAACTACAGTTAAGATCACCGTATCTGCATACTGTCTCTAGTCCAACTTTCAACACTTTAGGATTCTGAGCTACCCAAATTGCACTGCTTCGGCTGTAACTCAAGCATGGGCGATTGCAGCGTATTAAACAGGAGAGGTTCTCCAGTACTCAGCATAGAGGCCCATTATGCTAGAGAGAAAAATCAATCCAAAGGGGATCTGCCCTCTCATCTTGTTAACAGAATAGAGATGAAAGCTCTTCAATTTAAAAGACTCAAAACCCATTGTCATCTCCGCCAAAATGTTCTGGAAATTTTCAAGTTACTTCTGACGCCTGCAGTACATTCTACCCATTGGAAAACTCAGCGTGTTGCTTCTCTTTGGGAAAGGAATTGCTCTTCAATTAAGGGAATCACTCATTCATGTTTTAGGGCCTCTTCTCTCGGGAAACACTCAGATGATATCAAGAGTCCTCAGGAAATGAGCATTTCAAGGACCATCCTTGAAAGAACAGAAAACTAAAGATGGAACAGTTTGGACAACTGGAAAGCAGTATTTTGGTACTGGGTCCCGGAAGACTCAGGGCAGAAAAGGGGCTGGAAAGTAGAATTGGAAGAAAGGAGATGGGAGCCATCTGGAGAAGACCACAAGGAACAAAAGAATGAAGAAAGGAGTGAGGCCTTATACAAAGACTCCTGTTGAAACACCTAACCTCAGGTCCAAATAGATGGGAAAGGTGTATCATCTGCCTACACCAGGTATCAGTAAAGAAGCCAAAGAAAGAAGTATAAAGTCTATACTTTATATAAAACTATGTAAATGTTTGGGGGAGAATGGATACATGTGTACCCATGGCTGAGTCCCTCTGCGGTGCACCTGAAACTATCACAAACAGCCCTTCAGAAAGGCCTCCTGTGGCCTCAGGTATGGGACACGCATCCCTCCCTGGCGGCCCGCGGGCACCCTGCGCATGCGCATGGCCCGCGCGGCACAGGCTCCGCCTAGGTGCACCTCTGTTCTGTGCACACGATGCTCTCCTGCTGCACCAACACCTGCTCTGAAGAAGGGGCCACATCTAATTTATCTCTGTGCTCCTAGTGCCCAGCAATGAGTGTTTAACACAAGCCCCTTGAACTGCTAATCATTAGATAGAAGTAAGAAGTTTTCCACAATTTCACTATCGGGATTTTCTAATCATCAGTACATTGGGTGAGTGACCTAAGCTAGGGGTCCCCAACCTCTGGGATCTAATGCCTGATGATCTGAGGTGAAGCTGATGTCATGGTAATAGAAATAAAGTGCACAATAAATGTAATGCACTTGAAGCATCCTCAAACCACCCCTCCCCAGGCCGTGGAAAAATTGTCTTCCATGAAACTGGTCCCTGGTACCAAAGTTTGTGGACCGCTGCACTAAGCTTTTCAATGATACAACTCAGAAAAGTTCTTCCTTTTTCTACAACAAATCTTTATTCCCCATGGGCGGCGGGGGGGGGGGGGATTGATTTTTTCATCCATTAGGACACAGGTGCATCAAACACACAATCTAAGCATTGCCTCATCTACTCAACTATCTTTTCCTAAATCACATATATCCTTTGATATCATGCTTTCACACCTGGTTTACATTTTTAATCTCAATCGCTGTTTTTTGACTCTAAAAGAATTATTTAGCAAAATCCATTCACTTTATAATTGACAGTCTCCATTGCTTATCTCAGTCAAAATTTCAGCAATCTAGAAGCCCAAAAGGCCTTGAGGATAAATCATCATGCCAATAGCTGGGCTTTCTCATTAGAAGTGATGTAAAAATATCAGTGCTTTAAAACACAGCCATCTATTGTACCCGAAGCTGTTTTCTCTGAGTTGCTAAGATGATAAATGAATGTGTCTAAAAATAAATGACTCTTGGGTAACCTGTGGGGCTGATCTTTAAAATAACTGATAGCAAGCAAATCTTCAGACGTGACTAAGTTTAGCTTTGACTCCGAGTCATTGACTACCCGTTCCTATGAAGGCGCCAGATGTTCTGTGCAGCAACGTTAAATTAAGGCAGCCCTGGCCAACAGGGCTGCCTAACAAGGCTACTCTATTCTGATAGAGAACACAAGCAAATTCAAACTACCCAGAGTCTTGCAGCTCACAAATGAGAGCAAATTCAAACCATCATACTAAAGGAAGTAAAATCAAGACATATTAATGAAAATAAGGGAAGGAAATTTTAACGCTTAAATAATAAAGTCAAAAATAGATTTTTCTCAATATGAACGTTCACAAAGTCAATTGGTTTTTAATCTTCTAAATGTATAAGTTACTAGGATACATCTGTACATCTTAAAACCACTTCATTCAATATCCTCACAAATTAACTACAAAACACAAATTTGTGATTAAGCCTACCTAATTTTAAGGACCATTGATCTGGGTTGAAGTTATCATGATGGAGAAATTCACACTGAGAAGGACTCTGCTAGGTAACACTCTACCCTCACATCAAAGCAAACAACTTGACCTGTGAAAGGCTAAGGTTCAAACCCAGATTGCAGTAGCTCTTAATTACTGCCTACGCCCACAGCTTTCTGCATTTCTGGTCTTTCCTTGCCCCACACTATTGGCCCTCTCACTTGTACTGGTTTATTCTATTTCCTTTATACTCTTTTTCTGCCATTGTAACCCACTTTATGTTAGTAGTTTTCCTTCTCATTTTTGTTCTACAGGAGACAAAGAGTAAGATAGCTGAGAAAAACACAGGGCTACTAAAGATCTTACTAATACGCATAGTCTGTGGCATGACTGTGCTCACAAGAAGGCAGTAAGAAGGCTCCATAGAGCTGATGACTTAACAAATGATCCCAGAGGGAAATCAGACCCGAGGACCACAGAAGGTGAGGAGGGCACCTCAGGCAGAGGACAGCATGGACAAAGGCGAGGAGACAGGAAAGAGAATGGACAGCCTGTGGGACAAGTAACTGGATATAAATGGAAC
Organism: Giraffa tippelskirchi; assembly: GCF_054371585.1. NCBI lineage: Eukaryota > Metazoa > Chordata > Mammalia > Artiodactyla > Giraffidae > Giraffa > Giraffa tippelskirchi. Next base: position 60,697,183 of record NC_137284.1, on the reverse strand, counting down.
ACTCAGTGCAAAAGAAGACAGAAGAGAATGAGGATGGAAGTACAGTCAGAGATGAGATCCCAAAGACTGAGTAACCAGCCATCCCAGTTTGTACAGAGATTGATGGAGTTCCCGGGATGCAGGACTTTCAGGAAAGCCCAGGCAAACCTGGACAAGATGGTCACCCTACAGCCAAAGATGTGCTCTGCCATACTTTATAGAGAGATTTGAACTCTGTAGGCAGCAAGGAAATACCAAAGGATTCAACCAAGTGCAAGACCAGGTGGTTTATCCTTAGCATGTAATACATATAGCCTTTTTTACTGAACATTTTATTCATTTTTAATTGGAGGATCATTCTTTACAGTGTTGTGTTGGTTTCTGCCATACATCAACATGAATTAGCCGTAGTTATATATGGCTATATATATATATATATATATATATATATATCCCCTCCCTATTGAACCTCCCTCCCACCCTCCACCCCATCCCACTCCTCTAGGTTGTCACAGAGCACTGGGTTTGAGCTCCCTGCATCATACAGCAAACTCCCACTGGCTATCTGTTTTACACACAGGCTTTTTAAACATGGGTTGCAACCCACCAGTACATAACAAAATCCAGTTCGCTAGTAGTCACAGGGAGCGATGTTTGTGATTAACAGATGAGAACGGCTAAGAGGCACACTGCACACGGGAAGGACAACTACGGTTTCACAGAACTTGGTTTTGGACACACTCTCATTCATTGTTACATAGACACGGCATTGTCTATTGTCAGTTGTAGGTAAATGAGATCAAAATATACTGGGCTATATCAATTGTAGAATTAATAAACTTTCATTCATAAACTTGTTTCCACCTTTGTCTTTTCTCAGCCAACATTTTGCATGGCCAGGAAATTAAAAGACGCTTACTCCTTGGAAGGAAAGTTATGACCAATCTAGATAGCATATTAAAAAGCAGAGACATTACTTTGCCAACAAAGGTCTGTCTAGTCAAGGCTATGGTTTTCCAGTAGTCACGTATGGATGTGAGAGTTGGACTATAAAGAAAGCCGAGCACCGAAGAATTGATGCTTTTGAACTGTGGTGTTGAAGGCTCTTGAGAGTCCCTTGGACTCCAAGGAGATCCAACCAGTCCATCCTAAAGGAGATCAGTCCTGGGTGTTCATTGGAAGGAGTGATGTTGAAGCTGAAACTCCAATACTTTGGCCACATGATGCAAAGAGCTGACTCATTTGAAAAGACCCTGATGTTGGGAAAGATTGAGGGCAGGAGGAGAAGGGGACAGAGAATGAGATGGCCGGATGGCATCACCGACTCGATGGACTGGGTTTGGGTGGACTCCGGGAGTTGGTAATGGACAGGGAGGCCTGGCATGCGGTTGCTGGGGTCGCAAAGAGTCGGACACGACTGAGTGACTGAACTGAACTGCACTGAACTGACACCCCCGTGACACGTGCGCAGTGCACTGAGTGAACAGAGAAAGCCGTTGGCTACCACAGGAGACTGACCCAGGCTCTGCTACCCTGAGGGCCAAGAGATTAATATGTGGGTGCACACGTAACCTGCAATCCATTTGCAGGGCTGGTGAGGACGCACTACCACAGAATGACCAAAGCAAGCTCAGCAATATTTAAGTTCTACCAGAGAAAGAAAGTGAAAAAGATAACAAAATAAACCCATGGATGTTTCAGGGCACAAACGCATCAAGATGGATGTACTTACAAAGATTAACTGGCTTTTCCGGTTACCTAGTATGCCCTTAAGAGTGCAGAAAATCAATACTGTCGGAAATGCGGGACCATGGCATATTTCCTGCAGGCCATGTCAGAGCAAATGCTGACTGAGCCCAGGATCTGGAGGTTTTCCATTTGTCTCATCAGCACAACCTTTATATTCCTTTTAGAAAGCAAATACCCATCTGAAAAGCTTGGCTGCAGAGTCCCCCAGCTTGGCCTGCACACAGCATGCTATACATGAATGGATAACTCAGTGGTATGAGGCAGTATTCAGAACAGATTTCTCAACCAGTTCTTAAAGGCTTAAACCCCTTCTGATACCCATGTGCATTTTTCAAATTCAAGATTTCTTTTTCTTTTTTTTTTTAATTTAAGCTAGAGTCAGTTTCAACCATCTGTCTCTTTGAGTGAAAATAGGAGACAGGCTTATATATATGAGCTTCTGAAGAAAATCAATCTTGGCAGAAAAAAAGTTAAAGTGGAGGAAGAATTATATGGGCATTTTCAGGATCTTGCTAAGAAGTAACAAAATATTCAAAGTAAGGAGGAACTTACATAAACACATCCATCTCCTTTACTACCTAGTAGGCTGCCCCCATTCCTGACCATTGCCTGATTGGACATCACTGTAATTAGACCTCTGCCACCCAATCACCGCCTTATAAGAGTAAAGCAGTGATTTGGTGGAGCAGAGTGGAGACATAAAAGTGACTTCCTGGATTTGGGTGACAACATTTAGGGGTGTGGGAGATGATAATGGTAGGTAGCCTCCAAGAATCTGGAAATGATGGGACTAGAGCATGACCACTTTCTGATGTTGTAGCCACGCGTTCCAGGAAACAAACTCACTCAAAAGAACGATGCAGATAGTGAAGTGCGGTTTATTACACCGGCGGGCCCAAGGCAGAGTCTCCTCTTAGCCAAGGACCCCGACCAGCATTTGTGAAAATCTTTTATACCCCATGTGTACGTGTCTGAACCCACCACCCCAAATTCCTTGAGACTTAAACAAAGGAAGGGTAAATACAATCACAATAACCCTATTGTTCATGTGTTATGTGTTCAAACAGTTAATAGTCAATAAGCCTGAGGTTACATTCCGATAGATACAGAAAAATTTATGACCTGTCCGGAGGCAGGGGTGATCAGTGTAGGTTTTCTCTTAGGCGATGAGTAACCTGGATATGATCTTCAAGATTTCCCTGTCCAGATGGGGTCTTATCCTTCTGTTGCAGTTTCCATAGGCACTAAGCAAGAGTTCAGAGTCCATTGGAGAGGTGGCTGAGCATGATCAGCACGAACAGGCCTAAGATGGGGTCCAGGCCCTATGAATTCCTTCTTCACTGAAGTTAAACTAGACCTTATCTTAAGTGACAGGACATCTCCCAAGTCAAAACTATGACACACAGTGTGAGCATGCTTAAGTTGCTTCAATTGTGTCCAACTCTTTGAGACCCTATGGGCTGTAGCCCACCAGGCTCCTCTGTTCATAACACATGGTGCTAAAACATCAAAGCTAGGACTGACCAAAAGTAAAGGAAAACCACCGCCAAGATTAGCAGTAAACCACCATAAATCTGCTACAATGAAAGGAGAATGAAGTCTCAAATGACAGGAAATGGGGTATGAATTTTTCAGGTTTTCTCTGGTGTGTCCCAGAAAACAGATGGCCTGGCCAGCTGACGTCACTGTCCCTGTGCATCTGTTAGGAGGGTCACCACGATGACGCCAGGCAGCTGCCTGCAGCCGCGGTTATGACCACTGCTCCCCCGGCTCTGGCTCCATGTACGTCCAACCTTTAACTGTTGCACTCCAGTTAGAGGCAACTCCAGCCCTCCAGTTAGATCAGACCAAAAATCTTGGAGTCATCCCTGCTTTTTCTTTCTGTCAAAACCTACATCCGATTCATCATCAAATTATTTGGACTCTACTTTCCAAGCATTTCCAGAGCTTGTCTACTTTTCCCCACCTCCCCTGCCATCATCCTAAGCTGCCATCATCCCCCATCATATTACTGCTAAAGCCTCCTTAACAGTCTCCCTGGGTCTACCCAGGGCCTATTCTCAGCTACAACAGCAATTCATTAAAACACAAGTCAAATCATGTCACTTCTCTGCTTAAAGCTCTTCACCAGCTTCCATCTCACGGTTAGAGAAGCCCAAGTCCTGCATGGCTCCGGTGACCAGACACAATCCAGCCCCATCACTTTTCTGATCTCGTCTCCTGCTGTTCTTCAAACACATCAAGTACACTCCTGCCTCGAGGACTTTCTGTCTACTATTCCTTCTGCCTGATACACTTTTTTCTCTAAAATTCTGAAAGATTTGCTTCTTGAAAACTGAGTTCAAAGTTCATCTCATGAGAGCTTAACTCATCACTCTATTTAAAAGAGCAAACCATTTGCATCCCCCACCCCCACCCAGGCAGCACAGGCATTCCAAAGTCTTTCCCACTGCTTTGTTTTTTTTATTATGTATATTACCACTTAACATATTCTGTAACACATTTAAGTAGATTTCATTGCTTTCTCTTTCTCCGAGCTCCAATGAAGACAAAGATTTTGTCAGTATTGTTCACTAATGTGCTGCCAATACTTAGAAAGGTGAATGGTACAGAGTAGATGTTGTAGATATTCAATAAATACCTACTAGATGAATGGGGCTTCCCTGGTGGCTCAGATGATTAAGAATCCACCTGCAATGCAGGAGACCTGGGTTCGATCCCTGGGTCAGGAAGATCCGCTGGAGGAGGGCATGGCAACCCACTCCAGTATTCTTGCCTGGAGAATCCCTATGGACAGAGGAACCCGGTGGGCTTGAGTTCATGGGGTCACAGAGTCAGACAAGACTGAGTGACTAAGCACAGATGAATGAACAAATGTAGCTTCAAAAATTGCCTAAGTGAGCTTCTTCTTCTCCTCCCACTCTCATTCTCCATAAGAAGGGTCAAGGCTCCACTGGTTTTGGGATTCTCCTAGGTCTGCTCCCTGACCTTCCCTCTCAAAAGTATCCTTAACGGCCACATCATTGCCACACCTAGATTCTATTTCCGTTCCTGGTCTTTTTGAATGTATTGCATGATTATACCATCTACTTGATTTTTCAATGCCCATGTTACCTCTGGACTTAGCCTTCAGGACAAAATTTTAATGCCCACAGCCTAGTACTGTTCCCATCACACCCAGTTCTGACCTCTTGAGACCAAGGGCCTAAAGACCCAAGTTCTCAGGAGACTGCAGAATACTAACCTATAAGCAAGCAATACTAACCTATTATAACCTATAATACTAACCTATAAGCACAGTGAGCCCATAAGAAGTTAGATTCCTCCTGGCAAGTCAGTAAGTTGGCATTCATGTTTGCAGACTAATATGTAACCTTCTCTTGCACTGGGTTGTGTGAACTCACCAGTAAGTTGCTAGAGAATTTCGGCTATATAAGAACAATCTAATATCTAGACCTTCAAAACTAAGATTCAGACGTTAATCTCATCTGTCTGTCTAGCTGACTTCTGGCTGGCCCTGACAACGTCTCTGTCCCCACAGCTGCAACATGACAGCTGACTGCAGATGAGAGTGATGCCCACCCGTGCTGCCTGCACATGTTCTCAGCACACGAGAGTGCACCCACACACATGTGCACACGCAGTCATCTGACCCCAAATTCCTTCGGCAGATCAGAGCACGTTTCTCCGTGCTCCAGTCCCTACTGCACAGTGACCCTCTGCAGGAAGTAAGTCAAGGGCAGAGGGCAGGAAGGGGGATGATTTTCCTGATCAAAGGGGATGGGAGAATCCCTTGGGTATCTGAGCAGGATCCCACACATCTGTAAAGGAGGGAGAAGCACACCACTCAACCGAAATTTCTAGTTTGTTAAGAGCCAGGAAACCCAAGTAGCTGGCTCCACAAAACGCTAAATGCATCTTCATGTTCATACAACTTATTGGGACTTACTGAAGTCCTATAAAGTACAAAGTGCTATTATGGGTGCTCTGAGGCTTACACAAATGATTAAGAGGAAAGTGGCCAAAAGATTCCCAGTTATGAGAGAAATAAGTGTTGGGGTGTAATGTACAATATGATGACTACAGTTAACACTTGTTATTAAGTCTCTAAGTTGTGCCGGACTCTTTGCCACCCATGGACTGCAGCCCTCAAGGCTCCTCTGGTCTCCACTATCTCCTAGAGTTTGCTCAAACTATTGTTTAACACCTCTATACAGGAAAGTTGCTAAGCGAGTAGATCCTAAAAGCTCTCATCACAAGGAGAAATTTCTTTTTTTTTCTTTTTGTTGTACCCATGAGATGATGGATGTTAACTAAACCTATTGCAATCATTTTACAATATATGTAAATCAAACCATCATGCTGTATACTTTTAACTTAAAACAGTGATGTATGTCAATTACTTCTCAATAAAACTGGGGGAAAAAAAATCCCAGAGGGGAACACTGGGCTAAGCTGTGAGGCTGACACTCTCCCTGCTGGGAGTGTTTGGACAGGTAATACCAATACTCACCATGTAGCTCTCCTTTCGCTAAACCTTCATGGCTAACGGAGCACACAACTGATATTTTAGCTGTACTGATCTATTGCAAAAAGTTAAAATAGGTCCTTTTGCCCTGGAAAATTACCCTTGGCTTTTGAGACAATCTATCTCTTAATGTTTGGCCACCTCATGCGAAGAGTTGACTCATTGGAAAAGACCCTAATGCTGGGTAGGATTGAGGGCGGGAGGAGAAGGGGACGACAGAGGATGAGATGGTTGGATGGCATCACCGACTCGATGAACATGGGTTTGGGTAGACTCCGGGAGTTGGTGATGGACAGAGAGGCCTGGCGTGCTGCAATTCATGGGGTCGCAGAGAGTCGGACACGACTGAGCGACTGAACTGAACTGAACTATCTCTTAATGTATTGATATAAGAGGTTAACAGTCTTATCTCCAGATTCTCAGTGGATTTATTAATATAGTGCCCTTGTCGAGTAATAATGAAAGTAACATATTCCTAACTGAGCTCTTACTATGTGGCAGTCAGTGTCGTAAGTCTTTTCCATGTGTTAACTCATTTAATCTTCTTTTAGTATGCCAACTGGAAGAGGCAGGACTCATATCCAGGAAGTTTAGGTTTTAGACTTGCTTAACCACCAGGAGTCAACATTCCTTAACTGCCATTACACTAATACAAGAAGGAAGAAAACAAGTTATGAATTTACTTTTTTCTATAGTAAATGTATTTAATTTCTATAAGCAGGAAAAATCTTTTTGAATGCTTGTTTACGCTCTATCCTTCCTTAGTCCAAACCAAAGTCCCTGAGAGAGAGGCTTTGGCTGTTGTGGTTACAGCTGAATCTCTGGTGTCTGGAATAGATTTATGAAGCACTCAAATACCTTAGCCATCCTCCTGACTCTTCCTATTTCCAATTTTATTTCTTTTCAGAGAAAAAGGGCAGGGTCATGATTTATACAATGAATTATAAGACAAACCTATCCATAAATATTTGTTGGGTGAATAAATTATCTGAAAAAAAAAGTCTGTCTCAAAAAGCCTGTAACATGGTAGGGTCTGAAAACACTAGCTCCACGGCAAGGGAGAAATGGGGCAAGTGTGTGATAAATGTTTAAAGCACAAAGGAGGGCTGCAGGAACCCAGGCTCACAGTGGGCTTCCTGAGGGAGGGGCCGTGAGAGCAGGATATGGAAACGTGGTTGACTGGGAACTGGGGAAGTGTTTCCTGTGGAAGGAGAGTGAGCATGAGTGAAACAACAAGAAGCAACTGATACAGTCACTACGGAGAACAGTGTGGAGATTCCTTAAAAAACCAGGAATAAGACTACCATATAACCCAGCAATCCCACTCCTGGGCACATACCCTGAGAAAACTATAATTGAAAAAAGACACATGTACCCCAGTGTTCACCCTAGATATCAACAGATATCTAGGAAGCAACCTAGCTAGCTATTGACAGATGAATGCATAAAGAAGTTATGGTACATATATGCAATGGAATATTACTCAGCCATAAAAAGGAACAATTTTGAGTCAGTTGTAATGAGGTGGATGAACCTAGAGCCTGTTAACCAGAGTGAAGTAAGTCAGAAAGAGAAAAATATTGTATATTAATGCATACATATGGAATATAGAAAAATAGTACTGTGAACCTATTTGCAGGGAAGGAATGGAGATGCAGACATAGAGAATGGACTTGTGGACACAGCAGGGGAAGGAGAAGGTAGGATGAACTGAGAAAGTAGCATTGACATATATACACTAACATGTGTAAAACAGAGAGCTTAGTGGGAAGCTTCTATGTAGCGCAGGGAGCTCAGCTTGATGCTCTGTGATGACCTAGGGTGTGGGATTGGGGAGGGAGACGACCTAGAGGGAAAGGATATATATACACACACACTTCATAACTATGCATACATATATATAGTTATGATTGATTTGTGTTGCTGTATGGCAGAAACCAACACAGCATTGTAAAGCAATTTTCCTCCAATTCAAAAAAAGAGTGGCCATGGTGTGATGGGACATAATCCGGAAAGGTGTGTGTTTGGTACGAAACTCTCAGGTGTTCATGACCCAGGTCAACTGTTTCTGCCCTTTGGTCCTTCCTCGCTTCAGAAGCAATTATTCATTTTTAAAAGACGTGAGGGTCTTGAAACAAAATCAAACATTTCCATGTTAAACCAATCCAACCTATTCAAATGTGCTAAGTAATGCAAACGAGAATTAACGCTTCCCTTATAATCACACCTCTGCTGTATATAACGAAAAAGTGAGAAATAAAGTGCCCGAAATAGGTACCTTACCATTTGTAATACATGCTTTGCATAAGATAAGCATTCATTGGGGGGGCGGGGAGGGGGAGGAACTATTCCCCAGGAAATCTTGTAGTTTTCCATTCTTCAGGCTGAAAAGGGAAGAAGGTAGTTGGGGTTTTCCAGCATATGCCTTTGAAATGACATATTAGTCTAGCCTCTGCAGTTGGCAGGATGGCTCAGACTTTGAACATCTTCAAGGTACATTAAGAGATTACTGAAAGAACAAACAAATGAATAAACGAGAGTCTGAGCCCTCACACGCATGATGGTGTGGGCAGTTTGGAATGAAGTCGGATGCAAGCATTTCTTGTTTGTTTTTAACGGTTGTCACAAGCTGTTAAATTTCTTTCAACCTGGCCTGACACTGCTATAGCATTCCCAGTGTCTGGCAGGAGCTTAAGGAATGTTTGTGGAATGAAGCAAGGAATGAACGAACATTACGATTTGAACAGTTATGTGGGACAGGAAGTAGACAGAGATTGTCATAATTATTTTTCCAGTCTGGCACCTGTTCTCTTATTTACGCACACCCCAAGGGAATGGCAGAACCTGGCCAGAGAGGAGAGTGACGCCAAGCTCCATCTAATGTACAAAATCAGAGCTTCTTAAATTTGGAGGAAAAAAAAAATAGTAGAGCTCACTAGAGGAATCTCTGGTCTGAGTTTTTATTATGCAATAATCCCTTCACAGAAAATCTGCCCTGGAGGTGGTACGCTTAAATTCTCCTGGGCACTAGGATCTCACTGGCAGCCAGTTCAGTTTTCTGAACAGCTTAAATCAGTCAAAGGTTCTCCCCAGGGACTTCCCCGGTGGTCCAGTGGCTAAGAATCTGCCTTGCCATGTAGGGGACGCAGGTTGGATCTCTGGCCAGGGAACTAAGATCCCACATGCCCCGGGGCAACTAAGCCCCAACACAGCCAAATAAATACATACATTTTTTTTTAAGTTTCTCTCTATTATATTGATATGAACTCTCCTTTTCCCTATAAGTTTAGGCTACAATAGATAGGTGTCCTCATACCTATTTACCAAAGACAGGGTCTCCATGCCCACCCGTTCACCTGCTCACAGCCCACAAGCTTTCTGCAGCATCATCTCAAATTCATCCACTTTGTATTCAAGGAGCAGCAAGGGAAGAGGAGAGAGAGACAGGATGTGCACTGGTCAAGATGAGCCACATGCCTCCCATCTATCATACCCAGCCTCTAGCTCATCAAGCTAAGTCGTGTCTGACTCTTTGCAACTCCATGAACTGTAGCCTGCCAGGCTCCTCTGCCTGTGGAATTTTCCAGCCAAGAATATTGGAGTGAGTTGTCATTCCCTTCTCCAGGGATCTTCCAAACACACAGACCTTTTAACTTTTTGAACTCAAAGAAGCAGAATGCCTCCAGGACTTTGCCACAGTGGATTTGTATCACATTGGAGTTGAATTTAACATGATTTTGGAGAGGTGCAGGTAATCACAGTCAGGGCTTGGAAATGTGTCCTCAGCAGACCTGAATTTCAAGATCAGAACAGAGGCCACCCTGATATTCCAGAGGTCTCTAGACTAAGGCTGCCTCACAGGCCAGGAAAATGCTAACTGACAACCTGGCCCTTACAATGTACTCACCCTGATCTACTTGGCACAGAAAAAAAGGCTCGAGGTGAACCTGACTCAGGAAAGCAAGACTTCAGTATCCTAGGAATTATCAAGCATTCATGTTGGGCCTAGACACTTAACAAGTGACACACTTCAGGAAGTCAGTGTTTGTACTAAACACACCAAAAGGATCCAAGGGGAAACATTTAAACCCTGTAAAAAATGGAAAATTAAGTAGGATGTATTCATTCAAATCTCACCGCAACACTAGGAAGTGGGTACTATAATCATCAGTTCTGTTGCAGAGGTGATGAAAATAGAAACAGGGAGACAAACTAACTTGTCCAGGTCACTTACTTAGCTAGTAAGTGGTGACAGTGAGATCTGAATCCTGGCCCCAGAGGTAACACTTTTATACTATCTATTAATCATTGTTACAATTAGTTTGAGATCAAATTGAGCCCAAGAACAAGACAGGAAGAATGAAGGTAACACAGTAACGCTAATGCTTTTGTCTGATTAAAAGAAGTGATTATTCACTTAATTATTCACTTAATTATTAACAGCTTCCCTTGTTTGAACTCCCATTATACTTTGCTATACTTATATTAGGTATTTATCACATTTTACCTCATACAGTAACCATGTGATAATATGCAAGAGACTTGGGTTCGATCCCTAGGTTGGGAAGATCCCTGGAGAAGGACATAGCAACCCACTCCAGTATTCTTGCCCGGAGAACCCCATGGGCAGAGGAACCTGGTGGGCTACAGTCCAAAGGGTCGCAGAGCTGGACATGACTGAGCACACAACACACACACACACGTGATAACATTAAACTCTTTGTTATGGATATTAAACTTGCCTATTTTCCTCTAATTAGACCTCCGTCCCTTGGGTCTATACCTTGTTCATCTTCATGTGCCCACAAAGCACTAAGTCTGGCTTACGGTTGCCACTCCATCAGGACTAAAGAATATTCCTGACTAGAACTGAAAAACTACTGAAGGAAGATAATCTCTACCCCTACACATATTTTATTTATTATCAGTAACTGGATTTCTAAGCCCACTAATTCCAGGACCCTGTTATTACTGATGATGCTAAAACCATTCACATGCACTTTATATTCCAAATGGGCATTCTTTCGCGTGTTACTGAAGTAGGATGTTGAAACCACTACACGTGTGGTTGTGTCTCAGTGAGCTTCCTAGGAATGTAATTAGCAGCATGAGTAGGCAGAACTCAGGCAAGCCCCTCCCTTCCAGTCATTTGGATTAATTATAAACACTCCTGTTCCCCTCCTCCAGGACTATGCTGAACAACCCATTTGTCGTCAAGCAGAGCCAATGAATCCACTTTGCTAACGACATGTTAGATGCTGGGGCACATTCATCACAATGAAACCTCTCCCAGTATCTGTCTCTGAGTGAATGTGGTCAACAGAGCCCCTTACTTACCCACACTAGACATGTAACAAGAGTGAGAAAAATCTTTCCTCATGCTACTCTGCTGAGGTTTGTGAGCTATTTCTTATTGAATCGTGATGCAACCTAACTGGATCAATACATTCCCTCGGCCTAAACACTGTACTCCAGTGATCCAGCATTCTGGTTACTTTTCCCCCTTTCTCCATTTGCTGTTGGCAACTTCCAGCACTGGTCCTTCACCACCCCACCCAAGCCTGTGGTGGAGTGCCCTCTGAGAAGGGTATCACGAAGGTGATCTCCCTGACCAAACCCTAGCTGGGTTCCTCCGAGTGTTTTTCAATGAGGCCCTGTCCATGGGCATGTTCTCCAATTTTAGCAAGAGTCCTGATAGGTCAGTTTGGCCAGAGTCCCCCACCTTCCAGCTCTGATCACCAATACCTGACTGATATCTGATGCCCCACATCTCCCAAGCGATAGCTGATCACCTTGGCCTGCCTTTAGCAAGAATCCTATTCGGTGGCTTTAGCATGAATCCCTACCATTATCCTGATGTTCCCTCTTAGTAGTTTTCCATCCATTGACCCCTATTCTGCTTGTTCCTGTTGTTCAGTCACTAAGTTGTGCCCAACTCTTGGCGATCCCATGAACTGCAGTGCACCAGGCTCCTCTTTCCTTCACCGTCTCCAGGGGCTTTGCTCAAATTCCTGTCTATTGAGTCAGTGATGTTATCTAACCATCTCATCCTCTGCTGCCCCCTTCTCCTCCCGCCCTCAGTCTTTCCCAGCATCAGGGTCTTTTCCAATGAGTCAGCTCTTCGCATCAGGTCGCCAAAGTATTGGAGCTCCAGCTTCAGCATCAGTCCTTCCAATTAAAATTCAGGATTGATTTCCTTTAGGATTGACTGTTATAAGGCTATAAATTCCCACTTTTCCTTGCTGTATTCAGAGTTGAGCATGATCTTTCTCCCCTTTGCAAAACCCCATTGCAGTGGTTCCCGATATTACCATGACGCATAGTCCCCCTGAATAAAGCTTGCCTTACCATTTCTTTAACAAGTGTCATGAATAGATTTTTCTTGGAACACATGTAAAGACTAAGAAAACACTAAATATGACTATTAACCATATGACTGCCAGAACATGTGTCCTAAGTAAAGCAACTTTCATTCTGAATTTTCCCCCAGAGAGTTTACAAAATACTTCTGTGTGCTGCCCAGATCAACCTTCCCATTGTTCAGGAAGGCAATAGTGGTGCTGACAATGTTAGGCAATAGTCACTCAGCTGTGTCTGACTCTTTGCAACCCAAGGACTACAGCCTGCCAAGCTCTTCTGTCCGTGGAATTCTCAGGCAAGAATACTAGAGTGGGTTGCCATTTGCTTCTCTAGAGGGTCTTCCCAACCAAGGGATCAAACTTGGGTCTCCTGGTGGATCCTTTACCGTCTGAGCCACCAGGTGTTGAGAAGAAAGAGAGACAACAGGCCCCACATGGAGTCACTTGTTCCAAGCCCATGTCATCACCAAACCAAAACTTGATACCTAACTTAATTACTGGCTTAATAATAGCACTACTAAACAGGACTGGGGCTTCCCAGGTGGCTCAGTGTAAAAGAATCCACTTGCTAATACAGGAGATGCGCGTTCAATCCTTGGGTCAGGAAGCTCCCCTGGAGAAGGAAATGGCTACCCACTCCAATATTCTTGCCTGGGAAGTCTCATGGACAGAGGAGCTTGGCAGGCTTCACTCCATGGGGTCGCAAAAGAATCTGACATGCCTTAGCAGCTAAACAACAACTTAACTACAGCTTCAAACCCTCACAGGGCAGAATCTCAAACTAGCCAATCTAGAAATAGCTGATAAGCCCTAGATAGGTAAACAGGGGCAGCCAGATTCATGGATGGTTGAATAAAGCCAATAAGATCTTTAAAATTTACTCAGCTGAATTCTGTTTTTCAACAATCTTGGCGGCAGCAGTGAGATTCAAAGGAAACTTTTCACAGCTTTGGGGATGATGACAAACAAGACATGGTAGCCACAAATCCTTCCAGTTCTCTTGTCTTTCCCATCATCTCTGTGGGTAAGTTCCTCTCAATTCTCAGCTCTGCTATCTTTGTGCAGAGCTCCCAACCTAGCTGACTTTCCAGTCCAGGGCTTAATGGTTCACCTTGAGCTGGCAGACAGTTCCATCCGGAACACAAGTCCCTATCCTTGGTTCAATCCACAGTTCCTTATTTGACTAAAATCCCTAGGTTCCATGTTGGGAACTGCCGGTGATTCATTCTGCCGTTCCTCCTTTGTTTGGAACCCTGGTCTGTGGTCCCCATCTGTTGGGGTCAGCTGGTTCACTCCCCAGTTTCACACTGAGGATTGCCAGCCCACAAGACATGGCTTTGGTACTGCTGCTGTGTCAGTGTGCACGTTTGTTTGTAGTTCAAGGCTGCTCCTAGTGGCATCTCAGAGACCAGGCAAAAGCTGCAAAACTGGCGAGCCTGGATTGAGATCATAAAAGCTGTTAGGCAGTGCTTCCTACCTATCTCTAAGACTCCCACGCTAGATAAGTTGGTGGCAGGATGGTTAGGCTGACACTAGGTCACTCACCAAACTCAAGAAAATTTTCATCCATCAAGGTACCTTATAAAACACCACATAATCTCTAGCCCACCAGGACATCCTTCTTAAGTATTAATTTGGCTCCAAGAAACTTAAGGCCTAGCTTAAAACAAAAATGGGATGTTTAAGTTTCAAAGAGTTGAGTGTGCCATCTTCAGGCACACCTGCTCATTACGTCTAAGAATATAGTCCTGGAAAATGTATACACCTACAAAACTTGCAAAATTTTACTAAAACCAACCTAAAATTACAATGGCCATGATAAGAAACATTCCAATTAGACAAGACTGTTCATTTAAGAAGTACATTTGAAAGCAAGTGCTCCCACATTAACAAACAGAATGGGAGACCTACTTCAATCAGTATGCAAAAGCTTCCAAAAAGCTTCAAGATTCCAAAATAGCATCATTAAAAAAAAGTCATTACAAAAGGCTAATAAAAAATTAAAGATGCAAGGGGTACCTAAATCAAAAGACAGTAAGACTGACATAACTCCTCTACCCCCTCTAACCTGCTTGCCTGAGTACTCATGCTCTCTAATTCTCTAACTGAACTGACTTTCCACTCTGGGAAGTTACCTTTTAAAATAAACCACCCAACCAAAGCTGCTGGAGATCCTCCTCAGGTATTTTTCACTCCTTGATCAAAGACCAAAGTAAAGGACCACAGTTCAAGAATTTCCTAAAACTGTGGAAGAGAACCAAAACTTTTCTGAAGAATTTAAAGTCCTCATTGGAACCTATGACCAAGGCTGCCAGACCTTTATGAGCTCATGCAACTGCTGGTAGGACCTGGTGATGCCTAAAAATGATGAAAGAAGCAGAATGGGGGAACCCTACTGACAATATCTAAGATCCTCCATCTTTAACATGGTCCCCTTATGCAGCAGAAAAAGCTTGCAAAATGCAGCTGATCTTTTAAAAGCCATACCTAGAGTTTTCCTTGCCCACGATGATTGGTCAAACATGCAAACAAAAGAAAAATGTATCTGTAGCTGACTGTGCTCAACTTTAAAACTTTTCTGAAAGTTCTTTTCCTAAGGGATCCTGAGCTCCACACAATAAATGACGTCACCCAACCTGCTCTCACTGCCCAACTTGTAAACCGATTATCTCCTGAGATTAGTGGATTGATAAAAAGATAGATGACAACAAACTGTGGAAAATTCTGAAAGAGATGGGAATACCAGACCACCTTATCTGCTTCCTGAGAAATCTGTGTGCAGGTCAAGAAGCAACAGTTAGAACCAGACACGGAACAACGGACTGGTTCAAAATTAGGAAAGGAGTACGTCAAGGCTGTATATTGTCACCCTGCTTATTTTACTTACATGTAGAGTACATCATGTGAAATGTCGGGCTGGATGAAGCACAAGCTAGAATCAAGATTGCCGGGAGAAATATCAATAACTTCAGATATGCAGATGACACCATCCTTATGGTAGAAAGTGAAGAACTAAAGAGCCTCTTGATGAAAGTGAAAGAGGAGAGTGAAAAAGCTGGCTTAAAACTCAACATTCAAAAAACTAAGATCATGGCATCCAGTCCCATCACTCCATGGCAAATAGATGGAGAAACAATGGAAACAGTGAGAGACTTTCTTTTCTTGGGCTCCAAAATCACTGCAGATGGTAACTGCAGCCATGAAATTAAAAGATGCTTGTTCGTTGGAAGGAAAGCTATGACCAACCTAGACAGCATATTAAAAAGCAGAGACATTACTCTGCTGACAAAGGTCCATCTAGTCAAAGCTATGGTTTTTCCAGTAGTCATGAATGGATGTGAGAGTTGGACTATAAAGAAAGCTGAGTGCCAAAGAATTGTTGCTTTTGAATTGTGGTGTTGGAGAAGACTCTTGAGAATCCCTTGGACTGCAAGGAGATCCAAACACTCCATCCTAAAGGAAATCAGTCCTGAATATTCATTGGAAGGATTGATGCTGAAGCTGAAACTCCAATACTTTGGCCACCTGATGTGAAGAACTGACTCATTGGAAA
This sequence comes from Giraffa tippelskirchi, assembly GCF_054371585.1. NCBI lineage: Eukaryota > Metazoa > Chordata > Mammalia > Artiodactyla > Giraffidae > Giraffa > Giraffa tippelskirchi. The sequence goes on along the minus strand of NC_137284.1, from coordinate 60,681,015 downwards.
AGACTGAAGGCAGGAGGAGGAGAGGAGAGGAGGAGGAGAGGACGACAGAGGATGAGATGGTTGGATGGCATCACTGACTTGATAGACATGATAGCAAGCTCTGGGGGTTGGTGATGGACAGGGAAGCCTGGCGTGCTGCAGTCTATAGGGTCACAAAGAGTTGGACAAGACTGAGTGACTGAACTGAACTGAAAAAGGCAGAAAACAGGATGGGAGGCCACTGGTTTGACTGAACTCATGACCAATGCTGAGCACTTTGAAAGGACTTTGGAATAAGGCAGTGAACAAAAGTCTGCCCGACTAATCGCCTTTACACTGCAACAGGTCCAAGACCAGTGACCAAAAATAATACCTGGGCCTCCCACAATGTACCCTCCTAAAGAGTCTATCATCAAAACGCTGGTCTAGGGACCCACATCTCAATTGTAATCAACCGGGGCACTGGAAAAAAGATTGCTCTCAAAAATTCTATCAAAATTCTTCAACAGCAACTTAAATTCTCTCATATCTTCCCCCCAAAGGGGGGCCTCTTTTGGGCACCTCCAAGAGTTGACAGGACCCCAAGGAATCCTCTGATAAGCTGCCACCAGTAATTCCTTTAAATAGCCAAGGGGAAACTAAAATTAAAATTAATGGAGGGACTTCCCTGGTGGTCCGGTGGTTAAGAATCCACCTTCCAATGCAGGGGATGAAGGTTCGATCCCTGGTTGGGGAAATAAGATCCCACATGCCTTGGGGCAACTTAGCCCATGCGCTACAACTAGAGAAAGACTGCATGCCACAACAAAGCCCAGTGCAGCCAAAATTAAACAAACAGTTTAAAAATATTAAAAATAGTGGGAAACCTTGGCAAATTGAGATAGATACCAGAGCTACAGTCCCTACTTTAAACTCCACTGTCATAGGACAACACATCCCTTGGAGTGAAAAAGAAGTTCCCATGGTGAGTGTCTATTAAAATTCTTTCACAACCAGGGCAAATGACTCTGGGGACCTTTCACTGAGAAATTTCCCTTTTTTGCTAAATGATACAGCTCCAGTCAATCTATTAGGCTTCCCTCGTGGCTCAAATGGTAAAGAATCTGTCTGCAGTGCGGGAGACCTGGATTCCATCCTTGGGTTAGGAAGATCTCCTGGAGAAGGGGATGGCAACCAACTCCAATAATCTTGCCTGGAGAATCCCATGGTCAGAGGCTACAGTCCATGGGGTTGCAAAGAGTCAGACACGACTGAGCGACTAACACAGCTCCAGTCAAACTATCAGGTAGTGATCTCCTTTCTGATTTAAAAGGTCTAATACGTTTTGCTTCTAGTGGACACCTCACCTTAGAATTTCCTGACCAAGCTGAACCTGATCCTTGATGTTCTTTACAGTCTGTCCTAGATATAGAAGAGAAAGGATTCCAGCAAAAGACCTCTAACTTAATCAAGGTGCCTGAAAATCTGTGGGCTACCTCTAACACTGACCCTGGAAGAATAAAAGGTGCAGAACCTATAAGATTTGGATAGAGGAAACCAAACCTCTTCCTAAACTGCCTCAACAGCCATTAAAACCTGAGGTGACGCAAGGTCTCATACCAATAGTAGAAGACCAATTCCCCCAAGGGCTAACCATTCCCTGTACCAGCCCCCTGTAACACCTGGTCTTAACAGTCCCCAAACCCAATGGGTGGGGATGGAAATGTGACTTGAGATTAACAAGATTCCCTACTTCCCAGCTGTTCCATACCCCAAAATCCTTTATCACAAGTTTCATCAGACTCGAAATGGTTCACAGTTGTGGACCTCTGTCCAGTCTTCAGCATCCTGGGGACACCAACAACCAGCAGCTATTCACCTTTACGTGGAACAAACAACAATATACCTGCAACAGGCAAACTTTGAGGGTTCAGTGAGACCCCTTATTTTTCCCAAGTGCTCCACCAAAATTTATGTACCCTCCATTTCCCCAGGAAATCGACCCTTCTACAGTAAGAATATAGCCAAACTTTTCCTATTTTCAGGTACCAAAGAGGCATCCATAAAGAATCCCACTTATTTGCTATAACAGTTAGCTAAAAAAGGACATAAAGTCTCCAAGTTAAAATTATAATTATCTCCAGACACTACTCATTACTTAGGTCATTATCTAAGCACTGAAGGAATCCAATGAGCTCCAAAAAACCGAGCTGATCCCAAAATTCCCTAGGTCACATCTAAACAACAACCTTGTGGGTCCATAGGCCTGGCTGGTTATTGCAGAGTATGGGTTCCTAATTTTTCCTCTATTGGCTTTCCCGCTCTATGAACTCACTTAAAGGTCAATCACTGAACCAGCTCCTGGGGAAGATAAACATGAGCAGGCCTTTATGAGACTAAAACAAATGCTGCAAGAACTGCCTGCCCCAGGGCCACCCAACTTCAAAATCTTTCACCTTATTTGTACATGAAACAGATAGCCAAGCCCTGGGGATGCTCACACAAGAACATGAGAAGCACAGAAGTGAAGTCAAAGTCGCTCAGTCATGTCCAACTCTTTGCAACCCCATGGACTGTAGCCCACCAGGCTCCTCTGTCCATGGGATTCTCCAGGCAAAAATACTGGAGTGGGCTGCCATGCCCTTCTCCAGGGAAACTTCCTGACCGAGGGATTGAACCCATGTATCTTCCGTCTCTTGCATTGCAGGCAGGTTCTTTACCACTAGTGGAACCTGTGAAGCCCTAGGAAATGACATTTACTTACAAACTCCACACACTGTCCAAAATCTTCTCAATTCTGAAGTAACTCGACATTTCTCTGCAAACTGACTAACCTCCTATGAGATGATTCTGCTTTCACCGCCTAAGTCTGCATCCAAAACAATACAAAAGAGTCTGCTATGTTGCTACCCTTGACCAAAGGTGAGCCCATGACCTTTGTGAAACTGTATCCTAATTCACAAAGTGCCCCTTTGACTAATCCTGATCTAATTTTGTCTGTTGATGGGCCATACTGTAAACAAAAAAGGAAATTTCCAAGCTGGCTATGTTGTCATTACCCAAGGTGAATTTTTGAGAGGGTAAGTCTTCCCATAAGCTAAATCAGTCCAACAACCAGAGCTCCACATCCTGACCGAGAGCATGCTAGCTACCAGAAGGACAGATTGTTAGGATTTATACTGGCAGCTGGCATGCCTTTGGGATCATTCATAATTTGAATGTTAAGGAAGCAAAGGGTTTTTTTGTTTGTTTGTTAACCAGTCTTAGCGACTCAATAATGTCCAACTCTTTGTGACCCCAAGGACTGTAACCTGCCAGGCTCCTCTGTCCATGAAATTCTCCAGGCAAGAATACTGGAGTGGATTGCCATTCCCTTCTCCAGGGGATCTTCCTTACCCAGGGATTGAATCTGGGTCTTCTGCATTACAGGCAGATTCTTTACCATTTGAGCCACCAGGGAAGCCCTTTAAGTCTACCAGGACCCCAGCAAAACCAGACAGCAGGTAAATAACCTTCTTGCTGCTACTCCCTTATCTATTGAAACTGCTGTCATAAAAACTGAGGCTCACACTAAAAAGATTGAACCTGAGTATCAGGGGATTGCCCTAGCTGACTTCTACGAAAAGGCAGCAGCAACAGAATCTACAAAGGTTGTGCATCATGTGGATGAAGTCCATTCTGTTCCTGCAAAAAATGATCCTTTGTTGCCAGACTTTTGCCATCCTGGTGTCCCTACAGCAGGCAACAGCCTGCTTCTTAGGTTTTTTTTTTTTTTGATGTGGACCATTTTTAAAGTCTTTATTGAATTTGTTACCATATTGCTTCTTTTTTATGTTTTGCTCTTTTTGGCCATGAGGCATGTGGGGTCTTAGCTCCCTGACCAGGAATCAAACCCCCTCCTCCTACACTGGAAGGCGGAGTCTTAACCACTGGACCACCAGGAAAGTTCCACTGGACCACAGCCTGCTTCTGAGTCAGAGAAATCAGGATCTTCAAACAATGGCTGTCAATTCAATGAGCAGTCAGGGCTACTGGGGAACCCAGGACAGTGCTTGGTTCTTCCTGGCTCCCTGGCAAACTCCATTTTTCAGGTTTTGCATTCCTTCATCCACTGCGGTGCGATTAAAATGACTCAAATCAGGAAATAGGGAAGGGGGTCCAGGAAGGGGAACACATGTAAACCCATGGCTGATTCATGTCAATGTATGGCAAAAACTACTACAATATTGTAAAGTAATTAGCCCCCAACTAAAATAAATAAATTTATTTTTAAAAAAAATCAGGAAATAAACATTGATGGTGTTAGGTAGTTAGAATAGAAAAAAGGAGTCCAAAATGGCAGTGGCTAAAAGACAAAGAAGGGAAAAGCACACAAAAATAGAACAAAGGAAGGTCTGAGGACCAGAGTGAGGACTTGAGGTAAACAAACAGCACTCCTGGCTAGCCCAATTTACATAGGACAGGCCCAGGAGGAGGAGGAAAAAAAACATATAAAAGAGGAGCCAAAACTGGGTCAGGGCCTCTCTTCTCTTCACATCTTTTGGGTCGGCATTCCCTCACACATTGAGGATGTATTTTCCTTTACTTTCTAAATAAAACTGAGCTGTAACATGGAGCTGTAACACTGGTTTGTCCGTCGCTTCATATTTTTGTTGTGACAAAATACGGAACCAAGGAAATTACACACTCCCCAGACAGTAGGAGGTCTTCTATAAAATTGCAAAAACAGTTTACCACCAATGTCTGACCTGCCAGCTCCCCAAACCTGGAAAACGATATTTGTTCCCAGAGGCCTCAAACCTTCTCCCTCTGAACCCTCTGAATATCTGCAGCTGGACTTCATTCAACTGCCACTTAGTGGAGGTTATCAATATGTATGTTCTTATCGTATGTATGTTTTCTGGATGGGCTAAAGACTTCTGCTGCACGGCTGATGCCTCCATTACAGGGAATAGCTTGACTCCATGTTGGATCTGTTTCTTTAACCTTTGCTTCGCACTGCTTTTGTTCACTAAAAGGATACTGCGTCCACATATAACAACCTGCCTGGGGGAACCATGCCCCTCTGTCTCAACGTTAAACCAAGGAGCCTTTGTTCAGGACTCTGTCCACTTAGAGGTGACTGCAGGAAGGAACAAATTAACCCATTGCTTCCCCTGGCTTGCCATTCCAGGAGATTTTGCAAGATTAATGGCCTTTTCACTTTGCTTTCTCACCACCCGCCCACCTCCATCTCTGTTCTATAAAAGAACCTGGCATCCAGACCTGGATAAGATGGTTATTTTGAGACATTAGTCTGCCATCTTCTTGGTCAGTTGTCTTTCCAAATAAAGTCATATTCCTCAACTCAGTGCCTCGTCTCGGATTTACTGGCCTGCTATGCAGCTCGCTTGTTGGCAAACTTTTGCCATCCTGACATCCTTACAACAGCCTGTTTCTGAGTCAGAGAAATCATGATGGGCAAACAATAGCTGTCAATTCAACAACCAGTCAAGCCTCTCAGGAACCCAGGAAGCTGGGTTCCCCACCATCTGCCCATCATGATTTCTGACTCAGAAGCAGGCTGTTGTCTATTGTAAGGACATTGGGATGGCAAGAGTCTGGCAACAAGACTGCAGGTGACTGATGGGAACTGTATTCCCACTTGAAGTGAACCTTCTATAATCATCACTGACTGAGGCAACCACTTCACTGGGCAAATCATATAAAGCTTTAACAAAACCTTGTAAACTTGAAATTATCACTGTCCCTGTCACCCTCAACCATCAGGCAAGATGGCTGAGATCAATAACGGATCCTCAAGGTTAAAATCTCCAAACCTGCTTAACTTATGAGCCCCCCTTGGCCTAAGGTACTACCTCTGGTTCTGCTCATTATTCACAGGACCTCCTCTCATATACCTGTGTTATAATCCGACGTTTCTATCTACTTTAAAATCTTCAAGTTGGTGGCCTTCAAATTTTCATAGTTCACATTTCTTGATTTTAAGAAACAAGGGGCTCTTGAGGGAAGTGAGTACAATTCCCCCCTTTAAAGTTCATGGCAAAATATATGGGATTTCATTCTTGCTTGATGTGCCAATTACTTTTCGACAGTATTTGAAAAATATTAAAAATTCTAAAAGACAAAGCAAGGAAATCTGTATCTAAAACCCCAAACCTGGCCTTTACAATGTCTCTAGATGGTCCATATTTGCATTGGGAGATTTGGTTTGGCATTTTAACTAAGGTAAACAGATTCTCACTCTCCTCTGAGCCTGAAAACATTCAGAGAGAGAGGATCCTCTTTCAGAGCCCGTGGTAACCTACACCTTCTCAAAGTGAACAAAGTCACACTTTTTAAGGAAATAAGCAAAGAAGATTTCTGTTATTCTTTCTCCCACAAAATACATACCAATTCCCACAATGCTTTGCTATTCTGATACTAATGGGGTGGCTGGTGAAACAGGAGACTCATTTCATTTTTAAAAGGGGACACTGTCAAAACACACATTCCCCACAGGGCCTTCTACCCTTTCAGCCACTCAAACCCACCACCTACGAACATCAACTACTAAAATCCCACAAGCTGAATCCAAAACAACCCCTCCACGTGGGCCCACTGCAGCATTCAAACACTTGGTCAACTTTTAAAGGCTTCCATATGTGCCTTACAGGATCTAAACTACTTTCAAAAGGAGAGGATTTCATTCCATTTCAATTACTAAAATCTTCAGCTTGTCAAACAAAGAAACAGGTACTATTTCAAGCTGGAGTGGAAAAATCCGTACCCAATGAGAGATACTGATGTCGGCAAAGGATACAAAATAGTGTCTCATCATTTATTCATTAGCGCTATTTAAAATACATGTGTTACTCTTGGCTTCACTCTACGTATTAACATAAAATAGAAATCTGACAAATGAATAAAAATTTCTCCTTTCTCACCAGAAAGGAGCCGAAGGACTGCCCTGCTCAGAGGAGAGTGTCAGATCAAAGCCAGATCAAAAGGATTAGACCAAAGGACTCACAAAGGAAAACACAAGACTCAAACCATCCTACCCGTCACTTCTAGAATGCCAGGCTGTCTTCCTCAAGGCCGTCATTCCCCCAGCAGAAATGTTTAATGTGATACTGGTTCAGGAAGGTAAAGCTTCCAGAATTTGAGGCATTACCAAGACCATGTTCATACCGGACCCAACTGTGCAACAGAAACTACATTTTAGGAAGTGAATGTTTTACTAAACACATTACAAATAATCCAAGGGGAAAGAATTAAATCTTATAATAAAAGGAAAATTAAGTGGGATTTATTCTGGCTAATATTTCAGGTCAATAAATCTTGTTGACAGCCACTGTGTGTAAAACCCTCTGCTGAAATATACAAAGGGTGCCTCAGGGAGCCTAGAGTCTAGAAATGGAAGGAGGCAGATACATAGCATGTTTCATTTTTAAAAAGCATACCTTTGGTTCAAAGCAGAGCAAGATCACACAAGTCCCTGAGAAGAGAAGGCTAGAGAGTGATATCATGGCTGTTGAATAACAAAAAGCATCCTCCACACATTGAGAATGTGCCACATATTGCACCCACTACTTTCATTATCTGCATGCCTTACAATAATTTTGCAAGCCAGGTATTGATATTCCCATTTCACAGATGGAGAAACTGAGGCTCTCAGAGGCAGTCAATGGAATATCATGCTTCTTCTTTCTTTCCCTTATGCTGCCTCTTAGATGTTATGCTCTTCTTCCCTTGTAGAAGGCTAAAGAAATGAACTTAGCTTAGGGTAGGGAAGATTTCAGCAGAAAACCAGAGCATCTAAACTAGGGCTTCTCAGGCTTGGCTGTTGTGTGCATTGTAAGCTGGCCAGGAGTCACCCTGACCTCTTCCCACTACAGATGCCAGCAGCCACCCTCTCTCCCCAAAGGTGAAAACCAAATTGCCCAAATGTCCCCTGGGAAGGACAGTCACTCTTGGCTGAGAACCACTGATCTAGAAAAACACACTGGAGGGACGTCCCTGGTGATTCAGGGTTAAGATGTCACCTTCCAATGCAGGGGGTGCCGATTCCTTTCATGGTCAGGGAGCTAAAATTCCTGCTTCATGGCCAAAAAAACCATAGCATAACAGAAACAGTATGGTAACAAATTCAATAAAGACTTTAAAAATAGCCCACATCAAAAAAAATATAATAAAATAAAATATAAACACAGGGGAAAGGGCAGATCTCTTCCTATGAATCACTCAATAAAGGAAAGACGACTATTCACAGCCACCAGCCTAAGGGCAAGAGATGGGCCCAGCGGTTCTGCAGTTCCTTCCAGCCCTGCCATTCTGAGTTTGAGCCACCCAGAGGCCATGGACCTGACTCCCAGCACTGGCCCCACAGTGACCTGTCACGCATAGCACCTGTGCTAGATAAATATGTGCTCTTCAAACTGGCATCATGTGCCCTGGCATCCATGAGGCTTTCTACAGAGTGTGCAGGAAAGGAGAGAGCTAATAACATTGTTATTTCTAGATCTCGACCTTCTGTCTGCAGGCTTTCCAAACACTGACCAGCCAGAGAACACACGTGCAGTTGAATAGTCATTCAAGGTCTCCTCTCCCATCTCCATTACCAGGGGTAAAAAAGGAAACCCGAATCTCACTGTGATGCTTGACCACAAGGTATAAAAATATGCTTTAGTAGAAGAGCTTCTTCCGGTACTTTTTCAAAAGAGGTTGGAATAGCACTTAGATTTTACTTTGGATTCAGAGAATGATGTCATCATTTTATTTGTAAAGGTCAAGGTTTACAATATTCTGGAAATTACATTCACAGCAATTCTTTACATTGACAATAAAAACGTTAGATGCCAACCTAAAATGTGTGGAGGTGGGGGAGCAGTAGAATTTTTAAAAAACCTTTATAGAGGTTATAGGAGAGAAAAAAGGCTGAAGCATAATGAAGCACACTGGTGTCTGTTCCCCAGACAACCTGTTGATCAAAGGCAGTCATCCTCTACCATGTCTGCGGCTCATTTTTATTATAAAGAATGCCACTGAGGGACTTCCCTGGTGGTCCAAGGGCTACAGTTCCACTCGCCTTATGTAGGGGGCCCAGGTCATTCCCTGGTCCCACAGGCCACAACCGAGACTCAGTGCAGCCAGAGAAGGTAAAAATAAATACATAAATAAAAAGAATGCCCTTGATTCTAACATAAATTTCTGCTTTCACATGTTTACCACACTAATGGCATTAGCTGGTCTGTACCCCAAAATGAAATGATGGGGAAGGATCACAGGATTGATATGAACTGAATATTAAAGGGCATGTAGGTCATCTGGTGAGCAGAGGTCTTCCCAGGATTAAGTACCCAGTTAGGGTTCCAGATCACAGCGAAGCTGCTAGATCACGTAAGCCCCAGAACACTGCACTACTTCAAACTCTGCTTCGAACTCAACTTTGAAGTAAGTTCATTTTTGCAACAAATTAAGCCTTGCAGCTGGGCTTCGCAGGTGGCTCAGCCGTAACAAATCCACCTGCCAATGCAGGAGACACTCAGGAGACATGGGTGCCATCTGTGGGTTCTGAAAGATTCCCTGGAGTAGGAAACGGCTACCCAGTCCATTACTCTTGCCTGGAGAATCCTATGGACAGAGGAGCCTGGTGGGCTACAGTCCACTGGGTTGCAAAGAGTCGGACACAACTTAAGTGATGGAGCATACATGCAAAGTTTGCAGCTACCCGGGAAAACTCAACTAATCAACTCTCTGGGCTGTCTTTGCCAGAGACTGTTATTCATTTGGTGCTCAGCAAGGTACCTGGACACCATATTGAGAATCAAATGTGTGGGGCGTGAGCACACCTCAAGGAAATCACTTATCCTCTGCCATGCTGAGAAATGTCTGATTCTCTTGTTCCCCTCTAATAACACATTCAGGCTTTTCCTATCCGCACGTGAGAGTGTTCTTGAGGAACTCTGTCCTGCCACAGTAAAAGCTACACCACACAGTCCTTTCTTAGTATCCCACATAGAGAAACAATGAACTACGTTGGGAAGAGGATGAACCGGCTTTGGAATCTGACCAACCTACATTTGAAATCCAGTCTTTCTACTAACTGGCCTCCTGCGGCCTTGATCGAGTGGCTTAATGCTTCCAGTCACCCGATTCCTTGTTTGTCAAGTGAAGACAGAAATGCCAGCCTTACAGGAATGTTGGGAAGATTCGATAAACTGTGAGTGTGCAGGCTAAGTGCTGAGTGGATGGCAAGCAGTGCAAGGGCGGTGAGAGACCCTGGAGACCTCACCTGGTTGCAGCGTGCATCAGTGTGTGTCGCCCCTGCACCGGACACTCTAGCATGCCTCTGTAGTGAAATGCCAAGAATGTCCTGAGAGCCAAGAACATTCCTTCTTGGCTGGCTCTAACAGGATAGTTTTGCCTTGTTTCCAACACATTTCAGCAGAACAGCCTCCACCCCTCCCCCTTCCTAAACAGTGCACTAGAACCAGCAATTCTTAATCTCTTTTTAGTCACAAATACCCGCTTTTCCCTGGAACACTGCATTTAGCACAAATGCATAAAATTTTGCATCAATTATATTGGGTTCAATGACCACCTGGAAACTCTCATATGCCTGCCCTCCACGGTGATGGCTTCAGAAGCCTCCTCTAAACAAAGACTCAGAGATGCTTTATAAACACGCGGCACCCAGGCAGCGGCATCTATGTTACAATGCAAACTTCACACTGACAGTCTGGTGCCAGCGTTCCTGCAGAGAAAAAGCAAAGGAAATAAGTCTGGGGTACCAATGAAGAGTTTCCAGTCAAAAGGACTCCTTCTTTTTTTAACATGGACCTGGGCAATAGTTTATAAATTTCAAAGAAATGACAGTAGGACTTACTTTAGTTAATTCTCAAAAGAAGTGAGCTCCAGAAGTTCTCTGTCCCAACAAAGTTCCCAAAAGAACCTGTTTTCTCACATTTTCTAGGGTATGTAGAAGACGCAAACATTGCTAGGAAAAGGGATCTCTGAACAAGGAAGCAACTATTTACATGGTATTTAAGACCCACAAAGTGTTATGGGGAAATAGCGAGTTTCATTAAGGAGACAGAACAGAGGCAATATTTGACATCAAAAGAGCTATGGTCCTACGTTGGTTTTGCCGTATCATCTGTCTGGCAAAAAAGCATACCAATCACTTGGCAAAAAAACACAGCTACTTAGGCATTAAAGAAATAGCAATGGCTCACAGGGAAAATGGGCAATGAACCCCAAAGAACAGACAAAAAAGCTCAACTTTTTTATTTCTCACAGAGGACACTAGCTAAAATGGATGAGTTCTGGTTTTAGAGTCAAACAGAAGTGATTTGAATCCTACCTCTGCTGTCTATCAAGTCACTTAACTCAGTTTTATCATTTGTAAAACACAGATAATAATGCCTACTTCATAAGATTAATATAGGGATTAAAATGAGATAACAGAAGAGCTGAAATTCAATATATAAAAATTAACCAATATAAACTGTCCTATAGAAGACTAGAGTCAGACTGCCTAGGTTCAAATCCTGGCTCTATAACTTCTCAGCTGAGCAATTTTCAGTAAGTTACTTGACATCCTTGTATCTTGGTTTCCTTGTCTGTCAAATAGGATTACAAATAATATCTACTTCAGCAGATTTTTGTGAGGATTAAATATGTTAATACATGAGAAGTAGTTTAAAATGCAATGCCTAGTCAAGTACTCAATACATCTTCATAAATATATTGGGAGTGAAATACATTTAGCAAAGTCAGTGCAATACATTTAGGAAATGTATTAAGCACTGCTAAAATGCTCAGTATTATTTGATTTTATTATCAATAAAAGTATTATTAACAACTTTTGCTTTCTTTGATGGGGCAAAATACATGAAAGAATGAATAAGAATATACTTATGATGATGAAAGAATATACTTAAGTTTGCAATGCATGCATGTGACCTTTACATTTGATGCTATTAAGTAACAGAAAGAAACAAAGTGATACACTCAATCTGGGAAAGTGAATGGCCCTTTGAGGTAACTGGGTTTTGTTTTTTTTGCTGTGCCCCACAGCATGTGGGATCCCTGTTCCCCAACCAGAGATCCAACCGAGGCCCCCTGCATTAATCACGAAGTCTTAAGCACTGGACTGCCAGTAAAGTCTTTTTTATTTTTATTTTTTGAGGTAACTGTTGATGAAGCCTGTGCACACTTGTCTGTGCTAAGAGATATGGCTGGATTTTACCAGACTGTTCTGCATGGTTTTTCTGAGTGTGAACAGAGCAGCACCCAGGCTTTATCTCCAAGAATTGCTTGACTCAGCACAAGGGAAAGGCTCATTTATTAAATGCAGACTCTGGAAGGAGTGTTTGAAGAAGTAGGAGGGGTGGGGGAAAAAGTTCATAGAGCCCCCTCTTAGACATAAAACGTGATGACAGAAATGCCTGGTGACTTCCTCTTACCATCTCAGTTCAGTAGAAATAAGGGACAGGGGACCACTACTCTGCTACGTGAGAACTCTGCTCCATTTTCCCGTGGGTTACATTAATCTTCTCGGCCCATATTCCTAGTGGAGATTCTTCTTAATAACACAGACCCGTAACACCACAAAAGCCTCAGGACATATTTCCAGCAGGAGAGGAGGAAAGGCTAGGTGTGGGGAGAGGCTGAGCCATCCCTCTCCCTCCAGGGAACGGAGGAGCAGAAGCTCAGCAACCTTGAGGTCCAAGGAGAGCAAGCAGGTGCATCAGTGCCTGACGCCCCAGACAAGGAAGAGAGAGAGATATCCTGGGCCAAGAAGTTGGTCCAGAGCTGATCTGGCTGAAAAAAGCCTGCATACTATTTAAAAATACCAATGATGGTGCTGGAAGATTTTTAAAAGAAATGGCTCTTGGAGCACTGGATCCTCAAACCTCAAGAAAGATTGGGAAGTTGGTCCCTATGAAGAGAACAAATGATCACTTGGTGGTAGGAGTGTATGACTTTATTTTACTAAGAAACATAGTCAGAAGAGCCGAGTTTGGGTCCATTTTCTTCTATGCCAAAACCTTTGGTGAAAATTTGGCATTTTAAATAATCAGAGGAATTATGAATCACATTCCCACTGGTACCCTCAGGTAGCAACTTGCCTTCAGTGCAAATTTCAAATTTACTAATACTGTGCAACGTATTTCTCTAGAATTTCCATGATGAAAATGAGTACATAAGCAGTCACCCGAATCTGTGTTAATATTAGCCATATGATGCCTTCTGCAGCTACCATGCCTTGATGTTAGAAATATTTTCTGCTCATCTGGAATATTTGGAAGCAATTTTGCACAACCCTTAACTACAGCAAGTCTACAGCCCACTTGAAAGGCATTCCAGGCAAGAAAATGGCTGGCTACTTGTTCTGCCCCTTACCTAGATGTGGGAGAGTCCAGGATAACGAATATATTCCATCTCCTGTATTTGGTTGAGTTCTTTAATTTCCTAAGTAATTTCCTGTCCTTATCCCGGGTTGCTGTTCATCCTTGTTATAAGTCAAGAGACTTCCGCACTCTCAGTTCCCATCAGTGCGGCCAGGATCACTGCCCTTGCGATGACGACGCACGGAATTTTAAGGCCAGAGCGCTGCGGGAGTGGGAGCGGGGCAAGGAGAGCCACGCGGCCGCGAAGGTGTTTACGAAAACATATACCCCAGCCACACTTTTTTTGCAGCCGTGAGAGAAACTAGCACCTTCTTGCGCGAGCGTTTCATTAATGCCTTGCTGGAAGTGCATTCGCTTCCTTCCACTTGGCGGGTAGCAACAGCATCTAAGAGCTTTGCAGACAGCTGAAAATGCACTCAAAACAGCATCCATCCCTCCCTCCCTTTGCAGCCTCCCCCTCCCCGTCAGCTGGTGGCCCAGGAGGGTGCGGGTTTCACTGCTGCTAGCCGTCAGCTCCCCGGGAGCAAACCGAGGCGGGGCGCCCCGGGACGCCCCTCCCAGGGCACAAGGTGGGCGACAAGGTGATGACACCACGACTCACTCTTTCTCCTCTGCGCTCGCCTCCTGGCCGGGAGAGCTGCAGCAAGGGGCTGTCGCGGGGGTGGGGGGTAGGCTTTGGCCGCTTTCCGGCGCCGCGGAGTACGCAGGAGCCCAGGGAGGGGGCCGAGGCCAAGGTCCGGCTGCGGCTGCCGCGCCGCACTGCTGCCGGGCGGCTGCGAAAGCCGAGGACCCCGGGGGCGGCGGTCCGGGGAGCGCGACACCCCCCCCCCTTCCCGTTTACCTGCACGCGGGCGGCGGCGGCACTGGGTTCGCGAGCGCGGCGGCGGCGGCTGCGCCCGAGCGTTTCCCGAGGGCGGCGGGCCGGGCGCGCGCAGGATGTGCTGTCTCACGCTGCGCCGGCCCTCGGCTCGCGCTCCTCGGGGACCCGGCACTTCCTCCCGCTCCCGAGCATGACACTGACAGCTCCCCGCGCGCACCCGGGCTGGGGCTCGCCCCGCCCCGCCCCGGCCCACGCCCTCCACGCCCCGCGCTCCTCCCGCCGGAGGGCCCTCAGCACCCGGGCCCGCGGGGAGCTGGTGGCGCCGGCCCGAGGCTCAGAGCGGCCAAGGACCTGGGACCCCTAGGCCACCGCTAGGACTCACCTACGTGGCTGCAAACGAAGAGCGTCGGTGTTTTGGGCGCTCCTGTCTGCCAGCCAACATGGAACAACTTTCACTCCCAGAGAACTACTTTAGGTTATTTAAATAGAAATAGAGAAAGCTCAGATCCATCTGTTACACCCTAAGACTTACAGATTTAGTCTTAGTTTTGCCCAGAAGAGGAAACACATATTCAGCTTGCCTTGGCAACATTGTTTCATAAAGTCCTAGCTTTTAAAACTCTGGGTAACAAAATACCCTGCATATGCTAAGTGAAATAAGTCAGATAAAGACAAATCACTTGTATATGGAATCTTAAAAAATACAAGGAACTACTGAATATAACAACAACAAAAAAAAGCAGCAGAATCACAGATACAGAGAATAAATTAGTGGTTACCAGTGGGAGGGGCACAGAGGGGTAGGAGGTTAAGAGGTACAAACTATTATGTATAAAATAAGCTAAACAACACGGATATAGCAAATACCTTTAAACATTGTGAAATCACCGTGTAGTACACCTGTAACATATAATGTGTAAACAAGCAGAACCAAATGGGGCCTTCACAGGGACAGCTCCTTCACCCATATCCTCTGCTTTAGCTCCTCTGAGAGTGCCTAGATAACAGCATCTGATGCACATTTCCTGAGTTGTTTTTACAGAGGCTAAAGACCCCCAGGTGGAAGATGTTAATTAGTTAACTATTCAAAAGATGGATGGAGCCTAAGGACAACCCCTAAACCTAAGGATAACCCCTCTTACCTCACCATTAACCAGAGAATTGTGCACAAGCTGATCACCTTACCCTGGGGCTTGCCTCCCTCACCTTGCCTTTAAAAATACGCTGGTGGACCCCGTTGCGAATTTCAGGCTTTTTGAGCATTGGCTGTCCAGGCTCCTTGTATGGTGCCTTCAAATAAATGCTGCACTTTCCCCATCACAGCCAGGGTCAGTCGGTTGGCTCTATTGTGAGCAGGCAAGCAAACCCAAGTTTGGTTCAGTAACAAATGTATATCAACTATCCTTCAATTTTTTTTTTAAATAACACATGAAAAAGGGGAAAAGTGAATAAGTATCTGAGTAACCATTCTTGGATACCCCTAAAGTTGCCATAACAGACGAGTTTTAAGACTCAGAAATGGAGTTTGGGATTCTAATCAATGCAGGTTTGGCCCCATTTTTACGTAAGCTTTTCATCATGTTTCTTTGTGTGGGGTCTTTGTACACATTAGAATGAGAGTGGAGAGCTAGGACTGTATCTTATTCACAGCAGTATCCCCAAACACTACAATAGTGTTTGATGAATAACAGATTCTTAATAAATATTCATGAATTTACTTAATTGACAAGTACTACAGTATCTGCAAAATAAATATAGATCTTCTTGTAAATACAATATTAGACCTATATATAAAATGGCTTTCCTTATGCCAATTTTTGCCTTCCTAGCAAATTATTGCAAGCACAAATATGGCTAAAAAAGAGAGTTAAAATATCTTTAGTAAGAAAATATTGAAGGTATTCCAGCAGAAAAATTCTATGAAACAAATACTTGCTACTGCCATGTGTTAGATACTTAATGAATGTCAAACTCGATATATATTTTCCTTTAAAATTTTTCAATAACACTATGTATCAGATACAATGCCATGCCTGTAGAAAACAAATTTGAGTCTCAGAAGTTAACTACCTTGCCCAAATTCCACAGCTACTGAGTGATTGA
Source organism: Giraffa tippelskirchi (assembly GCF_054371585.1). Taxonomy (NCBI): domain Eukaryota; kingdom Metazoa; phylum Chordata; class Mammalia; order Artiodactyla; family Giraffidae; genus Giraffa; species Giraffa tippelskirchi. Next base: position 60,664,737 of record NC_137284.1, on the reverse strand, counting down.
CCTGACTTTGGAATCCTTGTGCATCTGACATCACAGCTTATACATTCCCACTTGGTGTTACTGTCTTTTCAGTATGAGGATTGTTGAAATGTCCACTACTTGCAAAGCATTGTGTTAGAAGTTTCAGATGGTCCAAAATTGAGGACAATGTAATCCCTTTTCATAAGTAAGGTTAAAATCCACTTAAAAGTGGAAAAAACAGTAAAGTGTTAGGTGCTCAGTCGTGTCCAACTCTTTGTGACCCCATGGACTGTAGCTTGCCAGGCTCCTCTGTTCATGGGATTTTCCAGGCAAGAATACTGGAGTGGGTTGCCATTTCCTACTCCAGGGGATCTTCCCAACCCAGGGATCAAACCCAGCATCCCTTAGGTCTCCTGCATTGGCAGGCAGATTCTTTACCATTATGCCACCTGGGAAGCCCAACATAAATTGATAATTAAAGTCAAATAATAAGGAAATGGCCGAAGTAGTACAATGTGATAGAACTCAAATAAGAGCCCAACTGGTATGAGTGAGGGAGATGGTAGGAGGAAATTAGGATTATGAATATGGATAATGTTTGAAATGATAGCTAAAGCGTTTCACAGTATAAATGAAGAACAGAGAACATTTTCAGGCATAAACAAAGCTCCAAAGAAGAGGAAGCACTGTGTACTTAACAAATATTGAGTGAGCCAGCTTTTTGGAGCATAACAGTTTCTTAGGGACACAGCTTTGGGCCTTAAGGGATGCTGAAGAGCAGACCTTGGAGTACCACCGTTACAGATATTTGAGCAGGAAATGACACTTGGGAAGAATCATCTGAGGGTATCTAAGTGTAGGGGACTGGAACATGCAAAGGCTAAAGAAGCCAATCTGTAGCTCATTGTAAGAATCCAGGCCAGGATTCTTGTTGTTTAGTCACAAAGTCGTGTTTAACTTTTTTTGCAACCCCGTGGACTGTAGCCCGCCAGCCTTCTCTGTCCATGAGATTTCCCAGGTAAGAATACTGCACTGGGTTGCCATCTCCTTCTCCAGGAGATCTTCCTGACTCAGGGATCAAACCCATGTTTCCTGCATTGGCAGACAGATTCTTTACCATTCAGCCACCAGGGAAGCCCAGGCCAGGATTAAGAAGGCCTAAATTTGTCAATGGTATTCATCATGAATAACTTGAAATACATTCTTGGCACAAATTAAACCCTCAATAAAGAGCAGTTGTAATCATTTTTATTATCATGTACTCAGGCATAGTACAGATATTGGGTGTGGGACTGGAAATGAATAAGAAATAAATGGTCTCCATATTCCAGAGACTCAAAATCTAAAGAAAAGACACTATTGGTTGTAATAGCAGTCAGACAAAGAAAAGTAGGACATTTAAAGACACTTGTCATTAGAGATTGAGAAGGAGAAAATGCATTCCAGTTGAGAATTCTTGCGAAGTAGAAGGTCTTGTCAAAGAGGTTCTGGGTGTCTTTGTTTAGTTAGATACACATTTTCACATATGGTGATATGCACTTTAGAATGAGGTTAGGAAACCTGCAGAGAAAGAGGCAGAAACCTTATGTATATTAATAGATCTTATGTTTTTAGAGAGCTCTAGGTTTACAAAAAAATGTGCTTAAAGTACAGAGTGTTTCCTACATACTCCCTACAAATTACAAACTAATGCATTTCACTTCTTAATCTAGCTATTGCTTCAAAATTTGAAAGAAGGTCTTTAAGAACAGATTCAATGACCATCACAATGGTAAAGAATCTGCCTGCAATGCAGGAGACCTGGGTTTGATACCTGGGTTGGGAAAATCTCCTGGAGAAGGGAATGGCAACCCACTCTAGTATTCTTGCCTGGAGAATTCCATTGACAGAGGAGGCTGGTGGGTTACAGTCCATGGGGTTGCAAAGAGTCAGACACGACTGAGTGACTAACACACACACACACACACACACACACACACACACACACACACACCCATACTGGGCAAATTGCTAACTTACCTTAGCCACTCAGAGGTGCTTTAGGGCCTCCAGAGAGATAGGAGTGTGGCTACACTCCCCTGTTCTGGAATTAGACTGAGTATGGAACATAAGTCTACCACTTACTGTTTTTGTCTATTTGCACATGTTATTAATACTAGACTCCTCTAAGACCCAAGTTTCTTAGAAGCCTAAAAGGGGTGATAATATTACTTGTCATTCTATGATATTTCAATGAGTTAATCCATGTGAAGCAATTGATACAGTCCCTAAACATGTGATTTTTGTTGTTTAGTTGCTGAGTCATGTCCAACTCTTGTGACCCATGGACTATAGCCCACCAGGCTCCTCTGTTCATTGGATTTCCTACACAAGAATATTGGAGTGGGTTGCCATTTCCTTCTCCAGGAAAAACGTTTGATAAATCTTAGCTATAATTTGCTATAATTAATCCAGCCTTCATGAAAAATACCAAAGGTAGGGCTTTGTACTCTCTAAATTCAATATTCAGTCTTGACATTACCAGACTCGAGGGACCCCTCAGACCCTGGGGTCATGACTAGCCTTCAAGACAGATGCCTTTGCCTTTGTGCACCTGTCATCCATTAGTGCTGAATACAGGCAGGGCCCCACTTGACACAAGTTCCAACAGAACTTTTGTACTCCAAAAGTTATGCCCTCCTGTCTGCCAGAAAATCTCCTCTGGAAATTATTCCTCAGTTAATTATATCTTCATTGCAAGAAATAAACTGAATATTCACCTCAGTGGTCCAAAGGCTCTAAAACCACAGAAAAGAAAGGTGAGTCATCAGAATCAGCTATTAAAAATGAAAAGTGCCCCCCTCTAAACAAATGCTTGAAAATGTTTAGGATGACATGGTCTCTACATCATGCTCAGAATAAAAATCTGTGAGGAAACTAATTTAAAGCACTGCCCAATGTTATACACAGTTTTGTATGGGATATATATCAGGTAGGATGTTTTAGGTATTTTTAGGTAGGATATGTTTTAAGTATTTTCTATAGAAAATCATATTTTTCTATAATCGATGTTGGTCTGTTTCTGCCAAATCAAAATAACAATAGATGTCCCCCAACAGGTGTGTTATTAGTGTTTGAAGGCTTATTAGAAATTAAAGAGTGACATATGGGGAAGTCAAGGATTCCAATGTCTACCTTTTTTTCTTCTGGACACTTTTCATTAAGGAACATCGCCTATGTTTTTATATAGTAAGTGCAAAGACTCTGCAATAAATAAATACAAACATAAAATTTGCTTTCAATTTTGGACAAATGAATTCAAAGGGTCTGCTGTATAGCTTCAGATTTTTCTAAATGCTTTGTGAATAACTTCCAAGTACACCACCAATTATACTCTGTACTATATGATTACCTACATTTGTGATATAATTGTGTTACAATCACCCATAATCACCCCCTTCACCTTTGCCACCATGTGCCTTTGCACCCCCATCACTCCCCACCCTTTGTCCTTTCATTTCCTTCCATCAGCTTTTCTTTTGAGGATGATGCTAAGCCAAAATGCATACAATATGTTTTTCATGATCAATAATAAAATGCAAACATGAAAATATCTATACAGCAAAAATAGAAATCTTTGGATCTCAAAAGAATCATTTTAAGCCCTTAAATGTATAGGGGAAAATACAGTGATTATAAAACATAAATTATTTCTGTCACTTTAAATACACATTCCATCAGTGTCCAAATATAAATTTTCATTTTTTCCAGCCGTGAAATCAGTATCTATATCCTTCTTTGTGTTCTGCCTCATTACATGTTATTTCAAATTTCTATTTCTAGGAATCAAATAAACCTATCTCACCAAAAGAAATTAAACCACTTTTTTTTTGTAAATTACTTCTCTAGATTATTTCCTAGAAACATGTCTTCATAGTTCTTGTAATTGCTCCTTGCAAAGATTGATCCTATTAGCTCTCCCAACACTCTAAAAGAGTCATCTGTATTTTTTAAAAAATAAACAATTACACATGCATAATAATTACAATGTATCAATATACATTGATACTGTATGTGTGCATTTAACCAGCAAGTCTGAGCATTTTTTATGAGGCTTCATTATTTGGTATCTCTCATGTGCCAACTCTGAATGTCATTTGACTATCTGAGAATTGAAATCTAAATACTTTATGTATTTCAGAATACAAATTTTGTATATTACATTTTTCACTCTTCCTTCATATGCTTACTTCATTATGGCATTATACTTTAAGAAGAATTATAAAGCACAACTTATAAAATGAAATTTTATAGTATTAAAGGCATGTATAACTCAGAAATATTACATTGAAGTCAAGAACACAGGCTCTGGAGTCAGGCACACCTGGGTTAAAACTGGTGCAAATGATTCACTAGCTGTGTGATTCTGTGCAAATGGCTTAAACTCTTTAAGCCTCAACATCCTCACCTGTAAAATGGGCATAAGAGTGCCCATCTCTTAAAATTTTAGTAAGAATTGAATGAGATAATGCTTATAAAGAATTTAGTAATCACCACCAAGTAAACACTAAATTAATATTAGACATTGTTATTATTATGTGGGTGAGCATAGAAAAAAGATTGAAAGTTTACACCAAAATGTTAACCATGGCTATTCTGGGTGATATGATTATGGAATTTTTTTCCTTGAAGTTGATTCTTACTTTCTAAACTCTCTATGATGAATATGCTTTATGTGTTCCACCAAGCCTGTTAGATATCAAGGATAGGCTAGTAACAGCACTGTCACTTAAAAGCAATAAATGTTTATGTTATAACCTCTTCCTTCTGAAATTCTCTAAAGATACTCTAAGACTTATCACTTGGCAGTGTTTGCAAGATGTGCATGCGTACTCAGTCGTGTCCAACTCCCTGCAACCCTGTGGGCTATATCCCGCCAGGCTCCTCTGTCCATGGGACTTTCCAGGCAAGAATACTGCAGTGGGTTGCCATTTCCTTCCCCAGGCGATCTTCCCAACTCAGGGATCAAACTCACATCTCCTGCATTGGCAGATGGATTCTTTACCACTTGAGGCAGTGGTTACGATATACAATTTAGTCATTAGAAACAATAAGCTGTGAATACACAAAAGTGCTGCACCGTTTTGCTAGAAATGGAGTCAGGCTAAGGATGGAGTGAGGATGAATGAAAATGATTGAGCCCCTGTATAAATACTATCATGTATTTCTCTTCCTGCACATACTTCTAGCACTTGCCACTCAGGTGGTTATTTGTCATGCTCTGGCTCCATTGATATGCAATGACCCATAAACTAATCCTTCCCAAGGGACTTTATAATGATATGCTATCATCTTCCCTGGAACTAAAAGTATACACTGCCTTTGTTTCTCCTCCAGGGAGATGTCCCATATGGTAGGGATGACAAGACAGAGCCCTGTGGCCAGTGGTGCCCTTGTGACCTTCACATCCTTACTCTCCTACATTTAAGTATTCAGATTAAATTCTTTGCAGAGAGTATGTTGGAGGAGGTCATCAAGAGGACATGACTGCCTGTTGACACGAGAGCTGAGCCAGGCAATCTGGCAATGGTAGGTTCCTCCCTCCTCCCTTGTCCTTGGAATGTACCTTCTGTTCACTGCTCCCACAGCCTTGAGAGAGCAATGTATTGGTGAGGCCACTGGACTGAATATGTGAGTGAACCCAGTTAAGGGCTCTACACCAACTTTAAGGATTCTGCCTGGTGGATGCGGAGGTCTACTCTGTCTTGCAATCGCCAAGACAAACTCCCTATGTAAGTTCCCTTATTAAAACTACCACCTGCCCATCTGGGGCAGCCTATTTATTTGATCTCTCCTTGCCCTCTGTGTTAGAGGATCAGTTTGGAAACAGAGGCTAATATAATTCACATTATTGGCCAGATGATTTCTAGCCTAACGGAAAAATATAACTTTAATTAGCATATGGGAAGACAGTGAAAGAAAGAGATCATCTCCCATTTAATAAGTTATTTTTTCTAGTTTTTTTAATTGAAATATAGTTGGTTTAGAATATTATGTTAGTTTCAGGTGCACAGAAAAGTAATTCAGTTATACATATATATGTTTTTTTGTTCCTATTAATTTTTAAAGAAGAATTTCCATCCATTTGTGCATTTGGCAAAACAGGAAATGTTAGCTTTGTCATTTTTTTATGTTTATTTATGTTTATTTTTTTAATTTATTTATTTATCTATTTTTTATTTTACAATATTGTGTTAGTTTTGCCATACATTGCCATGATTCATTTGATAAGTTTTTAATGTGAAAAACAGTTAACACATTTGAAAACCTTTATGTTCTCCTATAAGAACAAGATCTTAAGGTTCACTTGAAGCATTTCTGTTTTGGAAGACTTCCAAACTGCTATTTTAAAGTGAACTCTTTATTATTCAAATTCATATGCATGTGTGTTCAAATTTTGAATAGCCTGAAGCTGATAGAGGATGATTCATAAATATTTTTAAAAGTTAGCTGTATATCCATCTGGCATTGGATCTTGGGGTCATTTTTTTGGCTTTACTTTTCTTACTTTGAATGAAGCTATTTAACAACAGTAGTGAATAAATTTTTTTCAGAATATTGTAAAAATTCAACTTCAACTTATAATATTTTGAAAGTGAAATTATATTTAATAGTCTCTTTTTAAAATATTTTTTCTTATGAAGATATTCTTACCATATGAACTAAAAATGATAAAAGATAAAATATCATAAGCTGCCTAAAACTATAGTATGTCTCTTGGTACTTTGACTTTCTTAATATTACATCATCATTTTTAAGTCAAACTTTCCCCCTCACTAAAGGCTCAGGTTGATGGAGATAAATTGCTGAACTGTTCAAATAGTTTCATAACATTATAACTTGTCAAATTGGAATAATGTCATACAAGAGCATGTTAATTGGGGTGATTAGCCATTATAAGAGTCTGAAAATCTTTCTGTTTTTCTTTATGGTCAAAGAATTATAAATACAAATAAATATGTGCATTTTAAGAAAAATATTTTGAAACATTTCAGGTCAATAAATTAATAAGCATCCAAGTTATATTCAACAAAGCCAACAAGTAAGAATATATTCATCTCTATGGTAGAGTGAGAAAAAGAGAGACAGAAAGATCTCCCCAAAAGTTGGAAATTTGGCAGAGGTTCCAAAGAATCATAAGTAAAGAAAACAAAAGAAAAAATAGAGACAGGGAGTCAATAAACTCTGAGACTAGCCCTTGATAAGGTAAAGTACATTGTCACTTATTATTTCAAACACTTTTGTACATTGGATCGATGCTAATTGGCTTATTTATTAAAAAATGTTCCCATATCCTTTGGGCTTCTCTAGTAGTGGAGATGGTAAAGCATCCGCCTGCAATGCAGGAGACCTGTGTTCAATCCTTGGGTTGGGAAGATCCCCTGGAGAAGGAAATGGCAACTCACTCCAGTATTCTTGCCTGGAGAATTCCATGGACAGGGGAGCCTGGTGGGCTACAGTCCATGAGGTTGCAAAGAGTCGAATGTGACTGAGTGACTAACATTTTCACTTTCTATCCTTTAGTGGCCCTTTGAATTTCACAGCTCTTTAGATTTCCTTTTTTTTTTTTCCTGTGTGAAATCCAACATGAACATCTCATACCACAATGTTTAAGGTCAGAATCAGAATCTACATTTTGAGCCATTTTCCCCAAATCAGATACAGATGTTTGCTCTACAAATATTCTATCAGGCATCATTTATGGATGAACATTATTTAAGGAGGAAAAAAGTTGAGGAAATCAGTATTGTAATCACTATTCATAAGTTGCCAACTACTCTTTAAACATTTGGCTATCCTATAAATGAGCATGCCATTTGTGGCAGGAGAAGGAAGCAAGGTAGACCATTTTTATTGGTTGAAACATCATCATCAAAGCAGTATCAGTGGATTTTCTGCTTCATTGATACAATCCATTCATATACCTCAAATGTTGGAGAAATGAGGCAGTTTTTGAAAGACTAAACAGGCAGTCAGGCTTGGCTTTAACAAATCACAGATTGCTCCTCTTGTCAACATGCACTATTCTACTATGACAGTTGACATTCAACAAATATTTTTCAAGCACTTACTATGTGCTGGGCACCAGAGATACAGCTTCCTACTGTGTGCTAGGCTCTTTGCCATGTGTTAGATTTCATCATCATTATTCCCATGGATGACGCTTGGGAACACTGAGACTCGGGTTAAGTAACTTGCTCAAATTCTCACAGCATGTAAACAGTAAAACCAGGACCCTAAATCAGGATGTTTGATGTTAGAACCCGAGTGCTTCACTTGCAATACAGTCTCCATGTATCTTACTTGGGGGTTTAATTAGCACTGCTATGCCTGGATTTTGTACACAGACTCCTTAAAATTACAATTTGGGCCAGGGTGTCTAATCAGATAAATATTCCCTTGACCTTCGACAAGCTACTGAAGTTCTCTGTGCCTCAGTTTCTTTATCAGTCAAATGAGGATATTAACAGCACCTAATCCACTGGGCAGCCCTGGAAATTAAGTGAGTTAACATGTATGAAGCATTAGACAAATGTCACATTTATAGTGAGCTCTATTGTTAAATATTGTGAACTATGTATTATTTAGAATTGTGTTCTTACAGATTTTCATTTCTATGTGGATACTTAGTTTTTGTCGTGTTTTTAATTCTCTATTTCTGATGTTGGGGGATGGTAAGACAAAACAGAAGCAGCTGTTCAGCTGTTAATGTTAAAAGAAGAAAGCTACACAGAAAGGCAATGAGAAATCGTAATGATATCAAGAGATACCAGAAGAGAGAGAAAAAAAAAGGAAAAATATTCCGTGTCAGAAGGGGAGTTTCTAAGAGCTACCCTAGAATTACACACACATATTTGTGCACGTCCTTATAATTGTCTCTATAGAAATCAGGACTCGGGGAGCTGGTGGTATAAATTAGCCTGCTAAATCCAAGACAGTGAATACGAGGGGCTGGGTAAAATGAGCAGAGGAGAGTAATACAGTCACACCCTCAGATGCCTCCCCTGCACTGATTCCCAGGCATCTCCTCCCTGCCACCTGCTCCTGTCCCTGAGGTGGCCTGTTGGGGCTGTGGTTAGCTGGGTCTCTGACTCCCACGACCACATCTAAATGCCTTGTGCAGTCACCCGTCCCCCCCCACCCCCCCCTCTGCCATCTAACTCCACCCCTTGCTGCACACTGGCTCTTTGAAGGCTTTAATCAGGCAGCAATGGTGAAGTTCGTTATTCCTGCCAATGATGGTGTTCAAAATCATGGAACATCCTCTGAATGCTAAACATGGTCAGCCTTGCAAACAGTTTTTATGGACTCTTTTGTAGCAGTGAGTGGGAAGGAAGAAAAGCATATCAATTCTATATCTGCAGATTGCACAATGCTGGTTATGAATGATTAACCATTGCAAAGGCAGTGGAGAAGGTGCTCAGAGTCTCTAAAAGCAGTGGAAATTAACCATTAAATATGACCTCTTAGGACACGGCTACTTTTCATTTCACTCTACATTTATTTTTTCAGTTTTCATTTGTGTGATAAGCTTTGACTTTGTTTTTATGAAAACTTTTGATCTTTCCCTTTAAGATTCTTAAATATGGGAGCTTTTCCTTTCCAACTGTGTTTGTGTATCCCCAACATGTACAAGCACTTGGTAAGGGCAGATAGAAAGATAATGAGACTCTAATACACATAGTTGAGCAAATTTTGGGGATCTTGGTCAGGTCACTTCCTCACTGATGACACTATATTTCTTTTATCACTTCCAGGGCCAGGTTATATAATCTTTTAAAACATTTAAGTATAGTTGATATACAATGTTGTGTTAGTTTCTGGTGTATAGTAAAGTGATTCAGTTTCATATATAATTGAATATATGTAACTATTCGTATATATATAGAGAGAATTCCCTCTACTATGCAATAGGACCTTATTGTTTATATACTTTAAATATACTAGTGTGTATCTATGAATTCAAGTGTCTAATTTATCCCTCCACCAAGTTATAAAATTTGATGGTTCTATGATTTGATAAGAACTATTCTGAAGGTTCACAGAGGTGCTAATCACCTCTACTCAGTTTTAAACTGAGTTTTTAACTCAATTTAAACTGAGTTTTAAACTCAATTTGTTTTAAAAACAAACTGCCATGTCTTTGTTCAATTGAAAAAAACTATACGGTCGATCATTTAGGTTACTAATTTACAAAGTATAAACGCAGAGGGAATAAAATTCTCACCTGCCAAGATACTCTACTTTTTATTAAAATCTGTGTTACAAGCTTGATCAAAGGCTGAGGCAGTAAAACCAAACGGACCCAAAGTACTGTGGTTTAAAGACAACGGAGGTGTATTCACCTCACACTAAATCCAGAGAGCACATTAGATGGAGCGAGCACTCCGGTCTGAGAGCTGCAGGTAGCTCTTCAAGGGGCTCACTCAGAGCCCAGGGCTCTCTGCACCCTGTTGCGTTTATCAGAGCAGGTCTTCATCAGCGAGTGGAGCTGAGTCATGGGTGAGGGGCACATACCTTGCAGGAAGTGAGAAAGGGACCAAAAATCCACCGTTCTGTGGCTCAGATGTTGAAACAGCACAAGTCACATCTACACACACTTCACTGGCAAGAACTGAGTCATGTGACTTCACTGAGCTAAAAGAGCAGCTGGGAAATGTAGTCTCTAAAGTCGCTGGAGCCCAGCCCCAAGTCTGTTGTATAGAGAAGGGAGACTGGAGTTAGGGGGACAATCAGCTGTCTCTGTCATAGCCTCTGAACTTCTAATTCTAGACTTTGGTAAATTTCTACTATGGGATATTTTTAAATATGCAAAAATAGAATCAAATAACTATTTTGGAAAAAATAATAATACCAAGTGTAAGATGTAGGCCTACAGGAGGTGTGTTGCTGTTGTTCAGTTGCTAAGTTGTGTCTGACTCTTCATGACCCCATGGACTGCAGCAAACCAGGCTCCTCTGTCCTCCACTATCTCCCAGAATTTGCTCAAACCCATGTCCATTGAGTCGGTGATGCCATCCAACCATCTCATCCTCTGCCGCCCCCTTCTCCTTTTGCCTTTGATCTTTCCCAGGGTTGTATATCGTATACAGGAGGTATATAAACAGACAATCTTATATACTCTCAAGGGTATGTGTATTTTGTATCTGCTGTTGGATATCTGGCAATTACTCCAATACAGTGTCCTTAATAGTGGAAGTAGAAGTCAGTTATTAAACAGCTTTGCTGCTTGGTTGTCAGACATGCACACAGTTTGTAAAGAAATATTCTGTATTTCAGATTAGGGCTGTATCTTTCAACACCATATGAATCCAGATGAGTACAGGGATTTGGAAGTGGCTCCTTGACTCTCTTCTATTTGTCCTCACAGCCACTTTGTATATTTGTGACCTCTTATCTAGGCTGACAGGGGCTTTCCTCATGGCTCAGCGGTAAAGAATCTACTTGACAATGCTGGAGATGTGGGTTCGATCCCTGGGTCGGAAAGATCCTCCGGAGAAGGAAACAGCAGCCCACTCTAGGACTTGCCTGGAGAATCCCATGAACAGAGGAGCCTGGCGGGCTACAGTCCATGGGGTTGCAAAGAATCAGACATGACTGAGCAACTAAGCAACAACAACAATCTAGGGCGACAGGGCTACCCGTGTACCCAAGCCCGAAAAGTCCTTAGAGAAAACGTGACTCCTCTATACTCTCTCAATCAATAAGTAGTAATTTGTACCCTTTTGACTCCCTTTCCCAGAATCTGGTTCCTTTAGAAAAACAGAATGCCAATCATTTGGATTCATTTCAGATCCACTCTGGATGAGGTGAGGCTGAGTGAAGAACTGCAGATGGAGTGCATGTCAAAACTCAGTCCACTCATACTGCCCCGCTGACCTCTTCTTAGCATAACTCTTGTTCACGATTTTGCTTTTAAAAAAGTTTCCTTCTCTTTCTCTGTGTTAGGCCCTATTCAAGGTTTAGAGATTTCCCAGGTGGCTCAGTGGTAAAGAATCCACCTGACAAGCAGGAGACGAGTGTTCGATCCCTGGTCCAGGATGATCCCCTGGAAAAGGAAATGGCAACCCACTCCAGTATTTTTGCCCGGGAAATGCCATGGAGAGAGGAGCCTGATGGGCTACAGTCCATGGGGTCGCAAAAGAGTCAGACTTGACTTAGCGACTAAACAACAACCACAAGGTCTAGAAAAAGGTGAGGGAGGAGGTTGCAGTGGGACCTCCGGAGGCATAGCCAGCTGATCCCAGGTCAGATAAGGTCTGGACTAGGCTTCTGTTTACTTCCTACAGGGAGTTGCCCTTTATCCTGTTTCAGAATCGAAACTTCCCATCCATCTCCAGCAGGCACCACCTTTTTCTTTGTGCTTTTCTGCATCACACTGATTAGGCCCAACAAGTTTAAATTTTACCAGTCCCAAATGCAGATCTGTGGAAGAGGCCGGGCCTCCTCCTCTTGTTGGGGTGATAGTTCTACTGTCCTTACCCAAGGATGATGGTTCACGGCCCCCGCTTCACTTTCATCTTGCTCCCCATAACCATCCCTCTTCTAACTACTCATAGAGGTGAAGGGGCTCCTCTTTGGCCTCACTGAGAGTTTATTAACTCTGTCCTAGATGTTGGTGTCAGAGTCCTGAGGCAGGTATCCCCCCTATCAGCTCCCTCAGGGGTAAGAAGCTTCTAAGTAACAGACTGCACTTCAGCCTTTACCTAGTATTAATAGCATGGATTCTAATTGGTTTACTATCATACCAGGGCTCTCTCCTAGCAGTCAAGTTTGCCTGCTTGAGGTCTTGGCACTTTTCCTAGGTGACCAACTATTTGTTATACAGTCCTATAGCAACAGGCATCCTCTAAGCCTCCTGGAGTTTTCCTTTAATTTATTATAGTTATGTACAGGAGTGAAATTATTATTTTTTTCTCTTGCTTTAACAGAATTTAAAGGAAAGTTAGTGCAACCTTAAAGAAATTTAAAGGAAACTAGCTTCTTAATAGCATTGCTTTTATGAACTAAGAAATATACATGAGCTTGTCTCTTTCTGGATGAAGAGTTACAATAGATTTTTGGACTTTGAGACTATTTTTGGATGATGAAGGCTAGACTTAGATTTTTTTTGATAATCCACACATTGGAAGATGGTCTAAAATATTTCAGTCTTTTAAACTGAGATTTGTTTTGTGGCCCAGTATATAGTATACCTTTAAAAAAATGTTTAGTTATTTGGCACTGGGTCTTAGTTATCATGAAACTAGAAGACTCTTGCTCCTTGGAAGAAAAGTTATGACCAACCTAGACAGCATATTAAAAAGCAGAGATATTACTTTGCCAACAAAGGTCTGTCTAGTCAAAGCTATAGTTTTTCCATTAGTCATGTGTGGATGTGAGAGCTGGACTATAAAGACAGCTGAGCGCCAAAGAATTGATGCTTTTGAACTGTGGTGTTGGAGGAGACTCTTGAGAGTCCCTTGGACTGCAAGGAGATCCAACCAGTCCATCCTAAAGGAAATCAGTCCTGAATATTCACTGGAAGGACTGATGCTGAAGCTGAAACTCCAATACTTTGGCCACCTGATGCGAAGGACTAACTCATTTGAAAAGGCCCTGATGCTGGGAAAGGTTGAAGGCAGGAGGAGAAGGGGGCAACAGAGGATGAGATGGTTGGATGGCATCACCAACTCAATGGACATGAGTTTGGGTAAACTCTGGGAGTTGGTGATGGACAGGGAGGCCTGGCGTGCTGTAGTCCATGCAGTCGCAAAGAGTCGGACACGACTGAGTGACTGAACTGAACTGGGTTTTAGCTGTAGCGTACGGGATCTGGTTCCATGACCAGGGATTGAACCGGGGTCCCCTGCATTGAGAGTGTGGAGTCTTAGCCACTGGGCCACCAAGGAAGTCCCGCATATGGTCTACCTCTGTAACTTCCACCTGCACTTGAAAATATTGCATCTTTTGCTATTGTTGGTTGGTGTTTAGTATAATTGCCCATTAGCATAAGTTGGGTGTTAATATGATCCATGCCTTCTACATCTTATTTCTTGATTAAGGGTAAGAGTAATGACTTCCAGGCTCTTGACATGTCATAGCTAACACCAGAAGTCTCAAGAAATTAAGATAAAAATTTGTAAAATAAACCCAAAGAAGCACAAGGAAGTAATAGTAAAATAAGGTAGAAAACAATGATGTAAACAACAAACCTCTGATAGTGAAAAAGCACCAAAAGAAAAAGTTTGTCGAATATTGATAAATACCTAACAATATTAATCAAGAAGAGAGAATGCATAAATAAAAGAATATCAGTACTGAAAAAGGTGAATCTCATGAAAATGTTAAGATATTATCAACAATTTTATGCACATAAATATGAGAATGCAGATGCTATAGATAAATTTCTAGAAAATACCACTTAAAATCTACACTAGAGATAGATACCTAAATAGTCCTATAATAGTCAAATATTCACAATTTCTATAATGTAGACTGATGATAAAGAAACTAAATCATTAATAAAAATCCTTCCTTCCAAAAAAATTCTAGGCTCTGATAGATGCGCAAACATGTTGTATTTTTTTTGAAAACTAACTGAGAAATAGCACCAATCTTTCACTAACTTTTCCAGTGAAGTGCAATTACAAGAGGAAGAATACATGTGAAATATTGGGCAGTCACTGGGGTGGTGGGAATAGGTATTTGCCAGTGATCTTCGCCCAGCACTTAAATCCCATTCATATTGTTTAAAACAAAAAGAACTCACAACATATGAGTATTTTAAGAGATAGAGACTTTATCCCACTATGAAAATTACAGAATATCAGAGGTTTCCTTCCTTACCTGGGATTTTGAATGTAGAGGAAGATATAGAACATTAGAGAGAATTCACGGTGGTGGAGTCAGCAAGGGCTCGGGCACTGCACTGGGACCCTGGGGTATAACCTTGGATGCGCTGTCTGCTCTCCAGTCTTGCTTGAATCCTGCTTGTTATCTGAGCCAAGGTCTCTAACTTTCCATCAAATCTGTAAGCTACATAACGGGGTTGTAATGTTTTCCTTTTCTCTTCGGTTTATCCACAGTTCAGAGGTACACTCACCAGGCATCTCCTCAGCACCCTGAGGGGATACTGCTGAGAAAGTATCAGGGCTATCCACAGTCCACTCATGAAGCATTCCAGTACCTTCTAAAGACCCTCATTAGTGTTCATTTCTGCCATTCCCAGAGCTGGGTTCTGGCCTTTAGAGAAGATTTATTCTTTTCCCATTTAAAGACTCCACTACTTTCTGTCACCTTGAATTTTTTTGCTGGGCTCTTGGTCAGACTTCCACTCTCATGTAGGATGACTGTCAAAGTCTTAGGTTACTTAATTCGTGGCTGATGATAGGTAATACTGTCTTCAGGACACAAGTTTTTAGCATCCCAAATGGCAATAGAGAGGGGATCAGAGATTTGAGCCTCACAGTAGCATGCATGCCAAGTCAATTCAGTCGTGTCTGACTCTTTGCGACCCCATGGACTGTAGCCCACCAGGTTCCTCTGTCCATGGGATTCTCCAGTCAAGAATATTGGAGTGGAGTGCCACTTCCTTCTCCAGGGGATCTTCCCAACCCAGGGATCAAACCCATGTCTCCTGCAGTATAGGTGTATTTTTTACCACTGAGCCACAGGGGAAGCCCCAAAGGCTGGCTTGTCGCAAAGTTGCAATAGCATCAACGCTTATCGAGATCGGTTCCAACCCGCCTCCTTCAAGAGGCTACATAATCAGCCTCCTCCAAAGTCCTTCTGAGAACATCGGAAGTTTCAAAGAGTTTCTATCCCCTTCTTCATGTAGAAAGGTTGTTGAGCCTTAGAAATACATTGACTCACTCTCTTAAGACTGGGAAGTTCTACCAGACATGATATTTCTCTTCTCATTAGTCTCGGAATTCATGAGAACCTGACAATAAACTCCAATAAAACCACAGATCCTAGCCAGTCAGTCTATGATTCTCTGAATTTAAAGTACAATTAGTTGGTTAAGCTTTTGTGCGTGTGTGTGCTAGGTCGCTTCAGTTATGTCTGACTCTGTGACTCTGTGGACCGTAGCGCACCAGGCTCCTCTGTCCATGGGATTTTCCAGGCAAGAATACTAGAGTGGGTTACCATTCCCTGCTCCAGGGGATCTTCCTGACCCAGGGATTGAACCTGAGTCTCTTACGTCTCCTGCATTGGCAGGCGGGTTCTTTACCACTCACCTGGGAATCCCTGTTGGGTTGACAATACCTACCAAATCCTCATTTCTCCAGAGTCAATACTACAATGATTAACTCTACCTAAAAGATTACAAGACATGATTTTCCTATCTTTAAGAATTAAAAAATATGATCTCTTAAATCATCTATCTCAGGATGATTTTTCTAAAATATATTTCCTATTGTGTTGCCCTGTTATAAGTTCATATACCTTTTCTCCTAGACTGCAGGTTTACCTTTAATAATTCCCTGCATTCTTTGGGCCCCAAAGAATTGCCAAAGGCAAAATGAACTAAACTAATGTCTGAAGGTCCTACACAGCTTCCCCACCTCTACCTACCTCCTGTGTGACTAGGAGCACTAGAATACAGGATGGGTTCTGAGATTGTGCTAGCAACAAAAAGAGGCTAACACTGAATAGCATCTGTGTCAGCCTGGTTTACCAGAAAGAAAAAAAAAAAAAACAGCCTGAGAAAAGGGCTTATATGCCAATACCTTATCGGAGAGTATGATCCAGGAGGCTAGAATGAGAGTCAATGGTCATAAAGCAGGAAAAACTAGAAAAAAAGATGCATTCAGAGCAGCCAGAAAAGAGCCTAACCAGGAGATACCTTGATCTTGGTCTTGTGGAATCCACAGTGGAGAAACCCATGAAGCCAAACCAGACTTGTGACCTGCAGATCAAGACAAAAATTGTGTTGTTTTAAGTCACTAGAGGCTTCCCTGGTGGCTCAGATGATAAAGAATCTGCCTACAATGCAGGAGACCGAGGTTGGTTCCCTGGATCGGGAAGATCTCCTGGAGAATGAATTGGCTACCCACTCCAGTATTCTTGCCTGGAGAACCCCATGGACAGAGGAGCCTAGAGCGCTACAGTCCATGGATTTGCAAAGAGTTGGCCACGACTGAGCAAGTGTCAATCAAATAACACTTTCATTTTTTTAAGTCACTAAGTTTGTGGCAATTTGTTTCAACAGCAATAGGAAATGAATACAGTCTGCTACCTAAATGCAACTCAGGACTATATGCCTAGGGAAAGAAAGAACCATTTTTCCACTGACTCTCATCTCATAATAGTGAATTATGAGTTATCCATGCATGAAGGGCCAGCAGTTTCCCACTACCTGTCTGCAGCACAGCATCGGTAAAAAGTTCCTGGGCAGGAATTGGTTAGGTATGAGGGGCAGGCTCACGTCAAGGTGCTGCCAGGCTGCACACATAAAAAGTGGCCAGTATCAAAGTTGTTCTCATGCTCACACCATAAAAATGAAGACCAAAGGGGAGGAAGAAGAACAGCTTTCTTTTTCTGGGCCCCAAATTTATAATATATCCAGCTGTGATTCTAATTTATACAAAGGTACTATATGGGCTTCCCTGGTGGCTCAGATGGTAAAGAGTCTGCCTGCAATACAGGAGACCCGGGTATAATCCCTGGGTCAGGGAGATCTCCTGGAGTAGGGAATGGCAACCCACTCCAGTATTCTTGCCTGGAGAATCCCATGGACAGAGGAGCCTGGTGGGCTACAGTCCATGGGGTTTCACATGACTGAGTGACTGACACTTTCAGTTTTCACTATATGTGCAAGCAGCAGTCCCACTTAGGTGGCATAAGGAGCATCAAGAAGGCAAGGGTTCAAGGTGCTTGAAGGGTCCTGGTTATGGTCTGAATGCTTGTGTCCCTCCAAAATGCACATGTTGAAATCCTAACCCCCAACACGATGGTATTAGCAGGTGGGGCCTTAGGCAATGATTAGGTCGTGAGGGTGCAGGTCTTCCTGAGTGGAATTAGTATCCTTTAAAAGACCCCTCAGGAAACTCTCTCACTTATTCCATCACAGGAGTACGTGATGAGAAGAAAGTGTATGTGAGCCAGGAAGCCAGCTCACATCAGCACTAAACTGTCAGCACCTTGTTTTTGACTCTTTGGCCTCCAGAGCTGTGCAAAATAAATCTGTATTGTTGAAACCACCCGTCTATGGTATTTTTGTTACAGTGGCCTGAACAGACTGTGATGTTCATCCAAACAGACACCAGAGTCCTTAGAGTCGCTAGTGGGACACAGCTGGGAAGAAAGCCGAGTCACACAGCGGCACCGTGTAGGCCCTAGCGCAGCACAGAAGACAGGGGTAGCGATGCGAGCGGGGTGTCCTTAGGGAGAGGAGCTGCTGGGGCCTGGCATGCATGTTCCACCAGCATCCATATGTTTGTTGATGTGTTATAAGGTCAGACAGATTTTCCTGGGCCTTCTGAGGCATTTTTGTTTCTTCTTCTTTTTTGAATCCCAGGGTGCCTCTAAATCCAAAGAGAAAGGTTCTTCTCTTCCCCTCTTCTTTCACACAACTGTGCACATCTATGTGCAGACTGTGTGCTGGTCCTGAGAGCTGGAAGTCTCCAGTCTACAGGAACACCACCTCTCTGGTGAGGTTCTGGCTGGTTCTTCATTGCTTCCCCTTCCAGCCTTGCCCTGGTCTGTAGACTCAATGGACTCCAGCCCTCCAAATGTTGTGAACCCCCTTTGTCTTTTTCTGTACTATCGTGGATCTACCACTTGCTGCCTAGGAAATCTCAGGCCAATCATCTGACCTTTCCTTGCTTCCGTTTCTTCATCTATAACATGATGATAATTAAAACGCAATTTGTTGATGCTGTGGTTTGGCTTAAATGGGTTAATAGAAGTAAACTTGCTGGAAACAGTGCCAGACCTAGAGTAAGTGTTTGCTATTAATATAGTGACAACAACAATAGTGGGGGAATTGACCGGTGACCACGAGGGAGCTTGAAATACTCAAAGACTCAGCACTAAAACTGCACAAAAGGTTTGAGGACCTACTTTGTAGGATTAAAAAAAACAAAAAACCCCCAGTAATGCTATTGTTATTATTACTATTATTATTAGATGACAAAAGATCAAATCAGCCTAAAATGTAGGGGATTTATTAAATAAATTATAATACAGCCATTATATGGAATATCCTATAGTTGATTAAAAGTGAACAAGACTTATAAGATATATTAATCTGGAGAAGTTACAGAACAGCTTGTATAATATTTGTGTAAAACAATATGGTAAAGTAATATATACTTGTATTTGTTTGCATATGTGTAAGATTGCATGGGGGAGATATACAAGAAGCTAATAATAGTAGTTTTTCTATCTGGGGCATAAAAACTTGGCAGATGGGTGACAGTGGTGGGAGATAGATTTTTCACTGTACATTTTTGTACTTTTCAGTTTAAGAACTTGTAAACCTATTATCTATTCACAAATACAAGCAATACCTTTAAAATGAAAATATAAAAGAGAACACCAATTTATTGGAGCTGGGGAACTCTAAATCTATGTGTGAGAGTCATGATTCTGAAATCTAGGCTGCATAAATTACATTATCAGTTTTTCGTCTTCTTCAAAAATTTCTGATCAATTCGAATACTGAGAGGGGAATTCTAAGAACTCAAAGACCTATCTGGTGGCAAGGGTGACACCTGCAGGAGAAACTGAGAATCTGTCAAATTATTTATTTTTGCTGAGCACAGGAGCACTAACCAGGGGCATGGTTTAAGGTGGTGATGGTGGATTTCCCATCTGAATTGTTAAAGAAGCTTACATAAGTACCGATGGAAATACTGCAAACAAAGGCATTTTTACATAAGGAATCCAGGAAAGTCACTTCCCACTCACTAGCTGTCATTCAGCAAAGGCATTTAACAGCCTCAGAGGCATGGTTCCTTCAGGTGTAAAATATGGAGAATGAGGCTCAATTTTAAGAGTTGTATGGATTTGAAATAAGGTATGTAAAGTTCATTGTTCAGCTCCTGGCACATTCTAGATGTTCAATAACTAGTAGCTATTGGTATTGTTAATAGTCACTGTCCACTGGACCGACTCCTTCAGTCAAATACCCAGCTTGCTGCAAATCAGTGTCTTTACGACCTTCCAAATGAATCCAGTCACACTAAGTACAGATTCTTGAGGTTATACTGCAGAGCCACACAGCAGTATCACCTGAGCAGTGATAAGGAGCCCAAGCAGGGCCTTTCTCCCTTGTAGTATGTGGCCTCAGGACTCCCGTGTCCTTGCTCCAAGATTTCCACTGACCCAGCAACTCCCAGCCTGTGCCTCCTTCCTTCACTCCTGACTTATTCAGAGCAATGTATCTCTCTCATTTTACACTTCTGTCAGATAAAAAAAAAAAAAAACTGGACTTCAGGAAGCAGACGATTCAAAGACTATTGCAACAGTGAGAAGAAGATGTTGTAATAGGGAGAACAAGAGCTCCTGACCCTAAAATCTATGAGCATCTCAGTGGTCAAGGAGAAAGATGGCTTATTGTGTGGGGATGCACAAACAAGGCCAGAAGGAACAGGAACTAGGGGAGTAGATGAGCAGGTGGAATGATCAGACAGTTACGTGGGTGATGTCATTAAGGAGGAATTATTCCATGTTCCAGGCTTCCCAGGTGGCACTAGCGGTAAAGAACCTGCCTGCCAATGCAGGTAGACTTAAAGAGATGCGGGTTCGATCCCTGGGTCGGGAAGATCCCCTCGAGAAGAGCATGGAAACCCACTCTAGTATTCATGCCTGGAGAATCCCATGGACAGAGAAGCTTGATGGGCTACAATCCATGGGGTCACAGTCAGACAACTGAAGCAACTTAGCACAGACAATCCACATTCCAATGCTGGCTTAACCTCAGGGGGAGGGGCCAACTGACAGGGCTCCAGGGAAGGAGAGAAGTCTAACTAAAGTTTGGTAGAAGTAAGTTAGTGGGCATTTTGTTCAGATTTTTTAGTGGAGACAAACAGTTCAGCAACCTTTTATGACAAGGAATGGACCTGGCTTTATCCTAAGTCAACAAGGTGGGTCTGTGTCTACTCAGTCGTGTCTGACTCTTTGTGACTCCATGGACTGTAGCCTGCCAGGCTCCTCTGTCCATGGAATTCTCCAGGCAAGAATCCTGGAGTGGGTTGCCATTTCCTCCTCCACAGGATCTTCCGGACTCAGGGATCCAACCCAGGTCTCCTACATCTCCTGCATTGGCAGGCAGACTCTTTACCACTGAGCAACCTGGGAAGCCCATTGAAGGAATTAAACCTAACAAAAATGTTGGAAGAGAGGAAGTGAAAGTCTGGAAGAGTGCCTGGAGCAGAGATGGGGAAGCCAAGCCCTGGAATTTTAGAGAAAGTGAAGTCAGGCATGTCCAACCAGTAATGTGGGCTCAGGAGGGGGCTACGGGAAGCTATTCTCTCTGCATAACTTCCTTCCCGTGGATCCACAGTCAAGCATCTTCTGAGCAGCTCAGAGCTGGTATTAGACATCAGGGTCAGAGATCAGAAAGACCAGATGGACAGGGAGCTTTGATCCACAGTTCATCACCGTATCTGACCACAGTGACCTTCAGAGGATTGGCTGCTGTTTTGCTTTTGCTTTCCAAATCTTATACAAATTCCTTACAGACATCTCTAACTTGGATTGGAGAAAAAGGCACAATCCAGCACAGCACCCTATCTAACCTCTTTATGAGTATATACACATACTCATTCTTTGTAGAAATGGAACCATATGGTACATACTGTTTGCCAAGTGTAGTGCCAAGTGACTTTCACTTGTCACTTCACAGTCTTTTGAGGTCAGTTAGTACATATTGCACAGTACCCCAAACCAGTTCTCTTTAGTTTCTGCATACTCTTGAGGAGATTTTTTAAACTACTGGTGGCATCCTGTATGGTTCAGGAAATTAACTAGTGTGTCAAAGCACCATTAGGGCTTCCCAGGTGGCTCAGTGTAAAGAATTTGCCTGCCAATGCAGAAGACACAGGAGACGCAGGTTCGATCCCTCAGTTGGGCGGATCCCCTGAGGAAATGGGAACTCACTCCAGTATTCTTGCCTGGAAAATCCCATGCACAGATGAGCTGGTGGGCTATAGTCCCGGGGTGGGGGTGGAGGGGTGGGGGTGTAGCAAAGAGTCTGAACGACTGAACCACTGAGCATGCATGCAAAGCACCATTAAGAAGCATAGGGTAGAGTAGAATAGAAAATATGAAAGTGCATTTTCCTCTCTAAAGATAATTACTCCTTTGTGAAATGCTTGTTTCCATTAAATACATGTGTGTGCTGTGGGCACAACCTGAAATACACAGACTTCTTTGGGTAAGAGTGGTTAAGAAAAACATTGCCTTAGAATTTTGTTTTCCTTTCTTTTCTTCCTTCTCCCACCACTCCTCTATTTTTTGTTTGATTGTTTATTTTGACCAGTAACCTTAGTTTGCGAAAGAATAGGGTGATATCTGGGGCTAAGAGTTTTTGAAATGGAGTGAGAGAGAATTAAATTCACCTTTTAAACAATTGTATTATGGTTAAAGACAGCACGTTACCTATTCCCAGTAAAGTTGCTGGTGAGCATTAGAAGATTCTTCTTCAGTAACCTGAATAAGAAAAGATGGATATGATTAGGAAATCAAGTGATGTTGCCTCAAAAGTGCAAAAGAACTTCAGTTTCTGAACTTCCACAACCAATAGTAAAATATACGCTGATTTGTTTGGCAACAGAGCCCTCTAGCGAGCTCATACTAGAACTGCAGCTAAACCTTTAAAAATTTTTTTAAATGTATTTATTTTAAGAACTGACTTTGGTTGATATCATAAATTTTTAGAACACAAAAAGAATCTAGAGATCATTTAATTTCATATACTTGGATCTTCCTAAGACTTATTACTCAACTTTTATATGCCAAGCATTTTTATAAATAATATCTAATTTTGTTTTCACAATAATTCTGTGAGGTAAATATTACCACTTTCACTGTTTTTTAGAATTTATTTTTAAGTTTATTTAAAATTTTATTTTATTGTTTATGGAGGTATGATTGACAAATAAAACTTGTGTATATTTAGATCATACATTGTGAGAGTTGGACCATAAAGAAAGCTGAATGCCGAAAAATTGATGCTTTCGAAATCTGATGCTGGAGAAGACTCTGGAGAGTCCCTTGGACTACAAGGAGATCAAACCAGCCAATCCTAAAGGAAATCAACCCTGAATATTCATTGGAAAGATTGATGCTGAAGCTTCAACACTTTGGCCACCTGATGCGAAGAGCCAACTCATTGGAAAAGACCCTGATGCTGGGAGAGATTGAGGGCAGGAGGAGAAGGGGGTAACAGAGGATGAGATGGCTGGATGCCATCATCGACTCAATGGACTGAGTTTGAGCAAATTCTGGGGGATAGTGAAGGACAGGGAAACCTGACGTTCTGCAGTTATGGCGTCACAAAGAGTCGGACATGACTTAGAGAATGAACAACACTATATATTGTGATTTTTTTACAGTGTATCAAAGTATAGCTGATTTGCAATGTTGTGGAACTTTCATTTCATAAATTAAGAAACAAAGACTTAGGAAGTAAAATGACATGTCTAAAAGCAGAAAGTGGCAGAGCCAAATGTAAAATTCAGGACTCTAGATTTTCAGGCCAGCAGTTTTTCTAATATACCACAATATCAAAATAGTATATACTTTTTAAGTGAAGAGGACTTCGCATTTAACTCATTTTCTTCATTTCTAAATGGAATAAAAGAGACACAAAAAGGAGAGAAAATTGTCCGGGGTCACTTAGCTAGTAACAAGCAGAGCCAAGTTTAGCATGCCTGTCTCCTAGTTTTCACTCTCCAGCTGTTTGATATTATACTACACAGACTAAATACCTCCTGCCTGCGTGCTGCGTTGTTTCAGTCATGTCTGCGTGTGTGATCGTAGGGACTGTGGCCCGCCAGGCTCCTCTGTCCATGGGATTCTCCAGCAGGAATACTGGAGCAGGTTGCCATGCCCTCCTCCAGGGGATCTTCCCTACCCAAGGATTGAACCTGGGTGTCTCACGTCTTCTGCATTGGCAGGTGGGTTTTTTACCACTAGCGCCATCTGAAAAATTGAAATTGAAAGTGAAAGTCACTCATTTGTGTCGGACTCTTTGTGATCCCATGGACTATACGGTCCATGGAATTCTCCAGGCCAGAATACTGGAGTGGGAAGCTGTTCCCTTCTCCAGGGGATCTTCACAACCCAGGGATTGAACCTAGGTCTCTCACATTGCAGGCAGATTCTTTACCAGCTAAGCCACCTGGGAAGCCCTAAATATATCCTACTTAATAATAATGTGGAATGACTCATTTTAGCAAAACGGCAGAATAGTTTTAAAAAATTACTTCTTAGGAGAAAGCTCTAAAAATCCTAGATAAGTTGAAAGTTTGCAAGCAGCAAACCTTCAGGACTTCTGAAGATGGAAATTCAGACAGGATCCCACTGCATGAAGCTGGGACCCCAAGGAGGTAAACTCTCGGTTGGAAGGGTGAATGAAAAATCAAAGTTACTCCACAGGTGGAAAACATGAAATCGCTTGCCTTTCTCAGACTTGGTGCTAGGTTGGGGGAATGGAGGAATGCCTCTCAAGAGAAGTCTTTGTGTGAGGGTGGGACGTTCTGGGAGAATAGCATTGAAACATGTATATTATCATATGTGAAACAGAACACCATTCCATGTTCAATGCATGAGACAAAGGCTCAGGGCCGGGGCAATGGGATGACCCAGAGGGATGGGATGGGGAGGGAGATGGGTGGGGGGTCCAGGAAGGGGAACACATGTAAACTCATGGCTGATTCATGTCAATGTATGGCAAAAACTATTACAATATTGTAAAGTAATTAGCCCCCAACTAAAATAAATAAATTTATTTTTAAAAAAAGTTAGGTTTTTGAAGGCTTAATTTCTGTGAAGTAAAATTCACTATTTTTAGTATGTAGTTCTAAGAATTTTGATAAAGGCCTACACTCTTGTAATCATCACCTTAATCAAGTTGTAGAACAGTTTCAACAACTCCTCAAATTTCCTTCTGTCACTTTCTAGTCAACCTTACTTCCTCACCTCCAGCCTCTGCAACCACTGATTTTTCTGCCCCCAACAGTTTCATCTTTCCCTGAATGTCATGTAAATGGAATCATGGAGTATTGTCATTTTTGAGTTAGCTTCTTTCATTTAGCCTAATGCTCACATCATTTTGTCAGGAGTTTGTTCATTTTCATTGCTAGACGGTATCCTATTGCATAGATATAACATGATTTGGCTATGCAATCACAGTGGAAGGATATTTGGGTTGCCTCCACTTTGGGTGATTATAAATAAACGCTATAAACATTCGATGATTAATTTTTGTGTGAACGTAGGGGTAGGGCTGTTGGGTTATGTGATAAGGGTGTTAAACTCTCTAAGACACTACTAAAATGTTTTCCAGAGTGGTTATGGCATTTTGCATTCTCACCAATAATGATGCGAGTTCAAGTTGTTCTCTCTCCTCCTCAACACTGGGAGTATTTTTATTACAAATTCTATTTCACTACTAGTGATCAGTCTGTTCAAATTGTTTCTTTCTGATTCTTTTGCTAAAAGAAAACAACTATCAGCCCATAATTTCATATCTAGCAAAAATACCTATTAAGATAAAAGGTGAAATAAAGACATTCTTGGATTAAAAATAAAAGAATTTGTTGTCAGCAGACCTAGTCTAAAAGAACTGCTATCAAAACATATACATTGCCGTATGTAAAGCAGATGATCAGAGCAAGTTTGATGCCTGAAGCAGGCCACTCAAAGCCAGTGCCCTGGGACAACCCAGAGGGATGGGGAGGGGAGAGAGGCGGGAGGGGGGTTCAGGATGGGGGACACATGTGCACCCATGGCTGATCCATGTCAACGTAAGGCAAAAACCACCACAATATTGTAATTAGCCTCCAATTACAAATTTTTAAAAAGGGTATAAATTTTGATTATCTGGAAAAATTTGAATGAAATACTGGAGATGCCAGGTTTGTGGTTCTAAAATACAAATAAAAGGAATCAAGTATTTCTATTAAAAGAATTGCCATATGTAAAATAGATAGCTAATGGGAATTTGCTGTATGTCTTAGGGTACTCAAACAGGGGCTCTGTATCAACCTAGAGGGATGGGAAGGGGAGGGAGATGGGAGGGAGGTTCAAAAGGGAGGGGACATATGTACACCTATAGCTGATTCATGTTGATGTTTGCCAGAAAACAACAAAATTCTGTAAAGCAATTATCTTTCCACTAAAAAATAAAAAAAGAAATTGCTATAACAGGAAGAAAATAGTAATAGAAAAAAACCTAGAACATCAGCAATAAAGAAAGAACAATGAAATGGGTAAATAAAACAAAATATCATTCTTCCTATGAGTCTTTAAAATTATTAATATTAGACAACTGAAAGAAAAATTATAATGTCTAATATATATATACTTAGATAACACAGTAAGAGATTGGATAAAAGCTATGACTAAACTACGTGCTATTAATAGGAAGTTCATTTTAAATATTAATATAATGATATGTAGTTAGATTTAAAGTTTTTAAAACGATAGAAAAAGTATACCATTCAAATACTAATAAAAAAATGAGAGTGGCTATATGAATATTAGGTAAAGTAGACTTCTGAGCAAAGAAGAAAGAACTGGTACATTACAGAATGAGGAGAGTTAATCCACCAAAAAGACATCACAATTCTCAATGAGTTTTCACCAAACAACCAAATTGCAAAATACAGGAAACAAAAACTGACAGAACTAAAAAAGAGAAATAAATTTATAATTACAAGTGGAGACTTCAACATTCCTCTCTTAGTAATGGATATAACTAGTAGAGAGAAAATCAGCAAGGATATAGCAAAACTGAAAAATGTCATCCATCTGTGGGATCTAACTGATATTTATAGAATACTCTACCCAACACGGAGAAGGCAATGGCACCCCACTCCAGTACCCTTGCCTGGAAAATCCCATGGACGAAGGAGCCTGGTGGGCTGCAGTCCATGGGGTCGCTAAGAGTCGGACACGACTGAGCGACTTCACTTTCACTTTTCAATTTCCTGCATTGGAGAAGGAAATGGCAACCCGCTCCAGTGTTCTTGCCTGGAGAATCCCAGGGATGGGGGAGCCTGGTGGGCTGCCGTCTATGGGGTCGCACAGAGTCGGACACGACTGAGGTGACTTAGCAGTAGCAGCAGCAGTAGCTACCCAACAACATACAACAACTATAAATTGTTGATATTTACCACACAGCTCAAAATAATTCTAAGGTTAAAGAAGAACACTAAAGGGAAATAAAAAATGACAGTGAACTAAATAAAAATAACAATATCTGAATGACTGTATGGGATGCAGCTAAACAGTGCTGAAAAGGAAATTTTTAGTGCTATGTGCTAATAATAAAGAAGAAAACAAAGTCTTAAATCACTAACTTTAGCTTCTAATTCAGGAAGTTAGAACGGAAGGGCAAAATTAACTTAAAGCAAGCAGAAGGAAGGAAAGAATTGAGACAACAGACACCAATGAATTGAAAATAGAAAAACAGTAGAGAAAATCAATCAATGAAATCAAAATTTGGTTGCTTAAAAATATCAATGGAATTGGTGAAGCTCTAACACGACTGACAGAGAAAAAAGAAAGAGAAGATACAAATTACCAATATTAGGCACAGGAAAGGGAATATCACTAAAAACCTTGCAGGTAGTAAAAGGATATTAAGGGGCCCTTACCATTGGCTGTACATACATAAATTCAATCATATAATGAAAGGAATCAGTTTTTGAAAAACCACAACCTACCAAAACTCTCCAGAAATGAAGCAGACTATCTGAAGAGCCCCATAATTTTTAAATAAATTAATTGGGAAATTACAGAGCTCCAGAAAACAATATCTGTGCACCAAGATGGTGTCTGTGAACATTGCTCCCCAATGTTTCAACAAAATTAACGCCAATTCTATACAAATTTTTCTAGAAAGTAAAAAAGTGGAATTATCTCCCAATTCATTTCATGAAGCTAATATTACCTTCATATCAAAACTATATAGTACAAAACATGAAAACTGCAAATACAAAAATCCTCAAAAAATACTAGCAAATTATATCCAGTAATATATAAGAATTTTGTATCTTATGTACAAAAGATATGTATATATAAGCTATTTATAGCTTATGTATGTAAGAATTATGCATAACAACTGAGATTACTTTCAGGAAAAAAAAGGTTAGTTCAATAGTTGAAAATCAAGGTATTTCACTATTGAGTAGGTAAAAAAGAAACCCTAAAGTAGGCACAGAAAATCACTGAAAAAATTTTCAGCACCCATTTACAACAAAACTCTCAGAAAACTAGGATAAAGAAGCATTTCCTCAACCTCATAAAGAGCAGCTACAAAACCCTACAGTTAACATTACATTTAATCATGAAAAACTAAATGTTTTCTGTCAGGAGCCGCGATAGGCATTACTGACAAAATGGAGGCACGGCCCCAACCCCCTCTCCTCATCCCACAGGCACAGTCCCGGGATGACGGAGTTAGGTCTTGTGATTCTGACTTGTCCTTTCCTTCCTCCGGTTGAGTTGGCTGGAAAGAATGTTATAATCCATAACGTTAACTATTGACATTTGTTCAAGGATCTTTACAAAGAATGTTCCAGGATGAGCACATAGGCTGCAGCTTGAGCCCATGGGAAACATTGTTATCTGAAACCTGCCTGTAAGGGGAATGTTTATGGCAAAAGAAGTTTGCTGAGTTTAGGGGTTAGGAATAATTAAGAATAGTTAGAAGCTAAAGGTTTAAGGTATGTTGTAGTGTTGGCATATTTTACTATAGCTTATGGAAACTAGGTATTTTAGAGATACTAATAGCTAAAAGCCTTTTTAGGAAATGATGAGCTTAAGTTACTAGGGGATAACAGGATTTAGAGAGATAAGAAATAAACTGAGGAATGTGATATACAGCCCAGAGACAACTTGAGTTACAATGTTATCACAAGGACACTTAAGAGGGAACTCTGGACAACAATGATTTGTGGAGACAGTAAATATGGGTGAGGGGAAACTGAAGATGTCATACCTCTGACCTAATGCTTTTGTAAAAGTATAAAAGAAAACCTGATGCTTAAAATAAACATGCAGCCCAGTGATTTGAGCGAGAGACTGCATCATTTTCTCCGCCGAGATGCAGTCCAAATGAGTGAGAGGCTGCATCATTCGCCGACCACGTTCATTCCTTCAGGGCGATTCCCTGGCTGCTGCAGCAGGACTCTGGCAGTTTTCCCTATAAAACTAAGAATGAGGAAAGAATGCTCACTCTTATTGCTCTTATTCAACATATTGCTGAAATCCTACACGGTGCAACTAAGCAAGAAAAGGAGATCGAAGTCATCAATTCAGTTCAGTTGCTCAGTTGTGTCTGACTCTTTGTGACTCCATGGACTGCAGCACGCCAGGCTTCCCTGTCCATCACCAACCCCCAGAGCTTCTGAAACCCATGTCCATTGAGTTGGTGATGCCATCCAACCATCTCATCCTCTGTCGTCCCTTTCTCCTCCTACCTTCAAACTTGCCCAGCACCAGGGGCTTTTCAAATGAGTCAGTGCTTCACATCAGGTGACCAAAGTATTGGAGTTTCAGCTTCAGCATCAGTCCTTCTAATGAATATTCAGGACTGACTTCCTTTAGGATGGACTGGTTGGATCTCCTTGCAGTCCAAGGGACTCTCAAGAGTCTTCTCCAACACCTCAGTTCAAAAGCATCAATTCTTCAATGCTTAGCTTTCTCTACAGTCCAACTCTCACATCCATACATGACTACTGGAAAAACCATAGCTTTGACTAGACAGACCTTTGTTGGCAAAGTAATGTCTCTGCTTTTTAATATGCTGTCTAGGCTGGTCATAGCTTTCCTTCTAAGGAGTAAGGGTCTTTTAATTTCATGGCTGCAGTCACCATCTGCAGTGATTTTGGAGCCCAAGAAAATAAAGTCTGTCACTGTTTCCATTGTTTCCCCATCTATTTCCCATGAAGTAATGGGACCAGATGCCATGATCTTCGTTTTTTGAATGTTGAGTTTTAAGCCAACTTTTTCACTCTCCTCTTTCACTTTCATCAAGAAGCTCTTTAGTTCTTCCTCACTTTCTGCCATAAGGGTGGTGTCATCTGCATATCTGAGGTTATTCATATTTCTCCCGGGAATCTTGATTCCAGCTTTCACTTCATACAGCCTGGCATTTCACATGATGTACTCTGCATATAAGTTAAATAAGCAGGGTGACAATATACGGCCTTGCCATACTCCTTTCCCAATTTGGAACCAGTCTGTAGTTCCATGTCTGGTTCTAAATATTGCTTCTTGACCTGCATACAGATTTCTCATGAGGCAGGAAAGGTGGCCTGGTATTCCTATCTCTTGAACAATTTTCCATAGTTTGTTGTGATCTACACAGTCAAAGGCTTTGGTGTAATCAATAAAGCAGATGTTTTTCTGGAATTCTCTTGCTTTTTCTATGATCCAACAGATGTTGGCAATGTGATCATTGGTTCCTCTGCCTTTTGTAAATCCAGCTTGAACATCTGGAAGTTCATGGTTCATGTACTATTGAAGCCTGCCTTGGAAAATTTTGAGCATTACTTTGCTAGCATGTGAGATGAGTGCAATTGTGTGGTAGTTTGAACATTCTGTGGTATTGCACTTCTTTGGGATTGGAATGAAAACTGACCTTTTCCAGTCCGTGACCACTGCTGAATTTTCCAAATTTACTGGCATATTGAGTGCATAACTTTCACAGCATCATCTTTTAGGATTTGAAATAGCTCAACTGGAATTCTTTCACCTCCACTAGCTTTGTTCGTAGTGATGCTTCCTAAGGCCCACTTGACTTCGCATTCCAGGATGTCTGGCTCTAGGTGAGTGATCACACCTTCGTGGTTATCTGGGTCATGAAGATCTTTTTTGTATAGTTCTTCCGTGTATCCTTGCTACCTCTTCTTAATATCTTTAGCTTCTGTTAGGTCCATACCATTTCTGTCCTTTATGTGCCCATCTTTGCATGAAATTTTCCCTTTGTATCTCTAATTTTCTTGAAGAGATCTCTAGTCTTTCCCATTCTATTGTTTTCCTCTATTTCTCTGCATTGATCACTGAGGAAATCTTTTTATTTCTTCATGCTATTCTTTGGAACAGCTAATTAAAGGCATACAGATAATAAAAAAGAAAAAAAATTGTCCCTATTTGCATATTGCATGATTGTCTATGTCACATCATAATCTTGTTAGCCACCTTTTCTGAAAGAGAATAGATAGTAAATATTTTCAGTTGAAAATAGGCAATATGGTCTCTGTCATAACTTTTCAACTTTGCTATTGTAGCAGGAAAGCAGTCATAAGCAATACATAAACAACTTGGCATGTTTTTATGAAAGTTTATTTCCAAACCTGACAATGAGTTGAATTTGTCACACAGGTCATACTCTCTAGAATCCCAGTCTACATAAAAAAACAAGACAAAACAAAAACACTCTATAGGTGGCACTAGTGGTAAGGAACCCACCTGCCAATGCACAAGACATAAGAGGCACAGGTTTGATCCTTGGCTTGGAAAAATCCCCTGGAGGAGGAAATGACAATCCACTCTAATATTCTTGCCTGGAAAATCTCACGGACAGAGGAGCCTGGCGGGCAACAGTCCATAGGGTTGCAAAGTGTCGGACATGACTGAGCACAGTCTTCTGATATGCTGCAAAGTACAAAATGTTGATAAAATAAAAGAAGCACCAATAAAATGAAGAGAAACACTTTGCTCAATGTAGTGAAGGTGTCAGTTATATCCCTAAATTTATCTGCAGATTTGGTGCAATTCATACAAAAATTCTTACAGTCTTTTAGTGGATATGTGTGTGTGCTAAGTCACTTCAGTCATGTCCAACTGTTTGGGATCCCATGGACTGTAGCCCACCAGGCTCCTCTGGGAGCCTTCAGGCAAGGTATTCTTCAGGCAAGAATACTGGAGTGGGTTGCCATTTTTAATTCATGTTAATATAACATTCATATGAAAAGGCAAGTAAACTGGAGTTAGCTAAGATGTTATTAAAAAAGAAGAATAAAGTTAGAGAAATCAGAATACTTTGATTTAAGACTTACTGTATGACTGCAATAATAAAGACAGGTTTATAGAACTATAAACACATAGATTCAGTTCAGTTCAGTCGCTCAGTCGTGTCCGACTCTTTGTGACCTCATCAACCGCAGCACGCCAGGCCTCCCTGTCCATCACCAACACCCAGAGTTTACTCAAACTCATGTCCATTGAGTCAATGATGCCATCCAACCATCTCATCCTCTGCCGTCCCCTTCTCCTCCTGCCTTCAATCTTTCCCAGCATCAGGGTCTTTTCAAATGAGTCAGTTCTTCACATTAGGTGGCCAAAAGTATTGGAGTTTCAGCTTCAACATCAGTCCTTCCAATGAATATTCAGGATTGATCTCCTTTAGGATGGACTGGTCGGATCTCCTTGCTGCCCAAGGGGCTCTCAAGAGTCTTCTCCAACACCTCAGTTCAAAAGCATCAATTCTTCGATGCTCAGCTTTCTTTATAGTCCAACTCTCACGTCCATACATGACTACTGGAAAAACAATAGTCTTGATAAGACAGACCTTTGTTGGCAAAGTAATGTCTCTGCTTTTCAATATGCTGCCTAGATTGGTCATAACTCTTCTTCCAAGGAGCAAGTATCTTTTAATTTCATGGCTGCAGTTACCATCTGCAGTGATTTTGGAGCCCCCCAAAATAAAGTCAGCCACTGTTTCCTCTGTTTCCCCATCTATTTGCCATGAAGTAATGGGACCAGATGCCATGATCTTTGCTTTCTGAATGTTGAGCTTTAAGTCAACTGCCAGAGTCCTGCTCCAGCTGGTCCAGGCTAAATACATTAAGAGCAAAAACATAGTGAGTAAATATAGACTAAGTAACAGTTTCATAAAGCAATATTTCTTATATTTCCTAATAAGCCTTTTTTCCTACGAAGGGTTCTGTGTCCATTGGGGCTTTCTGTGCAGAGGCTCTCAATGCTGTTTTATTGTTAATGAGCAGTCATGCACATTAGCTACAAAGGCATAGGTATATTTATCAAACAAACTAATATGCTAGCAAGAGGAGTTTAGATTAAAATACTCTATATCTTAGATAATCTTATAGGGTGCCACCACTGGGGGCTTCGTCGATTAAAGTTTTAGATTGATCTATTTGAGAAAAGATCAAAAAAGGCCTTCTGCCTAAGTCACAGAAAATAAGAAGAGGTTTATTATAGCAGACATCAGAAAGATAGATATCATCTTTAAGGTGAGCACTGAGGCAGCCTTCCGAGAATCGCTGAGGCCTGAGTTGCTTGCTCGTCAGGTCCTCCTCATGACTCTGTCATGGGTGGGATCTCGTGAGCTGGCTCCCAGCAGTCAACTTTTTCTCTCTCCTCTTTCACTTTCATCAAGAGGCTCTTTAGTTCTTCGCTTTCTGCCATAAGGGTGGTGTCATCTGCATATCTGAGTTTATTGATATTTCTCCTGGTAATCTTGATTCCAGCTTGTGCTTCATCAAGCATCATATCATGATGTACTCTGCATATAAGTTAAATAAGCAGGGTAACAATATACAGCCTTGACGTACTCCTTTTCCTATTTGGAACCAATCTGTTGTACCATGTCCAGTTCTAACTGTTGCTTCCTGACCTGCATACAGATTTCTCTATAGGCAGGTAAGGTGGTCTGATATTCCCATCTCTTTCAGAATTTTCCACAGTTTATTGTGATCCACACAGTCAAAGGCTTTGGCATAGTCTATAAAGCAGAAATAGATGTTTTTCTGGAACTCTCTTGCTTTTTTGATGATGTAGCAGATGTTGGCAATGTGATCACTGGTTCCTCTGCCTTTTCTAAAACCAGCTTGAACATCTGGAAGTTCACAGTTCACGTACTGTTGAAGCCTGACTTGGAGAATTTTGAGGATTACTTTGCTAGTGTGTGAGATGAGTGCAATTGTGCGGTAGTTTGAGCATTCTTTGGTATTGCCTTTCTTTGGGATTAGAATGAAAACTGACCTTTTCCAGTCCTGTAGCAACTGCTGAGTTTTACAAATTTGCTGGCATACTGAATGCAGCACTTTCACAGCATCATCTTTTAGGATTTGAAGTAGCTCAATTGGCATTCAATCACCTCCACTAGCTTTGTTTGTAGTGATGCTTCCTAAGGCTCACTTGACTTCACATTCCAGGATGTCTGGCTCTAGGCGAGTGATCACACCATCATGGTTATCTGCGTCATGAAGATCTTTTTTGTTCAGTTCTTCTGTGTATTCTTGCCACCTCTTTTTAATATCTTCTGCTTCTGTTAGGTCCACACCACTTCTTTCCTTTATTGAGCCCATTCTTGAATGAAATATCCATTGGTATCTGTAATTTTATTGAAGAGATCTCTAGTCTTTCCCATTCTATTGTTTTCCTCTATTTCTTTGCATTGATTACTAAGGAAGGCTTTCTTATCTTTCTTTGCTATTCTTTGGAACTCTGCATTCAGATGGATATATCTTTCCTTTTCTCCTTTGCTTTTGGCTTCTCTTCTTTTCACAGCTATTTGTAAGGCCTCCTCATACAGCCATTTTGCTTTTTTGCATTTCTTTTTCTTGCGGAAGGTCTTGCTCCCTGTCTCCTTACAATGTCACGAACCTCCGTCCACAGTTCATCAGGCACTCTGTCTATAAGATCTAGTCCCTTAAATCTATTTCTCACTTCCACTGTGTAATAGTTAGGGATTTGTTTTAGGTCATACTTGAATGGTCTAATGGTTTTCCCTACTTTCTTCGATTCAAGTCTGAATTTGGAAATAAGGAGTTCATGATCTGAGCCACAGTCTGCTCCTGGTCTTATTTTTGCTGATTGTATAGAGCTTCTCCATCTTTGACTGCAAAGAATATAATCATCTGATTTCAGTGTTGACCATCTGATGATGTGTATGTGTAGAGTTTTCTCTTGTGTTGTTGGAAGAGGGTGTTTGCTATGACCAGTGTGTTCTCTTGGCAAAACTCTATTAGCCTTTGCCCTGCTTCATTCTGTACTCCAAGGCCAAATTTGCCTGTTATTCCAGGTACTTCTTGACTTCCTACTTTTGCATTCCAGTCCCCTATAATGAAAAAGATATCTTTTTTGGGTGTTAGTTCTAGAAGGTCTTGTATGTCTTCATAGAACTGTTCCACTTCAGGTTCTTCAGCATTACTGGTTGGGGCATAGACTTGGATTACTGTTCTATTAAATGTTCTGCCTTGGAAATGAACAGAGATCATTCTGTCATTCTGTTGTTTTTGAGATTACATCCAAGTACTGCATTTCAGACTCTTTTGTTGACTATGATGACTACTCCGTTTCTTCTAAGGAATTCTTCCCCACAGTAGTAGATACAATGGTCATCTGAGTTAAATTCACCCATTTCAGTCCATTTTAATTCACTGATTCCTAAAATGTCGATGTTCACACTTGCCATCTTCTGTTTGACCACTTTCAATTTGCCTGGATTCATGGACCTAACATTCCAGGTTCCTATGCAATATTGCTCTTTACAGCATCGGACCTTGCTGCCATCACCAGTCACATCCGCAAGGGGGTGTTGTTTTTACTTTGGCTCCATCCCTTCATTCTTTCTGGAGTTATTTCTCCACTGATCTCCAGTAGCATATTGGGCACCTACCGACCTGGGGAGCTCATCTTTCAGTGTCCTATCTTTTTGCCTTTTCATACTGTTCATGGGGTTCTCAAGGCAATAATACTGAAGTGGTTTGCCATTCCTTTCTCCAGTGGACCACGTTTTGTCAGAACTCTTCACCATGACCCATCCATCTTGGGTGGTCCTACATGGCATGGCTCATAATTTCATTGACTTAGACAAGGCTGTGGTCCATGTGATTATATTGATTAGTTTTCTGTGATTGTGGTTTTCAATCTATCTGCCCTGTGATGGAGAATGATAAGAGGCTTATGGAAGGTTCCTGATGGGAGAGACTGACTGAGGGGGTTACTGGGTCTTGTTCTGCTAGGGGAGGCTGTGCTCAGTAAATCTTTAATCCAATTTTCTGTTGATGGGTGGAGCTGTATTCCCTCCCTGCTATTTACTTGGGGCCAAACTATGGTGGAGGTAATGACGATAATGGTGACCTCCCTCAAAGGATCCCATGCATGTACTGCTACACTCAGTGCCCCCAACCCTGCAGCGGGCCACCACTGACCCAGGCCTCCACCGGAGACTCCCAGACACCCACAGGCAAGTCTAGGGCAGTCTCCTGTGGGGTCACTCATCCTTTCTTCTGGGTCCTGGTGCACAAGGTTCTGTTGTGCCCTCTGAGATTCTATTTCTCAGTCCTGTGTAAGTTCTGGCAGCTCTATGATGGGGTTAATGGCGACCTCCTCCAAGAGGGCTTATGCCATACCCAGGTCTGCTGCACCCAGAGCCCCTGTCCCTGTGGCAGTCCACTGCAGACCCATACCTCCACAGGAGATGCTCAAACACAGTTTTGTCTCAGTCTTTGTGGGGTCCCTGGGTCCTGGTGTGCACAAGGTTTGTGTGAGCCCTCTAATCCTCTCTGGCAGGAATGGGGTTTGATTCTAAACGCGAATTTGTCCCTCCTACCATCTTGCTGGGGCTTCTCCTTTGCCCTTGGACATGGGGTATCGCCTCACAGGCGCTCCAGTGCCTAACGTCTTACTGGGGTTTCTCTGACCTTGGATGTGGGGTATCTCCACACGGCCGGTCCAGCGAAAGGCAGCTGCATAGATTAGCGGACCAAAATAGAGAACACAGAATAGACTTTCATGAGTACGGCCAACAGGTTTCTGATGAAAGTGAAAAACCAATGTGATGAAGGAAAAATAGAGTTTTTAACACATGATGCTGGAACAATTGACCCCTCATAGAAAGAAAAATGAACTTTGATGCAAACCTGATGCCTTATGCAAAAAATTAACTCAAAATGAAACATAAGCCTACATGTGAAAAGTAAAACTGTAATGCTTTTAAGGAAAACCTTTAGAAAATATCTTTGTGACCGAAGGCTAAGCAAAGAGTTCTTAGATTTGACACCAAAAGCATAATCCATAAAAGAAAAATTGATAAAGTGGACTTCATCAAAATTAAAAACTTTTGCTCTGTGAAAAACTCTGGTAAGAGGTTAGAAAGATAAGCCACAGATTGAGAAAGCATATTTGCATATCACATATCTGACAAAGGACTTGTATCCAAAAGATATAAAGAACTCTGAGTTTACCAGAAAAAACACAAACAACGCAGTTAGCAAAGCAAAAGAATAAAATACCAAATCCAGTCTGAAACACTTAACCAAAAAGGGAATATGGGTGCACATAAGCATATGAAGAGATGTTCAATATCATCAACCATGCAGAATAAAGAGAACCAGTATGTAAGGGCTACATATGATGCAATTTCATTTATACAATTTTGAAATAAAATTATAGAGACAGAGAATGGATGAGTGACTGTCAGAAGGTAGGGAAGAGGTGTAATTATGAAAGTGTAGAACAATGGGGGACCTTTGTGTGATGGGACAATTCCATATCTTGATTGTTATGGCAGCCACATGAGTCTATACAAGTGATAAAATTTCATACAACTATACACACCCAGAAAAAAAAAAAAGCAGTGCATGTAAAGGGTAAAACAATCCAGATAAGGTCTGTATTTAGTCAGTATTATTGTGCCAATGTCAATTTCCTAGTTTTCACATGGTACAAAGTTACTACTGGGGGAAGTGGGGTGATCGGTATACAGGACCTTTTTGTACTATTTTTGCAACTTCTCATGAGTCTATAATTTTTTCAAAACATTATCAAAAAGAAACCACTGAGATACCATGACTACTGCCACCTCGACAACAATTTTATGTCAATGAATTTGAAAACATAGATGAAATGGGCAAATTTCTAGAAAAATTTCCCACATTAAAAGCGCTGAATATATTCTATGAAACTTACAAGAATAAACTTGATTCAAGGGAATAAAAATGTAACATTTCACAGCTCAATGTGAATAATGACAATGGTACCAATTTTGCCTCTCCAATAGAATTATATGTACAGCTAAACTCATTTTATCTTCTCCAATATCTTGTAATTTCTTAATTACATCTGTTCCAGTGATTCATTCAGAGTTTGGTATTAAGGGATAAGTCATAAATTCCAACAAGGCAACTGGCTGATTTTAGATCTCAGTTTACCAAACTCCTATTGATCAGCTTCTTCCAAACATTTTATTTATTTGTTTTTTGGCTGTGCTGGGTCTTCACTGCTGCATGGGCTCTTCTCTAGTTGCAGTGAGAGGGGGCTACTCTCCAGCTGTGGCGAGCAGGCTTCTCATTGCAGTGACTTCTCCTACTGCAGAGCACGGGCTTGGCACACTCAGGCTTCCGAAGTTGCAGCTCATGGGCTCCAAACCACAAGCTCAGTAGTTGTGTCAGGGGCTTCGTTGCCCTGCAGCATGTGGGATCTTCTCAGACCGGGGGTCAAACTGGTGTCCCCTGTGGTGCAAGGCAGATTCTTGGAACACCTGGACCACTAGAGAAGCCTCTCTTCCAAAGATTTTAAATCTTACCTTTCTCCTTTATGTATACTTTGCCATTTTTCCTGAAAGTGTTGATATTTGTCATCATGTACCTAGTAATCCTAGCATTTTTAGTTCAATTACATTTAATAGATTATATGGGAAAAAAACTGTCTAATCTGGGAAGATAAAACAATGCAAAGCACCTAGTCTGGAGCCCTAGGTTTGCTCTTTATCCTGGGTCTGAGCTTTTCCCTTGTCTCCTTGACTGTGATAGCTCATTCTTTCTCTTCCTTGTTGCAATGGTAGAGCCTCTTTGGTTTGGTAATGCATAACAGCCACTTGTTCTTATGTGGTCTATTATTCTGTCTCAGGGGTTGCCTGTATGTAAGGTAGATATAATGCTTTTCATGTCCATATTAAACTGTGCAGTGGGTGTGGGGGAGAGGGTGTCTTTCGTCTTGTTTTTTTTCTAGTAGATTTCTTATAGGCTTCTTTCCTTCTATTTCCCCAAATCTACTCTGGTTTGCAGTAATGTCCATACCTTTCAGTAGTATAACTATGTCCTAACCGTGCTTATCTCAACTGGGATATCATCACACCCCATCTGTACTTTTCTTGTTGTTATTTAGCTACTCAGTCATATCCGACTCTTTTGCAACCCCATGGACTATAGCATGCCAGGCTCTTCTGTCCATGGGGTTTTCCAGGCAAGAGTACTGGAGTGGGTTGACATTTCCTACCAGGGGATATTCCCAACCCAGGGATCAAACCCGTGGCTCCTGCATTGCAGGCAGATTATTTACCTGAGTCATCTGATGGGAAGCCCCAGTTTTAGTTTCTCCCATAATTGTAATTATTTCCTGAGGAGGTCTTGCCTTAAAAATGATCTAATCTTCATTTCATCTATGCTTATCTGAGCAACAATTTATATATGTGTTTTATGCCCATTCTGTCCTAGTTTCTAGATGGGCTTCTCTGGTGGCTCAGATGGTAGTTCCTAGTTGGGCTTCCCTGGTGGCTCAGATGGTAAAGAATCTGCCTGCAATGCAGGAGACCCTGGAGAAGGAAAAGCAACCTACTCCAGTATTCTTGCCTGGAGAATTCCTTGGATAGAGGATCCTAACAGGCTATAGTTCATGGGGTCACAAAGAGTCAGATACGACTGAGCAACTAATACTTTCATCCTAATTTCATCAGTATAGTTTTGCTTTTCTATAACCTTTCCCTGTTTAGCTCTTAAACTGCTGTTTAGGGTTGGTCATCTAATTTTCCATCCTGTAAATATCCATTCCAGTAATGACTGTCTCCAGCTTGTGACTTTTATGGAGTCTGAATGTCAACCGTTTCTTTGCTTTTAACAGTATCAAGGAACATGACATCCATATATTGCCATAGGTTTATGATTCTCTAACCTAACTTCTGAATTCTTTAGCAATATTTTACCATTTAAGAGCAATATTATATATTACTATTATATTTGCTATATGATGTTTTCATTTTTCTGTCAGTTCAGTTCAGTTTCTCAGCTGTGTCTGACTCTTTGCGACCGCATGGACTGCAGCACACCAGGCTTCCCTGTACATCAACAACTCCTGAAGCTTACTCAAACTCATTTCCATCAAGTCGGTGATGCCATTTTTCTATGGTTGGGTTTGTGTCCACAAAAGCATAGATCTTTCAGTAATCACGACTAGTCACTCTCTGTAATTCCTGCCATCCAGTTGTTGAAATTTCCCACTAGAGTGTCATCTGACCAGCTCAGAACCCTGTGGATCATTAGCTTCATCACAATATTTATGACATGCAGCACCATATGTTTGGAAACACAATTCTATCTACCCTTGTTTTTATTTAATTATTTCTGAATCCTGCACTACTTTTGATTATAATCATCATATACTTTACTGCCAGTTTTCTCTTCTCTAGCAGGTCTAAACATCATGAGAGCAGGGAATCAACCCTCTTTCTATTTTAGGTTTAAACATAACTCCATATTTATTTTCTTTAAATAATCATTCCTGCCTAGTTTGTTACCCTAGTAAATATTCTTTTACTGAATCACAAAGCCTTTAACATACATTCATGGTTTAAAATTAGTCATGAATTTCTCTCAGCTCTTATCTCAAATTCTATTTTGCTTGAGCCTTACACACATACAGAAGCGCACCATTCTAAAAAATGTGAGGCTGTGCATATAGACATAAGGTCAACAAGAGATTCAGAAGAACCTTTGTGTCCTGAGGGTGAGAAAAGGTCAGGCTCTAGTTTCATTATGGTCGTGGAGGAGAAAATGTCATGTCGTTATGTGGATAAATACATGCTAGTGTCAGTTAGGTTAAAAAAAATGTTTAAATATAATTTGTAGTGTTTTTCTTGAAAAATGAAACAGACACAAGAGTTTAAAAAAATGACCCCGCATCAAGAGAATAGTAGAAGTGAGGAGATGGGGCTATGTGGGTTTGATAGTAAGAAAGTCAAGAAAGCTAAATTGTGCTTGGTGTGATGTGCTTGCTTATGGAAAGTTGAGAAAAGGTGAATATGCATCAAGGTAGGGATGGGTTGAAACATGGTGAGCCTTAAAGGGAGATCAGCCTCGCGACTGCAATGATACTGAACGATATATATTAATAGAATGCAAGAATACACTGGCCACTGAAAACTCTGTGCTGGGCTCCATATTCAGCATATTACATGCATTCATTCTAATATTACACTTAACTCTGCAAAAGGGGGCAGGTTTGTGCATGTGAAGAAACTAAATATGTGAAGAAACTAATGCTCAGAGAGGCTGCAGTTCATGTACTGAAGGCAACACAGAGAAAATATGAAGCCAAGTGTATGAG
Organism: Giraffa tippelskirchi; assembly: GCF_054371585.1. Lineage (NCBI taxonomy): Eukaryota > Metazoa > Chordata > Mammalia > Artiodactyla > Giraffidae > Giraffa > Giraffa tippelskirchi. Next base: position 60,623,217 of record NC_137284.1, on the reverse strand, counting down.
GCTCTGCAACCTATATTTATCTCATCACTCTGATTTCCCATCTGGTGTGACCTGTATAACTATATCTTTGGAATAATTCCATTGGTTATTATTAAAACTTCTCTTTTTAGCTGTTCCATTGGTGATTCAAAATTCCTTCTTTTCAATGTATGCCTTTCAGAGAAAACTGAAATCAACAAACCAAAATTCTCAGTTTGTCCTGTAGGTGCCACCATAACCACAGAATGTGCTGTGTTTAGTCGCTCAGTCGTGTCCGACTGTTTGTGACTCCCTGGACTGTAACCCAACAGGCTCCTCTTGTTCATGGGATTCTCCAGATAAGAATACTGGAGTGGGTTGCCATGACCTCCTCTAGGGGAATTTTCCCAACCCAGGGATCGAACCCACGTCTCCCACGTTGCAGGTGGGTTCTTTACTTTCTGAGCCACCAAGGAAGGCCATGCATACTGGAGTGGGTAGCCTATCCCTTCTCCAGGGGATCTTCCCAACCCAGGAATTGAACTGGGGTCTCCTGCATTGTAGGCAGATTCTTTACAAGCTGAGCTACCAGGGAAGCCCAACCACAGAATACCTCTTTCTTATTTGTCAGCTCTTATTTCCCAGGGCTGCGATAGACAAGAAATTCTGGAAGACAGAAGAAGCCAATTTATGTGACTGATGGTTCATGTTGGTAAACCCACCCATGTGTTTAGAGTTCTGTAATTCTAACATGCATTTTTCCTTGTTTTCTTGAAAGAGAATATTTTACATGAAGCCAAGATCAGAAAGTGTAAAAAGGTATGCAATAGTCTCCTTCCCAGTCCTGCCCCCATCTGCCTAGTTCTTATTCGTGCATGCTAAGTTGCTTCATTTGTGTGCGACTCTGTGAGGCCCTGTGGACTGTAGCCCTCCAGGTTCCCCTGTCCATGGGATTCTCCAGGCAAGAGTACTAGAGTGGGTTGCCATGCCCTCCTTCAGGGGATACTCCCGACCCAGGGACTGAATCCAGGTCTTCTGCATTGCAGGCAGTCTCCTGCCTTGTAGGCAGATTCTTTACCAACTGAGCCACCAGGTAAGCCCTATAGCTACATTTAACATTTATTACAATACCTCCTGCAGAATAACTTGCACTTCTCTCTTTGGGCTGTGCTGGCATTTAACTCACTACGGATCTAGAAGTAATTAAGAGACGGTGAGACTGGGCCGGGGAAGAACTGATTCCCCTTGTGAGGTGATTGTCCTAAGTTAAGTCAACAAAGGAAATTTATGAAAGGAAAGTCAAGATTCCTTCAGAAAGTGCTGGGCTGTTTAATCAGGCAAGCAAGATTCGGGGAGATTTCAATGTTCAAAAATCTCGGCCTCATGTCTAGTTTTCCAAATATTGCTATTCTAAGTCTCAGAATTCCACACACACTCATTAACTAGTGCCTTAACTGGCATATGATAACCTAGAGAGATTGGACATTTGACTAGTTCTATTTCTCTGTTACATCTGTAGTTAGTCTTTGGACCTAAATTTTGGTTGTGTGTGCCCTTTAGAAAATAATTTTTTTTAAGGCCACCATTGAGGTTTTCTGATTCTCTTCTTGTTCCACAACTTGAAGGTTCAAGTCTCTAGACTTAACATTTTTCCTCTTTTTTGTAAGCTCTCCAAGCTGTCAGGAGCATCCAGGCCAGTAATCATAATCACCAGTGTTGCCAGAGCAATTACACACTTTAGTCATTTGATTTTGTCTTGCCATTCACTTGTACCACATCCCACAACAGTGCTATCTTGAGTAACCATGATATTGCTCCATATCAGGGATATTATTATCCTACTTCTCCCTGGGAGAGGATATCTGTGAGCTTATCAAAGTTATGGGCAATGGAATGTCGGAGTCCCATTTGGAGGGTTTGTTTTCTTGAGCCATTTTTTATACCACTTACTGTATCAGTGAAGTCTGTCACAGGAAACAAGTAGCATATTCAAGGGATTTAACTGAAGAGAATTTGATGAAGGAAACATTTTAAGAGGGAAGATGTATTAGTTAGGGTTCTCTAGAGGAATATAAATAAATAAATATATATATATATACACATATATATACATATCTATATACATACATACATATCTATCTATATCTATCTATATATCTATATGGATTTCTCTGGTGGCTCAGCAGTAAAGGATCCACCTGCCTTGCGACCCAGGTTGGATCCTGGGTCGGGAAGATCCCCTGGAGGAGGGCATGGCAACCCACTCCAGTTTTCCCAGCTGGAGAATCCCATGGACAGAGGAGACTGGCGGGCTACAGTCCATAGAGTGGCAAAGAGTCAGACAAGATTGAAGCAATTTAGCACGCACGCACATATATACACATATACATGTATACATATAGTCCTGCATGTGAATAACTTTAGTTCTACAGCTTGTTGAAATGTGTGCTATCAAAAGCTTGTGTTTATGACGATATGGTAGGTGAAAAGTGTATCTCTGTGTAGCTGTATGTTGTATTTCTTTTTTAAATGAAGGAATATAACATTTTCACAAGTTCATTAAGAATTCACTCAATTTCAAGTGGTAGAAAACTCAACTTAATCTGGTTTAAGCAACAGAGAAGAAATAAGATTCACATAAAAGAAAAGTCAGTTGATATATCTAGAGACATGTCTTGATGCAAGGACTCAAAAGGTATCATCAAGGCTGACCTGCCTCTCCCTCTCTGTCCCCCTGTCTTTTCTCTCTCAGCCTCTCTGGCTCTGTCTCTCTGAATTTTCCATTTGCTTGGCTCTATTCTGAGACTGTCTCCTCGTAGTGGCCCCAGGCAGCACCAGGTTTTCATCCTCAAGCTTCAAGTTTAGCAAAAAGACTAGGTCTGACTCTCATTGATTTCAGTTTTATTATATGCCTGTCCTTGAACCATCACTGTAGACAGAGAGATGTCCTGCTTCTTTGCCCAGGCCTGAGTCACAGGACTATACACGCTTCTGTCCATGCGTGCATCTTCTAAGATGTCCATATTGAAATCATGCAACTCTACTACTCACAATAAAAGCTGTGCTCATCCTCATCTTAGAAGGAGGTGAGGTAAACAACCCCAAACTCATAAGCAAACTAGTTACTTTTCCACCCCAGAATCTCTAGGTTTTGAGTATTATTCTTGGTTGAGTCCTAATGTGGCTTCTCTCAGTCCAGCAAATTACGATTAAATGAAAACTGTAACTCGTATTATACACTTACAGGAAGAGATAATGATAATCAAAGTAAAACCGTCATTGGAAAAAGAGGAGAGTGGAAAACTGCCCACAGTGGGCTCTGACCTGGGACACCCCTGACCCTAGTGAGGTGAGTTCATTAGTCATATAATGCGGTCACCCCGGAAGGCTCTCTCTTCTCTTCATCTTCCATGGCCCCATTTGAGGTGGTGACCTTAGGTGATATGCCCCTTCTACGGGTTGCATTTGTTTGGCATCTCATTTCCTGAAAGAGTAGGTTCAAGGGCCCGGAATGACCTTGGACCTTGAACAATGGCAAGCTACTCTTAGTCGGGCTTAAGGTTTTTCTGGCTATGAATCTCGCTTAAAACATTAGGAGACAATAACCCCGTAAGGTAAGTTGTATTATTCTCATTTCATAAGTGTGAATTCTACTGCTCAGAAATGTGAGGCCATTTTGCCTGAAGCCATACAGCTGGGGAGTGACAAAGCCAATATTTGTAACCAGAGCAGCCTACTTTTATCCCTCTATTTCATCCTGCTTTCCTGTGTACCTTATATTAAAATAGTTTTGTTTGTAATATCTCTATCATTATTAGCAAAACCTTCATATCTAGCAACTCTAGTGGGAAATTCATTCTCACTGCACTTCCTCCATTCCCTGCTCAATTTCTGTCCGTCAGAAGGAAAAACAGAGGAAAAGTTCTCAGCTTGTCCTGTAGGTGTCGCCCTCATCACAGCATATATCTTCCCAGTTTTGTCGCACAACTCTCTCAGGGCGGAAGCTGCATCTAATTTATGCAGCTCAGCGCCAGCATCCAGAATATGTTTCTATTGTTTTGTATGTAGCTCCTGTATGTCCTCTAGTTAGGACTTTTTCTATTTTTAATTTATTTGATTTTTGAGCAGGTAAGTCCATGGGGTCGCAGAGTCGGACACGACTGAGTGACTGAACTGAACTGACTTAATACATTTATAATGGCTCAAAAGCAAACAAAAAAAGTGCAAAAGAATATAGTGGGAAAAACTTCTGTTTCATCAAATCCATACCTAAAGTTACTAGTTATCATCTTATTTTGTACTTCTAGAATAAGTTTTATTCATATATAAGAGAATATATTTTTAAACTACCTTTTTTTAATTTTGCATGATAGCACACTGTACTTTTTTTCTCCATCTTGATCAATCCATTAACACATTAACACTATATCTTAGAAATCTTCTATATCAATACATAAAATTTTCCCTCTCTTTTTTTTTAATCCTCAAAGTATTCTCACAATATGGATGCACCTACATCCATTCAGGTCTCTAGCGATGAGTATGCATGTGGATTTTCTGCCAATAAAAATAATGCTAAAATAAGTAGCTTTGCATAACTTCATTTTGCATGTGTGTGAATATATATGAAAGTATTGAAAATACATGCATCTGCAATGTTTATTGACATTTCCAAATTGCCCTCCACAGGGCTCATACCAGCTTATGTGCCCGCCAGCCATGTATGAAATTGTCTGTTTCCCACAGCTTGGCCAACGCAGTGTGTTTTGGATTTTTTCTAATCAATCTGAGAGTGAGAAAAAAAAAGTTTCCTCAGTTTTATTTTTTGTGTTTTTATTATAAGTGAGTTTGAGCTTCCTTTGGTTTAAGAGCCATTCAAATGAGTTCACATTTTTCTAATTGCAAGTGATAGAAAGCCCAGCTCCCATGGCCTCAGCAGGAAGATATTTGTTTTCTCTAGACTAACCATACTGGAGGTAGGTGTAGCTTTTCCAATGAGTCTTAATCCAAAGGCAACGTTCCCAAGGCCTGTGATTTCTCTCACTCTTTTTCTCTGTCTTGCTCAGTGACTTACTTGCTTTCCCCTCCTTTTCTGTTCCACTTTCCTTCTGTCTTGGGTCTCTAACAAGCTCTGATTCAGTGCTCTGATTGGAGAGGACTGAGTCATGTGACAAAGCCTGAATTCCCCCCAAACTACATGGATTGAGTGGGAAGTGGGGATGCTGGCTGTTCATGTGGAGACAGATGCTGAAGCTCTGGCAGGGGAACACTGCACATCTTTGCTGTCATCCACCCCTTTGACGGCTCAACATCCACATACTTTTTATTCACACACACACCTTAAAAAATATGCATGCTGTAGGTGTAATGAAGCCATAGTTACATGCTATAAAATTGCACTCACCCCCTTCCCAGAGGGAAATAGCACAGCGACTTGTGTGGCTCCTGCTCCAAGGTCAAGATTTCTAGGTGATGTGCAGTCTTCTTGGTCAGGTCTTGATGGGGCTCCGCCTGGCCCAGCAATCTGTGGTTCCTAAAAATCCAAAAGACACACATGAAAGGACAGGGTAATCAAAACAGAACGTCCACTCGGTAAGGGAAATGGTACAGAGCGGTCTCTGGTCCGGCCCTCACAGGCAGAAAGGGCAAGGTTTCCTTGACCTGGAGGTAGTGAGCTCCTTGGCCAACCTGACCGCTCTGCTCTGTTCTCTGGAGTCATCACCTTTGTCTTGTATTTCCATAGTCCCTGTGAGCTGGCAATTTGGGAGTAGGAGGAGAACCCTTCTCATGAGCAGCTCTCTTCCTCTTAGAATGGATTTCATGTATTAAGGACTGTCTTAAAGATTAAATAATCACAGGCTGTTGTTTGCCAGATTTGGAATTTCTCTAGCAGGCTCCTGAGCATTTATCCAGAAAAAAAACTATAGCTCAAAAAGATTCATGTTCCCTCTATGTTCATAGCAGCACTATGTACAATAGCCGAGACAAGGAAACAACCTAAATGTCCATCAACAGATGTTGTATAAAGAAGATGTGGTATAGATACACAATGGAATACTACTCAGTCATACAAAAGAATGAAATAATTCAACAACATGGATGGACCTAGAGATTATCATACTAAGTGAAGTAAGTCAGAGAAAGACAAACACCATATGATATCACTTATAGGTGGAATCTAAAATATGACACAAATAAACGTTTCTTCAAAACAGAAACAGACTCACAGATATAGAGGACAGATGTGTGCTTGCCAGCGGGGCGAGGGGATGGGGGGAATGGATTGAGGGCTTGGGATTAACAGATACAAGCTATTAAGTGTAGTAGAGATAAACAGCAAGGTCCTACTGTATCGCGCAGGGAACTATATTCAGTATCCTGTAATACACCATAACAGAAAAGAATATGAAAAAAAGATGTGCATAACTGAATCACTTTTGCTGTATAGAAAAAACTAACACAATATTGCAAATCAACTATACTTCAGTAAAATAAATTTAAAAAATACTGTGAGGCATTAGCCTGTGATATATACATATATGTGTGTGTTAGTCGCTCAGTCATGTCCGACTCTATGCAACCCTATGGACTGTAGCTGACCAAGTTTCTCTGTCCATGGAATCCTCCAGGCAAGAATACTGGAGTGGGTTGCCATTCCCTTCCTGGAGAAGGATCTTCCCAACCCAGGGATTGAACCTGGGTCTCCTGCATCGCAGGTGAATATTTCACTGTCTGAGCCACCAGGGAAGCTCCCCCGCCCCAATTTCCAGATACCATAAAACTTTAGTTTTTGAGGAGGAAACTGAGGAACACCAATCCCCATGTATATATATATATATACACACACACACACACACACACACATATGTATAGCATATTTCTTGTTTTATAGAATAGATACTGTGGATCTGAGATATTAAGTGCCTTTACCTGTAGCCCTACAGCTGGGAAGAAGAGTGACAAAGCCACCATCTGTAACCAGTTCTAAGGTCTAAGCCTTCAATACGCTTATATGAAAAATTAGGTTCACAATAACTAGCAACTCTAATGGGAAAAATCACCCTCCTCCCCTGTGCCTTAGTCAACTTATTCTGATGTTCTCTCCCTCCCCACCCTCCTCATCCCAGAAAAACAAAGAAAACAAACTGAAATATCATGTTTGTCCTGTAGGTGGCACTGTTAACCACAGGATGTTTCTTTCCAGCCCTGCAGCTTGATCTCTTAAGGCTGGAAAGAATCAGACAGTCTAGAGGATGGAGTCCAGTCTACACACAATTCAGTCCAAGGACCCCTGCTCACAAGTTTGGAGTTCTATATCTCCAACATATAAGTTAGGGTTCCTTTCTCCTAAAATTTTATTTACCTCATTTTTTAATAGCTTGTACATTTATAGGTTTCAAAAATTTAAATGTACATAAAAATCTTGTTTGAAAATAAACTCCTTCTATCCTTGTCTCTTATCCATCTATGTAGCATTTATGATGGCATTCTTTTTTCTGTCTATTTTTCTAGAGATTTTAATATATATGCAACGAAATATACATTCTTTTCCCCATCCATTTTTAATGCCAGTTATTCACATTCATTCTTCTGTTCCTTTGTTTTCTTTTTCTTCTACACAGCTATATATTATGGAGAGCTTTTCATAAGCGGGTCCTAAAGAAATGTATTCCTTTTAAGAGATTTAGCATCCTTCACTGTGTGGATGAAACGGATTCTCCCTGGAGGAACATTTAGTTTGATTCCTATTGTTCACCTTTCCAAACAATGCTGCACTGAGTAACCTTGTCCCTGCCTCATTTTGTGTGGGAGGCTATATATCTGTGAGACAAATTACACAATAGCATAATTTCTGGGTCAAAGGATATATGTATTTGTAGTTTAAAAAATATGCCTTTTACCCGCTTTAGGGAAGATTAAACTCACATTCTCACTAGTAAAATAATATATTTCCTCTCAGTTTGACCAACATAATATGTGATCAACTTAACTTTTATATTTTGTCATTCCAATAGATAGAAAATGCTATCTCATTTTAAATTCATAAATTTATAATGGAGTGAGGTTGAGCAGCTTTTAATAGGCAGCGTTAGAAACGATTAGGGGTCTTTCAGTAACAACCAAAACAAAAACATAAACCCCTCAATCTGGCTTTAGAGAAAGGAATTTATTGTCTTTACAACTGAAAAGCTGGGGGTAAATTCAGGGGTCCCAGTGCGCCTGTGTACAAAGGGTCCAGATGCCGCCCTCACTTGCTTTCTCTCTCTCACTCTTCCCCTTTTCTCTGTCTCCCTCTCTCCAGTCTCCCTTCCTTTGCTGGCCAGGGAGGCTCCAGAACTACATCCTCATCTCTCCTCCTGTGGGCTGCATTTATTTCGCATCTAACCTCCTGTGGATGCAAGTTCAGAGGCCTGGGGTTGCCAGAAGCATTGAGCAACCACAGACCATCTTGGGGGGCAGCACTCTTTAAGTGACACAAATTCACTTAAAATATTAGTCACCAACAACATGACAAGGTCGAAATTGTCCACATTTTACAAGTGAAGAAACTATGTCTTTTAAAGATATAAAAGATATAGCTCTTTGCCTAGTGCTACATAGTAAATGATAGGGACAGTATTTGTACCCAGATGCATCTGACAGTAAATGTCCAGTGATTAGTAAAATGCTTTTGTTCAGGAGCTCCAATGGAAAAATCAATCAATCCAGGCCCGTCCACTGACTCAGAATAAACAAAAAAAGAAAGAAAAAAACAAAATGAAAAATTCTGGATGCGTCCTGTAGGTGCCACAATAACCATGGGGTATTTCTTTTCAGCTGTGTAGCATGGATCTCTTTAAGGCTGAAATTCTAGAAAATGGAAGAAAACTGCTCTTTATATTTATGCAACTGACATTTTGCACTGGCATCTCACATATAATTTAGAATTCCGGATCTCGGCTATGTTGTTATTGTGTCTTTCTTTCTAAAAAGTATGCACTGAAAATATTTGTGAAGGGTTTATGTAGTTTAAGAAAAAATTAAATACAGTAAAATAAAATGTATACAATGAAAAAAATCTCTTTCCCCATCTTATCCCTTAAATTCCATGTTCCATTGTTCCTTCCTCATAGATAACTACATTTTTATTTTTCCTGAGACAACCATGTACATACAAGCAAATAAGAAAATATATTTCCTTTCTTCTCCATTTATATATGTGTTATACAAATATTAGCACTTAAAATTTTTCTCTTAATGTATGTTGAAGATATGTTCATATCCGCCAAAAGGAAATTCTTTTACAATTTTATATATTCCCCTGTATGATTGTACCATATTTTTCATTTATCCAGACCCTAATGATGGACATTTACATTGATGTTTTCCTATTACAAACAATGCTGTAATCAATAAAAGCTTCTTCATTGTAAATGTATAAAAATCGTTGTGGAAAAAATCCTAGAAGTGAAATTGTTGAGTTAAGAGGTAAACGCATTTGTCATCTCAGCGAACATTTCCAAATTACCTTCCACCTGATAGTATCATCTTAGCACTCCCACTAACAGTCTGAGAATTCCTTTTCTCCATAAATTGGACAATTACAGTGAATTATCCAGATATTGGACACTTGCAAATCTGATAGGTGAAAACTCGTATATCTGTGCAGTTGTATTTCTTCTATTTCAAGTGAGATTAAGCATTTTTCATTGATGAACATTCTGTGTGTTTAGTTGAGGTTTTCTTCACTTTTAGAAAAAAGTGAGGTTTAGAAATCCCAACTCATAGAAGCTGAAGCAAGAGGAAGAAATGGACTATAAAGAAAGCTGAGCGCCGAAGAATTGACGCTTTTGAACTGTGGTGTTGGAGAAGACTCTTGAGAGTTCCTTGGACTGCAAGGAGATCCAACCAGTCCATCCTAAAGGAGATCAGTCCTGGGTGTTCATTGGAAGGACTGAAGTTGAAGCTGAAACTCCAATACTTTGGCCACCTGATGCAAAGGGCTGATTCATTTGAAAAGACCCTGATGCTGGGAAAGATTGAGGCAGGAGGAGAAGGAGACAACAGAGGATGAGATGGTTGGATGGCATCACCGACTCAATGGACATGAGTTTGGGTAAACTCCAGGATTTGGTGATGGACAGGGAGGCCTGGCATGCTGCAGTTCCTGGGGTCGCAAAGAGTTGGACACGACTGAGCAACTGAACTGAACTGAATTATGGTCTCTTCACAAATCATCTTTGTTTAGAAGTTATCACTGGTGACTGCAACCATGAAATTAAAAGACACTTACTCCTTGGAAGGAAAGCTATGACAAACCTAGACAGTGTATTAAAAAGTAGAGACATCATTGCTGATGAATGTCTATATAGTCAAAGTTATGCTTTTCCAGTTGTCATGTATGGATGTAAGAGTTGGACCATAAAGAAGGCTGAACACTAAAGAGTTGATACTTTTGTATTGTGGTGCTGGAGAAGACTCTTGAGAGTCCCTTGGAAAGCTAAGAGGCCAAACCAGTCAATTAAAGGAAATCAATCCTGAATATTCATTGGAAGGACTGATGCTGAAGCTGAAGTTTCAATACTTTGGCCACTTGATGTGAAAAGCTGATTCACTGGAAAAGACTCTGCTGCTGGGAAAGATTGAGGGCCGGAGGAGAAGGGGGTTGCCAGAGAATAAGATGATTGGATGACATCACCAACTCAATGGACATGAGTTCAAGCAAATCCTGGAAAATGGTGAAGGACAGGAAAGCCTGGTTGCTTCAGTCCATAGGGTCACAAAGAGTTGGATATGACTTAGCGACTGAACAACAAATGTTAGTATAAGAAGAGCACCTGAGATTTGGAACTGACAAACCTTGCTCAAACATGGTCTCAGTCACACTTTTTTCTGTGATGCTTGACAAATTATCAAAGCTCTCTGAGCCCATAAATAAAATAACTAATAACCTATTTTCATCCCTTAAATATTGAGTCCACAATGTAAGCTCTATGACATTTGGAACACAGAAGGTAGGAAATAATATTTGTTGTAGAGTCAACTATACCTTAGACATATAAAAGCTTACAGAAAAAAGTGGCAATCAAGACTCAGTTCCCTGCAGCCAGGGAAGTCTAGGAACTATTTGTTCCATCAGCTAAGAAATTAGGACATTTTAGTACAGTTAAGGGTGGGTGCAGAGAAGAACCTGAATGTGGGAAATTACAAACAATTCCCTATACCTACGCAATAGCATCGGGGCTTCCCAGGTGGCTTAGTGATAAAAAATCCACCTGCCAATTCAGGAGAGGTGGATTCAATCCCTGGGACAGGAAGACACCCTGGAGAAGGAAATGGCTGCCCACTCCAGTAAACTTGCCAGGGAAATCCCATGGACAGAGGAGCCTGGTGGGCTATAGTACATGGGGTTGCAAAGAGTCTGGCACAACTTAGTGACTAAACAATATATAGTAGCATAAGGGTGGAAAGGAATAATGAACCATGAGTTCAAAGAGGAAGCCTGGGGTGTATCATGAAGGATCTGGTGGTCCCGGCAAAGACATTTGGCTTCCATTCCAAAGCAAAGGGGAACCCCTGAAGGGTTTTAAGCAAGGAAGTGTCATGATCGGGTGTGTGTTTCAAAATATTCTCTCCAGCTGCTGTGCTGAGAAAGATCGGAAGGCAGCAAGACTCTGTAGAGAAACCAATATAGGCAAGAGATGGCAGTGGAGATAGAAAGATAGGAATAAATGTGAGAGACATTAAAATCTAGAAACTAAGTGTTAACAATTGATTATATAGAGTCATTGAGATAGTGAGGGGAGTAGGAGAGGAAGCTGAAATTTCTAATTCTTATAACTGTTCACACAGATAGTAAATGCAAGAAGAAGAACAGGTATATTTAGGGGAGGGCAAAGAAATAATGAAAAAAGTTGCATATGATAGGTAATCATAAGTTATCAATGTCATATCTATTGCAGCTGCCCAATTGGCTGTTATACTGAAGTTCAAGAGAGAGATCTGAGAGAAATGACTTTGAAAGTCATCAGCATGTTCAGTTCAGTCGCTCAGTTGTGTCCAACTCTTTGCAATCTCATGAAACGCAGCACGCCAGGCCTCCCTGTCCATCATCAACTCCCGGAGTCTACTCAAACTCATCTCCATTGAGTCGGTGATGCCATCCAACCATCTCATCCTCTGTCATCCCCTTCTCTTGCCCTCAATCTTTCCCAGCATCAGGGTCTTTTCAAATAAGTCAGCTCTTCGCATCAGGTGGTCAAAGTTCGGAGTTTCAGCTTCAACATCAGTCCTTCCAATGAACACTCAGGACTGATCTCCTTTAGGATGGACTGGTTGGATCTCCTTGCAGTCCAAGGGACTTTCAAGAGTCTTCTTCAACACCACAGTTCAAAAGCATCAATTCTTCGGCACACAGCTTTCTTTATTGTCCAACTCTCACATCCATACATGACTAATGGAAAAATCATAGCCTTGACTAGACGGACCTTTGTTGACAAAGTAATGTCTCTACTTTTTAATATGCTGTCTAGGTTGGTCATAACTTTCCTTCCAAGGAGTAAGTGTCTTTTAATTTCATGGCTGCAATCACTATCTGCAGTGATTTTGGAGCCCCCCAAAATAAAGTCAGCCACTGTTTCTACTGTTTTCCCATCTATTCGCCATGAAGTGATGGGACCAGATGCCATGATCTTAGTTTTCTGAATGTTGAGTTTTAAGCCAACTTTTTCACTCTCCTCTTTCACTTTCATTAAGAGGTTCTTTAGTTCTTCTTCACTTTCTGCCATAAGGATGGTATCATCAGCATATCTGAGGTTATTGATATTTCTCCCAGCAATCTTGATTACAGCTTGTGCTTCATCCAGTCCAGCGTTTCTCATGATGGGAAGAGAAAGTTAAATAATCAGGGTGACAATATACAGCCTTGACATACTCCTTTTCCTATTTGGAATCAATTTGTTGTTCCATGTCCAGTTCTAACTGTTGCTTTCTGATCTGCATACAGGTTTCTCAAGAGGCAGGTCAGGTGGTCTGGTATTCCCATCTGGTATTCCCATCTCTTTCAGAATTTTCCACAGTTTATGCTTACTGAAACCAGGAGTAGATGAGATTGGTCTTGGTGAATGCGCAAGCAGAAAATAATAGTTTAGAATCAACAGTGGCTTTAGGCCCAGTGCAATACTTTGGGCAGTGTCTGTGAACCATGGCTACACGCTAGAGTCATTGGGAAGCTTGTAAAGAATAGTGATTCCAGGACACTACACAGGCCCATTAATACAGAATCTCCTGTCTAGGCACCAACATGCTTTCAAAGCTTCCCAGGTGATTGCAATATACAGCTATGACTGAGAGCTGTGATTTAAGGAATAAGCAGAGGCAGAGAAGAGTTTGGATAAAAAAAAAAACACTAGGTGATGTGCTGTCATGGAAGTCTAAAGGAGAGAATATTTGAAAGAAGAGAAGTGGTCATCAGTATTACATGCCTTGAGGAGTAGCTAAAAAAATCACACTAGCTTGAACACCATCAGAGGGAAGGAGGCTGGCAGATTGCTATAGAGTATTAGTTAGGATTCTGGTGCTAAATGTCCCCAATAGCATTGGCTTAAATAAGATGCTGGTATAATTCTTATTCAAGTCCAAGAAGTTGAGGATAGTTCAGTCAAGAATGGTATTCCATTATTTCAATTCTCCAGAGCCTTCTGTCTTGTTCTCATGTCACGTATATTTCCATTCCAAAATTTCTCTCCTGGTCCAAGTCAGCTGCCAGAGTCTGAGCCACTTCATCCACATTTTACCAGCAGGAAGGAGATAAAAAAAATAAGAAAGACATACTGTCTCCTTTTTAGAAAATTTCTCCAAAGACACATATATCACTTCCATTAGCATCCTTCAGTCAGAAGATAAAGACATGGACACATAGAACTGCAAGGGAAGCTGGGGGAAATAGTCTTTAGGCAGCCAAGTGCCTGCTAAATAGCATAGTATAAAGGTAAGGGCTCCCTTACTCCATACAATGCTTTCCAACTTTCCCATGTTTATACAGAATCCAGCTTCCCATGTGATGCTTATTATAAAGAACCCGCCCGTCTAATGCAGGAGACATAAGAGATGCGGCTTCAGTCCCTGGGTCAGGAAGATCCCCTGGAGGAGGAAATGGCAACCCATTTCAGAATCCTTGCCTGGAGAATTCCATTGACAGAGGAGCCTGGTAGGCTACAGTCCATAGGGTCCCAAAGAGTCAGACACGACTGAAGCGACTTAACATGCACGCACATACATAATCCAAGATGCTTGTTAAAGACACATTTTACCTATTTTCAGAGACTCCAGCTCAACAGATTTAAAGGCAAGGTCCACATACTTTTTAAATATTCTAGATGATTCTGATGGATGCGGTTGGTCTGTAGACAACACCGAGAAATACTGTTCTCCACCAAGACTCTTTGCAATTAACATCCCTGCTGCCTTTGCTATTCTTCTTGGTATACCCAGAATTCATCTTTTTACCACTGACTTAATATCCCAGCTTAATAGTAACTCTTCCAAGAATTTTTGGCCATCGATTTTACCCCATAATTAATGTGCTGCTTCAGCATTTTGGTAGAGATGCCTGCACAATTATATGCACGGTGGTACCCTGTGCTTCCTCGTTATGTTTTGTGAAATTGCATTCCCCGGTGTCTCTTCATCACTTTAGACTGCAACCTCCCCAAGTGCAGCGACTCTGCCTATAACCAGAGCACTCTTCCATGCTGGAATGTGCCCAGTAACTATATGCTAAGTGAATAAACAAATAGGTGAACAAATATGAGATTGCACAGAGACTCCAAAAACAGAAAAAGTGATGGGGATACTGATAGCAAGCAGTGTAATGGAAAATAAAGATGTGAGAGACAGAGTAAAGTTAGTGGTAAAGAATCCGCCTGCAATGCAGGAGACCTAGGAGATGTAGGTTCGATCCCTAGGTCGGGAAGTTCCCCTGGAGAAGGAAAAGGCAACCTGCTCCAGTGTTCTTGCCTGAAAAATCCCATGGACAGAGGAGCCTGGTGGGCTACAGTCCAAGGGGTTGCGAAGAGTCAGATATGACTGAGTGTGCACACACACATACAAAGGGAAAAAAAAAATTCAGCAGGAAGAGAATCATTAGAGCCTGGAAGACAATGTAGGTAATTTAATCACAAATAATTTTAAAGAACATGGGGAAAGTTTGCTGGCAACATGAAATAAGACTCTTAAGTACCTGACAAACCTGAGAAAAATAGGCAGTGAGAAAATCAATGCATTGAAACCCAACAAAGCTTCAGTGTACCATCCCTTTTCAATCACTTGGAGGAAAAATGATGTGTTCAGTACGTCCTCCTTCTCCATGTTTGGGCCTTTAAGCAGGGTATTTGGATTCACAGACTGTACCCAACTCAGATTGTCTCCCCTTCCAGCACACTGCTGTACTTCTTAAATGACACCAGGCTTCCAAGCAAGATTGATTGTAAACTTGAAAAGGTTATATGTGATGTAATGAATAACACATGCTACTCCCTCAAGCGCATCTCTGGAACGACACACACCAAGGATCCTGCAAGCTTTCGTAGTTTAAAAAAGATTGGAAAGAGATCTCACAGACAAGCGCAAAAAGAAAATTTCCTATTATGCTCACTTAATAAACTGCTCTATCTTGAATTCATTCACTCAATGAATACTTAATAAGGACTTAAAAACTGTTTTTGGAGTTCCATAAATGTTTGTCGACAAATGGGGAGATGAATGGATATAACGTCCCAATCAAAGTTTGAGGAGCTATGAGAAAAATAAAATAACTCAAAGATGGGAATTGATCTTAATAGAGACTGCAATAACCCATTTTGAGAAAATGTGATAATTTCCATCCAAGTGTTACACATTTTACTAGGAGAATACAGAATACAAGGGAAGAAGGTATTATTTCCAGTTGGAGTGCTAGGAAAGAACTTTTGCCAGAAGTTGTGTTTAAGCTGAACCTTGAAAAATCTAGATGTGCAGATTTTGGGAAAAGATATTTGAGGCAAAGAAAGACTATGAGGTAGACTGTGTTGATGTGTGGGAGATGGAGAACAGTTAAATGTGAACAAGATCTGAAGTTTATGAAGGACAATTATTAGGCAACAATGTTGAAAAGGTACATTGAGAGTTTGCATGGAGATCTTTTAAAGTTTTTAATGACTGAGCACAGGATAGTTAACTGCTAATATTTGCTTAATGTTTTCTATGGGCCAGGCACATTGTAATTATATAAATTATCTTAATGAAGGTTTATAGTAACCTCCTTTGTAGGTTCATGAAGTCCTTCTTAACAAAATATAATTGATGCTGGGAAAAACCAATTAAAAGATCTCAATTGAAATGGAATTTATGTTTCCATGGTAAATTATAGGAGAGAATGATTAGAATATTAACTTTAGAAATGATTAACATTATGACTAATGTTATCTTTCATCAAAACACATATACATTATAACTGCAACTTTGCACTAATTCTTAAAACTAAGAAAGACTAATTCAAGTACATTTTAGAGGGAGAGGCATATTTTTCCAAGAAAATTACATGATTGCATAATACAATATTCTTCAGTTTATATTTTCAGCATGATTGTAAAGAGGGTTGGTTTTGCAAAATTATTTGAGTTTTTCATGAATTTCCTTAGAACTTTGATATCAAAGCTATTTTTCTTTGAAATACCTATCATATTATTGTGCTGGTTAATTTTATGTGTGTGTGTGAAGTGTCAACATGTTTAACTCTGCCAAATATAACATTCATTGGTAGCTCTGTGTGTAATTCAAATATTTCTCCAGTTTCATTGACTTAATGACATCTTGCATCATTTGCATCATTTATATTTTTATTTTATAGTCATTTGCATTATAATTCCTAATGGTTATTACCATTATCTGAAAGTGTAGAAGTTTTGTACTCTCACTGAGAGTTGACCTACATTGATGGGCAGGGCCAAGGTGCTTGAGTGGGGAGGTCAATTGAAGAGGTAACTCACTAGTCAATATTTTCATATTATGACATATTTTATTTTCCTATAAAATCTTGGATAATAAATGCCAAGATGATGAGATCTTCCTGTGTTTTATGATTTCTATTTTACCAATGAGAAAACTGAGGCTCAATGAAAGTCAGTGTGCCCATAGCCACACAGCTCATAAATGATAAAACCAGAATTTGAAGGCAGTCTAACTTGAGTGTTGAACCATTTGTGTAGGTGTGAGCCAAGTGCTTTTAGTTGTCAATTAGAGATAAGTCACTACCAGAAATTTATAAAGCATGGAAAGCTTATCTTTCCTGTATTGCCTAACTTGTATTTTTCCCCTACCTTCTAAAATTACACAGACTGATCTTAATTTTCAGTCTTTCCCCCTAATATATATAATTAATGCATTAAAAATTGTGTTAATCCCAACCCACAAATTTTGATATGACAGTCTCTTCACTGACCCATAAATTATTTAGATGTTTTTTAAATTTGATAATATCATCTTTTGGCTATTTATTTTTCATTTTACTGCACTGGGATTTAAAAATAATACCTGCATGATGTAGGAAATCTAGACCCACTGGTGTTTGTAAAGATTTATTTTGAAACCATTACGTGGTCAGTTTTTGTAAATTATGTATCAGTATTTAAAAAGTGTGTGTGTTCTTTAACTATTTGATGTAGAATTCTATGTAAGTATATTAGAGCAAACTTAAATTTCTTGAAATATATACTAAATCTTAGCAATTTTTTATTTGCTTGATTCATGAATTACAGAAAGAAATGTATTAAGGTCTTGCAATATGATTATGCACACGTCAACTTTTTGTTGTAGTTTTGTCAGTTATGTTTGTTTTTGTTGTAGCCACTAAGTCATGTCTGACTCTTTGTGACCCCATGGACTGTAGCATGCCAGACTCCTCTGTCCTTGACTATCCCCCAGAGTGTGCTCAAATTCATGTCCACTGAGTCAGTGATGCCATCTAATCATCTCACTTCCTGCTGCCCCCTTATTCTTTCATCATCAATTATTTTTAAGTTTAGTATTTTTACATCTTGGTATTTTTGTTCCTCATCACTATATAGTGTGCTTTTTCATCTGATATATAATACATTGTAAATTTCACTTAAAAACTATTTTGTCAGATATGTTACAGTGATACCAACTTTCTTTTCGTTAGCATTTTCCTAAATGACTTTTTATCCTCTTAATTTCAGCACTTTGTGTCATATTTTACATGCGTCTCATAAGCAGTGGAGTTGATTTTTAAAAAATCTATTCTCTTTTGTGCTTCCCAGGTGGTTCAGATGGTAAAGAATCTGCTTGCAATGCAGGAGACCCAGGTTTAATCCCTGAGTTTGGAAGATCCCATGGAGAAGGAAATGACAATCCACTTCAGTATTCTTGCCTAGAGAATTCTATGGACAGAGGAGCCTGGCAGGCTATAGTCCATAGTGTCGCAAAGAGTCGGAGATGACTTAGCAAGTGAAACTTTCACTTTTCACTGTTTTAACTGGTGAATT
The DNA here is from genome assembly GCF_054371585.1 of Giraffa tippelskirchi. Taxonomy (NCBI): domain Eukaryota; kingdom Metazoa; phylum Chordata; class Mammalia; order Artiodactyla; family Giraffidae; genus Giraffa; species Giraffa tippelskirchi. Next base: position 60,604,738 of record NC_137284.1, on the reverse strand, counting down.
TAATTTATTTACATTTATTTTGAGTATGGATATACATGCGTAGTATACATGGATACTTCTACCATATGCCTTCTACTTAGCTTACTTTTTTGTTTCTTCATATTCTTTTCAGGTTTCTAGTTAACTAATAGTTTTTTTTTTTTAATCACTGCCCCTGGTTTAAAAGTCATACATTCTATTTCTCATCCTTTAGTGATACTTTTAAACTATTAACATGAATTATTTACATAGCAGTACCTAAATCCAGGCAATATTTACTCTCTTCTGAAAATAAAATGGTCTTAGATGCTTTACTTGAAGCTTGTTTTTTTTTAAATAGTTTTCTAGTATTTCTGTTTTATTTTTATATCCTTAAATTTGTTACTATTGTCGTTGCTGATGCTTAGATATATCCACATGTCTATGAATGTGCTTTTTATCACTGTCTCTTTTATCCCACTCCTTCTGTATGAATTCAGTTAATTTCTTTAAAGAAATTATAGTATATTATTAATAATATATTAACACTTTTTTGTGTGTGATTTTTGTGCATTTCTTGGTTGTGTCTTTGGTTTACTGTTGCTTTTAACATTTTAGGTTGTATAGCTCCACCGTGATGTATTTAGGTGTGGGTTTCTTTTTTACTTAAGGTTTTCGGAAGTCACGAGGTTCTTGATTCTATGGATTCATGTATTTCATCATTTCTGAAAAATTCTCAAGCCTTTCAGGAGAGCTTCTTCCCCCTTTTCCCTATTCTATCCTTCTGGAACTCCTCATAGCTGTGTGGGAACCTTTGTCTCCTCTTTCTTCTCATAATTTCCCAGTGCTACAAGTCTTTCTGATATCCTCAGTTAGAACTGCCAGTTCACCAGTTCTTCAAATGTCTAACCTGTTTATTTCATTATGTTTAAATACCATGTTTTTCTTTCTTATTCTTTTATCTAACATAACTACTATTTTTCATATTTTCTTGTTCTCTTTTAGAATTTCAATTCTTTCATGTCTTAATTATTTTAAACGTAATTTATATTCTGCTTCAGGTTATCATTCTATTATCTCAAGTTTTGGTGTGATAATTCTGCTATTTTTGTTCACTCGCACTCTCCTTGTGTGTTTTGTAATTTTTTTTTATCATGAGCTCTCTTCTTTAGCATGACTATTCTTTCCTATGAGATTTCATATTGTGGGAATATTTCTTTAGAGTGTTTAGTTTGGGGCAGGAACTTGGGGTACTTTTGGCCCAAAGCCAATTTCCTCAGCCTGGGGCAAGGGTTTAACCTTGAGTGGGCTAAATTCAAACCCTAAATCTATTTGAGACACAGGTCTGTGGTTATCAAATTATCAGATATAATGCTTTTGTTTTGATTTCTCTACCCAGAACTGAAAGAGATGGGAATACCAGACCACCTGATCTGCCTCTTGAGAAACCTGTATGCAGGTCAGGAAGCAACAGTTAGAACTGGACATGGAACAACAGACTGGCTCCAAATAGGAAAAGGAGTACGTCAAGGCTGTATATTGTCACCCTGCTTATTTAACTTACATGCAGAGTACATCATGAGAAACGCTTGGCTGGAGGAAGCACAAGCTGGAATCAAGATTGCTGGAAGAAATATCAATAACCTCAGATATGCAGATGACACCACCCTTATGGCAGAAAGTGAAGAAGAACTAAAAAACCTCTTGATGAAAGTGAAAGAGGAGAGTGAAAAATTGGCTTAAAGCTCAACATTCAGAAAACTAAGATCATGGCATCTGGTCCCATCACTTCATGGCAAATAGATGAGGAAACAGTGGAAACTGGCTGACTTTATTTTTGGGGGCTCCAAAATCACTGCAGATAGTGATTGCAGCCGTGAAATTAAAAGACGCTTACTCCTTGGAAGGAAAGTTATGACCAACCTAGATAGCATATTAGAAATCAGAGACATTACTTTGTCAACAAAGGTCCGTCTAGTCAAGGCTATGGTTTTTCCAGTGGTCATGTGTGGATGTGAGAGTTGGACTGTAAAGAAAGCTGAGCGCCGAAGAATTTATGCTTTTGAACTGTGGTGTTGGAGAAGACACTTGAGAGTCCCTTGGACAGCAAGGAGATCCAACCAGTCCATCCTAAAGGAGATCAGTCCTGGGTGTTCATTGGAAGGAATGATGTTGAAGCTGAAGCTCCAATACTTTCACCACCTTATGCGAAGAGTTGACTCATTTGAAAAGACCCTGATGCTGGGAAAGATTGAGGGCAGGAGGAGAAGGGGATGACAGAGGATGAGATGGTTAGATGGCAACACTGACTCAATGGACATGAGTTTGGGTAAACTCCATGAGTTGGTGATGGACAGGGAGGCCTGGCGTGCTGCGGTTCCTGGGGTCATAAAGAGTGGGACATGACTGAGCGACTGAACTGAACCCAGAACCAAGGTGGAAACACATAAATGTCTCTATTGTCTCCCTTTGCTAGGGAACAAATGCATTTCTTAGTTCCCCCCTTCACTGATGGTGCAGTCTTTTCAGGGTATCAGCTTTAGGTGGGAAGTAATTCCAATTTTCTTTATCATTTGAGCCCTGAATTAATTCACTCAGGCTGCCATGGATTGAGGGGCTTAAACAGCAGAAATTTATTTTTCAGAGTTGGGGAGACTGGAAGTACAAGATCAGGGTGTCAGTAGGTCAAGTTCTGGTGAGAATTCCCTTCCTGGTTTACAGATGGCTACCTTCTTTCTGTGTCCTCATATGATGGAGAGGAAGGAAAGAGAGAAAAAGTGAGCTATCTCTCTGGTGTCTCTTCTTAAAAGAGAAAAATAATTGTATATTTTTATGCACTATTGTATATGAATCCATGTAGGTGGAATCTAGACAAATGGTATAGATGATCTTATTTGCAAAGCAGAATAGAGACACAGAGTAGAGAACAAATGTATGGCTACCAAAGAGGGATGGGAGAAGGTGGGAAGAATTGGGAGATTGGGATTGACACATATACACTATTGATACTGTGTATAAAATAGATAATTAATGAGATAGATCATAGATCAGGGAACTCTACTTAATGCACTGTAGTGACCTGAATGAGAAGGAACTCCAAAAGAGACAGGATATGTGTATGTATATGGCTGATTCATTTTGCTATGCAGTAGAAAGTAACACCACGTTTAAAGCAACTACACTTGAACAAAGATTAATTAAAAAATTATTTTTTTAAAAAGGTCACTAATCTGATTAAACTAAGGTCCCACCCTTCTGACTTCATCTAACCAAGCATGCATGCATGCTAAGTTGCTTCAGTGATGTCTGACTCTTGGCAACTATGTGGACTGTAGCCCACCAGATTCCTCTGTCCGTGGGATTTTCCAGGCAACAATACTGGAATGAGTGGCCATGCCCTCCTCCAGGGGATCTCCCCAACCCAGGGATCGAACCCACATCTCTTATGTCTGCTGCATTGGCAGGCGGGTTCTTTACTACTAGCACCACCTGGGAAGCCCTATCATAAATACCTCCAAATGCCCCATCTCCAAATACCATCTTATTGGGGGAGTTGGTGGTGGTTTAGTTGCTAAGTCGTGTCTGACTCTTGTGACCTCATGGACTGTAGTCTGCCAGGCTCCTCTGTCCATGGCATTTTCCAGGCAAGAATACTGGAGTGGATTGCCATTTCCTTCTCCAGGGGATCTTCCCGACCCAGGAATTGAACCCAGGTCTCCTGCATTGCAGGCTGGTTTTGGGGAGTTAGGGCTCCAATATATGAATTTGAGGGAGACACAAACATTCCCTCCTTTGTCTGCTGTCCCCATGTGGATATTAGAGCCCGACTTCTAGTTTACCAAGAGCAAGGCTCTCCCTCACCCCACAGCCCTGGCAGCATCAGCGCACATGGCACCTTAGCGCTCTAGTCCTCTGTTTCCACCACATATCTGGAGCCTAGGGATTTTATCTGCTTGTTTTGAATCCACTCTCTAACATGTCTAGGGTTTTTCAGGTTTTCTAGTGTTACCTTATTGCCAGAGCAGAAGTCTCTCACAGCCGTTTTTTTTCCTTTCATTTATGTGATCTTAACAAGTTGTCTGAATTTCCATTCCTTCCCTTTTAAAAAAAGGGTGATGTACACAAGTATGATTTTCATTCATCTCATACAGTAATTCTGAGAAAGAGCAATTAGAGATAGCAATGTTGCATATTAAAAATGTTAAATATAGCAAAAGCAAATAGAGATTCTCTAATAATGCATTTTAATTATAATGCACTGATGTTACACATTTTATCTGAGGATATTAAACTGTATTATAACTACATTATAATTCCTTGAAGAGACCATGAATGTTTCCAACCCAACAAACCACAGAACAATAAAGGACCGTCTGAGATTTGATTGTAAATTTAGTATTATTGACTCCCATTTTAAAGATTGTAAGTACTATTTCTAGAATGTTATCCTACTGGTACAGAGCAGGGAGTCTTTCTCAGGACATGAGTTGAATAATTATAGTGATTTATTTCAAAGAGGAATCCTATAGGGTGAACAGTTCTGGCAAAAGTGAGAAGGAGTTAAATATACAAATAATCTTGACAGGGGGCAGTGTAAACATAGGGCGTTGGAGGCCCTGGAGTCTTTTTATTGTTTTGCTATATTCCAATGGTTCTGGGACAGATCATATTCTCCTGTGCCTTCCTTTTTCCCTCTAGAAATAGAGAAAAACAAGATTCATTAAAAAAAATTTGTTATTAACCATGAGGTCAAACCTACTGTGGTTATTACCTGGAAAGGATAGAGAATGGGAAAACCAATCTAACTCTCTTCATAATTTCCAAAGGTAGAGTCTGTCTAGTGGTTTAGATCCATGGTTAGGTTAATCCTTCTAAGAACAGGGCTAATATTATGGAATCAAACTGACTTCTATGATATCCTCCAGAACAGAAATTAGTGCAAACTCCAGACAGACCTTTCTTTGGAAACAAGTAAGGCTCAGCATTAAGGATTAATTCACAAAACTGTCTGGGAAAGACGCTGATACCAAATACTAGTGCCTGCTTATGAAAGCCCTCTGGCATTCTCCTTGCTGGTTTTTAAGGGATTTAGCTCCATTCTCAATACTTATGGATGATATTCAGCTAACATAAGGCCACCAGTTGCTAAAATATGAAGACTTCTACACTAGTGAGTATGCTTCCCTGGTGGCTCAGATGGTAAAGAATCTGCCTGCAATGTGGAAGATCTGGGTTCAATCTCTGGGTTGGGAAGGTTCCCTGGAGAAGGGAATGGCAACCCACTCCAGTTTTCTTGCCTGGAGAACTCCATGGACAGAGGAGCCTGGTGGGCTACAGTCCATGGGGTCTCAAAGAGTCGGACATGACTGAGCAACTAACATACACACACATACACACACTAGTGGGTAAAATGCAACTGTCCTGAGGGTCCAAAGTGCCCTGGTCACTTAGCCCCTTTTTGTTTCCCCACACTTTGCAACCCACATCTCCCCCTCTTCACAGTAAAGATTTGCTCCTGGTATGTCACCCCAGGGTCCTCTGCAAGCACTGGAGCCAGAGTCTGTTCTAAACAAATGGTCCTGTATTAGGGACTAAATGTTTTGCATGTTCTCCTCTCCTGAGCCTGCAGGCCTGAATTGAACTAGAGCCTCCAGGTTCCAACCTTTACTGCTTTGAATGTATATATTTTAACAATCTGACTTTATGGGTTTCCAGACTTTGGCTTAACAGGCTGTTTGACTTCACATCTTCCTGACCATTTTGGAGGCACGGTCTCAATACCAGTGGAACTAGAGGTTTGGTCTTCCCCAATGGCTCGGTGGTAAAGAATTCACCTGCCAATGCAGGAGACTAAAAGATGATTCAGGTTGAATCTCTGGGTCAGAAAGATTCCTTGGAAGAGGAAATGGCAACCTACTCAAGTATTCTTCCTGAGGAAAATTCCATGCACAGAGGAGCCTGGCGATCCATGGTGTCACAAAAGACTTGGCAAAGACTGAATATGCATACACTAGACTTTTAGATTTCACAGATTAAATAAATATATAAGTTTAGATATTTTGTAGACTGATACAATCTTATCAAATTTTGTCTCACCACGACCATTAATTTTTTAAAAAATCATCTTCTGCTAGTATTATGCTATGTAAGAAAGAGCAGAAGGACAAATTAAGAATAATCCCCACTAAAGAATTTCTCTAAATCAAATCCCTTATGATTATATAGTGGAAGTAAAATATAGATTCAAGGGATTAGATCTGATAGAGGGAGTGCCTGAAGAACTATGGATGAAGGGTCGTGACACTGTACAGGAGGCAGGGATCAAGACCATCCCCAAGAAAAAGAAATGCAAAAGGGCAAAATGATTGTCTAAGGAGGCCTTACAAATAGCTGAGAAAAGAAGAGAAGCTAAAGGCAAAGGAGAAAAGGGAAGATACACCCATCTGAATGCAGAGTTCCAAAGAATAGCAAGGAGAGATAAGAAAGCCTTCCTAACTGATCAGTGCAAACAAATAGAGAAAAACAATAGTAACAGTTCAGTTCAGTCACTCAGTCATGTCCGACTCTTTGCGACACCATGGACTGCAACCCATCAGGCCTCCCTGTCCATCGCCAGCTCCTGGAGTTTATGCAAACTCATGTCCACTGAGTCGGTGATGCCATCCAGCCATCTCATCTTCTGTCATCTCCTTCTCCTCCTGCCTTCAATCTTTCCCAAAATCATGGTCTTTTCAAGTGAGTCAGTTCTTCGCATCAGGTGGCCAAAGTATTGGAGTTTTAGCTTCAGTATCTGTCCTTCCAGTGAATATTCAGGACTGATTTCCTTTAGGATGGACTGGTTGGATCTCCTTGCTGTCCAAGGGACTCTCAAGAGTCTTCTCCAACACCACAGTTAAAAAGCATCAATTCTTCGGCACTCAGCTTTCTTTATAGTCCAACTCTCACATCCACACATGACTACTGGAAAAACCATAGCTTTAACTAGATGAAACTTTGTTGGCAAAGTAATGTCTTTGCTTTTTAATATGCTATCTAGGTTGGTCATGGCTTTTCTTCCAAGGAGCAAGCCTCTTTTAATTTCCTGGCTGCAGTCTCCATCTGCAGTGATTTTGGAGCCCCCCCAAAATAGTCTGTCACTGTTTCCCCATCTATTTGCCATGAAGTGATGGGACCAGATGCCATGATCTTAGTTTTCTGAATGTTGAGCTTTAAGCTAACTTTTTCACTCTCCTCTTTCACTTTCATCAGGAAGCTCTTTAGTTCTTCACTTTCTGCCTATGCTGCCCATGCCTTTAGTTCTTTACTTTCAACCTATGCTGTCTAGGTTGGTCATAACTTTTCTTCCAAGGAGAAAGTGTCTTTTAATTACATGGCTGCAGTCACCATTTGCAGTGATTTTGGAGCCCAAGAAAATAAAGTCTGTACTGTTTCCATTGTTTCCCCATCTATTTGCCATAAAGTGAAAGGACTGGATGCCATGATCTTCATTTTCTGAATACTGAGTTTTAAGCCAACTTTTTCACTCTCCTCTTTCACTTTCATCGAAAGGCTTTCAGTTCCTCTTCGCTTTCTGCCATTAGGGTGGTGTCACCTGTATATCTGAGGTTATTGATATTTGTCCTGCCAATCTTGATTCCAGCTTGTGCTTCATCCAGCCCAACGTTTCTCATGATGTACTCTGCATAGAAGTTAAATAAACAGGGTGACAATAAACAACGAATGGGAAAGACTAGAGATCTCTTCAAGAAAATTAGAGATATCAAGAGAACATTTCATGCAAAGATGGGCACAATAAAGAACAGAAATAGTATGGATCTAGCAGAAGCTGAAGATATTAAGAAGAGGTGGCAAGAATACACAGAAGAACTGTACAAAATGATCTTCATAACCCAGATAACCACGATGATGTGATCACTCACCCAGAGCCAGACGTTCTGGAATGTGAAGTCAAGTGGACCTTAGGAAGCATCACAACAAACAAAGCTAGTGGAGGTGATGGAATTCCATTTGAGCTATTTCAAATCCTGAAAGATGGTGCTGTGAAAGTGCTGCACTCAATATGCCAGCAAATTTGTAAAACTCAGCAGTGGCCACAGGGTTGTAAAAGGTCAGCTTTCATCCTAATTCCAAAGAAAGTCAATGCTGAAGAATAGTCAACAATTGCACTCATCCCACATGCTAGCAAAGCAATGCTCAAAATTCTCCAAGCGGGGCTTCAACAGTACATGAACCCTGAACTTCCATATGTTCAAGCTGGATTTAGAAAAGGCAGAGGAACCAGAGAGCAAGTTGCCAACATCTGTTGGATCATTGAAAAAACAAGAGAATTCCAGAAAAAACATCTACTTTTGCATTATTCATTATGCCAACGCCTTTGACTGTGTGGATCACGACAAACTGTGGAAAATTCTTCAAGAGACAGGAATACCAGATCACCTTACCTGCCTCCTGAGAAATCTGTATGCCGGTCAAGAAGCAACAGTTAGAACTGGACATGGAACAACAGACTAGTTCCAAATCGGGAAAGGAGTATGTCAAGGCTGTATGTTGTCACCCTGCCTATTTAACTTATTTAACTCATATGCAGAGTACATCATGAGAAATGCCGGGCTGGATGAAGCACAAGCTGGAATCAAAATTGCCCGGAGAAATATGAATAACCTCAGATATGCAGGTGACACCACCCTTATGGCAGAAAGAGAAGAGGAACTAAAGAGCCTCTCAATGAAAGTGAAAGAGGAGAGTGAAAAAGTTGGCTTAAAACTCAACATTCAGAAAATGAAGATCATGGCATCTGGTCCCTTCACTTCATGGCAAATAGATGGGGAAACAATGGAAATAGTTCAGACTTTATTTTCTTGGGCTCCAAAATCACTGCAGATGGTGACTGCAGCCATGTAATTAAAAGACACTTTCTCCTTGGAAGAAAAGTTATGACCAACCTAGACAGGTTATTTAAAAGCAGAGACATTACTTTGTTAACAAAGGTCCGTGTGTTCAAAGCTATGGTTTTTGCAGTAGTCATGTATGGATGTGAGAGTTGAACCGTAAAGAAAGTTGAGCGCTGAAGAATTGATGCTTTTGAACTGTGGTGTTGGGGTAGACTCTTGAGAGTCCCTTGGACTGCAAAGAGATCCAACCAGTCCATCCTAAAGGAAATCAGTCCTGAATATTCATTGACAGGACTGATGCTGAGGCTGAAACTCCAAGACTTTGGCCACCTGATGGGAAGAATTGACTCAATGGGAAAGACTGTGATTCTGGGAAAGATTGAAGGCAGGAGGAGAAGGGAACATTAGAGGTTTAGTTGGTAGTATGGCATAAACGACTCGAGGGACTCCTTGAGCAAGTTCCAGGAGTTGGTGATGGATAGGGAAGCCTGAGGGGTTGCAGTCCATGGGGTTGCAAGGAGTTGGACATGACTGAGCAACTGAGCTGAATTGAACTGAAAGAATTTATCCAATGAAAAACTCACTATATGTCTTTCTCTCTCTCATTTCATGAAAGACCAGTAGCAAATTAACCGTGGACTGGTTGTAATCAGTGATATTTGCAAACGCGCACTATACTCCTTTTACTAATGTTTCCAAGCTTAGCCCTAATGCAGCTCACCTGATTCACGTATTTTACTCATTCCAGTTGTGGTTGGTGTTCCTGACCCTGGACTGTGGACTGATTTTAAAACTTAAAGTATAAAATGAAGATAGTCTTATTATTAATTGAGTCCTATCACTTCTTTCCACGCTGCTGGGAATGAACAGGAGTCCTACAATTCTAACATTTAATCTGGTTCTCTTTCCTGAGCTAGACAGAGTCCATTCTTTTATAGCTTGTCCTTTCCTCCTTTCCATGGAACACATTGGTATTGTGTATTTATTTGCATGTGTATTATCCAATAGTATCGCCCCTTTCGTGGTAACATGAATTACTCCGTTAACAGAATGCAAATTTGTAGTCAGGGCTTGACACCAGGCAAAATAGTCAATTCATATCCTATAGAAAACAGTTCTCTGGCTTTGAATAAAGAATACCTCTAAGGACCTTTCATCTGTATATTCAGCTGCATCAAAGAATGAGTGCTTCCAAAGCATATTATAAAACCACAGAAACAGAGTTTTATCTGACACTTGATAATTTTACTAAACCACAGAAAGACCATAATTGATGACACTATTAAAAAGCTGTTACAACATGAAACAAACATCATAAGATCGTAAGAAGACTCAGCTAATAATGTATTTGTGACATCAATAAAATTAGCTGTTTTTCATCAGTGTTGTGAAATTTCTGATTTGTTTTTAGCCTTGTGTATTATTCTATTATGGCATGATGATTCTCATTATGTTCTCTAAGCCCTATCAACAGATAAGAGTCTAGACTCTAATTATCTCTATATTTAGTCAAAATAGTCATGCTTCATCTGTTTTCAGAACAGTTAATGTATTTGGCTCATTACTCTGAAAACACTGAGTACAATTTAGCTCCCTGAAATCACATCCAGCATTAGCTTATGTAAGGAGCATTAAGGTCCACTGTGTGATGATTTTATTCTTTTCCTATGGCAGTGAGTCAGGAAATAATAGCTATTATTTTTGATCACTTATAATGTACCAAGCACTGTGTTCACATTTTATATGCATTATTCATTTAGCTCTCACAACAACAAACTATTATTTCCATCACACATATTTAGAAGCTCATCTAGAGTCACGCATTCAGGACGTGGCAAGTGCAGGACAGTCTGATTTCAAAGCCTGAAGTCTTAACCATCATATTATAAAAAGTACTTAATTCCACAGATGCACACTTTATGTCTGCTGTTTGTACAGTCTGCATACAGTTAGGTCCTCAAAGAGATGGGACCTAGTGCTTCAACTCTGATATGAACATGGCATTTATTTTTTATTTATTTCTCCAGGAGGGTTATTCCCCTGATCAACATCCTTGAGTGAATTTTATTGCTCTTGGATAAAAATTCCATCTGTAAGTTCCTGGACACTTGGACTCTCCTCCATCCCAGGCTCCTTCACTTAACTGGTTCAACTTCTCTAGCCTCCCATGGTTCTGCCACCTTTCCACACTGTTTACTTCCTCAGGACTTTCTCCCATCTTCCTTCTGACTGAGACGTTCTCTCTGCTCCTATTCGTACCCCCAGCTTCAGTTAAATGTCTTTTCCAAAGAAGCTTTTCTGGACTTTCCAGGTTATGCCAGGTTCTCCTGTACTGTTTTCCATAAGACCCTTCATAGTCATCATCACACATTATAAATATATCCTTAATTTTGTGATTATTTCTTTCTTATTATTTTCCTTTATTTTCCCCAGTTCTATTGAGGTATAATTGGCATACATCACTGTCTAAGTTTAAGGTGAATGACATAATGATCTGACTTACATACATCATGAAATGATGATAACAATAGATTTAGTAAACATCCATTATCTCATATAGATTTAACATTAAAGCAGTAAAAAAGAAATTTTTCCTTGTGATGAGAACTCTTAGGATTTACTCTCTTAGTTACTTTCATATATAACATAGCAGTATTAATTATCTTTATTAAGTTGTATATTATACCCCGAGTACTTACTTATGCTACACTCAAGCAGGCCAACAAATTTGGAAAACTCAGCAGTGGTCACAGGACTGGAAAAGGTCAGTTTTCATTCCAATCTCAAAGAAGGGCAATGCCAAAGAATGTTCAAACTACCATATAATTGTGCTCATTTCATACGCTAGCAAGGTAATGCACAAAATCCTTCACGCTAGACTTCAACAGTATGTGAACCAAGAACTTCCAGATGTACAAGCTGGATTTAGAAAAGTCAGAGGAACCAAAAATCAAATTACCAACATCTGTTGGGTCATAGAAAAAGCAAGAGAATTCCAGAAAAAACATTTACTTCTGCTTCATTGACTATGATAAAGTCTTTGACTCTGTGGATCACAAAAAACTGTGGAAAGTTCTTAAAAAGATGGGAATACCAGATCACCTTACCTGTCTTCTGAGAAACCTGTATGCAGGTCAAAAAGCAACAGTTAGAACCTTACATGGAACAATGGACTGGTTCAAAACTGGGAAAGGAGTACATCAAGGTTGTATTCTGTCACACTGCCTATTTAACTCATATGGAGACTACATGATGAAAAATGCTGGGTTGGATGAAGCACAAGCTGAAATCAAGATGGCCAGGAGAAATATTACCAACCTCAGATATGCAGATGATACCACTCTAATGGAAGAAAGTGAAGAGAAACTAAACAGCCTCTTGATGAAAGTGAAAGAGGAGAGTGAAAATGCTGGCTTAAAACTCAACATTCAAAAAACTAAGATCATGGCATCCAGTCCCATCACTCCATGGCAAATAGATGGAGAAACAATGGAAACAGTGAGAGACTTTATTTTCTTGGGCTCCAAAATCACTGCAGATGATGACTGCAGCCATGAAATTAAAAGATGCTTGCTCCTTGGAAGAAAAGCAATGACACACCTAGACAACATATTAAAAAGCAGAGACATCACTTTGACCATAAATGTCCATATAGTCAAAGCTATGGTTTTTTTCAGTAGTGATAAAAATGGCTGAGCACTGAAGAATTGATGCTTTTGAATTATGGTGTTCGAGAAGACTCTTGATATTCCTTTGGACAGTGAGTAGATCAAACCAGTCAATCCTAAAGGAAATCAACCCTGAATATTCATTGGAAGGACTGATGCTGGGGCTAAAGCTCCAATACTTTGACCACCTGATGTGAAGAACTGACTCACTGAAAAAATCCTGATGCTGGCAAAGATTGAAGGCCGGAGGAGAAGGGTTAGACAGAAGATGAGATGGTTGGATGGCATCATTGACTCAATGGACAGGAGTTTGAGCAAACTTCGGGAGATAGTGAAGGACAAGGAAGCCTGGCATGCTGCAGTCCATGGGGTCACAAAGAGTTGGAGACAACTTAGCAATGGAACAACAATAAGTACTTACTTATAACTGGAAGTCTGTACCTTTGACTACATTCATCTAATTCTCCCCTCTCTAACTAAAGTGTTAAGATTCCGTCGTATCAGGGACTGTGTTGGTCTTGCTCGTTGCTATCCAGCCCCTTAATCCCACCCCTGCTCCCACAGTTGTTGCTAGGAGTTACTGATTGAATAAAAGAATTAATAAATGAATGAAAGAAGAGGGGTGGATTTATGTACTTCCATTGTCTTTTTAAGCAGATACCAGTTAAAGTTAGTCTGTATCCAAAGTTCTTGAGTTTATGCTTTTTGTTCTGGCACTAGACTGAATGTTTTAGCTCATTCCTGGGCCATTCCCCTGAAATTGCTATGCAAGGAAACAAAATACGCATAGGACTAATTATTCTCAGGAAGTTGCTGTAGTGCTTAGAGCATGATGGAAAAATAGAGACTCTGCCTTATATTTTTAGAGATGGAAATCGGAAATGTCAGATTTCAACACTGACCACAGTGGTTAAAGAAAGCATATGAAAAGTTGATTGTTAAAATGGTGATAAAGAAGATATGTTTTTACATTCTTAGACTAATTTATCCATCATTGTAAATAGCCAAAATAAAATACGTATAGGTAGGATTAAATAACTATGTATGAAATTATAGAATCAATAGCATTTTTAGAGAATTTGATAGGAACAAAAGGACCTTGGTGACTCTGAGGAATTCATTCTTAATGCTAAAATCTATAAGGGTTGAACTTTTTCTATGCCTATTAAACATTAACTGTTATTTTATAGGAATACTTGGGTTGAAAAAGGACAGAAAGGAAGGGAGAAATACTCTGTTCAAATCTATTTCATAATGCACACTTCCATAAAAAATTAGCTTTTATTTTGATTACAGATAATTCATCCTCATTATAGAAATTTTAGAATTGCTGAAAATTATGAACAAACCATTCAAATCCTAACAATTTCAAGAAAATCTTACATAACATATGGTGTATTTCTGTTCAGTCTTTTTGCTGAGTATCTTTGTAACATAATTACAATAAATCTGCATCATGAAAGACTGATTATAGTTTTTAAAGTTTATCTTTTATGATTTAAAATAGAAAATATGCCTTAAATTATAAAATATTTTGGAAAAATAGATAAAATAGAAAAGTGAGTATTACCCCATATGGCACTACCCACATATGACTACTAACAATATTTTGGCATATGTTCTTACAATCATTTTCTAGGGTATTTTCTTAAGTTTTTATATGGAATATATTGATTTGGGCTTCCCTTATGGCTCAGCAGGTAAAGAACCTGCCTGCAATGCAGAAGATGAGGGTTCGATCTCTGGGTCTGGAAGATCCTCTGGAGGAGGAAATGGCAACCCACTCCAGTGTTCTTGCCTGGAGAATCCCATGGACAGAGGATCCTGGCGGGCTGCGGGTCACAGGGTTGCAAAGAGTCAGACACGACTGAAGTGACTGAGCACACACACATATACTGGCTTATAGCAGAGGTAATACAGATATTTACGGATCCTAGAATGTTGCAGAATAATTTCTAAGGGCCAATAATTTGCTGCCTATTTCATTTTACCTTAGTCTATTCCCAAGGCTCAATAGAATAAAGCATTATATTGCACCATCCATTAAATTTGAAAACTCCTTTTATTGATTTTTTAATTGATTTTACTGATATGAGTGGGGTAATACTCAAGATCAGGTTGTCAAATCAGGCTCATTTGAAGGATGCTTATGCAATAACAAACTTTATTAATAGTTGGAGGATATGGACAACCAAGAGGCATGGGCAAAGCAGACAGAAGTCTGGGACATCAAAGGTGGCTCCGGGGGTTCTTTTACCCCACATTAGATATGTTCTCTCTGATCTAGAATAATAGATGACATTTCAGATAATGTTTTGCAGGTTTACTTCACATAGCATGAAGAGTGCTTAAGTTATGAAATATCTTCATTTGATACTCCAGAAGAGTTATATAATTTATGTGAGATTCTTCAGGGAACCCTGCATCATAGATCTATAGACTCTGGGTTTATTTATTAAGTAATCCTTAGCAAGGGCATCGTGCTAAGGCATTCTATGATAAGAGCCCTTCCCTTTAGCAAATATTATTAGTCTGTTTATCTGGAGTTTCAGTTGACAAAGAGATTAGACTGGATTAACCTGCCTTTTTCTTTCCCCCAGTATAGTTTCTCTTAACACCTGCAAAGAAAGTGAATGAATCTCTGACCAGCTGTTAAAATTCTTTCATTCTCATTAAGCAATAGGAAAAGAGTAAAACAATCCCTACAACTTTGCTCCGCATTTTCCACCCCTAAATCCTGCACGGACATGAGTTTTAGTGGATGCATAGTCAGTGGTTCTGTTCTTCTAGTAGCTTTTTTCCCCACCTCTGTTTTTGAAAAACTCTTAGCCATTCTCCCTCCACATCCCCAAATACCGCTAATCTGTTCTCTCTTTCCCATCCCAACTGAAGTCCAATAAAAAGTATGTTAGAAACTCCCAGAAGATAACAGAAGAGAAAATATAGATGACCTTGGGTATGCTGATGCCCTTTTAGTACAACACCAAAGGTACGATTCATGAAAGAGACAATTGATAAAATGGATTTCATTAAATTTAGTGGAAAAGACACTCCTCTGCAAAAGACACTGCCAAGAAAATGAGAAGGCAATCTATGGACTGGGAGGAAGTATTTGTAAAATACATATTTGATGAAAGTGTTAGTTGCTCAGTCACGTCTGACTCAGGGACCCCATGGACTGTATGTAGCCTGCCAGGCTCCTCTGTCCATGGAAATCTCCAGGCAAGAATACAGGAGTGGGTAGCCATTCCCTTCTCCAGGAGATCTTCCTGACCCAGGGATCAAACCCAGGTCTCCTGCAATGCAGGCAGATGCTTTACTATCTGACGAAAGACTCATCCAAAATATATAAAGAACTCTTAAAACTCAACAGTGAGAAAATGAACAACCTGATTTTAAAATGGGTAAAAAACCCAGAGACCTCACCAAAGAAGATAGTCAGATGACAAATACATGTTATATAAAGATACTCCACAGTATATGTCAAGAGGGAACTGCAAATTAAAACTGCAGTGTGATACCGCTGCACTCCCATTAGAATGGCCAAAATCCAACACACACACACACAAAACCTCCCAGGTGGCTAGCATATGGAGCAACAGAAACTATTTATTTATTGCTGGTAGGAATTAACAGACTTTGGAAGACAGTTTCTCAAGTTTCTTTCAAAACTAAACATACTCTAAATATATACATTTATATAACTAAATATATAAATCAATAAGGAGCAGCAATCATGCTCCTTAATAGTTACCTAAAAGAGGAGGAGATGGTTGGAGAGCATCACCAATGCAATGGACATGAACTTGGGCAGACTTCAGGAGCTGGTGAGGAACAGGGAGGCCTGCTGTGCTGTAGTCCATGGGTTCGCAAAGAGTCAACACAATTGGAGGACTGAAGTAAAAAAGAGTTAAAAATTTATGTCCACACAAAAACCTGCACGTGAACGTTTATAGCAGATTTATTCATAATTGCCAAGACTTGGAAGCAACCAAGATGTCCTTCAGTAGGTAAATGGATCAATATATGCTGATACATTCATACAACGGAATATTATTCAGCGTTAAAAAGAAATGAGTTTTATGCGTGAGAAGATATGGAAGAAACTTAAATGCATATCACTAAGTGAAAGAAGCCAATCTGCAAAAGCTCTGAACTATGATTCCAACTATATGACATTCTGAAAAAGAAAAAAAAACACTATAGGGACAGTGAAAGGAGCAGTGGTTACTAGGGATTGGCAGGGAGTGGGGAATGAACAGGAATAGAATAGAGGAATTTTAGGGCAGTGAAACTACTCTGTGTGATTCTATAATGGTGAATATATGTCATTATACATTTGCCAAAATCCATAAAATGTACACCAAGAGTGAACCCTGATGTAAGCTATGGGCTTTGAGTGATTATTTCATAGTTTGTGGAACTATGGACTCATCCTTTGTGTCCTGCAGTTCTGTGAGCTTTGGCAAGTGCATAATGTCTTGTATCTGCCATTGAAGTAGCATACAGAATAGTTTCACTGCCTCCAAACCCACTACGCTCCACCTATTTATCTGTCCCTGCCCCCATCCCTGAGCCCCTGGCAATCACTGATGTTTCTACTGTCTCTACAACTTTGCTTTCTCCTAAATATCATATTTCAGAATTACTTCCTTCACGCTGCAATATGCATTTGAAATTCTTTCATGTCTTTTCACTATACAAGAGTCCATTTCTTTTTAACCTTGAATAATATTCCAATGTGTGGAAATACCACAATTTTTCTGTTCACCTACTGAAGGACATCTTGTTCACCTCCAAGTTTTGGCAATTATAGATAAAGTTGCTGTAGATATTTGCATACAGGTTTTGTGTGGACATAAGTTTTCAACCCATTCAGGAAAATACCTAGGAGTGCAATTGCTGGACTGTATGGTTAAGACTATGGTTAGCTTTGTAAGAAACTGTCAAACTGTCTTCAGAGTGGCTGTATTTTTCACATTCCCACCAGCAATAAATGAGAGTTCCTGTTGCTCCACATCCTAGCCAACCAGCATTTAGTATTGTTAGACTGGAATTTTGCCCATTCCAATAGGTATATAGTAGTATCTCATTGTTTTAATTTGCAAATTCTTCATAACATACAATGTTCGCATCTCTTCACATATTTATTTAACACTTAAATATCTTCTTTGGTGAGGTTTCTCTTCAGATCTTTTTAATTGAATTGTCTGTAGTTGAGTTTTAAGAGCATCCATTTAGTTGTTAATAACTGTTATTGTAATTTCTATTTCTAAAGGTTATATTTGATTCTTTAAAAAATCTCTAGGCAAAACACTCTCCGACATAAATCACAGCAGGATCCTCCATGACCCACCTCCCAGAATATTGGAAATAAAAGCAAAAATAAACAAATGGGACCTAATTAAAATTAAAAGCTTTTGCACAACAAAGGAAACTATAAGCAAGGTGAAAAGACAGCCTTCAGAATGGGAGAAAATAATAGCAAATGAAGCAACAGACAAACAATTAATCTCAAAAATATACAAGCAACTTCTGCAGCTGAATTCCAGAAAAATAAATGACCCAATCAAAAAATGGGCCAAAGAACTAAACAGACATTTCTTCAAAGAAGACATACAGATGGCTAACAAACACATGAAAAGATGCTCAACATCACTCATTATTAGAGAAATGCAAATCAAAACCACAATGAGGTATCATTTCACACCAGTCAGAATGGCTGCTATCCAAAAGTCTACAAGCAATAAATGCTGGAGAGGGTGTGGAGAAAAGGGAACCCTCTTACACTGTTGGTGGGAATGCAAACTAGTACAGCCACTATGGAGAACAGTGTGGAGATTCCTTAAAAAACTGGGAATAGAACTGCCATATGACCCAGCAATCCCACTGCTGGGCATACACACCAAGGAAACCAGAATTGAAAGAGACGCGTGTACCCCAATGTTCATCGCAGCACTGTTTACAATAGCCAGGACATGGAAGCAACCTAGATGTCCATCAGCAGACGAATGGATAAGGAAGCTGTGGTACATATACACAATGGAATATTACTCAGCCATTAAAAAAAATACATTTGAATCGGTTCCACTGAGATGGATGAAACTGGAGCCCATTATACAGAGTGAAGCAAGCCAGAAAGAAAAACAACAATACAGTATACTAATGCATATATATGGAATTTGAAAGATGGTAACGATAACCCTATATGCGAGACAGAATAAGAGACACAGATGCATAGAACAATTTTATGGACTATGAGGGAGAAGGTGAGGGTGGGACGTTCTGGGAGAATAGCATTGAAACATGTATATTATCATATGTGAAACAGAACACCATTCCATGTTCGATGCATGAGACAAGGGCTCAGGGCCGGGGCAATGGGATGACCCAGAGGGATGGGATGGGGAGGGAGGTGGGTGGGGGGTCCAGGAAGGGGAACACATGTAAACCCATGGCTGATTCATGTCAATGTATGGCAAAAGCTATTACAATATTGTAAAGTAATTAGCCCCCAACTAAAATAAATAAATATATAAAAAAATAAAATAAAATAGGAAAAGTAAAAAAAAAAAAAAAAAAATCTCTTATGCTAATTTTTAGTTTCCTATTCCCTGCAGGTACTTGCAAGCTTTTCCTTTATTTATTTAAAATTATACAACATAATTATTGCAAATTATTTGCTAATAATTCTCATTTGCTATCTTAAGTCTCTGTTGCTGATATTTTTTTCATTTCCCTCATGGATAATAACTTGCTTTTTTATATGCTTTGTGATTTTAGACTGTGGGCTGCATATTATCCTTGAAACATTACTTGGGAGAATCTGTGAAGCCTTGAATGAAGGCACCTTCTCTCAGAAAGCATTTACATTTATAGTTAGCAGTATTACTAGCCTAAGACCAATTCAGATTAAAATTAAATTCATGGCTTGATATTTTTTGAACTACTTAAATGATATGAATGCAGACTGCAAAATCGGCACAAAGACCAGTTTGTAAATATAACTTCTAAGGGAAAGATTTTATTCCCCTCTGGTGGGTAGCTACCACCAATCCTGACACTTGGGGTTATTTTGGGTGGTCATGGTACATAAATTTACCTCTTGTTACCCTTACCACAATGATCTGGCCCTTTGGCATGCATCCATCCGTGCTAAGTCACTTCAGTTGTGTCTGACTCTCTGTGACCCTATGGACCATAGCCCACCAGGCTCCTCTGTGGGATTCTCCAGGCAAGAATACTGGAGTGGGTTGCCATCCCCTCTTCCAGGGTATCTTTCCAACCCAGGGATCTAACTTGCACCTCTTATATCTCCTGCATTGGCAGGTGGGTTCTTTACCACAAGCACCACCTGGGAAGCCCCTGGCCCTTTGGAGCCCCAGCTTAATGTGGGGAGGGATCATTTGAGATCCCATTGAGCAAGCCCTGGAATTTGATGCCAAAAATCAAAGTTTAAGAGACTTTCCTAGTGGTCTGGTGGCAAAGACTCCATGCTCCTAATGTAGGCAGCCCAGGATCGATCCCTGGTTGGGGAACTGGATCTCACATGCCACAACTAACACCTTGCATGCCACAACAAATAAAGATCCCACACGCCACAACTAAAATATACTGCATGCTCAACTAAGATCTGGCACAGTCAAGAAAAAAAAAAGTTCAAGTTTGTAGAAACTGGTAAAGGCCCTCAAGGCAAAGCACCAAATCTCTGGGCCCTCACTTTTCTCCTAGGCCTCATAATTACTTGCTTTATTATCAGCTTTTAAGCCTTTACGATTTTAAAAGAGTATTATTGGATCCAGAATTTTCAGTGTTGGGAATTCTTTATATATGATATAGGCCACTTAGCTCAGTGAGGTATTAGTCCCAGCAAACTGATCAGCCTTAGTCCCAGAAATGGAAGTCTCCCTTATGTTTTCTGATTCCTCTAGCCCTCCTTTCTTTCACCCTGCAACGTTGTTATTAACCAGGCTTCTATCCTTGGCATTCTTTACTATTTGTATGTTTCCTCCCTTGGTTTGGTGACATCCATTGTTATAGGCTGACTTTTCATCTCCAATGTTACATTCTTGACTTCCACTCTGAGTTAGACCTTTCTGTGTAGATGTATTTGCCTGCACCACTATCTTTTCTATTCTGCGCCGAAGTCAGAATCTTTTCTCAGCACCAGTTCCTCCTTCTGTTACAGTCATCTGCAGAAGCAGCACTAGTTTCCCACACATCATTCTCAAATGTATAAAGTTGCCACTGATTCCTGTCTGGTCTGTATAGTCATGCCTGATGGTTCTTTCACAGGATTGACATCTCCCAACTTAGTCGACTCTCATCTCAGGCATCACTACCTTTCTCCTGAGTTCCCTTTCTCTGTGATCTTCCATCTCCGGTCCATTCTGGGTCTTGCCTCCAAAATTTAATGTCTTTTATAAGAAGCCTTCTATGAGTTCACATTTCTCAATAGAAAAAGCCCAGCCTCCTTGACCAATGTTTGTGTAAGCTTCCTCTGGGCTTTCTTTTCAGGCTTGTATCTCACTCTACTCAGATATCAGGCCAACTCAACAACTTGTCAGTCTCTGAACACATTGTGTGAAAGTGAAAAGTGTTAGTTACTTAGTCATGTCCGACTCTTTGTGACCCTATGGACTGTAGCCCACCAGGCTCCTCTGTCCATGGGCTTCTCCAGGCAAGAATACTGGAGTGGGTTGCCATGCCCTCTTCCAGCAGATCTTCCTGACTCAGGAATCAAATCTGAGTCTCTTATGTCTTCTGCATTTGCAGGCAGGTTCTTTACCACTACCACCTCCTGGGAAGTTTCTATATTCTTGTACATGCCATTTGTGTTCTGGAATAGCATCCTTACTATATCTCTCTTGAAATCTAATAATGCCAAGCCAAATTCTAAATGTCATTACCTCCAAAAGATCTTCCCTCTGCACCCTAGACTTTTTCCCTAATACTCATCTCATCTCTTATATACCAGATCAAACCATATGAGATTGAAGTTTTTGTAGGTCAAGAGTGGTCATATGTTGGCAATTTCTTATGAAGCAAACAAAAACCTAGTTCAGTGCTTTGCATAAAGTTAGCATATGTCTAATAAATATTTGCCTAAAATGAGTGAATAACATTTTAATGAGAATAAGCAATATAGTCCACAGTGAAAGGAAAGTCTAGCTCAGAGTAAAAAGAATTAGAATTTTATCCCTCAGTGTATACACATACACACACAGAGTAAATGAAATTTCTCAAAGAAATCAGAACTCACTATGCCTAGAATTTAGAGAAGAAAAAAGATAATAAAAGTAGCAGAGTTACCAATGTTTGTAACTCATATTCATTTCATAAGGCTGGATGGAAACTGATAACCTACCCAAATCTACTTTGAACTAATTGAATGCAAGGGACTATTTAAGAATAAACTGTTATTATTGCAGCAGTACTATTGAAAACATCAATAGGTAATTGAAAAATAAAACCAGGAACTGCAATTTACCTTAAAAATTAAAGAAAATTCCTTTAAGAGCTCTCTGGGCATTTCATTTCTTGTTGCTAAGAATCTACTTTTAAAAGCCAAATTAACCAGATTGTCCATTAACATTGATCACATTAGCTAGATAGATAATTGCCAAATCTTCACCTTACTTACATTGTGTAAATGAGGCATAATGTGAAAGTAAGGGCAATGTATCATGATGCACAAAATGCCCTTTCCATATAAACTTCTTTTAAAGCAATTGTTAAAGCAATCCTTTCTGCCATGTCCCTACTCTTAGCACTACTTTATATTACATAAGCACGGAGCAGGGCCATTAGCAAAGACTTCTCTGATGTCATAAAGGCAGGGTCTCCGTTTTGCCCTCTATGTAATGAAGGACAGAGTTCATAGGCAAACACAAATGGGGCTCTGCCAAGATTCCCTTAGCAGTACCCATAGTAGAGACTCAACTGGAAAGCAAAGTCCTCCTCCTTTTGCTGAATTGGCTACTTCAGCCGGCAGACCTGTCATTAGGCCTGAGGCTTTTTAATCACTGGGGAAAACTAAAAAAAGTACTTTGACCTCAGTGCAGATCTTCTGCAACTCTCCCTTTCAAAATGAGTACATTTTGTACCACCTGCAGAACAGGAATAATTAAGCAATATCTGAAAAAGATGGTAAGAACTTTGATACTTTACTCAACGAACTGGTATATATCCAACTAGAAAAATCAGTCAAAATGCCTTTTGACAGAATCTTTTTAAAAATAATTATGGTGATGTCTTTGTTTTTGTGTGATATTGTGGTTACTTTGCTTTTATTTACTCGAGATTGTACCATTGGTGGAGAAAGACTATTCCAAATCAGAAAAATTCTCTGATATACAGTTAATGACCATCCCAAGTGTTCACAGTTGTTTAAACTTTTAGAGCAAATAGATAAAAATATAAAATATGTAAAAACAGAAATGCAGAACAAAAGGCCTGAGTTTGGTTTACCATTACTACTAAAGAGGTATGTGATCTTGGGCAAGGTTTTTAACCTAGTTTTAAAACTTATCTCCCTTTCTATAAAATTAAAATGAGATCATGCTCTTCCTACTTTATTATGAGGTGTTAGGGATTAAAGTATATTTCATTAAAATTATTTATAGGGTGCAATATAGCATGCACATGTAAGGTATTACTGCTGTTAATTTTTCTTGCGGAAAGATAAAAGGAGAAGGCAATGGCAACCCACTCCAGTACTCTTGCCTGGAAAATCCCATGGACAGAGGAGCCTGGTAGGCTGCAGTCCATGGGGTCGCTAAGAGTCGGACACGACTGCACGGCTTCACTTTCACTTTTCACTTTCCTGCATTGGAGAAGGAAATGGCAACCCACTCCAGTGTTCTTCCCTGGAGAATCCGAGGGACGGGGGAGCCTGGTGGGCTACCGTCTATGGGGTCGCACAGAGTCAGACACAACTGAAGCGACTCAACAGCAGCAGCAGCAGCAGAAAGATAAAAATGTAATGAGAACAAAGAACACTTTGGGAACTAGCAGTGCTATGCATCACTAACAGGTTAGTTCTATTTTCCAAATCACTTTCTTCTGCTCTTCTGCTACTACATTATTCAAACCGTTTAGGGAAGATGGTGTATCCTGTGAACAGAATTAGGTGTGGCCATTCTCCAATGCAAGTGGGAGCTTACAGGGGTTAATAGTCAGCTGTCTGTTACTCTGGCTAAGCCATGAGAAAATAGCATAACCTATACCTCGGGTTCATCAGTTGGAGTTGTCATGCGCTGCTAAGTCAAGGAAAAACATAGTGCAGACCTTGGAATGCCAGGTCAGCGCAAGTTCAGAATGCTGCTTGTGCACACACTAAGATGTTTTCCCAAGGCACATGCGGGTCTATGGTCTCCAGCTAGGTGATAGCCCTCGTACAAGAAAATAACAAAGATAGTTTAAAGTAATCAATAAAATGGGAGACGTGACCGGGGACACAGGAGGCTGACTTCATTGTAACACAACAGATACTTTCTACTGGCCAAGACACGAAATGAAAGTGATGTGGCTCCAGGGAGCAAGGCTCTTGACCCAAGAGGTCTTGAGTCCCCAGGTCCCATCTTTAAAACTTTAATTCTGTCGCTAGTTTCTTTTTCCCAAACTGTGCGTCATTCACCACTTTCGATTCTTACCTGCTGTGCTGGCCACAGCAGGGCCTCTGTTCCCTGATTGCAGCAGGATAATCTCCCATTACAGCAGCCACTGCAAATCCTCCCACAGGCAGGAGACAGGGCTGGGGCCTCAGGCAACCTGTCAACAGTATTCTCTTTATAACAAGGTGACACCACTCCATCCTGGGCATGACGGTGGTGGCTCCAGCATCCGGGGGACTACATTTCCACTAGACAGTTAGATACACCGATCAATAAAAGAAGGCTGTATATTGTCACCCTGCTTATTTAACTTATATGCAGAGTACATCATGAGAAACGCTGGGCTGGAAGAAACACAAGCTGGAATCAAGATTGCCGGGAGAAAGATCAATAACCTCAGATATGCAGATGACACCACCCTTATGGCAGAAAGTGAAGAAGAACTAAAGAGCCTCTTGATGAAAGTGAAAGAGGAGAGTGAAAAAGTTGGCTTAAAGCTCAACGTTCAGAAAACTAAGATCATGGCATCTGGTCCCATCACTTCATGGGAAATAGATGGGGAAACAGTGGAAACAGTGTCAGACTTTATTTTGGGGGGCTCCAAAATCACTGCTGATGGTGATTGCAGCCATGAAATTAAAAGATGCTTACTCCTTGGAAGGAAGGTTATGGCCAACCTAGATAGCATATTTAAAAGCAGAGACATTACTTTGCCAACAAAAGTCCGTCTAGTCAAGGCTATGGTTTTCCCAATGGTCATGTATGGATGTGAGAGTTGGACAGTGAAGAAAGCTGAGTGCCGCAGAATTGATGCTTTTGAACTGTGGTGTTGGAGAAGACTCTTGAGAGTCCCTTGGACTATAAGGAGATCCAATCAATCCATCCTAAAGGAGATCAATCCTGGGTATTCATTGGAAGGACTGATGTTGAAGCTGAAACTCCAATACTTTGGCCACCTGATGCGAAGAGTTGACTCATTGGAAAAGACCCTAATGCTGAGAAGGATTAGGGGCAGGAGGAGAAGGGGACGACAGAGGATGAGATGGTTGGATGGCATCACCGACTCGATGGACATGGGTTTGGGTAGACTCGGGGAGTTGGTGATGGACAGAGAGGCCTGGCGTGCTGCGATTCATGGGGTCACAAAGAGTCGGACACGACTGAGTGACTGAACTGAACTGAACTGACTCTACTCCATGGAGCAGCCCTCATTAATAGAAGGGGTACAATGATGAGGATATACATCGAACAAAATATTAGACTGAGAAGCACAGATGATACAAAAGTAATAATAAAATAATATCCACCATTTGTACATTTTTGATTTAACAAAAAGAGTCTCCTTGTGAATAATTTTATTTGATTTTCACAACCACCTCATGAGATCAGGAAACGGCACCCCACTCCAGTGTTCTTGCCTGGAGAAGCCCAGGGATGGCAGAGCCTGGTGGGCTGCCGTCTATGGGGTCGCACACAGTCAGCCACGACTGAAGTGACTTAGCAGCAGCAGCATGATGTCAGTAAGCAAGTTACATGTATCACCATTTTGACAGATATTGAGAGGAATTAAGTGTCTTGCTCAAGCTCACAGAAGTTGCCTGATTCCTATTACAGTTATCTTTCTAGTATTTCTGGTTATGCAAAAGGCAGGCACAAAATTTCTGCTGATTATGTCGCTTTATTAACATTTTGTGTCGTACCTTCTCCAATGGAATATGTGACTAGGTGAAGTTAATGTGAAGTGAAAGGACAGACAAAGAAGAAAATACTAAAACAGTGACCTTCAAGCTGCGTAACATTGTAATGCATTGTGTTCACACATTTGGTTTTGAAAAGCCACCTAAGATCAATGTGTGGTATCCTCTGCATATTTTTCCTGTAATTAAAATGAATTTAATTGATAATTTTACTGTAACCTCTGTGTAGGTACCTTAACGAAAAATGACCAGTTGCTTGTTTTTAATGATTTCTCAGTCTGAATGCCTGCTACCACTTAACCATGTATCCCTCCATATGTCAGACACTCAAGCTAATTTCCACACCACTACCACCAAATAAATAAATAATAAACACTCCCACACATGTGTTAAGGATTTACAATTTTTCAGATAATTTTCTAGCTTCTTTCACAAAAACTACCTCCTCCTTGGCTTCAGGAAATCTTAGGTTTTTTGACAGAAAAGGCCTAAATGTTCCATTGGGGCCTGAACATTTTGAGCAACAGTGGTTTGAAAGTGCTGAATGGAAGAAAACTCAATGGATAAGGATAAGAAGATCCATAACTCTGGGACTCCTACAACTAGACTAGGCTGGTAGGGGTATGACAGATTTTTCCTGAGTCTATACTCTTTCCACACCAGGCATTGGATAGGAGCTTGGTAATTATTTGCCGAAGGTTGGTTAGATGAACAGATAAATTAAAGATGATACACTCTAGGTTTAAACTTCCTACAAAAACTGCATTTTAAACCTCTCCTGCACTCTTTAAAAAATTTCTCTTGCACTTTTGAGATCCCATATGGGCCCTGCTGACCCATCTTCGGCAAAATCATCAAAAATTAATATTTCTTTTCACTTATCTGTTATTTGCCTTCCCAACTCTTTGACTCACACAAAGCACTAAAGAACAAGGTAGTACTTATTAATTACAGTGCAATTTTACAGACTGTTCTTACAACATATGAAGCCAAACTTTATAATCGAAACCTTTTCAAAGATTTGGAAACTGATGCTCAGAAAGTAGGGGAAGGATTTGGCCCAGGTCATCTGAATTCACCCTGTATCCTTCCTCTCAGACACTTCTCTGCTATCTCAGGGTCCTAGAATCCAGCTGTCAGTTATCTGTCAATT
The DNA here is from genome assembly GCF_054371585.1 of Giraffa tippelskirchi. NCBI lineage: Eukaryota > Metazoa > Chordata > Mammalia > Artiodactyla > Giraffidae > Giraffa > Giraffa tippelskirchi. The sequence continues at coordinate 60,577,756 of NC_137284.1, read as the reverse complement.
AATCCTCTAATAATTATGTGATAGCTAATGATGGGTGTTCAGTCTCATGCTTTTCAGAGATACTTAAAGATCTGGAAAATGGTAATGTTTTTAAAAATGATTCAGGATCCAAAAGAATTAAATTATAAAGGTCAAAGGACAAACTAAAGAGGTTGACATGTTTAGCCAGGAAATCCCACCCAATGCTCCCGTTAGGTCACATTCTCAGAAGTACTTTATTGATTAATTCACTTTTTCAAACATGTTGGAAGGAAGGGAAACAGGAGCAAAACAAAACAAAATTTTATTTATCTCTTAATGTCACATGCAGCTTCTAATCTTGAGCCTATAGAGAGAGCCTTCACAATGTTCTCTTTAGCACGTGTAATTCAGTGGGTCTTAATATAACAAAATTACATTTCTGCAGTTAACTGCCTTGCTTGTATGTGTATTCCAATTTGAACTAAGGTTTTGTCTGGAAAACATGATCTATTCTAAATTTCAGCATTTTCTATGTCTTTTGAGTATTGCTCAAAAAGGCTATTGGGAAAAGATTTGAATTTTTGTTTGTTTATGGTCTACTAGCTCCTTCCTGTCATTCCATTTCTTTTTACCTCAGCCAAGGACACTTTGACTTTAAACTTGAATTTGGACTATGAAATCCTCAGACAGCACAGGGTGTTGTACTAGTTAATGAATAAATATTTATTTAGTGCAGAAGTTGTTTGCATTAAAAAAGGGAAGAGGTAAGAAATTGGCAGATTTGAAAAGAGTGTTTCAACCAGTAATGCGAGATCTGTTTAGAGATACGTTTCTGGGTTTGCAGTCGTCTCTTTTAACTTGCTGACATTGAATTTTTAACTGGGTGACACAAAAATGACATAACACATTTGTTGAGAAAACCACCCATCATAGTGGATCTTAATACATTTTTCCCAGAATCTCATTTTCACAGAGATCAAGCAAAGCAGCTTGAATATTTCCTATGGCCGTTCACGCTCACCTTGTGAGTCAAAGTTCAATCAAAACATAGACACACACAGAGAAATGTAGTGATGAGTTGAGTTTTCTTGAATTTTATTTGCAACAAAATAGATTTCACTTCCTATACTCTTTTCTTCTTCAAGGGTCTATGGATGTAGTTCAGGGGTCCATGAACTTGAATGGGAAAAAAGTCATACTATTATTTTCAATAACTTCTAACTGAAATTTAGCATTTTCTTCAATTTTGAAAGTAGGTACAAAATCTATCTCTTTTTCACCAATAGAAATCATAATTATTCTCATATTGTACTAACTTTATGAAGGTATCTTAAAATACTGCTTGTATTCTTTTCTACCTTAAAACCAAAGAAGTTATTAGATCTGTCGTAAGTTCTTATTTCTTAAAATATTTATTTAAAGATACACACATTACTCTCCCCAGGTGGTGCTAGTGGTAAAGAATCCTCCTCCAAAGTAGGAAACACAAGAAAAGGGGGCTAGATCCCTGGGTTGGGATGATCCCCTGGAAGAGGGCATGGCAACCCACTCCAATATTCTTGCCTGGAAAATTCCATGGACAGAGGAGCCTGGTGGGCTACAGTCTATAGGGTTGCAAAAAGTCAGACATGATTGAGCAACTGAGCACACACACATACTGCAAATGTGGTTTTAAATATTCTAATAGCAGTATTTTAATATAGCTTATTTTTCTTTGTAATCCTATTTATCCTACTGTATGTTTTTAAGTATATTTTCCTGATTTAGAAGCCTGTCTCATACTGACAAAGGGTCCATAGTACAAAGTAGTTTAACAATTCTTGTTCCACATGCTGAAATGTTATAGGTCAGGCAGAAGGTAACAACTCCAAAACACACTTTTACAGAAATTAGTAATGTAGACACAAAAGGGCCTATTTGTTGTGGTGGCAAAATGGTTTAAAATAGATACAGAAGAGATATAATGTATATAAACCTAGTTTATAAGCCATAAAGTTATTTAGATAATTATGTTATTGTTATTAATATTACTATTAACAATAGTTACAGGTGAATAATAATATTTACTGCCTCCTGAAGATAATTCTTTTTGCCTAGGTTTATGAAGTTTCTGGAATTCCACTCCAGTGAGAAGAACATTATAAAAGTTTATTTCATCTTCACAACAAAAACTCAATTAAAAATTATATATCAGTTCAGTTCAGTTCAGTTCAGTTGCTCAGTCGTCTCTGACTCTTTGTGACCCCATGAATTGCAGCACGCCAGGCCTCTCTGTCCATCACCAACTCCCGGAGTCTACCCAAACCCATGTCCATCGAGTCGGTGATGCCATCCAACCATCTCATCCTCTGTCGTCCCCTTCTCCTCCTGCCCCCAATCCTACCCAGCATTAGGGTCTTTTCCAATGAGTCAACTCTTCACATCAGGTGGCCAAAGTATTGGAGTTTCAGCTTCAACATCAGTCCTTCCAATGAACACCCAGGATTGATCTCCTTTGGGATGGATTGATTAGATCTCCTTGCAGTCCAAGGGACTCTCAAGAATCTTCTCCAACACCACAGTTCAAAAGCATCAATTCTGCGGTGCTCAGCTTTCTTCACCGTCCAACTCTCACATCCATACATGACCATTGGGAAAACCATAGCCTTGACTAGACGGACTTTTGTTGGCAAAGTAATGTCTCTGCTTTTAAATATGCTATCTAGGTTGGCCATAACCTTCCTTCCAAAGAGTAAGCATCTTTTAATTTCATGGCTGCAATCACCATCAGCAGTGATTTTGGAGCCCCCCAAAATAAAGTCTGACACTGTTTCCACTGTTTCCCCATCTATTTCCCATGAAGTGATGGGACCAGATGCCATGATCTTAGTTTTCTGAACGTTGAGCTTTAAGCCAACTTTTTCACTCTCCTCTTTCACTTTCATCAAGAGGCTCTTTAGTTCTTCTTCACTTTCTGCCATAAGGGTGGTATCATCTGCATATCTGAGGTTATTGATCTTTCTCCCGGCAATCTTGATTCCAGCTTGTGTTTCTTCCAGCCCAGCGTTTCTCATGATGTACTCTGCATATAAGTTAAATAAGCAGGGTGACAATATACAGCCTTGATGTACTCCTTTTCCTATTTTATATATATATATATATTCTTTCTTCTATAGGGCTTTTATTTCCCCCCAAAGTAGAGGATTTGCATATATTAAATATGGTCATTTTCCTGTTTCAAATTCTGTGCTCCATATTCTGGCCCCTAAGAAAATTTGAAGATTCTAGAAAAATATCTTGTAATAACACATCTTTAATTTAAAATATGAGATTTAAAAAACCATGTATTTCTCTATTTCTACCATTTCCTACTCTATATAAAGTCTTTACTCTCATTCTAAGATATCTCAAGAAAGAAGACAAAATTTCACTCTAGACAAGAAATATTTCATGGAGGAAATGGAAGAAAGAGCTGAGAAACTCCTTAAATTGATCTACAAATTCAGTGCAATCTGTAAGATTTCCACCTGGGTTCTCTGCAGAAGTTGATGAAATTCATATGAAATTCAAGGAATTTAAAATAGCCAAAATAATAAAAGAAAAAATTGGAGGATTTACAATTCTTGATTTCAAAATTTACTACATAGCAACAATAATCAAAACAGTGTGACACTGGCATAAGAATAGATGTAAAGATCAATAGAATAGAATTAAGAGTTCAGAAATAAACTCATTTATCTGGGCCAACTGATTACCAATTAGGATACCAGAATAATTCGATGAGAGAAGAATGGTGTTGTTTTTCAACAAATGGTACAGAGACACCTATATAGCCATATGCAAAAGAAAGAACTTTGACGTCTACCTCATAGTATATAAAATATTTACATAAAATGGATCAAAGACATAAATGTAAGAGCCAAAACTACAAAAGTCTTAGAAAAAAGCATAAATGTTAAGTGTAAATCTTTGTGACCTTGGGTTTGGCAATAGATGCTTATTCATGACACTAAAAGCACAATAAGAAAAAAACATCTAGCTGGACTTCATCAAAGTTAAAACATTTGTGCCTGAAAGGACCTCATCAAGAAAATGGAAAAAACAACCCACGGAATGGGAGAAAATACTTTGCAAACTATATATCTGATAAAGGACTCATATCTAGAATATACAAAGAACACTTTCAGCTCAATAATAAAAAGATAACACAAATAAAAAGTAAGCCAGGGTTTGGCAGATTGCAAACAGAAGAACTGGTTGAAGGCTTGCACAAAAAACAATTAGACCCCTAGATTTGCTTCCAAAGCCTGAATTCCCTCATCCCCAATATCAGCGGAAGATCAGACACACATACTCTGGTGTGAAGGACCAAAAGACTATGAATATGGAACTCCAGGTATAATTGTAGGCAAGAATAAGGCTCTGAAACAAAAATAGCAGTTTTCAGGGAAAGCTTGCTAGACTCCCAGAATACTGGCAATCATGTTTATATCCCAAGCAGGAAATTAGAAGATTTCTCCCTGGAAAAACTGACCAGCCCAAGAGAAAATTTGAAGTAGGCTCTCAAAATACAGTCAAGTTTCTGCTTCACTGCTGTAAGTGGAGTCCTACTAGTAAGCAAGCTCTTCCCTTCATACAGACCTTCTAATCATCAATCACCTTTACAGTAACTTGCTCCTAAATGTATAAACATTTATACATCAGAACAACACCCAGTTTCCCCTCAGTCAGTCTCTCCCATCACGAAGCCTCCATAAGCCTCTTATCCTTATCCATCAGAGGGCAGACAGAATGAATACCACAATCACAGAAAACTAACCAAACTAATGGACCACAGCCTAATCTAACTCAGTGAAACTATGAGCCATGCCTCGTAAGGCCACTGAGTGGAAGGGTCATGGTGAAGAGTTCTGACAAAACATGGTCCACTGGAGAAGGGCATGGCAAACCACTTCAGTATTCTTGCCTTGAGAAACCCATGAACAGTATGAAAAGGCAAAATGATAGGACACTGAAAGATGAACTCCCCAGGTCAGTAGGTGCCCAATATGCTACTGGAGATCAGCGGAGAAATAACTCCAGAAAGAATGAACAGACGGAGCCAAAGCAAAAACAACACCCAGTTGTGGATGTGACTGGTAATAGAAGCAAGGTCCAATGCTGTAAAGAGCAAAATTGCATAAGAACCAGGAATGTTAGGTCCATGAATCAAGGCAAATTCGAAGTGGTCAAACAGGAAATGGCAAGAGTGAACATTGACATTTTAGGAATCAGTGATCTAAAATGGACTGGAATGGGTGAATTTAACTCAAATGACGATTACATCTACAAATGTGGGCAAGAATCCCTTAGAAGAAATGGAGTATCCATCATAGTCAACAAAAGAGTCCAAAATGCAGTACCTGGATGCAGTCTCAAAAATGACAGAATGATCTCTGTTTGTTTCCAAGGCAAACCATTCAATGTCACAGTAATCCAAGTCTACGCCCCAACCAGTAATGCTGAAAAACCTGAAGTTGAAAGGATATATGAAGACCTACAAGACCTTCTAGAACTAACACCCCAAAAAAGATGTCTTCTTCATTAAAGGGGACTGAAATGCAAAAGAAGGAATTTAAGAGATACCTGGAGTAACAGGCAAATTTGCCCTTGGAGTACAAACTGAAGCAGGGCAAAGGCTAATAGAGTTTTGCCAAGAGAACGAACTAGTCATAGCAAACACACTCTTCCAACAACACAAGAGAAGACTCTACACGTGAACATCACCAGATGGTCAACACAGAAATCAGATTGATTATATTTGCAGCCAAAGATGGAGAAGCTCTATACAATCAGCAAAAACCGGGAGCTGACTGTGGCTCAGATCATGAACTTCTTATTGCCAAATTCAGACTTAAATTGAAGAAAGTAGGGAAAACCACTAGACCATTCAGGTATGACCTAAATCAAATCCCTTACGATTATACAGTGGAAATGACAAATAGATTCAAGGGATTAGATCTGATAGACAGAGAGCCTGAAGAACTATAGATGGAGGTTCGTGACATTGTACAAGAGGCAGTGATCAAGAACATCTCCAAGAAAAAACAATACAAAAAGCCAAAATGGTTTTCTGATGGGGCCTTATAAATAGCTAAGAAAAGAAGAGAAGCTAAAGGCAAAGGAGAAAAGGAAAGATATACCCATTTGAATGCAGAGTTCCAAAGAATAGCAAGGAGAGATAAGAAAGCCTTCCTTAGCAATCAATGCAAAGAAATAGAGGAAAACAATAGAATGGGAAAGACTAGAGATCTCTTCAAGAAAATTAGAGATACCAAGGAACCATTTCATGCAAAGATGGGCACAGTAAAGGACAGAAATGGTCTGGACCTAACAGAAGCTGAAGATATTAAGAAAAGGTGGCAAGAATACACAGAACTATACAAAAAAGATCTTCATGACCCAGATAACCACAATGGTGTGATCACTCACCTAGAGCCAGACATCCTGGAATGTGAAGTCAAGTGGGCCTTAGGAAGCATCACTACGAACAAAGCTAGTGGAGGTGATGGAATTCCAATTGAGCTCTTTCAAATGCTAAAAGATGATGCTGTGAAAGTGCTGCACTCCCTATGCTAGCAAATCTGGAAAACTCAGCAGTGGCCACAGGACTGGAAAAGGTCACTTTTCATTCCAATCCCAAAGAAAGGCAATGCCAAAGAATGTTCAAACTACTGCACAATTGCACTCATCTTACACGCTAGCAAAGCAATGCTCAAAATTTTCCAAGCAAGGCTTCAACAGTACATGAACCATGAACTTCCAGATGTTCAAGCTGGATTTGGAAAAGGCAAAGAAACCAGAGATCAAATTGCCAACACCTGCTGGACTATGGAAAAAGCAAAAGAGTTCCAGAAAAACATCTACATTTTCTTTATTGACTATGCCAAAGCTTTTGACTGTGTGGATCACAATATACTGTGGAAAATTCTTCAAGAGATGGGAATGCCAGATCACCTGACCTGCCTCTTGAGAAACCTGTATGCAAGTCATGAAGCAACAGTTAGAACTGGACATGGAACAACAGACTGGTTCCAAATAGGTAAAGGAGTACGTCAAGGCTGTATATTGTCACCTTGTTTATTTAACTTATATGCAGAGTACATCATGAGAAATGCTGGGCTGGATGAAGCAGAGCTGAAATCAAGATTGCTGGGAGAAATATCAACAACCTCAGATACACAGATGACACCACCCTTATGGCAGAAGGTGAGGAAGAACTAAAGAGCCTCTTGATGAAAGTGAAAGAGGCGAGTGAAAAAGTTGGCTTAAAACTCAACATTAGAAAATGAAGATCATGGCATCCGGTCCCTTCACTTCATGGCAAATAGATGGGGAAACAATGGAAACAGTGACAGGCTTTATTTTGGGGGGCTCCAAAATCACTGCAGATGGTGACTGCAGCCATGAAATTAAAAGATGCTTGCTCCTTGGAAGAAAAGTTATGACTTACCTAGACAGTATATTAAAAGCAGAGACATTACATTGCCAACAAAGGTCCATCTAGTCAAAGCTATCATTTTTCCAGTGGTCATGTATGGATGTGAGAGTTGGACTATAAAGAGAGCTGAGTGCTGAAGAATTGATGCTTTTGAACTGTGGTGTTGGAGAAGACTCTTTTTTTTCTTTTTTTAAACATGTATATCATTTTATTTTTTTTAATGTTTCAAATTTTTTTTAAGTTAGTTTATTTATCTATTTTTTAACTTGACAATATTGTATTTGTTTTGCCATACATTGACATGAATCCACCGTGGGTATACGTGTGTTCCCCTTCTAGAAGCTCCCTCCCTCCCCATCCCATCCCTCTGGGTCATCCCAGTGCACCAGCCCCAAGCACCATGTATCTTGCGTCGAACCTGGACTGGCGATTCGTTTCACATATGATAATTTACATGCTTCAATGCCATTCTCCCATATCATCCCACCCTCGCCCTCTCCCATAGAGTCCATAATACTGTTCTATTTATCTGTGTCTCTTTTGATGTCTTGCATACAGGGTTATCTTTACCGATTGACTAAATACCATATATATGTGTTAGTATACTGTATTTGTGTTTTTCTTTCTGGCTTACTTCACTCTGTATAATAGGCTCCAGTTTCATTCACCCCATTAGAACTGATTCGAATGTATTCTTTTTAATGGCTGAGTAATATTCCATTGTGTATATGTACCACAGCTTCCTTATCCATTCGTCTGCTGATGGGCATCTAGGCTGCTTCTATGTCCTGGCTATTATAAACAGTGCTGTGATGAACATTGGGGTACATGTGTCTCTTTCAACTCTGGTTTCCTCAGTGTGTATGCCCAGCAGTGGGATTGCTGGGTCATATGTCAGTTCTATTTCCAGTTTCTTGAGGAATCTCCACACTGTTCTCCATAGTGGCTGTACTAGTTTGCATTCCCGCCAACAGTGTAAGAGGGTTCCCTTTTCTCCACACCCTCTCCAGCATTTATTGCTTGTAATCTTTTCAATAGCAGCCATTCTGACGGGCGTGAAATGGTACCTCATTGTGGTTTTGATTTGCATTTCTCTGATAATGAGTGATGTTGAGCATCTTTTCATGTGTTTGTTAACCATCTATATGTCTTCTTTGGAAAAGTGTCTGTTTAGTTCTTTGGCCCACTTTTTGATTGGGTTGTTTATTTTTCTGGAATTGAGCTGCAGGATTTGGAGAAGACTCTTGAGGGTCCCTTGGACTGCAAGGAGATCCAGCCAGTCCATCCCAAAGGAGATCAGTTTTTCATTGGAAGGGTGTTCATTGGAAGGACTGATGCTGAAGCTGAAACTCCAATACTTTGGCCATCTGATGCGAAAAGCTGACTCATTTGAAAAGATCTTGATGCTGGGAAAGATTGAGGGCAGGACAAGAAGGGGACAACAGAGGATGAGATGGTTGGATGGCATCACTGACTCAAGGGACATGAGTTTGGGTAAACTCTGGGAGTTGGTGATGGACAGGGAGGCCTGGCGTGCTGCGGTTCATGGGGTTGCAAAGAGTTGGACATGACTGAGCCACTGAACTGAACTGGGAGTTGGTGATGGACAGAGAAGCCTGACGTGCTGCAGTGCATGGGGTCACAAAGTTCAGACCAGACTGAGTGATTGAACTGAACTGAAATGTATAAAAACTGGATCATCAGAATCACATGATATCTGAGGGAAATCTATACTATGAATTATATACAAAACCTTTCACACTTATACGTCATACCTATACACGATATGTTCGACTCTTTGGACTGTAACCTGCCAGGCTCCTCTGTCCATGGGATTTCAGGCAAGAAAACTGGAGCACTGCCATGCCCTCCTTCAGGGGATCTTCCTGACCCAGGGATCAAACCTGTGTCTCTTGCATTGCAGGCAGATTCTTTACCTGCTGAGCCATTTTGAGAGTCCCTTGGACAGCAAGATTAAACTAGTCAGTTCTAAAGGAAATCAACCCTGGATATTCATTGGAAGGACTGATGCTGAAGCTGGAACTCCAATACTTTGGCCACCTGATGCGAAGACCAACTCATTGGTATAGACCCTGATTCTGGGAAAGATTGAAGGCAGGAGGGGAGGGAGTAGACAGAGGATAAGATGGTTGGATGACATCACCAATTCAACAGACATGAGTTTGAGCACACTCAGGGAGATAGTGAAGACAGGGAAGCCTGTTATGCTGCAGTCTATTGGGTCATAAAGAGTCAGACATGACTGAGTGACTGAAAAATAACATACATAATAACCCAACTATAACTGATAAGCTTTGAGATGTAAGAGAAAATATTAATCTATGAAATGAGATCATGATGCTATGAAAGGAGCACTAAACAAATAAAAAAGTTCATGGAAGTTCAAAAAAGATGGGGAGAAAAAAGTTTTAAAAATTCAGTAGAAATCTTGGAGGATAAAGATGAGGAGGTTTCCTGGACGGTTACATTTATAAGAGAAAGAGGTGGAAAATAAAAAAACTAGAGGTCTACCTCACAAAGTTCAAACTGTAATTACTAGGAGTTCTATGGAACAAAGAGAAAGGAAAAAAGAAGACACTATCAAAGAAATAATAAGAGAAAAATTCCAAATACTAAGGTCATGGCTTAGTAGATTAAAAAGACTCATCCTGCACAATGAATGTAAAAAGATTCACATTCAGGCAAATCTCCATGAAGTTTTAGAACACTGGTTAAAGAGAATAGTCTCTAAGCTATCAGAAGTAAAACCAAGATTGAAGAAATTGAGACCCAGGAAACAGAAGAACTGCATACAGGAAAGTGGTGAGAGAAAGTTTCAGGATAATAATTGTGCAGATGGCAACTGATCCATGTTGGAAGAGGAAAAGAAGAGGCTTCATTGGGACATCTCCAAGAAAATAAAATGAACTTACAGAGCAGCTAATGTGTTTGCAGTATTTAGAAGAGTTTTAAAATTCTGTCAGTGAAAGTTTGTGGCTGAATGAATAACAAGTACATAGAAAACTGGGCTTCCCTTGTGGCTTAGCTGGTGAAGAATCACCTGCAATGCAGGAGACCTGGGTTCAATCCCTAGGTTGGGAAGATCTCCTGGAGAAGGGAAAGGCTACCCACTCCAGTATTCTGGCCTGGAGAATTCCATGGACTGTACAGTCCATGGGGTCACAGAGTTGGACAAGACTGAGTGACTTGCACTTTTCACTTTCACATAGAAAACTAAGAAAACTTTTTAAAAAAGACAATGATTAATCTCAGTGAAACAAAACAGAAAGTAATCACATCATAGCATATGGTTCAGCTGTTATGATATTTACATATATATTCAAAGGTAAATATTGAACACTGATTTAAGCAAAATTATGACACAACCAAAGTAGGATGAGAGGAAAATGAAGCGGGAAGACACATAGGACAAATCATAGGACGGCTCACAAGAGCCAAAATGTGGAAACAACCTAAGTGTCTGTTGACAGATGAATGGATAAAGAAAATGTGGCATATAGACCTCGTGAAATATTATTCAGCCTTAAAAAATAAGGAAATCCTGCCATTTGTGACAACGTGGATGAACCTGGAAGACATTATACTATGTGAAATAAGTTAGTTACATAAGGACAAATGCTGCGTGATTCCACGTGTAAGAGGCATCTAAAATAGCCAGATTTGTCCAAGCAGAGAATAAACAGTGGTTGACAGGGTCTGGAAGGGGGGGTATATGTGGAATTGCTGTTTAACAATTATAAGGTTTCAGTCATTCAAGATGAAAAAGTTCTAGATAACTGAACTGCTGTACAACATTGTGCTTATAGTTAACAATAGTATACTGTACCCTTGAAAATTTGTTAAGAGAGAAGATCTCATGTTGTGTGTTCCTGAATGTGTACATGTGTGTTAACTCACTTCAGTCATGTCTGACTCTTTGTGACCCCATGGACTGTAGCCCGCCAGGCTCCTCTGTCCATGGAATTCTCCAGGCAAGAATACTGCAATGGGTTGCCATGTGTGCATTGGCAGGTGGGTTCTTTACCACTAGCGCCACCTGGGAAGACCTTGTGTGTTCTTACCACAATTTAAAAACTGACTGGAAAAACAGGTCATTATTAAGAATAGTGTCAAATGCTTTAAACAATGGAAGGAAGTCTTATCATTACTAATTTTCTCTGACTTATGTATCAATGTTTATTTGTCTGTCTCACTGATGGCATACCACTTCGCCTCCTCTATGTGGCCTGTGTAGACCAGTAATCCAGGTAACCAGTATCTATGGTTTTGAAACACAGAAAAGTCTGACCCTTGAAGTTGCCTTAAAAATAAGCTGACGAGGTTCCGGCCTCCTCAGAATTCCCTGAATATAAATTCCAGAAGACAGAAACTGCAGACAGAATGGAAAGAGTTTGCTTAGGATGATTTTGACAAGTCTGAAAATATCACATTTTGCTACAAGTCAAAAAAACTAAAATTTTTAAAAAAAGAAAGAAAAAGAGAGGACAGGAACAGAAGCAAGTCCTCTTTTTCCTTCTTATGAAGTCAATGTACTGTGCTGGGCTTAGTTGCTCAGTTGTGTCCAACTCTTTGCAACCCCATGGACTGTAGCCCACCAGGCCCCTCTGTCCATGGGGATTCTCCAGGCAAGAATACTGGAGTGGGTGGCCATGCCCTCCTCTAGGGGATCTTCCCAACCCAGGGATCAAACCCAGGTCTCCCACATTGCAAGCAGATTCTTTACCATCTGAGCCACCAGGGAAGCTCAAGGATACTGGAGTGGGTAGCCTTAGCCTATCCCTTCTTCAGAGGATCTTCCCAACCCGGGAATTGAACTGATGTCTCCTGCATTGCAGGCAGAGTCTTTACCAGCTGAGCTACCAGGGAAGCCCTATGAAGTCAATATGTAAGTCTAAAATTGAAAAATATAAAGTAGTAGTATAGGAGTACTTTTTATAAATAGGATATATTCTAAGTGAGTGGAGGAATAAAGTTGGTTAGTCATCTATAGAAAGATTTTTCTTTCAATAGGAGGAATAAAGAAGGGCTTCATGTAGGAGATGTTTTTGTTAAATTTCTTTTGGTTGCAAGAAACAGAATCTAACCTGACTGGCCAAAGTTAAAAAAGTGTTGGGGGTGGTGGTGCTGTTTTTACTATATAAGGATACAATGGTAGTTCTTGGAATTTAACTGTGGAAAGTACAGCTGAGCCTAATGAGAAAATGGAACCAGGAATCTGGAGCCAAATAGAACAGAGGTTACTATATCTAGCCCATCAGCATCAAGTTTCAAAATCTCTGCTTTTCTTTGTGTACCTACCTTCATTTCTATTTATGGAATGACTTTCTCTACTTTTGAGCATGGTTACTGCAGAAAGACATCCTCAGCCTTAAAGGCCACAACATCCAGGCCCAAGATGGACCACTGGAGACTCACTAAAACTTCTGAATCCCAGTTCCAAACATTAGAAGTAGGGATGTGTCTCAGCTTTGGTCAGATGTCAATTCTGGTCATATTAACAGTGGTAAGAGTAGAGAGGTTGCATACAACAAGCAAAGCAGCAGGAGCCACTACTGTGGGCAGAGAGTGAAAGGAACTCAAAGAAGGAGGGGCATAAGCTAGGCAGAAACCTAACAGGCGAACACCATAAATTTTTAGGATAGACATGTTTTAGGCAAAAGAGATATGAGAAAAGAGTTCCAGGCAGAGGGAAGAACTGAAGCAAAGCAAAGAAGTACAGTCCTGTCTGGATACCAATACATGGGTTCATGGTTCTGCTTAGCCAGCAGGAAGAAGTGAGGAAATGCAGTGTAAAATAAGTTTGGAAACATAGATTCTTTGACCTCTAGGCCTAATCCTGCTCTCCATTTTTGCCCCCCCCCCCCATTTGAAGTAGCTAGGGTCCTGTTTGTCCTTTCCTGATGGTTGCTATGTTCTGTGCTGGTAGATTGTTTACAGGATTTGAAAACCAACCTGTTCAGACCTGTCTGCAAAAGCTTATGGAGGTAAAGAAGTGGGAAGTTTGTATGAACACCCAGGTTACCTCCTGTTAAGACTGTACAAGGGAACATTTAATATCCTAACTCCTCAAACTGGTTTCATAATTATTTTCCAACTGGAGTTCTACCCAAATTTATACTTAAGAAGCATTTAAAGTACTTGTGAAGGAAAAAGTGATTTTTCAAGTATCTAGTATAATATCTAATCCTGAATGCCATTGCTTGACAGAAAAAATAATTTTATAAGAGAGAAGAAAATTGCCTGGTAAAATTTACCTGAGTAAAAATATGTATAATATTCTTTAACATAACAAATAAAATGGGAAAAGATATCTGAAGATAAATTTTTGAAAAGATTAAAAGATGCTAATAACAATATTAAAAAGAAAATAATCTATGCTGCTTCAAAAATTAAATAGATGTAAGTAAGCTAAGAACCTCTTAGAAGAAATGGAATAGCCATCATAGTCAACAAAAGAGTCTGAAATGCAGTACTTGGATGCAATTTCAAAAATGACAGGATGATCTCTGTTTGTTTCCAAGGCAAACCATTCAATATCACAGTAATCCAAGCCTATGCCCCGACCAGTAATGCTGAAGAAGCTGAAGTTGAACGGTTCTATGAAGACCTATAAGACCTTTTAGAACTAACACCCAAAAAAGATGTCCTCTTCAGTATAGGGGATTGGAATGCAAAAGCAGGAGTTCAAGAGATACCTGGAGTAACTGGCAAATTTGGCCTTGGAGTACAAAATGAAACAGGGCAAATGCTAACAAAGTTTTGCCAAGAGAACACACTGATCATAGCAAACACCCTCTTCCAACAATACAAGAGAAAGCTCTACACACGAACATCACCAGATGGTCAACATAGAAATCAGATTGATTATCTTCTTTGTAGCCAAAGATGGAGAAACTCTATGCAATCAGCAAAAACAAGACCAGGAGCTGACTGTGGCTCAGATCATGAACTCCTTATTGCCAAATTCAGACTTAAATTGAAAAAAGTAGGGAAAACCACTAGACCATTCAGGTATGACCTAAATCAAATCCCTTACGATTATACAGTGGAAGTGAGAAATAGATTCAAGGGATTAGATCTGATAGACAGAGCACCTGAAGAACTATGGATAGAGGTTTGTGACACTGTACAAGAGGCAGGGATCAAGAGCATCCCCAGGAAAAAGAAATACAAAAAGGCAAAACGGTTGTCTGACGAGGCCTTACAAATAGCTGAGAAAAGAAGAGAAGCTAAAGGCAAAGGAGAAAAGGAAAGATACACCCATTTGAATGCAGAGTTCCAAAGAATAGCAAGGAGAGATAAGAAAGCCTTCCTCAGCAATCAATGCAAAGAAATAGAGGAAAACAATAGAATGGGAAAGACTAGAGATCGCTTCAAGAAAATTAGAGCAACCAAGGCAACATTTCATGCAAAGATAAGCACAAGAAAGGACAGAACTGGTAAGGACTTAACAAAAGCAGAAGATATTAAGAAGAGGTGGCAAGAATACACAGAAGAACTATACAAAAAAGATCTTCATGATGCAGATAACCATGATGGTGTGATCACTCACCTAGAGCCAGACATCCTGAAATGTGAAGTCAAGTGGGCCTTAGGAAGCATCACTACAAACAAAGCTAGTGGAGGTGATGGAATTCCAGTTGAGCTATTTCAAATGCTAAAAGATGATGCTGTGAAAGTGCTGCACTCCCTATGCCAGCGAATCTGGAAAACTCAGCAGTGGCCACAGGACTGGAAAAGGTCACTTTTCATTCCAATCCCAAAGAAAGGCAATGCCAAAGAATGTTCAAACTACTGCACAACTGCAGTCATCTCACACACTGGCAAAGCAATGCTCAAAATTCTCCAAACTAGGCTTCAACAGTACATGAACCATGAACTTCCAGATGTTCAAGCTGGATTTAGAAAAGGCAGAGAAACCAGAGATCAAATTACCAACATCCACTGGATCATCGAGAAAGCAAGAGAATTCCAGAAAAAAATCTACTTTTTCTTTATTGACAAGCCAAAGCCTTTGACTGTGTGGATTACAACGAACTGGAAAATTCTTAAGAGACGGGAATACCAGACCATCTTACCTGCCTCCTGAGCAATCTGTATGCAGGTCAAGAAGCAACAGTTAGAACCAGACATGGAACAACAGACTGGTTTCAAATCGGGAAAGGAGTATGTCAAGGCTGTATATTGTCACCCTGCTTATTTAACTTTTATGCAGAGTACATCATGAGAAATCCTGGGCTAGATGAAGCACAAGATGAAATCAAGATTGCTGGGAGAAATATCAACAACCTTAGATGCACAGATGACACTATCCTTATGGCAGAAAGCAGAGACGAACTAAAGAGCCTCTTGATGAAAGTGAAAGAGGCGAGTGAAGAAGTTGGCTTAAAACTCAACATTCAGAAAATGAAGATCATGGGATCTGGTCCCTTCACTTCATGGCAAATAGATGGGAAAACAATGGAAACAATGAGATACTTTATTTTGGGGTGCTCAAAACTCACTGCAGATGGTGACTGCAGCCATGAAATTAAAAGATGCTTGCTCCTTGGAAGAAAAGTTATGACCTACCTAGACAGCATATTAAAAGCAGAGACATTACTTTGCCAACAAAGGTCTGTCTAGTCAAAACTATCATTTTTCCATTTGTCATGTATGGATGTGAGAGTTGTACTATAAAGAGAGCTGAGTGCCGAAGAACTGATGCTTTTGAACTGTGGTGTTGGAGAAGACTCTTGAGAGTCCCTTGGACTGCAAGGAGATCCAATCAGTCAATCCTAAAGGAAATCAGTCCTGAATATTCATAGGAAGGACTGATGCTGAAGCTGAAACTTCAATACTTTGGCCACCTGATGGGAAGACCCGACTCTTTGGAAAAAACCCTGATGGTGGCAAGATTGAAGGCGGGAGGAAAAGGGAGACAACAGAGAATGAGATGGTTGGATGGCATCACCAGTGCAATGGACATGAGTTTGAGTAGGCTCTAGGAGTTGGTGATGGACAGGGAAGCCTGATGTGCTGCAGTCCATGGGGTTGCAAAGAGTTGGACATGACTGAGCAACTGAACTGAACTGAACAGAAAGTAGGCTAGGAGCCCACTCCATGTGATACATTTGAGAACTCAGATAAAATGATTAGACCCCTAGAAAAAAAAGATGACATACTAAAATTTACTTAAGAAGAAATGGGAAATGTAAACAGTCACATGACCACAAAGGAAATTGAATCAGAAGTTAAAATCTTCCTTCAAAAAAAACAAGGTCTAGTCAGTGGAGCCAGTAACTTCAAGTAAATAGTCAAGGTCGAAATAACTTGGCAAACCGCTAAGGAAAAAAGTTCCATTCTCACACAGACAATCACTGTATGGAAAATTGGGGCTATCCTTAGGTCACTTTATCAGGTTACTGTAGCTTTGATACAAAATCCAATGAAGCATGAGAATAAAATTACAGCTCAGTCTTGCTCATAGACACAGGTACAAAAATGAGAATATTAGCAACATGATCCAGAAGTATGTATGTGTGTGTATCAAGATAATGCATTAGCTGGTTGATCCCAGGAGTGAAAGTTTGATTTCACATAAGAAATGAATAAATATATATCACTATATTAACTGAAGAGAAGAGAAAGAGTATAACCATCTCAAATAAATGATTATAGAAAAAGCAACTGATAGAATTCCACATCCTTTTCTGAATTAAACGAAAATAAACTAGAAATAAAAGACAACTTCATTAAACCAATAAATGATAGCTACAGAAAACCTATAGCTAGCATTATACTTAATTATGAAATATTTAAAGCTTTCCCTTTGTGGTTAGGAAAAAGACATGGTATCTGCTAGCTTTATTTGAATGATATTGTACTGGAGTCCTTAGTCAGTAGTCAGACAATAAAAAGTAATAAAAGGTATGAGAATTGGAAAGAAAGAAGCAAAACTGTTAACTTATGTTTGTGAATAGAAAACAAACATCTGTGTGTTAGAAATCCATATGAAGTTACAGATAAATTACTAAACTTAATGTGATAATTTGGCACAGTTATAAAATGTAAAACAGCATACAAAAATAAATTTCAACAGCATAAATGAAAATTTAAAAATATATCTATAGTAACATCAAAATTGCAAAACATCTAGAGTAAATATAACAAAATTATTCAAGAACTTTATGAAGAAAATTATAAAACTCTACTGAAAGGTGAAGAAAGTCTAGTAAACATAGATATATACATCATTTATATGGATGAAAGGCTTGATATCACAGAAATATTAATTATTCTCAAACTGATTGGTGATTTCAATGATATTCCTGTTAAAATCCCAAAAGTCACTTTGTTGTACTTGACAAGTTGATTTTCAAGTTTATATGAAAGAGCAAAGGGCCGTGAAGAGAAAGAAGAAAAGGAACTTATTTTATCACATAGTTAGAATTAGTATAAAGCCATGATAATTAAGACAGAGGGTCTTGTTATGGAACAGTCAAATGAGACAGAATAGAAACTTTAAAAACAAGTCTACTCATATATGGATCTTTGATATATGACAGAAAGTGTGTAGCAGGTCATTCGAGAAAGAATGTACTTCTCAATCAATTATCTTGGCACACTTGAGTATTAACATGTGAAAAAATAAAATTCTATCCCTCTCATACACTATATTGAAAAACCAGTTCCATTACACCAGTCTTAGAAAGGCAAACTTAACAACAGAGGAGAGTGCTTTTATGACCTCCAAATGGGGAAAGATTTCTTCAGACACACAAACCATAAAGGAAAACTTAAATTCTATTGTTTCATTCAAAACACATAAAAATAATTACAAGAAAATGCACAAACTGGGAAAAAGATTTTTTCACACACAAAACCGAAAAAGGATTGATTGATCTCCAAAATATATTTTAAAAATAAGAACCTAGACAAAAAAACCTGTCTTACAAATCAGTTGACAAGAAAGCAAACAATTCAAAAAAATAAGGGCAACATTTTGAACAAGAACTTCAGAGATGAATAGTCTTAAATGGAAATAAACATAGGAAAAGATGCTCAACTTCATTAGAAATG
This sequence comes from Giraffa tippelskirchi, assembly GCF_054371585.1. Taxonomy (NCBI): domain Eukaryota; kingdom Metazoa; phylum Chordata; class Mammalia; order Artiodactyla; family Giraffidae; genus Giraffa; species Giraffa tippelskirchi. The sequence continues at coordinate 60,559,254 of NC_137284.1, read as the reverse complement.
ATGAAGTATAAATTCTAACTACAGCGAGATAAATTTCACACCCACAATGGAAATTAAAGTCTGGCAACATTACATGCTTGTGAGGGTGTGGGAAAAAAGATGGATTTTATACAGCTGATAGAAGTGTAGCAACCACTTTGAACACAAATTTATTTTCTAGTAAAATTGAAAATGTGCATACCCCATGATTCAGGAATTCTATTCCTGAAAATCCATGTACATATGCACCAAGAGAAATACCCCCAAATGTATCTGGTAGTACTATTTATTATTTCAACAAATTCTGAGCAACCCAAATGCCTATTAACAATAGAATAATAAGTTGTGTGTTACTGGAATGAACTACTATGGACTAGAAATTTAATGAATTTTGGCTATATAAACAACATGAATTTTTTAAAAAATGATAAAAATATATTGCATGATTCCATTCATTTAAAGTCAATATGCTATTTAGAGATTCAAGGAAAAAGTAATTTATTTTGAAAAGAAATCAAATTATAAACACAAAATTTTGGACCATTGTTATTTGAGAAAGGAAAATGGGACACAGAAGAGAAAGAAACATACAAGAAACTCCAACATTCTTGGTCATGTTCTGTTTTTTGCCTGGACAGTGGGTAAGTAGATTTTCACTGTCTTTGTGCTTTACATCTTACACATATTTCATAAATATTTTTGTATTTATGGAACATCAAAGTTTTAAAATTCTTAAAAATTGTTTTTAATATGTCAAGCACAATAACAGCTTTTCAACACTCTACAGTAGCACCATCTGAGAGTCAGTGCCCTGGTCCAAGGATTCAAGCAGCCCAGGCCAGTGACAGCAAAATCTCAAATGCAGAAATGGATGCATTGAACCATTTTACCCTGTCACACCCAGACACCCCAACTAATTGCTCTTGTTCCAATTCTTATTTTGCCAACCCATCTCCCAATTACAAATTTAACATCCCACATAGATTTGCCCACAGGGAGAGAGGGTACTGATCAACAAACATGAGTCACTGGAGAGCTTGATAGTTCCATTCCTCACTGTAATTTAAAGCTGACATTCTGGCTGATATTTCAAGTTCTGTGAGCATCCTCAGGGACAATCTATGCCTGTTGAAAGATGGGAAGATGAATTATTCTAAGAACAAGTGGAGGGGGAAGCTAAGAAGGAGGCAGAGAAACAGAAGGAGAAAGAAGGTGCTGTCCAAGCCAAGTTTCAGATGCAATAACAAGAGACTTTATCATAGGGGCACTTAAACTGGTTGCAGGCTGAAATTTTTGTGTTTACAAAACAAGTATATACCTTGAAAAGTAGTAAGTGCCATTGTGGAACATAGCATCCTGTAGTGGAAAGAGAAAAGTTTTCAGAGTCAAATTTGACTCCCACATTATTAGGACTCCTCACTCATGATGACTCTGAGTCTCCGTATATTCACCTGTAAACAGAGTCAACAATATTGGTGGTGATTAAAGACAATATATTATAGCTTTTCTCAAAGGAAGGCAGCCTGGTAAAATGAAGGTGCCTCAGTTTTGATCCCAGACCCCAGCCTGATTCCAGCTCCACCACTTTCTGGTAATATGGTTTCCAAGACTCATTTTTCTCATCAATAAAATGGAGTAATGAGACCTACCTTGGGGATAAGACAGTAGCAATAAGTCATGAGACTTAGAGATAACAAGCCCAATATTGACACTTTATAATTATTCATCAGAGCTTATATGATATTATTGTTTCTGGATGTTGATTTGCTATTTTAAAAAGCAAAATCAGAGATGGTCTGACAGAGAGAGAGAGCCAGAGAGACTCTGGGCACAAAGAGTTACAGTAGTTACAGTGATAGAACATCAACATGAGCTCAGAGAAGGAGCAACAGTCAATAGCTACCTGGGGCTGGCTATGGTAGAGTAAGGAGGGAGTGGGCATCAGTGACTCAGACATGGAGACTTCTACCCAAGGACACATCTCTACTCATTGGAAAGAAGGGTAGGAAGAAGCAGTACTGCCAGTCAGTCCCAGAGAAAACTGAGCAGCAGATGGGTCATCAGAATAAAAACTCACCCAGATGTAGCTGGGAGTCACATAAGATCAAGACTTAGACGGTAGCCTAAGTCAAAAGACTGGGGCCAAAGTCAAAGCATTAATCACAGATTCAAAGCAAGAGGCCACAAGGTCGCTGTAAGGCTGATAGATGCAGAGGTGGCTTTGGCTCCTTAAATGTTCCAATCAGGCTAATGTTATCATTTTCTCCTCTGAGAAAGGAATGTTCAGGAACTCTTGGCTGACCTGGAGTACAATGTCTGGGGAATTCATGCTGGCAAGGGGATAGGACGTGGCTTAACTTGGGGCTACGGTGCATAGAGCAGAAGAAGCAGCTCAGAGTGGCAGCAGGCCAACCAGCCACACCATCCAGAATAGGGCCAGGCAGAGTCCTAGGCATCAGGATGGGAATCAGGTTTCAGAAACCATGCTAGCAAAGATTTCTACAAACAGCACTTCATAGGACGCGGGGGCTCGAGAAATAACCTGTGGATAGGAACAAGCAAAGTCACAGAATTTGTTTGACACCACTGTGCAAATGTCTACAAGTCCTAGTTACAAAGTTGAGGGGACTTCACCTGCAAGGAGCCAAGCACACCCTATTTTCAGAATGGCAGGAATTGGCAATAAGGGCCCACAGTGGAGTGGATGTCCATGGCCTGCCCCAATCCCAAACTCATATTCTTTAGCTTGAACCAGTTCTCTGCTAGTTCTTAGGGAAGACAGAACAAAATGTTATTTATGGAGATGCCTGCCCCCGAGTTCCCAGCTATGCCGGATGCAAGTTTGGTCTTTGAAGAATAAAAATTCAATTTCCTGAAAGAACTCTGTACAAGAGTGTGTCATTTCAAAGCACTATGAAGAGTTCTATAAGTATTGTTGACTTGGAAAGTCATTTTGAAGGGAATACAATCGTATTTCTTGAATGGGAAATGAATCCAATTTCAGAATAACTTTCAAGATTGTTTTTATTCCCTAGTTTCCTCTCACTGAGGACCTTAGAAATATTCTAATACGGTAACTATTCACTTGCAGTTGCTTAGATTTTCTCTATTGCTTTAATTTCAGTACATTCATTGTGATTTCAACTGCAGTGCTTTGATTTTATGCTTGGTAGGATGGTAGTTCTTTCCTCTGTCATTTGTAATCACTTTACTTAATCATTAGCACTGCCAAAAGAAAAAAAATATCACCTGGATGCTTTTGAGCACTAATAACAAAAGTCTGCTTTTTCCAAACACCCTTTAACTTGAAAAGAAATAAATCCCCTCAAATTCTACCTCCCACACAAGGGGGTTTATTCCATCTCAAGTTAGAATGGGGAGCAAACTCTTGGGGAAATAATTGGATTTTCTAATCCAAATGTAAAAGGTTTAATGTCTTAGTGTACAATTCAAGACTTTTAACAGTTCTGTTCTGTGGTTCTCCTATTCACCTTTTCTTTTACCTGGCTAAATATTCAATTCATTCTAAAATATCTATTTATTTTACCAAATATGACATCTCTAAGCCATAATATTTGTAAGTAAAATCATCATAATTGCAAATTCTGGTATTTGTTTCTCTCTAGTACTTTGCAGGGAAAATCCTTACGTCCTTCCTTTGTTCTCTCTTGGACCTAAGTTTAAATATTCTTCCATTAAAAAACTTATTTCCACCAGCCTCAGTCTCTGTGGCCATCCAAAATCCTGAAATTTCTCTGGAATACTCCTTCAATTTCAAACTTAAACCAGCTCCAAGCCTATTTTAAGGAATTGGACTTCTGTTTATATATGAAGAAAATAAAATTGCCTTTAAAAAATAAAAGTAAACACACTGGAGCTGTGTTCTGCATGAGCAGCAGGATGTATCACTTTTATTTGGGAAGACTTGTTTCTGGGTCTTATTGTTATTCTATTGAAAAGCTGCCTGTGGGCTGGTCTGATAGAAAGAAACTGAGAAAAAGCAAGAGCTAAATTGGGTTGCATAATAATGTTACAGGGCTTCTTGAATTGTCCTTGGCAACTAGAGGGGAAGGAAGTATTAGGGACACCAGGAAAGTGAGGAAAAGGGAAGATGGGAAATTGCAGACCCCAGCAACCTGAGGCATTTGCAGGTGGGGAAAGAGCAAAGGGCTCCGATGGATTCCTCTCAGTAGGGACTGGCTGAGTTCATTAGGCTTAGCGAAGTCAGCCATTCAGTTAGCTTCCTCATCTGTACTGGAATCCTTTTATTATCCCCAAATCTTCATTAAAATACTGTGACAACACCAGCCATGTGGTGGAGCTGCCTTGAGGAATGGAGGAGAAGGTGGAGTCTGCATATCAGACGCAAAGATGAAGAAAGAAGAAGCCAGGCAACAAGGGTAACCAAACATGGATGGGTGACTAAGGCAAGGCAGGAGGAAGGAAGTCTGAAGGACGGACGACAATCATCACCCGGAAGAATGTACACTTCTCCTGTCCCAGGAGCCTCACGAGTGCAAAAGAAGGAGGTGAACTTCTCAAAGCTACATGGCAAGAGTGTGCAGCTGAAATAAGACTTGTACACAGAACACCTGAAGACTCAGAGATCTATGAATTCTGCCTAACACATGCATGCATGCATGCTAAGTCTCTTCAGTCATGTCCGACTCTGTGCAACCCCATGACAGCAGCCCACCAGGCTCTGCTGTCCACGAAGTTCTCTAGGCAAGAATACTGGAGTAGGATGCCATTTCCTTCTCCACTGTCTAACACAAAAATCTCTTTTTCTCTCCTTTAAAAAGTCGATATCATGTCTCCTGATGACATTCTTGTAGAAAGCACTCATTGCCATGCTTCTGATGGTCTACTCTCTTCAATCAAAAGCAAACTAATTCAAATGACCTTGTTATTCTCTGCCAATCCAACCCATGAAAGACTTTTTTGGACACTGACAAAATTTGTTCTGTTTTACACTTGTGAAAGTGAAATTGCTAGTTGCTCAGGCATATCTGACTCTTCGTGACCCCATGGACTGTAGCCTGCCAGGCTCCTCCACCCATGGGATTCTCCAGGCAAGGATACTGGAGTGGGTTTCATTCCCTTCTCCAGGGGATCTTCCTGACTCAGGGATCGAATCTGAGTCTCCCACATTGCAGGCAGATTCTTTACCATCTGAGCCACCAGAGATGCCCCAAACACAAGGTGGTTTACTCCTTGTGGTAATATCTAAACATTCCTGTGAAAGGGAGAATTCTGAGCTGAATCATGTCAATTTCTGGCTTCTCCATTTGCCAATGTCTTCCTTCCCATTATTCCTTTCAAAGATGGAAGCAAGGAGACAAAGTCATGACTATCAAAATCCAGATGACATAACATGAGGATGAACTTAAGATCTGCCATAATTCCCACCTCTCAGATGTTGGGTTCTTTGCTGATAACATCCAGAATCGGCTTCCAGATTCTTCTCAATACCAGACTTGTGGCAGCCACCATGAGTGAGTCAGAGCTGGCAGGTGGGATGTAGTGGATTCCCCCTGCACCCCGTCTCTTCCTCTCAGCTCACCTTTTATGACAGACATTGCTGCAGCCCGTGCCTCTGCTCACAGGCATTTCCTGACTGCACCTCACATTAGCTTCACCACTCATCTGTTACTTTCTCACCTCTGGCTTTTCTGCCACCACCCTGAAGGACCCGTAGGGTATCTGTCACATTCCCTCACGTGTGCAGCCTGGAAACACAGGGGGAGTTAAGTTAAGGCTCACAGGGCAACTCTTGACCAATGAGAATGCAAGGCAATGGATGAGCATAAGTGCTCCCTTTTCCAGCCTCTCAGTGGTCCATTCTGATGCACAGTTTACACTGCTTGTCAGAGTCCCACTGCCCGCAGCAGTGACCAACTCAAGAATGCACCCTTCAGCTAGCTCTCCCACTTCCCTTCTTTATTCTCCACTGTGCTTTGCTCTTGTTTCTTGGGGCCACTTCCCAAAATGAACTACCTACATCGCCCTTGTTTTTTGAGGAGAAAACCATGCTAAGCAAACTATACCTTCGCTATTGAAACAACAATAAGTTTCATACATAAAATAATTTGATATTTATTTTGTTATTTTTCTTTTATAGTTTCTCCCTCAAGAAGCTCAGAAAGGATTTAAACACATGGTATGACAAATTGTCCTTTACACCTCTTCATTGCCTGACATAAAATATTGTCACGTGGATTACTTTAGGCTTCCCTGATAGCTCAGTTGGTAAAGAATCCACCTACAAGGCAGGAATTTGTTTAATTTGTATTAAAAATAATCTATGTTTGAAATATTTGCACTTGGTTCTGTCTCTGACGATTAAAAGTAAACAGAATTTTCTCTTTTAATTTTACTTTAGATCTGGCTTAACATTTATTCCTATATAGTATGCTGACTTTTTTTTTATACTTGGCATTTGTTTTTATGGATTATATGAGATGGTTTTGCTAGAACCTGATGCTAAGTTTACCAGAATTGCCCCTGCCCTCCTGAAAATTCTGGCTGTTAACCCATGTCCTGTCCTCATTATGTTTTAAATCAAAAGAGAAGATCTGAGATGACTCAGGACAATCAAGACTTGGGATTTGTTCTTTAATTTTTCCTTTTTATAAGGATACCAGTCATATTGGATTAGGGCTTCCCTGGTGGCTCAGCTGGTAAAGAATCTACCTGCCAATGCAGGAAATTCGAGAGATGCAGGTTCTGTCTCTGGGATGGGAAGATCCCCTGGAGAAGGGAATGGCAACCCACTCCAGTGTTCTTGCCATGGACAGAGGAGCCTGATGGGCTACAGTCTATGTGGTCACAAAGAGTCGGACAGAACTGAGTGATTGAGCACATGCACACACCCACACACATAGACATACTGGATTAGGTTTCACCCTAAAGGCCTCCTTTAGCTTGATTATCTCTTTAAAGACTGTATCTTCAAATAAGGTCACATTCTGAAGTAACAGGGAGGTCAGGACTTTCACAGATGAATTTAAGGAGGACACAGTTCAACTTACAATGGTCAGATTCTCAAAATGAGGCTTCATAACTGCACACAAAGCTCTGAAATTCTGATCTGCGTTTCACCCACTTCTTAAAAATGGAAACATTTCTTCCCCTTCCTGCCCCAGCTCCTAAGGGAGTATCCTGGCTTGGGAAGTCACTGTTATCAATGAGAATGTGTGATATTTTTCAGGGGCTATTTGGGCAAAGCAGGAACCACTGGTCTTGGGTAATGTTTTAATAACATAGATAATAAATATTTTATATGATATTAAAGTGAGCTTTGCCTCCTATATATCAACTACATGTAGATGAATAGCTGAAGATAATTTTCTTTATGGCTTCAGAACAAAGTGGAAAATTTATATGCAACGGCCATGGGATGGATTTATTTCCAAAAAAATGACATTCTCTGCAGTTTCAATTTTGTGCAAAGAATTCTAAGGGTTTCAATATGCTACTCAACAGAGCCGTGCTTATTTGTGCTGCAGTGAAGGGACCAGTTGTGAATTCTGGCTTAGTTTGCAATCTAAAAGGATTTAAGGAAAAGTGGTGTTTTAGCTGTAAGTCTTAAAACTTAACCATATTCTGAAATTAGATCAAACATAAATTGACATGAGACATAAGACATAAATTAAGCTTTCTACAGACTATATATGGATCCAGACTCAAAAGTTGATGTTAAATTGAGACCATTTCACCAAGATTCTAGTGTACATTTTTAATGACTTGGCCATGAGTAATTATCTTATTAAGTAGTACTGGGACCTTTCACAAACAGCTCGGATGTCAGTAGGGGTCCTAAATGCCCATGTTCATCTGTGTTCTTCCCATATCAATTTAATGGAAACCCAGATTCAGAATTCAACCCCTTCCCAGAACTCCACAGGAATACCCATGATCTCAAGTATATATCTGGATATTTTACATACATTGAACATCCAGGGATTACCAGGAGCTCTGAGCACAGTATTCTTCCAGTTCCTTTCTCCCTACTCTCTTTTCTTGCTTTCTCCTTTTTATGTTTTCTCCACCCTCCACCCCTCCCTCAGCCATACCATCCTTTCAGTAAAAATGCCAATTCCTCTTCTCAGTTCATGCAGAGGATGAATTACAGTGTATCAGATTATTATCTCAAGTAAACAGTAGTGCTTTCCCTATTAACAAATAGGAAAACAAACTTCTCTCTATTTCATTACACACTGACCATGGGTAACTTACTTCACCTCTATAAATCTAAAGACCTACAGTGAAAATCCCGATAAAATGATTTTGGATATAACAAGATTGCCCTGTCTTAATCAGAAAAAGCTGAAGTTTATTTTGGTGGGAGGGGGAAAAAAGTGACATCAGAAGTGGAAAGAGTAAACAATCTCAAATTATTTGGGGAAAGGAAAACAGTCCTCTGAATCCTGAATGGGCCAGGGTTCAATTCTCTTGGCCCAAACTGGCCAGTTAAACAGGAAACTTCAAAATCCCAAGCTTCAGTAGGCCTTGGGTCGTGGGAATGACACACGTGGACCCTGGAACTTCCTGCATTTTATTTCTCATGAAGTAAAATGACTTTCTATTTTACACAACTAAATTTTTAGACTTCTCATATTATGAAGGGGTTTATATGAATATGGAATTTTTAAGCCTTATATATCTTACTAGACTCTCAAAATAACCACCCCATTTAACAGTAGAAAAGAAAAATTAAAAACAGATATCTCTGAAGAAGTAAGGGACTTAACCAATCAGTAACAAGAGCTGGGACTCCCACCAGTTCTTCAAATGGCAACTAGACTTATTCTTCCTGGACTGCATGCTTCCTTCCCCAGGAGACTTCATCAAGACCAGATAACAGAAATTTATTTTTCCTCCAAAACACTTATTTGGAATGATACTCAGTTAATTATTTCATGTTTTATGTGGCCTTTGTCCATATGTTTTAGAAACTTTGTAGGTTCATGCCTTCCTATTGGACCAACTGGTGGCATCCAATTGCACTCTGGGTCTAAAACAACCTGGCAATATGGTGAAGTCAATCAGACAAGCAATCATTTCAGTTAAGCAAATAGGATGAGTAATTCTGTTATAACTGCCCCATCTCCCCAGTGAAGTTTCATTCCCTACTGGTATAAAGAATTCTGCAGAAACATCAAGGTTGTGGGGCTTCCTTGGTGGTCCAGTGGCTAAGACTCTGTGCTCCCAATTCAGGGAGCACAGGTTTGACCTGTGACCCAAATTTGACCCCTTGTCAGGGAACTAGCCCCCATGTACCACAACTAAGACCCAGCACAGCCAAATAAATATAAGTAAATAAATATTTTTTAAAATAAAATCAAGGTTGAAAGAAAGAAAAAACTGGTTCTGTAGTGATTTACAGGGTAAGATGTGTAACAGCAATAATAGTAATAATAATAATAGTGAGAAGAAGAATAGCAAGAGATTCCATCTATTGAGTGCTTACTATATTCCAGGTACTGTGAAAAACACATCATAATTTAATCTTAATGAGAAACCATTTTATACATCTATTTTTGACCTTTTTTTTTTTTACTAGAAATAAATGTTGCATGGATGGTAAACTAGCTAACTTTTCCAAAATAAAATCTAGGCTTTGATGCCTACTACTTGATCAAATAAGTAGATGTGAACAATTATGACTAAAACTTCCAGCATTGCTGTCATGTAGAATAACAAGAACCACAAGAAATGACCATGATATCTAATTTAGTATTTGCTATTAAACAGATGTTGCAACATCTGCTTTCTCCATTCATCTGCCCTGCAGGTGTAAGTTAATATTTCCTAGGTACTGGCTATTTTTCACGACAGAAAATACTCATGTGCTTTATGGAAAAACCATGTCCAAAGCTAGGAACAAGTTTCACCATGATAATCTAGTGTTATTTGCCTATGTTTGTGGCATTGCTTTCTCTCTGCTCTCACAAATAACTTCAGCCTATCTTCTAGACAAGTAGAGACACTGGAACAGTTTAGGTCTTAAAGTTTCTGTAGCATAATTCTTTGATGACAATGTCCATATTTAATCCCCATACCATGTAGTCTGTTGGTATGATCAGAAAAAGGATTTGGAAATCAGAACAAAAATAGTGGCCATCAAGTGATACATGTTGACATTTTCATGATAGGCAGTCTGGGTTTGAATTTGCCTTCTGCCATTTATTAACTGCGTGACCTGAGTTGCTTACCTATCTTCTCTAAGCTTTAATTTGTCATCCTTAAAATGAAGATAAGAACAGCATCTCTCTTATGGGGTCAATGTGAGGCTTCAGGGAGATAAGGCACACAGATGTGTTAACATAGTGCCTGGCACATAATAAGAGCTTAGTAAGCACAACTTCTTATGATCACGCCTTCCTCTGCCACTTTGTGCAAATTTGGCCAAGTCATTCAACCTCTTTAACCTCTGATGCTATAAGGAAATAGATTAAACTAGATGTTCTCTAAAATCTTTTTCAGCTCTAATTTTCTATGAGTCAAAATCACTCTGTACATTCATAGGAGATATAGTTCAGTTGTTCAGTCGTGTCCAACTCTTTGTGACCCAATGGACTGCAGCATGCCAGGCTTCCCCATCCTTTACTATCTCCCAGAGTTTATTCAAACTCATGTCCATTGAGTCAGTCGTACCATCTAACCATTTCATCCTCTATCACCCCCTTCTCCTGCCCTCAATTTTTCCCAACAATAGGGTCTTTTCCAAGGAGTAAGCTCTTTTCATCAGGTGGCCAAAGCATTGGAGCTTCAGCTTCCAACATCAGTCCTTCCAATGAAAATTAAGGGAAGCCAAGGAGATATAGTTGAAAGTGAAAATCACTCAGTTGTGCCTGACTCTGTGACCCCATGGACTATACAGTCCATGGAATTCTTCAGTCCAGAATACTGGAGTGGGTAGCCGTTCTCTTCTCCAGGGGATCTTCCCAATCCAGGGACCAAACCCAGGTCTCTTGCACTGCAGACGGATTCTTCACCAGCTGAGCCACCAGGGAAGCCCACGAGATACAGTTAGTGATCACCAAATACTCAACATGTTCCTCTACATTTCTCAACATTGTACGTGACTTGAGACCTCATAACCAGTTCTGACCAATGGAAATGTGAACGTAAATGATGTTCTTCTCTGGGTCCATGGCAGTTATGAGCATGTGTGAATCTCTGCCTTCCCATGTTACAATATGAAAGCAGGCTGGACCTCTGAAATCCCACTAACGAAAATCTGCCTGGCCTGCACTTGACTGTGACAAGAGTAAGAAGTAACACTTTGTTGTGTTAAGTAAACGAGATTTTAAAGTTTGGCTGTTAAAGCAGCCAGCAGTTACTTGCCCTGACCTATACAGTACTCAGGCTCCTCCACATCCTATATCTTAAAATTTTAATGTAGGTAAAGCTTTTTAAAAATAAGGCACACAATTTCTGGGGAGAGGGTAGAGCAGCGGGAGAAGAAAGGAAATGTAGTTCAAAGATCAACATGTGGCCTGAGAGGCATGCGTGAAAAACATGAAGAGACTGAGAAGCCAAATATGGCAGTGTTTTATGTGTATCTCCAGGTTTTTGTTTTGTTTTTTTGGCATTTACTAGATACCATCCTTTTCCCATTAGCTTGCTTCCAGGTTTATTCCACTGTACACATAGGAGGCTCTGACTCCTAAGTCAGAAATTCCTCTGTTTTTACAACATCTTAACATTTCTTCTGGTTTTTACTGGACATTGCACAATTCTTACAGCATAAGTAATTTTACTGTAACTACACTAATTATAAGCAGAAAAACAATTCACACCTAAGATAAAATGAAAAGTCATACAATATCTGGTGGCCCTATCTCACAAGACTGTTGTGAAGACCAAAGTAGACACCAGAGGTTGAAAGTCGTGAAGTGTTATACAATTCAGTGAGGTGGGTGATGTGATGATGAAACGAGAAGCATATTGCAAAGGCAGTAGAACTGGATATCTGATATGGAAAATCTATATTTCTAAAGAGAAGAAATTTATGAAGGTCAAAATACAAAGCATGAAATCTTTGTATTTGTAGAAGTCTACACAGGAACTTTAATAATAACAGCCTAGCTTCATTCTACAGAGTATATACTCATTTCTCTATTCTCTTCCTTTAAGGAGAAAGCTACTAAACTTAATATATATTTGCAAGGATATTAACACCTTCTTCAGAATAACTGAAATTATGACAGCAGTGACAATGGCCTTTCTAAGCAGCTACATATTTACACACTTCTGCATAGTTTAGGGCCTCCCAGCTGGCTAAGCGGTAAAGAATCCACCCACCAAGCAGGAGATGCACGTTTGATCCCTGGATCAGGAAGAGCCCCTGGAGAAAAAAATGGTAACCCACTCCCGTATTCTTGCCTGGGAAACCCCATGGTCAGAGGAGCCTGGAGGTCTACAGTCCATAGGGTCGCAAAGAGTCGGACACAACTCAGCGACTAAAGAGCAGAAGCATTAGGATAGCTTAGAGAAACTGGAATTCTTTAAGAGTTTGCATCCATGTTTTCTTAACTAAGAAAATAGTGTTGGTAGACACACATCAATGTCATTTAATTAATAATGATTGATTTTAAACATGAATTTCAAAGCAAATAAATACCAGTGATTCATCTCTCCATGTCATTTATCAAGATGGATTTATCCAAGCCATTTGCGATTTGGATGGAACGCTGGAACGGGGACCACTGCATCATAACAAACAAGATAGATGAAAATCTCAGAGGATGACTGTTGACCTAATCCAAACAAAGTATCTCCTGGCTCCACTGACTGTTGCCAAGTCTCAGCAGAGTGCTAAGAATAAATATAGCACAAGTGCGGGAAAGGGTCTGCTTGACTTTCTGTTTGTGACTGTTCGAGCGGATGAGAGATAGAACTGTGAGCTGAGCTCTGCCAACTGCATGGAAGCCATCAGCTCATTGACGTCAGTGCTCAGAATGAGGTGTGCTGTGAAAGCAGTAGTCCCTCACAAGATAAAAGGGAAATGTAAACAATATGACCCAAAGAGGACGAAGCTTGAGGCAATGCATCAGGTCACTGAGACAGGAATAATACTTCACTGTACCAAAAGTTACCATCCAGTGATACCCTGCTTGGACCCTGGGAGAGTGGGTTTTCCTGAAAGGGGATTGACAAATGGTCTGAAGAGGCACCTAGCAGCAGCATCTTCATACCAGAACAATGATCCATGCATTTCCTAAGACTTTGAGCCAGGTACATTGTGTAAGTCACAGGAGGCTTGCTTCTCCAAGGCCTGGCCAACAGTGGTCAGGTCATCTCATATTTAAACTGTATATTAAACATGCCATGGTTTTTCAAAGAAGCAAAAATTCCGGTTGAATAGTCATCTGTGACTTTAGATTAGATGTAACTTATTGCCAAAAGGGTCCCACGACATGGATATACTGAATAGCTTTTTTGCTTCTTACCCAGTGTCCAGCAATCAGTGAAGGAAGGGGTCACTGCAAATAGGGACAGAGAACGGGAAATGGGAGTGAGAAGAGTGAAGTGTAAGACATGGAGAATGGAGAGATGGGGTAAAGAACCATGGGGACAGCTCTGATGCCTGCATTTCAATAATCTGGTCTTTTGCTGACCACAAATTCCCTGGAGACAGGGAAGACTTGTTAGCAAACTAGACAGGCCTCTCCCTGAAACACACACACACACACCTCTACTTGAACAACATTTTAAATCTCAGTTCCATCTGTAAAAATTCAATCTTTTCATGCTACATAAAAAGATTCTCAAAATAGCTTAAGACCCCAAATCTGTTCAATACTAAGTTTAATCATATTGTCTGATACCTTGATATGAAATATAAGATTGTTGGATGGGGCTCAGTGACATTCTTACTTCTTCAGCACACTTAGAATTTTGTTGTTTAGTGTTGCTTCTTGACTCCATAGGTTTAATTTCCTTCTTGCTGAATTACGTCAATCAGAAGTTTAAAAGCAGAGAGCTATGAGTAGTAACAATTATTTTTTAGGATGTCTGAGAATTTTTATTGACCAACCCAACAGTTACAGAGTTTTAGGTAAAAGTTGATTTTTTTTTTTTTTCTCTGCACCTTAAAGATGTTTCTTTGTTTTGTGGCACCCATTGCTACTGAACAGAATTGTTTTGTCAGGCTAAATACCATTCCCTTATAAGTAATATGATTTTTCTCTCAAATGGATTTAAACTTTTCTTTAAATATGAATATGCAACAGCTCCTTCTCCATGAAATCCTTCAGACTTGGACTTCTGATCTATCTTAAATCATGAAAACTACTTAGTCATGATCAATTTTTAAAAATATCTTCATTTCCTTTACTTTTTTGCTTTTCTTTTTTAAAAATTTTATTTATTTTAATTGGAGGCTAATTACTTGACAATATTGTGGTGGTTTTTGCCATACATTGACATGAATCAGCCATGGGTATACATGTGTCCCCATCCTGAACCCCCCTCCCACCTCCCTCCCCATCCCATCCCTCAGGGTCATCCCAGTGCACCAGACCTGAGGGCCCTGTCTCATGCATCAAACCTGGACTGGGGATCTATTTCACATATGATAATATACATGTTTCAATGCTATTCTCTCTTTTTTGGCTCTCCGCTAGACATATGACAGAGATTCTCAAACAATGTATCCCATTCAAGTTCTCTATTTCTTGATGTTTCTGTGTTGCATTCAGAGTGATTTTCTCAGGTCTGTCTTCCAATTCATTAGCTTCCTCTTCAATGAGTACGTGTGTGTGCGCTAAGTTGCTTCAGATGTGTCTGACTCTGTGTGACCCTACGAACTGTAGCCCATCAGGCCCCTCTGTCTATGGGATTTCCCAGGCAAGAATACTGGAGTGGGTTGCCATTTCCTCCTCAAGGGATCTTCCCAACCCAGAGATTGAACCTGTGTCTCTAATGTCTCCTGCATTGTCAGGTGGGTTCTTTACCACTAGCATCACCTGGGAAATCCCTCAATGAGCATAGTCTTTGGTTAATACATTATTGACCTTTTTGGTAGCAATTTTATTAAAATATAAATATCATATGGCACACAATTCATTCATTGAAACTGTACAATTCAATGGTTTTTAGCATATTCTCAGAATTGTGAGAATATCATCACAATAAATTTTAGAACATTTTCATCACTCCAAAAGAAACTCTGTTCTCTTTAGGTGTCAATTCCCAAACACTCCCAGCCCTAGATAACAACTGATACACTTCTGTCCCTATGGATTTGCCTGTTCTGTACATTTCATATCACTCAAACAATACGTGGCCTCTTGTGAATGGCTTCTTTCATTTAATGTTTTCAAGCTTCATCTATGTTGTAGCATGTGTCAATACTTCATTCCTTTTTATTGCCAAATAATATTTCCTTGTGTGACTATACCACTTATTATTATCCATCCATCAGTTGGTGGGTTATTTGGATTATTTCTACTCTTTGACTATTATGAAGAATACCACTGTGATCTTTCACATACAACATATTTTGGCGGACATGTGTTTTCTTGGGTGTAGGAATGGAATTGTTGGGTCATAGGATGACTTGAGGACTTCCCAGATGACACAGTGGTAAAGAACCCATCTGCCGATGCCAGAGATGCAAGTTCAACCCCTGGGTTGGGAAGATCCCCTGGAGTAGGAAATGGTAACCCACTCTAGTATTCTTGCCTGGGAAATTTCAAGGAGAGAGGAGCTTGGTGGGCTACAGTCCACAGAGTCACAAAGAGTCAGACATGACTGAGCATGCACACATGCAGGGTGACAGTATGTTTACCTTTCGAGGAGTTTCCGGGTTGTTTTCCAAACTGTACTATTTTACATTCCTAATAGCAGTGTATGAGGGTTCTAATTTCTCCACTTCCTTTCCAGTGCTTGTTCTTCACGAGTTCGTGTCATCCTTGCACAGGGGCAATGCTAATCTTCCCTGTAACATTCCAATTGTAGTATATGTGCCACCCAAGCAAGAACTTACCCGTCTTTTTATTATACATACATGAAGTGATATCCAATTATGGTTTTGGTTTACCATTTGTATACCTTTTTTGGAGACATGTCTGTTCAGATCCTTTCTGATTTTTTTAATTAGTTTGTCTTTTTATGTTTGAGTTCTGAGAGTCCTTTATATACTCTAGATGCAAGTCCCTTATTAGATATATGATTTGCAAATATTTTCTCCCATTCAGTGTGTCTTTCCACCTTCTTGATTACATTCCTTGCAGGACAAAAGTGTTAGTTTTGATAAAGTCAAATTAGTCCATTTTTTATTTTGTTTCTTATACTTTTGTTTTTATATTTTAAAAAACCATTGCCAAATTCCAGGTAACAGATCTATGCCCATGCTTTCTTCTAAGAGTGCTATATTTTTAGCTCTTACATTTAGGTCTGTGATGCGCTTTTACTTAATTTTTGTATAGGATGTGAGGTATAGGTCCAACTTTATTTTTCTTTTTGCATGCAGATATTCAGTTTCCCCAGTATCATTTATTGAAAAGGTTATTCTTTCCCCGTTTAATTTTTTTGGTGCATTTGTCAAAAGTCAATTGACTATAAACCCTGGACTCTTAGGTCTACCACACTGATCTATATGTGTGTCCTTATGCCAGTGTCACACTGTCTTGATTACTGTAGTTCTACAGCGAGTTTTGAAGTTGGGAAGTTTAAGTCCTCCAACTTACAACTTTGTTCTTTTCCAAGATTATTTTGACTCTTTCAGTTTCCTTGAATCCCCATATGAACTTTAGATCAGCTTGTCAATTTTTGCAAAGAAACCAAGTATGAGATTGACAAGAACTACAGTGAATTAGATCAATTGAGGGAGAAGAATTCAAGAATTCAATCTGTAGATCAATTGTAAGAAGACACATGCGCATAAAATGTCCTTCTATTTATTTTAATTCTCATTAACCATTTTCAACGTTTTAAAGGTTATTGAGTGTGAGTGTCACACTTTTGTAAAACTTATCCTAAGTATTTTATTCTTTTTAAGCTTTGTAAAAAACTTTCCAAATTTCATTTTAAGATTACTCATTGCTAGTGTACAGAACTAGAATTAATCATTTTAAATTGAGGGACATAGATGTATAATGTTATATATTAGTTCATGTGTACAACATGGTGACTCAAAATTTTCATAGATTATACTCCACTTAATTTTATTATAAAAATATTGGCTATACTCCCTGTGGGGTACAATATATCCTTACAGTTCATTTTATACATAGTAGTTTGTACTTATTAATCACCTGCACCCATCTATAATTGATTTTTGTGTATTAATATTATAACCTATAATCTTTCTGAACTTACAAATTCTACTAGTTTTTAGTGGATTGCTTAGGATTTTCTAAATACAAAATCATGACATCTGTGAATAGAAACAGTTTTACTTCTTGTTTTCCAATCTTGAAGACTTTCATTTTACTTTCTTGGTTAAATGCACTGACTAGAATCTCTAGCACAATGTAGACTAGAAGTAATGAGAACGAACATCTTTGTCTTGTTCCTGACTTTAGGGGGAAAGTTTTCAGTCTTTCATCAGTAAGTGTGATATTAGCTGTGGACTTTTCTTTGATACTCTTTATTGGATTGCGAAAGTTCCCCTCTATTCCTAATTTTTAAAGTGACTTTATCATGAAAGGGTATTGGATTATTTCAAATAGGTTTGCTGCATCTATTCAGCTATCCCTGGGTTGGGAAGATCACCTGGAGAAGGGAATGGCAATCCACTCCAGTATTCTTCCCTGGAAAATTCCATGGACAGAGGATCCTGGTGGGCTACAGTCCATGGGGTCACAAAGAGTCAGAAATGACTGAGTGACTAACACTTTCACTTTTCACTATTCAGATGATAATGTGAGATTTTGTCCTTTATTATTACATATTGGGCTTCCCAGGTGGCTCAGTGGTAAAGAATTCATCTGCCAATGCAGGAGATGTGGGTTCGATCCCTGGGCCAAAAAGATCCCCTGGAGGAGGAAATGGTTACTCACTCCAGTAGTCTTGCCTAGAAAATCCCATGGACAGAGGAGCCTGGCGGACTCCCATGAGATCACAAATAGTCAGATACAACTGAGTATAGAGCACATACACACACACACATTACATAGATTTTCAGATGTAAAAACCAACTTAGCGTTAATTCCACTTGGTCATGGTGTATATATATATAATTCTTTTAATATGTTCCCATATTTAGCTGGCTATATTTTGTTGAGGATTGTATCTATATTCATAAAAATATTGGTTCATAGTTTTCCTTTCTTGTGATGTCCTTGTCTGGATTTTGTATCAGCATAAAAGTGGTCCCATAAAATGAGTTGAAATTGTTCACTTCTCTTCTGTTTTTTGGAAAAATTCATGGAGAAGTGGTATTCATTCTTTAAATGTTTTATTAAATTAACCAGTAAAACTGCCCAGGCCTAGACTTTTCTTTGTGCATAGTTTTTTGGCTAAATTACTTTTTGTTACAGGTCTGTTCAGATTTTGTATTTTTTCTAGAGTCAGTTTCGGCAGTTTGTGTCTTTGTAGATATTGGTCTATTAAATCTAATTAATCCAATTTATTGGCATAAAATTGTCCATATTACTTGTTTAATCCTTTGTTATTTCTGTAAAGTTGGTAGTGATGTCCACTTTCACTTCTAATTTTAATAGGTTGAGTCCTCTCTTTTTTTGGTTTTTCAGTCTAGGCGACATAGACCCCTTGGTTGCTTAGCACTGGCTGTCACAGTGGCAGAATTTAACCCATGCAATTGAAACACTATAACCACTCAGCTTGGGCACTGATAGTTGCATTTGGCTTGGCAATCTTGCCCCAGGAATTCTGATGATACTGTCAATGACCAAATTAAACTGGAATTACAGTAATTTGGTCTTATTAATATGGTGAACATACATTGTTCAGAAGCTTTGGTGAGCTCCATGGTTCCTAAACTTTGTTCCAAATCACTTCAGAGTACCACAAAAAATTCACAAGAGCCCTGCAAGATATTTTAAAATTTCTATGGAAACATAGCAGTATTTCTTAGACAAATGATTACTAACAAGTTGTGTGGATATAAATATTTAATAAATAAGATGGTTAAGACATTTTTTGGCTTTAAATACTATGAAAAAATAATCAAATCACTGTGACCTGAGAAAATTTTGCAACCTCTGGATTATTTATTTTTGTTTTTCCCCACAGCTTTATTAAGGATAACTGTATTGGTTTTATTAAACTTTTTGAAATATTAAAGAGAGTTCCAAGAAACTTTCTAACCTCATTAGCTGCAAGTTGGTAACTGATAGATGAAGATGTCTCCAAAATCACATGAATAGGACAGAACTGTGTATTATTTGTAAGTACATGCTCCACGGTGATATCATTATGGTGATATAATACCTCCTGCTCTTGCTCACATTTCCCAAAGATATTTTTCTAGAGGTAGGGAAGGAGCAAAAGAGGCAATTAACTTATTGTGTTGCATTTGGGGAACACTTCATCTATTATACAAAAATTGATTTAGCATATACTGTGTGCCAGACATGGTGAACAAAACAAAGAAGCCCTGACTAATATTCTAAAATCTAAAAGCTTAATGTAATAAGAGGGAGGTATGGTGCTTTAAAAAAGATGGTCAGGAAAGGGGTCAGATATGGGACACTTAGCAAATATCTGAATGAAGAGACAGAGAGCAATACAGATAATTGGAGAGAGTTCCAGGGTTTCCCAGGTGGCTCAGTGGTAAAGAATTCACTGGCCAGTGCAGGAAATGCAAGAGATGCTGGTTTGATCCCTGAGTTGGGAAGATCCCCTAGAGGAGGAAACAGCAACCCACTCCAGTATTCTTGCCTGGAGAATCCAATGGACAGAGGAGTTTGGTGGGCTACAGTTCAAGGGGTCACAAAAATTCAGACGCAACTGAGCACAGAGCATCAGGCAGAGGATTCCAGCAGGTGCAAAGTCAGAGCATGTTTGGCATTCTAGGTAGGAGTTTATACCATCTAGCCTTTGTCTCTGGGTAAGTATGTTCCTAGCCTTCTCCCACCCAAGGAGTGCAGTGCACAGAACATCTCACAGTGTCCTACCCTTGCTAACCTCCTGTACTTCCTTCCTTCCTTTCTCCCTTCCTTCCTTCCCTCCCCCTGTTTTTTCTTCTTTCTTCCACCAAATGCTTACTGAAAGTCTACTGTACACCATCCATTATTCTTGGTACTTAGGGTCCAGCAGTAAATAAAACAGACATGGCCCCAACTTGCTTGAAATTTACAGACTAGCAAACTAGGGTCATTTGTAAGCAAACAAACAAACAAAAAATCCCAAGTGTGGTAAGTATTAAACACTTTTTCAGTGAACCTGGCCCAAATTAAGAGATAAATATTTGACCAATGAATCAGTGTTTGAATGAATGAACAAATGAAGAGATGAATTGATCGACATTTAAGGTGTTATTACTCTGAGATTTTTAACATAGCAGGATAATTAGAATTTTTTGTCTGATTCTCATTTTCTATTCCTATATTGCTATAAGTGAAAAATGTTGAGTAAGAACTCAACTAAACCTGTCAGTCAAAAAAACTTCATAAGAAAATCAATTAACTAGCTCAAAATCATTTCTGTACTTTCAGAAAAAAAGAAAGCAGCTGCCTGATGATATTTTTAATTGAATTCAGAAGCTATTACCTATGAGAACCTTTAATTTATTCTTACCCAGTCAATCGAAAACAATTTAAGCAAAGCAGAATCTGTTTTCTTTTAAGTTGCAACTGAGCTGAGAGCTGCCATGCCAGCTTTCACCCAGTGTGAATTTCAGGAACTGAATGATAAACACCAGTAAATGAAACCTTTTCCTATAATGCCAGCAGGACTGCTTTAACCAAGGTTAGGCTACTAGGCAACAATCTAAGAAAACCAATATTCTGTTGCTAATTACCCATCTAAAAGGCCAGAGAGGAAATTATAGAAAGAAGCAATCTTCTTAATAATTCCCCAATTACCCCACCCTGAATCATCTCTTACTCATGAAAGGGTGAATATGGTAGTTTCAGAGAATCTCAGCTCTCATTAAAATGAGAATTAGAGGGATTGCCTCCCTGAAAGAAATGGGCTTAACAGTTCTATGCAAAGGCCTTACTCTCCGTGTGAAAGTTAACTTTCCGTATGAAAGTTAGTCACTCAGTTGTGTTCGACTCTTCGTGACCCCATGCATGGACTGTAGTCTGCCAGGCTACTCTATCCATGGGATTTTCCAAGCACGAATACTGGAATGGGTAGCCATTCCCTTTTCCAGGGGATCTTCCTGACCCAGGGATTGAACCTGGGTCTCGTCATTGCAGGCAAATTCTTTACCATCTGAGCCACCAGGGAAGCCCTACTTCCATGTAGTATTTACAAATGCTGTGGGTGAGAGTGACAGAGAGGGAAGGCTTCTGGAGGCTGAAGTGGCAGGAGCTACAAAGCTCAAATTGATGTCAATACTGTCAGTCACATTGCAATCTGGCCTCTACTGGTTCATCTGTTTGTTCATTACATATGAACAAGACAGAAACGCTTATAGTCGAACAAGGGAGTCATGTGAGAAATTGGTACACAAATAAACAAAGATGGTCAAATATAACTTTGCCTTGAAGAAAATTTCCAAGGTGATGTGACAGAGAGTAACTTTAGAAGACTTGTTTAATAAAGTGGTTAAGAAAGGCCTTCAGGCTATTTTTCTAAGAGTTTTATGTATTATACGTGTTCTCTGTGTTCTTTTTAAATAGGACCTAACCACGCTTCTGTCACATTAGCTAATGTAGACACCCAACAAGTGGTTCTTTTCCAGCCAACTCATCATGAGCTTGTGGAAGGGAAGGGAATGGGAGTAGGTCTTAACACAATGACTGGAATTAGCCAATATAAGATACAGGGGGAAAAGTCGCTTCCTCCTTTATGACCATGGCTAGGCAAAAAAAGTCCTCAGAATTACTAAAAAACCAAGAACATTAAAGAAAAAAAAATTTTAAGTTGGATTTTTTAAAAAAAATTCAAAGCTTTTGTTTTCAGAAGTACATCTTTTAGGAAATTAAAAAGCAGACCACAGACTGGGAGAAAATATCTAATATATACCAAAAATATTATGTGTGTGCATACTCAATATATATATATGTATAAATACATATTGTTGTTTAGTCTCTTGGTCATGTCCAACTCTTTGCAACTCCATAGACTATAGCCCTGCCAGGCTCCTCTGTTCATGGGATTCTTCAGGCAAGAATACTGGAGTGGGTTGCCATTCTCTTTTCCAGGGGATCTTCTGGACCCAGAGATCGAATCCACACCTCTTGCCCTGGCAGGTGGATTCTTTAGTACTGAAGCTCCTATAAATACATATATGTGTGTGCACATATAACATGTAGGACGTGTGTGTTTCATATGTCATATATATCTGGAAAAGGACACATAAGGAACATATAATGAACTCTTAAATATCAATAATTAGAAGATAACTCAAATTTTAATTGGACAAAAGATTGAAACAGGTACTTCACAAAAAATGATAGAAAATGGCCTATAGCACTCAAAAAGATGTGCAACACCATTAGTCATCAGAGAATTACAAATTAAAACCACAGAGAGATACCCCTTCTCACCCACTGTAATGGCTAAGATGAAAAAGAGTAACCATACCAAGTGTTGGTAAGAATGTGGAAAACTGAACTCATACACTGCTGGGGTACACACAAACTTGTATAAAATGTTCATAAGAGTTTTATTTCAAATAGCGAATAACTAGGAACAGACTTTGGAGAAGGAAATGGCAACCCACTCCAGTATTTCTGCCTGAAAAATCCCATGGATGGAGGAGCTTGGTGGTCTACACTCCATGGAGTCACGAAGAGTCAAACACGACTGAACACACACGCACAACAACAACAAGGAACAGTCTTACTACCCATCACAGATGGCTGGATAAACAAGGTGTGTTGTACATACAGAGTGGAATACTACTCGGCAATAAAATGAACTACATCCAATAACATGGATGACTCTGAAAAACATGCTGAGTAAAATAAGCCAGGCACAAAAACACATGCTGTATGATTCCACTTGCAAGAAATTCTAGAAAAAAGAAAACCTAATCTATAGCAATAAAGAGCAGATTAGTGGTTGCCTGGGGTGTGTAGCATAGCAGACTGACTACCAAAAAAAAAGCATGAGGGGCAGTTTTGCAGTGATGGAAGTGTTCTACATCTTACCTGTGGTTGTGGTCACACAGATGTGCACATCTGCCAAAACTCTAAAAATGTACCCTTAAAAGGATCACATTTTGTTGTATATGAATAATAATATAGTTGGCTTTGACTTGAGTTGATTTTTAAAATGGGTTCTTTCAAAAAGTGATTTTAGTATTTCCTTTTAGCATGGGTGGAGGCACATCATTCATTAGATCAGTTCACAGAACTGGAGATTGGAAAGTTAGGCCAACATGGAGCCAATATAACAACCATAGCCCCAAAATATTCTCTGACATGGTTTTATCAAATTTACTGTACCACTCGTGAAAGATGCTCTGTAAAGGAAAAGTCTCTGGTCCAGTAAACTGTAGAAAAACTGAATATTCTACAGATTCACATTATAACATTACCATAAATATGATTCTGAAAGTCCAAAGTGAATAAACATTTATTACACCAGCCTTTTAAAACTTATTTTATCAAGAAATATCTAGTGGGACATGGCTTTGGAAATGCTAAATTACTTGACCAATGTCAATCTGGAAGGAAGTTTCTTAAGAGTTTTTAATCATCAATATGTATTTTAAATCTCAAAGAGTGTTTTAGTATGTAGCATTTCCCACATGTATTTGAGCATAGTGTTCTATTTTCAATTGCATCTTGCAAAAATTGGTATTCTATTTTCTTCCAGTTTTCTAGGGTTCCTCCAAAGAGCTTGGTCCTCACCTCTATCCTCCTTACAAGCAACTTAGTAGTAGCAGTAGTAGTCACTCAATCATGTCTAACTCTTATTACCTTATGGAGAGTAGCCCAGTAGGCTTCTTTGTCCATGGATATCTCCAGGGAAGAATACTGGAGTGGGTAGCCATTCCCTTCTCCATGGGCTCTTCCTGACCCAGGGATCAAATGAACCCATGTCTCCTGCATTGAAGGCAGATTCTTTACCATCTGAGCCACCAGGGAAGCCCACAAACAACTTAGCTAAATGGCCAATACAGGATTGTCAAATTTTCATTTGACACAAACCAGTTTCTTAAAAAGATAAGCAATACTATAAAATTTGAATTCACTAAGATCTGGATAGACAAGATTGATGAAATTTAAAACAAACTATTGAGTCTGAAAATTCAATTAAGTGTATATATGTTTATGGGGACAGATGGAAGCAGGCTTTGGCGTTTTGGTTGACAATAAACTCAACCAAAAGTACAATGTTGTGTCATCAAAAACCAATTCAACCTTAGTCTATGCAAGAGAATGGTGTCAAGAATAATAAGAGAACCATTGTAGGTGAGTACAACTGTAGAATTACAAGATGGTCAAAGGACCAGAAATGTCAAAGGAAGAGTGCAGATTTGGTGGGGGAGGCAGAGAATGTATATGTAGAATGGTATTTGCCTCCAAATATGAGGAGAAACTTCATGGAAAGTCATTCAGGTATCTCGATTGCCAGCTTATAGACCTATTTTTAAAAGCTCTGATTTGGATCACAACAAACTGTGGGAAATTCTTAAAGAGATGGGAATACCAGGCCACCTTACCTGCCTCCTGAGAAATCTCTATGCAGGTCAGGAAGCAACAGTTAGAACTGGACATAGGGCAATGAACTGGTTCAAAATTGGGAAAGGAGTACGTCAAGGCTGTATATTGTCACCCTGCTTATTTAACTTACATGCAGAGTACATCATGAGAAATGCTGGGCTGGATGAAGCACAAGCTGGAATCAAGATTGCCAGGAGAAATATCAATAACCTCAGATATGCAGATGACACCACCCTGATGGCAGAAAGTGAAGAGGAACTAAAGAACCTCTAGATGAAAGTGAAAGAGGAGCGTGAAAAAGTTGGCTTAAAGCTCAACATTCAAAAACCTAAGATCATGGCATCCAGTCCCATCACTTCATGGCAAATAGATGGGAAACAACAGAAACAGTGACAAACTTTACTTTGGGGGGGTTCCAAAATCACTGCAGATGGTGACTGCAGCCATGAAATTAAAAGACGCTTGTTCCTTGGAAGAAAAGCTATGACAAATCTAGACAGTATATTAAAAAGCAGAGACATTACTTTGCCGACAAACGTCCGTCTAGTCAAGGCTATGGTTTTCCCAACGGTCATGTATGGATGTGAGAGCTGGACCATAAAAAAAGCTGAGCGCTGAAGCATTGATGCTTTTGAACTGTGGTGTTGGAGAAGAGTCTTGAGGGTCTCTTGGACTGCAAGGAGATCAAACCTGTTAATCTTAAAGGAAATCAGTCCTGAATATTCATTGGAAGGACTGATGCTGAAACTGAAGCTTCAATAATTTGGCCACTTGATGCGAAGATCTAAGACTGTGATGCTGGGAAAAGTTGAAGGCAGGAAGAGAAGGGGGCGACAGAGGATGAGATTGTTGAGTGGCATCACCGACTCAATGGACATGAGTTTGAGCAAACTCTGGTAGTTAGTGATGCACAGGGAAGCCTGGCGTGCTGCAGTCCATGGAGTTGCAGAGTCAGACACAAAGGAGCAACTGAACTGAACTGAACTATACCTAACCAGGACTATCTTAATCAGAATGAAAACTTGCCCACAAAATCCACAGGACATGGGAGGATCAGGTTCAGAAAAGATTGGAAGGAGCTCTGGGATGGGGTAGCCAGAAACCTGATGGAAGTTACACCCAGGAGAGATCTGGTCCTCACACCTGTGACCCTATCAGTCACGACGGATGACCAGCATCTGTCCCCTGTGTTCCTGCAATTGCAGCCTCACTCAAGATTCAAAACTCCACTACAGAACATTCAATGGGTTGGACCAAAATTATGTGCCTAGCCCTGGCTGGGTTTGTTTTGATTTGTTCCAGAGAAGAGAGCTAGCAGCAATGAGATGGTTGTTGGTCCCAGACAATGTGAAAACGCCCCTGCTTAGAAATAGAGTTTATGCTCACTGAATGCTTAGCAAAGATTCTTTCTCAATGTGAGAAAGGCAACAATTACTCAGACTCATTCAGTGAGAATTTTAAAAGTGACCATGGGCAAACAAGGAGATTTTAAGAGTGCAGTGCACATTAGAGGTCAACTACAACAACTCTTGACCTTTATCAACATGGAAACTCACCTGGAGAGATTAAATGATGTTTTTGGAGGAACTCTCAGTGAGTATCAAAAAGAACGAACCCAAGGTCCCCATGACGTCAACCATCCTTCTTTGTTATAAAATATTGCCTAATTTTCAACTGAACAATCTGACTTAGTGATAGAATTGTAAAATTTACCGAGATCAAAATATTGTTGTGTCAAAATATCCACTCATAGTTGTTAATAGAATTAATGTGAACACAGGAAAGAATGATCATGTGGAGAAGGGAGAGAAGGTTAAGGAGGGAGGTGGATACAAGATGAAAAATTCATTCAATCTAACTCAATTTATTTTTCTGATGTGACCTCTAATTTGCCAACTTTAGATTTGGTTTGGATGCTAACCTTTTCCAGTAATTAAAGTTTGAGTGTTTAAGGAAAAACAATGCCTTTGACTACCAGCAAGACTTTAGGAAAATGTCACTGTGATGGCAAGTTATTTTTCATCTGCATAGTAAACTTTTTGAATGATGAAAAATCAATACTTCAACAATTCTTATTGCAGGTGTTGTTTGTTTGATACGTCTCTTATGTCAGCTGGAAACAACAGTTTAAACACTGTTTTAATGAGAACAATTGCCCATGGCTGGTCTGGTTTTGCCTTAAATGGATTTGTAGCTGATCAGTGACTGATGTTTGCTTTAAACATTTTTTGACAGACGAATCCATTATTTGTTGCTACTTTTTCCAAGGCCCATGGAGAAATTAGCTTTAATTACTCCATTGACTGGAGGACCACAGCAAATCTTTTCTTAAGAAAGAAAGGCAAACACTACTAGTCACTGGTTTTGAGCAATTCTTTCATAAATCAAAATACTGAAGCTAGTGAATCAAACCACTAGACAGCTTCTTTGAAGGACAAAGTATATTATATTAACCCTTCTTCCTCAATATGGAGGCAGAAGAAAAGAAAGAGTTTCCTTAAATGTTGTGTCAAAATATTGAAATAAAATGTGGACACCTCAGACATTCAGATATTTCAAGTATACATCTAATAAAACTGTGGCCTCCCACTTCCTTTCAAACTGACAAAGGATATAGATCTCTAACTGCTATCATCCTGAAAATACGGTATCCATTAGCAGCCAAGGATGTAGTATAACCCAGAAGCACTCATTAAAAAGAAAACAGAAAATTCCTTGGCAGTCCAGTGGTTAGGACTCCATGCTTCCACTGCAGGGGGCCTGGGTTTGATCTTTGGTCAGAAAATTAAGACCCCATTAAGAAAAGAAAAAGAAAAAGAAGAATGAAGAAGAAAGGACATTAGTGGACAGGGAAAAAGAGACCATCCAAAAATTAGAGGCTCTCATCATTATTCCTACTTTCTCCAGGCAATTTCTGGATTTGTTCTCTAATAGCAACTTGATAGCCCTCTATTCTGTTACTCATCACCTCCAGTGGAGACACCGCTTCCTCTCAGAGTGTGAATCCTACCATTTGGCTGATTCTAGACGTGGCCCGTGACAGCCTGTGCCCACTCCATAACACCATGGGTCAGAGGGACTATCACGACTCTGTCTTAGCCAGTTCAGTTTTCTTAGAGTGAAACTCATACTGTAAGGTCCCATCCAGATTTGTAAATAACCATCTTCTCCTCATTTGAATGTCTCATTAATTCACCTTGAGATGTTGGTCATGACTCCCCTTGACATTTGTAATGTTTCAAGAGGAAATGCTTACATTGAACTAACTATGGGAACCATCTGGGAGGAACACTGTTTGAAAAGCACAGCACTTTTCAAAATAATATCATGGCAGGCTTCCCAGCTCACAGCCACAACATCCTGTGGAATCAACAAAGCAATTTAAAAAGCCCGAAACTCATTATCTCCAGTGGAGACACCCCTTCCTCTCAGAGTATGAATCCTACCAATTGTTCTTTGAATTAGAACAATTCTGTGGAGGCACAGGGCAACAAACCTTTTTTTCCTAGACTCTAGAATACTGGTCTTCTTAGATCATGACCTAGACAGAGCTAAAACAAAAGTTTCACCGCCTACCATCTCACTAATCACTAGCATGTTTCTTTCTTTATTTGATTTCATTTTAATGCTGGTTATGACCCACTAAGGACCTAACAGAAGCAGAAGAGATTAAGCAAAGGTGGTAAGAATACATAGAAGAACTAGACAAAAAAGCTCTTAGTGACCTCTTAATGACCTTAGGTGAGTGTGATCACTCACCTAGAGCCAGATATCCTGGAGTGTGAAGTCAAGTGGGCCTTAGGAAGCATCACTACAAACAAAACTAGTGGAGGTGATAGAATTCCAGCAGAGCTATTTCAAATTCTAAAAGATGACGCTGTGAAAGTGTTTCACTCAATATGCCAGCAAATTTGGAAAACTCAGCAGTGGTCACAGGACTGGAAAAGGTCCGTTTTCATTCCAATCCCAAAGAAAGGCAATGCCAAAGAATGTTCAAACTACCACACAATTGCACTCATCACACATAACAGCAAAGTACTGCTCAAAATTCTCCAGGCTAGGCTTCAACAGTATGTGAACCATGAACTTCCAGATGTTCAAGCTGGATTTAGAAAAGGCAGAGAAACCAGAGATCAAATTACCAACATCCACTGGATCATAGAAAAAGCAAGAGAATTCCAGAAAAACATCTACCTCTGCTTTATTGACTATGCCAAACCCTTTGACTGTGTGGATCACAATATACTGTGTTAAATTGTTCAAGAGATGGTAATACCAGACCACCTTACCTGCCTCTTGAGAAACCAGTATGCAGGTCAAGAAGCAACAGCTAGAACTGGACATGGAACAATGGACTGGTTCAAAATTGGGAATGGGGTACATCAAGGCCATATGTTGTTACCCTGCTTATTTAACTTAAATGCAAAGTATATCACGTGAAATGCCATGTTAGATGAAGCACAAGCTGGAATCAAGATTGCCAGGAGAAATATAACAACCTTAGATGTGCAGATGATACCACCCTAATGGCAGAAAGCAAAGAGGAACTAAAAAGCCTTTTGATGAAGGTGAAAGAGGAGAGTGAAAAAGTTAAAACTCAACATTCAAAGAACTAAGGTCATGGCATCATCTGGTCCCATCACTTCATGGCAAACAGATGGGGAAAAAATGGAAACAGTGACAGACTTTATTTTCTTGGATTCTAAAATCACTGTGGATGGTGACTGCAGCCACAAAATTAAAAGATGCTCGCTCCTTGGAAGAAATGCTGTGACAAACCAAGACAGCGTATTAAAAATCAGAGGCTTCATTTTGCCATCAAAAGTCTGTATAGTCAAACTATGGTTTTTCCAGTAGTCAAATATGGATATGGGAGTTGGACCATAAAGAAGGCTGAATGCCAAAGAATTGGTGGTTCGAACTGTGGTGCTGGAGAAGACTCTTGAGAGTTGCTTGGACAGCAAGAAGATAAAGCCTGTCAATCCTAAAGGAAATCAACCCTGAATATTCATTGGAAGGACTGATGTTGAAGCTGAAGCTCCAATACTTTGGCCACCTGATTCGAAGAGTTGACTCATTGGAAAAGACCCTGAT
The DNA here is from genome assembly GCF_054371585.1 of Giraffa tippelskirchi. Taxonomy (NCBI): domain Eukaryota; kingdom Metazoa; phylum Chordata; class Mammalia; order Artiodactyla; family Giraffidae; genus Giraffa; species Giraffa tippelskirchi. The sequence continues at coordinate 60,529,414 of NC_137284.1, read as the reverse complement.
GCTGGGAAAGTTTGAGGGCAGGAGGAAAAGAGGATGACAGAGGATAAAATGATTGGACAGCATCACTGACTCAATGGACATGAGTTTGAGCAAACTCTGGGACATGACGAGGGCTGACATGCTGCAGTCCATGGGGTGGCAATGAGTTAGACATGACTTAGCAACTGAACAACAACAAATGACAAACTGATTTCATAACCTACTGATTTGTGATAACCCAAAATCTAAAACGCACCTCTCTAGAACATGGAGAACTTTGTTCCTAATCTGGAGTCATTTCACACAGCCATATTTTTAAGATTATAAAGCAACTGCACTTTAGACACATTCTCTAAAAATTAAGATGGCTGGGTGCCCCAGCTACAGATTCTGATTCAACTAGAACCAAGCATCAGTTGTTTGTAAAAGCTTTCTGGGCAATTCTAACGTGTGCCAGGATCAGTACCGACTGCTCAGTCTAGAACAACTAATAAGAAAATCTCTAAGTTCTTTTATTGCAATACATTTTTTAAAAGACTCTCTTCTTATACAGTTATTTTACATAATATGAAGTAGCCAGTGAGTAGGTTGTGTATCAGTTTGACATGTTTGGTACAGGATGGTCTTCAAAGCACTTTACAATCTCTATTTTTCCACTCAAGCAGCAGGACAGCTGAGCACCTGGCCTCTTGCCTTGGACATGGTGTCTCGGCAGGAGTGGGTTATTATAGAGCTGTCTCTGGTCTGGGTGACCTTTTCTCTACTGAGCTTTATTTCCCTGAACAGAAATTAGATGCCTGAGAATGACACAGGGAAAGCAAGTGGAGCGCTGCAGCGGTGACCCTTCACCTACTAAACTTCCCTTGTTGACTGCACTGCCAGGCAGGGCAGCTCAGGCCGTGGGTGTGGGACTGACCTTTCCCCCAGTTAGCCTGCCAGCGAGAGGCCAGCATCTGCTTCGCTTCCACAGAACGGGCTCGCATTCTTCCCCCCAACACAATGTGGATGAAAACTGCATGGCAGAGTCACTTTATTTTTAAACAGGAAATGCATTTATAAATTCACGTCCTAGCAAAGGAAAACTTATCCCATTGCTCCAATACACAGTAGATTTTGAGGTGCCCATTTATAGAAAGCAGAGGTGGGAGAACTCTATTATGGAAGGGGCAGGAGAAAGAACAAAGATGGGGAATCCCACACCTTTCCTTTCTGGACTCAGCCTTGACTACTGAAACACACCTAGGTCCCTGTGAACTGAAAACATAATATAACCAGGTCCCTCAAACTCGGTACTGTCAAATTCTCACGTTTATTTTCAAAAGGGAGGAATTAAAAGGGGAAAGGTGTATGTGTCTGTGTGACTACTGTTAAGGCTAAACGCAGTCTAATTTCCTGTGCAGCAAAGTCTAACCTATGCCCCATAGTATAAGAGGACACCAGGAAAAAAATCAGTGTCCTTAAGGAAACAAGCTGTTGAATTTCCAGCATCCTTTTTTTTTTTCCTCAAATTCAGTTTCATGCAGTTGTCTGGTCTGGACCAAGAGGACAAGCAGGCATTCTCAGTTCTAAGAGGTCAGAAAGGTTCATGTAAAAAAATAATCTTAAAATTGCCAAAGCCTAGAAGAGCATGGCAAAGATTCCAGTTTCAACTGAGGTTTACAAAATTCACACTTTCTACTATTTATGTGACTTAGGTGACTTAACGTCCTGTCTGCCTCCATTTTTCCTCTGCAAGTAAAAGTGGTGGATTAAGTGGATGCTTTTGGTATTTCTCTTTGACGATATCACTGAAGGACAGCTCTTCCAAGTGGAAAGGAGAGGATGGAGGCAGAGGTGTGGTTGCAGGCTGAAATGTGAAGGCTGCTTGGATCCCCAACCCAGAAATAAGCAGAGGTTGTATCTCCCAAACCTGATTCTGCTTCTCTGATCTCTGGAGTGCTGTGTTGGCAAGAATCCTAAGGCCAAACCACACCAAACAGGAAAGAATGTTATGATCTATAATTGGTGGTGTCAGCTAGAGTTGGAGAAGGCAGGACTAACTGCTTGGACAATATGTACTTGCTTAAATTGGTATTTTCAAATAAACAGAAAAATTTAGCGTGTAATGTCTAATGTATCTGTCTTTTCACTGTTAAGCATAGCATGCAATGCTATACTAATGCACTGCATATAACAGGCCAATGCATATGAATTAATTGAATTAACCAGGTAGAAAGGAATGTCTGTATAACTGACAAAATTTTCCCATTTTTAAGTGGATATTTAGTTGATTCAGTTTTGACCATGCCCTGCATTAGGATGAGCAAAGAAAGGACAAGAGGTAGTGACCTCTAAAATTTGTCTTCCAGATGACCTGATACATGATTGTGTCCCTTTTATTTTCAATAGAAGTTTGTCTAAGGCAGTCCGTCAGTGCTACACAAACCAAGCTGGGCTTCGGCACTACTTGGGATTTTCCAAATTAGAGATTTCTATTTGGACTCTGTAGGGGGCAGGAGGACTTCCCTGGTGTCTCAGTGGTAAAGAATCTGCCTGCAATGCAGGAGACCGGGGTTCGATCCCTGGGCTGGGAAGAAACCCTGGAGGAGGGCATGGCAACCCACTCCAGTATTCTTGCCTGGAGAATCCCCATGAACAGAGGAGCCTGATGGGCTACAGCCCATAGGGTCCAAAGAGTCAGACATGACTGAAGCGACTTAGCAGCAGCAGCAGGGGATGAGCGGAGAGGGGTGAGAAAGAGATCCCCCTTGGTAATAATCTCAGGAAATTTGGGCAATGATCAGCAGTCAGAGAAAAGGAGCAAGTCACAGAAGCGGAAACAAAGTCTCAGCTGACAACAGCTCAGTATCCGTGTACAGAAGACAAAGGTCAGGGAGGATAAGAGGAGCTGAATTCAGGCTCCTCAGGTCTGGAGTTGTCAAGCCTCCTACGCCCAAGGGGTTAGCAGTAGAAGGCGGGGGAGCCATTAACCCAATTCCCTGTCCTGATCCTGCCTTCCACTTTCATCAAAAGCCTGTTTTAATAGATCTCTGTCAAATTCTTCGGCCTATTCTTTCGCTACATGTGGTTTTATTTCAACTTTTGAAATAACATTTATAATTCCTTTTAATTAAGAAGTAACACATGTTCCATTTTTTAAAGTTTGGAAAAGCACAAAAGAAAGCAAACGTAAATAATGATAATTTTACCACCCCAAAATAATCAGTACAAACCTTCTGGGCTATTTTCTTTATACATATGTTTATGCATGTGTTTGTTCAGATAATATTCAAAATATTAACCATCTATGTTTTCAGACAAGACTTAGCAACTAAACAATAATTGTTTCCCACCAGCATTTCTTATTTTCCAATGCCCTCCTCCCTCATTTGGTCAGCTAGGCCATAACTCACAATTAATACAAGTTTGGGAGATCTGAGAGATTGAGTTATATGTTTTCTTTTTTCCTAAAAACCTATGTGTGGTTTCTATGATCCATCTACTAACTCCTACTTAAGGTTCATTTGAGCTGTTGTCAGGTTTCTTTCACCTTTTATTTTCTTCTGTACCCCTCAGACCAGAGAATCTCTTCCAGTTTTAGAGGTAAGAGTGGGAAACCTGACGTGATTTACTGAATATTCACTATCCTCAGGCTTCCCAGGTGGCGCTACTGGCTTCTGCCAATGCAGAAGACTAAAGAGACGTCGGTTTGATCCCTGGGACAGGAAGATCTCCTGGAGGAGGGCATGGCAACCCACTCCAGTATTCTTGCCTGGAGAATTCCATGGATCGAGGAGCCTGGCGGACTTCAGTCCATGGGGTTGCAGGAGTCAGACATGACTGAAGTGACTTAACACGCACACACACTATGCTCTAAACTCCTCAAAGCCTAGGCCTTTGCAATTCATTTTCTGCACGAAGACCCTAGGAACACAGCAGGAGTAGAAATGGCTGCATGGAAGATTAGGCAGACAGGCACGAATCAGCCTTCTAGAGTTTCCTGCAGCCCTAAATAGTATAATCACAACAGAGGCACTGAAGTAAATAGGGTAGGAGACTAGGGTCCATTGTGTTTCAGGAACAACAGGATGAAATGCTGCCCATGTGGCCAAGAGCAGACAGATGCGAGAGAGAGAAAGAGAAACAGACTCAAGTGGGTCTTTAGATGGGAATGAGGGATGATGTTGTAGCAATTCACATGAACCAACAATCTAAGATCAAATATAATGAGAAACATTCCCATAGAAGCTAGTTTGGCTAGGTGACACCAAGCACCAGATCTCCACCTGCTGTGAAACCTCGGGGAATACACAGATGCAACCCTGGGGGAAAGGATGATAAAATCTCCCATTAATCAAACAGTCTTGTAATAGACGAAAAGCTAACTTATAGACAAGATGATATCAACAACTGCACATATGGCATTTGTGAACTAAAATTTGTACCCACTGTATATATTTAGAATGGCTTAACTATGGTTGGTTCACCTAATGAGTAAAACAGGAAGAGAGAGAGATAAGAGTTTTCCTAAGTGTATAATTATGGTGTTGGACAATGGAGTCCAACTGGACAAGAGGAGAGAGAAGACACAGAGGAAGGAAGGAAGGCAAAACTGGAGTCTCAATGAGTTTGAGATACTGTACATGAGATGACAGTTGATGTCATCTAGGAGTATGGGAGGTGGCACACAGAGAGTGGTTGATATTTTCTATGTTGTGGCATTACTTGTGAAGATAAGTTCTAGGGTGTGTTCATGGGAATGGGTAGCTGAGGTGAGCTATACATAGATATTGATAAGGTAAAGAGACTGATGAATTCAGGGGTAAAAGGATAGATATATCATTCACAGTAGTGTTGAAATCAATAAGAATGATGACAGAAAGCATACTGGAAAGGAATTAGTCAGCTATGCCGTAAAATGCAGCAAAAAAAAAAAAAAGTAGTAGGTACAATTGTCTGATGCCTTGTCTTCAAAGGTCCTGTGATTTTAAAGGAGAATGGAGGAGTAATGTTTTGAATGCAGAGGGATAACAAACAAGGTGTGGAAAGATGAAGACACTCATCTCACCTTCAGGTCATTAAATACTTAGAGTTAAGGAAAACATCCATCTACACTTAAGAGTTTGCACGAGACATGAAGTCTGTAGGTTGTGGCAAGAATATAAACATATTTAGAGAAGAAATTGGGGATGCTGGGAATGTACAATGTTTGTAGACAAATGTTGAGTTCTAGAGGGCAAAATGGAAATATCTGGAAGAAGGACAAAGAGCATGAGAGACTAGGTCAGACTGGGAGGTACAAAAAATGATCTGGAGAAGACACTAGTCAAAGACAGATAAAGGGAGGGGAAGAAATGTCAGGTGGTACCTGAGCTAAATCATGATGTGAGGCATTGCAGGACTAGTCCAAGTAGACTCTGAGGTCCAACAGTACAACATGGAGTCCACGGACTCATTTAGCTTAACTGTGTGATTCACTTTTTCACTGAGATATGTTATGATAGCCTCAGGGAGCAGGATATAACCTGGAACACAAGACTAAGGGAAGGTCTAGGGGGCTGACGGTCCCTTGCAGTGCTATGGTGTGGTAGATGGGAAGAAAATCTCACAAATAAAATAGGATGCTTATTCTTCAGTTAACAGATAGTAAAACAGAAGCAACAGTAGAACAAGAAAGGGATGAAGGTGAGAATGAACCAAGTGCAGGTCTTCTAGGGTGAATAGGGAAGAAATGGAAAACATAAGACAGGTGCCATAACAGGATTAGAGAGAGCAAGGGAATGAACCAAATGGAAAAAGAGGGGACAGTGTGTTGGGAAAAGGAGTTTCCATGCTTTCAGAGGCAAGGTAGTCCTGACCAATAACCAGACATGTGAAGTGGCCATGGAAATAAGTAACAGAAATGCGGTAGGGGGACTTCCCTCATGATCCGATAGTTAAGACTCCATGCTCCCAATGCAGGAGGCTTGGGTTCGATCCCTGGTCAGGGGACTAGATCCCACATGTCGCAAATAAAGATCCAGGATGCTGCAACTAAAGAAGATCCCTCATACTACAAAGAAGATTAAAGATCCCTTGTGCCACAGCTAAGATCCAACATGGCCAAATTAATTAATTAATGTTAAAGAAGAAAAGCAGTAGGTGTTAAGGTCACTGAGATGAAAGAATTCAAGGAACTATGAGGACAAAGTTAGATAAATCATCCACCTGACCTCTGAAGTTGTCTAGGATTATATGCTTTCCAGAGCCCCAGTTCTACCTTTCAATTCAGTGATATAGACCAAAGTGGCGCAGTGGTAAAGAATCTGTCTGCCAATGCCAGAGACTCAAGAGACACAGGTTCAACATCTGGGTTGGGAAGATCCCCTGGAGGAGGAAATGACAACTCACTCCAGTATTCTTGCCTGAAGAATGCCATGGGCAGAGGAGCCTGGCGGGCTACAAAGAGGCGCTACACGGGGTCAAAAAGAGTCGGACACAACCGAGTACACACAAAGACCAAGATGCTCAGGGCTGGACTATCATCACCCATTGCACAGCATTTATTTCTACAAACGCCCTTTCCACCTTACTTTCCCAATTTTTGGCATTCAGGCAAAACACAGTCACAGGGGACCCTGGCATTGGCAGTAGCAAACTTAGTGATAGCATGGTCTAGCTCCTAGCTGCTTCAATCCACTGTTGCTTCATCTTGGAATCCCGTAGAAGAAAAATGTAAGGACAAACAAGTACAGGGAACAGTTTTTCCCCAAGTGGCATTATTTTATACCATGTTCATTTGGTCAAGAACTATTACTGGCTTGAGTGTGTGAAGCACAAAGTCACGTATCATGGAGAATATAATACGGAGTATAAAGAAGTGCGAGTGTCTCCTTCCATACACCCCCAATACCATGACTATTTGGTATTATTCCTTCCCAGATCCTTTACTGTCGGAGTCCAGCTCCAGCAGCCAGGGAAACGCCCTGAAGGGATGAACGGGGTTGGCGAATGATGCAGCCTCTCATTCATTTGGACTGCATCTTGGCGGAGAAAATGATGCAGTCTCTCGCTCAAAACACTGGGCTGCATGTTTATTTCAAGCATCAGGTTTTCTTTTATACTTTTACAAAAGCATTATATCAGAGGTATGACATCTTCAGTTTCCCCTCACCCATATTTACTGTCTCCATAAATCATTGTTGTCCTTCAGAGTTCCCTCTTAAGTGTCCTTGTGATAACATCGTAACTCAAGTTTGTCTCTGGGCTGTATATCACATTCCTCAGTATATTTCTTATCTCTTTAAATCCTGTTATCCCCTAGTAACTTAAGCTCATCATCTCCTAAAAAGGCTTTTGGCTATTAGTATCTCTAAAATACCTAGTTTCCATAAGCTATAGTAAAATATGCCAACACTACGACATATCTTAAACTTTTAGCTTCTAACTATTCTTAATTATTCCTAACCCCTAAACTCAGCAAACTTCTTTTGCCATAAACATTCCCCTTACAGGCAGGTTTCCGATAACAATGTTTCCCATGGTCTCAAGCTGCAGCCTATGTGCTCATCCTGGAGCATTCTTTGTAAAGATCCTTGAACAAATGTCAATAGTTAACTTTATGGATTATAACATTCTTCCAGCCAGCTCAACTGGAGGAAGGAAAGGACAAGTCAGAATCACAAGACCTAACTCCTTCATCCTGGGCCCGTGCCTGCGGGATGAGGAGAGGGGGTTGGGGCCGTGCCTCCATTTTGTCAGTAATGCCTATGGCGGCTCCCGACACTTTACATCCATATATTAACTCATATTCAAATATTCAGTTTTTATTATTTTTCTTTCTTTTTTAATTAATAATTTCAGTTGTACTGGGTCTTTGTTGCTGCACAGACTTTCTCTAGTTGCAGCAAGCGGGGGTTACTCTTCGTTGTGGTGCACAGTTTTCTCATTGCAGAAACTTGTTTCTCACGGCTTCTCTTGTTGTGTAGCATGGGCTCTAGATGCGAGCTTCAGTAACTGCAGCTCCTGGGCTCTCGAGTGCTGGATTGGTAGTTGTGGCACACAGGCTTAATTGCTCCACTGCATGTGGGATCTTCCCCAATCAGGGATCGAAACTGTGTCCCCCGCATTGGCAAGTGGATTCTTATCCACTGAACCACCGGGGAAATCCTCTTTCTTTCTTAAAAAAATTGAACCATACTGTGTATATATTAGTATGCCACAAGCTTTTGCCAATTAACAAAATATAGACGACAATTTTCTAATATAGACACAATGTTAGTGTAGGTCCTCTGGTAAGCAGTTGCTGAGACAAAAGTTCAAGAGGTTTGGAGTTTTTTGTTTGTCTATGTAGAAATAAAAACATACATTCACCAAATGTGTGACTATACAACATGAACCTGGACTATACTAATCTGCTCTAGGGAAAGCAGCATATTCATGGAAAGCAGCAGTTTCTATCAGGGCTTCTGCTCCTTTGGATTACAGTAGTCCACAATCATTCTCAAAGAGCCATCTGTTTTTACAGATGAATTCAGTAGAAATGCGATGGGACCATCACCTTTGAGATACAAGAATGGAAGTAATCGCCGTCATTTCCACCAGAGTATCATAGTGTTCTGTAATTGTTTCAGAAGCTTATACTTGGCTTTTCCCACTCTGACAGTGCTAAACCTATAGGCCAAGGACTTACTGTGAAATTATTCCAAATGCCAGTTGCCAAGCATGTAAATTCCAGTTATACCCTCAAGGACCAGGGAACCGATTGCTATCTCTGCCCAATATAGGCCTCTTCTAATGGGAAATGTTTGCTCCAGAGCCCCCGGCTGGGCTGCCGGAGGGGTGGCCTGTGCAAAGCTAACAGGGAGGAAGCAGAAGGGAGCAGAGAAAACTTTCCGACTATGGATCAGTAGTTGTGCGGACATGGGAAGCAGAACTGAGCAGGGTCAGACTCAGAACACGACGCAAGTTTGACAGAACTTCAACCAACAGGGAGAATGCCTCAGAGCAGAGAATTCCCATTAGCAGACTCCCACACTGAAGAGAGGGCTTCCCAGGGGGTACCAGTGGTAAAGAACCTGCCTGCCAACATGGGAAGATTAAGAGATGTGAGTTCTAACCCTGGGTTGGAAAGATCCCCTGGAGGAGGGCATGGCAACCCACTCCAGTATTCTTGCCTGGAGAATCCCATGGACAGAGCCTGGTGGGCTACGGTCCACAGGAGTTGGACTCAAATTGGTCTCAAAGAGTCAGACACAACTGAAGCAACTTAGCGTTTACACGTGCACACTGAGGGATAATGGCTAGCCCTAGGAGCTTATCCATCACACGGGTCTACATGTGAAAAGCGTGGATTGGTTCCAACACTGTGTGGATCCCAAAGAGACTGCAGCTTTGCTGTCAGCTAACTGCACACCCTGCAACTAACAGATAGTATTTTAGTGCATCAGTTCAATCGCTCAGTCATGTCCAACTCTTTGGACCCCACGAACTGCAGCACGTCAGGCTTCCTTCTCCATCACCAATTCCCAGAGCTTGCTCAAACTCACGTTCACTGAGTTGGTGGTGCCATCCAACCACCTCATCCTCTGTCGCCCCCTTCTCCTCCTGCCTTCCATCTTTCCCACCATCAGGGTCTTTTTCAAGGAGTCAGTTCGTCACATCCGGTGGCCAAAGTACTGGAGTTTCAGCTTCAACATCAGTCCTTCCAATGAATATTTAGGACTCATTTCCTTTAAGATTAACTGGTTTGATCTCCTTGCAGTCTAAGAGACTCTCAAGACTCTTCTCCAAAACCACAGTTCAAAAGCATCAATTCTTCAGCACTCAACTTTCTTTATAGTAAAATTCTCACATCCATACATAACTACTGGAAAAAACCATAGCTTTGACTAGACAGAACTTTGTCAGAAAAGTAATGTCTCTGCTTTTTAATATGCTGTCTAGGTTGGTCATAACTTTTCTTCCAAGGAACAAGCATCTTTTAATTTAATGGCTGCAATCACCATCTGCAGTGATTTTGGAGCCCCCAAAAATAGCCTCTCACTGTTTCCATTGATTCCCCATCTATTTGCCATGAAGTGATCAAATGAGATGCCATGATCTTCATTTTTTGAAGGTTGAGTTGTAAGCCAGCTTTTTCACTCTCCTCTTTCATGTTCATCTAGAGGCTCCTTAGTTCCTCTTTGCTTTCTGCCATAAGGGTGGTGTCATCTGCGTATCTAAGGTTATTGACATTTCTCCTGGCAATCTTGATTCCAGCTTGTGCTTCATCCAGCCTGGCATTTCACATGATGTATATAAGTTTAATAAGCAGGGTGACAATATACAGCCTAGACGTACATACTCCTTTCCCAATTTGGAACCGGTTCATTGTTCCATGTACAGTTCTAACTGACATAGTTGCTTCTTGACCTGCATACAGATTTCTCAGGAGGCAGGTAAGGTGGTCTCATATTTCCGTCTCTTGAAGAATTTTCCACAGTTTGTTGTGATCCACACAGTAAAAGGCTTTAGTGTAGTCAATAAAGCAGAAATAGATGTTTTTCTGGAACTCGGTTGCTTTTTCAATGATCCAACGGATGTTGGCAATTTGATCTCTGGTTCCTCTGCCTTTTCTAAATCCAGCTTGAACATCTGGTAGTTCATGGTTCACATACTGTTGAAGCCTCGCTTGGAGAATTTTGAGCATTGCTTTGCTAGCATGTGAGATGTGTGCAATTGTGCAGTAGTTTGAACACTCTTTGGCATTGCCTTTCTTTGGGATTGGAATGAAAAGTGACCTTTTCCAGTCCTGTGGCCACTGCTGAGTTTTCCAAGTTTGCTGGCATATTGAGTGCGGCACTTTAACAGCATTATCTTTTAGGATTTTAGTGCATGGGTGTCATTTATTTATTCATTCCCCCATGAGTAGACAAGTTCTTTTGTCTTCAAAATTTTGTCTTACAGGTAACACTCCATGAGCAGTCTCATACATAAATCTTCATGCTCACTGTTGGTAAAACTGTAGGTTAAGTTTCTAGAAGTGGAATGGCTGAAACATGAGGTAATTATCCTTAAAATTTTATAGATTCTGCCAATTGCCTTTCAGAAAATGTTACCAATTTTACATTCCCACAAATAACATAGTAGAGCAGCTCATTTCCCCAGGACTTGCCAACATCAGATGTTATCAGCCTTTTTCGTTATTTTCCAATCTGATGGTAGAACAATGATGTCTCATTATCTTATTACTTCCTATTTTCCTACTCATTCATCATTCTCAAAACGTTTCCATATGTCTATTATTTTTTTCTTTAGTTAATTTTTAAATTTCCTTTGCTTACCTTCTCTTATTGTTTTGTAAATGCAAACATTAAACACAGTTGAAAAATTTCTGGTGGGGGGAGGAAATTAACTGTAAGCCTGTATTTGGAACTGAGGCAAAAATTCTTCTTGCTTCCCCAAGGAAAGTCAAGATGTGCTACCTTCAGGATTCATTTGCTTTTTTTATGATAACATTGGAGCTCCCGCTGAAAAAGAAGAAAAAAAATTCTTTTGCTTTGGTGCTGCTTTAGTAAAGGGAGGGTTTTGACTTCAGTAAGTGTAGGGAGGCTGAGAATGAAACCAAGGACTACTCCAGAAGGAAGTAATGTGCACTGAAAAAAAGTGAGATGCCGGAGTCCAGCTCCAGCAGCCAGGGAAACGCCCTGAAGGGATGAACGGGGTCGGCGAACGAAAATGATGCAGTCTCTCGCTCAAAGCACTGGGCTGCATGTTTATTTTAAGCATCAGGTTTTCTTTTATACTTTTACAAAAGCATTAGGTCAGAGGTATGACATCTTCAGTTTCCCCTCACCCATATTTACTGTCTCCATAAATCATTGTTGTCCTTCAGAGTTTCTTCTCAAGTGTCCTTGTGATAACATTGTAACTCAAGTTTGTCTCTGGGCTGTATATTACACTCCTCAGTTTATTTTTTATCTCTTTAAATCTTGCTATCCCCTACTAACTTAAGCTCATCATCTCCTAAAAAGGCTTTTGGCTATTAGTATCTCTAAAATACCTAGTTTCCATAAGTTATAGTAAAATATGCCAACACTACAACATACCTTAAACTTTTAGCTTCTAACTATTCTTAATTATTCCTAACCCCTAAACTCAGCAAACTTCTTTTGCCATAAACATTCCCCTTACAGGCAGGTTTCCGATAACAATGTTTCCCATGATCTCAAGCTGCAGCCTATGTGCTCATCCTGGAGCATTCTTTGTAAAGATCCTTGAACAAATGTCAATAGTTAATGTTATGGATTATAACATTCTTTCCAGCCAACTCAACCAGAGAAAGGAAAGGACAAGTCAGAATCACAAGACCTAACTTCTTCATCCCGGGACCGTGCCTGCGGGATGAGGAGAGGGGGTTGAGGCCGTGCCTCCATTTTGTCAGTAATGCCTATCCCGGCTCCCGACAGTGAGACATAGCTGTAGGCGATTGGTGAGGGGAGCCTCGTGTAAAGAAAGTAGGGAGAGACTCTTATTCATTCACTGTCACTTCTCAGCAATGGCTCAATAGCCTTTGAGTTCTCATCTTCCCTCACCAGTAATCACAACTGTGACTGTTTCCCAGTGACTTCGCCTGAACTCGAAGTGTTCCCAAACTCACCATTTGTGTTCCCTTCTTCTCACTTCTTGCTTCTGTTGTTGAATCACCCCTCCCAGGAGCACAGGCTTAGAAGTTCAGAGAACTGTTTTTTACATTCTTCCTTCTCAGATTTGACAAAGCCTAGAGATTTTGCAAATGAAATTACTCTTTTCATCTCCTCCCCACATTACCCCAACACTTTTCCTCTTTGTCCACCCATGAACCTCTGTTCTACCTTTATAACTCAGACGTGTCACCTCCTCCAGAAAGTCTTTGCTGACTACTTACACTTCCCCCCACTCCAGCACATACTGTATATACATCACACTATTTTTTCTTTAGACTATTTATATGTCATTCTCTAAACCTTGAAGAAAGGAACTCTACCCTTTTCATCTTTATGTTCCCCAGCACCTAGCACAGTGCCTGGTACATAATGGGTATTCAGTGAAGTTTAGTTACATTGAATTGTTTAGCTGCTAACAAATTTGAGCAGGGAGCACATTGCTTGCTGCCTAAAAGGCTTCAACAGTTTCATGATGCTTACTCCAGGAATAACAAAGTCCTTATACCAGCATTTAAGGCTTTCATGATGTAACCCAATCTTCCATTTCTTCCCCACTTTGGTAAACTAGTCATTATTTCTCTGCTATATCCCTAGCTTGTACACTCATGCTTTTTCTAGGCTTAGATATTCTTCCACTTCATCTATCAATATTTTGCCCAAATCCTCCTCATCCTTCTAAGGTTACCCCAAAATCCAGTCCTCAGAGAGAGCATTCCCTAATCTCCAACACAGCTCTTCCTCCAAACATCACCTGAGTTTGGAGATATTAGCACTACCACCATTACTATTACCACCAATGTGACACACTGATCAAATCTCTATTAAGAAATATTTGATAATCCATCAATTGCATTTTTTTCTTGCTCTGAGGATTAAAATTTTAAAAATCCCATAATTTTTTTAAACCAACTATTGTTTTCCATCATCCACTGTTAGTCAGGAGAAAATGTTTTTGCACCCACCAATGCATCCCCAGTCCAGTTCCTGATACACAGTATTCTCTAAAAGTACCAATTATAAGAAGTATGAGAGACCAAACAGTGATTTAGGCCTTGCTTTCCTCAATCTCTTCACCAATATTCCCTTCTCACCCCCCCAGTGGAAGACTGCTCCATCTCTTATAATTGTTACTTTCTCAGAGAGACCTTCCTTGCCCAAAAAGCATCAGTTCAGTTCAGTTCAGTTCAGTCGCTCAGTTGTGTCCGACTCTTTTCGACCCCATGAACCACAGTGCGCCAGGCCTCCCTCTCCATCACCAACTCCCAGAGTCCACCCAAACCCATGTCCATTGTGTCGGTGATGCCATCCAACCATCTCATTCTCTGTCATCCCTTTCTTCTCCTGCCCTCAATCTTTCCCAGCATCAGGGTCTTTTCCAATGAGTCAGCTCTTCGGATCAGGTGGCCAGAGTATTGGAGTTTCATCTTCAACAACAGTCCTTCCAATGAACTAATATCCTTTAGGATGGACTGGTTGGATCTCCTTGCAGTCCAAGGGACTCTTAAGAATCTTCTCCAACACCACAGTTCAAAAGCATCAGCTTTCGGTGCTCAGCTCTCTTTATAGTCCAACTCTCACATCCATACATGACCACTAGAAAAACTATAGCCTTAACTAGATGGACCTTTGTTGACAAAGTAATGTCTCTGCTTTTTAATATGCTATCTAGGTTGGTCATAACTTTCCTTCCAAGGAGTAAGTGTCTTTTAATTTCATGGCTGCAATCACCATCTGCAGTGATTTTGGAGCCCCCAAAAATAAAGTCAGCCACTGTTTCCACTGTTTCCCCATCTATTTGCCATGAAGTGATGGGACCAGATGCCATGATCTTAGTTTTCTGAATGTTGAGCTTTAAGCCAACTTTTTCACTCTCCTCTTTCACTTTCATCAAGAGCTTCTTTAGTTCTTCTTGACTTTCTGCCATAAGGGTGGTGTCATCTGCATATCTGAGGTTATTGATATTTCTCCTGGCAATCTTGATTCCAGCTTGTGCTTCATCCAGCCCAGCGTTTCTCGTGATGTACTCTGCATATAAGTTAAATAAGCAGGGTGACAATATACAGCCTTGACGTACTCCTTTTCCTATTTGGAACCAGTCTGTTGTTCCATGTCTAGTTCTAACTGTTGCTTCCTGACCTGCATACAGGTTTCTCAACAGGCAGGTCAGGTGGTCTGGTATTCCCATCTGTTTCAGAATTTTCCACAGTTTATTGTGATCCACACAGTCAAAGGCTTTGGCATAGTCAATAAAGCAGAAATAGATGTTTTTCTGGAACTCTCTTGCTTTTTCGATGATACAGCAGATGTTGGCAATTTGATCTCTGGTTCGTCTGCCTTTTCTAAAACCAGCTTGAACATCTGGAAATTCACAGTTCACGTATTGCTGAAGCCTGGCTTGGAGAATTTTGAGTATTACTTTGCTAGCGTGTGAGATGAGTGCAACTGTGCGGTAGTGTGAGCATTCTTTGGCATTGCCTTTCTTTGGGATTGGAATGAAAACTGATCTTTTCCAGTCCTGTGGTCACTGCTGAGTGTTCCAAATTTGCTGACATATTGAATGCAGCACTTTCACAGCATCATCTTCCAGGATTTGAAATCGCTCAACTGGAATTCCATCACCTCCACTAGCTTTGTTTGTAGTGATGCTTTCTAAGGCCCACTTGACTGCACATTCCAGGATGTCTGGCTCTAGGTGAGTGATCACACCATCGTGATTATCTGGGTCGTGAAGATCTTTTTTGTACAGTTCTTCTGTGTGTTCTTGCCACCTCTTTTTAATATCTTCTGCTTCTGTTAGGTCCATACCATTTCTGGCCTTTATTGAGCCTATCTTTGCATGAAATTTTCCCTTGGTATCTCTAATTTTCTTGAAGAGATCTCTAGTCTTTCCCATTCTATTGTTTTCCTTTATTTCTTTGCACTGATCACTGAGGATGGCTTTCTTATCTCTCCTTGTTATTCTTTGGAACTCTGCATTCAAATGGGTATAGCTTTCCTTTTCTCCTTTGCTTTTTGCTTCTCTTCTTTTCACAGCTATTTGTAAGGCCTCCTCAGACAGCCATTTTGCTTTTTTGCATTTCTTTTTCTTGGGGATTGTCTTGATTCCTGTCTCCTGCACAATGTCATGAACCTCTGTCCATAGTTCATCAGGCACTCTATCAGATCTAGTCCCTTAAATCTATTTCTCACTTCCACTGCATAGTCATAAGGGATTTGATTTAGGTCATACCTGAATAAAGCATCAACAGTCCCCATTATATTCTTCAAATGAATTTTCTTCATGGCCTTCTCTGTCCATTTGCTTTTGTAATGCCTGTTTCCCCCACAAATCTATAATCTCCATGAGGAAACAGAGCATGTCTATATTGTTCCGTGTTGAAGTAGTCATTTCTTAAACAATCATTTGTTTGTTATATACTCTGAAAATACTTTCTCCATGTATGCTGCTCATTTTTTTAACTTGAAATATTCTGTAGTCAAATCTGTTCATCTTTCCATGATGGCTTCTAAAGTTCTTGTTATATATATTTTTAATCGCTTCTTTGGAATATGCTCCTGGAGGTAGAAAAGTTGAATGGGCTTCTCTTTAGAGGCTTGATGCATTCTTTAAGCTGGACATGCCCAGCCCTTTGGCAAAAGTGTGACTTGCATTCTTGAAGCTCAATCACAGCTCCTGTGTTATTAGATTTTGCTAGGCTAGAAAGAATTCATCTGATGCTCCTGAAAATAAGTGTGCTCCTGAAAATTGCAGGAATCAGTTGCCTCAAGCAGAGAGGATGTGTTCAGCACAGGGTACAAGGGGGAAGCTTTGGTATTCCCCCCCTGCCCATTAACACCAAATCCGCTGATAGTCCTCTGATGGTTTACCTTTACTCAAATGAATGAGCAGATCTGTCCATACCCATTGCTCCTCAATAATCCCCTTTCCTTTACTGTTATAGCAACTGGATCACCTCCAAGTTCTGAGATCAGCCTGAGAATATAAATGCAGCTCTCTTTCCAGGTCACATTCTAATCACGGTAATACATGGCATCTTATCCAACTGGGTACACAACTTGACCTGTCTGTTTCAGCCTAGTTACCATGGATGTTGTCAATAAACAACGGTTCCTGTCATAGAGAAATGACAGAGAAGAATGTAATGTACTGTGAGAACAACCTGGTAAATATTATTGGATGGGTTAACAGGCACACGAAAGTGTGATGACCTCCGTTCACATTTAGCCCTTAGCCATCTCTGTGAACATCATATGACTTCACCTGATCTTTAATCACCCCACCACATATATGGGAGTCCTGCAGGGTAAGCCAGGTCAAGTGCTCAATGGGGCTCTCCTAAATTAAACCTGCTTGTAATGAACACCATCATTTCCATTGCTTTTCCGTTGCAGATTAAAGAGTAGAATTCTTTGAAATACTTTGCCTATACCAGATCCCACACACAGGGTGAGAAAAGCAATGGTGTGCTTTTCTTTCACTTCTGTTCTTAGGATGTATTAAAGTAAAAAGAAAGGATTTTTTACTTTAAATTTACTTGCTTCATCAGAGAAGTTTTATTTAGCCTTTTAACTTCTTGACATTTTTGTTGCTGTTGTTGTTTCATAGAGCTATGCAATTATGTAAAAAAAGATTCAGAATGCAAAGACATAAATCATAGTGGTATCAAAACTTATCTCCAAGTGGAGATGCAATTTGGAACTTTCTCCATGTTTCCATAACTGAACTTGAATAGCAACAAAGCAAAGTAGGACTCAGAAAGGGTCATCAGACATGGTCCCAAACCTGATCTCTTTCAGGGCAGAGGGTTCAGAAAGGAAAAAATATAAGAACATAAATAGCTACAATATAATGTCATAAGTGAGAAAAGCCATATTTGGAAGAAGGAGTGAGGAGAAGCAATCAGGGAAGATACCTTGTGGCACATAGGTTGTGCTGGACATTTACTGGCACAAAATAACATCTTAGGCAAAGATTTGGATAAAGGACATTTCATACAGAAGGACAGAGTGGTAAAGTCTCTGATGGAAAGGGGAAAAAGTGAGTCAAATTGACAAGTTAATCCCTTTTGAATCTTGTTTTTAATTAAAAGACTTAAGCCTAATGGAGGGAATGTATTACTGGAAGGAAACAAACTGATGGCTTTTTTATCGCCACAAGGAAAAATAACCCGTTCTTTTGTCTGTTCCTCAAGTTCCAGCAAAAGGAACTTTCAGTTCCCGATCTGTGCCATTCACTGATGGAGAAAACGCCGGAAGAATTCCAGGCTGTTGATTCTCTTCGCTGTCCAATAGCAGAGCAGCCCATAGTTTTGCACAAAGCTGATTAGCTACTGTAAAAGCCCCGCTCTGAGCAAGGACTAATGATGTCTCCGAACACAGATTCTTGGAAACAGTTTCTGGCCAGGAATGCGTGACATTGAGACAGCCGTCTCTTGTAAACAAGGACGCGTCTGGGCTGGCCCCCAGCCCACGCTCTCCGGAGTCCTGTCCCAAGGGTCTGATCTTGAGCCCACCTGACGTCCTGACGTACCTCCTGACGTCCGCTTGGGCTTCCTGCTATCCCCTTACCCCTGACAGCCTCTGGGGACCAGGCCTCCGCGACCTGGAGGCGGGACCCAAAGTTCTTTATCTGAGCCGACTGGCGCAGCCCCAAGTTCACGAAGCTCTCCAAGTCCCAGTGACTCCTCCCCTCGAACTGGGGCGGGGTGCGGGGTGGGGGAGAGTGGGGGGACGTGCAGGGAAACAAATAAAACCTCGGGAGGCGACGGGAGGTGACAGGACACGAACTTGAGTCTCAAGCCACCTACGGCTCCGCAGACTCACTGGCCGACTCCTCAACGGCGAAGCCCCCCCGCCCCCGGAACCTCAGCCCAGGCCGGGGCGCACGAGGCCGCTGGCCCACCTGCTCTCCCTGCCCGGACGCGTCCCGCCCCTCCTGCGGTCCCAGGTCAGCGTTCACCGCACAAACCAGCCCCAACTCCGGCCAGGAACGGCGGGCATCAAGATGAAGGCGGCACGCTTCGTGATGCGCAGCGCCGGCACCCTAATCCCCCGCGAGGTCGAGCATTTCTCGCGCTACAGCCCGTCCCCGCTGTCCATGAAGCAGCTGCTGGACTTCGGTGAGCGGGGACGTGGGGCCCGGGAGGGTCTGGGGAGCTGCCTCAGCTTTCAGACCCGGTAGAGGGAGGACTCGTTAACTTAAAACAACCGGGGTCCGCCTTCCTGCTGAACCCTGGAACCTCGACGCCAGCACATTTTGTCTTTCTTAGATCTGCCTCCTTTCTGACAGTCTGTGCCTGCAGGTCAAGGCCACTTGCAGCCCGGCTGATGTCTGCCGGCTAGTCTGAGCTCACCCTCCTCCTTCTGTCCTAAGCTTTCAGTCAAAAGACTTTTGCCTCCAGTCATCATTTAACAATAGTGAAACTTCCTTTTTTCCCTAAAGAGGAAACGTTATCCCCTCCTTCACCGCATATTACTTCTTAGAGAAGATTTCTTGTATTATTAAGTAGGCTTGAATTAATTGCTATTTTAACCTCTAGCCATCCTCCACAGGGTTCATCTCTCCGTAGTCCTAGCAAATTTCTTTGTCTCTTTACCTTTATCGTTTTCTCTATATTTGCATTACTGCTGAAAATATTTGCAAATTTTCGGCAGAAAAATCTTATTAAGAAAATTACAAGGATTTAAATGTATTATTTATCACTAATCTGTAAACATCAGAACATCCTCCCTCCGCCACTCCCAATCTCCTTACTCCAGCTTCCTATCTAGAACTCTGATGTTGTCTTCTCCACCTTGTGATTGGATTGAATCCTGCACTCTTTTAGAAATACTAAGAGCCTTGGGATATTATGACTTCTTGGAAGTGAATCCTCATCAAAAAGAGAAAACAGTAATTCTCATATTTGGTCACTTTTTCTAAAAGAAAGAAAAAGACAATGAAGAAGAAGATGCTTACTAATGAATTATAAGTAGATGCTTAATACTGAGGGTGAAATAAAATTTTGTAATATATATGTGTGTGTTCAAAACCGGATAGTTAATGCTGCGCAAATATATAATTTAGGTAAATGTTTTTGAAAAAAATAAATGTTGTTTATTTCAGGTTCAGAAAACGCATGTGAAAGAACCTCTTTTGCATTTTTGCGACAAGAGTTGCCTGTGAGGCTAGCCAATATCCTGAAGGAAATTTATATACTCCCTGACCGACTAGTAAATACCTCTTCAGTGCAATTAGTTAAGAGCTGGTAAGTGGTGAACCATTCTGAAACAGTCTCTAGTTTTAAAGCAGTTATCTGAGTATGAATTCTTACAATGTATTAAAATCTTAATTGGAAAACAGGTGGTCTGAACCTTAACAACTTAGCAAGATGTAAAGAATTTTCTATTAATAATGGCATCCCACTCCAGTACTCTTGCCTGGAAAATCCCATGGATGGAGGAGCCTGGTAGGCTACAGTCCTACCAGGGGGTCGCTAAGAGTCGGACATGACTGAGCGACTTCACTTTCACTTTTCCCGTTCATGCACCGGAGAAGGAAATGGCAAGCCACTCCAGTGTTCTTGCCTGGAGAATCCCAGGGATGGCGGAGCCTGGTGGGCTGCCGTCTATGGGGTCGCACAGAGTCGGACATGACTAAAGCGACTTAGCAGCAGCAGCAGCAGCAAGTTATCCTAAGGGCAGTTATAAAGCTATAAACCTGAAAAAGTAGATATTTTCACAATATAATTTTTACCTCTAGAAGAAAATATGAAAAATAATCAACAGTTACCATATTTGTGTTTTAAATCATAAAAGTGTTTGATATTGCAAAAAGAATCCTATCCTAGAAATAGATACAGAATGACTACTATTTAGAGAGGGCCTAAAATGTCTTGCTGGCATTTGGCTATACCATTCAGAAACTAAGTGGAGAGTCTGGCTAGAATTAAAAATTTGACAGTATTCTGAATAAAAAAAAAGAAGACATCAAAGATGGGGGCTTCCCTCATAGCTCAGTTGGTAAATTCACCTGCAATGCGGGAGACCTGGGTTCGATCCCTGGGTTGGGAAGATGCCCTGGAGAAGGGAAAGGCTATCCACTCCAGTCTTCTGGCCTGGAGAATTCCATGGACTATACAGTCCATGGGGTCGCAAAGAGTTGGACACGACTGAGTGACTTTTACTCACTCACTCACTAATTTTTGTT
Source organism: Giraffa tippelskirchi (assembly GCF_054371585.1). Taxonomy (NCBI): domain Eukaryota; kingdom Metazoa; phylum Chordata; class Mammalia; order Artiodactyla; family Giraffidae; genus Giraffa; species Giraffa tippelskirchi. The sequence goes on along the minus strand of NC_137284.1, from coordinate 60,508,603 downwards.
GCTTACACGCCAACTAATGAAGCAGCCTCTGGATTCAAATCCCAGCTCTGTCCCTTCTTAGTTGTAAAAATCCTTGGTTAGTATCTTATCTCTAGGCCTCAATCCCCCCATCTATTTTGGAAGAGAATAAAGATGATGCCTCAAAGGGATATTTGGGTGTAATTAAATGAGGTAATCCATTTAAAAGGCACTGAGAACAGTACCTGGCCCATAGCCGGCACTCAGTTCAGTTATTATCTCTTTTTGAAAATAAATACTGAGTTAGGGAGAGTAGATAACCCAAAGCAGCAGATTTTCAGAGAACAGAGCCAGGTTATGCACTGAGGCAGGATATACCAGACCTTCACCCTAACCCACCTTCTGCACAGCTCTTCGTTTATTGATTTAAGGAATATATATATTATACAGTCATTAAACAGTTGCAATCTGAAACACAGACTCAATCCCTAGTATTTACTGCTGCTTTCAAGACTTCTACTCTTCTATGAATGCAGTAGGAAAAAAGCATGAAGCCTTTCTGTAAAAGTTGTTTCTAAATGATTTTGCTATAAAAATACAGACTTTTGACAAACAAAACAGAAAACTGACTAGTGATCTAGGATAGTTAAAATTTTAAGTTATTAAGTTGAGGGTTAAATCGTTTTCTTTTTTCTAAGACATGATATTTTCCAAATGTCTTAGAAGAAAGTTTTCATTTTAAGTATACTTTCTCTCTTCAAATCTTTTGAAAAAAGCAATCTATTTTCAGCCACCAGTAACTGACTATTCAACTTTAAAACTTAAAACCCATCTATTGCTTTGTAGGTATATGCAGAGCCTGATGGAGTTGGTGGAATTCCATGAGAAAAGCCCAGAGGATCAGAAGGCATTATCAGAGTAAGTGTTATGCATTAGGATAAGTGTCTAAAACTTTGACTATAAACATCATATTATTGTTTAGAACTAACTTAAAGGATAGTTTATAATATTGTCCTGAATTGTAAATAACTACCCCCTTACAAATGACAAGTTTTGGCTTGCTGGTTTTTAAAAGTAATAGAGAACGATGGCATTGAACATGATTCTGAGAATGAAATACGTAGAGGATTTTTTGAAAAAGGAAATCCATTTTTATTATAAATTTAGGATGATGATCAGATTTGTAGAAGGACTTCCTATCACATAATACTAATGCATGACAGTGTCATTGGAGAGTAAACATTTTCTTTCAGAGTAACTTACAGTTTCTAGCTATGAAATTCTTTTCTAAATCTGACAAGAAATTTGCAGTTTCTTTCACAATGGCATTTTAGAGCCATCTCCAATATGACTTATTTTTTTAATTATTATTTTTTAAAAGAGAAGCCTTAGTGAACAACTGGAATGAAAACACCAGTCACAGAGCTGGTATTTTCACATGCAAGCTAAAAGCAAAATAAACCTGTTTATGAAACTATCTCCTCTACTGTAGTCAAAGAATCTGTAGTGAGAATCTAAATAAAGCTTCATCCAAACATTTTATCATTTGATTTGTTCATATGGGTACTTAAAAAAAGCTTTAACCTTCTTTGAAGTAATCTAAGAAATATAAATTAATGAAACTTACCTGAACCTCTATTAACCATAAATGTATTTTGGCTTAGTTTTGTAGATACTCTCATCAAAGTTCGAAACAGACACCATGACGTAATCCCTACAATGGCACAAGGAATCCTAGAATATAAAGATGCCTGTACAGCTGACCCAGCCACCAATCAAAATCTTCAGTATTTCTTGGATCGATTTTACATGAATCGTATTTCTACCCGGATGCTGATGAACCAGCACAGTAAGTTAGTTCATCACGATAGTCATGATATATATAGAAATGGGTGGAGAATATAAGCTGTACTCTAACTAGATATTTCACTACTTGGTGGGTCACATTCTTTCTCAGTGGTAGTTCTAATCATTATTATCCCAATTTTTATAATGATATTCTTTGTTTTTATTTTTCAACAGTCCTTATATTTAGTGACTTACAGACAGGAAACCCAAGCCTCATTGGAAGCATTGATCCAAACTGTGATGTGGCAGCAGTGGTCCAAGGTAATCTGTCGGTTTCTGCATTTCCCTTATGGAAAATGTACACTATCTGATTGATACATCTAGTCAGTTGAGGTGACTCTCTGAATGAATTCATATTCAGAGTGTTCCTTTTATGTTTTTATTAATTCTGTAATGAAGGTCTTTACTTTTGAGAGTCAGGTGTTTAAATACTCATTATAAAAAATCCAAACATCAATAGCTAATGTGCCATATTCTCATATATTATATTTGATCTTTTAAGTTCACATATTCCTATAGCAATAGCTATAACTTAAACATTGTCATTTTTTTAAATAAAATATCAACAAGTTATTTTTAATATACATAAATCTGAACTCTAATGAATATTTTAAATTAAAGGTAGTGTATATACTGATGATCACTTCAAAATTTTACTTGGCATGAATTCATTTAATCATTATGAAAACACACTTCCATTCCAGATGCCTTTGAGTGTTCCAAGATGCTTTGTGATCAGTATTATTTAACATCTCCAGAATTAAAGCTAACACAAGTGAATGGTAAGTTATAAATTAGATACATTTTAATCTGTAGAAAATTCAATGTTCTCCCAGTATGATTTCTTCCTGTAAATACAAAGCAACTTCTGTGTTCCTTTTTTCCCTTCTGAACTTGCCTAGAATTTTTACACGTATTTTTTTTTGAAGCCAAGGGTCTCTTTAGCTCAACTGGAAAATTCCAATTGAGTATATTCAGTTCAGACAATTCATAAAGAAGAATGGTTTGAACAGATAATGCAGGATTTAGGGCAGCAGCTAAATTCCAGTATCTTAGATCAAAGAAAGATTGCTAACTTCAGAATGTGGTGATAAGGCGGGCAGAGTAGGAAGAACCACTTGGTAGTGGAGATATATTCCTAAGGAGGTTACTTATCAGACCTGAAAACAAAAATACTTTAAATTGTACTATAAGAAAGAAGCCAGTCATAGAAGGACAAATACTGTGTACCTGCACATACATAAGGTATCAAAAATAGTTAAGCTCAAAGAAGTGGAGAGTTGAATGGTGGTTGTCAGAAGCTGAAGAGGGGAAGTGGGGAGCTGCTATTCAGTAGGTATAAAGTTTCAGTTATGCAAGATGAATAAGTTCTAGAGATCTGCTCTACAGCACCACTCTTACAGTTAACAACACTGTATTGTATAGTTAAATATTTAAGGTAGATCTCATGTTAAATGTTTTTACCAAAATTTTTTTTAAAAAAATTTCATGTAAGTATATACCATGGTTTTGGAAGCAGAACATACTTCAGAAGGGCTTCCCACACTGACTGAAGTAATTACAGGATGAGTGCAATGCACTATTTTTATCTTATCCCATAGTTGCTTCTCAAAGCAAGACTGTACACTTAAATTGGAATAATACAATTGCCACTCAAAGTAAACATCTTTTTCAAGTAATCATTATACAGGAACAATATTTGTTGGTGGTGAGAATTTAAATCAAGTTGCTCAAATTAAGAGTACCCTAGCTCATGGATTTGGGAAAGGGAAACGGAATTGATGGCTAAAGTAAAAGTAGGAGTGGACTGAAAAATATTTCTCAGCATTAACAGAATTGTTGCATAATACTTGGAGATAAACTGCTTGAACTGTTTGCTAAAATAAAGAGGAAATTGTGCCAGACCTTGTTTTCAAACTCTGCCAAGGCTTGAAACACCAAAGAATAATACTTTTATTTTTCTTTTCAGAGTATTATGAGGTTTTTGTTTCTGTTTTCTGTAGCCTCTTGGTAAAATTTAAGCATATTTAGCCTATGGGATCTTATGTTTAATTCACAAAAATCAAGAATAATCAGATATGTTATTTTCCCATGCATTAAAAATATGAAAATTATAGCTAGCTAGCATCAATTTTGATGTTATTGTAGACTTTCACATTTATTTTTCTTATTTCTTAAAATGCATATAATTGAACTCTACAAGTATTCAATACAAAAGTTTTGAAAGTAGAAATAACTAATCCACGTAATCTAATTTAGAGCACCCTCATTTTACATTTATCTGGCTATATGTATTTGTACAGAAATGCAAAAAATTAAATCATAGAGCACTAAGAAGCAACTGTAATAGCATTTTGAAAATAAGCCAGCTGTGCTTACTATTTAAAAGGGAAGGTTCTAAGGTAGGATTTTAGAGGAGGATGGGGAGTATCCTAATTCTGTTCAAATCTAAAATATTAATCAAATAGATATGAAAATATATTTTAATGAAATATTTGTTTCCCAATTCTAAATGAGTTTAATTTTTTTCTAGTAAAATTTCCAGGCCAACCAATTCATATTGTTTATGTTCCATCTCACCTTCATCATATGCTCTTTGAATTATTCAAGGTAAGACACTTCACAATAATTGCATTTTTTAAAAAAAGTTCACTGGTTACATTTTTATTTCATTTATCATCCTCTACTAAACAGGAACCTCACTCTCTTCTCCCAAGCATGCTTCTATGTTCTAACAGAAAGAAGCTATAGTTAATGTTTGAAAGTGTATATGCAGTTCCTCGTAGCATCAACATGTATTTGAGAATGTACAATATGACCCACTATGTCACACTGCTTCCTGTTCCCATTATATTTTCAGGTGTCCAACAAAGCACTAGTTATTCATGCATTCATTAAGGAAGGTCATCGGGTGAATGCTTCAGTGACTGAGGCCTGTTTACCTCCACCCGCATGGCCGGTCCAACTCCAAATCCAGAAGTTCAGGTCCAGAATTACTGGAGGTAGCAAGGCCCCAGTCTATGACTAGAATATACTCGGAGGACAGTCAGCACCTTCAGTGATCTACTTTAATGGGAATGTGCATCACCTGGGAGTTTTGTTAAAATTCAGATTCTGTGGGTCTGGGATTGGGCCTGAGATTCTGAATTTCTAATAAGCTGACGCTTGATGCTGCTGGTCCACGCTCCACACTTTTCATAGCAAGAGAGTACAGTGCGTGTGTGCTAAGTCACTTCAGTCATGTCCGATTCTTTGTGACTTTATGGACTGTAGACCACCAGGCTCCTCTGTCCATGGGATTCTCCAGGCCAGAATACTGGAGTGGGTTGCCATGCCCTCCTCCAAGGGATCTTCCCAGTGCAAGGATCAAACCTGCATCTCTGGCATCTCCTGCATTGGCAGGCAGGTTCTTTACCACTAGAGCCACCTGGGAAGCCCAAACAGTAGGATAGTGTTTCGTAGACTTTAGTGTGCGTTACAATCACCAGAGGCCTTGTTAAATATGGATTCTTCTGCCTATCTCAGAGATTCTGATATCTTGGACCTGAGAATTTGCATTTCTAACAAGCTTTAGAGGATGTGGCTGTTACAGGTCTGCGATAGTCAGGTACTAAGGATCAATCCTGTTCCAGGTTCTAAGCCCACACTAAAACTCTATCCTTACACCAAAAGATAGAAAAACACTTGAAGCTTTGTGATGGTTCCGAGTCCCCTGGACTGGAGAGGAGGAAGCCTTAAAAAAAAAAAATGTGAAATCTGCCTCTGATATAACTCAGAGAACCCACTATTTCCTAACTTATTCTAATACTAGTGCAATGAGGTATTGATTGTACTACAAACATCTGATCTATTTTATTTCACTTCAGCTAATGATTAGAACTTAACATTGTTATATAGAAACCAGAAAGCAGATAACCTAACAGAAGGGTAGGAAAAAACTGGGTAAAATAAACCAAACTTTGTATGAAATTCATCTAGCTGTCTGAAAACTTATTTGGGTTTCTTTCTGTTAAAGGACAAAGACACTTTTTTGTTGATTTGATTTACTTTTAAATTGAATGGTCCAACTCGTAACAGTTATTTTGCCATCATTGGTAAAAGTTAAGATGATAATCAAATGCAAATTGAAATTTAATTTAGAATTATTTACTATCCTTTTACATAGTAACAGCATTTTCCCATCAAATTTTATAAAAGCCAATAAACTGGTTCAATGATTCACTGTTTATTTGTTATGTAATAGTCTTTGGTGCTGAGATGTAAAATGTAATGGAAAGTCAGAAAAGAGAGAGCCAGGAAATGGACTATAAAAACCAATTTCTACATTTAAATTAAGCTTACAAATAAGAACTTGACAGCTAGCAGAATTGTTTTTCCATTAGACATTACTCCCAAGAGCTATATTACATGATAAATGAATATTTTTCATTATACATTCTGCATGACACATTCATAAATGGCTATTCACAGAGCTATTTTACTCCTAACTTAAAAAAGTAAAATAAGAACTTTGAATTACCCTCTGTGCTTTCATTTTAAACATAGAAACAATTATTTATTGTCCCTCATCCTTCTGCATTGAATTCCTTGTGGTTTTGTTTTCTTTAGAACGCAATGAGGGCCACAGTTGAACACCAGGAAAACTGGCCTTCCCTGACACCAATTGAGGTGATTGTTGTCTTGGGGAAAGAAGATCTTACAATTAAGGTAACTGTTCTGTTTTTTTCTTTTGAGTCCTTCTTGAGAGAATTTTTAAAAAGGAGTCAATAATAATAAAGCTCTCTGCTTTGAGCTACAGATGAAAGTCATGTACACAGATGAAGACAAAACATTTTTGTATAGACAAATACACATTGTTTTTAGCGTATAGCTCTGATGACTTGTTTGTTTAAGATTTCAGACAGAGGAGGTGGTGTTCCCCTGAGAGTCATTGACAGTCTCTTTAGTTACACGTACTCCACTGCACCAAAGCCTGTGATGGATAATTCCCGGAATGCTCCGCTGGTAAGACCAATTAAATGGCTAAGCTCATCCCAGCCACCTAGTTCTAAATGTAGAGCACGGATTACAAGGATGTATTTAGGCAAATTAATCAATTTAGTTAAACTGGGCATGGGGGATATGAGAAGGAATGATAAAGCCAACTAAGAAACAGTTTCCAAGGGGTTTCTGATTGGAAGCAGATCCGTGTCTAAGTTCTAGGACATCAGTACCAGGGAGTATATTTTGTATTTCTATGATTGTGTTCACTTCTTTGTCAGTAACTGATCTTTCCCTTCCAGGCTGGTTTTGGTTACGGCTTGCCGATTTCGCGTCTCTATGCCAAGTACTTTCAAGGAGATCTAAATCTCTACTCTTTGCCAGGATACGGAACTGATGCTATCATCTACTTAAAGGTATCCTTTAAATCCAATATAAAAAAAATCATATTTCTGAAAAGATTGCTTCTGAGTTCTATGGTCCATGGTGAATACCCCAAACTGAGTTAGCACAAATATTGACCACAAGCCATTACATTTTCTGTTTGGTATGTGTAACTATACTGATTAATATTTAGCATGGTAATATGCCAAAAAGGAAGTGAGGCGACCCTACCTGTCTCAATGAAGCAAAATGGTTTGAAGCGCAGTAATTTCTGAGTGAGGAGACGCTCATGTGAATTTTTCAAGGCAGCTTGACATCTGTGAGAATAGCTGTAGTTTTGTTTTACTTAGGCTTGTGGGAAATGCATATATGCTAATAATGTTTCAGCCTAGCAGACAAGATACTCACGACCTTAAGCTGACATTATTAGAAATCCAGGGGGAGGAAAGCTGACTGCTAAGAAGCTGTCAATGGGGTGCCTGGCACTTCCTGTTTAAACTTTAAAACTCCGTACATGTTTTTTCCATTTCTGATAAAGCCTCAATTTATTTGTTAAGGTCACTGTCCTGATTCTGGTTAATCATTTGCCAGCTAGTTCAAATGAAAATACATTCACAGTCATTAGCAGCTAAAACATTAAGCTTCCAGGCTCCTGTTTTGCGCAAGGGAATTATTTACCACATGGTCTTAGGACACCTGAAATAGTTAATGTATTCATTTCTTAAACAGTAAAAATGTCTTCAATGTATTGAGAAAGATTAATGTATTATAGATCTACAGTATCAGACTTTAATAGATCAATAGTGTCAGGTTAGGACTCACTTTATTACATATGTAGATGTTTTGCCTGGAAAACCTATTTGTCTATTTTTATTCAACTCTATGACACTAGCAATATCCAGATAAGGGGCATGTGTAACTACTGAACACAAATACTGTTCCCTAATTTATTTTGTCATTCAGTCACTAAGTCGTGTCTGGCTCTTTGTGACCTCATGGACTGAAGCATGCCAGGCTTCCCTGTCCTTCACTTATCTCCTAGAGTTTGCTCAAACTCATATCCACTGTGTCAGTGATGCTATCTAACCATCTCATCCTCTGCAACCCTCTTCTCCTCTTGCCCTCTTAATTTATAATTGTATATATACTGTTGCAGCCCCTATAGGGTATAGATAACATTTATTTTTCAATTTTCTTTCATACAGTGCCTACCATACCATGGACTCTTGGTGTGCTTTTATTACTAAATTAATTAAAAGAATATATTTGAATGTTTGAATGCTTACCTCTGAGTTTCTTTTGAACAATCACTTTGAGTACAAATTATGCAATGAATAATTTCTCTGGTTTGATTTTTCCCTCTTTCAGGCTCTGTCTTCTGAGTCCATAGAAAAACTTCCAGTCTTTAACAAATCAGCCTTCAAACATTATCAGATGAGCAGCGAGGCTGGAGACTGGTGTGTCCCAAGCAAGGAACCAAAGAACCTGGCAAAGGAAAAAGTGGCTGTGTGAGGAGGGGCTCGTGGACACTTTAAGGGATCAAAGTGGGTCTGTGCCAATGCTGTGTCCTGAATGTTTGCCCATGAACTCTTGTTTCCTCAAATACAAACAACAGCAACAAAAACTCCTCGATCCGAACACTGATATGAAGGGAAGAGAGCTCCTTTCTGTGACCCAGGCGAGCACACTGCAGGACCATAGGAGTAACGGCTGGCCAGCTCTTTATTCTCCTAACTTAGAATAATGCATGAGTTTGTATCAAATCCTGAAGAAGAAATAAGCTTGTTTACCATCTATTTATCAACAAAAATGGGAATGAGTGAGAAGGGAAGATGAAAGCTAGCAGTTTCAACCAACTGATACTTTAGGCCATTGATTGATGTCATCAGATATTGGTATTTATGGCAGTACTTTCCTGCCACTCAAAGGATGAGGGCTTATTTTATATTGTATGATTAGAAATGTAAACATATATCTCATAAATATCTATGCATTCTAGAGGTGAAAAGTCAGTGACTAGAATAACATTTACTTTGAATGAGGACAAATGAGCCAACATGCTTTATTCAAAGTTGCAGCCAAGGCCTGGGTCTATGTAAAATCTCAGAAGAAAGCCCCTTCTGATAAATACAGTGCCTTTACTATGTTGCTTTTCCTGTTCACACCTCAAATAAGAAGTGAGCACTTATTGCAAGGTGCATATGTCTTGGTTGAATTTAAAATGTGCACTGAATTCTGGATGTTGGCAATTGGAGGGAGAGAAGAATTGCCAAAGTGACTGCAAAACCTCATCTTTCTTTGCTTATAAATGAAACAGAAGTAGATTGGAAAAACCAGTATTAGGGAAAGAAATCAGGCATTCAGAATCTAACTCAGTAGGAAGGGCTGTTCTCCACCCTGTAGTGGTGGTAATCCAAAGGCATCTATTTTCTAGGCTTAAAGAGATATATATTTTTATACATTTAATTATGTTCTCTACACTCCACCATTAACATCTGATAAAAATTTGTAATTAACAAATGGTTCAAGAACATTGGAATTTAAATACTTCCTGGAGTATTTTTAACAAATAGCCTGCGAGTAAGAGGTTTTCATGCCATGGATGCTTTCATTTGTAAATTGTTGTGAATAGGAGCTAATGCATGAAAGCTGTAACACATATGGCACTTTTGGGGAGTTCAGGTAGAATGTGCAGGCGGACAGGGCATTCTAGCACATTCCTCTCAGACAAGAAACGAAGAAACAAAAAGAAAGAAGGAAGGAAAGAAGAAAGATGGAAAAGAAGGAGGGAGGGAAGCAGAAGACAAGCATCTTGCTATATTCCCCATAAATTATTTCAAGAAATGACCCATATTATCATGGATAAATTATTGACAAGAGGATGAATTGGTGTTTTTCAAAACAGTATGGCTTCTTTCAATGGTTTTTTTCACTCTTACAAGATAATAGGCTTTTATGAGATAATAAACTCTTCTGTGAAACCGCAATATTAAAAAAAAAAAACAACAGCTAGCATTTTCTGTTTTGTAAAATAATCAGGACCATCTATATGTTGGATCTAACATTTGTGTTTAATTTTCTCATGGCCTAGTGTTGTGGTGTTTCTGGTGGTGGCCACAGAAGGCTGAAACGATTTACTGCGGGTTTCTGATTTTATCATCAGAAGTCCTGGAAGTGACTTTCTTGATTGTGGGACTCTGGCTCATGCATTTATTGACTATATACAACTATTTACAATGGAATATTCGACTTTTCAAAAATCTAAACATTTTTGCATGTAAATATTTGTGTTTACCAAAAGAATTAAAGCAGTTGATTAATAGTTAACCCAAACACTGTGAACTGTCTTTAAGACACTAGAGAAAAAGAAATGTTGGTATCTCAGTAACATCCAATGTGTAAATGGAGCTCTATAAAATAGAAATAGTCCATATTGGTATCTGTGACATCTGTGGAAGAGCTTTAGGATCCTAGTGGATGGAAACTGAATGTTCAGGCCCACTTAAATTATTAATGTATAAATTGTGTTTTTGTGTCTAGGTTATGTACAGAGAAATGTGTAATTTTTATAATAAATATTTTTTATTATAATGATAGATGTAATCTTTTAAAGTGCTTTTATTAAATTAATGGAAAATACTAAGAAGAATTTGAAGTAAAAGTTTTCCTCACATTACATCAAATCTCATTTATATATTGGTTTTAGAAAAACTTAAAATCTTAATTTTTAAATGAAAGATAAACACCTTATAGCATTCCAGAAGTTTCTGATTGTCCTTTGCTGTCTTAGTTATGCCCCAATAACACATAGTAAAATGTATGTTTATCTACATGAATAAATTAAATAATCAGTTTTGTAATGCATGTATTCTCTACATTTTTGGGATAAATCTACTTTAAAGTCTCACGTAGTGACTGTATTTGCAAATACAAAAGAGTATCAAAATAATTACCTGGATAATTTAGGTTCCCAAACAATTTATAGATTAAATATCTAAATAATAATACAGTAGAAATATGATATGATAGAAGTACTAAATTAAGTAGTGACATGTTTTATCTTTGCTAAGTTCACACTCTTTCTTTACTAATTTAATCCTATTTTATCGTTTGACAACATTCTCTGCTCACCTCCATAATGCCCTTATTGCAGAGTTTGTAACAAAAAGAATAGAGGGGTGAAGGAGGGAGGGAGGCAGAAGGAAGGAAGAGAAGAAGGGAGGGAGGGAGGGTAAAAAGAAAGGAATTAGAATAAAATACAATTAGTGGAATGAGTTTGCCATAACTGAATCCTAAAATCTTGTCAGGGTAATCATTAGTTCAGTTCACTTGCTCAGTCTGTCTGACTCTTTGCAACCCCATGGACTGCAGCACACCAGGCCTCCCTGTCCGTCACTAACTCCCGGGGCTTATTCAAACTCATGTCCATTCAGTTGGTGATGCCCTCCAACCATCTTGTCCTCTGTCGTCCCCTTCTCCTCCCGCCTTCAATCTTTCCCAGCATCAGGGTCTTTTCAAATGAGTCAGTTTTCCGCATCAGGTGGCCAAAGTATTGGAGTTTCAGCTTCAACATCAGTCCTTCCAATGAACAACCAGGACTGATCTCCTTTAGGATGGACTGGTTGGATCTCCTTGCAGTCCAAAGGACTCTCAAGAGTCTTCTCCAACACCACAGTTCAAAAGCATCAATTCTGCAGTGCCCAGCTTTCTTTATAGTGCAACTCTCACATCCATACATGACTACTGGAAAAACCATAGCTTTGACTAGACAGACCTTTGTTGGCAAAGTACTGTCTCTGCTTTTTAATATGCTGTTTAGGTTGGTCACAACTTTTCTTCCAAGGAGTAAGTGTCTTTTAATTTCACGGCTGCAATCACCATCTGCAGTGAGTTTGGAGCCCAGAAAAATAAAGTCTGTCACTGTTTCCACTGTTTCCTCATCTATTTGCCATGAAGTGATGGGACTAGATGCCATGATCTTAGTTTTCTGAATGTTGAGCTTTAAGCCAACTTTTTCACTCTGCTCTTTCACTTTCATCAGGAGGCTCTTTAGTTTTTCTTCACTTTCTGCCATAAGGGTGGTATCATCTGTGTATCTGAGGTTGTTGATATTTCTCCCAGCAATCTTGATTCCAGCTTGTGCTTCATCCAGCCCAGCATTTCTCATGATGTATTCTTCATATAAGTTAAATAAGCAGGGTGACAATAGACAGCCTTGATGTACTCCTTTTCCTATTAAGAACCAGTCTGTTCCATGTCCAGTTCTAATTGTGCTTCCTGACCTGCATACAGATTTCTCAAGAGGCAGGTCAGGCGGTCTGGTATTCCCATTTATTGAAGAATTTCCCACAGTTTGTTGTGATCCACACAGTCAAAGGCTTAGGTGTAGTCAATAAAGCAGAAATAGATGTTTTTCTGGAACTCTCTTGCTTTTTCAATGATCCAGTAGATGTTGGCAATATGATCTCTGGTTCCTCTGCCTTTTCTAAATCCAGCTTGAGCATCTGGAAGTTCATGGTTCACGTATTGCTAAAGCCTGGCTTGGAGAATTTTGAGCATTACTTTACTAGAGTGTAAGATGAGAGAAATTTGCGGTAGTTTGAGCATTCTTTGGCATTGCCTTTCTTTGGGGCTGAAATGAAAACTGAGCTTTTCCAGTCCTGTGGCCACTGCTGAGTTTTCCGAACTTGCTGGCATATTGAGTGCAGCACTTTCACAACATCATCTTTTAGGATTTGAAATAGCTCAACTGGAATTCCATCATCTCTACTAGCTTCGTTCGTAGTGATGCTTCCTAAGGCCCACTTGACTTTGCATTCCAGGATGTCTGGCTCTAGGTGAGTGATCATACCATTGTGATTATCTGGGTAATGAAGATCTTTTTTGTATAGTTCTTCTATGTATTCTTGCCAGCTCTTCTTAATATCTTCTGCTTCTGTTAGGTCCATATTATTTCTGTCCTTTATTGTGCCCATCTTTGCATGAAATGTTCCCTTGGTATTTCTAAGGATAATCATATGTGAATAAAAAAATACCATCAACCTACAGCATTAGATCCTAAAGAACCTACACCTAAGCCCTTAACCAGTGACACTCCCCTTCACTTGACTACCTTCGTTTCTTCTTCTATCAAGGAAGTACCACAATGTGTCTGAAGAAAGCCCAGGAACACATACACACATGGGATTTAGCTCCCCACCCCAGTATTCTTGGCTGGGAAATCCCATGGACAGAGGAGCCTCATAGGCCTCAGTCCATGCGGTTGCAGGGAGTCAGACACGACTAAGCAACTAACTTTTCCCTTGAATTAAGCTACTTTGAAGGTAGGGTGTTACCACATGCCCTGGGCTCAAAGCTTCATCTACATTTCCATAAAAACTGCAAGACTTCAAGTTCCACAATTCTCTGTTTATGCACACATACATCTTTTTGAATTTTCAAATTCAACAAGGTGGACTGAATTTTCATTAAAACTGAATTTCAAATTTGGTTCAAAATGGTAAGAGCATTTGATCTTAACTATAATAACATGGGCAAAGAGAGATTATTGTGAGCTAATAGTTTAAACATTGACCTTAAATTTTCTTTATTCTCTTATTACATTTTCAGGTACTATATTTACATTTAGATACGTACCAATCCTGCAAATGTGCATGGAATCACCAAGTCACTTTGGTCTGTCTTGATGAAAGTATTGAGGAATTTTCATAAGTTCACAGGAGCTCATGTAACAGGTCCCCAAGCCCCCCACCTTGAACAGTTAGAGCAGTAGGCTTCTATCTCCATTAACATTCTATCCATACATCTCTTGGGGGGATGTTTCACTTTTTACCTTACATCACAGTTACTTAAGTAAAGTAAGTGAAAGTCGCTAAGTCATGTCCAACTCTTTGTGACCACATGGACTATACAGTCCATGGAATTGTCTAGGCCAGAATACTGGAGTGGGTAGCCTTTCCCTTCTCCAGGGGATCTTCCCAACCCAGGAATCGAACCCAGGTCTCCCACATTGCAGGCAGATTCTTTACCAGCTGAGCCACAAGAGAAGCCCAAGAATACTGCAGAGGGTAGCCTATCCCTTCTCCAGAGGATCTTCCCGACTAAGGAATCAAACTAGGGTCTTCTGCATTGCAGGCGGATTCTTTACCAACTAAGCTATGACAGTTACTTAGACACTCAATAAATGTTTCCTGGATAAATACATGAATAAACACATTAAGTAACCTCTGTCTTTAGAACAGCATCCCCGCATTTAAAAGCAGATTCAAACTCTGTGTTAAGTGTGGAGAAATAACTTCAGAAAGAATGAAGAGATGGAGCTAAAGCAAAAACAATGCCCAGCTGTGGATGTGACTGGTGATGGAAGTAAAGTCCCATGCTTGAAAGAGCAATATTGTATAGGAACCTGGAATGTTAGGTCCATGAATCTAGGAAAATTGGAAGTGGTCAAACAGGAGATGGCAAGAGTGAATGTCAACATTTTAGGAATCAGTGAACTAAAATGGACTGGAATGGGTGGATTTAACTCAGATGATCATTATATCTACTGCTGTGGGTAAGAATCCCTTAGAAGAAATGAAGTAGCCATCAAAGTCAACAAAAGAGTCCGAAATGCAGTACTTGGATGCAATCTCAAAAATGACAGAATGATCTCTGTTCATTTCCAAGGCAAACCATTCAATATCACAGTAATCCAAGTCTATGCCCCGACCAGTAATGCTGAAGAAGCTGACATTGAACGGTTCTAAGAAGACCTACAAGACCTTCTAGACCTAATATCCAAAAAAGATGTCCTTTTCATTATAGGGGACTGGAATGAAAAGTAGGAATTCAAGAAACACCTGGAGTAACAGGCAAATTTGGCCTTGGAGTACAGAATGAAGCAGGGCAAAGGCTAATAGTTTTCTCAAGAGAACGAACTGGTCATAGCAAACACCCTCTTCCAACAACACAAGAGAAGACTCTACACATGGACATCACCAGATGGTCAACACCGAAATCAGATTGATTATATTCTTTGCAGCCAAAGATGGAGAAGCTCTATACAGTCAGCAAAAACAAGACCGGGAGCAGACTGTGGCTCAGATCATGAACTCCTTATTGCCAAATTCAGACTGAAATTGAAGAAAGTAGGGAAAACCACTAGACCATTCAGGCATGACCTAAATCAAAGCCCTTATGATTATACAGTGGAAGTGACAAATAGATTTAAGGGACTAGATCTGATAGACAGAGTGCCTGATGAACTATGGAAGGAGGTTCATGACATTCTACAGGAGACAGGGATCAAGATCATCCCCAAGAAAAAGAAATGCAAAAAAGAAAATGGCTATCTGAGGAGGTCTTACAAATAGCTGTGAAAAGAAGAGAAGCAAAAAGCAAAGGAGAAAAGGAAAGATATATCCATTTGAATGCAGATTTCCAAAGAATAGCAAGGAGAGATAAGAAAGCCTTCCTCAGCGATCAGTGCAAAGAAATAGAGGAAAACAATAGAAAGAGAAAGACTAGAAATCTCTTCAAGAAAATTAGAGATACCAAGAGAACATTCCATGCAAAGATGGGTTCAATAAAGGCCAGAAATGGTAGGGACCTAACAGAAGCAGAAGATATTAAGAAGAGGTGGCAAGAATACACAGAAGAACTGTACAAAAAAGATCTTCACGACCCAGATAATCACGATGGTGTGATCACTCACCTAGAGCCAGACATCCTGGAATGCAAAGTCAAGTGGGCCTTAGGAAGCATCACTATGAACAAAGCTAGTGGAGGTGATGGAATTCCAGTTGAGCTATTTCAAATCCTAAAAGATGATGTTGTGAAAGTGCTGCACTCAATATGCCAGCAAATTTGGAAAATTTGGTGACTCAGCAGTGGCCATAGGACTGGAAAAGGTCAGTTTTCATTCCAATCCCAAAGAAAGGCAATGCCAAAGAATGTTCAAACTACTGCACAATTGCACTCATCTCACATGCTAGTTAAGTAATGCTCAAAATTCTCCAAGCCAGGCTTTAGCAATACGTGAACTGTGAACTTCCAGATGTTCAAGCTAGTTTTAGAAAGGCAGAGGAACCAGCGATCAAATTGCCAACATCCACTGGATCATCGAAAAAGCAAGCGAGTCCCAGAAAAACATCTATTTCTGCTTTATTGACTATGCCTAAGTCTTTGACTGTGTGGATCACAACAAACTGTGGAAAATTCTTCAATAAATGGGAATACCAGACCACCTGACCTGCCTCTTGAGAAATCTGTATGCAGGTCAGGAAGCAACAGTTAGAACCAGACATGGAACAACACACCGGTTCCAAATAGGAAAAGGACTATGTCAAGGCTGTCTATTGTCACCCTGCTTATTTAACTTATATGCAGAGTACATCATGAGAAATGTTGAGCTGAATGAGGCACAAGCTGAAATCAAGATTGCCAGGAGAAATATCAATAACCTTAGACATGCAGATGACACCACCCTTATGACAGAAATCGAAGAAGAACTAAAGAGCTTCTTGATGAAAGTGAAAGAGGAGAGTGAAAATGTTGGCTTAAAGCTCAACATTCAGAAAACTAAGATCATGGCATCCAGTCCCATCACTTCATGGCAAATAGATGAGGATAGAATGGCTGACTTTATTCTTTGCGGCTCCAAACTCACTGCAAATGGTGACTGCAGCCGTGAAATTAAAAGACACTTACTCCTTGGAAGAAAAGTTATACCAACCTAGACAGCATATTAAAAAGCAGAAATTACTTTGCCAACAAATGTCTGTCTAGTCAAAGCTATGGTTTTTCCAGTAGTCATGTATAGATGTGAGAGTTGGTCTATATAGAAAGCTGATCACTGAAGAATTGATGCTTTTGAACTGTGGTGTTGGAGAAGACTCCTGAGAGTCCCTTGGACTCCAGTGAGATCCAACCACTCTGTCCTAAAGGAGATCAGTCCTGAGTATTCCTTAGAAGGACTGTTGTTGACGTTGAAACTCAGTACTTTGGCCATCTGACGTGAAGAGCTGACTCATTTGAAAAGACCCTGAGGCTGGGAAATATTTAGGGCAGGAGAAGAAGGGGATGACAGAGGATGAGATGGTTGGATGACATAACCAACTCAATGGACATGGGTTTGGGTGTACTCCGGGAGTTGGTGATGGACAGGGAGGCCTGGTGTGCTGCAGTCCATGGGGTCGCAAAGAGTTGGACCTGACTGAGCAACTGAACTGAACTGAACATCAAATTTTATAAGACTTTAAGCTTTAAATGATATTCAAAAAGTTTTACAACACTGCAGAAATTCTGGAATATTTTTCCAATCCAGATAAATTGCAATTGATCTTGTTTAATGTAGCTCTCCATTGGAGGCCTCTGGCCATTAAAAATTATCATGTATTTCAAAAGAAATTAAATAATGGATAAAAGTTATAACTACTAAGGAAATTTCTTGAGAAAATGGGTTGGTATTTCAGACTTTATTAGTATTCTTCCTTGCTGTTCACCTTGGATGAAAAAAATATCACCATCCATATTTCATGGCCTCTTAATGGAAATGAGCAACTGTCTTTTAATGAGATTTTTCAGTTCCTACTGAAGTGCAAATAAACATTAAAAGCCACTCAAAACCAACAGAAATGTCAGTAGCCTTGAAAACATGTTGAATCTATTAATGATATGAAAATGATGTGAGCTGTCTTAGTGATAAATCCAGCAAGGAAATAATAAAGTTTATCAACAAATTATGAGACATCATTTTTATGTTTACTGCCATCATTCAGTATAATGAGAGTAACACAGAAGTGGTTGTCAAATAATGAAATACAGCTAGGAATTATTTATTAGCATATCATTTTCCATAAATGTAAAAGGATACTTTAATATATAAAACAAATAGCCTATTAAATGGCAAAGTCTTGAGGTTTTTTTTTTTAATCAATTCCATTAAAACTATATCTTTTAATATGTTTCTAGTTCCCAAAATGTACTTTGATATTTGGTAGAATTGCCCTTAACTCAATCTTTTTTTTTTTTAATTCACTTTTAAGAATAACAAAATATGTTTGAAATGATAAATTTGTGACCTAAAAATGAATTAAAAATTTGAATACAAAAATGAAAATCTTATACCATGTTCTTAGGCAATTCTCTTTACCTATTTGAGTCCTAGTTTTCTCATCTACCTGTATGAAATAATAATCAATTCTAGTTGCTTAAGGAAGACACTCCTAATTCTAGAGTCTTTGAGTCTATTCTTGTAACAAGCAAAAACACTTTTTGCTGCTTCTTTAATTGCATTTATATGAGATGATGGATGTTCAATCAACTTATTATGGTAATTATTTCATGATGTATATAGATAAAATCATTATGTTGTACATCTTAAACTTATACAGTACTGTATATCAATTATATATCAATAAAAATGGAAGGGAAAGAACTCTCACATAGTGAATGAATGAATAATAAAGTTTAAAAAATACATTAATAGTGATGAACTTTATTTTTAATTTTTATCTTATATTAGAATATAATTGATTTATAATATTATGTTATTTTTCAGTGTACAGCAAAGTGAGTCAATTATACATATACATATACATATAGCTATTCTTTTTCAGATTCTTTTCCATATAGGTTGTTACAGAATATTGAGTAGAATTCCCCGTGGTACAAAATAGGTCCTTGTTGACTATCTATTTTATAAATAGTAGTATGTATATGCTAATCCCAACCTCCTCATATCCCTATCCCTTTCCCTTTTGGTAACAATAAGTTTGTTTTCTAAATCTGTGAGTCTGTTTCTGTTTTATAAATAAATTCATTTGTATCACTTTTAAAATTCCACATATAAGTGATTTACTTCACTTAATATGATAATCTCTAGGTCCATGAGTGAATGAAGTTTTTGAATCTATATTTTCTAATAATTCTTCACTGAACAGCCTGCCTCCAATTTCTCTTCAGTTCAAAGTAGGCTTCTCATAACACCACCGTCAAGCTCAGAATCTTTTGCTACCTTCAAGTGCCTAAGAATCGGATATCTATAATTTTCTATACTCCAACCTATATAACCAATCTTACAATTTATATATACTGTTACTGAACTGTTTAGTATATTGGCTTCTAAATATGCAACAAACACTTTCCTTTTGATCACTGTAAATATGCCTGGCTGAAATGCCCTTCTTTTCTTCTCTGCCTTTTTTCCAAATGCTACTCAATCTTCTAGACCCAACTCATACCCCTCTCCATGGACTGAGCATCCCAGTCCAAAGTGCCTTCTCTCCCAACTTCCTCCCCTAAGATCTCACATGGGCAGGACCATTTATGATTTAATTCCTAAGTTTGCCTGTTAAATGTTATAGGGAGGCATAAAATCCAGGAAACCAGCTAGATAGTGTTTTCCCTGCAATCCAGGATCATGTATTACACACACCCGTATAAAAACCATGATGTGAAGCCTGTCTCCTGTATTGTAGATACCAAAAATATTTCTTGATTAATATATTTTGGATGTGTTGGGAAGAAAGAGAAAATCAATGAAACAATTCCTGATTGAGCAGATTATTCTACTGATCTAGAACCAAAGCCACCCATCTTAATATTAAGGGCCCTCAGCATTTCTTCTCAACCTGGGAAGGATCCATGTTTATTTCCAGATGGATCATGGCTGTAATATATACATACAAACTTACTCAAACTTTTTATTTCAGCTTAAAACTAGGTCTGTGTCCCCAGGGAGCTTAGAGTCCTATTGAAGATCTACAGAGACACAAACACATGGGAAACTGAATCATGTCCAAAGATTTTACTAACAGTTCAAGTCAATAAGAAAGGAGATACCAGAATTCCCAACATACATAGCCAGGAATATTCATTAACATTAATTACTAGAAATTTAAAGAAGGAAAGATGGTTTCAGGCTAAAGTGACTAGGTGGAAAGAGGACACTCTTGGGGGAGGAAGTGGGAAGATGGGGCTTCCCTGATGGCTCAGACGGTAAAGAATCTGCCTGCAATGCAGGAGACCAAGGTTCAATCCCTGGGCCAGGAAGATCCCCGGAGGAGGAAATGGCAACCCACTCCAGTATTCTTGCCTGGAGAACTCCATGGACAGAGAAGCCTGGTGGGCTACAGTCCATGGGGTTGCAAAGAGTGATACGACTGAATGACTAATACACACAATGAGAAGAAGACCATGAAAAAAACAATCCAGGGAGAATATAGGAAATGTATTGATATACTGGTGCTCAAGTGAATATAGTTTGGATGTCTAGATGTGGTACCTGGGGCATCAAAGAGCCATTTACTAGGACAGTAAAAGGATCAAAACAGTTCTGTTGACTGAAATCTTAAGATCACACATCTCACTGTCAGTTGATTTATAAGATAACAATGCAGTTATACATGGAATCTAGAAAAATGGTGTTGATGAACCTATTTGCAGGGCTAGAATAGAGATGCAGATATAGAGAATGGACTTGTGGATACAGCATGGAGAGGAAAGGGAGGGAGGAATTGAGACAGTAGCATAGACATATATACACTACCTTGTGTAAAATAGATGGCTACTGGGAATCTGCTGTATAGTACAGCTCTGTGCTCTGTGATGACCTAGAGGGTTAGGATGGGGTGGGAGGGAGGGAGGCTCAAGAGGAAGGGGATATATGTATACTTATAGCTGATTCAGCTATAACTGATGTATACACTTATCACTGTATAGTTATTGTACTGCAGAAACCAACATAACATTGTAAAGCAATTATCTTCCAATTAAAAATAAATTAAAAAAAAGAAAAAAGATAAAAAAAGACAAGACACAAGGCAGCAATCAGCATGATATTCTCAAATGAGAAATTAATTTAATATTTGAATAGCTGAAGAGAGAACCTGTGGTATGTTGACCGATGAGTGAAAACAGTGGGCTCTTATCCAAGTGTCATACTGGTCAGGCAGGAAGACTCTGGAGCCAAGCTGCCTACACTTCCATGCCAGCTTTGTCACTTAATAGCCACAGGAAGTTATATAACTTTTCTCTGCTTTGGTTTTCTAATCTGTGAAATGGGGATAATACTATAGCATCTTTCTTATAGGAATGCTGTGAAAATTAAAATTAGCTAATATATGTAAAACATCCATAACAGTTCCTGGCACATAATTAAATTTACATAGATATTAGCTATTTTATCCATAATGGTTTTTAAGTAATAGATACTGGATCCTTCTATTAAGTTCTGATACAAATGAGTTGATAAAAATAATGTTCTTCAGATATGAGGTCATACAGTATGAGCATGCAGTATCACTGATAGTAACAAATTTGCCCCAATATACCCTACTGCCTGATTATGACACTGGGATTAGATTTTTGAGGTCAAAGTATGGTCTGTTGACCTGAATTTGCTGAGTTAGGCTAAAATCTGGGTTCAGGTAGAGATCAAACCCAGACCTTGACCTCTTTAGGAATGCTTCCCAACCAAAAACTGGGTGGATGGTGCTGCCATGTGCTAGCTAATGAGATCCACTAACTTTTGTGGGCCTCTTTGAGAGACTGCCTGACTGTCCCTCCCAGAATATGGAAAAGAAACTGGCTCACTGCACATCATAAGCAAACACACTGTTTGTCGAATGGATAAAAAGAGACTTAAACCATAAAAATAACAATTAGGCTTCAGTTGTTCCCCAGGCAGCCTCTTTCCCCTTCTAAATATCATATTTCATCTTCTGAAAGCAGAATTTCAAATGATAACAAAAGCAAGCACAAAACACATTTTTAAAAAAGGTTTTGAAAACAGTTCTTTGGCCTACTGGAAAGTAGAAAACATTTTCTTATATTTTTCTTGGAATGGCTGACAATAATAGTTTTTTTGTAACTGAAAATATATCCTGCATTCTGTATAGAGTCAGATATGAGTCTTATTTTCACCTGGTCCAGATAGTTACAAGCAGGATTATACTAATTTGGGAGAAATTATTTTAGGGATAAAACTTTTACCCTAGGAATAAAACTAGGGACTGAATTTGAAGAAACAATTTCTTAACCAAAGATAATCTACTGGTTACAATATTGACTTGGTCTTTCAAAGTATTATTCCCATTGGCTGAAAATATTAATTTAATGTATTAGAAGAAAAACTGGTTTCATATACTTCTTCCTTCTCTCTCTGAGTCCTTTAAAATGAACATTGAAAAGTGAAGGTGTCAGTTTCTCAGTTTTGTCTGATTCTTTGCGACCCATGGACTGTAGTCCACCAGGCTCCTCTGTCCATAGGATTCTCCAGGCAAGAATACTGGAGTGGGTTGTCATTTCCTTCTCCAGGGTATCTTCCCAACCCAGGGATCAAATCCAGGTCTCCTGCATTGCGCGCAGATTCTTTACCATCTGAGCCACCAGGGAAGGTCTGAAAAAAGAATCTTTTGTATTTTGCACTCATGATATGACTGGTCAATGATATTAAGAATCCAAATTCCTTTATCGTGGTGAATATTTAACTCCCGAGAAGGTATATTTGTCTATGCTGTGTGTGTGTGTGTGTGTGTGTGTGTGTGTGTGTGCGCGCACACTCAGTCATGTCCAACTCTTTGCGACCCCATGGACTGTAGCCTGCTCCACTCCTCTGTCCATGGAATTTTCCAGGCAATAATATTGGAGTGGGTTCCCATGTCCTACTTCAGTGGATCTTCCCAACACAAGGATTGAGCCTGCTTCTCTTGCATCTCCTGCATTGGCAGGCAGATTCTTTACCACTGCACCACCTAGGAAGCTTTAAATTGAACAATTCACTTCAGTTCAGTTCAGCCGCTCAGTCGTGTCCGACTCTTTGTGACCCCATGAATTGCAGCACGCCAGGCCTCCCTGTCCATCACCAACTCCCAGAGTCCACCCAAACCCATGTCCATTGAGTCGGTGATGCCATCCAACCATCTCATCCTCTGTCGTCCCCTTCTCCTCCCGCCCCCAATCCTACCCAGCATTAGGGTCTTTTCCGATGACTCAACCCTTCGCATGAGGTGGCCAAAGTATTGGAGTTTCAGCTTCAACATCAGACCTTCCAATGAACATCCAGGATTGATCTCTTTTAGGATGGATTGATTGGATCTCCTTGCAGTCCAAGGGACTCTCAAGAATCTTCTCCAACACCACAGTTCAAAAGCATCAATTCTTCGGTGCTCAGCTTTCTTCACTGTCCAACTCTCACATCCATACATGACCACTGGAAAAACCATAGCCTTGACTAGACGGACTTTTGTTGGCAAAGTAATGTCTCTGCTTTTAAATAGGCTATCTAGGTTGGCCATAACCTTCCTTCCAAGGAGTAAGCGTCTTTTAATTTCATGGCTGCAGTCACCATCTGCAGTGATTTTGGAGCCCAAAAAAATAAAGTCTGACACTGTTTCCACTGTTTCCCCATCTATTTCCCATGAAGTGATGGGACCAGATGCCATGATCTTAGTTTTCTGAACGTTGAGCTTTAAGCCAACTTTTTCAGTCTCCTCTTTCACCTTTTCATCAAGAGGCTCTTTAGTTCTTCTTCACTTTCTGCCATAAGGGTGGTGTCATCTGCATATCTGAGGTTATTGATATTTCTCCCGGCAATCTTGATTCCAGCTTGTGTTTCTTCCAGCCCAGCGTTTCTCATGATGTACTCTGCATATAAGTTAAATAAGCAGGGTGACAATATACAGCCTTGACATACTCCTTTTCCTATTTGGAACCAGTCTGTTGTTCCATGTCCAGTTCTAACTGTTGCTTCCTGACCTGCATGCAGGTTTCTCAAGAGACAGGTCAGATGGTCTGGTATTCCCATCTCTTTCAGAATTTTCCACAATTTATTGTGATCCACACAGTCAAAGGCTTTGGCATAGTCAGTAAAGCAGTAACAGATGTTTTTCTGGAACTCTCTTGCTTTTTCGATGATCCAGCGGATATTGGCAATTTGATCTCTGGTTCCTCTGCCTTTTCTAAAACCAGCTTGAACATCTGGAAGTTCACAGTTCACGTATTGCTGAAGCCTGACTTGGAGAATTTTGAGCATTACTTTACTAGCGTAGGCAAAAAAGAAAACTCTATAGAATTTATTATGCAGCAGATATTTTTCTAAGGATTTTACATTAACTAACCCATTTTCCCTCACAATAACTCATCATTAACTCCTCTGCATAAATGCACTCCTTTTATCCTCACAGCATCTGTGGTATTATTATCCTACTCCTTTTATAGATAGGAAACTGGGCCATGAAGCAGTTCTGGAAGTTGCCCCTATCATAGAACAGAGCTGGAGTTTGATTCATGGCACTCTGTACTCCTGATCCTTCACTCTGGAGAAAACATTCCTTCTTTGAGAAAGAATAGATTACCATAGCTAATCTACAAGGCAGAGGGACACTGCCACTGACCTCATCACACAGAGCCTAACTGACCAGCTGTGGACCACTGGATTTCTTCAGACAATATTTTCAGAAGTGCTTACCTACTTGCAGAGACATCAGAAGCTTAAGATGTTAAGCCAAGTCAGACTTTCACTGAATGACACTTAATCATTCTTTAGACATTGAAGCAATCCACTTATTTATTCAACAAGCAATCAAAAAATATTTGTTAAGCACCAGGTGCTGCCATGCAGGTCAGGAAGCAACAGTTAGAACTGAACATGGAACAAAAGACTGGTTCCAAATAGGAAAAGGAGTACGGCAAGGCTGTATATTGTCACCCTGCTTATTTAACTTATATGCAGTACATTATGAGAAACGCTGGGCTGGATGAAGCACAAGCTGTACAAGATTGGCAGGAGAAATATCAATAATCTCAGATATGCAGATGACACCACCCTTATGGCAGAAAGTGAAGGAGAACTACAGAACCTCTTGATGAAAGTAAAAGAGGAGACTGAAAAAGTTGGCTTAAAGCTCAACATTCAGAAAACTAAGATCATGGCATATGGTCCCATAACTTCATCGCAAATAGATGGAGAAAAAGTGGAAACAGTGACAGACTTTATTTTTTTGGGCTCCAAAATCACTGCAGATGGTGACTGCAGCCATGAAATTAAAAGACACTTTCTCCTTGGAAAGAAAGTTATGATCAACCTAGACAGCATATTAAAAAGCAGAGACATTATTTTCTCAACAAAGGTCTGTCTAGTCAAGGCTATGGCTTTTCCAGTAGTCATGTATGGATGTGAGAGTTGGACTATAAAGAAAGCTTAGCACCGAAGAATTGATGCTTTTGAACTGTGGTGTTGGAGAAGACTCTTGAGAGTACCCTGGACAGCAAGGAGATCCAACCAGTCCATCCTAAAGGAGATCAGTCCTGGGTGTTCATTGGAAGGACTGATGCTGAAACTGAAACTCCAATACTTTGGCCACCTGATGTGAAGAACTGACTCATTTGAAAAGACCCTGATGCTGGGAAAGATTGAAGGCAGGAGGAGAAGCGAACAACCGAGGATGAGATGGTTGGATGGCATCACTGACTCAATGGGCATGAGTTTGAGTAAATCTGGAAGTTGGTGATGCACAGGGAGGCCTGGCATACTGCAGTCTATGGGGTCGCAAAGAGTAGGACACAACTGAGCAACTGAACTGGACTGAACCGAACATGCTCTCATGCACTGGGAATACTGTAATACATCACAATAATCCCTATGTTCAAGGACATTATAGTCTATTTCTGAACATAGAAATTAGGCTTGTAAATATTGATGTGTTTTAATATTTTTATTGTCCATATTATCCTGAGAGTTAGATTCAAGATTTCTGGGGCAAGACAAACTATTTATACTTATTTATAGTAAAAACTGGGCTTCCCTAGTGGCTCAGTGGCAAAGAATATGCCTGCCATTGCAGGAGATGTGGGCTCAATCCCTGGGTCAGGAAGATCCCTTGGAGATGGAAATGGCAACCCACTCCAGTATCCTTGCCTGGGAAATCCCCATGGACCGAGGAGCCTGGTGGGCTACAGTCCATGGGTTGCAAAGAGTCAGACACAACTTAGCAACTAAAAACTGTATCAGCTCCCCTGGCCACAATCTTTGTCCCTTCTAAGGTGATTCAATGAGAGCCAGATGTCACCTCATACTAATTGGGATCTGTGCTACAGATGAAGAACCCAAGGAATCTTGAGAGTTTATTGAGAAGAGGAGCAGCTGTCCTCCCCTGTCCTCCCTTTGTGACACAGTGAGAAAATATTTTTCTCCCTAATGTATACAAACTCTCCTTCAGGGAAGAATAGGAAGGATCCTGGGTTCTTACCCTTCAGAAGGTAAATAAATACTTCTGGGGGAGATATGACAAGTTTTGTCCCAGCAAAGCCAGCTAACAATTCCTGGGAAATAAAAATAGGATCTGGATAATAAAGTCTGACCTTTTTTTCCCCTTTCCTTTGTGCTTCATCAGTTTCACTTACTCATGTGGGGCTGGGTGCAGAGGTCTCCCACCTGAGACTGTACACAGCTCCACAATTCCAGATGGCAGCAGCAGGCTGTGTGCAGAGATGGTGCACTGCTATCTGGAGCCACAACCTACCTGCCAGAACTCCACACCCTCCCCTCTGTTGTGAACCCTATACAGTAGCCTCACTCCTGAACTGTCCAGGAGAGCCTGTGCTTTAGAGTGAGAGCTTGCCCCTCTCCATTCTTTGGTCAAACAACAAAGCTTTCCTTTGCTTCTGGAGAAAATTCAGCCTCATTCTACTGACTCTAATGATACCAGGCAGCAGGACCCATTGTTGGGGAAGTTTCTCTGGAGTGGACTCAGTGTAAGCGTCTTATTCCAGAACAACTCCTGGAATGTCTCCAGACCCAGCTTTGATCAAATGCCTTGTTTGGAATCAACTTCTGTAAATATGGAGTTGAAATGTTCTAAGCGTCCAAGGCTCAATCATGTGCCTATCTACGGGGCTAGAGGAAGAGGGGTGTGGTGATAATTATTCCAATTTAAGTCATATAGAGGTTTCCCTAATGGCTCAAACAGTAAAGAATCTGCCTGTAATTCAGGAGACCCAGGTTCTATCTCTGGGTTGGGAAGATGTCCTGGAGAAGGGATTGGTTACCCACTCCAGTATTCTTGCCTGGAGAATTCCATGGACAGAGGACCCTGGCAGGTTATAGTCCTTGGGGTCAAAAAGAGTCAGATATAGCTGAGCAACTAACACTTTCACTTTTCAAGCCATATAGACTGAGAAAGATAACACAAAATGGGTAGAGATGTTTCCCCAAAGGAAAGCATGGTAGCAAACAAAAGGCATATGTCCACCATAGCAGGAAAGGATGAGTCAGAGCACTGGTGGCAAAATTTTTACTAGCTAAGGGGACAAATGCATCCTCTATTACAAGAGGAAATTATGTGAGTTGTAGATAGATCATGTTTTGGTTGTTAAAGTGGGCCAGGTAGCAAATATTTTAGCCTTTGTGCATTACATATGGTCTGTTTCATATAGGCTTTTTAAACAAATATTTAGACACGAAGAAATTTTTCTTAACACCTTGAACAGGCTGTAGTTTTCTGATTTCCATGCAGGTAGGGAAAACATGGAGAGTTACATTCATCTATGGTAGTGAGTTCATCCAATAGGTAAAATAAAAATAAAGAGGAAATGAAAGCTTGGAGTATTTGTGAACAAATGATTGAAATCGAGTCCTCTAGATGCTGAAGTCACCAGTAACTCATTATTGATAGATAAATTCAATGAACTCATATCTGTCTTAGGAGACCTTCAGAAGAAGTGATTTGGAAAAAGTCCAGTTTGTATGAAGGTAAATGAAGTAAAGAAATGTCCAGTTAGCCAGTGTGTAGGGCTGAGTTCCAGAAGACATAAAAAGAGTTTGGAAAAGAAGCGATATTGTCAAAGGAGGTGAGTTCTATAAAGGTGAGCACACAAAAGATAATAAATTGAGGGTGTTACCTCAAAGGATGACAAAGAACAATACAGATTTGAAGAACTGCTATTTTAGTTTTGATTATTCCATGAGACCAAGTCTCACAGAATTCAGACTTGGAGACAGGGAAAGTAGATACAACATTGGGGAGGGCCATTTCTAGTCTTGATCCACAGATATGGTGATGGCTATGGTGGCTGCCAGTGGCCTAGTTGCCTTTGTCTACCCAAGAGAAGGGGGTTGGTGCGTATTGTGCCAGGTAAGACTCCTCATATATGGGCGCTTTGCATCGGGTCATAGCTGCAGCTCTCTATAGAGAGGTAAAAAGGGAGCTGTTGAAATTGGATATATGCTCCATTATTGTCCAGGACTGTGAAAGATGCAAAAAAAGCTTAAAAATTATAGCAGCCTGTATGTTCATAACAAAAATTAGAAAGCACTCTGAAGTAGCATTTAACCAAGCACCAGACAGCATCAATCTAAATCAGAAGCAAGGATAAGAAAATGGATGTCCAAATGTAGATAATTGTTATACAAAATCATTGAATAAAGATAATACCCTTTTTCAACAACACAAGAGACAACTTTACACATGGACATCACCAAATGGTCAATACAGAAATCAAATTGATTACATTCTTTATAGCCAAAGATAGAGGAGCTGTACACAGTCAGCAAAAACAAGACCTGGAGCTAACTGTGACTCAGGTCATCAGCTTCTCATAGAAAAATTCAGGCTTAAACTAAAGAAAGCAGGTAAAACCACTAGGCCAGCCAAGTACAACTGAAATCAAATCCCCTATTAATATGCAGTGGAGGTAATGAATAGATTCAAGGGATTAGAATTTGTAAATAGTGTGCCTGAAGAACTATGGATGGAGGTCCATAATATTATACAGGAGACAGTGAACAAAACCATCCCAAAGAAAAAGAAAAGCAAGAAGGCAAAGTGGTTATTTGAGGAGGCCTTACAAATAGCTAAAGAAAGAAGAGAAGCAAAAAGCAAGGGAGAAAGGGAAAGGTATATCCAACGAAATGCAGATTTCCAAAGAACAGCACAGAGAGATAAGAAGGCGTTCTTCGATGAAAAGAACTAAAAGAAAACAACAGAAGGGGAAGGACTAGTGATCTCTTCAGGAAAACTGGAGATATCAAGGGAAAATTTTACCCAAAGATGGGCACAATAAAGGACAGAAACAGTAGAGACCTATAGATGCTGAAGAGTTCAGGAAGAGATGGAAAGAATACATGGAAGAACTGTACAAAAAAGATTTTAATGAACTGGATTACTACCATGGTGTGGTCAGCCACCCAGAGCCAGACATTCTGGACAGCAAAGTCAAGTGGGCCTTAGGAAGCACCGCTGTTAATAAAGTTAGTGTATGCGACGGAATTCCAGTAGAACTATTCAAAACACTAAAGGATGATGCCGCCAAGGTGTTGCATTCAATATGTTAGCAAATCTGGAAGACCCACCAGTGGCCACAGGACTGGAAAAGGTCAATCGTCACCTCAATTCCCAAGAGGGGTAGTACTAAAGAATGTGTAACCATCAGAAAATTGCACTCATCTGCCATACTAAAATCTTGGTCATGGTTAAAATCTTGCATGTTAGGCTTTAGCATTACGCAAAGCAAGAACTTCCAAACGTCCAAGCTGGGTTTAGAAAAGGAATAGGAACCAGAGATCAAATTGCCAACATTCACTGGATCATAGAGAAAGCTAGGGAATTCCAGAAAAACTTCTATTTAATCGACTATGTCAAAGCCTTTGACTGTGTGGATCATAATAAATTGTGGAAAGCTCTTAAAGAGATGCAAATACCATACCATCCTACCTGTCTCTTGAGAAACCTGTATTGTCAAGAAGCAACAATTGGAACTCTGTATGGAATAACTGATTGGTTCAAGATTGAGAAAGGAGTACGGCAGAGCTGTCTGCTATCACTCTGTTTGCTTAATCTATACACTGAGCAAATCATGAGAAATGCCATGGTTGGATGAGTTATTATAAGCTGGAATCAAGACAGGCAGGAGAAACATCAACAACCTCAGATATGCAGATGATACCATTCTAATAGCAGAAAGCAAAGAGGAACTAAAGAGCCTCTTGATGAGGGTGAAGGAAGAGAGTGAAAAAACTGGCTTAAAACTCAAAATTTAAAAAACTAAGATCATTGTATCTGGCCCCATTACTTCATGGCAAATAGAAAGGGAAAAGGTGGAAGTAGTGACATATTTCCTCTCCTTCGGCTCTAAAATCTTTGCGGATGGTGACTGCAGCCATGAAATCAGAAGACAGTTGCTTTTTGGCAGGAAAGCTATGACAAACCTAAACAGAAGAGGTTGAAAAAAGGACACATTACTCTGCCGACAAAGGTCAGTACAGTCAAGGCTATGGTCTTCCCTGTGGTCACAATAGGTTGTGAGAGCAGATCGTAAAGAAGGCAGAGCACTGAAGAATTGATGCCTACAAACTGTGATGGTGGAGAAGACTACTGAAAATTACTTGGAGAGCAAGGAGTTCAAACCAGTCGATCTTAAGAGAAATCAATCCTGAATACTTGTCAGAAGGACTGATGCTGAAGCTGAAACTCCAGAATTTTGGTCATCTGATGCAAACAGCTGACATTGGAAAAGTCCCTGATGCTGAGAAAAATTGCGGGCAGAAGGAGAAGAGGGTATCAGAGGATGAGATGCTGGATGGCATCACAAAGGCAATGGACATGACCTTGGGCAAACTTTGGGAGATGGTGATGGACAGGGAAGCCTGGCGTGCTGAAGTCCATGGGATTACAAAGAGTTGGACACAACTGGGTGACTGAACAAGAAAAACAATGTAGTAAAGGTCATAAGAGGTGCTTCCTAGAAGGAAATGGAGCTTTTTAAGAAATTTAGGATCCAGCCAGGAGAAAAAGATACAAGCAGACAGCAGAAAAGAGGAAAAGTGTAAGTGAAAGTCTGAGGACCAGAATATACATGGAGCACATGCGGGTGTATGTGTGTGTATCTTGTTTATAAACCCATATGTGTTGGAGTTGACAGATGGAGAGAAAGGCAATAAAACAAAGGTGATAAATTGTATGGTGGGGTAAAGTGATATAAAATTTGGGATAGGTAAGATGGGTATACAGTATCAAAGATCTTGAAAAGTATAAGACATGATCTGAAAAACAGTAGGGGGCCATAATCAATTTGACCAAGGAACTGAATGATCAAAGTAGCATTTTATAAAAATTAGCACTGCCTTTGCATATAGGATAATCTGAGAGGAGACAGGCAGTTTTACAGCTCTGTAAAAGTGCCTCTGAAAGTCAAAACGTTTTTAAGACTTCGTAGAGCTAAATTGAAGAACTCCCAACAAAACATTTTCTTTCCTTCCTCTCGAAGGAATGCTGACATGGCAAGAAGAATAGTTTTACTACGTGTTTGTACTTTCTTTTTACAAGGAGTATTAAAGAATTGCTATACTCTTTTAATCTGAGGAGCTCAGCCTACAGAAACTTTAACTTCTATCTAAATTTTATTGTGGGAAGCTTTTCTCTCAACATGCATACTAGATATTTTTTCTTGATGCCTTAATAATTCATCTCCAGTTTGGTGATTTTTATCTTAACATGGAAAAATTGATGAGGGCTCCCTGCCTAAGAATTCAAATGACTAAAAGTTGAAAGCTAAAATCTTTAAGATTAGAGGAACTATGGTTATTTAGTGAAGACTAGAGAATAACTTAAAACTTTCCCCCTCTGTGGACATAGTTTTATCTTATTACATAGCTTTTAATCTCTTACTAAGGATAATGCAAGAATAAACACATTTGTTTTGAAATATGGTTTGAAGGGGAGCCCAGAAAGAATTTTTTATACAGTGGAGCAGATATTAAGGACTGTTCTAGACTTTCCTAGAAGAATTTTGCTAAGGTTGTGGAGGTCCAATTTGAGTTTAGGCAAGACCCAAACATGTTAAAGGCAGAGTTGGCAGAGGTCTAGGGAAATTAGGATCAAAGAAATATTAAAATAAAATATCTTTTGACTTTTACATTTAAAAGAGAAACAAATTTCAGGGAATGAATGGCAGTCTAACAAGATGGACATTATAAAAACATGTTCTGGAAGATGGCGGAGGAATAGGCCAGGGAGACCACTCTCTCCCCCACAAAGTTATCGAAAGAACATCTGAACGCTGAGCAAACTTCACAAAACAACTTCTGAACACTGGCAGAGGACATCAGGCATCCAGAAGAACAGCCCATTATCTTCAAAAGGAGGTAGGAGAAAATATAAAAGATAAAAAGAGAGACAAAAGAGTTAGGGACGGAGACCTGTCCCGGGGAGGGAGTCGTAAAAGAGGAGAAGTTTCCAAACACCAGGAAACCCTCTCACCGGCGGGTTTGCGGGAAGATTTCGAATCTCGGAGGACAACATAACCGGGAGAAAAAATAAATAAAACCCACAGATTACGTGCTTAAAGGCAACTCCCAGCAAAGAACCCCAGACGCTCACATCCACCACCAGCAAGTGGGGGCTGAACGGAGAGGAGCGGGCGGCACTGCTTAGGGTAAGGACCGGGCCCGAACTCCCTGAGGGCAATCTGAGGGAGCTAACGTGAGATAGTAACCTAAACTGTGGGACAGCCAGAGAGAGAGAACTATCCCACGAAAAGACCAAATCTAAGGCACTGCCGGCCCGCTCACAGAACAAAGGACTGAGCAATACCAGAGGAGAGCTAGCCGGCTGCGGACCGTGCCATCCCCCGCCAGACACAGCGGGCAGGCAGGGCCAGCCAGAGCCGAAAAGGGGCAAACTCGGCCCCAGAGAGGGCACCCCCTACCAAACTGCAAACAGGCTTCCAGTTTCTAAGCAAAGACTGCCTGAGATCCCGGAGGGTCGACAGCCGCTGGGAGGGCCGCAGCCAGAGACCAGCTCCCCAGAACCGACACAAAGCACACCGGAGCCGGGCGCGCCGATAAACCGAGGCGGGGACCAGGGAGGTGATAAGCCGCACTGCCCCAACAGCGGAGAGCGCGCTCGCCAAACTCCTGGCTGCCTGAGCTGCTCCTTCCGGGGATCGGCACAAACCGCGGGCCCAACCGAGTCTGCGCCTTTGTGGAGTACCCAGGAACCTGAACCTGAGTGGCTTAGACCTGGGAAATGCACGCATCTCAGGGCCCACTCCCCCACAGAGTAACCTGAAGCCTGAGCAGGGCAGACTGGGAAAGCACACATGCCGTGAGCGGAGGCAAACCCAGTGCGGCAGAGACACTGCGAGTTCTCCACACACACACACACAACAGTGATATTGGTTGGAAGTGTTCCTCCCTCCCCACAGCACGACTGAACAAGGGAACCTAAAGAGACCACCTCCGCCCCTTTGTGGTAGGGCGGAAATTAGACACTGAAGAGACCTGTAAACAGAAGCCAAATAAACAGAGGGAAGCGCTTTGGAAGTGACAGGCCAACAGATTAAAATCCCTGTAGTTAACACCAACTACATTGAAAGGGGCCTATAGATCTTGAAAAATATAAGCAGGAACAAGGACCTATCTGAAACTGAACAGACCCCACACTGCTCACAACAGCTCCAGAGAAAGTCCTGGATATATTTTTACTATTATCATTTTTTTTTAATTAAAAAAAAATTTTTTTCTTTTTTCTTTAAGTCCTCTAGTACACCTTTAATTTTCATTTTTATAACCCACTATTACCCTGCAAAAAAAAAAAACCTATTTTTAAAGCAAACTGCATACATATATCTTATACTTTTTGTGATTTTGTTTTCTTTTTTCTTTTTTTTATATTGTATTTTTTTAAGAGTCTATCCTCTACTCTAGATTTTTAATCTTTGTTTTATATATTTGATATCAATTTTGTACATTTAAGAACCCAATCTTTAGTACCTATTTTTACTCAGGAGTGTGATTACTGGCTTGATTACTCTCTCCCCCTATTGACACTCTTTCTTCTCCCCCAGGGAACCTCTATCTCCCACCCTCCTCCTTCTCTTCTCAAACCAAATCTGTGAATCTCTGAGAGTGTTCTGGGCACTGGAGAACACTTAGGGAACAGAATACTGCCCAGATCTCTCTCTCCCCTCTTGATTCCTCCCTTTCTACTCATGCTCACCTTTATTACCTTCCTCCCCCCTCTCTATGTATCTCCGTGAACCTCTCTGAGGGTTCCAGACTGTGGAGAGCACAGAGGGAAGTGCTTACTGGCTAGACTGCTCTCTCCATGTTTGAGTCCCCCTCTTCTCCTGGTCACCTCAACCACTCCCCCCGCCTTCACCTCTCCATGTAACTAAGTAAACCTCTCTGCCTATCCCTCACTGTGGAGAATCTTTTCACCATTAACCTAAAAGTTTTATTATCGATGCTGTATGGATGGAGACGTCTTGAGGCTACTGCAAGAATAAGACTGAAAGCCAGAGGAAACATTAATTAATAAGAGACCATCCGAAAGCCTCCACATATACACTGAAACCAAGCTCCACCCAAGAGCCAATAAGTTCCAGAGCAAGACATACCACGCAAATTCTCCAGCAATGCAGGAACATAGCCCTGAGCATCAATATACAGGCTGCCCAGAGGCACACCAAATCCATAGACATCTCAAAACTCAATAATGGACACTCCATTGCACTCTAGAGAGAAGAAATCCACCTCCACCCACCAGAACACCGACACAAGCTCCCCCAACCAGGAAACCTTGACAAGCCACCTGTCCAACCCCACTGACAGTGAGGAACCTCCACAATAAAGAGGAACTTCAAACTACCAGAATACAGAAAGGCCATGCCTAACACAGCAATCTAAACAAGATGAAAAGGCAGAGAAATACTCAGCAAGTAAAGGAAAATGAGAAATGCCCACCAAACCAAACAAAAAAGGAGGAGATAGGGAATCTATCTGACAAAGAATTTAGGATAATGATAATAAAAATGATCCAAAATCTTGAAAACAAAATGGAGTTACAGATAAATAGCCTGGAGACAAGGATTGAGAAGATGCAAGAAGTGTTTATCAAGGACCTAGAAGAAATAAAAAGGAGTCAATATATAATGAATAATGAAATAAAGGAGATAAAAGACACTCTGGAGGGAACCAACAGTAGAATAACGGAGGCAGAAGATAGGATAAGTGAGGTAGAAGATAGAATGGTGGAAATAAACTAAGCAGAGAGGGAAAAAGAAAAAAGAATCAAAAGAAATGAGGAAAACCTCAGGGACCTCTGGGACAATATGAAACGCCCCAACATTCGAATCATAGGAGTCCCAGAAAAAGAAGATAAAACGAAAGGCCATGAAAAAATACTCAAGGAGATAACAGTTGAAAATTTCCCTAAAATGGGGAAGGAAATAGTCACAGAAGTCCAAGAAACCCAGAGAGTCCCAAACAGGATAAACCCAAGGCAAAACACCCCAAGACACATATTAATCAAATTAACAAGGATCAAACACAAAGAACAAATATTAAAAGCAGCAAGGGAAAAACAACAAATAACACACAAGGGGATCCCCATAAGGATAACAGCTGATCTTTCAATAGAAATTCTTTAGGCTAGAAGGGAATGGCAGGACATATTAAAGTAATGAAAGAGAATAATCTACAACCCAGATTACTGTACCCAGCAAGGATCTCATTCAGATATGAAGGAGAATTCAAAAGCTTTACAGACAAGCAAGAGCTGAGGGAATTCAGCACCACCAAACCAGCTCTCCAACAAATGCTAAAGGATCTTCTCTAAACAGGAAACACAGAAAGGATGTTTCAACACGAACTCAAAACAACAAAGTAAATGGCAACGGGACCATACTTATCAATAATTACCTTAAATGTAAATGGGTTGAATGCCCCAACCAAAAGATAAAGACTGGCTGAATGGATACAAAAACAAGACCCCTATATATGCTGTCTACAAGAGACCCACCTCAAAACAAGGAACACATACAGACTGAAAGTGAAGGGATGGAAAAACATATTTCATGCAAACGGAGACCAAAAGAAAGCAGGAGTCGCAATACTCATTTCAGATAAAATAGACCTTAAAATAAAGGCTGTGAAAAGAGACAAAGAAGGACACTACATAATGATCAAAGGATCAATCCAAGAAGAAGATATAACAATTATAAATATATAGGCACCCAACATAGGAGCACCACAATATGTAAGGCAAATACTAAGAAGTATGAAAGGGGAAATTAACAATAACACAATAATAGTGGGAGACTTTAATACTCCACTCACACATATGGATAGATCAACTAAACAGAAAATTAACAAGGAAACACAAACTTTAAATGATACAATAGACAAGTTAGATTTAACTGATATTCACAGGACTTTCCACCCCAAAACAATCAATTTCACCTTTTTCTCAAGTTCACATGGAACTTTCTCTAGGATAGATCACATCCTGGGCCATAAATCTAGCCTTGCTAAATTCAAAAAAATTGAAATCATCCCAGTCATCTTCTCTGACCACAATGCAGTAAGATTAGAACTCAATTACAGGAAAAAAAACTATTAAAAATTCCAACATATGGAGGCTAAACAACATGCTTCTGAATAACCAACAAATCACAGAAGAAATCAAAAAAGAAATCAAAATATGCATAGAAACGAATGAAAATGAAAACACAACAACCCAAAACCTATGGGACACTGTAAAAGCAATGCTAAGGGGAAGGTTCATAGCAATACAGGCATACCTCAAGAAACAAGAAAAAAATCAAATAAATAACCTAACTCTACACCTAAAGCCACTAGAAAAGGAAGAAATGAAGAACCCCAGGGTTAGTAGAAGGAAGGAAATCTTAAAAATTAGGGCAGAAATAAATGCAAAAGAAACAAAAGAGACCATAGCAAAAATCAACAAAACTAAAAGCTGCTTTTTCAAGAAGATAAACAAAATTGACAAACCATTAGCCAGACTCATCAAGAAACAAAGGGAGAAGAATCAGATCAACAAAATTAGAAATGAAAATGGAGAGATCACAACAGACTACACAGAAATACAAAGGATCATAAGAGACTACCACCAACAGCTATATGCCAATAAAATGGACAACTTGGAAGAAATGGACAAATTCTTAGAAAAGTATGACTTTCCAAAACTGAACCAGGAAGAAATAGAAGATCTTAACAGACCCATCACAAGCACGGAAATCGAAACTGTAATCAGAAATCTTCCAGCAAACAAAAGCCCAGGACCAGACGGCTTCACAGCGGAATTCTACCAAACATTTAGAGAAGAGCTAACACCTATCCTACTCAAACTCTTCCAGAAAATTGCAGAAGATGGTAAACTTCCAAACTCATTCTATGAGGCCACCATCACCCTAATTCCAAAACCAGACAAAGATGCCACAAAAAAAGAAAACTACAGGCCAATATCACTGATGAACATAGATGCAAAAATCCTTAATAAAATTCTAGCAAACAGAATCCAACATCATATTAAAAAGATCATACATCATGACCAAGTGGGCTTTATCCCAGGTATGCAAGGTTTCTTTAACATCTGCAAATTAATCAATGTAATACACCACATTAACAAATTGAAAGATAAAAACCATATGATTATCTCAATAGATGCAGAAAAAGCCTTTGACAAAATTCAACATCCATTTATGATAGAAACCCTCCAGAAAGCAGGAATAGAGGGAACAGACCTCAACATAATAAAAGCTATATATGACAAACCCACAGCAAACATTATCCTCAATGGCAAAAAACTGAAAGCATTTCCCCTAAAGTCAGGAAGAAGGCAAGGGTGCCCACTTTCACCACTACTATTCAACATAGTTTTGGAAGTTTTGGCCACAGCAATCAGAGCTGAAAAAGAAATAAAAGGAATCCAGATAGGAAAAGAAGAAGTAAAACTCTCACTATTTGCAGATGACATGATCCTCTACATAGAAAACCCTAAAGATTCTACCAGAAAATTACTAGAGCTAATCAATGAATATAGTAAAGTTGCAGGATATAAAATTAACACACAGAAATCCCTTGCATTCCTATAAACCAATAATGAGAAAACAGAGAGAGAAATTAAAGAAACAATACCATTCACCATTGCAACAAAAAGAATAAAATACTTAGGAATATATCTACCTAAAGAAACAAAGGCTTATATATAGAAAACTATAAAACACTGATGAAAGAAATCAAAGAGGACACAGATGGAGAAATATACCGTGTTCATGGATTGGAAGAATTAATATAGTGAAAATGAGTATACTACCCAAAGCAATCTATAGATTCAACGCAATCCCTATCAAGCTACCAACGGTATTTTTCACAGAAATAGAACAAATCATTTCACAATTTGTATGGAAATATAAGAAACCTCGAATAGCCAAAGCAATCTTGAGAAAGAAGAATGGAACTGGAGGAATCAACCTGCCTGACTTCAGGCTCTACTACAAAGCCACAGTCATCAAGACAGTATGGTACTGGCACAAAGATAGAAATATAGATCAATGGAACAAAATAGAAAGCCCAGAGATAAATCCACGCACCTATGGACACCTTATCTTCGACAAAGGAGGCAAGAATATACAATGCCAATCTCTTTAACAAGTGGTGCTGGGAAAACTGGTCAACTACTTGTAAAAGAATGAAACTAGAACACTTTCTAACACCATACACAAAAAGAAACTCAAAATGGATTAAAGATCTAAACGTTAAGACCAGAAACTATAAAACTCCTAGAGGAAAACATAGGCAAAACACTCTCCGACATAAATCACAGCAGGATCCTCCATGACCCACCTCCCAGAATATTGGAAATAAAAGCAAAAATAAACAAATGGGACCTAATTAAAATTAAAAGCTTTTGCACAACAAAGGAAACTATAACCAAGGTGAAAAGACAGCCTTCAGAATGGGAGAAAATAATAGCAAACGAAGCAACAGACAAACAATTAATCTCAAAAATATACAAGCAACTCCTGCAGCTCAATTCCAGAAAAATAAACGACCCAATCAAAAAATAGGCCAAAGAACTAAACAGACATTTCTTCAAAGAAGACATACAGATGGCTAACAAACACATGAAAAGATGCTCAACATCACTCATTATTAGAGAAATGCAAATCAAAACCGCAATGAGGTATCATTTCACACCAGTCAGAATGGCTGCTATCCAAATGTCTACAAGCAATAAATGCTGGAGAGGGTGTGGAGAAAAGGGAACCCTCTTACACTGTTGGTGGGAATGCAAACTAGTACAGCCACTATGGAGAACAGTGTGGAGATTCCTTAAAAAACTGGGAATAGAACTGCCATATGACCCAGCAATCCCACTGCTGGGCATACACACCGAGGAAACCAGAATTGAAAGAGATGCGTGTACCCCAATGTTCATCGCAGCACTGTTTACAATAGCCAGGATATGGAAGCAACCTAGATGTCCATCAGCAGACGAATGGATAAGGAAGCTATGGTACATATACACAATGGACTATTACTCAGTCATTAAAAAGAATACATTCGAATCAGTTCTATTGAGATGGATGAAACTGGAGCCCATTATACAGAGTGAAGTAAGCCAGAAAGAAAAACACCAATACAGTATACTAATGAATATATATGGAATTTGAAGGATGGTAACGATAACCCTATATGCAAGATAGAATAAGAGACACAGATGCATAGAACAGTCTTATGGACTCTGAGGGAGAAGGTGAGGGTGGGACGTTCTGAGAGAATAGCATTGAAACATGTATATTATCATATGTGAAACAGAACACCATTCCAGGTTCGATGCATGAGACAAATGCTCAGGGCTGGGGCAATGGGATGACCCAGAGGGATGGGATGGGGAGGGAGAAGGGAGGGGGGTTCAGGGTGGGGAACACATGTAATCCCATGGCTGATTCATGTCAATGTATGGCAAAAACCACTACAATATTGTAAAGTAATTAGCCCCCAACTAAAATAAATAAATTTATTAAAAAACAAACAAACAAACAAACATGTCCTGCAGGGTGAATCTGGGTGTAATAAACCAGTTAAGGAGTATGGAACCTCAATAAAGAAAGATGCAATTATGAAATTTTGAGTATAGAATGTTTTCTTTCACTCGGATTTGTTTTCTAGCTCAGTTCCCACCCATATTTAAAAATTTATTAGAAATATATTTTTATTCCTAAATAAATTAGAAATATATTTTTAAAAGATAATTGTTAAAAAAAATACTACAAGTGCTTTGACTTTAACTTTTTGTAAGCACTGGGTTCCACGTTGCACTGCTCTGGAACTCCTCTATCAGAACGGTGAAGGTCCTCCCCCACTCTATGAGTTTCCAATGTCAGCTATAAGAAAAGACAACAATCTGGGTGGCTTAAGCAATAAAAATTGATCGTCTCACAGGTATGAAGGCTGGAAGTTCGAAATCACGGAGTCAGAAAAGTTGGTTCTTTCTGAGGGACGTGAGGGGAAGTCTGTTCCATGCCTCGGTCCTAGCTTCTCGTAGCCGTGGGGGTTTCTTGGCTTCTAGATGGCATATCACTGTATCTTCAGATTATCTTCCTTCTGTCTCTATGTTCACATTTCCCCTTTGTATAACGATACAGTCATATTGGATTAGAACCCACCCTAATTATTTTACATTAACCTGATCATCAACAAAGAACTTATTTCCAAGTAAAGGGGCATTCACAGATGCTAGGGTTAGAACATCAACATCTTTTATGGGAGCACTATTCAATCCATAACACCCACCAGCACTGACCTCACCATTCACTCTAATGCAACTTTGGCACCAAGAGAGTGCCAGTGCTTCTGAGGTGGAGCAAATCTAAGTGTAGAAGTGTAAGGTGGAACAGAAACAGAGGAGTTGCTGGCAACAAACTCAAGTTTTTTTAAAGCATTAGGTGGATTAAAACCATTTGGTGTCTATCTAGGGACTATCAAAGCTTAACAGTTTGAAAAGTCTGTAGCAAATTTTACCTAAAATCTACCAGACATAAAATACATGGAACGCTAATCTGGTACTTTTCTCAAAATGTTCCTATTTTCCTAACAGGCCCTAGATGTGACTTTTTACATCCTGTATTTAAAACATGATATGAGGAAATAGGTCTTGAGTCACCATAAGAGTTTGTTTACCTTAGAAAAGAGGGCTATTGTTTTAAAAGAAAATCTTCCTAAAGTTTTACTCTTTCATCCCCAAAAGAGAAAGAAAATCACTATGTTCATCAAAACATGCTACTGGGAAGATACTGTAATTAAGCCTAAGTTTCAGGAAATAACGAATAACAAGGAAAACATCTGACTCTCTGGAAACTTTTATACAACCTCATACATTTACATAAAAAAAAAAACCTCCAGAACTTAACCAATTTTCTTTTTCTTTTCCTTGGGTTCTTTCCTTTTGCTAGAAAAGAAAGCACTGGTAGTTGACACTCACATTGTAAATAGCAGAGCCAAAGTTTCTGTAAAGCAAGGCTCAATTTCTCACAGCTAAAAGGGGTAGAGGCCAATAGCAGAATCTAACTCTTCTTATCCTCCATGTTGCCTCACTACATAGTGCCATAAGCCATAGAGGGCAAAACCATTTGCCCTTACAGAGTAATTCCCTGACTATAGCGCCTGCGTGAGTGCTAAGTTGCTTGTGTCATGTACGACTCTGTGTGACCCCTTGGACTGTAGCCCTCCAGGCTCCTCTGTCCATGGGATTCTCCAGGCAAGAATACTGGAGTGGGTTGCCATGCCCTCCCCCAGGGGATCTTCCTGACTCAGGGATCTAACCTACGTCTCTTACATCTCTAGAATTGGCAGGTGGGTTCTTTACCATTAGCACCACCTGGGAAGCCCCCTAACTATAGTAAGCCCTCCTTATTTGTACCAGTTAGGAATACTTTCAATCGCAAATAACAACAAAAGAGACTAACTAAATCTTAAGCAGATGGGGCTTGGAGGCAGGAGTGGGTTTTGTTTTGTTTTTCCCTTTGTTTTGTTTTTCCATAACCCACACTCTGAAATTGAGTCCAGGACCTGAGTGTTGATTCAATCTTGTCAAGAGGAATTGGGCTCTTTCTACTCTTCCCCTCTACCATTCTCAGCAAGTCTTATTTTTATCACATCATGGTTTCAAGACGACACTCACAGCACTAGGCAGTTTGTCTTTTAGGTTAAAAGAAGCAATTACAGGGCCCAGCAAGCTACCTTTTCACCTTTGTTGTTTTTATTAGGAAATAAAGGCTTTCCCATAAGCCTCCAACTTATCCCTTTTTGGTCAGGTCTCAGTCACCTTAGTTATAAACAAGGATGGGAAATTCAGAATATGGTAAAGGGATGCAGACCATCATGATTTGCTTAGATTTGGGCTAAAAACATCATGACACTGAAGCAAATCATGGTTCTAGAAGCAAGATAGAACAGAGAAAATGCCTCTGGGTCTGCCAAAACAAACTTGAGGGCATTTGGGAAGCCTTTTGGGAATCTTTAAATGATAATCCATCATTGGAAACTAAAAGAACAACAAAAAAATGATAAAAACAATTAGCTATAAGAATAAGTTAAAAAAAAAAAAATAAGGACTGTTTCTCACTTTAAGAAGCTCCAGAAATACCAATGAATAAAACAGAGGTCCTTGTGATAACAACAAAAGTTGACTAAATTAATAATCCACATACAATAGCATTGACAGGGACACAAATAAGTATTTGCTGATCCTTAATGGACATTTACGGTTTCCCTGGTAGCTCAGACAGTAAAGAATCTGCTTGCAATGCAGGAGACCTGGGTTTGATCCCTGGGTCGGGAAGATCCCCTGGAGTAAGAAATGGCAACCCACTCCAGTATCCTTGCCTGGAGAATCCCATGGAAAGAGGAGCCTGGCAGGCTACAGCTCATGGGGTCGTGAAGAGTCAGACACAGTTGAACAACTTTCACTGCAATTCACTTCAATGGACATTTGCCATTTTAGACATTGGACATATTTAAATGCTAAATGGAACCATTTCAACAACTGGCCTTATGAACAATTCTACAATATCAAAAATGGGGCTTTGAAAACTCTAATGTGC
The DNA here is from genome assembly GCF_054371585.1 of Giraffa tippelskirchi. Lineage (NCBI taxonomy): Eukaryota > Metazoa > Chordata > Mammalia > Artiodactyla > Giraffidae > Giraffa > Giraffa tippelskirchi. Next base: position 60,465,544 of record NC_137284.1, on the reverse strand, counting down.
TTACAAATCACATGGGAATATTGTTAAAATGTAGATTCTGATTCAGTAAGCCTGGAAGGGGCCAGAGACTGAATTTCTAACAATTTCCCAGATGATGCTAATGGTTCTGGCCCATGGGCCGTACTTTGATGGGTAAGGATCTAGAAAACAATGCACATCTTTTAAATTATTTCAGCATGATATGAATTTTACTTTTGGTGGTTGCTGTGCAGTCGCTCAGTTGTGTCGGTTGAGATTTTTGCAAATAATCTTTCTTGCTTTGGGTGAGAAAGTTTTTGTGAGGAAAACATTTTCTGGAATGTCATTAAAAACTATTTTGAATAATTAGTTACATACGTCACTTTTGCTTCTTGCACATTGCTTTGGTCTCAAACAAGTACTAGTCTCAAAGGCTTTTTCCTCTTAATATTATTGGGAAAAACATTTTCTTTGACCACACGGCATGCAGAATCATAGTTCCCCAGCCAGGGACTGAATTCATGTGCCCTGGCAGGCTAGAGTCCATGGGGTTGCAAAGAGTCGAACACGATTGAAGCAACTTAGCACGCACGCAAATGGCTATAATACCCATGAAGAAACACAGAACCTTGAATGTACCTAAATGAATTTGACTTCTTCGTCATCATCACACATTAAAAGAACCTTAACAAAATGTGCAACAACTTCTCCCTAATTTCATATTTTATCTGGATGGTGTGCTGAAGGTAATAGACCCAGAAGCATTAAATAATTGGCCTACGTCTAAAGGGCTTTTGGCTAAAATCTTCAAGTCAGACTTATCAAAATGCTCACAGGACAAAGAATGCATCTGAGTCCATTTTTAAGGCTTCTCTATCCTAAAAGACTATACAGAAGAACTATACAAAAAAGATCTTCACGACCAGATAATCACGATAGTATGATCACTCACCTAGAGCCAGACATCCTGGAATGTGAAGTCAAGTGGGCCTTAGGAAGCATCACTACCAACAAAGCTAGTGGAGGTGATGGAATTCCAGTTGAGCTATTTTAAATCCTAAAACATGATGCTATGAAAGTGCTGCACTCAATATGCCAGCAAATTTGGAAAACTCAGCAGTGGCCACAGGACTGGGAAAGGTCAGTTCTCATTCCAATTCCAAAGAAAGAATGCTCAAAGTACCGTTCAATTGCATTCATCTCACACACTAGCAAAGTAATGCTCAACATTCTCCAAGCCAGGCTCCAGCAATACGTGAACCATGAACTTCCAGATATTCAAGCTGGTTTTAGAAAAGGCAGAGGAACTAGAGATCAAATTGCCAACATCCGCTGGATCATCGAAAAAGCAAGAGACTTCCAAAAAAACATCTACTTCTACTTTATTGACTATGCCAAAGACTGTAACTATGTGGATCACAACAAACTGTGGAAAATTCTTCAAGAGATGGGAATACCAGACCACCTGACCTGCTTCCTAAAAAAATCTGTATGCAGGTCAAGAAGCAACAGTTAGAACTGGACATGGAACAACAAACTGGTTCCAAATCGGGAAAGGAGTATGTCAAGGCTGTATATTGTCACCCTGATAATTTAGCTTATATGCAGAGTACATCATGCAAAATGCCATGTTGGATGAAGCACAAGCTGGAATCAAGATTGCCAGGAGAAATATCAATAACCTTGGATATGCAAATGACACCACCCTTATGGCAGAAAGTGAAGAAGAACTAAAGAGCCTCTTGATGAAAGTGAAACAGGAGAGTGAAAAGTTGGCTTAAAACTCAACATTCAGAAAACTAAGATCATGGCATCTGGTCCCATCACCTCATGGCAAATAGATGGGGAAACAATGGAAACAGTGACAGACTTTATTTTGGGGGACTCCAAAATCAATGCCGATAGTGACTGCAGCCATGAAATTAAAAGACGCTTGTTCCTTGGAAGGAAAGCAGAGACATTACTTTGCCAACAAAGATCTGTCTAGTCAAAACTTTGGTTTTTTTCCAGTAGTCATGTATGGATGTGAGCTGCTGTTACTGCTGCTAAGTCGCTTCAGTCGTGTCCGACTCTGTGCGACCCCATAGACGGCAGCCCACCAAGCTCCCCCGTCCCTGGGATTCTCCAGGCAAGAACACTGGAGTGGGTTGCCATTTCCTTCTCCAGTGCATGAAAGGGAAAAGTGAAAGCAAAGTCGCTCAGTCGTATCCGACTCTTAGCGACCCCATGGACTGTAGCCTACCAGGCTCCTCCATCCATGGGATTTTCCAGGCAAGAGTACTGGAGTGGGGTGCCATTGCCTTCTCGGATGGATGTGAGAGTTGGACTATAAAGAAAGTTGAGCACTGGAGAATTGATGTTTTTGAATTGTGGTGTTGGAGAAGACTCTTGAGAGTCCCTTGGACTGCAAAGAGATCCAACCAGCCCATCCTAAAGGAAATCAGTCCTGAATATTCATTGGAAGGACTGATGCTGAAGCTGAAACTCCAATACTTTGGCCACCCGATGCAAAGAGCTAACTCATTTGAAAAGACCCTGATGCTGGGAAAGATTGAAGGCAGGAGGAGAAGGGGACAACAGAGGATGAGATGGTTGGATAGCATCACCGACTCAATGGACATGAGTTTGAGTAAATTCTGGGAGTTGGTGATGGACAGGGAGGCCTGACATGCTGCAGTCCATGGGGTCGCAAAGAGTTGGACACGACTGAGTGACTGAACTGAACTAAATCCTGAAAGGCATTTGGGTTTATAATAAAAATTGTTTGGGAACTTGTTGGCAGTCCAGTGGGTAAGAGAAGAAGAACTTCTTTGGCAAATCTTAAAAAAATATGAGTGTATCAATTGTCATTTCCTTAGAATAGTACCCCCTTTAAGTGATTTAAGCAAAAAAGGTTTTAATAGAGCATTAAAAAGCTTATAAATTAATTAAGAGAGAAACAGTCTCAGTTTGAGCATCCAGGAGAAATTTCCAAAGCTACACTACACAATCGAGCCAGCTGGAAGCCTTAGGCAGGGCCATGATAGGAAGTCTGATCCTGGCTCCTGTCTACACACTCAATCCCTGCTACGATTGCATCATAAATATTTTTATTCCCATCTCCTTCAGTTCTGAATTCAAGTGCTTCATGAGTGCATCTTTTAGACACAACCTGAATCATCTCCAGAACTCTAGCTGCATCAGAATCTGAAAAGTGTTACTTTTACCTTTCCAGCCTCTGAAGTTTAGGAAGGAAGTTGAAAAGATTACTGAATAGTTAAAACCATAGTATCTATCATAATAAGCAAAACAAACTGGGCAAATTTCAAACTCAGATCAACTTATAAATCCTAGCTTCCTGAAATGTCACCCAAAGGATACCATAAATCACCCATCAGCCTGGGACCTATTCCCCTACACATGCTTATTTTTTCACCATCCATTTTCATGCCTGTACCAGACCAACCTCCTAAGTCTCCTCACATCCACAAGGCCTCGAGCATGGATGCTAAGTTGCTTCAGTCATGTCTGACTCTGTGCTACACCATGGACTGTAGCCCACCAGGCTCCTCTGTCCATGAGATTCTCCAGGCAAGAATACTGTAATGTGTTGCCATGCCCTCCTCCAGGGAATCTTCTCGACCCAGGGATCAAACCTGCATCTCCTGAGTCTCCTGCATTACTGGCAAATTCTTTATCACTGGGCCATCACAGAAGCCCCCCACAGAGCGTCATCTGTCCCCAACTCGAGTGCTGCTTGATCTGACTCATGGTTAAGAGCAGGCCAGAATGGCTGATTGGCTTGTGCCATCGCAAAGGTTATAAAACCTTGAAGACGCATCATTTAACCCTGGTTATCTCAGCCTCACTGCAAATCCTGGAGAGAAAAAGCCAGACTCTGATATGACCTCCATTACTCCTATCATGGCAGAAACCACAACAGCGTCAGCGACTGCATCCAATCCCACCAGCTGTCTGGTGGGAAGACGGGAAAGTTAACACTCTGGCAAACCAGAGATGAGAAATAGGAGGCAGAAAGGAGTCGGTAATAGACTGTTCCCTCTTCTTTCCCCCTTTTCTGAGATGCTATGAATTCATGATGCAGCACACTCTCTGGAGGTGTTCTGCATAATTGAGCAACCATTTGAATGTTCTATAACTCAATCTCCCTGACATTATTTTTTATTTTTAGCCTTTCTTTTTGTCTCACTCTTGCTTCTCTAGGATTGCCTTCCAAAGGAAAGCCAACACTCATAAGATTAACCTCAGACCCTTTTTCAGGAACCCAAGCTAAGATAACACCTCTGTACATACCAGTCCGTCAGTGTAGAAAGATATTTTCTTTCTGCCAACAACATTCAACTTTTCAAAACCCGGATCAAAATATTCCCCTTTAAAGAAACCCATCGGAGAAGGAAATGGCACCCCACTCCAGTACTCTTGCCCGGAAAATCCTACGGACAGAGGAGCCTGGTGGGCTGCAGTCCATTGGGTCGCTAAGGGTCGGACACGACTGAACGACTTCACTTTCACTTTTCACTTTCATGCATTGGAGAAGGAAATGGCAAGCCACTCCAGTGTTCTTGCCTGGAGAATCCCAGGGACAGAGGAGCCTGGTGGGCTGCCGTCTATGGGGTCGCACAGAGTCGGACACGACTGAAGTGACTTAGCAAAGAAACCTATACTTCACTAATCATTTTGTTACTTCTTACCCAACCTCACTTATTCTTAATTTTTTCCTAAATATTTTCTGATTATATAAATGTGTGCGTTTCCTCACTTCTTTTGCACACGCCATCACCAGCAAAGCCCACTGCGGTCCCAGGAAAAAAATAAGATGGCATCTACGTGCGAAAATAAGGTCTAACCTTCTCTCTTGCGCTTCATCTCGTTTCACGTGCACAGGTCTCAAACTTGGCGCTTTGGACCAGAGATCCTGGTGAGAAGTGGCCTTGGAGACATCTCAGCACCTGCGTGGCTCAGGTACAGACCGCTGTGCAAGACACTGATATTCAAGATGGCGGCGGGCCCGCGCAGAGATGCTGCTCCGGGCAGTGTCATCTGGAGTCTGAGCCGCACAGCTGCGCCCACTGCGGGAGAACCCTGTTGCCTCCCCCGCCGGCAAGATCCCAGGAAAGCAGCCCCACCCACTGCGGTCTGTCCAGGTGGGCGTGTGTTCTAGAGGCAAGCTGGCACCTCTCTGTTCTTTGATCAGAGAGTATAGCTTTCATCTGTTCCTGATACAAATTGGGTCTTGTTCTGTTGGCCCCAGTGACACAGAGCAGGAGAACTTCTGTTGGAGACTGACTTGGGAGGATCAATAATAATATTAGGTCTGATTTTCTCCCTTCCTCAAGCTGTTTAAAAGCCTGGACTGTCACTTTTTAAAAGATACATTTTCTCGGTCACACTTAATACAATGGCTTTGCAACAAACTGTGCCCAGTGTAAACGTGGTGGAGGAGAGGTGTCTGGCCACCCTCTGACCCTTCCCTGTCTGCATCAGCATTTCTTCCAAGCCCACTTTGTCTTCCTGAGGAAGCCCCAGGCTTTCTAGGGCCAATCTACTGCCCCTCCCTCCTGGGTCTGACCCTCCAATCATAATTATCTTCCTCCTACCTGCAGTTCTCTGTCCACTGCTCAGCTTTGAAAAACAACAGACGTGGTCTGCATCCCTTTCATTAACGACTAAAGTGAGGACACCTTGCTGTTGTTGTTCACTCGCCCAGTCGTGTTTGACTCTTTGCGACTGCATGGACTGCAGCATGCCAGGCGGCCCTGTCCCTCATCACTCCCGAAGTTTGCCCAAGTTCATGTCCATTGCATTGGACTTGCAATGGACATCTTAGGTGTGTTCACGTATTTAAGTATACCCTGTAAACATCTGCCTTCAATCAGTGTGGACTTACTCTAAAAATGGAATTTAGACACTTAGCTTAATGAAGGAAAATTTTCTGAGCAAGACGATTTAAATTAGTGACTGCAATGTTGAATTGCAATATTCTAGAACTCGAGTATATCATGCTGATTTGTCAAATATTAAAGAACCAATCTTTTTGTTGCTGTGATACCATTATTTCAATATTTTAAAAATCTGAAATCTGAATTATTTATGTCTTGAGAAGTACCTAAAGAGTTAAACCCAGCATTTAAAAGGAGGCTTTATGATCTCTCGAGGCATCTGGGCTTGTAAGTGAAAAAGATTATAACTCTTAGCACAGATTTTCCCAGATCAAATTCTCTCTAGGTCTACTTCTTGAAAGAGGTATTTTTTAAATATATTTTTAGCATTAATCTGAATATATAAAGAAGGAGAGCTTCCCTAAAAGAGAATTATAAAGAACAAAGACAGTCTTACCCTCAGGATATTTACACTTCTAATGGGGCCAGGTTGATAGCAAAAACAATCAGTGTTCAGTGTGGAAACTCCTTATCTGTTTGATTGATTTGTTTTGTTTGTTTGAACAAAGGCTGTTTCATGGCAGAAACGAAGAACCAGAGATCTTGCAAATCGACTGCTGGGCCTTAGAAACAAAAACTACACCTCACTGTTAATAAAAATATTGAAGTCTTTAATAAAAGTAAAAAGTTTTAAAAGATTAGCACACAGAAATAAGATTGTGTGTGTGTGCTAAGTCGCTTCAGTCATGTTTGACTCTTCGACCCTATGGACTGTAGCCTGCCAGGCTCCTCTGTCCATGGGATTTTCCAGGCAAGAATACTGGAGTGGGTTCCCACACTCTCCCTCCAGGGGATCTCCCCAACCTAGGAATCAAACCAGAATCTCTTATGTCTCCTGCATTAGCAGGGCGGTTCTTTACCCCTAGCACTACCTGGGAAGCCCAGGAAATAAGATCACTTGTATGTAAAAGATGTTGAGAAAGAAATTTGGATTTAGTTTATATTTATCTCGTAACTATTTCTCCAGCTAGTATAAAATATGAAAAAGCTTTTCTAGTGGCTAGAAAAATTTGCCCCAAAATCTGGCTCACCATTGAAGATGATACCATTGATACACGTGGTTCTTAAGATCAGACCTGCAAAAAAGTCAAATAACTCATTTTTAATTTTCAGGATTTATCTTCTTCACTTTTTATAATATTAGTTTATTTAGTATAAGTATTTTTATTGTGTTTCTCTTGCTATTAATTCAAATTAGAATGGTAATATATGTTTAATATTTAATTTTTGAAATCTAGTTCATGTTATGTAATATGTTTATACATTTTATAGGTGAACTCTACCAAATATTTAGTTTCAATGAGTTTTGAAAATTTTGCTGAATTCTGAACATTGTTTTTGAATAAACAACAGATATTAATACCAGGATATCAATACATTATGAAGTAAATATGAAAATACCAGTATGTCATTCTACTCCAATAGTGTCACTGTGATATTCTGTGGTTCCTCTTTTTTTTTTTTTTCCAACCTAAATGTATACAATTTTTATTTGTCAATCACACCTCAATAAAGCTGGAAAAATGCTAATTGTTTTCCATTAAATCTCATGCAGTGAGGACATTTATATATAATGAGGCCAGAAACCTTATTAGTGAGGACTGCAGGAAGACCCTAACTGCTTTCCTGCTTTACAAGGAAATCAGGAATTTAAGTGGGATATCATAAGGTGGCCTTTGCTGTGAGAGACCCAAAAATGTTACAAAGTTTTTCCCTCCTATTCTTAAAGGGCCCCAGATGTGGTTCCTCTTAATAATGGCACTTAAGTACCAGCTCTAGTCGACTGAATGTGCAAGTGAATGTTCAGTGATTTTTTCCTGATACTCCCCTTCCCAATGCCTCTCTCTCTCTGAATAACTCATTATTTCTTCTTCCCAGGCGTGTCTTCTGACCCTGCAACTGCAGAAGGGGGGAAACAGCTACTTCTTGAGCCTCAGCTGTGTGCCCAGCACTGTGTTCCATGCTTTACTTAATCATTTCACTTAATCATCATGATGATTCAGTGTGGTCCTTGTCACAACCCCCATTTTATAGCTGAGGAAATGGGTGCTAAGCAGGGTTGATAACACATGAACTGTAACATTGCTGGCGTCTTCTGGCTCCCCTGTGCCTAGCAAGTCCAGTGTCCTCTTCCTTCTGCTTCACTATATCAGGACTTCTGATTTCCTCATTGTGCACTAAGTCTGCAGAAATTGCTTTATTGCACCCCCACACAAGATACTTCATTTTTAAGAACTTGAAGTATCTTTCTAATAATTAAATAGTATTTTATCTTCACCTAAGTTGGAGGTGGGAATAGATGACCTTTATGATCCTCTCATTCCCTGAGAGGGTTTATGAAATATAAAGGCAAATGCCTAAAATAGCAAAAGGAATGTGGTGAAACAATCCAGAAAACATCCTGAGAAGAACTTCATGAGGAAAACAGAAGACATCATGAACATACTATGTTTCTCTTAAAGCAAAAATAAAAATTGAGCATCTTACTTGCTCTTTGATATTGAAACACATAGACATTTTCTGAGTATTTATTCTCTTTAGGTGACTAGGAGTAATGATATCTTTCATTTGTGAAGCAGTGACTGTTTGCTAAGCACTTCACATTTGTCAGCAGTTTATTGAATACTATGAACTCAGCAGGGTTCAAACTTCATAGGGTTTTATTTTTTTCAATCACTGCTTTAAAACATGCTCCATTGAATCCCCCTTCCCAAGACTTTATGGCATCTCCAGCAGATGCCACTTTTCTGATCTTTTCAGCTTATAAAAGACATACCCCAGCGCTTCCCACTTCCATTTTCATCCAATTTAAATGTCCATCTCCTTTCTAGATCCAGGGACAACGCTGAGGCATGAATGTGGGCAAGGAGAGGCGGCATCTCTTCCTGATCCCCACCCCCTGTTCCTCAACCCCCCCACATCTTCTGAGTCCTTTGCTGTGTTGAAGGCTGGCAGGCAGCATTCTCAAAGGGAGCAGAAACATTTTTTTAACACTTACTGAGTGCCATTGTGAGTTCTGCCCTCCCCCAGGGCAATCAACCAAATGCTGCACCTCTTGAGGGACACCTGATGACTCTTAGGAAGACCCTTTGGCAGGCTCATCATTGAGAGGCCACCTCTCATGGGAAAATCAGCTCCAGTAGACCTTTTCCAATCTCTCTCAACTCCTGTCCTTATATAATCCACCCTACAAACTTTTACTGTTGGGGTCTCTTCTCCTAGTCACACTTCAGGGTGTGGTTCCATCACAATAACTCTTTTCCATGGTATCCACTTGACCTACAGAAGACTCATGTGTCCTTTTCCTGCCAGATAATGAAAATGTGCCCTATTCCCCTACTGCCCATTTTCTTTACCCTGAGTTTTTCCCATAAACCTCTTTCCTATTGTTCAAATAGGCACAAAGTGCAGTTTAGCAAATCCATTCATTGCATAAGTAGGTATCCAACTGAAAAATGAGATTCCAGGCTCAACCTCTTGTGGGCAACCCCCTCCCCAATCTCTACAAATCATTCTCTTGAGGTATCCCATTGGCTTATTTTACAAGTACCACCCTCCAAGGGAGGAAGGAAAAGACATGAAATTCTTTCTAAAGCTGAAGATTAACAATTCAATAGTTCTCTCAAGATTAGTGAGTTGAGAGTGATAACAAGGGCAGCAGAATGAATTTGCCTCTTAATAAATCCCAATCATATCTTTGTCCTCTAACTATCATCTATTTGTCCCCAACTTTGGAGCCAAGTTGCCAGTTAGAGACAATAAGTCCCTCTTAGTATCTTGTCATGCATACAGCATTATGTGTGAACTCCACACAGTTCTGAAAGATAGCTATTATTATGCTTTAGGAGAGTGAAGCCCAAAACATAATCAGTGTTATGTTGGAAAGGCAAGGACATCTCCATCACCTCCCACCATGCTTGGCACATGTGTGTGTGCTCAGTTTCTTCAGCAGTGTCTGACTCTTTGTGATCCTATGGACTGAAGCCCGCCAGGTTCCTCTGTCCACGGGCTTCTCCAGGCAAGAATACTGAAGTGGGTAGCCACACCCTCCTCCAGGGGATCTTCCCCTCCCAGGGACTGAACCTGCCTCTCCTGCGTCTTTGCAATGCAGGCAGATTCTTTACCACTGAGCCACCATCACTGGGGAAGCCCATTTGGCACAAAATAGGGCTCAATGCATACTTACTGAATAAATAATGTGAAAAGCCAAGGTCCCACTTAGGAAGTAGAGAAACAGCATTCAAAGTCAGTTCTTTTGACCATCAATACCTTCCTAAATAAAGTGTCATCTTCCCACCAACTCTGATTATAACCACAGCTCAGTGTCATAACAGCTCCTTCAGTCTGACTCAGATGTAACTTTCAGTGAATTACCTCATTTCTCCCCCCATATTGGAATCTAGCCCCAGGAGGGTTCCATGCACATACATGTGAAACCAATTAGCAGGTCCTAAGCACAGAATGAACTTATCTTGCCTGGGCTTGGCTTTCTATATTTTGCAGTTGCATATGTTGGTGAAATCACTCCATGGCAGGATCTTTAACTCTCACACAGATCATTCTCTCCTGAGCTTTTCTTTTTTTAGTTGCTTAATAAGCAATAAGGATCTGTGTGACATTTATCATCTGTTAATTACTGTAGGTTCTCAACTTCAGTGCTAGAAAGGCTGATGAGTTACTTATTAGGATCTTCAAACTCAAAAAATATAGTGTGAGTGAATGAATGGATGAATGGATGGAAGGATGGGTGGGTGGGTGCATGGATAGGGTAAATGCCAAAATTTCAGGTAGTTGACACCATGCAGTTTTATCTTGGTTAATCAGAATTCCATAGACCAAAAAGCAGTTGAATTTTTGAAACTTAAGAGAACTCTGCAAGCAGATTTTAAACAAGAAGCTATACCCTATACAAATACAGGGAATATATTAAAAAATTCACTTTAAAATATTTATTTTAAAATGGACACTTGCCTCTTATAGGCATTTCATAGAGGAAAAATGTTCTAAATATTTGACTATAGAGCTGAACCAAATGGAGACACTGAGGATTTAGGAAGACTCTGGGGAAAAGTAGCTCTGAGAGAAGATAAATGTTTTTCCAACACTTTGCCTGCACTGGTTGAATTTCAAGTAACCTTTGTGCTCCTTGCCAGAACTACAGCAGAGGGCTAGTGTGGGAGTGCAGTCTATACCTGTTATGAAATGGAAAAGACTGGTGGTTATTTTCCTAAAATGTTACCTCTAAGGTTCATGGCCTGAGGCTATGAGAAGCAAAACAAATGAAAGAACAAGGAATATATTTGCATTTGGCTTTGAATAGCATGACTACAGTGGCCCAGAGATATGTACTGGTCTCTAGAAATTGTTTTGAAACTACCCAAGGGGTTGAGAAGCGCAAGGAAACAGTCTGTCGGCTAGGTCTGGAAGGCTTGAGGAGCAGGGAGGGGGTGGTGGTCACCCAGCACCACACAGGGTTCCCTTCTGAGGCGGGAGAGAGGCCTTGGTGTCTATTCTTGGCATTGAGCTAACTCTCTCATAAGTTTCTGGCAACCACCCAGAAAGAACAGTGTGTTCCTGCTGAGTGTATACAGGGCTTCAAAAACATGTTTGTGTGTGCAGCCCAGTAGGCACAGCCTGGCTTAGTCACTCCTTGTCAACCGCTGCCTCTCTGGACTGTCAAGAGGAAGACTTCGGCTCAGACCTGCTGCGCAAGTCCTGGTGTTTCTGACATGCCCAAATATTCAGTGCAGAGATCAATTTTTAGGGCAACTAAATGTTCCTTGTAGCCCATGGTCCAATAAATATTCTGTTGCAAGGAGCAAATATAGACTGACTTTCAGCTAACCTCCTATTAATGTCACAAAGGCCTCCTTTACATATGTGCACCTGTTTTTCCAGGGTTAGATCTTCTGGCTTGGCATGGTTACTTACCCCGTGGGAGCTAAGATAAGGCCAATTAAGCTCCAGCCCTGAGCACTGCCAGCTTGAAGGGACTGACTCACTCCTTGCTCCTCAGATGGCCTTTTCAGGGGAGCGAAATCTGAGCAGAAGGAGAAATCAGTCAGCCTGACTTAACAGACACTTGAGGGGGTGTGTGAGGTTTCCAGTAAATAGAAAAGGGGTGATCAGAATGGCTCTGACTTCCTGGGCCCTGTGGGCAGGTAACCCAGGTCCACATGTCTGGGACTCTAACAGCAAACAGCAGCCAAAACATTGTGGAATATCTTAGGAACACAGTATTGCAGGTTATAAGACTTCATCATTATAGGTCTCGCCTCATAGATAAGGCAGGTCCGTAAAAAATGGGGGCCGTGATAGAACTTTCTGAAATCAAACTGTTAGAATTTGTCCATCTTCGAATATATTCAGCACTCTCTCTAACCACTCCTAACACACCTTTCCTAGAATGATCTTGCACTGTAGTTTACTGAACACACAGGCACAGTCTTACCACACTCTGCTCTCCTGTCCCCCTGCCCCCATCTCCATGAAAAATTTTCTCCTAAATGTCATAACTCTGTTGAACTTCTCTATCCTGCTGCTTCACTAACTCCTCAAATTCAACTTGTCCAAAATTATTCTTGTCACAAGAAACAGTAGAATATTATGGTTTAGAAGCAAAACAAAACACCTGGGCATTGGTATGGAACCGTCCAAGCCTGAATCCTGACTGTACCTCTTAATTAGCTATGTGATGTTGGGTAATGGCATAACATCTCTGTGCTACAGTTTCATTGTCTAAAATAAATATAACAGTACTTTCATCATAGGATTGTAGTGAGAATTAAATGAGTTCAGTATCAGTTCAGTCGCTCAATCGTGTCCGACACTTTGCGACCCCATGGGCTGCAGCACGCCAGGTTTCTCTGTCCATCACCTCTCAGAGTTTGCACAAACTCATGTCCACTGAGTCAGTGATTCCATCCAACCATCTCATCCTCTGTCATCCCCTTCTCCTCCTGTCCTCTATCTTTCCCATCATCAGGGTCTTTTCCAATGAGTCAGTTCTTTGCATCAGGTGGCCAAAGTATTGGAGTTTCAGCTTCAACATCAGTCCTTCCAATGAACACCCAGGACTGATCTCCTTTAGGATGGACTGGTTGGATCTCCTTGCAGTCCAAGGGACTCTCAAGAGTCCTCCCCAACACCACAGTTCAAAAGCATCAATTCTTCAGCGCTCAGCTTTCTATATAGTCCAACTCTCACAACCATACATGGCTACTGGAAAAACCATAGCCTTGATTAGACGGACCTTTGTTGGCAAAGTAATGTCTCTTCTTTTTAATATGCTGTCTAGGTTTGTCATAGCTCTTCTTCCAAGGAGCAAGCGTCTTTTAATTTCATGACTGCAGTCACCATCTGCAGTGATTTTGGAGCCCACATTGTGTTTAAATGAGTTAAACACAAGTAAAATGATTAGCACCGTTGTATTTGCAATAATAGATGTGTCATAAGTAACAGTCAAAAGAAAATATGAAGTAACACATTTAACAGTGAATCCTATATTTAAATGGTCAAGTTAGTAATAACAAAAAATAAAAAAGTGAAATTACAGAACCCAGAGTTGAGCAGCGTTTTTGACAGTTAGTAATCAGGTAAAATGGGTTAAGTCACAGAATCTTTCTGATCTCCAATTCCTCACAAAAAATAGGGATGGTATTCAGTTCAGTTCAGTTCAGTTCATTCGCTCAGTCATGTCCGACTCTTTGTGACCCCATGAATCGCAGCACGCCAGGCCTCCCTGTCCATCACCAACTCCCAGAGTCTACCCAAACCCATGTCCATCAAGTCGGTGATGCCATCCAGCCATCTCATCCTCTGTCTTCCCCTTCTCCTCCTGCCCCCAATCCTTCTCAGCATTAGGGTCTTTTCCAATGAGTCAACTCTTCGCATGAGGTGGCCAAAGTATTGGAGTTTCAGCTTCAACATCAGTCTTTCCAATGAACACCCAGGACTGATCTCCTTTAGGATGGACTGGCTGGATCTTCTTGCAGTCCAAGGGACTCTCAAGAGTCTTCTCCAACACCACAGTTCAAAAGCATCAATTCTTCAGTGCTCAGTTTTCTTCACTGTCCAACTTTCACATCCATACATGACTACTGGAAAAACCATAGCCTTGACTAGACGGACTTTGTTGGTATCAGTAGCTGACAAATGGTGGCTGCTGCCTATGTGTCAGGCATTACTGAAGCACTTTAGAAGCATTATGAATAACTGGACAAAGATTTAATAATCATTTCAGAATAATCAGTGATAATAGAGGATATAATATTCTTCCATTCATTCATTCAATAGTTGTGTAACTCCTACTAAATGCTACCAGTTGAGACTCAAAAGGAACAAATTGCAAAATATTTGAACAGGCAGCCCACCAAAGAAGATAAACAAATACCCAGTAGGCACAAGAGAAGCTGTTTAACATGATTAGTTCTCAGAGAAATGCAAATTAAAAACTACAAATACTTATCAGTGCACACTCACTGAAAGAGCTAAAATTAAAAAGGCTGACACCACTAAAGGTTGATAAGAATGTGCAGCAACTAGAACTCTCATGTATTGCTAATGGGAGTGAAAAAATGTCCATAACTTTGGAAAACCATTTGACACTTTCTTATGAAGTTAAATATATGCCCACTGACCGACCTTTCGATTCCACTCCTAGATATTTACCCAAGGGAAATGGAAAATATGTCCTCAAAAAGACTTGGACAAGAATGTTTATAGCAAGTTTGCCCATTGTGTTAGTCAAGGTTCCCCTGTGTATATGTGTTCAGAGAAGGGAAGATTTATTTGAAAGAATTGGCTTATGTGATTGTAGGAACTCTCATCTGAAATCTTCAGGGCAAGCTGGAGACCTATATAAGAGTTAATGCTTTAATTCTGAATCTGAAGGCAGTCTGGAAGCAGAAATCCTTCCTCTGAGGACCTCAGTCTTTTTCTTACAAGGTCTTCAACTGACTGTATGAGGCCCACCAATATTATGGAGGATAATCTGCCTTCATAATATGGAGTATAATGGGTATGAGTACACTCCAAGCCTGTTAATCACTTCTAAAAAAATACCTTCACAGTTGCATCTAGATTACTGTTTGACCAAACATCTGGGTATCATAGTCTAACCAAGTGGACACATAAAATTAACCATCATCCATCGTTACCTCATACTGGAAATAACCCAAATCTCTATCAACAGGAGAATGGATAAACATATTGTGGTGTGTTTGTGTGTGTGTGTTAAGTCGCTTCAGTCATGTCTGACTCTGTGCGACCCCATAGACTTGCCAGGCTCCTCTGTCCATGGGATTCTCCAGGCAAGAACACTAGAGTGGGTAGCCATGCCCTGTTCCAGGGATCTTCCCGATCCAGGCATTGAACCCAAGTCTCTTGTGTCTCCTGCATCGGCAGGTGGGTTCTTTACCTCTAGTGCCACCTGGGAAGCCCAAACATATTGTGATATGTTCATACAGCGGAATTACTACTAAGCAATAAAGAGGTACAAACTACTGATACATGGAAAAATATGGGTGAATCTCCAAAATACTATGTTGAGAGAAAGAAGTTAGACATCAAGGAGTATATACTATATAATTCTATTTCTATGAAATTCAAGAACAGGTAAATCTAACATCTGGTAATAGAAATAACATGATCTTGCCTGTTGAAGGTGAGAATTTACTAGAAAGAGGCAGAAAGGAACATTCTGGGGTAATATGTCTTCTTTATCTGTCGAGAGCCGCGATAGGCATTACTGA
Organism: Giraffa tippelskirchi; assembly: GCF_054371585.1. Classification (NCBI taxonomy): domain Eukaryota; kingdom Metazoa; phylum Chordata; class Mammalia; order Artiodactyla; family Giraffidae; genus Giraffa; species Giraffa tippelskirchi. The sequence goes on along the minus strand of NC_137284.1, from coordinate 60,449,895 downwards.
CAAAATGGAGGCACGGCGCCAACCCCCTCTCCTCATCCCGCAGGCACGGTCCCGGGATGAAGGAGTTAGGTCTTGTGATTCTGACTTGTCCTTTCCTTCCTCTGGTTGAGTTGGCTGGACAGAATTATAATCCATAAAGTTAACTATTGACATTTGTTCAAGGATCTTTACAAAGAATGCTCCAGGATGAGCACATAGGCTGCAGCCTGAGGCCATGGGAAACATTGCTATCTGAAACCTGCCTGTAAGGGGAATGTTTATGGCAAAAGAAGTTTGCTGAGTTTCAGTTCAGTTCAGTCGCTCAGTCGTGTTTGACTCTTTGCGACCCCATGAATTGCAGCACGCCAGGCCTCTTTGTCTATCACCAACTCCCGGAGTCTACCCAAACCCATGTCCATCGAGTCGGTGATGCCATCCAACGAGCTCATCCTCTGTCGTCCCCTTCTCCTCCCGCCCCCAATCCTACCCAGTATTAGGGTCTTTTCCAATGAGTCAACCCTTCGCATGAGGTGGCCAAAGCATTGCAGTTTCAGCTTCAACATCAGACCTTCCAATGAACATCCAGGATTGATCTCTTTTAGGATGGATTGATTGGGTCTCCTTGCAGTCCAAGGGACTCTCAAGAATCTTCTCCAACACCACAGTTTAAAAGCATCAATTCTGCGGCGCTCAGCTTTCTTCACCATCCAACTCTCACATCCATACATGACCACTGGAAAAACCATAGCCTTGACTAGACGGACTTTTGTTGGCAAAGTAATGTCTCTGCTTTTAAATAGGCTATCTAGGTTGGCCATAACCTTCCTTCCAAGGAGTAAGTGTCTTTTAATTTCATGGCTGCAATCACCATCAGCAGTGATTTTGGAGCCCAAAAAAATAAAGTCTGACACTGTTTCCACTGTTTCCCCATCTATTTCCCATGAAGTGATGGGACCAGATGCCAAGATCTCAGTTTTCTGAACGTTGAGCTTTAAGCCAACTTTTTCACTCTCTTCCTTCACCTTCATCAAGAGGCTCTTTAGTTCTTCTTCACTTTCTGCCATAAGGGTGGTGTCATCCGCATATCTGAGGTTATTGATATTTCTCCCGGCAATCTTGATTCCAGCTTGTGTTTCTTCCAGCCCAGCATTTCTCATGATGTACTCTGCATACAAGTTAAATAAGCAGGGTGACAATATACAGCCTTGACATACTCCTTTTCCTATTTGGAACCAGTCTGTTGTTCCATGTCCAGTTCTAACTGTTGCTTCCTGACCTGCATACAGGTTTCTCAAGAGACAGGTCAGATGGTCTGGTATTCCCATCTCTTTCAGAATTTTCCACAGTTTATTGTGATCCACACAGTCAAAGGCTTTGGCATAGTCAATAAAGCAGAAATAGATGTTTTTCTGGAACTCTCTTGCTTTTTCGATGATCCAGCGGATATTGACAATTTGATCTCTGGTTCCTCTGTCTTTTCTAAAACCAGCTTGAACATCTGGAAGTTCACAGTTCACGTATTGCTAAAGCCTGGCTTGGAGAATTTTGAGCATTACTTTACTAGCATGTGAGATGAGTGCAATTGTGAGGTAGTTTAAGCATTCTTTGGCATTGCCTTTCTTTAGGATTGGAACAAAGACTGACCTTTTCGAGTCCTGTGGCCACTGCTGAGTTGTCCAAATTTGCTGGCATATCGAGTGCAGCACTTTCACAGCATCACCTTTGAGGATTTGAAATAGCTCAACTGGAATTCCATCACCTCCACTAGCTTTGTTCGTAGTGATGCTTTCTAAGGCCCACTTGACTTTGCATTCCAGGATGTCTGGCTCTAGGTGAGTGATCACACCATCGTGATTATCTGGGTCGTGAAGATCTTTTTTGTACAGTTCTTCTGGGTATTCTTGCCACCTCTTCTTAATATCTTCTGCTTCTGTTAGGTCCACACCATTTCTGTCCTTTATCGAGCCTATCTTTGCATGAAATGTTCCTTTGGTATCTCTAATTTTCTTGAAGAGATCTCTAGTCTTTCTCTTTCTATTGTTTTCCTCTATTTCTTTGCACTGATCGCTGAGGAAGGCTTTCTTATCTCTCCTTGCTATTCTTTGGAACTCTGCATTCAGATGGGAATATCTTTCCTTTTCTCCTTTGCTTTTCGCTTCTCTTCTCTTCCCAGCTGTGTGTAAGGCCTCCTCAGACAGCCATTTTGCTTTTTTGCATTTCTTTTCCATGGGGATTTTCTTGATCCCTGCCTCAATTGCTGAGTTTAGATGTTAGGAATAATTAAGAATAGTTAGAAGCTAAAAGTTTAAGGTATGTTGTAGTGTTGGCATATGTTACTATAGCTTATGGAAACTAGGTATTTTAGAGATACTAATAGCTAAAAGCCTTTTTAGGAGATGATGAGCTTAAGTTACTAGGAGATAGCAGGATTTAAAGAGATAAGAAATAAAGTGAGGAATGTATTATACAGCCTAGAGACAAACTTGAGTTACAATGTTATCACAAGGACACTTAAGAGGGCACTCTGAAGGACAACAATGATTTATGGAAACAGTAAATATGGGTGAGGGGAAACTGAAGATGTCATACCTCTGACCTAATGTTTTTGTAAAAGTATAAAAGAAAACCTGATGCTTAAAATAAACATTCAGCCCAGTGCTTTGAGCGAGAGACTGCATCATTTTCCTTCGCTGACCCCGTTCATCCCTTCAGGGCGATTCCCTGGCTGCCGGAGCTGGACTCCAGCATTTATCTTTATTAGAGTATTGATTACACAGGTATATATGTTTATAAAAATTCATCCAATTATATAAAGGTTGTGCATATTGATGTATGTACATTTTACCTTAATCTTTTGAAAAACAGAAGTTCTTTCCTTTAAGAATGCTATAGCCTAGTTGGGGAGACTGATATAGCCTAGTTGGGGAGACAGTAGGCAGACTGATGATATAACACGATATGATGAGTGAGGTCCTTAACCTCACTCATATGTATAATTAACCAAATTAGCTTATTAAGGTTTTTTAAAGAGTGGTGGGGAGTGGGCACTAGTATTTCTTAAATGACCCCATGAGGTCTGGGACTTTGACTATTATTATTTACCTCTGAATCCCCAGCACCTGCTACAGGGACCAGCTCAACAAATGCTTGAAAAAATTCTATACTTACACATACACACACAGAGAAAACAAATAAAAAATGAAAACAAAAAATCTATGCCAGTAATTATCACCTTCTTTCTATCTCTTCCAGCTTTTTATTTACATAATATATGACCGTGAGTCTGTGAGAATCTTGAAAATACAACCCAGAGATGACAAAAGTTTAATCTTGCCTATCAACTGCAAGCACTGGCAGTGACAGTCTACACACTGTGTTGAGGAGGATTCAGTGGCTGAGTCTGTGTTCAACAGGAGAGAGTATCTCAACTGGTTAGAACTGCCTGCCACAGATGGGAAAAGGCACATGCCACCCTTTTGCTATCTCAAGAGAGCTCAAATTCAAGCACCAGGTAGAGTGAAAAAATTGGCTTAAAGCTCAACATTCAGAAAACTAAGATCATGGCATCTGGTTCCATCACTTCATGGCAAATAGATGGGGAAACAATGGAAACAGTGATAGACTTTATTTTGGGGGGCTCGAAAATCACTGCAGATGGTGACTGCAGCCGTGAAATTAAAAGACACTTGCTCCTTGGAAGAAAAGCTATGACCAACCTAGACAGCATATTAAAAAGGAGAGACATTACTTTGCCAACAAAAGTCCGTCTAGTCAAAGCTTTGGCTTTTCCAGTAGTCGTGTATGGATGTGAGAGTTGGACTATAAAGAAAGCTGAGCGCCAAAGAATTGATGCTTTTGAACTGTGGTGTTGGAGAAGACTCTTGAGAGTCCTTTGGACAGCAAGGAGATCCAACCAGTCCATCCTAAAGGAGATCAGTCCTGAATATTCACTGGAAGGACTGATGCTGAAGCTGAAACTCCAATACTTTGGCCACCTGATGCAAAGAACTGACTCATTGGAAAAGACCCTGATGCTGGGAAAGATTGAAGGCAGGAGGAGGAGGAGACAACAGAGGATGAGATGGTTGGGTGGAGTCACCAACTCAATGGACATGAGTTTGAGTAAACTCCAGGAGCTGGTGATGGACAGGGAGGCCTGGTGCACTGCAGTCCATAGTGTCGCAAAGAGTCGGACATGACTGAGCAACTGAACTGAACTGAACTGAATATCTAAATAAGAAAGGTAAACTATACATATAGAGGCAGAACATGTTCAATGAGTTAGTCAGCCCTGTCCCAAGGCAGAAAAGAAAATGTAAGGACTATTGAAGACCATCTCAAATATCAACACATTTGATATTTGAGTGTTAGAAACACACGTTTCTAACATGTGTGGGTCTACAAGTCACTTTGTTGTTGTTGTTGTTTACTTGCAAAATCGTGCCTGACTCTTTGGACCCCATGGACTGTAGCCTGCCAGGCTCCTCTATCCATGGGATTTCCCAGGCAAGTATACTGGAGTGGGTTGCCATATCCTTCTCCAGGGGATCTTCCTGACCCAGGGATCGAACCTGTGCATCCTGCACTGGCACGTGGATTCTTTACCACTAAGCCACCAGGGAAGTCCCACAAGTTATTTATAAACTTACAGAGTTCAGCTGGAAAAGACAAGCAGGATAGGACTATAATAATAATAATCACCACTTTGTAAATATTAACTATGTGCCTGGCATTATACTAAACATGCTCATTTTTATTTACTTTCCCATCAACTCTACAATGAGGCGATTACTGCCCCTAGTTGCAAAGAGAGAAACTGTCTCAGAGGGAGTGAGTGGCAGAGAGGAATTCTAATCCAGTGTGGCTGACTTGCTTTGTTCATCCATGTGGCCAGCTAGCTGCTAGATGATCTCGGGAAGCAACTCTTCTGCTTTTTCCAAAAGGAAATACCTCAAGACTTCACTAAAGAGTTGTCTGATGGTGCAGCAATATGTGGGTTTCCCAGGTGGTGGGGGTGGTAAAGAACCTACCTGCCAATGCAGGAGATGTAAGAGATGCGGGTTTGATCCCCAGGTTGGGAAGATCCCCTGGAGGAGTGTGTGGCAACCCACTCCAATATTCTTGCCTGGAGAATCCCATGGACAGATGAGTCTGGTGGGCTATGGTCCATAGGGTTGCAAAGAGTCAGACACAACTGAAGCAACTTAGCGAGAACATACACAGCAGTATGTGGGATGCTAAGAAGTGAGACTAGCTGACCAGGCCCCTTCTCTGGCACTGCCAAGGCAGACAGACCTGAATCATGCAAGTCTCATCTTGGAAACTTTTCTCATTACCTCTTTGGTAGTTTTTGCTTCAAGCTTGACTCTTATCTCTAACCTGTTATCTATTGCTAAGGAGAAAACAAATTCCTCCATAATTGTGGCTTTCAGACTGGGAACAAGGAATCAAAGAATTAGGGAGAAAGAAGCATAAAATGTCCCAGTTTCTGCATGACTTATGTGTCACCTTCATGCATCCCGAAGCAAAGTTGCAGGAGATACTGGTCTCATCAATGACTGACAGTCCCTAGGAATTCACCAGCATTGCCTCTGCATAGCCCACACTGAGATCCTGGCCAAGCAGAGGCAACAAGGACACTAAAAAATGAGGATGAGAGACAAGAAGGGAAGGGAAAAGGAGAGAGAGAGGGCGAGAGGGAAGTAGGGCAGAAAATAGAAATCAAATGAATGGAATTACTAATGAAATTGTCCATTTCCATGCCACACTGAAATTTTATTTTTCCTCTGGATTATATAAAACGGGATAGAAAACTATGGTTTTAAGACCTTTTCCTTATTCCCAGATCAAAGGGCAGAGCAGGTTTCTTTGAAACCGTAACCAGCAGATTAATGAAACTTGCTGTGGATCTTTTTGTCTTCTTTGAGCTTTCCAGTTTGGTTTTCTTCAGAGATGCATTTTTTTTATTTTAATTTTTAAATTGAAGTATAGTTGATTTACAATGTCGTGTTAGTTTCTGTTGTACAACAAAGTGATTCAGTTTTCAGAGTTTTTTTCCATTACAGTTTATTACAAGATATTGAGTATAGTTTCCTGTGCTATACAGTAGGGCTTTGTTGTTTATATGTTCTATATGTGTGTCTGTTAATTCCAAACTCCTAATTTATCCCTCCTCCTCCTTTCACTTTGGTAATAAGCTTGTTTTCTATGTCTGTAAGTCTATTTCTATTTTGCAAATATGTTCATTTGTAACATTTTTTTAAGATTCCACATAGAAGTGATATCATATAATATTTGTCTTTTTCTGTCTGACTTCACTTAGTAATGGTAATTTCTAGGTCCATCCATTGTTGCTGAAAATGGCATTATTTCATTCTCTTCATGGCTGAGTAATACTCCATTGTATATGTATACCACATTTTCTTTATCCATTCATCTGTTGATGAATACATAGGTTGCTTCCATGTCCTGGCTGTTGTATATAGTGCTGCTGTGAACACTGGGGTTGCACGTATCCTTTTGAAATAAGAGTTTTCTCTGGATATATGTTCAGGAGTGGGATCTCTGGATCACATCATAACTCTATCTTTCCTTTTTTAAGGAACATCTATACTGTTCTCCATAGTGGCTGTACCAGTTTACATTCCAACCAACAGTATAGGAAGGTTCCCTTCTCTACACATCCTCTCCAGCATTTATTATTTGTAGACTTTTTGATGATGGCCTTTCTGACTGGTGTGAAGTGATACCTCATCATAGTTTTTATTTGCATTTCTTTAATAATTAGCGTTGTTCAGCATCTTTTTATGTACCTGTTGGTCATCCGTATATCTTCCTTAGAGAAATGTCTATTTAGGTCTTTTGCCCATTTTTTGATTGGGTGTTTTAAACATATATATATATAACATAAACATATATATATATATATATATGTTTTAAACATACACACACATAAATATATATATATATATATATATATAGAGAGAGAGAGAGAGAGAATGTTTGCCCTATTTGTATATTTTGGAAACTAAGCCCTTGTAGGTTGTCTCATTTGTAAATATTTTCTCCCAGTTCATAGATTGTCTTTTTGTTTTATTTATGGTTTCCTTTCCTGTGCAAAAACTTATAAGTTTGATTAGGTCCCATTTGTTTATTCTTGCTTGTATCTCTTTTGCTTTGAGAGACTGACCTAAGAAAACATTGCTGCAATTTATGTCAGATAATATTTTGCCTAATGTTCTCTTCTAGGAGTTTTACATCTCATCTTTAAGTCTTCAAGTCCTCTTGAGTATTTTTAGAATTGAGACCTGATGGTAGTTTCAAAGCTCTGATTCACAGCAGGGAGAACACTCTCCTACACTGCCTCCTTCAGGTCAAACTGCCAACAGCAGAGAACCATTAATGAAGTTGGCTTGGAACAGTTTGCTTCAGAGACTTGGTACCGCAAGAAAAAAATCGTTGCAGTTAAAATGCAAAAAAAAAAAGCCCGTGGTCCACGCCACACGTGTCTTAGAAGCTCTACATGTTCTCAGGTATATTCTACATAATGCCTCCCACCCAGCAGACTCATGCACCACCTGAGCATTGATTAAGGTTCAACTGAACACCAGACACTTAAGATGCTTTACATGTATCATTTCATTTAGTTCCCAAATCAGGTAGTTAATCATTAGTTAATCAAATAAAGAAACTGACCCTTGGGTTAAGAAACTAGCCCAAGTTCACATAGATATTAAGTAGCACAGTCAAGATTAAAACTCAACTACTGGATTCCAAAATTCAGATTTTTCCTCCCATGTCACCCAGTTTTGCTAATGCATGGGAACAAAGCTTTGCAGTTTCTTTGTATGTATATTTATGGTAGAATCAGCCAAAGTTACTTAGAAACAATTCAGTGCTACCTGAGCTCTCCCTGATGGATCACCTTACGAAGAGGCCTTTCATTGTTCCTTTGACTTCAGCAGTTCGGGGAGTTCTGGGGTTCCTGAAGGGCTGTAATTATGTCAGTGCTTCTGTAAACAATTTATCAGTTGAACACTGCTGTGCTAAGAATTATAAGCAGTGCTCAAACTCCAAGCTTTGTGTCTGTTCCTTTATCCTCGTTTGCACTGGAAGAAAGGTTTCCCTTTTTAAAAAAGGTTTCCCAATTTAAAAAATTCTTTAGCTTTTTGATATTTAAAAAATGCAAGGCTATCATTCCTTTCTGCTCCAGTAAATTATTCCATTTGATTGAAGTGTTTTATGTGGGAAGAAAAGAGTTTTTAATCTCATGTTTTGTATCTTTTTTCACATCTAAATCTTCAGAATTGTAAATTTTTTTGGCATAGAAGAAGAGTTGAAGGTAATGGTAAAGACAGTTATATTTATTAAGCATCATGAAGATGCTCTGAAAATCATAAAATATATGTTATGTAGTTGTATCATAATTATTATTACTTTTAAAGCTATAGGGGTGGAAAAGAATAATTATGATAATAATAATATTCCATTGATTTCCCACGGTGCTTCCACATGGTTAAAGATATTTCATGATTTGATCCCACCCAGCCCTGTCAACCTCATTCTCCACTCTCTACAACAACTGTTCATCTTTTACTTGCACCAAGCTTGTCTAATTGATAGTAAATGCTCACTGTATGTTACAGTTCTAACCCTTCACCGAGGCTACTCACCTTAAACTCCACCCCTTCCACTGCCCTATTCTTACTCAAATTATTACCCAACCCTCCCTTTCTTTGGGTCACAGCTCAAGACCACTGGCCTGACCACTGGTCCCCAGGGACCCCTCTCTTTCCTCAACACTGACAGCACTTATCGTCTGGACCACCACCTGAGATCTCACTGACTTATCACAGTCTTATGCATGGTTTATGCATTTGCCAAAATCCCAGCAAGAAATGAACTGCACGCTCAAGGGTGACTGGAGAAACTTTCATCAAGGAGAATAGCAGCTCAGGAGAAGGGCTCATCATAGGAACTGTGGCCTTGAGGAAGGAATTCATCCACCATCAAGAGAAGGCCCAGCAGGGAAGGAGCCAGGAAGTGCCCCCATCTCCATCTCCTCCTGCTCTTCAGTCTCCTGATGGTTTTCCCATTGAGTGAAACCACCAAGAAGACAGGGCAAAGGAGACTGGCTGATGCAGCCCATTAAAGTCATCCTGCCAGACCCTAAACAGGGGAAAGAGAGAATTTGTGTTCTGAAAGGGAGCTGAGTTTATTTGTCTTGCTTCCTAAATTAAATTGATTATAATCTCCATTAATTTCCACCTCTTCTCAATCAGAGACTTTCAGGTTCCCTGAAATCTGATATGGGGCAGGGAGTAAACATCTTCCCTTGTGACTCTGGGCAATGGCTGGGCACTTGGAGCTTGAGAAGACCTCTGGCACCTACTTTCTACTTCAAAACCACCCAAAACACCACATGATGATAGTTCTGCTTTGTCAAATCTTCCATGCTTGATTAAGCACTAAGAACAAATCCACTGGTGTCTTTAATTTAACAAGTACAAGGTAGCATCATTATTTTATTTCCTTGGCTGGATTAGCATTATTTGCATAGTTGTTATACAATATCATTGAGGCATATCTCTATCTGAGAAAACCAATTACTAAATAAGAAATTTCAGCAAACCTAATCAACTTAGTGTCTCTAAAATTAAAAAAGAAAGAAAGAAAAAGGAAAAAAAAGAAAATAATCAACTGCTTCTTGGAGGTTGTTTTTTCATATTTCACGCACTGCTTCTCATTGGTGACAAGTGTAACCAAATATAGGAGAAAGGCAATTTGCCACTGAAATATAGGTTTTGAAAATCATTTCTAATCAACCATTTTATGGTAGGTTGACAGAAAAACAGCTCTGTTAGATAGCATCTAACTTTTAAAAACCCACTGTATACCTTTTATTCTTACTACTTAGTAAAAATCAAACAAACAGACAAAAAAAAACACAAAACTTTGAGCTACTGAAAGTGAACCTTGCAAGAATTTGGTATCAACACTCCCTTCTTCTGTCCATATTTTGCACAGAACCATACATGTATTAGTACTGAATCAACCCTTGAAAGTGAAAGAATAATTAAATCCTCCAGCCCTTCTTGTGCATTCACTCTGATGTGCAGTAACCCTCACTGCTGGGAATGTGAATTGCCAACCTATACTCCTCCTGCTACCAAGACAACTTTCTCCTCTTCCCTCAGTGAAGATGGAAACAGCTGATTGACACTCTTTATCCACATGATAAAGTGATTCTGCAGCCTTCAGGAAACGGTAAAAGGAGTCACTGCATCCTTGATAAACCCACTTAAAAAAAGGGAAAATTTTCACAAATTAATCAATTTGCCTGTTTGCTAATCCTCTACATCAGTGTTATTTCCATCTCTGGTCCCCAACTCAAAGAACCCCAAGAAGGTCAGGGACCTGATTTGTCTGGTCGTCCATTGATTCCCAGCTGCCAGCAAAGTGCCTGGTACATAGAAGCAGCTCAACAAGTAGTTCCAAAAGTGAACAGAAATCTACCACATGTCACCTTCAGCTGCAGCTTCACTCTATGAAAATGTTACTCAGCGGTAGATAGCTCTCCCTAAATAATAATCAATATGACAGTAACAAGGACAACAATAATATTAAAATCCTTACTGAATGTCATACTCTGTTCTGTGTTCTTTAATGTACTAAAAATTTAACCCTCTGATGGGTTCTAGACACACCATTCCCATATGGTAGCTTCCTTGGTAGCTCAGACGGTAAAGTGTCTGCCTACAATGAGGGAGATCTGGGTTCGATCCCTGGGTCGGGAAGATCCCCTGGAGAAGGAAATGGCAACCCACTCCAGTATTCATGCCTGGAAAATCCCATGGACCGAGGAGCCTGGTGGGCTACAGTCCATGAAGTGGCAAAGAGTCGGACACGACTGAGCGACTTCACTTCGCTTCACCCACTTCATTCCCATATGTGGCACCTTGGCATAGTATTTTAAACTGAAGGAGTTCAAGAAAACAGCAAAAATATGAAGATCACTCTGACCATCCCTGCCCCTTCTTCCCTGAAATAGGTCATAAAACCCTCCTCCAGGAAGTGTTCTCCCTAAATCTGGAGGAAAGGAGCACCCTTATCTTCTAAGACAAAGGGACATCAAGAAGACTTCCAACAATGCAAAACTGCTCAGCCATAAAAAGGGAATGAACTGGGTCATTTGCAGAGACGTGGATGGACGTAAAGACTGTCATACAGAGGGAAGTAAGTCAGAAAGACAAAAGCAGATATCATATATTAATGTATATAGAAAAATGGAACAGATGATCTTATTTGTAAAGCAAAAAGAGAGACACAGATGTAGAGAACAAATACATGGATACCAAGGGGGAAAAGGGGTGGTGGGAGACATTGGGAGATTGGGATTGACACATATATACTATTGATGCTACGTATAAAATAGATAACTATGAGAACCTGTTGTATAGCTCAGAGAGCTCTACTTAATGCACTATAGTGACCTGAATGGAGAAGGCAATGGCACCCCACTCCAGTATTCTTGCCTGGAGAATCCCAGGGACGGCGGAGCCTGGTGGGCTGCCATCTATGGGGTCTCACAGAGTCGGACACGACTGAAGCGACTTAGCAGCAGCAGCAGCAGCAGTGACCTGAATGGGGAGGAAGTCCAAAAGGGAGGGGACATATGTGCACGTATGGCTGATTCACTTTGCTGTACAGTAAAAACTAACACAACAAAGCAATTATACTCTAATAATTGATTAAAAAGGAAGAATCCTAATGAGTAGTTAGGATTCCCAGGCTTCCCCTAATTTACCACACTGACCTCATATTCCTTAAGCTATCATATTTCTAACTAGCCACTTATCATCAAACCTAGCATGAAAATACTCAAGGTTGCTTCTTCAGGGTCTTCATTTCCTTATAAAGGCTCCCACGTCATGTGAAACATATTAAGTAAATTTATGTGCTTTCCTCCTGTTAATCTGTCCTTGTCAGTTTAATTTTCAGACCCAGTCAGGGACCCTAAGAGGGTGAAGTAAAACTTTTCCTTCCCTGCCCTTCAAAGTGATCATATAAAAGTTTTATGAGGTAGGCACCACTACCATTTGCATCTTTACAAATGAGGAAACTGAGGCTGGAGCAAGCATGACATTTTCCCTAGATAACAGGTCAAATTAGGTTGAGAGTCAGGATATAAACTTAGATAGACGGGCACCAGAGCCAAACCTTCTAACACTTCACTGCAGCGCATCTGTTCATACTCCAAAGAAAATGACGATGAATTCCTTCCATATACTAGATCTGGTGTCTGTGTTTCAAAAAAAATAAGTAAATCATTGGATTTTTCTACAAAGTTTTGAAAGTGTGTAGTTTAAAAAAATCAGCCAAATAACAAAAATATAAGGCTCAGCTGTTTTTTTTCCAACATTGATAAGCCACTGCAAATGGTCTGTTACTTTTTTCATCCTTACAGTCGGCTTTTGACTGCTGTATTTTTTTATTAGAAACCACTGGGTTTGGGGTGGAAGGACAAAGTGACAGTGTAACACTAGGTGATTTAAAAATAGAACTTGTGCCTCTAGCTCCTAAGAAGGGAGAAAACTGACAGGGTGGTCTTTCCCTCATCTCCAAGATTCTTTCTCACATGCGACTATTTACTATCTATACTCTTCCTCATCAAGTGACTATTTACAAAAAGTTAACAAAGCTCTCATGAGGGTATAATTTCCTCCGTTGCTCCTGCTCATGGTTGCTTGAATGGTGAGAATGAAAAGAAATTAGAAACTCAAGAGGACAGAGACGGTGAGAGACAGAAGACTACGATTCAGTACAATTTCTTTATTATTGTTAAAACACTTTTTTGTTCTGAAAGCAATTGCCTGTTTTTTATTTGTGTTTACCCTTTACTTTCTTTTGAAAATATTATTTATTTACAGGCATATCTTCTCATTCTCTTTTTTTTTTCTCCATGTGGAAGAAAGCAATGAATCATGTAGAGTTCTTTAGTCTAACTACTGAGAAGTCAGTTAGGAAAAAGTCTTATCAACAGATAACTCACAAAGATGAAAGGAAAGAGAAGAGCTTTGTTTAAGTCCTCTAAATGAAGGTTCAAAGATGAGGAGAAACAACTTTAAATCTACAAATAACCCATCCAAAACAAGTTGTTCTGTATCATACACTAGATTAACACAGAACGTCTAGGCACAGCAGGCAGCCTGAGAAACGTTATTTCCTCATGAAAGGAACATACTCTCTCGTTTCATCCTCAGCATCAGCATTATTGCCCAAGTCAGTATCACAAATATTTCTGCCAGAATACTCCTGAAACTGGGGGAGAGGCGGGGGGAGGGGGGCAAACCTCCACCTGGCATTCTAGAATGTGTTCTACACCACTTGCTGCAAGTAAACTGTTTGTTCGCTTTTTTAAGGACTGTGTTTTATATGAATATTTCACACAAATACAGTATTCTGTTGCATAATACAGATCTCATTTTCGTACAAAATATTCCTCCCAGAACGTCTGAGTAGAACTGATACTTTAGGAAGATTATTGCATCTACATTATTTTTCCTACACAGCACCAGGAGGTTGCAAATCCCAAGATGCGAAGCACAGTCTAGATGGCAGGCTAGTGGAATATCTGACTTCATCTCTACTCAAAACTCAAGCCTGTAAACTTCAACAAGATGGAGAAACATACACACGTACATACACCCCTCCCCCAGAAAAAAATCCTGCTCACAACTGGCAAATAGATTTATTTGTGCTTAATTACTTCTGCTCTAAGCTCTAAAACATAATGCTGAAAGTCACTGAGCATATCTAAAAGTGACTAGCAAGAACAAATACATGAAGTGAAAAGTGGCCTCATAAACCATGAAGTCCAAAGGTTAGCCATCTACACTTTCTGCAAACCGTTAACAAACCTGAGTCACACACTAGCATTTCCAAGTTTCTCAAACTTCTACTATTTTCAAAGTGTTACTATGTGCTTTCTGCACCCAGCCATCACCAGCAAAATACTCCTTATCTTCTAGCTAAAATGCTCTGAAATGTCAGTCTGTTACATGAAAAGATTGATGTAACCAACCTAAGTCCTTTCACATATTTTCTTGCACACATTTTCTAAAACTTCTTTGTCACATACATGGGAGCCATCGAATGTGCAATATTTTTCCCAAGGAACCTGGGACAGTACAATGCAGCAAATGATACTAAAATAGAAATATCTAGATGTGCCAGGAAACTGAAAGTGAGTCCTTTTACATTCACACACACAGCAGCCAGAGATCCCCTCTACTTCACACTATCCCTTCACTCTTTATCATCAGGCTTCAAAGAAAACCACACTTCACATCAGAAACATGACATTGAAGGGCAAGCACTGAGAATGAACCCGCATCTGTGCTTTTGCCCTGACACCTGACACCGCAGTTCCCTGCTTAAATGTCTGGATCCTCTGCTACATGATGACGTCCTGGAGGGCTGGAGTTCTTGCTTCGGATTCGCCTTTGCATCTCCGGTCTTTGGCTCAGTGAGAGTGCATTAATATGTCTATTTTGACTTTCAGGCAGATAGGTCTTTGTTTTTCACTTCGAATTTGCTTCTAAGATCCCCTTGTTTTGACTATGTTCACGCTTTCTTCACTGAAAGTAAGTTGAGGAGCTCGGTATGGGGAAAGGGGTTGGCAAAACTAGCAACAGTAATTTTCTGCTAAGCGGGAGAGGGTGGAGCACACAAAGATTAAGAGGCCTATCACAAAGCCTTGCATGTTGGCAACTGAATGGTAATGTAAACTTATTACTGATAAGGGAGAGAAAATGAGATTGGTTGTAAGAAAACCTGGGTCCCCTCTCAAATGAGATAATACACGAAACTTTTTACAAAATTACAGCAGGTACCAAGTAAGTGCACTATACACATTATTATTATGTCAGTACCTTCTGAATATGCTCTTATTTTTGAGAATACCTTCACTTTACCTCTTGTTTATTTCCCCTCACCATGATACCTTAGGATTAACGACACAGTGTTTCAAAGTGTTTTTACATCCCTGAAGTGTTATAATCAACCCAAGTACCATTTTATTTATGCAAACTGTGTCTACCCAGTGAGTCCACTTAAAGATCTAGGATTGGGAACTTCTGCCTCATAAGGCTTAATAAATGATTCCCTCCGGCTCTAAAAGCAAGTACTTTTTCAGTGACAATGGGAGGGAAAGCAAAGGAATTACTCTGTGACATCTGCTGTGTAAAATTCTTCGAATGGCGCATCTCGATAAATGCATGAGAGTCCTTGGAGAGTTACTGCACACAGTGAAGAGAGAGTGGTAAAAATCCCAGTATCTCTGAAAAGGAAGGCAAGACATGTTAAAGTCAGAAAAGTGTCACAGTTTACATCAATAGAAATCAACAATGATGTGTTTAGTCCCTACTTTATACCTAATGGCAGCTTTGCACAATCTCTGACGGTGAGGCAAAATTAAACATGAATAATAAAGCTAAGACAGGTTAAGCAAATTTTCAAAGCTAAGGCACCTAATAAGTAGCAGAATAACATTGCATCTAAGCCATTGGCCTCTAAGCCCAGGGAGCTCTACACTCTGTGTCCAACACCTCTCCCATGTTGGGACAGCTGCAGTGGTTAAAACCAAGAAAAGAATGCTAGTGAAACAGCTGGTTCACAAAAGCAGCAAAGTCCATGTGTGGCATGAGGACTCAGCTTTGCAAAGCCTTCTGCATGAGTCCTCACAAAGTTTTTCTAAAATCTTATGTTATGCAGATTTTTACCACAATTTTATCCATCTATCTATCTCTTTATTTATTGATGGCTGCGTTGGGTCTTCTTTGTGACATGTGGGCTTTCTCTAGTCGTGGTTAAATAGCTTTGGCTTGAGGGCTCTAGAGCTGGGGCTCAGTAGGTGTGGGGCACAGGCTTAGTTGTCCTGCAGCATGTAGGATCCCAGGGATCCATCCCAGACCAGGGATGGGACACATGTCTCTGGCATTGGCAGACGGACTTTTAACCACTGGACTACCAGGGAAGTCCCACAGTTTTTAATACTCTGTTACCTGCTTACTTTAGTAGACTTTAGGATATTTAAAAGTGAATGAAAATAATCTATACCAAGCAATTTATTAAAGTCAGTGACATAATCTGTATAAAACAGTTTAATCTTCTGGTAAAAATGCTATATGAGTAATCCCAAATGTTGTTGTTGTTATTATTATGAAATTCATCTAAATTGATGAGGAAGAAAGTAAAACTGTCAACTTTATATAATTGTTCAACTTGCCCCTTGATGGAGAAATTCCCAAGATGCTCCCAAGTGTTACATACCTATTTATTTATCTATTCTCACACCTGCATTTTATAACCCTTTGTCTCATATTGGAGTGGCATTCTCAAATTCTTAAAAGTATTCTCAAAACCCATTTTTTTTTAAATTAGAATTTCCTGCACTTCCATTGTGGTCTGGAAGTCCTGTGGAGTGAAAAACCAGAGGAAGTGAATGGATGCTTTACCTCCAAGTCATCATCAGGGATGGCTCTTTTCCATTTCACGTTCCACTTGATGTGTTCATAGGCGTTAACAACAACTTCAATTGCTTTGGGATATGAATGGCAGGCCTGTATCACCTACAGAGACATCGCAGAGTTTTATTTGTTCAGTGCACATATATGATTCATCCATTCCACTCACAGAGTCATCAAGACTTCATGGACCTATAAGCCTCCTTATAGCCCTGAAATGCTCTGACCAAGTCTCAAGCTTTTGAGTATTCAGACACACTGCCAGCTCCCATGGTAGACAGGAGGATTAAAAACATAAGACCGATTTCCTTCATCATTCAGGAGAAAGTAAAAAAGAGGTTGCTAACAAAGAAGGTGGAAGTCTGATGAAATGCATGCCCTGCCCATAACTGAAGCAATTTTGAGAGAGGCTGATCTCAAACTACACTGTCAGCGGTCTGGGAAACTCTTCTAGATCTATAGAAAGTTTTATTAGCAAAAAGCTGAATATTCATAAACCAAGAACTTAAGCTACTGGTGACTATGAGGTAACAAAAACTATAGAGTAGCATGAACGTTGATCAAAGGCATCTTCCCAGCACAATGCCTAACAAGGACCTATGTCATACAGCAAACTATACTCACTGCTATTTTCCCCTTCATCAGCAATAAAAGAAAGACTTCATGAAGATTAGCTATTTCATTAGCATGCTCTGTTCAACAGCTCATTGAACAACCACCACCAACAACAAAAATAGGAAGCTGAGTCCAGGTAGCCAGCATTTCCATCAGGAGACAGGAAGACTTAGCTTTAGGTTTTAGACTAAACTCAATATTTAATCAACTTCTGATGTCACCATGAAATCTGGACATATCTGACCAATCAATCATGCAGCCTTTATTAAGTGACAATGGAGGGATATAGGAGACATATCCCCAAAGTAAAATATACTGGTTTCTGGTGAGAGGCTTACTATAAGAATGAGAAGCAAAAACACATAAATGAAACAAGCGAAGATCAATGAAGACGTATGGTTGGTTCACATATGTAAGTGTTAGGCTTGAAAAACAGGAATTATAGAATTTCCAAGAAGGAGAGCTGTGTGATTTGTGCTAACCAGGAAATATTTCTTGGAGGAGATGAGTGCAACTGTAGAACCTAAATGGTAGAAAGGGGTGTGTATGTGTGTGTATGTGCTGTGTCCTGCAGTCATGCCTGCCTGCATGCCCTTAGAGACCTGTCTACATGTGTAGCATCAGCAAATATAACAGTTGTGTTGAAACAGAATCGCTTCAAAAGGTACAAAGAAACACCACTTTATTATTTCCCCTTGTCCTGCTCACACTAACTTACTGCCTGGAACCCTTCTCCATTTCTGACATGACATCCTGGGCAGGACTCACACCTGTTTCTACTTAACTTTTTCTAGGCAGGAGAAAAATGTCATTTCAGTAATAAAAATGTTGATTTTACTTTAATAACTGAAACTCTAAATTTTATTCAGAAGTGTCTCCTCTCCCATAGCCTAGGCTTATTTCAAGTTGCAGTTGGAAAGGAGGTACTTGCGGATGTGGGATAACAGGAAATACATACTTGATCTTTGCTTCTGGTTCCTAACACACAGAGCTCCCTAAATGGAGCTCCTTTACATCATTCAATTATGCTAATGAAGTGACTCTTAATGGGGCTCCTAGAGAGAATTTAAGAATTCTTAAATTCTTGAAGAGATGGGAATACCAGAATATCTGACCTGCCTCTTGAGAAACCTGTATGCAGGTCAGGAAGCAACAGTTAGAACTGGACATGGAACAACAGACTGGTTCCAAATCAGGAAAGGAGTACATCAAGGCTGTATATTGTCACCCTGCTTATTTAACTTATATGCAGAGTACATCATGAGAAATGCTGGGCTGGATGAAGCACAAGCTGGAATCAAGATTGCTGGAAGAAATATCAATAACCTCAGATATGCAGATGACACCACCCTTCTAACAGAAAGCAAAGAACTAAAGAGCCTCTTGATGAAAGTGAAAGAGGAGAGTGAAAAAGTTGGCTTAAAACTCAACATTCAGAAAACTAAGATCATGGCATCTGGTCCCATCACTTCATGGCAATGGGGAAACAATGGAAACAGTGATAGACTTCACCTTGGGGGGCTCCAAAATCACTGCAGATGGTGATTGCAGTCATGAAATTAAAAGACACTTGCTTCTTGGAAGAAAAGTTATGACCAACCTAGACAGCATATTAAAAAGCAGAGAGATTACTTTACCAACAAAGGTCCATCTAGTCAAAGCTTGGTTTTTTTGGTAGTCATATATGGATGTGAGAGTTGGACCATAAAGAAAGCCGAGTGCTGAAGAATTGATGCTTTTGAACTGTAGTGTTGGAGAAGACTCTTGAGAGTCCCTTGGACTGCAAGGAGATCCAACCAGTCCATCCTAAAGGAAATCAGTCCTGAATATTCATTGGAAGTACTGATGCTGAAGCTGAAACTCCAATACTTTGGCCACCTGATGCAAAGAGCTGACTCATTTGAAAAGACCCTGATGCTGGGAAAGATTGAAGTCGGGAGGAGAAGAGGATGACAGAGGATGAGATGGTTGGATGGCATCACTGACTCAATGGATATGAGTTTGAATAAATGCTGGGAGCTGGTGATGGACAGAGAGGCCTGGTGTGCTGCAGTCCATGGGGTCGCAAAGAGTAGGACATGACTGAGCAACTGAACTGAACTGAGAGAGCTTCGAGATGTAGACTGGTTACTAGAAAGACCAGTCCTTGATTAGAGGCTTGGAACTTTTACACACCTTGCTTTCTACCACCAGGGAAAGACAAAGGGGCTGGAGATTGAGTTCAACAACCAGTGGCCAATGATTTCATCAGTCACACCTAATGAAACTCCCTAAAAGAAACTCACTCAGCTTCTAGGTAGGTGAACACATCAAAGTGCTTGGAGGGTGATGTGCTCCAAAAGGGCATGAAAGCTCTGTGTACCCTCCCCATGCCTTGCCCGATGTATCTCCTCTAATTGTCTATTCCTGAGTTTTATGCTTTATGATAAACCAGTATGCCTACCATTAGAAAGTGGGCATGGCTCTGCACTTAAATAACTTTTTCAAGGAAATTTTCTTCCTAATTTCCTGGTCCTTCTGAACCTCCAGCTATTGTTATTGGGCAAAAGTTACAAAACTGGCTTTTCCCACCTCCTTTGCAAGTCCTTCTTGGTGGTGTAGCATTGCATTTTTCAGTGTGAGGTGGTAAGTACCCAATGTCTTGGGACTTCAAACAAAACTAAGATGGAAGGATGATCATTTTAATACCCAGTTGTGTGTGTGTGTACCAAGGTCACCTGACTAAAGGGCCTGTTTCAGGAAGATAAAGTTAAGAGCAGGTAAGCTGACAGTATAACTAGAAGGTTAGCTTGAAGAGCTTGGGACTGACTTAACAGGCATTAGGAAGCTACATATTTACATTTAGCTATGTAATCTAGAAAAACACATATTCCTAGAAAAGGAAATGGTAACCCCTTCCAGTATTCTTGCCTGGAGAAACCCATGGACAAAAGAGCCACGCAGGCTACAGTCCTTGGGGTTGCAAAAGAGTCACACACAACTTAGTGGCTAAAACAAGCAACAACAAAAAACATACTCTCAATAAGAAAGGGTTATATTCAATCAATTCATTCCATGGGGAAGCCTTTTTTGAGCACTGGGTTAAGCACTGTGACAGTAATTCTGAGTTTATATCCTGCTTTTGTCTTCAAGGAGCTTACAGCCTAGTTGAAGAGAAAGACATAGGTATTTCAAAGAGTTCAAGAGCAATGTATGTCAGTAAATAATAAAAGGCTAAATTCTTAGTTAAAAGATCATCAGTGTCTCTTGAGCACCATGACCACAAAGGGAAAAACAAGGATATCAAGGGATGGGAGTGCACCAAATGGCTTGTCAGCCAGCTTCACTGTTAGTCATGAGAAGGAGAGAGTATAGAATGCAGCTTTGAAGCCTGAGATCAAGCACAAATAGGGTACCACCAGTGGAAATGAGAAAATGGGAAGGGCATTCTAATCTGAGGATGGTCAGACAATGAACAGAAGGAATTTCCTATGTTACGTCCTAAGGTTGGTGAAAAATGTGCATGAATAGATACCTTTAATGAGAACGTCAAGATGAAGGAGGAGATTTGTGAATCACCAAAGAATGTGCTGGTCAGGCTCAGTCACACTCTAAATGGATATAAACAGAAAAGGTAGAGACGACTGTGGTCTGAAGCTTGATGAATCCTAATAGGCAGGAAAAAGGATGTAGGAAAAAAAAATTACAGCTACCATTTCTGAGAACTTACACTTGCCATGGCCTGTGTTAAATATACGCTGAATTTTCCAACAACCCTATGAGGTAAGTCCTATAATTATCTCTGCACGACAGACTTAAAATCAAAGGCAGAGAGAATATAAACTCAAGCATATTTAGCTAGTACATGACAGAGATGGGATTCAAACTCAGGTCTGTATGACTCCAGAAGTCAAAACTAAGTTGAATAAAAGTGGTGATGGTGGCCATCCATGTCTTGTTCCTAATCTTAGAGGAAATGCTTTCAGCTTTTCACCACTGAATATGATGTTAGCTGTGGGTCTGTCATATATGGCCTTTATTATATTGTGGCATATTCCCTCTATGCCCTCTTTCTGGAGAGCTTTTCTCATAAATCAATATTGAAATTTTATCAAAAGCTTTTTCTGCTTCACATGGTATGGTCTTAGGAAGCATGGCCTCAGCTGAGGACTATGTCAGTCCCAACAAATAGACTAACCAGAAGGGGCTCTAGCAAGTAGAGGTTTAAGTCAACTGTGTGCTAGAAAATGTTCAAAAGGCATTTTGTAAAAAAAAAAAAAAAAAGAAAAATTGTACACATATCTATATGTATATAAGTTTATGTTTTGCTAATATAAAGAATGTGAAGCCCACAATTTACAAATAATAAAATACCCAATATGATTTATTTTCTATTCCATAAGGCCAACTGCTGCTCTCAAAATGCTTTAACTTTTTTTATATCAATTTTGTATAGACATAAGTTATATTCATAGCTAGTCTGTGTCTGCAAGTGAAGAGTGCATGTAGTTCCTATGTTTACATCAGCTGACATTTTTATTACATGAAGTAGCAATTGCTTCACAAATGAGAAACAATGAAGACACATATTGGAAATTCACTCATTCATCAATGACATAAGGACTTTTATGTGGAAGCATTTAATAGTTTTTTGAATACTGGAAGCAGATTTTCTCAATTTTTTGCACTACTCACAATGTAAGAGCTACAGACACCACACACTGCAAATTTTTAAGTTTAATCTGCATTAGTAATATTCTCTCCTAATTTTGGAAATTTAGACATCAACAAAGAAGTAAGTCAAGGTCTGAATGGTAACATTTGCTGGTTTCTGTGGTGTAAACACTTGCATCATGGCCTATGTAAAGTGACCAACATGAGGTCTCTGAATATATGGTAGGGAAGAGGTGTACAGTAGCATCATTATATGTTTCATCAAACAGCTCCAATATATGCAAATAATAGCAAGAGCATAGATATGCAGAGTAAAATAATCAGGAGGTATTAATAATACATTTTGAGCTTTTGTTTTTAATATGCTTTATTTGTTGTAGGTTTGTATGACTTGATTTTTAATAATGGTTGCATTTAACACCAACTCACAAAACCCCTGGTAATTTAATAATCAGTTTTTGCAAGCTACAGCAAGCCAGTTCTAGCACACAATTCCTTTCAACTCTCCCTGTATTTAAGAACTGCAGTCATAAGCCAGTGCAGACTAAATGTGTATACCGAAGCTCCAAACCAGCTAAGGCATCAGAATCATCCTGCTCAGTGGTGAGGTCCAAATGTGCACAACATAAATACTAGTTTAATGAGAAGACCCATTCACATACATGTTCTAGGTACAGTGCACAAGGGTGACCTGCTGACAATATTTTAGCCAGGTCTACTTAAATAAAGAATAATCCTATATCATCAACCCCTAAGGGTTGGAGTCAGACATCCACTGCTATGCAACCTCTGAAGAGTCAGCATTTCTGAGTCTATGGAAAATGTAACTAGAATGATTTCTCTATGGGTACATGGCTGTCAAGGTGAGGAGGTAATTCTTCCAGGACCTTGGTCTTGGGAAAGTGAGGCAGATGTAGCACTCTTTTTTTCTGCAGTTGGGATGAGAATGGCAGATATGCAGCTCTATGTAAAAGAGACAGACAAAACCTGAGGCTGACTGATTGCTCTGAACACTAGTTTATAAGCTACCATAATAGTATCAGAGACTGTGAGGATTGCAAAGGACCCTTGAGATTATCTAATACCCTTAACTTGAAGATAAGGAAATTGAAGTTCAGAGAGGCACACAAAGAGAAAGCATGGTTTTAGGCCTTCATCTGAGTTTAGTGCCCTTTCAAATGTAGTCTGATAACCTTATTTTAATCCTTAAGTAATGACCAGTGAAATGAATGGTTTAAGGACACAAATCCTATCGCACAGATATTTGGAAAAAGAAATATTCTTATTATAATCATTACAGTAGTTATAGGCTGGATTTTGTTCAAAATAATTCCCTTTTTAACGCAAAAATGTTAATAATAATAATAATGAAAATAGCATCCATCAAGAGCTCTATATACATCCTTCTCTAAAGACTCCCAGATACATCCTTTCTGGAAGAATATACCATGGTGAAAAGTATATGCAGGTAATCAGATGAGTAATCCAAAATGAACATTTAAATGTAAGAGTTACCAGGACATAGACACCAGCTGAAATCAATTCAAGGTCCGAGTCAAAAATATACTTGTACAGGAATTCCGAAAACAAAGAGCATGGGGAAGTCAGAAAGCTTGTAATGAGGCTCTGCATGTAGTTCAGGTCCCCATTCAGAACACTGACTTCTGCACTGCATGAATTCCCAGGCTACACTCCCTCTTCATGGAAACCACACTGGTTATGCTTAAAGACACAATGCTCACATACCCAGTACAGGTAATCTGGCTTTAGGAATTCCTCCCACTTCCTGCCAACACATTGAACACAAAGGAGATGTGTGGCTGAAAGTTGACTCTCCTCTTGTAACACATCCTTTATTTCTCGCCTAGGGTTTCTTGATTTAGCAAATAATAATAATAATGTAGGGTGCCAGGTAAATTTGAATTTCAGACAGACAACAATTTTTAGGATAAATATGGCCTCAGTAATGCATGGGACATATTCATACTAAAAGTTACTTTTTACTGATGAATTTCAAATTTAATTGAGCATCCTATATGTTGTCTGGCAACCCTATTCCCAGCCTCTATTTAGAAACAGTTCAAACTAAGTTATGTATGCTGTGCTAAGTCACTTCAGTCATGTCCGACTCTTCATGATCCTGTGGATTGTACCCTGCCAGGCTCCTCTGTCCATTGGACTCTCCAGGCAAGAGTACTGGAGTGGGTTGCTGTGCCCTCCTCCAGGGGATCTTCCCGACCCAGGGATTCCAGGTCTTTGATGTCTCCTGCACTGGCAGATGGGTTCTTTACCACTAGGGCCACTTGTATACAGGAATATAATTCATTCATAGTTCAGGAGCCTAATTTCATACATTTGGTGCTTCAGTTTGCACCTGGAATACTCCCATATACCACATGGAGATAACTTACCTTTCATTAGGGTAAAACATTTCAAGTAGTCCTTAAACATCAGTCTTGAGACACACAAAGTTCTAAAGCTCCCACTGCCTGCTGCATTGGGTTTTGCTTACACTGACTAGTAAGCTTTCTGCTGACATAAGATGGTTCTCACAGCAGGAAAGGCTCCTTTTAGTCTGACTCTGACACGTCTAGCTTCTTCCAGAACTAAGACAGCTGGACATGCCTTCTCTAAGCCTCAGTAATCATTTCACCAGGCAACAACAAAAAAGAGATGCTTGAGAAAGCAAATTCTAAATCACTCTACGGTGACTCCCAGGAACCTTGACCACCAAATGAGGAAGGCCTGGTGCGGACCCAGAAGGTAGAAGCTTCCGCTTTCTCTTTGCAAACCCAGGAGACTTCACCTCTTGCACATCTCCGGGGTCTCTGTTCTCCCTTCTTAGAAGAAGAGTTGGACAAAAGGAGGCAACTGGAGAGACCTTAAGACCCTTCCCCTCATCATCTGACCCCTAAAAGCATAAATCAGAAAACAGATTCAAGATAAATCTCTCTGCCACCCTTCCAGTACAAGTAAGTGCCTCCTGTAAGCCACTTCAGCAGAGAAATTCTAAAGCTATGTCTGCCCTTTTATATTGATATATTTGTGTACAGAAAGGTACTTGATGATCAAAGAGACTGCTTATACCCTCGGCTTCAAATGCAGAACGGTTCAATGGCAGAAATCTTCTTTACCTCCCCCAAACTTTTACATACCTTTTCCTTCCCCAGAAAATGTCTTTCTTGCCCTACAAGAAACCCAGTCTTGGCTCCCTGGGGTATCACTTCCTTCTGAATTATGCTGAAGGAAAAAAAAAATCAAATGTCCTTTTGTACCCTGGAAAGCGATTGCAGACCCTATAATTCTTTTTTTCCCCGTTATGTAATTTATACATAAATTACATAAGGGTGGCTTTCAGTGAAATACACCCTCTACAAATTTGTTTTGTATTTGGAAGACAGCATCTTCAGCTCTGACCTTGTTCCTTGTAAATAAGGAAACCGAATTCCCCATCCACAAGAGAACAAATCACTTTATCTTCTGGATAAATGAGTCAGTCATACTTGTCGTAAAGATGACTTTCTCTTTGGAAAGTCGGGCTGTGGAGTAGTTGTTCTAAATCACTTTGAAGCATCTGCATAGTAAATTGAATAGTTTTTCTTTAGTTTTCCTTTGGAAAGGGGCCAGTTCTCTTATTCAGTCTATTGGGTAGCAACAAAAATGTTTAAAATACCAACCATCTACCAACTGAATCCTTAAATCTCTTTAGCATATGGCCAAACTAAAGGAACTCAGAGGAGCAAAACAGAAGTGAATAAGATGGCAACCACAGAGAGTGTTCCCTGGAACATGTAACTGTATATTGTTCTACAGGTGAGTGAAGCTGCTAAAGTAAGGCTGGTAGGAAAGACTCCTACAATGGACCAAGAATACATTTTGGGAGGAAAAGGAAAGGAAGAAATTTTGTTGAGCACCTACTAGCCTCAATGATTTACGTGCCTTACTCACTGTTCAGACATTCCTTGAAAGCTGATATTTTTAATCTTTGTTTTCTCTTGGATCTGAAAGATTAAGGGACTTCAAAATCACATGGCCAAATGAGAACTTATACCCACAGCTACTAAGCCCCTCTTCCTACTTCCCTTGCTGTTATCTCTCAGAAAACTGCCTTTGTGAATAGGACTTAGGATCTTCCTCACATTTGGAAGATTTCTTGTGGGAGAACAGAAACTCCATTTAAAGACCTGTCCCCTCTAGTCTGGCACTTTTAAAAAAGCATTAACTTCAGTTTCAATACAGTTTGTCATCATAATTGTCGTACCAGCCTCAAGAAATTACATGTCAAGGAGAGGGATGTTCTACTGTCCAGAGCCATGGGCAGATCCAGATAGCTACCAATCCTTTCTGCAACAAAAGCAAAGGCGGGAATTCCAGAGGGCAACATCTCAATTTCAGGGCTTTTAGTATAGTCACATTCCCTTCCCCCACGGGTAACATTCTGATAGGATTTCTTTCTAAAACTGAAATGCTTGTGATCTCCAATCCCAGAAGGAAGTGCTTTCATTCTCTTATACCAGAGGTCTAGTCAAGAAAGTTTGCAGTAACTGAAAGAAGTTTTTAGGAATCAGGCAGAATGCCTTTTTTTTGAAGCAGCAATTGTTTGAGGTTGGAAATTTTAAAGACCTTTCCTAATTGGTGAAGACCACTTTGGCTCTAAAATTGAAGAGGAAGACACAATGACCCCTTGGTCATTGTGTACATGACCCCTTGGGTACATCTTTGGAAGGGGAGGTGGGTGTATTTCTAGCTTGACCATTGCTGCTCTCCAGACCAGCAGCCCCACAGGAAACCTTTTAGAAGCCACTTGCCTCCATCTGTGAGCCAGGAGGAAGCAATCCTATGGGACCAGGTTCTCCCTCCACCATCTGGAGTCACCTGTGGCTCTGCCCCACCAGCACCACACTCCTGGGGGGATGGGAAGCAGCAACTCAACCCTAACATGATTCTTACCAGGAAATGAGATAAGGATTTTTTACTTACTTTTGATGCTTTCGAACTTTGGTGCTGGAGAAGACTCTTGAGAGTCCCTTGGACAGTTAGGAGATCAAACCCGTCAGTCCTAAAGGAAATCAACCCTGAACATTCATTGGAAGGACTGATGTTGAAGCTGAACCTTCAATACTTTGGCCACCTGACGCGAAGAGTCGACTCACTGGAAAAGACTCTGATGCTGGGCAAGATTGAAGGCAAGAAGAGAAGTGGGGGACAGAGGATGAGATGGTTGGATGGCATCACCAACTCAGTGGACATGAGTTTGAGCAAACTCGGGGAGATGGTGAAGGTCAGGGAAGCATGGCATGCTGCAGTCCGTGGGGTTACAGCGAATCGGACACGACTTAGCAACTGAACAACTTACTTTTGCAGAGACCTGTTTTATCCACAGTCAACCAGCAGGGTGTTTCAGAATAAAATTCAACATTTAGTTTCTAGG
Organism: Giraffa tippelskirchi; assembly: GCF_054371585.1. Classification (NCBI taxonomy): domain Eukaryota; kingdom Metazoa; phylum Chordata; class Mammalia; order Artiodactyla; family Giraffidae; genus Giraffa; species Giraffa tippelskirchi. The sequence continues at coordinate 60,422,691 of NC_137284.1, read as the reverse complement.
CATTCTCATACATTGTCTTTCCTGGGAAACCCCTGTGGGTAAACCAGGCGTGGGAAAACTGATTCTACTGCTCAACAGGTAAGCAATGGTCATAACAATTACAGTTACTATTTATTTAATGGTTGCCTGGCAACCCACTCCAGTATTCTTAATTGGAGAATCCTGTGGACAGAGGAGCCTGATAGGGTACGGTCCATGGGGTCACAAAGAGTTGGACATGACTGAAGCAACTTAGCACACACATGACCAGAAATGATAAACACTTTTTAAATATTACCATGTTTCATTCTTAAAACAACCTTAGGAGAAGGATATAATTATTCATGGATAAAGTGGCAAGGTATGTCTCTCTGGGTCCTCCATGCCCTCTGTCTCTCTCCATCCTCTTCTCTGGAAGGAAGGTGGCCTTAGAGCATAAATATACACAAAATTATGCTTTATGAAATGAGTCATATGAGAAACAGACTGATTTTTTTGTCTTCTAGAAGTCCCACTATGAAGAGTGAGATGTAGGTGGAGGTAAAAAATGGAGGTAGTCCAAGGGAAAGATATTTATAGATGCAGGATGAAGGCTGGAGTGAGGAATTGGGGGAGGGACCTTGCAAGGACTGAAATTGCCTCCAGAAAAAAATACGAATATGTTTGGCACCATCTTCTTGGCTCTGAGCATATTTGTGATGTACTATGAGTAAGATTCATTACTTTCTAGTGAAGGAATCAGTCTGCATATTATTGCCAAGGCATACAGCATATCCATTTCACAGAGGAGGAAATTGAGGCTCAAGAAGTAAGTTATTCATTCAAAATCACACTCTTAGGTGAGTGGTGGTCACAAATTTATTTGATGCCCCCCCACCTCAAATTCTATGTTTCTTTATTCCTGATATGCATAGCATGGCAAAGTCTAGAATGAATGTCACTAGTTATGAGTGACAAAGTAGAGGTAAAAATTGTAAATAGGAACCCTTTCACATGTAGTTTTGGAGAAGGAAATGGCAACCCACTCCAGTATTCCTGCCTGGAGGATCCCATGGACAAAGGAGCCTGGTAGGCTACAGTCCATGGGGTCGCAAAGAGTCGGACACGACTGAGCAACTAACACACACACACACACACACACACACACACACACACACACACACACACACACACACATATATAGTTTAAAATGCTGAGTTATGGTTATATTGTTAATACCTACTGTTTTAGCCAAATCTAGATACCAGTGTGTACAATCCAGAAAATGGGTGCAAACTAAGAAGTAGATATTCATAGCTAAAAATTATGGATCACTGTACTTTAAATAAAAGTTGCTCAATTTATCATAGAATATGACCAGTGACTTTATTTCTAAGGTGCTTGCATCCAAACTTATCATAAAGTATTTTTTCATTCCAATGCCTATTGGTCAATGAGGAAATTGCAAGGAAGATGAGAATTAACAACTGAGGCCAACTAGGTGCCTTCAACAGTAGATTTTATGAATATTTTTCCAGGCCATTTAGGCAGCAGTCTTTCCCCAAATTTTATAAAGAAAATATAAGGGTTAAGCATTGTTCTAATTCTTGATATTTTCAGACATACCTTGACCAAGATCCAGAGGCAAAAATAAGTAATAGCTAAAAACTTGGGAGAAATACAAACTTTGATGTGGGAAAAGAAAAGCCTTAGGTACAAACTGATTGTTCAGTTGCTAAGTCGTGTCTGACTCTTTGCAACCTCATGGACTGTAGCACACCAGGCTTCCCTGTCCTTCACTATCTCTCAGAGTGTGCCCAAGTTCATGTCAGTGATGCCATCCAACCATCTCATCCTCTGTTGCCCTCTTCTTCTCCTGCCCTCCATCTTTCACAGCATCAGGCACTTTTCCAATGAGTCAACTCTTGCATCAGCTGGCCAAAGTATTGGAGCTTCAGCTTCAGCATCAGTCCTTCCAGTGAATATTCAGGGTTGATTTCACAAAGATGTAAAAATTTACTAGGATACATATGAGTTATTCCAGGTCAGGAATAAGAAGTAGAGGATAGTTTAGATGATTTATCAAAAAAAAAAAAAAAGTGGAAGGGATGCTAGAGTAGGGGTAGGGGTCCAAAATCCACAAGATACCCAAGGAAGGGAATGCTGTAGAATCTGTCTTCACGGAGATTTGCAAACACAATAAGAGCACTACTTCTCCCTAAGGTCTTGAGAATTAAATACAATGACCTCTTTAGGTCTCTTCTTGTGTTGTGATCTTTCAGGTTTAATTACACTTCCTGGGTAATATCAGAAAACACAGCGGAAACTGCTAAATCTAAGGGCTTAGGCTCAGGAGTCAGATGGACCTCATTCTGAATCAAACACATGACTATTAACCCTTAATAGGCTTGAGCCAACCAGCAACCCTACTGTATTTCCCAAGTCCATTTGCTCCCCATGATAAACATTTCACACCTTCACCTTTGCCTTAAGCCTTCAAACCTCTTCTCCATCCACTTCTCATTCTTCACTGAGAAAATAGAAGCAATTTTAATAGAACTTGTACAAACTCTTATTAACACGTCAACCAACATCCCCACATCTGGGTACACAGGCACTGGTTTCCCTTCTACTATGATGGATGAACTGTCTGCGCTACTAAGAACAACATCTTCATTTGGGCCCTAGACCTCATCTTCTGTCTCCAAATCAAGATGGTGCTCAAGAAGCATAACTGCCTGCAAGAAGTTTTTCTCCCTTTCCTAGAACACTCCCATCAGTCAACAAACATATCAGCCATCATTATCATTCCCTTCCAGCTATGCTTCCATTTTATGAAAATGCCTTAAATTCTTCACTGGTTTCACTTCCATTTATCCCTTTTTCCTTTGAATCCACTCTGATTAACCTTTTCTCACCAGTGTCCCACCAAAATAACTCTTGCTGAGGTCCCCAGTAAAACTAGACTAGTTGTCTAGTCCAATGGCAACTTCTTAGCCCTCATCTTATTTGAAATGCCACCTATAGTCAACCAATACGTGCATGCTAAGTCGTTTCAGCCATGTCCAACTCTTTATGACCCTATGGACTGTAGCCTGCCAGGCTCCTCTGTCCATTGGATTCTTCAGGAAAGAATACTGGAGTGGGTTGCCATGCCCTATTCCAGGGGATCTTCCTGACCCAGGGATGGAGCCCAGGTCTCTGATGTCTCACGCATTGGCAGGTGGGTTCTTTACCACTAGCACCACCTAGGAAGCCCCTCAGCACAGCCTACAAGGCCATATAAATGGTCTGCAAACCACCCTCTCATATGCCTCTCTGACTTCTCCTCCTTTCTCACCCCACTTCAGGCACTCTGGCTTCCTCAAACATGTTTAGTCCTCTCTTACCTCAGAATCTTTGCACCTGCTTTTTTATGCCTAGAATGCTCCCCTCCCACCTCTGCCCACCCCTAGGTATCCACATGACTTGCTTCACATTCTCATTTTCTCTAATCAGCCTTTGTAAAATAGCACATACGTAAACCAAAGAAACCCCACAGGCTCTTATTTTATTTACGTTGCTTTACTTATCTCCATAGCACCTAACATACCAGAGTGTATTTATTTCGTTTGTTGTTTTGTTTTTTCCCTACCTCCCACTAGAAAGTAACATCCATGAAGGCCCTTGTTTGATTCATGGCTCTGTCTCCATCTCCTAGAACAGTTCCTGGCACATAATAGGTACTCAGCGAATCTTGTTAAATAAATGAACGTATCTGATTCACTCTGCTATACAGCAGAAACTAACACATTATAAACCAACTATACTCCAATAAAAAATAATTTTTAAAAGGAAATACACAGTTCAGTAAAAAAAATAAATGAGCTTGTTCACTTACTCTGTGTGACTTTAGAAAAGTATCTGAATTCCATCATCTTTTAAATGAGGATAATATCAATGCCTACCTCAGAGGTTATTATAAAAATAAAAGTAAATAATCTGTATAAAGCCTATCTAGAACTCAACAAAGGATATTATTGTAACATTATTTATTATCTTATTTCTAATCACCATAATCTTTTGGAAAGTGAAAGTCAAAGTCACTCAGTTGTGTTCAACTCTTTGCAATCCCATGGACTATACAGTCCATGGAATTCTCCAGGCCAGAATACTGGAGTGGGTAGCCTTTCCTTTCTCCAGGGGATCTTCCCAACCCAGGGATTGAACCCAGGTCTCCCACATTGTAGGCAGATTGTTTACCAGCTGAGCCACAACCTCTTGGAATTCTCTATAAAATTTTGAAAAAGTTCCAGGACATTATGAGAATTACATACAATTTTAAAGAAAAAAAAAGTCCTCCATTGAAACACTGACAACCAAAAGAAAATTCCTTACTGAGATCTCAGGAATCATCAGACTCATCATATCTACACTGGGATGTTCTGTGGGTTGTCCATATGGAATGTGCTGAGTGCACCTCCCCTAAATTCTTTAGTGGAACTTCCCTTCCAATTAACCTTCACACTGCAGGTCTTCAGACATTTTACCAAGGTAGGAGGTAGAAGCTGGCTGTGAATTTAGTAAAACTTCTGTCAGCTAGCTTTCTGTGACCCTGCATGAGTGAGCACATAAAACTCCTCTGCTGCCTGTTAATTCTTTAAGATGAGTGAGATCCTAGGTACGTTATCATTTGATTTATTTTAGGTGAAAGGCATTTTGGTTTCCAAATTAATTACCATCATCAACTTAATGCTAAACTCTCTCCCATGTGCCTATAGAGCCCTTCATTCCTCTATTCTGTCATTTACCATGAAATATTAAAGTTACCTGTTTACGTGTTTGTCTCTCCAGCTAGATCCTAAGCTAACTGAGAGTAGTGGCTATGTATTAGTCTTGCCAATATTGTTAATATTTGGTCCCTGCTAGCCCATTAGAGATTATCAATAAATACTATTTAAAATAAAGGTTGTGTAGTATATTTTAAAATTAAACACTAGCACCAAGTGAACTAAGATTGAATACCTACAGTGCCACTGTGTGAGATCAGACAAATTGCTTAACTACCCTGTGCCTGAGTTTCCTCCTTTATAGAATAGGTATAATAATATAATCTACTTTATCAGATTATTGCAGAATTAAATGAATTAAATTAAGAAATGTAAGATGATTTATAAGTGTGCTTAATGAATATAATTTATTATCTATAATAAATATTATTAGTTCTTAATAAATGTTGGTTTTCATTAAACTAGAAAACTGAGCCACCCTTTCATGTATTCAAACCAATTCCAAAGCAGGCTCTGTCATCTATAGAGCAGACATTCTGCTGAAGAGACAAGCGTGCACGTGTGACACCATTCACCGCTTCTGCAGACTTAAAGTATCCTTCTGATCTTTTCCATTCAGTCCCCCTGGAAGCCACTACCAGTTCACTGGTGTTCACACAAGCCTTGGAGAATTACCTGCTATTCTTGCTCTCTTTCTCTGCTCTCTGCCCAGATTTCAAACAAACTTGGACTAGGATGAGATAGCTAGGGGTATATACATAAATGGAAGGTCAGATTGAAGGTCAGAGGCAGTTAGCCAGGCCTCCAACAAGCTCGAGTGACTTAGAGATTTCAGACTGAGCCACCCTTTGAGTCGCCATTACCCTGCTGCCCATCCACCCAGTTCTCCACGTGGCAGCCTCACCTTGTGGAACTGTGGAGGGTATATTCGAGCAGCCCCGTGGTTCAACAGCAGCTGGTAGCAGATCTCAGGCTGGGCGGCGGGTCGCACAGAGGTGACCTTCAGCACATACTGTATGGCAGCGCAGCCGTTGATGTCCATGAGATTGGCTTCAGCGCCAGCTTCCAACATCATGTGCATGAGCACGTGGTCGCAGTTCCAGGCTGCCTTGTGGAGCGGAGATTTAAAGTCGTCATCCCGGGCGTTGACTTCCGCCTTGTAGTCCAGCAGCATGCGGCAGATGAGGTGATGATCCCGGCTGTACTCCTGCTCTTTAAAGCGGAGGGCCCAGTAGGTTGCGATGGCCAGAGGGGTCTCCATGTGGGCATTCACACTGTCCACGATGGCCCCGTGCTCTACGTAGAAGGCCACCAGCTCGGGGAGGCCAAAGTGCGCAGCCGTGTGCAAGGGCGTCTCCTCATCCTGGTTGTTGGTCTTCATGTTCACGTTCGCCCCTAGAAAGGGAGGTTGAAGCAGACGATTATTTAAACATATTTTACCATTACTCACAAGGTTCATTAAACAGGCCTTTTCTCGCTGCTTCCGACTACCTATTTTTCCAAGTTCCATTTCTGGACCCCATGGGAGCCACTGCTTTGAAACGACAGTGCCACCTTCTGGGCAAGCAGTAAAGATACGAGGCGATGGGAGAGTGGGCCTGAGAAGGAAGGACTGGGGCTGGGCGCTGCAGCATTGTTAGCTGAATTCTAGTTCCTACTCCTAGGTGGATTAGGAAATACAAAGTGATTCTGATAACCAAATAGCTTTTATCAATAAAATAGCAAGTATTGAAAAAATAAAGGTTATATCACAGTCTTTGAGGCTTATATGTTATATGTGTGGCTTTAAAAGTCATCAGTTTCGTGATGAGATTTCTTAAACATCATGTCATGTTTTTTTTTGTTTGTTTGTTTGTTTGTTTTATTCCCAAGCAGCTAAACCTAAAAACTTGGCACAAGAGAACTTTAGCGATATAGAAATTCAGTCTTCTGACTGAACACTGACAGTATCAAGCCGCTGAATTCTATGAGGCTCCTTTGGAACACAACTGGAGCAAAAATAAATACTATGATGACCAAACTAGACTACAGGTAACATTTTGAAAGGAAAATAATAGAAGCTTGAAAAATAAAACACTCATAAAAAAAAACAAAAAACAATTAAAGACTGTATGTAATACGTGTGATTTATCGTCGACAACGGCTATTTAGAAATACAAATTATGAGTGCTTGGAAATCTCCTTAGAAATTATTTAATCCAACCACTTATTTAACAGACCAGGAAAATGAGTAAATTTTATTTTTTCTGATAGGAAAGTTAAGTACTAGAAATGATCAATCTGAGAAACCGAAATTTTCCTTCTCATCCTAGTTTAATTGGGGTAAGCTAAATGACCCTAGAGGGTCTACTCTATAATCAGTTTATGGAAATGTTTATAGTTACTTCAAGGATAAATCTGGGAAGACTTTTATCATTATTATTATTAAGGTAGCGACTAATATTTATTAAGCACTTGCCATGTACAACATTCTGAGCTAAATGCTTTTCATATTCCTCATGGAATCTTCCTAGCCACTCTTTGCAGGAGGTGCATTTTTTTCCCAATTTTACAGATGAAGAAATTTGTACTTAGGCTAAAAACTATATCCGGCTAAGAAGCAATAGAACAGAAGTTTGAAAGCAGACAGCCTGGCTTCATAATCCCTCACCACTGTGCCATTCTACCTCATTATTTTCCTTAAAATTTTTTGTTTGCTTTGCTGTCTTTGGATATTTGAAAACTTGAAAGTAACAGAGCAATCATGTTGCATTTTGTCAATTTAAAAAATCTGTTCTCCATGTGTTGCTCCTTTATGCCGTTTTTCATGGCATCCTCTGATCATATGGAACACATTTAAGAAAGGGGATACTCCTACCAGCTTGCTTGCTGTCTAATACAAAATTCACCCTCTAGTGAGGTTTCTGAGAGCACATTGTTCTGTAAACTGTGAGACTGTCTATGCTCCTAACTTCAGACAGCAGAATTATAAGCAAAGATTGTCCCTCACGAAGATCTGCCATCCGTGTTCATCAGTATTCTGCCCTGGAGCAGCTCTGGGTCAGATCCCCCTTCAGGTCAGCCCTTCTGTGCTCTGGAGTGAAATGAAATGAATGTCTTCCCAGCAGCCAGTGCAGGGTCACTTCAGATACTGGAGAATTTCCAGTAAGAAAGGGAATCAAAGGGTCAGGGTGACATTTACAGGCCAACTTGAAACAAACCACATCCTTTATTGTTTAATGTATTTGGACATTTACAATGGATCCTTGACCTCTTGCTACAACTACAGATACTGCATGGTTTGTTTTCCTGAATAGGAGAGCCTTATTTTTATATTTGAATTGTGTCTTTGAGTGAACTTTTCCAGGAACTACAAATAAAGTAGAATGATTTGACTACTTCTATTTTAAATTTTGTGATTTATTCAAGAAATTAGAGACCATAAATCCTTGGGAATGTAAAAAGAATATACCTACATCTTTAATGTGAAAATGTGTATTGGTTTCCTAGAGCTCCCACATCAAATGCCACAAACCAGGTGGCTAAAAACAACAGAAATTTGTTCACGAATCTAGAGATCAGAAGTGAAATTAAAGTGTTGATAAACGCGGCTATTTCTGAGAGAGTTTAAAGGGAGACTCTGTCTCGTGCCTCTCTCTGAGCTCCTGGTGATGGCTGTCGATCCCCGGTGTGCCTTGGCTTGTAGATGTATCCTCCGAGGGCTGCCGCCATATTCCCGTGGTTCTCTCTGCGTCTTCACAAGGCTATCTTCTTACAGAGACACCGATCGTACTGCAACAAGGGCCCACGCTGCTCTCCTTATCTTAATGAATTACATCTGCAACAACCCCGTATCCAAACAAGATCACACGCTGACCTACCAGAGATTAGGACTTCAGCATATCTTCTTTTTAGGTGGCCAAACAGGGGATACAATTCCACGCATAATATATAACATGCATTGTGTGTTTGTGTGAATGCTCAGTCGCTCAGTCAGTCCTGTTTGACTCTCTGTGACTCTTTGTGGTTCATGGACTGTAGCCCACTAGGCTCCTCCATCCATGGGACTTTCCAGGCAAGAATACTGGAATGGGTTGCCATTTCCTTCTCCAGGGGATCTTCCTGACCCAGGGATCTAACCCACGTCCTTACGTCTCCAGCATTGGCAGGCAGATTGTTTACCACGGCACCACCTGGGAAGCTCATAACATAACATAATATATAATGTGTATTGTGTCTGTGTGTATGCTCAGTTGCTCAGTCATGTCTGACTCTTTGCAACCCCATGAATTGTAACCCGCTAGGCTTCTCTGTCCATGGGATTCTCCAGGCAAGAATATTAGAGTGGGTTGCCATGCCCTTCTCCGGGGCATCCCCCCAATGTTTAGATGTTTAGATGTTTTTAAATAGGTATTGTATCAGTCTGCATTCCCATAAGCCATGTGTGAGGGTTCTCATCAACATTTGGGATTTTCAGTCTATTTAATTTTAGCCAGTATGGGAGTACATAGAGATACCTCAATGTGTTTGAATGATATTTTTCCCTAATTAACAATTAGTTTAGATATATTTCAATATTTTTAAACAAACATTGCTTTTCATTTACTATTATAAAGTATTTCCATATTGTTATCATTTAAAATATCATTTTAAAATAATGACATAATATTCTACAGAGTCAGTTTACCCTACTGTTATGTGTAAAGACTTTTTCCAAAGTTTTGATCTTATGACTAACGCTACAATTAATAAATTTATGGGTAAATTTTAAGATTATTTCCTTAGCATAAATTCCCCCAAAATGGAGTCATTAAGCTGAAACATATGAGCTATTTAAAGAGCGACTCAATGGACATGAGCTTGAGTAAGCTCTGGGAGTTGGTGATACACAGGGAAGCCTGGCGTGGAGTTGGTGATACACAGGGAAGCCTGGCGTGCTGCAGTCCATGGGGTCACAAAGACTTGGACATGACTGAGTGACTGAACCGAACTGAACTGAACTATCTCTCATTGATGCATGAGTGCTATTTTACTCACCCAGTATGTAGTTACATAATTAAAAGGTTTTTTTGCAATTTTGGAAGTAAAAAATGGTGTCAAAAAATCCCGTTGTATTTTTTTTTGTGCGTTAGTTTTTGTTTTGGGTATTAGAATGCCCTACTCCTCTCAGAGGTTTCAACGTTAGCCAGCTTAATTACAATTTAATTTGTATATATTTTAAAATATTTAACATTTAATTCACGTAGAAATTATTGTGGTGTGCTTACCAACTTAGGAAGAATTGATATTCTTACAATATAGAGTCTTTTCATGTAGGAACACAGTCTGTTTCTTGAAAAGTTTTCTTTAGATTTCTGTAAACTACAGCCCCACAAAATTTGTAGTAATTTTCATTTTAGGGAAGAAGAGTAAGTTATTTCTGGGGTAGAGTAACTTTTAATGAGAGAAAGACCTTCATGAACTTTCTAATTTATGCAAGATAGACTCCAGAACTAGTCTGAAATGGTAGCAAATGAGACAGAAAATTTTTAATTTGCATTGCTTTATTAAAGAACCAGGACTTTTTAGACTTCATCGGTAGGCAAAGAAGAACAGATCTGTGTGCATTGAGAATAAGATGAAGAGGGGACACAGGGTAAGAGTGGCACAGAAGAGAGAACCTGGCCACGGGAATGGTCCTCAGACTCCCCTGAAGCCAGGAAGACAGGGACACGTCCCCACAGGAGGGACACAGTGTCAGGCAAAATTAACTGACTGTTCTCCCATACTGTATGATAGTCTCCTTTCATTACCCTTCAACATACAGAATCAATTACATGAATCCTAGTTATGAGACCTCACATTTCCTTTTTTCCAAGTAAAATTAAACTACCTCCAAGTACCCATTTGCTGCCTTGGCCGATTATCTGTGATCCATCATCGTATGGCTCCCTCTGCTGGGCTCCGCTACTTTCTACAGGCTGTGAGTTGGCCCTCAGAAGCACCCTTTCCAAAGAACCCACATTCCCCGCCAAGTTCTACCACCTCCCAAACTACGTGGGAGTGGGGGCAGGTCTCGGTTACTGCAGAAACTGTCACTTCATCTTCCCAGACTCAACGAATCCACATCTTCACTCCATCCCTAAGCCAGCGCTTGCCTCCCTCCTTGTCCTGATGGACTTGATTTCTTGCCGAGTTGTTTGTTTTTTTACACACTTTTGTGTGTAAGTGGGGAGATGAGAGATGAGGCCAGACCAGTGCTTCGCAACCCTCTGAGACATGCCTTTTCTATTCCACAATGAAATTCATAAATAATATACATCATCCACTTTCATACATAATCTTTTAAAAATAAATCTAGCACTGAGCTAACATGTAAAGGCAAAATAAAAGTAGTTTCTGATAATCATAACTATATAGTTATGACTGTTAAAAATAATATAAATTACAATGATGTAGTATAAATTTTAATAAGTTATTGACTGTCCTAAATGGCCTCATGAAATGTTTATTTGTTTGAATCCATATGTAGACTCCCAGCAACTATATCATTCAATTGACACAGGGGTTTGTATCGTAATTCAAATACTACACATGTCATTGCCATAATGAATGGCATTCTAAATGAGAAAATAAACCTTGGTTTAGTTTTGCCTTGATTTGCAGCATAGCTCTATTCCTGGAAATTTCCATGTTTATTTACAATTCAAAAGTATTTTATGTTTATATATGTAAAATGGAGTTAGGTTAGAAATCTACTGTGTTACTACATCTAAATATCTATTTTTACATCAGCGCTAAAGCTAAGCTTTTTTTAAAAAAATATGAAAGAACTTAAAAATACAGAAAATCTCAGAAAATATAATAGACATCTATATACCCCTATCCATATTTGACAGATACTAATCTTCGCCATATTTGCTTTGGTTTTCTTTTTTCTAAGAAAAAATTTTACAGAAAAAAAAAAAGAAACAGCCCTTTTCCCCTTTCTTCCCTCACTTTCTTTCACCTCAGAAGTAACTACTATTCTAAAGTTGACTTTTGTCATTCTTTTGTAAATTTTTGTTCTTTTATTATTCGTGTGTGTGTGTGTGTGTGTGTGCGTGCGCGTGCTCAGTCAGTCTGACTCTTTGCAACCCCATGGACTGCAGCCTACCAGGCTCCTCTATCCATGGGATTTCCCAGGCAAGAATACTGGAGTGGGTTGCCATTTCCTTCTCTAGGGAATCTTCCTGGATCAGGGATCGAACCCTTGTCTCCTGCATCGGCAGGCGAATTCTTTACCACTGAGCCGCCTGGAAAGCCCATTACTCACATACGTATCCATAAACAACATACACACTTTTATTTTGTTTTCCTAAAAACCATATAAGTGGTACTTACTTTTGCAACCTCTTTTGTCAGCATGTTATGTCTTTGAGCAGAGAGCTGATTTTTTTTTTCATTTCAACTGCTGAAGAGATTTATATTGCATAATTAAACTACAGTTTAGCAATTTCTCTACTAAAGACACTTAAGTTGTTTTAGCTTTTTATAATAACAAATATTTTTTAAATCATGCAGGGGTTTCTTTATAGAGAGAAACTGAATTAGTGGTAGTAGCATATGAACATTTTCAACCATATTATACTCATCAGCGTTATATCAATTTATATGTCCATCAGTAGAGTTTAAAAGCTCAACATCATTTCCAACACTTGATGCCATCACACTGTTTAATGTTTGCCAATTAATATGAAATGCTATTTTGATTTAATTTGCATCCCCCTTATTTGCAGTAGTGTTTTCTCATATGTCTACAGGAAACAAGATTTTCACTTACATGAATTGCCTATTCATAGCCTTTGCCATTTTTCATTGAGTTGCTTATGTTTTTCTTGTTTATTTTTTAGGATATGAACAAGATCACTGTGGAGAATATGATAAAAACTTTACTGAAGGCAAAGGACTTAAATGTAAAGTACTGCTATGCTCATTAATAGAAAGATTCAATAGTGTAAAAGATGGCAATTCTCCCTGAATTAACCTATAATTTCGATGTAATTCAAACATTTTTTACATAATTTTTCAAAAAGTAATGAACAAATGAATTTTGTAAAAAAAATAATAATAATAATAAAGAAGAAGAAGAAAGAAGAAGAGATGATGAAAGGGATGCACTTATCCTACCAGGTATTCAAGCAGACTATAATTAACACCACTTATGGGAATGTAAATTGGTGCAGACACTATGGAAAATAGTATGGAGGTTCCTCAAAAAAGCAAAAATAGAACTACCATATGATCCAGTAATTCCACTCCTGAGTATATATCCAAAGAAAATGAAAACACTAATTTGAAAAGATACACGCATTCCAATGTTCATAGCAGCACTGTTTACAATAGCCAATTTATGGAAGCAACCTAAGTGTCCAACAACAAAAGAATGAGTAAAGGACATGTAGTGAGTGTGTGTGTATGTGTATATATATATATATGTTATCACTTATGTGTGGAATCTCATGAACAAATCAATAAATAAAATAAAACAGAAAGAGACTCACAGATACAGAGAACCAACTAGTGGTTACCAGTGGGAAGAGAGAAGAGGGTAAAGGCAAGGGAGTAGAGGGTAGGAAATTAAGAGGTACAAACTATGATGTATAAAATAAATAAGCTACAAAGATAGATTGTACAGCACAGGGCTTATGGACAATATTTTTAACAACTATAGAGTGTAACCTTTAAAAATTGTGAATCACTATGTTGTACACCTGAAATTTATACTATACTGAAAATCAACTAAACTTCAATTTTTAAAATAGAGTATGAGAAAGAATGTACAGCCTAGAAACAAACCTACTTATAGAAAGCATCTGGACTGACAGATGGGGCAGTGCAGTCAGTAGAGAAATAGTGGAATATCTAATAAAAATAACAACAATGCTGTGGGAGCACATTAGATCTTATGTCTGTGGGTGTGTATGTTTGTGTATGTGCGTGTTAAATTTCAGGTAAACAGAACTGAAGCAAAAAGCTAAATAATAAACTTATAAAACAAAAGCGCAGGAGTTGGTATTGGAGGGGAATGGACAGTCATCCACATTCAGTCGTTGTATCTACAGAATACCCTCCTTAGCTCATTAACTCTTGATGGAGATAGTTTTATCCAAGCCTTCTATTAGATGCAAACCTTTTATTACAGTTGAAACAATAGGGTGCAATCTTCTTGAATCTTATTCTTCTCTGACTTTCCCTCCACCAGTTTATCTTGTTTTCTCTCCTAAAACCCTGAATTTGTACAGTGTTGACTATCTTCACTTTGTTCAGACTTTCAGCCGGCTGCAAGAAGTAGAGACAAGGTGAACACTGCTAGTTCTGTGTTTTGTTTCTGCTCTCTCTGTGCATAACTTCCTTAAGCATCCTACATTGGAGAGCCAACCACCCTCTGTCAAGGGAACACTCTCGAATTCTGAATTATCCCTCGACTTAGGGCTGCACCTTATTATTTGATAAAATACTCTGGCATAAATGTCACTGGGAAGCGGTTTGTCTCATTTCTAGATTTAAATTTTCTCTTTTCCTTATCTTCAGTCCAGCCTCTTTCATTTTCCTTTAGGTCAGAAGAGCAAAAACGAGAAATCCTCCCATGCTTTCAGAATTCTCTGGGGTTCTGACTTCCCCTTAAGCTACTACACCTTTGGTCCCAACAGTGAACTTTTCATTCATATTCTTTGAGATGCTTTCTTTGCTAACAAGGATCAAGTGTTCATCTCAAGATTCATCCATTCATTCACACATCCTGTTCTGTGTCAGGAACAGAGAGAGAGACTAGTATGAAAAGGGATCAAGACCCCTACTATCAGGTAATTTCCATACTAGTTGAGAAAGAAAAAATAAACACAGGAGTAAGTAAATGACAAGGCAATTTCAGACAGTGACAAACACAATAAAGAAAATAAAACAGGTTGTAATGATACAGATTACATGTAATATAACTATGAGGACTGGCTACTGGCTTCCTTCCTACATTTATTTATTGGCTTACAATATTATTCAGTTTCAGGCATGCAACATACTGATTCAATAGTTGCATAGATTATACACCATACAAAGTTAACTATAAAATATTGACTATATTCCTTGTGCTATACATTACATCTCTGTGACATTTATTATGTAACTGCTGGTTTGTATTAATACCTCTCAATCCCTTTCACTTACTTTGTCCCTTCTCTCCTTTCCCTTTTTAACCACTAGCTTGCTCTCTGTATCTGTGAGTCTATTTCTACTTTGTTATATTTGTTGTTTAGATTCCATGTGTAAGTGAAAAGTACAGTATTTGTCTTTTTCTGTCTGACTTATTTCACTAAGCATCTCTCTCTCATACACACACACACAACAATACTACTCTGCCATAAAAAAGAATGAAATTTCCATTTGTGACAACATGGAGGGTATTATGCTCAATGAAACAAGCAATTTACTTTTTATTTATTCACTGTTTGTGTACTTATACTATTTTCATTGTCGAAAGCTGATGTTTTATTAAAGATATATCTAGGCTCAGGTTTTATTTTTCATTTATTTTTACTAGGAACCAAATTTACCTATTTCATCTTCACATAAATAACTGGTTTTTATACAAGAAACTTTTTCTACTATCCTGTTTTTAAGTTTTGGTCATATTCAAAAAGGCAACATTTTTATATGTATTGAAAGTTATAAATTTTTTTTTTTGCTCAAAATGTTCATCATCCACTAACAAGTTACAGTCAATGATAAAAAAAATCCCTTCATGGTTTTTTAAACTCCAATCCTAAATGCGTGAGTGAAGTTACTCATGGCATTCTTCTTAATATCACCTTTAAATGTTACACTTTTCTTAGAAAAAGTGTAGCAAAAACAAAGTGAACAGTAATTAGTCTCATTGGTTATAGAGGCCTGCAGTATACATGAGAACAGATGGAAATGTGGAGAAAACATTCTTATGGGTTATAGTAATAGTATAGTAATAGTAATAAGGATTTGAGAAGGGATTTCCTCCAGTTTATTAACTGCAGGTAGAAATTTAGAATCCTAAGTAGCTAATAGTTTTGTCTGAGACACCTTCTTTCTCATTAGCTTGAAATTCACCTGCCTCCATTTAAAACCATGCTAGGGATTTTGCATAGGCTTTTATGCAGTAAAAGACAGCATATTTGTTCAGTGTTCTTTTATGAAAATATTAATAATGTCTGCTATTTTTCAAGCACTCACTAGGATTTTTACATATATTATCTTGTTTATGATTAATAGTTGGCATTCTTTAGAAACACCTATTATTCAAAGATTAGGTTTTTTTCATATTCAGGGCTTTTCACTTTCTGCAAGTTCTGCAATTGTTTCTCAAGTCTGCTTCTTTGTCAAGGATGCAATTTTGTGCAGTGTCAAGTTTGTTATTAACTGTCACCAAAGTACATTTTCAGCAGCCTGGTTTGTTCTAGTTTCAATTTTGCCCTTTCAATCTACAGTCTATGGCAAATTCATTTTCCTGTATCTTTCATAGTCTTATCATAAATGAAATCTTAAATGAAACACCATTTCCCCTAAAGCCCCATTTCTGTATACTTACATTCTCCAAGGACTGGAGTTGAGAACTGTCTTCTTCTAGATCAACAATGGTGCTTCTGAACCATCACTCTCTCAGCCTTGTGTACAACCCCTCATCAGTTAAGGTTTATATCACCCAATGAGGTTACTTTTTATATTCTCACCTACCATTTCACAAGCTCCCAGTCACTCTCCCATTTTCATCAGACATAGGTATCAGGCTCAGTCTTTATTTTATCTGTCCTGACATCACCCTTCAATATCTTTGCAGATGACTGATCCAACATGATGGCACTCACAATTCCTATATCGTCTGGAGCAAATTGTGTTAATACCACCATTACCAAGTATCTTATTGGTCCTGCCTGCTGTGGCTTCCCTGTTGAAGGTTCATATACCTTCACCCTGTTGAACTCAGTTTGAAAATACTGGTTCTTGTTGCCCAGTCACATTTCTATCCTTCCCTTAGTGAAGTTACACAACTCTTTCTTGATTGCCAATGTATTCTAAATTTTCCTTAGGCTAGGATTTAATCAGGATAGCCTAAATTATAGTGTTGTAACAACATTTCTGGGAACTAGAGAGCTTCCCTGGAAGCTCAGCTGGTAAAGAACCCAGGTCTTCCGCCTGCAATGCAGAAGACCTGGGTTTGATCCCTAGGTTGGGAAGATCCCCTGGAGAAGGGAATGACTACCTACTCTAGTATTCTGGCCTGGAGAATTCCATGGACAGAGGAGGCTGGCCGGCTACAGTCCATGGGACTGCAAAGAGTCGGCACGACTGAGAGACTTTCACTTTCTTTCATTTTCACTTTCTTAATAACACTCAAATTTCAGTGGCTGAATATGATAAAAGTTTGTTTATCACTCTCACATTGTCCACTGTAGTTACAGAACATCAGGAATCCAAGCTACCTTGGTCTTCTGGCTTCTCCATCTCTATCTGAGGATTTCTCCAATACCACAACAACGTGGGGAGAAAAGGACTTTAAACACCCCATGTGGGCTTTACATTGCCTAAACCTAGAAGGGACTCATTTCTTCTATTCACATGACACTAGTCAAAAGGCTCATATGATCCTGCTGAAGTGTAAGAGGACTAGATGAGAAAGTGTGGTCTTCCATGAGCCTGGAGGGAAAGAGATATAGATGAGCAGTAGTTACTTCTACCCTTGCTGAGTTGAGTTTCTGTGAGTTACAGTAAGACAAACAATTGTTATGGCTGATTTGATACTTACCTTTATCTCCTCTCCCTTTCATGTTAGGAAAGAGAGGTCTCTACTTCAAGACAAGACAAGTACCTCCATCTTTGCAACTGATCGTCTTCCCAGAAGTCAAATGTTGCTCCACAGATAATATCTCTTTACTCTATATCCAACATCTCTCTCTCTATCAACTTTCTGTCCCTTTCCTTTTCTCCAATTTCCTTTGATCTCTTTTTAGTCAAACTTCTTGAAAGTGTGGTCTCTGCTTCATTACCACCTATGATTCCCTTGGTCCATCACAACTTGCCTTCTGTCCCCACCACTACCCTGGAACTGCTCTGACAAACGTTGCCAGTGGCTTCCAATCGATCATTCCCATGTGTGATTTTGAATCTTCATCTTACTGCACTTCTTTGTTGCATCCAGTAGTGCTGACAATTCACTTCTATAATTCTACTGTTTCAACTTCCCTGGGATGCTTTCTCCTCCCTTTCTGGCTATTCCTTCATTATTTTTCTATGATTTTTCTTCTTCTAAACCCCTAAATTGTGTTGTTTCACCTGGGTATCATTTGGTTTCTTACTGTATGTAACTTCCTTGAATAGTCATAACTACTCTTTTCACTTTACCGATGAACAGATGACTCTCAAAATTATACAAACTATAATATGTCTGATAAGGGACTTGTATCTGGAATATATAACTATTATATCTAAATAATAAAAAGAGAGATAAGCCAATTTTAAAATGAGCATAGTATATAAATAGTTATCTCTACAAAGAAGATATGTAAATGGTCAATAATCACATGAAAAGATGCTCAGTGTCATTAGTCATCAGTTCTGCTGCTGCTGCTGCTGCTAAGTCGCTTCAGTCGTGTCCGACTCTGTGCGACCCCATAGACGGCAGCCCACCAGGCTCCGCCGTCCCTGGGATTCTCCAGGCAAGAATACTGGAGTGGGTTGCCATTTCCTTCTCCAGTGCATGAAAGGGAAAAGTGAAAGTGAAGTCGCTCAGTCGTGTCCGACTCTTAGCGACCCCATGGACTGTAGCCTACCAGGCTCCTCCATCCATGGGATTTTCCAGGCAAGAGTACTGGAGTGGGGTGCCATTGCCTCCTCCGAGTCATCAGTTCAGTTCAGTTTAGTTCAGTCGCTCAGTCGTGTCCGACTCTTTGTGACCCCATGTATCGCAGCACGCCAGGCCTCCCTGTCCATCACCAATTCCTGGAGTCCACCCAAACCCATGTCCATCGAGTCAGTGATGCCATCCAACCATCTCATCCTCTGTCGTCCCCTTCTCCTCCTGCCCCTAATCCTTCTCAGCATTAGGGTCTTTTCCAATGAGTCAACTCTTCGCATCAGGACGCCAAAGTATTGGAGTTTCAGCTTCAACATCAGTCTTTCCAATGAACACCCAGGACTGATCTCCTTTAGGATGGACTCTTTGGATCTCCTTGAGGTCCAAGGGACTCTCAAGAGTCTTCTCCAACACCACAGTTCAAAAGCATCAATTCTTCGGCGCTCAGCTTTCTTCACCATCCAACTCTCACATCCATACATGACCACTGGAAAAACCATAGCCTTGACTAGACAGACCTTTGTTGGCAAAGTAATGTCTCTGCTTTTAAATATGCTATCTAGGTTGGTCATAACTTTCCTTCCAAGGAGTAAGCGTCTTTTAATTAGTCATCAGAGAAATGTAAATCAAAACTACAATTTGATACCACTTTATGCCCACCAGAATGGCTATCATCAAAAAGACAGTATAAGGGGAAGGGGCAATATTGGAGTAGGAGATTAAGAGGCACTAACTATCAGGTTTAAAATAAGGTACAAAGATATAATGTACAATATGGGGAGTATAGTCAATATTTTTTAAACGTTTTTTTGTTGTGTTAAAGTCACATGATATAAAGCATATCATTTTAACCATATTTAACTGTACATTTCAGTGGCACTAAGTACTCTCACATTGTTGTGCATTTCTCACCATCATCAGCCTCCTGAATTCTTCACCTTCCTAAATTAAAACTCGGTCCGCATTATAAACACTAAGTCCCCATTCTTCCTCCCCATCCCACCACCCCCTCCCAACCCCAGGCATCTACCAATGTAGCTTCTGACTCTATGAATTTGAGTAGATCGTGTGAGTGGAATCAAACAGTATTTGTCTGCACCAACTGTATATTGAAATGAATTTTTAAGATTAACTTCTGTCCTACAAAGATTGTACCATCCTTTTTTTCTCCTGTGCTATATAGCAGGTTCTCATTAGTTATCTATTTTATACATAGAAGTGAGAGAGACAATTCCTAGGGAGGTTGATAAGAAGTCTGGGGTCCCCAAGAAGGAGAGAGGGGTCTGGGCTCTTGAGGAGGAGATAGGGATCTGGAGTTCTCAAGGAGGAGAAAAGGACAAACAAACATTTTCTTTTCTTTAAGGCGGGAGCTGAAACAAAACACTCAGTTTAAACTCTGTACTAAGGATTATATAACAACAATGTATCACAACAAAACAATTCATCTTAAACTCTGTACTAAGGATTATATAACAACAATGTATCCTGCTTGAAGACATGTTTCTCCTTCTTGAGAACCTTCTGACTAATCCTGTCATCTTCAAATGTATATTAAGGGAGTGGGTCTCGTGAGATCTTTCTTTGTTAGTTCTAATCCCCTTATCTTAAGATTTGTGGGAGTGGGTCTGGTGAGACCTTTCTATTGTTAGTTCTAACCTTGTTAATTTAAGACATATGTTGAGGGAATGGGTCTGGTAAAAGTATATAAGGCCTTGATAAGACTAGTGAGTGGGGGCACTCTCCCTTCTGATGTCTATGTCAGAAGCTTTCTCTGTCCCCTTCTATACTTCAATAAAACTTGGCTACACAAAAGCTCTTGAGTGATCAAGCCTGGTCCCTGGTCTCGAAGCTAAATCTTCTTTGGAGATCATGAATCTGACATCGTTCACTGTAAACCATCACTGTAAGTGTGTATATGTCAATCCCAATCTCCCAGTTTATCCCTAACTCTCCCCTCTTTGGTGTCCACATTTTGTTCTCTATATCTGTATCTCTATCTCAGCTTTGCAAATAGGTTCATCGGTACTATTTTTTCTAGATTCCACATATATGCATCAATGTACGGTATTTGTTTTTCTCTTTCTGACTTACTTCACTCTGTATGGACACTCTCTAGGTCCACCCACATGGATGGACCATCCATTTGCCATTCTGCAAATGGCACAGTTTTGTTCCTTTTTTGGCTGAGTAATATTCCATTGTATGTATGCACCACATGTTTTTTTATCAATTCATCTGTTGATGGACCTTTAGGTTGCCTCTATATACTGCCTATTGTAAATAGTGCTGAAATGAACAATGGAGCACATATATCTTTTCAAATTATGGTATTCTTCAGGTATGTGCTGAGGGGTGGGGTTGCTTGGTCATATTGTAGTTCTATTTTCAGCTGTTTAAGGAAACTTCATACTATCATCCATAGTGGCTATATCAATTTTCATTCCCACCAACAGTGTAGGAGGGTTCCCTTTTCTCCACACCTTCTCCAGTATTTACTGTTTGTAGATTTTTTTGACAATGGCCATTCTGACTGCTGTAAGGTAGTATCTTATTGTAGTTTTTATTTACATTTCTTTAATAATTAGTGATGCTAAGCATCTTTTCATGTGCCTCTTGGCCACCTGTATGCCTTCTTTGGGGAAATATCTATTTAGGTCTTCTGCTATCTTCTGATTGTGGCTTTTTTTTTTTTGGATTGAGCTTCATGAACTATTTGGATATTTTGGAGGTTAATCCCTTATCAGTTGCTTCATTTGCAAATATATTCTCCCATTCTGAGGGTGGTTTTTTGTTTTGTTTATGATTTCCTTTGCTGTACAAAAGCTTCTAAGTTTAATTAGATCCCTTTGTTTATTTTTTTTAATTTTCATTACTCTAGGAGGTGAGCCAAAAAAAGATCTTGCTGTGATTTATGTTAAAGAGTGTTCTGCCTATGTTTTCCTTGAAGAGTTTTGTAGTGTCTGGCCTTACACTGAGGTCTTTAAACCATTTTAAATTTATTTTTGTGTATGGTGTTAAGGGAGTGTTCTAATTTCATTCTTTCACAGTTAGCTGTCCAATTTTCTCAGCACCACGTATTGATAATTTTATAATATTTTTGACAATAAATGGATATAACTTTTACAAACTGTGCATCACTAAATTGTACACCTGTAACATATGATATTGTATATCAACTATACTTCAATGAAACAAGAAAAAGATAGTGCCAATTGTTAGTCAAGAAATAGAAAAATGAGAATTCTCATACATTGATGGTAGGAATGTAAAATGGTGCAGCCACTTTGGAACACAGTATGGCAATTCCTCAAAACGTTAAAGCATAGAGTTACCTTATGACCCTGCAATTCCATTCCTGGGCATTTACTCAATAGAAATGAAAACATATGTCTACATAAACATTTACATGTAACTATTCATAGCAGCATTATTCATAACAGCCAAAACATAAAACAATCCACACATGCAGCAACTGGTAAATGTATGAACAAAATGTGGCATATCAACACAATGGGATATCATTCAGCAATAAAGAGGAACAAAGCATTAACACATTGTTTCATTTCATCATTTCAAAACTGAAAACACTATGCTAAGTGAAAGAAACCAGATATAGAAGACCACACATTGTTTGATCCATGTATATGAAAAGTCTAGAACAAGCAAGTTCATAGAAATGGAAAGTAAATTAGTGGTTGCCTAGGGTTGAGGTGATGGGGAGTGGTGGTTGAAGGAAAAGGGGGGGGGGGGATGACTGCTAAGGATACAGTTCTCCTGTTGGGTGATAAAATGTTCTAAAATTGATTGTGGTGGTGGTTGCATAATTTTGTGAAAATACTAAAAGTCACTGAATTACACACGTTAAAATGGATGAGCTGCATATAAGCGAATTATATCACAATAAAGCTGCTAAAAAATAAATGACCAGTCTTAGGACTTCCCTGGTTGTCCAGCAGCTAAGACTCCGGGCTCCCAGTGCACATGGCCTGGGTTTGATTCCTGGTCAAGGAACTGGATCCCACATACCGTAACTAAGACCCGCTGCAGCCAAATAAATAAATAAATGTGTATATATATATATAAAACCAGTCTTGAGCTAACCCCTGAATTTCAGATCCAAATGTACAACTGCATTCTGAACAAAAACGGTTGGAGATTCTTTGAGCACTAAAACTTAACAGGTCCCAAACTCATTTCCTTCTTATCCTGCTATTCCTATAAGCTATATTTCAGTGAACAGCAATGCTTTGGCCCCAGCAAATCAAACTAAAAGTCAGAAATTCACATTCCATTCCTCCTCCTTTCTCATCCCCCTGCCCCTTTTCATCAGTCGTCGAGTGCTGACACGATTAATTCCAAACCTGTGACCACTGCTTGGTTTGTATATTTGCATTTGCCATGTTGGCTACCATGTGCTCAGATCCACCCTCCATAATTCTGAGAGCAATGTATTTGAAATGCATATCTGACCATATTGCTCTATCTCATAAAAACCTGTAATGGCTTTCCATTTTCTGTACGATACAGTCTAAGCTTTTCATCATAAAAGATAAAGCCATCCACAGTCCAGCTTCTACCTCTCCAGGCTTCTTTCCTGCTGTCTTTTGTCTCTCGCTTTGCTTTAATTACTGAGCATCCTGCAGTTTGGTGCAAACACCTACGTGCCTTTGCTGATGTTGTTTCCTTGACCTGAAATGACTTGCATTTCTTCTTTGACTGATTAACTTTATTCCTCCTTAAAGGTTCAGCATCATGTCTTCTAAAAAACCTTCCCTTACTCCTGGCTGTGCTGGTTGTCCCTCCTCTGTAAAAAATTTATCTAGAGTGCTAAGGAACAACAAGTTTGGGTTCCTCACTTTAAGATCCTTGAGAGCAGATGCTCTTTTTATTTGCTTTTGTGTTCCTAGTGCTTGATATATTTATTAATTCAACAAATATTCATTGAGACTCTACTATGCACCAGCTTCTATTTGAGGCTCTGGGAAGACCATAGTAAATAAGACAGGTAATGTCCCTAACTTCATGGACTTCACATGCAAATGAAGCAGACAGACAAAAAGTAACATATATATGTGTGTGTGTGTGTGTGTGTGTGTGTGTGTGAGAGAGAGAGATAAAATTATAGGTAATGATATATTATGAAGAAAAATAAAGCTGGGTAAAGTGATGCAGAATGATGAGGGAAAAAAATGAAGTTTTTCACTTAATGGCTCTGGTGGTACCTGACGTTTGTGTAGCAAGAAAGTAAACCACCTGAAGATCATGAAGAAAAGTTTTTCTGGCAAAGGGAAGACAACAAGGGAAAAGGCTCTGACGCAGGTAAGAACCACCGCAATGTGTTCAGAAAATGCAAAGACAAGCATCAAAAGAGGTGTATTGGGATTGACATACATACACCACTATGTACTTCCCAGGTGGCACAAGTAATAAAGAACCTGCCTGCCAGTGCAGGAGATATAAGAGATGTGAGTTCGATCCCTGGGTCAGGAAGATCCCCTGGAGGAGGCATGGCAACCCATTCCAGTATTCTTGCCTGGAGAATCCCATGAACAGAAGAGCCTGGCAGGCTACAGTCTATAGAGTCTCAAAGAGTCGGACACGAATGAAGCAACTTAGCATGCACGCATGGACAAAATACAAAACTAATGAGAACCTACTGTGTAGCACAGGGAACTTTACACAATGCTCGATGGTGACCTAAAGGGGAAGGAAATCCAAAAAAGAAGGGATATATGTCAACATATAGCTGATTCACTTGGCCTTACAGCAGAAACTAGAACAACATTGAAAAGTAACTATACTCCAATAAAAATTAATTTAAAAAATAAAATAGTGGGTGTACCAGAGATTAAAAAAAAAAAAAAGATGTGAGTAACAGAAGAAGCAGTAGGAACTAGCATTGGTGAGGCAAGCAGGGATCAGATGAGGTCAGGCACAGAAGGCCACGGGGAAGACTTTAAATTATATTCTAAATATGGGAGGAAGCACTGGAGAGTGAAAAGATCTGACTCATCGTTTGTAAAGATGACTCAGGCTGCCTGTGTGGAGGGTAGACTGTAAAAAAGGAAAGTGCAAAAGCAAGGAAGCTATTTGAAGTCTGCTATTGTAGCCAACGAGAAATAACATGGCTTTGGTTAAGGTGGTCCCAGTGTGGGTGGTTTGAAGTGGTCAGACCAGAGATACATCAACAGGTCTTGTGGGGTGTGAGGGAAAGTCAGGAAACACAGATCCCTCCTAACGCTTTTGGCTTCAGCAACTGACAGAACACAACTGCCATTTATAAAAATGGCGAGCATTAAGATGGACTAAGACACAGGTAGAGTCTGGACACGGTCAGCTCGAGGTGCTTATTCAGCATCCAGTGGAGGTGGGTTATACATAGTAGGATAGATGAGCTGATTTTCAGAGGAGAGAGTCAGGCTGGAGATATAAGCCTGGGAGAGAGCACCATTGGATGATATTTGAATTCATGACACTAGATAAGATCAGCAGGGTGAGTTTAGATGAGAAAAGTGTGTCTGACTGAGCCCTGGCACACACCCCACCCCACAACTTTTAAACATGAAAGAGAGAAACAAATCCAGGAAAACAGGATTGCAGAAAGGCCAATGAAGGAGTAGAAAAACAGCCTGGCTTTATAAACAGCCACTAAACCAAGTCATTTAAGACACAATCTGTTCTCATAAGGAGTTACTTCTTTTTTAACAGCTATTTGTATTTTTTCAAAAAACAAACTGAAAACAGGAAGCAAATATCATGAACTATTTCCTTCTGTCTCCTGAAGCAAATCTTTTTCATATCAAAGCTTATCTGCTGACGCATCCAATTATTGCTTCTCATCCCTTGGGATGCAGACTTCTCATAGAGTCTATGTTTATTTATTCTTCTGTTTACTTTTAATTTACTCAGCCTTAAGGAAAAGATATCTTTCTAGATGTGAGCAATCCACATGTAGGCACTGAGCTCAGTCACTTTAAACAATATTTTAATTTTTTATCCTTTTTATTCCAAAAAAACCCCTCCAAAACATTGACTAAAATTTAGCAAAGTAACCATAGATAAGATTGAATAACTCAGACTTTGGAAAATGTACTATTATCATACTACTTTGCTCTAATCTTGTGCTCACGATATCAGACCATATCTTATGACTGGATGGTGTTTTCACTGAAAAAAACTGCATGCTGCTATTGTCATTCAACTGTTCAGTTCAGTTCAGTCACTCAATCGTGTCCGACTCTTTGCGACCACATGGACTACAGCACACAAGGCATCCCTGTCCATCACCAACTCCCGGAGTTCACTCAAACTCATATCCATTGAGTCGGTGATGCCATCCAGCCATCTCTTCCTCTGTTGTCCCCTTCTCCTCCTGACCCCAATCCTTCCCAGCATTAGGGTCTTTTCCAATGAGTCAACTTTTCGCATGAGGTGGCCAAAGTATTGCAGTTTCAGCTTCAACATCAGTCCTTGCAATGAGTACCCAGGGCTGATCTCCTCTAGGATGGACTGATTAGATCTCCTTGCAGTCCAAGGGACTCTCAAGAGTCTTCTCCAACACCACAGTTCAAAAGCATCAATTCTTCAGTGTTCAGCTTTCTTTATAGTCCAACTCTCATATCCACACAGAACTACTGGAAAAACCATAGCCTTGACTAGACAGACCTTTGTTGGCAAAGTAATGTCTCTGCTTTTTCATATGCTGTCTAGGTTAGTCATAACTTTTCTTCCAAGGAGCAAGCGTCTTTTAATTTCTTGGCTGCAGTCACCATCTGCACTGATTTTGGAGCCCAAAAAGATAAAGCCAGCCATTGTTTCCAATGTTTCTCCATCTATTTCCCATGAAGTGATGGGACCAGATGCCATGATCTTTGTTTTCTGAATGTTGAGCTTTAAGCCAACTTTTTCACTCTCCTTTTTCACTTCCATCAAGAGGCTCTTTAGTTCTTCTTTGCTTTCTGCCATAAGGGTGATGTCATCTGCATATCTGAGATTGTTGATATTTCTCCTGGTAATCTTGATTCCAGCTTGTGCTTCATCCAGCCCAGTGTTTCTCATGATGTACTCTGCATACAAGTTAAATAAACAGGGTGACAATATACAGCCTTGACATACTCCTTTTCCTGTTTGGAACTAGTCTGTTGTTCCATGTCCAGTTCTAACTGTTGCTTCCTGATCTGCATACAAGTTTGTCAAGGGGCAGGTCAGATGGTCTGGTATGCCCATCTCTTTCAGAATTTTCCACAGTTTGTTGTGACCCACACAGTCAAAGGCTTTGGCATAGTGAACAAAGCAGAAATAGATGTTTTCTTGGAACTCTCTTGCTTTTTTGATGATCCAGAGGATGTTGGCAATTTGATCTCTGGTTTCTCTGCCTTTTCTAAAATCAGTTTGAATATCTGGAATTTCACGGTTTACGTATTGTTGAAGTTTGGCTTGGAGAATTTTGAGCATTACTTTGCTAGCATGTGAGATGAGTGCAATTGTGCAGTAGTTTAAGCCAACTGAGAAAGAGGTTAAGCCTGAGGAAGACTGTTGAGGTTTTTGTGGGTTTTTGTTTTTTGTTTAAGAGAAAGTGAATGATGACTTCCTCCTCTGTCCAAGGACAAAATTCTGTTTGTTCTGGGGTCTGAACAAAGGGAGGCCTAGATCTGTCTCAGGGACGAAGGTGAATGGCCCTGGCTTCAGGGAGGCAGGACTAGAATGAGACAAATGGTGATGTATTGATGGGAGTGGTGAGTTAGATTAGCAGAAATCAAGTGTGTGAAAAGGAATTAGTCAAGAACAATGGATCTTCCCTTTTCAGTGGCTGCAGGGCAGCAAAGCAGTGATGATGAAGCCCTCTCTGGAGCAGCCAGCATTCTGGACCATGAGTGGGATTCCTTTAGTCCAGAGGGAACATTGTTCTTTGATGTTTTCGAACTGTGGTGTTGAAGAAGACTCTTCAGAGTCCCTTGTATAGCAAGGAGATCCAACCAGTCCATCCTAAATGAAATCAGTCCTGAATACTCATTGGAAGGACTGATGCTGAATCTGAAGATCCAATACTTTGCCACCTGATGTGAAGAGCTGACTCATTGGAAAAGACCCTGATATTGGGAAAGGTTGAGGGCAGGAGGAGAAGGAGGTGACAGAGGATAAGATGGTTGGATGGCATCATCTACTCAATGGACTCAAGTTAGAGCAAACTCTGGAAGATGGTGAAGGAAAGGGAAGCCTGAGTGCTGCAGTCCATGGAGTCAGACATGACTGAGCGACTGAACAACTGCTGGGGAGTCATACCAGGGAAGAGTCTTCAAGGGAAAGACTTCCTGCTAATACAGTCTGTAGAAGATTAGTTTTTTTACCCTGGAGTACTTATATGTGATACTGTCTATGTGCAAGCTGCTGAAACTGGAGGTATGACTACACAGTTTTGGAACAGCCCCTGGGGATGATCTTTCTGGAGTTATTTGTTAACTGATCTCCAGAAGCATATTGGGCAACAACTGATCTGGAAAATTCATCTTTCTGTGTCCTATTTTTTTAGCCTTTTCATGCTGTTCATGGGGTTCTCAAGGCAAGAGTACTGAAGTGGTTTCCCATTCCACTTCAGTGGACCTCATTTTGTCAGAACTCTCCATCATGACCCGTCTGTCTTGGGTGGCTCTACATGGGATGGCTCATAGTTTCACTGAGTTAGACAAGGGTGTGGTCCATGTGAACCATCCAGTTGTGGATGTAACTGGTGATGGAAGCAAAGTATGCTGCTGTAAAGACCAATATTGCATAGGAACCTGGAATGTTAGGTCCATGAATCTAGGAAAATTGGAAGTGGTCAGACAGGAGATGGCAAGAGTGAACATCGACATTTTAGGAATCAGCAAACTAAAATGGACTGGAACGGGTGAATTTAACTCAGATGACCATTATATCTACTACTGTGGGCAAGAATCCCTTAGAAGAAATGAAGTAGCCATTATAGTCAACAAAAGACTCCAAAATGCAGTACTTGCATGCAATCTGAAAAATGACAGAATGATCTCTGTTTGTTTCCAAAGCAAGCCAGTCAATATCACAGTAATGCAAGTCTATGCCCCAACCACTAATGCTGAAGAAGCTGAAGTTGAATGGTTCTGTGAAGACCTACAAGACCTTCTAGAACTAACACCCAGAAAAGATGGCCTTTTCATTATAGGGGACTGGAATGCAAAAGTGGGAAGTCAAGAAACACCTGGAGTAACAGGCAAATTTGGCCTTGGAATACAAAATGAAGCAGGCCAAAGGCTAATAGAGTTTTGCCAAGAGAAGGCACTGGTCATAGCAAACACCCTCTTCCAACAACACAAGAGAAGACCCTACACATGGACATCACCAGATGGTCAATACTGAAATCAGACTGATTATATTCTTTGCAGCCAAAGATGGAGAAGCCCTATACAGTCAGCAAAAACAAGACCTGGAGCTGACTGTGGCTCATATCATGAACTCCTTATTGGCAAATTCAGACTTAAATTGAAGAAAGTAGGGAAAACCACTAGACCATTAAGGTACAACCTAAATCAAATCCCTTATGATTATACAGTGGAAGTGAGAAATAAGAGTCAAGGGATTAGCTCTGATAGGCAGAGTGCCTGAAGAACTATGGATGGAGGTTCGTGACATTGTACAGGAGGCAGTGAGCAAGACCATCCCCAAGAAAAAGAAATGCAAAAAGGCAAAATGGCTGTCTGAGGAAACCTTACAAGTAGCTGTGAAAAGAAGAGAAGTGAAAAGCAGAAGAGAAAAGGAAAGTCAAGCGGGGCTTAGGAAGCATCACTACAAACAAAGCTAGTGGAGATGATGGAATTCCAGTTGAGCTATTTCAAATCCTAAAGGATGATGCTGTGAAAGTGGTGCACTCACTATGCCAGCAAATTTGGAAAACTCAGCAGCGGCCACAGGACTGGAAAAAGTCAGTTTTCATTCCAATCCCAAAGAAAGGCAATGCCAAAGAATGTTCAAACTACCACACAATTGCACTTGTCTCACATGCTAGCAAAGTAATGCTCAAAATTCTCCAAGCCAGGCTTCAACAGTATGTGAACCATGAATTTCCGGATGTTCAAGCTGGATTTAGAAAAGTCAGAGAAACCAGAGATCAAATTGCCAACATCCACTGGACCATCAAAAAAGCAAGAGAGTTCCAGGAAAACATCTATTTCTGCTTTGTTCACTATGAATCCTTTGTGTGGATCACAACAAACTGTGGAAAACTCTGAAAGAGACGGGAATACCAGATCACCTGACCTGCCTCCTGAGAAATCTGTATGCAGGTCAGGAAGCAACAGTTAGAACTGGACATGGAACAACAGACTGGTTCCAAATAGGAAAAGGAGTATGTCAAGGCTGTATATTGTCACCCTGTTTATTTAACTTATATGCAGAGTACATCATGAGAAACACTGGGCTGGATGAAGCACAAGCTGGAATCAAGATTGCCAGGAGAAGTATCAATAATCTCAAATATGCAGATGACATCACCCTTATGGCAGAAAGCAAAGAAGAACTAAAGAGCCTCTTGATGGAAGTGAAAAAGGAGAGTGAAAAATTTGGCTTAAAGCTCAACATTCAGAAAACAAAGATCATGGCATCTGGTCCCATCACTTCATGGGAAATAGATGGGGAAACAGTGGAAACAGTGACAGACTTTATTTTTTTCGGCTCCAAAATCACTGCAGATGGTGATTGCAGCCATGAAAGTAAAAGATGCTTGCTCCTTGGAAGAAAAGTTATGACCAACCTAGACAGCATTATAAAAAGCAAAGACATTACTTTGCCAACAAAAGTCCATCAAAGCTATGGTTTTTCCATTAGTCATGTACGGATGTGAGAGTTGGAATATAAAGAAAGCTGACAGCCGAAGAATTGATGCTTTTGAACTGTGGTGTTTGAGTTTGAGTAATCTCTGGGAGTTGGTGATGGACAGGGAGGCCTGGCATGTTGCAGTCCATGGGGTCACAAAGAGTCAGACACGACTGAGCGACTGAACTGAACTGAACTGGGAATGATGGGTGAGGGAATTATTGCCCCCTGTTCCCTTTGCATTTATCCGTTTATATCTGCTTAGGCTTCTTAGAGGCCACTTCCCTTTCAAACTTTAAATGGAGCTAAGCAGAGGACTTCAATCTTTCTGTCTATTTCTTGTGGGAAAGCAGTTGCAGAATTATCTTTTCCTGAGTTGTCAGGGTAACATTCCTTCCCTGTGGGCCAGTGTATTTTTCATAGCCTCCCAGTTGGACATCTTGTTACTGTCTTCACACTTGAGAGCTCTGTAAGACAGGTAGTGACTAATCAACTGAGAATACAAGATATTCTCTAATTCCTGACATGTTGCATGCTGTGAGTTTGTATTCTCAGTGGATACAGACTGATGAAGAAATTAAGGGGGGAATGAATCTGTGAAGCCGAATACTGAACATTAGAGTCAACTTCTCTCCCTAACCTTTAAGGGGGGGGGGTTGTGACACCCATCCTATTCTTTTTAAGAGATAGTATGTGACAGCTCATCAAAAATGTATATCCCAATCCATTCCCTCTGACGATGGAATTAGTAGAAATTTCATTCATTGTTTTAGTTTATAGTTTGCTGATATATTTAGTTTATATAGCTGTGGCTAAAAGTTTTTTTTTTTTTTTTTCACCTTTAAACATATTGCTGTAGATAGTTAACAGTAAGCACAGATTAGGCATATTTGCTCAAAAGAACTCTGCTGTGTCAAGGAAGACATAATGTTGGTGAGACAGTAGTTCCAGTCATCAATCAGGATACGTAAAAGGAAACAAAGCTAGGAGGGTTGGAAGACCTGGATTAAAGAGAGGTGCAGGGAATTGGAGTGACTACGTCACTGAAGACCTGGGAAGGTGTAACTGAGGGAGTGATGGTTGAAAAGATAGGAAGGGAAAATGATGGAGCAATGTAAAGAGCCAGGATGCCACAATAGGAATGGGTGGTTGAACTGGAGTGAAGTGAAGGTCTTTAGCACTGAGGAGGTCCAGGAGCCGAGGATGAGTTTGGATTGGCAATCTATGTCAGAACTGAAATCCATCCCTGTCAATGGAACTCGGGAAATGGACACAAACTGAGACAAATGATCAGGTCCTCAGTAGGAAGTGACTAGCATTACAGTCGATGGCAATGCTTAATGGGTAGTAGGTGAATGTATCAGTTCCTTATTGCTGCAGTAACAAATTACCACAAATTTAGTAGCCCAAAACAACACAAATGTATTTTCTCATGGCTCCCTAGGTCAGAAGTCTAACACAGGTCTTAGTGGCTATGACAGTTAATTTTATGTGACAGCTTAATTGGGCCACAGTGCTCAGACATTTGATCAAAGATTATTACAGATGTTTCTGTGAAGGTGTTTTTTCAGATGAGATTAACATTTAAGTCAGTAGACACAGGAGATGTGGATTTGATCCCTGGATGGGGAAAATCCCCTTGAGGAAGAAATGGCAACCCACTCCAGTATCCTTGCCTATAAAATTCCATGGACAGAGGAGCCTGGAGGGCTACAGTCCATGGGGTTGCAAAGAGCTGGACATGATTGGGTGGCTAAGCACACACACAGAGTAGACTCTGAGTAAAGCAGGTTACTCTCCACAGTGTGGGTGGGCCTCGTCCAGTCAGTTGAAGGTTTACAAGAAAGGACTACGGGCCCTTGAAGAAGGAAGAATTCTGCTCCAGACTGCCTTGATCTCAAACTTCAGTTGTCCTTGTACTTCTGCAATCTCATCAGTCAATTCTTTAAAACAAATCTCTCCTACTTCTCCCCCACCCCCCGCCCCAACATTGGTTCAGTTTCTTTGGAAAACTCTAACATAATTCTGCCAAGATCAGGAGTCAGTGTGATGGTCTTTAGGAAAATCTGTCTTCTTGAATTTTCCAGCTTTTAGAGAACATTTACATTCCTTGAGTCATAACTTCTCCCTCCACCTTCAAAGCCACCAATGATGTATGTAATCTTTTTCACATAACATCTTTCTAAACTTCCTACCATAGTTAGGCTTCCTCTGACCACAGCCAGAAAAGAAATTCCAATTCTAAGGAGATGAGCCAACTCAGACAGTCCCATATCATCTCCCCATTGCAAGGTTTTTAGTTCAGTCACATCTTCAAAATCCCTCTTGCCGTGTAAGTGTACATATTCATATATTCCAGGGATTAGCCTGTGGACAACTGTGGAGGGTCATTATCTGCCTACTATAGTGAGATAGAATTTGCCCTTGGAAGGGAAGTTGGAGGGGAGACTGATGTACACAGGGCTAAATCAGTGCCTGACGTACCAAATATGAGTTCCCCTTCTAGCTATAAACCCCAATCTCACTATTCTAAGCCAGTATTTCCCAAAACTTGTTCTGTGGCATTTTTATTAAAAATGAAAGCTCTTAGTTCAATAAATTAGTAATTTTATGCCCCTTGGTATAGTCACAATTTATATTAGCATATGAAGGATTCTGAAAAGTCCTATGGTAAGGAAAACTGTCTAATTTAACATATATCTTCCCAAACTTATTGGACCTAGAATCACCTTGGATTATTATCAATCTCCCCATTTAGTAAATGAGGGCTGAGATTCGAAGAGGTTAAATCCAGCCCTCTCTCAGGCAGGAAGTGAATGGGAAGGAGGTCAGAATTTGAAAGCAGGCAATCTTACTCTGGGAGATGATCAAGGACAGGGAAGCCTGGTGTGCTACAGTCTAGGGGGTTGCAAAGAGTCAGACACAACTTAGCGACTGAACAACAACAAATCTTACTCCAGAACCTACATTCTTATGCACTATATTTGAGTTCATCTTTACATATCAAGTTGAATTTGAATTCCCTGGCTTGCATACCACCCCTGGTCTAATGGGCTGTGGCAGGGAAGGATACAGTGTTACTTAACAACTTAAGCCTTCCCTTCACCAGGGGCTGTGAACAAGGCAGTCCCAGAAGGAGCTGAGGAAGCAGCTGGTTTATTGACTGACACATCCAGCCTACAGTGGAGACAGATTCACGACAGGGCAGCAGGGCTGTCCCCAGATTAGGTTCTGTTCTTGGCAGGATTCTGAGTAGCAAAGGAGAGGCAGCCCCACCTAGTGGAAAAAGCAGGTGCTCTGCATTGAGGTCATCCTGCATTCAAAACCCAGTCTTTCCATTAAGCAACTCTTCTAAAGCACAGTGTTTTTTAATCTGTAAATAAAAAGAATAGTATTACTCTCACAAGATAGTTGTGAGGGTCAATTGAGAATATGGATAAAATGCCAGGAATGCAAGAGAAACACCATATTCAGTTATTATTAAGTCCATGCAGACCTTTCCCTAGGGCTCTTATTCAGTCTATTCCTCCTGCCCCAACCCAGGTTAATACAACTCTGTTTGCAAGACGTGCATTTACTTTCAGCCTTTCCCACTTGGTTCTGTGCTTGGCATGGCCCTCTTAATTGAAGAGAGTTTCAGAGGGCTGCTGGTACTTCTAAGGCAAAGAAGAAGGATGCTCTAGGGGCCTCCCCACAAGTATTCAGCCATCAGTGGCACTCAGTGGGGGTCGGCTAATACCTCTTGTGATTGCCAGGAGATGTTTTATCTCGGAAAAGAGGGAGTCCACTCTTGCTCCCTTCCCATTAGTTTTCTAATTAGTAGGAACGTCTTCAGGAAGCTGGCTTATGTTTGATTCTTAGCCTCCAATTCTGCTGCTTTTGCTATTTTCTCTGTTTGGAGGTTTTCTTGGTTAGCTTTAATGGAAAATTGAGATGGAAGCACCAGGGTCTTGTTTGATTTAACCGTTTCACCTCCAGATCTGGCCCCAGGAGTCTCCTACTAAAACTGTTTAGATTATCCTCCATAAATTCTTACTTATGGAGATTACAAAGAAAAGACTTACATTCCTGTTTATAAAGCTGATATCTTTTGCTAAATGGTGTTTAAACTGTTCAGAAGATAATAAGATCCAGCCTCCTCTAAGTAAGAAACAAATTAGACAAGTGCTGATAGGAAAAAAAAATAAAGCAGAGGAGGCCGAAGGAAATATCATTCTTCAATTTCTGGTTTCTGATGTTTCTAGTTACAAAACAAAGATAAAATATCCAGACTGAAAACTTGCAACTTGGGTCACATATGGCTTTTTTTTTTTTTTTTTCCACATATGGCCTTTGATGGGAGAATTTAAAGTAGAGAAAGACAGAGATGAAGAAGGAAAACTCTAACACTAATGGGAGAGAGGGCCAAAATTAACACTTTCCCTCTGAAGAAACATTTGGGAATAGTCCGGGGCCATTACCCATATTTAAGAAAATAGACGCAGAATAGTCATATAGTTGAGACCAAAACAATTAGTATTTGAATTAAAAGAAAGTGCTAACAGCTAAGTTTAGTGACAGGGATATCTAACTTGGACCCAGTTGTTTCCATTTATTTTAAACCTTGCTGTATTAGAAGCAGAAATTAGAAATTGATCAAAGCATTGTTTTAATTAAAAGACTTTAATGTTAAGGAAAACGAATTAGTGGATTTTTAATATATCTTTGTCTATCACTTATCTATACCTTTGCTGGAAGGCATGACACTGAGAAGAAAGAAATCAGCTTCTGTGTTGAGGATCTGCTTTGCAATTCCAAACCTTCTTTTTTTTAATTTACTTTTTAGTATATATATAAACATATATATGTACATGTACCTTCCATGTACTTGCAAATGGCAAAGTGGGATAAACGATTACTTTGGGGAGGCGGGGGGGAGGCGCGTTTTGGAAGAAACATTCTTCACCACTTTTAATTAAACATGTTTAATATACCCAACTACCTTCTCATTTTTTTTTTCCAACAAGAGCCTTTAAAACCATCTTATGACGGTGAAGGGTTTTTTTGGCTAATGGAATTCTAATAGAGCATTTAAACTTCTCTTTTATATAGGCAGTGTCACCTTAGCACAAACTTTTCTCCTGAGATTTTAAATAGCCAAAAGTCCCAGAAGAATCATCAGTACACAATTTTCAACAAGGCACTATAGGACCACTATGGAGCCAAATCAGATAGAGTTAGGCCTGGTTATAGTCTACCAATTGTGTTAACTGGGGCCTTATTTAACTGCTCCGAGTTTCCAGTTCCTCG
Organism: Giraffa tippelskirchi; assembly: GCF_054371585.1. Lineage (NCBI taxonomy): Eukaryota > Metazoa > Chordata > Mammalia > Artiodactyla > Giraffidae > Giraffa > Giraffa tippelskirchi. Next base: position 60,387,039 of record NC_137284.1, on the reverse strand, counting down.
TCTATAAAATGAAGAAAATAATATGAATAATAAGAACAATCTCACATGGTGGTTGAGAGGATTAAATGAGACGTTTTATTTTAAAGTACCTGACATTCCACATCACAGACACTTAATATATGTTTTTTTCTTTCCATTTCCCCCTTCATAAGCATATATACCAGCAACATCAATTTCCTTTATACATAAAGCCGATGCTGTTAACTTTATTAGGCTAGATTTTCCATTAAGCATTTATCCTTATTCATTAGCTAGGAGAACTGACGCACGAAGATATTAAATTATTTACTCCAGTTTAATGAATGAAATTGAAAACCTTTTTCCCCTGCTTAACATGAATGTGCCCTTTTCAGTATGCAGAGCTTTGTTGCATTTATTCAGAACCTATCGCTAAGTGCTTAGTTTGGAACACAGGATTAATGAGCCCGGAGACATGGTGTTGGTCACCATGGCAACCAAAGGAGCTTTGCCTGGTTCCAAGCTGAAAGAAGGCATGCGGGATGCTTAACTCTGGCCTGCAGTATATAGCTGGGTGTTTTTTCATATATCTGACTCCCCATTGCTGCTTCCAATTATTCCCTAATACTTTTGGGAAAAAAAGCAAAAATAAAAAGGAACACCACAGCTTCTTTGAGGCTCTGCTTTTTCATCGATACCACCTACCTTCCTTTCTGAATACATTTATCTCCCCATCGATCTCTGAAGATTTCAGCACCTGACTCACATGAGCCCCTCCACACAAATTCTGGGTTGCCTTAACAATCACGCAGATGACCGTTTAATGCCCTGTCTCTCAGTTTCTGGATCTCATTCCTGTGACTTTCTCCTCCTTTCTGATGTGGTGACTCCTACCTATAGTTGTGCCTGGATTGAGTCATTACCTGAAATTTTTCAGTCTCTGGGGATTCCCAGTTGGTTCAGTGGTATAGAATCTGCCTTCCAATGCAGGAGATGCAGGAGACTCAGAAGACATGTGTTTGATCCCTGGATTGGGAAGAGCCCATGGAATAAGAAATGGCAACCCACTACAGTATTCTTGTCTGAAAAATTCCATGGACAGAGGAACTTGGTGGGTTAGTCCATGGGGTTGCAAAGAGTCAAACACGACTAAGCATGCACACAAAAATCACAAATTCCCCAATCCAATTCTCGGATCATAACTGCCTATCTTTGCATCTTAGTTTCACTGGAACACCTCTCCGCAGTCTCTTTGTCCATTAGACATTCCTTACATGCCTCCCCTCCCCTTCCTATCCAGCTGCGTTCCATTCCCCATTATTTTAATCACTCTTTTGCCAAAACCTTGAACTACCTCCTACTCTTCATAGAGTATGCCTGGTGCTATGAACGAACTTAATCCTGAGTGAACCCAATTATCTACACTCTCAGCACCTGCACCCAAGCAGCTGAGAGCTATGTGGCAAAAATCACACCGTACAGATGCAGTGCCACCTGTACAAGACTGGTATCACCTTAAGGTCAAACATAAATACTCAACGGGGTCCTTGAGACTGCCCAGCAAGTCAGTATTTCTCTACTCAGATTATTCCCCCACTCTTCATAATAATTACTTCAAACCTTTTTAAGTTCCTCAATCTTTCGACTCTTTCCCCTCTCTCTTCACTCTTGTATTTCCTCACCTCTTTTTTACATAAAGATACCTTTCAGAGAAAACTTCCAAGAAATCTGACTACCCCATGTCAACTTCCAGTCTCTCTCTTTTCTTGCCTCCAACTACAACAGAAGAGGTGTTCTCTTTAGAGTCAATGCCTCTACCTAGTTCTCAACCTCATTTCCCACACTTATTGGATTCTCACACCATAAAATATCCCTCCTCTCTCCTCTGTCCTCAGTGTCTGACTCACTAGTGAATTCTGTCATCAGTTTTTTAAATGCTCAGCTTTCTATCATCTAGAAGAAAAAATTTCTCAGCACCATCTTCTTATCTTCCTTCTTGCCTCCTCCTCACAAACTCTCTTTCAAAGTTTTGTTCGCACTCAGATGCCTTTTTATTATCAATCCCCTCCATTCTAATTTCTGCATCCATACGTCACTCAATTGCTTGCTACAATCTCCAAGTCCTTGCATGTCACTGAATCCAAAGGAACTTTTAAATTCTCAACTTACTAGATTTCTCAGTGGTACTTGACAACTCTGACTTTTCCCTTCATCCCAACTTGCTCTCTTCATTCGGGAAAACAAGCAGTGAGTGCAACAGACCATAAACTCAGAGTCATTCTGACAGTAATGGTCATGGAATTGCTCTGGTTCAACCACACTGTCCTCCCTTCCTAGTTCTCATATTTGTTCTTTATTGATCATTCAATAAACACTCAACAATCAATATGTATTATGCATAGGCTATGCTGAACAAAACTCTGTTCATGTGAAACTCAGGCTTCCCTGGTGGCTCAGATGGTAAAGCATCTGCCCACAATGTGGGAGACCCAGGTTCAATCCCTAGGTTGGGAATATCCCCTGGAGAAGGAAATGGCACCCCACTCTTGCCTGGAAAATTCCATGGACTGAGGAGCCTGGTAGACTACAGTCTATGGGGTCGCAAAGAGTCGGACACAACTGAGCCACTTCACTTAGTAAGGGGTGTAACACTAATAAAAGGACTAGGCAAATAAAATATAGGTGCCACAGAGGGAAACTACAATGTACTATGAGGATATAGAATAACATAGGGGTCTTAGTTTAAGGGAATTCAAGAAGAATGATCTTTAGAACTGATATCTGAACTAAAGCCTTAAGTGGCATAGAAGTTAGCTCAGCCAGGCAAACCATTCTAGAATATATGTACACTACATTTGCAATTTGTATTCCAAGCTCTTTTCCCCACCTGGACACCTGGAATACTGGCAATCAGGCCTTAGTCCTCCAGGAAGAAGCTAGAAATTTCTGTGGAGAATCTGACTAGCTTAAGAAAAAAGATCTAAAGGTACTATGTTACCAATTCATCAAATTAAAGTTCCCATTAGATCACCTATAGTGAAGCCAATAGTCAGCTAACCCCAATCATACATACAGATTCCAAATCAGTGTTTAGTTATTCAACTTTAAATAGTAAATTTACCAGACAGCCAAAGTTTATAAAATATCTAAGAAAATCCTTTATGATGGTAGATGGAGACAGTTAAGAAGAAGATTCTTGAGAGTCCCTTGGACTGCAAGGAGATCCAACCAGTCCATCCTAAAGGAGGTCAGTCCTGGGTGTTCTTTGGAAGGATTGATGCTGAAGGTGAAACTCTAGTACTCTGGCCATCTGATGCGAAGAGCTGACTCATTTGAAAAGACTCTGATGTTGGGAAAGAATAAAGGCAGGAGAAGATGGGGATGACAGAGGATGAGATGGTTGGATGGCATCACTGACTCAATGGGCATAAGTTTGGGTAAACTCTGGGAGTTGGTGATGGACAGGGAGGCCTGGCATGCTGCTGTCAATGGGGTCGCAAAGAGTCAGACATGACTGAGTGACTGAATTGAACTGAACTGAACTGAAGGCCCACTTGACTTTGCACTCTAGGCTGTCTGGCTCTAGTCCAGTGATCACACCATCATGGTTATCTGCATCATGAAGAACTTTTTTGTATAGATCTGTGTATATGGGTATTCTTGCCAAATCTTCTTAATGTCTTCTGCTTCTGTTAAGTCCATACTGTTTCTGTCCTTTATTGAGCCCATTTTTTGCATGAAATGTTCCCTTGGTATCTCTAATTTTCTTGAAGAGATCTCTAGTCTTTCCCATTCTATTGTTTTCCTCTATTTCTTTGCCTTGATCACTGAGGAAGCCTTTCTTATCTCTCCTTGCTATTCTTTGGAACTTTGCACTCAGCTGCTTATATCTTTCCTTTTCTCCTCTGCCTTTAGCTTCTCTTCTTTTCTCAGCTATTTTGTAAGGCCTCCTCAGACAACCATTTTGCCTTTTTGCATTTCTTCTTCTTGAGAATGGTCTTGATCACTGCCTCTTGTACAATGTCACGAACCTCTGTCCATAGTTCTTCAGACACTCTGTCTATCAGATCTAATCCCTTGAGTCTATTTGACACTTCCACTGTATAATCATAAGGGCTTTGATTTAGCTCATACCTGAATGGTCTAGCGGTTTTCCCTACTTTCTTCAATTTAAGTCTGAATTTTGCAAAGAAACTACGAGGAAATAAAATGGCAATGCAGAAATGCCTTCATCATTCTAAAGGAAAATGATTATCAATTTAGAATTCTGTGCCAAGTCAGGGTGGAATAAATGCATGAGGAGTTTCTTGCACCTTTGCTCAGAAACCTACTAACAAAGGTACTCAACCCAAACAGGCAACAAACCAAGACCTAGAAAGACCCAAAATCCAGGAAACAAGAAATTCAACACAGTGAGAGGCAAAGGGACTCTCCAGGACATTGAAGAATGGAGATTCCAAGATGGCAGCCATTGGAGCAAATCTGTTGTCTCCAGAAGGGACTTTTTTCACAAAAAAATAAAACTGATGAGATATCCATTGAATTGAAATATTTTCAGAAAAGATTAAAGCTATTGGCAAAAGGTTTTGGGTTAAAATAGTGATGATTCATAGGAAAAAAAGGAGAAAATGCAGAAAATAATGCACAAATCCAGGGAAAATGCTGTAAAAAGAAGAAATGGCTATCCTAGTTTACTACAAGTCTCATAGTTATAACTCAATTATATTATGAGGATGGAGATTAAGAAATGTACGTGTATGGGGAGGGCAGTGAGGAAAAGGAGCCAGATCTTCAACTTCCATCATGATAAATCAATAGACTATAAGGAAACTGCTTACATTGCTACTTACTCTTTTCAATTTTATGCACAAATAAGTGGTATTTATTTAGCAATATGGAGATAAATATCAAACTAATCAGCTAAAAGAAGTGAAAGTGGTTGCCTCTGAGGAGAAAGTAATCAAGAAATATATTTTTCATAATAAATGTAGTATCCTCTTAATGTCTTTTAATCAATTTTTATGTTTGTTCCACCTTTTGTTGAATATATTTCCTAGGTCCCTTAAATTTCTTGTGATTTTACAAATACATCTTTTCTTATAATTTCTCACTGCTTGATTCTGGTGTACAGAAATGTGATTGATTTTTGTAAATTGATCTCAAATGTAGTACCCCTTCTGAACTCAATTATGAATTCTAACCATTTTATCTTAAATTTTCTCATTTTTTTTAATCTAGACAAACATATTGTATGAAATAATGGCTGTTTTATTTCCTTGCTTTCCAATCTTCTTACATCTTATTTTCTTTTCTCTTTGTGTCAGCTAGGACCTCTAGGACAGAGGTGTGAGATGTGAGAGCAGTAAATTTATTTCACTCCTGATTCTAAAGAGGAGGCTTCTAAAATTTGCTTCTAAATAGACCACGAACTTTACAAAGCCCTGCTTACGTCAATGCCTTCCCAAGTGTGCCATGATTTTACATGGGACATTCTTTACTGGGCTGGAATGCCTGCTGCTTGACTGGGTGTGAGAGACAGTCTGCAAACAAATTTCAAGTTCACTCATTCAGAACAGAAGGACTGAAGACAATGCTTTCAGAAAGACAGCAACCAGAAGATGTGGATTTTTAAAGCCATTCTCTGCTAGCTGAGGAAAAAAGTCTCTGGGTAGACAGAGGTCAAGAATTTGATTGCCCACTATTTACTCTTACTATTGAAAGTGAAAGGGAAAAGTGTTAGTTGCTCAGTCATGTCCAACTCTGTGAGACCCCATGGACTACAGCCTGCCAGGCTCCTTTGGCCATGGGATTCTCCAGGCAAGAATACTGGAATGAGTTGCCTGCCGTTCCCTTCTACAGGAAATCTTCCAGACCCAGGGATCGAACCTGGGACTCCTACATTGCAGGCAGATTCTTTACCATCTAAGCCACCAGAGAAGCCCTGTTACTACTACCTTCTATATTTGGCAAGGGGTTTTGGCATATCTTTTACAATGATGAATCAATTTTTATAGTGATATAAAGTTTCCTTTAAAATTAAATTTAATAATAATGTCAATTTAAAGAAAATATTAAATTCATGTTGTGCATGTGGTACTAACCATGCAGCAGATGGGATAAAAATCCCCAAGGTTGTTTGTAAGTGACTAGGAGGGTCAGATTTCTGCTACTACAATGTATAACCTGAGAGATGGAAAGACAGAGGTGATGGACTAATGAGCGAGGTGTGTGTCAAGCAGGCATATCTATTTCTTGACTAAAGTGAAGTCCAATGACATCTTGTCTTCCTGTGTTCACATCACTGAATAGGGAATTTCCTAATGTGTGGGTAACTTGTGTCACTGTCACACCAAGTAGCAGGGGACAGTCTTTTAAAAGGCATGGTCTCCTTTACGTTGCCCTCATGCTATATTCTGCTAGGAAACATTTGAATTTTTATGACTTTCCTGCAGTAACAAATTTTCCTCCAACTGTCAGGATTTGCTTCATGCAGAGAAAAGCAAGTAGCTTTCATTTTCCTCTTACAAAAGGGAATAGGTAGAAATAATATGCTTCTTTTCAGCCAGCTAAACCTGACCTGACTCTCTTTATTCGTAGGGAAAGGCAGGATTCACAGAAAAGACATTTTCACTGAGGTAAATAAGCCCTCTCAACTGATGAACACTATTATACTAATACCAAAGGAAACAAAGACCAGAAGATGGGGGGCATTAAGTAGGAAGGCAAACAGAAAAATAGCAGACAAAATCCAGCTTGAGAACAAAGCCAGCTCTGCAACATTGAAAAAATAAGGGAAAATCCTTTAAGAGAAAATTGCATGCAATTTTTTGGCCTCAATTAGCCTTTTCCACAAAGAGCACTTTTCCACAAAGAGCCCATTAAATAGCAAATGAAATTACATGGGTTTTCAGTTGCCATGGCATTGGTTTTCCTCTAATGGACTTCTCTGGTCCCAAGTTTAATGTTAGCCTGACTTATTTTCCTGTCTGTGTGCTGTCTCAATTCCCTCTGTCCAGCTACAAAGTGATGTATGTGACTTTTCAAAGTGCCTATACCACATAGTCTGGGAGAGAGAAAATTCATACCTCGTCTATGTCTGTAGAGACTGAAAGGCTAAAACTGACCACCAGCAGCATTTCATTAGCCCTGAACATAGCAGTTTATATTTACTAGATGGGCGTGGTTTCCCTCTGTGCACTCAGGGCTCCTGGAGTCCTTCCCAGATGAGTCAGAGACCATTTATTGAGTTGTTCCCATGTGCCAAGCACTGTCCAAGAGACTGAAGACATTAAAATGCAGAAGAAAGGCTGCAAGATGCTGAAGGTTTTCTAGAATTTCCAGACTAGAAGATCTACCTCCAAGCACTTTTCTTCTCCTTTTCTCTGTTTCTCCATTCATAAAATGGGTGAAATGTTCCTCAGTTACCTGACTTACAGTTTTATTTTGTTCTGATATATTTTACAGGTACCAAATTTAAAACATATTTATCATAGGAATTTGAATCTGACAGACAAAACAATTTTTTTGACGTTGCTTAGCTACAGCTAAACATTAATCATGCTACCAAGTTTGGCTCATAATTTGGATATTATTTTCTGATATGCATAATCATATCTAATTTTTAGAAAAATAAGTTTATGCAGTTCATACTGTCTTATGAACTTATTTTTAAAAAATCTTTCTACGTTAATAAACATTCTTTTACAACATCATTTTTAAATGTCTTTATGATATGGAAGTAACACAGCTTAACAAGGAGATCAAACCAGTCCATCCTAAAGGAAATCAGTCCTGAATATTCATTGGAAGGACTGATGCTGAAGCTGAAATTCCAATACTTTGGCCACCTGCTGCAAAGAACTGACTCATAGGAAAAGAACCTGATGCTGGGAAAGCCTGAGGCAGGAGGAGAAGTGGATGACAGAGGATGAAATGATTGGATGGCATCACTGACTCCATGGACATGAATTTGAGCAAGCTCCAGGAGTTGGTAATGGACAGGGAAGCCGGGCGTGCTGCAGTCCATGGGGTCGCAAAGAGTCGGACGTGACTGAGTGTCTGAACTGAACTGAGTTTTTTCTATTACATATGCAAGTATTTTTTAGTTTTTCAGTAATATAAATGACTACCTGAGGGCAAAAAAACAATTAGGCAACTTTTTTGAGACACTAAGTATCTTAAAAAATGCCAATATATGTCTTTTAAAACTCTGGCATATTGTAAACGTATCCCCTAACCAATCACTGCTTTCATTGAAAAAATATACAATAATATACACTGTAACCACACTATTTTGAAGACTCTTATAGAATTAGGAGAAAAGCTCAATTTCTAGTGTACTACAGATCATGTGACCAAGCACAATTCTGTTACATGACAACTGTCTTTTTTCTCATCAGGTATCTCTTTGACTCAATGTATAATTTTGTTTGGAGATATATCTAGAGTCTGAATTTGAGGCCCTACATCAATGAGAACAATGAGCCAAAGGTGCTGAATTAGTCCCTAATCCTAGAGGCAGAATTTCTCAGTTAGAAAAAGCTGTAAGTTTTTGATATTCCCCTCAATCATACACGTTTTCTCTCCATTTAGCCTGTGTAAGAGCACTCCCCCATGTGCTTGTCAGCACATGTACTATCATCTTTGGTATCTTTGTTAACATAATAAATAAAACAAAAGCATCTAATTCTTATTTTAATTGATATTTTACTGATTACCAATACAGATGATCATTGTCCACCTTTATTTTTTGTTCATATGCCTATCTTTTTCTGAAATGCCTATTCCTGTTCTTGGTCCCTTTGGTTTTCTTTTTTCTCTTAGTTGCCATCCTCCTAATTTTAATTTTTAAAGTTTCTTTATATATTAAGAGTATGAGTCCTTTGTCACATAGTCCCAAATAGTCTCAGTTTTAGGACTGCCTTTTAATTTTATAATCTATTTGCCACACAGATGTTGAACATTTTTGTTTTTTCTAATTTATCTTTCTTGTTGTCGCTCAGCCTTTCATGCAGTGGTGGTAAAGAGTGAGCTATCTTTGATGGGCTTTCTTTGGCTCTTTCTCCAAGGTTGTTATCTAACTCTTTGTCTCAGCCTGGAGGAAACCAGGTTCAGTCTCCTCCTGCCTCTCCAGTTAGGTCTCCTCTGTCCACAGGATAAAGGACATGTGGGGTAACTGTGTCAATATCTCAGAGGAGAGACAGTGTTGACAGCTTGCTATTAGTCTGTAGCTGATGAAAACACAGCAATATAAAAGGTCAACAATTAAACAAATATATTTATATATATACCATATATAAATATATATAACATATACAAATATATTTCTTAACATTTTCCCAAAATTTGTGAAAACAGCTTAAAAGTTTAAATTAATTAAAATATAGATAAAAATAAAAACTAAATCTAAAAATAAATGTATAAGTAACTATGAAAACTGGTGATGGCCCCATGCTCCAACAGATGCCTGTCCTCTGAGCATCTCTGCACTAGGACCTTCATCCCAGGGCAGGCAAGAAGAAGAATAAGCCAGGTTGATTTTTTTTTCCTTTTAATTCTCACAAGTTGAGAGGATCATAACATCTTCAAGCATGTTCTCCCATTCTTCCCCACGGTCTTTCCATATCTTCCCCTCTCTCAATACATTTCCAATCTTTCTACTCTCACTTTGGCTGATGACTTTGTATCAGAAAGGGACCCCCTCATCTTCCAACAGCCAAATCTGCAAGTGCCCTGGCATTAAAGCCATATTTTACTTTGGCTTGCCCGCTGAAAATGAGGATGTGTCCTACGGTCTCTGGATTTCACCGCATCTCAATTTCTCTAAGATTTAGACCTTTCAGTTATCCTGTCTCATGCATCTTCAACTGTTGCTTTCTATAAATCATTTCCGGCATGTAAACATTTCCTTTCATCTTCAACTGTAGATAATAGTCTAGTATGATAGCCTAATCGCAATCATGCTACTCCTATGCTCACATTTGCGGCCAAAATTAAGAATCATCAGCATATGCCATCTCTAGTTTCTAACCTCCCATTCATACCTTCTGAACTGGCTTCTGCACCTACCATTTCACCAAAACTATTTTTGTCAGTAATAACTCTCTTAATCCAATGAACACCTAATTAAACCTCTCAGTAGCTATTAGTACAGCAGACCATTCTTCCATTCCTGAACTTGCCTTTTTCTTAGTTTCTTTGATGTCAAAATTGCTCTTTGGTTTTCTCCAATTTCATTTGCAAATCCATTTCCCTCTTTATTTTCCAGTGTGGAATATGTCTTAATACATTCTTAGAAATAAAAAATAGAGAGAGAGGAAAGTCGTTATCACAAAGAAAAGAAATCAAAGGTAGAATCATTTCACTCTCTTTTATTGCCTCCTCTTCATCCTGCTAACATCTAAACATAAGAATTTTTCAGAGCTTGGTCCTAAGTTCTCTTTCATCTTTCTACCCCATTTTCCCAGGTAAGTTCATTGATTTTCTTGGTTTCAAATACAGTCTATAGGCCAATGGTTCCAAAACCTACTGCTTTAGTCTAGAGTTCTTTTCTGAAATCTATACTTTTATATCAAGTACATTCTTGACTTATTTGCTTTGTTGTCTCAAAGAAGTCTGAAACCTTTCATGTTTAAAACTAACCTAGAAGGACTCAGTCTATGTGCTTTTTAGACTAGACATAAAGCAACAAAGTCAGAGGAGGATTAGCAAAAAGATAGATATATAGATCAATGGACCATACATATTTGGCCAATTGACTTCTGAGAAAATTATCAAAACAGTTCAATGGTAAAGAATAGTCTTTTCCACAAATGATGTTGAAACAACTGGCCATCCATACACTCCATACACACACACACACACACACACACACACACACACACACACACAAAATGAGCTTCAATGCATACTTCCCACCATATGTGAAAAAATAACTCAAAATTAATCAAAGACATAAAAGCAAAACCTAAAATTATAAAACTTCTAGAAGAAAACACAGCAGAAAATCTGTTACTTGGGTTAATCAAACATTTCTTAGCTAGAACACAGAAAGCACAAACCATAGCATGTAAACACTGAATTTGTCAACATTTTAAAAGTTCTACTCTTTTAAAAACACCACTAGAAAATGAAAAGCCAAAGAGTGAATTAAAATATTTGCAAAACACATATTTATAAAGGGCTAGTATTCAAAATATATAAAGAACTCTGACACATTATGGAAGATGGTATGCAGATTCCTTAAAAAACTAGGAATAAAACCACCATATGACCCAGCAATCCCACTCCTAGGCATATACCCTGAGGAAACCAAAATTGAAAAAGACACATGTATCCCATTGTTCATTGCAGCACCATTTACAATGGCTAGAACATGGAAGCAACCTAGATGTCCATCGACAGATGAATGGATACAGAAGTTGTGGTACATATACACAATGGAATATTACTCAGCCATAAAAAGGAAAGCATTTGAGTCAGTTCTAATAAGGTGGATGAACTCAGAGCCTATTATACAGAGTGAAGTAAGTCAGGAAGAGAAAGAATAGTATCTTATTCTAACACATATATAGAGAATCTAGAAAAATGGTACTGAAGAATGTATTTACAGGGCAGCAATGGAGAAACAGACATAGAGAATAGACTTATGGACATGGGGAGAGGGGAGCAGAGGGTAAGATGTATGGAAAGAGTAACATGGAAACTTACATTATCATCTGTAAAATAGATAGCCAATGGGAAATTGCTGTATGTCTCAGGAAACTCAAACAGGGGCTCTGTATCAATCTAGACAGGTGGGATGGGGAGGAAGATGGGAGGGAGGTTCAAAAGGGAGGGGATATATGTATACCTAGGGCTGATTCATGTTGAGGTTTGACAGAAAATATCAAATTCTGTAAAGAAATTATCCTTCAATTAAAAAAATAAATTAATTAAAAAAAATACCTAACATCTACAAAAAGAACTCCCACAGATCAATAATAAGAAAAGAGCCCATTAAAAAAAAAAGAAACAAGAATTGAGCAGATATTTCACCAAAGTAAATACTTAGCTAGCAGATAAATATACAAAAACATATGCAATGTGTTTGGTCATTGTGTGTGTGTGTTGTGTCTGAGTTTTTGTAACCCCATGGACTGTAGCCTGCCAGGCTCCTCTGTCCATGGGATTTCCCAAGCAAGAATACTAGAGTGGGTTGCCATTTCCTTGTGCAGGGGATCTTCCTGAACCCGGGATCAAACACATGTTTCTTGTGTCTCCTGCATTGGCGGGAGGATTCTTTACTACTGCGCCACCTGGGAAGCCCCTTTGGTCATTAAGGGAATTCAAATTAAAATCATGAGATGCTACTATAACCTATTAGAATGGCTAAAACAGTTTTTAAAATTCTGACATTATGAAGTTCTGACAAGGATGGAGAGTAATGCGAACTCTTATACACTGCTGGTAGGAATGCAAAATGGTACACGTGCCTTGGAAAACAGTTTAGTATTTTCTTATAAACTTACCATAACAACCCATCATCCCGCTCCTAGGTGTTTACCCAAGTGAAATGAAACATGTCCACACAAGAATGTGGATGCAAATGTTTATAGTTTTTTTTCCTAAATTACCGAAAACTAGAAGCAATCCAAATGCCCCTGTTCTCAGGAGGGAATAAATTGTGTTACATCTATACAAGGAATACTATTCAGCAATAAAAAGGTCTGATTTGCTGGTGAGTGCAATCACATTGATGAATCTCAAATGCATATGCTAAACTGGAAAAGTCAGACTCAAAAGGTTACATATTGTATAATTTAATTAATATGACCTTCTGAGAGGATGAAGTTAAAGGGACAGAAAACAGATCAATAGTTGCCAGAATTGGGGGTAGAGTGAGGAAATTAACTATAAAGGGCATTAGGGAATTTTTTGAGATAACCGTGATGAAAGGCTTCACGACTATCTATTTTTCAAAAACAGTGAATTTACAGCTTATAAATTATTACCTCCATAAACTTGACTTTTAAAAAATGATATAACGGGACTTCCCTGGTGGTTTAGTGGTTAAGAATTTGCCTGCCAATGCAGGGGACACGGGTTCAATCACTGGTCTAAGAAGATGCCACATGCCTCTGGGCAACTAAGCCACACATTACAACTAGTGAGCCCGAGGGCTGCAGCTAGTGAAGCCTGTGTGCCTGAGAGCCCATGCTCCACACCAAGAAAAGCTAATGCAAGGCTCACGCACCACAACCAGAACAGAGCCTGCATGCAGCAGTGAAGACCCAGAGCTGCTGAACATAAATAAATAAATAAATCCTATAAAATCTTTTTTTTTTTTAAAGATATAACAACCTTCCCATATAATACATTTCTTCCTCAAGTTTCCCCATCTTAAAAATGGCATCACTATCCACTCATTTTCTAAAGCCAGAAACCTGGCAATGATTCTTGAAATTTCCTTTTCTATCACCACCCCTCGACCAGCAGCCTATATCTAGTCCATGTCCAAATCCCATCAATTCTGCTTCTAAAACATATTGCAGATCCATTTTCTGATCTTTCTATGCCCCTCAGTGCAAATCATCACCCCCTCTCACCTACAGTATTGCAAGAGCTTCCTTGCTAGTTTTCTTGCTTCCATTCTTGGCCTTCTCCAACTCAACTTCTGAATATATCCAGATGACTTTAAATGTCAGTTAATCTATGTCATTTCCTTGCTTTAAACTTTTCAGTGACTCCATTTCTGAACCCCATACATGGCCCCCAGCAGGCCATATATAACCTAATATATCCAATGTCATGCTGTAGCACTCCAATCTACCCTCACGTCTCTCCTGCCTCACTGCACACTCACGATACTCTGGCCATACTGGCCGCCTTCCGTTTGTGGAGTATTCCAAGGTTTTTGCTCCCCTAACAACTCTGCACTTGCTATTTCCTATACCTAGACTTTTTTTCTTTGTTCTTGTTTTTAAAGGTCAATTCCTTCTCATTATAAAGTTTCAGCTTACATATTGTATCTTTAGAGAAGTCTTTATACATTTGATACTAGCTTATTCCTGATATTCTCTTTCATACCACCTTGTTTTGCCCTTTCCCAATTTATATTATGTATTTATGAATTTATTTTCTCAATATTCATCTCCCATACTAGAACATAAGCCCCAAGAGAGCAGAAACTGTTTTCTCTTTTTACTTACTTATTAGCATATTACCTGGCATCACAGGAGCTAATAAATATATGTTAAATAAGTGTGTAGATTAACAAGACTCCTGCAGTTAAAACAGTAGTAAGATTTCAATATGATCATCAATGAAGGACCTGGGCAAACACAACCATCCATCTCTCTATGTATTTTTAGGGCCCTCAAATTAGGTTTTATGCATAGAGATATGTACTATTAATTACATTGCCTGATGTAAGTAAGGATCATCAATTTCCAAAGCCATAACCACGCAAATAGGTGAAAAGGTCAGCTATTCAGATAGGCTTACCTCTCCAAACCAGTTGCTTGGCACAGAGGATGGAGCTTGGAGTTGTACAGAAGTGTAAAGCTGTGTGTCCACTTAAGGAGTAGCAATTGAGCTTTGCTCCACGATCACAGAGGATCTTAACACAATCCAAGTTGGCCATTTCACAAGCCACGTGAAGAGGGGTTTTCCCATTGGGTCTACAGTTGATTGTAGCATTGTGGTCCAGGAGCACCAGAAGACATTCCACGTGACCAAACAAGACAGAGAGATGCAGGCCCGTGGCCCAGGAAGACTTTAATTTGTAACTAGGCAACCAATAACCTGAAAAGGAAAGGGAAAGAAAGTTTAGCCTCGGATTAGCCTAGGATAACTCCCTGCTTAGTGGGGACTTTTACACATTTATAAAACTGGGGGAATGATTTGGAAGTTGTAACTAGCAGCTGTTGGATCTGCTAATGTTTCACTTAGTAGCATATTTGAGTTATTTAAATAGGACTGGGGCTCTCAAGTTCTCACTCTCTTTACTATTCCCTATTATCTTGTTCCTTTGTTTACTTTACCTTCCTGCCCAACCAAAGTATTTCTGTTTGAGACTTCATTTATGTGATTGCATTTTATCTTACATGAGATGCTTATTAAATAATTTTTTTAAACTCCCAATCATTATCTTGAGCAATTTCAAAGCTGTTAGAAGCTTGTAATTTTCATTCCATCACAGAGCTTTTTCCCTCTAGTTGTTGCTGCTGTCAAGCTAAGGTGTGAATGTATTTGATGTCTTTAGAATATTTGTCACACCAAGATTTTATTTGCCTATCAGTTTATACAACACCTCTTTCCAAAGAAAAATTAAAGAATTTACAGCAGCTTACAAATTTTACACAATACAAGATTTTTAAAAAGTGATCTACAAAACAAGAGCAATGGGAAAAATAAGGTGGGACAGTAAAAAGAGGTCCTGGGTCAGATAGGTGCCCAAAATAAATATAAACTGTGTTAACTGTGTTCCGTATGCTAGAACCGCACTGTAAATTTTCCTCTGAACTTCCCAGCAGCCAAAATAAACAGGAAAACATGATGTGTTGCACAATTAACTATGCCTGCAAGCACAAGCTATATACACAAATTAATTGATCAGGAGAACCATAGTTGTTTCTAGAACTGAGATCTTAAATTTTTCCCTTTAGTTACTGGAACTCTCCCACCCCGCCCCACCCCAACTCCTCTCTCTCTTTCTTTCCTCTTCTCTCTCTTTCTCTCCTCTCCTTTTTCCCTCTTACCTCTGACTTCTAAACACTGAGCTAGTCCTTTATTCCAAGCATCCAACAATTGCCATCTTGACAAGCTATAACAAAAATAACTTTGTGTGTCTATGTTTTTTTTTAATTAATTTATTTTAATTGGAGGATAATACTTTACAATATTGTGCTGGTTTTGGCCATAGGCATACAATGTATTCTCTCCCTCCTAAACACCCCCCCATCTCCCTCCCACCCCATCCCTCCAGGTTGTCACAGAGCACTGGCTTCCCGCATCACACATCACAATCCCTCTGGCTATCTATTTTACACATGGTAATGTACATGTTTCAGTGCTATTCTCTTAAATCATCCCACCCTCTCCTTCTCCCACTGAGTCCAAAAGTCTGTTCTTTATGTCTGTGTCTCCTTGGCTGCCCTGTACATGCGATCATTGGTACCAGCTTTCTAGATTTCATATATGTGAGTTAATGTACAATATTTGTCTTTCTCCTTCTGACTTACTTCATTCTGTGTAATAGGTTCTAGGCTCATCAGAGATAACTTTATAAACATTTTTTTTTCAATGTCAATACCCAGAGCCATGGCATCAAGCTCACTAGGAGTGGGGAATGAAAAACAGGTACAGAAAGATGAAATATTTCATGGCAAGCTGAAGATGTAGACATAGCCTGACAGCTCAGAAGAAACTCTAGGGCTGAAACAACAAAATACATGTTAACTTGGGTAAATCAGAAGTTTGCTTTTAGGTTGTAAAAATATTCCACTATACAAGTACAAGGTAGGAAGATTATGATTTAATGGTAATTTATTTGAGGAAAAAACTAGGGATTTGAGTTGACAATAATCTCAAAATGAGCCAACAGTGAGATGAAGCTGCCCCAAAGCAGATACAACCTTTAACTACATTAATAAAAGTGTAGCACCCAGAACAAAAGAGGTAAAAGTTGTATTCTTCGCTAATAGATGAGGTCAGAATAAATCTAAAATATTGTGAGTACTTCTGGGCAACAAAAATGAGCATTTGCAAGGCACTCGGAAGATGATGACCACGTTAAAGGTGAGCCTGGTGATCAGGTATTAAAATTCTCTCATTTAAGTGGAAAGTGCTACCTGTGTGCCACTCCTGGGTATTTATCCTGCAACTACATTCATTCATGTGTGAAATGCCATATAAGGGCCACTGTATTACACAACTCCCAGCAACACTACTTGTATTGAACTCTTTATGAAGAGTATGAAGTTCCTGGGAGTTACGAATCTTGGCAACCTGACCCAGGACAACAACCTGCAGTGCACTACAGCATTGCTCTTAATGGTTAGCGATAGGGAACCAGCTCAATCTTCATCAGTAGGAGACTGTTTAAATAAAGCATGTACAGCCATACAGTGGAACACTATACAGCCATCATGAAGAAGGGGGCAGTCCTGTGTATATTGATATGGAAGAATCTCAAGATACATTATCAAGTGAGATAAGCAGGGAGCTGAAGAGTGTGCATAAATGCTAATATGTAGGAAAATATTTATAAACACCTAACACAAGGAACTGGTTGCACTGGTGGCCTCCAAGAACTGGGGGCTGGGGGACGATAACATAGATTTACTTGCCCTGGAATGCTCCCTTTGAGCTTTTAAATTTAGTCCCTGTGTGTGTACTACTATTTATAAAAAATAAAATTAAAATAAACTAGGTGCCCTGTCCAGAGAGGAAAATAATTTAAAGAGGTCATGCACAATGCTGATTAATCCTGAGGGAATGAATACTCTCAGCTCGAAATTTGTTTTTCTACAGCCTTCCCTCCAACCTAGACAGACACATAACACATACACACACACACACACTCTCTCTCTCTCACACACACATTTTAATCTCTTCATCTCATTCGAAATTCTAGGATCATTTCGCTTTCTCTTTCTCCAACTCTTCCCTTATCCAAACTTGTTTTTAAAAAGAAATCCAAAGTTAATTTACACTAAGGTCTAATAGACTGAGGATTGTTTAAAGTATGACCTTCTTAGGATTATCTGAATTTACGTAGGAATCTGTATTCATACAATAGAATTAAGTTCTAAGATACTAATTCCAGATTTCAGACACTGAAAAGGGAAGGCATTTGGTAATATGGAATTTCCCTGGCAGGCAGAGGCAAATAGTGTCACAGACACTCTGGGCTGGGAAGGATCAACCCTGTGCCTATGTTTGTGTGTGTGTATAAATAGATATGCACATATAGATATGCAGATATGTATATACAATACATTTGCCTGTATCCATAAATACATTTCCATTTAATTGTGTATGCTGAATCCATGCTCCAAGCATAGTTATTAAGCTATAATGGTATGCAACCTGCTTTTGATAAGGAGTGAATCACATAACACCAATATCTAGTCATCTTTTTTTTATGATTTTTTTTTGCCCATGACATGATTTAATTTTTCCCACTTTTTAAAAGTTATTTATTTTTAATTGGAGGATAATTGCTTTACAATATTGTGTTGGTTTCTGCCATACATCAACATGAATCAGCCATCGGTATACGTATGTCCCCTCCCTCGTGAACATCCCTCCCACCTCCCACCCCCATCCCACCCCTCTGGGTTGTCATAGAGCACTGGCTTTGGGTTCCCTGTGTCATACAGCAAATTCCCTTTGGAGATGGTTAAGGACTGGGAAGACTGGCGTACTGCATGCAGTCCACAGGGTGGCAAAGAGTCAGACACAACTGAGCGACCAAACAACAGCAAGTCTATTTTACATATGGTAATGTATATGTTTCAATGGTACTCTCTCAATTCGCCTAGTCATCTTAATATTCAAATTTCCTCTACAAGCAATTTGCAAAAGACAGCCTCTTCTAACTCTCTTGCAAAGAAGCTGGTTCCAGATCTGAAAGCCAGAGTGTGTTTTGCCTGCTGATTAGCAGCAAAGATTAGGCAGCTCTATGCAGCAACTGATTGGAAACTCATGTCTGCTTCTGCAATGGGAAGAAAAATGATCTCAGAAAGGAAGCAGCAGAGAGCTGATTAAGAAAACACCATTTTGATGTAAAATCAAAGAAACACAGAATGTTAGCGCTGGAGGGAAGGTTATCCAGTCCAAGCCTTTCATTTTCCAGATGAGAAAACTGCCACTTTTTCAGCCTGCTAGAGCCGTAAGACGTTTGCCTTAGTCCAAGCTAATGGACTCAGGGTATCTGCAATGCAGGGTTTCCATCTGTCTTTGTCTTTGTGGAATCAGACTAGGTGTAGTGCCAACCCAGCTTCACAAACCATGAGGAAAGAAAGAAGATTCTGAATTCATCTGTAGTATGTCCCGCTTTGATATGGAAATGCATTTGCTTGTTGATTTTTTTCTTCCCCCTGAATTCCCAATAGCACCTAGAGAATCTGTCCTGCCTGTTTATTACATGAATCAGTCATCCATGCCCTCTCAGTCAGGTACATCTGTGTCTTTCATAATCATACTCACTAACCAGTAAATTGGGCTCAGAGAGGGCCAGGCCTTGGAATTCAGCCCACTTCCTGAATCGAACTGCACCTACAACTCACCTCTCTTAGAAAGGAACCTGGGCGTTAAGAATGTTCCTGTAGGTGGGTGACAGCAAGATGCCTGAGCTGGTGTCCCAAGGGAGCTGAGTGGAGAGATCAGGAAGAAGACAGATTGTCGGATACAGACCAGGGTCCCTCGCAGTGTATCTTGAAGCTGCACTGCAGAACTTTGGTGAGGGGAGGGGGCAGTGGGGCGGAGCTTCTGGATAATTCAGCCCTTGCAAAGCAGGAAAGCCCACTACAGAGAAAGCAGCAGCCCACAGCGAAGAGGCCACCCACATACAATCACCACTTTCAATAAGGCTGTGGCTGTGGCCACGGGTCACTGTGTACCAAGTGCAGCAACAAGCAGGAGTGTCCTCCCCCCCATACCCACCCTCACTGAGGACCAAACATGAGGTGGTGCCATCATCAAAAACCGCAGTGATGCGGCACTTATTAACACACTTGTGTCAATGCTGGTATCTCAAGAGATCAAAATCTCTCCTCTAAAATATAACCCCCAATGGTCACAGCATGACGCACATACAGTTAACTAACTGGGCAGAGTCTCTTTCACACCCTCTCTTCTTTCCACAGCAGAATTGTCCTAGGGCTTCAGAACTCAGAATGTGATTCACTCCTAGCACTTGTTTTTCAAAGGGCCCCCTCTGCTCACCTCTGCAGAGGCCAGGCTGCCCTCTGACTATATGCTCAGACTGCACACAGGATGAGGTGTTGGGGGGGTGGGAGGAAAACCCAGGAACAAAGCCCTTGATAGGGCCAGAGGTGAGAAAGGTACTGCCCTGCCTTAATGTAAACCACTCGGTTCTCACCCCAGGTCTGCAGTCTATGTGCAGTGATGCCCTCTGCTTTGCTCTGCCTGAGCAAGGAGCTTAACTGAGAAGAAAAGAGATGAAAATTCAGATTCTTTCTCCAAGGCAAAAATCCCAGAAAGAACTCTCAAATACAGGCCATGCCCACTTGGATTTATAGCATCTATAGTTACTTTTCCGGAGAAGGCAATGGCAACCCACTCCAGTACTCTTGCCTGGAAAATCCCATGGACGAAGGAGCCTGCTAGGCTGCAGTCCATGGGGTCGTGAAGAGTCGGACACAACTGAGTGACTTCACTTTCACTTTTCACTTCCATGCATTGGAGAAGGAAATGGCAACCCACTCCAGTGTTCTTGCCTGGAGAATCCCAGGGACAGCGGAGCCTGGTGTGCCGCCGTCTATGGGTCACACAGAGCGGACACAACTGAAGTGACTTAGTAGCAGCAGCACATAGTTACTTTTTTACCTTTCCCAGACCAAGACACATAATCTGCTTATATAATTTCCCCTTCATAACATTGTAGATAATCAGCATGCAGGAGATTAAGAGGGTGTTTTGACAAAGCTTCCCTTTACAGATGAAGATAAATATCTTGCAGAGATTAAGTAGCAGAAAGTGCCCATGTTTGTATAATTAATCTTCCCAAATCTCAAACCAGTCAATCCTAAAAGAAATCAACCCCGAATATTCATTGGAAGGACTGATGTTGAAGCTTAAGCTCCAATACATGGGCCACCTGATGTGAAGAGCTGACTCATTGGAAAAGACCCTGATGCTGGGAAAGATTGAGGGCAGGAGAAGGGGGCGAGAGAGGATGAGATGGTTGGATGGTATCACTGACTACATGGACATAAGTTTGAGCAAACTCCAGGGGATGGTGAAGGACAGGGAAACCTGGAGTGCTGCCGTCCACGAAGTCACAACGAGTCGGACATGACTTAGCAACTGAACAGAAACAACAAATCTCTAAGTAGCCAGCAATGATCTGAAAGCTACATGCAGTCCACCTCCAAACCAATATCACTTTTAGGCAAAAGTTCTAAAGGAATAGAGTTATGCTCCTACAAAAATATGGAGACCAATTCTCGTGTGTGTGTTTGTGTGTGTGTTTAATTTAAATCAGAAACCAGAGTCATTCAGTAGACAACCTGCTGGCTCAGAAAAGAGGGTAAGGAGCGAAATATTTGCGCCATCTTTTGAAAGAGGGGGTTGTTTCTGCTCCAGTGTTTGGGAGGATGTACACGTTTCTGGTAAACTTTCAGCTAAGTCCTAGATCTGCCACAGTTTTTAGCTATAATGTTATCTGAGTCCAAAGAACCCCACACATGAGAAGCCTCTGTTATTACAGCCAAAGGTTACACACGCTGCTCATGGCTGGATTAGCAGACATTTGCTATGCTCTGTCCACGTATTTACACAGTCCTGAAGGATTATAGACTGGAGCACAATTCTTGGCTATTTTTTAATAGCTAATATTTTCAGGATAAATCTCAGAGTTCCCCTAGGAGAGAAAAAAAAAGTAAGCTTGCAATGTAAAATTTAAAAGAAAAATGTTTGAACATCTAGGAAGGGAAAAGAACCCTAGGATGGCAATAAGAAAGCAGGGGAGTGAATTTCTTGCAGACAGGAAAATTAGGTGATAAGAAGATTACTCATTAACAGAGTGAAAATAAGAGATTTCAAGATATTTGGAAGGCTCTTGCTACTTAGTAGATAGATTACCTGCCAGAAAGTTTTTCAGTGAAATCAGTCATTGGCTATTTTAATTAAAAATATGACTATCAACCAAAGAACCTGTGGCTGTGGGCCATAAATGAAGTACTTAAAGTGCATTACACTGATTAATAAAAGGATTCTGATTAACCTTGCTGACTAGGGAATTTCATATCAAAGAGATAAGTATGATATTCCTCTTGTAGCATTAATGAGCCAAGGCTCATACACCTGAAGGAGAATCAAAACATGCGGTGAGAAAAATCTCTGGAAATAGCTTTATGGATATTCACGTTTCCAGTATGGAGATCACCTACTGAGAATAACTCTGCGTTTTCTTCGAGGTCCGTTTTCACTATAAATGTTGTGTGCTTCGCTCATAATAAAGTATATTATTGACATCTCCCAACTATTCAACTGTTTATTGTATTTGGGAGTTAAGAGTTACTCGTTATTTAACTTTACTTCACATCATTCCCATTTTAAAGTGGTCAGCTGGTAGATGTCATTTCGCTTACTTGTTTTCATTTTAAGATCCACATGTCTGTCATTCCCCAGGAGATAATGCAAATGCCAACCAGAATGTTGCTGATGTTTGCTTTACAAAGTGTTAGACACATATTTTTAGTTGATAAGACATAATTTTATCTGAAGACTTGATTATGAAGTTCAAAATACTTGAAAAAATAGAAAGAGATGTCTCCAAGAATCATCATTGGGCTTCCCTGGTGGCTCAGTGCTAAAGAATTTGCTTGCTAATGCAGGAGACATAGGTTGCATCCCTGGTCTGGGAAGATCCCACATGCTGCAGAACAGCTAAGCCCATGCACCACAGTTACTGAGTCTGCGCTCTAGAGCCCCTGAGCCACAGCCACTGAAGCCCATGTGCCCTAGAGCCCCTGCTCCACAGCAAGAGAAGCCACTGCAATGGGAAGCCTGCACACTGCAACTAGAGAGTAGCCCCTGCTTGCTGCAACTAGAGAAAAGCCTGTGCAGCAATGAAACCTAGCACAGCCATAAATAAATAAATGCAATCTTTTTAAAAAGAATCATTATTAGGGGCTGGGGCTAGGCAGGACCCGCCATCTGGATCTAGAAGCTAGCTTCTAAATCTGTTCTCAGTCTCACAGGTGAGAGAAGCTGCTCAATGAGACAGGGCAGCAGAACTGAATTTCCAGACACTTTGTTCTACTTTCCTCACCAAGTCCATATTTTACATTTGCTTAGGAGGTCAACGTTTGATTACTGGCATACCATTTAGATTGTGGATTTGGAGTTGCAATGTTAAGATTCCAAGTTGATTTCTTCCCCAACAGATTTTTGAGTTGCCTTTACAAAAAATGTAAAGTGACTTTCATACTGGCTTAAACATACCATAATTTAGGTGAAAATGTGGTCACTTTTAAAAGTCTTACGTAAACTGCTATAATATATCCTAAATGAAACAAAAATTATTTGGGATTAATTGTACCACTGTTGATCTTCCACAGGACAATCAAATGTTGAGTATAGAGTCCATTACTAATTACACAACCAAATTTAAAGGAAGCATATTATGTTCTAGATTTTATACCCTGTCATGCCAATTAAGCCAAAAATAACTAAAAGCTGTGGAGAAGGAAATGGTAATCCACTCCAGTATTCTTGCCTGGAGAATCCCATGAACAAGGGAGCCTGGCA
Organism: Giraffa tippelskirchi; assembly: GCF_054371585.1. Classification (NCBI taxonomy): domain Eukaryota; kingdom Metazoa; phylum Chordata; class Mammalia; order Artiodactyla; family Giraffidae; genus Giraffa; species Giraffa tippelskirchi. The sequence continues at coordinate 60,363,597 of NC_137284.1, read as the reverse complement.
GGCTACAGTCCATGGGGTCACAAAGAATTGGACACGACTGAGTGACTGAGCAACTAAAACCTGAAGACTCCCACACTTTAAAAGTAAGCCGGTAACATTCTATTTCTTCACCTGGATGCTGGCTGCAGACGTTTGTTCATTTTGCAAAAATTAATCAAGCTGCACACTTAACGATTTGTGCACTTTTCTGTTGTAAAACTTTTCAAAAGTGCTTTAAAAAATCAAAAACTAATGCATAACAATTCAACAGCATTCAACATCTAAGAAATCTGTTGTGATTTAATAAAGTCTCACAAAGTTTAATCCAGTCACATACCATTCAAGGCCACGCAGAAAAGGGTCTCATTCATTAGAATTATTCAGAAAAGAACTAATTCTAACTAACTAAAGAACAAACGACCAGTGTAGCCTGCTCAGCACTACACTAGTCCTTGGGAATTCCTCTGTGACTTAGAAATTGATATAGCCACTTAGGTCTACTTTGCTTGGCTAACAACTAGGATTCTATGCTTCACTTCCATTCGTGACTAAAAGCAAAGGTTTGATAATTAGGCTGGAAGCCAAGTGGAAATATCTGAAGAAACTGTGAAGAAAATGGGATTAAGATTGAAGAGACAGAGTCTTATACCCATATTCATATTAAACAGAGAGTAAGTGTATTTCTTCCTATAGGTACATGTGGACATGCACACGTGTGCGCAAACAGTGATGATTTCCCGCATAAACTCTGAAGATATGACCACAAACTCTATCATTTCTTGCATTCACTTGGTGTACATAGGAATGGAATGGTTCTGTTTTTTTCCCCCAAAACCAGAGAGTGTAATTTGCTTTCTCTCTAACTGAAAGCCCCATCCCCACAGTCCTATCAAAACACCCATTAGCATGAATGAAAATTTAGCTCTATGAAAACCATCGAGAGTCAGCTCATATTGACAGAAAGATTTTAGAGTGCACTTTTTTTCTCTTTCAAGGATGATGACACCATTTGAAGCAAGAGAAACAGCATCCTTCTCTGTAAACTGCCACTAAAACTCCCTTTCTCACCACCTCAGAACCTTTGCATGATCTACGCAATTTGGCATGCTCAGGAGATGAGGAAAGGCAGTCTTCACAACTCAGGGTCACATAAATTACCTGCTGACTTGGATTTAAGTTATTTTACTCTAGGCTTAAATATAAGTTTTTAAAAATACCTTAAAATGTATTTGGCATTCGGAAAGTCTTTCACTAAACAAATACATAAGATGAAAGTAATCTAATCATACAACATACACTTTTTCTTCTTAACAGAGCTTCTATCAACCACTTTTGAAAACACAGACCCCTTCCTTATTCTCCAGTCAAAATAGCAATGCCAATTTATAATAAAATCCTCAAGTAAAAATTATAAACACTAACTTGCTTCAGCTCTTTCATGCTTCCTTCAGAAATGACAGTGTATTAATGTGGAAATATATACCATTAGTATTCATTTCTGAAAATTGATCATGTGATGATTTATATACAAACGGAAAGTATTTTAAACATAAAAAATGAATTGCTATCTCTCTCTCAATGCTGTACACAAGACCTTATCCTCTATTTTGTTTAAACAGAAGTGATGTTGAACATGGTGTTTGTTTGCAGTCTGCTCACCAGATGGCCTCGCTACTCAAATTCCCCCATTAACTAGCTGATTTGGGAAATCAGAGTCTGCTCACTTCTAATTTATTTCTGAGTTATTAAGCATGGGTTCCAGAAAATCCCTTGATAAAAGAAATTTGGTTCTAATTTTTGTTATCCTTAGTTCTTTGTAAGGTAGGTACTCTGTAATAAGTAAATCTACAATTTTAAGCTATCACTATAGTCACGGGAAAAAAGTTAACTTTTTGGCTTTTCTGGTTTTAGCTTTTCTACCTGAACTGAAAATTCATTAAAATGACAAGGATCATAAAGGTGCATCAAGGTGTAGCCTTACCCATTTATCAACCCTTCAAATAGAGGCAAAAATCCTTTTTCCTTCAAGTGCACACAGAGATGATCTATCTTTAAGGGCCCTGTTAACACAAAGTTAGTAGCCTGTTCCCAAGCCAGTTATAGTGGCTGGATTAGATTTCAGCAATCTATTTAGCCATAATCTAGAGAAGCTTTATGCACTTATAGGAAGAAGAAAAGCTAGAAATAGAAGGAAACTGCCTTACTGAATATCTTTATCTAAGATTTCAAATTCCAGGCACAGGGATATAGAAAGTAAAGAGAAGGAAAGTAAAGAAAACAATACATTCATATATATATATATATATATATATATATCAGCTCATGATTTGGTCTAGTTTAAAGAGAAAGAAACGATTACATTAGAAATATTTTTTAAGCATATATTTAAACAATAAGAGCTACCAGTTTACCTTGGTTGACTAATGGTGCACATTAAAAAAAAAACAACCCATTTTCTATAGATTTTACAATTACACCTGTAATTTTTTACCTTGTTTATAAGATGCCAAAACCATATTCTCATCTTCAACTTCAAAAACTGTGTCCACATCTATCTGTCTTTGGATTAAAATGGCCTTCAATTTTCCGAAGTCATTTGACTTTAGAGCCTCAAGGAAATTTCTCTTAACTAACTTGGCAGCTGCAGATTTCGTGATAGGGGCAGCCGTGCCGTCCATCCTTCCTGTCTCTCTGGAAGCTTTGTTGTGCTTTATCAGGCGAGCAGCACCAAGCAAACAGGCACATGCTAGAGAGCCTACAAACTGTCAGCTAATTTTATCCCAAAGTTATGCTGATCCGTTCTATTTATATAGGGATCATTTCAAACTTCAAAATATCCTTCTTGGCTGTCACTGCCCTCTCAGGTCTTTTAAGTTGGTTCTGTACTAATCCATTGAATAATATGTCATGTCAATATGAAGGAAAATCCTCACAATATCTTTCAGAGACTGAAATGTCATCATTATTTCTTGTACAATCAGAGTAATAGTGTAAGATTTAAAAGCTCTTAATGCTTTTTTCCCTCTTTGTAAAAACATCTGGTGCCCAACTGGAGATTCAATGTCTTGCTCTGATTAACCAATAGTCACAAATGAAAATTTATTACAGTCACTGATACATGTGCTTCTGAAAACCTACAATAATTTTTCAATATGAGCCTGCAAAATCAAGCATGGTCATACACATTTGAAAACAAACAGAAGGTTATCAAGTGCCGTAGACTTTAAAAATTCCAACATCATGCAAGAAAGCTGGGTAGGGTAATGGTGGTAGGGGACTATTTTAGGTAAAAAGAGACTAAGGAGACAAAACCACTAGGTGCAATGAGTGAGTAAACTTTATTTAATCTTATTAGGTTAAACTTTATTTAATTTTAAAAAATCAGTTAGAAAAGATTATCTTGGTATGGTTGTGGGACTATATGGACTAGATGTTACTTGATAATAGAGTTATTATTAACTTTTTAAGGTGTGGTATAAGTATTGTGGTTATGTAGAATATTCTTATTCTTAAGGGGTAAACTGTCATGGTGTCTAAAGATTCTTTTTAAATAATTCAGAAGTATAAAATTAAATGCATATATATGTATACCCACACACATATATACGTGCATAGATACATGAATGAGTGAGTGAATGAGTGTGTAAATAGAGACAGAAAAAGCAAAAATGGCAAAAAATTAAGAGTTGGCAAATCTAATGAGGGATTTAAGAGGACCATGATTTTTTTTTACTATTATATAATAAAATTATATATTTCAGATATTGTTATAGTATTTCAACTTTTCTATGAATTTGAAAATTTTCCAAACATAAAGTAAAAGAGAAAAACACTCAATTTTTAAATGTATGCATCACTACAAATTAGAAAAATTATGATAGTGTTACTCTGAACACAAAAATATTACATTTTATGTATTGCCTGTGGGAGTCAGAACTGGCGTAAACTTTCTGTAGTATAATTAATAACATAAATTTTAAAAAATTAAAAAAGGTAATAGTATTCACTTCTTAGAATTTATGTAAGTATGTAAATATGGATGCAAATCATAACATAATATTTTTACTTATTTCATTGATGTACAACATAAATGTAAGAAAGTAGAAAGTGACAAGTCATAAATGTGTTGAATTTTTCAAAGTGAACACATGCCTGTAACCAACCCTCAGGTTCAACCACAAAATAGTTCAGGTACACTTGAAACCCCCTTTATGTCATCTTCCACTCACCTGATCCCCAACAACAACCATTATCTTGACTTCTAGTACTATAGATTAGCTTGTTTTTTAATGTTTAAAATTTCTGTTAATACTATTAATTTTAAATCTTCAAAGAGATAAAATTTCAAGCTTAACATAGTGTAAAGTATTTGTCCTGAAAAGGCAGATGGATAAATTAATAAAAATGTATATATGGATGATTATATTGTTAATAATAGTAAAAAATATGGAAGCAATATAAATGACCAACAGTAAGAACATTGATAAATTATGGCATATCCATATAATGGAATATTTTTCAGTCATTATGACTAGATAGATATTTATTTTAGAATATCTATAACAATTTATAAAATAATAAATGTATAAATATCTTTTAAAATATCTATATTTATATGATGTACTAATATATATTTGTATATACTTATATTATTTGTATATATTTATATTATGTATAAAATGTGTACTAAATGCACACATGGGAAGAAAAATCTGTATGCATGCATCATTTTCCAAATATCATTGGCTTTTATCTCCTAGTGCTAAAATTACACCTGTTTCTTCTTTATCTCTTTATTTTCTGAAGTCATCTACAATGAGCATAACTTGCATTTGTGATAAAATGTATTTCTGTACTGAACATATTAATAACAATAACTTGGTAATTCAGAATAACCACAGAATTATAGATTCCATAAAGTAGGGAACAAAATCATTCTTCTGCCCTGAGTGCCCAGCATGAATGAATAAATGAATAAAGAGTTATTCACTGATTATTTACAATGTCCTTAGCACTATGCTTGGCTGCGAACAAGAAACTATACCTTTTATGTCCACAGAGGTGACTCAAGTAGAATTACAGTAATTCTTGATTGCTATTTGTTGCTGTTGTTCAGTCGCTCAGTCATGTCCAACTCTTTGTAACCCCATGGGCCGCAGTACGCCAGGGTTCTCTGTCCTTAACTGTCTCCTGGAGCTTGCTCAAACCCATGTGCATTGAGTCTGTGATGCCATCCAATCATCTTGTCTTCTGTCGTCCTCTTCTCCTCCTACCTTCAATCTTTCCCAGCAACAGGGTCTTTTCAAATGAGTCAGTTCTTCACATCAGGTGGTCAAAGTACTGGAGTTTCAGCTTCAGCATCAGTCCTTCCAATGAATATTCAGGACTGATTTCCTTTAGGATTGATTGATTGGATCTCTCTGCTGTCCAAGGGACTCTCAAGAGTCTTTACAACACCACAGCTCAAAAGCATCAAATCTTTGGCACTCAGCTTTCTTTATAGTCCAACTGTCACATCCATACATGACTACTGGAAAAATCATAGGTCTGACTATATGGACCTTTGTTGGCAAAGTAATATCTCTGCTTTTTAATACGCCATCTAGGTTTGTCATAGCTTTTCTTCCAAGGAACAAGCGTCTTTTAACTTAATGCCTGCAGTCACCATCTGCAGCAATTTTAGAACCCAAGAAAATAAAGTCTCTCACTGTTTCCATTGTTTCCCCATCTATTTGCCATGAAATGATGGGACTGGATCATCATTTTTTGAATGTTGAGTTTTAAGCCAGTTTTTTTCACTCTCCTCTTTTAGCTTCATCAAAAGGCTCTTTAGTTCCTCTTTACTTCCTGCCACAGGGGTGGTGTTATCTCTATATCTGAGGTTACTGATATTTCTCCTGGCAATCTTGATTCCAACTTGTGCTTCATCTAGCCCAGCAATTTGGATGATGTACTCTGCATATCAGTTCAATAAGCAGGGTGATAATATACAGCCTTGATGTACTCCTTTTCCAATTTCAACCAGTCTGTTGTTCCATGTCTGGTTCTAACTGTTGTTTCTTGACCTGTATATAGGTTTCTCAATAGGCAGATAAGGTGGTCTGGTATTCCCATCTCTTTAAGAATTTTCCATAGTTTGTTGTGATCCACACAATCAAAGGCTTTCGCATAGTCAATGAAGAAGGTGTTTTTCTGGAATTCTCTTGCTTTTTCTAGATCCAATATATGCTGGCAATTTGATCTCTGGTTCCTCTGCCTTTTCTAAAACCAGCTTGAACATTTGGAAGTTCTCGGTTCACATACTGTTGATGCCTTGGTTGGGGAATTTTGAGCATTACTTTACTAGCGTGTGACATGAGTCAAACTGTGTGGTAGTTTGAGCATTCTTTGGCATTCACCTTCTTTGGGATTGGAATGAAAACTGACCTTTTCCAGTCCTGTGGCCACTGCTGAGTTTTCCAAATTTGATGACATATTGAGTGCAGCACCTTAACAGCATCAACTTTTAGGATTTGAAATAGCTCAACTGGAATTCTATCACCTCCACTAGCTTTGTTTGTAGTGATGCTTCCTAAGGCCTACTTGACTTCACACTCCAGGATGTCTGGCTCTAGTCCAGTGAGCACACAATCGTGGTTATCTGGGTCATTTAAGATCTCTTTTGTGTAGTTCTTCTGTGTATTCTTTCAACCTCTTCTTAATATCTTCTGTTTGTTAGGTCCATACCATTTCTGTCCTTTATTGAGCCCATCTTTGCATGAAATGTTCCCTTGGTATCTCTAATTTTCCTGAAGAGATCTCTAGTCTTTCCCATTCTATTGTTTTCCTCTATTTCTTTGCATTGACCACTGAGGAAGACTTTCTTATCTCTCCTTGCCATTATTTGGAACTCTGTATTCAAATAGGTATATCTTTCCTTTCCTCCTTTGCATTTCACAGCTATTTTTTTTTTTCTCAGCTATTTGTAAGGCCTCCTCAGACAGCCATTTTGCCTTTTTGCATTTCTTTTTCTTGGGGATGGTTTTGATCACTGTCTCCTGCACAATGTTACGAACCTCCATCCATAGTTCTTCAGACACTCTATCAGATCTAATCCCTTGAATCTATTTTTCACTTTCATTGTATAAAGGATTTGATTTAAGTCATACCTGAATGGCCCAGTGGTTTTCTCTACTTTCTTCAATTTATGTCTAAATTTTGCAATAAGGAGGTCATGATCTGAGCCACAGTCAGCTCCTGGTCTTGTTTTTGCTGACTATATAGGGCTTCTCCATCTTTGGCTACAAAGAATATAATCAGTCTGATTTCAGTATTGACCAGCTGGTGATGTCCATGTGTAGAGTCTTCTCTTGTGTTGTTGGAAGAGGGTGTTTGCTATGACCAGTGCCTTCTCTTGGCAAAACTCTATTAGCCTTTGGCCTGCTTCATTTTGTATTCCAAGGCCAAATTTGCCTGTTACTCCAGGTGTTTCTTGACTTCCTACTTTTGCATTCCAGTCCCCAATGATGAAAAGGACATCTTTTCTGGGTGTTAGTTCTAGAAGGTCATATAGGTCTGCATAGAACTGTTCAACTTCAGCTTCTTCAGCATTACTGGTTGGGGCATTGACTTGGATTACTGTGATATTGAATGGCTTGCCTTGGAATCGAACAGAGATCATTCTGTCGTTTTTGAGATTGCACACAAGTACTGCGTTTTGGAGTCTTTTGTTGAGTATGAGGGCTACTCCATTTCTTCTCAGGGATTCTTGCCCACGGAAGTAGATATAATGGTCATCTTATTGATATGATTTATCCCTTTTTGACAAAACTAAGAGAAAAAAAAAGCATGCCCAGTAGACAAAACAGAGACATAGAGTTTTACATATCCTCCAATAAGGAGGATAATTAGTGCTGGATATTCCCTGGTGGCTCAGACAGTAAAGAATCCATCTGCAATGTTGAAGACCTTGGTTTGATCCCTGGGTTGGCAAGATCCCCTGGAGGAGGGCATGGTAACCTACTCCAGTATTCTTGCCTGCAGAATCCCCATGGACAGAGGAGCCTGGCAGGTTACAGTCCATGTGGTCGCAAAGAGTCAGACACGATTGAGCGACTAAACACAGCACAGCACGTATATATGTATGGCTGAGTCCCTTTGCTGTCCATCTGAGACTACCACAGCATTGTTAAGTGGCTATACTCCAGTGTAAAATAAAAAGTTGTTTTAAAAAAGATAATAAAAATTCACACTACCTAAAATTAAGACTAAATTTCACAATCAGAAGAGGCAGAAGATTCTTTCTAATTCATCGTGAAAAATAGAAGCAAAATAATAGGAAATCTTTTCTCTTCTAATATTTAACATCTATATTGACAGCAACCTGTGTAATTCACAGAACCACAAAATTCAATGTTCACTATTTCTAAGATAATTTTTCTAATTCAATTTCATAAACACATGCAGTAATATCTTTTACCTTTTGAGAGACTTCTGTGAAACTAATATGAAAAGAATCATATTTATAAACGTATTAAAGAGCCTTTAGAAGTTTTGCCAAGTGCTTTTCTTCATCCTTTGATATTCCAATGACATTTAAAGTCAATACCTGGAGTTTTCTCTAAAACACCTATCAAATTCTCACGCTTTCAAACTTTTCTTATTCAGTTGTCAACAGAAATAACAGATGGTCTTGTTAATGATTTGGACAGTTTTCCAATGCTTTTACCAACCTCATGAAATCTTAGCTGACATGCAAAATTTGAAGTTTCACTTTGTGACAGACATCAGATAATCCAAGTGAGATCAAGTCTCAACAGTCAAGGATATGTTCTCATATTTGAGTTTGCTTCCTTGTGACCCAAGGGACTAAGATAATGCATGATTATTTAATAAGCTCCATAATTCTTAAGAAAGATTTAAATATAACCTTAAGATTACAAATTTTACTGTTTTTTGCTTTCAAGGATGTAAAAGTAAATTGAGAGGGAGGGAGGCAAGTATCGATGAATATTGAGAAGAAAGTGCTAGAAAATACACAATTAAATCTCTCATCGTGCTTCACAAAGCAATTCATCCATTATTGGAAAGTTAAGGGTTTCCTTGACTGCTTAGTGGTAAAGAACCTGCCTGCTAATGGCAGGAGACATGGGTTCGATCCTTGGTCTGGGAAGATCCCAATGCCATGGAGCAACTAAGCCTAAGCACCACAACTACTGAACCTGTGCTCTAAGCTAGTGAACCACAGCTACTGAAGCCCACACACACTGGAGCCCATTCGCCACAAGAGAAGCCACTGTAACTAGAGAGTAGCCCCTGCTCACCCCTCCACGCTGCAACTAGAGAAAAGTCTGCACAGTAACAAAGACACAGCAAGACCAAAAATAAAGAAACAAATCTTTTTTAAACTTTGCTGGAAAAAAAAAGATAAAGTCAGAGGCTTCTTTGTTATATTGAGTCAAAAACTGCCTATACATAATTTCTTCCCATTAGGTCTAACTATGAACATGCAACCATACATTTGTTCCTGACTCTTTCTAACATTTGAAAATAGCATTTTCTCTCTTTAATCACTTTTTTCTCAAGAAGTATTAACTGTTCCTTATTTGGGATGATTTTCAGAATTCTCTGGCCCTGCCTGTTTTCTTCCAGATCCTCTCTAGTTGATTGATAAATGCCCCTCTTAAATTTTGGTGCCTAACATGGAACGTAAGGTTCCTAGAGGGAGCTGAAAATGAGGGATTCTGATGGATGACACCAGGGACGCTCTGATTTTGTGGAAATTGTACTTGGATTCTTAGAGGGCACATTGCAAGCACTTTGCAATTCCTTCAACAAAGACCTACTCAGAAACTACCATAAGCCACACACTTACTTTGAGTACTGCAGTGAACAAAATAAAATCCACATCCATGTGGACTTAGGCTGATGGATTCAACTAGTAGTGGAAGTCCCCAGATCTTTCCAATCTCCTGTATACTAGAAAATGTCACAAAGCTGTAATTCACTGAATTTCATACAGAAATAGTATGGTTTGTTTACACTCAATTAATTGATCTGGTCCCCCTTATGGGTTTCCAACACACTTAGTGGCAAAGGGAAGGACAACTTAATTTTAGTCCAAACTGATATGCTTGGTCTGATTCAAATATTCTTTTTCTTTAGGTAAATCCTCAGTCTCTTTGGATAAAGTTCTCTATCTTTGAGAATTCTGAATTTCCCTCTAAAATGGTTATTTTTAATATGATTTTCCCTCTGAAAATATGAGATATTATAGGAGCAATACTAATTCAACATACTAATATTTAGCACCCAGTATCAATTAGAAGAGTCTTTGGCCATAAACAACCAGTATGATTAGACCAGTATATCAGGTGAATATCAGTCAGGGGTAGGAATAGAGCTTATATGACCTCATAAGAAGAGAGGGCATCCTCAGATTAACTCATTATCCTCTAGAGAACCCCCATCTCCATCTCCACAGCAGACTGACTGCTCTAAATTGGTCTTGTCTGGGTGTATCAGGTTTCTGGCTCTACCACTGGAGCACATGATCCTGGTCATTTACCTTCAATCTTCGACCTGAGGCAACCCAGCCCTGGGTTTCCCTGGGGGCGCAGAGGGTAAAGTGTCTGCCTGCAATGCAGGAGACCTAGGTTCAATGCCTTGGTCAGGAAGATCCCCTGGAGAAGAAAATGGCAACCCACTCCGGTACTCTTGCCTGGAAAATCCCATGGATGGAGAAGCCTGGTAGGCTACAGTCCATGGGGTCACAAAGAGTCGGACATGATTGAGCGAATTCACTTTTACTTTCACTTTCAACCCAGCCCTGGGGCCTATGGGCTCTATAGTAGGGTTAATGGCAACTCCAAGAGGACTTACACCAAGGGGCATCTTCCAGATTCTGCTGCCAGCACCCCCTATTCGAGGGGCGAGACACCGCTGACCCACACCTCCACAGGAGACCCTCCAACACTAGCAGGTAAGTCTGGTTCTTCTGTGAGGTCACTGCTTCTTTCCTCTGGGTCTTGGTGCATGCAAGATTTTATTTGTGCTCTCCAAGAGTGGAGTCTCTGTTCCCACCAGTCCTGTAATTAAATCCCACTGGCTTTCAAGGTCAGATTCCCTGGGGATTCCCTGTCCCTTTGCCAGATCCCTAGGCCGGGAAGCCTGACATGAGGTTTAGAACTGTCACAACGGTGGGAGAACTTCTTTGGTATTATTATTATCCAGTTTGTGGGTCACGCACCCAGCGGGTATGGGGATTTGATTTTATTGTGATTGCACCCCTCCTATCAAGATTGAGTCTTGTTGCAGCTTTTTATTTGTCATTGTATATGAGGTATCTTTTTTTGTGGGTTCCAGCTTCCTCCTGTCTATGTTTGAGATTTTGAGATTTTGGAAGACATGACCACACATCCTTCTACTCTGCCATTTTCCATTTGCCTCCAATCTTGACATCGTCAAACACCACAGCCTCTGGCCATGTTAGTCCAATGTATGCTCTGAAACTTTGTGTCCTCTCTCCAAGCACATTGCCACCCTCTCGCACTTCATACAGAGACCATGAAGAACCTGCAGCTTTCTATAGCCACCTTCTTGCCATCTTTTTGGGGCCAGAATGGACATGGACCTAAGTCTGTGAGAGCTGGGGCTCTCCAAGGGGTCTATGTTCTCCCTGATGCTGGGCCACCGATCTCAGTGTCCTCAGACCTCTTCAGACAGATCTCCTTTCCAAGCCTCCTCCCCTCTGCATGGCTCCACTAACATTCAACCCTGAAAGAAGTATGTGAATAGGGATGAGAAGGTGGCATCTAACCCCCTAGTCCACTTATACCTCTTCTCCAAATGCCTCAAGACTTCCAGCATTCCTGACTAAAAGGGTCCAGTTTGGGACTTCTTACTTCCTCTTTATCTCCCTAAGTCAGCAAGCTTGTTGACTCCCCTCCTTAAGTGGAAGAGTTGTCATCTTTGCCTCGTGGAAGAAATTTTGGATCCTGAACCCTTTGAATATGGTTCTTGATAGACTAAAGAAGGAGATACAGTGATTTAGGGGGGTAAAAAAAATCTTCATTTTCTTAAAGCCTGATTTTCATAAGCATTGCTTTTCTAAAAGTTGGGATTGAGATTTAAACCTGATCAAAAGTCAATATGTCCTAGGGTATTCTCACACTTTCTTTCCTTGGGTTGACAGACATTAAGACTTGGCCCTGGAGGGTACAAAGTACACCACTTAAGAATGAAAATTAAAAGCACTGATTTAATATTTGGAAACAAATATGTAACTCTGACCTAAAGAAAGGACTTCACTTTTTCCCACAGAAACTATTTCAGTCCCATCTTGTAGCTATAAAAATAAATAAATGTAAACTCTGCAGAATATTGAGAAAACAAAGCAAATTTTCATGAAGAAGTGTACAAAATTGAGAAAGTCATCTGGATTATTGTGCTAAAAAAATCAATTATTGACCAATTTATCTGAGCAGCAGAGGATAAAACTAAGCAATTACTATCTGCACTCACAAAACAAATAGCAGCTTAATTAAAATGCCCATCAAGGTCATTCTAATATACAGGAAATAATGTGACCAATGCTAATTAAATACATTTGTGAAATTTCCACATTATCCAGACCACTGCTTCAAACCACCATCTTTCTAGGCCTCAGGAGGCCAAATTACATAGACACCATATTTCACCCTGTCTATTCAGGCCTGTCGGAAATTCCTTTATCCTCAGCTCTTAAAAATAAAGACTATCCATCCCATAAGAAGAGTTTATCATTAGTGTTTCACAACATGCTCAGGACAGTGTCCTCTGTTCTTGGAGCAAAATGAAGAACTTTCTAACAAGGTGATGACATTGTGGCAAGTGACTTGGAAGACGCTCTTGTACTCTCTGGGGACCGAGGGTGAGGCAGCAGACACAGAGTCCGGCTGCTTGTTTTCTAAATGTCTGTGTACAACACAGCCTGACCACTTCCTGGAGTACCTTCTCTGAAACACAAATAGCTCCTTGGTCCCTGAAGGCATTAAAACATGAATTTGATGCTACTAAATCAGCGCAAAGCAACCATAGAGAGGAAATCAGAAGCTGAGACTTCTAAAATACACCTACAGAAGCCAAAATTTCTGTGAAAATAGAGCCCCTTGGGTCTCCCTGACTTTTCTAGGCAGATACATTAGGATGTCCTTGCCATCAGCTCACAAAAACTGTTGATAAGGTGGTTTGACATGCTTTTCTTCTTAGCTGCTGTCCTTAATACTACCATTTAGTATCTTACTGATTATGTATCATCTTGTTTTGTTTGCACCATTTTCTCTGGTGGCTCAGATGTTAAAGACTCCACCTGCAATGCAGGAAACCCAGGCTCAATCCCTGGATCAGGAAGATCCCCTGGAGAAGGGAATGGCTACCCACTCCAGTATTTTTGTCTGGGGAATCCCATGGACAGAGGAGCCTGATAGGCTATATGGCCCATGGGGTTAAAAAAGTGTTTTGTTTGCTATTGTGTCATATATGTTAGTGTTAATGTTTTGTATAAAGATTCTTTTGGCTACAGGTAACACCAGCAACTGGAACTGACAGATAATAAAAAAGATGGACTGGTTTACAGAATGGACAATTCTAGTTGTAGCACAGGTTTCAGGAGAGCTCTGATCCAGGGATTCATAAACTCAACAGGGCACTTTCTGGTACTGTTGGTAGTGTAATTATAATTAGCATTATTATTTCTTATTTAAAGATTAGGAAAACTAAGAATTCAAGGACTGTGAGTGAATTATACAAGGCCAAATGACAAGTAAGTGACAGATCCAAGATTCAAACCTATATTTTGAGACTCCAAACCAATGTTGCTGTTGGAGCAAAGGCTTTTTATACTGTTTTATTTAGGCTAATAAAAGGCATTGTATCATGATCATCAAGTAACCAATTGGGAGAAAACCTTCTTAATTTATCCCTTCATTCAAATAAGTATTTATTAGGAACTTACTATGGGCCAGACTGGAGAAGGGAATGGCACCCCACTCCAGTATTCTTGCCTGAGAATTCCATGGACAGAGGAGCCTGGCAGGCTACAGTCCATGGGGTCGCATTGAGTCACATACGACTGAGCAACTAACACACACACACACACACACACACACACACACACAGAGGCAAGGAACTATATTAGTCGTCTTTTGCTGCTAACAAATAGTCCAAAAATGCATTACCTTAAAGCAATAATAATCACATATTATCTCTCATGGTTTCTGTGGGTCAGGAATTCAGACAAGACACTACAGGGAAGGGAAAGGTTGTCTCTGCTACATGATATTTGAGGCCTCTGCTGAAAGACTCAAAGGCTAAATGTTAAAAGATTCCCTTTTAAAATGGTTTGGTCACTTGGCTAACGAGTTGGTGCTGGTAACTTGGTTTCCGGGCTGCTTGAACATCCTCATGATGTGGCAGCTGGCTTTCCCCAGAATGAAAAATCCATTAGAAAAAGCTGGAAGCTGCAATGCCTTTCATTACTTGACTTAGGAACTCATATACCACTACTTTCACCATATTCTCTTGGCCATAGTGAGCTTCCCTGATTCAGTGTGAAATGAGGGTAAAAGAAGGCACAGAGTACTTACATGGTGGGCTAGTGGTTAGAATTCCAGCTATCACTGAGGTGGCCCAGGTTCAATCCCTGGTCAGGGAAGATCTCACAAGCTGCATGGTGTACCAAAAAAATGTTAAAAGAAAGAAAAAGAAAGCCATGAATATCAGAAAAAGAGAGTCATTGTGGTTCACCTTAGCTACTGCTGGTGCTCTTCTTGAGCACTGTAAATACATGAAGAAAATCCCTACCTTTATGGAGCTTCTATACTAGTGAAGGGATCATGGAGACATCAGAGAATTTGAAAAACAGGCAGACGAAAACACAGTTTGTCAATTGGTAATACATGCCACGTGATTGTGTGCTTACTCAGTCACGTCTGACTCTTTGCACCCCCATGGACTGCAGCCTGCTAGGCTCCTCTGTCCATGGGATTTCCCAGACAAGAAACTGGAGTGGGTTGCCACTTCCTTCTCCAGAGAATCTTTCTGACCCAGGGATCGAACCTGCATTTCTCACATTGGCAGGCAGATTCTTTACCACTGAGTCACCTGGGAAGCCCATAATAGAAATTAATAGACTAGGTAAAGTCTATGATCCCAAGCAGCCCTGTTAAGTCACCCGCATACAGACCAGAAAAAAGTCATGTTCCTCAGAACAAGTGAAAAAAAAAGCATCCTCCACTTCCACGCTAGTCCTGAGAAGGTGTTAGGGCCCTGGAAAGCACTGCGGTTTCAAATACACAATCAGAGAAGCCCTTGCTTCCCCTGAGCAAAAACTTGAAGGAACTGTGGGAGCAAAGCATGTTGATATCTAGGGTAAGAGCCTTCTAGGTCACGGGAGCAGGAGATGCTAATGCCCCAAGATAAGGAGAAGGAGGTGACCCAAAAAGGCCTTCCTCATTCAGATACCTCTGTCGTTGTTCAGTCGCTAAGTCTTGTCCGACTCTTTGTGACCCCATGGAGTACAGCCAGGCTTCCTTGTCCTTCACTACCTCCCAGATTTTGCTCAGATTCCTCTACCTATTTTCAGATTTTTTTTTCAAATTTTCTATATATTTTACTTTTTACTATAGAGGGAATAATTAACCAGTCTATGAATCTATGTCTGTAGCTTCTCCTCCTGACTTTTCACTTTGGAAAGTGGGTTTGGATGAGTGTTAGCATGCTATCAAAGTACAGACAAGTGAAACCCAAGTATAGGTCATTCAACTCATGATATATATTCTACTCTAAATGTTTGTTTTTAAACTGGTTTGAAGTCATAAAATATTTCCCTATTGGAATAAAGTATAATAGTAGGGAGATCTCATTCCTCAAAAGCCCAAATGTAACTGAACTAAAGAACTATTAATAGAACCTCAATGAAACTTAACGGTGGAACTGATGGTTATCTATTTATTTCATTTCTTATACTTCTTGAACGCAAGTTCAATTCTCTCTAAGTTAAGCCTAGAATAGCATTTTTGTATTTCTGAGTGTCTAGCCTGATAGTAAGTTCTCAAAAATGGCTTATCATTGATGATATTGTAGTTTTATATTTTCCGTAAGTAAGCAGAAAAGTACACATTTTATTTGTGGATATTCAATACTGAAGGTAGCGCTAGTGGTAAAGAATCTGCCTGCCAGTGTAAGAGACACAGGAGACACATGTTCAATCCTTGGGTTGGGAAGATCCCCTAGAGAAAGAAATGGCAACCCACTCCAGGATTCTTGCCTGGAGAATCCCATGGACAGAGGAGCCTGGCAGGCTACCATCCATGGGGTCACAAAGAATCGGACACGGCTGAGCAACTAAGCAAACAAGCATTCAATACTGAAGTGGGGCAAACACAAAAGCTTCTCAAACCAGACTGGGGTTTCAAGTCCCTATTCTCCAAGGCCCCTGCAATCAGCCCTGATGTTGGAACACGGCAGTGGGTTCACAACAGAGAACTAGCAAATTAGTGCCAGTACAGCTCTACTTTTATAATGATGCAGATCAAGTCTGTGTACTAAGCATATTATTTCATAAGGACAATTCCCATGGTGGTAATACTCAAAGCAAACATATGAACGTGCTCTGTACATTGGAAAGCATTCCAGAAGCATCACAGGATTACTGTTGCTGCTGCTGTTCATGTCAGTGTGAGCTAACAGAACATCACAACTCTCCTGAGAAAGAAAACTCTCCTGAGTAACTCCTGGTGTGTTCCTGCAAAAGAGCACTGGATTGGGGTACCTAGTTGTGTTCCTAGCTCTGGTGATCATTAGCTGTGCATTTTAGATAATTCAAAATGCCTCTCAATGACTCGGTTTCCTCTAAATCAAAATGAGATCTACTAGACCCACTCCTCAGCCTTTAGTTTTTCTTTTTCTTTTTTTCTCTCGCATTGAATATGGTGTCTTCTGGATATTGGCAAAGCTTGACAGTGTTTCACAAGGGCAGAAGTCCCTGCCACATTTTATGAATGGGGTGCCCATTGCCCTTGCCCACAGAGGGTCAGCTTCCATCTTCAACCAGTTGGGAGCTCAAGAAGAACTCATAAAATCCTTTCAGTTCTAAAGTTCTGCACATCTATACTCTTGGTGGAATTACAAACTGGAAGCATGTGTTTAGCATAAAACTTGTTTTTAAAAATCCCATAAATGGCTGAAATGACTTCTCTGTAAACAATAGGGACCCAAATCCTTCTCAAGCACATCCTCTCTTAGGACTCTAATTGTGGCTGGGCATCCCTCTGACTAACCTATACAGTGTATTAAAAAGTGGAGACACTACTTAGCCAACAAAAGTCCGTATACTCAAAGCTATGGTTTTTCCAGTAGTCATGTATGGATGTGAGAGTTGGACTATAAAGAAGGCTGAGTGCCGAAGAATTGATGCTTTTGAACTGTGGTGTTGGAGAAGACTCTTGAGAGTCCCTTGGACTGCAAGGTGATCCATCAGTCAATCCTAGAGGAAATCAGTCCTGAATATTCATTGGAAGGACTGATGCTGAAGCTCCAATACTTTGGCCACCTGATGTAAAGAACTGACTCATTGGAAAAGACCCTGATGCTGGGAAAGGTTGAGGACAGGAGGAGAAGGGGACTACAGAGGATGAGATGGTTGGATGGCATAACCGACTCGATGGACATGAGTTTGAGCAAGCTCCGGGAGTTAGTGATGGACAGGGAAGCCTGGAGTGTTGCCATCCACGGGGTCACAAAGAGTCGGACACCACTGAGCGACTGAACTGAACTGATTCGTCTCTTCGGAATGCTGAGGCCATTCTTTAGCCACTACTGCACACTCGGAATTGACGCTAGTGAACAAACCAGCTGTCTTTCATGTGAGAGTGTTTAGACTGAATTTGTAGTGTATCACTCGGAGCTCTTCTAGAGCTTCTTGGTTGCTGGCATCACGTTACATTGTTCTCTTCTGTTTGCTCTCTTAATGGGCGGTGGATGACAGAATGGCCGTATTGACGTAAGCAATAATCAAGCTCTGTCCCACCTGAATTTTGACAGACTATACATTTAATGTCATCGTTGACTGTGAAATGAAAGGTTTCTTGAGACGAAACATCCCTGAGACACAGGGTGGCGATAACTCTGTGCTCCAGGTCTCCTAGCAACTGGCCTGCATTTACAAGCCCTTCCAACATGGTTCAAATGCCAACCCCAGCTTGTATTGCCATCCTTTTTCCTGTTACACACTTCATAAAATCAACTCGAGGGAACTGTTTGCCACAATTTTGTTTCATCAGAATATTAACCTCATGATTGTACTCCAAGTAGCATTTGTATCCTCTTTTTACTTCTGACAAATTTATAAAGCAGGAGGCATAATTATGGAAGAAATTGCCCTTCCCTTTCAGGTGTTAATGACTGTTCTAAGCTGTCTTTTCTAACACTCTGGAATGTCCTTTAAGACCTACAGCTCTCAGAAAGCCAGTAAGCTGTTTACCAATTGCAAAGATTCTTCAACTTTACTTTATGTTTGTGGGGATACTAAGCTGTGAATGCCCACAAAATGCATGAAAGCTGTTTGTGCCGGAGTGCTACTGAGCATAACACATAATCTCTGGCTTCCAACAGAGAAAATTATGCATGATGAGCCATGCAAACAAAGCTTCAGTTACAGGATAACCATAGGAAAATAATCTACCTAAAGAGAAAAGGCACTCATGATTTTTAAAAAACTTATTTACTTGTCAAGTTGAATCACAGAATTTTGAACTAGAAAATGGTTTTGACCTAAGTGTATCAAACTTACTTATTAAAAAAAAAAAAAGTACTGAGACCAGAGAGCTTGTATGACTTGCCCAAGATTCCATAGTTAATCAGTGGCAAAGTGGAGCCTCAGACTTAGTGTCAAGCTTCATCCTTTAAACTATATGATACTCCCTCCCTACAGATCTCATTATATACCTCCTTTCCCCAAAGAGTCTTTGTAGTGTGAAGGAAAAAAAAGGCAGCCACTTTAGTGCACACGAGAAAGTTATCCTATTCTCTTTAAGATGGACACATTTATGAAAACTTTACAAACTTGTAAAACAAGCAGTGTTCAATTATTATTTTATATATGTATTATTCTGTTGTGGTCACTATGTACTCTGGGGATTCAAAAGCTGACACAGAGTTTATCCTTTGGCAAATATTTTAAGAATGCTCTTTGAGAAAGGAATCCACAAATACAGCTTCAAAGAGCAAAGCACATGTAAAAGCTGCAAGCATTTTTCTGGAAAGAAAATTAAAGCCATGCTGCTAGTCATCTTTTATGAGCTGTCTTTAACAAACCAGGCCGCATGATGGCAGTGTTTCTCGGTAAACGATCTTGGAAAAACAACTGCAGTATCCCAGGGGGGAAAAAAAAATCTGAGCCAATGCAGATAAAATGTGATCTAGATTAAATCACAACTACAGATTAAAAATTGAGGGGGGGTAGTTATCCACTTAAACCATATCTTTTATGATCACGTTTTCCTATAATGAATGTCTCTGTTCAGAATTTGCCATGGGTCCAGGACGTTATAGAGTGAATTTCAAAATGTGAGTAGCTAACACATAAATATAAATATCTAGGCAGGAGGAGAAGGGGATGACAGAGGACGAGATGGGTTGGATGGCATCAGCGACTCGATGAACATGAGTTTGAGCAAGCTCCAGGAGCTGGTGATGGACAGGGAAGCCTGGTGTGCTGCAGTCTATGGGTCACAAAGAGTCAGACTGACTGAGCGACTGAACTGAACTGAAACGTTGTTTGGAAGGGAAGGGCAGTTGTCCGTTTACTGTTTGTTTTCATTGCAGTGGTATTAAGAAGAGCACTTAGAATAATAAACTAAATGTGCTTTATACCTTGTGTCATTAGATTCTTTGTAAATCATTATTGTCTTACAAGTCTGTCTTAGGGTGTGGGAAAGCAAAGCAAGCTTGCTTCTCATGCTCACAATTTTCCTCTTAGGCAGAAAATATTCCATATAAGACGAGAGCGAGATTTCCCGAGTCTCTTCTAAAAAGGCGTGAAGCCACAGATGGAGGTTAAAGCAGCAGCTACTGTCAGTCAAGGCCCCAGGCAAGACTGTGAAATCAAAGATTTGTTCCCGTTTCCCAGCCCCGGTCCTTTCTCATGCCTCTTAGGCTGTCCCTTGATAGCGCCAGGGGGTAAAAGAGCAAGGCTTGTTCTCTAGATCTTGATCCTTCTAGGTGGGTTTTGTATTTTAAACACAGGCTGTGAAGTTTCTATAAATCTTATAAGAACAAATGTCAGCCACCTACAAAGGAATATTTTGGACAGGCATGCAATGTACACCTAACTCATTCAGCTAACAGACTTAGTCAGAAACTGTCAGATGACTTTCCAGGCTTGCCTGGCAGTTCTGCCACCACATACCACAATTCAACAGCTATTCTCAGAGTTATTATTTATATGTCTGACACTCTGTGGGCGTGGCCACAAGATGAGTAGGAGGACAATGATGACAATGAATGCATAGTAACTAGTAAAGAGCTAGGGTCTCTGTGCTTAGTCACTCAGTTGTGTCTGACTCTTTGGGGCCCCATGGACTGTAGCCTGCCAAGTTCCTCTTTTCTATGGGGATTCTCCAGCCAAGAAAACTGGAGTGGGTTGCCATGCCCTCCTCCTGGGGATCTTCCCAACCCAGGGATCAAATCCAGGTCTCCCACATTGCCGGCAGATTCTTTACCATCTGAGCCACCAGGGAAGCCACGAGTAGGAGGATGCAGCCCCCAATCTCAAGAACTTATAACTGAATCAGAGAAATGAGAAATACAGACTACACAACAGGTCAGAATAGATTATACTGTGAGAGCATTAGAGAAGGAAGAGTTCTACCTTCTGGCTGAAGGCTCAAGAAAGATCTCATAGAGGATATTTGACATAGAATTCTGATAGAAACCAAAACACCTCAGGTGTTTGATTATACTGTGGCACCACCTAGAATGCACTCTTCCCAAAATCTCCACTCACCAGAGATTACTATTATGTCAGTCTTCCCAGACCTAAGGTATGTCAACCATCCCTCACAGCAGGGAGTAAGGGCATGGGGAGAGAATGGCCAATCCAATTTAACTAAAATAAAAAGAATGGAGAGGTAGAAGATAACCTGGAAACCTGATTTGGGTCTATAACTATAGGAGGCCTTGAACGCAAATGGTTCATGTTAAACCCCGTCAGTAATGGGAATCACTGAAGAATGCCAATACTCTGGATTATAATTTTATATCCGAATTCTATATCCAGCTTGTCATAGGGAAGGACTGTATAAGAGAAGATAGTCATTCATTATAATGATCTATTCTATCGGCAATTTGAATTATGATAAGGTTTCTCAAATTTTAAGGAACTTCAGAATCATCTGAAAAGCCTGTTACACTGCAGACTACTGGGACCCAACTCTCAAAGTTCTCATTAAGTTTGAGTGAGACTTGAGAATTTGTTCAACGCTAATGCTGCTGGTCTGGGGACCACATTAAAAGAACAATTAATTTATGGGCTCTCTAGAGTACCTGCCAGTTTAGAGAAAGGTACTTCATTCTAAGGATCATACCACAAATACCTCCAAGATCATACCACAAATACCTTCTAAGTCCTTCCCTGATTATGGTTTCTATATTTCAATGATCAGGAACATCAGGTAATTTTTTTTTTATCCTGTTCTGGGTTTAAAAACATTTTGCTGTTGAAAACATGGTGTGTGTATGATGTAAAAACGAGTTTTTAAAATCTGTTTAATCTCCATCACAGACCTCATTGATTTGAAATTGTATGTTAAGCGATCATAACCAGCTATAGGGGGCTAGAATTACATAGACCATTGAAAGATGATATACAAAAGCAAAGACCCAAGAGAAGAAATTTAAATGATAATGAATGAGATGACTGATTATCCCATTTGAAAAATTTTATTTCTTCAAACATACAAGATATTATTAAGTGTTAGAGTCTATGTATAGCCTACTTCTATATTTTGGTCAAAAAATAGAGACAAATACAAATGGCCAAAATGTCTGTGTGTATGCGTGTACTGCTGGGGTAGTCAATCAAATGAATAGCCAAGAAAAGTTAATGGGCTTAAAGTTTAGGACTTGTATGCTCTTGGGAGCTGACATGAGATCAGGAGACTGTATCAACCTGACCATGTGATGTGCAGTCAAGATCCTGTCAGTTCTGGGTGCGCATCTGCTTTTAGCAAACACCACACATAAAAATCCAGCCTTACAGAAAAGGTCAGGATTCACTGAATGTTAAAGCTGGAAGAAGCCTTTGAGATAATAGATGGCTTTATTTTATAGTTGCTGTAGGTGGAGTCTAAACAGGAAATGTGCCCAGCCCCACCCAGTTTCTTCTTTCCATCCCCCATCCCATCGAACTTGATCGCAAACACCCTTCCCTTTCCTGAGTCCCCACAGCATTCACAGGCGAAGACCACAGTGCAGCATTTGCTTACACCAGCCCTGGCGTCTCTCACTTACTGTTCCCCATCTGTTGGCTCTGTCTCTCCAACAATGATTGCAAATGCCTCAAAAACAGGAGCCGCTTCTTCATCCCGCTCCTGAATTCCCTAGGGATACATTAAGGGGCTGATTATTCCATTTATTAAAAAAAGAAAGAAAGAAACCTCCAAATTACAAAAGGATTCACAGTAGGATCTGTATTCTATAGGCTCTTTCAGGTTGCAAGTGCAGTGGAGACCCATCGTGCTTCCCTCATTAATGGGGGTTTATTGTGAGGACAAACAGGATGCAGACTCAGCAGCTGCACACACAGCCCGCCCCACCGGGAGCTCCTCACTGCCTGTTATTGTCTTGGATGAACTGGTAGCTCCTACAGGCCCTAGCAGCTGCTCTCCTGACTGCCCACCCTCTCTGCACCTCGGGTCCTTCACCTTTAACATGGAGATCATCATAATACCTACCTCATTGGCTTGTTGTGAGGATTAACTAGGTTGATATGTATACAGCTCTTACAAGGGTATCTGGGGCATAGTAAATGCTAGACGACATTGCCCATCATTATGAATTCACCACCAACCCCCTCCACTAACCCCCTCCCTACCGTGCCCACCATCTCTCTTTGAATATGAGGGTTCTGGCTCCTCTGAACGATACAGGCACGAAATTCCCTTTTTGTCTGCTCTGACAAGTTGACTTTTTTTCCCCTCATGGTTTCTGCTCCCTGGTATCATTACTGCCCTGGTGGGGAGAATCAGCTGGCTACCCTTCACTTAAGAAAAGGCCTCGAGAGCCACTGATTCCATGGAAACTCACCACTGGTGAGCAGTCATTTATTCTAGTGCCAGACTGCTGGAGGATCATGGAGAGAGGAAACGGAGGACTTATCAGATTGTCTTCCCTGTACTTGAGGCAGTCAGATTTTTCTCTGTAAGTTTTGGCAAATCTTGACTTAACTATAGCATCGCTAAATTCTGCAAACACTGTGAGGTGGGAAATTAGAAATTTCTATGAGGACCTGAGCTGGAATTTTTATACTTGGACCTGTTTGACTCTGCAGGAGCACTGCTTGGAGCCAGCTGCAAATCTAGCTGAGGTTAACAGTGTTTTATCATTCTGCAAAGAGGCTCTCTTGTAGTGGGCCCTGCTGTTGAATTTGGAGCCTCTCCTGAGTCTTTTTGCTCGAGGCTATGCACGTGGACCTTGGCAGAACATCCTTAAAGCCCCTATTAGTGTGAGCTGACTGCTTTCCCCTGTGAAGATGAGTATTACACTGCAGTAAAATGAAAATCCATTAACAGGCCACTGCAGATTTATGATGCTGAAGTTCCAGGGAAATCTTGTCTCTCTGGGTAAATCAGAGCTACAAGCTTCTCCAGATGGCTCAGGACTGCACACAGGAATGGCTACATAATTTGCAAGTGCAAAGTGAAAATATGGGATCTCTTGTTTAAAAATTAGTAAAGCTTTCAAGATGGCAACAATAGAGGATTAACCCAAGTGTTGGATCTTTCAGAGCCCAGGGCCCTGGGCAACCCAAGTCACATGCCCATGAAGGTAGATTGGATTCTGGGTGTCACTGAAGAATGACACTTTCCATTGTTGCTGAAACACATCATATGGCCTATGGGGAGAGAATATGAGTGCAGATATCAACCTTGCTTTCCCAGCTCCTGCAGCCATGGGACAACCATCCCATTGTATGAGGGTAGCATCAAAATGGCAGGCGTTGCGGTTCTCCCACCTAGTTTTACTACTGATACCATGGCCCACCCCCACAACCACACACCAACACACCCCCCTCTGCTGTGAGTCTGAGGACACTTGCACTCCCACGTTGGTCCTTGTGGTTTCTGCTTTGTATTCAGTAAGAGATCAAATAGCACAATGCTTAAAAGTACACACTCAGTGCTAGTTGTGTAACTCTGGGCAAGTTATTTAATCTTTCTATGCCTTGGTTTCTTCACATATACAAATGTGAATAACAGTGGTAGCTATCAAAGCAAGCACAATATGTTAGCACACATGAAATATGTAGAATTGTCCTGGACACACAGTAAACGCTCTATGAGTATTAGCTGTTATTAACCTGCCACCTTTGTCCCAATTGCGGTTGTTCGGTTGTTACCATCACTGTCCTCTGTACTCCTGAAGTTCATGTTGAAGCAGTCCTCTACTGAGACAAGAGAGCACTTGGGCCAGGACTTCAAATTCATCACAGGCCAAAAATTTAGACATTTGTTTATATTTCCAAATGAGGTTAGATACATCCATTCATAGAGATACACTAATAGCATTGAAGGGCCTCTGTTCCTCTTGCAAAATTAATGGCTAACTGTAAATATTTCAAGTTCAGTACAACCCTACTTCGGCATTTCTTCACTTTTTAAGTATACTGGAGCCTGTAGAATAGAGGGGCCCTCCTTAGCAGTGTCCAAGGTCCTTGACACAGCCACTCCTCACCTTCCTCCTCTTTCCATTAGTTAGAAAGACACGAACTGGAATACACATTGTTTTGCAAATGAGGAAGCCCACAGGAAAAAGATGGGAAAATAACAGGGGCTCTGGGGCAGCAACCCTGGGGATGAAAACTGACTCAGACTCCAGCCCTGTGTTCTGTGAGGCCAGCCACTAACGTTGAAGGGAGCACCTGTTTTTCTGTAGAATGGATTAAATGTACTTTCTCCCTAAGTCACAGGGCTGCTAGTGTTTGGGCAGGATAGATACCTTAAAATACACAGTAAACGTTGAACGTCAAAGTCCCTCAGTCGTGTCTGACTCTTTGTGACCCCATGGTCTATACAGTCCATGGAATTCTCCAGGCCAGAATACTGGAGTGGGTAGCCTTTCTCTTCTCCAGGGGATCTTCCCAACCCAGGGATCGAACCCAGGTCTCCTGCATTGCAGGCAAATTCTTTACCAGCTGAGTCACAAGAGAAGCCCAGAATACACAGTAAGAATCGAGCCAGAGGGCAAAGGGAAAAAGGAGACATTTCAAAGAGGTCATCAATAGCTGAGACACTCTGTTATCAAGGATGGCTGGAAATGGAAATATGGCATCAACTAGGAGGTGAATGTAATGCTCTGCAAGAAAAAAAAGTAAAAGATTGGGCTTACTTTGTAAACAGGATACTGCACTATGAGTTACTATGTGTATTTCTTTCTTTTATTTGGTGACAGATTAGAAAGGAATTTTAAATAAAACATAAGTATGGGTGTGGGGAGAGAAGAAAACCCCACTTTTAGTTTCAAATGAGTTAATGGATGGGGAAGTGCTTTGAGACGGCCTATCACATACGGCGAAAATTATCAGTCTTTCTTGTTACGGTCAATCACTGCAGTGGCAAGGTCTGTCCACACAGCAAACAGGAAATGAGAAAGTAGCTTTGGCTGCAGCCTCTACAAGGCTTTACTGGCCTCCTGGAGGTGCGGGGGTAGACAGAATCTTGAGCAAATCTGTGTACTCTCTGCTTAATAGACAAAGAGCAAATTTTACTGCATAAGGTTTATATGTAGCCCTTGCCACATGTGTTTGTTCATTTTTTTTTTAAGTGTAATGGAAAAAAAGTATTTTATTTGCTCAGATCTATGCATTTTAAGAGTTTTAAAAAAAGCAAAAAGAGCTTTTACTGCAACATAAAGATCAAAGAGAGTTGATTTCCTCCCATAGCTATTTCTTCAGGTGTTTTTTTACTCTGCAATGTTATTTTCTTCTTCTTTTCAAAATGGTGCCCAGGATGAAAAAGCAATCTGTATTTAGATGTTTGCATTATATATCCTTTGCTATTCAAGAAACTGTGTATGCCCATATATTTAATGATCAGATTACACTTATAACAAAACTAGAACAAAGCTTCAGAAATTGTATACCTGTAATTTGGGGGGAATGTGTTCAACATTTTTTTAAAAATTTAAAAAATAAAAACTTTTTCCTAGAAGCTCTGTGCACTGTATTAGGATGGGCTACTCTGATTCAGAATCTGTTGCCATGGTGACAGACCTGGGTGCCTTGTGGGCTCTGTAAGAGAGGCTAGTGTGGTAATTATATAAGCTGAAGTGCTGCTGAATAACCCCAGGAAGGCAGGACTGCCACGGTGCAATTTCTAGGAAACCACTATTTTAAAATTCATACATCATAATGCCTTCTTCTTTTATATGGGGATCTACCATTTTGTATTTTTTGTATATAAATCTGATAAGACTGATAGACTACAAAATATAATTTACTAAATTCTGAACATCAGAAATATGCCAAATTAACTGTATTATATACTAGCGAATTTATTCACAACAATTTTATTGTTTCTGACACTGAACCAGTAATTAAACGACTTACTGTTTATCATAATGTGCTACCTGTGACTTAGTCCTTTTCTTTAATATGTAATATATAATAATTATAAAAGAGTAAGCAGGTAATTGATTAGAACAATAAGTCAATGCTATTTTTAACCTAAATAGACAAGCTAAATTAGTTAAGTGTAAAATGTAATCAACATATATAATTTCAATGAAAACCATATTTAAGAAGAAGAATACATACAAATCTTCTCAATCTTTTTTCACATTTTACATTTCCCATTGTCACATGTGGCCATTCTTCTAAAAGACAGATCATTACCTGACACATAGGAAATTGGTTTTTGATGATGACGTAAATTATTCCTTCATTCAACAAGAAGTTACTTAATAAGAAAAATAGATACTTCACCTTAAACAGGTCTTTTCACCTCTTTGGGTCTTCAGTTTCCTCATCTGTAAGATAAAATTTGTACTGAGGGCCTTTCCAGATAAAAAAAAGTTTGTTTTGATTCTGTATATCAATTGTCTACATATCAGTTGTCTAGTACTTTTATTTTGAAGTAAGAAAAGTACTATTTGTTCAGTACTAACCATGTCCTGACACTGTTCGACGTTTTATATATACTACCTGTGACACCGTAAGGTAGGTAACGTGAGTGCATGTTCAGTGGCTCAGTGGTATCTCACTCTTTGGGACCCCATGGACTGTAGCCCGCCAGGCTCCTCTGTCCATGGAATTTTCCAGGCAAGAATACTGGAGTGGGTTGTCATTTCCTACTCCAGGGGCTCTTCCTGACCCAGGGATGGAACCCGCGTCTCCTGTGTCTCCTGCACTGGCAGGCAGATTCTTCACTACTGCATCACTTGGGAAGCCCAGGTACTGTATTCCCGCTCAACAAATGAAGAAATAGAGTATACAATTTTAATCTGTCCAACTTAAATTTTATGTACTTTGTATTACACCACACATTAGTGAAGAATCTTCAGCTATCTGTATGAATTGATGATTTTTTGTGATGATAAAAAAATGAAAAGTATGACTGTATGACATGTCAGAACTCTGAAAGCATTGATTTTTTTTAATTATTAAAGAACTATGAAATCAATGTGACAGAAGACTAAGTTGAACTGTCATGAAATACAGAATTTCAGATTCTTCTGAAGGTTAATGGGATATAGAAACTGGACACTACTTAGTGCAAGAACAATGCCAAAAAAAAATGGGATTTAGACATTCTCTGACTGCTTATGAGTACCCATTTATGTCTAGTCATTCTGAGGTGATTAATCATGGATCTAGGTCTGATCAATTGAATTTTATAAAAATTAAATGCTGGTAAAAATAACCATTGTAATGAGCACTTAAAATGATAGATATGACTTAGTACAGGCTTTTTTTCATTAACCTGAGTGTTTTTTCTACTACTCCTCAGAAAGCACTTTCTCCCTATACTTGAAGATATGGCTGATAATGAAACAGCCATTCAGGTGTCCACATCCATTAGCAAAATCATTGTGTATTCCGCACGTTCCCTCCGTTATGTACATGGTCTTCTGTTCAGTAGTTTTACATACTTTTTACTGAATCAACACTGGCCCTTTCCTGTTCTAGCCAAAGAAGAGCCCCACCCCCTCCCCCAAATGCTTTATAACCCAATGAATGCCACTCTGGCTCTTTATCTTGGAGACTTTTTTGCCTCAAAACTCAATGTTATAGCCCATCTTGTTTTTTGTTGTGTGAAAGGGTAGTCTGATGACAGATTTCATTTCCCAGAATTTATTACCTATTGTGTATATTGCGGTTCAGTCACAATGACTCCATCTGCATTTAGGTTGAATGGGGGGCCCCACCCTGACCCAATTTAATAAAAAAATAATGAGGCCACTCAAAGCTCATAGATGTGTCAGCACTATGAAAAGGGTCTATAATCAATGCAAATGTGATGTTTTCCTGCTTTGTGGAGCACAGAGGTTTGACACCCATCTCTTTTGCTGGATCAAATCAGCCTCCCTCTTTGCTTTGAGAATCTAATGAAAGATATGGACTCTCTTCCCCCCTCAAAAAAAAAAAAATGCATGTGGCTGGATAATTTATTGAAATGTTAATTGATGGGTTGTTTCATGCTCTATTTTTTCCACCCTCCTGTTTCAAGAATGTGGTCAAGCCTCTAGAGATGTGAATTGTGCCCCTGAGGTTGCACAGAGCACAACCTGCCAGCCCATTCATGGGAGGCCTCCCGGAAAGTTCGGGAAGCTTTGTGTTGTCCAAGGATGGGGCTGGGAGAGGACCAGTATTGACCAAGCTCAAATTTCCTGCCACCCAGGGCAAAACGGGGACTTGAGGTCACGTTTATCTTGATTTAAAATTTACTGCATAATGTTATGTTTTGGGACATTTGTATACAGATATAGGTTTCCATCCACTCTATAATGCTATGTACCCACACATAATTTTACACAGTATTTCTGAGTATTTGTGACCCCCATTCCCCAATTCATCCTATACTACTATCAAAGAATTTTAACATTTATTAAGAGGTTACTATTGACTTTTAACAAAGAATAATTCATGTATTTTTCATGAAGAGGAGTAAGAGATAAGAGTTTAAATAATTTTCTCAAGGTCACACAAGCCATACTGATGGACGCAGGATTTGAATCCAGACACACACAGGGTAGCAGTAAGCTATGAAATGTGAAAGTGTCGGTCGCTCAGTTGTGTCCAACGCTGTGACCCCATGGACTATGAACCACCAGGCTCCTCTGTCCATGGAATTCTCCAGTTAAGAATACTAGAGTGGGTAGCCGTTCCCTTCTCCAGGGTATCTTCCCTACTCAGGGATTGAACCCAGGTCTCTTGCATTGTAGGCAGGTTCTTTACTATCTAAGCCACCAGAGAAGCCCAGCAGTATACTGCTGCACAAAAGCTATTGCTCTAGGATGCTATCCTTCAGACTGAACTTCATTTCTTTTATCTTCCTTAATTTCCTAAAAACACCCTTTAGTAATCCATGCCCCTGAACCTGGTCATAACATAACCAATCTCCATACAGAGATCAGGCACAATTTATACACTGACAGGTTAAAAGAGGCCCCTACTGTATATCATTTCTTATTTGACCCAGGTCCACACCACGCCAACCTCACATTTTAGAAGAACTCTGTGGCCTTGACTGGCTATTTCACCTCTCCAAATTTCAGATTTCTTATCAATAAAACAGAGATGATATCTATGACATGAGACAGTCATGTGAATTATATCAAAAGCAGGGCATATTAATTACTTCGCATAGGGCCTAGTATATAAGAGTTCAATAAATGGAAGCTCGCTGTTATAATTAAATGCACATTGTAATTGTGAAGACTCAGTTGATACTTTTTTAAAAGCAGACAAGGCTGTGGATCAAGGAGGTCTTCTGTGACTCCTTCAGGCTTGTAATTCTTCCTTTGTATTTCCACAGTATTTTGAATATATTTCATTGTTGCCTTTTGGATTCCATAAAATTTATGTTTTCACATATCTGTTTTCCATAACTAGACAGATAGCATCATACTGATCTTTGACATCTCAGTATCTAGCACAGGATTAAGCATTTAGGCCAGGGAGTCCAGGAGGCACTATTCATATTGCATTCATTATAAATGATGCCCTCCCAGACCCCAGTTGTGCCTTGCTGTGACCTGGGTATGTCTATTATAATAATGATTCTGTATGTAGGAATACTAGGTATGAAATAACATTTGAAATGAATAGAAAATGATGAAGTACTATCATTTCAAACATTTTACCACCCAGCACTTTCCCCTAGCTTTGCTCAGATATAATTGATACATACATATTCCTCTTTTTTATGATTCTTCTCAGATGCTGTTTAATGTTTTTACTGTGATAGAAAACATATAATACAGTGACATTTTAAAGGTACAACACATGACCTAAAGATTCTGTTAGATATTCTTTATAAGGTTTTAAGTTAGAATTTAATATTGGGAAAAATAACTTATCGTTGACAACAAACGTAGAGCTTTTTACCTTTCCCTAGTTCGTATAAAAGGAGATAATTTTAAGTCAAGGTTGGTAACGCAAAATGTCTTCAAAGCTGGTGCACAGAACTCCTGTACCAGTCATTTAAATGAGTTCTCAAAGAGTTGAAAAGAATCCTGATTTCATTCAATTTACTATTGATGTGTGTCATGGAAAGAAAGGTTGACTATTAACAAAATAGTCAGACTTGAGGTAAGGTTTCAAAGAAAGAAAATGAAAAGCATTTAAAATTTAAAATGTAAATCAAGCTCTTAGCTTTAGAATAGAATATAATTCAGGCCAGACTAATTTCAAATTTATGATAATTTCATTAGCTGCATTGAAGCTTTCCTTGATCCAGTCTGTAAAACAGTAGTTTGCTAATTAATAATTACAAAATATGGGAGATATTTAAGGCATTGTTTTCAAGCATTATTTGCATTTGTTGTTTTCAAGCACCATTTGTTCACAAGCTGCTAATTATAATTTTAATTCATTTATTAATCTAGATCCAATACAATCTCTGGTAATGTTTTACTATTCATTACTAATGGTATTATAATTACTTAAAAATTATATAAATGTGTTTATATTACAATAATATAATTCAGAATTTTTTAAGGTAATTAAACTTCATTTTCTGGTATCAGTTATGTGTTAGCTTTCAATTTGCTAAAAAAGATTTAACAGGCAACCTCTAAATTCATACTCTCAACTGTATAGTGAAGGATTGAACTGCTATGAAGAAGTAAATAAATAAAACATTTTTATGAGTGTGTTGAAACCTGTCAAAGTTTTTTATTTTTAACTAAGCTACAAAATTTTTATTCATCTGTCTTCAACTCACATTGATCATACAGAACAATTTTCTATAAGTTCTTTAATTCAATAGGGCACCTTTCCACTTTAATTGAAATCCTTACATGCCCACAACTGTCATAACTCACTTTTGTTTCTCAAATTGTTCATGTTATTTTCTGTGGTAAAATGGTAAGTAATAGTAATTATTATAATGGATGACTAAGTTGAAGACAAATATCAATGCAAATATCAATTTCAAAATGGTACTATTTTTTTCTACCTCAGTAGTTACACAGAACTCACTGATCCTCCAGTCTTCCTCTTAAACCTCTGACAAATCTTTTTAGAAGTCCCCCTGAGACCTTCCTCTCTCTTTTCTCTGGATTTCCCTTGGGATTCTCACCTAAGTTCTTTCTCTCCTCCCAATTTATTCACCTTTCATCTCAACTGTTGCCATGGAGTCAGTCATAACAATGATTCCTCAATAAATAGTTGTCTGATTTCTTAAAAGCAGCTTAATCCAATTGTTCAGTTTGTCTTTGTGGTATTTCTCTCTCTCTCTCTCTCTATATATATATATTTATATAATAGAAAAAAACATCCTGGTTTTAAACACACAAATGCTTTATTAATTGATGCATATGTCTTTGCTCAAATTAGTATTTCTTTGCATGTAATTTTATCATTCTCAATAAGCACGATTTGTTAAGAGAGTTTTAAATAATTTAAATTTCATATTTTATAAGCCCTTTACATAAAATATTCCTATTTGGTGGCTCAGACAGTAAGAATCTGCCAGTAGTGTGGGAGACCTGGCTTCGATCCCTGGGTCGGGAAGATCCCCTGGAGAAGGGAATAGCTACACACTTCAGTATTCTTGCCTGAGGAATTCCATGGACAGAGGATCCTGGAGGGCTGGAGGGGTCGCAAAGAGTCAAACATGACTGAGTGACTTTTACTTACATAAAATAAATTCATAGAAACAAATGTTCTTTATACTCTGGTCCTAGATGACAGACTGATTCCATGTGGAAGCTCTCCCTTCCACAGTGATTAACTAGAAATAACAGAAAAGATGTGTGATGTTAAATCCATTACCACAGAGGAAAACATGAATGGCAACTTTGAGGGAAACCTAGAAAGATTTTTAAAATGGAATTAAATAGGAGGGGAAAAAATGGTGCTGCTCTGGAGACTGCTGGTTCCAGACAAAATGGTGTAAACACATTCTATTTTATTTCTTCCACTAATCACAGCAACAAAAACAACAAATCCTGGGTCCAAAAAAAAAAGACACTTAAAGAAGACTCTGAAGGGAGGAGAAAATAAAGTGGAATGGCTAGGGACCTTGGAACTTGAGGAACAACCTGGCAGTAAATACACTGAGGTTTTTCTTGCCTCATAAATACCTCAGCCTGAATGAGAACCCAGAAACATAAACAGTCACAGACTGAAAATAACCCCAAGAAAAGTCTGCTTTCTCTAGCCAGAGGACCAGGAAAAGGTGATCAACAAGACAGAAACTCTTTAATCATACCTGCTTGTTCTTGGGGGTGAACATTAGGAAAAGGACCACTCCTCTCCCCTACCGCAATGGGCACTGCAGTGGCAGACCAAGGGGGCAGAGCTGTTTTCTACCCTTCTCACTGTGGTAACAAGGAGATGACCCTCACCACACGAGTCAGATGGGCTTCACTGGTGGCTCAGATGATAAAGAATCTGCCTGCAATTCAGAAGACCAAAGTTCAATCCCTGGGTCAGGAAGATACCTGGGAGAAGGAAATGGCAACCCATTCCAGTATTCTTGCCTGGAGAATTCCATGGGCAGAGGAGCCTGGTGGGCTATAGGCCATGGGGTTCCAAAAGAGCTGGACATAACTGAGGAACAAACACTTCCACTTTCACATGAGTCAGAGGGTGAAAACTTGTCTTGCAAACTGTGTTATGCAACAAAGAGGTGGTACTCCACCATCTACCCAGACAGTTCAGAGAGACTGTGGGATGCACTACAGTCTTCCGGGTAACAGAAGCAGAGTAGATAAGAATAGCATGGCAGGGTCTTGATAAACTAAACTGATATTTGAACTACCGAAAACAAAGAGAGTAACAGTATACACATTCTGAACCTAAAGAGGCTGCTAAAAAAAGACGACTTAACAGAAATCAGAGTCTCATAACACAAAACTCAAAATGCCAAGGGTACAGTACAAAACTGTCATGCCAAGAACCAGGAAAGTATAAACCAAGTGAGAAAAGATAATCAATAGATGACTACATCTATATAACACAGATTTTGGAGTTGTCTGAACAGGATTTGCAAAATGCTGTCTAAAATGCTTTAACAAGCAATTGTGAACACTTTTGAAACATATTTGTTAAAAATAGAAAATGCTGCAAGGAAATAGAAAATGTAAAGAAAAATTAATTAGAAATTCTAGAACTGAAAAATACAATAACCTAAATAAAAACCTCACTGGAGAGACTCAATGACAGAATGGAGATACAAGGTAAGAATCTACGAACTTTAAGATATGTTAACAGAAATTATCTAATAAAAAATACACAGAATTTTTTTTAATAAATTGAGTCTTATGGACCTATAAGATAATAACAAATGGTCTTTGATTCATATTATTAAAGTCCCAGAAGGAAAGAAAAAAATAATGCAATATTGAAAATAATTTGAAGAAATAATGGCTAAAAAAAATCACAAATTTGATGAAAGATATAAACCTACAGATTTAAGAAGCTGAGCAAACCACAAACAGAATAAACCCTCCAAAATCCATATCTAAATACATCACAGTCAAAATTGTGAAAAGACAAGAGAAAAACTTTGAAAACAGGAAAAAATCAACATATAACCCACAGAGGAACAATGATTCAAACAACAGCTGATTACTCATTAAAAATAATGAAGGTCAGAAGAAGTGATAGAAAAGTTTTCAATTCTGAAAGAAAAGAACTGTCAACCCAGAATTATATATCCAGTAAAAATATACTTCAGGAATAAGAAGAATTTGAAGATTAAAAACAATTAAGAGAAATTATCACCAGCAGAATGAAAGAATAGCTAAAGGAAATTCTTCACACTGAAAAAATATGATAACAGAAGGAAACTAAGAATATCAGAAACGAAGAAAGAATAACTTGAAGGGCAAAATATATAAGCAAGTCCAATAGATAATGTTTCCATGCAATTAAAAAAATCATGTTTAACAGTTGTAACAGTGTCTAATATGGTTCTCAGTGTATGTAGAAGTAATATTTTAAGACAATTATATCATAAAGAAGGAGAAGGTATGTGCATGCTTGGTCATGTCCAACTCTTCATGACCATATGGATTGTAGCTTGCCGGGCTCCTCTGTCCATGAGATTCTCCAGGCAAGGATTCTGGAGTGGGTTGCCATGTCCTCCTTGGGGGGATCTTTCCAACCCAGGGATTGAACCTGCCTCTTCTGTGGCTCCTGCATTGCAGGTAGATTCTTTATCACTGAGCCACTGGGGAAGTCCCAAAGAGGGAGAATACAGTGACCTAAATGATGGTAATGCATCCACATCACACTTGAAGTGGTAAAATACTGATAATAATTGACTAGAGCAAGCTACATATACTTATTGTAATCCTGAGCACAGACATGTAAAATAAACTAAATGAAGAGACAGACTCACGAGATAATATGATCAACAAATCAAAATGGGATACAAAACTAAATGAAATGCTGAAGAATGCAGAGAAAGACAGGAAAGAATAGAAGAATGAAGAATGGAATAAACAAAGCACATATTAAGATAGCAGACATGAATTCTGAAATGTTAACAATTACTATAAATACAAATGGCCAGAAACATGTCAAAAAGGGAGATACAAAGTACATGAAGCAAAACCTTACAGAAATGAAAGGAGAAATAGAGAAATCCACAATTACAGTTGGGGACTTCAATACCCCTTTGGAAGTAGCTAGTAGAAATAGTAGAAAAAGATGTTAGGAAGGATTTAAAAGAATTAAACAATATTATCAGCAAAGAAATCTAATCCATATTTATAAGAACATTTCACGAACAGTAGCAGAACAAACATTCTTTTTAAGTGTGCTTGGGACATTGCCAAAAGACTATTTCTTAGATCATAAAATGAACCTTGTTCTTGATCACTCAGCCATGTCTGACTCTTTTGCGACCCTGTGGACTGTAGCCTGTCAGACTCCTCTGTCCTTAGGATTTTTTAGGCAAGAAAACTGGAGTGGGTGTTCTTGAGAAGATCCTCCAGAGGATCTTCCCAACCCAGGAATCAAACTCATGTCTTCTGTGTCTCCTGCACTGCAGGCAGATTCTTTACCCACTGAGACACTGGGGAAGCCCTAAAATGAATCTTGACAAATTATAAAAGAATTATTGAGATCAAATAAAATATGTTCTCTGATCATAATGAAATCAAACTAGGAATCAATAATGAAAAGAAAAGGAAAAAAAAATCACCAAACACTTAGAAATCAAACAATCTACTTCTAAATAATCCATATATCAAATAACCAGTCTTAAGGAAAAACTTTTTAAATTAACTGAATTAAAATGAAAATACAACATATCAGAAATGTAGAAAACCACAATGAAATATTACTACATATGTACCAGAACAGCTAAAATAAATAATACTAATGACAACACCAAATTCTGGTGAGGATCTGGAGAAACTGGATGTTTTCATAAATTTCTGGTAGAAATGTAAAATAGTATAGCTACTCCAAGAAGCAGTTTGGAAGTTTCTTAATAAACAAAACATGAAACTATTGTATGACCCAGCAATTGCTTTCTTAGGCATTTATCTTAGAGAAATGAAAATATATGCTCACACAAAGAACTATATAGATGATTTTTAATAGAAGCTTTTTCTGTTATGGTCAAAATGGGAATCAATCCAGATGCTTTTCAACAGATGAGTGGCTTAACAAACTTTTACATTGTTATAGTTACACTGATCATAGAAAACTACTCAGCAATTAATTTAAAATGAACTCCTGATATGTGGGCTTCCCAGGTGGCACTAGTGGTAAAGAAACTGCCTGCCAATGCTGGAGACATGGGTTCGATCCCTGAGTCAGGAAGATCCCTTGGAGACGAGCATGGCAACCCACTTAAGTATTCTTGCCTGGAGAATCCCAGGGACAGAGGTGCCTGGTGGGCTACAGTCCATGAGGTAGCAAAGAGTCGGACAAGACTGAAGTGACTTAGCAGCAGCAGCATTGATACATACAACAACTTGGAACTTGAATGAATTTCCAGGGAATTATGCTAAAAAAAGCCAATTCCCCAAAATTGCATACCACATGATTTCACTTATACAACATTTTTGAAGTTGCAAAATTTGGGGAAAAAAAGACAGACTAGAGGTTGTAAGCCAATAGAGAAAGGAAGGATGAGAAGGAGGTATGGATATAAAAGGGCAACCAAGGGGCCCTGGTGGTGGTGGTAATGGAGCTGTTCAGTGTCTTGACTGTGGTAGCGGATAAGTGAACCAAAAAAGGTGATAAAATTGTATAGAACTTAATACACACACACATACAAATAAGTACAAACCAAATTTGGGAAATTTGAAAAAACAATGGGATTCATCAATGTCAATATCTTAGTTGTGATATTATATTATAATTTTTCAAAATATTACCATTGAGGGAAGCTGGGATAAGTGTATGAAGGATCTCTCTATTATCTCTTACTACTGCATGTGAATCTACAATTATCTCAATAAAAGTTTCAGTTAAAAGTATCTGTGGCATGTAGCTAAAGCAGTGATATAGGGAAATTTATGGGAATTAAATGCTTGCCCTTTAGCTCGTACTGCTAGTAATTTTTGCTCAGGAAGTCCTGATTATGCAGAAAGATTAAAATAACTATTGATTCTGGACTAATATCACAGATTTAAATGTAAAATGTAATATTATAAAGCTTTTAGAAGAAAATATGAAGAAGATATTTGTGACCTAGAATTGGGTAAAGAGTTCTTAGATG
Organism: Giraffa tippelskirchi; assembly: GCF_054371585.1. Classification (NCBI taxonomy): domain Eukaryota; kingdom Metazoa; phylum Chordata; class Mammalia; order Artiodactyla; family Giraffidae; genus Giraffa; species Giraffa tippelskirchi. The sequence goes on along the minus strand of NC_137284.1, from coordinate 60,325,975 downwards.
TGACTCTAAAGGCATGATTTATAAAAGAAATAATCACTGAATTGGAGGACATCAAAATTTGAAATCCTTACTCTGCAAAATACCCTATTAAGATAAAAAGACAAAACAAAGACTGGGAGAAAACATTTGCATATTCAACAAGACATTCATATCCAGAATGAATTCTTTAGTGGCTCAGGGGTAAAGAATTCACCTGTTGATTAAGGAGACTTGAGTTCTATCCACGGGCCTGGATAAAGGAAGGAAATGGCAACTCACTCCAGTATTCTTGGCTGGGAAATCCCTCTGGGGGGGTCACAAGGAGTCTGACACGACTTAGTGACTAAACAACAACAATCTAGAACATGTAAAGAGCATTTCAACTTTGACAGTAAAACAAACAATTCAATTAAAAATGAGTAAAAGATTTGAACAGACACTTTACCAAATAATGTATACAAATAGAAACTACATACAATTCAGTTCAGTTCAGTTTAGTTCAGTCGCTCAGTCATGTCTGACTCTTTGTGACCCCATGGACTGAAGCACGCCAGGCCTCCTGTCCATCACCAACTCCCAGAGTTTACTCAAACTCACGTCCATTGAGTTGGTGATGCCATCCAACCATCTCATCCTCTGTTATCCCCTTCTCCTCCCACCTTCAATCTTTCCCAGCATCAGGGTCTTTTCCAATGAGTCAGTTCTTTGCATCATGTGGCCAAAGTACTGGAGTTTCAGCTTCAGCATCAGTCCTTCCAATGAATACTCAGGACTGATTTCCTTTAGGATGGACTGGTTGGATCTCCTTGCTGTCCAAGGGACTCACAATTAAAAGTGTTCAATACTGTAATATGGTAGGCAGAATAATGGCCTCCAAAAGGTGGCCACCTCCTAATCTCTGGAACCTGTGAACATATGATCTTACTTGGCAGAAGGAACTCTGCAGATGTGATTAAAGTTAAGAACCTTGAGATAAGGGGATTATCCTGGGTTATCCAGGTAGGCCCAGTCTTATATGAGTACTTAAAGGTAAGAATCTTTTCCGGGTACGGTTAGAGATACATAACAACGGAAGAAGTGTCAAAGGAATGTGATGTTGTTGGCTTTGAAGACAGATGAAGGGCCTGGAGCCTCTGGTAGCCTCTAGAAGCTGGAAAAGTCAAAGAAATAAATCTTCTGAAGAGGAAGGAAGGCATGTTTATACCATTTTAGCCTCATGAGACCTGTTTCAGACCTCTGACCTATGGAACTATGAAACAACTTGTGCTATTTTAAGCCGCTAAAGTGGTGGAAATTTGTTACAGCAGCAATAGAAAGCTAGTACAGTCATTGTGCTGTGCTAAGTCACTTCAGTCGTCTCTGAGTCTTTGTGACACTGTAGCCCACCAGGCTCCTCTGTTTATGGGATTCTCCAGGCAAGAATACTTGAGTGGGTTGCCATGCCTTCCTCCAGGGGATCTTCTCTGCCCAGGGATCAAACCCATGTCTCTTACGTCTCCTGGCAGGCAGGTTCTTTACAACTAACACCACCTAGGAAGCCCATACAGAAATGCAAAAGAAAACCTTTAGAAGACACCACTTCAGTTCAGTTCAGTCACTCAGTCGTGTCTGACTCTTTGCGACCCCATGAATTGCAGCACGCCAGGCCTCTCTGTCCATCACCAACTCCCGGAGTTTACCCAAACCCTGTCCATTGAGTCGGTGATGCCATCCAACCATCTCATCCTCTGTCGTCCCCTTCTCCTCCTGCCCCCAATCCTACCCAGCATTAGGGTCTTTTCCAATGAGTCAACCCTTCGCATGAGGTGGCCAAAGTATTGGAGTTTCAGCTTCAACATCAGACCTTCCAATGAACACCCAGGATTGATCTCCTGTAGGATGGACTAGTTGGATCTCCTTGCAGTCCAAGGGACTCTCAAGAGTCTTCTCCAACACCACAGTTCAAAAGCATCAATTCTGCGGCGCTCAGCTTTCTTCACCGTCCAACTCTCACATCCATACATGACCACTGGAAAAACCATAGCCTTGACTAGACGGACTTTTGTTGGCAAAGTAATGTCTCTGCTTTTAAATATGCTATCTAGGTTGGCCATAACCTTCCTTCCAAGGAGTAAGCGTCTTTTAATTTCATGGCTGCAGTCACCATCAGCAGTGATTCTGGAGCCCAAAAAAGTAAAGTCTGACACTGTCTCCACTGTTTCCCCATCTATTTCCCATGAAGTGATGGGACCAGATGCCATGATCTTAGTTTTCTGAATGTTGAGCTTTAAGCCAACTTTTTCACTCTCCTCTTTCACTTTCATCAAGAGGCTCTTTAGTTCTTCTTCACTTTCTGCCATAAGAGTGGTGTCATCCACATATCTGAGGTTATTGATATTTCTCCCGGCAATCTTGATTCCAGCTTGTGTTTCTTCCAGCCCAGCATTTCTCATGCTGTACTCTGCATATAAGTTAAATAAGCGGGGTGACAATATACAGCCTTGACATACTCCTTTTCCTATTTGGAAGCAGTCTGTTGTTCCATGTCCAGTCCTAACTGTTGCTTCCTGACCTGCATACAGGTTTCTCAAGAGACAGGTCAGATGGTCTGGTATTCCCATCTCTTTCAGAATTTTCCACAGTTTATTGTGATCCACCACTACATGCCCATTAAAACAGCTAAAATAAAAATTACTGACATTAGCAAACACTAGAGAGGATGTGGAAAAACTGAATCTCTCATAAATTGCTAGTGGGAATGTAAAACAAGACAGCTACCCTGAGAAGCAGTTTGGGATTTTCCTAAAAACCTAAACATGCACCTATCATATGAGCCATCAATTATACTCCTGGACATTTATCCTAGAGAAATGAAAACTAATGTTTACACAAAAACCTGTGAAATAATGCCTATAGAAGCTTTACTTGCAATAACTCAGAATAGAAAACAACTCAAATATCCTTCAACAGAGGAATAAACAAAAGATGGTATATCCACACTATGAAATAACTACCATCATGGACATTTCAATTTTCACTGGTTGAGACAGACAACAAAAGAATAAGCAAAGGAAAATAGCAGAGTGCAAAACATGTTTTGGACAAAAAGCAAAGTAAGAAAGGTGTGTGGGGAGAGAGAAAGAATGTGTATGTGAGGATATTACTGCTGCTTTGGATAAAGTAGTCAGGGATTATCTCTCTGATGAGGAGATTTAAATAATCGGTGGAAGCAAGTTTTACAACATTCAGAGAGAAAACAAGGCAAGTAGCAGGAGGAACAGTTGTATGTGTGTGGAGGGTTTGAAATGTTGACAACAGCAGGGAAACCAAAATGTCTGGAGCAGAATGGGCCAGGGGGAAAAGTTCAGAGAATCCACAGGAGCCTGGTCATCTAGGACATTCTAGGCCATCTTAAGGACTTGTGATTTTATTCCAAGCTTAACTGATACAGCATGTTCCAAGAGTATTTTAACCAGCAATTCCTTAAAAAGCATCAGCCAGCAATTATGCAAACTAAAGGCTTCATCTTTGAAATGAATCAGTCAACAGATGAATAGAATAGCAGATGGGAAACACAAAAGAGCAAATTAGTGAGCTGGAGGTAAAACCCAAATATCTTTTCCAGAATAGAGAACACACACACAATAAAAAGATGTAAAGTAAGAAGAGAAAGACAGAACCTCAAGCAATCCATCAAGAAGATCCAAATTTTATCCAACAGAAATTTTGGAAGATACTGTTAGAACAGTCCTTTTAGAAAAAATGGAAAAGAGACAATGTTCAAAGCAATATAAATATATACCATTGAAAAGCTTCAATTTATGAGAAACAGAGCAAATTCTGCACCGAATAAAGACATGTGAAACTGAAAGTCACTCAGTAGTATCCAACTCTTTGCGACTGCATAGACTATACAGTCCATGGAATTCTCCAGGCCAGAATACTGGAGTGGGTAGCCTTTCCCTTCTCCAGAGGATCTTCCCAACCCAGGGATCGAACTCAGGTCTCCCACATTGCAGGTAAATTTTTTACCAGCTGAGCCACAAGGGAAGCCCTAATGGACATAAATATTTATCAAACATCCATGAATCATTACAAAATACGACCATATACTACATAATGAAGAAGACAGTTATTTTATAAGATTATTAGAATCTCTAAATGTAAACAAGGCAAACCTTGCCCAAGAATAAAATTAGAGGTCAATTTCACTTAAGAACATAAGAGGTAGAGTCCTAAATAAATAATAGCAAATCAAATCTGGTGGTGTATTTAAAAAAAAAAAAAGGCCAAGTAGAATTTACTATTTTTTTAAAAACTGTGTATGTAATTTATTAACACATTAAACGTTGAAGAAATATGGTTATATCATATGGTGTAAGTAAAACTTTAGGTAGATTTCAACATACATTTAAACTTTAATTTTTATTTTTTCATCTCTAAGAGATTTATTAAAGAAAGGCTCCCTAGAGACATCAAGTGAATGGGAGAAGGACAGGGAAAGGGAAGAAGCTGAGAAAGGATGTGATTTCATGTGAAGTCCCAGCCTAATTCCAAGGGGAGCTCTGGAGTATAAATTATTCCTTAGACCATGTCATTCATTGAAGCCAGGGAAGAGGGCTTTTTGACTTCTGAACCCATTACTGGCCTTAGGCTGAGGGAATGTCAGGACAGGTTGAGAGGTAGGTTAACCATGGGGGACACAAAACTCCCAAGTACTGCTGGCTCTCCATATGGATTGAACTGGCTCCAAGGTCAGAGACGCCTGCCTTTGATTGCAGAGCACTGGAGACTAGGCATTCAGAACTGGAAAAGTATGCAACAGATCTCTTAATAGCATTGGAAAGAAGGAGGAGCAATGAAGAATTGATGCTTTTGAACTGTGGTGTTGAAGAAGACTCTTGAGAGTCCCTTGAACTTCAAGGAGATCAAACCAGTCCACCCTAAAGGAAATCAGTTATGAATATTCATTGGAAGGACTGATGCTGAAACTGAAACTCCACTACTTTGGCCACCTGATGTGAAGAGCCAATTCATTAGAAAAGACCTTGATGCTGGGAAAGATTGAGGGCAGGAGGAGAAGAGGACGACAGAGGACGAGACGGTTGGATGGCATCACCGACTCAAAGGACATGAATTTGAGCAAGCTCCGGGAGATGGTGAAGGACAGGGAAGCCTGGTGTGCTGCTGTCTATAGGGTCGCAAAGAGTTGGACATGACTGAGTCAACAACAACAGTGCCTAACCTCCCATAACTGCTTTTCTCACCACCAAGTACCAAGAAAGAGGGTTTTCATGAGGTTCTGCTGAGAGAGAAAATGACTAATACCTTCTGAAAGTCCTAAGATTAACTTTTCATCATCCAGAGATATATCTCCTTCCTCTAGTGATAAGAAATAGTGTCCCTGGAAAGCCTTTGTAAGTCTGAGCAGCCATCCTGGTTAAAGATGACTTGGGGCATTTGAAAGTTGTGGAAGGCATATTTCTGACTCTCTTGCTCTTCAGTTCAGTGATTTTCTGAGACAGAAACTCATAGACTGAAGTAGAGAGTACAGTGGACCCAGGGTAGATCCAGAAGCTAGATATGAGTGGTCAAACATTCATATAGTCTACACAGGGATTTAAGAAGTCTACCATTCTCTTCCTGGTCTCTGGTTGTCCTTTCACAAAAGGGTCAAGCCAGAGGTTCTCAGTGGTCCAGGAATCATTTTGTTCAGTATTTAGTTCAATGGCATCTTCATTTATTCCTTATCTGATGCTATTTCTTTCTTTATTTGGAGCCTAGTTACTGACCTATATCACTTTCTTCTCTTTGAAGAATTTCTTTTAACATCTCTTACATAGAAGATTGACTGGCAAAAAAATTTCCTCAATTTTTATTTTTTTGAGAAAGTCTTTATTTCTATTTCACTATTAAAGGATGATTTCACAGGCTACAGAATTTTGGATTGGTGGTTTTTCTCTGAATGCTTTAAATATTTCACTTCACTCTCTTCCTTTTTGCATGGTTTCTGAGAAAGTGGATGTAATTCTTATCTTTACTTCCCTGTAGATAAGGTGTTTTTCCCCTCTGGCTTCTTTCAAGATTTTTTTTTATCTTTGATTTTCTAATGTCTGAATATAACATGCTTAGATGTAGTGGGGTTTTTTTTAATTTTTGTTTTTATCATAAAAATCCTGCTTGGTATTCTCTGCACTTTCTGCAACTGTGGTTTGGTGTTTGACATTAATTTTGGGGAAATCCTCAGTCATTATCATTTCAAATATTGCTTCTGTTCCTTTCTCTCTTCTCCTCTGGTATTCCCATTATGCATACATTAGATCTTTTGTAGATGTCTCACAATTTCTGGTTATTCTGTCCTGTTTTCTTCAGTCTTTTTTTCTGTTTGCTTTTCAGTTTGGAAGTTTCCGCTGAGATATCCTCAGATATTCTTCCCTCGGGTGTATGTAGTCTAATGGCCCCATCAAAGCTATTTTTCATTTCTATTCCAGTGGTTTGATCACTAGCATTTCTCTTTGCTTCTTTCATAAGACTTCCATCCCTCTGTTACATTATCTGTCTGTTCTCATGTGTTGTCTAGCTCTCCCATTAGATTCCTTAATAAACTAGTCATTGTTGTTTTAAATTTCCGGCCTGATAATGCCAATATTCCTGCCATATCTGACTCTGGTTCTGATGCTTATTCAGTCTCTTTAAACTGTGTTTTTGCCCTTTAGTATGCTTTCCAATTTTTTGCTTGATAGCCAGACATGGTATACTGAGGTAAAGCAACAAGTGTAAGTATACCTTTAGTGACATGGTGGTGAGGTGTGGGAAGAGAGGAGGTATTCTGTGGTCCTGTGATTAGCTCTTAGTCTTTTGAGGAGCCTGTGCCCCTGCAATGTGAACCTTACCGGTGCTTCTAAGTTCTCCCCCCCTCCTAACTGTGATGGGATAGCTACACAGGGCTAGAGTTGAGTATTTCCCTTCCCCTAGGTACATTGCACTCTGATAAAATTCCACCTGGTTAGACTCTGGTAAAATAGTTTATCCTGAGGGCAGCCTTTGTTAAGAAGAATAGAAGGCAATGGCATGTTTCACAAAGGATATTTTCCCCCTCTCTCTGCTAGAAGCAGGTGGGGATTTTTCTCTGATATTCACTCTGAGGACCTGGTGGAGCTCCTAGTGATAAAATTCACAGAAGTGTGGAAGTGGCCCCATGACTGGATTTCCCTGGAATTTTTAACTTTCAGACTTGTCCATACTAAGCATCTAGCTAGTCTTCAATGATTACAGTTCAAATTTCCTACCATGGCACTCGTTCCCAGAGAGGTTTCTCTTCGTGGGTTTCTGCTCCAGTAAGTTGAAATTTTCTGTATCCACCAGTTTGTCTATTCAATTTGGGGGGCAGCAATATGCCTGGTGACTACGTTTCTCTGATGGGTCTAAATAGAGTTTGTAGTTTTTCAGTTTGTTCATATTTTTACTTTTTAAGATGAAGCAGCTTCTAAGCTTCTTAAATGTGTAGGAAGGTATCTATCAAAAACCTAAACCATATTTAATGACAGAATTTTAGAAACATCTTAGATAAAGTCATTTCTTCATTTTTAACTCATATTCAGTGCATCTTGGAGGGCTTAGATAATACCCCCCTCCAAAAGGAAAAAAATATAAATACGGGTAAGGGGGGGAAAAAACTCTTTTTATTTGTCTAAAGTATTATTTTCTACTAGTAAATCCAGAGCAATAAACCAATAAGTTCTTAGAAGCACAAAGAAAATTCAGTACAGCATAAAATGTAAGATCAATTTTTTAAATATTTCTATATATCACTAAAAACAAAGTAGAAAACACTATTTTTAGAAGGCCTTTTTCACATATGTACCAAAATCATAAAGCATTTAGACATAAAATTGATTTTTAAGATGTGTAAGACCCTTGCGGCTGACTTTATTTTGAGGAGCTCCAAAATCACTGCAGATGGTGACTACAGCCATGAAATTAAAAGACGCTTACTCCTTGGAAGGAAAGTGATGACCAACCTAGACAGCATATTAAAAAGCAGAGAAATTACTTTGTCAACAAAGGTCCACCTAGTCAAGGCTATGGTTTTTCCAGTAGTCATGTATGGATGTGCGAGTTGGACTATAAAGAAAGCTGAATGCTTTTGAGATTGCATCCAAATATTGCATTTTGGACTCTTTTGTTGACCATGATGGCTACTCCATTTCTTCTAAGGGATTCTTGCCCACAGTAGTAGATATAACGGTCATCTGAGTTAAATTCACCCATTCCAGTCCATCTTAGTTTGCTGATTCCTAGAATGTCAACGTTCACTCTTGCCATCTCCTGTTTGACCACTTCCAATTTGCCTTGATTCATGGACCTAACATTCCAGGTTCCTATGCAATATTGCTCTTTACAGCATCGATCTTTGCATCTATCACCAGTCACATCCACAATTGGGTATCGTTTTTGCTTTGGCTCCATCCCATCATTCTTTCTGGAGTTATTTCTCCACTGATCTCCATTAGTATATTGGGCACCTATTGACCTGGGGAGTTCATCTTTCAGTGTCCTATCTTTTTGCCTTTTCATACTGTTCATGGGGTTCTCAAGACAAGAATACTGAAGTGGTTTGCCATGCCCTTCTCCAGTGGACCACAATCTGGCAGACCTCTCCACCATGACCCAACCGTCTTGGGTGGCCCCACACAGCATGGCTTACTAAAGAGGCTCTTGATGAAGGTGAAAGAGGAGAGTGAAAAAGTTGGCTTAAAGCTCAACATTCAGAAAACTAAGATCATGGCATCTGGTCCCATCACTTCATGGGAAATAGATGGGGAAACAGTGGAGACAGTGTCAGACTTTATTTTTTTGGGCTCCAGAATCACTGCTGATGGTGACTGCAGCCATGAAATTAAAAGACACTTACTCCTTGGAAGGAAGGTTATGGCCAACCTAGATAGCATATTTAAAAGCAGAGACTTTACTTTGCCAACAAAAGTCCGTCTAGTCAAGGCTATGGTTTTTCCAGTGGTCATGTATGGATGTGAGAGTTGGACAGTGAAGAAAGCTGAGCGCCGAAGAATTGATGCTTTTGAACTGTGGTGTTGGAGAAGACTCTTGAGAGTCCCTTGGACTGCAAGGAGATCCAATCAATCCATCCTAAAGGAAATCAATCCTGGGTGTTCATTGGAAGGTCTGATGTTGAAGCTGAAACTCCAATACTTTGGCCACCTCATGCGAAGGGTTGACTCATTGGAAAAGACCCTAATGCTGGGTAGGATTGGGGGCGGAAGGGGAAGGGGATGACAGAGGATGAGATGGTTGGATGGCATAACCGACTCGATGGACATGGGTTTGGGTGGACTCCGGGAGTTGGTGACAGACAGAGAGGCCTGGCGTGCTGCAATTCATGGGGTCGCAAAGAGTCAGACACGACTGAGCAACTGAACTGAACTGAACTGAATGCTTTTGAACTGCGGTGTTGGAGAAGACTCTTGAGAGTCCCTTAGACTGCAAGGAGATCCAACTAGTCTATCCTAAAGGAGATCAGTCCTGGGTGTTCATTGGAAGGACTGATGTTGAAGTTGAAACTCCAATATTCTGGCCACCTGATGTGAAGAGCTGACTCATCTGAAAAGACCCTGATGTTGGCAAAGATTTAAGGCAGGAGGAGAAGGGAATGACAGAGGATGAGATGGTTAGATGGCATCACCGACTCAATGGACATGAGTTTGGGTAAACTCCGGGAGTTGGTGATAGACAGGGAGGCCTGGCGTGCTGCAGTTCATGGGGTCACAAAGAGTCAGACACGACTGAGCGACTGAACTGAACTGAACTGAAGACCCTTGTGGAGAAATTATGAAACGTTATTAAAAGACATAAAAAAAGATTTGAGTAAATTGAAAGTATTCAAGATTTTATTATAAGTCCTACACAAGGAAAGAGATAGAGAAAACAGACTATAAATGGTTGAAGGAAAGATTTAAAATTGAACTTTCTGCAGTCAATAATGTTGGTCACTCAGAAAATTAGAGTGACTCCAAGAAGAAACTGGCAAAATATTTTCATGGATTTTTCAGAAAGGGACCCTACATATATGATCTACATGCAATAAATTAATATCTTTCCTCTATTCCCTCAGTAACCAATGAAAAAATACATTGGAAAAAAGTAAGTTCCTATTTGTAGTGCTTAAATAGTATCTCCCATAAAGTTCATATCCACTTAAAATCTCAGAATATGACTGTATGGAAACAGTCTTTGCAGATCTAATTAGTTAAGGATCTTGAGATAAATTGGATGTATCTTCCCTTTCTCTTCACTTCTCCTTTCCTCCGCTATATGTAAAGCCTCCTCAGACAGCCACTTTGTCTTCTTATATTTCTTTTTCTTTGGAAGGGTTCTGGTCACTGACTCCTGTATAATGTTATGAACTTCTGTCCATAGTTCTTCAGGCACTCTGTCTACCTGATTTAATTCCTTGAATCTATTTTCACCTTCACTATATAATAATAAAGGATCTGGTTTGGGTCATAACTGAATGACCTAGTGGTTTTCCCTAATTACTTCAACTTAAGCCTGAATTTTGCAATAAGGAACTCATGATCTGAGCCACAGTCAGCTGCAGGTCTTATTTTTCTCTGACTGTATATAGATTTCCTCCATCTGTGGTTTCAAAGAATATAGTCAATCTGATTTCAGTATTGACCATTTGGTGATTGACCATTTGGTGTAGAGTTGTCTCTTGTGTCATTGGAAAATGGTATTTGCTATGACTAGGGTGTTCTCTAGACAAAACTCTGTTAGCCTTTACCCTGCTTCATTTTGTACTCCAAGGCCAAACTTGCCTGTTACTCCAGGTATCTCTTAACTTCCTACTTTTGCATTTCAGTCCCCTATGATGAAAAGGACACCTTTCTTTTTTTTTGGTATTAGTTCTAGAAGGTTGTAGCTCTTCATGAAACTATTCAACTTCAGCTTCTTTGGCATAAGTGCTTGGGGCATAAACTTTAATTACTGTGACGCTGAATAGTTTGCTTGGAAATGAACTGAAATCATTCTGTTGTTTTTTGAGATTGCACCCAAATACTGCATTTCAGACTCTTTCATTGACTATGAGGGCTATTCCATTTCTTCTAATGGATTCTTGCCCACAGTAATAGATATAACAGTCATCTGAATTAAATTTGCAAATTCCCATCCATTTTAGTTCACCGATTCCTAAAATGTCAATGTTCACTCTTACCATCTCCAGCTTGACCATGACCAATTCACCTCGATTCATGGACCTAACATTTCAGATTCCTATGCAACAATGTCCTTTATAGCACTGGACTTTTCTTTCACTACCAGCCACATCCACAGCTGAGCATCATTTCTGCTTTGGCCCAGCCACTTCATTCTTTCTGGAGCTACTAGTTATTGCTCTCTGCTCTTCTCCAGTAGCATATTGGACACCTTCTGACTTCTGGGGGCTCATTCTCCAATGCAAAACCATCCCAAAGAAAAAGAAATGCAACAAGGTAAAATAGTTGTCTGAGGAGGCTTTATACATAGCTGAATAAAGAAGGGAAGCAAAAAGCAAGAGAAAAAGGGAAAGATGTATCCAACTGAATGCAGAGTTTGAGAATAATGAGAGATAAGAAGGTCTTCTTAAATGAACAGTCCATAGAAGTAGAGGAAAACAACAGAATGATTAAGACTAGAGATCTCTTTAAGAAAATCGGCTATATCAAGGGAATATTTCATGCAAGGATGGGCATGATAAAGGACAGAAACAGTAAGGACCTAACAGAAGCAGAAGATATTAAAAAGAGGTGGCAAGAATACACAGAAGAACTATACAAAAAAGGTTTTAATGACCCAATCATGTGATATGGTCATTCATCTACAGCCTGACATCTTGGAGTCTAAAGTCTAGTGGGCCTTAGAAGCATTACTAAACAAGGCTAGTCAAAATGATGGAATTCCAGTTGAGCTATTTCAAATCTTAAAAGATGATGTTGTTAAAGTGCTGCACTCAATATGTCAGCAAATTTGGAAAACTCAGCAGTGGCCGCAGGACTGGAAAAAGTCAATTTTCATTCCAATCTAAAAGAAGGGCAACGCCAAAGAATGTAAAAACTACCATACAGTTGTGCTCATTTTGCATGCTAGTAGGTGATGCTCAAAATCCTTCAAGCTAGGTTTCAGCAGTATGTGAGCTGAGAACTTCCAGATGTACAAGCTGGGTGTAGAAAAGGCAGGGGAGCCAGAGATCAAACAGCCAACATTCATTGGATCATAGAGAAAGCAAGGGAATTACAGAAAAACATCTACTTCTGCTTTGTTGGCTATGCTACAAACATGTGGATCACAGCGAACTGTGGAAAATTCTGAAAGAGATGGGGATACCAGACCACCTTACCTGTCTCTTATATGCAAGTCAAGAAGCAACAGTTAGAACCTCATGTGGAAAAACTGGCTGGTTCAAAATTGGAAAAGGAGTACATCAAGGCTGTATATTGTCACCCTGTTTATTTAGCTTACATGCAGATTACATCATTCAAAATCCTGGGCTGGATGAATCACAAGCCGGAATCAATATTGCCAGGAGAAATATCAACAACCTTAGATAGGCAGATGATACCAATCTAATGGCAAAAAGCGAAGAAGAACTAAAGAGCCTATTGATGAAAGTAAAAGAGGAGAGTGAAAAAGCTGGCTTAAAACTCAACATTAAAAAAACGAAGATCATGGCATCTGTGATGGTCCCATCACTTCATAGAAAATAGATGGGGAAAAAGTGGAAGTAGTGACATTTTATTTTCTTGGGCTCCAAAATCACTGTGGACGGTGACTGCAGCCATGAAATTAAAAGATGCTTGCTCCTTGGAAGGAAAGCCATGACAAACCTAGACAGTGTATTAAAAAGCAAAGACATCACTTTGCCAACAAACGTCAGTATAGTCAAGGATATGTTTTTCCAGTAGTCATGTATGAATGTGAGAGTTGGACCATAAAGAAGGCTGAGTGCCGAAGAATTGATACCTTCGAACCGTGGTGTGGGAGAAGACTCTTGAGAGTCCCTCGGACTGCAAGGAGATCAAACCAGTCAATCTTAAAGGAAATCAACCCTGAATTTTCGTTGGAAGGACAGATGCTGAAGCTGAAGCTCCAATACTTTGACCACCTGACGCAAAGAGCTGACTCATTGGAAAAGACCCTGATGGTGGGAAAGATTGAGTGCAAAAGGAGAAGAGGGTGTCAGAGGATGATATAGTTAAATAGCATCACAGACTCAATGGACATGAATCTAAGCAAACTCTGGGAGGTAGTAAAGATAGGAAAGCCTGGCCATGCTTCAGTCCCTGGATTCACAAGGAGTTGGAAACAACTTAGCAAGTGGACCAAAACAACAGCTTGAGACAAAATCATCTTGGATTTAGAATGAGTTTGGGAGTCTCGGATGAACATGTACACACTGCTATATTTAAAATGGATAACCAACAAGGACCTACTGTATAGCACATGGAACTTGCTCAATGTTATGTGGCACTCTGGATGAGAGGGGAGTTTGTTGGAGTATAGTGGATACATGTATATGTATGGCTGAGTCCCTTAGCTGTCCACCTGAAACTATCACAACATTGTTAATGGGCTATACCTTAATACAAAATAAAAAGTTGCTAAAAATAAAAAAATATTAAGTAAATAAAATCATTCCCAAGTTCAAAAAAAAAAAAAAATAACCAGTCCTAAATTGATGTCTTCATAAGAAAAAGGAGAGGAAGATTTTTGAGACAAAAGGAAGAAGGTCACATGAAGATGCAGGCAGAGATGCAAGTTACGATGCCACGAAGCAAGGACTGCCAGGGGAGAGCAGAAACTGGAAGAAGAAAGAAAGAATCCTCTTTTAGACCTTTGGAAGGTCTGTGGCCCTGTCTACAGCTTGATTTGAAATTTTAGCCTCCAGAACGATAATAGAATAAATTACTGTTGCTCAAGTCCCTGAGTTCATGTCATTTTTTATGGCAGTCCTAGGAAAACAATACAACATTTATGATACCACAGGAACTATAAATTATCTAGGAATAAATGCAAGTATTAATGTGTACAATCTTAACGGGAAAAAATCATATATTTTTTAAGAAGGTTAAAATAATTTTAAGAATTTAAATTTGAGAAATTTAAGAATTTTAAGAAATTAAATTCTTTAATTTAAGAAATTTAAGAATTTTAAGAATCTGTCTTCCCTGGTGGCTCAGCGGTAAAGAATCTGCCTGCAAGGCAGGAAACACAGGTTCGATTTCTGGGTCAGGAAGATCCCATGGAGAAGGGAATGGCAACCCACTCTAGTATTCTTGTCTGGAATTCCCATGGACAGAGTAGCCTGGCAGGCCACAGTCCATGGGGTACCAAAGACTTGGACATGACTTAGAGACTAAACACAAACCAACACAATATCCAATTGTATTATAAATCTATAATGATTTAATTAGCATTATTGGCATAATGTGAAAATCAGATCAATTTTTTCAAAACAAAGATTCCAGAAACAGGCTCACTTCTTAAACATAAGAAAGCCAAGTTGCAGAAGAATTACAATGACAGATGAATATCCAAAAAGATACTTAGCCTCAGAAAGACTCAAAAGAATACAAATAAAAAGGAAAATAAAATCCCTTTTTTTTTGTAATAGGCAAAACATAAAATATCTTATAATATCAATTGATTGGTAAGGATTAGAAGGAAAGGTATTTTCCTACTGTTGTTGTGTTACAAAGTATAGCCACTTTGGAGGACAATTAGGGAGTGTAGTAATCGATTAAAATTGAATATATGCATACTCTAAGACTCAGCAAATCTATTTCTCAGCATTTAACTTATAGAAACATTGATACTTATGCACAAGAAATCAAACGTAAGATACTTATTGCATAATTATTTGTGATAGCAAAATGAATATCAATCAATTAGAATCAGTTAAATATACTAAGGTACATTGATGCAAAGAATATTATGCATCAAAAATGAAGTACTCCTGTAAGAACTAGTAACATGGAAAATATATGTAAGTGACATCAAGTTCAGAAATAAAATTTACACATCTATAAGAGTTTTATGGGACTTAATGATAAGCAATACTGATAGTATATGAGAAGAATTCAGGTAGGATTCGTGCAAGCTCAAAGATCCTTAGAGTTAAATGGAACTATGTTTACTCATTTTGACCTTAGAAATGCAAGTTTTAATCAAGTGATGTTGACAGCTGTGCAGGATTTCACAGTCTAATCTGATTTAAATGATGAGTGACTATAAAGTTAATTTTGTATCAATCTGGCTGGCCTACAGTGCCAGCTGTAAATTTGGTCAAACATTATTCTGGATGTTTTCATGAAGGTATTTTTGGTCCTCTCCACCTTTTTAAAGTTAATTTCTATTGGAGTATAATTTATGTACAATGTTGTGTGAGTTTCTCTTGTACACCAAAGCGAATCATTTATACATGTACCTATATTCATTCTTTTCTAGATTCTATTCCCATATAGGTCATTACAGAGCACTGAGTAGAGTTCCCTGGGCTAGAGTAGAGTTCAGTTCAGTTGCTCGGTCGTGTCCAACTTTTTGCGATCCCGTGAATCGCAGCACGCCAGGCCTCCCTGTCCATCACCAACTCCCAGAGCTTAACCAAACTCATGTCCATTGAGTCAGTGATGCCATTCAACCATCTCATCCTCTGTCATCCCCTTCTCCTCCTGCCCTCAATCCTTCCCAGCATCAGAGTTTTTTCCAATGAGTCAACTCTTCGCATGAGGTGGCCAAAGTATTGGAGTTTCAGCTTCAACATCAGTCCCTCCAATGAATACCCAGGACTGATCTCCTTTAGGATGGACTGGTTGGATCTCCTTGCAGTCCAAGGGATTCTCAAGAGTCTTCTCCAACACCACAGTTCAAAAGCATCAATTCTTCAGTGCTCAGCTTTCTTCACCGTCCAACTCTCACATCCATACAGAACTACTGGAAAAACCATAGCCTTGACTAGACGGACCGGTGTTGACAAAGTAATGTCTCTGCTTTTTAATATGCTGTCTAGGTTGGTCACAACTTTCCTTCCAAGGAGTAAGCGTCTTTTAATTTCATGGCTGCAATCACCATCTGCAGTGATTTTGGAGCCCCCTCTCCACAAAAAAGTCTGACACTGTTTCCACTGTTTCCCCATCTATTTGCTATGAAGTGATAGGACCGGATGCCATGATCTTAGTTTTCTGAATGTTGAGCTTTAAGCCAACTTTTTCACTCTCCTCTTTCAGTTTCATCAAGAGGCTTTTTAGTTCTTCACTTTCTGCCACAAGGGTGGTGTCATCCGCATATCTGAGGTTATTGATATTTCTCCCGGCAATCTTGATTCCAGCTTGTGCTTCTTCCAGCTCAGCATTTCTCATGATGCACTCTGCATATAAGTTAAATAAGCAGGGTGACAATATGCAGCTTGGACGTACTCCTTTTCCTATTTGGAACCAGTCTGTTGTTCCATGTCCAGTTCTAACTTTTGCTTCCTGACCTGCATACCGGTTTCTCAAGAGACAGGTCAGGTGGTCTGGTATTCCCATCTCTTGAAGAATTTTCCACAGTTTATTGTGAGTAGGTCCTTATTAGTTAACCGCAGCCTCTCAATTTATCCCTCCCCTTGGTAACCATACGTTTTTTCTACATCTGTGACTATTTGTTTTGTAAATAAGTTCATCTGTACAATTTTTTTAGATTCCATCCATAAAGTGATATCATATGATATTTTTCTTTCTCTGTCTGGCTTACTTTACTCAGTGTGACAATTTCTAGGTCCATTCATGTCACTGCAAACAGCATTATCTCTGTGAAGATGCTTTTGAAATGAAACTAACGTGGTAGACTTTGAGTAAACAAGAATGTTCTCTATAATGTGGGTGGGCCTCATCCTATTAATTTGAAGGGCTTACTGAAACAAAGACTGACATCCCCTGGGTAAGAAGGAATTGTGTCTGCAGTCTGCCTTTGCACTCAAACTGCACCTCTTTACTGGGTCTCCAGCCAGCTCTCTCTGCAGATTTTTCACTTACCAAGCCTCCACAATCGCATGGGCCAATTCCTTAGAATAAATTTCTCTCCATATATCTATGCATATCCTACTGGCTCTGTTTCTCTGGAGAACCCTGACCAATCCAGTAATGATAGGACTCAAAGCCAGGCATGTATGCTATGTCTGTGGCCAGTGTACTCTTGAAGTTTTGGAGTAATTGGCTTTGTAATGACTCATACAAGTAAGGACCAGTGCATATCCTCATTGCTGCAGTAATTCAACTATATAAGTCTATAATTCTGTTTGTTACAAACTCTATCAAGCAAAGAAAGCAACCCCAAAATTATATAAGAAAGTAACTCCTAAAATAATGTGAAATAACAAAACTTTTCTTCAGTAGGGAAGCATCTTTCAACCCTAAGAAAATCTGAAGTTAAATATATAAATATCAAGTTAAACAAATCTGTGTATGCAATAATTTAGTGTTCAGAATTTTGCATGTTTTTATGTTCTACTTCATGGGAAATAGATGGGGAAACAGTGGAAACAGTGTCAGACTTTACTTTTTGGGCTCCAAAATCACTGCTGATGGTGATTGCAGCCATGAAATTAAAAGATGCTTACTTCTTGAAAGGAAGGTTATGACCAACCTAGATACCATATTAAAAAGCAAAGACATTACTTTGTCAACAAAGGTCCATCTAGTCAAGGCTATGGTTTTTCCAGTGGTCGTGTATGGATATGAGAGTTGGACGGTGAAGAAAGCTGAGCACCGAAGAATTGATGCTTTTGAACTGTGGTGTTGGAGAAGACTCTTGAGAGTCCCTTGGACTGCAAGAAGATCCAACCAGTCCATTCTAAAGGAGATCAGCCCTGGGTGTTCATTGGAAGGACTGATGTTGAAGCTGAAACTCCAACACTTGGGCCAACTCATGCGAAGTGTTGACTCATTGGAAAAGACCCTAATGCTGGGAAGGATTGGGGGCAGGATGAGAAGGGGACAACAGAGGATGAGATGGCTGGATGGCATCACCGACTCAATGGACATGAGTTTGGTTAAGCTCTGGGAGTTGGTGATGGACAGGGAGGCCTGGCATGCTGCGGTTCATGGGGTCGCAAAGAGTCAGACATGACTGAGCGACTGAACTGAACTGATATTCTACATACCTGTCAATCCTAAAGGAAATCACTCCTGAGTATTCACTGGAAGGACTGATGCTGAAGCTGAAGCTCCAGTACTTTAGCCACCTGATGTGAAGAGCTACCTCACTGGAAAAGACCCTGAAGCTGGGAAAGTTCAGTTCAGTTCAGTCGCTCAGTTGTGTCCGACTCTTTGAGACACCATGTATCACAGCACGCCAGGCCTCCCTGTCCATCACCAACTCCTGGACTTTACCCAAACTCATGTCCATTGAGTTGCTGATGCCATCCAGCCATCTCATCCTCTGTCGTCCCCATCTCCTCCAGCCCCCAATCCTTCCCAGCATCAGGGTCTTTTCCAATGAGTCAACACTTCGCATGAGGTGGCCAAAGTATTGAAGCTTCAGCTTCAGCATCAGTCCTTCCAGTGAACATTCAGGACTGATCTCCTTTAGGATGGACTGGTTGGATCTCCTTGCAGTCCAAGGGATTCTCAAGAGTCTTCTCCAACACCACAGTTCAAAAGCATCAATTCTTCGATGCTCAGCTTTCTTCACAGTCTAACTCTCACATCCATACATGACTACTGGAAAAACAATAACCTTGACTAGACAGGCCTTTGCTGGCAAAGTAATGTCTCTGCTTTTTAATATGCTATCTAGGTAGGTCATAACTTTCCTTCCTAGGAGTAAGCGTCTTTTAATTTCATGGCTGCAATCTCCATCAGCAGTCATTTTGGAGCCCAAAAAAATAAAGTCTGACACTGTTTCCACTGTTTCCCCATCTATTTCCCATGAAGTGATGGGACCAGATGCCATGATCTTAGTTTTCTGAATGTTGAGCTTTAAGCCAACTTTTACACTCTCTTCTTTCACTTTCATCAAGAGGCTTTTTAGTTCTTCTTCACTTTCTGCCACAAGGGTGGTGTCATCTGCATATCTGAGGTTAGTGATATTTCTCCCGGCAATCTTGATTCCAGCTTGTGCTTCTTCCAGCCGAGCGTTTCTCATGATGTACTCTGCATATAAGTTAAATAAGCAGGGTGACAATATACAGCCTTGACGTACTCCTTTTCCTATTTGGAACCAGTCTGTTGTTCCATGTGCAGTTCTAACTGTTGTTTCCTGAACTGCATATAGGTTTCTCAGGAGGCAGGTCAGGTGGTCTGGTATGCCCATCTCTTCCAGAATTTTCCACAATTTATTGTGATCCACACAGTCAAAGGCTTTGCATAGTCAATAAAGCAAAAATAGATGTTTTTCTGGAACTCTCTTCCTTTTTCAATGATCCAACGGATGTTGGCAATTTGATCTCTGGTTCCTCTGCCTTTTCTAAAACCAGCTTGAACATCTGGAAGTTCATGGTTCACATATTGCTGAAGCCTGGCTTGGAGAATTTTGAGCATTACTTTACTAGCATGTGAGATGAGTGCAATTGTGAGGTAGTTTAAGCATTCTTTGGCATTGCCTTTCTTTGGGATTGGAATGAAAACTGACCTTTTCCAGTCCTGTGGCCACTGCTGAGTTTTCCAAATTTGCTGACATATTGAGTGCAGCACTTTCACAGCATCATCTTTCAGAATTTGAAATAGCTCAACTGGAATCTCATCACCTCCACTAGCTTTGTTTGTAGTGATGCTTTGTAAGGCCCACTTGACCCACATTCTAGGATGTCTGGCTCTAGGCGAGTGATCACACCATCGTGATTATCTGGATCATGAAGATCTTCTTTGTACAGTTCCTCTGTGTATTCTTGCTACCTCTTTTTAATATCTTCTGGTTCTATTAGGTCCATACCATTTCTGTTCTTTATCGAGCCCATCTTTGCATGAAATGTTCTCTTGGTATCTCTAATTTTCTTGAAGAGATCTCCAGTCCTTCCCATTCTGTTGTTTTCCTCTATTTCTTTGCACTGATCACTGAGGAAGGCTTTCTTATCTCTCCTTGCTATTCTTTGGAACTCTGCATTCAAATGGGAATATCTTTCCTTTTCTCCTTTGCTTTTCACTTCTCTTCTTTTCACAGCTTTTGGAAGGCCTCCTCAGACAGCCCTTTTGCTTTGTTGCATTTCTTTTCCATGTGATGGTCTTGATCCCTGTCTCCTGTTCAATGTCACAAACCTCCGTCTATAGTTCATCAGGCATGCTATTAGATCTAGTCCGTTAAATCTATTTCTCACTTCCACTGTATAATCATAAGGGATTTGATTTAGGTCATACCTGAATAGTCTAGTGGTTTTCCCTACTTTCTTGATTTAAGTCTCAATTTGGCAATAAGGAGGTCATGATCTGAGTCACAGTCAGCTCCCAATCTTGTTTTTTGCTGACTGTATAGAGTTCTCCATCTTTGGCTGCAAAGAATATAATCAATCTGATTACAGTGTTGACCATCTGGTGATGTCCATGTGTAGAGTCTTCTCTTGAGTTGTTGGAAGAGGGTGTTTGCTATGACCAGTGCGTTCTCTTGGCAGAACTCTATTAGCCTTTGCCCTGCGTCATTCTGTACTCCAAGGACAAATTTGCCTGTTATTCCAGGTGTTTTTTATATTCTACATACCTATCAATCCTAAAGGAAATCAGACCTGAAGGAAGGACTAATGCTAAAGCTGAAGCTCCAGTACTTTGGCCACCTGATGTGGAGAGCTACCTCACTGGAAAAGACCCTGATGCTGGGAAAGACTGAGGGCAAAAGGAGAAGGAGGCAGCAGAGGATGAGATGATTACATAGCACCACTGACTCAACGAACATGAATCTGAGCGAACTCTGGGAAATAGTAAAGGACAGGGAAGCCAGGCATATTGCAGTCCATGGGGTTGCAAAGAATTGGACACAACTTAGTGACTGAACAACAACAACAAATACCTGTGATATTTAAAATTTGGTCTAACAGAATAATAGCTTATTAGAATAGCAATCTCTTATGTTTCTAATTTAAAATGTATTATATAATTTGTTTAGGCTCATGGTTTTAATTTAATATCTGCACTTCATAA
Source organism: Giraffa tippelskirchi (assembly GCF_054371585.1). NCBI lineage: Eukaryota > Metazoa > Chordata > Mammalia > Artiodactyla > Giraffidae > Giraffa > Giraffa tippelskirchi. Next base: position 60,304,859 of record NC_137284.1, on the reverse strand, counting down.
ATATTAATGGAACATTAATAGAATTTAAGGATCATCTATTTATAAATATAATTTTTTTGATATATGAGCTATTTAAAAAGTGAAAGTCACTCAGTTGTGTCTGATTCTTTGTGACCCCATGGACTATAGTCTTCCAGGCTCCTCTGCCCATGGGGATTCTCCAGGCCAGAATACTGGAGTGGGTAGCTGTTCCCTTCTCCAGGGGATCTCCCAACCCAGGAATGGAACTCAGGTCTCCAGTATTGCAGGCAGATTCTTTACCATGCGAACCACCAGGGAAGACGTGAGCTATTTAGCTACTCAGGAAATTTTTGTTTGGTAAATCATACAACGTAGAACTTTAAAGAAAACAGATTTTAGTTTCATGAATACAGTTTAGATAATAGAAGTTTAAGTATCTAATTTTATGAATTGGTCCTAATATTAATTAAAGAGCTCTTACAAGATGTTGTTGAAATCTGCTGTGAATAGAATAATAAGACTTGTAAGCTCTTCTTAAAACATAAGATATGGGTTTCATAATCTGTAACTTTAATAAATTATCCATTTTTAAAACCAACGATCACCTCTGAAGAGTGTTTTCTATAGCAAAAAAGAATCATCCTAGACACCAAAGAAAACTAGTTGACAATATTGTTTCATGAGCACATATACAATACCATATGTTTCTACAGGTTCACATATAAGAAAATAATAATAGTAAAAAAGAATATATATGAAACTATGAAAAGTGTTCTCCGCTGGAAAAAGGTTAAGATTTTATCAGCAACTCTCAATATTTTGCAGTGTGAAAGCATTCCTATGTTATTTGTGTAAGTAACATAAAGAAAATCCTTCATCAAGTCATGTCTACCCCATCTGAGTTCAATAAGCAGGGGTCAATATACTTCTGACTCAGGCTTCCCTGGTGGATCAGCAGTAAAGTATGCACCTGCAATGGAGAAGATACAGAAAACACAGGTTTGATCCCTGTGTTGGGCAGATCCCCTGCAGAAGGAAATGGCAACCGACTTCAGTATCCTTGCCTACGAAATCCCATGGACAGAGGAGCCTGGTGGGCTGCAGTCTACAGGGTCCCAAAGAGTTGGACACGTCTGAGCACTGACAGACTGTTTATATTGTCTCAGTACCAGTCTGTATCGGGAGTTAACCTCGCTCTCTTCATACTAACACAAAGCCATGCTCCTAACTCTACCATTTACAATCACCTTCCTACTCGAGGGACTTTTTATAATGCGTAAAAGTAAAAAATACAAACAAGACTAGAATGTAATTTTGGTACTAATGTTGAGAGTTATATTGGCTTTGTCAGTATTACCATGGCAAGGGGTGAAATATCCTATAAACAGTTTAGGGAATATTGACAAAAGTAGGAAAGCATGTAAAAAGACTCTGGAGTGGGGAGTTACTGGCATTCCAGACTATATTTTCCAAATGTATCCTGGAGAAAAAATCTTGTTATTTTCAAAGAGCTAAAGGTAGATTCCTCTTGAGTACTAAGGCTCTTGTTTGTTTGCTAGAAAAGGACCTGCAGCCAGGTTGGGTGTGAAATGACAGGCTTTTTGAGTCATGGTCTAGAAGGGAAGGCAGAACAGAGGGAAAGCTAAAGTCTTCAGCATAAAGATTTCATTCTTCAGCACAACTGGGAGGGTCCTAACATTGAAGTAGAGTGTCCTTGGGTCAATGGTCTTTTAAAATTATCATCTGTGATCCTGTCTTGGAGAACAAATACATAAAATAAAGCGACATTACTGGAGCTTTATACACAGGTTTTTAATTAGCATTGCAGCTATCCATTAAAAATCCTATACTTAGAAAAAGTGTTAGGTTGTAAAATTATAGGGTTTTAAATTTTATTTATTTTGTTTTTCTTAAGAAACAGGTCAGCAATGCATATCGTTTTTCCTGGCTAAGGCTCTGGTAGTATCTGACATGATTACAAAACTCCTGAAATTATGTGTAAAAACTTGCTGAGCAGAGTAGGCGGTTCCACTGTAACCTAGAAACCAGAGCCAGCAGCTGAGTGACCTAATCCAACCTTCCTTTGCTCCTACATGTCAGTTCTCAGAAGAGGGAAAGTCCCTAGCAATCAGCCCAGCTGCCCCACTCCTGGGCAGAACTGAACTCCCGCAGGAAGCCCCAGGTGAACAGTGGTGCCTATTGCCATTTCCCTCCTTGGTGGCAAGAGGTTGCTAACGAAAGCTTTAGGAGATAGACTAGGTGAACTTTTCTGTAGCCCCTGGTGGGGGGGAGGGGGGCGGGGTGATAGAGCCAGCTTCCAGGCAGGTAGGCTCCAGAGATGCCCTGGACTTGGAGGAGTTCAGCTGTCAGCACACTTGGACCCTCACCAGTTTGGAGTCTAGCAGAAGCCGCTGCCCCATGGGCCCGCTGTCCTCTTTCTTTCCCTCCTTCCTCCTGTGTACTCCCCACTGCTCCGTTCTGTCCAGTTTTCTCCACCAGGAATTTTCCATCATTCCAGTGGCCTGCCTGGACTAATTCCAGTGATTTCTCATGACTTATGGACCTCTGTGCAGTGCCTCACATTGCTAGAACTGGCTTCATTTTCTATTTTTAAGATACTCAAGTAACTTCAATGTCTTCTCACTTAAAAAATCCACCAGTTAAATTGTGGAATGCAGACAGGGTTATTGGAAATGAAATATAAGGTTACAAAGAATACTGAGGACTTAATTTAACATCCCCCCTCCATCTCTGCAATTTAATCATATTTCATGTAAACAGTCATTATTTTTTCAAGTCATAAAATATTAAGTAAACATAGATGATAACCACTATCTGTGTTTGAAATAAGAAAGAGCCCTACCCCCAACTCCCACACCAAATGTGAGCTCATCTTCCCCCAAGGCAGCCAGGCAAATTCAAGCTCCAGAGCTCCTGTGAAATATAAAGTAATGAAAAGAAAGTGCACAGGCTTAAAAAGAAATAATGATAATAATAATAAAACACTGCTTGCAGGAAAAAAATAAATGAAAGGCAGAAAATGAAATAGGTCTCCAAAAGTCATTCCTTAAGACTCTCACGTCTATTCTCCTAAAATAAAACATATCAAATAAAATCTAAGTTCCTCCCGCATGTCTGTGCTGCACACACACAGTTTGTTAGCAAAAGGGATGGGGTCCCTGGAAACAGAAACAAAGAGTTTCCTGGTCTTTATCACATTTCTCCTATGGAGAAAGTTCTTGACCTCTCCCACTGCCCATCATTGTCCCTTCTCTGACCCTAGCGTTGGGGGCTTTCAGTTTCCACTTGTTAAAAGTCTGGCCCATCCTCCAGGCTGCAGTCAGGTTCATGATGTCCATTACAATGTCAAGGACCATCCCTAGAATCTCATTATCTGCTAATCTTTACTTCTGTTCCTCAGATGTCTCCTTGAATGGGCTTTGAGTCTGCCGTCTAAAACCGAAATCCACCGTGATACTCTTCCTTTGTGTCCTGTGGCAGGCCCAGTTCTATCACTCGCACTGCTTTTTTGTCAGCCTGTATGACAAAGCTGTTCACCAGATCAAGGAAGAAATGGCAGGGAAGGGCACTCAAAGGAAGAAATCATGCACTTTTCAGAAAACTCACCGACTAGAAGAAATGATCAAAATCGTTTTTCACTGGTTCTTACTAGATTCGAGTATGTGGTCACCCTCAGAATTTAGGGAAAACATATACACTTACAGTCTATTGCGCTGGATTTACATATATGCTATTTCAGTGAAAAAGCACACCATAAAGAATCTGCACTATGCAAAGTGGAGTTAAACGGAGTGTGGGAGGTGGCGGTGAAAGGCAACCATTTTAAAAAGGAGTTAAGACATCAAACAAGGTCAAAGAATTTTTCAAAACGTGGAGAACGAGAGAGAGTGAGCTAAAAGATAAGGGATGGTGGCTGGAAAGTGAAATCTTAGAACTGAGATTGTACAAGTATTGTGATTACTGGTGATGGCAAAATCTTAAAAGTACAACCATAGGAGTAGGCAGCCAAGGAAGGTAAAGACAAGGTCACTGGAGGGAAAGTAGTCATGGAACTGAAAAGGTGAGTCTGGAAAGGTTACCCACAAGGATGTTAAAATCGCCAAGCATTTTGGCAGTATCGTATAAAAGGGAGCAGGAGCAGAACCATCTAGGACAGGCAGGAAAGTATCCTGAAGTAGGGGGCCATGTGGTAAAGAACCTGCCTGCCAATGCAGGAGACATAAGAGACATGGGTTCAGTTCTTGAGTTGGGAAGATCCCCTGGAGGAGGACAAGGCAACCCACCTCAGTATTCTTGCCTGGAGAATCCCACGGACAGAGGAGCCTGGAGAGCCACAGTCCCTAGGGTTGCACAGAGTCGGACACAACTACAGTGACTGAGCATGTACATACGCACAAATAACATAGAAAGCTGAAAGGGTATTTAGAGATGTTTGGGGATATAGGGGATTTTGTTAATGACTGACTATGGGTTTCAGAGGACATAACAGAAGTGTTTTAGAAGGTGGGGGCAGAGGAGGATAGAGAGCTGGGAGAAAGTACCCAGACATATGGGAAGAGCGCAGGATGAAGGTTGACCAGGAAGCCTGGGCTTCTCAAGGTAACCACATAACACAGGGCTAAAGGGCCTAATGAGATCAAACAGATCTTGGAGGCAAGACAGTGAGCTGCTCCAGAACACTCTTGCCAAGGGCTAGGAAAGGGCCTGTTTCATGCCAAGCACAGATAACTCTGGAGATTTCTTTCCAACCACTTCCACCATTTCCACCATTCACATTGTTCCCAGTCCTTGTAAAGGGATAGCAAACAGGTTTCATTCTCTATGGTCAGGGAATGACTGCCTGAAACACTGTAGTATAAAGAACCTCAAGGCCATATTCAGATTTAAGAGAAAAAGAAAAAAAAAAAGTGGTCATCTCTATGCCAGTGTCTGCTCTCCCTAGTTAAAGGTGATCCCTAGAGCTCAGTTCAATTCCTCATTCTCCATCCCACCTCCCACTTTTTAACTTGCTTCTCAGCCTCTCAGGACCTTTACATACATCACCTCACTTCAGGGGGCAATGTCAACCTTTCCTGAAGATTTTCTACATAGCTCTCTGCTAATGCACACTACGTCTCCATGTCCAAACAAGACCTTGCTCCTGAGCATTAAAAACCTGTCTGCAGTTTTCTCCTGGGCTTGGAGCACATCAATGGTGCTCATTAATCCCCTGTCCATGCTACCCCAATCTGTTCCTCTCCCATTTATCCCTTATGATTATACAGTGGAAGTGAGAAATATATTTAAGGGACTAGATCTGATAGACAGAGTGCCTGATGAACTATGGACAGAGGTTCATGACATTGTACAGAAGACAGGAATCAAGACCATCCCCAAGAAAAAGAAATGTAAAAAATCAAAATGGCTGTCTGAGGACGCCTTACAAATAGCTGAGAAAAGAAGAGAAGCAAAAAGCAAAGGAAAAAAGGAAAGATATACCCATTTGAATGTAGAGTTCCAAAGAATAGTAAGGAGAGATAAGAAAGCCTTCCTCAGTGATCAATGCAAAGAAATAGAGGAAAACAATAGAATGGAAAAGACGAGAGATCTCTTCAAGAAGATTAGAGATGCCAAGGGAACATTTCATGCAAAGATGGGCACAATAAAGGACAGAAATGGTACGGACCTAACAGAAGCAGAAGATATTAAGAAGAGGTGGCAAGAATACACTGAAGAACTGTACAAAAAAGATCTTCACGACCCAGATAATCACGATGGTGTGATTACTCACCTAGAGCCAGACATCCTGGAATGCGAAGTCAAGTGGGCCTTAGAAAGCATCACTACGAACAAAGCTAGTGGAGGTGATCTATTTCAAATTCTGAAAGATGATGCTGTGAAAGTGCTGCACTCAGTATGTCAGCAAATTTGGAAAACTCAGCAGTGGCCACTGGACTGGAAAAGCTCAGTTTTCATTCCAATCCCTAAGAAAGCAATGCCAAAGAAGGCTCAAACTACCTCACAATTGCACTCATCTCACACAATAGTAAAGTAATGTTTAAAATTCTCCGAGCCAGGCTTCAGTAATACGTAAGCCATGAAATTCCAGATGTTCAAGCTGGTTTTAGAAAAGGCAGAGGAACCAGAGATCAAATTACCAACATCCGCTGGGTCATCAAAAAAGCAAGAGAGTTCTAGAAAAACATCTATTTCTGCTTTGTTGACTATGACAAAGCCTTTGACTGTGTGGATCACAATAAACTGTGGGAAATTCTGAAAGAGATGGGCATACCAGACCACCTGACCTGCCTCCTAAGAAACCTGTATGCAGGTCAGGAAGCAAAAGTTAGAACTGCACATGGAACAACAGACTGGTTCCAAATAGGAAAAGGAGTACGTCAAGGCTGTATATTGTCACCCTGCTTATTTAACTTATATGCAGAGTACATCATGAGAAACGCTGGGCTGGAGGAAGCACAAGCTGGAATCAAGATTGCCGGGAGAAATATCAACAACCTCAGATATGTAGATGACACCACCCTTGTGGCAGAAAGTGAAAAAGAACTAAAGAGCCTCTTGATGAAAGTGAAAGAGGAGAGTGAAAAAGTTGGCTTAAAGCTCAACATTCAGAAAACTAAGATCATGGCATCCGGTCCTATCACTTCATAGCAAATAAATTGGGAAACAGTGGAAACAGTGGCTGACTTTATTTTTTTGGGCTCCAAAATCACTGCAGATGGTGACTGCAGCCATGAAATTAAAAGACGCTTACTCCTTGGAAGGAAAGTTATGACCAACCTCGATAGCGTATTAAAAAGCAGAGACATTATTTTGTCAACAAAGGTCCATTTAGTCAAGGCTATTGTTTTTCCAGTAGTCATGTATGGATGTGAGAGTTGGACTATAAAGAAAGCTGAGCGCCGAAGAACTGATGCTTTTGAACTGTGGTGTTGGAGAAGACTCTTGAGAGTCCCTTGGACTGTAAGGAGATCCAACCAGTCCATCCTAAAGGAGATTAGTCCTGGGTGTTCATTGGAGGGACTGATGTTGAAGCTGAAACTCCAATATTTTGGCCACCTGATGCGAAGAGCTGACTCATTTGAAAAGATCCTGATGTTGGGAAAGATTGAGGGCAGGAAGAGGAGGGGACAACAGAGGATGAGATGGTTGGATGGCATCACTGAATAGATGGACATGAGTTTGGATAAACTCTGGGAGTTAGTGATGGACAGGGAGGCCTGGCGTGCTGTGGTTCGTGGGGTCGCAAAGAGTTGGACACAACTGAGCGACTGAACTGAACTGAGACTGATATGCCCGTTTATCCATGTGAACAACCCAAGTCTTCTTCAACTTCTCCTTTTCCCCCACATCTTATCGGCGACCTATGTCCATCCATTCGATCTCTGAAATTCCTAAATCCACTCCCTGCCCTCCCTCCCCACTGCCTCAGCCTTGTTCACATCTTCTTCTGAGGAGACTTGGGTGGACTTGGAGACTTGGAGTAGACTCCACCCAACTCACCCTCCCACAGCCAGTGACCTTTGTGAAACATTGATTCTCCCTTCCTTAAAAGGCTTTAGTAGCTCTGCAGCAGATACAGGGTAAAATTCAAAGTTCTTAGCCCTTGACAGATAGCACTGTCCATGTTTGTTCATGTACCTCCCTCTCCCACTAAACTATGACCTCCACCAAGGCAGGAATGTATGCCTCCTTTGAGTTCCCAGTAGTTGGTTGGAGATGCAGAATATACTCAATAACTGTGAAGTAATGCAAGCAGGCAGAGGAAAAGTATAAAAGGCAACTCAATTTTAAAGACTCTCCTTCATGAGAGTTGATATGAAATCATTTTCTACAACTCCTGTTATAGCTGATTCATCTCTGCTCTTACCATAAATAGCAAACAAATAAAAGTCTCTTAACAATTAAAAAATATATCAAGGGTTGAAATGAGGGGTTTTTTTGGAAATTAGGTCTTAATATATATTTTCTTATATTGGATTCTAGTTCCACCATTTTCTAGATGTGTAACCCTGGACAAGATACTTAACCACTGGCTTCTGTTTCATCACTCATAAATTGGAGAGAATAACAGTAACTAATTCAAATGGTTGCTATGGGAATTAAATGAGGTCATGTCTGAAAAGTGTGTTAGAATAGGAAATGTTCAATAAGTTACTCTGAAAGAGATTATTCTGATAGTTACTCTGAAAGAGAGTGCACATATAGTTTACTTATGAAAATTACAAACATTATTGCTATTAGACAATGGGAAAACATGCGTGTATTTCCTAGAATGGAGGGAACATATCTTTACTTTTTCTATATAGTTCAGGCCATACCCAGTCAGCCTCTGAAGGAGATTGGCAGTTTTGTGTCTCGTCTCCCCAACCTTTCTCTCTCCCAACATTTTCTACCCCCATGACCTCTGGAGAGGTCCCACATGGTCCCACAGCTCCTGGAAGACAGGCAGCAAATCTGACAGCCCTCTGTAGAAAGAGACTTGGGTCAAAAGGAACATTTGATTAACTTCCAACATTACCTCAAAATTGTTTATTCGTATGTCCTAGGCATCTGGTCCCATAACCTCATGGGAAATAGATGGGGAAACAGTGGAAACAGTGTCAGACTTTATTTTGGGGGGCTCCAAAATCACTGCTGATGGTGACTGCAGCCATGAAATTAAAAGACGCTTACTCCTTGGAAGGAAGGTTATGACCAACCTAGATAGCATATTGACAAGCAGAGACATTACTCTGCCAACAAAGGTCCGTCTAGTCAAGGCTATGGTTTTTCCAGTAGTCATGTATGGATGTGAGAGTTGGACGGTGAAGAAAGCTGAGCACCGAAGAATGGATGCTTTTGAACTGTGGTGTTGGAGAAGACTCTTGAGAGTCCCTTGGACTGCAAGAAGATCCAACCAGTCCATCCTAAAGGAGATCAGTCCTGAGTGTTCATTGGAAGGACTGATGTTGAAGCTGAAACTCCAATACTTTGGCCACCTCATGTGAAGAGTTGACTCATTGGAAAAGACCCTGATGCTGGGAAGGATTGGGGGCTGGAGGAGATGGGGACGACAGAGGATGAGATGGCTGGATGGCATCACCGACTCGATGGACATGGGTTTGGGTGGACTCCGGGAGTTGGTGATGGACAGGGAAGCCTGGCGTGCTGCGATTCATGGGGTTGCAAAGAGTCGGACACGACTGAGTGACTGAACTGAGATATACACTGACACAGTGAAAAAACTCATTCATTTTTTCCTTTGAACTGACACACTGCCGGTGTTTTTTTTAGCATCTTACCTTAAGAAAATGCAAAGATACCCAGTATCTCTGCTCTCTTTTCACACATGCAAGAATATTAGAATGATTTAACACATTTCCACTTCCTCCTTCTTGTTCTTACCTTAAATTTTAAAAACCCATTCATTTTACTGGGCCATTCCTCCTGTAATAAACCAGAAATAAACTTTTTTTTTTCCACAAAATGCATATATATTTTGTGACTAGCACATAAAATTTTACTTTACATCTGTGTGTTTTTGACCTCTATAAATAGCAAGTTCATATTGTTCAATCTAGTATCTGAAGAATGTTAATTTGTTGATTATAAAAGTTTAAAAAATATATAACAATTTTCTATTTCTGTTATATGGCATTTCTTCACTTTTTAATATACTGAAATTCTCAGAAAATGACTTGGGTCAAGCGGACCATCTGATTAACTTCCAACATTATCTCAAAATTCTTTATTCATATGTTCTAGAGATACACTAACACAATAGAAAAACTCATTCATTTTTTCTTTGAATTTACACATTGCTGTAAGTTGTTAGGGAAGTCTACCCTCCAAGGAGCACTAGTATGAAGCATCTACAAAGCAAATCTTTCTTTTACTGATAATAACTATCTTTTATAACACCTCTTCCATGTATTTTTATGTTAAAAGATCTAAAGATATGACTCTTTAAAAAAAAAAGGAAAAGAGAGGAAGAAAATAAAAAGGATATGGAGGGATGAATGTCCCATCATATATTATACAAAATGACAATAATTACAAGAAACCTATTTCATAAATTACTGGGGATTTTACAGGTGATAATATACTGCAAAGAACTTTAAAGGGTTAAAATATGATCATGAAAGGCTGTCCACTTGTGTTCCAAGGACCATTTTTGGTCTGTGAATGCTTTGTTTCTGGTCCATGGTGAGATAAGTATGAAAATTTGAGCGTAAGCATTTAGAACTATTATACAAATTTGACAAAGTAATTTTACATCTGCTGAATCAAATAATAAAAGATTTAGGCTTATATTTTGTAAATCTGAATTTTCACTTCATTTTCTAGTAATTAATTCACTTTCATTGTACTTTACAAAGGCAAAGAAAACCTGTCCTTCACCACACATAGTTTGAGAAGCATTGAAAAAAACTATTATTATTTCTGAAATTTTGCTTAACAACCATTAATTTCTAATTACAAACTAGTTACATGTCATTATTTGAGAAATACTTCCAACCAAGTGTGAGCAATTGCCAGCATACAAACAAGTTCCAAAACAAGTCTGTTTTGTATTGGGTAACTTGGTTATTCGGGAGTCAGAAACCAATTTTTCCCATGAAAAAACATAAGCTAGGGGTTAGGCTGGCATAGCCTACAAATTTCAGTTATCTCAAAAGACTGCTAAGCTACACTATAAAATGTAATCACGCATATGTACTATAGAATTTAATGACCAGTCTTCTCCATTCTCTTGCGATGAAGAAATTAGGCTTCTGATTTCCAAATCAGAAAATCTCTCTTCCCCCAGCCCAACTAGGAGAAAAGATAATTCTCAGCCCTGGCATGGTAGGGATAGGGATTGGGAGTGGTGGTACATTTTTATTTTAACGTTTTTGTTTTATTTTGGAGTATAACTGATTAACAATGTTGTGATAGTTTCAGGTAGACAGCGAAGTGACTCGCGTGCGTGTGTGTGTGTGTGTGTGTGTATACATACATGTATCCATTCTCTCCCCAAATTGCCTTCCATCCAGGCTGTCACAACACTGAGCAGAGTTCCCTGTGCTATACGGTAGGTTCTTGTTGTTTATCCATTTTGGATATAGCAGTGTGTACATGTCCATCCCCAAATCCCTAACTCTCCCTTCCCAGAATAGAGCTATTGGGCTCTTCACACAGAGTCATGAGGAATTAGGAGACCAAGTTTGAGGGAACTCACTGGTCGAGTTAATAAAATTAAACTGAGGGTTCCCCAAGATTCTTTGAGACAGGTATGGTATGTCTCGCTGCATTTGAAAGCCTGATTCTTTACCACAAATGCCTCCATCCTAAACCCCAGGGTGTTGTGGCGGCACAAGATGGTGAGCTGGCTTCATCCTGAATGGACCTCTGTCACTGGCTACCTCAGGGACCTTTATTTCTCTTCTGCTATTGTTTGAAAAGATGTGAAGACAAGCCTAGGCTTAGTGAGAAACATTAGAAGACTCAATTAGTGATGTCTGCCATGGGCAAGAAAGGCAGGTTGGCACAAGAGCTGTGTTTCACTACCCTGAGTATGTCTTGAAGGAAACAGAACTTTGACCCTTTAAGTTCAGCTGTAACCAGGCTGAATTATTAATATTAAGAACATGAGTTTAAAAAATGTCAGGGCATAGCAAAGGGAAACAGCACACAACAATTATATGTACAATTAGATGTATAGGCACAGTTTTATGTACTGGTCACTATCCAGAATCATTGGCATAAGGCTCTCAAAACTAACACAGAAGCCCTGGCCATAGGCCCAGGCCTTTTCTTTTAGGCCTTCATTCTAAATTCTGATGTCACATATGAGATTCTTCTCTTCTCCAAAGACTGTCATTAAAAACCTCCCTAGGGCTTCCCTGGTGGCTCAGTGGTAAAGAATCCACTTGCCAATGTGGGAGACATGGGTTGGATCACTGATATGGGAAGATCCCACATGCTGCAGAGCAACTAAGCCTGCGAGCCACAACTACTGAAGCCCATGTGCCCCAGAGCCCATGCTCCGCAACAAGAGAAACCACTACAGTGAGAAGCCTGCATATGGCAACTAGAGAGTAGCCGCCACTCACACAACTAGAGAAAAGCCTGTGCAGCAGTGAAGACTCAGCACAGCCAAAAATTAAAAAAAAAAAAAAAAATAGCATGGTATCAGGGTATTTGTGTTCAAACAGACAAAAAAATAAAAACCCTCCCTAAAGAAGAGATCCCACCCTTACCTACCCAATCATAGGGTAACGATGGCACAATTCTTAATCCAAATGGTCCATATATAGAATTCCGGAGGGTTTGTGACCTTAAATGAGGGGGGAATATCTTGATTTCTAATGGAATTAAGCATTGTTTTCAATTACAAATGTAGAAAACAAACTCCAGAAGCATTAGCAATACTTGTGACTTTGTTACTAATGGAAATAAGAGTTATGATCATTATTTCATTATAGTGCTACAGATTTCTTGAAATAACATTTATGCTCATTACTACTTGAAAGAATAGTGCTACACCTTGCTATTTAATGTGTTAACAATGTAGCATACATTACTCTGCTATATTACTATAGCACAAACTTTTGAAAGGACACTTTGATAATTTCTTTTGAATGTAATTGATCTCCTTTGCAACTGGTACTTTCATTGCATGCATTTATAAACATTTTTCTAGGAAGGTATCTATAGTTTCACTACTGCCAGAGGAGGCCATGACACACACAAAAAGGTAAGCCTCCTGGACTTTCAAAGGGCAACTATGTAACTCTCTATCTACCATGCAACAGAACTTAATATCCCTCAGGACTGAATCAGAGACACTCACATACAGAAACTGAAAAGTGAAAGTGAAAGTTGGAATACTGCAGTGGATAGCTGTTCTCTTCTCTTGGGATCAAACCCAGGTCTCCCGCATTGCAGGTGGAGTCTTTACCAGCTGAGCCACCAGGGAAGCCCAAGAATACTGGAGTGGGTAGCCTGTCCCTTCTCCAGTGGATCTTCCCAACCCAGGAATCGAACCAGGCTCTCTTGCATTGCAGGCAGATTCTTTAACAGCTGAGCTACTAGGGAAGCCCTACAGAAAATGAGGGGTCTTATTTTTTTTCCTGGGGTGTATTACAGGTGAGAAACTGGCATCTGCTTTTATTTACTCATTGTTAATAAGACCTATGCCTATTGAAAATTAGCAATTGTAATCATTTCTGCCTACATAATGTAGGGCGACAATTAACCAGAAACCATTGGAAGCTTATTTCAGCCATACTCACTTGTTCCCTGGTGGGCTGGATGGTAAAGAATCTGCCTACAATGCTGGAGACCTGGCTTTGATTCCTGGGTTGGGAACATTCCTCTGGAGGAGGGCAAGGCAACCCACTCCAGTGTTCTTGCCTGGAGAATCCCATGGACAGAGGAGCCTGGCGAGCTACAGTCCATGGGATCACAGTCGAATACAACTGAGTGACTGGACTGAGCACAGCACCGTCTGGATGAAGCACTGCTTAGAAACTTGATGTTTCCTTCCTCCCATCTATATCCTGTTGTTAAAAATAGTGATTCCAACATAATATATTTACAAGACATGACCTAGTATCTTTTCCTGTAGTAATAATAATAACTCCCCACGCACATACCCACACTCTTTAAAACTGTCCCTCATAAGTTTCTAGGACGTAAGTTCCAGGACTACGGCGGCAGGAATGTCTGGGAAGTGGGAACTAAGAAAAGCCTGAGAGCTGCTTGAGATTCCTGCGTGGCTGTCAGTCAAAGGAAGTGAAGGAATGTCCAAGTGTCATCTAACCTGGCCTAACCTGGGGCGAGTGGGGCGGGGCCGGGCTCCTGGTCCCAGGGAAGGTGTCTGAGGAGGTCGGTTTGTGGTGTCAAAGGCCAAGGGCCGGGCCGAGGGCGGAGCCCCGGTTTCTCGCCAGCAGGGTGGCTCGGGGCGGAGCGCAGCCCGCGTGGCCCGGCGGTACCGCGACACCGCCCACAGTGCTCCCCGGTCTGGCGGAGCGAGGCGGCGCGGCTCCCGAGCCATGGGGCGGCTGCTGGCGCTGAGCTTGCTGGGGATCGCGCTGGCGCTGCTGGGCGAGAGGCTCCTGGCGCTCAGGTAGGGCCGGGGGCCCTCCCGGGTCCGCAGGGTCGGGGTGGCTGGGGCTGCGGGGCAGCGGGGACCCTCGTGCTGGGGCCCGGGGCCGGGGAGGCTCTCTGCCGGCTCTGCTCCCCGGCCCGCCGAGCGCCGCCACCCCGCCCCCAGCCGCCCGCAAAACCCCACACAGTTTGGGCTGAATCGCGAGACTTCCTGGAGAGTTTACAAGCCTTTGCTGCTCACAAAGTTCTTTGCTACCTAGGTTGACAAGCTGTGCGAGTGCCGTGCAATTTACTCAAGGGCAAACCTCGTGCTTTAACTTGAAAACAACACTATTACTCATGCACTGAAACTTTAATTATAAAGATTTATTTCAGGTCACGGATCCTGCTTCTCTTCGGTGCCCAAACCAGCCTCTGTCTTTAACAAAGTTGTTCTCCATCCCTCCCCTGCCGCGTTGGAGAAGCTTCCTCTGCTCTCTAATCTTGGCGCGGTAGATCAAAGATACTTGAAATATTCAGCTACTGCTCTTACATCACTTCCTAATTTATCTTCTCGTCCAGGAACCGTGAAGCCAGAATGCCAAACAGGACACGCCTAGTCCTTACATTTTACTTATTATGAAAAAAACGCAGTAGGCAGATGTCAAAGTCTCCCAATTATCAATTCAAATTATATAAGCCTTACGCGAAAGAATTCCAGAAATGCTGAGCATCTGTTCTGTATGCTGTGCTCTCTTAGGCTCCTGTAATAGAGTAAGGCACCGTTCTTACCCTATTAAAGGGAAGGAGAGAAATAAGACAGATAGATAAACTAGGATGTTCAGTGTAGCAGTATTAGTCGCTCAGTCCTATCCGACTCTTTGCGACCCCACGAACTGTAGGCCGTCAGGCTCCTCTATCCATGGGATTCTCCAGGCAGGAATACTGGAGTGGATTGCCGTTCCCTTCTCCAGAAGATCTTCCTGACCCATGGATCGAACCCAGGTGTCCTACATTGCAGGCAGATTCTTTACCATCTGAGCTACAGGGACGATCAGGATGTTCAGGACAGGTACAAACCAACCCCTATAGGCTTAAGGAGGAAAAATGATAACTCCTGAAGTTGAAGCCCAGGAGGAAGAGACATTTGACATTGTCCTGGAAGGATGGGTGAAACCCAAGAGGGGATGAAGGAGGCAGTCCCAGATGGAGTTTGAAGCATGAACAAAGGGACTGATGTGGGGAAGTTTGGATCTGAGGGGAGCTTAAAGTTAAGGAATGATAACAGTAGGGATAGGGGAAGGATAGGTTTTGAGCTGGTTATTAAAGGTATGCTGAGAAATTGGGGCCTGCTTTGATAGGCAAAAGGGGACTGTCAGTGTTTGCTGTTTGTTTTATTTTTTAAACAGGAACCTGTTTAAAGTTTCTAAAGCATAATCAGTTGGACTGTGTAGAGCTGACCTGGAAGGCTGGATTGGAGTAGAGCAGTGATTCTCAATCCTGGCTGTGACTTAGGATCTCCAGGAGGCCTGCTGTCTGGACTGCACCCCCTGCACCCGCAGCAGTTCCAATCCTGTTGCTCTGAGTGGGGCCCAGGCATGAGTATTTTTTATTTTTAAAAATTCTCCTGATAATTCTCATATGAAGTTAGAGTTGACAAGTACCAGAATGGAGAGTAAAAAGACCTAGGGAAACTAGTTAAAGTATTGCAGTGGTTTGGCCCAAACTCTGGAAGCCCTGGGGATGAGGGGTAGGTCAGAGGTGATGCTAGAGTTTCCAGCTCAACTGACTTGGCTGTAGCTTCATCTGCTTATAAAAAAACACCAGGAGGACAGTTGTCTGTGCAACAGGAAGGGTCAGAGTCAGAGGAGAAACGTTCACTGGTTAAGAAATGGACACGCTCAGTCAAACTGGAATGTCAGATAAACAACAAATCTTTTTTTAGTATAAACATACCCTGTGCAATATTTGGGATGGAATTATACTAAAATAGTATTCATTATTTATCTGAAATTCAAATTTAACTGGGCATCTCACATTTTATCTGGCAACCCTATAAGTGCAGAATATCAAGTACCTACTGTTTACGAAGTTTGGTGGTGTGCTTAAATGCATAGCATTTCTCCTTTCAGTCCCTTAGAGTATTTTGAAAAGCAGCATGTTCCCATCTTCACAAAAAGAAAGGCTCTTCAAAAAACAGATTTTCGGTTTGTTTTTTTGCTCTCATCCGGTGCCTTCTATTTCATTGTTCTATTTTTAGAGATGGTACTTCGGCACTCAAGTTATTTCTCTCCCCCAAGGTGCCCACTTAAATTTCAACTTGGATTTCAGATAAGCAATGAATAATATTTTAGTATAGTATGTCATGGATGGATAAATGGGATCAGAGTTGTCTATTTCCTTCTGAACTGTAACTGGATAAGTTTCCCAGGGGAAGATGGCATATCATACCCAACTTTTCCACTCCTCCATAGTTGAACAATAAAAGGGAAAACAGAAATACACAAATGTCTCCAGGCCTGTGCTCCCTATTCCAAAGCACACAGCCTTGAATGAATCATGAGACTTAAGTGCATAAGAGACCTGTGCCTGAGCAGGAAATCCAGAAATAGGCATCTGAACTTTCTGCTTGTTGCCTGACATCTGTTATGACAACTCCACCAAGAAGCTATCCAGTGAACACTTCTGAAGGGGCAGCCTGTTTCTCAGCCACCATCCTCCTTATTTATTGTGTGACTACCGTGTGCTGGTCTTAAATGGCTGTGCTGGGTCTTCATTGCGACACGAGTGGGGGCTATGTTGCAGAGAGTGGGGGCTACTCTCTAGTTGCGGTGCACAGGCTTTTCATTGTGGTCACTTCTCTTGTTGCAGAGCGTGGGCTCTAGGTGTGTGAGCTTCAACAGTTGTAGGGCGTGGGCTCAGTAGTTACGGTTCCTGGGCTTTAGAGCACAGGCTCAGTAGTTGTGGTGCAAGGTTTGCTCCACGGCATGTGGGATCTTCCTGGATCGGGGATCCAACCTGAGTCTCCTGCATTGGCTGGCCGGTTTTTTACCGCTGAGTCACCAGGGAAGCCCTGTGTGCTAGTCTTTGTGTTGAAAGTGTCAACAGTTCTTTGTATTAAACTAAAACAAACATTTACTGACATTTGGAAAGAAAGCCCTTTACCTTCCTGCCTTCTCCCAGTCTTCATATCTGTCTTTATTATATTATATATTTCCTATATTATATCTGATAAAACTGAAGCTTGGAAAAGCTAACTAGTTAGTTCAATAGTTAGTGCCAAACCTGTACTCTAAGCCAGGTCTTCCTATTCCAAACACAGTTCGCCCCAGTTCCCTGCAGCCTCCTCTCTTCTCTTCCATTGGAGCAAATTTTCCTCAGCTTTACAAGGCTGGGCACAAACTCTGAGTTAAGTAAGAGCATTACAGGGGATGAGGGAGTGAATTCCAAGGGGGCTAACAAGTCTGTATGTGAAAGATAAAGCCCCTGTTTGAATTTAAGTCTGCACTTAAAGGATAAAGCCCCACCAGTGGTTTGTAAATTCAAAGGCACTGCGATAAGGAACAAACCTGGTAAGAACACTGTGTCCCCTGTTGACATGCCAACCTGGTGCATCTTTACTGTTACCACAAAATGAAGCAAGATAATCACTAACCACCCCCGTCTCATTCCACTTTGAAGGTAATGCCTTTTCCTGAGTGAAAGAAATAGAGATTCCTTTCCTGGTAATGACTGTGGGTGAAGGGTTCATGCCTTGTAGCCAGATAGTCTGAATTCTCCACTATTTACCTGAGTCGTTGGCTTTTTATTTCACCTTTCTGTGCCTCAGTGTCCTAATCTGTAGGATGGGGGTAATCATACTTTATGCTCCATATAGGGGCTATAAAAAAATCAATGAGTTAATTCTTGCAAAATGCTAGAACAATGTCAGACACGTAGTAAGTGCTCAATAACAGTTACCTGTGATGATGGTGTTGGAGCAGAGGTTCTTAGATCTTTGGGCCGCAGATCCCTTTGGAAATCTGCTGAAGCCTTGACTTCTCAGCATCGTGTTTCTAAATGCATAAAATAAAATACACAGGATTACAAACCAAACTTAAATACTAAGTGAATACTAACTTACTTAAATTCTATTGTCAAACTATTTGAAAAATCTAATGTAGGATATAATAAGCCTTAAATATATCTATAGGTCATTGAATACCTAACAGTAGGTACTGTGGAGCAGAGATGAGTATAAATGGTATTTTGAGATATCTACAACTAAAATGTTATGAAACAACATCTGCAATTTCTGTTAGTGACAGTCACAGGTACTACTAGTAGAAAGCTCAGTGGTTTGTTGCCTACACTCATCATCAAAAGAAATACTCACTTTCAGTCAGAGGTTTAACTAAAGATGTGTTTTTCCCCCCATCTGAGTTCATAGACCCCTGAATTTTACCCATGGACTCCACGAAGTTCACTGGGCCTGAAATTAAGAACCCTGATATTGGGACTTCCCTGGCGGTCCAATGGTTAAGAATTTGCCTTGCAATGCAGGGAATATGGGTTTGATCCCTGGTTGTGGAACTAAGATCCCACATAAGGCCTATAGACCTAAACTGACCTGCCAAAGGTCGTGCAGTCTTGTTGCCATGACAGAAACATGGTCTATCTCTTTCATTACTAACACTTGCGATACATGTTGGCCCTTCTTATTACTGATTTCCTTTTATCACCCATGAGTATCAGCAGCAGCATCCTCATCACTAGTATTAACTGCTACTACTTATGTTAGACTAAATATAATTGTTTTCCAATAAAAATTAATTAAAAAGAATACTTGTTTTCCCTTTAATTCACTCCTGGGGCTCATAGATTTGAGATCTTTTTGTATTTTTCTTTAACTGCTTAATTTAAAATTTTTGTTTGTTATTTTATTTTTAATTTTCTATTATGTCCGTATATTTTATATGTTTATTTTATTCATTTATTTTTATTTCATTGTTTTATTGCTATGTTGTTTTAAGAAATTTAATACTATTTTAGTTATATGATTCCAAATACATAGTGATTAACACTTTAATTAGAAACTTTCATATTATATACACACACGTATATGTGAACTGCCAAAATACATAGTTGCCACTACCTATTGGTAATTCTGAGTTATCCAGGCCGAGGTTTCTTCCATTTTGCCAAGAAAACAGTAGCCTTCCCCATATTCAGCGTCTTGAAGTCCAAAGAGGCAAGGATATGAATAGAAGAGAGACAAGTGACACACTGTCATTTTGTCTCTTAGGTGTGTGGTATGCGTGAACCACTTTGCAAAATGCAGACTGCTCTGTAAGCATGATTGTTGTCATTTATGTATGTAGAGAACACAAAGAAGGTGAGATGATGAGAACTGGGGAAGCTTTCAAACAGTAGGGCCCAGATGTGTTTGTCCACCTTGCTTGGTGGGCTGCTGCTCCAGGGTGGGAGGGGAGAGTGAAGATGCTTTATCAAAGTTCAACATTTTCTCGTTATTTCTTCACTTCTGTTTTTATGAAATGACAACAGCAAGTAGTTTTGCTAGAGTAGTTGGTGCTCCGCAACCTCTTAATAAGTATTTACGTGGTATCTTCTGTGAGCCAGGCTCTGAACAATGCCATTTTCTCTCGGCCTGCCTTCAGTCACTGCGTCATTCTGCAGAGGGTCTGAGCAGTTTTCAGCCCCTCTGGGTCTTCTGGTTCTACATCTGCGGCTCTTCCCACAACACAAGAGCTATGAGAAGTGGGACTTGGTGTCATCTTTATATTTGCAAAGGAACATGCATTGCAAGCTGTATTTGTTGGATTATTGGCTTCCTTTTATGACCCATGTTCACATAGAGAACTTTGTGATATGCATTTTTATTTTAGCTTCAGTTCTGGTGCTATTTTATGTTCCTACCCTTGTTTTCCATCTTCTCCTTTATCCGCTTTAGATTGCTGTGTTTTTTTGTATTGCTGTAAGCCTCTTTAAACCGTTTCTGCTACAAAGCAGGGATACATAAACAGATAGATTGTTTTCTTTTTTAAACAGGAATCGACTTAAAGCCACTAGAGAAGTGGAATCTGTAGACCTTCCTAACTGCCACCTGATTAAAGGAATCGGTGAGTCTGAGAAAATGCTTGTTACACAGCTCACATTGTTTGGCCACTAATACTAAAAAATTCACTAAGAGTATTTTGGCACATAATTACTGTTTACCAGAGGAAAAATCACATTAGATCAGCAAAACCTTTTCATCTCTTTTGATCTCATGTACCCTGTATTTTTTCTTACTCTCACTGTGATTTATTAATTATTTGTACAACCCTATGTTTGTTGTTAGATTTCTTGCTTTTTTAGTGACTTTGCTGAACTATTTTTGTCAGGTCTGTATTCTTTGTCATGTGTGGCAACTGAATTCTATGTAACATTTGCCCAGGAGTTAGTTGGTAAAGGTAAGTCAGAAGGAAGAGAAGTTAAAAAATAAAAATCTCCTAACAAAATCTCCACTTCCCACAAATATTACTCAGCTATAAAAAAGAATGAAATAATGCCATTTGCAGCAACATGGATGGAACTAGAGATTATCATACTAAGTGAAGTAAGACAGACAAAGACAAATATCATATGATACCACTTATATGTGGAATCTAAAAAATTACACAAATAAATTTATGTATAAAACAGAAACAGATCCAGAGACAGGGACTTCCATGGTGGTACAGTGGATAAGAATCCACCTGCCAATGCAGTGTACATGGGTTCGATCTCTGGTCCAGAAAGATTCCACATGCCACGGAGCAACTAAGCTGGTGTGCCACAAGTACTGAGACCACGTTCTAAAGCTCCTGAGCCACAGCTACTGAAGCCTGAGCGCCTAGAGTCCAAGCCACCACAGTGAGAAGCGTGGGCACGACAAGAGTCGGCCCCACAACTAGAAAAAGCTTGTGCACAGCAATGAAGACCGAGCACAACCAAAAGTAAAGAAAGAATGAATAAATAGTTTTTTTATTTTTTAAAAAAGAAATAGATCCACAGACATAGAAAACAAACTTTTGGTTATCAAAGGGGAAAGGGGAGGTTGGGATAAATTAGGAGTTTGGGATTAATATGTACACACTACCATATATAAAATAGATAAACAGTAAGTGAAGCACAGGGAACCCTGGTATGCTGCAATCCATGGGGTTGCAGAGAATCAGATACAACTTAGTGACTGAACAACAACAACAAGGTCCAGCATATTGTGTAGCACAGGGAACTATACTCAGTATTTTGTAATAACCTGTAATGGAAAAGAATATATATATGCACATATAACTGAATCACTATGCTGTATACATAAAACTAACACAACACTGTAAACCAACTATACTTCAATAACAAGTAAACAATTAAATTTTTAAAAAATTTCCGTCTCCCACAAAAATAACCTCAGACACAGAGTTTCTATTTTATCCTTTCTGGTATTTCCAGTGCAAATGCAAACAAATATATGCATATACATTTATATCTATTTTTTCACAAATGGCCTCTTAGTATAAAATTATATTCTGCAACTTGCTTCATTCTGAACATGAAGAGATTTCCACATTAGCACTTGTAATAGACCTACCTCATTCTTTTCAATATTTGCACGTATCATTATTATTTAACCAGTTCCTTAATGCACATTTGAGTGGCTGCAGTTTTTTTGCAACTACAAGCAAATCAGTGAACATCATCATGCACATAGCTCTTGCATTTTTTTTTTTACCTGAAGGATAAGTTTTCAGTAGTGGGATTATTGTTCAGTTAGCACATATATTTAAAGTTTTGATAGTGTTTGCTAAATTGCCGTCGAGTTGGAACAAGAATAAACTCAGGACCTCATATTTACAACCACATTCACTCCAGACAGGATTCATAATGCACTTTTGTCAAAAACAAAGTAGTGGAACTTTTCTGGATCATACAAAGAAGGCTTCAGTTTCATGCCATGCCATGCTTCGTCATTTCAGTCGTGTCCGACTCTGAGACCCAATGGACCTCAGGCTCCTGCCTGGCTCCTCTGTCCGTGGGATTCTCCAGGCAAGGATACTGGAGTCAGTTGCCATGTTTTCTTCCGGGAATCTTCCCGACCCGGGGATCGAACTCTTGTCTCTTGCACTGCAGACGGAGTCTTTACCACTAAACCACCAGGAAGCCAATTCATGGAACCTATTAGTTTTCAGAGCAGCCTTTTCTACTTCAGAGTTTCTTTCTGGTTCTGCTCCCTCTCCTTCTCTGTACATCTGTTTTCTCTGTGCTCTTGTCTCCTTTTCCCGTTGCTACTTTTGTACTTTCTTCTAGTCGTGTCTCCCTTCACTAGACTCCTTGACTTCTCTCACCTGGGGTTTCCCCTTTTTGTTTGTCACCCAAACACTTAGCAGGAAGATACAAACTCAGTGTCAAATACCCAACTGTTGGATTGAAAAGGTCTATGCTGGATAACAAAGCCTTTGACTGTGTGGATCACAATAAACTGTGGAAAATTCTGAAAGAGATGGGAATACCAGACCATCTGACCTGTCTCTTGAGAAACCTGTATGCAGGTCAGGAAGCAACAGTTAGAACTGGACATGGAACAACACACCAGTTCCAAATAGGAAAAGGAGTACGTCAAGGCTGTATATTGTCACCCTGCTTATTTAACTTATATGCAGAGTACATCATGAGAAACGCTGGGCTGGAAGAAACACAAGCTGGAATCAAGATTGCCAGGAGAAATATCAATAACCTCAGATATGCAGATGACACCACCCTTATGGCAGAAAGTGAAGAAGAACTAAAGAGCCTCTTGATGAAAGTGAAAGAGGAGAGTGAAAAAGTTGGCTTAAAGCTCAACATTCAGGAAACTCAGATCCTGGCATCTGGTCCCATCACTTCATGGAAAATAGATGGGGAAACAGTGAAAACAGTGTCAGACTTTATTTTTCTGGGCTCTAAAATCACTGCAGATGGAGATTGCAGCCATGAAATTAAAAGACGCTTACTCCTTGGAAGGAAGGTTATGACCAACCTAGATAGCATATTAAAAAGCAGAGGTCCGTCTAGTCAAGGCTATGGTTTTTCCAGTAGTCATGTATGGATGTGAGAGTTGGACAGTGAAGAAAGCTGAGTGCCGCAGAATTGATGCTTTTGAACTGTGGTATTGGAGAAGACTCTTGAGAGTCCCTTGGACTGCAAGGAGATCCAACCAGTCCATCCTAAAGGAGATCAGTCCTAGGTGTTCATTGGAAGGACTGATGTTGAAGCTGAAACTCCAATACTTTGGCCACCTCATGCGAAGGGTTGACTCACTGGAAAAGACCCTAATGCTGGGAAGGATTGGGGGCAGGAGGAGAAGGGGTCGACAGAGGATGAGATGGCTGGATGGCATCACCGACTCAATGGACATGGGTTTGGGTAGACTCCGGGAATTGGTGATGCACAGGGAGGCCTGGCGTGCTGCGATTCATAGGGTCGCAAAGAGTCGGACACGACTGAGAGACTGAAACTGAACTGATGCTGGATAACGCAGACTGTCCTAAAATTAAGGTTGTCTGAAGTCCTGAGAAACTCAGCAACTGCATCCTTCTTTCTGGCTGCAAGCCCAAAGAGCTCCTTGGAACTGGTCACTCGGCAGAAGCCAGATAATATCTGAGACGGACCTGTTCAGGTTGGGAGGTTGAGCTTGTGATCCTGGAGGTTACTTTTGCTACCAAGTTAATAATTGTAAAATTATTGAATAGCCTTGGGTTTGTGAAGCCCACCTTCTGTGGATTCAAGTCTCAGAGCAGACGGCATTAGAGGACAGACTGCCAAGTGCATTGCTGCTGCAACTCATTGGGACAGAGAGCTCCTCAGAGGAAAACAAGTCCAACAACATTTGTATTCTGAACAGGCGTCTGACTGTGTTTGTGACCTTTATGTTGTGATGTGTGCAAGCTGCTATCTGAAATTGGGAAGAAAGAGGAAATATGTCACCTATGGCCCCTCTTGTGAAGTGTTTAATGTCTCTGAGGCACTTCAAAAGGCAGTGGAGCGAAGACGTTGAATGATTAGAAGCACATTTGGGATACATTTTTAGATCTAATTAGAATTGTATTTTTCTTTTTTTCCCTTTCTTCTTTGCTTTTGCTCTCTGGTTAGCATACACTATATGAACATTTGTTGAATGCTTGTCAGGGATGCATAATGGTTAGTAATAGCTTGTGGTTATATGTTTTTAACAACAGTTGCTTATTCAGTGGTCTTTGACTACAAAGGATTAGTAGTGTATACTTTCCCATATGGGCAAAAGCAACTTCTCATGGTAGGCAGCAGGAATACAGGAGTTCTCTTTTTTAGTTTCCACTTTGGGAACAGTAGCAGCCACGCACTTGAGGCCAGCTAATCCTTCCAGGAGATAAGACCATATCCCATGCCCCCCACCATCCCCATCAAGGAACGCACACAACACACATACACAAACACACACACACACACACACACACACACACACACACACACACATCAAGGCTACATTCATCATGACTGGAAATGAACTCCTAGGTGCTTTATATGTATCATATCATCTCATGTCTGTTTTAATAAATAAATAACCACTACCACTGGAGAAGGAAATGGCAACCCACTCCAGTATTCTTGCCTGGGAAATCCATAGACAGAGGAGCCTGGTGGGCTACAGCCGATAAGGTCACAAAAGAGTCAGACACAACTGAGCAACTAAACAACAATAACAACAACAATCACTACCACATATCATACAGGATATGTGCCTTCAGGGTGGGGGGAGGGGTCAGAAAGTAAGTTCACTACTTATTCCATTTTTTTAAAATTTCTTTTTAGTGTATCTAACAGAAACTAAGATTTGGCATAATATCTATATCTAAATAATAAAAATTATGCTTAAAGAGTTATTTAATTCTATTTGAAGTTAAAACATTTTAAAATGTCTTTGAAAATGCTGGCATTCAGAGTCCTGGTCTAAAAATTTTGAATGGATTATTTCTCTTGAGTTAATAAATGATTTTATACACTTGGCAGTCAAGATTTTTATAACTGCTGCTTGAGAGATTTTTTTTTTTAAGCAGCATTAACGTTTGTAGCTCTTGTCATCAAGTACTTTGCAATCTACCTATGAAAAGGAAAGCAAAAAGGCTCACTGTGTGAGATACGGACATATTTTTTGTTTTTCTTTTTATAACAGATCAGGATCTAAGGCTCAAAGAGGTTAAATAATCTTTGCAATTTTTTTTCAATATAGTATCTTCTCCCAGAGTCATTAACACACATATCTGATTAATGAACCAAAAAAGTGGAAAATAATAAGCCACATTACATTTTGGATCCTCTGTTGGGTATGAAGGGCTGATCAGCTGTTATAAAGTTACAGTAACTAACTTACAGAAGAAAGAAATTGATTTTCTTTTATGGGACAGTCCAAAGACAAGCAAATGGTGTAGGGTGACTAGATGACTGTATTTCATGTGGTCATTCTGAGACAAAGGCTGATGAAGCAACATAGCTATCTTCAACGTATCATCTTGGTCCAAGACTAGAACTCCAGTTGTTGCCATTTCCCAGCAGGAAGGGGTAGAAAGAAAATTTACCTAGATAGTTTTACTTTCTTTTACCCAGTAGTTGCATACACCTTATACTTTCATGTCTCATTAACCTGAACTCAGACAAACAGCCACCTTTATCAGCAAGAGGGACTTTCCCCATGGCTCAGTCGGTTAAAAAATCTGCCTGTAATGCAGGAGAACTGGGTTCGATTCCTCAGTCAGGAAGATCCCCTGGAGAAGGGAATGGCAACCTACTCCAGTATCCTTGCCTGGGAAATACCATGGTCAGAGGAGCCTGGCAGGCTACAGTACATGGGGTCACATAGGGTCCGATACGAACGAGCAAGCACACACATGTTGCCATGTACCTGTAGCTGAACAGCAATAAGGGAAGTATGGATCCTGGGGAGGGGTTGGCCTTCTCTGACACAGATAGATAATCGCTAGAGAAATAAGAAGGGATCAAAATCAGATATGCTAGTTACAAGACTTTCTAGAGAAAGATGGTTTGAAAGAAGTTTGAAAGAAAAGTACAACGTATGAATTGATGAAGATCTTGGTGAAAGGCATGGAAGAAAACATTTTGAGGAAAAAGCCGACATATAGAATTGACCACAGTTGGATTTACAAAGTCAAGTGTTCTCAGAAAGGAACCAGGGGATGGTTGTGACAGAAATTTCATTCAATGATAGGTTGTATTTGTTTCTATGTACTTTTAAGTGAGAACAAAAGACTTGAATCCCAGCTCCCCAATTTGTGACCTTAACCTTTCAAAGGCTCAATATTCTCTACTCTAAAATAAGAGATAATATTATTGTTTCTTCGAGTTAGAAAATTATATGAATTAACATGTGTAAAGTACTTACAAGGAGCCTGGTACTTGGTGAACACAATATATGTTAATAGTTATAACTGTTACTACTAATACTACTACTGTTTCTGTTATTGAATTAGAGGAGAAAACACATCTCCAGCTTTGACTACTTTTACAATAATCATACTGAAAAGGTGTTATGAAATGACAAAAGTCTATTGTTGTATTGGCTAAAAAAGTGAAGATGGGGACTAGATCTGGAAAATATTCTAAAGAAGCTTACAGATATGACTTTTTTTCCTTGAAATTAAGCAACAGAATGAAACAGAAGTTGCAATGTGGTAGAAGTGAAAATATCTTTCAAAAACGGTGTTCTTCTCTTGATTATTGAAAGAATATGTTTTGTATTGTGTGTGTGTGTGTGTAATAAAGTTTTATTAAAGTATGAAGGAGACAGAGAAACCTTCTGACATAGGCATCAGAAGGGGGCAGAAAGAGTACCCCTTTGCTAGTGTTAGCAGTGGAGTTATATACTCTAAGATAACAGGATTAGCTGGAAGGTTTAATCCAGAGACTGTCCTTCAGGCAGGATACATTATTGTTATAATCCCTGTAAAGACAGACCTACTTCCATAATTTACATTTTAAGATAACAGAATTAGAATCCAGAGAGTTTAATCCAGAGACTGTCCTCTGGCAGGATATGTTATTGTTATATAATTCTTGTAAAGACAGACCTACTCCCATAATTTACATTTTAAGATAACAGAATTAGCCAGAAAGTTTAATCCAGAGACTGTCCTCAGGCAGGATACATTATTGTTATATAATCCTAAGGAATGTAGAGAGAAAAGAAAAAAAAAAGTTTGTCCTTTCTTTCTCCTTGAGAATTCTAGACCCCTCTCTCCTTGGGGACCCCTAGACTTCTTATCAACCCACCTAGGAAAGGACTCTCTCATTCCCCCCTTTTCTTTTAAGAGAATTATGTTGCCAAGGGAAAGGGGCGTCGTTTTCATTCCATAACTACTTCCTGCTGTTTAGGGGCATAATCCCTAAATTGTTGGGCAACATATTCTCCTAACCCTCATATTGAGGGTCTGTGATCCAGGGGCCCCAAGTAATAGTTGGAGGAGGCTGTGGCACTTGTAGGAGCTTGGATAACCATTTGTAACTTAAAAGCTTTTAGATGGTTAGAAACCCCCATTATACAGTTACAGACGTAAGGCAAAATCGTCATTTAACCAAGTTAAAATCAAAATGAAAAGTCACATTATGTTCATAGTTACATCAGTCCATCTTAAGGTTGTTTGATGTCATCAGTTGAAGAAGAGGCATCACATATAATTGTTGTTGAAGGTATTTGCAGACTTGGAGAGTCTTTTCCTTGAAGTGGAGATGTCCACCACGGGAAGCCTTCCACTGATGAATAGGGGAGTGAATGCTCCACAGACCCAGCAGTTAGACTGATTGTGAAATGCTGCATAGGAGTGAGCCCAAGACAGGAAGGTATTGTCCTGAGGATCAAACAGCAGACTCAGGATCTTTGGCGTTAGCAGAAGTAGGCTCACATAGATTATCAGGCCCATCTGAAAAGTACAAAGTCAGAGCATAGAAAGTAAAGACATAAAATGACGCCGCTTAGTTCTGGTCAGGGTACCACCTCTTAACTCGAGTGTGATGTACCCACGAATCATTTCCTGGTACTTTGACAGCTGTGGGAGAAGAAAGAATAACAGGGTAAGGGCTTTCCCAAAGGGGCTCAAGGGATGGGCCCCCAGACCCCAGTGTTTTTATGAGGACCTCGGTTCCTGGCTCAAATAGAGGCTTGCTTGATTCAGAGGCTGGGTCAGGAGTTGTCTCCTGGAGTTCTGTTAATGCCTGTTGAAAAGCTGAGAGCTGAGTTACTGGTCCTTCTAACAACAATGACTGATACTTAAGAAGCCTACTGTCTGTCATCCAAATATTGACCTTGTATTTTAAGATTCCACTCACATCATGAGAAGTCAATACGGTAAGATTTCGTCCTTAATTATCTTTAAAGCTTCAGGTGCTAATAAAGCCACTGCCCCAATTACTCTTAGGCAGTGGGGCCACCCACATGAAACTACATCTAATTCTCTACTTAGATTATTTCTTGATTATTGAAAGAATATGTTTTGTAGAAATTTTTAAAACAAAGAAAAGTTTATTCTGTCTTGCATATAGAGTTATTGTTACCATCTTTCAAATTCCATATATATATGCATTAGTGTACTGTATTGGTGTTTTTCTTTCTGGCTTATTTCACTCTGTATTATGGGCTCCAGTTTCATCCATCTCAATACAACCGATTCAAATGTATTTTTTTAATGGCTGAGTAATATTCCATTGTGTATATGTACCACAGCTTCCTTATCCATTCGTCTGCTGATGAACATCTAGGTTGCTTCCATGTCCTGGCTATTGTAAACAGTGCTGCGATGAACATTGGGGTACACGCGTCTCTTTCAATTCTGGTTTCCTCGGTGTGTATGCCCAGCAGTGGGATTGCTGGGTCATATGGCAGTTCTATTCCCAGTTTTTTAAGGAATCTCCACACTGTTCTCCATAGTGGCTGTACTAGTTTGCATTCCCACCAACAGTGTAAGAGGGTTCCCTTTTCTCCACATCCTCTCCAGCATTTATTGCTTGTAGACTTTTGGATAGCAGCCATTCTGACTGGTGTGAAATGGTACTTCAAAGAGACACAGATGCATAGAACAGTCTTATGGACTCTGAGGGAGAAGGTGAGGGTGGGACGTTCTGGGAGAATAGCATTGAAACATGTATATTATCATATGTGAAACAGAACACCATTCCAGGTTCGATGCATGAGACAAATGCTCAGGGCTGGGGCAATGGGATGACCCAGAGGGATGGGATGGGGAGGGAGGTGGAAGGGGGGTTCAGGATGGGGAACACATGTAAACCCATGGCTGATACATGTCAATGTATGGCAAAAACCACTACAATATTGTAAAGTAATTAGCCCCCAACTAAAATAAATAAATTTATTAGAAAAAAAAAAGAAAAGTTTAAAGAGTAAAAGGAAAATCACTCAACCCAAAATCCCACCACCCAAAAACTCATTGTTAGTTTTATTTCTACATATCTTTTCTTTGTCTATGTGTATAGGCATGTGCACATTGAAATTGTCTTAAATAATTTTTCAGGAACAACAAATTTTAATTAATTGAGCTCCTACTAAATGGATCTAGAAAGCAGAACTTGGACTAGAATTCTGTGTGCACGTGTGTGTTCATATGTTTGTGTTTTTGTGTGTATATGTGGTGAAGGGTTCCTTGGTCCTCACTCTTTACCAGTTCAGAAGCACCATGGAACTTTTGGTGGGTATCACAGACCCATTTTTGAAACTGCTGAAACCATAGAACCTTTTTCACAGAAGATATCTGTACATGTACAGGACATTTTGCATTGCACAGAATTTCAGAGGGTTCATCAGTTCAGTTCAGTTCAGTCGCTCTGTCATGTCTGACTCTTTGCGACCCCATTAACCGCAGCACGGCAGGCCTCCCTGTCCATCACCAACTCCCGGAGTTTACCCAAACTCATGTCCATTGAGTCGGTGATGCCATCCAGCCATCTCATCCTCTGTCGTCCCCTTCTCCTCCTGCCCTCAATCTTTCCCAACATCAGGGTCTTTTCAAACAAGTCAGCTCTTTGCATCAGATAGCCAAAATATTGGAGTTTCAGCTTCAACATCAGTCCTTCCAATGAACACCCAGGGCTGATCTCCTTTAGGATGGACTGGTTGGATCTCCTTGCAGTCCAAGGGACTCTCAAGAGTCTTCTCCAACACCACAGTTCAAAAGCATCCATTCTTCTGCACTCAGCTTTCTTTTATAGTCCAACTCTCACATCCATACATGACTACTGGAAAAACCATAGAGTCTTTAAAACCCATTTGTGGCTCCACTGACCCCAGGTTAAGAACTCCTCCAGCACACTATGCTTAGACATCTCTCCACTTTCTGGGAAAATAAGCATATGGATCATCTTTATGAAGTGAAGTTCTTGACTTTTTCTTTTTTTTGCGTTTCTCCGCTGTGATGGAAAGAGCACCACTAGAGGCAGTGCAGCTAATGCAAACTCAGGAATCAAAACCCAAATAGCTGGATAGGTGCTGTTTGTTTTTGATAACCTAGAAATAATCTTGGAGACATACTCTGGAGAGGGCTTGAATTTTGTGGACTCAAAGAATGCGTCATGATTTGGCTTAATCTAAGCCATTTTTATTCTTTTCTTGTGTTTGGGTCTATTACCTGTCCATGGAATTTACACAGTGAGACCACTGGGAAGGTCTTAAGTCTAATTATTTGCTGTGCTGTGTGGAGTGTACTGCAGACAATCAATAAACAATCAATAGTAATTGTAGTCTGTCTCAGAGACTGTGTTGAAGCTTCAACTGGCTTAGGTGCATGGTATTTTTCATTAATTTTCTTTTGCCAGTTTTTTTTTTTTAATCTAAAGCCTAAATTTAAAGATTAAACAGAAAGCTCTTTGCTTATGAGATCGAACAGACATTGTTTTTTAAAGAGGGACTATATAATCCCAGGTGTTTTATCTCTGGTAATGAGAGAAATGTCTGTGTTTGTTTCAGACTGAACGAGCCGAGAAAGGGACAAGATATTTGCATGGTTAACTGACGATGAGTCCTTCATTCTGAAAGTAATATTCCCCTGATGTCAATTACTTTTGTATAGACATCTGGCTGTTTATCATAAGAGTGCACAGATGTCAACTTTTTCAGTCTCGTAGCTAGAAATGTAGTGATTACTTGACTTTGATTTGAGTAAACATAAAATCTCTAACATTTAAAGTCAGAAGTTCACTGCAGGAAAGGATTTGGACTGACGTTTATTAAAGAGAGTGGTTCCTTGGAAGAAAAAATCGGAACCATGCCGAAAGATACAGACACTGATAAAGTAAACAAAGCTCTACCTAACAAATCGCAGAATTTGAACATGACATTTATCTATTTCTTGAACTTAACAGAAGCCGGCGCTGACGATATTGACATACTTCCCAATGGTCTGGCTTTCTTTAGTGTGGTGAGTATCTTCCTTTCCCATCTCAGTGGAAGAAGTACAAGGAAGTTTGATGAGGCCTGCAAAGCAGTCACTTGTTTTTAAAGTTCCTCACTTTCAAAATTATATTCTGAAAACAAAAGACAGGTCAAACAGGATCTTGGAAATTTACCTCCAGCTTCTCTAAATATAGGGATGAAAAAGTCTTTGCCAGTTGATCTGTTACTCTTTATGTCCCCACTGCCTTCCACTAAAATATTCCAGTGCAATCTGTTTGTTTGTTATTAAAAACGATATCTGGAGCATGATTGTGGATATTGATACTACATTATGCTATTTTAAATGCAGCATATACCTTTCTTTCCATTCAACATTCAATTTAAAGCTAGCATTCTTGCTGTTATTTATTTTTGAACAATATACTAACTCCCAAAGGAAGCCCAGTGCTTTTTCTTTCTTTCTTTTCCCTGCTGAAAAGCCTATCATCAGTGGAAAGTCATTGATTGAGTTTACCCTTCACTTTTGCCTTAATTTTTATAACCTGAAAAGTAACAATCTTTTCAGGCATATATTTTAAAGACTTTAAAATGGATTGGCCAGAGTGATGCTAGGTTATACCAATATGCATTCTAATTGGAAAACCATATATATGGGCCAAGGTGATGAACCTCAGCATCTTCATGGGTTCCATTTTTCCTGAGAAAGAAGAATCCAACTTTGGGACTTCCCTGGCAGTCTAGTGGCTAAGACTCCTCGCTCCCAATGCAGGGCATCTGGGTTTGATCCTGGGAACTAAATCCTCATACCACAACTAAGAGTTTGCATGCTGCAACTAAGATCCAGTGCATCCAAATAAATAAATAAATCTTTTAAATAAAGAAAAAAGTATCCAACTTTGAAGGCAGCCTGTAGGTATTCTGTTCCCGCTCAGCAGCCATTATTTTCAGACTCTGAGACTCAGGGAAAGATGTGAAAAACTTAGAGATGCTTTAGAAGACAGTAGTGACACTAATAAAATAGCTGTCAGACTTATGAGAAAGGTGAGAGAACACAGCTTAGATGAGAATAAGGGTTAGAACACTCTTCGGGTTCTTGATGGTTTTTATATGAAAGCCTGTGAGCAGCTGGTTGTTTACCATGGAGGAAGAAAAGAAATACTGTAGGTTTTGGCAGAAACATAGATATTTATATTAAATTTTCAAACTACAACTTTAAAAGAAAAATTGTAGTTAATTACTTACTCACAATGAGTAAAATGATATTTCTGGGAGGACTCTGGGTTTGTGTAGAAGCAGACCTTGGACATATGTCTTACAGTCTTAGGGAAAAGCGCTGAGATTCCTTGTCAGCATTATACATAACCAAAGATACAAATATCTAGAGTAAAGTAGAAAGCAGTTGCTTGCCTTTTTTTTTTTTTCAAAGAAGCTGTTCTCAGAGATTTGGGTAATCCAGAACTCATCTATTTCAAGATTTTATCCCCATAAAAATAAATCTAAATTAGGAGGAGTGAGGTCTTCAAATACATAAATCTATAGCCATTTTTAGCTGAGAGATCTAATATAGTCACAATGATCTTGTAGTCAAGTCAACAGAATTTCTTCTGCATGATTTTCTCTTATCCTTCCTTGGTTATATGACTTTTCACTGGTTTAAAATGATTTACTTTCATTTTACTGATTTTTAAAATCTATTCAGCATTGTCTCTAATATTTCCTAGTATGTGCTCCTTTCTAAATGCATAACTCCTCCTACATCACGGCATTTGTTTATTCTTTCAAGCACTGTAGCCCATTAACCCATCCCATTCAACAATTAGGGGCAACCTCAAAACTAACACCACATTTAATGAGGACTTGGATGACATAGAATAGAATAGAGATTTAAATGGCAGTGTAAATGTACTTAAAACTGCTGAACTGTACACTTAAAAATAGTGAAAATGGTAAATTTTTTGTTATGTGTATTTTACCACAAGTGGAAATAAAATAAAAATTTTAAAAGAGATAAAAACAGGTTTAAATGATATCTTAAATTAAGATAATTATGGAGAGTTATTGGGGCTTTCCTCGTAGCTCAACTGGTGAAGAATCTACCTGCAATGCAAGAGGCTTTGGCTCAATTCCTCGATTGGAAAGATCCCCTGGAGAAGGGTTAGGCTACTCTCTCCAGTATTACTGGGCTTCGCTGGTGGCTCAGACGGTAAAGAACCCACCTGCAATGCGGGAGACCTGGGTTCTTTCCATGGGTTGGGAAGATTCTCTGGAAGAGGGCATGGCAACCCACTCCGGTACTCTTACACGGAAAATCCCATGGATGGAGGAGCACGGTAGGCTACAGTCCATGGGGTTGCAAAGAGTCGGACACAACTGAGTGACTTCACTTTCACTTGGGTTTTAAATTTGCATAAAGTATGACTTGAAAAATTCAAAAGAGAAAAGATCTCAATTATTTCAGTGAGTGCTGAAAAAGCATTAAATAAAATTCAACTCTCATTCCTGACTAAAAGCTCAAAAAAAAAAAAAAAAACCAACAACTAGAAGTAGAAGGAAACTTCCCAGAAACCTACAGCAAACATCATTCTTAGTGGTGAAACATTCACTGCCTTCCCATTAAAGTTTAGAAAAGGAAGAAAATGCCCTAAAACACTGTAACCATCAGTAATCTACTAAAGTTCTTAATAACCCAAGAAAACAAGAAAAAGAAATACACTGTAGGCAAAAAAACCAAAACTGCCATTAATTTCAGACAGCATGATTACCTGTTTTTCTAAACAGTCCAGGAGATTCAACTGACAGACTCTTAGACCTAATAGGAAGTTGAGTGAAATGGTTCGATTCAAAACGAATATATAAAACTCAATGACTTTCCCATGCACTAGGAGAAACCAAATAATGTAGTAGTAGTAATACTACTACTGCTACTATTAATAAGATTTCATTTGAACAGCCACTTGATTTCTGAAATTTATACAGAAAAATAAATGAGCAGATATACTTAAGATTATTTTGTAAAGGTAAAGCAATGTGGTGTGGGATATATATATATATAGTATGTATAAATATATTTATATATAGTATAATGTATATATATAACTATATATATAATGAATGAAGCTGTAGTAATTAAAAAGCAGCATATTAGCACAGAAATAGGGCACAAGTCCCCAGACAGACCAATATGTAAACAAGGATCTAGTACATGACAAAAGCGACATTTAGAATCAGTGGGAAAGGACAGCCTGAGTACATGCCATGCACTAACCCAACCTTAGGATCTAGCAATGAAAAAATTAGACCAAGTTCCACCTGATGTCCCAACGGGGAGACGATGGATATGTGTCAGAGAGCAGTTTAGTCCCACCCTCAACTCTGTGTGTTATCTCATGTCCACCAACCTTCTGGTTACCCTCTGAGGAGACTAAACCCCTAGTCTCTGTCTCAACTCAGAAATATCAGATACTGTTTGGCTTTCAGCCTTCCACCCCCCGATTTTTCTTTTCTTATTGTTTCATCTCTGCTTTCTTTGTGTTTCTAGCTTTATGCCAGCACCTTTAGCCAAAGTATCGCTTATTTATAGTTACTACTTTAGTCCATAAAAATACTTAAGCATTTATATTTAACTTTTGCTCTGTTTTCAAAAGGGCCTAAAATGTCCAAGCCTCCACAGTTTTGCACCAGATAAGCCTGGAGGAATACTAATGATGGATCTAAATGAAGAAAACCCAAGGGCACTGGAATTAAGAATCAGCCGTGGATTTAATTTGGCTTCATTTAATCCACATGGTATCAGCACTTTCATAGACAGTGGTAAGAACTGATGCACTCCCAACATTTAAAACAAAACAAAACAAAACAAATGGTTTGCAAATGACTGGAAAATAGATTTGGATCGTATCTGTATAAGAGAACAATTAAGTCATGAATTGTTTCTGTATTCTTCATACAAGTAAGTCCAACATTGCCTCTTCAGCTGGCAGTAAGTTATATACTACATTTTGAAATTTCTAGTAGTTATTAATTACACCTGAAAGAATGTTTAGATTTCATAACCTTTTCATATATCTATTTTCATTGCATTGAAAAAGAGCTATATTTCTAAGTTAAACTATAAACAGATTATCCATGAATTCTGTATATGGAGTGAGATACACTCTTTCTTAAAGGTCAGGAGACCAATGATCAGAAATAACATTAGACAGACAGTGATGGGAAAGATGGGAAAGACGAATGATCTGTTAGGTCCTCTAACAGCTTATACATTCAGACTGTCCTTGCCCGTGGTATTTAAATGTCAGTGTCTACCCAGAGGTCCTATGGTTATATCTTGTAAATGAACTCTATTCTCTCATTTTTTTAGATGACACCGTTTATCTCTTTGTTGTAAACCACCCAGAATTCAAGAATACAGTAGAAATTTTTAAATTTGAAGAGGAAGAAAATTCTCTTTTGCATCTAAAGACAATAAAACATGAGCTTCTTCCGAGGTAATTAGTCCTTTTGTTCATTCTCAGATTTATTGCTACCTTTTTCAGATATTCCATATCATGGTCCTTCCATCTTTTGTGAGAGCTGAAATACATACATACATACACACACATAAACAAATACATATTTATATGTATATGTGTATGTATAGTTTCCTTGCAACTTTACTTTTCATAAATATTTACATGAATGTAAAATTTTGAATGAAACCAGTGTTTTAGCCATGGCAAAATTACATTATCCAAACTCAACTCAGTATCGAAGTGATTAAATCGTACACAGATTTTTAACCCCCAAGAAAGAGTCTTTAGAAACTCTCTCAAATGCACATCCTTTCAAACTGGGAAATATAACAGGTTCATGAAAACTTGCTCAGAATTTCTACCATGATGTCCACTAATTGAATTTATATTCATATAACCTACTAAATAAAAGAGGCAGGAATTGCATGGTTTGAGAGTTTTCTGTTATCGTCTATACTGTAGAGATTAACTGTCCCTTAATTTGAAGAATGGGCTTCCCTGGTGGCTCAGCGGCAAAGAATTTGCCTGCAATGCAGGAGATGTTGGTTCCATCCCTGGGTCAGGAAGATCCCCTGAAGGGAATGACAATGCACTCCACTATTCTCGCCTGGGAAATCCCATGGACAGAGCCTGGCGAGCTACAGCCCATGGGGTCTCAAGAGTCAGCCACGACTGAGCAACTAAACAGCAGTAGTTTCCTTGCAGAGCAGGAAAAGCTGACGTCAGTGTTCTATGCAGACTCGCTTGAGAAATGAGGAAATGCTGGACTGCAGGGGATTTGCTTTTCAGAGCCATCTCGAGAGTAGAAGACAAACCTCACCATTGTTCCTTCTGTCACCTTCCATTTCAGATGACTCATCACACAAATAATAATAATACCTGTCCTGCCAAGGAAGAGTAGCCTGCTTTATATGGAGTTTGTATGCTTAGTATGGAACTAACATGAAATGTTTTCACAAGGTAGCCATGGGCTACTGGCCCTACAGAATTGGAAGTGCGTCACTACTACTTCAAGAACACAGCTGGCTGATAATGTGACTAAAAGAGGTTCAGCTGCATCTTTTAAGCTTGAACTTGATGAATATTTTTAATATCTACTTCTCTGTCTAGAGCTTAAGTGTGTAACTGCCAACCATTCTTCCAAAAATTCACTTCCTAATAAGTAGGAGCATAAGTACCCTCCAGGCAGCCTTTGCTTTAGGGAGCTCTTTCAGAAAGAGGGGACCCACCTTCCCTGTAGCTGTTTTGGCTTTAACAAAGGGGAAAGCCGCTCTTTCAGAAATTTTTGCATAGGGTAATTGGAATTTAAATTTAATAACACCCTTACCTAACTGGTTTTAAAAATGTAATTGTTTTCAGCATATAAATCTCTCACCTGAAGCACTGCACGATGGCAATTTCATCATCCATCTATCTGGAAGTGTTTATTGAGTGCCTGTTCATTCTCAGCAGGTCGGCTTTGCAAGTCAGGTAGAAATTGAACAGTCAACCTTAGTTTGACTAATAACTAAGCAAAGGAACTCAAGAAAATCCAGCAATTGAGAAAATGGAAGCTAGGTAAATGTTATTGACAGCCTGACCAGCTCACCAGCCAATGAGGCTCCATCACGCTCTATACTGTGGATAGCTGTGTCCTTTCACGTTGTTCTTAAACCTTACATTTCTTGCTGTCAAAAAAACACACTCTGTTGGCACTAACTTCTTTTTTCTTTTATAATAATCCTGCCATAATTGCTAAATGATCTGTCTTCAGATTACTTGGTACCATACAAAATTGTTCTCCAGCTATTGATATTATAGTAGGTTACATATATAACTATACCCATGTGATTTTAGCTGAGCTTTTCCTAGGGAACCTCTTACCAAGAATTTAAGGCACATATTGTGTAAACCTTCTGGATACTTAATCTTTAATATGGAGACCAACTGGCTTTTCATTTTCTCTCACATGTTATTTTTCTTTTCCAGTGTGAATGATATCATAGCTGTTGGACCAGAACATTTCTATGCTACCAATGACCACTATTTCTCTGATCCTTTCTTAAAGTATTTGGAAACATACTTGAACTTACACTGGACAAATGTTGTTTACTACAGTCCAAATGAAGTTAAAGTGGTAGCAGAAGGATTTGATTCAGCAAATGGGATCAATATTTCACCTGATAAAAAGTATGAGCTCTTATAGAAGTATTTTCATTTCTCTTTAGTCATGGTGCTGGATGAAATTCTTTACTTTGCTCTTTTTTTTTTAATGCAGAAATAGCTTATCTGTTATTTTTGGTCTATGATAAATATATATGGTATTTATAACTATTACTATAGTACTATATTATTATAATACATATATGTAATATATTATTGGCCTTCCAAGGTTACTGGGCTTTCCAGGTGGCACAGTGGTAAAGAATCCACCTGTCAATGCAGGAGACACAAGAGATGCAGGTTTGATCTCTGGGTCAGGAAGATCCGCTGGAGTAGGGAATGGTAAATCACTCCAGTATTCTTTCCTGAAAAATTTCATGGACAGAGGAGCCTGTCAGGCTACAGTCCATGGGGTCGCAAAGAGCTGGACATGACTGAGCGCAAAGGAGAGCTTATAATTTATTATTAAATATGTATATAATGTTTTATATAAACATATGTACTATATAGGGAGAAGGCAATGGCACCCCACTCCAGTACTCTTGCCTGGAAAATCCCATGGATGGAGGAGCCTGGTAGGGTACCATCCATGGGGTCGCTAAGAGTCGGACACGACTGAGCGACTTCACTTTCACTTTTCCCTTTCATGCACTGGAGAAGGAAATGGCAACCCACTCCTGTGTTCTTGCATAGAGAATCCCAGGGACGGCAGAGCCTGGTGGGCTGCCGTCTATGGGGTCACACAGAGTCGGACATGACTGAAGCGACTTAGACTTAGATGTACTATATATTTATATACAATATATAAATATATATTTATATACAGTATTTAAATTTGGCCTATATCATTATGGGCTTCTCCATTGGCTCAGTGGTAAAGAATATGCCTGCCAAGCAAGAGATATGGGTTCGATCCCTGTGTTGGGAAGATCCTGTGGAGAAGGAAATGGCAACCTACTCCAGTATTCTTGCCTAGGAAATCCCATGGACAGAGGACCCTGGTGGGCTATAGTCTATGGGGTGGGGGGCAAAAAGAGTCAAACAGGACTTAGCAGCTAACAATGACAACAAATATTATCATTATAGAATTTAATTTTATAAATGTAAATTTTTATAAAATGAGTTCATATTTATATATACATATTTAAATATAAGGTAGATGTTTTTCTTTTAAATAAATATGTTATTGTTTTATTGGCTGCATATTGTTCCATTATAAGGATGACTGTAAACTAGCCAATTCTCTATGGATATATACAATTTTATTTTCTGTACAAAATACATTTTTTAATTTTCTTTTACCACTGAAACTTATCCATATATTTTTAAGGAAGAACCTCCCCCCAAGGGAGAATGACAGCATAATGGTTAAATCTTCAGATTTTGGAGTCATATAGGCCGAGATTCAAATGCCTACTGGGTATTGGCTAAATCTGGGGCTATGAGCCCCTTCCCTCTGCACATTTGTACAAGTGTTTCTGTAGAACAAACTCCTCAAAATAGAACTACTTACTCAGAGTGCTCCTTTTAAATGTTAATTTTTATAGTGCCAAATCCCCCCCCAAATTCTTTCACTTTTATATGTCCAACTCTAGTTTATAGAAGGGATATTAAATGCTTTATTAATTTCCCCTTTTACTAGGTTAGCACATTGAACAATTTAAACTACTACACATATAACATGAAATAAATCTGCCATCCTTGACAACTAAATGTCTTTATTTTCATGACAATTTCTTCTTTATTGTCGATTACAGAAAATGAAGGTAGAATCTTTTAAATTGTCTGTAACTGATCCAATCCAATCTCTCCCACCAAATCTGTTTTTCTTTCCGACTCTCATCTTTCAATTATGAGAGTCAAACTTTCCAGTCACTCAAGCTGAAAATAATAATAACAATAGGGGATCCAGCTTTAACTCCCTTCTCACTATTCCTACCCAGCCACTGAGCAAGTCACACTGGTTCTGTGTGTGGTTCCATCCCGCACACTCAGCCCCTTCCTTTCCATTAACACCTGCTTGGTTCGGGTTCTCACTCTCACTTTCTTCCCATTTGTTTTCAGTCCACCTCCATTTTTTTTTGCACCATTGCCAATTTTGTCTTTCTGTGTCCCACTGCCCTTCCAAGACCTCCAAAAGAGGGACCTCTGTCTGCTTCACCTTTGACTCCTCACACTGAGCCCAGCCAGGCACAAACCACATGCTTAGTGATTGCTGCACAGAACTGACCATTTGTTATTATCACACTCTGTTATTCTAGAAATTCAGTGGACCTCAGTTCAGTTCAGTTCAGTTCAGTTCAGTCGCTCAGTCGTGTCCGACTCTCTGCGACCCCATGAATTGCAGCACGCCAGGCCTCTCTGTCCATCACCAACCCCCGGAGTCTACCCAAACCCATGTTCATCAAGTCAGTGATGCCATCCAACCATCTCATCCTCTGTCGTCCCCTTCTCCTCCCGCCCCCAATCCTTCCCAGCATTAGGGTCTTTTCCAATGAGTCAACCCTTCACATGAGGTGGCCAAAGTATTGGAGCTTCAGCTTCAACATCAAACCTTCCAATGAACACCCAGGATTGCTCTCTTTTAGGATGGATTGATTGGATCTCCTTGCAGTCCAAGGGACTCTCAAGAGTCTTCTCCAACACCACAGTTCAAAAGCATCAATTCTGCGGCGCTCAGCTATCTTCACCGTCCTACTCTCACATCCATACATGACCATTGGGAAAACCATAGCCTTGACTAGACGGACTTTTGTTGGCAAAGTAATGTCTCTGCTTTTAAACATGCTATCTAGGTTGGCCATAACCTTCCTTCCAAGGAGTAAGCGTTCATGGCTGCAGTCACCATCAGCAGTGATTCTGGAGCCCAAAAAAGTAAAGTCTGACACTGTTTCCACTGTTTCCCCATCTATTTCCCATGGAGTGATGGGACCAGATGCCATGATCTTAGTTTTCTGAATGTTGAGCTTTAAGCCAACTTTTTCACTCTCCTCCTTCACCTTCATCAAGAGGCTCTTTAGTTCTTCTTCACTTTCTGCCATAAGGGTGGTGTCATCCGCATATCTGAGGTTATTGATATTTCTCCCAGCAATCTTGATTCCAGCTTGTGTTTCTTCCAGCCCAGCATTTCTCATGATGTACTCTGCATATAAGTTAAATAAGCAGGGTGACAATATACAGCCTTGACGTACTCCTTTTCCTATCTGGAACCAGTCTGTTGTTCCATGTCCAGTTCTAACTGTTGCTTCCTGACCGGCATACAGGTTTCTCAAGAGACAGGTCAGATGGTCTGGTATTCCCATCTCTTTCAGAATTTTCCACAGTTTATTGTGATCCACACAGTCAAAGGCTTTGGCATAGTCAATAAAGCAGAAATAGATGTTTTTCTGGAACTCTCTTGCTTTTTCGATGATCCAGCGGATATTGGCAACTTGATCTCTGGTTCCTCTGCCTTTTCTAAAACCAGCTTGAACATCTGGAAGTTCACGGTTCACGTATTGCTGAAGCCTGGCTTGGAGAATTTTGAGCATTACTTTGCTAGCATGTGAGATGAGTGCAATTGTGCGGTAGTTTGAGCATTCTTTGGCATTGCCTTTCTTTGGGATTGGAACAAAAACTGACCTTTTCCAGTCCTGTGGCCACTGCTGAGTTGTCCAAATTTGCTGGCATATCGAGTGCAGCACTTTCACAGCATCACCTTTGAGGATTTGAAATAGCTCAACTGGAATTCCATCGCCTCCACTAGCTTTGTTCGTAGTGATGCTTTCTAAGGCCCACTTGACTTCACATTCCAGGATGTCTGGCTCTAGGTGAGTGATCACACCATCGTGATTATCTGGGTCGTGAAGATCTTTTTTGTACAGTTCTTCTGTGTATTCTTGCCACCTCTTCTTAATATCTTCTGCTTCTGTTAGGTCCATACCATTTCTGTCCTTTATCGAGCCTATCTTTGCATGAAATGTTCCTTTGGTATCTCTAATTTTCTTGAAGAGGTCTCTAGTCTTTCCCAATCTGTTGTTTTCCTCTATTCAGTGGACCTCAACTGCTTATCAAATCAAGGCAGGCTAAAGGGCTAGACTTTAATAGGCTAGTTCCAACCTCTCTCTTCTACTGTTTTCATACTTACTACGCTTTAGACGAGCTCACTATTTTGCAAACCTGCCTCCTTCATTCTTGCCCCTGTACCTTTGCTCACGTGTTTTCTTTTGCCTAAAAGATTCTTTGTCCTCATATCCTCAAATCCAGTTGCTCAGTCCATGTCCACTGCAGATGCCCCTTTCTTTGTAAGCCCTTCTGGTTTTTCAGGAGTTAGATATTCCTTCAGTCTCTAGACCCAAAATATGTCTTATGGTACCATCATGCTGCATTATTTGTTTAATGTGTACAGGCCATCTGATAATCACCACACACTATAAACTTTTCAGGAAAAACAGCTGTTTTCTTCATGTTTATATCTGTCACAATACTGAGTTCATGGTTTTACCCATCATAATTGCTCAGTAGAACGGTTGCCATGGAACAGTCAATTCGATGAGGAAGATTATGGTAAAGCAGTCCATTAATTCACCCTCCTGAGATGCAGACAAATTATTTTGAGTAGATACTTATCTCTAATGCTTGAATTTCTCAATATGTTAATAAATATGTCTTCTGTTTTATACCAAATATTTCTACATGTATATGGTCCCTTGAAATATCAAATTATATTGTGGAATATAAAAGTTTTTTTAAACATTTGTTTTATTGTCCCTTCAGTGGCAAATATCACAGACTTTACATATTTTTAAAATTTATTTGTTTTTAATTGGAGGATAATTGCTTTACAATGTTGTGTTGGTTTCTGCCATACATCAACATCAATCAGCCATAGGTATACATATGTTTTCTCCCTCTTGAACCTTCTTCCTACCTCCCACCCCACAGACTTGATATTTTAAAGGCTGCCCTATATTATTTTTCCTTACCAATCTTTTGAAAAATAATTTAACAATTTCACGACTGTTGTAGCAGCACTGAATTGATTTTGAGAGCTTACTTTTAAATAAAAATTGACCTTTATCAGGCTTTCCTTGAGGGCCCATCATGGGTTAACTTCTTGGCAGGTTATTAAGACTTATTCTTCCCGCTGTGTTAATGAAGCTTTGTCTTGGCTTGGAGCTCTAACCAGTGTGTCCTTCCTGCAAAGGTACATCTATGTTGCTGATATATTGGCTCATGAAATTCATGTTTTGGAAAAGCACCCTAATATGAATTTAACTCAGATGAAGGTAAAATATTTCTTTCTGTATCTAAAGTTGACATTAATCTTGAAATTACATAGTCATACTATATTATAACAATACCTCCCTTAAAACAGAATAGCCAGTGTTGCTCTTCTGGGTTTTTCACTGCTACCTGTCTATACTTGACCAAGTCTGTTGTTTCCCAAAGTCACAAGAACTGACTGATTACATGCAGCAGTATGTTGGGAGGGCCATTTGCATTAGAGTCAGAGCCCACTCCATGAAGTACTGATGGTACCCGATGAATTCCAGTAAGAAATTTTCACAGTTGAAAAGACTAATAGATGAATTCCGAAA
Organism: Giraffa tippelskirchi; assembly: GCF_054371585.1. Lineage (NCBI taxonomy): Eukaryota > Metazoa > Chordata > Mammalia > Artiodactyla > Giraffidae > Giraffa > Giraffa tippelskirchi. The sequence continues at coordinate 60,261,147 of NC_137284.1, read as the reverse complement.
TGAAGATTTACGCAAGTTGTCAGTTCTTTCAATAATAAATGAAGGTGGAAATTGGGTTCCACACCATTATTATTTTCTTCCTGCTTGACAACACATATTTTAGATTGATGAAGAATTTCTTCTTTGAATGAGTTTTTTGAGCTAACCGATCATCGTGCATCTTTTAAAGGGGGAAAGGAGTTCATTTTTTAGAGAGATTGATTACTGCCCTAACTTTCTTAATTTCAGGAAGAATGAAAAGTGACTCTAAACCAGTGCATTACATTTATTTTATGCAATATTGGTGTTAAAGGGTGGAAGCAGGAGATGAGTATAATTTCCCCACATGCATAGGGGCAAGAAAGGTTAGCCCTAAATTATCTAATCAAGGTTTCTCGTGACATTTAGATGTTGACGTGTTTTCATTTGGAAGGTACTCAAGTTGGATACACTGGTGGATAATTTATCTATTGACCCTTCCTCGGGGGACGTCTTAGTAGGCTGTCATCCTAATGGCCAGAAGCTCTTCGTGTATGACCCGAAGAATCCTCCCTCATCAGAGGTTTTTATTGTTTACTTTTTAAATCTTAATTATTCAAACCCTTTTGAATAATACAATAAACTGTCCCAGGGATGGTCCGTTTAGTCCTTTTAAACCAATAATACAATAAACGTGTGGTGGTTGGCTTCGTAATTGCTTTAAGCCAATAATTGGCAGAATTTCACATTGTTCAAATACTTTTAGAAAGGTAATCTTTTGATGTATTAAATGATGGTAGAAGCTAGTCAAAAGATCTCTTTTCTAAAGATGTGCCCTCCTTGTGTGGTATACTGGCAATTTTTTAAATACCTGGCTTATTGTCAGCTCACTGTATGACACGACTTTTGTTCATGCTAAAGTAGGCACATTAGTGTGGAAGTTTTTCTATTAATGCTCAGTTACTGTAATAACACTCAATCCAGTGTTGGCATGCAGTCACTAGATGGCTTAAGAAAGTACTTTCTTTGAGGTTTTAACAAAGTAATTTAAACATTCAAAAAATTCCTAACTGCTATTTTCAACAGCATGTCCTCTTAATCATTGTGTCTTTGTGCAAGATTATTGATGACTGAGTGACATGGGTGGATGGTGGTTTATATTAATCCTTCATATCTCCTGAATAGGTTCTCCGCATCCAGAATATTTTATCTGAGAAGCCTACAGTGACTACAGTTTATGCCAACAATGGATCTGTTCTCCAGGGAAGTTCTGTGGCCTCCGTGTATGACAAGAAGCTGCTCATAGGCACTTTATACCATAGAGCCCTATACTGTGAGCTCTAAATGGTCCTTCTGGTATGCAGGTGTGCTAGCGTCTCAACAACTAATTTTCTATGAATTGCTAATTCTGAGGGAATTTAACCAGCAACGTTGACCCCAAAATGTGTGACATATATAGTAAATTTATTTCGGCAATGAAAGGACCCCTTCAGTTCACATAGCACTTCTAACATAAAAAGAAAGTGAACAGTTTTTAAAAATGCCAAGAAAAGGTAAGAAAGCTGCTTTCAGCTAAGTGAATACACTCTGCACAAAATATGCCTCATGTCTGCCTTCCAACTGCCAGGCATGAATTCCACTGAAACAGGGTAGATTATATTTCCTTAAAATGTGAGTGACCTCAGCGCCACCAGTGTGACCACTATGACTCAGAACTACTGATACATAACACGTTTTGATATCTTATACTTACATCTTTGTTTACTATTAAAGAGTTGGAGTTATAGTAAAGACTAACTAAAACCCAAGTTTTGTCTGTGCTTAATTCTCATGGCATATCCTCAGCAGAAAGTGGCCACTTCCTTGCGGGGTTTCCTTAGGAGGGACAGCCATAACAATGCTAATTTTTCTCATTAAATCTGAAAAATAAGCCTTTTATTTGAATAAAAAAGAACAACGAATTCATTAAATATGGTAACTGGAATTCTCAATTAGTATGAAGTATTCTATCTGCTCTCTTTCTTAATGGGAGCCAACTTGAATACAAAGAGAAGATAACAGCTCAGAGCTGGGAGGTCAGTCACACCACCTCCTCATTGAACACAACTGTGAACGTCATCAGATGAGACAAAATCAGTTGTCCAGGCACGCACACATGCGTGTGTCTCTGTTTGTCTGTCTGTCTGAAGGTGTCCTCCTCATAGGAGAACATGTGTGTGTGTCTGAAAGTGTCCGCCTCATAGGGGAACATTTGTGTGTGTGTGTGTTGCTCAATCATGTCCAACTCTTTGCAACCACATTCTTTCCACTTTGTGTGTGTGTCCAACATTTTGCAACCCATCAGGGCTGAAGGTGTCTGCCTAGGGGAGCATTCGTGTGTGTGTGTGTGTGTGTGTGTGTGTGTGTGTGTGTGTTGCTCAATTGTGTCCAACTCTTTGCAACCACATTTCTTCCACTCACTGTGTGTGTGTATGTTTCTCAATTGTATCCAACTCATTGAGACCCCATGAGCTGTAGCCCACCAGGCTCCGCAGTCCATGGAATTCTCCAGGCAAGAATACTGGAGTGAGTAGCCATTCCCTTCTCCAAGGGATCTTCCCAACCCAGGGATTGAACTGTGGTCTCCTGCACTGCAGGCAAATTCATTACCGTCTGAGCCACCAGGGAAGCTCTTCCACTCACTATACTTCCTATAAATTCCTCTGTGTTTCTTTTCCACTGTAACATCAAAGCACTTCACTTCTCATACTTTTCCCATCTTTAGCATCGTTATCATCAAAGTATTTGTCAATTACTTATAAAGTGAAAGAGTGTACTAAAAATGGTACATTCATTATCTCATTTAATCCTAATTAGGGCCCTGAGGGAGTAGGTATTGATTTCTATCACTGTTAACATTTCACAGATGTTCAGGGTCACATACCTAGTAAGGGGTGGCTCTCATCTACTTCTGATGTCAGAAGCTGTGCTGTTACCCACCCCATGATGCTTCTGCCATGGAACTAATGAGGATCTCATGATCTACTCTTTTTCTTAATACGTAGTTTCTTCTGTTTTTATAGGTATCAATTTGAGTTCTTTCAGAAGGATCATTTAAAGACTTAAATGTAAATTGCATAAGTATTCCTAATCTTGGTCTTTGACCACATTTGGCCTGTGTTTTTATTTATATTTTTAAATAGTCTGCTACTATAATATATTGGATGTATTTAATCCTAAAATAATTACCATTTTTTGCTGTTTACATTATCCATGGAGAAAACATTAAGTCATAGATAAGCAAAACAAGATTAAATATTATTCATTAGGGATCCAAAGCCAAGAAGCGTATATTTTAGATTTTAGACTATAAGCAATGACTATCTAAAAAGCTATATTCATGAAAAGTACCAGAATACAACAGGCATCAGATAGACTTGGTTTCTATTGTGTTTATTAGAAAATTGATCTGGACAAAAGTAAATAAAAGTTAATAAGCACATGTGTCATTTATCTTAGAGATTTTTAAAGTTTTTTTGTTTTTTAAATAAATGCTGGTTTTGAGCCTCTGTGGGCTATGAGGGATTCATAAATATATTGTGCATCTATTTACAGTGATCTTACTGGGATCATATTGAGTTTAACAATTTGGTTGGTTATTAAGAGGTCATTCAAAAGGAATGAAATGGCAATTGGGATGTGCCACCAATAGGTGGATTTAGATCTCAGGTATGTGAGTGTGTGTGTTTTAATTTGTTTTAATCTGAGGTCTTGTTTGGTGACAACAAATCCATTTTGGTCTTTGACAAAATGTCAGCTCTTTTACAGCAGCTGAATGTGAATGTGGACACCTAATAGGAGCAGTAAGGAAAATTAAATATACGCTATAACTTTAGTATTTGTTTTTCTCATTTTGTGTATGGATGGATGATTACTGACAACTAGTCTAAGGCTGATCCCTTTTCTAGGCTTGATTTGCTCGGTTTGAATCCTCTCTCAGAGACATAGCTTGTCTAGGCTGATGAATATTTACTTGGCAAAACAATGAAGAATTAACAGCACTCACTTTCACACCACCCATGTCCACCTTTCTCCTCCTTTCTCTGGCCACCTAGAGTTTTCCTTACTCTGAGATTTCTACAAAACATTTCTGGGTGTGAGAGAAGGCGGACTGAAAGAATTCCAGCAGCGCTCTCTTAGCTTTCTGCTCCTGGTTTTCAAGGTTTTTATTCCATAAGGCAGAAGGCAGAGAAGAAGAAAAAAGAGCCTAGTCTAATTTTTATAACTTCAAAGAGAATAACTTTGTTTTCTTAAAAATTTTTTAATACAGTAAATGACATTTCTGTAATCAGACTTTGAGCTAGGCATTAATATATAACAGTGAACCAGATACATGCCTATATTCTACTAGGAGATTCAACAAATGAGAAAATAGATAGATGATAGAAAGACAGATTATAAAGAACTAAACATAGGGACATCCTGATGGTACAGTGGATGAGAATCTACTTGTCAGTGCAGGGGACATGGGTTTGATGCCTGGTTCGGGAAAATTCCACATGCCGAGAAGCAACTAAGCCCATGTGTCTCAACTACTGAGCCCAAGCGCTTAGAGCCTGTGCTCTGCAACAAGAGAAGCCACCACAGTGAGAAGCCAATGGCCTGCAGTGAAGAGGAGCCCCCGCATTCCACAGCTAGAGCAAGCTGGTGTGCAGCAACGAAGACCCAGCACAGTCAAAAATAAACAATTTTTTTTAAAAACGGCCATACAGTCCAGCAATCCCACTGCTGAGCATACACACTGAGGAAACCAGAACTGAAAGAGACACATGTTTATTGCAGCACTGTTTACAATAGCTTAGACATGGAAACAACCTAGATGTCTTTTGGTAGATGAATGGATAAGGAAGTTGTACATATACACAATGGAATATTACTCAGCTATAAAAAAGAATGCCTCTGAGTCAGTTCTAATGAGGTGGATGAAACTGGAGCCTAGTATACAGAATGAAGTAAGTCAGAAAGAGAAACACCAATACAGTACATTAATGCATATATATGGAATTTAGAAAGACGGTAATGATGACCCTATATGCAAGACAGCAGAAGAGACACAGATGTAAAGAAAAGACTTTTGGATTCTGGGAGAAGGAGATGGTGGGATGATTTGAGAGAATAGCATTGAAACGTATATAACCGTATGTAAAGTAGATTACCAGGGCAAGTTTGATGCATGAAGCAGGGCGCTCAAAGCCAATGCTCTGGGACAACCCAGAGGGATGGGGTAGAGAGGGAGGTGGGAGAGGGGTTCAGGATCGGGAGACACATGTGCACCCATGGGTGATTCATGTCGATGGTTGGCAAAAACCACCACACTATTGTAAAGTAATTAGCCTCCAATTAATTAAAAAAAAACTATAGACTTGAATTACATTAAAAAAGAAGGAACTAAACATAGACAAATGATTAAAGAACAATTTGGAAAAACCCAATTTTCCCACCTCCACCACTTTTGAAATGTATAAACCTAGAGGAAAATTGAAAGAGTAGTTCAGTGACTTCCTAAATATCCTTCACCTATATTCACCAATCACCAGTTATCATTTTTCCATTTTTGCTTTACTTTTCCAAGTAAAGATGCTTTTATTTTTCTGCATCATTTGAAAGCAAGTTGGAGATATCATAAAACTTCATCTCTGCATACTGCAGCTTGCATCTTCTAAATATGAGGCCATCCTTCCACATAACCACAATGTCATTACAACACTTAGCAGTAATAATACCTCTCAATAATAGTGATGCCATCTAATATCTGGTACAAATTCAAATTTTCTCAGTGGTCTCCAAATGCCTTTAATAATTGCTAAAAAGCCTCCTGATGAAAGTGAAAGAGGAAAGTGAAAAAGTTGGCTTAAAGCGCAACATTCAGAAAGCTAAGATCATGGCATCTGGTCCCATCACTTCATGGCAAATAGATGGGGAAACAGTGGAAACAGTGTCAGACTTTATTTTGGGGGGCTCCAAAATCACTGCAGATGGTCATTGCAGCCATGAAATTAAAAGATGCTTACTCCTTGGAAGGAAAGTTATGACCAACCTAGATAGCATATTAAAAGGCAGAGACATTACGTTGCCAACAAAGGTCCATCTAGTCAAAGCTATGGTTTTCCAGTGGTCATGTATGGATGTGAGAGTTGGACTATAAAGAAAGCTGAGCGCTGAAGAATTGATGCTTTTGAACTGTGGTGTTGGAGAAGACTCTTGAGAGTCCCTTGGACTGCAAGGAGATCCAACCAGTCCATCCTAAAGGAGATCAGTCCTGGGTGTTCATTGGAAGGACTGATGCTGAAGCTGAAAACTCCAATACTTGGCCACCTCATGCAAAGAATTGACTCATTGGAAAAGACCCTGATGCTGGGAAGGATTGGAGGCTGAAGGAGAAGGGGACGACAGAGGATGAGATGGCTGGATGGCATCACCGACTTGATGGACATGAGTTTGGGTAAACTCCAGGAGTTGGTGATGGACAGGGAGGCCTGGCATGCTGCAATTCATGGGGTTGCAAGGAATCGGACACGACTGAGCGACTGAACTGAACTGAACTGAACCCTCCCATCCCCCATGCTCCCCAATCCAGAATTCAATTGAGGATCACAATTCACATTTACTTATGTCTCTTGAATCCTTTTTAATGTGAAACAGTCTTTCTATTTTTTGTTTTTGATTTTAATGACACATTTTTCAGTGCAAGCAAGATATCTTCTGGAATGATCTACATTCTGAATTTACTTGGTCGTTTCTTCCTGGAGTCCTAAGCTCAGTTCAGCGGCACTCATATTTCCTGTAAATTAGAAGTTACCCTAGGCTTGACCAGATTCCAGTTAAACAATTTTGACAAGAATACTAATAAGTGACCTGTGCTTCACACTGCATTGCAGGAGAATATAAACATAGTTTTCTTCACTTTTTGTGATGCTAAATCTGAGTAACTGATTAAGGTGGTGATCACCTGCTCAACAGGGTTAATTTTTTCTTTCTTTTTATAAATTCAAGTGAATATTCTGTTACCTAAAACCTTTCATCTATTTGGCATTCAGTAATGTTCTTGCCCAATTATTATTACATTGGAGTTGCAAAATGGTGATTTTTCTTCCATTATTTCTATTAGTAATATCGATGGACAATACTCTATTTTTAAAAAAATTATCTGTCATTGAACTCCCTTTTTTCCTCTTCTATATTCTACCTCGTTTTTCTGGAAATTATTTTCTATCAGTTCCTAGAGAGCTATTTCTTATCTTTTCACAGATTTCTACCTTAATTTCTATCCAAAATCAGATTACTATTTATTTTGTAGGAAATTAGTACAATCATCTAATAAAGTAGTACGTCTTTATTCCGTTTTCATTCCCAATGATTTAAAAGTCTACGTGGATAAATCCTCCAACATGTAGCTTCTGTGTACCTCAAATTTCCACTCCCAACACCCGTTTCTCCCACTGCCTCAGCCATCCACTCCCATGGTCATATTCTGTATCAGAAACTTTCTTACTTATTAAACCTTTATTTCAAATCTCAGACTCCGCAACCACCACCCCCTTCATTTCTAAGTTATCTGTTCAGATACTGCCATTCTTCTAAAATTTTTGAATTATTCCAACCTCAAACTGATTGATAACCCTAGCCCCAGAACTTTCTCCCCTTCCAACTGTCCCCTCTTCTGCATAATATCTCTGCTTATCCAATCCAGCTTCCATCCTGTAATCACTTCCTTGATTTCTCAACCCCTTTACATATCTCTCCTCCTATTGTCTTAAGAAGCAAAACTCAAACCATTTCTTTACTTCACACATGCACCTGAGCAGCTATATGTGACCTGGGAAAATCAAAACAGCTGAATGGTTTCTCTTGAATGAATGTCAAAGCTCAGATTTGGTACTCAAAATGTCAAGCAATCCTCAATTTCTTCAGTAGATTAGCTTTTCTCTTTCTTGAGTTAGTAATTTTATACCTTCTCCTTTTCCTCAAACTTTCCACAAGCCTTTATCTATTCACACTTTGGTCGGTAGGTCTTGTCTTATAATTCATTCAGAAAATGGAAACCACCAGATATAAGCCCCCTCACATTTCCCCTCCCAAAGTTATACCTCTCACTCTAGCTGCATCCACCTCCTCCTATTTCTACTGTTAAAGTAGAGAAGGAGTCCTCCAGTTGTCCTTAGGACTTCACTTTTTCCATTATCCCTTCTCTCTTCTGCATCATCAAACTCTTTCCCTACTGATTCATTTTCATTAGCACAAAGACCTTCTAACCACATCTTCCATTTAAAAAACAACACTCCCTTGATCTCACATTTTTAACCACCACATACATCATTTCTCTGGATTCCAATGATGGCTTAAAATATGTCCAAAGATTTGACATTCTTCCCCCAAAGGCAAGCTTAATGCACTGCTCCTTAACAACTTATTGACCACAGACATATTAATACATCTTTTGTTACGCACAATATTGACCAGAAGATGTTTTGATATTCACTTACATAACAAATCGCCAGCCACAGGTATTAATTCCTGCAAAAATCTCCCTGTCAATAATGTGTTAAGAGTGGGCTGGATTTAGTGACTGATGTCTAACAAACAGAATAAGGAAAAAGTGACAACATGTGACTTTTGAGACTCAGTCATAAAAGGTGTCAAGATTTCCTCCTTGCTCCCTCATTCAGGCCACTCACTGGGGAAAGTTGGCTGCCTTATCCTGAAGACATTTCTCAGGCAGCCCTATGGGAAGGTCCACATGGCAAGGGGCTTAGGTCTCCTGACGACAGACGTGCAATTGAGTGATGCTGGAAATATCTTCAGATTACTGCAACCTCATGACTGACCATGGACCAGAAGCACTTCACTAAGCTGCTTCCACTTTCTGACCAACAACAATGCTCAGATCATGAATTTTAAGCTACCTTGTTTGGGGATAGTTTAGTACATCATAATACATAACTAATACACCCATCATAAATAAAGTCTTTGAGATCCACACTGTCTCTTCTTTCTCATTACCCATTCACTTCTCAACCAACTACAGTCTGGTCTCTGTTCAAGTCAAGGTCATCAGAGATCTTTGTGTTGCCAAATCCAATTACCTCTATCTCTGCTCTGATCTTACATGACTTCTAAGCAGCATTTGGCATGCTCTCTTCTTTGCTTGTCGAAACACTCTTCCGCCTTGGCTTTCTCAATACTATTCTCATTATCTCCTGTTTTCCCCTCCTTTGCTGGTTTGCACACCTCATCCAAAAATTAACAGAAATGTAATGGCTCTTTAGGGCCAAAATTGGGTGCTCTTTCCTCTTCCCCATCCATTCCAATGGGTTTATGTACTCCCTGTATACTGATTACTTCAAAATTAACATCGCCAGCTCAGACCTTGCAGTCATCTTTCATATCACGTTTGTCCTCAACTATCAGAAACTCTACCTGACTCTATCTCCAAGTAATATCTTTTCAGATCCATTCTTCTATCTCTGCTTCAATCTCTATTATTACCTCTTACCCAGAACAGTTTTGCAGGTGGACTTCTGTCTACCAGTGTTTCCCCTCTCCAACCTATTTCCTCCTCAGTAGCAAAGTACTCAGATCACGTCATCTCCTGCAAGACCTTTCTGTGTTACTGATCTCTCCACTAAGACCTGCAAGATGCTGTGTAATCTGGGTTCTGCTTCCCTCTCCAACTTCATCCAGCAATGGCTTGGGCCACACTGTAAATTGCACGCCTTGGCAAACAAGATCTTTCCCTCCACTGAAATTCCCTTCCTCCCACTCTTTACAAACCTAGTTTCTTCTCTTACTTCAGGTCTCAGTTTTAATGTCACCTCTTTGGAGAGGCTCTTTCAATTCCGGGAGACAGCAAAGGGCTCCACCAGAAGCATGTGTCTGATTCACAAACTAACTGGTCTACAGCCATATTCCCTCTATCTGGCCCTTAGACGCCAAGAGACAATATTCCTCTACTGTAGTCATCCCAGGACCAGGTGCTAGGAAACTAGCAACTAACTTATAGCCTCAAACCTGCCAAAATTATTCAAACTAGCCAGTCCTAAGTAGTTCATCCTGCCCTGCACACTGGCAACCTTCTCCAGTATTCTTGCCTGGAGAAGCCCATGGACAGAAAAGCCTGGCAGGCTATCGTCCATAGTGTCGCAAAGAGTCAGATACAACTGAAGCAACAGGGTATGCACCATGCCCTGCCTTGGCTTTACTGTCAAAACCCCAATAAAGGGAGCAGCCTCAACCCTCCTGTCCTGTTTTCTGCCTTCCAATTATCCAGGTGTCTTTCCCACATGGCACTGTACCATGCCTGTCCTTCTGTCTTTAGGTTTTGTGAGCGTAAAAAACTATTATTTCCTGAACCTCTCTGTCTCCTCTCACGGCTATAGATGACTGATTATTTCATAAAAGAACATGAAACAACTTACTGCTTTACTTTGTCTTTTTCTATTTTTTGTCTTTACCTTCCCTCCTGCTTCTTTCCTTTTTTTCTATCCTCCCTCCCTTCCTTCCTTGAAATATATTTCCCCTCTAGGATGTAAGCGCCTTGAAGGCAAGGGCATCTTGTTCACACCAAGTCTTCAGTGCTGAGCAAGTAGTTGTAAGTGCTCACCAAATAGTGCTGAGGGTGAATGCCAAGCAACATTCCTTCCCTTCCTTCCCAGGCTCCCATGGACTCACACACACACCATTCCAGAGAACAATTCAAACTCAGTGGCCATGAACCTGTCTGGAGAGTCATCACCACACAGTGATCCATGGGGTTTGTTTTGAAACAGACATGCAGGGGGTTGACTAAGTGAAGAAATGTGAAGCAACAGCAGCAGCAGAATCTCCACACCATATGTGTGTGTGTGTCTGTGTCTGTATGTGTGTGTGTTTGTATATTTACGCATTTTCTTCTGAAATATGGGTCACTGTTTTCACAGGAGTCTCTTTATTACAAATCAAAGTGATATTAAAAGGTATGTTGAGGGCTTCCCTGGTGGTTCAGTGGTAAAGAGTCCCGCTGCCAAGGCAGGAGAAACAGGCTTGATCCCTGCTCTGGGAAGATCCCACATGCCCTGGAGCAACTAAGCACTGTGCTCCCGAGCCTGGGAGCCACATCTACTGAGCCCAGGGGCCACAATTAATGAAGCCCAAGTGCCCTAGCACTTGTGCTCTGCAACAAAAGAAGCCACTGCATTGGGAAGCCTGCACACCCCAACCACACAGACAGAAGCCCTTGCCCGTTGCAACCAGAGAAAAGCTCATGTAGCAATGAAGACCCAGCACAACCACAAATAAATTAAATATTTTTTTAAAAGGTTGAAAAGTCTCCTTGCCATCCCATCTGTCCCACTTAGGGGAAACCAGTTTGTTAGTTTCTTGTGTATCTTTCCCATATTTTTACATAAATACAGGCAGATGTAAATACGTATTCCTCCTCTGTGTGAACTCTTTTCAAATTAATCTTCTTAAAAAGTAACTGTCTTACCAATACAATTCCAGATGTTACAGTGTTCCTTTAGTAGCCCTTCTTCCACAGCTTCAATAAAAATCAGCACAACTGAGGAAGGGCATAGGAAGGGCTCACCCTGCCACTCTCTAGCTGTGTGGACAAGGGCAAGGTATGCAGTTACTCTGTGCCTTGGTTTTCTCACCTATAAAACTGGGATGTTATCTACCTCAGAGAAGCACCAAGAATCAAAAGTTAACATAGGCAAAGTTCTAAGGACAATGCAAGGCACATAGTAGGTGCTGCATAAATGGCAAGCTTTATTATTCCACTATCATTATGTATTCAGACAGTATTTATGTATCCCATAAGTCAGAAACCTCCTTTGCTTAATATCTCCACTTCTGTGTTCTCTCAAACACTGTTGACTTAAACTCGATAGAAATAGTCCTTTTTTTTCCCTTGTGGTAAATAAAAACAGATCTTGAAGATGCTACTTGGCTTTGCCCCAACTCTTCAAGTCTTTCCCACCTTGTGCTCCCCTTCTTCCAACCGGATCCTTATCATGAGCATGGGAGAGTGCAGATTATTTGCTTGGCAGGATCTAAAGATCCAGAAGAAAGAAGGATCTAGGAGTCTTTTGAAAGTCTAACCTTCCAAAGAAACTATGTTTCCCTTCTCCCCTTCTCTCCTCCATTCTGCTCATCTTGTTACCTATTCTATTTATTTCTTTCCTTTCACTTCTCCTGACTTTATCTCAAATGTTGGGGGCAGATGCTGACATTCACAAATCCGCCCAGTCCACAAACAGAACACTCCCGCGCCCCCTGTGTCTAGGGATCAATTCTGTGTCTCATAGAACACCTTACGTTCCACAAACTGCAGTTTCTGGGTCTGAACTACAGCTCCCCGCACTCTCTGCCCCTCCAGCTTCCCCTAAGCCACCTGAGGAGCTCAGGTAGAATTCCGCAGCTTTTGACAGCAAACCTCCTCCTCTATCGTCCCACCCACCCGTGGGATCTCGCCAAAGCTGCTAAAGGAACCCGGGGCTATGGGTCCTGTCTCTGTATTTTGAGCCCTGAAGAAAAAAGAAATCCACGAGTAAAGGTTTCCTTGAAAGCAGGTAAATGTGGCCTTGAACCCGGAGTGGCACTGCGGGGAGGGACGGGACACAGCGACCTTAGCCCAGCGCCTTGGCAGCGCACCTGCCCGGGCGCCGGAGGGGCGGGACGGGCCCCACTGGGGGCGGGACCTGCGCAGCCTGCAGCCCCTCCCGAGTGCTCTGCGCGCACTGGGCGCCCCTGGAGCCCGGAGACCATGGGGAAGCTGGTGGCACTTATGCTGCTGGGCGCCGGCCTGGCCCTAGTCGGGGAGAGATTTTTGACACTTAGGTGAGTTGGCATCTTGAGCATCCTGGGCTCTCTTTCTCTTCTTCCAAGTTAGGTTAAGGGCTGCCCCGGGCCGCCTTTAGCGGGTAAGAATGAGCTGTTTGGGGACCCCTCTTCTCAAGCCCACCTAACAAACTATCCCTCGAGAAGCTCTGATGTGGAAAGTGAGCTGATTTCTTGCCTTTCCTAAGATCCTGAGGCAGAAACGCCCCGATTTATTTTCTGAAAGTTATGCAACGCCCCCACTTCCCCAGGTCACCCTCAGCATTCCACCCACGCTTGAACAAACTAACTCTGTTGGAAGCGCTGGTCTTGGGGGAGGGAGCCAGGCTACCGGCTGGATGTTTTTGGCTGGCTCAGGTTGTCCAAGGCAAGTTCAACCTTGCGGGGTACTGGGTTACCAGATTAAAGGAGCTAGCAGGACAGCAGGGAAATGAACTGAAACCTCAAGGGGAGATTGGCATTGTCTAGGTATCTGACCTGACCTTTTGAAGTGGAAGATCTAGTGGTGATAGCCATCCCAGAAATATCTCAGGAGAATACTGGGCTAGCAAGCAGAAATGTTTGTTAGATGATGACATGTGTTCCCGAATAGATGTTAGCCTCTACTTGCTTTCAGTCCTCTTTGGGTTGTTTTTATTTATTTCTCTAAATACAAGTTGGTCTCCTCAGGGGTTCACATCTATTGGCAGAATCTGCTGAGGAGCATGGTACCTTTTGATAATACATTCTAGTTCAGCTTGAATGGAGAAGGAAATGGCAACCCACTCCAGTATTCTTGCCTAGAGAATCCTGTGGACAGAGGAGCCTGGTGGGCTGCTGTCCATGGAGTCGCACAGAGTCGGACACGACTGAAGCGACTTAGCACCCGCAGGAGCAGTTCAGCTTGAAAGAGTTTATTGTTACATTTGCTCCCAGTGCACACAAGTGAGAAGATCATAAAAAATAATGATAATTATAAAGCCAATCTAAAGAGCATTTTTTTAAAGTCACGGTAAGATAAGTATAGAATCTTCCTGAATACAATTTAATAAAAATGTAAAATTATTCCTGGTGTTTAGAAGAATGTTTCACTGTGGAATCAAAAACACTATTCAAAAATAATTTGGCCAATTGTTTAAACTATGGTCAATTTAATGAACTCATGAACTTGCAAAGTAAATGAGCATAAAATTTTAAAAATAATAAAGCAAAGGCTACAGAGTTTAGCTATTAGGAGACCCTGTTGAATTTGGGGAAGGCAGTTGGGGACAAGGATCAAAAGGCAAGACTGTCAGAATGGCTGCTATCCAAAAGTCTGCAAGCAATAAATGCTGGAGAGGGTGTGGAGAAAAGGGAACCCTCTTACACTGTTGGTGGGAATGCAAACTAGTACAGCCACTATGGAGAACAGTGTGGAGATTCCTCAAAAAACTGGGAATAGAACTGCCATATGACTCAGCAATCCCACTGCTGGGCATACATACCGAGGAAACCAGAATTGAAAGAGACGCGTGTACCCCAATGTTCATCGCAGCACTGTTTACAATAGCCAGGACATGGAAGCAACCTAGATGTCCATCAGCAGACGAATGGATAAGGAAGCTGTGGTACATATACACAATGGAATATTACTCAGCCATTAAAAAAAATACATTTGAATCGGTTGTATTGAGATGGATGAAACTGGAGCCCATAATACAGAGTGAAATAAGCCAGAAAGAAAAACACCAATACAGTATACTAATGCATATATATGGAATTTGAAAGATGGTAACGATAACCCTATATGCGAGACAGAATAAGAGACACAGATGCATAGAACAGTCTTATGGACTCTGAGGGAGAAGGTGAGGGTGGGACGTTCTGGGAGAATAGCATTGAAACATGTATATTATCATATGTGAAACAGAACACCATTCCATGTTTGATGCATGAGACAAATGCTCAGGGCTGGGGCAATGGGATGACCCAGAGGGATGGGGTGGGGAGGGAGGTGGGAGGGGGTCCAGGAAGGGGAACACATGTAAACCCATGGCTGATTCATGTCAATGTATGGCAAAAACTACTACAATATTGTAAAGTAATTAGCCCCCAACTAAAATAAATAAATTTACTTAAAAAAAAGAAAAAAAGGCAAGACTGTAACAGATTAAGGGAACCAAAGTGCAGATTTATAATAGATGATATTTTATCACATTAGATAATAGTATTTTGTGCATTTAAATTAATAATACTTATATACCATTAAATAAAAAGAGGCACATTACCCAGGGTATGTCCACATTATATAAGTAAATGTAAATAAAAGGAGATGCCTACTTATTTGTGATATCATCCATAAATGATGAGAACGAGAGTTAATGAATTTGAAGGTGGTTAAAGACTATGGTTAGACATTGATTTTGGATGTTGTGCATTGACCTCCAGTGTTTTTATCTTCCACAGAGAAAGAATGAATGCATATCGAGAAGTGGAGTCAGTAGAACCCCAGAACTGCCACCTCATTGAGGGAATTGGTATGTATGTGACAGTGCCATTTCCTGGTCCCCATCCCCTTGACTGAAGCTGCCACCTAATTTAATTCACTGCTACTCCTTAAACCCTCCTACTGAGGCTTCAGCCTCATCAATTTTACCCAAGCTATCTGATTCCACGTGTCCTAAAGGGGTGTCCTAAACGTCAAAATCTATGGCTTTTTCTCGGTCCTCTTACTGACATCTCTCCATCATTTGAAATATGTTGTTGACTGCTCTTTGGTTGGTCCCTTGCTGAACTCTGCTCCTGTCCACTCTGTGACATTTCATTTCCTTCTCTTTTTCTGTTGCCTTACTTCTTTTTTTTTCTTCTCCCCTCTCCTTGATGATATTCTTAGCTTCCAGTGTCACTGCCTTCAAAATTTATCTGCTAGTACCAAGAGAAATGTGAGTTAACCCTTATTCTCAAGAACCTCCCAATCAACTGAGATTTTTTTTCTTAATTAATTGAAAATCCATAGTTGGGTCCTTGATCTCTCAAACTGCAGGCCTTTTTCCTGTTTGAAATCTACTTTGCCTTTTTGTCATTTCCTCTCTCACACCCCACCCATAATCAGCTCTTCTTCCAGACTTCTCTTAAGCTTGGTACCTGCATTCTCAAAGAGATTCAGTTCAAAATTTAGGAAACTTGAACTTCCCTGGCAGTCCAGTGGGTAAGACTTTGCCTTCCGATGTAGGAGATATGGATTCCATCCTTGGTCAGCGAGCTGAGAGCTCACATGCCTTGAGGCCAAAAAACCAAAACATGAAGCAGAAGCAGTGTTATGACAAATTCAATAAAGACTTTAAAAAAATCTTTTAAAAAAATGAAGGAACCATTTATTTTCCCCTCACCCCTCACTGTTTCACGTGAGACCTGTTGGCCTCTCCTGGGCCCCCACACAGAGCTGGTCTCATTTACTCCTTACTGCCTTGATTGCGTGTTCTGGCTCTGAGCCTTTCCCTCTCCCTGATAATACTACTAGGAAAAAAAAAATCTAGCCAGATGCTGTTCTAGGAATGTATTCTTTCATTTTCTCATCTTTGCTCATGAAATTACCTCCAATGATTTCTTCATTGCTGCTTGCTGAAATCAGCTGGAAATCCCTCTTCTACCCCTGAATTCTCATAGCACTCTGAAACTCCCATTCACTTGAGACACCTACCACATGCTTTATTTTAGAGTCAGCAGTGTCTTTCTCTCACAATCAGATTGTAAACCTCCTAGGGTCAAGGACTGTGAATTATTTCAGTATGTGACAGGACAACAGTATAGCTTATTGTGATATAAGTGATCTCCAAGATATGTTACTAATACATACATACATATATATATATATATAAAAGAGCCCTTTTGATTTTGGTTTTCTGTCTTTTTTCCTCCTCTCAATTTCTAAAATAAATAGAGAAATAGCCTGGCCCTTGTGCTCCCTAGTCTTAGATGAGGTGTGTACTGTGAGCTAGAAAGCAGAAGGAACTGAAGAAAAACCATTTCCTGACTTTGATATTTAAAAACCTGGGCTCCTTCAAGGGATTCTGATGGAGATAGAAGGGGAATATGTGCTTGTAGTATTTTTTTTTAAATAACAGGGGACTTTGTCCCATTCTGGGGGAGAATCAAGACCTGTAAAGGAATGGCTACAATATACCTTTAGGGAGGCTGGATCCTTTATACTGTGTGTCATAGCATGAGCAAAGATTGTGTGTGTGTGTGTGTGTGCAGTATGTATAATTGGCAAAATTTTCTAAATTAAAGGAACCACATGAGCTTGGCAATGAATATTTCAGTTGTGACTAGTGTAGAATAAAGGCCAGATGGACTTCCCCAAGTATTCAGCTTCATTTTAAAATCCACTAAGCTACTTGCACAACCCTGGCAGAGAGACCCAATAATGACTAAGGCTGAATTTCCTACCAGTTTAGTGCAATTTGGACATGGGGTCAGATTTAATTTGATTTTAAAAATAAGGAAATGTAACATTCAATCATTTGTTTACTGTCTTGTGGAGTAATATCCATATTAATTATACATATATCTCTCAAAAGAGTCTGCCAATTAATTTAGACAGTAATTAGAGCATTGTTAAAGCATTAGAGCATTGTTAAAGCATTAAAGCATTGTTAAAGTCTAGCCCAACTCTCAGATTGTATGATTCAAATAGACTTGAGGAGTTGAAACTAGAGCAGAAGGGGCCTCCCTGGTGGCTCAGTGGTAAAGAATCCACCTGCCATTGCAGGAGACACGAGTTCTATCCCTGATCCAGGAAGATTCTACATGGTGCAGAACAACTAAGCCTGTGCACCATAACTGCTGAGTCTGTGCACTAGAGCCCAGGAGCCACAATTCCTGAGGCCAGCGTGCCCCAGAGCCCGTGTTCTGCGACACTTCACAAGAGAAGCCACTGCAGCTAGAGAGTAGTCCCTGCTCTCCACAACTAGAGGAAGCCCTCGCAGCAATGAAGACCCAGCATGGCCAAAAATAAATAAAATTATTTCAAAAAACTAGAGCAGAAGAAAAAAAGGCATGCACATCTCATGTCTATTGGCATATGTACATTCTCTACTTACAGAACTTGAACAAGCAAAATGATCCTGGGTCATTTGTCAATAGGACAATATTGCTATATATCTAAAAATAATAATACTACCTCATCAAAGGCCTAGTGTCTATGAGCTTTCTTCTGAGTCCTTTGGAAACATTTCACATCATTCTCACAAACACCCCATAAAGTGGGGGCTGCCATCTGTCTTTGTAGATTAGGAAACTGACACCCAGAAGGATGAAGTTGCCTGCCCAGTGGTCCAAAACTAGAAGGTGACAGGTCTAGATTAAGAGGCAGGGTGGTTTTCTTCTATGCCTTTGTACTCTCTGTTGTGTAACACTGCCTTTCTTATCTCCTGACAGCACATTTTTCAGGGAAGTATGGTAGCAGCAGAAAACAGAAAATCCGAGATGCAAAAGAGTGAAATATTAATAAATAGAGCTGACCAAGATAAGGCAAGCTGGATATTTAAATAAAGCTCACTAATGAGATGGTACTCATAAGACCCACCTCTTTGAGAGTGAAAAGCTTTGTGAAAGCATGGAAAACCAAAGAATTGAAGGCAGAGTATAGTAGGCAGTAACAGAGCTGGGGAAAACTTCTGATTTGTGTTTTCTCCAAGACCTAGACTTTTCTGATTACTTTTACTGGTAGAGGGCTTCCTTGGTGGCTCAGATGGTAAAGAGTCTGCCCTCAATGCAGGAGACCTGGGTTCAATCCCTGGGTCAGGAAGATCCCCTGGAGAAGGTAATGGCTACCCACTCCAGTATTCTTGCCTGGAGAATTCCATGGACAGCAGAGCCTGGTGGGCTACAGTCCATCGAGTTGCAAAGAGTCAAACACGACTAAAACTTTCACTTTGTTGGTAGAACAAACTTTTCCTCTTTTTGTTCTCCTTCCTTATTATGTGTTATTTATTTATTTATTTTGGCCACACTGCGTGGCATGTAGGAGCTTAGTTCCCCCACTGGGGATTGAACCCAAGCCCCCCTGCATTGGAAGAACAGAGTCATAACCACTGGACCACCAGGGAAATCCCATTCCTTCCCCAGTATTCTTACTGGGAAGAAAGCTTAAAAAGTGAAATAATTCTAACCTCCCAGAAATCATACCTCAAAAATCTTTTTTTATATTAAATTCATCTTTTTTCCAAGGCTTTGAGGCTCAAAAGATTGGCTTAACTGGGAAGTTATTTGGCTAATCAAAGTTTCCCTTGAAATAGGAACAGCTTTATTAGTTTGCCCTTGGCAGAATTATCAAGTAGACAGACAGCCCTTGTATGTGAAGTCTTCCTATCTTCCTCTCCTTCCCTTTCCCCTCCTGTAGCTTCCCGTGTCTCCAAGACACGTTACTACTCCATGGTAGGTTCCATTTGTTTTTTTAGCTGGCTGTTTTCTTCCCTCAAAGAAGTGAAATGATAATATTAATTGATAGTAATGTTTTGGCATGACTTTTTCTTAAGATGTCTGTAGAAAACAATCAGAGGCCAGAGAAATGAGGTTATGCCACAAAATAGGGTTAACAGATTAAAAGGCAGTAGATACGTATTTGTAAGACTGGTTTTAGACTTAGCAGTGGGGTTTTAAAGTTATCTGCGCACAGGGTAAAGAGTATGTGGAGAGGACTCAGGGGAGGGTGTCCCAGAGGCTCTTACTCCCACAGGAGCCACTGTTGCTAAGATGTATTGGGCCATCATGCAGATGCAGTGCAGGGTGGGGAGGGGCATAAAGGAGGGTCAGGAATAATGTACAATCAGCTACTAATTCTTTTCCACATCTGAGTGCAAAGCACCAGCTTCCCTGTGCTGTGGACTGAGCAAGTAAAAAAAGACCAGCATAGCATCTCTGGAAAATGCCCACTCATGCTGCAGGTAAATTACTGAAACAGGTTAATGCTATCATGGGAGATGTGTGAAATGGTGTTTGGAAGATGAAAAGACCAATCCAGAGATTATACAACTCAGGACATCTTCTATTCAGAAACTAACACTCACTTGTCAATAATTTAACCTCAAACAAGACAAAGTTCAAAAAACTAAAACAGTTTCTCCTTTTTAGTCAGTCAACTAGCTTGTTGCTGAAAGCTTTTATAGTGAAAAGGCAGATGTTATATTGGGTACCAGGATACGGTACTAAATAAAACCAGGTCCTTGTTCCCAGCAAGTTGCAGCCCAAGTGTGGTGGAGGTAGTCACAGGTGACCATATTAGTACACAAATTGGATGTTGGGGCCAAGAGAGGTTGAAAAGGCTGAGGGGACAGCATCCAAGTCATCTCTAAGGGCCTGTGATACTCAGCCAAGTGGAGGTGAGAGTGGTGTGGGAAACGTGTGTTGCCAAGAAGCAGGTAAAAGCATGTGCTCAGGCATGCAGGTAAACAAGCCTGGTACCCCTCGGGAACTGCTGACACAAGTGCTGCAGCACAGCCAGATCACACAGTGAAGGGTGGAAGCCATGAGAATTGAGATGGGAGCCAAGAGGTATATATAGAATTGGGGATCTAGGCCAAGGAGTTTCAGAATTTTACTGCCAGCCCTACTGGATCTTTGGAGGGTTTTAAGCAGGGGTATCACACGGTTAAGTTTGTGATTTAAAAAGAATGGTTGTAGAGGAGCAAACTGGACCTACTAGGAAGCTATTACAGAAATCCAGGAGGGAGTTCTAGAGCTTGAGAGACGTAATTAGATAGTTTCAGGGAGTAAGGAAAAGGAAGGCATCAAGGATAACTCCAAGGTTCCTACTTTGGGTACTTGGGGGATGGAAATGTCATCCACTAAAATTGAAATATACAAAATGGAGCAGATTTAAGAGGGAAATTTCTGGATCGCTTTGATATATGTTGAACATCAGAAATGAAAAGGCCCGATAGAAATGTCCTATATACGGGAGACCTGGTTTGATCCCTGGGTTGGGAAGATCTTCTGGAGAAGGGAACAGCTACCCACTCCAGTATTCTGGCCTAGAGAATTCCATGGACTACATAGTCTATGGGGTCACAAAGAGTCAGACACAATGGAGTGACTTTCGCTTTACATGTATATACAGGTGAATACAGAGGTCTGGAAGTTGGGAGAAAGTTTTGGGCTTGATTTAGAGATTGGAGAGTTAAGAGTATGTGGGTGGAAGCTGACACCTTGGGACTAGAGTAAATTACACAAGTAGGATGGATGCTCTGCCATGAGAAATAGCCAAGTGTGAGTAGAAGCTGGTATTTCCACCCAGGATAGAGGCAGAAGGAGACTACGGCAAAAGGAAGCCCAGAAGTGGTGTTTAGAGGAAAAAAGAGATAGAAAAAGGTTTGTTCAAAAACTAACCCATCCAGGGGATTCCCTGATGGCTCAGTGGGAAAGAATCTGCCTGCCAGTGCAGGAGACATGGGTTTGATCCCTGATCCGGGAAGATCCCACATGCAGTGAGGCAACCATTAAGCCTGTGCCCTAGAGCCCATGCTCTGCTACAAGAGAAGCCACAGCAAGGAGAAGGCCATGCCCCGCAACTAGAGAGTAGACCCCACTCACCACAACTAGAGAAAAGCCCGGGCAGCAGTGAAGACCCAGCACAGCCAAAAATGAACCAAAAAACCCGACAATTACAAAAAAACCACACATTAATAAATGCATTTTAAAAATTAACCCACCCATATTCAACATGATTTTTAAAACTGTTTTATTCAACTTGCTGGATTCTCCTTAAGTCTGTTTTACTCCATGTAGGGCAGGGCATGCATGCTCAGTCGTGTCTGACTCTTTGCAACCCCATGGACTGTAGCCCGCCAGGATCCTCTGTCCAGGGGATTCTCCAGGCAAGAATACAGGAGTGGGTTGCCATTTCCTGCTCCAGGGGATCTTCCCAATACAGGGATCGAACTCACATCTCTTGCGTCTCCTGCACTGGCAGGCGGATCCTTTACCATGGTGCCACCTGGGAAGCCCTATTCTATGTAGAAAAAGCATTAAATCTTTCAGACCATCAAAACACCATATATTGGTTAAATCTTGATTAACTGGAATACTTAGAAAATGGAAAACTGTGATTAATTTTCAGGTTCCTAGTTGGGGATTAGTTTTCATCTTCAGCATAATCAATATGATTAAATCTTTTTCTGTCCTCCAGTTTTCAGTGCCTATTGTTTATTACTCTGTTGATTCAAATTTGCATTTTTTTTCGGCTTTATTCCACTTTCCTTTCATCCATTCTCCTTAGGAATCCATTACCTCAGGTAACCATTTTCCCATGTATTCTATTTACTATAGCTGCGCAGCAAACTACCTGAAAACTTAGTGACTGAGAAGGACGGTAGTTATTTTGCTCATGAGTTTGCAGTTTTGGCTGGGCTCAGGGGAGGCAGCTCATCTCTATTGCCTTTGCATCAGCGAGGGCATCTCAGCTCATCCGAGATACCTTCAGACTCCTCTGTACCCCGTGTGGTCTCTCCACAGTCTCGCCTCTGTACCTGCAAAGTAGCCAGACTTCTTATATTTAGAATCAGAGCTCCCAAGGCACATGCTTGGAGAAAGAGAGCAATGGCAGGTTTGATTATAACTTGACTTTGTATGTCAGCTGGCATCAATTCCTCCTCATTCAATTTGTCAGAGAAGTTAGAAAGGTCCACCCAGGGTTAAGGAAAGAGGGTACTTAGCCTCCTAATAGGAGAGTTTGAACATCACATTTTTAAGAAGAGCATGTGGCTTTGATATATTGTTTCAATCAGATTTGTAAATTACCATTTGCCATATTCGTTTGCCATATTTGATAACCATTGCTTGCATCCTCAGTGCTGTCTGCCTGTGAACACATCATATGTGGGTCCACCTCTCTGCTAGAAAACATGTGAACCTCCTTTTCATCCTGTCCTTAGTCATAACTTACTCATTATATGTTTCTTTCAAAATCTTCCAAATTCATTTATTTCCAACAGCTCATCCTAAGATTTATTGCTTTTTTAAAATTGGAGTTTAGTTGCTTTATGTTGTGTATGATCTGTTGCTAACAGAGAACAATTAGTAATTTTCCAATATGATTAGAAAACAATAGATTTTTCAGGCCTCAACAAGTTTGAGGAGAGAAATACTTGGCAGAGTAGTCTTTAAGTGACCTTCACAATGATGGCTTTCCAAATGTTATCACTTGGTCTATAGATCTGTCTTGTGTGGCAAGTAAAGCTGAATCTCTTAGGACACGCTCTAGGAGTTTTTATTTAAAGAATAAATCTAGAATATGAATTTATTTTATAGTTATTTGCTTTTTTTCTCCTGAAAATGGACTTCTGAAAAAAAAAAAGAAGAATTTATTATTTCAGGAACCTGGCTCATGTTTTCCTGGAGAGTAGCATGCCTGTAGGATTCCTGAAAGTTAATCTAATTTCCCAAGTAAATAGCTCAAAAAGTTAAGGTAGTTTCCAAAAGAAGTTCAAAGTCTTGACTGTGTGTGAAATTACTCTTTAAGCCACTATTCACGCATCTTTCTGATCCTCAGCTTTTTATTATTTTTTTTTTTTTACAGAAAATGGCTCTGAAGATATTGATATCCTTCCTAGTGGGCTGGCTTTTATCTCCAGTGTGAGTATTTCCCATGCTCCTCAGATGCGCAAGTCAACAGCTGTATGGACAGAACATTAGTGTCGGCAACTTAAGTATCACCAACACAAGTGTCCCACTTATGTGTAGTCAACTAAAAGCACCAAAATGGGATTCCAGAGGCTAACTGAGGCAAGACAGAAGTGCCCAGGATTGCCTACCCCATGGTGGGCAGTTATATACCCAGGGGAGTACCGATAAGTGTATATTCAATTCCATTCACTTCCTAGACGAGGCTCCAGATTTGCTCTGCAGCTATCCATCCTCACCATTGCCCTACTGGCTGAGCCTCGCTTCTGGAAGTCATCTTCTTACTAATTGGTATTCATCTCATCATGCCTGCCTGAGTTTAGAACTCAGTAAATGTTTGCAGAGTAAATATTAGCCACGTTACTCAATTCATAACCATCTTGCATTTCCCAAGAGCATTTCATCTTGGGTTCCTCGGCATTTAAAGAAAAGCTCTTTCAAAGAGGAGTAGGGAAAAACCTGCATTTTATTTCCAGTACCACCTTCACAGGTTTGGGATGATTAGGAATCTATGAGAAGGACTGAACTTCAACAAATTAAAATGTTATATTGTAAAAATATTGAAAATTATCATATACTTATTTAAATCAGTTACAATTTGGAGTGGGACTTAGGATTTTGAAAAAAGTAGATATTAATTACATTTCCAATGTGAATTCTGATTGCTGGAATTGCATGTTCTAATATTCCATTTGGGCCAATAAAATACTATCAAATAACACATTTTAAAAATCTATGTGTTTTTGGCCAAAAGGGGGGCCCATAAAATATTCCTTAATGGTCCCAATTTCTAAATTCTTCAGTATAGTCAGTGTCTATAGTCAATATGCATTTTATTTTTTTTTTCTTTTTAATTAGTTTATTTATGTATTTTTTAACTTTACGATATTGTATTTGTTTTGCCATACATTGACATGAATCCACCATGGGTGTACATGTTTTCCCCTTCCACAACCCCCCTCCCACCTCCCTCCCCATCCCATCCCTCTGGGTCATCCCGGTGCACCAGCCCCGAGCACCCTGTATCATACATCGAAACTCGACTGGCGATTCGTTTCACATATGATAATTTACATGCTTCAGTGCCATTCTCCCATATCCTCCCGCCCTTGCCCTCTCCCATAGAGTCCATAATACTGTTCTATTAATCTGTGTCTCTTTTGATGTCTCGCATACAGGGTTATCTTTACCGATTGCCTAAATATCATATATATGTGTTAGTATACTGTATTGTTGTTTTTCTTTCTGGCTTACTTCACTCTGTATAATACGCTCCAGTTTCATCCACCTCATTAGAACTGATTCGAATGTATTCTTTTTAATGGCTGAGCATTGGAAGGACTGATGTTGAAGCTGAAACTCCAATACTTTGGCCACCTCATGCAAAGGGTTGACTCATTAGAAAAGACCCTAATGCTGGGTAGGAGTGGGGGCGGGAGGAGAAGGGGACAACAGAGGATGAGATGGTTGGATGGCATCACTGACTCGATGGACATGGGTTTGGGTAGATTCCAGGAGTTGGTGATGGACAGAGAGGCCTGGCGAGCTGCAATTCATGGGGTTGCAAAGAGTTGGACACGACTGAGCGACTGAACTGAACTGAATATTCCATTGTGTATATGCACCACAGCTTCCTTATCCATTCATCTGCTGATGGGCATCTAGGCTGTTTCCATGCCCTGGCTATTATAAACAGTGCTGCAATGACATTGGGGTACACGTGTCTCTTTCAATTCTGGTTTCCTCAGTGTGTATGCCCAGCAGTGGGATTACTGGGTCATATGGCAGTTCTATTTCCAGTTTTTTGAAGAATCTCCACACTGTTCTCCATAGTGGCCATACTAGTTTGCATTCCCACCAACAGTGTAAGAGGGTTCCCTTTTCTGCACACCCTCTCCAGCATTTATTGCTTGTAGATTTTTGGATAGCAGCCATTCTGACGGGCGTGAAATGGTACCTCATTGTGGTTTTGATTTGCATTTCTCTGATAATGAGTGATGTTGAGCATGTTTTCATGTGTTTGTTAGCCATCTGTATGTCCTCTTTGGAGAAGTGTCTGTTTAGTTCTTTGGCCCACTTTTTGATTGGGTCGTTTATTTTTCTGGAATTGAGCTGCAGAAGTTGCTGGTATATTTTCGAGATTGTTTGTCCCTTGCTTCGTTTGCTATTATTTTCTAGCATTCTGAAGGCTGTCTTTTCACCTTGCTTATAGTTTCCTTTGTTGTGCAAAAGCTTTTAATTTTAATTAGGTCTTATTTGTGTATTTTTGCTTCTATTTCCAATATTCTGGGAGATGGGTCATTGAAGATCCTGCTGTGGTTTATGTGGGAGAGTGTTTCGCCTACATTTTCCTCTAGGAGTTTTATAGTTTCTGGTCTTAACGTTTAGATCTTTAATCCATTTTGAGTTTATTTTTGTGTATGATGTTAGAAAGTGTTCTAGTTTCATTCTTTTACAAGTGGTTGACCAGTTTTCCCAGCACCACTTGTTAAAGAGATTGTCTCTTCTCCATTGTATATTCTTGCCTCCTTTGTCGAAGATAAAGTGTCCATAGGTGTGTGGATTTATCTCTGGGCTTTCTATTTTGTTCCATTGATCTATATTTCTGTCCTTGTGCCAGTACCATACTGTCTTGATGACTGTGGCTTTGTAGTAGAGCCTGAAGTCAGGCAGGTTGATTCCTCCAGTTCCATTCTTCTTTCTCAAGATTGCTTTGGCTATTCGAGGTTTTTTGTATTTCCATACAAATTGTGAAATTATTTGTTCTAGTTCTCTGAAGAATACCATTGGTAGCTTGATAGGGATTGCACTGAATCTGTAGATTGCTTTGGGTAGTATACTCATTTTCACTACATTGATTCTTCAGATCCATGAACACGGTACATTTCTCCATCTATTTGTGTCCTCTTTGATTTCTTTCTCCAGTGTTTTATACTTTTCTTTAGGTAGATATATTCCTAAGTATTTTATTCTTTTCGTTGCGATGGTGAATGGAATTGTTTCCTTAATTTCTCTGTTTTCTCATTGTTAGTGTATAGGAATGCAAGTGATTTCTGTGTGTTAATTTTATATCCTGCAACTTTACTATATTCATTGATTAGCTCTAGGAATTTTCTGGTGGAGTCTTTAGGGTTTTCTATGTAGAGGATCATGTCATTTGCAAACGGTGAGAGTTGTACTTCTTCTTTTCCTATCTGGATTCCTTTTATTTCTTTTTCTGCTCTGATTGCTGTGGCCAAAACTTCAAAACTATGTTGAATAGTAGTGGTGAGAGTGGGCACCCTTGTCTTGTTCCTGACTTTAGGGGAAATGCTTTCAGTTTTTCACCATATAGGATAATGTTTGCTGAGGGTTTGTCATATATAGCTTTCATTATGTTGAGGTATGTTCCTTCTATTCCTGCTTTTTGGAGGATTTTTATCATAAATGGATGTTGAATTTTGTCGAAGGCTTTCTCTGCAGCTATTGAAATAATCATGTGGTTTTTATTTTTCAGTTTGTTTATGTGGTGTATTACATTGATTGCTTTGTGGGTATTGAAGAATCCTTGCATCCGTGGGATAAAGCCCACTTGGTCATGATGTATGATCTTTTAAATATGTTGTTGGATTCTGTTTGCTAGGATTTTGTTAAGGATTTTTGCATGTATGTTCATCAGTGATATTGGCCTGTAGTTTCCTTTTTTGTGGCATCTTTGTCAGATTTTGGTATTAGGGTGATGGTGGCCTCATAGAATGAGTTTGGAAGTTTACCTTTCTCTGTAATTTTCTGGAAGAGTTTGAGTAGGATAGGTGTTAGCTCTTCTCTAAATGTTTGGTAGAATTCAGCTGTGAAGCCATCTGGTCCTGGGCTTTTGTTTGCTGGAAGATTTCTGATTACAGTTTCAATTTCTGTGCTTGTGATGGGTCTGTTGAGATTTTCTATTTCTTCCTGGTTCAGTTTTGGGAAGTCATACTTTTCTAAGAATTTATCCATTTCTTCCAAGTTGTCCATTTTATTTGCATATAGTTGCTGATAATAGTCTCTTATGATCCTTTGTATTTCTGTGTTGTCTGTTGTGATCTCTCCATTTTAATTTCTAATTTTGTTGATTTGATTCTTCTCCCTTTGTTTCTTGATGAGTCTGGCTAATGCTTGTCAATTTTATTTATGCTCAAAGAACCAGCTTTTGGCTTTGTTGATTTTTGCTATGGTCTCTTTTGTTTCTTTTGCATTTATTTCTGCCCTAATTTTTAAGATTTCTTCCTTCTGCTAACCCTGGGGTTCTTCATTTCTTCCTTTTCTTGTTGCTTTAGGTGTAGAGTTAGGTTATTTATTTGACTTTTTTCCTGTTTCTTGAGGTGAGCCCGTATTGCTATGAATCTTCCCCTTAGCACTGCTTTTACAGTGTCTTATAGGTTTGGGGTTGTTGTGTTTTCATTTTCATTCGTTTCTATGCATATTTTGATTTCTTCTGTGATTTGTTGGTTATTCAGCAGTGTGTTGTTCAGCCTCCATATGGTGGAGTTTTTAATAGTTTTTCTCCTGTAATTGACATCTAATCCTACTGCATTGTGGTCTGAAGAGACGCTTGGAATGATTTCAATTTTTTTGAATTTACCAAGGCTAGATTTATGGCCCAGCATGTGATCTATTCTGGAGAATGTTCCAGGTGCGCTTGAGAAAAAGGTGAAATTCATTGTTTGGGGGTGAAATGACCTGTAGATATCAATTAGGTTTAACTGGTCTATTGTATCATTTACAGTTTGTGTTTCCTTATTAATTTTCTGTTTAGTTGATCTGTCCATAGGTGTGAGTGAGGTATTAAAGTCTCCCACTATTATTGTGTTATTGTTAATTTCCCCTTTCATACTTGTTAGCATTTGCCTTACATATTGTGGTGCTCCTATGTTGGGTGCACATATATTTATAATTGTTATATCTTCTTCTTGGATTGATCCTTTGATCATTATGTAGTGTCCTTCTTTGTCTCTTTTCACCGCCTTTGTTTTAAAGTCTATTTTATCTGATATGAGTATTGCTACTCCTGCTTTCTTTTGGTCTCTATTTCCATGAAATATCTTTTTCCAGCCCTTCACTCTCCATCTGTATGTGTCCCTTGTTTCAAGGTGGGTCTCTTGTAGACAATATATATAGGGGTCTTGTTTTTGTATCCATTCAGCCAGTCTTTGTCTTTCAGTTGGGGCATTCAACCCATTTACATTTAAGGTAATTATTGATAAGTATGATCCCATTGCCTTTTACTTTATTGTTTTGGGTTCGAGATTATACACCCTTTCTGTGTTTCCTGTCTAGAGAATATCCTTTAGCATTTGTTGGAGAGCTGGTTTGGTGGTGCTGAATTCCCTCAGCTTTTGCTTGTCTGTAAAGCTTTTGATTTCTCCTTCGTATTTGAATGAGATTCTTGCAGGATACAGGAATCTGGGCTGTAGATTATTTTCTTTCATCACTTTAAATATGTCCTGACATTCCCTTCTGGCCTGAAGAGTTTCCATTCAGTGATCAGCTGTTATCCTAATGGGAATCCCCTTGTGTGTTATTTGTTGTTTTTCCCTTGCTGCTTTTAATATTTGTTCTTTGTGTTTGATCTTTGTTAATCTGATTATTATATGTCTTGGGGTGTTTTGCCTTGGGTTTATCCTGTTTGGGACTCTCTGGGTTTCTTGGACTTGGGTGATTATTTCCTTCCCCACTTTAGGGAAGTTTTCAACTATTATCTCCTTGAGTATTTCTCATGGTCTTTCTTTTTGTCTTCATCTTCTGGGACTCCTATGATTCGTATGTTGGTGTGTTTAACATTGTCCCAGAGGTCTCTGAGGTTTTCTTCATTTCTTTTAATTCTTTTTTCCTTTCTGTTTCATTTATTTCTATCATTGTATCTTCTACCTCACTTATCCTATCTTCTGCCTCCGTTATTCTACTGTTGATTCCCTCCAGAGTGTTTTTAACCTCATTTATTTCATTATTCATTATATATTGACTCTTTTTTATTTCTTCTAAGTCCTTCTTAAACCTTTCTTGCATCTTCTCGATCCTTGTCTCCAAGTTATTTATCTATAACTCCAATTTGTTTTCCAGATTTTGGATCATTTTCACTATCATTATTCGGAATTCTTTATCAGGTAGATTCTCTATCTCTTCCTCTTTTGTTTGATTTGGAGGGCATTTATCCTGTTCCTTCACCTGCTGGGTATTTCTCTGCCTTTTCATCTTGTTTATATTGCTGTGTTTGGGGTGGCCTTTCTGTTTTCTGGCAGTTTGTGGTTCCTCTTTATTGTGGAGATTCCTCACTGTGGGTGGTGTTAGACGGGTGGCTTGTCAATGTTTCCTGGTTGGGGAAGCTTGTGTCAGTGTTCTGGTGGGTGGAGCTGGATTTCTTCTCTCTGGAGTGCAATGTAGTGTCCAGTAATGAGTTTTGAGATGTCAGTGGGTTTGGTGTGACTTTGGGCAGCCTGCATATTGAAGCTCAGGGCTATGTTCCCATGTTGCTGGAGAATTTGCGTGGTATATCTTACTCTGGAACTTGTTGGCCCTTGGGTGGTGCTTGGCTTCAGTGTAGGTATGGAGGTGTTTTATGAGCTCCTATTGTTTAATGCTTCCTGGATTCAGGAGTTCTCTGGTGTTCTCAAGATCTGGACTTAAGTCTCTGGTCTCTGGTTTTCAGTCTTATTCTTACAGTAGCCTCAAGACTTCTCCATCTATACAGCACTGATGATAAAACATCTAGGTTAATGATGAAAAGTTTCTCCACAGTGAGGGACACCCAGAGAGGTTCACAGTTACATGGAGAAGAGAAGAGGGAGGAGGGAAATAGAGGTGACCAGGAGGAGAAGAGGGGAATCAAAAGGGGAGAGAGCAAGTTAGCCAGTAATCACTTCCCTATGTGCTCTCCACCGTCTGGATCTCTCAGAGATGTTCACAGAGTTACACAGGGAAGAGAAGAGGGAGGGAGGAGACAGAGGTGGCCAGGAGGAGAAAAGGGGGAATCAAAAGGGGAGAGACAGATCCAGCTAGTAATCAGTTCTGTAAGTGTTCTCCACAGCCTAGAACATACAAAGAGATTCACAGAGTTGGGTTGAGAAGAAAAGGGGGAGTGAGGAGATGGAGGTGACCTGGTGGAGAAAAAGGAGAGTTAAAAGGGGGAGAGAGCAATCAAGCCAGTGATTTCACTCCCTTGTAAAAATGGGTACTGAAGATTGGTTTCTTGAAGATACAAAGTTGATAACAAATACTAAAAACCAAAGATTAAAAATCTAGAGTGGAGGTTAGGTTCTAAAAAATACCATATTAAAAAACAAGAAAAAAAAAAGAAAAAAAACCCCACCAGAGTCACAAAAATTATAAAAAATATATATATATGAAGTTTGCTTTAAAAATAAGGTCTTAAAAAAAAAGTTAAAAAAATACAAATAAAAATAGGGTCTTTTTTTTTTGCAAGGTAACAGTAGGTTATAAAAATGAAAATTGAAGGCGTAATAGTGGACTTAAAAATAAAAATAAAATAAGAAAATTAAATTAAATTAAATTAAATTATAAAAATAATAAAAGTGTTAAAAACTTAAAAAATGGTAATAGTAAAAATATATCTAGGGCTTTCTCTGGAGCTGTTATGGACACTGTGGGGTCAGTTCATTTTCAGATAGTTCCTTGGTCCAGCTTGTAATTCTTAAGTTCGGTAGACCCCTTCCTATGTAGTCGGTGCTAACTACAAGGTTTTAATCTGTTGCACCTGTCTCTTCCAAAGCAGTTCTCTCTGTTTCTTTTAGCTTCTTCTGTTTGCTGGTCTCTTCAGTGTCTAATTTCCACCCTGACACAAGGGGGGCAGTGGTGGTCACTTGATTTTTTTAAGTCTCACTTGTTCAGTTGTGCTGTGGGGAGGGAGGAACACTGCAAACAAATCTCACTGGCGTGTGCTCACAATGTTTCCACCACACTGGGTTTGCCCTGCTCACGGTATGTGTGCTTTCCCAGTCTACACTACTCAGGATCTAGGTTGCACTGCCAGGAACTGTCTGAAGCGGCGCCTGGGGTTGCCTGTACTTCCCAGGTTTAAGCCGCTCAAGTTCAGGTTCCTGGGTACTTCACAAAGGCACAGACTTGGTTGAGCCTGGGTTTTGTGCCCTTCCCAGGTCCGAGCAGCTCTGGTGACCAGGTTTTTGGCTAGTGCGGTCAGGAGCTGTGCCTTTTTCCCCTTCCCCCGTCCCAGCTGCTTGGTTTTCTGAGTGTACAACAGGCGCAGCTTCCCAGGTGTGCCGTGCTCTCCCCTGGGGAGCTGATCTCTGGCTGCGACCCTCTCGGCGGGTGTCAACCTTCCAGAGTCCCAAGAAATCCTGGTTAGCAATGAGATCTGTTTGCAGTTTGGTATAGGATGCCTCTCTGGGGCTGCAATTCTGCCCTTCCGGCTCTGGCTGCCCTCACCTGCCTGTCTCCTGCAGGGAATGGGCCAGTCCGCAGCAGACTTGCTCTGCTCAGTCCTTTGTTCTGTGAGCACGCCTGGCAGTGTCTTAGGTTAAGGCTTTTCGTGGGAAAGCTATCCCACGGTCTAGGTTGCTGTCTCAATCTAGGTCTCTCAGATTGCCCTCGGGGCATCCAGGCCCAGTCCTTACCCAAAGCAATGCAGCCCGCCCCTCCCTGCCCAGCCCCTGCTTGCTAGTTGGGGATGCGCACATCTGGGCTGCACACCCGCTGGGATTTGCTGTTAGGTACATAAACCACGGGTTTTAATTATTTATTTATTTTTCCTCCCAGTTATTTTGCCCTCTGCAATTCCAAGGCTCGCCACAGGTCCGCCGGAGAGAGTGTTTCCTGGTGTTTGGAAACTTCTCTCTTTTTTAAGCGTCCCTTCCCGGGACGGATCTCCATCCCTACCTCTTTTGTCTCTCTTTTTATCTTTTATATTTTGTCCTACCTCCTTTCGAAGACTATGAGCTGCCTTTCTGTGTGTCTGATGTCCTCTGCCAGCATTCAGAAGTTGTTTTGTGGAATTTGCTTGGCGTCTAAATGTTCTTTCGGTGAATTCGTGGGAGAGAAAGTCATCTCCCCGTCCTATTCCTCTGCCATCTTAGGACCGCCCCCATCAATATGCATTTTAAATTGCTGCTGGTGGTGGTATATGTTAGGGTAGGTGGGTGGGGAGGATTTTATTTCTTTAGTTTTCCTCCCAAAACTAAAGCTGTCTAGAAAAGCTTTTTCTTTGTTGACTTAAATTACCTACTGTCAATTTAGATTTTCAATTTGATGCCCGACAGACCTTTAAAAACAATTATTTTATGGCTAGGAGATGTGTAGTTCCTACTGTATATTTCTTTTCTATTAATATTTTCACTAGAGCTAAGTGTACTGAATTCTTGTTATTCAGCAAGTAGAGATTTTCATCACAAATAATTCTATGAGAAATGTTATAGCCTTTTGCAAAATAATAAACAACTCATTCTTATAGGATAAGGATAATGTTCTTTGCTTATTTTTAATCTTGCTGTACTGCAATAAATTCAAGTCCTTGTTCTTCTTGGTTACCTCCTACTGCCCTTTCCTGCCATCCTAGAACATATTTGGAATCTGCTGATTTAGGGAGTAATTCTGTGTGATAGATATTTTTAGTCTATTTAGAGGTGCCAAGCAGGCTATTTGCTTCCTTACCTTGGGACTTGACATGTTCTTTGCCAGCAAGATTACTCCCTTCTTCACATGTTGCCATCTAACTCCTAGTTCCCTATGAGGACTCCCTGTAGTGGAACTTTAATTCCTCAGGAATATCCCTAACACTCTCTTTCTGGGCAAGATGGCTCTTCTATGATCCCATAGATTCCCTGTGGTTAGGGTCTTAGATGCCTCCCCATATCTGATGTTCTTGCTTGGTGCTGCCTCCCTGGATTTCAGTCCTTCTGAGACTAGGACTTTGGAGTATCTGTTGCCATGCTGCACCTGACACAATATCTGGCATACATAGGTGCTTGACTGCTTACTGAATATGTGTACTGGTGAATGAGGGCCATGGAGGAGCTCAATGCTTGTCCACATGTACCTGTAGTCTGCTGGTGGAAATAAGACGCCTGCACACCCAGGTGATTTTTGCCATTTTTAGGGGTGAATGGTATCAAAATAATTGCAATCATTGCCAAGATTCTTACCTAACTGGCTTAAACAGAAAACCAAGCATATGTAAAGAGTTTCATTTGTCATGACACTTAATGTAGGTCATGTTTGTTTGCCATGCTCCACCCTTAAATTCCCCAATCAGATCATTTCCACTTCCAGAGCACCTAATCCTTCTACCAGCTGGCAGTGCCCTCACATTCCTCCAACTCCCACTGTACTTGCTGTGGGGTTCTGCCCTGAGCAGCGTTCCTGAGCAATACAATATTCTCTACTGTCAAACCTTTCTTTATGGTGTGGCAAAAAGTTGTACATCGCTGTACAGCTAATGATCTGAGTGATTTAGGCATTTCACTTCTCTGGGCTTAATTTTCCTTATGTGAAAAGAGAAGATTTACCTCAAGTGAAAATGGGAAGAATTGGGTGTCTCTGATGTCTTTCCCCCAGTGTCACCACTATTTGTGCCACTGGACTTAGTGACAAATTGACTATGAAGGAAAGGATAGATTTGGAGTCTCAACTGTATGGCCTGATATTGGGGAGACCAGTGATTCCCTAAACAGAGAATACATACAAATGAGAGCAAGGATTTGAGGAGAGATGATTTTGGTTTTGATCATTTGATTTTGAGCTGCCTTTGGAAAGAAGTTGGGATGCAAGCTAGGGCTCCATAGAGAGGTTCCAGGGAAATGTGCATATTTGATAATTACTAATATAGAAGAAATACCTGAAACCTTATGAATGAGCTCTGCAAGGGAAGAGTGCAGAATGAGAAGGGAGGGATGAATGAGGACAAGAGGAGGGAAAGACAGGAAAAGAAGCAGTAATTCTATCTGGAAATTGTACTCTAGATTTTTTGATAAGAAATAAAAGTTCTACCATAGTGTCAAATGCCACAGAGATACAGATAAGGAAAAACCGAAGGATTATTAAATAAGACATTTTGGAGGCCGTTGATATGACCTTTATAGAGGTATTTCTACAAACTGGTAGAATATGGATTCCAGAGAATTAAGAGTTGGAGCAATTCAAACCAAGGCAACAAGGTCAAGTGATGTTTCTAAGAAATTTGACAGTGAAGGAAGGTGAAAAAAATGCCTGTTTGAAGTAGTAAAGTTGGAAAATATTTGTTTCAGGGAAAGACAAATGAACAATTTTTCAGGTAAAAGAAGGGGACAGTGGTGAAGTATGAGTGGTGAATTCTAAAGACAGACCCCAGAGAACAGGGAATTAACTAAGAACAGAAGGATATTCTCTGCTTAGAAAAGAGGGAGAAAGGATGAGAATTGATAAAACTGAAGAACAAACTGAGGTAGAAAGGAGGGAATCAGGAAATTCATGTTGAATGGCATGGATTTTTTTTTCAGTGAAAAAGGAGGTAAAGTCATCCACTGAAAATACAGAAAGATGGTGTGGTCTATGGAAGATACTGAAATAAATCCAAAATAGATACTTAGAGATACACAGTAGTTTACATATTAGAAAAAACACAAATATTGATAAAGAATATTGAATGTCTGGTTGAAGTTAAGATGATAACTTTGTAGTGTTTTTCAACCTGATTTTAGACTGCTGCTGCTACCTACTGCTAAGTTGCTTCAGTTGTGTCCGACTCTGTGCAACCCGATAGATGGCAGCCCACCCGGCTCCCCCGTCCCTGGGATTTTCCAGGCAAGAACACTGGAGTGGGTTGCCATTTCCTTCTCCAATGCATGAAAGTGAAAAGTGAAAGTGAAGTCGCTCAGTCGTGTCCAACTCTTAGCGACCCCATGGACAGCAGCCTACCAGGCTCCTCCATCCATGAGATTTTCCAGGCAAGAGCCCTATATAAAAGCTAGAACAGGGCAAAGAGACTTGATAGAGAATTTGATAAGGAAGCAGTGAGCAAAGAGTGAGTCTTTCTTAGAAGACAGGCTCTTAACTGATTCGAGGTCTGGAAGCATAAGTGCATGGCTCAGGGCTGTTAAAAGACACTTGCTCTTTGGAAGAAAATCTATGACAAACCTAGACAGGGTATTAAAAAGCAGAGACATTACTTTACCAACAAAGGTGTGCATAGTCAAAGCTATGGTTTTTCCAGTAGTCATGTATGGATGTGAGAGTTGGACCATAAAGAAGGCTGAGCACCAAAGAATTGATGCTTTTGAACTGTGGTGTTGGAGAAGACTCTTGAGAGTCCCTTGGACTGCAAGGAGATCAAACCAGTCAATCCTAAAGGAAATCAACCCTGAATATTCATTGAAAGAACTGATGCTGAGCTGAAGCTCCAATACTTTGGCCACCTGCTGAGAAGAGCTGACTCAGTAGGAAAGACCCTGATGCTGGGAAAGATTAAGGGCAGGAGGAGAAGGGCATGACAGAAGATGAGATAGTTATATGACATCATCGACTCAATGGACATGAGTTTGAGCAAAGTCCTGGAGATAGCAAAGGACAGGGAAGCCTGGCCTGCTGCAGTCCATGGGGTTGCAAAGAGTTGGACACGACTTAGCAACTGAACAACAGCAACAGGGGCATGCTGATCTGTTCTCTAGGAGTGGTGACTTAAGGAGGATGAATGACAGAGGGAATAGCCCTTCCACCGATGGGCTTCAGTGGCTGGTGTTACCTGAGGAAAGCCAGGTTTCCCATAAGATTTAAGCATAGAAGGACTATTCTAAGAAAAGTTTGAAGATACAGGCAGAGTTATATGCTGCAGTCCATGGGGTCACAAAGAGTCGGACACAACTGAGTGACTCAATAACAACAAATTTGGAACTGAAGACCTACCCTCCCAGAGGTCAGGGGAGGCAATGGAAAGGCCAAGAATAGTATGAGTAAGAGTGTGTGTGTGTGTAAGAGAGGGAGGGAGAAAGGGGAGAGAGAGTGCAAAGGAGAAGTTAGAGTAGAAAGAAAGAGAGAGAGAGAAGGAAAGAATTTAAACTGGGTATAAGTAGACATGAGTGTACAAGAAAATATACAAGGTTGTTGATGTTTACATACATCAGAGTGATAGAGGAAGGATACAAGGAGGAAGTAGGCTGAGTTTTATAATTAGTATAGAATAAACCAATCCTAAGTTTTGACACAGTGACCTGGGATGCAGCAAAAGTCCAATACATTCAGGACACTTATTATTGGTTGATAAACACCTGGTTCTTCCAGTAGAAACAGCCACTGTACAAGTTACTGGAATGAATGTTTTACAGTATTTGGAGAAAAGGATTCACATTCAAATCTTTGGACAAATCTATAGGAACCAAACAGGTCAGAAATAGTCAACTCAATGAAACTGGTTCTCCTATTAATTCTCAGCTGATCCTACTCTTTGTCATTACATAATATAACAATGTAGGGTGTAACATGCTCCTACATGCTCCACCTACATTGTTATATTATGTAATGACAAACAGTAGGATCAGCTAAGAATTAATAGGAGAACAAGTTTCATGGCCACCTAATGCGCAGAGCCGACTCATTTGAAAAGACCCTAATGCTGGGAAAGATTGAGGGCAGGAGGAGAAGGGGACAACAGAGGATGAGATGGTTGGATGGCATCACTGACTCAATGGACATGGGTTTGGGTGAACTCCGGGAGTTGGTGATGGACAGGGAGGTCTGGTGTGCTGTGGTTCATAGAGTCTCAAAGAGTCGGACACGACTGAGCGACTGAACTGAACTGAGGGTGGGAGCAGTGCAATGAAACCATACACCCTAGGACTAGAAAGAAAGAACCTTATAAAGAACTAGAAAGAACCTTAGTAATAAAATATTTTAACTTCCACATTTTATAAATGAGTAACCTGTAGCTTAGGCAGACCAAGGGACTCAAACAAAGTAATTCAGCTTAGTCTCTTGTATTATGCTCTTTGGCTTAACCTCCTCTCTATATATTAAAAACTGAAGATAGGTTCTTCCCATATTCCCATTCCCAATGGCTTGGAAGACACTGGTAATCCTTCAGATCAGATAATGGCAACACCTGACAGTGTAAAAAAATCCCAGGAATCTATAAAAGAAATTTAGAGGTTTGAACATATTTGTTTCTCTGTTTCTTAAAGGGATTAAAATATCCAGGCATGCCAGACCTTGCACCAGATGAGCCAGGACGAATCTTCTTGATGGATTTAAATGAGCAAAACCCACGGGTCCAGGAATTAAACATCAGTGATGGTTTTGACAAAGCATCCTTTAATCCACATGGAATAAGTACTTTCATTGACAAAGGTAAAACCTGAATGCTTAAGAATAAGGGGGAAATGAGGGAAATACAAACAACTCATCCTCAAACTACCCAGCATGTATGTCAAAGGAGGGAAGATGCTATTTTACCATAGAGGTATATATTTGTGACATAATAAATGCATATCAAAACATTTTTTTAATTGTATAAAAGAGAGGATGACTAGATTGTGGTCACACACTCTTTCTCCTATTCTCTTTTCATCTCACCATCAAAACCAGTCTGAATGTTGTTCTCAGAAATCTAACATATAAACTAAAGGCCCTTTGAAAATAATCATGTGATATTACGCTGTGGCTGCTGCTGCTAAGTCGCTTCAGTCATGTCCGACTCTGCGCAACCCCATAGACGG
The DNA here is from genome assembly GCF_054371585.1 of Giraffa tippelskirchi. NCBI lineage: Eukaryota > Metazoa > Chordata > Mammalia > Artiodactyla > Giraffidae > Giraffa > Giraffa tippelskirchi. Next base: position 60,223,027 of record NC_137284.1, on the reverse strand, counting down.
CAGCCCACAAGTCTCCCCCATCCCTGGGATTCTCCAGGCAAGAACACTGGAGCGGGCTGCCATTTCCTTCTCCAATGCATGAAAGTGAAGATGTAACATTACAAAACGACATAAAAGAAAACAATGGATGAATTAGACATGATCAAAATTAAAGTCTTCAAAAGATACAACCAATACACCACAGGTAACTCTGCTCAAGGTTGTGTAGCAGCCTGGATAGGACGGAGTTTGGTGGATAATGGATACATGTATGTGTGTGGCTGAGTCCATTTGCTGTTCACTTGAAACTATCACAACATTGTTAATTGGCTATGCTCTAAGATAAAATAAAAAGTTTATTAAAAAATAATAAAATACCAAAGTGGCTTACCAGGTGATATACTTCTATTAAGATGAACCAAATAAAGGAAAAAACACCACCAAGGAAGTGAAAAACAACCTAATGAGTAAGAGGAAAAGATTTGCAAATCAGATATTTGATGAGGCTTATATCCTAAATATATGAATAATTTTTACATCTCAACCAAAAAGACAAATAACCTGATTAAATAATAGACAAAGATCTTAGTAGATCCTTCCAAAGAGATATACTAATGGTCAATAGACATATGAAAAGATACTCAGGATCCTTAGTCATTAGGGAAATGCAAATCAAAACCATAATGAGTCCACTTTATAGCCATAGAGCAGCTACAATAAAAAAAGACAGACAATAACAAGCATTGGCAAAGATGTAAGGAAGCTGACATCCTCACACTTTGCTGGTGGGATTGGGTGCAATCACATTTGAAATCAGTTTGGCAGTTGCCCAAAATGTTAAATCTAGAATTGCCATATGATGTAGAAACTACTCCTTGGCACATACCCAAGAGAACTGAAAACATAGGTTCATACAAAAACTTACACACATATAGTCATAGCAGCATTACTCCTAATATGCAAAAGGTGAAAATAATCCAAATTCCCATGAAATGATGAATGCATAACCAAAATGTGGTATGTTTGTACAATGGAATATTATTTGGCAATAAAAATAAATGAAGTACTGATGAACCCTGTAAGCATTACCCTAAGTGAAAGAATTCAGTCACTAAATGCCACATGCTGTATGATTCCATTCATATTAAATGTCCAGAACAGGTATACTTATAGAGACAAAAAGTAGATTCATGGTTGGCAGGGACTCAGGAGAGTGGGGAATGGGGTGTGACAGCCAATGGATATGGGGTTTCTTTGGGGGGGGTGATGAAAATATTCTGGAACTAGATAGTGGCTATGGCTAGACAACTCTGTGAATACACTACAAACACTAAACTGTACATTTTCAAAGTGTGAGTTTAATGGCAACTGAATTATATCTCAAAAAAGCTGTCACAGAAAACAGAGCATAGTTATGAATACACTATATTATATATGCTTTAAAATAATATTATTTTTCTTTATAGTGTATAACTCCAGACTAACAATTTTTAAATATTTGTGGGTCTACAGATCATGTAAAATATAAGAAGAATAAAACCTCTCTAGTAGTAATGACATGAAAAGGAGGAGAAATGGAAGTGTTTCAAATCAAAATTTTTGAATGAATGGTGTTTTAATTCTTCCAATTACATACTGGAGTTACAATGCATTGTTAAATATAAATTTGCTAGACTAATTTCAGTGAACAAAAAAATTATTAATAATTATCTCAGTCCACTTATCCAATCGATCTGTTTCATACCTTTCATCTGAACCAACAGAGACTTGTTAATTTTTAAATAAATGGGCACCTTTTAAATAGCTCAAAGCTATTTTTGTTGTTGTTCAGTCATTCAGTCATGTCCAACTCTTTGCGACCCCATAGACTGCAGCACACCAGGCTTCCCTGTTCTTTACCATCTCCCGGAGCTTGCTCAAACTCATGTCTATTGAGTCAGTGATGCCATCCAACCACCTCATCCTCTGTCATCCCTTTCTCCTCTTGCCTTCAATCTTTCCACACATCAGGGTCTTTCACTAAGTTAAATAGTCCCCTGAAATCTATAATAATATATGATGTGTATTTGCTTAGCAAGCTCTTCTTCAAAAGATAATTGTACCTAACAGTTTTATATCGTTCTTCAGTTCATAAAGTACTTTCATATATAATTTATTCCTCAAAATAAAACACTGGGCCCAACTTTGACTCTTCCCCTCTCCCTGCCCCATTCAGTCGACTAGTTACAATGTTCTGTCCAATCCACCCCTCACAGAACTCTCCAAGCTGCTCACCTCTCCCTATCCTCCCTGCACCATCACAGTCCAGGTCCCCAGCATGTCTTTCTTAGATTCTGCAGTGGCCCCTGATGGCACCTGCCCTCTTGTATCACTTCAAATCATCTTATAAGCAAGTAGTTATTTTCTGTGCAAATGTGGTCATGTCACTCCCTCCTGAAAATTCATCATATGATTCCCATCACTCTCAGAAATGAGAGTTGTTTTTTCTTTCTGTTTTTTTTTTTTTAAAGATAGGACCATTTACTGATTGGAGAAGGCAGTGGCACCCCACTCTCCAGTACTCTTGCCTGGAAAATCCCCGGCTCCCAGAGGAGCCCGGTAGGCTGCAGTCCATGGGGTCGCTGAGAGTCGGACACGACTGAGCGACTTCACTTTCACGCACTGGAGAAGGAAATGGCAACCCACTCCAGTGTTCTTGCCTGGAGAATCCCAGGGACAGGGGAGCCAGGTGGGCTGCCGTCTATGGGGTTGCACAGAGTCGGACACGAATGAAGCAACTTAGCAGCAACAGCATTTACTGATTAATCCTCAGGCATATAATCAGGTTTTCAGAAGTTGAGTGTATTATTATTAACATCTTATTTTATTTGTTAGTGACCTCCTTTAATTGTGTATTTAATTCACAAGGCCAAAACATTATATGTAAATTGGCATGAATGAGAAGATAGAAAACAAAAGTCTTCTCACCAGGCATCTCTTAAATGAAAAAAAGGTCTTAAGAAGGGGGTAAAGCCAGGGCAGCACATATATTTTTCATGCTGTGACCAGCAAGAGTGTCTTGTTGAAGGGCAATGTGGGGACTAAATCCTACTCGTGTTCTGTCTGTCAAGTCCCTGGAACAGAGTTGGGTCAGATCAAAAGAAAGGTTCATCTGTGAGGGAGCACTTTTCCTTAATTCAGATAAAGCTGCCCGTGTGTTTCAGGGGCCCTGAGGATAAGCCCCACATCTCAGGGCTCCAGCTTCCAGCTTGCTCCACTGCATAACTGGAAACCCCAAGAAGGGAACTGAGGAGATGAATGCAGATCCAGTCCTGAGTGGAAGCATGGGTCCAAGTTTTTTCAGACTCTGGAGCTCATCTGATTTAGAGCTCCTAGTAAGTTAGAAAAGACTACTCTGACAAGCCAGAGTACCCTAATCTGGTTCACATCACAGCAGTTCATATTCCAGTATGAGAATATACAGATGAACATTCCTGAGGCTGGTTATAACCTAGAACTGGCTAATCTATCTTCTCCTACACTCATATTTACATTTCACATCCGTTGGGTTCACGAATAAATACCGTTTCTGCAACCTCAGGTAGGGTGACTTGTGTTAGGAGTTCATTCTCTAAGTGGGAGGTGTTTATTTTAATATGTTTACTCAGACCTGACACCTCTTAAATGTGTGTTGCAATGTAGGCAGTTCTCACAGAAAAGAATTCTCGGGAAAGCTTCACTTGCTTGTACCCACTTCTGTTTGTTGAAAGGCCACCTTGGAAAACCACATCTGTGTTTATGCACCCTGGTAGTTCTGCATCTTCCTGTTAGAGAGGGTGTGCAGGCGAGGCTGAATGGAGCGTTGCAGAACTATCTGGGCTTGGCTTTGCCACTGGGTGGTGGTAAAATTGCTCATCAGTCATTAACCTTCTGAGTGTCAGTTTCTTCAATAAAAGGGGGATTCTGGCATTTGTTTGACTTACAGCAGATGGGTCGTGGGGGTCAGATACAAGATGTGTAAGAAAAATCCCTGGACATAATCAAGTTCTATACTATGTCTAAAGTAGTTGAAATAGAAGCCAACTTCTTGGAAATTATGCCTTTTTTCAATTTAGACCAAACTGTGTATCTTTATGTTGTGAATCATCCCCATATGGACTCCACCGTGGAAATATTTAAATTTGAGGAACAACAACGTTCTTTGGTATACCTGAAAACTATAAAACACGAACTTCTCAAAAGGTATGGAATTATTTTGCACTTCTATTTATTTTGTGCCTCTGCTATGTGCTTTGTTTTCTTAGTTCAGCAGGCTGTCTTAAACTTTTGTTTTGAAGCCTTTTTTTCCTAAACCTTTCTAAAGGTTCCCATGGTGACACTGCCCAGCACCTCACTAGAAATTGCTGTATTTGGTATTGAATATCTCCAACTTTTTGAAAGCATTTTAATCCTATAAAGGTGCTCAGTTAGATTCCCCAGCTCTAATTCCATCCTCAGTAACACAACAGTGCAGTACCTGCTATTGGGCTCTTTAAACACGCACAGCCTCTAGTTGTCCTAGTAGGTTGTAATCTGAAAGCCACACCCACTGGATGGTATAACCAGCCTCCAGAAGGACCATGCCTTTGTTCAATCAGAGTTTTAAAGTAGAATTTGAAGGAAAAAAAAGGAAAAGGCCTGTAGGCACATATACAAATTCACACTTATTAAGTATTGACTATGTGCCAGGCATTGTGCCAAAATATTTAATCCACCTCTTCTCACAACTGCCCTTAGTGACAGGCAGGAGTAAACAGACTTCGAGCAGTTTGGGGCCAAGTTAGTTGCCCAAGTTACATAACTTGTAAGTGGCTGAACTAGGTGTAAACCTTGACCCATCTGAATTCAAAGCTGGGCTCTTATTCACTGTGGTGAACATCTTTGAGAAAAATTCTAAGTTATTTTATGGGCTAGGTTGCCTGTTCCAAGCCTGTAATGAACTATGAAGAATCTTTTATAAAACGGACTCAGCACTGAAAGACTGGTTCCAAAATAGCAGAGGCTCATCTTCGCATCAGGTAGAAGAGTAGGGAAAGCAAAGGAACGCAGTTCATCTTCTCTTCTTTGCTCTCTTTCTCAACAACATATTTTAATTTCTCCAAACATAATCAGGGGGCCACAAAAGCAGAGGGGAGGAAGTAAGAGAACTTCACGTTGTTGACTTTTCCCATGATGGATCGTGCTGGGTTCTGAGGTGTGGTGGGGACTAGAACTGCCACAAGGTAACTGAGAAACTGTGGACCAACCACTTCACCTGCGCTTCAGTGTTCTTCAGCAAAATGGGGATTCTCTCATAGGCCTGATTACCTATCTGGTGATTGTGAAGATCGACTGCAATAGCATCACCTCATGGGAACAGCTCCTCAGCATAGCCAGAGGGAAAACTCGAGACACAGTTCGTGTATTAGGGAGGACCAGCACAGGAGGCAAAAGTCAGAGACCAACCTAAGGCAGTGGAAGGGGACTGTCACAGGTTGAACTGTGTCTCTTCAAAAAGATAAGGTGAAATTTTAATCCCCCTCCCATACATCAAAACATGACCTTATTTGCAAATAGGATGTTTGTAGATGTAATTAGTTAAGATGAGGCTATATTAGAGCCCGCCTCTAATCCAATATGATTGATGTCCTTATAAGAAGACAGACAGCAAATGAGATAACAAATCTGTGTTGTCTTAAGCCTCCCAGCTTGTGGTAACATTTTTACAGCAGCACTATTAGGAAGAGACTATGTCAAAGCCTGTGACAATGGATCACAACAAAACGTGGAAAATTCTGCAAGAGATGGGAATACCAGACCACCTGACCTGCCTCCTAAGAAATTTGTATGCAGGTCAGGAAGCAACAGTTAGAACTGGACATGGAACAACAGACTGGTTCCAAATAGGAAAAGGAGTACGTCAAGGCTGTATATTGTCACTCTGCTTATTTAACTTATATGCAGAGTACATCACGAGAAATGCTGGGCTGGATGAAGCACAAGCTGGAATCAAGATTGCTGGGAGAAATATCAATAACCTCAGATATGCAGATGACACCACCCTTATGGCAGAAAGTGAAGAAGAACTAAAGAGCCTCTTGATGAAAGTGAAAGAGGAGAGTGAAAAAGTTGGCTTAAAGCTCAACATTCAGAAAACTAAGATCATGGCATCTGGTCCCATCACTTCATGGCAAATAGATAGGGAAACAATGGAAACAGTGACAGACTTTATTTTTCTGGGCTCCAAAATCATTGCAGATGGTGACTGCAGCCATGAAATTAAAAGACACTTACTCCTTGGAAGAAAAGCTATGACTAACCTAGTTCAGTTCAGTTCAGTTGCTCAGTCGTGTCCGACTCTTTGCAACCCCATGAACCACAGCACGCCAGGCCCCCCTGTCCATCACCAGCTCTGGAGTTTACTCAGACACGTGTCCATTGAGTCGGTGATGCCATCCATCCATCTCATCCTCTGTCGTCCCCTTCTCCTCCTGCCTTCAATCTTTCCCAGCATCAGGGTCTTTTCAAATGAGTCAGCTCTTTGCATCAGGTGGACAAAATACTGGAGTTTCAGCTTCAACATCAGTCCTTCCAGTGAACACTCAGGACTGATTTCCTTTAGGATGGACTGGTTGGATCTCCTTGCCATCCAAGGGACTCTTCAGGAGTCTTCTCCAACACCACAGTTCTAAAGCATCTATCTTCAGCACTCAGCTTTGTTTATAGTCCAACTCTCACATCCATACATGACTACTGGAAAAACCATAGCCTTGATTAGACGGGCCTTTGTTGGCAAAGTAATGTCTCTGCTTTTCAATATGCTGTCTAGGTTGGTTGGAAAAGACCCTGATGCTGGGAAAGATTGAAGGCGGGAGGAGCAGGGGATGATAGAGTATGAGATGGTTGGATGGCATCACCGACTCAATGGACATGAGTTTGAGTAAACTCTGGGAGTTGGTGATGGACAGAGAGGCCTGATGTGCTACACTCCATGGGGTCGCAAAGAGTCGGACATGACTGAGTGACTAAACTGAATTGAACTGACACAGAAGACAGTCTATAGTAAATATATTTGTCAAGCCACCAATGCTAAGTGCAACTGACTACTTGAAATCTTGGGACTGCCCTCTAATAAGGAACATAGGCATCATTTCAAGACAGTCTAGTCAAGATAAGAAAGGAAGAGGAATTTATACACCAGCCTCATCTTTCAGTAGTCAAAGGTTTACTTCAATGGGTGTTTAATTCCTGCATGTAGCTCCTTACGCATGTGCAAGGCAAATCTGGTGATATCCTATGCTTTGATATCAACCTGGAGGCCTGGAAGTAGGAGTAAGAGGGCCCATAACAGACATGGGTAAGGCACTAGAAGGGTGCACTGTGGAATTCTGTAAGGTCCCATGCAGAGCTGGGTGAAGAGTGCCAGCTGGAACAGAGCAGGTGGGCTTTGAGGACTTTGAGAGGTGCCCTGATAAACACAAAGGCATTTCAAGAGGTGGAACAAAGTGCTACAGTGCATATTATGAGGGAGTTTAACTTAATCTATGGTGTTGGGCAATACCTCTTGGAAGAAGGACTGCGTAAACTGAGACCTAAAAGACAAGTAGCCCAACAAACTTGGGAAAATCATTATACACCAAAACCTCAAAGTATCTCCTGATTCATCCAAATTTTTCTTTCCTAAATTAAGTCTAAACGTGTATAGGTTTAACTGAATCACTCTGTTATACACCTGCAACTAACATCATTGTTAACTGACTATATTCCAATATAAAATAAAAAATTTTTAAATCTTGTATACCACTAGAAAGGGTGGCATATTAAACTTATTGACAATATTGTGTATTTTACAAAGTTGCTTTCATAAAGGAGCTTCACACACACACACAAAGTTCAATTTTTTTCTTGCATTTTTTTCAAGTCATCTCTTTTTTTCTTTTCTAAAATGGAACTGATTTTGTTTTTATAGACTTTTGTTGTAAGAGTAAGACTTGATTCATTTAAATTTTTTAATGGTATTGAAGAACATAAATAAGAAAGAATAACACTCATAATCCCACCTATGCAGAGAAAATATAAAGGTCAGACTGATCTGGGTCTTTGTGCAATAATACAAAAGAAAAACCCTAACTCTTTCACAAGCTCAAACCCATGAAGTTGTTTTGTTTTCTCACTCATGCTATATGTCCACTGTGGATTCAGGAAGTTGGTTGTATGGTGTCCTCATGTAGAACCCTAAGAGAGGACCACACTTTATCAGAAAAGTTGCTTTTTACTGTGGGAGAGTGAGGGAAGCATACTGGCTCTCAAAGCCTCCCATCTTGAAAGCTAATATATCATTTCATTTCATTGGCCAGAGCAAGTCACATGGCTGTACCTAACTTCAAGGGCACAGAGAAGCCTAATTCAAGAAAGAAGAGAACCAGAACTACTGGTGAACTGCAGTATGACCACCACAGATAACTATTATTAACATTCACAAGTCAACAGATTTAGATTTGGGGTTTATCTGTATACTTACCTGTTTTTGCTGACTTCTATGGAAGGGAAGAGTGAGAAAATAACAAGTGGCTAAAACAAAACCCATCAGGGCAATGAAAAGTCATGTACTCTTTGTGGAATTCTTTAATCTAGACTAGTTCTTGTACAATTCTTCAAGCTGATGAATTTATTGTCTTTGAGATTTCATGATTTTAAATAGTCCATGGTTTGTTGGTTTTCCCTCTCTCTGTCTCTCTATTTTTTTTTCATTTAGTGTGAATGATATTGTGGTTCTTGGACCAGAACAGTTCTATGCCACCAGAGACCACTATTTTACCAACTTCTTCTTGGCACTATTAGAATTGGTCATGGATCTTCGCTGGACTCAGGTGCTTTTCTACAGCCCAGGAGAGGTTAAAGTGGTGGCCAGAGGATTTAGTTCTGCCAATGGAATTACAATCTCACTAGACAAGAAGTAAGCTCTTTTATGAATTTTCAGCCCTTTACCCTTGATGTTCTTGTGGACTCCGTCCCTGAAGAAGTGGTTACTTTTTGAGGCTTAAGTACTCAATACATGTGTGCAGGGATCCAGTGTGGCAAGGGTTCACACTCAATGTGTGATCTTAAGCCAACCATTGCCCTTGTGCACATAAGGGTCCCTCAACAAAATAAAGGATTTGGACTCATGGATATGAGGTCCTTGTTTCAAATTCTTTTTTTTTTTTTTTTAAAGAGGAAAAAGGATATATGTTTTCTTGTTTAACAAAACGAATTAAATATATGAAGCTTCAGCTCGAACTCTATATAAAATTACAGAGGTCTGGGGCCCTGTTTTGGGGTGATGTGTGCCTAGTCCCGAGGTGGGTATCCAGCATGGCCACAAGGCCAGGTGGGGCTTGGGCTCCAGGAGAGGACAAGTCTCTATGGCCCAGCCTTCTTTTCATCATTGTTTATATTATTATCTTAATTTCTTAAATTTCAAGGGCCCCGTCTTTCTGGCCATGGAAGGCTAGGTGAGACAGGAGGCTGGCTGGGATGGGAGGTACCCGCAGCCTGCTCCAGCCTGTCAGGGCAGGGCCTAGGACTGCTCTGCCCTACCCCCTGGCCCAGGTACTGGTGGACTCCTAGACACCCAGGACAGGTGGTAGCAAAAAGAGCCTGGGCAGGGACACAGGGAGGCAGGCATAATTTGTTCCAAATTCTTGTGTGACTAAAAAGCAGAATAAATGCACAATACCTCTATTCTTTATGAGGCCAGAAGGACTTTAACCACTTATACCAAGTTCAATTACCCAAAAGTTCTTATTAGACAGGGAGGCCCAACTTAGACTGGGCACAGTGATTGTATAAGTGGCAGACTTCCTTTCATACTACAGCAGCCTTTTCTATGAGAAAATGCTATTTCATGCAGTATAAAATTTTATGAGAAACATTCTTTTCAAGTGTTTTAAAATGGAAGGTTATTTAAAAAGAAGAGTACTATGAATATTAAATGTAATGGTAAGATAGTAAGTAGAGATGATCCCTGTGGAAAACAACTCTAAGTATTCTTCCTCTTTTTAAAATGATTATGATTGAGTTTCATGATCATCTGCTACATCTTTTTAAGCACTAGTTTCAAGCACTAGAAGTATAGAATCTATTGGCCTTATAAGAGATCCACTTACCTCCATTCAATTTAAAGAATAAGGTGTGACTATTTTAACTAATGAGACTGAGCCTGTATGTCATTTGGAAACCCAGTTCCATTGCTTTTGGTCAAATTTCATATTCAAAGCTCTCACCAGCGGACACAGGCCTGGAAAAGCTCAGTTTTCATTCTAATCCCAAAGAAAGGCAATGCCAAAGAATGCTCAAACTACCGCACAATTGTATTCATCTCACACGCTAGTAAAGTAATGCTCAAAATTCTGCAAGCCAGGATTCAGCAATACATGAACCATGAACTTCCAGATGTTCAAGCTGGATTTGAAAAGGCAGAGGAACCAGAGATCAAATTGCCAACATTCGCTGGGTCATCAAAAAAGCAAGAGAGAGTTCCAGAAAAACATCTATTTCTGCTTTATTGACTATGCCAAAGCCTTTGACTGTGTGGATCACAATAAACTGGAAAATTCTGAAAGAGATGGGAATACCAGACCACCTGACCTGTCTCTTGAGAAACATGTATGCAGGTCAGGAAGCAACAGTTAGAACTGGACATGGAACAACAGACTGGTTCCAAATAGGAAAAGGAGTACGTCAAGGCTGTATATTGTCACCCTGCTTATTTAACTTATATGCAGAGCACATCATGAGAAACGCTGCACTGGAGGGAGCACAAGCTGGAATCAAGACTGCTGGGAGAAACATCAATAACCTCAGATATGCAGATGACACCACCCTTATGGCAGAAAGTGAAGAACTAAAGAGCCTCTTGATGAAAGTGAAAGAGGAGAGTGAAAAACTTGGCTTGAAGCTCAACATTCAGAAAACTAAGATCATGGCATCTGGTCCCATCACTTCATGGGAAATAGATGGGGAAACAGCGGAAACAGTGTCAGACTTTATTTTTTGTGGCTCCAAAATCACTGTGGATGGTCATTGCAGCCACGAAATTAAAAGATGCTTACTCCTTGGAAGGAAAGTTATGACCAACCTAGATAGCATATTAAAAAGCAGAGACATTACTTTGCCAACAAAGGTCCGTCTAGTCAAGGCTATGGTTTTTCCAGTAGTCATGTATGGATGTGAGAGTTGGACTATAAAGAAAGCTGAGCACAGAAGAATTGATGCTTTTGAACTGTGGTGTTGGAGAAGACTCTTGAGAGTCCCTTGGACTGCAAGGAGATCCAACCAGTCCATCCTAAAGGAAATCAGTCCTGGGTGTTCATTGGAAGGACTGATATTAAAGCTGAAACTCCAGTATTTTGGCCACCTGATATGAAGAGCTGACTCATTTGTAAAGTCCCTGATATTGGGAAAGATTGAAGGCAGGAGGAGAAGGGGACGACAGAGGATGAGATGGTTAGATGGCATCACTGACTCAATGGACATGAGTTTGGGTAAACTCCGGGAGTTGGTGATGGACAGGGAAGCCTGGTGTGCTGCAGTTCATGGGGTTGCCAAGAGTCGGACATGACAAAGTGACTGAACTGAACTGAACTGAAAGTACTTCAAAAGGATTAAACATACTACTCCATTATCTTTCACTGTGGTTTAGCAAGGTATTGCACTGGCATGTTGAGCTTGTGAATCTGTGTATCTCTTTTCCAAAATAAGAGTTAGTGTCATCTTTCATTATTACTTGCTCAAATGTAAATGTTGTTTACTTCAAAGGTATATCTATGTAGCTGATGTAGTGGATAAGAACATTCATGTGATGAAAATACATGACAACTGGGATTTAACTCAACTCAAGGTAACAGTACCCTGGTTTCCCACACAACATGTTCCATTAGCTCCCAAGCTTGACTTGGGAATGTACTTGAATGAAGGAAATGAGACTATTTTAGAAGAATGATGGTGACATTATGTTTGCACTTACAAAATTCAGTAGCAAAAATACCAATTTTGGGAGCCAGAAGGAGCTGGTAGGAGGGATGAGGGAGGGATGAAAGTCAGAACAATGTTTCACTGCTTCCTCTTTGTTGGAAGGTAATCCAGTTGGACACCTTAGTGGATAACTTAACTGTTGATCCTGACACGGGAGATATTTTGGCAGGATGCCACCCTAATGCCATCAAGCTGCTGATGTATAACACTGAGGATCCTCCAGGGTCAGAAGTAAGTTCTTAGACTTCCCAGAACTGCAGGGGAAAGCTGCAAGAACAAATAATGTGTGGAGGTGACTTGGGAGAATTCAGCAGGTCATATGTGATGTTCCAGCACTGAACAAATTCCGCATATAGAAAGAGTAAGATTTGGGACAGGCTGGGGAGATACAGCCCATTAACCCTTTCAAGTCATCTGGTGCCCATCAACCCTCAGTGCTAAGCAACATATCCCATCCATACAAAGGCTATACTTGTTTTTGGGAATCATGGGTACCAGTCCGAGGCCCAGGGGATTGGGCAACCCTGATTTAAATGACTGTAACCTCAAAACAAAATTAGATTTTGCCAGCAGTTCTATTATATATGATAGTGCTGAAGAATGTCTCATTTTAAAGATGTTATTTTAAATCTCTTCTAAAATAATATCATACACCATTGAATTTTATATGGCATTAAAAACAATAGCATAAAGTATTTCTACAGCATCATGCTTAAGAATAAAAAAAATCTCTAGTGAATTTAAATACAGATATAAATTCTTGGCACACCTATTATGAGAGATTTATTCCCCAAAATTTATTGAGCACATATAATGCACTAGACTTCGTTCTCATACTTAGAATATATATCAGAAAATAAAGCATACCAAAATCCCTACTGTTAGGGAGGGAGACATTCAATGAACAATAAGCATAAGAAATAAGTAAATTATATATTAATAGTAAGTTTGAAGTTGGAAAGTAAGAGTAAAAGGGATCAGGACTGCTGTGAACAGAGGGACAGCAGGTCTTAGTAAATACAGAGACCAAGATAGACCTCACTGAGAAGGTAAGATTCTAACAAAGATATAATGTTTGAATCTAGGTTCGGGGTGTTGGGAAATTGAGCCTCAAACACCACCCTGGTAGTTGGTCCAGTGGGTAAAGAGAACATACTGCTTCCAAAATTGCTAATCTTTGGTTTAGTTTTTTTTTTTTTATTTGTTTCTTGAGACTTCCTGGCAATCCACTGGTTAAGATTCTGTGCTTCCAATGCAGGGGCTCAAGTTTGATCCCTGGTTGGGGAACTAAGATCCCACATGCTGTGCAGTATAGTAAAAATAAATAAATAAAAATTAAAAAAAATTTTTTTCTTTTATTAACAAATTAGTCACAACTTTTTTTTTTTTTGGCCACATTGCATAGCTTGTAGGATCTTAGTTCTCAGACCAGAGACTGAACTCATGCCCTCGGCGGTGAAATTATGGAGTTCTAACCACTGGACGTCCAGGGAATTCCCTAGTCACAACTTCTTGACAGAAACAATAACAACCAAAAAAAAAAAAAACAAAAAACCCAAAACATCAAAAAAATATGAAAAGTACAGTCTGAGACTAGAGCCTGAAGAATGTCACCCTGAGGTAGCAAGCTACTCTAGCCTCAGATGTGTGCCTCACAAAGTGATACATATAACTTTTCTACAAATGCCCAACAATAACATCTGCTTTTAAAGAACAAAAGAGAAGAAAAAAATAATAATAATAATAAAGAACAAAAGAAAATATGATCCATAGAATGATTTGAAAATTGCTTAGACTCTTTTTCATGTCTCCATTTTCAAGTTTAATCATTTATTTATTTTAGGTAAGACTTCTTTCTTCACAATCTCTGACACCCTTTATTTTTGGTTGAGGCTAATGTTTACAACATGTCCAGTTCTAACTGTTGCTTCCTGACCTGCATACAGGTTTCTCAAGAGACAGGTCAGATGGTCTGGTATTCCCATCTCTTTCAGAATTTTCCACAGTTTATTGTGATCCACACAGTCAAAGGCTTTGGCATAGTCAATAAAGCAGAAATAGATGTTTTTCTGGAACTCTCTTGCTTTTTTGATGATCCAGCGGATATTGGCAATTTGATCTCTGGTTCCTCTGCCTTTTCTAAAACCAGCTTGAACATCTGGAAGTTCGCGGTTCACATATTGCTGAAGCCTGGCTTGGAGAATTTTGAGCATTACTTTGCTAGCATGTGAGATGAGTGCAATTGTGTGGTAGTTTGAGCATTCTTTGGCATTGCCATTCTTTGGGATTGGAACAAAAACTGACCTTTTCCAGTCCTGTGGCCACTGCTGAGTTGTCCAAATTTGCTGGCATATCGAGTGCAGCACTTTCACAGCATCACCTTTGAGGATTTGAAATAGCTCAACTGGAATTCCATCACCTCCACTAGCTTTGTTCGTAGTGATGCTTTCTAAGGCCCACTTGACTTCACATTCCAGGATTTCTGGCTCTAGGTGAGTGATCACACCATCGTGATTATCTGGGTCGTGAAGATCTTTTTTGTACAGTTCTTCTGTGTATTCTTGCCACTTCTTAATATCTTCTGCTTCTGTTAGGTCCATACCATTTCTGTCCTTTATCGAGCCTTTCTTTGCATGAAATGTTCCTTTGGTATCTCTAATTTTCTTGAAGAGATCTCTAGTCTTTCCCAATCTGTTGTTTTCCTCTATTTCTTTGCACTGATCACTGAGGAAGGCTTTCTTATCTCTCCTTGCTATTCTTTGGAACTCTGCATACAGATGGGAATATCTTTCCTTTTCTCCTTTGCTTTTTGCTTCTCTTCTCTTCCCAGCTATCTGTAAGGCCTCCTCAGACAGCCATTTTGCTTTTTTGCATTTCTTTTCCATGGGGATTTTCTTGATCTCTGTCTCCTGTACAATGTCACGAACCTCTGTCCATAGTTCATCAGGAACTCTGTCTATCAGGTCTAGTCCCTTAAATCTATTTGTCACTTCCACTGTATACTCATAAGGGATTTGATCTAGGTCATACCTGAATGGTCTAGTGGTTTTCCCTACTTTCTTCAATTTAAGTCTGAATTTGGCAATAAGCAGTTCATGATCTGAGCCACAGTCTGCTCCCGGTCTTGCTTTTGCTGACTGTATAGAGCTTCTCCATCTTTGGCTGCAAAGAATATAATCAATCTGATTTCAGTGTTGACCATCTGGTGATGTCCACGTGTAGAGTCTTCTCTTGTGTTGTTGGAATAGGGTGTTTGCTATTACCAGTGCGTTCTCGTGGCAAAACTCTATTAGCCTTTGCCCTGCTTCATTCTGTACTCCACGGCCAAACTTGCCTGTTACACCAGGTGTTTCTTGACTTCCTACTTTTGCTTTCCAGTCCCCTATAATGAAAAGTACATCTTTTTGGGGTGTTAGTTCTAGAAGGTCTTGTAGATCTTCATAGAACTGTTCAACTTCAGCTTCTTCGGCGTTACTGGTCAGGGCATAGACTTGGATTACCGTGATATTGAATGGTTTGCCTTGGAAACGAACAGAGATCATTCTGTCGTTTTTGAGATTGCATCCAAGTACTGCATTTTGGACTCTTTTGTTGATCATGATGGCTACTCCATTTCTTCTAAGGGATTCTTGCCCACAGTAGTAGATATAATGGTCATCTGAGTTAAATTCACCCATTCCAGTCCATCTTAGTTCGCTGATTCCTAGAATGTCGACGTTCACTCTTGCCATCTCCTGTTTGACCACTTCCAGTTTGCCTTGATTCATGGACCTAACATTCCAGGTTCCTATGCAATATTGCTCTTTACAGCATCGGACTTTGCGTCTATCACCAGTCACATCCACAGTTGGGTATCATTTTTGCTTTGGCTCCATCCCATCATTCTTTCAGGAGTTATTTCTCCACTCATCTCCATTAGCATATTGGGCACCTACTGACCTGGGGAGTTCATCTTTCAGTGTCCTATCCTTTTGTCTTTTCATACTGTTTATGGGGTTCCAAATAGGAAAAGGAGTACGTCAAGGCTGTATATTGTCACCCTGCTTATTTAACTTATATGCAGAGTACATCATGAGAAACGCTGGGCTGGAAGAAACACAAGCTGGAATCAAGATTGCCGGGAGAAATATCAATAACCTCAGATATGCGGATGACACCACCCTTATAGCAGAGAGTGAAGAAGAATGAAACAGCCTCTTGATGAAGGTGAAGGAGGATAGTGAAAAAGTTGGCTTAAAGCTCAACGTTCAGAAAACTAAGATCATGGCATCTAGTCCCATCACTTCATGGGAAATAGATGGGGAAACAGTGGAAACAGTGTCAGACTTTATTTTTTGGGGCTCCAGAATCACTGCTGATGGTGACTGCAGCCATGAAATTAAAAGACGCTTACTCCTTGGAAGGAAGGTTATGGCCAACCTAGACAGCATATTTAAAAGCAGAGACATTACTTTGCCAACAAAAGTCCGTCTAGTCAAGGCTATGGTTTTTCCAGTGGTCATGTATGGATGTGAGAGTTGGACGGTGAAGAGAGCTGAGCGCCGCAGAATTGATGCTTTTGAACTGTGCTGTTGGAGAAGACTCTTGAGAGTCCCTTGGACTGCAAGGAGATCCAATCAATCCATCCTAAAAGAGATCAATCCTGGGTGTTCATTGGAAGGTCTGATGTTGAAGCTGAAACTCCAATACTTTGGCCACCTCATGCAGAGGGTTGACTCATTTGAAAAGACCCTAATGCTGGGTAGGAGTGGGGGCAGGAGGAGAAGGGGACGACAGAGGATGAGATGGTTGGATGGCATCACCGACTCGATGAACATGGGTTTGGGTAGACTCCGGGAGTTGGTGATGGACAGAGAGGCCTGGCATGTTGCAATTCATGGGGTTGCAAAGAGTCAGACACGACTGAGCGACTGAACTGAACTGAATGTTTACAACATGAGTTCCATCTTGAGTATTTCCACGTAACAAACCTGAGATAAAGTTGTGGGATCTTCCTTAAGATAGGAACTTAAAAAAAAAACAACTCTACCAAACTCTGTTTTAATAAGAGATGTCGATATAGACTCATGAACTCCTACTTGGTTTTCTTTAATTCACATCATGTCCTGGTTGAGCGAACTTCATCCAAGCTATTTGGAAACCTGAGCACTTGTATATTTACTGATTAGCAAACTAAAGAGTGTTAATCCTGCAGATCAAAAATAGGACTAGGCAGTCGTGTCAGAGTGAATTCCAGAGTGTGCATTCTTTACGCTTGCTTCCCTGAGTGGGGGCTGCAGCTGTGAAAACTACCATCCACTGGTTCTGGGTTGGTTTGGCTGGCTAACTCACTGTCCCTTCATTATTTTGCTCCACATTTACCTCCCTTTGGTGTATGCCCAGCGAAAGGCAAGACCCTTTCTACAGAAGGAAGGCTGCACACTCAATTAGATACGAGCATTCATGGTTCTTACCTGTCTCTATAGAGATGCCTGAACTATCAAAATTGTGAAAACCATCTGTTGAGGAATTTGGCTGATGTGAGATTACTAGCCCACTTGATTAGAAACATTAATACTTTCATCAGAATAAGGGGGAAAAAAGGCTGAAGATGCACAGATTTTAACTTATTGATTTCTGAGAATTGTACAAGTCCTGGAGTGTTGGGGAAGGAAAATGTCTCTGACAGCTGTTTGTTCTTATATCTACTAATGAGTGTTCTTTCTTGACAGGCACTCCGCATCCGGAAGGCTCTGTCTGAGAAGCCCGTGATAAGCACCATGTATGCCAACAATGGCTCAGTCCTTCAGGGCAGCTCTGTGGCTTCTATCTACAGGGGGAAGCTTCTCATAGGCACTGTATTTCACAAAGCCCTGTACTGTGAGCTCTAGACTCCAGGTATTCCCAAAAGTCTACACGTTTGGCAAAAGTAAACCACTAATTCTATGATAAGTGGAACTCTAAGTAAATGACAAACACCAATAAAAGTGTATCAGGCTTTTCTTATGGATAGACATAAAGAAGCAGAGAGATTACATAATATTCCCCTAATTGTAAGTTAAGTTAGCGACAGTCCAACAAGAAACCAAACCTCTCAATTCTTTAACCTACTACTCCCAATATTCTTTCTACAATAAGACATGTGAGCTGTGATGAGTGAGGTGTCCAGCTCACTTGGTAGCTGTGTGGCTAAATTACCTCATACAGCTGTGCTATTCTGAGCCTCCTGCAGTCCAGACCAGGAGAAGAGCTAATGTTCAAATATTTACAATTCCCGTTCTCTTCCTTCAATTGCACAAGGCACAAACTGCCAGTCACATGCCCAACACATGGATAAAAGCAAGAATTGGCATTGTGAGACTGCCCAAGCCCTCCCTGAACTGGCATTCTCCCAATGCAGACACACAGGAAGTCAGATTCTGGAAAACCTGACAAAGACAGATGGCACTGTCTACTTTAAGCCAGGGTAATCTGATCTTTGTAACAGGTCATTATTTATGGTGATATCTTATCTCTGGATTGAAGTGTTGTTATCAGCTTGACTCTGAACTAGGAGGCAGGGCCTCAGAACTGTTAATCCTCAGCTGCTTTAAACTTGTTATTTTGGTTGATTCAGTAAACACTTATTAAGCAACATTCCACAGACTTGACCCCCTGAAGAAGATCCTGAAGAAGAAGAAGATTGAGGGCAGGAGGAGAAGGGGATGACAGAGGATGAGATGGTTGGATGGCATAACCGAGTCAATGGACATGGGTTTGATTGACTCTGGGAGTTGGTGATGGACAGGGAGGCCTGGCATGCTGCGGTTCATGGGATCGCAAAGAGTCGGACACGACTGAGCAACTGAACTGACTGATTATGAGCAGAATATCAATAATAAACAATAATAAACACCTGTTTCTTCTCTTAAAAGGAAGAGTAGAATACACTTAGCAGTCTCTGGTCCATAACAATGAGATTATTTCACCTGGGAAGAAATGAGAAGGTTACCTGTCTTGGTAACGGTGTATTTTTCTAGGTCCCCTGTGAGTCCAAATTTTACCCTTTTGGAATTCTTTCTAGTACATTATGCTTTAAGACCACATGAAAGTGAGTCTTAGAAAGACTATGTAATTTTAGTAGCCTCCTTCTTACAGGTGTACATTTGAGAATATGAGGACATTTCCAGGTCAGATTTTTGGTTGCTTCTGAAACGTAAATAGGTTAGAATTTGATAGGATTCAGCATCTGTTTGTTTCCAGTAATTGCCATGTGCCAGCAACAAATTGAGATTCCTTTTTGGAACACAGTTTTCAAGCTTACTTTACTTCCTGGTTTCCATGTCTACCCATTTAGCTATCCCTCACCTAAATTCTGCCTCCTTTGAGGCCATTTTAGGGAATGGGTAAAAGGAGACCAAGTGGTGAATATATCCCACAGTGCTGGCTCGCTTGGTTTTCCTAACTAGGAGGTATTTGAGAAAGGCTATAAGCTGTAGCCAGTTTTCCTCCTGCTTTTGGGGCACAGCACCACATTTCTAGACCTCCTCTATAGCCTCTGCTTTAAGCCTGCTAGTTCTTACCTGAACACATAATTTTATCACTGTCCTGTACTAAAAATGTCAAGGGACAACCAACCAATGCACAACAACATTCCAGTTGCTCTTTGGGGAAATGGCCAGCCTTTCAAGTTATTGCAGGAAATGTTTTTCTTAAAATATTTGTGTGATGATGTTACAAGGATTTCCAGTTTGGCAGTCTGTGAAATGTTTCTTCAACTCTAATCTAACCACATATTTAAGGTCATTTTTTGAACCCTGCTTCTATGTTCAAATTCCTGTATTTTTAAGGTCACAGTAAGCTGTTGTAACAGGCTTCCCAGGTGGCGCTAGTGGTAAAGAATATGCCTGCCAGTGCAGGAGACATAAGAGATGTGGGCTCGATCCCTGGGTTGGGAAGATCCCCTGGAGGAGAACATGGCAACCCACTCCAGTATTCTTGCCTGGAGAATCCCATGGACAGAAGAGCCTGGTGGGCTACAGTCCATGGGGTTGCAGAGAGTCAGACATGACTAAAGCAACTTATAACGCATGCACGCTAGCTGTTGTAATAAAGACCCCTTGTATATAGTGGCTTAAAGATAGTACATCATAGTAGGTAGGAGCACAGACTTTGGAGACCAACTTTCTGGATTTGAACCCCAGTTCAGTTATTTACTATCTGTGCAACTCTGGCCTTCTCTGAGTTTCAGTTTTCTCTTCTTTAAAATAGAGGTAATAAGACTAATTAGCACTTACAGTTTTTAAGAGGATTAAAAGAGTTAATATATATAAAATGTAGAACAGTACTTGTTATATGCCAGTGTTATATATATGCTTCCTCATTTTAGAAAAATATTTATAATCTCTTTCACGTCAGAGATCTCAGATAACAGTTTCTCAGACAGATGGGCATGAAAATTCTTGTGGTACTCCAGGGGTCTAGCAGTTTTCATGCAAGAGAGTATATTTTGTAGGGTATTAACATCTTCATGAACAATCATCATATTGGTTTCCATCCCAAAGAAAAGCAAAAGAAAGTATGAGGAAACATACCAAATATCTTCAGGCCCAAGCTGGAAATGGCACTTCTATTAACACTCTATTAATAATGGATATCATAGGGCAATACCTAACTGGAAGGGAAGCTGCGAAATTTAGTTCAGCTGGGTCTCCTTATGCCCAGAGAGGAAGGGTTTGGGTAAGTAGCTAATGTCCTCTATCACAGTTCCTTCACTGACTCAAGACGAGTTTATAAATCATAATTCTATTACCATTAGAGAAATTGAGTTTGTAATAAAATTTTTTCAAATTAAAAGAAACAATACTAGAGATAACCAAATGTTAATAAAGTTGAAATGGATAAACAGATTGTAGTAAATTCATACAATGAAACAGTATACAGCAATGTATACAACTAGTGATATTTGAAACATGGATGAATTTCATGAATAATGTTGAGCCAAAAAACATAAAAATTAATACATAAGGTATTAAAATGATTTTATTTGGGAGGAATCCCAAAAAAGGCAAAATTAAACAATGTTGTTTGGGGATGCATGCTTAGATTGTTACATTAGAGAGAACAGGGAAATGATGGATATCACAAAAGTTAGGACAGTGGTTGCCTCTAGGGAAAGTGGGATTGTAGTAAGGCCAACATACATGGGAAAACTTCTGGAGAGCTGGCATTGTTGCATTTCCTGACTTGGATGGTGGTTTACATTGATATTTCTTTATAATTTTTCTATAACACTATATATATGTATATATGCTGCTGCTAAGTCACTTCAGTCGTGTCCGACTCTGTGTGACCCCATAGACGGCAGCTCACCAGGCTCCGCCGTCCCTAGGATTCTCCAGGCAAGAATACTGGAGTGGGTTGCCATTTCCTTCTCCAGTGCATGAAATGGAAAAGTGAAAGTGAAGTCACTCAGTCATGTCCGACTCTTAGCGACCCCATGGACTGTAGCCTACCAGGCTCCTCTGTCCATGGGATTTTCCAGGCAAGAGTACTGGAGTGGGGTGCCATTGCCTTCTCCATATATATATATATATATAAAATACATTTTTGAGTATATACAATGTGTGTATATATATATATATATATACAATACATATATATGTATATATGTATATATATATACATATATATATATATACAATGTATATAGTACAATGTATGTATATATATATATATATATATAATACATTTTTGAGTATATACAATGTACCTCACGATAGATTTCTTTATGTGTATGGACAAGCTAAGTCAATTTCAGAAAATAAAAATGAAGGGCAGGGATAGGTCTAATAATAAAAACAGTTTAGTATTTGCACAAGAAAAAGATAAATAGAGCAATGGGATAGAACAGAGATCTCAGAAACATATTTCTGCCTGGGGAATTCAAGTAAGATCAAATTAGCAGCACCAATTAATACGGTAAGGATGCTTAGGAAATGTAAGTGGGAAAACCAGCTCACATTATGCAAGGAAATAAAACTATGTCCTACCTAACATCACTAGGTAACTACTGAGCAAGGATCAACACTATAACCTTTAGAGTTAATAGAAGACAATATAGGAGAGTATCTATGACCTAAGGATAGGGAATGACGTCTGACACAATGTTTCAAAAATAGAAACTCTAAGACAAGAAAGTTGATTGAATTTGAGTCATCAAACTTAAGGATTTCCATTCAGTGAAGGACACCATTCACAAAGATTATAGATGAATATCAGAATGAGAAATATTTGAAATGTTAAACTGACAACATATTAAAGAGTAGAATATATTAGGAACCCTTGAGAATAACAAAGTGGAGACAGTAACCCCAAGAGATAACAGGCAATAATGTGAAGAGGCAATTTGCAGAAGAGGGGGAGAAAATGAAGCACAAGAAAAGCTTAGAACCTTCAATTATCAGAGAAGTGCCAATTAAAACAGCACTCTTAAATTACTTTATACCTATTAGACTAGCAAAACTAAAAGACTCAATATTGTCAAGTGTTGACAGAAAGTTAAGGATATATGGGACTTCATGCACTGTTTGTGGGAGTGTAGATAATTTTGGCCCAATAAATAAGACCCAGAGCTCAGGGAATCATAAGAACTGTAGGATCCAGAACCATGCCTGCAGCCAAACCAGCAGGGCAGATGTTTGCTATACTGCTTCTTTGCTCAAGGTTTCAAATTTCAGTCTTGCTCAAGCCCTTCTGACTTGAGGCAAAAAATCACATCCTGTACTGTTACTTCAAGAGCTGTGGAAGTACAGGTTCTAGTTACTACCCCTGAAGGGTAAGAAGGCGCATTAGAAGAGTGGTATCTGACTCCCCCCATATTCACCCACACCCCTGCTGAAGTTCAGACACTGCTATGTTATAAAATCTCCCTATATGATTCAAATATGTAGCCAGGAGTTTAAACCACTGTACCCAAAGGATGTTGGAAAAGAGGTGGAAGGTGCTGAGTTAGTGTCTCTACCACACCATCACAGAAGACCTGGTTGCACACATCATATTATTGACGTACTTGTATTCAAATTATTATACATCACAATACTGCAGGAAATTGTCTACAGCAAAAAACAAATCACTTACTTTTTGCCAAAATTCAATTTTCCCATGCAATGAGGTTGTTTAGAAAATAATTTATTGGAGATGTAAAAGACCATAATTAGCATAGAAAAGGGCAAGTGAGGAAATCCAAGAGGAACATGCTTAAGTAGGAATAGAGAATGTAATGGAAACATTTAACACACAATTTGATACTCTAGACAGACAGAGCAGAAAAAGCTGGGTTCATTAGGGATGATTTTGGGAAATGGAGCACTGTGGTTTCTAACAGCTAACTGGTGTATCACATGAACCTGTAAAATGTCATTGATTCCATTAAGAAGTAAAACCTAAATGAAGTACAGATGGAACATTCTCTGGACTGTTGGCAATTTTCACTACAGTAAAAACGAGTGGCTTCCATAGTGAATCTGAAGACTGTCTGTGGATACAGAGTAAATTCAAGATCTTTGGAAAATAGATTATCAGTGGATTCTAGATGAGTCCACTGGTACTGAAAATAAATCACACTGTATGCTAAAAGTCACACACACAAACAAACACATTATAGAATTAATGGAAACAATAAAGTTAGATGTGACCTACCATTAATAGGTTTAAATATTTTGATCCTTTTCCTCTTCTTGTCTTGCTAGCTTCACTCCTTTCCAGAATTTTTCCTGATGAGCACTCTCTCAATAAAACATAAGCTTTTAAAATTCTCTGCTTCCAAGGAACCAGACATTGACCTTCACCATGACTCCCATCAGCCCAAGAGAAAAGCTAGATATTCACTTTATCAACCTCTATGGTAGGTTGGATAACTGTTGCCCAAATATCCTTGTTCTCTTCTTGGTATGCTATTCTCAGTGGGCTGGTAATACATCTCTGTGCTATTGAACTTAAACAGTGGCCACATGGCTTACTATGGTCCATGAAACGTTGGTAAAGTAACACATGCCACTTCTTCCAGGTAGAAATATCAAGTGTCCGCGTTTCACTGTGTCTCTTTTCTGTTTGCCTTCAAACTGGTAATGTCTTAGATGCCCTCTGCTCTGCTAGACTGCATCCTGGATTGGTGATGACAGGAAGCAGAGCTGCAGCCAACTTGCAATGGACACATTGCGTAGGTGATAAATAAACCATTGTTGTAAGCCTCTGTTGTAGCACATTGCAGTATTCTTTTTCATTTATTGTGTACAGTATTTCATTGTATCAATATCCCACAATTTATTTATCCATTCTACTACTGATGAACACTTATGCTGCATCCAATTTTTTTTTTTTAATTATAAACTAAGGTGCAATGAACCTTGTGTATAATGTATTTTAATACACATACGTAAACATTTCTGTTGGGTATACATGCAGAATTGGAGTTAGTAGTAAGATACACTCATGTCCAGCATATAATTTAGTTCCACACAAGCCTATGTGCAGCTTTGCAAGGTAGTCATTCCACTAATAATGCTGGAGAGTTCCTGTTGCTCCACTTTCTTTCTTTCTTTTAAAGAGTAGATTCAATGTCTTTCATAAATGTACAATTATTGAGATTTTTCTGTTTCTTCTTGTGTATTTTTTTTTAAGTTTAGAATTCCATCATTTTCATCCAAATTTTCAAATTTAGTGGAATAAAGTAGTTCATAATACATTTTTATTTTATAAAAATATTTTTAGGATCTGTGATAATATTCTCTTTAGATTTTGTAACCTCTCTCTCTCTCTCACTAAAGATGTCTAAATTTTAGTACTATGTATTTTTTTAAATAAATTTATTTATTTTAGTTGGGGGCTAATTACTTTACAATATTGTAGGGGTTTTTGCCATACATTGACATGAATCAGCGATGGGTTTACATGTGTTGCCCATCCTGAACCCCCCTCCCACCTCCCTCCCCATCCCATCCCTTTGGGTCATCCCATTGCCCCAGCCCTGAGCATTTGTCTCATGCATCGAACATGGAATGGTGTTCTGTTTCACATATGATAATATACATGTTTCAATGCTATTCTCTCAGAACGTCCTACCCTCACCTTCTCCCTCAGAGTCCATAAGACTGTTCTATGCATCTGTGTCTCTTACTCTGTCTCGCATATAGGGTTATCGTTACCATCTATCAAATTCCATATATATGCACTAGTATACTGTATTGGTGTTTTTCTTTCTGGCTTACTTCACTCTGTATAATGGGCTCCAGTTTCATCCATCTCAATAGAACTGATTCGAATGTATTCTTTTTAATGGTTGAGTAATATTCCATTGTGTATATGTACCACTGCTTCCTTATCCATTCGTCTGCTGATGGACACCTAGGTTGCTTCCATGTCTTCGCTATTGTAAACAGTGCTGTGATGAACATTGGGGTACAAGTGTCTCTTTCAATTCTGGTTTCCTCGGTGTGTATGCCCAGCAGTGGGATTGCTGGGTCATATGGCAGTTCTATTCTCAGTTTTTTAAGGAATCTCCACACTGTTCTCCATAGTGGCTGTACTAGTTTGCATT
This sequence comes from Giraffa tippelskirchi, assembly GCF_054371585.1. Lineage (NCBI taxonomy): Eukaryota > Metazoa > Chordata > Mammalia > Artiodactyla > Giraffidae > Giraffa > Giraffa tippelskirchi. The sequence goes on along the minus strand of NC_137284.1, from coordinate 60,197,481 downwards.
CCCACCAACAGTGTAAGAGGGTTCCCTTTTCTCCACACCCTCTCCAGCATTTATTGCTTGTAGACTTTTGGATAGCAGCCATTCTGACTGGTGTGAAATGGTACCTCATTGGGGTTTTGATTTGCATTTCTCTAATAATGAGTGATGTTGAGCATCTTCTCATGTGTTTGTTGGCCATCTGTATGTTTTCTTTGGAGAAATATCTGTTTAGTTCTTTAGCCCATATTTTGATTGGGTCGTTTATTTTTCTGGAATTCAGCTGCAGGAGTTGCTTGTATATTTTTGAGATTAATTGTTTGTCTGTTGCTTCGTTTGCTATTATTTTCTCCCATTCTGAAGGCTGTCTTTTCACCTTGCTTATAGTTTCCTTTGTTGTGCAAAAGCTTTTAATTTTAATTAGGTTCCATTTGTTTATTTTTGCTTTTATTTCCAATATTCTGGGAGGTGGGTCATGGAGGATCCTGCTGTGATTTATGTCGGAGAGTGTTTTGCCTAGGTTTTCCTCTAGGAGTTTTATAGTTTCTGGTCTTACATTTAGATCTTTAATCCATTTTCAGTTTATTTTTGTGTATGGTGTCAGAAAGTGTTCTAGTTTCATTCTTTTACAAGTGGTTGATCAGTTTTCCCAGCACCACTTGTTAAAGAGATTGTCTTTTCTCCATTGTATATTCTTGCCTCCTTTGTTGAAGATAAGGTGTCCATAGTTGCGTGGATTTATCTCTGGGCTTTCTATTTGGTTCCATTGATCTATATTTCTGTCCTTGTGTCAGTACCATACTGTCTTGATGACTGTGGCTTTTTTTTTTTTTTTTATGACTGTGGCTTTGTAGTAGAGCCTGAAGTCAGGCAGGTTGATTCCTCCAGTTCCATTCTTCTTTCTCAAGATTGCTTTGGCTATTCGAGGTTTCTTATATTTCCATACAAATTGTGAAATGATTTGTTCTAGTTCTGTGAAAAATACTATTGATAGCTTGATAGGGATTGCACTGAATCTATAGATTGCTTTGGGTAGTATATTCATTTTCACTATATTAGTTCTTCCAATCCATGAACACGGTATATTTCTCCATCTCTTTGTGTCCTCTTTGATTTCTTTCATCAGTGTTTTATAGTTTTCTATATATAAGTCTTTTGTTTCTTTAGGTAGATATATTCCTAAGTATTTTATTCTTTTTGTTGCAATGGTGAATGGTATTGTTTCCTTAATTTCTCTTTCTGTTTTCTCATTATTGGCGTATAGGAATGCAAGGGATTTCTGTGTGTTAATTTTATATCCTGCAACTTTACTATATTCATTGATTAGCTCTAGGAATTTTCTGGTAGAATCTTTAGGGTTTTCTATGTAGAGGATCATGTCATCTGCAAATAGTGAGAGTTTTACTTCTTCTTTTCCTATCTGTATTCCTTTTATTTCTTTTTCAGCTCTGATTGCTGTGGCCAAAACTTCCAAAACTATGTTGAATAGTAGTGGTGAAAGTGGGCATCCTTGCCTTCTTCCTGACTTTAGGGGAAATGCTTTCAATTTTTCACCATTGAGATAATTTTTGCTGTGGGTTTGTCATATATAGCTTTTATTATGTTGAGGTATGTTTCTTCTATTCCTGCTTTCTGGAGGGTTTTTATCATAAATGGATGTTGAATTTTGTCAAAGGCTTTTTCTGCATCTATTGAGATAATCATATGGTTTTTATCTTTCAATTTGTTAATGTGGTGTATTACATTGATTGATTTGCGGATGTTAAAAAAACCTTGCATTCCTGGGATAAAGCCCACTTGGTCATGATGTATGATCTTTTAAATATGATGTTGGATTCTGTTTGCTAGAATTTTATTAAGGATTTTTGCATCTATGTTCATCAGTGATATTGGCCTGTAGTTTTCTTTTTTTGTGGCATCTTTGTCTGGTTTTGGAATTAGGGTGATGGTGGCCTCATAGAATGAGTTTGGAAGTTTACCATCTTCTGCAATTTTCTGGAAGAGTTTGAGTAGGATAGGTGTTAGCTCTTCTCTAAATGTTTGGTAGAATTCAGCTGTGAAGCCGTCTGGTCCTGGGCTTTTGTTTGATGGAAGATTTCTGATTACAGTTTCGATTTCCGTGCTTGTGATGGGTCTGTTAAGATCTTCTATTTCTTCCTGGTTCAGTTTTGGAAAGTCATACTTTTCTAAGAATTTGTCCATTTCTTCCAAGTTGTCCATTTTATTGGCATATAGCTATTGGTAGTAGTCTCTTATGATCCTTTGTATTTCTGTGGAGTCTGTTGTGATCTCTCCATTTTCATTTCTAATTTTGTTGATCTGATTCTTCTCCCTTTGTTTCTTGATGAGTCTGGCTAATGGTTTGTCAATTTTGTTTATCTTCTCGAAAAACCAGCTTTTAGTTTTGTTGATTTTTGCTATGGTCTCTTTTGTTTCTTTTGCATTTATTTCTGCCCTAATTTTTAAGATTTCTTTCCTTCTACTAACCCTGGGGTTCTTCATTTCTTCCTTCTCTAGTTGCTTTAGGTGTAGAGTTAGGTTATTTATTTGATTTTTTTCTTGTTTCTTGAGGTACGCCTGTATTACTATGAACCTTCCCCTTAGCATTGCTTTTACAGTGTCCCATAGGTTTTGGGTTGTTGTGTTTTCATTTTCATTCATTTCTATGCATATTTTGATTGCTTTTTTGATTTCTCCTGTGATTTTCTGGTTATTCAGAAGCATGTTATTTAGCCTCTATATGTTGGAATTTTTAATAGTTTTTTTCCTGTAATTGAGGTCTAATCTTACTGCATTGTGGTCACAGAAGATGACTGGGATGATTTCAATTTTTTTGAATTTACCAAGGCTAGATTTATGGCCCAGCATGTGATCTATCCTGGAGAAAGTTCCGTGTGCACTTGAGAAAAAGGTGAAATTGATTGTTTTGGGGTGGAAAGTCCTGTAAATATCAATTAAATCTAACTTGTCTATTGCATCATTTAAAGTTTATGTTTCCTTGTTAATTTTCTGTTTAGTTGATCTATCCATATGTGTGAGTGGAGTATTAAAGTCTCTCACTATTATTGTGTTATTGTTAATTTCCCCTTTCATACTTATTAGTATTTGCCTTACATATTGTGGTGCTCCTATGTTGGGTGCATTTATATTTATAATTGTTTTATCTTCTTCTTGGATTGATCCTTTGATCATTATGTAGTGTCCTTCTTTGTCTCTTTTCACAGCCTTTATTTTAAAATCTATTTTATCTGAAATGAGTATTGTGACTCCTGCTTTCTTTTGGTCTCCATTTGCATGAAATATCTTTTTCCAGCCCTTCACTTTCAGTCTGTATGTGTCCCTTGTTTTGAGGTGGGTCTCTTGTAGACAGCACATATAGGGGTCTTCTTTTTGTATCCATTCAGCCAGTCTTTGTCTTTTGGTTGGGACATTCAACCCATTTATATTTAAGGTAATTATTGATAAGTATGGTCCCGTTGCCATTTATTTTGTTGTTTTGAGTTCGTGTTTAAACATCCTTTCTGTGTTTCCTGTTTAGAGAAGATCCTTTAGCATTTGTTGGAGAGCTGGTTTGGTGGTGCTGAATTCCCTCAGCTTTTGCTTGTCTGTAAAGCTTTTGAATTCTCCTTCATATCTGAATGAGATCCTTGCTGGGTACAGTAATCTGGGTTGTAGATTATTCTCTTTCATTACTTTAAGTATGTCCTGCCATTCCCTTCTAGCCTAAAGAGTTTCTATTGAAAGCTCAGCTGTTATCCTTATGGAGATCCCCTTGTGTGTTATTTGTTGTTTTTCCCTTGCTGCTTTTAATATTTGTTCTTTGTGTTTGATCTTTGTTAATTTGATTAATATGTGTCTTGGGGTGTTTCGCCTTGGGTTTATCCTGTTTGGGACTCTCTGGGTTTCTTGGACTTCTGTGACTATTTCCTTCCCCATTTTAGGGAAATTTTCAACCATTATCTCCTCGGGTATTTTTTCATGGCCTTTTGTTTTATCTTCTTCTTCTGGGACTCCTATGATTCGAATGTTGGGGCATTTCATATTGTCCCAGAGGTCCCTGAGGTTTTCCTCATTTCTTTTGATTCTTTTTTCTTTTTCCCTCTCTGCTTCGTTTATTTCCACCATTCTAACTTCTACCTCACTTATCCTATCTTCTGCCTCCGTTATTCTACTGTTGGTTCCCTCCAGAGTGTCTTTTATCTCCTTTATTTTATTATTCATTATATGTTTACTCCTTTTTATTTCTTCTAGGTCCTTGATAAACATTTCTTGCATCTTCTCAATCCTTGTCTCCAGGCTATTTATCTGTAACTCCATTTTGCTTTCAAGATTTTGGATCATTTTTATCATCATTATTCTAAATTCTTTTTCAGATAGATTCCTTATCTCCTCCTCTTTTGTTTGGTTTTGTGGGCATTTATCATTTTCCTTTACTTGCTGAGTATTTCTCTGCCTTTTCATCTTGTTGAGATTGCTGTGTTTGGTGTGGCCTTTCTGTATTCTGGTAGTTTGAAGTTCCTCTTTATTGTGGAGGTTCCTCACTGTGGGTGGGGTTGGATGGGTGGCTTGTCAAGGTTTCCTGGTTGGGGGAGCTTGTGTCAGTGTTTTGGTGGGTGGAGGTGGATTTCTTCTCTCTAGAGTGCAATGGAGTGTCCAGTATTGTGTTTTGAGATGTCTATGGATTTGGTGTGCCTCTGGGCTGCCTGTATATTGATGCTCAGGGCTATGTTCCTGCGTTGCTGGAGAATTTGCGTGGTATGTCTTGCTCTGAAACTTATTGGCTCTTGGGTGGAGCTTGGTTTCAGTGTATATGTGGAGGCTTTTGGATGATCTCTTATTAATTAAAGTTTTCTCTGGCTTTCAGTCTTATTCTTGCAGTAGCCTCAAGACTTCTCCATCCATACAGCATTGGTAATAAAACTTTTAGGTTAATGGTGAAAAGATTCTCCACAGTGAGGGATACCCAGAGATGTTCACTGAGTTACATGGAGAGGTGAAGGGGGGGGGGTTGAGGTGACCAGGAGGAGAAGTGGGGGACTCAAACGTGGAGAGAGTAGTCTAGCCAGTAAGCACTTCCCACTGTGCTCTCCAGTCTGGAACCCTCAGAGAGGTTCACGGAGATACATAGAGAGGGGAGAGGAAGGTAATAGAGGTGAGCATGAGTAGAAAGGGAGGAATCAAGAGGGGAGAGAGAGATCTGGGCAGTATTCTCTTCCCGAAGTGTTCTCCGGTGCCCAGAACACCCTCAGAGATTCACAGAATTGGGTTGAGAAGAGAAGGAGGAGGGTGGGAGATAGAGGTTCCCTGCTGCTGCTGCTGCTGCTGCTAAGTCACTTCAGTCGTGTCTGACTCTGTGCGACCCCATAGACGTCAGCCCATCAGGCTCCGCCGTCCTTGGGATTCTCCAGGCAAGAATACTGGAGTGGATTGCCATTTCCTTCTCCAGTGCATGAAAGGGAAAAGTGAAAGTGAAGTCGCTCAGCCGTGTCCGACTCTTAGCGACCCCATGGACTGTAGCCTACCAGGCTCCTTTGTCCATGGGATTTTCCAGGCAAGAGTACTGGAGTGGGGTGCCATTGCCTTCTCCGAGAGGTTCCCTGGGGGAGAAGAAAGAGTGTCAGTAGGGGGAGAGAGTAATCAAGCCAGTAATCACACTCCTGAGTAAAAATGGGTACTAAAGATTGGGTTCTTAAATTTACAAAATTGATATGAAATATGTAAAACAAAGATTAAAACTCTAGAGTAGAGGTTAGACTCTTAAAAAAATATGATATAAAAAAAAGGAAAAAAAACAAAATCACAAAAAGTATATATATGCAGTTTGCTTTAAAAATAGGATTTTTTTTTGGCAAGGTAATAGTGGGTTATAAAAATGAAAATTAAAGGTGTAATAGAGGACTTAAACAAAAAAAATTTTTTTTTAATTAAAAAAAAAAGATAATAGTAAAAATATATCCAGGACTTTCTCTGGAGCTGTTGTGAGCAGTGTGGGGTCTGTTCAGTTTCAGATAGATCCTTGTTCTTGCTTATACTTTTTAAGATCTATAGGCCCCTTTCAATGTAGTCGGTGTTAACTACAGGGATTTTAATCTGTTGGCCTGTCACTTCCAAAGCGCTTCCCTCTGTTTATTTGGCTTCTGTTTGCAGGTCTCTTCAATGTCTAATTTCCGCCCTGCCATAAAGGTGCGGAGGTGGTCTCTTTAGGTTCGCTTGTTCAGTCGTGGTGTGGGGTGGGAAGAACACTGCAAACCAGTATCACTGGCGTGTGTGGAGAGCTCGCGGTGTCTCGGCCGCAATGGGTTTGCCCCCGCTCACAGCGCGTGTGCTTTCCCAGTCTGCCCTGCTCAGGCTTCAGGTTACTCTGTCGGGAGTGGGCCCTGAGATGCTTGCACTTCCCAGGTCTAAGCTGCTCAGGTTCAGGTTCCCAGGTACTCCACAAAGGCGCAAACTCGGTTGGGCCCGCGGTTTGTGCCGATCCCTGGATGGAGCAGCTCAGGCAGCCAGGAGTTTCGCGAGCGCACTCTTCCCTGTTGGGGAGGTGTGGCTTATCACCTCCCTGGTCCCCGCCTCAGTTTACGGGTGCGCCTGGCTCCAGTGTGCTTTGTGTTAGCTCTGGGGAGCTGGTCTCTGGCTGTGACCCTCCCGGCGGCTGTCGACCCTCCGGGATCTCAGGCAGTCTTTGCTTAGAAACTGGAAGCCTGTTTGCAGTTTGGTAGAGGGGATACCCTCTCTGGGGCCGAGTTTGCCCCTTTCCGGCTCTGGCTGGCCCTGCCTGCCTGCTGTGTCTGGCAGGGGATGGGGCAGTCCGCAGCTGGCTAGCTCTCCTCTGGTATTGCTCAGTCCTTTGTTCTGTGAGCGGGCGGCAGTGCGTTAGATTTGGGCTTTTCGTGGGATAGTTCTCTCTCTCTGGCTGTCCCACAGTTTAGGTTGCTATCTCACGTTAGCTCCCTCAGATTGCCCTTGGGGCATTCGGGCCTGGTCCTTACCCTAAGCAGTGCCGCCCACTCCTCTCGCTTCAGCCCCCACTTGCTGGTGGCGGATGCGAGCGTCTGGGGTTCTTTGCTGGGAGTTGCCTTTAGGCACGTAGTCTGTGGGTTTTGTTTATTTTTTCTCCCGGTTATGTTGCCCTCCGAGATTCGAAATCTTCCCGCAAACCCACCGGTGAGAGGGTTTCCCGGTGTTTGGAAACTTCTCCTCTTTCACGACTCACTCCCCGGGATGGGTCTCCGTCCCTAACTCTTTTGTCTCTCTTTTTATCTTTTATATTTTGTCCTACCTCCTTTTGAAGATAATGGGCTGTTTTTCTGGATGCCTGATGTCCTCTGCCAGCGTTCAGAAGTTGTTTTGTGAAGTTTGCTCAGCGTTCAGATGTTCTTTCGATAAATCTGTGGGGGAGCGAGTGGTCTCCCCGTCCTATTCCTCCACCATCTTCAGTACTATATATTTTCAATAATCATTTTCTAAATAGTTTGTCCTCTGATTTTTTTAATGTGGTAAAACCCCCATAACATAAAATTCACCATTTGGAAATATACAATTCAGTGGCATTTAATACATTCACAGTATCATGCAACCATCATTACTATTTAGTGCCAGAATATTTTCATTACCCCAAAAAGGAAACCCATGTCCATTAAGCCATTACTCTCTGTTACCCTTTTCCCCTACTCCTAGTAATGACTAGCTGCTTTCTATCTCTGTGCATTTACCTATTCTGGCTATTTCATATAAATGGAATCACAATATGCAGGCTTCTTTCACTTAGCATAACATTTTCAAAGTGCCACCATGTTGTAGCATGTATCAGGACTTCATCACTATGACTGAACAACTTTCTGCACAATGGGTATTCTCTCTTTGTTTTCTATTTCATAGATTGCTGGTCTTTTTATTATTTCTGTTGTTCAACTTTATGTTTTTCAGTTTTTGAGATGACTTAGATAACTGTTTATCTAATGCTTAGATAACTGTTGTGAAGTGTTGTAGTAGTGTCTGTTTTTGCTTTACATACTTTGAAATTCTATTTCTGAAGTGTTTGTTGCTCAGTCATGTCTGACTCTTTGCAAACCCATGGGCTTCCCTGGTGGCTCAGACGGTAAAGAATCTTCCTGCATTGTAGGAGAAGCAGGTTTGATCCCTGGGTCAGGAATTCCATGGACAGAGGGGCCTGGCAGGCTACAGTTCATGGGGTCGCAAAGAGTCAGACACGACTGAATGACTAACACTTTCTGTTTTTAGAGGCACTTAAATTTAGGATCACCAAAGCTGGACATACATATCTGAAACTCCTACATTTCCTAACTTAATGACTTTGCATAAAATGGGGATAATAACATTGGCCCTATCTCACCTACCAGGGATGTTGTGAGGTGAAAGCACTTTTTAAACTTTTTTCTATACTTGGATAGAACTTTATTATTTGCACTGCAGTTGCTTTATTTCTGCATAGCAGTTTCACAGATTTTCTCCATTTATTTCATATAATAAACCCACAGGAATTATCTTCATTTTATTTCTGCTACCATAGAATTTCAGAAAATGACCATGAATCCAGGATTGAAGTCTGGTGGTTTCTGAGTTGGTTTTTTGGTTTTGTTTTGTATTTTTACTAGAGATGCCTCAAGCAGAATGGTGTTATTGGAGTTCTTAGGACATTGGAATTTCATAACTTGCAGACACTTGAGAACATTGCAATTACTGCCAACCAGGTTCAGCAACTTCTAAAGGAAGAATACCAAGTGCAGCCACAAGACCACCTCTTTGTGCCTGCAGAGAATTAAGCTCGGCAGATTTGGTTCTGGCTCTCTGCCAATGCACTGACAGGTTCTACTGAATATTCAGTGAATTCAGGTTTCTGTAAGAATTAGTAGATGTGCTTTTTACCAAATATATTTAAGAACTAACATTTCGATGTGTGCAAATAACTATTTAGCATGTGAGGAGTAAAAGAGGAAAGGAAATGAATTGTAAAAGTCTGGGTGATATCTGAGGCAGGACTTTTGAAAATATTAGATTATAAGTTGCTGTGATAAAAAGGAATTCTAAGTTTAAAAAAACCCACAAAGCTTCCCATTAATTTTAAACTTTTGTATTTCATGGACTCCATTATAATTTTTTATACATTTTAACAACTCTTAAATAGGAAGTCACTGTCTAATTGATAGTTTTTAAAGAATTATGTTGTAGATTAATTGATAGTTTTTTCTTTTCTAGTGGCACATAAAATAACAAAACAACTAAAGTAATAAAATAATAAACATAAGACCTATGATACTTTAAAGTTAACAAATTATGGCATATTAAAGTATTCAGAGGCTCCAGGAATGGATGTCAAACATTTATTCAGTTATTGAACAACATATATTGAGCATCTAACCTGTGTTAGGTGCTATACCAGGTCTCAAACTATAACAATGAAGGCATTGTTATATAGGTTTATTAGTCTAGTGAATAAAACAAAACAGTAATAAGATACTAATAATACACACAGAGTGGTAAGAATAATAAAGAAGCATTGTGTATAGGAGAAGGGTATTTAAGATTTAAGGGCCAGGAAAGACTAGCTGAAATATGTTCTAAACTGACATCTGAAAGAACAAGTAAGATGTGGACATGTCAACAATGAGGAATAGAGAGGTTTTGGAAAAAATTGTTTCAAACAAAAGAGAAGGTACAGAGGCCCAGAGCAAGAGTTCCACAGAGAGTAGGTCATTTCAAAGTAACTGATAGTCCACAGGAAATCATTCATTAATCAAGAGTTTTCACATTTTTTTGGACAAGGATTCTTGATCTCTGGTCTTGGTCATCACAGGCTTCAAGGTTGGACATGTGAAACCACTGAAAGGGAATGTGAGTATTTTGTGGATGTGTGAATCCAAGGAGGGGCTTTACTGCCTTCAGTAGTTTCAAAGCTGGTTGAGTCCCTTCAAGAAAAGTTAAGAATCTGTGCTCTAAGGTCTGACAGAGTAGAACAAACAAATTGAAAAGGATATTCTTATACTGTATAATTCATACAATGAATGAATCAGTTAATAAATCACCAGGTCAGAAGAGTAGGAAGTGGCATCTCTTCTCTATTCTTCAACCCGCCCTCAGTCCCATGTATTCCTTCCTTCCTTTATCCTCATCCTTTGCCATTCATCCCTTCTTTCACCCCTTCTCCAAATTTTTGAATACCTACTATGTGCCAGAAATTGATCTAGGAGTTGAGAAGAAAGATGACAAATTAGTCAAAGCCTCTGCCTTCCTTAAGTTTAAGTACTAATGAAGGGAAGCAGGCTGCATATAAGTGAGCAAACAGAGAAAAAGGATGGCCTCTTATGATGAAGGTTGCTGTGAAGGCAGGCGTGACAGTCAAAGTCCTTAATACCTGGTATCGCACATTCTCAGACTCTCAAATTAAGCAGGGCACTCTGTGGGAGAAGAGTCCTGGAGACTCTACTGTGCCAGGCAGTAACTCCTTAGTCACTGGTTCACATTGGGGTGGGGGGGGGCAGACAGGGGGAGGTGGTTTTCCAAAGACGGGAAATGGTCAGCATTGTGGAGGAACCCTTGGGAGGTTTGAAGAAGTATTTACCAACCAGTACAGGAAGGTATCACTATTCTAATAAACAGTACTTCTCTACTGGTGCCAACCATTTCATATCAGCTCTGGGGTCTTAGTGACTGGTGGTGGGCAGAAGACTCAAGAGGAGCTTACTATAGACAGTAACGCTAGAAAAGGCCTCTCAGGAGAAGTGACACTTCAGCTAACACCTGAATGACAAAAAAAGAGAAAATCAAGGAGCAGTCAGGGAGCAGGTAAGGGAACAGGGGAATACTCTAGCCAAAGACTAGCAGAGGCAAGAATGATAAGGTACAATATATTTGGCATGTAACATTCATGAGTGGAGAATAAGAAATCAGGTCAGATCACAGGCACAAGGCCAGATCTCATGTGACCTTTTAGGCTATGATGAGAGAGTAAAATGAGAAGCCATGGTAGGGAGGACCTGAGGCAGGGAAATGATACGGTCTTCTTTACATTTTTAAAAAATTGCCTGCAGTGAGGAGAATGGATTGGAGGGTTAGAGAGAGAACACTGAAGAGGCTGTTTGTGCCACAGACAATAGTAGCCAGATCAGTGATGATCAGTACAAAAGGGGAGAAGTGGGCTGACTCACGACTGATTTGGAAGTTGGAGTGGTTTTAAAGATATGCCCACATATTCTTTGATATGCCTCCCCTCAAGTGAGGGAGCTTAATTCCTCTCTCCAAAAGGGGGACTGGAGATAGTCGTTGGCTTCTAGCAAAGAGTCTAGGGCGGACATTGAGGGATGTCACTTCTGTAGTTAGGTTGTTAATAGATTGTGGCTTCCATCTGGGAGGCATACCCTCTTGCTTGGGTAGACTGCTTATCCTGAGGTAAGCCAGCTACCTTGTTGTGCTGCAACTCTGTGGAGCGGTCCATGAAGCAAAGGATTGCAATCTTCCAAGAACTATGTGAGTGATCTTGGAAGCTGATCTCATCCCCTCCATCCCATCCTAGTAGAGTTTTCAGATGAGACTACAGCTCTATCGGTGGCATTAGTGGTAAAGAACTCACCTGCCAATGCAAAAGACGTAAGAGATGTGGGTTCGATCCCTGGGTCAGGAAGAGTTCCCTGGAGGAAGGCATGGAAACCCTGTCCAGTATTCTTGCCTGGAGAATTCCATGGACAGAGGAGCCTGACAGGCTACAGTCTATAGCGTCCCAAAGAGTCGGACACGACTGAAGCGACTTAGCATGCATGCACAGCTCTATTAGTCAGGGTTCTCCAGAAAAAAAGGATGGATAGAGAGCGAGATAAGAGACATTTATTGTGGAACTGGCTCACAGGATTACAGAAGTTGATATATGCCAGGATATGCTGCCTGCAAGCTGGAGAACCAGGTATAATTCAGTCCAGTCTGAAGGCCTAAGAGATGAGGGGGCCACTGGTATAAATCCCAGAGTTTGAAGGTCTGAGAATTAGAAGCTTTGGTATCCAAGGGCAGGACAAGATAATGTGCCAGCTTAACTAAAGAGAGAGAGAAGTCATCCCTTCTGTACCTTGTTATTCTCTTCAGGCCCTCAACAGCCTGGGTGACGCCCACCCACATTGATGAGAGCTGATCTTATCTACTGATTCAGATGTTAATCTCTTCTGGGATTACTGTCACAATAATGTTTTACCAGCAATTGGGTCATCTCTTAGCCCAGTCAAATTGACACATGAAATTAACCATCACAGCAACTCTGACTGTCAGTTCATGAGAGACCTCAAGCCAGAGGTATTTAGCTATGCCATGCTGATTCCTGACCTATAGAAACTATGGGTTTATCAAGAGACAATAAATGTCTGTTTCTGACTGTGAGATTTTTATGTAATTTATTGTGCAGCCGTGAACAATTGATATAGAAGTAGAGCCTATGACGGATATGCCTGTGTAAGGAGATGTGAGAGAAAGAGGTGGATGAACAAAAACATCTAGGTTTGGAGTTTGAGCAACTAGATGGTAGTGGTGCCATTTATTAAAGTGTGGGGGGTTTGGAGGTTATAACATGCTGGTGTGAGGGAATCAATAATTCTGGTTTGGAGACATTTTGAAGAGACTATAAGACACCCCAGTGGAAACGTCAACCAGGCAGCCAGTTACTGAGCACAGTGTGAGTGCTCACCAGCCATCATCATCCTTCATCTCTGAGTGCTCAGTCATGGCTGGCTCTGTGACCCTATGGACTGTAGCCCACCAAGTTCCTCTGCTCATGGGATTCTCTACGCAAGAATATTAGAGTGGCTTGCATTTCCTACTTCAGAGGATCTTCCTGACCCAGGGATCAAACCTGCATGTCTCCTGCATTGGCAGGCAGATTCTTTTATGCTCACCAGCCAACCAGTCTAATGTCTAATAAGGGACCATTTCTTGCCAGCCTCTTTTTTATGCCCTGGGGTCATAGTACAGAAAAGACAAAAACTCTGACCTCAAGGAGCTTCCGTTCCATTAGGCAGCAACAAAGTATAAATAAATTAACAAGTTGACTTCAGAAACAAAAAGTGATGGAAAAAAATGAGATATCAAAATGTTGCTGAAGGTGGTATGTGCTACTTTAACAGATCAAAGATGATCTGTTAGAGCCACAGTAAGTGGCTTGAGTTAGGTGTGTACATTTTTGAAACACCAGCATACTGATGGTATGTAAATCTACTGGAATGGATGGGGCCACCTTGAGGAAGAATGTAGAAAGAGAAGATATCTCAAAACTAGTCTGAGGGCTTCATTATTTTGAGGTCAATGACAGGAGGACCCTGCAAAGAAGACCAGAAAGGTAGAAGAAAGATGGATAGGGTGGGATCACGAATACAAGAGAAAGTATTTAAAAAGGAGGAAGTGGTGATCTGTGCCCAATGTGGTTACAAGTTGAGTACGACTACGGCACAGAAGTAACCATTGGACTGGGTAACAAAGATGTTATGAGTGGTTTCAGTTCAGTTCAGTTCAGTCACTCAGTCGTGTCCGACCCTTTGCGACCCCATGAACTGCAGCACGCCAGGCCTCCCTGTCCATCACCAACTCCCGGAGTTTACCCAAACCCATGTCCATTGAGTCGGTGATACCATCCAACTATCTCATCCTCTATCGTCCCCTTCTCCTCCTACTCCCAATCCTATCCAGCATTAGGGTCTTTTCCAATGAGTCACCTCTTCTCATGAGGTGGCCAAAGTATTGGAGTTTCAGCTTCAACATCAGTCCCTCCAATGAACACCCAGGATTGATCTCCTTTAGGATGGATTGATTGGATCTCCTTGCAGTCCAAGGGACTCTCAAGAGTCTTCTCCAATACCACAGTTCAAATGAGTGGTTTAATAAGAGTCAATTCTATGGTTGAGCTGAAGGAACACAAGCTCTATTAGAATGGTTAAGTGGAGAATGGGAGGTTAAAGATACTTCCTAAAATCAGTTGCCAAACCAAAAAATTATTTTCTTATACTTACACACAATGAGTAAGGAATTTGGGCAAGATTCAGCAGGTTGATTCTTCTGCTTCATGTGGTATCAACTGGGATGGTGCCTCAGTGATACTCTCTGGGTGGCTGGACAAGTCTCAAGTGTCCAAGAAGGCTTCAGTTGTATCCAGTGCCTTGGTGGAGATAGCTAGAAGGCTGGCCTTAGCTGGCCAATTTCCCTCTCCACATGCTCAGACCCTTTCATATGGACACACCATTAAGGCAGTCAGATTTATTAAGCAGAAGCTCAAGATGTAAAAGTAAGTGTTTGAGTGACAAGAGATGGAAGCCCCTGGTCTCTAAGGCTGTGCCTGAAAACCTGAACAGCACCACTACGTTCTATAAATTAAGGCATTCACAGAGACAGCACCAATGTCAAAAGAGGGATCTTGTACCACACTTTTCAATAGGGAAGAGTGTCAAAGAATCTGTGGCCATCATTAATCTGTTACAAGAGGTGATAAAATGGAAGCAGCAACTGTTGACAAGTCTAAGAGATTTTATTAATGCTTTTTTACAGAAGCAGCAGAGAAAGAAAGCAGTAGGTAGGTAGAATGTGGGATCAAAGAGTATTTTCCCCAGAAAACTATGAGTGAACCTAAAGCATGCCTGTATCTAATGGCAACATTCCAGAGAAGAGGAAGATGTTGTAGGAGGGAGAAGTTGTAGTCTGGGACCAAAATTCTTGAGAAGGAAATTTAAAAAAAGAAGCCCAGGGCAAAGAGAAGAGATGGTCTTTCATGAACAGGAAACTTTCATTCCTGGTAACAGAAGAGGAGGCAGAGAGTAGAGGCACTTCCTACCCTGCTTTGCTCAGAAGTCCTTATCAGTGACGCCTCCCTGGACACCCCTTTCTTAAATGGCACCTCAGTATGCCTGCTCTCTGCCTTCCCCTGCTTTATTGTTCTCCACAGAGGATGTGCGTTCCCGTAATGCAAACACGCATTACCTACAGCATATGCAAGAGAGGTTTATTTTACTGATTGCTGGCACATAACAGGTACTCAGTGTCAGCAAGTGTCTGGAATGAATGAACACCATAGACAGGTATCTGATGAGTGCTGCTGAGAGAAAGGGAAGCTTGATATGCAGATGTCTGACGGAGACACGTGGTGGTAGTCGGGTGAGAATACACTTGTATCTTAAGAGATTCCAATCACAGCCCTCCCTTCCTTTTGTGCGTTTTCTGGCTGAGTCACAGTGATCAAGTTACTGAAGCCCTCTAAGTCATAGGATGAGGACCTTGTTAGCACAAAGTGAGCGTTCCTCAAAGCCTGGCTCTCGTTTCCCACAGCTCTCCGTTTCCTCCGACCTGCCTATTCGCCCCTTTCTGCCCGCTCTAGGCAGCTAGTTCTCCCCTTAAAGCGTCGGGAGCGCGCAGCACCTGGCTGCAGACGCTGACCCCAACCAAGCTCCCGCAATCCCGGAGCAGGGCGGGCGGGGTGAGCTGCGCCCGGGGGAGGGGGTGGGGCCAACCCCAGAGCGGCCCTAGGCTGCGGGTGCGCAGGGTTTCCACCCTTTCTCCCTTCTGTGCGTCCGTCCATCCTACCGCCGTCTGTCCCAGGCCATGGCGAAGCTGTTGGTGCTCACCCTCTTGGGACTGTGGCTGGCATTCTTCAGGGATTACCGGTCTTCTTATCTGTGAGTTGGGTTGCAGCCCACCCCCGTCCTGTCTGTCCTATCCACTAGCCAGACCCAGGAGTCTTCCCCTCTCACCCTCCACGCCCAAGCTGGCTCCAGGCTCTTAGGAAATCAGAAGGCAAGTGCTGGATGTACATCCCAAAGCGATTTCATAAATATCCAACTTTCCCCAACCACCTGAACACCCTTGCTCACGGCCTGGGAGAGAGGCTAAGGAGATGATTATCCTTGGTGTGAGTGGCCAAGCTGTTGTCACACACCAATTTAATTTTTCATAAATACTGGTGTATCTTGTCTACAGATTCACTTCTCAGATTTGCCCCTGATATTGTGAGAATTAGGGAAGAAGCTCCGGCCTCAGTTGTCTGGCCGTGGCAGAAAACTTCCCAGCTTGGAGATGCTTAGTTTGAGGCCTCGCTGAGAGACAGAAAACTCCCGTGTGCAGTGGAGCAGATGGGAAGGAATGGGCACGGACATGGCCACCTGCTTCAGTGGAGATGTGTCAGGGGTTAGAGGAGGGACCTTGATGTCCTGGGTTCTTGCTGTGTCCCTTCCATTGAAGGATCTCTCACATTTATTTTTCGTGAATATCAGTGTATCTTGGCTACTGCGTCACCAAAACCTCATATAAGAAGCATCTAACAATGTGCTTGGGATATAGTAAGTATTTAATAAATGTGTCCTGCTTCCCTTAAAGGGAAAAGTGCCCTGCTTAGAAGTGTTCTGCTTCCCTTAAAGATTTTATAAATCTTTAAGTACTATACAAGGGGGAAAAGTTTTCTAAGAAAGTATCAGTAGTTTCATAATAACTTTTTAATAGAGGTTCAAAGTCTAGAGATCATCCTAACCCTAACAATTAATCAATCATACCTCATTATTGACTTTGAAGTAAAACATTACTAAAAATCAAACTGAACATTTTGGACTTTTGGGAAAAGATCATATGACCCTGTTGACTGTTTAGAAATATACATACATTCATTCAGAATAGGTTTTTGTAAATATTGGGATTTTCTTTTCTAATTTTTGGTTACTTTTGGAATCACAAACTTAGAAAAAAGAAAGAAACAGACAGTGATTTGGGATTTTTAATTATGTAAAAATTACAGTTTGTGGATTTTCACTAATCATGGTACTATTTGTTGTCAAAGAAGAATATATACTTATATATATTTTGCATTATATATAATATTAATACATGTATGTAAATACATTATATATATGTGTGCATATATATGCATATATATACATATATACATAAAGTATAGCTTTACCACTACTACCCTAAAAAGTTTCTCTCTCAACATGAAGTCTTAGCTTATTTGAGACAGCATTAATATTTCTCCAAGTTTGTTCCTTGGAACATATACAAGTCACAAAACATGTTCTATAAAAAAATAGGTTCCTTAATCAAAGTAAATTTGTGAAATGTCTATTATAGTCTTTTCCTAGAGATTGACAGTGCATTCTGGCACACTGAACACTTTGAAAAGTCCTTCAGTAACAAAATACACAAAATGATTTTGCTTTGTCATTTCACAGACTTATTTGCCCACATCCTTTACTCCCTTTCTTGGTACCACCTGTATAACTCTCTGGGATACAGTTTGAGACCGATTGTTCTATATCATTGATTTGCACCAAGACTTAAATGTCAACAGAATTTGAGGTCTGGCCTTGGGCAGCAGGTTTCTGGACCTCCCCAAGCCTGACTGTGATTTGTCTGAAGGGACCAAAGCACACTATGGTCACAGCTTAACATAATGCGTCTCTGCAAGTCCCCTTGGTAGCCTTGCCTGTGATTAGGGCACCTCCCAGAACTACTCTGCCATGGGGATGCTGCAGTGGGAAGACCAGGTCTGGTCTGGAGTGAGAACTCCCCGTTTTACTTTCACCACCTGGGTCCAGCACGTGGGGAGGGAGCCTCAGTCCTGTAACTTCTGGCTGTAATCAGGTGACTGAGAAGGGAAAGAAAGTGGCCATGGGGTGGACCTGTGGTTTTTGAATGAAAAAGAGGGCTAGAACAGAGAGCAGAGTATGAATAATGTGCAGCTGGGAGGATGGGTGGCTCAGTGGTAAAGAATCCATCTGCCAATGCAGGAGATGCAAGAGACACAGGTTTGATGTCTGGGTGGAAAAGATTCCACGGAGAAGGGAATGGAAACCCACTCCAGTATTCTTACCTGGGAAATCCCATAGACAGAGGAGCCTGGCGGGCTACAATCCCTGGGGTTGTAGCAAAGAGTCAGCTATGATTTAGCAACTAAACAACAGAAGAATGGGTGGTTATGGGGTTGGAGGATGGTGCAGAGCCTTCAAGCAGCTCAGATGGGGGAGGAAGGGAAATTGCACGTTATTCAAAAGGACCCTGGACCATTGAGTATCACCTGGAGCTCCCAGGACTAGTAGAGTCTCAGGCCCCATCTCACACTATTGAATCAGAACTAGCCTTATTTCACAAGCTCCACAGGGGATTTATATGCAAATCTCCAAAGTGAAACAGGAGGGGAGGGGGTGCGCACAACCTTTGGAAGAACCACTTAGCTGTTCTGGACGGGACAAAATCCATCCAAGGGACAGCAGGTTAGAACCGAGTAGACTCAACATGTTGGAAGCTTCAACTTCCAGCCACTTGAGCCTCATTATGCGCTCATTGTAGTAGGTTAGCATATGCAGAAAGACAAGCCCACAGGCACCATGACAGTTCTGAGGCTGACCACAGAAAGCCAGAAAGTGGGCGGTGACCCAGTTCCTGGAGATCCCCTCCCCTTTCTTGAAATTGCTGGAATAATCCTCCCACTTGTTAGCATATGAAATACCCAGCCCATAAAAACTAACCAACCCCTGCGAATCCCCAGCCCCCACCCTTGCCTTCTGAGATGGCCAGGAAGTTTGCGTGTTTCCCCTCCAAGATGCCCGCATTCTGTCTCAGTCTTGCATATCTCCTCCCTTTACTCTGGCTCGCTCTTGCCATCTTTCCTGCTCAGAGCCAAGCACCCTCACTTGGCAGACCTTCTCAGGAGCTCGCCGGAAACCTGAGACACGATCATCCTCTCACGCCCCATTTCCCGGCAACTTCTTTACAAAGCATATTAATAAATCTACTTCTTACCTTTCACTTTGCCTCTCCTGAACTTCAGTAAGTCCCGAGACTAGGTGCGCGGTTTCAGTCAGAAGATTGTGGGTTGGAGTCTCACATGAGGTTCTCCTGGGCTGCTGCCTCACGTGAGGCAAGATTGTGTTCGAATTTCCACCTGAGGTGTACGGTTTCAAAAGGACATCCAAATCTTGCAGGTGCCCCACCTCCACCCCCCAACTTAGAACCAGATAAAGAGAGCCTGCTGCTAAGTCGTGTCCGACTCTGTGCGACCCCATAGACGGCAGCCCACCAGGCTCCGCTGTCCCTGGGATTCTCCAGGCAAGAATACTGGAGTGGGTTGCCATTTCCTTCTCCAGGGCATGAAAGGGAAAAGTAAAAGTGAAGTCGCTCAGCCGGGTCCGACTCTTAGCGACCCGATGGACTGTAGCGACCCCATGGACTGTAGCCTATCAGGCTCCTGCGTCCATGGGATTTTCCAGGCAAGAGTACTGGAGTGGGGTGCCATTGCCTTCTCCGAAAGAGAGCCTAGAGGATCAGTAAATTACCTTTATCCCCATTTTAGAGATAAGGCCTCTGAATTTCAGAAAAAATCATGAATCTATCTAAGGGAGAGAAGGGAAAAGATTATATGCTGAGACCAGCAGCAAGGTCGAGGTGAATCCTTAGAGGAGATACATCTTTTTTTCCCTCAGAGATGTGGCGTATGGGAGTAAGGCAGGTTCACAAGAAGTTCTGTAGTCCTGGAGCTGGAGGGAACTCATGGACGGATACTATATGTTTCTTGAGGGGTTCTCAGATGCTTCTGAGGTGACATCAGCACAGAGGAAGGAGATAAGGGAGCTCCCTTGGATTAGTAGTCTTTTCCTGCCCATCTGTGCCAACGGCCGCTGTTTTGCAGAGTGCTCACTACGCAGGCGCACTGCATTTGCGCACTGCACTTCCAGTGGACTACGATGTAAACAGTGCCCCCTGGTGTATGGAATGTTGAATATGCATCTCTAGGGCAACTGTCTCATTTCTTAAATTGCTGGCGCTAGGAAATGGCAACCCACTCCAGTATTCTTACCTGGAGAATCCCAGGGACAGAGGAGGGCTGCCGTCTCTGGGGTCGTATAGAGTCGGACACGACTGACTCGACTTAGCAGCAGCAGCAGCAGTGGTCAATAATCTGCCTCCCAAATGCAGGAGACGTAAGAGACACAGGTTCAATCCCTAGGTTGGGAAGATCCCCTAGAGGAGGAAATGGCAACCCACTCCAGTATTCTTGCCTGGAGAATCACATGGACAGAGGAGCCTGGGGCCTACCGTCCATAGGGTCACAAAGAGTCAGACACGACTGAAGCAATTTAGCAGGACGTAATGCGTGAAACCCTTTATTACAAGGGAACAGCAAAGCTAGCGTTTATTAATAGCGTTAATATTTCTGCTACCCCTGTGCCCACTCCAGGCAACACACTCTAATGGGAAAAGGATAGTGGAGGATTCCAGCAGACCCGGGTTGGACCTCAGTTCTGCAGCTTTCAGGTCACTTTGTTACTGACCTGGATTCTCGGGCTTTTTAATCAACAGAAATTGATAACAGGTCAGAAGAGAAATTTAGGCAAGGTTTTGGAGGGGACTCGTGCTGCGGCACAGGGAGTAAAAACAAGTAACAGGTTCCCTTGCTCGCTCCTTGATTGGGGAGCAATCTGGTCCCTTAAATGGGGTGAGGGTAGGTGCCAATCCAGCGGTCAGGCCACAGGGGTGGCTTGGGTGGTTGGCCAACCTGCTTGATGGAACTGTATGTAGGAATCATGTGCAGTACCCTGCTTTTGCTCTGACAACTTATAAGTGGCTGTTGGATTTTTGGTCCTTTTTGCATCACATTGTTGATCATTTGTTCCAATTATATATGCATACAGTTCTTTTTAGTCCCTTATAGTTTTTCTTCTGTTGCTCTGGGAGATGTTTGTCCAGGTGCAAGCACTGTAGCAGAGTCCCAGGTGTCAGCCTGTCTCAACTTTACCATTTTGAGCCTATTTCTCCACCTAAATATTATGGGCTCATAATATATATCACAGTAGGTATATGTATAAAATCTGGCCCATGAAAGATGCTCTGTAAATGTTAGTTTTTATTATTGCCACGTGCTATCTCAAAAATCTACCTATAAAAGATCCACTAAATGAGTGAAATTTGAATATATGTTGTGGTAGGACTTCACTGAGACCCTAGATTGCTGCTACTGCTGCTACTGCTAAGTCGCTTCAGTCGTGTCCGACTCTGTGCGACCCCATAGACGGCAGCCCACCAGGCTCCTCCGTCCCTGGGATTCTCCAGGCAAGAATACTGGAGTGGGTTGCTATTTCCTTCTCCAGAGACCCTAGATTAAGAACAAATAATTCACTGGTCCTCCTCTATCAATACAACCAACATCATCGTCTCCATCTGATGCACTAGCCTGCTAATTCCACAAACAATTTGGCAGACATCTACTAAGTACTTTCTTTTTACTTGAGCTCTGTGTACTTGTGCAAAGTCACAGGACTGAATAGGATGCAGTATTCAGTCACAGATTTCAGAGTTTAGTGTTAGCAATGAGACTACAAACTGATTACCGTAAAACAATATGGAAAGAGACTCTGTAGATGTGAAGATTTGTGAGGATAAATGAGGGGGTTACTAATCCTATCAGGAAAGATCAGGAGGAGCTGCAGACCGGTCATGAGTAGGAAACTTCCAGGTGGATTAGCAGGAAGGACTAGGTGGAGGGAAAACTTGCACGAGCAAGTGAAAGGAGAGAAAGTGATGTAGAGAAGAGGATTCTTGGTGTCATGGCACCTGATTTCAAATCCAAATTCCAGGGCTTCCCTGGTGGCTCAGTGGTAAGAATCTGTCTGCCAGTGCAGGAGACATGGGTTCGATCCCTGATCTGAGTGGGAAGATGCCACATGTCGTGGAGCCACTAAGCCTGTGTACAACTACTGAGCCTGTGTTCTAGAGCCTGGGAGCCACAACTACTGAGCCTTTGCGCTGCAACCACTAAAGCCATTGCACCCTGGAACCCGTGCTTTACAACAGAAGAAGCCACCATAATGAGAAGCCCACACATCACAACTAGAGAGTAGCCCCCACTTGCTGCAACTAGAAAAAAACCCTGAGGAGCCACAAAGACCCAGAAAAAAGATAAAACAAACAAGTAAAATCTTAAAAAAAATGTAAATTCCATCTTTTTGAGGATAGTAGGTCCAAATAAGAAATATTGAAGAATGAGGAGTGTGCAGTGGCAGAAGATAGGCCGGTGAGGGTACATAGGGCCCCAAGAAAAGTTCCAGAATGGATTTCTTAATGCAAAGCTAAAGATCCTTACTTTCTTTTGTAAGGAGCTGGCATGTATTTGCAAAGAATAATTCATAGCAGGGAGTATGTGATTTCTGGCCAGAGTTCAGCAGCTTATTAATCAGCGACACATCACAAACATTGAACTTTGTCCTTTAGACCTGGAACATTTGGACTTAAGCCCTTGACAAGATATTTCCTGATAATTGAAAGTAAAATAGAAAAATATGAGCTGGGTTATAGTAACACAATCTGAGCTGTCTTTTGGCATTTCTTCCAGCTTTTTGGAAGCGGTAATACTGGTAAATTTTGCTGGGCAGAGGACTGAGTGTGATCTTTGCATTCATACTTGGGTTCCAACCCCAGCTCAGCCACTTCATAATTTTGTAGACTTGAAAAGCCACTTAATCTTCATCACCTGTAAAACAGGGAACACAATACCTCAGGGAGAGGTTTGAGGATTAAAGCAGAGTAATTGCAGTACCTGAACTACAGTAACAATGATTAGTCGGTTGAGATTTGGGCTTCCCAGGTGGCCCTAGTGGTAAAGAACCCTCCTGCCAATGCAAGAGACATGAGACGCGGGTTCAGTCCTTGGGTCAGGCAGATCCCCTGGAAAAAGGAATGGCAACCCACTCCAGTATTCTTGCCTGGAGAATCCCATGGGCAGAGCAGCCTGGTGGGCTACAGTCTGTGGGGTCACACAGAGACTTAGCATCCATGCATGGCCACAAATTTGAACCAAAAGCAGCTGAGTGCTGACTTAATGCCTCCTTACCTACAACTGGCTCCCTTTAGCTGTGATTACTCTGCCTTTTCTAGGTGAGAGATCAGCTTCCATGAGAGAGAAACCTGAGTAAGAATAGAGGCTAATCATTTCTGCTTTTGTCTGTACTCTGTGAACACATCACACGTACTGAAACTTGCAAGCCAGGGAGCCTCTTCTTCCTGTGCGATTTTGACTCTAAAAAGCTAATATGGCTATCCTTGGCATTTTTCTCAAGTCTGGACCCGCTCACTGATGGCTTGTCATTGACTCTCTTCTTCTGTGTCACTCTTTGTATTGTCCTTGATTATGACCTCTTGTACCTGTCTTTTGAGTTCCTTGGGGCACTCTGTACATATTCACTAAGCTTTCTGTAAAGCTATGTTTTCAAATGGTGGATCACAAAATCAATTTAGTAAATTATGACCAGCTCTTATTTATTTATTTTTATTTTATTATTTTTAAAATTGAAGTATAGCTTCCTTGGTGACTCAGATGGTAAAGAATCTGCCTGCAATGTGGGAGACCCAGGTTTGATACCTGGGGTGGGAAGACCCCTTGGAGGAGGAAATGGCAACCCACTCCAGTATTCCCGCCTGGAGAACTCCATGAACAGAGAAGCCTTGTGGGCTACAGTCCATGGGGTCACAAAGAGTCGGACACGACTGAGCGACTAACATATAGTTTGGTTTACGATATTATATTAGTCTTTCAGGTATACAGCATAGTGATTCAATATTTTTTATAGATTATACTCCATTTATAGTTATAAAATATTGGCTGTGTTCTCTGTGCTGTACAATATATCTTTGTAGCTTATATATAATAGTTTGTACCTCTTGATCTTCTACCCTTATATTGCCACTCCACACTTCCTTCTCCCATTGGTAACCACTAATTTGTTCTCTGTACCTGTGAGTAGGTTTCTCTCTTGTTATATTCTTTCATTTATTTCTTAGATTCCACATATAAGTGATAATATACAGTATTTGTCTTTCTCTGCCTGACATTTCACTAAGCCTAATACCTTCCAGGTCCATCTATGTTGTTGAAAATGGCAACATTTCATTATTTTTCTATGACTGTGTAAAATTCATACATGCACACACACATATACACATTGCTTCTTTATCCACTGATCCGTTGGTGTACTTAGGTTGCTCCCGTATCTCAACTATATCTTGGCTGTTGTAAATTATGCTGCTATGAACACTGAGTTGCATGTATCTTTCTCAAATTAGTGTTTTCCTTTTCTTTGTACATATATGCAGCTGTGGAATTGCTGGGTCATATGGTAGTTCTTTTAGTTTTTTGAGGAACTTCCATACTGTTTTCCACAGTGGCTGTACCAATTTATATTCCCACCAACAGTGGAATAGTGTTCCGTTTTTTCCCAAACCCTCACCAATATTTATCTTTTTGTATTATCAGTATCTTTAAATAAATGAAACAGAATTGAATAGAAAAGTTAAGAATGTATCGCATTGATTTGGGGAAGTATCCTTTCACGAACTTCGTTTCAGTTATGTGTGTATGTGTGTGCTGTGTGTTTCCACCAAAGAAAATGCTTTTCCTAATGTGGGTCTTAGTCTGAAAAGTTGATAAAGCTCCGAACTTTCCCTTTTATTTCTTTGTCGCAAACTGTTGTGACTATAATGTCAAATTTCCACTGTTGAACTACCTCTTTGTTTCTCAGTCATGGAGGTGGATCCCAGCTTGCCTTTGAAGTCTGCTTTCCAAGTTCATGTCCATCATTCAGGGACCACCCTTTCCTTGCAGCCAGGCTTTCCTCATCTGTCCATTCACCTCTGGATCTGTAGCATTCAGACTGGTAGATCTCTACTCCATGCTAATAATGAACTATGGCACTTTAACAAAGGTGATTTCTAGACCTCACTGCTAGCCTCTTAAGCTCAGACCCTATTAGAGGGTGAAAATGCTAGCTAATGACATAGTAGTAGGACTAGTGGGAACACACTACACTTTTTTCTGAAGGAAAAGATGGAAGATCAGTTCCTTTCAGTTCAGTTGCTCAGTCGTGTCCGACTCTTTGCCACCCCATGAATTGCAGCACGCCAGGCCTCCCTGTCCATCACCAACTCCCGGAGTCCACCCAAACCCATGTCCATCGAGTCGGTGATGCCACCCAACCATCTCATCCTCTGTCGTCCCCTTCTCCTCCCGCCCCCAATCCTACCCAGCATTAGGGTCTTTTCCAATGAGTCAACTCTTTGCATGAGGTGGCCAAAGTATTGGAGTTTCAGCTTCAACATCAGTCCCTCCAATGAACACCCAGGATTGATCTCCTTTAGGATGGATTGATTGGATCTCCTTGCAGTCCAAGGGACTCTCAAGAGTCTTCTCCAACACCACAGTTGAAAAGCATCAATTCTGCAGGGCGCAGCTTTCTTCACTGTCCAACTGTCACATCCATATATGACCACTGGAAAAACCATAGCCTTGTCTAGACGGACTTTTGTTGGCAAAGTAATGTCTCTGCTTTTAAATATGCTATCTAGGTTGGCCATAACCTTCCTTCCAAGGAGTAAGCGTCTTTTAATTTCATGGCTGCAATCACCATCAGCAGTGATTTTGGAGCCCCCCAAAATAAAGTCTGACACTGTTTTCACTGTTTCTCCATCTATTTCCCATGGAGTGATGGGACCAGATGCCATGATCTTAGTTTTCTGAATGTTGAGCTTTAAGCCAACTTTTTCACTCTCCTCTTTCACTTTCATCAAGAGGCTCTTTAGTTCTTCTTCACTTTCTGCCATAAGGGTGGTGTCATCCGCATATCTGAGGTTATTGATATTTCTCCTGGCAATCTTGATTCCAGCTTGTGCTTCTTCCAGCCCAGTGTTTCTCATGATGTACTCTGCATATAAGTTAAATAAGCAGGGTGACAATATACAGCCTTGACGTACTCCTTTTCCTATTTGGAACCAGTCTGTTGTTCTATGTCCAGTTCTAACTGTTGCTTCCTGACCTGCATACAGGTTTCTCAAGAGACAGGTCAGATGGTCTGGTATTCCCATCTCTTTCAGAATTTTCCATAGTTTATTGTGATCCACACAGTCAAAGGCCTTGGCATAGTCAATAAAGCAGAAATAGATGTTTTTCTGGAATTCTCCTGCTTTTTCGATGATCCAGCGAATGCTGGCAATTTGATCTCTGGGTCCTCTGCCTTTTTTAAAACCAGCTTGAACATCTGGAAGTTCACAGTTCACGTATTGCTGAAGCCTGGCTTGGAGAATTTTGAGCATTACTTTACTAGCATGTGAGATGAGTGCAATTGTGCGGTAATTTGAACATTCTTTGGCACTGCCTTTCTTTGGGATTGGAACAAAAACTGACCTTTTCTAGTCCTGTGGCCACTGCTGAGTTTTCCAAATTTGCTGGCATATTGAGTGCAGCACTTTCACAGCATCATCATTGAGGATTTGAAATAGCTCAACTGGAATTCCATCACCTCCACTAGCTTTGTTCATAGTGATGCTTTCTAAGGCCCACTTGACTTCACATTCCAGGATGTCTGGCTCTAGGTGAGTGATCACACCATCGTGATTATCTGGGTCATGAAGATCAGTCACCTCCAAATTCGTATTATTTTATACCATGTTGTTAACAATTTTATTCAAAGTGTCTAGTCACCCCTTCACCCATCCTCTTCCTTCTATGAGAGGAAATCATCAGTAAGGCAAGTGAGAGACTTCTCTGCCTGACTATCTTTAGTCAAATAAGATTTCTAGGGCTGGTTGGATAAACATTGCTACCCACTCTGACTATACTGTATCATTGTTGTCCTTGTTCAATCACTAAGTAGTGTCGGACTCTTTTCGACCCCATGAAGTGCAGCACACTATCGTTAGTTCTCAAAAAAACCAAAAAAGTTTATTGTGTAAGTCTCTTGGCTGAGCTAACGTTGTGGTCTATTCCTTCAAATGCTGCATCAGCAACTCAACAGCTCTGTGCTACGTGCGCAGGCAGCCGGCTGGCGCCTCCTTCTCACAGCTGTTCGTTTTTCCTTTGTCCTTCACTCAGATGTTCCCCATGACGTTTATGCATTCCAATGTAATAAGTTACTTTTGTGTGCATGTATGTGTATGCACACGTGCGCATGACGCTTTTAATTATGCTGGCCTTGGGTAGGATTTTCTGAAGTTATAAATCCTTTAAGCACACCTGCATTTTTCAAGTAACGCACCTGAAGTCAGGGGCCCAGTCCAGGCTTTGGGGCCACATTGGGCAGATGGGCAGGAGGCCTATCTGTCAGCAGCCCTAAAGCATCAAATGGAATAAATTGGACCCATGTTGTTATTTAACCCGAACATCCACTTAGGGCTCCTGACATGGTTGATGAAATAGTTCCTGTTCTGCCAAAGGGCACCGAGTGCTGAAGAGGACACTGCACATCTTTGTGTGTCTACCCAGGGCTTCCCAGGTGGTGTAGTGGTAAAGTATCCACCTGCCAACAGGAGACCCAAAAGACACGGGCTCAATCCCTGGGTCAGGAAGATCCCCTGGAGAAGGGGATGGCAACCCACTCCAGTATTCTTGCCTGGAGAATCCCACAGACAGAGGAGCCTGGTGGGCTACAGTCCATGGGGTCAAAAAGAGTTGGACACAACTGAGTGCACAGCACATCCACCCACCTCTGCTAAATAGATACTAAATGTCATGCCCAGGGGTCACATGTGTCTTGCTCAGGCCTGGTCTGGTAGAATCGCTCAAGTTTCAGGGATCACTCACCCTGGGGTTGAAACCCAGGCAAAGGACAGTTAAGGAGAATTTTACTGGCTTCTTACTTTTGCAACTTAGTTAAATTTCTGGATAGTTTTATGCATATTTTATTCCTTTTTTTTTTTCTCATCCAGAGCAAGAATGAACGCTTCCCGAGAAGTAAAATTGGTGGAACTTCCTAGCTGTAAATTAATAAAAGGAATAGGTAAGCATTTGAGAGGAGGAAGTATTACCTTGTGAGTTATTTGATTAATACACCTATTTAATTCTGTTCAAAAATAGAACTACTAGCCAGGAGAGTATTATCAAGTCAGTAGTTAGTTGTAAATACCAGATTACTTGACCTTCGACTCTACCAACCTATCATCAAGGGGTTTGACCGCTTTTTGATTATTTGTTTTTGTTTGGTTCATTTAGCAGAAACAGTAGTCAGGAAGCGTTTGATTTTATGGTAACATAACCTGAGCAGATGGCAGAGGAGGGACAGAAGGAGAAAGAGTAATGAGTAAAGGGTAAATTTTTATAAAGACCTCACGCACCTTTGCAGTTACCACAGGGCTTCTCCTTATGCATTTCTCTTTTAATATCTGGGAGGCAAAATTTTCCCAGAAGCTCTCAGTAGATTTCCCCTCAGATCTCATTAGTCAGAGCTAGACAACAGGCTGGTGCCCTAGCTGCAAAGGAAGCTGGGAAAGTAATTAGGGGGCCTCCTTTGTGGGAGGTAGGCCCCTCAGCAGAGATAAAAAGGATGGGGTAATAGAAGCTGGTAGACAGCCAACAGGGAGGGTTGGAGGACTCAAGTCCTCATCTGGTTTCAACCAACCAGCTTTGTTATTTGAAAACAGCTTGTTTGACATTCATGCTTTTGTTATGTTTGAGGGTTTTTCTTTTGAATTATTTATCTCAGATGAGGTTAGAAGGGCTAGACCACATGATTTTATGCAGATAGCATCAATTAGCTTGGTCAGATATCTTATAGTACAATCTTTTTTTCCAGAAAACAAGCATGATATTGATATGAAATATCACTGGATATTTGTAAAATGAACATCTCCACTAAAATTAATACCAAATAAAAAATCACATATGTCTTGAAATTGATTGAAATTCAAAAAATTTACATGTATTTAAAGCATAACTCGGAGAAGGAAATGGCAACCCACTCCAGTACTCTTGTCTGGAAAATCCCATGGACGGAGGAGGCTGGTAGACTGCAGTCCATGGGGTCTCGAAGAGTCAGACATGACTGAATGACTTCACTTTCACTTCACTTTCATTCATTGGAGAAGGAAATGGCAACCCACTCCAGTACTCTTGCCTGGAAAATCCCAGGGACGGTGGAGCCTGGTGGGCTGCCGTCTGTGGGGTCGCACAGAGTTGGACACGATTGAGGCGACTTAGCAGCAGCAGCAGCAAGCATAACTAACTTGGTGAGTTATTTATTGATATTCATAAAGGCATATTCAGAATATGAAATGTATCCTCACTTTAACCAAAGCATTTGATATTTGCTTATGTTTCCAATAGGGCTTTTCAAAGAGTTTATTTGATTTGGAGTGATTAGGTGTCAACATATATGGGGAATTTACTCTGTGTCTTTAAAAATTGCAAGCTGTTTTCAAATTACTATACCTTTTGTATATTTGGTGAATTTCCATGAACTTTAAGAGATTTCAGACTCTGAGGAAAAAGTTCTAGTTCATAAATTTAAAACAAATATATTAAGTGTAAATTTTAAATGCACTTTATTATATGAATCTCTTAATTTTTAAATAATCATATGAATCAATTTGAATAAATAAAGGAAAGAATGCTTTATTCTGAACCTATCAAAGAAGAACTAAATATGTAGCCCCATTTTCAAGTTAGGAGTGATGAAGAAAAGGCCTCCTAACTTCCTGCAACAGTCTAAACAATCTGTGCTGTCTATACTCTTTTTTGAAGAAACTGGCGCTGAAGACTTGGAGATACTTCGTAACGGACTCGCTTTCATTAGCGCCGTAAGTGTTTGCTTTCGTTTCCTGTGCTCTGAACCATTTTCTAGGACCAGCAGCTTGTCTTTCATTTCAGCCTTCTTTACACCAATGCCCATCTTCGAATAAAATGAGCGGTGATATGGTTCAAAAAACAACCTGTGTAGGCATTCATACTGCTGTTATGATTATGGTCGTATGTGTTCTATGCATGTTTGTATTCCTTCCTGTGTGTACACTGAGCTCCTGTATTCCCTTATCTTCCACTGTGACAATTTGAGTCCAGTGAGTTCAAGAATGGCTTCCCATTCATCTGTCTGTTCCTTGAAGAACATAAGCAGTATAGTCAAATATCTGCTGAATTGAGTGTGCGTGTGTGTGTGTTCCCCCTCACATATCATTTAGATTTTAATCCTTCTTTTTACACTTTTTGGAATAAGCCTTTTAATTTTAAAATGTTAGTAGGTCATGCCACAATTTCCAAGCTTTTGGAAAGAAATGCCACCCTGTTGTTGAAACTCTCCTGCACACAGATCATTGTGGTAGATGATATAGCTCAAAAACAAAAGTCATCAACCTAATGAAGGATAACAGAGTTGATAGAATACAGTATTCAAGTCATCCAGCCACTGAAAATCCTTTGCTGCCTGTTGTAATTTATTTAACCCAGTTTTCTCCTATGAAGACTGATCGTTCTCTGAAGAAGTGTCTCACAAACTTTTTTAAAGCAGCAGAATATAAATTTCGATTAAGTCTTACATAGGACCCCACTATCTAAAACAAATGGTAGCTATGTTGTTCTACCTTCAAGCTAAGGAAAGAGTTGCTCCCTGGAGTTATTAGACCCTAACCCTAAATCTTTGTTTCTGAGATGCTTCCATGAAACCTGCCAGGGGATGATCCATAACCAGTGTTCTTCTATGTTCCTTGCTTATATTACTGAAGCTTATTCATAAATGCCTCTTTGGTCTGCTCTTCCCCTTTTTTTTTTTCCTTATCATCATCATGGGTTGGTAGCTGTGCTATTCAACACACATGCTTTGCAGCTGGTGATGGAAGGGTCTGTGCCCATTATGTGGGGTCGCCTGGGAGCATGTGAATTCCAGAGACCCTCAAGGGCTGCTTGCACAAGCCAGCTAATCGTCTTGCCATGTGGCTTGTGGCCTGAACCAGACAGTGTGAACCCATGTGCTGTATACCGCCTCCATCAGCATTTGAAGTATTTGTAAAGTGCCTGTGTTTTCTCCTCTGTTATTTTATAAGGGATTACGATATCCTGGAGTAAAAAGCTTTGAACCTGATAAGCCTGGAAAAATACTTCTCATGGACCTGAACGAAGAGGATCCTACAGTTTTGGAATTGAAGATGACTGGAAGTGACTTTAATGCATCTTCGTTTAACCCTCATGGCATTAGCACATTCACAGACGAAGGTAACGAATTCAGTGTTTATTAAAAATAAAACCAAATTTTAAAAAAACAGAAAAAAATGTTAATGAATGAATATTTCTTTTCATCCAACTAAAGTACAATCATGAATAATGCTCTCACTCTGGGTATTAAACTTACCTCCTATGTGAATTAAACATAACATAACCATGTAAATGCTTGAGAATGCTAAAATACTTGAGATTTGCAAAGCACCTAATTTTTAAAAATAGCAACATTAACATAATCCCTATAATTACCGTAGTAATAATATTCAGCCTAATAGGAATGAGTTTTTCCATTTTAAACAATTATGCAGATCCAGGTGTTTACAGCAACAGATTTCTCTAATGTAAGTCACGGGCAACCTACAGATCCACTGATAGTCACCTTCAATGCGTCACTACCCACTGGTTCCTTTGTTTGTCTTCAAACAGTTTCTCCACATTTTGACAAATTACCCCATACATTATGCTTTCATCTGATTTCTTCCCTTCTTTTTGCAGCCATTTCCTTGGTCTCTACATTAATTCTCAACCCTGGTTGCTCACACAAGCACCTGGAGAGTTTTAAAAAGCCTGATGCCCAGGCCCCAGCCCCAGATATTTTGATTCAGTTGGTCTGGGGAGGCTTGAGTGGTAGTGCTTGTTACAAGCTCTCCAGCAGATAAGAATGTGAGACCAGGGTTGAGAACCACGCCCATCCCCATGGCCTCCATCAGACAATCCCTTCCTTGGTCCTTGCAGACTTTTCTGCAAGGGAGGACTAAAATTGTTGCCTTGAAAGCCATAAGCAATGTCCTTATTAAGAAACTCTCTCTCCCAACTCTTCCCCTCCTTCCTTCACTCTTATTTTATAATGTTGGCCACTCAGTGGTTAAGAATCTGCCTACAATGCAGGAGCCTCAGGAGACCTGGGTTCGATACCTGGGTTGGAAAGATCCCCTGGAGAAGAGAGTGGCAACCAATTCAAGTATTCTTGTCTGGAGAATCCCATGGACATAGGAACCTGGTGGGCTACATCCATAGGGTCACAAAGAGTTGGTCATGACTGACACAACTTAGTACTCATGCACTTGTTCCTTCTAGGCAATCTCCCCTCCCTGATACTCCTATACACTCATCTGTTCTCGTTCTGATCCTGCTGCAGGTTTTCTATCCTCTTCATTATTTTGCCACTCATTTCAAATTCTCTGAGCATTCCCTGAAGGACTGGTCTTTCACCTCCTCCTTACTTTCTCTATTTCAAAAAGTTCAGCCATGTCACAACTGTAGCTGTGTCTGCTGTCTAGGTAAACACCCTCCAAAGTGGATTATTATTATTAGTTTAATCAGCTCTTCTGTTCCCTCCCTTCAGCTCACCAGCTATTTCTATTTGGATTCCTCTCCTACAGCCACAGCCTTCCCTGGTGGCTCAGACAGTAAAGAATCTGCCTGCAACTTGGGAGACCCGGGTTCAATCCCTGGGTCAGGAAGATCCCCTGGAGAAGGGAATGGCTACCCACTCCAATATTCTTGCCTGGAGAATTCCATGGACAGAGGAGCCTGGTGGGCTACAGTCCTTGGGGTCACAAAGAGTCAGACATGACTGAGTGACTAACACAACACTTACAGCCAAATTAAACTCAAAATGTTAAAAAGTAATTCTTCATCCTTTTATCTTCCCTTTTTCATGTTTACTCCGTATGACTTCACTTCTTTCATATATATATATCTATTGAAATTTGTATACATACATATATATTTCCCTTTCAGTGATCTCTTCACCCATTTATTAACATTATATTTTATTTTTAAAATATTGTAAGTGCAAAGAAATAGGATGTGGGGTGTGTGCATGCTTTTTTGAATTAAAAAGGGAAAATAACCACATAAATATTATACAGGTCCTCATATAAATTACCTTTGCGTTAAACACTGCATCGTGGATTCCTTTCCCTAACAGTGCATTCAGAGCTACTTTGTAATGGCTGTTTGGAATTCTGTGGCATGGGAGAACCACAATATAGTTCATCTCTTGATGGATATTGAGCCTGTTCCCACCTTTATGCTCACTGAAAACTAATGCCAGAATAAACATTCTTATGCATGTAGCTTCTGTGACTACTTATGATAAATTCCTAGAGGTAGATTCTGCTGTGCAAAACATGAATCTGGGTTTTAATCCTCACTTATGTTTGATTTCCACTTCCCATATTCCTCAGCCATCATCAGGGACTTTTGGTGCTTCCTGTCAAATTCATCTCATATCCTTTCCTGCCTTTTCCTGTCAGTAGGGTAAGGCTCCAGGGCTTACATACAGGGGACTTTCAACCAAGGAGTAACATGACTGTGGGTATAGCAGTAATCCAGGCATGTGGAGAGAAGCAGTGTCCTCCTGATTTAGCCCTTCTTTCCACCTGCCTGAATTAACTGCTATACCACAGTCATATACTCCTTGGTTGAAAGCCCCCTGTAAGTAAGCCCTGGAGCCTCACCCTAAGCCCTACAAGACTAATCTGGATTCCTATGTCTGTGGCTTCAATCCACCCACTCTTTCATTCACATCTACTCCAACTACAACCTCCAGCTAAGCTCCTGCCTCAGGCCCTCTGCACATTCTCTTCCTTCCGCCTAGAACACCCTTTCCCCAGATATTCATATAGTTCAGTCTCTCATTTCATTTCAGTATCTGCTTTAGCATCATCTTCTCAGAACTTGCCTGACTACCATGAACAAGACATCTCATTACTCTGCATCCCTTTATCTGGTTTTATTTTCCTTCTGTAGCACTTAACACCAATTAAAATAAACATCTGCTTGTCAAGGGGCCTAAGGGGAAGCCTCATAGCTGGCTTTTCTGTTCATATTTCTTCTATTCAACCTCCTAAACTTGACACTATTTTCCTTTAAACACCAATTTGGTCACGTCAGAGCTTTCCAAAGATTCACTGCTTCCGAAGGCAAAGACTATGGTCTAACATCCGATCACTCCTCCTTGACCACTTACACTGGCCTCTTTCATGTGGCAGAGTTGCACTGACTCCTGGAAGCTGCATCCCTTTGATATTATCTCTCAGGTGCTCTTTTTATGGAATTTATCATCTCACACTGTGTAAATTACACCTGAGCACACCTCCTCTTATTGATATTCTTCTCATCTTTTATCTCTTTTATCTCAGTGCCGCATCTTGCTGAGACCATCTGCAGCAGAAAGCTTAATAAGCTCTTTGGAGTTTTAGTGTCAAGGGCTGCTCATTCTTAAGTTGAGAACTCTTTTTCCCTCTGTGGAGTCTGGTGGTTTTTTACACTGTCACTAGGTCTTTCTTTAGCCATTTTTCTCTGGAGCAATCACAAATGCTTCTCTCTACAAAGAGATGAAAATATTCCATCTGCCTGACATCCTAAGTACTGGTTAGAGGTGGGTTGAAATTGCTTTTTGGAGACAGAGCTGACAGCTGAGAGCTCGGTTAATGTTTCAATTTTTGTTTTTAATCTCTTCTCAGATAATACCGTGTACCTGCTGGTGGTGAGCCATCCAGATTTTAAGTCCACGGTTGAGTTGTTTAAATTTCAAGAAGAAGAAAAGTCACTTTTGCATCTGAAAACCATCAAACATGAACTTCTGCCTAAGTACTGAGATATGTCATATTCCTATTTTCCTTTAACACCAGGGGATGGTTTGTCTACTATTAGTGTTTCCTTTTGGCAGGAGTCGGGGGTGGGGTGGGGGGAAAATGGCAACTCTCCTTTTTTTTTTTAATTTTATTTTACTTTCATTTATTCCTCTTCTAGTGCTCTTTTTCCTCTTTATTATTTTTTAAATTATGAAAGTATGATAACACATTTACAGGAGACTAAAGTTACTTAAAGCTCAACATTCAGAAAACTAAGATCATGGCATCCAGTCCCATCACTTCATGGCAAATAGATGGGGAAACAGTGGAAACAGAGACAAACTTTCTTTTCTTGGGCTCCAAAATCACTGCAGATGGTGACTGCAGCCATGAAATTACAAGACACTTGCTTCTTGGAAGGAAAGTTATGACCAACCTAGACAGTATATTAAAAAGCAGAGACATTACTTTGCCAACAAAGGTCTGTCTAGTCAAAGCTATGGTTTTTCCAGTAGTCATGAATGGATGTGAGAGTTGGACTATAAAGAAAGCTGAGTGCCAAAGGATTGATGCTTTTGAACTGTGGTGTTGGAGAAGACTCTTGAGAGTCCCTTGGACTACAAGATCTGACCAGCCCATCCTAAAGGAGATCAGTCCTGGGTGTTCATTGGAAGGACTGATGTTGAAGCTGAAACTCCAATACTTTGGCCACCTGATGCAAAGAACTGACTCATTGGAAAGACCCTGATGCTGGGAAAGATTGAAGGTGAGAGGAGAAGGGGATGACAGAGGATGAGATGGCTGGATGGCATCACCGACTCAATGGACATGAGTTTGGGTAAACTCCAGGAGTTAGTGATGGACAGGGAGGCCTGGTGTGCTGCAGTCCATGGGGTCGCAAATGTCGGACACGACTGAATGACTGAACTGAACTGAAAGTTACATATAGTTTCACTGTATATTATTAATACAATTATTTTTAAGTAGGTAAATTAAGACTTTAAGTTGGAGTTTCAATATCAAACTCTCAAAAATTAGTAGAATGAATAGACAGAAAAGTAGAAGGATATAGTAGACCTGAAAAGCACCATGAACCAATTCAACATAATTAAGATTTATACAATTTTCACACAACAGTAGGATCCAAATTCTATCCAAATTCCCATAGACTGTAAATGAGGGCAAGTCTCCTTTCTGCTGAGCATAAACTCCTCCAGATGTTCATCCGCAGAAACTTTTGAGGACTCAAGCTCCAGAGAAGACACCCATCCTCTTCCTCCCTCATTTCCTGGGTTGGCTGGATGCGGATTTATGGCTCCTGGTCCCAGAGAATGTTCCTTTACGCTTTTACCAAGAAAGCACTCTGCTCTTCTCCAGAACCAGACTTAGTATCTCAATCCCAAACCGGTTTCATGGACAAATTTCACCTCTTAAGCTTATTTGTTCTCGATTTTTACAGTAAAAGTTGGAAGTGTACATGTTTCTAAGAATTAGAAACACAAACTCAAGAGGAGGTCTGCGATCCAGTGCCTCCAAGACCTCCCAGCGCTGCTCCTCCTGCTGTTCATTTGCACGTGATTTCTGAAACAGCAGCTCTGTGGTTGACAGCCAGATCCATCCCAGCTTCCTCCACAGCACAACATCTAGAGAAAGGAAACACACACGGATCCCTGATCCCAACACAAAACTGACGTCCTCACTTGCCTTTGTTGTTTAGTCGCTAAGTCGTGTCTGACTCTTTGCGACACTGTGGACTGTAGCCCTCCAGGCTCCTCTGTCCATGGGATTCTGCAGGCAAGAATACTGGAGTGGGTTGTGGTTTCCTTCTCTAGGGGATCTTCTCAACCCAGGGATGGAACTCACGTCTCCTGCATCGCAGGCAGATTCTTTACCGCTGAGCCACCAGGGAAGCCCTAGGGTTCTGTTTATGAGGTAATGATGGATTTAAGAAAATAATTTGACACTATCTTCCCACACAGTTTTTATCCTCCAATCATTGTGGTCCTTTTAGAATCTTAACCTCTATTTGAATAATTTACCTGCAGAACTCAATTATCTCAGAATGTGTAAATCTGGATTTCTTTTAAACCATGTGGTATGTACTTGCCGGTGTCTCGCAAAGCACCTGGTAAGTGATGTGTGCTCAGTGTTACCAGGGCTCCTCCCTCTCCTGTCTTACCCGATGGGGCTGAAGCTGAGGAAGCTGAGACTGCAGAGAAATCAGGTTCCTGGATGAAGGCAAATTAACCAATTAGTGACCATTACAAACTACAGCCCAGGTCTTCATCTGCATGCAAGTTCAGAGAACAGCTTTTGGTGGGAGAGTTTCTTCATACCTTCATTCAATGAATACTTTTTGGAAAGAGAATGAGGACACTGAGTGTCTGGAGACTGCCACCAATACTGAGCTCTGAATTAGGGGAAAGTGTGTGGACTAGAGAAGCCGGACTAATGGTAGAAATGACAGTGATAATAAAAGTTGAATGAGCTTCCGGTATAACTCAGGTGGTGCAATAGCTAATTTAACAGATTATTTTATTAGCTTTTTACAAGCATGTTCTTAATTAGGTTTTACTACTATACCATATTGAATTTAAAACAAATGAAGCCTAGAGGATATAACTTGCTTCAGGGGACACTGTCAGTAAAGGGCACAACTGGAATTTTATTTTTTTTATTTTTATTTTTTTTAAATTAGTTTATTTTCTATTTTTTAACTTTACAGTATTGTTTTTGTTTTGCCATACGCTGACATGAATCCACCATGGATGCACATGTTGTCCCCTTCCAGAACCCCCCTCCCACCTCCCTTCCCATCCCATCCCTCCGGGTCATCCTGGTGCTCCAGCCCCGAGCACCCTGTATCATGTGTTGAACCTGTACTGGCGATTCATTTCACATATGATAATTTACACGCTTCAATGCCATTCTCCCATATCATCCCGCCCTCGCCCTCTCCCATAGAGTCCATAACACTGTTCTATTTATCTGTGTCTCTTTTGATGTCTTGCATACAGGGTTATCATTACCGATTGACTAAATACCATATATATGTGTTAGTATACTGTATTGGTGTTTTTCTTTCTGGCTTACTTCACTCTGTATAATAGGCTCCAGTTTCATCTACCTCATTAGAACTGATTCGAATGTATTCTTTTTAATGGCTGAGTAATACATTGTGTATATGAACCACAGCTTCCTTATCCATTCATCTGCTGATGGGCATCTAGGCTGCTTCCATGTCCTGGCTATTATAAACAGTGCTGCAATGAACATTGAGGTACACGTGTCTCTTTCAGTTCTGGTTTCCTCGGTGTGTACGCCCAGCAGTGGGATTGCTGGGTCATATGGGAGTTCTATTTCCAGTTTTTTCAGCAATCTCCACACTGTTCTCCATAGTGGCTGTACTAGTTTGCATTCCCACCAACAGTGTAAGAGGGTTCCCTTTTCTCCACACCCTCTCCAGCATTTATTGCTTGTAGACTTTTGGATAGCAGCCATTCTGACTGGTGTGAAATGGTACCTCATTGTGGTTTTGATTTGCATTTCTCTGATAATGAGTGATGTTGAGCATCTTTTCATGTGTTTGTTAACCATCTGTATGTCTTCTTTGGAGAAATGTCTGTTTAGTTCTTTGGCCCACTTTTTGATTGGGTCGTTTATTTTTCTGGAATTGAGCTGCAGGAGTTGCTTGTATACTTTTGAGATTAATTGTTTGTCCCTTGCTTCGTTTGCTATTATTTTCTCCCATTCCAAAGGCTGTCTTTTCACCTTGCTTATAGTTTCCTTTGTTGTGCAAAAGCTTTTAAGTTTAATTAGGTCCCATTTGTTTATGTTTGCTTTTATTTCCAATATTCTGGGAGGTCAAAGAGGATCCTGCTGTGGTTTATGTCGGAGAGTGTTTTCAACATCCATTTATGGTAAAAACCCTCTGAAAAGCAGTAATAGAAGGAAGATACCTCAACATAATAAAAGCTATATATGACAAACCCACAGCAAACATTATCCTAAATGGTGAAAAACTGAAAGCATTCCCCTAAAATCAGAAACAAGACAAGGGTGCCCACTCTCACCACTGCTATTCAACATAGTTTTGAAAGTTTTGGCCACAGCAATCAGAGCAGAAAAAGAAATAAAAGGAATTCAGATTGGAAAAGAAGAAGTAAAACTCTCACTGTTTGCAGATGACATGATCCTCTACATAGAAAACCCTAAAGACTCCACCAGAAAATTCCTAGAGCTAATCAATGAATATAGTAAAGTTGCAGGATATAAAATTAACACACAGAAATCCCTTGCATTCCTCTATACTAACAATGAGAAAACAGAAAGAGAAATTAAGGAAACAATACCATTCACCATAGCAATGAAAAGAATAAAATACTTAGGAATATATCTACCTAAAGAAACAAAAGACCTATATATAGAAAACTATAAAATACTGGTGAAAGAAATCAAAGAGGACACAAATAGATGGAGAAATATACCGTGTTCATGGATTGGAAGAATCAATATAATGAAAATGAGTATACTACCAAAAGCAATCTATAGATTCGGTGCAATCCCTACCAAGCTTCCAACGCTATTCTTCAGAGAACTAGAACAAATAATTTCACAATTTGTATGGAAATACAAAAAACCTCGAATAGCCAAAGCAATCTTGAGAAAGAAGAATGGAACTGGAGGAATCAACCTGCCTGACTTCAGGCTCTACTACAAAGCCACAGTCATCAAGACAGTATGGTACTGGCACAAGGACAGAAATATAGATCAATGGAACAAAATAGAAAGCCCAGAGATAAATCCACGTACCTATGGACACCTTATCTTTGACAAAGGAGGCAAGAATATACAATGGAGGAAAGACAATCTCTTTAACAAGTGCTGGGAAAACTGGTCAGCCACTTGAAAAAGAATGAAACTAGAACACTTTCTAACACCATACACAAAAAATAAACTGAAAATGGATTAAAGATCTAAACGTAAGACCAGAAACTATAAAACTCCTAGAGGAAAACACAACTGGAATTTTAATCCTTGAGTCTGGAGCTTGAGTCTGGAGCTTCTGCTCTGAGTTGCTATGAGATAGTGAAACTTATTTTATTTCTTTTACCATTTAACCTTGGAAATCTTAGTTTTGTTCAATTTCCTAGGATTAGGGCATTTTTTTTTTCTTTTGTTGTTGTAGTTCAATTGCTAACTTGTGTCCAACTCTTTGTGACCCCATGAACTGCAGCACACCAGACTTCCCTGTCCTTCACTATCTCCTGGAGTTTGCTCAAACTCATGTCCATTGAGTTGATGATGCCATCCAGCCATCTCATCCTCTGTTGCCCTCTTCTCCTCCTGCCCTCAATCTTTCCCAGCATTTTTCAGGGTCCTTTCCAATGAGTCAACTCTTCCCATCAGGTGGCCAAAGTTTTGGAGCTTCAGCTTCAGCATCAGTCCTTCCGATGAATATTCAGAGTTGATTTCCTTTAGGATTAACTAGTTTGATCTCCTTGCTGTCCAAGGGACTCTCAAGAACCTTCTCTAGCACCACAGTTTGAAAGCTTCAATTCTTTGGCATTCAGCCTTCTTTATGGTCCAACTCTCATATCCGTACATGACTACTTGGCAGTTGCAAATGCATTGATCTTTGGCAATACAGAACCAAAATATAGTTAGTGTCACAATTAACTAAAATTCTACTTTCCTAACCCAAGGGTTAGTCATGTATATTTTCCTCTTTGTATTTGATGGTTGTTTATATGGTTGTCTATAGCATTAATGGGCTTCCCTGGTGGCTCAGATGGTAAAGAATCTGCCTGCAATGTGGGTAGGCCTGGGTTTGACCCCTGGGTCAGGAACATCCCCTGGATAAGGGAATGGCAACCCATTCCAGTATTCTTGCTTGGAGAATTCCATAGACAGGGGAGTCTGGTGGGCTATAGTACCTGGGGTCACAAAGAGTTGGATACAAATGAGTGACTAATACAAGGACAACAACATAATGTTATTATTCCAATGACTAACTTATTATAATAGAACAGGTTATTAATAATAATAACATTATTGGTCGTTATTGATCATTTACTATATGCCAGGCATGGTGCCAAAGTCTTTGATTAATTATTTCATTTTATTCATACCCCAACCTTCCAAAATATGGAGAGACTCAGAGCATAGTGACACGCTGTGGCCACATACCACATTGAGAGCAAGCAACAAATGGAGGATTCAAATGGAGCCCATCAGATTTCAAAGCTATGACTCTAAACCTTTCTGCTCTGCTCTTTTTTTTTAAATGAAAAACAGCAAAGCATTAAAAAGCATACTAATTTCATAAATTTACCTTTAAAAAAGAGAAAAAAACAAAACCCATCTTTGCAGGCTTCTGCCTGAAGCCCATACAGACTAATCCTAAATTCCTAGATCCCCTTTCTCATATAGGAACAGTGGCTACCATTGATGGAGGCTTTGTGAGTGGCAGGCATTGTCTCATTGTAATTCCCACTGCTACGCCACAAATGAAGATGCTGACCTTTAGTCTTATACAAATGAGCTGTATGACTTTGGGAAAATCATTTAACCTCTCTTTGCAGATGAGAAAACTGAGGCTCTGTATGCTTATCAAAGATGCCCAGGAGCCCGGGGCAGCGTCAGAGCTGATGTGCTGGGCCATGACGCCCTCCGCAGTGGAGCTGAGATAATTCTGGTCCGGATAATGGCCCAGAGGAACTTCTGTCACCTCAGTCAGCACAATGACTCACTTATGTGCTCGCTGTTGCACCTATTAAAGCCGAAAAACAGACTCATATATCTTAGATTTTCAGTAACACAGAGAGAATCAAAATCAGAACAACAGCAACAAAAAAAGCCACCGCATCCTATTTCTGAGCGTTCTCGCTCACGGATATTTCACTCTGTTTAGAATCATGAAACTTTACAGCTGAAAGTGACCCTGTAAGCCTGGAAGATAGACCAGTCCATCTCCTCCTTTTTTTTTTTTTTCTAAACAGATAAGTAAACTGAGGCCCTGGCATGTTAAATGATTAACTTTCCCAGATCACACAACTAATAGTAGCAGTTCAGTTCAGTTGCTCAGTTGTGTCCGACTCTTTGTGACCCCATGGACTGCAGCACACCAGGACTCCCTGTCCATCACCAACTCCCAGAGTTTACTCAAACTCATGTCCATAGCATCGGTGATGCCATCCAACCATCTCATCCTCTGTCGTCCCCTTCTCCTGCCTTCAATCTTTCCAAGCATCAGAGTCTTTTCCAGTGAGTAAGCTCTTCACATCAGGTGGCCAAAGTATTGGAGTTTCAGCTTCAGCATCAGTCCTTCTAATGAATATTCAGTCCATCCTTTAGGATGGACTGGTTGGATCTCCTTGCAGTCCAAGGGACTCTCAAGAGTCTTCTCAAACACCACAGTTCAAAAGCATCAATTCTTTGGAGCTCAGCTATCTTTATAGTCCAGCTCTCACATCCATTCATAACCACTGGAAAAACCAAAGCTTTGACTAGACGGACTTTTGTTGGCAAAGTAATGTCTCTGCTTTTTAATATACTGTCTAGGTTAGTCATAGCTTTTCTTCCAAGGAGTAAGCGTCTTTTAATTTCATGGCTGCAGTCACCATCTGCAGTGATTTTGGAGCCCAAGAAAAGAAAGTCTGTCACTGTTTCCACTGTTTCCTCATCTATTTGCCATGAAGTGATGAGACCGGATGCCACGATCTTTGTTTTTGAATGTTGAGCTTTAAACCAACTTTTTCACTCTCCTCTTTCACTTTCATAAAGAGGCTCTTTAGTTCTTCTTTACTTTCTGCCATAAGGGTGGTGTCATCTGTGTTTCTGAGGTTATTGATATTTCTCCCAGCAATCTTGATTCCAGCTTGTGCTTCATCTAGCACGGCATTTCACATGATGTACTCTGCATATAAGTTAAATAAGCAGGTGACAATATATAGCCTTGACACACTCCTTTCCCGATTTGGAACCAGTCTGTTGTTCCCTGTAGCAGAGCTGTAACTAAAATGTGAGTCTCAAGATTGCTGGGTTTTTTCCCACTGCCTGGTGCTGCCTTGAACTGCTCTAT
Source organism: Giraffa tippelskirchi (assembly GCF_054371585.1). Lineage (NCBI taxonomy): Eukaryota > Metazoa > Chordata > Mammalia > Artiodactyla > Giraffidae > Giraffa > Giraffa tippelskirchi. Next base: position 60,154,856 of record NC_137284.1, on the reverse strand, counting down.
ATGAGCATAAACAAATGTGGCCTGGATGATGATTCCTGGACTAACTTAATGTCTGTGGAGTTTAGTCTGTCTACACACACACACACACATCACGGCACTTTTTTCCAAGATACAGCTAATAGGTTTTTCTGTTCCATTGCTATAATAACCTCTTAGGGTTTCCTTAGGTAATTACTGTCTTTGAGGATTGTATAGGCGGGACTGATGGCACATAATTCTGGGCTGTAACAGCTATTGTGAAGGTTCCATCGCACATTCTGATTTTACGAGTATATATTCATGAACGCCAATGTATAAGCCTGTCAGGTACCATACCATTCCCTGCCTGTGTCATATGTGTATGTTTCAATTGCAGTTTGAATGACCTTGTCGCTGTGGGCCGTGAACACTTCTATGCCACCAATGATCACTATTTTGTTGACCAGTACATGAGATCCTGGGAATTATATTTGGGTCTAGCATGGTCAAATGTTGTTTACTACAGTCCAGATGACATTCGAGTGGTGGCCAGTGGATTTGATTTTGCTAATGGAATCAGCATGTCACCTGACAGCAAGTAGGTGAACTCCTTAAAATACCATGTTTGTCCCTAGATTCTCAACCGACATATTTAGAGCATACTCATCTTCTAAAAAAGGGGATGCATTCTAGCATGTTATTCCAGTAAAAGGAAATTGGGGAAAATGTAAAATATCTTAATTTTCAGGGAGTAAAATATATCAAATCATAATTTACTATTTTGTGAAGGCATACTCTTTTAAGGCTTTCCAGGTGGTGCAGTGCTAAAGAATCTGGCTGCCAATGCAGGAGACACAAGAGGCAAGGGGTCGATCCCTGAGTTGGGAAAGTCCCCTGGAGGCGGGCATGGCAACCCACTCCAGTATTCTTGCCTGGAGAATCCCATGGACAGAGGAGCCTGGTGGGCTAGTTCATGGGGCCTCAAGAATTGGACACGACTGAGCAACTGAGCATGCACACTCTTTTAAATGCATTTTCGGGGGAGTGCCTTTCAAGGGAGGGTACATACAAAAAACATTGAGTATGATTTTGCTTGCTTTGAAGGAAGATTTTTGAGTGTATCCTGCGATTAACAATTTGTGGGTATATTTATATCCGTCACTCTGGTTTGTAACATGACAGAGAGTTTGTACCAAAATGTAAATCAAGCCACTGCTTCCTTCATTAAGAAAGTGTTACTATGGGGAAAAAGTCAGCTTCATAAGTAGTATGCTTAGTGATGTAGTTGATTCCTGTTATTTTCTGGTGGTCACTCTGAAACAAGTCACAGAGTGGGTCTGGGGCCCACACTTTGGGTAAGACTGGTGTATGTATAAAATCCTCTTCATCTCGTATCATTAAGCATTTGTAACATACTTAGAGGGTTAGTAACATATTCAGAGGGTAGTAACATATATAGAGAAAGCAGCACAGTTTTCAATTACTCATACCATCTCCTGGTCTTCAAAAATAGCAGATTATCACACACTCATTTCTCTCTTTGTTCTGGGAGGCACTGTGCTTAGACCGGCCAGAGATCTTAATGATGATTGTGACACTGTCCTCACGCAGAGGGCAGGGAGTCTGCTCTCAGATCCAGGCCAAGCACTTGTCTTCTCTTGTATTTTCTGTGGCCTCAAACAAGGGGCTGACATGCAGAACCTGGGGCTTGCCATTATGTTGACAAACCAAGAAAAGCGATGTCATGCTTTTGCTCCCAGATGCTAAGAAGTGGCGTTAGAGTTAAGTTCCTTGCCTACTAGTTAGAGCCAACTAGTTTCCCATCTTTGAAATAACTTTTCAGGGATTAAAACTCCCCTGTGTACTGTCAACTCATTGAGTTCCTTCAGAATCTGGTGTATTTTGAGATAGCTTCCGTTTTCCAGTCTCTAAGCAAAGTTCTCCCCTAGGAAGAGTTATTTTTCCTGCATGGTAACCTTCTGAATTGCTTCACTTCGTGGGCTTTGATGTAGCTCTTTCTTCTTTGAAGGTATATCTATATAGCTGAATTGCTGGCTCATAAGATTCATGTGTATGAAAAGCATGCTAATTGGACTTTAACTCCATTGAAGGTAAGATGTATTAACACTATAAGTTTGTGGGGTGATAATTAGATTCTAATTGATTTGTGAAATTAGAAGTGAGGAAAAAGGATTGTCTAATTGGAGTGGGTGAGAACCAATTTTTTCACTCCTTTATTAGGAGCCATCAGCATCATCTGGATTTGCTGTTCACTTTGCTCAGTGGCAGAGTGGAAAGTGGCAGCCCACACACATCATCTATGAAACTTTGATTCTCTCTGTTCACGTGAATTTCTGGCTTGGAAGTGTGTCCTTCACTTCTCTCTTCCCTCCTCTCTCCTTTCCATCCTTCCTTCCTCCTTGCCTCCTTCCCCTCTTTCCTCCTCCATGTTGAGGGAACAGACAATAGCCTCAGCTTGTACACAACAGCACTCAGCACAATATGTATAAAGCCCAGGTACTCGAGAAGTCCAGCAGCGCATCACATTACCACCTCTGTCTCCAACCCTTGCCCCTGCTGCTGAGCTTCTCCTGCCTGAGTATTTCTGGAACTCTCCTGGCAATGTCCTTCCTTAGCTTGGGGCAACTTGTCCCTCTGCTCAGGTATTCTTCCTCCAGGTCTCCACGCCTCTCTCCTTCACATCTTTCCAGATTTCACTAAAATGTCACTTCAGCAAGGCCTTCTCCAGCTGCCTAATCTTAACTTACAACTCTGCTTCTCCCTAGACAAATGCGCGCACCCAGACACACTTCCTGTCTCTTTCATGGCTTTATTTTTTTCCCGTCCTCATCCTTTGCTAACATATTTTACATTCATATTTTCCTTCTGCTCCCCAGTGTTGTCTGCCTGTCCCACTAGGGTAAAAGTGTCACAGGGCAGATACTTTCTCTGTGTGTCCCGGAGACAGTTCCCACATCCAGTAGGCACTCAACAAATTAATTGTTAAATTAACATGCTGGGGCTGGGCATTCTTCAGGGGTCCATCCTGTACCAATTCTGATCCAGTCTGAAGGTTTGGATGAAAAGGGGTAAAAACACAAAGGAGTGGAAAGAAGAAGTATGAGTAAAGTGGAGCATTATGAAAGTGATGCTTTTGAAAAAACACAGAGGTCCTTCTCCCCTACCAGAACCGCCCACGGCACTGTGAGGCCCGGTCACCAGCCCCCGTGACTGTGCCCATCAGCGCATATCAAGGACCATCGTGAGGGGCTTTATTCCAAGAAAATTACCTTGAAACCACATCAAATGTAATATCATGTCTGGCATTAAAAATCACTGACAGGGCTCGTTTGGTATTCGCTGTAGTAAAATGGAATTTCACACACTCAGACTGGCTGAGGGGATCAAAGCAAATTGTGGTTATCACAATAGATACTTCTGCAAATTGAAAGTTAAAGGATTTTATAAGAATAAAACCCCATCCAATGTACATTCAACACCTAACGATAAAGGTGCTACTCCTGTCAAGGGAAGATTGAGGGCAAAGTTTATTTCAGGTTTGGCTCCCACTTCTGGCAGAAAATCCTGCTGGTGTCCTGACATAATAATTCGGGTGAGACTCCTCCCTGCTCAACTATGTAATGCTATTCTTTCTTTTGGAGGATCATGTTAATCAAGTCCAGCTGATTAATACTGGAGTGCCAAGAAATTTGACAAACTAGCTGGGGTTGTTATTAGAATCTGTGAAGAAATGTGGATGGGTCTGTGTCCTAAGTGTAGTGTATACGTAGAATGAAATATTACTCAGCCCTAAAAAGGAATGGAGTGATTCATGCTAGAACACCAATGAATTTGAAGACATGCTAAGTGAAGTTATTATGCTAAGAATACTTAGCATAAAAGTCCTTATGCTAGACACAAAAGGACAAATATTCTATGATTCTACTTATATGTGGTACCTAGAAGAGGCAACTTCATAAGGAGAGAGCAGGATAGGGGCGACCAGAGGATGGGGAAGGGAGGAATGGGAAGCAATTCAGTATAGCTTCTGTCTGGGATGATCAAAGGGTCAGGAAATGGAATGTGGTGGATTCATGACATTTTGAATGCACCTGATGCTACCGAGTTGTACACTGAAAAATGGTTAAAATGACCAATTTCATGTTATGCATACTTGACCACAATAAAAATTATCCCTTCTTCAAAAAATTTTCCAAGAAACAGTCAACGAATTAGTCTCACTTCAGTGAGTTCCAGTTCTGTAAAAACTGGGATGTTTTTTAATAGAGGATACTGTTTTCCCCAAAGAGAATCATTTATTAAGTTTCCTTGACCAAGGAATGCAGAAGTTTCCACTGGACTTTGTGGAAGCATGACACATGGTCTGTACCTGCGTCTTGGTGAGTTGGTATTGCTGGGAATTATGGATTTGCAAGGGAAGAGTTTATTGCTGAGGCTCCCTGTTGGACTATCCAGCTCTTCCTGGGCAGAACACAGTTCTGTCCCTTGCTCAGCTGGTGCACGTAGCAGGCGCTTATTACTGGTGTGAAGAATGAATGGAACCCTAGGCTTCTGGGTCCTTCTCCCACTCTCACAGCCTACCCTCATCTCTGCAAGTTTTTATCTGCTGCGGAATTCACTGGTTGGCCATGACCCCTTCCAAAGATAGTAGCAGCGCGCTGAGACAAACATTTTCCTTACAGAAAGGTGAACCTATTTGCAGGGCAACAGGGCAGAGATGTAGAGAACAGACATCTGGACACAGAGTGAGAAGGGGAGGGTGGGACGAATTGAGAGAGTAGCATTGACGTATCTATGCTACCGTGTGTGAAATAGCTAGCTACTGGGAACCTGCTGTGAAGCACAGGCAGCTCAGTTCGATGGTCTGTGATGACTTAGAGGTGTGGGATGGCAGTTGGGGGTGAGAGGGAGGCTCAAGAGCGAGGGGATAATACACACACAAACACACACACACACACACACACACACACACACATATCCCCTCCCTATAGATAGATAGATAGATAGCTGATTCACTTCATCATACAGCAGAAACTAACACAACATTGTACAGCAATTATGCTCTGATTAAAAAAAAAAAGAATTTAATGTATCAGCCTAGAATGCCTGACACCGGGGTAGATGGGGTTTGGGGATGGAGAAGACTTGGAGATGATCTTGGCCAGAGGATGAAGGGAGACCACCTCCCTTGGCCAAACTTGCCTGTTTCCAGGGTAGGAATGAGTGACGGCACTGCATGAAGGTGAAAAGAGGCACTGCTTCAACACCTGAGCATCCTTGTTCCTTCACAGCCAGGTAGGGAGAGCTCTCATTTTGAGCAGAAAGCACAGGGCAGCCTGGGCTCACCGCAGTTGTCTCTGGCCTTTGCGATGAGTCACCACCAGTTATTCTAGGGTCTCTGGGCACTGAGATATGCTGGCCTCTGTTTGAGGTACATGGTAGATATTGTTTATCCAACTGAGAGTTAGAGGTAGACAAATAGATGCGATTTGTCCCCGGTAGAAGGCAGCCAAGATGATGAATGATGGAATTAAGAATGGTTGGTATTATTTATGATCCTGGTACTAAGCCGTGACAGCAATCTGTGCAGTCAACACATGCTTGCAACTTATATTTAGAAAATAAACAGCAGAAGAACAGGGAGTTGAATAACATCAGGAAGCTGAAGAAGAAACTCTTCCTCAACTTCAAGGCACAAATTAGACCCCGGGTGACCATTTCTCCTCTGGCTGCACAGCCTATGATTAGCCATTAAAGAAGAGCCTACACTTCACTGATGCTCTCATCAGAAATGAATCTACATTTCCTGGTTGTTTTCTGAATGCTTATAAAAATATTTGCACATGTCGTTTTAGAAGGAACTGTTTTATGCTGCACTGAAAACTTTTTTTTTCACTTTCGGTTTTAAGTTCATGCACAGATATTAGTTCAAATGCTTTCATATAACTTTTAATACTCTTTATTGGTTTTTCTGATCTTCCCCTTCCCTCATGTTCTGGAAAATGGCAAAATACTAACACAGATGGAGAGCTAGAGGAATTCCCTGAGTGCTAGTGAAACGGGGCAGGGGAGCAGAATTGTCTTATCCCTGGAGCAGGTGTATGCTGCCCAAGGATGCCATGAGAGTTTTCTCTAATGTATTGCTCCATCTCCTCTCAAATTTTTTTTATTGCTTTTTTCTTTCTCCCCTTGGTTTTAATCTACAAGTCTCTGGACTGTAACACACTCGTGGATAACATATCCGTGGATCCTGTGACAGGGGACCTTTGGGTTGGCTGCCACCCCAATGGCATGAAAATCTTCTCCTATGACCCAGAGAATCCTCCTGGATCAGAGGTTAGTTTGAGAAAAGAATCATATCAGCAACCTCACTCCCAGCTAGTTTTCTGTTGAAAACATAAATCTCAATTATATGTGCAAATAAAAGGGAGACATGGATAGATGACCTAAATGATCAGATAAAAATGGAATTTGACTTTGGGAGGCATTTGAGACAGAGTCTAGGTGGGAGACAGATGGTACCTGTAAACTGGGTAATTTGGGGGGTTTTAATGAGGGCATTACATACAGAGGTGTGGGCACAAGTAGGGAAATGAATGGGGGGAGGGTAACGTGGTACCCCAGGGCTACCACAGGAGGTAGGAATAGTTACCAGAAGCCCAAACAAGGTGAGAGCTGTGTGTGGAGAGGGTGCTGGGAGGGGAACCTGACCTCTGGTTGAGGGATGGAGCCAACCAGATGGGGTCATGGCCCCACATGGGGTAGGGGCGCCTGGGGTAAATACTCCACCTCCTTCTCAGTCTGCCCATCCCTCTCTGCTGCTGCTTCCTGTCAACCTTTGCTGGGAGGTAGAGGGCCAGGGAGCCCTGAGCAGGCTCTGGAAAGGCTGAGCGGAGTGGAGGATGAGCCTGGAGGGCTGGGTTAGGACAGCCAGCACTGGATTGGGCTCCGTATCTTTATTTCAGTAGTGAGTTTCTCCAACTTGGCCCCTCACAATAGTTTAAAAAATATAACAGACCACACTGTTATGGTCTAAACACTTATGTGTTACCTGCCTTCCTATTCAACATCCTTTTCCTGTGTGTCAACACATTTGCCAGTTCATGTAATAGAGCACTTGTAAAGTAGAGATGCCATCCTCTCCAAACCTTCCAGGCAGAATGGGAACATAAATCCTTGCTGGAAAGATCTGAGCTTGAAAGACCTTCTCTTCTATCTTAGTTTTAGTACCCAAAGACTCTATTCATGTCAATGGTCTTTTTTTCCAGTGGGTTGTTTTGACAGCGCAAGCAAAAGTTTGAAACTCACTTTGCCGCGAGCATTTGAACGTTTACTATGACTTAACTAGCTAGGTTTTTCTACTCGGTTTTCAGTTTGTACTAATTATGCTGGCTATTTACATCTAGTACTCAGTATAATTCTTGACATAGTTTACCGTTATATTATTTTTAAGGGGCACCCTTGGAGGAGGGCATGGCAACCCACTCCAGTATTCTTGCCTGGATAATCCCATGGACAGAGGAGCCTGGCGGGCTGCAGTCCATGGGGTTGCAGAGTTGGACATGACTGAGCAACTGAGCATGTATTCTTTTTAAAGAGTCAGTCTCATTCCACCCTTCACCCCTAAAAAAATTTTTTTAAAGCCTGTGTCTCTTGGATAAGAAACAAAAGGCAAATATGTATTTCCAATTACATGGTTGCCCTTCATAACCTTTTCTCTGGGTTTACAAGACAACTGTGATTGTGGTGAATGGCAATCCTTTGTGCCTTTTGCTAGTTCTTAGCTATTAGGACTGCTGTATGGTATGCTCAGTAGAATTGAGGAAATGTATGCTGTGGTGTGTTCACTGTTCAGAACTGGGCAGAATGTTAAGATTCTAATTTGTTCTCACTTGTTAGCTCATTTGGTGAACTTGGATCATTTGCTACAGCACAGACTCAGTTTGCTGTTCTGGAAAAAAAAATGCTTCCTTTCTAATGATGAATCTGGTAAAGAATAGCAAAAAGTAATAACCATCCATTATCTAATGCACTGCCCCCCAGAAGAGTGACTTAGTTTTAATAGAGAGTGGTTTCCTAAAGCCAAGGTGCACCATCAACTATTTCCCAGTAAGTAACTACTACATGTGAATGCTTTAGCAATTTCCTAAAACATCTGTTTTTGGTGCCAGCTCTTTTGGAGTGGTCCTTTTAAATGCGCGCATGGACCTTTTAATAATCAAGCACAAGCCTTCCTAATCTATCATATTCAGTGTTTCTGTATGTCAGTATCTGTTCTTCAAGTCATTGCATTTTATCTTAAAGCCTTCAGAAAAACACCAACTTAAAGGTGAAAGGGAATTTAGAGTTAATGTAGTCCCACCTGAGCAGGGCACGTCAATCCACCCCAGTATTCTTACCTGGAGAATCCCATGGAGAGAGGAACCTCGTGGGCTGCAGTCCATAAGGTCGCGCAGAGTCAGACAGGACTGAAGCGACATGGCACACGGCGCAGCACATAGTCCCACCCATCTCGTTCTACACATGAGAAACAAACAGCAAGCGGGAGACCCTGAATACAACGGCTGGGCTAACCCTGGGCTCCTGCCTTACAGTGAGCTTGTTATAGTATGTGAATCATATGAAATTACCACTTCATTGGCCAAAATTGTCAAATATTAGCTATCATGTGTAGTCAACTTGAATACTACTATATTGCTGCTAATGATGGAATCATATTTCTGCTCAACTAAATGAAGGAAACTGAACTCATAAAACCTTACATATTAGGAGTTGGGACCTTAAGTTCAGAGGAATAATGAGTGTGGAGGAGAGGTATGTTCTTTTGGGGCAACACTCTTTTTTGTTTTGTTTTGTCTTTATTCCCGTATTTAAAAACCAAGAATTAAGTGTAAACATCCAAATTCCAAGCTTACCTGAAAATACACAAAACCTGGCCTGAATTCCAGCATGGCAATAATTTGACTATTACTGGGTAACCCTAACTCCATCCTGCAGTGTACCACAGTGCTCCTTATGGTCTCATACCCAGGCTATGTTACTGCCTTACGGTTCTTGCCTCTATAGGTCTTTAGAATGTCTATCTTTGTTAAAGATGATCTGATCAGAATCTGTCATTTTTGCCAATGAGGAAACAGATATCTATAGAGAGTCATTTTGGAACAAAATACGGTTCACCAGAAGTTTCTTCTTATGGAGAAATGACCCCATATTTAAAGTTATGTCTTGAGTGACTTTAAAAAATACTAATGTAGTGTTATTTTTGGATAGGTGCTCCAAATCCAGAACATTTTAGCAGAAGAACCCAAAGTTACAGTGGTTTTTGCAGACAATGGTAAAGTGTTACATGGAAGTACGGTTGCTTCTGTGTACAAGGGGAAAATGCTAGTTGGAACCGTGTTCCACAAAGCTCTTTACTGTGAGTTCTGACTGGCTGATCTGCACCCCTGCCCTGACAAGTGGGAGCTCTTCACTACAACTGCTTGCCACATCTGAGGGGCCACAGTGATCTCATCTCAACAGTGAACGCTGACCTGAAACTTGGACATCACAGGAGATGGAGGTCTGTTTAGCTGGGAACAGATACTATGCATATGGCTTTTTTGGGTGTGTAATATCAAATCAGTCTTGGAATATCTGAAAACCTCACTTACAAATACAAATCCTTTAAATAAAATTGCTAAAATCATTACATCACCTGTTAGGTCTTAAGTATTTTAACTATATGTGACCCAGAAAGTCCTCTCCTGGAAACATGTGTTCCCCGGAGCATGTGAGCATATTGCTGCCTTGTCATGTCTTGTGCAGGGAGCAGGATGAAGTCACATGTCATCAGCGCCCCAGCACTTGGAGCCTTCAGTTCATGTGCCAGTCAACCAGACGTGCTACCAAGGTGTCCTCAGCCCCAGGCTCACCTAACCATCACACTTCCTGGCACACTCAGACTCTTTCCCATTTTCCCTGCTAAATAGGACATTCCCAGTAATGGCTCAGTGGTAAAGAATCTGCCTGCCAATGCAGGAGATGTGGGTTCAATCCCTGGGTCGGGAAGATCCCTTGGAGAAAGGAATGGCAACCCACTCCAGGATTCTTGTCTGGAAAATCTCATGGACCAAGAAACCTGGTGGGCTACAGTCCATATGGGGTTGCAAATAGTTGGACTTGACTGAGCTACTGAGCATGCATGCAGTAAATATAAACCTAAATTACCCAACCCTCCTCTTACTCTTGCTTATCCAGTTCTCCTTTAGCAAGGGCAAGTAGGAAAATCTTCAAATTCTTGGGAGTGCCATCACACCTTACGATGATGAGTGAGTGTCTGTTATTTCAACACAAATTGTACATTTTAGTTTCTCTGACTTGATAAAAGGAAGAAGTTTGTTCACTTCAATGACTGGATATAGAAGGAAGCCCATAATTGATTCAGGTAAAACTAAGTGCCCTCAAAGACAATATTGTTGTTGAAGTGGTGTAGAGGCAGGTTTTCTTTACCTATTTCCTATTTTCCAATTTTCTTTTCTTATTCTCACTTGCTGTGGAGGCTAAGAAGAAACCAATGGAAACATAAACAAAAAAGTAGAAAATATCAACAACCTCTGGTTATCTTCTGAGATATGTGACGGGGAAGAAAAGACGATTCTATCATTTTCTTATAAAAGCTGGTATGAAAAGGTTACCCATCTTCATTTATTTGTCTGTTTTGAAGGTATGGTTTCCAGTCTGGTGTATTTCTTTGGGATGACAAGGCAGTCCCATTAAAAACAAAGTTTTATTGAGGCACGTTCCATGATGATGGTCTGGCATTTTGGGGAAAATGCTCTGCAAAGAAATTGAGAACTGCCAACTGCCGATAATTCACGACCCCTGACTTAAAGTAACAAATAGTAACATCTTGTTTGGATCAAAAGAACACTTTATTCACTTCAGGATTAGAGTTATCTTAATCATGATTTCAGTGAGCATAATATCCTGTGCTGGATGAGTGCTTAGTGATTCAGTGGTGCCATTCACGGCCCTTGAACTGGATCCTCAAAAACACTGTTTTGAGACTATCAATGGCTGTGGTGCTTTGGTGGGTATTTCCTTTGAAAAGAATCACTTGATATCAATAAAATGACTGTACTCTGTTATCTCTTGTTCTTGGCAGAATAAGCAAATTCTGCCCCCAAAAGAAAGTTAACCAATTTGACATAGCTTATGCTCCAGATCATTCAAAAAGGGAAACATGCTTCCCCTTGGTTAGAAATTTCATGACAACTCCAAGGAAGAGAACAGCTTGGTGCATTTATTCCATGATGCTCAGATCTAAATTTGTGCACTGCCAAAGGTCTAGGCACAGAAAAATTATGGCCTGTTGAGTGTGTGAGAGAAATTAATATCCCTCTTTTGTTATCTTCAGTCTTCTGAACATTTAAGGCTTTAGGAATCAGACTGTTGAAAGGAACCCCTTGCTTTGGGATGGCCTAACTTCAAGCTTGCCCCATGCCGTGTGAGGCCAGCTGCCAGTCTGTGGACTGGCCACAGGCCTGCTCCTGGCTGGTAGGTATCATGGTCGGTATCACCGTGATGGTGACGACGTGGATAGAAAGATGGTTGAGGGAACTTCTAGTGGAAGCTTTGATCTTTTAACTTTATTCCCAGTTCCATAATTGTGCTTTCAAATGCAATTCTAGCTGCCAATTTACACTTGACCAGGGCCAAAATTTATTTTTAGTGTCATTTCCATGGAAAATGTGCACTTTGCTCTTGATTGATAGATGTATTTTGACAGTTAATACAGGTTTACCCAGGCAAGGCTTGTTTTAGTTGAAGGTGAAAATAGAAGAGGAAAAAAAACCAACACATTACTTCGACGGATCTTAGTATTTCTCTTTTTATTGCATTCGTTGTCTAACAACAATAATACTCATTGGCAAGAAATTTATTTACACTAACAAATTACATTTAATCACAGGTATTTTTAGATTGGTCAGAAAACAAAGGACCACTGTGATATTTTGCTTTGAATGCCTCTGAAAACCAAAGAGTAAGAAATGGCGTTTGAAACAGAACAATTTAGAGAAGTACATATTAACCAAGCACAAGAGAACAATCCAGACGTGGCATTATTGTCTCTTCCATGCAAATGATCAGACATCAAAATGTACAAATTAAAATTTTCAGATAACATGCTCTCTGTACTTATCGAACTTAAAATGATTTTCAAACAACTCTTTTCCTTTTAGTGATACAGAAAGATGAAAATAAATCAGCTTCTCAAACAACAGAATAGAATTCATTTTCTCTCTCTCGTTTTCAGCCGGCCAGTTTTGTTAGTGATACGTAGGTGAACTGGTGGTTTAACTGTGACACCATTAAAAAATACAAAAGCAGTAGTGATGATCATAAATAATATTAAGGAAAACATAAACATATATATATTTAAGGGTTTTCACTAAGCACTAACTAAATCTGATGTTGTTGGGAGATGCTATCTAGCTGGAGTGCCTCATAATTTCCACTTGTTAAGGCGATTTAATTATTTTGGCCAATTGTTCTTTCATGGACGAAAGATTAAATTCTTAACAGGAAATCTGGGTGTGTGAATCAGAGAGCTGAAGGAAACAGAACTGTACATCTTCCAACAACATACTCATGCTCACATCCACTTGTGTTATGTTTGGTGATGACCTAACCATGTCATCGCTCCAAAAAAGAAGTAAATAAATGGCCCCGTGACAGCAACGCTGCAGTCAGAGAGACAGCACTTAGTGACCGCAGTGTCACAGTGACCAAATACATTTTAGAGCGTGAGCGAATGCGCAGGAACACACAGTGCAATTTTTAGCCAAGGAAACTGCAGGCTGCAGTTGCAAATGCCCAAAGCTGCATAAACGTCTGAGCTTCAACTCAGCAATGTGCAATCTTGACATCAAAGCATTAGCCAAACATGTGAGGAAATTTCATCTTACTAAAATACCGAGTATCTAATAAACCAATTTTACCAAAATATATAAACATGTAGAAGGTAAGTGCATTTAGTAGAAACACATTAAAAAAAATCTCTTGAAATCTCATGAGCCATTCAATGTACACACACACACACACACACACACACACACACAAAAGTGGCAATAAGGCTATGATACTGCTCGGGGTCCTATCTGACATTACCAAGTTCCATATACAATTATTTTTTATGCCGTGAGATTGTAGTTTGTGTGTGTATGTATGGTGGGAGATATATTCACACATATGTAGTTCTGTACGTCAACACAAATGGCATGCACATTCTTGAGAAGTTGCCTCTTGTTCTCTTATTCTTTACCTCATTCATTCTTGAGTCCCTAGCAGTTTGGGGGTTGGGGCTAGGGTGGGATTGGAAGGATTGGAAATCATGATGTTTCTTTCATTCCCCACCCTGTAGGTCTGAACGCAGGTCACATGCCATGCCTGGTTCACACACTCACACATGTGAGCCTTTGAGTAAACACCATTCCCTCAACACATCCACACAGACATGCACACACAAGCACGTTAAGGATCCTCTCTTTAGCGTAAGGTAGACCCTGATGTCTCCATGTTCCAGGAGAAATTACTTCTGTAGGCTTTTTCTTTGCTTTCTAACTTGTCCACTGGGTCTATTCTATGCTATTACTTTAAATACTACTGGTGTACTGTCTGGTGTTATTTTTTTTTCCCCAGTGTTTTGGATCAAGACCAACTTTCCTGAGACTTCAAATGCCTGCATACACAGACTGTTCTTCAGGAGTGAAATTTCTGAAGCACATTCATATTTCATATGACAAGGAGTCTTTCTAAGAATTTATTTCCCACCCCCATCTTCATAATGAAAACAATTCTAGTAGAAAATATGGACATTTCTGGACTTCATCCTTAAATGCTTAGTTTCAGAACAGTGTACAGGTAGATCCTTGATTAAAGGTAAACTGGAAAAATGTATTTTAAAAACTGAGCTTTTCTTTTTCATTTAGAAAGCAGTAAGGACTTGGCATTAAGCAAATGACATGAACCCTGGTGACTGCTGTCCACCAAACTGAAATGCCTCTGAACCACAGCTCTATTGGGACAGTAAATTTAGTTACTCAAATGGAAGTTGATAATTTGGAAATATCTCGATGTAATCAAGGAGCTACATCACATCCTAAGCATAGACATTCCTTTCAGTTTGAAACTTCTTGAATACTGTGGTCAAACATGGATTGTCCTCTCTTGCAGCTTGGCCTGTATAACCTTTAACACTTAAAAATGAGTTAGAATAGCCACATGAATGTTAATTTTCATTTATCTTTTTAAAATATAACTCTAAAGCCCATATTAGTCCTATTTCACAAAGAAATTTTGTCTTCAGCAAAAACCCATAAAGCCTAGTTAAGGTGCTAGATAAAAAACCTGGCTTGGGCCTAGTAGTAGATTGAGCCTGGAGTATCTTAAGATTCCAGGACAGCAATGACTACATGATAAAAGGCAAGGACTCATTTGGTTCCTGTCTTGGCTTCTATATCCCTTTGTTTCCAGCAACCAAGAAGCACAGCTAGTGGTCCCATTTCGTGCCCCCTACAGGCGGAGTTCGTAATTAGTGCCTATCACACCGCAGTCATGAACTGTGGTGGGTGAGAAGTGCTTACCTGATGTGGAGGGTGGGAAATCCACGTCAGCCCCAACTAAAGGACCACAGCATAGAGTAGCTTTGTGGTCATGAAGCTAATGGTGGACATCATCAGTGTGTTCGAATGGGCAAAAGTAAGTTTCCACCCTAACTTTTCATTCTGCAGTAAACTGATTCAGGGGAAAAAAAGGAGAAAACTATAACATAACCTGTGAGTTACCTTAAGGGAGATAGTCTTAAATAAAGTAATCTAAGTCCTTTAGTGGAATACCCTGCCCCAGACACTCAGCTCACACAACGCTCTACCATCTGGCCTCAGCACAATTCCCTGTCCCCTAAAGAATTACCTGTACCCCCAAAACACTTTTGGCTACTGCAGGTGTCATACCGAGCTGTCGTTTAGGGAATACAGTTCATAGTAAGCAGATATTCCCTTTTAGTTCATTTTCTGACAAATAAAAAAGCTATTTAATACAAAGTCTTTAATGTTCATGAAGCAACAATTCTGTGTTAAATTGTAAGGATACTGAAAACCACTAGCGTTAAAGTAAGGATTGTATAAGACACTGGAACCTCAATGAGGCATCATGCTCCAGAGTCAATAAAGAAAATAATAGTACAACAAAATGTTCACAAGATCTGAGGTCCTTCACTTTGTTTTCAAATCCTTTTATCAATCATCTATTTACTTTTTATCCGTTGTTGGACAATCAAATCAATTTTAGCAGTTTTAATTAGTTAAAATAACTTATTAAGACCTAAAATTACAACTTAACTTAAAAAAATCAGAACAATTATAATACAAAATAAATGATTTGAAGAATAAGAATTCAATTTATAATATTGTCAACTGGTCATTGATCTAAATATTGGAAGTGTACAAATAAAGTTAAAGAACAATACTTCTAAGACACTTACAAATGCAATATAATCATAAATTATGTGCAGAGACTGAGACTTACAGACATTTCCAGTATATACATCCACTTTCAAATATTACCAAAGTGTAAACATAAGATAATCATTCTTCTATTTCCACTCCTAAAATGAACACAGTGAAGCTTCCAGTATGATCCAGATCACTTTTTTCCCCAAAGATAAGCAAAAATCACAAACATTTACAACAGCAAGCACTAGCATTACCAGATTTTGACTAATTTAGTCTTTTAGTATTGAAAAGACTTGCTGAATTTTATAGTTAATTGATAGTGGTTCCTGGTTTCTCATGACATTAATAAATAACAAAGCACCACACATCTCAAAATATTAATAGATTCCAGTATGGCAGTTTCATTATCATACCCCAAATGAAGATAGAAGAAAAATAGGTAGTGACTTTGATAATTATAAAACACAATGTTACTTGGTGTTTCTGAGGATCTAACGGATGATCTATACCTAGTGACAAAGGGACTGAAGCTTAACAGACAATACTCTGTTACTGAAAAGGAAACAAGCCTTAGGGAGGAACAAGATTATAAAATTGTAGTTTAGACAATTTTAGATTTTGAATATTCAGACAAGCAGAAAAAAAAAAAAAAAGCACAATGTTCAAAATAAGAGATGGCCTATATGGTAAGAAGCCCCTTTAACATTATTTGTTACTTGTAACCTTTGAAAGCTTTTCCCTAAGCTCTGTGTACAGAACATTTTCCAGTGGAAGGTAAGGACAGAGACCCCCGCTGAAACCAAAGAAAAGGAAGTAAAATACTCGTCCAGGAATTCATCTGGCCTCAACTCTTGTTTAGAAACTCGTCCTCTGAAAAGTGGATGACCTCATTTTTGCAGCCAATGCAGCTAAGAGAACCAGATACGTGAGCATAAAAAGCAAAAGAGCAACAACAACAAAATCCATCATTTGAAATTTCTCGAGGTGAGTTTATTTTCTCCTCCATCTGCCCCACACTCCTGCACTTGAATTAGTTTGATGAAACACTAAAGTCCTTAATACTGGCTTTAAAATAAGTACAACTGCCTGCACTGCTAGACTGCATCGTGTGTACCATCTTAAACAAACTTTAACTGTAAAGTGGAAATCTCCAAGGAATGAAAGAGACTGGCTCAGAAAAACCATTCAAAACATCTCTAAAATAAAACTGACAGTTCTCCTTTACGGGAACATTCTGTGTGCTCAATAAAATTGCTTCTCTGGTTGAATGTTAGTCAAATCGAACTCTTCTCTAACTGGTATTTCTATTTTTCTTAAAAGTACATTTGTTAAAACTCTAACTGAGCCCACTTGGGAAATCTTGAGTAGAAAATATGTGATGAGTTTCTGATTGTGTCATAGTCAGGCTGAAGACCAGCCCAAATGTTCCCCAGGAGAGGAAACCTGAAAATGTTGGTTTCCTTAAAAATCAATTTCCTGTTCAATTTGTTGGGGAAAAAAATGAACTGTGTTGTGTATGTCCGGGCTGCTGAAATACTGAACACAGTACTGCTGTAGCAAAGGAAACAACAGATCCCAGTATCCCATGGCTGCATTAATGCTTGAATTTTTCTTTGTTTGGCTAAATCTGGAGGATAAATGTTACCCTCAGAACCCCAAAGTAATATCCACATCCACATTCTTAAGGCTTTTGCTTCCTTCTGGGGTTAGCAAGTAAGCGTAACTCTTTTCTCTCTTCCTGATGCCTAGCAAACAGAACACTTTGCCTGCTTTTAGCCACAGTCGGTAATTACACCGTAGAGCACCCGCATTTCCACGGTGGGGCTGTCTCACAGTCCAGACACCAGCAAGGATGGGGTACCTTTCTCTCCGAGCGGATTCTGCAGCCCCGATCTCAAGGCAGAGCGGTGCTCCCGGCCACGCAGACATGCGCCAGGGCTCACTTGCAGGACCCCGTGCTGAGAATGCATGCGCTTCACTGACAACGCCAGGGTGTGTCGTGCTTTTGCTGGACAGGGTCACGCTGGTTCTTCAAGTGACACCACCCACCCAACACAAAGAAACACTGCTACTTTGCGTCTCTCACAAATGAGATCCTTGGTTTGTTACTAAACCAAAGGTGGCTTGGGATTATTTCAGTAGGTTAAGATTAAGAGTGTACTCTATGGATGCAGAAAATTGCAGTTATTGAACACACGGTTCCCCAGTCTGCCTAGAGCACATAACGCTTCTCATCAGTGTCTTACTTGTCCTCCAGAGGAGAGCAGGGCAGGAAGAGGCGGAAGCATCTCGGTGCGTGTCACTGCTCACTGGCACCCTCGGTGGCTGCGGCCATCTTCTCCATCTTTTTAGACTTCCTCTGCATTTGCTCTTGTTCCTTCCTCCTCAGCTTCTCTCTTTGTTTTTCCATTTTCTCCTGGGCCTTCCGAGCCTTCTCTAGAGACACTTTCATTTCCTTCAGTTTTTTTTTGACCACGGCTCGGTCCTGGGATGACGTCATTCCGAGAGCCTGAGAAGGAAACACATCCACAGACAATCTGAACACTGATGACCCCTCTGCTTATGATAAGGTTGATATCACAAGATAGTCCAAACTCAGGAACTAATATAGACATAATCCAAGAGGTAGAAAATGAGGAAGGGCTGATTACACTTGCCAGAGATCTACGTACTGCGGGGCTGAGCTTTACTCTTTCTTTTGCTCTTTGGAGTCCCGAGCACAGTACAGTGTAAACCACAGCAAGTAAATGCTTTCTGAACTGGTAATTAATGGGCAAATGAACAGCGGAAGGGCACAATTCTGCTTCTCCAACCTTTGGGCTGTAGACATATGCAGCCAAAAGTACTGCCAAACTCATCAATATCTTCAAAAGCTAGGAGTAGGCACCTGCTGCCCGTCTCGGAGGGCTCCAAGAAGGGCAGGAGGAACTGAAACAGCTTCCTTTCTACCAATGTATTCACTTACAATGGAGACCAAAAATGTCTCCAGGACAACAGTGTTCATGTCAGCATGACTAGCCCGTTCCCTCCCTGCAGACAGACCCCAAAAGGAAGCCTGATCATAATGAGGAGCTTGCTTGATAAGCTTGGAATTCAGAATAAGGGGAGCTGGTTACACATTTTCAATGTTTCACGACCTTCAGAATCAATAGCAGGATGCATCCATCTCCCCACAGGGACAGGCCTGTTGATGGGCCTTCATATTTACAGGCTATTGATTGAGCTGTAACCTTTTCAAGACCCTCAAGAGATACTCGGCTGCCATCAGCCCAGCAGGGCGCCTGGGTGAGGGTGGTGGGCTGGCTGTGAGCTCCTTTTGCCCTTTTTCCGCAGGGTAGGTGCCACCTCAGACTCTAAAGGAGATGGGCAGGACAGGTAAAAATGAGAGCGTGATGGCAGGGGAAGGAGGACATGGCCTGCTGCAGTGGGACGACGAAGCTCTGGGGAGAACACAGTCCTGATTTTGGAGTGGTACGCAGGGGACAGTGAGAGTGGAGGAGAAAGGAGTTCAAAAGGGGAGATTCATGGATCTGATTTTAACTTGAATGTCACGGGAGAGTCCACATTGGCCATTATTAAAACTCACACTACAGAGGAAGTAAGCAGTCAATACATGGACCATGTGCTGTTTGGCAGAAGCAATGGATGAACCTCTAGCGCTCCTGCTCAGCAGCCTACTGTTTAATTCAGAACCCGACAATTTTCCAAAACCTCCTTTACCACTGGGAAATGATTCAATGTCCTCTCTGCTGACCGTGGATGAGAAGTACCTCTCAGATATGCAGAAGGCTCTTATCTAATGGAAACATTTTATGTGCTACGAGTAATACAAATTATACTTGGTAACATACAATTCTTTACCTTAAGTTTATTTCCATCCAACTGCAGGAGTTGCTCTCCAGTGATGTTTTGGGCACTGAATTCAGAGACATACTGCTCCAGATTTAGGCTCATTAGCCAGTGAGAAACCTGCTGCACGCTCCATTCATGAACGGCCCGATTCGGATACTGACTGTGTTTGGGAGACTGTCCGTCATCAAGGATCTGAGGTAGGAATGTGATGCAGGGTTGTTAAAGGACTGAGAAGCTGTAGCTCAGTAGGAGTGTGATGCTATTGAAAAGCCAGTTCTTGCCTACTAGAGCCACACTTGCTCTTAAGCCCTAGAGTAAACGAATGGGTCTAGCTGTATGTGTAACACACATACACAGTGATCACCTCTACATTTTCCTTAGGTATTTGGAAATTTAAAAATTCCCCCAAACAAAGCAACATTAATGTAGGAAGTTAATAACTGAAAAATACATTGTAATATCAAGAGTTTTTACATTAAAACACTTTGGAAAGTTTATCAGATGCAGAAAACAAATACTTTATTTATCTCTGTATGTAATGAACTGCTCTGCATTGGTTCTCTGCTAAGACACTAGAGATATGTAAAGATACATTTTAAAATATTGAGGTATATATTTTACTTAGAAGGGGAGCAGTAAGCCCTCAAGCATTTTTAGTAGGGGAAATTTCACAGTCATTATTTCATTTGAGCAGCAAGCAAACCTGTAAGGAAGGTGGGATAGGTAATTTACAAATTATCAAATTACTTCTAATAAATGAGGCAAGTGAAGCTCAGAAAGTCTACAGACCTGTCCAAGATTATGCAGCTAGCACGTGGCAGAGCTTAGCACTTACTAGTTTATTCCAAATCTCTGGCTCTGTCCAACACAGGACATTACTATGAATAGTGCAAAGGCAGCTTGGTTTTAAGACCCACTAGGCTGAGAGGAGATGAAGGTGGTGATAAATCTGGGAGGAGAGATGGGAGCACCTTAGTGACCATGCAGGGGACACAGGAGGAAATGGGGAAGCTGAGATGAGGGCAAGGGGGTGAACACAATGGTCTGTGTCAGGCTAATGGTGGTGGGAGACACACCAAGGGGCTCTGGAGGTGGAGACCCTTTTGGATGTCTTTTCCACTAAGATTGAGACAAGGGCAGAGGGTGAAACTATTTAACATGAGGAAACCCACTGCAGGAGAACATTCCCTGTCTAGTTTGATTTTAAATCATTACAAAGAAAGAAAAGAAGCTTCAGACAATACCCCGTAAGCCACCACACACAGCCCACTGAGAGCTCACCTCGTCATCTATCATATCCAGGCTCTGAGTGAGAGAGCAACAAAGGAATCAAAAAGAAAAGTGTTATAGAAATAGGAAGCACGCATATACAGTACAAATTTTCCATACAATTAAAATCATGCCAGGTCTGAAGAATACGGACAGAAAAATTTAAGAGGAATAAAAGTTTTACAAAGCAAAAATCATGTTAGAAAGAAGTAACTAGGAACAGATATTTCGGGTGAATATATCTTTACTTATAGTGCTTCTCTCCCTGACCCCAACCTGCTTCCAGTACTGGTATTTCTTTCTTCTACTTCTGTATTTCTACTTCTACATCTCTTGGGGCACATAAATTACCAGTGTAACTTTCTGCCTCTCCTGTACACAGTTATCTCCCGAGAATTCATCACAATGCCCACTTGACCCTGGCTTCTAAGTAAGTGGTTCTTCCCTAGTTGTCCTTTCTTATCAGAATTGCACCTCTCCTCTCTCCCCTGCAGTGACCCTCAATCAGGGGCCACACCTGACTCAGAGGGAGCACCAGGGGTGCTGAAGAAGGTGAGCGAGGAGGGGAAGGATGGGCTGTCGACTCCCTCGGGATTGCTGAGCAGTCCCTGCTACTGCTGTCCAGGGCTCAGCCACCCAGCCCCACCCCTCTGTGGAGAGCCATCCCATTTATATCCAAGAAAGGCCGAGGAGTTCCCTGGACAGCTTAAAGGGGCTCAGAGACAGAACCTGGCTTCCATGTTGAGGCAGATAGCGGGCGAAATCACAAGGCTTTCAAATCAAATGTGAAACCATAGTCCTGATGACTGCTCTGCAAAACCTGCCTGAAAACATTTTCTGCTGTGACAGTTTATGGGTAACATGTATGATCTGAGCAGGCAGCTCCGTTGCTGTGCCATGCACATACCTCATCGGATGAGAGCGCCAAGGACTGAGAGAGTCCAGGCGTTTTGGGTTCTGCCCCCAGGCCGCTCAGGTCTGCTGAACTGGTGCTACTAGGACTGAAATCATCATTGAAGGTAAAATTCTGAAAAAATAAATAAAGCTCCGTGTTAAATGAGCATGGTGAGTGAACCAGAGATAAGTCTGTTTACAAGCTTTGGAGAGGTTCTTTTTAAGTCATCTTAGAAGATATTCATATTTGGTTTGGTGACCTTCACCCGACAGTGGTTGAGAACTCTAGCCTTCTGTGCTGGACACAGAATTCTGGGCTCTTTCTCTATCACATGAAAGGACAGGTATTTTAGAAAAATGATTCTTCATTCTCTCTTCAAGGGTACAGCATTCATTATCCTCTACAACTGCTCAGAGGAGTAATGTTAATAAGCCTATCTTCTTTGGCGCTAATTGTGATGAGTAACAGTGTAAGTAAAAATACAAGATGGTGTGGCGAGCCTGAGTTATTAGGAACAGATGGCAATCCATATTAGAAAGGTAACTTGAGCACCCCCTGGGAAGGACTGCTTGCGGCTGGCCATGATAAACACTGTGAGAAATGGCAGATCATCTCCTGGATGTAACCTTCAAGATGATGAGTTCTGGAGGAGGTCACAATCTGACGTTACTCTAGTAGTTACATGCTAAAATACAGCTCTCGCACAGCACCAGTAGAGTACCAAAGAGGCTGGAGCATGGCCAGACACACATTTCCAAATAATCACCTGGGGCTGGAGGAGGTCGGGTGTGTCAGTAAAACTTCCCCAGAACTTTATTAAAATGTTCAGTGGATATTACAGTCAAGTAAACTCACAATGACTACATAGTTGCATTTGTGAAAACATTTTAAACCAAATCTCTCGAGTCTCTCCAATGTAAGATAAGGCTGGAATTATTCAAACAACATTCAGAATTCTCAGATCCAAGACTGAAAATGTTTCAAGACCAGTGTGGTGTGCTGTTGCCAAAACTTCTTTTGCTAATAATTCTAGAAGCACTGCCTTTCCTGGAATTCTAAGCACCTGACCAACACCATCTTGTTTCTCATTCCACTTCCGTAGAAGCTGGACTGTTATAGTTTTCATTAGGTTCCCTTGCATTGGGTTTAGTAGGTTGTCAAGAATAAAAACCATGGCAGAGCTAGAGAATTCAGTAGCAAACTCCAAAGTTTTGCTAAAACTTCAGAAAAGGAGATGAAATCAGAGCACAAGGAGCTAAGCTAGTAAAACATTTAAGCATGAGAGCATTTAACACAGCACATTACCATTTGATACTGTCAATGGAGATACGACCTCAAACTCTGTCAAAACGTTATGAGCTGTTAACCTCAAGAAAAGAATTAAATTCAAGTAACATTAATCACAGGTTACTGTTTGAGAAAGAAAAGTGAACATAGATAAAAGGAGACCAAACAACACATGAAAGTTAGCCACCACATGTGTTCAATAAATTGTTAGGTAAGGTTTGCAGCGTCATGCTGGAAATAACCATCATGCATTTAAAAACAAATAAGCATATTATTCCCCATTCTGCTAAAGTTAAAAAACTCTGGTG
Source organism: Giraffa tippelskirchi (assembly GCF_054371585.1). NCBI lineage: Eukaryota > Metazoa > Chordata > Mammalia > Artiodactyla > Giraffidae > Giraffa > Giraffa tippelskirchi. Next base: position 60,131,769 of record NC_137284.1, on the reverse strand, counting down.
ATAAAATGATCACAGTTTATCAACACGGAAGTTTGATTTAAAAGAAGAAATAAGTAAGGGTGCTATGTCAGCATTGATTTGTTTGAAAGGGTTTCATTTAGATATATTGAACACATATTCAGTCTCAAATTTATTTGTTTTCCAGTAAATCTTGAAGAGCACAGCAAAATAGTTCTGTAACGTAATTTAAAGTGGAATACTTGGTAAACAGATTTATCATACTGTTCCAGGATTCAAATGCATCTTTCCCAGCATGGCTTAACTGTCAAACTGAGATTAAATAGCAATATGTGAAAAGACAAGCAAATCAAAGATTAACGTACAATCTAGAATGGAATAGTATTAAAGAAGGTGGTGGTTAAATAAGGCTTTCTTTCTCCCCAACACAAAAATACCATGCATTGTTTATTGCAGTGTTATCACATTGGTTTCTCAAATCCAGAGTATACACACAAGTTGAGAATGCTTTCCAAAGACTGAAGAGGAGGAAGGATTGGGGTTTTCTTGATTGCTTTTTTAAATCCACATGTTTTCTACCTTAGACCCTTTTTTATCTGAAATTAGAGCTTCAGGAGAAGGCTGAAGGGGACTTGCAGATGGAGGCAGATTCCTGAAGGAATAGGATCCTTTTCGGCTTTCATTAAACCACGAGAAAGGCAGGCCAGTTGAGCGTGTGGAGGCCTGAGCAGTGGAGGATGGCTTTGGTTTCCAGGTTTCCAGCCTGCATCTGAAGATCCTGGGTTATGAAAAGAAGAGGTGTCTTAGACAAAGGAAAAGGGCAGATGTAAAACTTACTGAACTGAATTTTTAAGGGACTCTGAATACAGTTTGAAGTAACAGTTTGAGAAATTGTTCTACACAACAGAGTAACAATTTTGCACTTTTGACTAGAACATTAATCTTTTTTTGCATCGAAATGGATGTTGTAACAATGATAAGTATTTTGGTGTCACCACTGCCATGATGACTTTTTTGAAATGGGAATAAATGTGTGTGGATAAATTAGTATCAGGGAGGGGCATGGTCTTTTAGGAGCTGCTTTGAGGTAATGATTGCAGTGCTCCCTTCATTTGGCTCATGCACCAGTGCCTCACCACTAGTGACATGAGCTCATAAGCAGCATTTTACCCTGGCCTCCTCGGAACACAAGTTCCCAAGAGCCTGAGACTTTAGAAGATGATATATTTAATAACTGGAACATTTCTGGGCTCATGATACTTTAAGCAGAATACACACCTTATTGGTTTTTCATCATAATCTTACTGCCTTATCATAGGAAGAGAACCAGACTAGAGGTCCTAAAGCCCTACTTGGATGTCCAGGGTCTTTCACTTCCTGTGTACATGACCTTGGGCCTTCTTTGCCTCTATTTCCTCATCTATAAAAGGTGGATATTTTATGTATCTTATATGTGGTAAAGAATTAAATTAGATATGTGTGAAAGTGCTTTGAAAATTGTAAAAGTAGAAAGGTCTGTGCTTATTGTTTAACATTTAAGGACTCAACGGCATTTGAAAAACAGTCTGAAAACAGACTTTGTTTCTTTAATGCAAGCACCTGCGTATTTATATTTATCTTTTGGTTAAAAAAATCATCAAGAGCTAAGGCAGGAATGGGCAGCAGTTTCTGTGCATTTTGGAAGAAGGCACCCTCAGTAAGTTCAAGTGATAACTGATAAAATACTTATTATTTGTTAGCTGTTAATGTCATGACAATAGATTCCCTTTCAATTAAAAGTGCCTCAACAGCATGGCTTATGGGCAACTTATGTCCCAGAGGTATACTGAATCTCAACCTCACATTTCATTTCACATTATTTTGAAATACTACACATTTCAAATTTACATTCACGATACAACTCCTAACAATTTCTGTTCATTTCCAAAGTATATTGTGAGGATCAAATGGGACAATTATTATAAAAGCATCTCATAAAACTGTAAAGCAATATACAAATGTAAAGGGGTTATGAGAACAATAAACAAGAGAATGCAGAAGTCAGTCAAGTTTTAGCAGCACACTGAAACAACAGGTTGGATGAGTAAAAGTGTTCATCACACTAAAGATTATAGAAGATACGATTTTAATTTTGTATTTGTTCTTTATAAAACCAAAGGGGTCTGCAAGGATAATAGAGAACGACCAATCAGAAATATGCCAACCTTCAATTTTATCCTAAAGTTTAATGTAAAAAAAAATTATATTCTTAAATCCACTTACTATTAAAAAATGGGGGGTGGGATGGGGTTACAATAACGGAACTTAGGAAAGCATACTAGCAGAGGCAGACTGGTCTGTGAGTGAGTGAAGTCGCTCAGTCCTGTCCGACTCTTTGTGACCCCATGGACTGTAGCCTACCAGGCTCCTCCGTCCATGGAATTTTACAGGCAAGAATACTGGAGTGGGTTGCCATTTCCTTCTCCAGGAGATCTTCCCGACCTAGGGATTGAACTCGGGTTTTCCGCATTGTAGGCAGACGCTTTACTATCTGAGCCACCAGGGAAGTCCACTTTTTATTCCTGGATCATGGACCAGTGCAGTGGGCCCCATGTAAGTCTGATGAGTAAGCATCATCTGGGGCAGTTGTATAAACACAAATTCTTGGGTACCTGGACTTACCAAGTTAGAATTTGGGGGAGAGGGAGTTGACCTGGAATTGACATTTCTAATATATAGCTGAACTCACTAAATGTTTTTAATATCTGTATTCATGAATATTATCCTGAGTCCAAATTTGAGGTTTCTGGCACAGAAATAGGTTATTATTTACTTATAGGACGTCACTGCACTGGCTCGCCATGCCCTAATTTCCTCTTTCCAGGGTGACCCAGTGAGAACCAGTTGTCATCCTATATGTGGTCTATATTATTATATGTGAGGAATTTAAAAAAATATGAATCTGTAAGGCTATATAGGAGAAGGACAGCTTTCCCCCTTCTCTTTTCTAAGAGAGGAAGAGAGATCTTATCCCCTTAATGTAAACAAGTTCATCTTGAGAAGGATCTTGGGTTCTTATGCTTTGGAAAGTGATCTATGTCAGAGGAAGGAAGGTAAGACTCATGTCTCCAGCTTTACAGCCCCTAGAACATCTCCACGGAGGTGAGTCTCAAAGCCCCTCTCCCTGACCCCACTCCTGGAAAACAGAATCACATACCTCTGGGGAGGTAGATCTCTCTGCAGGTAAATCTATCTAGCTAGTCATAATTTAACTTCTCAGGCTTATCTTTTAGCTCAGTCCCACATTCTGGTAAAAATGCTCAGAAAGCTCTAACTGGGCTTTAAAACATAAAAATATTTTTTTTATGCTTTAAGATATTTTGTTATGCTTTAAAATATTTTTTATATTTTATATAAAATATTTTTTATATGCTTTAAAACATAAAAATATTTTCTCTGTAGTCTCATACTCTCATAACTGGGGATATATGAGATAATCTGGACCTGATGTTTATTTTTCTCTTTGGTTATAAATTTCTGAATCAGTTAATCAAAGTAACATGGGGATTTTTAAAAGAGTTCCATACGTAATTCAAATAAGGTATGGTAGTACTTAAATATATGGATACTGTTTTCAAGTTTATAAACAAGGGGCCACTATTAATGACAGCATGAGTATCCTGTCCTATGCCCAAGTGAACTGCTTTTGTAACAATGCTTTTAAAACAACCACCATTACAACTTTTAATAGATAGGAAGTAGGAATATTATTGCCTGACTGTTGTCATTCTAAGACCCATGAAAAGGACTTTTGGTAGTTCGAATCCTAGCCAGGTAATGTTTCAAACAAAATTTGAAGACCACATCTCACTAAACCCTTTCATAAAATTCTCACTGCCAGGAAAATACTCAAGACAAATAATTCCATGTGGGCTTGTACATCCAGCACTGAAGACGGGTCTGAAGGCCACGATGTGAGAATGATGAAGTCAGGAAGTTCAGCCCTGGATGACATCCAGAGGCTTTCTGCTCTAGCTTTCTACACCAAGATAATCAATGATACAAAGGAACAGTCACATAGAAAGCAACGAAAGCCCACTTCTAAGGTGACAGCAACTGTCCTCACAGTTGCAAACCAGCAGCTCCTGGGGTACTTTAAAAACTGTGTTCCAGTTCTCCAGGAGGTCTGGCTGTGCCCCTCATTTCTTTGTGTATCCTTGACTCTAAAACTCCCTGAGCTGATGGAACCTCTGTGTGGTTCCTAGTGTCCTTCAAAACTAGAACAGTGGTTTGCTTCCATTTGCTTGGAACTAGAGTACAGAACGTTGATTTAAGAAATAAAATTCGTCACTACTTTAAAATTGTAGACCTATCTCAGCTTACCAACTTTTCTGAAACAAATGCCAATCTCCTTTTGGATAAACTCAACTCTTGGGTCTACAAAAGGAGCAGAGAGGGTTTGGTAATGGTTATTCTGTTACTGATCACTCTTACAGACTGTTTCACTTTGTGGAGAAATCTGTTAAGAATAACATAAAATTCTTCCTTCCCTTCTTAACTTTTTAGAGTCTGAGGGCAGATTATGGTCCAAGGGGCATAAACTTTATCTAGATCCTTAATAATCCCCTTGAAAAATCACTATTGGTAGAAATGAATAATTAATAGATCTGAAAATAACTTTTGGAGGATCAACACAGGTATGTGTTCTATGCTTATTTTTCTTTTATAGTTTATACACTAATGGTTCACTATCACTTTTGGAAAAACTAGATTCGTAAATTACTGTTACATCCCTGCTGGAAACTCTCATTTCCTTTTTCCTTTTTTTTGGCAGCAGGGCATATGGGATGTTAGTTCCCTGACCAGGGATTGAACCTGGGTCCCCTGCCATGGAAGCACTGAGTCTTAACCACTGGACCACCAGGGAAGTCCCCTTGATTGTTTTATTCATAGGAACTGGGAGAAAGCATGGCTTCAAGTTAAGTCTCCATAATCCTGAAATGTCATTTTTGGGTTGTGTGGTGTGGGAGTAACTGTCTCCTGGCATTTTAAATGGTTTACAGTTAGCAACTCTATAGAACAATTAACTAATTTGTACACATCTTGAAACCATTTTATCCTGGTGCTAGCACCCCAAAATTAAGTTGCTCAGGTAAACACTCCTTGGTGAATTTTTACAGTTTAATTTTGAATAAAAGGTGTATAAAATACTCAGAATATAACTGGAGTCATTAAAATATAATTAGGTGTTCAGGAACTGCCAGAACAGGAAAGTATAAACAGGATATAGAACTCAAGCAGGTAGGAAAGGAGATTAAGTGAAGAAAGTTAGGTGCAACCAGAGGAAGGGTTGCAGACCTCCGTTTACTCAAATCAGATGAAGTAATTCTGTAAGGTTCTGACGTTCACCAAGGAGACTGAAGTTGTAAAGCCAGCCCCTTCTGAAGGCGACCGAGACCTGAACAGGTAACAGCTATAACAAGAGGGTGTCCATATGCAGCCAGGCCAATAACACTGAACACGTCCTGCTTCTAGATTCTGAGTTATAGTCTAAATATCTGGTCAATAATCAACTGTCCATCTGAGATGGTCACTATAAAGTGCTTAACCTTGACTTATGGTGGGGTTCAGGAAATGCTACCCCAAAATATGGCACCTAGGCATATCTAGTATTTTGAAAATTTTAAGCTGAAGGAATTTGAGAAATGGCAGGTGCAGGAAGAGCTGAACAGTTTCATCTCCCATGAACCAGGCCATAAGACCCTGGGGTAAGAGGTGCCCTCCTATATCCAGAGGAGAGGAGTAGACATCTCCACAGGTACCAAGAAGGATCTGAGCAAATGAATGAACAAGACTTGCTACGTTTCCTCAGCTTACTACTCTTAGCTCATACCTTTTTGTCCTATCACATTTCCCCACAACTTTCTACACTTCATCAAATCTACTACAAAAATTCTTTGGGCTTAACTCCTTCTCTGGGTCTTCATTTCCTTATGAAGGATCCTGTGTCTCATAAAAATTACATTAAATACATTTGTTTGCCTTTCCCTTGTTAACTGTCTTTTGTCAGTTTAATTTACAGGGCTTCAGTTGAAGAACCTAGGAGTGTTGAGGGAAAAATATATTTTTCTCGTTTTAGATGGAGAAACTGTTCCCTAAATGAGTCTTTCCCACACTGGGAAGATATAAAATGAAACAGCAAGATGACTATGTAAATAAAATCTATATTATCAAAATAAAAATGTTAGTTCAGGAGTAATAAATATATTTCTTAGTATTTACAAAAATTTGTATTAGAAATATGAGAAACTTGTCTATTGAGTCTATTTTAATATATTTAACTGATTTCAGATTTAATTAATTAAATACCACACTGATAAGAGTACTGGAACCTTTAGAGTCACTATAGCTATTTTATTAGATTTTGAAAAGTTTTTTAAGTATGAAAAGTACTAACTTGTTAGGAATGTTAGTGTGTCAGGTTTCAGGCACAGGAAATTACTTAAAAGGAAAATGAAATAGATCAAATTTATAAATGCACCTAAAACAGGCAACAAGTCTGCTCTCCCGAGGCTAAGCTAATATTGTTCAAAGGTCTTCACGAAAGTGACTGCCTTTATTTCACATAAGATTTTATTAGATGTATAAACAAAATGAGATTTGTAAGCTGAGCTGAAACAAAAAAAAGGTTAGGTTGTAAAATTGGGAAACTTTATTAATTACTTTAAATTTATAACACAGATTTAAGGACAAAGCTACCTTTGGGCATTGAAAATATCCAGTGAAAGGGAGAGCTCCTAGGAGCCCATGGCCAAGGTTAAGCTCTCCGGCGGTGCTTTAGTGAGTTTCTGCCATCATTGCTCATGGATCCTAATGGCTTGCAAACATGTGCTTTAAAACTTTCCAAGCTCAAAGGCTCAAATTACTCTGCCAATTTCTGATCGCCATCCTCCACTGGCATTTATAGCTACATTTTTGTTTGTAAACATTTTTTTGAGGGAAAAATTTGCCTCCTCTCTGGACCAGGTTTAGGCAGATTTAGGTTTTCCTCTCTGTGCTTTATCTTGCTCTTAGCTCTTCTGAAAGGGTGTGTTTCCTCCCCCGCTCAGTAGCAGAGGCTCTGCCCTTGTTCAGCAACAAGGCAGAACTGCCCTCCACGTACTTGTCTCTTAGTATAATCTCAAAACTCACTATAGTGCTATGATTTATCTTTGAGAGAAACGGCATCTATGAAGAGTGGTCTGAACTACAATCCACACAGTCCAAGTATTATTCAAGATATTACCAAAGTCACCCCTGCATAAAGGAGACTGTAAGCAAAATATGTACAGAGAATATTTTTATATCACTGCAATAAAAATTATCTTAAGTAGTAATTAAGGACTTAAAATGTGGTTAAATGCAATCTCAATCCCTTTAATGACCTGAAGAGGTAAGAATATAAGAAAACTGAGACACAGATAGGTTAGGTAACTTGCTCTAGAGGACAAGTGACAGAGAGAGCCGGGATTTGAACTCAGGTTCTTAACTACTTTGACATTACGCTCTTAGCTTTTACTGGAGGCCACTGTCATTTACTATGAAGTACTGCTGAAGATGTTCTATTTTAAGTACCAACCTTACTTTTTGTTTCATCTTGTTTTTCCCCATCCAATTTACTTTGAAAATAAATTATATTGTTGTATCATAAAATAATATTTGGAACAAAGAGGAGTACGTATAGATAAAAAAAGTTAAACAAGCAAATGAATACTTGCTAATTTATAGAACAACAAAATAATGAGTTAGAAATCAAGAGTATGTTTTTTATAAAATCATATAGATCAACACTATCCAATAGAAATATAATATGAATCATATATGTAAATCAAAATTTTCTAGTAGCCACATGGAAAAAATAGTAAAATTAATTTGTTTTATTTTTATCCCAAATATTCAAATATTATTTCAACATGCAATCAGTATTATAAAAATATCAAGCTATTTCATATTATTTTTTATCCCATACTAAGTCTTTAAAATCGAGCATACATCTCAGTATATACAAGCTATATTTCAAGTGCTCAACGGCCACATCTGACTAGAAGTTACCATGTTGGATCATGCAGATAGAGATGGATGGGGAGTCACAGACTATGCAGTTTTAGTTGACCTCACTTGTTTTTTGGTGAGGAATTCAGAGCCTTACCTGTGGCAAAGTCAGGATGAATACTGGGTTCCAGCTCTGCGTCTTCTCCACTAGTCACACTTAAAAGGAGGAAGCAGATTCACTTCCATAGAGGAGCGCTATCTCCCTCGTCATTTTCCCACCTGCCACGTTTGCTCATAGGGCTTTCCATTCAGTGACTGAGCCAGGAGTGTTTCCTGAATGGACACTCCACTGACACCAGTGGCTCGTTACTCTAAGCAGAGTATTTTATCTTACTCTGGTGTATACTTTAAGGGATGAACAAGCTCTGACAACTGTTTCCTGCTTTGATTATCTGCTGTGTAACCGGTTAAATCAGAAAGTTCACTGAGCATGTATTTGAAAAAGATAGAACCAAATCACATTTCTCTGCATTTTTCTCCTTATTTTAAACTCATTTATTTGTTTCATGTTGGTAATGTATTTGAATCATTTTGTCTCCACAAGGAACAACATAAGCTCTCTACTCTTTCAGTTCAGTTCAGTTCAGTTGCTCAGTCATGTCCGACTCTTTGCAACCCCATGGACTGCAGTACGCCAGGCCTCCCTGTCCATTACCAACTCCTGGAGCTTACTCAATCTCATGTCCATCGAGTCAGTGATGCCATCCAACCATCTCATCCTCTGTCGTCCCCGTCTCCTCCCGCCTTCAATCTTTCCCAGCATCAGGGTCTTTTCCAGTGAGTCAGTTCTTCACATCAGGTGGTCAAAGTATTGGAGTTTCAGCTTCAGCATCAGTCCTTCCAATGTATATTCAGGACTGATCTCCTTTAGGATGGACTGCTTGGGTTTCCTTACTGTTCAAGGGACTCTCAAGAGTCTTCTCCAACACCACAGTTCAAAAGCATTAATACTTCAGCGCTCAGCTTTCTTTATAGTCCAGCTCTCACATCCATACATGACTACTGGAAAAGCTTTGACTAGACAGACCTTTGTTGGCAAAATGATGCCTCTGCTTTTTAATATGCTGTCTAGGTTGGTCATAACTTTTCTTCCAAGGAGCAAGTGTCTTTTAATTTCATGGCTGCAGTCACCATCTGCAGTGGTTTTGGAACCCCCCAAAAAAAGTCTGACACTGTTTTCATTGTTTCTGCATCTATTTGCCATGAAGTGATGGGACCAGATGCCATGATCTTAGTTTTTCTGAATGCTGAGTTTTAAGCCAACTTTTTCACTTTGCCCTTTCACTGAGCATCAAGAGGCTCTTCGCTTTCTGTGATAAGGGTGGTGTCATCTGCATATCCGAGGTTATTGATATTTCTCCCATCAATCTTGATTCCAGCTTGTGCTTCATTCAGCCCAGCGTTTCTCATGATGTGCTCTGCATATAAGTTAAATAAGCAGGGTGACAATATGCAGCCTTGACATACTCCCAGTTTGGAACCAGTTTGTTTTTCCATGTCCCGTTCTAACTGTTGCTTCTTGACCTGCATACAGATTTCTCAGGAGGCAGGTCAGGTGGTCTGGTATTCCCATCTCTTGAAGAATTTTCTACAGTTTCTTGTGATCTACACAGTCAAAGGCTTTGGCATAGTCAGTAAAGCAGAAGCAGATGTTTTTCTGGATCTCTCTTGCTATTTTGATGATCCAGCGGATGTTGGCAATTTGATCTCTGGTTCCTCTGCCATTTCTAAATCCAACTTGAACATCTAGAAGTTCACAGTTCACGTACTGTTCAAGCCTGGTTTGGAGAATTTTGAGCATTACTTTGCTAGCATGGGAGATGAGTGCAATTGTGTGGTAGTTTGAACATTCTTTGGCATTGCTTTTCTTTGTGATTGGAACGAAAACTGACCTTTTCCAGTCCTGTGGCCACTGTTGAGTTTTCCAAATTTGCTGGTATATTGAGTGCAGCAGCTTCACAGATTTGAAACAGCTCAACTGGAATTCCATCACCTCCACTAGCTTGGTTCGTAGTGATGCTTCCTAAGGCCCACTTGACTTCACATTCCAGGATGTCTGGCTCTAGGTGAGTAATCACACCATCATGATTATCTGGGTCATGAAGATCATTTTTATATAGTTTTTCTGTGTATTCTTGCCATCTCTTCTTAGTATCTTCTGCTTCTGTTAGGTCCATACCATTTTTTGTCCTTTATCGTGCCCATCTTTGCATGAAATGTTCCCTTGGTATCTCTACTTTTCTTGAAGCGATCTCTAATCTTTCCCATTCTATTATTTTCCTCTATTTCTTTGCATTGATCACTGAGGAAGGTTTTGGTGTAAGATGGTGGAGTAGAAGGATGTGTGCTCATCTTCTCCTGCGAGAACTCCAAAACTACAACTCGCTGTTGAACAACCGTTGACTGGAGAATGTTGGATCCCACCAAAAAAAGATATCCCACATCCAAGGGCAAAGGAGAAGCCCCAGCAAGATGGTAGGAGTGGCAAAATCACGTTCAGAATCAAACCCTTCACCCGCCAGAGACGCTCAGAGGGCTCAAACAAACCTTGTGCGCACCATGACCCAGAGACCCCACAGAGACTGAGCCAGAACTGTGTTTGAGTGTCTCCTGCAAAGGTACGGGTCAGCAGTGGCCTGTCGCAGGGGCAGGGGCTCTGGGTGCAGCAGACCTGGGTATGGCATAAGCCCTCTTGGAGGAGGTCGCCATTAACCCCACCACAGAGCCGCCAGAACTTACCCAAGGCTGAGTTAACAGACTCTTGGAGGGCACAAACAGACCCTTGTGCGCACCAGGACCCAGGAGAAAGGAGCAGTGACCCCACAAGAGACTGACCCAGACTTGCACTTGAGTGTCTAGGAGTGTCCGGCGGAGGCGTGGGTCGACGATGTCTTGCTGCAGGGTTCGGGGGCACTGAGTGTGGCAGTATGTGCATGGGACCTTTTGAAGGAGGTCACTGTCATTTTCATTACCTCCACCAAAGTTTAGCCTCAGGTCAAACAACAGGGAGGGAACACTCTCAGGTTATCACTAATTGAGTGACCTCATCCAATTTTTATAATCTTATAAGAAATAGATGAAAAGCCTAAGAGATAAGATTACTAACTCAGTTTGTGCATCATTTTTGAGAAAACTTCACAGGAATGATGAGTTTACTCCAGTTCTTCTAACCACTGGGAAGACCAGTGGGACCCTGCAGCACTGGTGCTTGTCGCCCACCTATCTTCAGGCACCCTGTGAAACCAACTCAATTGCAGTATCCTGGACAGTAACTATGCTTAATGGAATATGTTTTATAAGGTTCTGGCCCAATTATTCATTTACATAGGAGAACGGAGGCTGTTGTTAGATTTGATTACTGTTAACCAATCACTCTGATAGCTCAAAAATTTTATTTTTTGAAACACGAAAAGCCCCTCTTCTTTCCTGTCTTATTATTACAATTACATGAGTTCCTTTTAGTCCTATCAACATTCTACTGTAATTACAAATAATTATGAAACTATGATTCTAACTGAAAACTATTTTATAACATTGTATATGTGAACTGTTTGTGACTACTGATGCAGAGAGACAGAAGAATTGATGTTTTAAAATATAGCTGTTTAGGTAGCCTGGGTGGCTGCTGGTTCAAAAGCTGTCATTAACTGTGGTTAAGCATCGTGCTGTGCTGATGACTGCCCGCCGTGGGCTATGTGTGATTTTGCCTAGAGTAAGGTGAGCACTTGCCAAGAGAATCAAGACCTGCTTGATTTTCACCTGCAGTTTAAACAAGGACATGAGAACTCTCTGGCTACTATAATGAAATCCAGTCAAACCTTGTCTCCCCTCTGCTGGATGCCTGTGCTTATTAATACGCCCCATTGAGGGTGGTACTCCAAAGGTGAGAGGTGGTGGCTGCCTCAGGAGCCCAGGGACCACAGGGAACATAGTGTCATTTCTGAAGGGTCCCAGTGTCTCTCCCGTAGTGTATTTGGGCATCTCTCTCTCCCTTAAATGGTGTCACCGTTTGTTGTTGTTTTTCCCCCTGAGCATACTTGATACTCTTCTATTCTTAATTCTAAGGCACTCACTAAATTTCTCATTTCAAAATCATGCAAAATTAAAAATTGCTTTTGAGTTGCACTATGGCCTAATTTCCCCCTGAGATTCCTGTCCTCAATATAAACAGAGCTTTCTTGCCATTCTCCGTTGGGCAGCACAAAGGAGACCCAGAATAACAGAAATAAATTCTGGAATTCTCTCTTCCCATCCTTTGCCCTCTCCCCCTTCTCCTGTAATCACAGGGAGAGGTCCAATTTCTCACCAAGCTGTATGCCAGAAAAGAGAAAAAAGAAAAAAGGCTTGGGACAACCTACAAAATGGATACATGGTTTGCAAATAATTTTGTGTTCCTTTATTCTTAGCATTTTGTCTGTTTCTTCCTTAGTCTGCACTTTTGGGATGATTCCCTAGATTCATAAAGCAATATAAGCATCATTAGATGCCTAAGTAAGTGCATATGACATTCAATGTAGAAAAGACACTTGGACAGGAGGCCAAGCTCCAGCTGACCGGCATTAATTGCCTGTTGCATAATCCTGGGTAAATCAATTAAATTCTGTGAAGGAGAAGTTCTTCATCAATAAAGTGTAGTATTATTATCTCCCCTCCCAATCTTATTGTAAGAATCAAATGAAATGATAAATATAAAACTTCTTTGTAACTCGCAAATAATAATAATAATAGTGAGTTTCTATCTTTATTATTATTTTTGAATGCCTTCTATGTTCAAGGTAGCAGTTTAAAAGCTTTACATGAAAACTCATTTAACCCTTACACTAATGTTATGTATGAGGTAGCTACTCTTATTATCCTCATTTCACAGAAGAGAAAATGAAGGTACAGAGGCTATATAACCTGTCCAAGATTTTAAGGTAGTAAGCGGGAGAGCACTGATTTAAACCCAGGCAGCTGGACTTGAGACACAGCACACATCTGTGCCTTAATGTCTCCCTATACAAAGCCAAGTTTACAATTATGCAATCTCAGAATAAAATTGGGAAAGCTTGACAACATGTTATACAAAGCTCATTTCTCTATAGGACAGTTTTTGTCTAATAGTAAGTATAGTTGATGGCATTTGCAAAAATCAATTTAACAGCTGAGTCCAGAGACAGTGATCTTTCTTATATGCAGGTGGACAGAAACAGTCTTGAAAGCCAACAAGGTACTTAAATGCAAAATCACCCTTTCAGACTTAAAAAGAGAATATATAAGCATATTGGGTAGCTAGGCAAAAAAGCTGAAATATGTTTAACTGACATGTCACATAGATATATTTATGCTGTATTTAGATAAGCATTTACTGAAACTGTTCATGTGACCATAATTCTGCAATTAAACCAATGGACCAAGTGTAGGTCCAAGTGTAGGCGATAACTGAAGTAAGAAAAATACAAACTGTGCAACTTTTCTTTCATCTCACCTCTAGGTACATCACATCAGCACAAAGATACTGACCACTGACTTTGGTTAACAATGGCAGGGAGTCAGAAAGTTCAGATGCACAGACACACCTGTGTTCTTAATCACCCACCCATACCTGCTACCTGGAGAAAACCTATTGGCTTCTTTCTCTTTCTCTTTCCATTTCTTTCCCTTGTTGGAATTCTTCCGCAAAGGTGCCCTGTAATGATAGGACATAGTCAGAAAGGGGAATGTGACATTTTCTCCTTTAACCCTTCTCTTACAGAGGGTTTGCTTTTTACCTCGTGAAGCGCTTACCCCAGATTCACGAACTTCCGCTTAATTTTTCCTCCTCGCACCACCAATGAACTGGATGCCCTTAGTGATTTGGGACTTTTGGCACCATCTAGGATATACACATATGTAAAAAAAATGATTATTATCATTTTTTCTATTACTATCATTTTTAAAAAGCTATTGTCAAAAGTCACTGCATCTCTGTGTCTAAGGGGTTTGCCTCAATTCCTAACTGTAACAGAAAATAATGGATGCATTTTATATGGAAACAGGATACAGCTATGTTGAGGAACACTCAGTTAAACCAGGAGAGGTCCTGTTATACAGAAGCCCAATTCTAAAATCAAAAGAATTTTAGCTTCAAATAAAGTGGAATGAAAAAATAAGCAAGAATAAACACTATCAAATCATCCTTTACATTCAAAGCAGGGACTTTTCTTTTGTTCATTCTCTGGCTCCCAACTCTGCTTCAAATGTCTGGGCTGGGTCCTCCATGCCTTTCTTGCTTTGGGTTTTTAAACGCCTTCTGACAGGAACCCAGCCACTTCCCCTCTATGTCCCAAGTCCAGTAAAGAATGTCACCCCTGAGAGTCTGGGAGATTCACGGAGAAAGTGAGAGTCAAAGCTTCCCCTTCTGGTCTGCCCCTTGCTAATGGCTTGTGGCCAGCACTGGGACAGAGGAGACAGAACATGGGGGAGACTGCTCAAGCAGGAGCTCAGCTATAAAACATTTACAACTTTGAAAGGTCTTTTTTAGAAGTTGGCTCGGAGCACAGCTTGGCTGGCCTTCTTTGATGTGGAAGACTCCAAAACCTCCTCAGTGTTGGGAGCTGAATGATCCTTACTTCTCTTGAGTCATGCTGGCATTCGAAAGCACAGCAGCTGCTGGGGGATGGGGACACTTGAGATGATGCCAGAAACCAATCAGAGGAGAGACTCTGCCAATGGAATTCAATATCAGTTGTAGGAACAAGATTTCACTAGTGGCACTTATTCCACTTTGGACAAGGTAGAAACTTCTATGGCTCTACCTGGAACTATATAGTAAAGGATGCTGTTTGGCATTATATTTCAGCACATCCGGTTATCTGAGATCACTGACAAAGGGTATCTTAACTTTGATGCATATTTGTGTGTGAAAACTGCTTTTTCTCAATTGTCCGTGGGTGTCTGCCTATCTTTTTAAAATTAAAAAGAAAATCCAGCAACTTTTTGGCATGGAATATAGTTCTCCTAAGAAAGTATTCAGTTAACCTTCTGGGTTAATTTTGCTTATGCTTTTTGTCTATTTCAGGAGAAATTTCTAAACACACATAACTTACAAACAGTTCTCATTTAGAAGTTTCTTTTCAAAGTTTTGAAGAAGCACAGGATGTTGAAAAACATTCTAAGTATTTTTATCAATGAGCTTTTCATAGTTTTAGTTAATGATACTCTGATTACAATAATCAATAATTTTGAAATGTACATAATGAAATAGAAAAGTCAGAAATATGTCCATGTCAAAATCCACTTCTAGCCTCAACTATTTATTATGACTATTTGCATCATTACTCTTCAGATAACTGAATTAAAAAGCCACAGATGTAACATATTCACCTAAAAAAAAACTACAGACATGGCACAAACTCGTTCTAAGGTGATTTTGCAAATGGACATTAAAAAAGCAGGACTGCAGTTTTCCTAACAGAAGTCAAAGAAAAGAAAATACTATATTCTTCCAAATCAATTCTAGAGCAACTCTTAATGGCGAGGACTGTGCGAAGAGACTTATTTATTATTTTTGGAAACAAAGGTGGCTGGGAGATGTTTCAATGAGTGGTGTGAGGACCAGATGAGACAATGTACACGGCAACACTTTATGACCTATTAGTGTGGCAATTATTTGGACATCTTGGGATTAAAAGCCTGATTCTGTCCATCACAGAGCCTGCTGCCAGGCAACCCTACATCATTATCTCATACATTTGCCAAAGTGTGTTCCAAGGCACACTTAAATGAATGCTTTCAAAAGACTGAAGAGGCAAGATTAAGTAATAAAGTACTTCTCCAGTTTAAATCAATCAAATCCATCTTTAATGTACATCAGAACTTCTAGTCCACATAAAAACCAACGATGGATTGGTAAGACTTCAGGAAAAGAAAAAGGATTTTGACAGTTTTGTCTGTTTGCTTATTTAGCTGTATCTGAAATTTCCATTAGGCTTTTTGAAATCTCTCCATTACCACCTTCATGAGCAATCAGAGGTCCAAGTCTTCACACTAGACGCCATAGCTTTAAGCTTTGGCAAGCTGGTCTTCATTTTCAAAGGTAATAACTGATCTCCTGAGCCAAATACTAAGGCCATTGCTGGGACTGTATTCTTCTTATTCTCACTGCAACAAGACGCTTGACTACCTCTTCTTTTATTATGCTGTTGTTGTTCAGCCACTCAGTTGTGTCCAACTCTTTGTGACCCCATGGGCTGCAGCAGACTAGGCTTCCCTGTCTTTCACCATCTCCCACAGTTTGCTCAAACTCACGTCCATTGCGTCGATGATGCCATCTAACAGTCTCATCCTCTGTAACCCTCTTCTCCTGTCCTCAATCTTTCCCAGCATCAAGGACCTCAAATCTACCTCCCAGCCCTGTCTTCTCTCTTGAGCTCAAGTCCTCTTCTACTAAAAATGAGTTAATCATCTTTCCCCCATAAAGTTTCTGATTTCTTGATTTCTATTAATGACAGGGACCTTGCTTTCTGAGGCCAGCAGTCCTGTGATCAGTTTCAACCTCCTCACTCTCTTCCCCGTCTATCTAGTCAGCTTACTTTCAGTGGTTCTCCTATCATTCTTTCTTTTCCCTAAATGGAAAGGAAATTCCCCTTTTCCTAAATGGAGTTAGATATTTATCATATATCCAGTTGTAACGGGAGTCTTTCTGTCCTAGTTTCCACTGAGGTCTCATAATTTAACAAAATGGTGACTTGCGAATGCGGTATTGGTACAATTTACAAAATACCCTACTTCAATTACATGTTCAATAATAGCAGAGAATCAGCCCAAGGATTGCAATAAACTACAGCTATTAACTTAATTATTACCTTTATGGTACCTTGGTAGACCAAAAGTAATGGTATATTACTTCAAAAAAAAATCTAGAAAAATGGCAACTAATGACTAAGACAATTTCAGAGTTTATCCAACAATGTTGAGTGGAAGGAAATGTATGTCTAGACTAGGAGTCAGCAAGCTTTCTCTGTAAAAGGCCAGAGTGTAAATATTTCAGGTTGTGGGCTACTGACTCTGTCACAGCTACTCACTCTGCTACTGTAGTATGAAAACGGTATGGAACTGTATGAGTGCGGTTGTGTTCTGAAAAAGCTTTATTTATAAAAACAGGTGGAGGCTGGATTTGGTTTGATGACCTCTGTTCCAGAAGACCTGTACTGATTATCTAGAGAGACATACTTATTAATTCATCCAAGAAACTTATGGATATAAATTACATGCCATACTTCTTACTAGGGACCACGAATACAAAGATGAATACGATGAATGAGAAAACCCTGTCTCACACTTGAAAACGAGATCACTTACTAATACACAAAGTGACAGAAGCAGGAGTAACAGTGTGAAAATTTCTGTGGGGATCAAAGAGAATAATTAACTCTACCTGAGAAGGGGGACAGGGTACAAAGGGTCCACTAAAGGAGGTGAAATTTAAGATGAGCTTTGAAGAAAGTCCAGAATCTACTGGAGGGGCATGTTAGGTACGAACTTAAACATGAAGTCCAGTTGGTACTTGTGAGTAATAACCCCATTCTAGTTCCTTTATTGAGATGCCAATGAGTTGTAAGAACCACACACATATAAACACAAACACACAGGTAAATCAAGCTAATCACACTTAACCTCTGTTGAGTCCTGGTCTGAATAGTGGGTTTGTCTCATATGGCAAAGAACTCAAGGATTTTACAGACTGCAAAGAGTCTTGACTGATAGGTTTCTTTGCTATCTTTCAAAGTGCAACAGAACATGAGAGTGGAAGGCAATCAAGTATAAGGTTATCGATGGTGATGGTTGTGGGGTGTCAGAGAGACAGGGTTTGTCACCTGTCTGAGGGAGACAGAGAGAGAGAGAGAGAGAAATAGAGATGGACTGTAGTCTACAAACTCCCTGCGGGAAAGAATGGAATATCATCATTGTATATTTGGCTGTTAGCACAATGCTGGACACAGAACAGGTGTTCAAATATTTGTTGAATAAATACATGAATGAATAGATTAATATTAGTGAACATGTAAGACAACGGAGTTCTTCAAGGCTGGAAACCTTCATAAAGGGAAGGAAAGAATGTGAGGCACTACTTTCATCCAGTCATAGTTAATACCTAATAACAGTTATCATACTAGTAACTGACTACTTATAAAGTTAATACTTTATAAAAGCTCAATTAATTGCTCCTTCCTAGTTACTCAGAAGCATCATCAACCCAGGAAAATAAAAAATAAGAAAGCTCAAGTATTTAATCTCTGGAGAAGAAACTACCACCCCTATTTCTTGGTCCTGCTTACAGCAGCTATGAATTTAATCCCAAAGAAGAGGCAGTGGCAAGCAAAGGAGGTCTTTGGAGAAAAGAAGGAATTCTCACATTTTCATGCTAATTACTGCTAACCACATTCCGCTGAATATTACTGCTAATGGTCTGTGAAACACAGATCATACCCATGTAATACTTTCCCAAATCTGAGATGAAACACCTGATTTTTAGAATGAAAAGAGAAATAATCTAGACAAGATGTAGCCACTTTAAAAAAAATATTTGAGTCAGATTTCATGTGTGAGTGACCCACTTTCTGACTACAATGTACTTCTTTCAGACAGCTAAGTTATACCTGAAAAACTCAAACAGTGAAATACAAGGTATTAACCAATGCCTCCAAAATAGGTTCCTCTGCTCTTTTGCCTTCATACAAACCAAGTAAGGTCTATGCACACTTTTTTCTGAGGAGATGAGGGAGGGCTTGTTACAAGTATATTTCTATAAAAGTGCTATTAAGATCCACCATTTAGGTTAATTAATAAGAGTTTCTGAAGCCTTCATTCTTTTGAAAGTAAGCCAAAATCACAGGACAAGTCCTTCACCAACTTGATAAATTAGCAGGTTTGACATACTTTCTCTTGCCTCCACAAGGATCTTGTACACCCTAAGTATTTAATTTTTACCTCAAAACTTCTTCTAGAAGTCTTGTGCTTAGGACCAAACCTGTGGAAGATAATTCCAGCAAATCAATAGGCTCAGGGAAGAAAAACAGGGAAAATATCAGGGGTAAAGCTATGATGCTTACTAAGAGTTACAAAACAAAGTGAGTCTCCACAATCAATTGTTTTCCTATATTCAGGATGTATTCATAGAAAGATTACAATCTTTAATTTGGTAGAGATGTGTGTGCTAAGTCGCTTCAGTTGTGTCTCACTCTTTTCAACACTATGGATTATAGACCTCTAAGCTCCTCTGTCCATGGAATCCTCTAGGCAAGAATACTGGAGTGGGTTGCCATGCTCACTTCCAGGGGATCTTCCTGACCCAGGGACTGAATCTGCATCTCCTGCATTACAGGTGGAGTTTTTACCCATTGTATTTAAAATGACTCAATGTGTGTAAGATTTTCTTCTTCCATGTGATCTTAACTAGTTTTTAAGACTCTAGTTACATAAAATAAATGAAAATGAGCCTACTTTTTGTGCATCTTTGCATCATTTAACTTGTTTAAGCAAGAGTTTATTACTTCTATTAATTAAAACATACAACTCAAAGGACAATAGGCTATTGACACTGCTATGAAATTCTTGTGTTACTTCTAGGAGCATATTTTAAAATTTATGGACTAATCTTGGTGTATTATCTTCATTATAGCTTTTCTATCACCTTCTATGCAATATAAATTACTGGGAGAATTTCTTCTAAATAAAAACCAGTTAATGGGTTAAGACCTATACGGTTTTCACCTCCATATATACATATTATTTTTTTCTATATGAGTATGTTAGTGTTTATTGAAACTTTATGGGATGCTATTATCTAAAATCTCGAGGCCTCCTGAAGAATTTCCTTCAACAAGAAACTTGTTGAGGAAGTGAAATACTAATCAGATAGGAAAAGATAAAAAAGTAAGGGAGTTCTCTTGTCCCGTAGTGTAACAGGAAAGCAGTGTCGATTAGTGCAAAAGACACAGGCCCTTGTTTTTGTGTGCCACAAATTGAGGTGTTAGTGAAGTCAGACAAAACAAAAGCTAAAAAACCCAAAATTAACAGTACCTTTTTCTTGTAGTATTTTTGTGGTGGTTGCTTGATTGTGGCAAGGCAATTCTTCCATATCATGATCAGATTTTGAAGGAGAGGAGAGTGAAGTGTCTTCCCCAACAGAGGAGGAAGGCTCCCCTTCCGAGTGCAGTGGTCCTTCTTGAAATTCAGCTATGTGGTCAGACGAGAAGGGCACACTGCCAGCCACTGGAGTGAGGGATGAAGCACCAGAATCTGATTCTGGAGAAGCTCTCAAACCCTTGGGCAGAAGTGATTTGGTAATGTGCATGTGGTTATAGAAACTGTTTGAAGGCTGTTGGCATAAAAGATTATAAAGGAGGTTATGCCACTGAACATCAGTCCATTTGATACTTACTTTGAAATCAAACCGACCTTTTTTTTTTGTAAATCCCTATGAAAAGCAATTTTTGATGGTTTACAGATGAGATTGCATAGTTCACAACAATGTACCATATTACCACTGTAGCTAACACAGACACCTAAGACATAATGAAAACAATGACTTGTGCATTAATTATTTACCACCAGGAAAAATCAACAGCTGAATATCAAAAGCACCATCATGAAATAAGACAATACGGATATTGCTCTTGGTTGTCAGTTCATTGAATGAGTACAGAAAGAATTTGAATTATAACAATATATAGAGGTGAATAAGAATTTAGGAGACAAAGAAGTGAACTATTCCAGCTGTTTTCAACTAGAATACAGAATCTGGCTGCAGGAAAATCATTATTTTCAATAAGCTGTAGGAACAAGGATACAGCCCAAAGCTGCAAGTCAGAAAGCGGTCAGGGATGCTCACCTTTCGCTCCAGACTGTCCTCCCCATCAGTTGAGCTGACACTATCATAGAGTCTTGTCCTAGATGGTCTCTGGCGTCTGTTCTTCATGGAGAGCTGGGCCCGAGTTTTCAGCACTTTTGAATCCAGGCGCTCTGTCTCTGGGACTGCTTCATTAAAGTCTAAAAATAAAATATTGCAAAATAATCTGTGAAACCTTTGGAGAAGATTGACAGAGACTATGGACACTGAAAACAAAATATCAAAGTTGTCAGTAACACCAGGCAGGAAACAGGTAAGAATCATGGTAGTCTGTCTGGTAACAAAGGTAACAAAGATGAGATTTAGGAGAAATGTACAAAGCCTACAGAAAGAAACCAACACTAAAGATGACCAAAGTCAACAACAAAAATCTAACATTCACAGATCATAAAACCTTCCTATAATATAATTATACAAAGCATGCATTTGTATTTATTTGTTTACATGAATGTATGCTGAAGTGTTGGATGAAGAAAGATGTGAAAAGAAGGTATATCAAAGTTGAGAGCTCTTAGAAACCAAAACAAAAACCTACAAAAGTCAAGTGCCAGGTCAAGAGCAGATAACAAAAGGTGACCATCAGCATAAATTTTCTATAGCAAAAGTTACCAAAACTGTAACTGTAAGGACTATACCACTTTGGTCTTAATATTTATATAATTTTTTCCACTCAAAACAGTTTCTGAAAATTTAGCTTGTTCTTCTTTAAACTCTCTAGAAAGACTAGAAAAGAACTTCCCTCAACAGCAAATTTAAGATAACTGGGAAAATAAAACAAGATAGGCTATCCAAGTAAAACAAAAACAAAAAGCAATTAAACCACCACAAGTACTTAATTTACTAGTATTATGGATGAAGTAGAATAAACTGCCCATTGATAGATAGATAAAGAAGATGTGTATACACACACATGAATATTCAGTTCAGTTCGGTTGCTCAGTCGTGCCCAACTCTTTGCCACCCATGGACTGCAGCACGCCAGGTTTCCCTATCCAACACCAATTCTCAGAGCTTGCTCAAACTCATGTCCATCAAGTCGGAGATGCCATCCAACCATTTCATCCTCTTGTCATCCCCTTCTTCTCCTGCCCTCAGTCTTTCCCAGCATCACGATCTTTTCTAAGGAGTCAGCTCTTCACATCAGGTGGCCAAAAGATTGGAGCTTCAGCTTAAGCATCAGTCCTTCCAATAAATATTCAGGGTTGATTTCCTTTAGGATTGACTATTTTGATCTCTTTGCAATTCAAGGGACTCGAGTCTCCTCCAACACCATAGTTCAAAAAAATCAATTCTTCGGCACTCAGCTTTCCTTATGGTCCAACTCTCACATCCACACATGACTACTGGAAAAACCATAGCTTTGACTAGATGGACCTTTGTCAGCAAAGTAATGTCTCTGCTTTTTAATACGTTGTCTAGGTTGGTCATAGCTATTCTTCCAAGGAGAAACTGTCTTTTAATTTTGTAGCTGTAGTCACTATCCGCAGTGATTTTGGAGCTCAAGAAAATAAAAGCCTGTCACTGGTTCCATTGTTTCCCCATCTATTTGCTGTGAAGTAAGACCGGATGCCATGATCTTTGTTTTTGAATGTTGAGTTTTAAACCAACTTTTTCACTCTCCTCTTTCACTTTCATCAAGAGGCTCTTTAGTTCCTCTTTGTTTTCTGCCATAAGGGTGATGCCATCTGCATATCTGAGGTTACTGATATTTCTCTGCATATCCCGGCAATCTTGATTCCAGCTTGTGCTTCATCCAGCCCAGCATTTCACATGATATACTCCACATATAAGTTAAATAAGCAGGGTGACAATATACAGCCTTGTCGTACTCCTTTCCCAATTTGGAACCAGTCTGTTGTTCCATGTCCCATTCTAACTGTTGCTTCTTGACCTGCATACAGATTTCTCAGGAAGCAGGCTAGGTGGTCTGGTATTCCCATCTCTTTCAGAAATTTCCACAGTTTGTTGTGATCCACACAGTCAAAGGCTTTGGCATAGTCAATAAAGCAGAAATAGATATTTTTCTGGAATTCTGTTGCTTTTTCTATGATTCAACAGATGTTGGCAATTTGATCTCTGGTTCCTCTGCCTTTTCTAAATCCAGCTCAAATATCTGGAAGTTCACAGTTCATGTACTGTTGGAGCTTGGAGAATTTTGAGCATTACACTTTGCTAGCGTGTGAGATGAGTGCAATTGTGTGGTAGTTTGAACATTCTTTGGCATTGCCTTTCTTTGGGATTGGAATGAAAGCTGATGCTGATCTTTTCCAGTCCTGTGGCCACTGTTGAGTTTTCCAAATTTGCTGGCATATCGAGTGCAGCACTTTCACAGCATCACCTTTGAGGATTTGAAATAGCTCAACTGGAATTCCATCACCTCCACTAGCTTGGTTCGTAGTGATGCTTCCTAAGGCCCACTTGACTGGCTCTAGGTGAGTGTCTGGCTCTAGGTTAGTGACCACACCATCGTGATTATCTGGGTCATGAAGATCTTTTTTGTATAGTTCTTCTGTGTCTTCTTGCCACCTCTTCTTAATGTCTTCTGCTTCTGTGAGGTCCATACCTATTACTATTTTTATTATATTAGATCCATACATATTATTACTCAGCCATAAAAAATAATGAAAGCTTGCTATTTGCAACAACATGGATGGACCTAAAAGGTATTTTGCTAAGTGAAGTAAGTCAGACAGAGAAAGACAATTACTGTATGCGTTCACTTATATGTGGAATCTAAAACACAAAACAAACAAACATAACAAAGTAGAAATTGAGTTTTAGATACAGAAAACAAGCAGGGATGGTGGTCAGAGAAGTGGCAATGAATGAAATAGGTGAGGGAGATTAAGTAGTACAAGCTTCTAGTTAACAAAATAAATGAATCATGGGAATAAAATGTACAGAGTGGGGAATACAGTCAACAGTAATGTAATATCTTTGTATAGTAACAGATGGTAAATAGATTTACTGTGATGGTCATTTTGTAATGTATACAAATATCAAATCACTAAGTTGTGCACAGGAACTAACATAGTGTTGTAGGTCAATTATACTTCAAAACTCTTGTCCCAACCAACCAACCAAAGAAACTCATAAAAAAAGATCAGATTTGTAGTTATCAAAGGTGGGAGTTGGGGGAAGGGGAAATTAGATGAAGTCAGTCAAAGGTACAAACTTCAGTGATAAGATAAATAAGTACCAGGAATACATTGTACATGATAAATATAATTAACATCACTGTATGTTATATATGACATTTAAGAGAGTAAATCCTAGGAGTTCTCATCACAAGGAAAAAATAATTTTTCTCGTTTTATTTTACTTTGTATCTATAAGAGGTGATGAATGCTCACTAAACTTAATGTGGTAATCATTTCATGATATAAGTAAAATTATTATGTTGCACACCTTAAACTTTACAGTGCTTAATATAAATTATATCTCAATAAAACCAGAAGATAAAAAATATAGTATAAGAGCTAAAAAGTTAAAAATGAATATATCCTCTCCAAATTTCCTTTTAATAACTTCTAAGTTTACATTCCAAGTTATTTGCATGCATCTCTGTCTCATTTCTTTTTCTCGAATATCTACTCTCCTCACCATTAAAGACACAGATTTTTCAAAGGAAAACGTTCAAGTCTTTAAATAAAACAACTCAAAATTTAAAAAAAAAAGAGTCACACCAAATGACTTGGTAAAGGCTAGAGGGAGAATCTGATGTGGTTCTCTTTAGTCTGCCTCTCCCTACCCTTAATCTTGCTGCCCTGAGGCTAAGCCAGGACTCAAAAATTACCATCTAAAAGGGAAGAGGGAAGGTTACCCATGAACATACATAGGCACTGGCTGAGGAAAATTGTTCTCCAGTTTAATTTATTTGGAATGGTACTCAATTCAGTCACTCAGTCGTGTCCGACTCTTTGCGACCCCATGAATCGCAGCACGCCAGGCCTCCCTGTCCATCACCAACTCCCGGAGTCTACCCAAACCTATGCCCATCGAGTTGGTGATGCCATCCAGCCATCTCATCCTTTGTCGTCCCCTTCTCTTCCTGCCCTCAATCTTTCCCAGCATTAGGGTCTTTTCCAATGAGACAACTCTTCACATGAGGTGGCCAAAATATTGGAGTTTCAGCTTCAATATCAGTCCTTCCAATGAACACCCAGGACTGATCTCCTTTAGGATAGAATGGTTGGATCTCCTTGCAGTAAAAGGGACTCTCAAGAGTCTTCTCCAACACCACAGTTCAAAAGCATCAATTCTTCGGTGCTCAGCTTTCTTCACCATCCAACTCTCACACCCATACATGACCACTGGAAAAACCATGGCCTTGACTAGACGGACCTTTGTTGGCAAAGTAATGTCTCTGCTTTTCAATATGCTATCTAGGTTGGTCATAACCTTCCTTCCAAGGAGTAAGCGTCTTTTAATTTCATGGCTGCAATCACCATCAGCAGTGATTTTGGAGCCCCAAAAAATAAAGTCTGACACTGTTTCCACTGTTTCCCCATATATTTCCCGTTAAGTGATGGGACAAGATGCCATGATTTTAGTTTTCTGAACATTGAGCTTTAAGCCAACTTTTTCACTCTCCTCTTTCACTTTCATCAAGAGGCTCTTTAGTTCTTCTTCAATTTCTGCCATAAGGGTGGTGTCATCTGCATATCTGAGGTTATTGATATTTCTCCCAGCAATCTTGATTCCAGCTTGTGTTTCTTCCAGCCCGGTGTTTCTCATGATGTACTCTGCATATAAGTTAAATAAGCAGGGTGACAATACACAGCCTTGACGTACTCCTTTTCCTATTTGGAACCAGTCTGTTGTTCCATGTCCAGTTCTAACTGTTGCTTCCTGACCTGCATACAGGTTTCTCAAGAGACAGGTCAGATGGTCTGGTATTCCCATCTCTTTCAGAATTTCCCACAGTTTATTGTGATCCACAGTCAAAGGCTTTGGCATAGTCAATAAAGCAGAAATAGATGTTTTTCTGGAACTCTCTTGCTTTTTTGATGATCCAGCAGATATTGGCAATTTGATCTCTGGTTCCTCTGTCTTTTCAAAACCAGCTTGAACATCTGGAAGTTCACAGTTCACGTATTGCTGAAGCCTGGCTTGGAGAATTTTGAGCATTACTTTACTAGCATGTGAGATGAGTGCAATTGTGTGGTAGTTTGAGCATTCTTTGGCATTGCCTTTCTTTGGGATTGGAACAAAAACTGACCTTTTCCAGTCCTGTGGCCACTGCTGAGTTTTCCAGATTTGCTGGCATATCGAGTGCAGCACTTTCACAGCATCATCTTTGAGGATTTGAAATAGCTCAACTGGAATTCCATCACCTCCACTAGCTTTGTTCGTAGTGATGCTTTCTAAGGCCCACTTGACTTCACATTCCAGGATGTCTGGCTCTAGGTGAGTGATCATGCCATTGTGATTATCTGGGTCGTGAAGATCTTTTTTGTACAGTTCTTCTGTGTATTCTTGCCACCTCTTCTTAATATCTTCTGCTTCTGTTAGGTCCATACCATTTCTGTCCTTTATTGAGCCCACCTTTGCATGAAATGTTCCCTTGGTATCTCTAATTTTCTTGAAGAGATCTCTAGTCTTTCCCATTCTATTGTTTTCCTCTATTTCTTTGCATTGATCGCTGAGGAAGGCTTTCTTATCTCTCGTTGCTGTTCTTTGGAACTCTGCATTCAGATGGGAATATCTTTCCTTTTCTCCTTTGCTTTTTGCTTCTCTTCTTTTCCCAGGTATTTGGAAGGCCTCCTCAGACAGCCATTTTGCTTTTTTGCATTTCTTTTCCATGGGGATGGTCTTCATCCCTGTCTCCTGTACAATGTCACGAACCTCTGTCCATAGTTCACCAGGCACTCTGTCTATCAGATCTAGTCCCTTAAATCTATTTCTCACTTCCACTGTATAATCATAACAGATTTGATTTAGGTCATACCTGAATGGTCTAGTGGTTTTCCCTACTTTCTTGAATTTTAGTCTGAATTTGGCAATAAGGAGTTCATGATCTGAGCCACAGTCTGCTCCCAGTCTTGTTTTGGCTGACTGTATAGAGCTTCTCCATGTTTGGCTGCAAAGAATATAATCAATCTGATTTCGATGTTGACCATCTGGTGATGTCCATGTGTAGAATCTTCTCTTGTGTTGTTGGGAGAGGGTGTTTGCTATGACCAGTGCGTTCTCTTGGCAAAACTCTATTAGCCTTTGCCCTGCTTCATTCTGTACTCCAAGGCCAAATTTGCCTGTTACGCCAGGTGTTTCCTGACTTCCGACTTTTGCATTCCAGTCCCCTATAATGAAAAGGACATCTCTTTTGGGTGTTAATTCTAAAAAGTCTTGTAGGTCTTCATAGAACCGTTCAAGTTCAGCTTCTTCAGCGTTGCTGGTCGGGGCATAGACTTGGACTATCGTTATATTTTATGGTTTGCCTTGGAAACGAACAGAGATCATTCTGTCGTTTTTGAGATTGCATCAGTGCATCTCCTTATGCATTGGTACTACTCCTTACATTTGTACATGTAGCCACTCCTTAGAAATAATGAAGTTTCATCATTAATCCTATTTTATCTTTTCAGAGTGCTAGTCATTAAATGAAGCAATAATCTTGAAGAAATTGATAATCAAGTGGGTCTTGGATTTAAATTATTAAAAATAAAGCAAATAACTGAGTTGCATAAAATATTAACATGTATGAATATTAATAGGTTAAAACAATTTTTCACAGTCGCATTACCCCATGAAATTCTTTTTCACAGTATTATTAAGTATTAACTATGCTTAAATATATTATGTTATAAAAACAAGGAAGCATCTCAGATTGTATCTTTCTTACCTACAGAACATGGTGCTTGGCATATGGTTCTAACAAATAAAATTAAATATATTGTTCCCTGAGAGATACATCCACTGAATAACAATATGTACAGAAGGTTTTCCTATTCATTTCCTATAGTTGAAAGGAAAGTGGATAACAGAAAAGTCAGACCATTCAGGTATATTTAAAGACAGCTAAATATTTTCTAATCAGTAGTCTCTTTATTTTTCACATGTCAATGGAAAAAAAAATCCCCTTGGTTACTTTAATTTCCTCCTTCTAACAAATTCTGAACTTGCAACTGCCCATTAAGAGTTGTGATCATTGGGAGAGAATCAACTTTACAAGCTCTTGTTTACATATAAAACATGGAAATACAACATAGAGGAATGCAATAGTTTAGATACACTGCTGTACACACACATCTTACAATCTATCTTTCTCATATTTGGATTGCAGATTCTATAATACCAAACACTGTCCCATACACCATCTCATTTGTTCCTCACAACAGCTCCAACAGACAGAGTAGCCCAGTATATATTTTGCTCTCCTGAAGCTCAGAAAACTTGACTGTCTTGTCCTCATCCATATAGCTAGTTGATGAGCTACCAAACTAGTTTGACTAGAAACTTTCTAGTTTCTTGACTCCTAGGCCACTAGCCTGTGCACTCCAACTTAGCTCATGTTGAACAAATTATTAGAATCAGATTTTAATGCAATTAGAGTTCAGGGTTTTCAGCTGTCAATTCACATATGATGTGACTAGGAAATTCACTTCTCCAACAGGTTATTATGAAATATGTTGAAAACTATAGAAAAATTATTTCTGAGATGATTTCTTCTTTTGTTGGTTTAATAACAGCTTTGGTTACCCAGTGACAAAAAGACCTAAGAAAGAAGCTCATTCTACTTTTGTAAGCATGATTCCTTGTGCAACAGAACCTGAGCTCTGGAGCACCCAGCACAGTATACAACATCCAGGACTGCAGTAGCTACCTCATCACTCGATGCTGAACAAATATAGTAAGGGAACACGAAAACTGCTTATTAGCAGTGTTGGGAGTATAGAGGTTATCCTGGAATCTGGCCCCATTGCTATTCAGTAATTTGCCTGGTTTGGTTTTGGACAACCCCAAAATGGCTATCTCAGATGCTTGCTTTATCATCAGCTAGCGCTGACTGGGTGCAAAGCACTGGACAGCACACATGTAACAACATCTATTAAATGTAGAGTTAGCTAAAGTCTGAGAAGCAGTGCTTTAAATCCATTTCCCAAGTGACCAACCACACATCATATCCAATTAACAATTTCTGAAGGCCTGAAAACAAAGATCTCAGGGTCTCTTTATAGCAGTGATTGAGCACAGAAGACTTGATGCCTTTGAATTGTGATGCTGGAGAAGACTCTTGAGAGTCCCTTGGACCTCATGGAGATCAAACCAGTCAGTCCTAAAGGAAATCAGTCCTGAATATTCACTGGAAAGACTGATGCTGAAGCTGAAGCTCCAATACTTTGGCCACCTGATGCGAAGAGTTGACTCATTGGAAAAGACCCTGATGGTGGGAAAGATTGAAGTCAAAAGGAGAAGGGGGTGACAGTATGAGACGGTTATATAGCATTATTGACTCAAGAGATATGAAGCTGAACAATCTCTGGGAGATGGTGAAGGAAAGGGAAGCCTGGGGTGCTGCAGTCTATGGCATCCAAAGGTCGAACATGACTTAGCAACTGAAAAACAACAATGGATTATAAATCAGTAATTTGTATTCCCATCCTGAGGAATAAAAAAATTTTTTTAAAGAACCAGAAAACTGGAATTGAGCTGAGAACTTTCACTTCATCAACTCTTATGCCAGAAGGAAGCTGGAAGAAATGTCCAGAAGAAGCAACTACTAAAGACACCACAAATAATACCCGCCTCAGAAGTATTAGAGGGCGTGTATGAGAGAAGGAAAATGTGTACAGGACTTCTGCTGGTGGGAACTAATGGGTGATCAAATAGCCAGTAGAAGCTGGCTTTTTAAAATCACATCATGTAAGAATCAGAATATTACAATTTGAACCTGAGGGGTTCTAGCCCAGCTTTCTCTTTCAGGTAGGAAAACCAAGGCTGAGCGGTCACTAACTTGTCTACTGACCGTATCACACTTAATCTGTGGAAGACGGGATAGAGCACAGTCCTCAGAAGCCTAGCCTCATCCTAGAAGGCCACTCTCAAGTCTGAAAGTAAACTTCACAAGCAATCCTCCACCTTGTTTGAAACCTCTTTTTAGTCTTACTTTATGTTCCAAACAAAAATACCCATCAAGGGCTTATTTGGCAAATTCCCAGAAGGATATAGAATTAGGAGAAAAAAAAAACACAAAAAACTGAGGGATTTTATTTGATTGTGTATTTATCCAAGAAATAAAATCTTTACATAGAAAAATTAGCTGTCAGTTTTGTGGATGACGATGGTTCAACTGGTGCAACGTTTCTAAGTTATGTGCTGCTCAGTGTAAAGAGCTGGACACAACAGTGTAAAGAGCTGGACACAACTGAGCGACTAAGCATACACGAAAAAAAGCATACAATGTAAGGGTTTAGGTGGCCATGCTCTCTCACTGTTATTCACTCTCTACAGAGATCTTAATCAACAGCACAGCATAATGCTGCTTTCATAGCCCAAGACCCTGGGTTCTTCTCTTCAGCATTTCTTGTTCTGCTGTCCATTAGAATCAGAGGAAAACTCCCTTTCCCCTCCTCTCCTTTCTTCTCTATTCTTTCTTTCAGACCCTTCAGACTCTGAAACAGCTTATCTCTGACTCAAATGCAGCTAGAAATACAAAAGAAGAGCAGACACAAGTGGATCAATAAACACAGCAGAAAAATACAGAAAAGGTATGAAGCAGCTGACAATAATGCAGTTTTGAGTGGGTGGGACTTCACCTCAAAATACCTGCATTTTAAGGCTAGCTTCAGTATTGATTCACATTGGATCTTTTAAAAGTGTTTAATGGATTTGATCACACTTTTAGCAGCTGTTATGAAAAATGTTCTGTGAAATTAGGATGTTATAGATCATATTATACAGCAACCAGTTCCCTACAGTAATGGTATGAGTCATTCAGGTTTTCCACTAGATTGATGTTTTTGATGTAAATGGAATGCTGCCCACGGATCAGACATCAGCAGAGGGAACTGGAGCAGCATAACAATGGGGTCTGCTCTGCATTCTTACGTGGATTATTCTCCTCAAAAACACTCACACCTTATACTACCACTCTGCCTGGCTTGTGCTATTATCAACCAAAATGCTGAGCTTAATGAGGAACCTGGTGGCATCTTTAAACTCAAACAGTATCTGCACATCATTCAGTCACTGCAAGTTCACAAAAGATGGGCCCATAGGGCTTTGGGTTGATACATATTGTATCAGAGGTGGGCTAATGTACTTCAGAGAGAGGGTGTGTAAGAGTCACCACAAGAGAAGACTTTGGGTTAGTCTTCCTTGAATAGAATCCAAAACAGAGGCTGTCACTAAATTGGGCAATTTATCTAATCACTCTTTCCCTCAGAATCAACAGGCGTGATGATAACAACATAATAAAGACTAAATGCATTAACACATATATAAATGCTTGGAAGAGCACATAATAAGCATTTAATAAATATCTTTATTTACTGACATACAAAAAAAGATTAGCAAGATACTCTTAAGTGACTAAAGCCAAGTTGCAGAACAACATATATATTCATTTTAAATATTAAAAAAACAGCAACATAAAGTACATTTTCTAACAGTAAATATGTCCATATAATGGCATAGCAAGTGAACTGAAAAGATACACTTCATACTGATAATGGCGGTTACCTTCAAAGAAGATATTAGATTTGAAGAGGTTGGTCAACAGGTGCTTCAGTCTTATTTGTAATGTAATGTTTGTAATATTTTAGAAAAATCTATACATGACATGTAATTAAAATTAGCAAAAAAGAAAAAGCACACATTTAGTATACTTTCTTTTAGAGACATCTTAATTTCATTCTAATCTGATAGCTCTAGTGTTCTAGGATTCAGATGTTGATATCTGCCCAGGATACCCAGTCAAAGTCCCTGTGACCATCAGCCTGCCCTGACATGAGACGGCTGTCTTTTATCACATATATGGAGACTGTTTGCCTGCTTGGCCATTTTACTGCCAGATGATTTGGACTGAAGAAGACTCTACAGTTTAGCTTCCTTTCAGCTACTTCTCTGTTTTAGTGCTGTAGGGGAAGATGTACTGAATCAGATATGATAATTTGAGGTCAAGTTATACAACTGTAGCTCACCTTATGATAGCACTTTGGTTAGGAACCCACCCATGGGCAACTCTCACTCTAAACTCTATTGGTAGCTGATTTCTTTACAACCACCCAAAACCTGACAAATTTTGTACCCCAGGTAGTATTCATGAAAGTTTAGGAGGCTGACTTGATTTCCTACCCTTTTAGATCAATCAGAAGATTATTGTTTCCTAATTTTTAATTATGTCTGACTTTACTGTTGTATACATTTTATTTGCTAATCTTTGAAAAATATTGAGGAATTCTTTTTTATCTCTTTATCAACAAATGCAATCTAAAAACTATCCATATGGTCTTTGAAACATAATTTGGCTATTTGATTTAATGTAGTGCTTTTCCAGGGCAGGCTGGTATTTAACTTAGCTTTCTTCAGTTTATGGTCAATCTACACTCCTATTCTCAGAGTAGAGAGAGGTCCAGATTTTGCTGTCCATATCTTTTAAGACTGTACTTTCAGGGGTCATTTCGGTAGTTCATATCTCAGGAATGACTCTTTAGAAATGCCACTAGACTAGCCTACCCATAGAAGAAGTGGCTATAAGTCAGAAAAACAAAAAAAACTATATGAGATATCCTAAATTCCACCATATATCATTTGAAACACTTGTACAAGTTGCTTGATTCTGCGAATACAAAGGGACACAGGATTTAGATTTAGACAACAAGGCATTTCACTATCTTAGGACTCCTTCATTGTCAGCTGTCTTTAGACTTTGATAGAAAAGATCTGCATTACCTAAAATTTGAATAAATGTTAAATCAAATCAAATGGGCAAACTGGCTGGGAACTGCAGACTTCTGTGAGTAGGACTATGAAGTCAAATGCAGAACTTATGTCTAGGAAGGTGGATCATGTGAATGTCCTTTTCTTAATATTCTAGAGTCTTTGACATGACAATAAACAAGCTTCTGTATTCTTACTCAGGGTCTCCTACAGGTATCAAATTAGCTTTTCTGTCAAAAATCTCTAGATATGAGTAATCCCAAGCATGCTAATTAGGTGGCTCCCCAAATTATATATTTGATGCTACATCTTCCTTGATTATAGTATGGAAAGAATTCAGATTTTATGCCTTTGGTAGAGAATAACCTAAGTTACCTGAGATGAGAGTTGTTTGCTTCCTAAATGGGAAAGTATCTTTTGACTAGAGGAAAGACTGAGTTATGTACAGCATGAGAAGATTTAAGAAAACTTAAAATTTACAATACATATAAGAATCATAGATATGCATAAAAACTTCTTAAGTACTTGAAAATATTGTTAGTTGCTAATAGTACATAAAAAGGAAATCAAATATAACAAATTCATAAATGCAATTTAAAATGTTTGCAGATGTTCGATTAGCTAAGTCCGTATATAGTAACTAAATAGTCAAAGATCCCTTAGTATTGATTTGTATATCAAATTAAAAATTTAAAGAACTACGTTTTTGATAATGTAACTTGAATAAATCAAACATTAAAACCACAATAATAATCAGAATGACTTTTTGGTGCCCCTAAACTCTTCTGTTTCATCCAAAAAAACAAAACAAAACAAAACAAAACTCACAAGCAACAGAATTTTTAGTATACCTACGTTCTAATGTTTCCTAACTTTTCTCATAAGTGGAATTTCCTATAGTTGTCATAAATAATCAGGGCCAGTATTGAAGTAGAACATTACTTCATGTCCACCTACAAGAATTTAATCATAATCTGATGTCTGGGCCCCACAGTAACAGAAAAAAACTTTAAGGAACTTAAACCTTATTGGAACAACATGGTTGGCAGATTGTTCAGAACTCCGCATACAAGATAATTTTCTGGGCCCAATTCTGGAGACAGCTGTTCATTTTTTGAGTTTTAATTTTCTAGATGCTATGATCCCATAGTTGATCCTGTTTACCTCTTGGCTGATAGAATAAATTTCACCTTAAATGAATCCTGAATAATCCACAGGAACTCACGGTGCACACTACATATACAAATCACTTTGTGCAGGATCTTCTCCTTTCTACTTTTATATCCCTTCATCCTGACTTCCCAGCCTATTCTTTTAGTCAACTTACCTTAGCATAACCATATGGTATCTTCCATACTATATAACTGTGACTCCATGGTGAACCACATTGTAAAACAAAAGAAACATTTCAAAACACAGCTATCTTGTACAATTTCCTTGAAAAGGAGTTATATTCCACATTTGGGTTAAAACTGTCTTTACTTCCAGAAGATTACAATCTACCTTATAGTTCAACTGGCTTTTCAATTTTACTCAAAAGCCAAAATAAAATAGGAAGTAGCTCACTTTTCCTAAAATTAACAGAAAATTACTAAGCTTAAGCTCATTCTGACAAAAATCACTTGCTTTCTGTCAATACAACTCTAGCTCTCTTCTAGTACTCACACATATCTCAGTATGACTGAAGGGTCTGGTGACTTCTGTGAACTTATGAAGATGCAGTGAGAAATATGAACCAAGGAGAGTTGCCATTTTGCAACTCAATACCTCCTTTTGAATGCCTCGTTGATTTGGCAACAAAAGTCTTAATGGCTTACACATGGACAGATGCAAAACTTGCACAAAACTAGACAGGCAATTTAAGTGCTTTGCTTTCTGGGTAAGAGAACAGATTTTGGCTTTAATGATATGCCAGAAAACAATCAATAAGTATTGATTTCTCACTCATTTGGCTTGTTCATTAAAATTTTCCACAGTGACTTACTGGGAATTTTCAACCTTTAATTAGTGCAAATCAATAATATTTCATGGTCAAAATTACTTACTGGGGATTAAAAGTTACTGAAAATAATTTGTTCAGGAAAAATGAAAATTGTGAAAGCATACCAAGAAATTATGTCTATATGCATGATAAAGAAAGCTTGAATCTAGTTGAGAATTCTCCCCTGCCTCAAGTTAGAACTAAACCACATGACAGCATGCAATAATTACTCCACCGCTCTGAATCTCATGCTCTGATACAGGACACTCCTGATAATGGAGTCCAAGCATTCACTTTCCTTTTAATATCTTGCCATTTCATGAATTCTGACTTTAATTATGTCTTTAACTTTTGTTTAATATTCTGGATTCCAGTGCTAAAAGTGAATGTTTAGTGTATTCTTGGACTCCCTTAGGAAATAAATCAGATGTGGTGATAGGAGTCTGGCCTGGCCTAGAATCCACAGGTACCAGAAAAGAGCTGCTAACAATGAGGCCTCGGGGAAAGGCAAAAAAGACAAAGACAAACACAAGGTTACAGCCTCAGCAAAATATGATTTTCTGGAGGAGTCCAAAGTCTAGGAACTTTCTTATCAATATAAATGTATGGCTGATGCTGATTTTTTATTTTCCCTTAAAAATCTTAAACTAGTATTTATTTTAAGCCTAAAAAAAACCTTTGTGGTTTTTCTCATTCTCATCTTTTAGTTATGCTACTTAAATTTTTTATATTTAAAAATACTTTATTTAAGCAAAAAAGTGTACCATCTATATAAGTCATATACAAATAGGAGGAGGAAAAAGACACTTATGTACTTACTATCGAGTCTAAGAAATAAAATTATTACTTCTGAAGCTCCCTCTATGCCCTGTTCCTAGTTGTAACCCTTGGTTTTTTTCTCCTAGTTATTCCACAAAAGTATCTCTAAAGAATATATTAATTTTGCCTGTTTTTTAAACTTTACATACATGGTAATGAACTGTATATAATATTCGTCAAATCATTTTTCTTTTTGTCTGCTCAACATTATGTTGAAAGGTTTGATCAGGATTAACTACCTTTTAACTGTAGCTATCATGAATGATGTTGCTGTGCATTTTTGAACATGTCTCCTGGCACAGAGCAAGAATTTCTGGAGAGCACACATATACACAACAGAAGTGAACATACGGGGCCATAGAATTTGCACATATTCCATTTTACTAGGTAATTCAAATTGTTTTAACAAAATAGTTGTATGAGTTTTCCTTTTTTCCCCTACATACTAGCTATCAAATATTACCATGAAACTTTATCTTTGTCAATCATTTTATTCTTATTAATAAAGTTGAACATTTATGTTCACAAACCTTTGGGTTTCTTCTTTTGTGAACAGATTGTTTACGTGTTTTGTCCATTTTTCTATTATGTTAGTTGTGTTTTTTTATGATTGGGTAAGTTTTAAGTATATTCTAGATAACAATAACCATCTTTTTTCTTAGTTACATGGGCTATAAATAGCCTCTCTCAATTTTTCACTTCTAGGTTTTACTAGTGTCTTTTCATGATCAGATTTTCTTAATATTATTGTGCTCAAATTTATCAAATTTTGCTTATGATTTGGAAATTTTTGTATTAAGATATCACATGAGCATTCTCCTACATTTTCTTCTAAAAGTTTTAAATGTTGCCTTTCATTGTCGAGACTTAAATCCATTTGAAATCTATTTCATGAATGATATGAGATCAGATCCAATTTCAGTTTTCTCCTGAGTGGTCAATTTTCCCAGCTATCTGTTGGTCTATCCTTTCCCCACTAATCTGTCACGTCAGCTTTGTATTATTCTCAAACTAACATGAATGGACCAGTCTGTTTCTGGACTCTATTCTGTTGTACTGATATACTTGTCAGTTGCTGAGATTACACCACACTGTCTTAATACTGTTGCTTTACAATGAATCTCAGCAACTGAAAGAACAAGTTCCCTCCCCTTGGTATTCTTCAGGAATATCTTGATTACTCTGGGCCAACAAGTTGTTTGTCCACCTACATTTTAGAAACAATCTGTTAAGTTCTGAAAAATCACCTGTTCAAATTCTGATGGAAACTGCATGGAATATATAAATTGGTTTGGCATAATGTCATTTTTTCAATATTGAGTCCTATCTCTTTTGATTCATACAGGTCTTCTTGAATGTCTTTTCATGGGTCTTGAGCTTCTTTTGTTAAATTCACACTGGATACCTTATTTTTTTTGTTGCTATCATAAATGGTAGCTTGTAAAATCATGTTAAACTCAATAATTCTAATGATCTGAAGACTTGAGGGTTTTTTATGTATTTAATTTTATTACTGGTGAATAATGGTAACGTTGCCTCTTTTCATTCCTTGTATCTTTTATCTCTTATCTTGTCTACTTCTTGATAGGACCTCTAGGACAACATTGAGTGGATGTGTAATAAACAGTTATGGTGAAATGTTAAAAGTAGCCTTCATTTTAAAAGGAATTCTTGATTCTAACATTTCACCACCAAACACAATAACTGACAGAGACTTGCTACCCTCACATAACAAGAAAGTTCATATGTATTTCTAGTTTAAGAAACTTTTTATTATGAATAAGTGTTCAGCTTTATTTAGTGTTTGTCTTCGTCTAATAAGATGATTATATACATTTTTCTCCTAGTTAATGTGTGAATTGTAGGAGCTTTCTAATATTAAATCAGCTTTGTCTTTCTTACATAGACACAGGGGGTCATGATAATGTATATGAAGATCTTCAAAATGTATTTCTAGATTCAACATTTATTTTTGTGAACAAGTAGTTTGTTTTATTTTAAATAAAGAGAATTCTGGCCAGCCAGTGGGTGTTCACTCTGCTCATCTGAAAATACAGGAAGAACCCTATTCCGGAACATAACTGTGTTACTTTAAACCTCATAAACCTGTACTAACTCCATATCCAGCCTAACTATCAAATATACAGATATATACTACATTAGCTATACAAAGATACACTCAAGGCATTTGCCAGGGAGTATAAACTTTAACCCTCTATTAAAAGGTCACTAAGAATGACACGTATAAAAAGAATGCTTTTTAAAGAAAAACAAATCCCCAACTCTTTGAGAATATTTATGAAATCTTTACTCAGTAATGCAGGTCACACTCCAATTATGGAAGATATTTTTTATGCTTAACTGTGGTAGGGCCTTGTTCTCAAACAAAACAAGTCATGACTTTACATGGAAACAACTCATGGATTATTTTTAATAAAATGAATCCTGACAATAAGACTTGTCCATTCAATTTCAAATATTGGTTACAAGATATAGCCACTGATTGTTTCATGTTTAGAAATTCTTTGTCATTATTCAAAAAAGTTTTTAATCATGAAAATAAACTTATTTACAAACAAAACCCCCACAACAGCTGAATGGGAACGTCTTAATGAATAATCAATCCATCTTCTCCAGCAAATATTCTAAATTTTATCTATAGGTATTCACACAAAAAAAGAATAAAGTTAATATAGGAAAAAATAAACAAGAAAAGAAATTCCCATTCAATTAATCCAAAAGAAGGCAAGAAAGTAGATAAAAAGAACAAAGAAAGATTTACAAACAGTAAGATGTTAGATTTAAACTCAATATATCAAAAAATAAATAGCAACTTTCTAAAGTTGAGAAAAATTTTTAAATATAAAATCGAGACTGTAATAAAAATAGGCAACCATCCATTGCTTACAAAAGACAGAAAATTTGTAATAAAAGAATGGAAAAAGACATCTCACAAACACTAAAAGAAAGATAACATAGCCCTTCAAATATCAAACAAAATCAATAAGGTCAATTACTAGAAATAAAGAAGGACATTTCCTAATGATCAGAAGTCAATCTACTAACAGTTGTTTGCTTTCCCTTGCTCTTCTTGATAAAGACTTTATTTAAATATGAGTAAATTATCAAAAAATGATTCAATTCAGAAAAATCAGATTCAGTGCAAACCAATAAGCTAACAACTGGGTCACAACAAGCAAGGACAGGGACAATGACCAAAGAATTGGCTGGTGTGAATACCTAAGCAGGCTCAGAGTTCTACTGACATATCTCTAAGTCCCAGGTTTTCAACTTACTGAGCTCAGGATTCAAATGTAGACTACTATCTTAGAGATCTACTTTTAAGAAATCTTGGGCTTTAATGCAACAGCCAAACCATTTTGTGGAAAAAGAGTAAGGGAAAGCAGAAAAGCAGGAAGGTATTATTTTCTCTAAGATATTCTTAAATAACCTAAAAGGTAGCTAAGAAATATTTATATTTTTAAAGATATCAGAATTGACTAATTCCAGCCACAATCTATTATGAAAGTGGCTTCTCTGGTGACTTATATGGTAAAGAATCCACCTGCTAGGCAGGAGATCTGGGTTCGATCCCTGGGTTGGGAAGATCCCCTGGAGGAGAGCATGGCAACCCACTCTAGTATTCTTGCCTGGAAAATCCCCATGGATGGACAAGCCTGGCAGGCTTCAGTCGATGGGGTCGCAAAGAGTCAAGACATGACTGAGCGACGAAGCACAAGACTTTCCTATAATCTGCTATCTTGCAATTTAAGTCATTTTCTTCTTGCATAGTTTTCATTAAGAGTTAAGAAATAGAAAGAAACTAAAGGAACTAAGGATAAAATGCTTTATATATAATATTCCATGTTCATACTTTGGAGAAGATAACATTCAGTGTTATTTAACCAGTGGTCCACTGGCTGAGTAGATGGGTATGAAATAAAAGAAGTATTTGGTAGTTATGCCCCAAATTCAAAGGGATCCTTGAATTACACTTACAAACCTACTAGTGACCCAGTTCCTGTTATGCCTCAATGCTATTAACGGTATTGCTTTGGGTTTTCTGACTTATGATTTCAGCCTTTTCTGAAGGCAGAGTTCCCATCAGTTATCTAAGAGAAGCAGCGGATTCCATAAAAGCTGCTGCTGCTGCTAAGTCGCTTCAGTCGTGTCCGACTCTATGCAATCCCATAGACGGCAGCCCACCAGGTTCCGCCATCCCTGGGATTCTCCAGGCAAGAATACTGGAGTGGGTTGCCATTTCCTTCTCCAGTGCATGAATGGGAAAACTGAAAGTGAAGTTGCTCAGTCGTGTCTATAAAAGCAGTACAGTTCATCTGCGTAGTTAAGAAAATGGGCCATAGAGCTGGATGAGAACAGCTCTCCTGTTCAGAGTGTGTATGCTGTACCCTTCGTCGCTCTGTCGTGTCCGAATCTTTGCGACCCCATGGACTGCAGCCCCCCAGGCTCCTCTGTCCATGGGGATTCTCCAGGCAAGGATACTGGAGTGGGTTGCCATGACCTCCTCCAGGGGATCTTCCCAACCCAGGGATTGAACTAAGGTCTCTCGCATTGTAGGCAGATTCTTTACCATCTGAACCACCACAGTGAGCCTGGGCAGACGGCTTAATTTCTTCATCTACAGTTTCTGATCTGTAAAATGTGATGACAGCAATACTATTCTTAGGGTTGTTGTGAGAATTAAGTGAATTACTATGAGTAACTTAAAACAGTGCCTGCCCTGTAGAAATATTGTGTTGTTTCCCAGGAATATTTTTTTTAAGTGACATATAGTTGATTTACAATATTGTGCTGGAAAGTATCACTTGTTATCATTATGGTTGACTTTCAACCATTGCAAATGCTATCTTTTTCCATTAATAGAGTTTTTAATTTCTAAGAAAAAACAAAACCATTAGTGGGTCACAATGCTTGCAGAATTAAGCATAAACTGTTCTTCATGCATCCAAAGCCTACTTTTACTCCAAAAATACCCTACAACACACCTTGAATGTAAGGTCCCACCTTTAACGTAAGGTTTCTGAATCAGGAAAAAATTCTAATTTTATTCACTTTTTTCCCATCTTCAACCTCCCTCTCATCTCTTAAAATGTTCATAGTATCTATTCAATTCATATCAAACCCTTCCCTGGTGGCTCAGTAATTACAGAATCCACCTGCAACGCAGGAGACCTGGGTTTGATCCCTGAGTCAGGAAGATCCCCTGGAGAAAGAAATGACAACCCACTCCTTCATTCTTGCCTGGAGAAGTTCATGGACAGTGGAGTCATGAGGTTATATAAGAGTTGGACATGACTTAGCAACTAAACCAACCAAAACCTTCACCTGCCTCATCTGGAATACCTGGAGGCTCAGTAAGCACATGTTATTTAAGTGAGTTTTTTTAGGGAATTTAATCAAACTACAACTACAACTGTTTCTTCTACCAGTATCTCTCTAACAAGCCTGTTCTCTGCTCTTTTTCTAATCCTGACTTAATATCTGGGTGGCCACACGCATTTCTCGTCACTTCAGGGCCTTTGGATACAAACTAGAGAACTCATATATAGACCAGCATTACTCAGACACTAAGAAATTACAAACATGACACATGGCAGCAGGACAAACCTGTCATTTTTCACATCCTGAAACACGTGTAAACTAACATCTGACAGCCATACTGGTGTAAACTAGAAGTGATTTAGAGCCTGTCGACGGACGGCACAGAAGCACAGCCGAGAGGAGTCATCCCACGTCCAAGGAGAGGTGGCTGCGCGGGTGCAGGAGGGTTGAGAGGAGCTACTCCACGTTCAAGGTCAGGAGGGGCCGCCGTGAGGAGATACCCCTCGTCCAAGGTAAGGAGCAGCAGCTGTGTTTTGCTGGAGCAGCCGTGAAGAGATACCCCACGTCCAAGGTAAGAGAGACTGAAGTAAGACGGTAGGTGTTGCAAGAGGGCATCAGAGGACAGACACACTGAAACTATAATCACAGAAAACTAGCCAATCTGATCACACAGACCATAGCCTTGTCTAACTCAATGAAACTAAGCCATGCCGTGTTGGGCCACCCAAGACGGATGGGTCATGGTGGAGAGGTCTGACAGAATGTGGTCCACTGGAGAAGGGCATGGCAAACCACTTCAGTATTCTTGCCTTGAGAACCCCATGAACAGTATGAAAAGGCTGATAGGACACTGAAAGATGAACTCTCCAGGTCAGCAGGTGCCCAATATGCTACTGGAGATCAGTGGAGAGATAACTCCAGAAAGAATGATGATATGGAGCCAAAGCAAAAACAATACCCAGCTGTGGATGTGACTGGTGATAGAAGCAAGGTCCAATGCTGTAAAGAGCAATATTGCATAGGAACCTGGAATATTAGGTCCATGAATCAAGGCAAATTGGAAGTGGTCAAATAGGAGGTGGCAAGAGTGAGCGTCAACATTCTAGGAATCAGTGAACTAAGATGGACTGGAATGGGTGAATTTAACTCAGGTGACCATTGTATCTACTACTGTGGGCAGGAATCCCTTAGAAGAAATGGAGTAGCCATCATAGTCAACAAAAGAGTCTGAAATGCAGTACTTGGATGCAATCTCAAAAATGACAGAATGATCTCTGTTCGTTTCCAAGGCAAACCATTCAATATCACGACAATCCAAACCTATGCTCCAACCAGTAACGCTGAAGAAGCTGAACTTGAATGGTTTTATGAAGACCTACAAGACCTTTTAGAACTAACACCCAAAAAAGATGTCATTTTCATCATAAGGGACTGGAATGCAAAAGTAGGAAGTCAAGAAATATCTGGAGTAACAGGCAAGTTTGGCCTTGCAGTACAGAATGAAGCAGTGCAAAGGCTAATAGAGTTTTGCTAAGAGAACGCACTGGTCATAGCAAATACCCTCTTCCAACAACACTTCTCTTCTCTTAAGAGAAGACTCTACACATGGACATTACCAGATGGTCAACACTGAAATCAGATTGATTATATTCTTTGCAGCCAAACATGGAGAAACTCTATACAGTCAGCAAAAACAAGACTGGAAGCTGACTCTAGCTCAGATTATGAACTCCTTATTGCCAAATTCAGACTTAAATTGAAGAAAGTAGGGAAAACCACTAGACCATTCAGGTATGACCTAAATCAAATCCCTTATGATTATACAGTGGAAGTGACAAATAGATTTAAGGGACTAGATCTGATAGACAGAGTGCCTGATGAACTATGGACAGAGATTTGTGACATTGTACAGGCCACAGGGATCAAGACCATCCACAAGAAAAAGAAATGCAAAAAAGCAAAATGGTTCTCTGAGGAGGCCTTACAAATAGCTGTGAAAAGAAGTGAAGTGAAAAGCAAAGGAGAAAAGGAAAGATATTCCCATCTGAATGCAGAGTTCCAAAGAATAGCAAGGAGAGATAAGAAAGCCTTCCTTAGCGATCAGTGCAAAGAAATAGAGGAAAACAACAGAATGGGAAAGACAGAGATCTCTTCAAGAAAATTAGAGATACCAAGAGAACATTTTATGCAAAGATGGGCACGATAAAGGACAGAAATGGTATGGACCTAACAGAAGCAGAAGATATTAGGAAGAGGTAGCAAGAATACACAGAAGAACTGTACAAAAAGGATCTTCATGAACCAGATAATCACGATGGTGTGATCACTCACCTAGAGCCAGACATCCTGGAATGTGAAGTCAAGTGGGCCTTAGAAAGCATCACTACGAACAAAGCTAGTGGAGGTGATGGAATTCCAGTTGAGCTATTTCAAATCCTCAAAGATGATGCTGTGAAAGTGCTGCACTCAATATGTCTGCAAATTTGGAAAACTCAGCAGTGGCCACAGGACTGGAAAAGATCAGTTTTCATTCCAATCCCAAAGAAAGGCAATGCCAAAGAATGCTCAAACTACTGCCCAACTGCACTCATCTCACATGCTAGTAAAGTAATGCTCAAAATTCTCCAAGCCAGGCTTCAGCAATACGTGAACTATGAACTTCCAGATGTTCAAGCTGGTTTTAGAAAAGGCAGAGGAACCAGAGATCAAATTGCCAACATCCGCTGGATCACTGAAAAAGAAGAGAGTTCCAGAAAAACATCTATTTCTGCTTTATTGACTATGCCAAAGCCTTTGACTGTGTGGATCACAATAAACTGTGGAAAATTCTGAAAGAGATGGGAATACCAGACCACCTGACCTGCCTCTTGAGAAACCTGTATGCAGGTCAGGAAGCAAAAGTTAGAACGGCACATGGAACAACAGACTGGTTCCAAATAGGAAAAGGAGTACGTCAAGGCTGTATATTGTCACCCTGCTTATTTAACTTATATGCAGAGTACATCATCAGAAACGCTGGGCTGGATGAAGCACAAGCTGGAATCAAGATTGCCAGGAGAAATATAAATAACCTCAGATATGCAGATGACACCACCCTTATGGCAGAAAGTGAAGAACTAAAGAGCCTCTTGATGAAAGTGAAAGAGGAGAGTGAAACAGTTGGCTTAAAGCTCAACAT
Organism: Giraffa tippelskirchi; assembly: GCF_054371585.1. NCBI lineage: Eukaryota > Metazoa > Chordata > Mammalia > Artiodactyla > Giraffidae > Giraffa > Giraffa tippelskirchi. The sequence continues at coordinate 60,087,666 of NC_137284.1, read as the reverse complement.
TCAGAAAACTAAGATCATGGCATCTTGTCCATCACTTCATGGCAAATAGATGGGGAAACAGTGGAAACAGTGTCCGACTTTATTTTGGGGGGCTCCAAAATCACTGCAGATGGTGACTGTAGCCATGAAATTAAAAGACGCTTGCTCCTTGGAAGGAAAGTTATGACCAACGCAGACAGCATATTAAAAAGCAGAGACATTACTTTGTCAACAAAGGTCCGTCTAGTCAAGGCTATGGTTTTTCCAGTGGTCATGTATGGATGTGAGAGCTGGACCGTGAAGAAAGCTGAGTGCCGAAGAATTCATGCTTTTGAACTGTGGTTTGGAGAAGACTCTTGAGAGTCCCTTGGACTGCAAGGAGATCCAACCAGTCCATCCTAAAGGAGATCAGTCCTGGGTGTTCATTGGAAGGACTGATGTTGAAGCTGAAACTCCAATACTTTGGCCACCACATATGAAGAGTTGACTCATTGGAAAAGATTCTGATGCTGGGAAGCATTGGGGACAGGAGAAGAAGGGTATGACAGAGGATGAGATAGCTGGATGGCATCACTGACTTGATGGACAGGAGTTTGGGTAAACTCAGGGTGTTGTTGATGGACAGGGAGGCCTGGTGTGCTGCGATTCACATTCACAAATAGTCGGACACGACTGAGCAACTGAACTGACTTGAACTGTGTCTCTTGATGAAAAAAACAAAAACAAAAAACTGTTATACTTGCTTTATGTACTTTAAGAAGAAAGTATCAAACTGTATTAAATAATATGTTTGTATATATAATCTGCCAACTTTTTTTTTTTTACTGCATGGTGCAGCTTGTGGGAGCATAGTTCTCAGACCAGGGATTGAACCCGAGTTCCTTGGCAGTGAGAGTGCGGAGTCCCAACAACTGGACTGCCAGGAAATTCCCAATATGTCCACATTTTAATGAGATATTTCAGTAGGCTTAGTTTATAGAAAAAGCCATATGTATGATGTTTGAATAGAAATTTAACTGTGGTAAATTTTTGCATGATTTGAAAAATGGTTTTATCACTCTAAATATGTACCATAATTTAATAAGAGAGTCACACAATTAACCCTTTCACAGTTGGGAAGCTTGTTCCAAATAGGATGAGTTCTTGAGAAGAAGTGACTGCTTACATGCTTTCTTTCCTCCTCTTACTTTTCTGCCTCTTTCACCCTCTTTCCTTTTCTTTCACTATTTCATTCCAACACAGTTTTTCACTGACCTGTAATTGATAATCCTTTTTCTTCACTGAGCTGACTCAGACTGAAAAAGATGCTAAACCACTCACTCTATCAATAAGATTCCAGTGCTTAGAAAACGAATCAGAGCTGCACAGTCTACAGGAGGTGAGGAGACAAAGCCCTGCACCTCAAGTGTGAACATTAGCAGAACCAACCTCCACTGCTGTATCTATCCTGGTGCAAAAAGGTGTGTGCTTGGGGGTGGGGGTGGTAATTACATGCCAAATGACCTGTGTTTGGTCTGCTGCTTTACTTCCTTTTCTAAACCACGACGACTTCAGCGTTCCCTAGCAACAGAAGCAGAGGATCAATTTAGAAAAGTGCTTTCCAGAGCATTCCTATCTAGCTACTGACCAAGCCATTTTAGTTTATGTGATCAAGCAATTGAAATTCAAGGAGATTTATCACTGACTGTCCTCGGCAGCAAAACTGAAAGAGGACCATTTGATATGTATGCTACTAATGTCTGAGATGACTGATTCCACCTCTACTGCACAAGCATGAATTGGTTTCAGGAAGAATTAGTAGTCTCTGCATTTCACCGTGAACCTACAGTGTTGCTAGGGAAACTGATAATTATGTGGCAAAATGGAGGGTGCAGAATAGAAGAAAAAGGGTTCTGAAGAAATGTAAGGTTTTGATCCAAATCAACATATTAACAATAAAGTATGTTGATCTTCTGTAGTCAAATAATTTAATAAATACTGTTAATTATATGCTTGACAAGATATTGATTTCTGAACTAAAAGAAATGAATCAGACTTTGCAAAGTAACTGGTTACTAATAATATTTTGTGTATGGCATAGCAGGAATATATATTTATTATAAACTACAGTGATTCTGAAGAATTAAAATATTCAAAAAAGTCAGAAAAAACACACTGATTTGATTTCCATTTTTTAAGAATATCATCTTACAGAGTGCTAGATATAAAAATTGTAACTATAATGCTCTAATAAAATTTCTTTTTTTTCATCTCAAACACTGTTTAGCGGGGAGAAGAAAGAAGTGTTGCTATTTTTATATTATGCATAGTAAAAAACCAGCCTAGAGAAGCTGAATGATCTTCCTGAAGTCACACACTTCTTCAGTTAGTGGTAATGCTGGTGCTAAATACTTTTCTTTAACCACTGGGAGGCATTATTTATAGCTTATGTCATAGTAAGGGAAAACACAGCAAAAGGATATAAACTTAGTGAAGACACTCAAATCTCTAAATAGTACTTCAATTTTAAATGAAAATTTCCAATACTTTTCATTTTTAACAGCTAAGAGTTTAGTTCTGAAAGTTAATGATATGATATAAACACTTGCTTATCAAGAAAATCTCACTGGAGACATTTTAATGTGTGAAAGAGCATCAAAGAATTACACAGCTCATTAGTGATCTCAGTTTTACTGCATGTCAAACCACTGCTTGTAAGGTGTCAGTCCCTTCATGACAATGCTACTACTGCATGACATTCTTTTATTTTCACTTTTTCTAACATCCACTAGGTAGAAATTTTAAGAGATGAAATTGAAAGTTTTACGTCTTCCTCCGTATTTATCTTCATAAATTCTTAACACATTTTAAAATTTATAAATATACTACACATATTAAAGCATTCACATTCTTATACACGCAATCCATGTACAGGTGCATTGGGGGAAGAAAATAAGTGATTCATTTATGGTTGGTATATGAACAAAGATCATTCCCTTTATTAACATTTCCATTATTAATAGAAAATGTTTCCAGTGTTTTGGTCTGATTTAGTCTTTGACAGGAAAGAATGAGACATATACACAACTCATCAAGGTAAAAGCAGAAAACTATACAGAACTTCTTAACCCAATGAATTCTAAATGATGGAAGTGGGTAGTCAGCCATCTGATGTTATGAAAAAGATCTTCATTCTAGGGACTTAAAAAAAATCACTCATTTTCAGCCTTCCTCATTAATCCCTAAGTCGTGTGGCTCACCCTAGATGGGATAAACGATCAGTTTCAGGCAGTTCATTAAGCCTATCAAGTTTATGTGGCTTAAAATTAGTATCTGGCTTGTCAAACTTGAAATTTTGTTGTTTTTTTACTTCAAAGATTTATTTTTGATAAAACAAGAGCAAAATGATAGGTCACTATTTTGATAAGCCCTTTCTTCTTTCCCAAAGCAGGGAAGCTTTTTCACCTTTTAAATCTCTGAGTAAAACAAAGAAGAATGTAAGGCCAAACTTTATAGTTGTTAAAAACAATTTTTATGGTTAGGTTGAACAAACCTTGACTTAGGCCATCTTGACAAGATGTCTGCTTGATATCCAAGTTCTCCAAGGTATCTCCTTTAGAGACCTCACCAAGAGATGTCCTTCTCTCAAAGATGTTGTTGTTGTTGTTAACTTGAGTCCCATTTTGCTTCAGTAGCCTGAACACCTCAGCTTCCAAATCTCTAATCTAAGAGAGAAAAAAATATATATACACTCATGAAACCATAAAGCAGCACTCTTCTCCAAGCACTAGGCAAAACTACCCTATTATTCTTTTTTCAAATTTTATTAAAATATAGTTGATTTATAATATTGTGTTAAATTCTGCTGTAGAGCAAAGTGACTCAGTTTTTTATATATGTATATGTATATATACATGCACACGTGTGTGTATGTGTGTATATATATATATATATATATATATATATATATATATATATATATATTCTTTTCCACTATGATTTATCATGGGCTTCCCTGGTGGCTCAGTTGGCAAAGAATCCACCTGCATTGCAGGAGATTCAGGTTTGATCCCTGGGTCAGGAAAATGACATGGAGAAGGAAATGGCAACCCACTCCAGTATTCTTGCCTGGAAAATCCCATGGAGAGAGGAATCTGGTAGGCTACAGTGTATGGGGAAAGATAAATTCTATGATTTATCTTTTTATCATATTATATGATTTATCACAGAATATTGAGTATAGCTCCCTGTGCTATACAGTAAGACCTTGCTGCTTATCCAACCTATGCATAATAGTCTGCATCTGCTAATCCCAAACTCCCAGTCTTTTCATCGTCTCCCCTTAGCAACCACAAGCTTATTCTCTATGTCTGTAAGTCTTTTTTTATTTCATAGATATGTTCATTTTGGTAGTATTTTAGATTCCACATATAAGTGATATCATATGGTTTTTGTCTTTGTCTTTCTGACTTATTTTGCTTAGTATGAGAATCTCTAGGTCCGTCCATGTTGCTGTGAATGGCATTATTTCATTCTTTTTAATGGTCGAGTACTATTCCATTGTATAAATGCACCATATCTTCTTTATCCATTCATTTGTCGACAGACATTTAGGCTGTCTCCACGTCTTAGCTGTCTGTAGTGAACAGTGCTGACATGAACACAGGGCTGCATGTATGTTTTCGAGTTAAGTTTTGTCTGACTATTCTATCACACGCTGGCTTTGTGCACATGACTCACCCGTACTTGCAAGCCCTGAACTTCCACGAGATGAGCTTTCTCCAAATCTTCTATTTTCTTTCTTTCTGCTTCCTGTCTTTTGATGAAATCAAGTTCTCTTAAGGAGAAAATAATAGATCTCAGTGCATCAAATACTCAATAAATAAGGAAATATAAAAATTCTTATCTGAAGCAATGAGCCACACAGTGAAATAAGTAACTAGACAGCTATTTAAATAAATAAAACTCACTCACAGAGAAAAGGTATCTAGTAATGAAAGCAAATAAAATGTTTTAAAGATATACAAAGTAAATAAAAATGCTTTGATTCTGCTTACTGAGATTTTCATTTGTAGCTCCTGATTCTGGAGCACCTGTTCATATTTAGATAGAAGCTACTGAACTAATGACCCACCTTGGTAATTCAGTGGAGATAATTACATGTTCAGTAGAAATAATTTCACATTTATAAAGTCATTTACCTAGTAAACTGATGGAATGGATGGTAAGAGTTTTAAAAAGATAATTATTATAAGACTGCTTCCTAGAAATGAGAATAGAGGGGGCTGAATGGGTCAGAAACACTGAGGGGAAGCTGTCACTACACATCTGAGGATATTATGAGGACAAGGAGAAATATCTCCAACTGAGAGTTTGGAATGCAATATGCAAATTTGGTAGAATTTATTATAAAATTATTACATGAAATAAGAGTTAGGAATACTTTTAATAAGAATTAAAATAGAGATGTATTGAATTCACAGTCATAAGAACAACTGCTTCCTTTTTAATATACTTTTTACAGCAATACCTTTTAAACATTAAAACCATTATTTCCATGATAGGAAATAACAGATACCATGAATCTTACATATATGCTTAGCTTATAAGGCTTGACATGCAAGACGAGAAGGGATACTGGAGTTACTTTCTAAGTAACTGATGAAAAAATATGGTAAAAATCTTCCTGGTTTCCCTGAAATTACACCAAGATCCAACAGATGGAAGCAAAGCAGCATTAGCTTGAAAATAGGTATTGAAATTTAAAAGCCAAGTGTGGTGATGGTCTCTCACTGTAGTGAACCAAGGCCCTTGTGGTTCTCTCACAAGGAAAGGAAAGTAGCAGGGCAAGGGGTCTTGTCAGTCAATATTTCCACTATCTGTAGTGGGAAAATTCTGAAGTTAACTGATTCTAAGAACAGAAACAGAAGCAGCCTCATCAAGGCCCCAGTTGCTGCTTTGTACATGCTATATCCAACAGTCATTCTGCATGACACTTCAACTTGGCTTCTTGCTTCTAAGTTACATATGTTTCAAAAGGACAGAGGTTCAAATGCTTTAACAGTTACAATAAATGATTAACTAACAGCAAAAACAAGAACAAAACAGGAGGTTGCCAAAAAATCACAGAAGAACAAAATAAAATCGCATGTGAAACATTGATGCAAGAGATTTCTAAAACTTAATGTCTATTTATTATTTTAAGTATGCTCCTTAAAGGGATGATTCTGAAGTCATTTTTTCTTTTCCACTAGATACTACAAAATTACTGGATATAAGCCTTCTTTAGATGCACACAAAAATCATTACATCACTAGAAGCTGCTTACTTTTGCTGAAAATCCTTGATCAGTTTCTTTGCCTTGTTGTATTTCTTTTCCAAGGCCTGATACTGGCTTTGAGTCTCTTTGAGGTGCTCGTTCACTGTGTGGCATAACGTTTGAGCTTCAATCCAGTAGCTCTCCAACTTCATCATTCTTTCTTTATTCTCTTCTATATTCTGTTGAAGTTGGGTTTTTTCTAGTTCCCACCTCACTTTCTCATTTTCTGCAGCTTGCAGCTGGACAAAGCAAATGTCAAAGCAAGGATATTTCTGGGTACTTTTGTAACAAAAATCTATCATACTTTTATAGTATATTTTAGAATAAATTCCATTATTACATATACTCTATCATGAAACACATTGAAATGAGAAGAGCAAGTATGATTTTCATTTTATAGAGATTATAAAATGGAAGCCTTGAAGTGAAATGGTTGTCCAAGGTCATACGTCTGATAAATGATAAAACATGGATCTGTTTCCAACTCCCATGATCTTTCCATCATACCATGCAATCTATGAAATTCTCCGAGCAGTAAAATATGTTTTAGAATTTGACTGATTCTATCCAATGAACTTCAACATGCTTTCTTTTAGAGTTGTTTTTAAAACATATAACTATATGCAAAATGGTAACTAAAAAAGGAGTGGGGAGAGGCAAGCTGGGAAGGAGAGGGGCAGAGCACAGTATGGCCAATGATTAAGAGGCGGACCCTGGAGTCATACAGTTTAGATGTGAATTCCAGCTCTGCCAACACTGGCCTTTAAACCTTGGACAAGTAACTGAAGTCATCTAAGACTAAATTGTTATATTTAAAAGAGAACTGTGATATAACACATCAGCATGATAGGAAAAGCTCCTTGGGGATAATAATCTGATAAAAGTTATTTTTACTTTGTCTTAATCCCTTTTGACGATATTATCACATACTTTATTTCAACTGACTCATGAAAATAGTCTGTAGCTCATTATTTTGCTGACATTGTTCTGAGTTTCTAGAGCCTGATAAATGCCAATTTGCATAAAAGTATAAATGACAGTGTAAGTAAAAATATAAATTATTCCTGAATTAATTTAAATCTCTCCGATGGAAAAGAAAGGCAGCTTCCTCTGGTTTCTGCTTTCAGAAAAGTTTAGGAAAAGATAAGACCCTGGTCCAAATCCCTCATTTCTACAGAAATTCAAGACTGATCTCTTAGGTAAGGGATCAAAGGTCATTTATTCACAATAACCATCTAACCTTTACACTAGTGCTGCATCAATTTCACATGCCTCCATTAAAGTTTAAAAGGATGCAGAGTCATTATAAGCTATTAATATCAATTTTCAAAATCTAAAACATTCCAAAATCACACAGCATTCAGCAAATGGAAATATACATATGTTTTTATATGTATTTTAAACTAAATACATAGGCAAAACAGATTGCAAAGTAAGAAAGTAGTCAAAAACATTTCAAAATTAGGAATTCTATTATCAACATGGATATAAAGAGTAACAGTAAAACAAGGTAATCTGTGGATATTAGCATAGGTAATATAATGTTGGCACAGGCAATATAATTTTGAGAAAAATATAAAATAGTCATTTATTGATTTTTCTAAATTAAATATCTAACACATAAGCCTTGTTAAAGCACTTACAATCAGAGGGCAATCTTTTTTCCCGACTGTAACTAACAATTAAAAATCTTCTATTCTTCCATTCTATGCCAAGAGACAATAACAATTTAAAACAGGACTGGGTTTTTACCTGCACCTTTATTAAGCAGTGTTTTGTATTCAAGTTGTTTATTTACCAATCTCTACTAATTTAAAAATTATTATTCACAGAGCTTGGCTGAAACCATGAATGATGTATAGACATGTTTTGACTAAAGAGCTACAGAGTTATTAGCTGAAAATACCATTTACCCAAAATAGCCTTGCTAATTTACCTCCATTTAAAACACATGGAAAAAACAAAACAAGTGTATATAATGTGAATAGGGAAACAGACTATTAGTGGTGTGGGAGGAATTATGTCTGAATTATTAGAAGGCCATAAAAAATAAACATAACTGTATTTTTAAAGTAATTCACAAGATGTTTTTAAATCTTTGAGACTACATATTTGATGAAACTAGACACAGTTCAAGAAACTGAAATTTACCTTATAATTTACCAATTAAAAATGCCCTTTTGAATTTTGTATTATTTCATATATAAACTAAAAATACATACTCCTTTTATCAAGACCAGTTTTTTTCTCACAAATTTAAATGACGTGAACTAAACTTGTCTAAAGATTTCTGGTAGCATCTGGCACCTAAAATAAATTATTCATATGTTAATTAAATTTCATAATATTTAATTACTAGATATTTGAATTTTTATTTATGAAACCTAATTAATGTGCTATGTTAATAAAAATACATTATTTCTGGTACGCTAAAAATAAATAAAATGATTAAATTTATGTAAAATAAGATAAAAGATAAAGAGATCCAGTATAACAGCTTGTGTTTAAGGATTAGTGGTCAAAATGTAGTTTGAATGTTTGAACTATTATAAACATTTACTTCTTGAGAAAGTTCAGAGGGAACTGGCCACAAAGGTGCAAATACGTAAATATGTAATTTTAAAATACTGTGCTATTTTCACTGAGGGGTGCTGACCCCTTAAGGGTGTGCACTGTTAGGTTTTTCCACTAACAGTGGGAACGAATCTCTCACATTTCTGTTCTTTTAAATGTACAGAAACAAAGCATTTAGTGCTTGGGTTGAATTTATTCATAGCATCTGAAGTTTAGAAAGCACAATTCAAACACCACGTATTGGTGCTTACCTTGGTCTTCAATTTTTGAATCTCTGCTTCTGTAACTGCATGTTTGATTTGCAACTGAAAATGGAAAAGAAAGGAAAAAAATCTGAACTAAGCATATCTATATTTTTCTACATTTTTAAGGCCTCAACAGCTGGCAGAATACCTTATTATATAGCTGAAGGGCTAGAAAAGTGCTACAGTGCAGCAGGTTGTAAATTAAAATGTCTAGTGTGTAAAATGACTCTCTAGGTGCGAACTAATTAAACACAGGGTTTATGGTCCACACTCTCTAACATCAGATTAGGTTATGAATTTAATTGCTCAGGGACCAAAGAGAAGGAAACACATTTTCCTGTCCTCCTTGCAGCTCTTCCTTTGTGATTTGAGTGTCAAGGAATTGTTTCCTTGCAGTCTTGAGGACTGAACAGCTTTGGCAGGCAGACGGCCAGTGGGAAGCTTCGATTCCAAATCTGGAAGGAAGGCGGCGCTCTGGTTCCGCGAGTCGCACGCGTTTTAGCTTAGCTCTTTTACAGCTGGGGCTGCGGCTGCAGAGCTGGAGTCCAGGACGATGCAGGTCCGCGACAAGATGTGTAATTTCTTTTTTACATTGCAGGTAAAAGTACAGATCTAGATGTCTGTCCTTTAAGTCATTTACTCCTACTGAGGGCCTGGACCCTCCAAAGCTTCAGCTACGGTTGATTTTCTGTAGAGCCACCATTTAGATTTGTTTTGCTTCTCCCTTCCCCACACTTTGCTTTCTTTGTAAAGGAAGAAAAAGGAAGGAAACAATCGTTCTTTAAGGTATTAAAAAAAAAAAGACAAAAACCCAAAATTTATGGAAAACAATTTTTAGGTTGGAAATCACTTTTCTAAAATCCTTGGAGTGAGATGTTTTTGGAATTCAGAGTTCTTCCAATTTCAGAAACTTAGTAAGACGCATTTTCCATAAATTGCTGACTGCCCACAGCAGGGTCTGTGGAGGCTCTCCATAATCAAATACATGGATATCTTTGCCACCAAACATGTGAATATTATCACTAAGTGAGGTACATAAAGACTGTAAATAGCAGCCTGTCAATTTTGGTCAGATTTACTACCATCTGCCACAAAATTACTTTAAAATAATTTTTTCAGACCATTGTGAATTTAGGATTGTACAGAGGGACTGTAATCTTCCCATATTACTGTAATCAAACAAGTCTAAAGTTTTCTTATCAGAAAGATAGCTAATGAAAAGACAGAAATGTGAACCTTTGGAGATCACACCACCTCATAAACAGCTCTCTCTCTGGTTTGTAATCTTAATGTCCTTGGTTTTTGCCTGACCACTAGGGGCACGTGGGAAGGATGAAGAGGGAAAGAACTTAGAATCCAGGGTTAGATGCTGATGAATAAGAGCCCAGAAACCAGGAGTCCCAAGTTCCTTATAAAATGTTCCCCCTCCGTGATGCTTTCAGGTCTCATTCGAGGTTTAAGGCTCGGTGGGCTACAAAGCTACGTCTCTGCTCCTGCTCCTGTGGGGTGATCCTGAAACTTTTACGTCTCATTCTGCCCTGCTCGCACACTTGACTCTCCTGCTTTTGGGCGTGGTCACGCTTGCAGTCTTGCCTCTGGGGCTGTGGCTCCTTTCACCCTCACCATTGCCAGGGGCTTCTGCACTCCAGTCTCGAGGGGGAAGTACTCTTAGTCAGCCAACACTAAGAAAGAATGATTTGAAGGACTAAAATATGATTACTCCAACTCTGCTTCTTAGTTAAAAGTCCTAAATGCTATAAAATGTTGCATCTGAAATAAAACCAACTCCTCTAGTTCTAGTTAAAGAGTAGCAAGAAATCAAGAGTAGATTTTATGATGAACACTGCAACTATCAGGAAGTGCCGTATTTGATTTCTCAGCTGTTAACTCCCTGTAGGGTAACCAATTATATTGCAATACAGCGTGTTAGGACTTTGGATTTTCTTTGTTCAAATCACCATGTTCTGTAGCAAGCTATAGCTCTGGGCCCCAGTTTCCTACATGAAAAATGAGACGGCTGGATGGGAAGAACACCACATCCTCTGCAAGTACTACAGGTGTGACGTTTTATGAAATGAAGACCCTGGAGATGATTGTCATGGTTGCAGAGTGTGGAAACTCTTATCCCATGCCAGCATTTTCATTCCTAGGAATGCATACGCTGGATTAATCAAGTGACATGTGGAACAAACCAAGGGGAAACTGTGAAGCAGCCAAGCTGATTTTCAGTTATCCTACCCCTCCCATCTCACTGAAACAGATGACAGAAGAGAACTGAACTCATAAAGCAGTGAGGTGAGAACACTGATTAAAGCTTAGAGTGATACTCAGTACAGCCCAGTCCTTTAGCTATATGAAAGCAGAATGAACTCTGTAAATTCAGACATTATCAGAAGATGGACAAAAGTTTTAGTGCAAGGCTTCCCTAATACTCACACAGCCTAAAATGATAGATATGTAGTTATTTTAATCCTGCATGCACCTTAACAGAATGTCTAGAAATCCACCACTATTAAAAGGAAAAGCATTAAAAATAAACTAACTGAAGCTGAAACTCCAATACTTTGGCCACCTCATGCGAAGAGTTGACTCACTGGAAAATACCCTAATGCTGGGTAGGATTGGGGGCAGGAGGAGAAGGGGACGACAGAGGATGAGATGGTTGGATGGCATCACCGACTCGATGGACATGGGTTTGGGTAGACTCTGGGAGTTGGTGATGGACAGAGAGGTCTGGCGTGCTGCAGTTCATGGGGTCGCAAAGAGTCGGACACGACTGAGCGACTGAACTGAACTTTTTCATTTTATATAGGAAGAAACTGTGTTTCAGTAGCTTAAGTTGCAGAGCTAGTAAGTATCAAAGCCAGGTTTTATAAATTCCAGTCTACAGTCCTTTCCTCTAGCCCTAAATTTCTTACATTTGTAGCATCCTTTACCTTTTGTTATCTCCTCCTTCCTCACTCCGAATGGATCTGTGAGGGAGGTAGGACTGGCACTGTTAACCTCACTGTTCAGACAGGGAAAGAGGCTCCGAGAAGTTACATGGGCTCTTCAAGTTCCCAGCAGAAGCAGGTGATGGAGAGGAAATTATCCCAGGTCTGACCGCACCTACTCCATTCCTCCCTTCTTCTGCACCTCCTCTGAACCAGCTTTGGGACACACTTTTCATTTGATCATCACAGAAACCCTAAGGTGGTGGTGAAGAAATTATCCCAGGTCTGATCCCACCTACTCCATTCCTCCCTTCCTCTGCACCTCATCTGAACCAGCTTTGGACACTTTTCATCTGATCATCACGGAAACGCTGAGGCATGTGTGATCACTGTCACCTCTCAGGTAAGAAAATAAGACTCCACCTGGAAACCATGGATCACTTCTGGGGTCCGAATATTCTCATACTACATACAACATGGTGTTCAGTCATTTGCTTTTAGTCACTGAACTTAGAAATTTCTCAGGCATTATTCAACCTGCATTTACTGAATGAGACTATGTGCCAGACACTGTACTAGTCACTGAGGATACATGAACGCTACACAGAATCTACCTTTGAAACACTTACTTCGAGGAGATTAATAAACACCACCTCCTGAGAGAAGTTTCCAGATACATGAGAAAAACTCAGGACCTTCAGATGACTTGTAGCTTTGGTCTATGTGTCATATCTCCAAATTTGGACCCTTGCCTCCCAGACAAAGTGGGCAGGGTGGGGGGCTGGGATACCTCCATTTCATGAGGAAGAGGAAACTGCTTTTCAAAGAGGTACAGTGACTTGACAAAAGAAGCACAGTGCATACAAAATTGAATTTTCTTATTCTAAAGCAGTTCTCCTTCCATGTTTAATAGCCTTTCCAAAGTACAGGTATAAGGGTTCACAGACAACAGCTGACTGCAGGGAGCAGGGTCTACATAACTGCTTAATAGACACAGAACCTGAAATACCTTTTGGAACTTTTGGGCTTCAGAGAATATAGGTTTGGAGAGAAGACTTGGGAAGAGAGGATATATAAAGAAAAAGAAAAGGTTAAGGCCTGCAGGTCAATGTCTATAAGGCCAATCTCTTTCATCTTTTCTGTCCTCTTGAACATGAATGCCATCGATATCGACCCGAGGATTACAGTACAAAGAAATATACGCACTCTTACAGAGAACAGTAGCTCTCATGTAACATTCTGCAGGTGTACCTGCTGTGTTTATTTCCTGTTTATTTATTTCAAAAAGATGAATACAGAACATGTACTCATACCACTGAATCAATATATCCAAATATAACTGCACAAGAAACAAACATTTTTATGCATAAACATTATAAGACTGAACTTTTGCATTCTTTACTTATCTTGTACAGGCACGTAAATCATTTTTTCTTTAAAAAGGAAAAATGTTATCTTTGCAGGAAATATTTTAAGAGCTCTCTAGTACTGGAGATTTTACATTCTCTGTTCTTATTTTTGTGGTGGTGTGTGTGCTCAGTCTGACTCTTTGCGACCCCATGAACTGTAGCCTGTCAGGCTCCACTGTCCATGGGATTTTTAAGGAAGAATACTGGAGTGGGTTGCCATTTTCTACTCCAGGGGATCCTCCCGACCTATGTCTCCCAACCCGTGTCTCCCAAGTCTCCTGCATTAGCAGGCTGATTCTTTACAACTGAGCCATCTGGGAAGCTCATTCTTACAAGCACAAAATAATAACTGATATTTGCATACAACTTTATGAAGTGGTTTCAGCATTGGAATCAGAATTTTTACAATTGTATCTGTGATCATCAGATTGCAGGCTGTCTTACCTATGACAGCATAAATTCTACGAAAGAAGAAATCAGGGCTGCTCTTGCCTGTACTTTGGTGCCATTAAAATTAAGCTATGCTATATTTATTTATCATTTCTGCTCAAAGGTTTATAAATGGTACCTATCTTTACATTAACCAAAGTGTTCTTCTCAGGGAATAGACTATGCAGAACTAGCTGAAGTCAGCTGATTGAATGCTGTCATAACTTAATTTGAATGGCAACATTAATTGCAGTATATGCAGCATAGAGTGACATAGTCTACCAAGTCACTCTCTAAGGAAGTGCTCATAAACTGGTTATTCATGGTGAAGGTGCTGGATGTAGGTGACAGCCTATAATTACAGTTCCTTTTAAAATAAATATCTGTTTATTGTTAAGTATGTAACAATTTTTTACCTTCTTGACATATTAATGGACAGTTCCATAAAGGTAACTCTATTATCTAATGCATTAATAATTTTTTCTAAATTACTTTTCACAGAATCTCTATGACTTAAGTAGGTAAAATAACGTATTTTTTAGACTCCATTTTTTTCCTCCAGATAAATGCAGAACTCTTTTTCCTGGGAGCTAATACTTATGACTCTCAAGAAGGAATGGTGGAAAGGAAGCACTGGACAGTCCACTGACATGGCACCTGGCCAGCAGTTTCTGATTCAGCCTCTTCCTACTTTCCACTAAATTTCCAGTGAAATCATACTAGAAAAGAAAAACTCACAACCAAACTGATACTGAAACTAAAAACAACTGTTACTAGAATGTGAATCATGAAGCTGAATTAAGAAAAATCTATCCAAGCTTCACTATCTTCACTCCAAAGACAGGGAGGAGCCTTGTGCCTCTCTCACTAACGGCTTGAGACACCAAGTTTATCAATGAGGAAGAAGGCAAACTCTACTGTCTCTCCTGGAGCTGGCTTCACACCAGGCTCTCTCACGCTCCGCCTTCCATGTTCATTCAGAAAGCAATTGCTACATGAGAAAAAGAATGCAGGAAGATGGCTGACAGTGGCATGTTGCATACTTACAGCTCCAGACCCCAAAGTGCAGGGGCAGTCCCAGTAAGTGCTTTGAGAGCAAGGAATAACTTTTTTTTCTTTAACTTACAGAGCTGCATGGTGAGATGTGGACATCGCACCTTAGTACAGAGAACTGCTTTAGATGAGAGGCTGCCAGAAAGCAGCAACCAGGCTGGAAACTAGGCACATAGACATGTCCTCCTAATGGAGGTCCAGAAATGGGATTTGTGGTTTCAAGAAGTGAAAAATTCCTGATTAACATTGGATACAAAAATGGTTTTTGCCTCATTCAAGATAAATAGATGAGAAAAAGGCAAAACTAAGCCTATTACTAAATTCTTCAGATCAGGGAAAAGAGAATATAAACTTGAAAATTCAAATAAGTAAACCTGTGAAAACAATGTATCCCATAAATAAAAAGATATTTTAAGGTAACTCTATGGAATATGAGGATGAAGAGAAAGTGAAGAAGCATGAAAAATGAATGGAGAACACGGAAACTAAAATGTATTAAAAGAATTAAGTCATTTTAGAAGTGCTAAAAAAGAACACATAAACTTGAAGCTAAAAGCATACTTAATGCTACAGTGAGCTGAAACACTGATATGAGAGGACACATTTGAGGACAATCCCAGGCATGGGAAAAAAACAGAGAAGAAAAGAAAGGTAAAAAGATAATACTAAAAACAGTGTTTCTAAAGAAACAGAAACTGAAAAAACACTTAAAAACTGAAGAAAATGTTCATAGACCAAAATGAAAACATAAACACAAACACAGAACAGGAAAACAGATTAGAAAAAAAGGAATGAAAGGAGACCTACTTTAAGAAATTGTGATAAAAAATTTAAAGTACAAGGTTAAAGTAATACAAGTATCCAAATGGCTGTTGTCATTAGATTTTTCTTTTACAGTATGCAGTGCTAGTTCAAAAAAATTAGCTTGTGCAACAACACTTTTAGGGGAAAAGGTGGTGAATTAAAATGTTAAAACCAGCTAATCATTATTCCTGTGTCAGTATTAGAGGGGAGGAGAGGTGGATGAATGTATGCTAAGGCTATTATTTTGTTAAATGGTAAAGACATAGCTGCTGGTCTGCCTTCCATGTTGCTGGGTGAAAATATCCTAAGACGGAGTCAAAGCTACTTGAGAGTAACTGTTAGAGAAGAAGAGAATAAACATGTGTAACTGTTAAGCAGCAGATGAAAAAGTGGTATATCTAATAGCAAGCAAGTAAAAAGATAAAAAACAAAACAAAAAGAAGCATTGAAATTATGAAATAAAATGGTAGATGTAAGTTCTAATATTAAAATAATTAAATAAAATGGGGTAAACCGACCAATTAACTAACAGAAACTCTTAAGAGTAGTATAACAGTAAGATTTAGGAATACGTTGACTAAAGGAAACAATTGTGAAAAGGATACAGAATGGTTGAAAATAAAGAGACGGAAGAAATAGATGCTCTGCGGCATATATGAAGCCAAAGAAAGGCAGTGCTGAATTTCTACAAACAAAATAGAATTTGTAGTAAAATGTGTCATTAGAAACAAGAGAGATGTTACAATAAATTGAAAAGTTGTAGTAATCCTGAACATATGTGTAGCTAACAACAAAGATTTAAAATATATAAAACTGCAACTGCTATAATTATAGGAAGAAAGAAACTGTAGCTGATGGTTTTAACTTATACTTTTCAGAATTGGTACATCAAACCACAAAATCTAAGCCATGCTACAGAGAAGACATTTGTGTGTTTGTATTAATCTTATCGATATAAATTTAATGCTTATATAAATTTCATATCAAAGTACAGAATATGTGTGATGTTTACATACATAAGGAATATTTAAATACAACTATTTATGAATTAAGCTACAAAAGAAGTCTTGAAAATTCAAAACAGCTACCATACGGAATATGTTTTCTGAATAGTGTCATAAAATTAGAACCCAAAAACAAAAGGATAGCAAAATAAAGTAGATAGGTGTGGAAAGTAAAATATACCAGTAAATAATTCTTGTGTTAAAGAGAAAAGGTGCATATAGCTAAAGCAATATTCAGGAAAAAAATTATAGCTTTAAATATACTTATCAAAATATAAGGGTTATCAGAAAAATAAATGTATTGAATGCAACTGATAAATACCAAAAAATAAAACAGGAGAAAAAACAAAGATATTGGTAGAAAAAAATAAGTATTTTTAAATTTAAAAATGAAAAATGGAAATGTAAATCTAACTTGACAGATAAATTCTAGAAAAAAACTAAGAAAAAATTGAACATGCTCAAAGGAAAAAAAGAATAAAAAAGGTAACTAGTTATAGCTACTAAAGATTTCAATATTTTAAAGCCATATTATAAAAATATAAGTTAATAGATATGAATACCTAGAGGAAATATATGAATTTCTTGAGAAATACAAAATACCAAAGTTGGCCCAAGAAAAACTTGAAAACTTGAAAAGAGTAATAGCTATTATAAAATGTATTCTAAAAATCTTCCTCCACAAATGCACATATGGTTTTATAGCTGAGTAATAACAAACTTTCAGCGAACACAAATTTTGACCTTATGAAAGTCATTAAGTCTCTTTTATAAGTCATTTCTGAAAATAGAAAAATAAAGAAGGATTCTTTACTTATATTGGCGCTAATATAATCTTTGTGGCAGCTTTTGATTAATCCACTCTGGTTAAGACTTTCTATTACTTATACGTGACACTTACATAGTAGAGGGGACTATAAAATTTGAGGGAGGGTCAGAAAGAGACTTTAAACAGATATATTCTGTGAACTTGGATTAAAAGAGTCAGTGTGATAAAAATGCCAGTTTTTTGCAAGTTAATTTACTAGCTTAATGGAATTACAATAAAAAATGCAAAGAAGTTTCTTCAAGGGAGTTAAAGTGATTCAAGTGTTTTTTTGAATAACTTGAAAAGTAAAGGGATTTTTGAAGAGAAGAATTAGGTGGATCTGATTTATTTCATTAATGTTTTATATATAGTCTAACATTACTGCACCAAAGATTAATGAGAAAATGAAACAGAATATGAAGGTCAAAGGCAGTCTAGAGTGTAAAGACACAAATACTGCAGATAATAATGCTGGCCTTCCAACCAGAAGGAAATGGTTAAATGAGCATTTAATAAATGTGCTAGCTCCCTTGTCAACTGTTTGGGAAATTAAATAGCTGTCTTGTATTATACAACAAATTCTAGTATATGCTTGATACCATTCATTCACCAAATATTTAACCACTAAGTATATCCCAAGAACTGTGCAAAGACTGGATAAAATATTCAACAAAAAACAGAGGAGGTTAGAGTTCAGTTGCACGATATATAATAGGCTAAAAATGGGAATGATTGAGAGAATGTTAGTATAATGCGCTTTGCCCAAATAGTATAACGTATACTTTTGGTTGAAATAATATAATTAAGAGAACTCTTTCTGTAATATGAGATTTTTTTACAGACTCCAACACAAAATGACTCTCCACTCCACCCCAGATTCTGTGCATAATTTGGGGTATGTTATGTTAATTACATAAGTTTAAAACTGTGGCAGTGGCAGCGTACAGGACACAAATCCTGTGACAGAGGGCCAGGCAGCTGATACTCTGTGGTAAACCCCTGAACAAATGAATATATTCGTATGTTAAATATAAAACGAAAGAGAATAAAAGGATTTTAAGTGAAATGACACAGTATTTGCCTGTTTTAGAGGTGGTGACAAACGTTCAATTCTTAAAAGTCAAAATAAAAAATGCCGATTTGGTTTCTCAGGCTAAAACTAAATCAGCCATGTTACAAAGAATGGTTTCAGATCACAGAGCAGCCCACACCAATGTTAGCAATCATTGTCTGTAAAAGTGCAAATAGCACTTTAGGATTTAGAGGTTATATGGTTTCTGTGCAATTAGTTAGCTTTACTGCTGTAGAATGAAAACAGCCACAAACAAATAGACAATAATAAATAACAACATATAAATGGATGTCTATGGCTGTGTTTGAATAAAACTTTATTTATAAAAAAAGCAGTGGATCAGATTTGGCCAATGGGCCATAGTTTGCTGTCCCCCAGTCTAGATCATGTAGCTGTCTGCACTATGGAGTCCATTTCAAACAGTATTTATGGAGTATTGAGTACTTGGCTCAATTCAGAAAATGGAGGCTATAACATTTCATTTACTATTTCTGCTTTTTAAGCTCTTTAACTTCCATTAGAAAAAACAAAAACAAAAACATGTATTCTAATTCCAGCTCAATTATCTTCCAAAGAGTAGGGATCATACTCACCTGGTAACATGTAAGTTACATAATAGACTTTTGCCAGGGAACACAACCTTGTCCTCACTGCCTCAAAGTTAGACTGAGAGTTACAATATTCAAGGAAGATTTTTTTAAAGAACAAACAGTTCATCTACTCTTCAGATAATATGTAATTTTAGGCCAAATCAGAGCTGAGGAGAAACAGATTATACCACTTCACTTGGCCACTTCTCTGCATCGTTCTTTGAAGATATCAGTTAATCTAGAAAGCCTTTATAAGAAATGGTCCTAAGATAGGCATTGCTACTCTACTGTAAGAGAATTCTGATCATTATATAATAGTGTACTTCATTGTCACCATGGAGAAGGCAATGGCAACCCACTCCAGTGCTCTTGCCTGGAAAATCCCAGGGATGGGGGAGCCTGGTGGGCTGCCGTCTATGGGGTCGCACAGAGTTGGACACGACTGACACGACTTAGCAGCAGCAGCATTGTCACCAAGATGCTTGCATCTGATTTAGAACTAGGAATAGTCACAAATCATCTGGAAAACCCATGCATTCTGCTTGAAGGACTCTGTGAACTATATAAATGGAAATGGTTCAATCTGACTAATAATAACATGTGGAAGAGAATTGGGCATTCTAAACACATTTCATTGGGAGACATAACAAATTTCTATATTACCAAGAAAAAAACCATGCTGGTGGCAACTTGGTACTAAGTACAAGTCCCCCAAATACTCATACTCTATAATCTAATAATTCCACTGTAAGAAATTATCCTAAAGAAAATGTAATATTTGTTACAATATTATTTTTAATAATTTAAAAAGAACTGGAAACAGAGGAACTGTTCCAAAACAAGGGGTGAAGTAAATTATATACGATCCATAAGATAAACAGTAAATAAGCATCATTTTTGGAAAAATATTTGATGACATGGGAAGATCCTAAAAATACAGTTTTTAGTGTCACGAGAAGGAGTTTAACACAATATATATCCTATAATATCAAATACCATAATATTGGGATTATGAATGATTTTGGGGGCATTTATACAAATCTGTACTTTCCAAAACCCTATAATGAACATAAGTTGTTTTATTTAATAAAAACTTAAATTTCAAAAGTACATTCACTTTGACACTGGCCTCACAAATTTGTCATGAGGACTTAAAAAGGTAAGTCAATATACTAGGTGTCTTAGGTATAACATGAGAACATATAAACTTCCCTGCTGGGCTTCCCTGGTGGTCCAGTGGTTTAGAATCTACCTTGCAAGGCAGAGGATGCCTGTTCCATCCCTGATCCCAGAAGATCCCACATGCCATGGAGCAACTAAGCCCAAGAGCAGCAACTACTGAGCCCAGGCGCCCTAAAGCCCTGCTCTGCAACACGAGAAGCCATTGCAATGAGAAGCTCACGCATCCTAATGAGAAAGTAGCCCCCCTTGCCACAACTAGAGAAAGCCTACGTGCAGCACTGAAGGCCCAGCACAGCCATAAATAAATAAACAAATATTTTTTTTAAAGACCCTGTTTCTAACACATCAAAATTAGATATTAGAAATCTGCAATTATCAACCTTGTTTTTCTTGAATAGGAAAATATGCTTTCCAAGTGGGGTCAAGTCCCTAAGAGACTTGTAACCACAGAACAGTGGTTTTCAAGCCTCAGTGCTTCAGAGTTATTGCAGGGAGGTTGTAAATAATGACATATTTGTTTTCAACAATGGAGGAAGTTCCACAAAAAAAATGGAGAGTGAAATGCCTGGGGACACATTCATCACTGTTTCTGTTTTACATGTTGAGGTTCTGAGAAGTTAATCTGGAAGAAGAGTTTTGTGGTTATCTACATTCCCTCACTCCCTCGGGATCCTGGCCCATTTCTGACAGCTCCTGCCTCAGGACTGAATTGCCCAGGCTATCCTACCTGGATTAGACTGATGGGCAGCATCAGCCGGAGGAGAGGAGGGTCTTGGAATATTATCACCCTCACTCCCAAGTTGTAGTTTTTAGCAGTGGCTGCATCTTACAAAGCTGCAGATGGTGAATGGCCCGCCTTCAAAAATAGGTTATCTCTTTCCCTCTTCACCCATTAGGTCAAAAGATGGTATCAGCTTCTGCTGTTGCTAGTCCCTGTGCACTGTAATATCACTTGGTAGTTCTGTTAACTCTGCTCAAAGTTCATTCAACCATATTCTAAGATAAAATCGAAAGTTTAAAAAAAAGTGTTTTTTTTTCTTGAACTTTTTCAAGAAATTGAACTTTCTGCAATTAAGCCACTTGGGAATACCATCTAATCCCTGCTGGAATCTTGTCTAGTTTAGGAAAAGAAAAAAAAAAATTCCTTTTTAGCAATCACTGCCTTTGAGGAAATCAGCTCCTGAAACTTTCATAAAGCTTTAAAAATACAACCTGAACTTATCACAAAAAATGCAAATTAAAGCTGTAGCTTGAAATTATGGAACAGACAAGTTAGAAACTGTCACCATGACAAATAATGATTGTATTAATTTAATGCATTTAAATTAATGACTGTATAATGAGATCTACTTAACTTTTGCCTTGAAATTCAATGAAATTCTACACAATCTGTAACTGAAAGGCATCCTTTTGAAAACTGATTATTTTTAATATATTTTTCTAACAAAAGTATATACTTAATAATGAAATGGACAGGTAGAGAAAAATATTTTGCAGATCAGCAACTTACCTCTTTGAACTTGTGACTGAGCTTGCTTGTATCCAGGTCTGAGGGGGAAAACATGTCCTCGTTCTCAGGCAGCTCGAAGACTTCAATGGCCATGTCACCACCAGGAAGAACAGGTCCTACCTCGTCCTCCTCTTCATCTGTGGCATATTCTCCTGTCTAAAAGGGAGGGAATTTCAGGAATCCAGCTGTTATTACTCATGTGGAGGTGAGTTATTTTTAAAATATTTTATAAAAGAGAAATAAAATATGTCACCAAGTGGTAAAAGTGTAAGTAGACTTTTGAGTCAAACATGCCTCATGCAGCTAGGGTTACAAATGTTAGTTCAAAGATCCAAAGTGACATGACTATGACATATATAAGTGCATTTCTAAAAATCTAACTGCATCAGCAGTATCTTTAGTGAAGCAACAAACTATTTTAAATCTAAGTATTTGATGGTTTTACTAAAGAAAATTACATTGCTAAGAGAAGTAAGTAATTCCTTTAAATTCCTATCACCTGTAATGCATTAAGTCACCCAATATTGACAGCAGAGAAGGAACGGTAGGTCAAAAGATTCACAGAGTTGGAAGGGACCTTATTTAAGCCTTACAAAAAAAAGTCTGGTAGGTTAATTCTCCTAAGCTTTAGAGTTTAATCAATTCCGCTTCAGTTGCTTGTTTAACTAACATGGTGGTAAACTAGTGACCTAAAGGGCAAACCAAAAGTTTCTAACTTACAGCCCACTTGGGTACATTGCTTTGCCTGTTTAGTACTATTTTGATAAATGTCAGCATTTTGGCAACGTTTAAAAAAAATGTCACCTAAGATTCTAGTTTCCAGTTTTTTGGGTTTTTTTATAGAACCAAAGATCTGACAATAAAGGCACATTATGACATGAGAACCACTGGTCAGAGTCAGCAGTGGTTGTTCCTTTACATGGGTCACACACTTTCTAATACACCACAAGTTCCATAATTCATTATTCTAAGCTGCTAGCATCACTCCTTCATGATACCCGTGGGCCTCTGTAAGTATCTGAGTTCATGACCCTTGGAATATATAGTCTTCCTCACCACTAAGTTCCTTAACATTATTAGAAAGCGGCTTCTTTCTGGCAGCACCAGGTTAATTGTTTGAGATCTATACCTTCTGATTTAATTTGAAGATAAATCACTGATTCACAGGTTTGAAAAACAAGGCTTCTTTAATTCACCCCTGTTACTTCAGGGAGTATTACATTTAATACATAAAACAGATAAGTATTCATATTGCCTTTAAAACATTTCATAGTGTACTGAGTGATCTATTTCTTTGATTAAAGAAGCTTAGCATCCAATTGCTATTTTATCTTTTGGTTCTACACTAAATTGTTCTTTCTAAACCTGAAACCGTATTTACTTGACTCTGTTTGCAAACGAAGTAAATCCAGTCATTAACTTCAGTGTAATAATTCCTGATTTCTGAAAGAGCATTATTATTGCCATTCTGAATTCTCTCTTTCAAAGTAAAATAATTGCAGTTTCCTCCTAGGTCTCATTCTGTGTAATTGTCTTTTTCCTGTACACTGACTTCTCTCCAGGTTCTCAAATTTCTCTCTTAAATTGCAGTGTCCAGATGCACACACAATTTCTGGAGGCCATTGAGTATGATGAACAACAAAGGAGGAAGCAGCATACTCAGACTCTTCTTCCACACACAGAGACTATTATCATGAAGACTTTGACTTCGGTGGCATTTGTGTATACAAGTAAGCTCAGAATATTTCATACAGATCAGTGACTTTCCACACTGGTTACACATTAGAACTCCCTGTTTCCCCTACAAAAAAAATTAGAGATGCCTTGACTGAAAGGGAAAGCAGTGGCTGCCCTCCATGTTGAAACTGTATAGTTTATCAGCATCTGGACTCCTCGGAGTCTTTAGAAACCAGTCTGAAATGATCTGAACTGTAAACATCATTCTAAGTGTCAATGGCACTGGGAGGGAAGGTAACTGAACAGTGGGGGCTGGTTGTTTCCAGAGAGCTTCCATTTGTGGTATGATTAGTTCCTATAAACCTTAAAAGGAGTCTAATTCCAGACTTGTGTGTGTGTGTGTGTGTGTGTGTGTGTGTGTGTGTGTGTGAAAGAGAGAGAGATTCTATACATTAACTCATCTTCTATTTATACATATTTTTTAGAACTAACAGGTAGTTGATGAATCTCAGTGATGTTAATGAACAGAAATGTAGCAAGACTGGCAAGTAAATGATCTCAAGATACCTTGCTGAAAGTTCTGATTTAGAGATATAAAACTTTGCACTTATTCTTTACCCTATAGTTACAACTATCAGCAATTATGAAGGCCTAAGCTAGGTATATAATATTCACTTCTATATCACATCAATTTGATAAACATCATGAATGACTCAATAAAATCTGAAGTTAAATTTCAAGTCTGATAATGGCATAGCATTTTTTAAACCTAAGAGTTGAAACGAACGATTTGATTTTCCTTTAACAGCTTGAAAATAGGTACTTCTTCACCATGTTTAAGAGAATGAACATAAATATGTGCCTAGGAAGAGGCCTAACCTATAATAGGATCTTGAAAAATATTTTTTAAAAAATGAATCCAAGAATGCCAATTGCATTTACTTGGTAATATCTATAGCCTGCTAGGAAGTTTTCAATCATATCAAGAAAATGCCCTGTAAAGTCATTTGATGAGAAGGCAGCATTATATCACATTAATTTTTTAACACTCCTTTTAGTGAATAACAGGATTAGGGTTTGTACAATATATGCAATTCTTACCTCTAAGTATAATTCTGGCTTTGTTATCCATTTGAGTAATCAAAATTATTTTTATAAATGTAAGTCACTAAGAACTGTTTTGATTCTTGTTTTTTACTTTGCCAGTCTCCTTCTCAATACCCAAACTGCCTGCAATTCTGTTAAAATTTTTTATCTTTCATTTCATCTTTCCATTTACTAGGGTTTTCTCTAATTAATCTCATAAGCATCCTGAGGACAAGGTGTGTATTTTACTGTCTTTATTCTACTATTACTTATCAGAAGCTCTGGATATAGTGTTTAAAAACATGTTGCCATTCTCTCTCGTTGATTATTTATCACTCCCATCCTAAACAGGCTTTAGAATATGGCGTGGATTTACTACAGAACCCCATAAACACCTGAAGTTTAAAAGTTACATTTAGTAGACTCAAAATATATGTTCTTCTAATTTTTTTATCTTTGTGGAAAATGGAAATTACTTTTTTTTTAAAAAATAAATTTATTTATTTTAGTTGGGGGCTAATTACTTTACAATATTGTAGTAGTTTTTGCCATACATTGACATGAATCAGCCATGGGTTTACATGTGTTCCCCTTCCTGGACCCCCCTCCCACCTCCCTCCCCACCCCATCCCTCTGGGTCATCCCATTGCCCCAGCCCTGAGCATTTGTCTCATGCATCGACCATGGAATGGTGTTCTGTTTCACATATGATAATATACATGTTTCAATGCTATTGTCCCCGAAAGTCCCACCCTCACCTTCTCCCTCAGATTCCATAAGACTGTTCTATGCATCTGTGTCTCTTATTCTGTCTCGCATATAGGGTTATCGTTACCATCTTTCAAATTCCATATATATGCATTATTATACTGTATTGGTGTTTTTCTTTCTGGCTTACTTCACTCTGTATAATGGGCTCCAGTTTCATCCATCTCAATAGAACTGATTCGAATGTATTCTTTTTAATGGTTGAGTAATATTCCATTGTGTAAATACCACCACTTCCTTATCCATTCGTCTGCTGATGGACACCTAGGTTGCTTCCATGTCCTGGCTATTGTAAACAGTGCTGTGATGAACATTGGGGTACATGTGTCTCTTTCAATTCTGGATTCCTCGGTGTGTATGCCCAGCAGTGGGATTGCTGGGTCATATGGCAGTTCTAGTCCCAGCTTTTTAAGGAATCTCCATAGTGGCTGTACTAGTTTGCATTCCCACCAACAGTGTAAGAGGGTTCCCTTTTCTCCACACCCTCTCCAGCATTTATTGCTTGTAGACTTTTGGATAGCAGCCATTCTGACTGGTGTGAAATGGTACCTCATTGTGGTTTTCATTTGCATTTCTCTAATAATGAGTGATGTTGAGCATCTTTTCATGTGTTTGTTGCCCATCTGTATGTCTTCTTTGGAGAAATGTCTGTTTAGTTCTTTAGCCCATTTTTTGATTGGGTGGTTTATTTTTCTGGAATTCAGCTGCAGGAGTTGCTTGTATATTTTTGAGATTAATTGTTTGTCTGTTGCTTCGTTTGCTATTATTTTCTCCCATTCTGAAGGCTGTCTTTTCACCTTGCTTACAGTTTCCTTTGCTGTGCAAAAGCTTTTAATTTTAATTAGGTCCCATTTGTTTATTTTTGCTTTTATTTCCAATATTCTGGGAGGTGGGTCATGGAGGATCCTGCTGTGATTTATGTCGGAGAGTGTTTTGCCTATGTTTTCCTCTAGGAGTTTTATAGTTTCTGGTCTTACGTTTAGATCTTTAATCCATTTTGAGTTTATTTTTGTGTATGGTGTTAGGAAGTGTTCTAGTTTCATTCTTTTACAAGTGGTTGACCAGTTTTCCCAGCACCACTTGTTAAAGAGATTGTCTTTTCTCCATTGTATATTCTTGCCTCCTTTGTCGAAGATAAGGTGTCCATAGGTGCGTGGGTTTATCTCTGGGCTTTCTATTTCGTTCCATTGATCTATATTTCTATCTTTGTGCCAGTACTATACTGTCTTGGTGACTGTGGCTTTGTAGTAGAGCCTGAAGTCAGGCAGGTTGATTCCTCCAGTTCCATTCTTCTTTCTCAAGATTGCTTT
Source organism: Giraffa tippelskirchi (assembly GCF_054371585.1). Lineage (NCBI taxonomy): Eukaryota > Metazoa > Chordata > Mammalia > Artiodactyla > Giraffidae > Giraffa > Giraffa tippelskirchi. The sequence goes on along the minus strand of NC_137284.1, from coordinate 60,060,935 downwards.
GGCTATTTCAGGTTTCTTATATTTCCATACAAATTGTGAAACGATTTGTTCTAGTTCTGTGAAAAATACCATTGGTGGCTTGATAGGGATTGCATTGAATCTATAGATTGCTTTGGGTAGTATACTCATTTTCACTATATTAATTCTTCCAATCCATGAACACGGTATATTTCTCCATCTGTTTGTGTCCTCTTTGATTTCTTTCATCAGTGTTTTATAGTTTTCTATATATAAGTCTTTTGTTTCTTTAGGTAGATATATTCCTAAGTATTTTATTCTTTTTGTTGCAATGGTGAATGGTATTGTTTCCTTAATTTCTCTTTCTGTTTTCTCATTATTGGAGTATAGGAATGCAAGGGATTTCTGTGTGTTAATTTTATATCCTGCAACTTTACTATATTCATTGATTAGCTCTAGTAATTTTCTGGTAGAATCTTCAGGGTTTTCTATGTAGAGGATCATGTCATCTGCAAACAGTGAGAGTTTTACTTCTTCTTTTCCTATCTGGATTCCTTTTATTTCTTTTTCTGCTCTGGTTGCTGTGGCCAAAACTTCCAAAACTATGTTGAATAGTAGTGGTGAAAGTGGGCATCCTTGCCTTGTTCCTGACTTTAGGGGAAATGCTTTTAATTTTTCACCATTGAGGATAATGTTTGCTGTGGGTTTGTCATATATAGCTTTTATTATGTTGAGGTATGTTCCTTCTATTCCTGCTTTCTGGAGGGTTTTTATCATAAATGGATGTTGAATTTTGTCAAAGGCTTTTGCTGCATCTATTGAGATAATCATATGGTTTTTATCTTTCAATTTGTTAATGTGGTGTATTACATTGATTGACTTGCGGATGTTAAAGAAACCTTGCATTCCTGGGATAAAGCCCACTTGGTCATGATGTATGATCTTTTTAATATGATGTTGGATTCTGTTTGCTAGAATTTTATTAAGGATTTTTGCATCTATGTTCATCAGTGATATTGGCCTGTAGTTTTCTTTTTTTGTGGCATCTTTGTCTGGTTTTGGAATTAGGGTGATGGTGGCCTCATAGAATGAGTTTGGAAGTTTACCATCTTCTGCAATTTTCTGGAAGCGTTTGAGTAGGATAGGTGTTACCTATTCTCTAAATTTTTGGTAGAATTCTGCTGTGAAGCCGTCTGGTCCTGGGCTTTTGTTTGCTGGAAGATTTCTGATAGAAAATGGAAATTACTTTTATGGTTAGTCAGCAAATAAAATAAATTACATGGACTGATACAGAATTTCATAAACCTCAAAGTTAAATTGGATTGAATTTGACATTTACAGAGGAAAATGGACAATGTTGTACCCCCGAAAACTGCTACAGCAAAGTGTTTCCATTGGCATCCTGATCCTTCTTCTCTTTATCTCTTTATTCTGAAAATACTCAACATCTTTTAAGTAAACAGAAACTCTTGAAAGTTCTTTGTCCCAACTTGCAAATCCACTGTAAATGAGGCAAGAATAGTTCTTGCCATTTTATCATCTTATCTACTTTCTTGACTAACATCTTATACTTTTAAATAGCATCCCAAAAGGGTAAAAAAAAGAACAGTGATTTTTTTTTCCAATAACTTACTATGTGCCCAACACTGTACATTCTTTAAAAACTGTCTGATATCACTATACTATGCTAACTTGAGGAAACCAAGGCTCAGAAACTTTCCACAAGGTCAATTAGTTATGTTCCTGAAGCTACGCATTTAACATATCCCATGGCCCATGCTCTTTCTTCTCTACTATGCTGTTGGCAGTCTACAGAACTAAAGCTTTGTAGAAAAATAGATGGAAATACATTCCTTTCATTTTTCTCCAACCAAAAGCCCTGGTGCATAATCCTGTTGTGTTGAGATTCACTCTCTGCATCTTTGAACCTTATCATTCAGTTCACTTTGAAGACTTGCGCCTGCCTGTAGTGAGCTCCAAAGTTCTTGTCCTCTTCTTTTCTCTCATAGTATGCTCACCCTGGGCAAGCGCACAGAAGTCTCCTTCAAAAGGTTTGGCTCACAGGTATGCTGACTGATGTCTCATGTACTCCTTGTTATATAAACCAGAAGCAGAGTGTATACTCCAAAGAATTAATGCACTGTCTTAAAATGGATGAAAAAGATACTTGCAAGGCAAAATGAGTGTGAAATTCCTCTAGATTTTTATAGCTTTTCTCTTTTGCATTTCTATTTCAATCTAATTTTCTTGAGCTACCAGTCTTCTCTGAATCTCTACAAAGAATTTTATCTGCTTTCATAGACATAACTTCCTTTATACTCATATTCCATCGGAGGATTTAATATTTTATTAAGATACATAATTACAATATTAAGTACGACTGGAAGCTTCTGCTTCTTCTGGTGGTTCTAGAGGGACCAGAAGCATGTAGACATATTAGAGCCTTGAATACTCAGGAGGGCTGTAGATCTCAGTATAGGTTTTACAAAGGAACAGACAGTATCTGTTATAGCAAAGACCAATTAAAGAAACTTGGTTTTGAAATTACTTGGGCCTGGGTTCAAATCTCAGCTCTTGATGTTGGCAAAGTTACTTTTCAGATCTAAGTTTTAATTGCCACATCCATAAAGTGAGGATAAAAACAGTTCCTTAGAGTAACAAGGTTTTCATGACAGTTAGTTAGATGGTGTCTGCAGAATATTCAACACAAGGGCAGGCACATGGCGGATACTCAAAATAAGTGACCACGGCTACTGGTGGCACCCCACTCCAGTACTCCTGCCTGGAAAATCCCATGGACGGAGGAGCCCGGTAGGCTGCAGTCCGTGGGGTCGCTAAGAGTCAGCCACGACTGAGTGGCTTCACTTTCACTTTTCACCTTCATGCATTGGAGAAGGAAATGGCAACCCACTCCAGTGTTCTTGCCTGGAGAATCCCAGGGACGGTGGAGCCTGGTGGGCTGCCGTCTATGGGGTCGCACAGAGTCGGACACGACTGATGCGACTTAGCAGCAGCAGCAGCAACTGCTGGTGGTGGTACTTATACTACATTAACAATAGGCTAAAGCTTCACCAGAAAGTGAAGAAGAACTAAAGAGCCTCTTGACAAAAGTGAAAGAGGAGAGTGAAAAAGTTGGCTTAAAGCTCAACGTTCAGAAAACTAAGATCATGGCATCTGGTCCCATCACTTTATGGGAAATAGATGGGGAAACAGTGTCAAACTTTATTTTTTGGGGCTCCAAAATCACTGCTGATGGTGCAGCCATGAAATTAAAAGATGCCTACTCCTTGGAAGGAAGGTTATGACCAACCTAGATAGCATATTGAAAAGCAGAGACATTACTCTGCCAACAAAAGTCCGTCTAGTCAAGGCTATGGTTTTTCCAGTAGTCATGTATGGATGTGAGAGTTGGACAGTGAAGAAAGCTGAGTGCCGAAGAATTGATGCTTTTGAACTGTGGTGTTGGAGAAGACTCTTGAGAGTCCCTTGGACTCCAAGGAGATCCAACCAGTCCATCCTAAAGGAGATCAGTCCTGGGTGTTCATTGGAAGGACTGATGTTGAAGCTGAAACTCCAATACTTTGGCCACCTCATGCGAAGAGTTGACTCACTGGAAAAGACCATGATGCTGGGAAGGATTGGGGGCAGGAGGAGAAAGGGACGACAAAGGATGAGATGGCTGGATGGCATCACCGACTTGATGGACATGGGTTTGAGTAGACTCCGGGAGTTGGTGATGGACAGGGAGGCCTGGCGTGCTGCAGTTCATGGGGTCGCAAAGAGTTGGACACGACTGAACGACTGAACTGAACTGAAAGCTTCACCAAATGTTGTAACTAGACATTTGTTTGCTTTTGGTCTCACAAATATAATGTCCTAGAAATCCTGGCCACACGAATCTTTTAAAAGCAAACCAGTCATTTTTGAAGTAAAGCTTTTCCTTTTCCTTAACTTGCTCCTTTTCTTGTGTTCTCAGTTTTAGGGTAGGTACTAGCTTCTACCCAAGGTCAAACAAACTTCCAGGTCTCTGTTCTCCTCACTTATTGACTCCCCTCCTTCCCTAATGGTCCAAATGAATATCCATGTACTTAGCACATCCTATGAGGCTGCTGCCTTTAAGACTCTTCTAATCCGCCTCTTAATGTTTCTGTGACATGCCGTACTTCACCCATAAAACTTGGCTGTTTTTTTTAAATCTGCCTTCTCCCAATAACTTTTTTCAATGGCAAATTCCCTGAGAATGCCAGGTATAATCTATGCCTGTAATTCCAGTGTGGCTTGCACACTGCTTGGCATGAAGTAGGCACTGAGCAAATGTTTGCTGAATAAATTAATACAGTTTTAGCCACATCTACACAGCATGGTAGAGCCTGATTTTCCTGTTGATTCTCAGCTTTCAAGTAAGAAATATGGTGAAAGCACAGCTGCAGCTGGGCCTCAATGACCCTTCTGGGGATATTCTCTTGTTGTTAGGTTCAACCATTAGTAGTCATTTTTGCTGTGGCAATGTTTGTTCTGGTAAATTCAGGGAAACTAAATGATGCTAATCATAAAAGTAGCCTTAATTATGCAGTTTTTGTTGGAATTTGTTTACTGGAATTGAATTTGGTTATATATATTTTCAGACTCAGTTCTGTGGGAGGACAGAAGAGAGTTGCTTTTTCTCTGGAGGAGAAAGACCTCAAACTAACACTTTAATGTTTAAAATTCCTCAGTCTACATCAATCATCCAGATGACTTTCAGCAAAAGCATCCCCATCTCTGAAAAGGCGTCTCTCTTTCTGTGTTCTGTCAGTTGACTTCTGCGTGTCCAGGTTTTGTAATGTTGGGCCATTTGGTCTCTTTTCATGTCATTGGGAATAATAACACCTTCTTCATAACGTTGTTGGGAAAATTTCTAGTAGTGATATATTCAAAGTATTAATCACAGTGCCTAGAATATGCTAAATGACTAGATGACTATGCTAATCATCAGGACTATGATTATTTCCACTGTCTTCGGTTTCTCCAAGACAATGCTACAGAACAGCACAACAAAAGACAGCATGGCTTGGGAGCTGGAGAGAGCAGGGCCCCAAAAGAGAAAAAGCAATACCACAGTTGTATGATAGTAGGCAAGTCATTTAGCATGAGTCTTCTGTGATCTCTTCTTCTATAAAAATGGTGTGAAAAATTCCAATCTCATAGGTATTGAGAAGACTCAAAGAAATAAAATATGTAAAACGTCCAACATGATGTATGGCTCAAGACATATATTCATTTCTCTCATTTATCAAGTCATTCAAAATTTTCTTTTCTTTGTTTTCAGAATGTTTTCTGAAATTTCACTCCATTCTTACTGTCTAGTCACCGAATCAAGAAATATTTAACATCTCTTATCTCTATTACTGATAATGCCTCTAGTGTTCCCTGCCTTCAGATGCTCAGCTCCTCAGGTCACTGATAATACTCCTGGCAGATTATTCCTCCTAAAATTCTGACCAGATAGATTTAAGATTTGCCACAATCTTCTGTAAGAACTCAAAATCATCTTTAACCCTTCTTAAAATTTTCTAGTAATTGTGGTAGACCATTCAAAAATTAGAATTAGATTTTACAGAATTGTAAAGCTTTCTTTAGCTCCTCCCCCTCCTTCCTTTTCCAAAGTATACTTCTCAAAAGCTCTTTACCACTGTGGTAGGCAGGCTTTAAAATAACCCCCATTGATCCCTTCCTCATGGATTTCTATAACCTTTTCCCTTGAATGTGCACTGAATCTAGAGACTCGCTTCTAACAAGCAGGATACAAGAAAAGTGATGGGATGTCACTTCTAAGATTAGTTTTCAAAAACCTGTGACTGGCATCTCTTTTGTCCTCTTGCTCTTGAAAGCCAAGCCACCATGTTGTATGTGGTCCTATGGAGAGGCCCATATCACAAGAAACTGCTGTTTCTGGCCAATAGCCAGAAAGGACCTGAGGCCTGCTGAGTTGAAAGTGTATATCCTGCATTCAGTCAACAGCTATGAGTGGGCTTGGAACAGACCTTTACCAAGTTGAGCATGTGTGTGACTGCAGCTGTAGCTACAACCTTACTTTTGGCTTTGTGAGACATCTTGAGTCAGAGGTATCCAGCTAATCTGACCTACAGATACTGTAATCTGTGAGTATTTCTTATTGTAAGTTGCTACGTTCTAGTGGTAATTTATTATAGAACAATAGCCACCCTGGTGGCTCAGACTGTAAAGAATCTGCCTGCAATGTGGGAGACCTGGGTTCAATCCCTGGGTTGGGAAGATTCCCTGGAGAAGGGCATGGCAACCTACTCCAGTATTCTTGCCTGGAGATTCCCTGTGGACAGAGGAGCCTGGCGGGCTGCAGTCCATGAGGTCGCAAAGAGTTGGACACTACAAGCAACTCAGCACAGCACAGCACAGCCATAAATAAATATAGCAAAACGGGGAAGTCTGGAATCATGAAAGCAGGGAGGATTTTGAAGAGTATGTTAAAGCAGCCTAAACTGCCTTGAAAAGACTGTAGTGGCAGAAAGCTTAGCCACATTATCACCTTCTGAAAGCAGGACATAGGAAATACTCCTACTGAACCAAGTGAACTAGAGAAGTAGATTTCCAAACAAAGTGTTGAAGGCACTGTCTGCTTTCTTTCTGCTGCTTACAGTAAAAAATGATGACTAGAGATCAACTCAGAGGACAGCTGAACAGAAACAAACCAACAAAACTTGATAGTTCTGAGAGTCTTGATTCTAAGACTAAGAAATGGCTTCCAAACAAAGATCAAATATAGGATTCTGTCATGGTCTAAAAATGGAGCAGAGCGTATGACCATAAAAATCTTTTGTTAAGAATTCTGAGCTTTGGAAACTCAAATTTTTTATCAAAGGTGATAAGCAAGTCTGTCACCAACCTTAAAGGGAGACACTATCTATACTTTCCAAGGCTGTTCACTATGTAAAATATTATTGAAAAAATAATCTGAAACAAAGGCCATTAGTGCCTCTGCTCACAACACGTGCAGAAAAGTGAGAGAGCCCTGGGGGAATTGTTTCCCAATAATATTCACCCTCATTTCTGCACCATCTGGGTATCTGATGAACCTTCCCATAAGTATGGCATTCCCTTGACTACACTGATACGTGTGGCCAAGAGTGGCCAGACCAAATCTATTCAGTCTTTCCCACAGCATATAATTAAAACTACTATTAAAAGAACCCCAAATAGCAGAATGAGCCCAACTTGCAGTTCTGAGACTGACCATACTCCCCAGGCTTCCAGACCCTACTGGCTAAACAAATTCCATAAACTATCAAGGTCTACTTTAGAAATCCAGGGGGCTTTCTCCTTAAGTTTCTTCAACTGAGTTTTTCACTTGGTTTAAGGTACTGGTGGTATCAGTGCAAATAGAGCCATACCACTATATCCTCAAATATAGCAGGAGGTATCAGTGATTTTACAGACCTACAATGGGACCACAAGGGAGAAATCTAGGGGTGAAGGCAATTCTATAATCCATAACAACCCTGGCCAGTGAGCTGAGGTCAGCCTGAATGCCTTCCAGGATAGAGGTGGTATCACTGATTCAGTTCAGTTCAGTCGCTCAGTCATGTCCGACTCTTTGCATTCCCATGGACTGCAGCACGCCAGGCCTCCCTATACATCACCAGCTCCTAGAGTTTACTCAGACACGTGTCCATTGAGTCGGTGATGCCATCCAACCATCTCATCCTCTGTCGTGCCCTTCTCCTCCCGCCTTCACTCTTTCCCAGCATCAGGGTCTTTTCAAATGAGGCAGTTCTTTGCATCAGGTGGCCAAAGTATTGGAGTTTCAGCTTCAGCACCAGTCCTTCCAATGAATGTTCAGGACTGATCTCCTTTAGGATGGATTGGCTAGAACTTCTTACAGTTCAAGGGACTCTCAAGAGTCTTCTCCAACACCAAAGTTCAAAAGCATCAGTTCTTCAGTGCTCAGCTTTCTTTATAGTCCATCTCTCACAACCATACATGACTAATGGAAAAACCATAGCTTTGACTAGATGGACCTTTGTTGGCAAAGTAATGTCTCTGCTTTTTAATACGCTGTCTAGGTTGGTCATAACTTTCCTTCCAAGGAGCAAGTGTCTTTTAATTTCATGGCTGCGGTCACCATCTGCCGTGATTTTGGAGCCCCAAAAAATAAAGTCTGTAACTGTTTCCACTGTTTCCCCATCTATTTCCCACGAAGTGACGGGACCAGATGCCATGATCTTAGTTTTCTGAATGTTGAGTTTTAAGCCAACTTTTGCTCTCCTCTTTCACTTTCATCAAGAGGCTCTTTAGTTCTTCTTCGCTTTCTACCATAAGTGTGGTGTCATCTTATCTGGGGTTATTGATATTACTCCTGGAAATCTTGATTTTGGCTTGTGCTTCATCCAGTCCCGCATTTGTCATGATGTACTCTGCATGTAAGTTAAATAAGCAGGATGACAATATACAGCCTTGATGCACTCCTTTCCCGATTTGGAACCAGTCTGTTGCTCCATGTCCAGTTCTAAGTGTTGCTTCTTGACCTGCATACAGATTTCTCAGGAGGCAGGTCAGGTGGCCTGGTATTCCTATCTCTTTCAGAATTTTCCACAGTTTGTTGTGATCCACACAGTCAAAGGCTTTGGCATAGTCAATAAAGCAGAAGTAGATGTTATTCTCGAACTCTCTTGCTTTTTCAAAGATCCAACGGATGTTGGCAATTTGATCTCTGGTTCCTCCACCTTTTCTAAATCCAGCTTGAACATCTGGAAGTTCATGGTTCACGTATTGTTGAAGCCTGGCTTGGAGAATTTTGAGCATTACTTTGCTAGCGTGTGAGATAAGTGCAATATTGTGGTAGTTTGAGCATTCTTTGGCATTGCCTTTCTTTGGGATTGGAATAACTGACCTTTTCCAGTCCAGTGGCCACTGCTGAGTTTTCCAAATTTGCTGGCATACTGAGTGCAGCACTTTCATAGCATCATCTTTTAGGATTTGAAATACCTCAATTGGAATTCCATCACCTCCACTAGCTTTGCTTGGAGTGATGTTTCCTAAGGCCTACTTGACTTTGCATTCTAGAATGTCTGGCTCTAGGTGAGTGATCACACCATCGTGGTTATCTGAAGTGGATCATGAAGTTCTTTTTTGTATAGTTCTTCTGTGTATTCTTGACATCTCTTAATATCTTCTGCTTCTGTTAGGTCCATACCTGTACAATGTCACGAACCTCCGTCCACAGTTCTTCAGGCGCTCTATCAGATCTAGTCCCTTGAATCTGTTTGTCACTTCTACTGTATAATCATAAGGGACTTGAACAGATAGTCTAGAACAAAGAGTAGTCAATGCCTCAGAAATGTTAGTGCCCTGGAAAGAACTGTTTCCCAATCATAATTATTATTATTATTGAGGTATAGTTGCTTTACAATATTGTGTTAATTTCAAAAACTGCCTAGAAATTCAGCTGATTTTTGAAGTTTCTATAATATTATTAAGTTTACTCTGTTGAAGACTTTCCAACTGTTATTCCTTTATATACTCTACAGGTAAACTGGTCTTTTTATTTCTTGCTGGCCCAGCTTCTTAGTTACAGAAAACATATAAACAATAACAACAAACAAATTCTTGCAAATAAAAACTGAAACCACAAGTCTCAAACTCATGCTTTTACTTTTGTGTGTCCTTTGTTGTGATGATCCTTTTATACTATGGTTTTCTGGCCTTTTGACAGACTGCCTTGAAAATGATTTAAATTCTTTACCATATATATTTGTTTCCACAGCAAAATACTAAGCTTCTTGGGAGTATAAACTATATTTTTCCATGACTCAATATTTGTAATTCAATTCCTCTTTATAAATGATAGCTACTTACTAAGATATAAATGTCATTGTCTTTAAGTCTCTGAAGGATATATTCTATATGAGTAGGGAACCAGTGATCCCTATTTTTCCCACTGATATCCAGAACTAAACAGTCAAGAGACCAAAGTAGACCTCTGTAATTCAAATGTCACACTGCAATTTCAAATTGGCAGCCTTCCTTGAGTTTCATTTTACTTGCTAAGGAAACAATGAAGCACTTATGCTGGTGCCAGCAGAACTGTGGGAAGAGACTAAGAGATTTGTATTTCCCTGAATCTTTAATCTGCAGAAGAGAACAACTACACTGACCAAGTGGCACACATTATTATTATTTTAATAATTCTTTAATTGTACAGCTAATTGAATCTCAGAAAATATGGTGTATTCATATAAAAATTGACTTATATGATTGCAAAAATGCTGATTATCACATAGATCTAGAAATTATAGCTACAGAATGTATAGTAAACAAAAAGACCAACAAAAATATCATTGATGGTGTTTCTATGGATTAATAATAAATGTACTCTCAAACTTATAATTTCCTTTGAGGGAGAATAATTTTACTCCTTTCCTCATTATGGCTATCTGGTGGTTTGTGACAACAATTTTTTCTTGAAAAGTGTCTGCAATACCAGCACTCAAAAGTCTTCTCGTCAGTTTTCCTGGCATCTTTAAACTGGACAGCTCCAGCCCTGATTATACCTAACCCTTCCCACAAACTCCCTTAGCCCTAGGCCATTTACAGTGCATATTCTGTTCCAGCAGATGCGAGGTTGGATGAAGAAATTTGCAATCTTACAGAAGTACTATGGGAGTCCCACTTTGAGACACAAAGTCTTTAAGTCATTTTATAGGTCCCTGGAGAGCAGGAATCATGTCATATTCATTTTATACCCACATAACTGTTAAATATAAGCAATTGGACATGACAGTTTTTAACTTTTTTCATTAAATATTAAGTTGACACAAATAGTATTTATGAAATATACAAAAATATAATGAAATAAGGATATAACCACCACAAATGAACTAACAACTTTAAGGAGCATTACCACTACATTTCAATTATAGTCTTCTCTGTGTGCCTCTTGATTCTATAATAGTTTAGTCTCTTGCCCTTCAGAATAATTCTGCTGATTTTTATCATTCTTGTTTTTCTTTACTTTTACTATATTTTTGTATGACTAAGTAATGTATCAGTAATTTTTACATGATTTTAAGCTTCATATAAATGGAATCATGTATTCTTCTGTGCCTTTCTCCTTTTAATTATAGGCTCCTGAAATTTCTGTTATGAACTGCAGAAACATCTGTATGGCATTCCATTGAATGAATATACCTCAACATATTAACCCATTCTCTTCTTGATAGAGATATCAGTTGTATCCAATTCTTTTCTGTTACAAGAATGATATTGCACTGTGCTTCCACAACAAACTGTGGCAAATTCTTAAAGAGATGGGAATACCAGACGACTTTACCTGCCTCTTGAGAAACCTATATGCAGGTCAAGAAGCAACAGTTAGAACTGGACATGGAACAATGGACTGGTTCCAAATTGGGAATGGAGTACATCAAGGCTGTATATTGTCACCCTGCTTATTTAACTTATATGCTGAGTACATCATGTGAAATGCCAGGCTGGGTGAATCATAAGCTGGAATCAAGACTGCTGGGAGAAGTATCAATAACCTCAGATATGCAGATGACACCACTCTAATGGCAGAAAGTGAAGAGCCTCTTGATGAAGGTGAAAGAGGAGAATGAAAAAGCTGGCTTAAAACTCAACATTCAAAAAACAAAGATTATGGAATCTGGTCCCATCACTTCATGGCCAATGGATGGGGAAAAAATGGAAACAGTGGTAGACTTTATTTTCTTGGGATCCAAAATCACTGCAGATGGTGACTGCAGCCATGAAATTAAAAGACACTTGCTCCTTGGAAGAAAGGTTATGACCAACCTAGACAGCATATTAAAAAGCAGAGACATTACTTTGCCAACAAAGGTCCGTCTAGTCAAAGCTATGGTTTTTCCATTAGTCATGTATGGATGTGAGAGATGGACTAAAAAGAAAGCTGAGCACTGAAGAACTGATGCTTTTGAACTTTGGTGTTGGAGAAGACTCTTGAGAGTCCCTTGAACTGTAAGAAGATCTAGCCAATCCATCCTAAAGGAGATCAGTCCTTCATTGGAAGGACTGGTGCTGAAGCTGAAGTTCCAATACTTTGGCCACCTGATGCGAAGAACTGCCTCATTTGAAAAGACCCTGATGCTGGGAAAGATTGAAGGCAGGAGGAGAAGGGGACGACAGGATGAGATGGTTGGATGGTATCATGGATTCAATGGACATGAATTTGAGCAATCTCAGGGAGATAGTGAAGGACAGGTAGGCCTGGTGTGCTGCAGTTCATGCGGTCACAAAAGTCAAACATGACTGAGTGACGGAACAACAGCAACACCTCATGAATTTAAGAATTTTACTCAGGTGTTTTTTTAAGAAATATAATTGTTGAGTCAACTTCACTAGATAATGCCGAATCATTTTTCAAAGTGAATGGGCCAATTTATATTTATTGCAGAGAAAAGTTCCTTTTAGTCCATATTACCACCAAAACTTAAAATATCCCATTTAAATCAATTTAATAGATGGAAAATAGTATTTCATTTGGTTTTTAATTTTTACATTTTGATTCCTAATATGTTTGAGCATCTTTTCATGTGCTCATTGACCACTCAGATTTCTCTTCTACAATATGATTATTTAAGTCAATAGTCTATATGTAGACTTTTCTCATTGGCTCATAGAGGACTTTTTATACAGGTTTCTTTCAGTTTTTTATTTTTTCAAATATTTTCTTCCAGCTTCTGGTATGTCTTTTTGTTTTCACAGAAGCATTCTTTTGATAAGTAGAAGTTCTTAATCGTAATGAACTCAATTTTCTCAATTGTTTCCTTTATGGATTTAAGTGTCTCATGTAAGGAACCATTTCTTACACTGAAGTCATAAAGATATTCTTCTATACTGAATCCTAAATTTTACAGCTTTTCTTTTCACATTTGAGTAATAATTCATCTGGAATGAACTTCTGAGCTCAGATTGAGATGAGGATTGCAATTTTACCATTTACCCTTCATTGAAAAGCCTAATATTTCTCAACTCATATAGAGTGTTATCTGTGTCACAAACAAATTTTCCATGTGGTACGGTCTGTTTCTGAGCTAGCTGACCAACTTGTCCATTCTGTTGTCCTAGGTTCTAAAGAAATAAATTGCTACAGTTTAATAATAAAAATCTCTTAATATAATAAATATCTCTTAATAATAAATAATAAATACCATGTGAAATACCAGGTTATTTTTGGTACATTACTCTTTCATATATATTTGAGCATTAGGTTATCAAATTCCATCTAAAAATTCCTTAGAATCATTTTTATTTCAATCATATTGAATATATAAATTAACTTATAGAAAATTGACTGGATTAAGCTATTTAGTCTCCTAGTCCATGAACAAGAGGTTTTTTTTTTTTGTCTTTCTATACAAGCTTTAATAAAGTTCAATAAAATGTATTTTTCTCCATGAAGGTCATACTTATCTTTTGTTAGTCATGTTCTTGCCTTTAACAAGGTAAATAGCTTATAAATTACATTTTCTCTATGTAGATACACTGAAATAGATGTTATAATTTATATTAATTCTGTATCCAGCAAATTCACAGAAATCATATTTTACTTCCATCTGTAATGTATTCTCTATATATATATTTGAGATTTTCCAAACAGATAATCACTTGGTAATGATAAATCTTTCTTTCTTTCTAATTTATTTCTTTAATTATTTCTTCATGCCTTTCAGGACAATGTCAGATGCAACTGTGACTGATTTTCCAGTGTTAAACCATACTTGCACTATTGGCTAAACTCAACTTGGCCATGATATCTTTTTTATGTTATTGAATATGGTTTGCTACTATTTTGTTTAGGATTTTTTGTATTATTTTGAATAGGAAGAACTTCTTATTCTTTTGAATAGGAATAACTTACAAATCTTCTTTTTCATCATTATTTGGTGTTGGTACCAAGGCTATATACCTCATTATATACATTTCACACTCTAAAGGTTTGACTATATTCCTGGTATCAGGAATGACTTCTATGATTGAAGGATATTTCTAAGTTCATACAATGGGCAGGAGAAGATCTATGCAGTATAGATGTTGGTATCACTGAGGCCATTTCAACTATTCTGTTTCTACTACATGTTTATTCAGTTATGACTAAAAAGAAGTCATGTCAGTATGTGTCACCAGGATGCTATTTCCAAGGTCCCAAAGGTTTTCAAGGAATGAAATATGCATTAATTATTTTTTTTTCTTGGCCTACATGCAGAAGATTTTGGTGCAATGTGATAAAAATAAGGTCTTGTAAATTTACAGTCTCTCAAAACAATTAAAATGTGATAGCAAAAGCCCACAGAAAGGTGCTAACCCTCAAAGTCCCAAAGACAAGTACAGCTTATTCCTTCAGTTCTTTCCGTATCTTCAGTCTCTAATCTATTCCTAGTTAGATTCTTTTATCCCTGTATTCCATGCCATTTTTCCTTCACTATTTCAGATTATGTTCTTAACTAAACGTCATTCTCCTCATTTAACTCTTCTCTCCACTCTTCATCTTCATATCATTTGAGTGATTCAATTCGATTCAATTTCTTGGCTTCCTCTAACTGTCCAGTGTTGCACTCATCCCTGCATGTATTAAAAGTCAACCAGCTATTGAAAGCTGCCATTGAAGAGATTACAAACTCGCAGTAGATAAAAAGTGGTAGAGAAAGCTACACAAGGTGCTACTGACTGAATAAAAACGGGCCCTCAGCCCAGCTGAGAGAGCCCAGGAAAGCTTTCGGAGGAATGAATGAAACCTAAACAGACTCCTGAAAGGTGAACAGGATTAATGGGCACACAAGAGCAACAAAGAGTGCAGGGAATGGCATTCAAGGTAGAGAAAACAGGAGATGCAACAGGATCCCTACGGCCAACTGGAAGTTAGTTTCCCAGGATAATAAGGCCCAACTCTCACTGTGCATTTTAGCATTTTAGAGCTTTTTGGTAAAAAATTATATTCAACTCATAGATGTTTTTAAAGTTGGAAAAATGCTGTCATTTGTGTTTGTTTTTATGGCATTGGTGCAACATTGCTAACTCTGCAGTTCATCACTGAATTGTTCTAGAATGGTTTCTAGAAAGTACAAAGTCTGTAATCTGAGAGAAATTTAATTTAAATTTTATCTGATATTTTGTATCTGGCTCATGAATTAATATGACAATGTGGTAGTTGGAAATAAAATAAGAAAACATATTCAAATCACTTGAATTATAATAAACAAAAATAAACCCCAAATATGTGATACAAAAAGATGGCATTAATTAGGCAAAGTTTTCAGTTCTAACTTCTAATTTCCCTTCACACTCTACATCTTCCTGTCTTTGCTCAATATTATAAATAATAATGTTTCTATATACAAATAATATTACTAGAGAGGACTTTTCAAGTAGAGCAGTATGCCACCTCCTGAGCATAGTGTGTTTGGGTGTGTGTGTGCTTGTGTGCACATGTGTACACTGCTTAGGTAAGACCAAAAATGAATACAACCTTTAACTGAATGTCTTCCAAGTACCTTATGATTCTGGATTTCAATGCCAATGACCACTAGTAGAGATCTGGAGATCATAAACCAAAGGGTATAATTAAATATAGTAATTTTAAAAGTCCAGTCAAATTGGAGTCTGCATACAAGTTGAAAGGTTTTGTATTTCTCCTATTTTTCTGGCTCTTCTAATCACCATAAAGCAACCTCCCTTTTAAATACACCTGACTTCCCATTTCTAAGTTACTCTATCACTGTTACTGGCAGCTATAGATTGTGAGAATTATTTTATTATTTAAAGTATAAAATCTTTTTATACTTTTTAGTATGCCTACAATATGTCATGTAAACAAGTACTACTATAATTGAAAGATATATGCATTTAGTTCTTTTAAAAATTAAGAACTTTATCAAACGATCCTTTTCTAAAAAATAATCACTGAATTTAAAGACAATATATATAAATTGCTGTGTATATTGTATTTTATAAACATCATGCAGCCCTATTGTTAGTTATCTTTTTCTTCTCCTTAATATAAATTACAAAATATTTAAAATGTTAGGAGTTAAAAACATCCATGGTGAAATACTAGGAAGTAAGTCCAAACTGCAGAACCTGTGCCTAAAATATGTACTATGTTTCAGAATTAAATACTATTTTTTGAGTGATTATTTTCAAATTGTTATTCAACATACAAAACACATGGTTCTAGAGAAGTTCTTCTGAGCACACAGCTAGTTAATAAGACACATAGAATTTTTAATTTCACACATGAAGCAGGAAGGTAAAGATAAGCATTATTTTCCACCAAAAAACAAACCTTTAGGAAATAGTTGTTATTGTTATTGCAGTTGCCAGACACTCCTTGCAATTCAGCCACAGTGCTCTAAAATGGTTGACAACAAAAATTAAAAAAGGCTTTTCCCTCCGCTAGAGATAGTAGCCTAATATAAAGGAAGGAAAAAACACTGAAGTTCCAGTGCTTACTGTAACATAAACTTTCAAGAACTAAGAGAATACCCCCAAACTCTTAGTTTTTCAACCATGTAAACAGTTATAAAGCCAGTTCATACTATTAAAAGGCCATCCACAGTAACTGCAATCTCTTGTTCGGAGAGTGAAAAAGTTGGCTTAAAGCTCAACGTTCAGAAAACTAAGATCATGGCATCTGGTCCCATCACTTCATGGGAAATAGATGGGGAAACAGTGTCAGACTTTATTTTTTTGGGCTCCAAAATCACTACTGATGGTGATTGCAGCCATGAAATTAAAAGACGCTTACTCTTTGGAAGGAAGGTTATGACCAACCTAGATAGCATATTGAAAAGCAGAGACATTACTTTGCCAACAAAGGTCCGTCTAGTCAAGGCTATGGTTTTTCCAGTGGTCATGTATGGATGTGAGAGTTGGACTGTGAAGAAAGCTGAGCGCCAAAGAATTGATGCTTTTGATCTGTTGTGTTGGAGAAGACTCTTGAGAGTCCCTTGGACTGCAAGGAGATCCAACCAGTCCATCCTAAAGGAGATCAGTCCTGGGTGTTCATTGGAAGGACTGATGTTGAAGCTGAAACTCCAATACTTTGGCCATCTCATGCGAAGAGTTGACTCATTGGAAAAGACCACTATGCTGGGAAGGATTGGGGGCAGGAGGAGAAAGGGACGACAGAGGATGAGATGGCTGGATGGCATCACCAACTCGATGGACACGGGTTTGGGTAAACTCCAGGAGTTGGTGATGGACAGGGAGGCCTGGTGTGCTGCGAGTCATGGGGTCGGAAAGAGTTGGACACGACTGAGTGACTGAACTGAACTGAACAACACAAGCTGCTTCCAAACAGAAACAGCAAACAGCATAACTCAAATTTAATGTTATCCCTTTAATGCTTTTTCACATAAAAATTACATTTTTGTAAACCTTTAACTCTTGTGCAAATCATAACTTCCATTATATTTCTGCTTCTAATTATTACATATGAA
Organism: Giraffa tippelskirchi; assembly: GCF_054371585.1. Lineage (NCBI taxonomy): Eukaryota > Metazoa > Chordata > Mammalia > Artiodactyla > Giraffidae > Giraffa > Giraffa tippelskirchi. The sequence continues at coordinate 60,043,488 of NC_137284.1, read as the reverse complement.
CACAAGCAATAAAAATGCATATCCATGTAAGCAGCTGTTCTAAATTGTATTCAATACTTTAAAAGATTCTAAAAAAACTAATGTTGTCATGATGTAGTTATAGTAATAATTTCTAGCAATAAAAACAAATTATGAAAGAAAGATTAAATTATATTTTAAGAGAAGGAGCCTCGGTTTCTGGAGTGATAGTTAATCCTGTTTCAAACTACTACACAAAAAGGCTTTGAAATGCCATCTATAATCTAAGACTTCAAAGTCTAATAAATATTATATCTTAACATTTAAAGAAGCAAAAGCAAAATAATTGTATAATTTTAAAAGTGTATGTAAAGTAACTCATTTTAATGTGAACAACCATTACATTTGTTCTAATTTTAAAAAGTGGTACAGTACCAGTTCACATTTCATTTCCAGTCTAAGCCCACAGTGTTTCGCATTGCATTTTGCTCTTTTTGATAGAAACGCGTTCCCAAAATACAGATACATGACTCATGTGATGCAAAACATATGCCAGAATTACATCATCTCCCCTTAAAAGGTAAACACTGATAGCTGTGGCATACGAATGGAAATTAAATTTGTTATTGAAAATAAAATCTAGTTGAAAAATTTACTATACCCTCAGAATTTCATGGGATAGTGCTGACTGTCTGAGGGGTTTACTGAAATCCTCCATGGTTGCCTTTCAGATTGTTTTTTTTTTTTTTTTTTTTAACGAAGAAAAGAAAGAAAAAGAAATGAACAATCATTTTATAAATCCAGAAGTACAATGCCTTATCACAGATACACTCAGATCTATATTTAAAATTTCTCAGTGGTTCAGATTTACATTTCCCTCTTCTTTAAAGGATCCATTCTTTTATTTTTCAGCTGTTAGGCAGGGCCATTTTAACTTTTTAAAAAAAATCAGAATGTTTAACAGAGAATGAACAGAAACAGGAATGCAATTCAACTTGAACTGGGCATTCGCTTATTTTAAACTCTTCCAGTTTAAATATTTGAAGGAAAAAAACAGAAAATTCAGAAATTTAAATGAAGTTTGGGATTATCTATATATTTTAAATTCTACTGGAGTATGACTTACAATTTATTAAACTATTAAAACAGATACATATAAGCACACACAATACATGGTAAAGTATTCTTAATCCTCAATACGGTTCTGATAAGAGGCCCACTGTACTTCTACAATTTCAGGATATATTTCCTCACAGTGCAATGTTTTCCTTATAGGCAATTCAAGCAAGCAACTCCCCTCTGTCAATGTGACAGATTCCAAGTTAGAATCAACCTTGGGTTATTTGACCAAAACCAGAGTTATCTGTTCTTCAGTAGACAATGCTGGTCTAAGTGCTGGCTCTGGAAATTAACTGGATGAGCCTGGTCGTTCTGCATTTAATTAGAGGTTTTCCTGGCTGGCCTAGGGAACGTCATGGGGGATATTAACAAATAAAAATGAGTCTAACTTTGAAATCACATGATGATTCTATAAATGGTTAAGAAAAATGAGAAATCAAGTGATTGATTACATAACTCAGGGTTAACAAGGATATGTAAATCAATAAATTGTTCAATTACATATGAAATTAATAAATTATTCAAGGACCATCCAAATCGCTCATTGGATAACCAATATTGGTTATTTTCATTTTCATTATGTATTTTACTTTTCATTAACAGAGAGAGAGAATAAATAAAAAATAAGGACATAACACTCAAATCAATCAATTTAAAAACATCTAGAAGCACTAATAAAAAATAAGTCTAAATCAAGTAAATAAATTGACATGTTTACACAAAAGTGGGTTTTCACTATTTGCAGACCTTTCATCTCTCTAACACACAGAAAATTAATGGTTGGTTTTAGCTGGGTATGCTTTGGTGAGGCAGTGTGTAACACACAAGAAAGGGAGAAAGATATGTCCAAAAGGAACATGAGAGAGAAGGAAACCATGAGAAAGAGCTCCTTGACCTTTTCAATAAAGTGAAGGTTACTTGGTGCAGCAAGCACCTGCTTTCTATTTCAACAACTTGCAGGCAGAAGAAAAAGTTTAACCTGAAACTAAACTCTGACTTTTTGTAGAATAGTTGTATACTCAGCTATTCTTCCCTTTAAGCTGTATCTTCACAGGCTACTTCTGGATTAAGTATTTACCTATAGTAAAATAACTCTTCAAGTATTCAATCCCCCTATTAATAGAAATATATAGAACAAAGAATTCCAGAACCTAGGTATTACAAGAAACGTCATTACCCAAAACGGGAATCCTCCTTCCAGCATCTCTTGTGTCCCAGTTACTCTGTGTGTGCCTAGATACAGACAGACACATCAGTCTACTCCATTCAAAATCTGCAGTGTGTTGCAAAGAGTCCAGGCTTTGGAGCCAGGAGGACCCTGTTCCCATCCTAAATCTGGCAGCCACTAGCTATACCACTAGAAAAAGCCTCAATTATTACATCTTTAGAAAAAGGGGGGGGGGAGATTCTCTTCTGCTTATTATAAAGCCTATCTGAAATCATGTAGGGAAGGCACCCAGCAAAGTGCCTGGCACTGAATATTTATTTACCCTCCTTGCTCCTGAGAATATCTGCTCAGGTGACAATCAACTCTGCTTTCCTTATAAAAACAGGCATGCTGCTGCTGCTAAATCGCTTCAGTCATGTCCGACTCTGTGTGACCCTATGGACTGTAGCCCACCAGGCTCCTCTGTTCACGGGATTCTCTTGGCAGGAATACTGGAGTGGGTTGCCATACCCTCCTTCAGGAGATCTTCCCGACCCAGGGATCAAACGCTGGTCTCCTGTATTGCAGGCAGATTCTTTACTGCTGAGCCACCAGGGGAGTCCCCACAAACAGGCATACAAACAAATAAACAAAATCCATATGGTATATTTCTAAGTATAAACACTGAATGACAAATATTCCTTATGCATTTATTCAAATTATTAGGGGGAATCTTACATAAAAAAAAAAACAACTTTAGGTTGAAAGCTTTGGCAGATCAATGTGATCTATTCCTCAAAATAACTGGGGGAAATATGTAGTATGTGATCTAAAATGTTCAGTTGGGAAGCCTTAATTAAAGAAATATCTGATTTCTTCCTCTTTCCTTGTTAGACCAGATGCTCTATTCCTCATGCTTTATGCAATATGAGGAACCGGTCCTGTACTTTTAAGCAAAGACACTGAGATCCAGAGACTGGAAAATTTGGCCTCCTCACCTTCCACCACTTGATGTCACCCATACTCCCCTGAACCTCAAATCCAAATTTTTTCTAACAGAGTGAGCAAGTAACAGCCAAATCTGCAATGATTCTACAATCCTAATTCAGGCTTGCAGCCAAAGCAAATCAGTGTCTCTGATAAAATACAAGATACTTGTGCAGAGAACTGAAAAATAGGGAAGATGAAAGTTCAAATATTTGAGGAAATCACTGTTTTAGTTTCAAAAAAACACTTGCCATTTAAAATGAATTCTGAAAGTGAAAAACTAAATCAATTAAATAGAATTTTAAGAAACTAATTCACTCACGTGAAGAATAGTCTGATGTTTATTCTTAGATCAATAGTTGACTGAAGCACCACTGAAAAATGTTTCTACTATAATAAAGAGAGCATACATCCTCATTATACTACAAAGAAATGAAAAATGAATATACATTTGGGTTAGAACATTCCACACTAAAAATACATGAAAAATACTTGAATGTCTCTTTATTAATCTTCACTAGGTCCTTGCTAGAAACCAAAAAAGTCCTGGAAAAATATTCAGATGAGTAGAGGTTGAACACACGAAGTTGCACTGTCCTTCTATCAGCTGGTATAGAGAAGAATATCTATTTTACCTGAATATTCACTATGTTTATGGAGCATGAAACACTGCAGCTACATTGTTGATGGATCGTTTGACATGTCAATGTGAAACATACGCATGTTTAACATGTTTATAAAAAAGTATGTTGTCCCATTATATCAATGTACATTTGGCACTCACATTAGAAATAGACCAGCATCTGTATTATATTACAACACACAAGGGTTCCGGAGAGTCGTTTTCACTTGGGGTTAGCTTCTATTCATTTGCTTGATCTTTGACAGAGACCAGGATGCAAAATTATTCCAATATGGATCTACTCTATGGAATACGTGCTGGTGGAAAAGCTTTGTTCTGCATTATGTTAGCACAAATCACAGTGAGCAGATCCAAAGAACTTTCTCGTCCTGGGGGGAAAAAAATCTAAAAACACTCAGCAATTTTCAGTACTTTTCTGTGTATGTTTGTGTATGTATGTATGTCTTTTCATTCAAAATATTTACTGATTTTTTGAAAAAGTAGTCCTTGTTACATACTTACTGTAGAAAATTTGGAAAACAATTGAAAAATACAAAGCAGAGAGAGAAAAATCCAAGATAGCTAGTATTTATATTTTGGTATTTTTACCCTTTTTTTGTTTCAATGAATGTATTTTAATAATATGGTAAAAGAGGACTTATTTGATTCAGAGACTTCATACTGTAAATATGATACCATTAATTGATTGATAAGCTAACAACAAACGCAAGCAATATTTCCTTTTTGTGAGGTTCAAGTTGATACATTCTCCTTGAGAAACTGCAAAGATCTGTGTTACTGTTATATGGTAAAGAGAGTTTTATCGAATAGGGATGTAGTAAGAAGAAGAAAGAAGAATGTTTGCAAGCGTAACTTACCTCATCGTCATCAGCATCATACTGGGCATAGTGCTGTTCAAGCAGCTCTCTCTGGCGCCTTTCTTGTTCCAGCGTCTGGCTTATCAACTGGGCAACCTCACTCACTTGTCCTGGTTTTTCTCGCCCAATAACAAATCTACATGAAAGTTAAAGAGAACTGGTATAGTCAGACTCTCCAGTAAAAAAGGAATGCTAAGGAAAGTAAATAAGCTTCATATTTCATCAGAGTATATCAAGCCTCACAAAAATAATATTACTTGTTTTTTTAAAGGTATGCTTGGGTAGAAGGAAAGGTTAGCTGAGCAATTAAAAGTGATTTTTGCAGCCACAAACCAAAGGAAAATAGGAAAAGTAAACAACCACAAAAAAATTATTACTTTAGGAGAAGACAAAAAAGATGCAGTGCATTCTCCAGTACTTACACATTTTTGATGCCCTACAAAATGAAAGCAAGGTCATAATTTTCTGTAACACTGAACTTTAGAATCATTTCCATAGTTAAATTCTCTTTAAGATGCAAAAACTACTTGAAAAACATTCTGAGGTATGGCATACTCTATGTGAGTAAATAAGAAGGAGGCGTGGACTTTTTGCTAAGTTACTATGACTCTGAAGGTTAAAAAAAGAAGAGAAAAAAATGTAGTTTTTTTGGTCTGTGTTTTTAAAACTAAAAAATACAACAAAGGAGAGGTAAATCAGTTCACTAAGTTTGGAGAAAGATGGTATGAGAAAGGATGTGGCCTCAAGAAATACTCAAGGGGAAATACTTGTCAATATAATTCCTGTAAGAAAAAAATATAAAGAGAAAATCAGGGAGGACATCTATTTACTTATTGCCATCTAGTCATTTATGATACGTCCGCATTGATACTATGTTTCTTATTCAACAAATTAATATTCACTTTTTAAAATCTTTTAACACTAATACATGGCTCTTTCTAAAAATACAAATAATATCTCTCCATAATATAGTTTCCATATATTATTTAACTTCATTATTTTGGTTAGTAACTTTAATTTTGTTAATATACTGAACTGAATAAAACTAAGTTTCTCAATGAAACTAAGCCATGCCGTGTGGGGCCAGCCAAGACAGATGGGTCATTGTGGAGAGGTCTGACAGAATGTGGTCCACTGGAGAAGGGCATGGCAAACCACTTCAGTATTCTTGCCTTGAGAACCCCATGAACAGTATGAAAAGGCAAAAAGATAGGACACTGGAAGATGAACTCCCCAGGTCGGCAGGTGCCCAATATGCTACTGGAGATCAGTGGAGAAATAACTCCAGAAAGAATGATGGGATGGAGCCAAAGCAAAAACGATACCCAGCTGTGGATATGACTGGTGATAGAAGCAAAGTCGGATGCTGTAAAGAGCAATATTGCATAGGAACCTGGAATGTTAGGTCCATGAATCAAGGCAAATTGGAAGTGGTCAAACAGGAGATGGCAAGAGTAAAGGTCAACATTCTAGGAATCAGCGAACTAAGATGGACTGGAATGGGTGAATTTAACTCAGATGACTATTATATCTACTACTGTGGGCAGGAATCCCTTAGAAGAAATGGAGTAGCCATCACGGTCAACAGAAGAGTCCAAAATGCAGTACATGGATGCAATCTCAAAAACGACAGAATGATCTCAGTTCATTTCCGAGGCAAACCATTCAATATCACGGTAATCCAAGTCTATGCCCCGACCAGTAACGCTGAAGAAGCTAAACTTGAACAGTTCTATAAATACCTACAAGACCTTTTAGAACTAACACCCAAAAAAGATGTCCTTTTCATTATAGGGGACTGGAATGCAAAAGTAGGAAGTCAGGAAACACCTGGCATAACAGGCAAATTTGGCCTTGGAGTACAGAATGAAGCAGGGCAAAGGCTAAAAGAGTTTTGCCAAGAGAATGCACTGGTCATAGCAAACACCCTCTTCCAACAACATAAGAGAAGACTCTACACATGGACATCACCAGATGGTCAACACTGAAAACAGATTGATTATATTTTTTGCAGCCAAAGATGGAAAAGCTGTACACAGTCAGCAAAAAAAGACCGGGAGCAGATTGTGACTCAGATCATGAACTCCTTATTGCCAAATTCAGACTTAAATTGAAGAAAGTAGGGAAAACCACTAGACCATTCAGGTATGACCTAAATCAAATCCCTTATGATTATACAGTGGAAGTGACAAATAGATTTAAGGGACTAAATCTGATAGAGTGCCTGATGAACTAGGGACAGAGGTTCGTGACATTGTACAGGAGACAGGGATGAAGACCATCCCCATGGAAAAGAAATGCAAAAAAGCAAAATGGCTGCCTGAGGACGTCTTACAAATAGCTGTGAAAAGAAGAGAAGCGAAAAACAAAGGAGAAAAGGAAAGATATTCTCATCTGAATGCAGAGTTCCAAAGAACAGCAACGAGAGATAAGAAAGCCTTCCTCAGCGATCAATGCAAAGAAATAGAGGAAAACAATAGAATGGGAAAGACTAGAGATCTCTTCAAGAAAATTAGAGATACCAAGGGAACATTTCATGCAAAGATGGTCTCAGTGAAGGACAGAAATGGTATGGACCTAACAGAAGCAGAAGACATTAAGAAGAGGTGGCAAGAATACACAGAAGAACTGTACAAGAAAGATCTTCACGACCCAGATAATCATGATGGTGTAATCACTCACCTAGAGCCAGACATCCTGGAATGTGAAGTCAAGTGGGCCTTAGAAAGCATCACTACAAACAAAGCTAGTGGAGGTGATGGAATTCCAGTTGAGCTATTTCAAATCCTCAAAGATGATGCTGTAAAAGTGCTGCACTCAATATGCCAGCAAATTTGGAAAACTCAGCAGTGGCCACAGGACTGGAAAAGGTCAGTTTTCATTCCAATCACAACGAAAGGCAATGCCAAAGAATGCTCAAACTACTGCACAATTGCACTCATCTCACACGCTAGTAAAGTAATGCTCAAAATTCTCCAAGCCAGGCTTCAGCAATACGTGAACTGTGAACTTTCAGATGTTCAAGCTGGTTTTGAAAAGGCAGAGGAACCAGAGATCAAATTGCCAACATCTGCTGGATCATCAACCAAGCAAGAGAGTTCCAGAAAAACATCTATTTCTGCTTTATTGACTATGCCACAGCCTTTGACTGTGCGGATCACAATAAACTGTGGAAAATTCTGAAAGAGATGGGAATACCAGACCATCTGACTTGTCTCTTGAGAAACCTGTATGTAGGTCAGGAAGCAACAGTTAGTACTGGAACAACAGACTGCTTCCAAATACGAAAAGGAGTATGTCAAGGCTGTATACTGTCACCCTGCTTATATAACTTATATGCAGAGTACATCATGAGAAACGCTGGGCTGGAAGAAACACAAGCTGGAATCAAGATTGCCAGGAGTAATATCAATAACCTCAGATGTGAAGATGACACCACCCTTATGGCAGAATGTGAAGAAGAACTAAAGAGCCTCTTGATGAAAGTGAAAGAGGAGAGTTAAAAAGCTGGCTTAAAGCTCAACGTTCAGAAAACTAAGATCATGGCATCTGCTCCCATCACTTCATGGGAAATAGATGGGGAAACAGTGGAAACAGTGTCAGACTTTATTTTTGGGGGCTCCAAAATCACTGCTGATGGTGATTGCAGCCATGAAATTAAAAGATGCTTACTCTTTGGAAGGAAGGTTATGACAAACCTAGATAGCAGATTTAAAAGCAGAGACATTACTTTGCCAACAAAGGTCCGTCTAGTTAAGGCTATGGTTTTTCCAGTGGTCATGTATGGATGTAAGAGTTCAACAGTGAAGAAAGCTGAGTGCCGAAGAATTGATGCTTTTGAACTGTGGTGTTGGAGAAGACTCTTGAGAGTCCCTTGGACTGCAAGGAGATCCAACCAGACCATCCTAAAGGAGATCAGTCCTGGGTGTTCATTGGAAGGACTGATGTTGAAGCTGAAACTCCAATACTTTGGCCATCTCATGTGTAGTGTTTACTCATTGGAAAAGACCGTGATGCTGGGAAGGATTGGGGGCAGTAGGAGAAGGGGACGACAGAGGATGAGATGGTTGGATGGCATCACCGACTCGATGGACATGGGTTTGGGTAAACTCCGGGAGTTGGTGATGGACAGGGAGGCCTGGTGTGCTGCGATTCATGGGGTCGCAAAGAGTCGGACACAACCGAGCGACTGTACTGAACTGAACTTAACTGACGTTTTCCTTTGAATGGGCTTCTCAAGTGGCTCAGGGATAAAGAATCTGCCTGCAATGCAGGAGACATCGGAGATGCAGGTTCAATCCTTGGATTTGGAAGATCCCATGAAGGAGGAAGTGGCAACACCCTCCAGTATTCTTGCCTGGAAAATTCCATGGACAGAGGAGTCCAGCAGGCTACAGTCCATGGAGTGTCACAGAGTTGGACATGACTGAGCAACTAACATTTCGGATTACAATAATTTGCTACTTTCAATTACAATTTTAAAAGAAATACTCTACCATTCTCTGTACAAAACACTAAATGTCAAAATTTTTATACTTGGATGTTAGTAATTAAATATATTTTTAGAGTTATTTTTATGTTGTTTCAAATAGGACTATGAAAGTGTGCTTCAGTGTTCATTTATCATCCAAGTTATTTTTCTTTGGGAAATTAATTATTGAATTGTAATCATTTTCTATATATTCTGGATACATATATGTTAGGTAGTTAGAATAGGAAAAAGGAGTCCAAAATAGTGGTGGCAAAAAGACAAAGAAAGGAAAAAGCCCAGAAAAATAGAACAAAGGAAGGATCTGAGAACCTCAGATGAAGCAAACAGTCTTCCTAGCTAGCCCAGTTTACATAGGACAGGCTCAGGGGGAGGAGGAAAACATATAAAAAGGGGAGCCAAAATTAATCCACTGGCTTCTCTTCTCTTCACTTCTTTTGGGCTGGCCAGCCCTCACACCTCAAAGATGTATTTTCCTTTGCTTGCCGAATAAAACTGAGCTGTAACACTAGTCTGATCATCACTTCAAATTTTTGCTGCAGTGAGATAGAACCAAGGAAATTACACACTCCCCTGACATATATATGTATTATAGATACACACAGATATACACACACAAATCATATATGCATATGATTTATTATATTCTCTCAATCTGTGGCTTGTGTTTTAGTTTTCCTAAGTCTTTCAAGGAAGTCCAAATTATTCCTTTTTAAAAGATTGTGATTTGTGCTTCCTACCTAAGAAATCTGCCTGATTTAATATTACAAAGATTTTTCTCCTGTTAGGTTGGTGGAAATGTAATTTCTCTTTCAGGTGGTGAATTTTAAATCATCATAACTAGGCTCAAAAACATTTTTATTAATCAAATAGGAACGATTACAATCAACACAATTTTTCCAGTGAGAAATAAGTTTATCCCTGTGGCATAAAAATCTGTAGCTGGGGATTCAAAGAACTCTTGGAATGCATTTTCTGGATCCTGCTGGTTGTGGAACAATTTTCGCTGCAAAAAGTGTCAAGGTGCTTGAAAAAATGGTAGTCAGTTGGTGAGAGGTGAATATGGTGGAGGAGGCAAAACTTCACAGTCCAATTTGTTCAAGTTTTTAACACATGGTTGGACGCTGTCATGGAGAACTGGGCTCATTCTGTTGAACAATGCCAGCTGCAGGGGCTGCAGTTTTCAATGCATCTCATCAATTTGCTGAGCAAAATTCTCAGATGTAATAGTTTCATAGGGATTCAGAAAGCTGTAGTGGATCAGAGCAGCAATAGACCACCAAACAGTAACCATAATCTTTTTTGGTGCAAGTTGGCTTTGGGAAGTGCTTTGGAGCTTCTTCTCGGTCCAATCATTGAGCTGGTTATCACCAGTTGTATACAATCGTGTTTTGTCGCATTTTGCAATCTGATTGAGAAATGGTTCACTGCTGTTGCTCAGAATAAGAGAAGACGACGCTTAAAATTGACAGTTTTTTTGATTTCTGGTCAGCTCATGAGGCATCCACTTTTCGAGCTTTTGCACCTTTCCAATTTGCTTCAAATGCTGAATGACTGTAAAATGGTCAACGTTGAGTTCTTAGGCAACTTCTCAAATAGTTGTAAGAGGATCAGCTTTGATGATGACTCTCAATTGCTACTGTCAACTTCCGATGGCCAGCAATTACACTCATCTTAAGTCTCTTATCTCCTTTGCAAGACTTCTTGAACCACCACTGCACTGTACTGTAGGTTAGAAGTTCCTGAGCCAAATGCATTGTTGATGTTGCGAGTTGTCTCTGATTTTCATGACCCATTTTGAACTCAAATAAGAAAATTGCTCAAATCTGCTTTTTGTCTAACATCATTTCCATAGTCTAAAATAAATAGAAAATAAACAGCAAGTAAAGACTCTTAAGAGTCCCTTGGACAGCAAGGAGGTCAAACCAGTCAATCATAATGGAAATCAACCCTGAAGGACTGATGCTGAAGCTCCAATACTTTGGCCACCTGATGTGAAGAGCCGACTCATTAGAAAAGACCCTGAGGCTGGGAAAGATTGAAGGCAGGAGAAGAAGGTGATGACAGAGAATGAGATGGCTGAATGGCATCACTGATTCAACAGACCTGAGTTTAAGCAAGCTCCTGGAGATGGTGAAGGACGGGGAAGCCAGGAGTGCAACAGTCCATGGGATCACAAAGAGTTGGACATAACTTAGCAACTGAACAACACTAACAAGTCACTAGCAAAAAAAAACATAAAGCAAGAAATCTTCATTAAAATGATATATAACATAACCACATTTATTTAGAATATATTCCAATATCAAATGGCAAATTTCAACAATGCAAAAACCACAATTACTTTTGTCCCAACCTAATATTTTTCCTTCTTAAAGTGTTAATGTTTTGATTTTATATCAGGTAGGTGAAATCTTTCAAATTTATTTTCATGCATGATGTTTGGTAAAGGAGGGTTCAGTATTTTCCAAATGGGTAGCCAGTTGTTTCAATATCATGTTTTGAAAAGACTATTCGTTACCACCACTGAATTACTTAGGCACATTTGCTGAAAATAAATTGACCACGTACTTGTGTGCTGATTTCTGAACTTTTCAATCTTCTCCATTGATGTTTTTATCCCTGTGCCAATACCACATTGCCTTGATTGCAATATACTTAATCTTGAAACTACTGCTGTGAGTTACCCAATTATGTATGCCCTTTTCAAAATTACTGACTATTCTAAGTTATCTAAATAGCTATATAAATTTTAAAACTAGCTTATCAGTTTCATTTAAAAAGCACATTGATGTTTCATTTGGGATTGCTTGGAAACTATAGATCAATTTGTGGATCAATTGTATTAACAATATAGAATTGTCTGATCCATGAACACGGTAAATCTCTACATTTATTTTTAATTGTTTATTGAAATAAAGTTGACAATATTATGTAACAATATTATGTTAGTTACAGGTGTATTTGATACTTGTATACATTCTGAAAGATCACCCTAAGTCTAGTAACCATCTTTTCCCATACAGATTTACTACACTATTACTGACCATATTCCTTATTCTGTACATTACACCTTGACTTCCTTAACATATAACTAGAGATTTGAATTTCTTTTTTTTTTTAATATTTTTACTTTTCTTTTTTTCTAATTTATTTTTTATTGAAGGAAAATTGTTTTACAGAATTTTGTTGTTTTCTGTCAAACCTCAACATGAATCAGTCATAGGTATACATATATCCCCTCCGTTTTGAATCTCCCTTCCATCTATCACCCCATCCCACTCTTCTAGATTGATACAGAGCTGGTTTCAATTTCCTGAGCCATACAGCAAATTCCCATTGGCTATCTATTTTACATATAGTAATGTAAGTTTCCATGATACTTTTTCCATACATCTCACCCTCTTCTTCCCTCACCCCATGTCCATAAACCTACTTTCTATGTCTGTTTCTCCACTGCTGCCCTATAAATAAATTCTTCAGTACCACTTTTCTAGATTCCATATATATGCATTAGAATACGATATTTATCTTCCTCTTTCTGACTTACTTCACTCTGTATAATAGGTTCTAGGTACATCCACCTCCTTAGAACTGACTCAAATGCATTTCTTTTTATGGCTAAGTAATATTCCATTGTGTGTATGTACCACAACTTCTTTATCCATTCATCTGTCAATTGACATCTAGGTTGCTTTTATGTTCTAGCTATTGTAAACAGTGCTGCAATGAACAATGGGATACATGCGTATTTTTCAATTTTCGTTTTCTCAGGTTATGGGCTTAGGAGTGGGAATGCTGAGTCATACTGTGGTTTTATTCCTAGTTTTTTAAGGAATCTCCATACCGTCTTCCATAGAGGCTGTATCAATTTACATTCCCACCAACAATGCAAGAGTGTTCCCTTTGCTCCACATCTTCTCTGGCATTTATTGTTTATAGACTTTTTGATTATGGCCATTCTGACCGGTGTGAGGTGATACCTCATTGTAGTTTTGATTTGTATTTCTCTAATAATGGGCAATGTTGAGCATCTTTTCATGTGTTTGAGAGCCATCTGTATGTCTTCTTTGGAGAAATGTCTGTTTAAGTCTTTTTCCCACTTTTTGATAGGGCTGTTTGTTTTACTGGCATTGAGTTATATGAGCTGCTTGTGTATTTTGGAAATTAATCCTTTGTCAGTTGTTTCAGTTGCTCTTATTTTATCCCATTCTGAGGGTTGTCTTTTCACCTTGCTTATAATTTCCTTTGCTGTGCAAAAGCTTTTAAGTTTAATCAAGTCCCACTTATTTACTTTTGTTTTTATTTCCATTACTCTAGGAGGTGGGTCATAGAGGATCTTGCTTTGACTTATGTATTCAAGTGTTCTGCCTATGTTTTCCTCTAAGAGTTGTATACTTTCTGGGGTTGCATTTAGGTCTTTCATCCATTTTGAGTTTATCTTTGAGTATGGTGTTAGGAACTGTTCTCATTTCATTCTTTTACATGTAGCTGTCCAGTTTTCCCAGCACCATTTCTTGAAGAGGCTATCTTTGCCCCATTGTGCAATTCTTGCCTCTTTTGTCAAAAATAAGGTACCCTTAGGTGCATGGGTTTATTTCTGGGCTTTCTATCTTGTTCCTTTGGTCTATATTTCTGTTTTTGTGCCAGTACCATACGGTCTAGATGACTGCAACTTTGTAGTATAATCTGAAGTCAGGAAGGTTGATTCCTCCAGTTCCATTCTTCTTTCTCAGGACTGCTTTGGCTATTTGGGGTCTTTTGTGTTTTCACATGAATTGTGAAAATATTTGTTCCAGTTCTGTGAAAACTGCCATTGGTGATTTGCTAGGGATCGCATTGAGTCTGTAGATTGTGTTTGGTAGTATAGTCATTTTCACAATATTGATTCTTCCTACCCAGGAACATGGAATATCTCTCCATCTGTTTATGTTGTCTTTGATTTCTTTCATCAGTGCCTTATACTTTTCTGTGTACAGTTCTTTTGTCTCCTGAGGTAAGTTTACTCCTAGATATTTAATTCTTTTTCTTGGAATGGTGAATGGGATTGATTCCTTAATTTCTCTTTCTGATTTTCATTGTTACTGTACAGAAATGCAAGTGATTTCTGTGCATTGATTTTGTATCCTGCAAGTTTGCTGTATTCACTGATTAGCTCTAGTAATTTTCTGATACTATCTTTAGGGTTTTCTATGTACAGTATCATGTCATCTGCAAACAGTGAGAACTTTACTTCTTCTTTTCCGATCTGGATTCCTTTTCTTTCTTTTCCTTCTCTGATAGCTGTAACTAGGACTTCCAGAACTATGTTGAATAATAGTGGTGAAAGTGGACACCCTTGTCTTGTTCCTGATCTTAAGGGGAATGCTTTCAGTTTTTCACCATTGAGAATAATGTTTGCTGTAGGCTTATCACATATGGCCTTTACTCTGTTGAGGTAGGTCCCTTCTATGCCCATTTTGTGAAGAATTTTAATCATAAATGGGTGCTGAATTTTGTCAAAGGCTTTTTCTGCATCTATTGAGATTATCATATGGCTTTTATCTTTCAATTTGTTAATATGGTGTATCGCATTGATTGATTTGTGTACACTGAAGAATCCTTGCATCCATGGAACGAACCCAGCTTGATTATGGTGTATGAGCTTTTTGATGTGTTGCTAAATTCTGTTTGCAGAAATTTTGTTGAGAATTTTTGCATCTATATTCATCAGTGACATTGGCCTGTAGTTTTCTTTTTTTGTGTTGTCTCTGTCTGGTTTTGGTATCAGGGTGATGGTGGCCTCGTAGAATGAGTTTGGAAATGTTCTTTCCTCTGCAATTTTTTGAAAGAGTTTTAGAAGGCTAGGCATTAGCTGTTCTCTAAATGTTTGATAGAATTGTCCTGTGAAGCCATCTGGTCCTGGGCTTTTTTTTTTTGGGAGATTTTTCATCGCAGCTTCAATTTCAGTGCTTGTAATTTGGTTGTTCATAATTTCTATTTCTTCCTGGTTCAGTCTTGGAAGATTGAGCTTTTCTAAGAATCTGTCCATTTCTTCCAGGTTATCCATTTTATTGCCATACAGTTGTTCATAATAGTCTCTTAGAATCCTTTGTATTTCTGCATTGTCTGTTGTAACCTCTCCTTTTTCGTTTCTAATTATGTTGATTTGATGGTTCTCTCTTTTTTTCTCGATTAGCTTGGCTAAAGGCTTGTCAATTTTGTTTATCTTCTCAAAGAAACAGCTTTTAGTTTTATTAATCTCTACTCGTGTTTCTTTCATTTCTTTTTCATTTATTCTGCTCGGATCTTTATGATTTCTTTCCTTCTACTAATTTTGGGGTGTTTTTTTTCTTCTTCTTCCAGTTTAGGTGTAAAGTTAGGTTG
This sequence comes from Giraffa tippelskirchi, assembly GCF_054371585.1. Taxonomy (NCBI): domain Eukaryota; kingdom Metazoa; phylum Chordata; class Mammalia; order Artiodactyla; family Giraffidae; genus Giraffa; species Giraffa tippelskirchi. The sequence continues at coordinate 60,027,922 of NC_137284.1, read as the reverse complement.
TCTACTTGATGCTTTTCTCGTTTCTTGAGGTAGGACTGTATTGATATAAACTTCCCTCTTAGAACTGCTTTTGCAGCATCTCATAGGTTTTGAGTTGTCGTGTTTTCATTGTCATTTGTTTCTAGAATTTTTTTTATTTCCCTTTTGATTTCTTCAGAAACGTGTTGGTTATTTAGAAACGTGTTGTTTAATCTCCATGAGTTTGTGTTTCTTTCAGTTTTTTTTCTTGTAATTGTAATCTAGTCATAGCATTGTGGTTGAGACAAGATGCTTGATACAGTTTCAATTTTCTTAAATTTACTGAGGTTTGATTTGCGACCCAAGATGAGGTCTATCCTGGAGAATGTTCCATGTGCCTTGAGAAGAAGCTGTTTTCCTCTGCATTTGGATAGAATATTCTGAAGATATCAATGAGATTCATCTCATCTAATGTATCATTTAAGACTTGTGTTTCCTTATTAATTTTCTGTTTTGATGATCTGTCCATTGGTGTGAGTCAGGTGTTAAAAGTCTCCTACTATTATTGTGTTACTGTCAATTTCTCCTTTTATGTCTGTTAGTGTTTGTCTTATGCACTGAGGTGCTCCTATTTTGGGTGCATAGATATTTACAATTGTTATGTCTTCCTCCTGGATTGATCCCTTGATCGTTACATAGTGTGCTTCCTTATCTCTTGTAATATTCTTTATTTTAAGGTCTATTTTGTCTGATATGAAGATTGCTACTCCAGCTTTGCTTTGCTTCCCATTTGCATGGAATATATTTTTCCATCCTCACACTTTCAGTCTGTATGTGCTATGAGGTCTGAAGTGGGTTTCTTGTAGACAGCATATATATGGGTCTTGTTTTTGTATCCATTCAGCCAGTCTGTGTCTTTTGGTTGGAGCATTTAATCCATTTACATTTAAAGTAATTACTGAAAAATATGTTCCTACTGCCATCTTCTTAATTGTTTGGGTTTGATTTTACAGATCTTTTTTCTTCTCTTGTATTTCTTGGCTATGCTGCTGCTGCTAAGTCACTTCAGTTGTGTTCAACTCTGTGCGACCCCATAGATGGCAGCCCACCAGGCTCCCCTGTCCATGGGATTCTCCAGGCAAGAACACTGGAGTGGGTTGCCATTTTCTTCTCCAATTCTTGGCTATATAAGTCCATTTAACATTTCTTGTAAAGCTGGTTACGTGGTACTGAATTTCCTTAACTTTTGCTTGTCTGAAAAGCTTTTGATTTCTGCATCAATTTTGAATGAGATCCTTGCTGGATACAGTAATCTTGGTTGTAGATTTTTCTCTTTCAGTACTTTAAATATATCCTGCCATTCCCTTCTGGTCTGCAGAATTTCTGCTGAAAGATTGGCTGTTAAGTGTATGGGGTTTCCCTTGTATGTTATTTGTTGCTTCCCCCTTGCTGCTTTTAATATTCTTTCTTTGTGTTTAGTCTTTGTTAGTTTGATTAGTATGTGTCTTTGCCTGTTTCTCCTTGGTCTTATCCTGTATGGGACTCTTTGTGCCTCTTGAACTTGATTGACTATTTCCTTTTCCATGTTGGGGAAATTTTCAACTATAATCTCTTCAAAAATTTTCTCATACCCTTTCTTTTTCTCTTCTTCTTCTGGGACCCCTATAATTCGAATGTTGGTGTGTTTGCTATTGTCCCAGAAGTCTCTGAGACTATTCTCAGTTCTTCTCATTCTTTTTACCTTATTCTGCTTTTCAGAAGTTATTTCCACCATTTTATTTTCTAGCTCACTGATTCGTTCTTCTGCTTCAGATATTCTGCTATTGATTCCTTCTAGAGTATTTTTAATTTTAATAATTGTGTTGTTTTTCTCTATATGCTTATTCTTTAATTCTTCTAGGTCTTTGTTAATTGATTCTTGCATTTTCTCCATTTTGATTTCAAAGTTTTTGATCATCTTTACCATCACTATTCTGAATTCTTTTTCAGGTAGTTTGCCTATTTCCTCTTCATTTATTTGGACTTCTCTGTTTCTAGTTTGTTCCTTCATTTGTATAGTATTTTTCTGCCTTTTCGTTATTTTTTTTTACCTTATTGTGCTTGAGGTCTCCTTTTCCCAGGCTTCAAGGTTGAATTCTGTCTTCCTTTTGGTTTCTGCCCTCCTAAGGTTGGTCCAGTGGTTTGTGGAAGCTTCCTACAGGGTGAGACTTGTGCTGAGTTTTCGTTTGTTTGTTTTTCTTCTGATGGGCAAGGTTCGTATTTTTGTTTTGTTTGTTGTTTAGATGAGGTGTCCTGCACAGGGAGCTACTGGCAGTTAGGTGTTGCTGGGTCTTGTATTCAAGCGGTTTCCTTTGTGTGAGTTCTCACTATTTGAAACTCCCTAGGGTCAGTTCTCTGGTAGTCTTGGGTCTTGGAGTCAGTGCTCCCACTCCAAATGCTCAGGGCTTGATCTCTGGTCAGGAACAAAGATTTCACAAGTAGTTTGTTATGGCATTAAGTATCCAAAAATGAGAAACCAAAGGTGAACCTCAGACAAATGGCAGTTACAAAATCAGGCAAATAAGAATTAAAATAATGGAATATACACATATACATATACACCCATGAGCAAAGTCAAAACAGTCCAACAAAAATAAAGTACAGTAAATTGAACTGGAGAACAAAGTAAATCAAAAATTATATTTACTAGTTAAGAACAAAACTAACTAAAGCACAAACTGGAAAACAAAACTAATGTAAGGGGCCAAGTGGGGAATAAAGCAATAAAAACAAAACTAACAAATATGTTGAGAGCAAAGGAAATAAAGAAAAGAAAGAAAGAATAGATATGCAAATTAAATAGAGGTAGATGAAGAAGATTTATATACATTAAAGATTAACTTCAAGGGGAAGAGAACAGTAGGTAAGGCAAACATAGGAATAAATGTAGAAAAAAATATAATGGGTTTTTTTTTTAATTAAAATTATAAAAAGGAAAAAAGAAAAAAAAATGGAAGAAAGAAAAATGGAAAACTCCACAGAACCACAAAAGCCCAACACAGAGGCAGAGGTTTATAGTAGCAATAAAAAGTGTGACTGAATATACATGTATACATATGCACCCATAAAGCAAAATCAAAACAGTTCAACAAAAATAAAGTACAATAGATTGACCTGGCGAACAAAAGAAACCAAAAATTGTATCTACCAGAACAAAACTAAAGCACAAACTGGAAAACAAAACTAAAGCAAGGTGCCAAGTGGGGAATAAAGCAATGAAAATAAAACTAACAAAATATTGAGAAGGAAAGGATAGAAAGAATAGATATGCAAAGTTAAACAGAGGTAGATGAAGATTTATATACATTAAAGATTAACTGAAAGGGGAAGAGAACAGTAGGAAAAGCAAACAAAGTGATAAATATAGAAAAAATATAATAGGATTTTAAAAATTAAAATTATAAAAAAGACAAAAGAAAAAAAAAAAACGAAGAAGAAGAAAAAAGGGAAAAAGGAAAGCTCCACAGAACTGCAAAAGCCCAATGTAATGGCAGAGGTTTGTAACAATAATAAAAAGTGTGACTGAATATACACGAAATTTGCATTTCTTAAAACCTTCACCTATTTAGCTGTGTGTGTGTGTGTGTGTGTGTGTGTGTGTGTGTTGTGTGTACCACTTTGTCTTTATCCTTTCACCTCATGTTGGACACTTAAGTTGCTTCTATATCTGCTGCTGCTGCTGCTGCTAAGTCGCTTCAGTCGTGTCCGATTCTGTGCAACCCCATAGACGGCAGCTCACCAGGCTCCGCCGTCCCTAGGATTCTCCAGGCAAGAATACTGGAGTGGGTTGCCATTTCCTTCTCCAGTGCATGAAAGGGAAAAGTGAAAGCTTCTATATCTAGGGTATTGTAAATAAAGGTCCAGTGAACATTTGAGTGCATATATTTTTTTCAAATTAGGGTTTTTATTTTCTTCAAATAAATACCCAGAAGTAAATTACTAAATCATATTGCAGTTGTATTTTTAATTTTCTGAGGAAACTCCATACTGTTTTCCACAGTGCCTGCAACAATTTACAATTCCACCAGCAGTGCACAAGCATTCCCTTTTTCCCACACCCTCATTAACACTTATTTGTTGTCTTTTTGATAACAGTTATTCTGATGTGATCAGTTCAGTTCAGTCGCTCAGTCGTGTCCGAGTGTCCGACTCTTTGCGACCCCATGAATTGCAGCACGTCAGGCCTCTCTGTCCATCACCAACTGATATCTCATTGTAATTTTTACTTGCATGTCTCTGATGATTAGTGATGTTGAGCATCTTTTCATGTGGCTGTTGGCCACATGTCTTCTTTGGAAAAGTGTCTATTCAGGCCCCCTGGCCATTTTTAAATTGGGTTCTTTGTTATTTTGATGTTGAGTTATGCGAGTTCTTTGTATATTTTAGACTTTAATCTTTTATTGTTTGCAAATATCTTCTCCCATTCAGCTGGCTGCCTTTTTACTTTGCTGATAGCTTCCTTCTCTGTGCAGAAGTTTTTTAGTTTAATGTGGTCCCATTTGTTTATTTTTGTTTTTGTTTCCCTTGTCTAAGGAGACATATTCCCCCAAAATTGTATTGTTAGGACTGATGTCAGAGAGCATACAGCCTATGTATTTTCTAGGAGTTTTATGGCTTCAGGTCTTAAAAGTCTTTAATCCATTTTGAGTTTATTTTTGTATACGGTATGAGAAAGTAGTCCAGTTTGGTTATTTTGCATGTAGCTGTCCAGTTATCACAACACCATTTATTGAAGAGGCTGTTTTTCCCCATTTTATATGCTTGCCTCCTTTGATTAATTGACTATGATTATTTGCTGTAGTTGTGTGAAACATGATTTTCATATTTTGATACTGATTACACTAAATCTATAGATTGCCTGAGGAGTATTTTGACAATGTTAAGTCTTCCAATCCATAAGCATGGTATATATTTCCATCTGTTTATGTCATCTTCAGTTTCTTCCATCCATGTTTTACAGTTTTCTGAGTACAAGTCTTGTATTGCTTTAGTTAGGTTTATTCCCAGGTGGTGGCTCAGATATAAAAGAATCTGCCTGCAATGCAGGAGACCTAGGTTCAGTCTGGGTTAGGAAGATCCCCTGGAGCATTCCATGACAGAGGAGCCTGGCAGGCAACAGTTCATGGGGCCGCAGAAAGTTGGACATGACTGCGTGACTAACACTTCATTCACAGGCATTTTACTCTTAAGGATACAATTGTAAATTGGGTTGTTTTCTTAATTTCTCTTTCTGATGTTTTGTTGTCAGTGTACAGAATCATAGAAAATTTTTGGATATTAATTTTGAGGCCTGTCACTTTATTGAATTCATTTGTTAGTTCTAAGTTTTTTTGATGGCGACTTTAGGATTTTCTATATAGAGTATTGGAGAAGGAAATGGTAACCCACTCCAGTATTCTTGTCTGGAGCATTCCATGGACAGATGAGCCTGGCAGGCTACAGTCCATTGGGTCACAAAGAGTTGGACACAACTGAGCGACTAACACTACTACTCTGCTATATAGAATCAGGTCATTGCAAACAATGATAGTTCTAATTTTTCCTTTTCAATTTGGATTCCTTCTATTTATTTTTCTTATTTGACTGCTGTGGCTAGGACTTACAATACTATATTAAATAAAGTGGCAATAATTGGCATCCTTGCTTTGATGCTGATCCTAGTAGAAATGCTTTCAGCTTCTCACCATTGGGTATGACGTTCTCTGTGGGTCTGTCATATACGGCTATTATGTTGTGGTAAGTTCCCTATTGTTTATCATAAATGCATGTTGAATTTTGATAAGTTTTTCTACATCTATTGAGATAATTTTTTTTTTCAATTTGCTAATGTTATGACATCAATTGATTTTTGGATACCAAACTATCCTTGCACCATTGGGATAAATTCCACCTGATCATGTTATTATATATTCCTTTTAATGTACTGTTGAATTCAGTTTGCTAATATTTTGTTGAAAATTGTTGCATCTAGCTTTATCAGTGATATTGACCTTAATTTTCTTTTTTGTGCAGTAATTCCATCTGGTTTTGGTATCAGGGTGATGTTCACCTCATAGAATGAGTTCAGAAGTGCTCCTTTCCCTTCAAATTTTCAAAGTAGCTTGAGAAGGACAGGTTTCAATTGTCATTTAAATGTTTGGTAGAACTCACTGGTGAGGCCATTTAGTTCTGGACTTTTTTTGGGGGGAGGATTTTTAAATTAGTGATTTGATGTCATTACTGGTAATCAGTTTGTTCATATTTCCTATTTCTTCCTCAATCAATCTTGGGAACTGTATATTTCTAGGAATTTATTCATTTCTTCTAGGTTGTCTTTTACAACTTAGAAGGTATGTAACAGTTCATAGTAATTTCTTATGTTTCTTTGCATTTCAGTGGTGTCAGTTTTAACTTCTCTTTCACTACTGATTTTATTTGGGCCCATTATGAGTCTGGCTAAAGTTTACCAGTTTTGTTTGTCTTTTCAAGAACCAGGTCTCAGTTTCATTGATCTTTTCTTTCTTTTTTCTTTTTTTTAGTCTCTATTTCATTTACTTTTTCTCTGATTTTTATGATTTCTTTCCTTCTACTAATTTCGAGTTTTGCTTGTCCCTCCTTTTCTAGTTCCTTTAGGTATAAGGTTTGATTATTTATTTGAGATTTTTTTTTCTGTCTCCTGAAGTAATCTGGTATCACTGTAAACTTTCCTCTTAGAACTGCTTTTGTTCCATAGATACTGATCATTGTGTTTCCATTTTTACTTGTCTCCAACAGTGTTTCAAGTCCTTCTTTGATTTCTTCAGTAACCCGTTGGTTGTTTAGTACCATATTGTTTAGCTTCCACGTTTGTGTTTTTTGAAGGTTTTTCCCTCCTTATAGTAATGGTCTCATTAGCATTGCGGTAGAATAAGATACTTGATGTGATTTCCATCTTCTTACATTTCATGAGACTTATGAAATCCATGTGGTATAATCTGTCATTTAGGAGCAATGCTTCCATATTGATTTTCTGTCTACAAGATCTTCCTGTTAATATAAGTGGCCTGTTAAAGTCCCCTACTATTATTGTATTACTTTCAATGTCTCCCTTTGTGTTTGCTAACATGTGCTGTATGCATTTAGGTGCTCCTATGTTGGGTATATACATATTTACAATTGTTATATTTTCTTGTTGAATTGATCCCTTCATCATTATGTGATGTCCTTCTTTATTCTTGCTGCAGTCTTTGTTTTAAAGTCTATCTTATCTGATATAAGTACTGCCCAGCTTTCTGTTTCCATTTGTATGTAATACCTCCTTCCTGCTTTTTGTTTTCAGTCTGTGTGTGTCTTTAGATCTGAAATGATTCTCATCCAGGCAGCATACATATGGGCCTTGTTTTTTACTCCATTCGGCCTCTCTATATCTTTTGATTGGACCATTTAATCCATTCACACTTCAAGCAACTATTGATAGGTATGTACTTATTGTCACTGTGTTTACTGTTTTGGGGGTTTTGTAGTTCTTTTTGTTTCTTCTTTTGCTCTCTTTCTTTGTGATTTGACAACTGTCTTCAATGTTCTGTCTGGATTCCTTTCTCTTTTCTTGCATGTGTGTGCATCTATTATAGGTTTCTGACTTGTGATTACCAGGAGGTTCATCTATAACATCAATATATATGTGTTTATTATAAGTTAGTGATCTCAAGTCAACTATATTCTAACAACCCTGCATTTTCACTCCTCCGAATCACATTTAACTTTCTTGTTACCATATTTTACATCTTTTTTGGGTTTTGTATCCCTTAGTTATTGTCTTTTAACTCTCCTACTAACTTTATACATGGCTGATCTACTACTTTCACTGTATGTTTGCCTTTACCAACAACACCTTTTTCTTCTGTAATTTAAATGTTTCTAGTTGTGGTCTATTTTTTGTCTTTTCTCCTTAGAGAAGTCTTTTTAACATTTGTCATAAAGCCAATTTAGCGGTTTGAAAACTTTCAGCTTTTGCTTGTCTATAAAACTCTATTTCCCCTTCAAATCTTAATGATAACTTTACTGAGTATTCTTGGTTGTAGGTTTTTTCCTTTCGTCACTTTAAATATATGGTACAACTTACTTCTGCCTAAAAAATTTCTGCTGAAAAGTAAGCTAACATTCATATGGGAGTTCACTTATATGTGACTAGTTGGCTTTCTCTGCTGCTTTTAAGATTCTGTATCTCTAATTTATGCCCTTCTAATTATTATAATGTGTCTTGGTGTGGATCTCTTTGGGTTCATCTTGTTTGGATACTCTGTACTCCCTGGATCTGGATGTCTGTTCCTTTCCAAGGTTATGGATATTTTCAGCTTATATTTCTTCAAACAAATTCTCTGCCCCTTTCTCTCTTCTCCATCTGGGCCCCTATATGCTTGATGTCGTCCCAGAGGTCTCTTAAACTATCCTCATTTCTTAAATTCTTTTTTCTGCTCAATCTAGGTGATATACATTACTCTGTCTTCCAATTCACTGATCTATCTGCATTAACTTAAAAATTTTATGTTGAATTATATCTATATATCTATATCTATATCTATCTATCTATCTATATAGATATATATCTTAATTTAGGCAGCAAATTTGGGTCATGTTATAGTTCCCAGTTAGTCACGTCTTATGGTATAATTTACAGTACAGATTTCTAATAATAGAAGATCATCATAATAAGCGTGGTCCCAAGGGAAAGCACACAGAAGTGAAACTAAACTATTCTCTATGCTTTATTTCCCTCACGTGAAAATTAGTATCTATCTCATATGTCTAAGAGTGACATAAGAATAAAATGTGGTATAGACATGAAAAGTCTTTAAGGCACTATTATAATGATGTGCTAAGTTGCTTCAGTCGTATCTGACTCCTTGCAACCCTATGGACTGTAGCCCACCAGGGTCTGCTGTCCATAGGATTTTCCAGGCAAGAATACTGGAATGGGCTGCCATGCCCTCCTCCAGGAGATCTTTCCAATTCAGGGATCAAACCAGTGTCTTTTATGTCTCCTGCACTGGCAGGCAGATAAACTTTACCACTAGCACTACCTAGGAAGCCCATTAAAACCTTCTATTTGGAAAATGGGTAACATTCAAATTACCTTTCTATATATTCTAAACATTTGGCCCATTTTTAAACGGTCTTTATAAATGTGTCCTATTGTATGTGTATAACCTAGCAGAGAAATGAGTAGAAAATGTATGGACATAGTGTGATAGTATAATTTAGGGACTGAAAGTGTATACAAAAGAAAAGATTGGTTCTGATAGAACAAATACACTAAACCATAAACATGACTTACTGACTTTGTGACCTTGAGTGTATCAATATTTCTAAATCCTTAATTTCCAAATATGTACAATAAATGTAATAATAACAAACAAATATTATATAATCCATATAAAAAGCTTTACTAACTACCTGGTACCTAGAGAGTATTTAATAAATGTTTTATATTGCCTTTATCTAGGTAATATATACATTTCTATATGGGATTGAATGCATTTCAAAATACTATATGTAAACACTATCTAAATTACTTATTTGCGCTAATTTTGAAAGAGAGTTTTTCCTAAACCAACCACAGGAAAAAAGATGAAACATTGCACTGAACTGTGCTCTGAAAACCTTAATCTGAGCTGTGAATGAAACAGGAAAGTATGGATTATATAATCACTTTATATGGAATTTTAAAAATCATCAAAAATGATTGCCAGCAACCATAAGATTCTTGAAATACATGTGACCAAATTAACTAATATTTTTGTGCAATTATTATTTATATTTTAGACATTATCCCTGACTGAAATGATAACACATACTGTCAAATCATCCTGTTTATAAATTTAAAATTAAGAGAAAAATCTTTTTCTTGTTGCTTTCTAATTTTTTTCCTTGCTTCAATAAGGAATGATGTGATCTTTTGCATTTCAGATATAAAGAATGAGGTGAGAAAAAAACCCTGTAATGTGACATTTAAATTAAAAGTTAGGTATTTTCTAAGCTTATGGCTGACAAGTAATGGCAATATTAAAAACAAAATCTATTACTAGGGTTTATGTTTTTAGCACAACTCATTTCTAGTGTTTAAAAACAATTGTAATGTTGCAACATGAATTATTTCACAAAGAACTGCCCCCTCTCCCCTTCAGGCTGAGATAAAATAGGCAAAGGGAGATAAATCAGTTTTTCCTTTTCTTTCCATCTATAATCAGACACAGCAATGTCCATGCACTGTCCTATGGAGTTTAGATGATGAGATTATAAAGGACTCATTTGATTAGTTTATTGAATTTTCTGGTGAGCTGTCAAACAAAAACAAAAGAACTATAAAATTCTATTTACAATTTGCTGAATTATAGTCATAAACATCCTACATGTTTCCTGTGAATGATGTGAGAAGGTTATGTTGAAAGATGATGATTTGATGATTTATGAGTGTTCTCTTTTTCAGACATAAGCTATTCTAATAGAAGTAATATGTTAGTTAAATATGGCTCTTATTATGACATAAAAAATTTTAAATTATAATTGTGGAATTAAGCTAATCAAAAAAAGGAAAAGCTAAACTAGGATGTGAGAGTTGGACCATAAAGAAGGCTGAGCACCGAAGAATTGATGCCTTCGAACTGTGGTGTAGTAGAAGACTCTTCAGAGTCCCATGGACTGCAAGGAGATCAAACCAGTCAATCCTAAAGGAAATCAACTCTAAATATTCATTGGAAGAACTGATGCTGAAGCTGAAGCTCCCAATACTTGGGCCACCTGATGCGAACAGCCAACTCACTGGAAAAGACCCTGATGCTGGGAAAGAATGAAGGCAAAAGGAGAAGACAGTGGCAGAGGACGTGATGGTTGGATGGTGTCACCAACTCAATGGACATGGAAATAGATGAGGATAGAGAAGCCTGGCGTGCTGCAGTCTATGGGGTTGCAAAGAGTCAGACATGACTTAGCAAATGAACAACAACAACAAACCAGAATATAGTTATTAGTTCCTAAAAAATCAATTCTTTCATTCAAATATTCTTTAAACAATATTTATTATATGCAGACCAAAATCTGTATTATCTTTAAAAAGCAAAATGAAAAATAGATGCATAAGACCATCTATCATTTTACTTGAGCCTTGGATCACAAGATCACATGGTTCTTTTAAACATTTTGGTGAAAACGCACTTGTTTTACATTTGACGATATTTTAAAGTATGAAGCTCATAACTTTTAAAATATTTGGCTTAAATCTACTGAGCAAGTGATGGCAAAAGTATATCCAGCCCCCTTCACTAAAATTTACTGATTGTATTCAGAAGTTGAAGTCCTGCACATCCAAGCTTTTATCTCTTGCTTATACTTGCAGATTCTTACATAGTTTCCTTTCCATATTGGATCTAGATTAATATACTATATATTCAGCATTTTAAAAAATTTATATTCACCTACAAAATGTTTGCTATTAAAAGCCAGATTTGAAAATTTTAACTTAATTGTAAGCATTACTTCCTAGAAATGAATTTTCTATCTAACTCAATTCTGATTATATAGAACTTTCTTGATGCTATAGTTTGATGTCAAAAGAAGTAGTTGAATTATTTAACAACACTGCCTAACCCTAACATTAACCTATGTCAAGGACATATTTTTTAAAATGCTACATCCTTTCAAGAAATGACATTTCTCTGTTTAATAGTTAGCTTTGATGCCTCAAGTATTTTTTTGGGGGGTGGTAAACATTTTTAAAACTTTTAATTGGAGGATAATTGCTTTACAATGGTGTGTCGGTTTCTACCGTATAACCTCTTGAGCCTGCCTCCCACCTTTCTAGATCATTGGTCAGCCATGAAAGGAAAAAGGGTGAAACTGGACTACATATACATAGTCTATAACTATAACTCTGTTATTTAGAGTGAAGTTAGTCAGAAAGAGAAAAAATTGCATATATTAATGCATATATATAGAATCTATTAATAGAAAAATGGTACAGATGAACCTATTTACAGGACAGGAATAATGGCTCAGGTTTAAACATTTACACACACAAATATTAAAAAGAATTTTTTAAATGTCAATTTGTATATAGTGACACCAGAAAATGTCTCATTAAGCCAAAGTCTCCTTTAAGTAGTTTCCTGAAATCCCTACTGTCTTTAGTCTTCTATCACCAGTTGCTGACTATTTTCATGTATGAAAGTGTTAGTCTCTCAGTTGTGTCCAACTCTTTGTGACCCTATGGCCTATAGCCCACCAGGCTCCTCTGTCCATGGACTTCTCCAGGTAAGAATACTGGAGTGGGTTGCCATTCCCTTCTCCAGGGGATTTTCCCAACCCAGTGATCAAACCTGGGTTTCCTGCATTGTAGGTGGATTCTTACCCATCTGAGCCAGCAAGGAAGTCCATTTTCACATATACAAGTGTAAAATTTTACTATCCATGGTCCCAACTTTAGAGTAGCTGCTCCTCTTATCTGAGGGAAAGGGGGTAGTCTTACAAGTGAGGCAAATACAAAATCCACAATAACTCACGATTTCCATGACATGAACATGAACATGACAATGCTCTCACTGCCCTCCATTATCTATGACACTCCACCACAAAACCAAGGCTCTTTAAAAAAGTGAAACTCTCAGTGCATTTCAAATGGAAATCTCAAATACACAATGATATTAAGTAAAAAGTATTTTTTAAAGCTTTCATATTTAGAAATTACGTGTCCAGGAGAGAACCCAAAATAAACATGAGCATGTCTATAAAAAGCTTACTTATCATTCACTTAAATCTTCTTTTGAATAGTATAACCTCTTCCAACAAGGACAGAGGAATATTTAAGAATCTCAGATTAATTTATTTTCTATTGTCTATGACTACAGTTTCTATAAAATCCTAACCTTCAGAAGTGTTTTATGGCTTGATGTCAAAAAGTAGTTAAATACATTCACTGGAGATAAAAGCATGATGAATGCATAGTGATTGAGCATAAGTAGCAGGTACTTGCCAGAAGGCATTTAAAATTTAATGTGAATGGTGCTGACGAGCAAACATCCAATTTATCAGAAATTTCTCATACAGAAGCACAACCTCTACTATAGCATCACTTTCCTATAGCAGCTTCCTTTCAGCACAAAGAAGCTGGCTAGAGTTCTGGGCTTCCCAGGTGGCACTAGTGGTAAAGACCCCACTTGCCAATGCAGGAGACATAAGAGACACAGGTTTGATCCCTGGGTGGAGAAGATCCCCTGGAGGAGGGCATGGCAACCCATTCCAGTATTCTTGCCTAGAGAAGCCCTTGGACAGAAGAGCCTGGCAGTTTACAGTTCATAGGGTTGCAAAGAGTCAGACATGGCTGAAGCAACCTAGCACACACGCAATCCGTGTTCCAGAGTTCATTCTTTCAAATGCTTTACAATTGTTACCATGTCTTTTAAATGTTTTCTATTTTTTAGGCAAAAGTTTGTAGAATCTTTCATATATAGAAGGAAAAATGTTTAGACCTCTCACCATCCAAAGGTCAGTCTTTCTTAAAAAGTCTCAAGGTTTTTAGGGTTCTTCTTAAGATAGGGTATGCAACATTAATACATATTATGGAATAACATAAATCTGTCTGCCTATCCATGGGGTCTCAAAGAGTTGGACACGACTGAGCAGCTTCACTTTCACTTTTCACTTTCATGCATTGGAGAAGGAAATGGCAACCCACTCCAGTGTTCTTGCCTGGAGAATCCCAGGGACAGAGGAGCCTGGTGGGCTGCCGTCTATGGGGTTGCACAGAGTCGGGCATGACTGAAGCGACTTAGCAGCAGCAGCAGCAGTCTGCCTATCCATCTGTCTGTACAACTAGTTCTGTCCAACTAGTTACTGATCACTATATAACAGGCAGCCCCCAAGCTGAATTCAAGTAATCTCTGTATTCTTACATTTAAGTCCTGTGGAATTCTCTCCCCTTGAATGTGCGGTGCACTTGTTGGCTTACTTTTATCAAATGAAATACAGAACTGATGGAATGTCACTTCAGCAAAATGAAAAATGACAGACTGCATCTTGGCTACTCGCTTGGATCACTCCCTCTGGGGAATCTAGTTTCCATGTTGTGATGAATCCCTGTAGAGAGGCACTCACCAGAAAGCTGGGAAGTGGATCACAGAAACTATGAGATAATAAGTTTGTTGTTCCAAGTCATTAAATTGGGGGTGTATTATGTCATGCAACAATAGGTACACCAACTATGCCAGGCACTTAGTAGTAAACAAGACAGTCAAGTCCCAATTAAAGCTATAGACCCAAAAACTTGATTTCTTAAAAGTTATGTTGCAACTCAATGTTTGAATAAGGAAAAAAGTCCAGACATAAAGAATTTTATATAGATATATATATTTTTCTAGTAAGAACCCAATAATAAAATATTTTAAAAATAAACATATAAAGCACAATAAAATGTACATATTGCTAATGAAATTGTTTGACTGCATCTGCCTTTCTTAAATAAACATGATCCTCCTTTATAAATCACCATCACTTCAATATAATTAGTTAGCATGGCACTTTTAAAGATAACTGTAACTATTATCACACATTTAAAAAATCAGTTTTACTAAGGTCAAATTTATTTACAACAAAATTTACCAAACTTGAATTGTATAATATGTTTTGATAAATATGTATACAGTTTTATAACAAGCACAATAAGCACAATATAGTACATTTTGTCACCTCACAAATGTTTCCTTTTTCTTCAATGCATTTTAAATAGAATCAGGCAGTGTAAAGCCTTTTGTGTCTCACTTTTTACTCAATATAAATAGTTTTCAGAGTCATACGTGGTGCTAAATACATTGGCAGTCCATTCCTTTGTACTGCTAAGAAATATTTCAGTGTATGGAATATAATACAATTTGTAAATGCATATATCAGTTAAAGGACATTTCAATTTTTTCCAGTTTGGAGCTTTTGGAATGAAGCTCCTATGAATGTGTGACTGTGAGCCTTCGGGTAGATATTTGTTTTTATTGCTCTTGAGTAAATAGCTGGGAGTAGAACTCCTGGCTGGTATAAGTATATGTTTAACTTTATAAGAACTTGCTATACAGTTCTGCAAAGTTGCTGTGTTATTTTGAATTCCCATCAACAATGAATGGATGCTAAAGTTGCTCCACGTCCTTGTCAGTGCACTGTAGTATCAGTATTTTAAATTTCATCCATTCTAGTGAGGGTATAGTTGTATCTCACTGTGGATTTAATCTGCATTTCCCCAATGATTAAAAGTTGAGCAGCATGTCATGTGCTTTCTCTTTCCTTGGTGAAGTTATCTTGTTAATTGATTTGCAGGTTTTGAATAGGGTTGTATATGTTCTTGAAAGTGAAAGTGTTAGTCACTCAGCCCTGTCCAGCTCTTGGCGACTCCATGGATTATACCTGGCTAGGCTCCTCTGTTCATCGGACTTCCCAGGCAAGAATACTGGGGCGGAGGGGGGCGGGGGTCTAAGATGGCGGAGGAATAGGATGGGGAGACCACTCTTTCCCCCACAAATTCATCGAAAGAACATCTGAACGCTGAGCAAACTTCACAAAACAACTTCTGAATGCTGGCAGAGGACATCAGGCATCCAGAAAAACAGCCCGTTGTATTCGAAAGGAGGTAGGACAAAATATAAAAGATAAAAAGAGAGAAAAAAGAGTTAGGGACGGAGACCCGCCCCAGGGAGGGAATGGTAAAAGAGGAGAAGTTTCCAAACACCAGGAAACCCCTCACCAGCGGGTTTGGGGGAAGTTTTCGAATCTCGGAGAGCAACATAACCGGAAAGAAAAATAAATAAATAAAACCCACAGATTACGTGCCTAAAGGCAACTCCCAGCAAAGTACCCCAGATGCTCGCATCCGCCACCAGCAAGTGGGGGCTGAACGGAGAGGAGCGGGCAGCATTGCTTAGGGTAAGGACCGGGCCCGAATTCCCCAAGGGCAATCTGAGGGAGCTAACATGAGATAGCAACCTAAACTGTGGGATAGCCAGAGAGAGAGAGAACTATCCTGTGAAAAGCCCAAATCTAAGGCACTACCTGCTCGCTCACAGAACAAAGGACTGAGCAATACCAGAAAGAGCTAGCCAGCTGCGGACTGCCCCATCCCCCGCTGGACGCAGCAGGCAGGCGGGGCCAGCCAGAGCCAGAAAGGGGCAAACTCAGCCCCAGAGAGCAAAGACTTCTTTTTTTTTTTTTTAATTTTTTATTTTGTATTGGGGTATAGCTGCTTAACAAACAATGTTGTGATAGTTTCAGGTGAACAGTGAAGGGACTCAGCCATACATATACATGTAACCACTCTTCCCCAAACTCCCCTCCCATCCAGGCTGGCACATCACATTGAGCAGAGTTCCCTGTACTATACAGTAGGCCCTTGATGGCTATCCCTTTTATTTATTTTATTTGTTTATTTATTTATTGTTTTTTATTTTTATTTTATTTTTTTAATTAGTTTATTTTCTATTTTTTAACTTTATACTATTATAAAGACTTCTTGAGATTCTGGAGGGTTGACATCCGCCGGGAGGGTCGCAGACAGAGGCCAGCTACCCAGAACTGACACAAGGCACACTGGAGTCGGGCGCGCCCAGAAACCGAGGCTGGGACCAGGGAGGTGATAAGTTGCACTGCCCCAACAGGGGAGAGTGCGCTCACCAAACACCTGGCTGCCTGAGCTGCCCCGACCAGGGATCGGCACAAACCACAGGCCCAACCGAGAGTCTGCGCCTTTGTGGAGTACCCGAGAGCCTGAACCTGAGCAGCTTAGACCTGGAAACTGCACGCATCTCAGGGCCTGCTCCCAGGCAGAATAACCTGAAGCCTGAGCAGGGTGAGCAGGGGCAAATCCAGTGTGGCCAAGACACTGCGAGCTCTCCACACACATGCCAGTGATATTGGTCTGCAGTGTTCCTCCCTCCCCACAGCATGACTGAACAAGGGAACCTAAAGAGACCACCTCCACCCTCTTGTGTCAGGGCAGAAATTAGACACTGAAGAGACCTGCAAACAGAAGCCAAATAAACAGGGAACCACTTTGGAAGTGACAGGTCAACAGATTAAAACCCCTGTAGTTAACACCAACTACATTGAAAGGGACCTATAGATCTTGAAAAGTATAAGCAGGAACAAGAAACTATCTGAAACTGAACTGACCCCACACTGCTTGCAACAGCTCCAGAGAAAGTCCTGGATATATTTTTACTATTATCATTTTTTTTTTAATTAAAAAAAATTTTTTTTTCTTTTTTCTTTAAGTCCTCTATTACACCTTTAATTTTCATTTTTATAACCCACTATTACCTTGCAAAAAAAAAAAAAGACCCTATTTTTAAAGCAAACTGCATACATGTATCTTATACTTTTTCTGGTTTTCGTTTTTTTTGATATTGTTTTTTATTAAGAGTCTAACCTCTACTCTAGATTTTTAATCTTTGTTTTATAGTATTTGATATCAATTTTGTACATATAAGAACCCAATCTTTAGTACCCATTTTTACTCAGGAGTGTGATTACAGGGTTGATTACTCTCTCCCCCTACTGACTGTCTTTCTTTTACCCCAGGGCACCTCTATCTCCCCCCCTCCTCCTTCTCTTCTCAACCCAATTCTGTGAATCTCTGGGTGTTCTGGGCACCGGAGAACACTTAGGGAACAGAGTACTGCCCATATCTCTCTCTCCCCTCTTGATTCTCCCCTTTCTCCTCATGCTCACATCTATCTCCTTCCTCCCTCCTCTCTATGTAACTCCGTGAACCTCTCTGAGGGTTCCAGACTGTGGAGAGCACATAGGGAAGTGCTTACTGGTTAGACTGCTCTCTCCACGTTTGAGTCCCCCTCTTCTCCTGGTCACCTCTATCACCCTCCTCCCCTTCACCTCTCCATGTAATTCGGTGAACCTCTCTAGGTATACCTCAATGTGGAGAATCTTTTCACCATTAACCTAGAAGTTTTATTATCAGTGCTGTATGCATGGAGAAGTCTTGAGGCTACTGCAAGAGTAAGACTGAAAACCAGAGGCAGGAGGCTTAAGCGCCAAACCTGAGAACACCAGAGAACTCCTGACTCCAGGAAACACTGATTAATAAGAGATCATCCAAAAGCCTCCATACACACACTGAAACCAAGCTCCACCCAAGAGCCAATAAGTTCCAGAGCAAGACATACCACGCAAATTCTCCAGCAATGCAGGAACATAGCCCCGAGCATCAATATACAGGCTGCCCAAAGTCACACCAAACACACAGAAATCTCAAAACTCACTACTGGACACTCCATTGCACTCCAGAGAGAAGAAATCCAGCTCCACCCACCAGAACACCAACACAAGCTTCCCCAACCAGGAAACCTTGACAAGCCAATCGTCCAACCCCACCCACAGGGAGGAACCTACACAATAAAGAGGAACTTCAAATTATCAGAATACAGAAAGGCCACCCCAAACACAACAATCTAAACAAGACAAAAAGGCAGAGAAATACTCAGCAAGTAAAGGAAAATGATAAATGCCCATCAAACAAACTAAAAAGGAGGAGATAGGAAATCTATCTGAAAAAGAATTTAGAATAATGATAATAAAAATGATCCAAAATCTTGAAAACAAAATGGAGTTACAGATAAATAGCCTGGAGAGAAAGACTGAGAAGATGCAAGAAATGTTTAACAAGGACCTAGAAGAAATAAAAAAGAGTCAATATATAATGAATAATGAAATAAATGAGAACAAAAACACTCTGGAGGGAACCAACAGTAGAATAACAGAGGCAGAAGATAGGATAAGTGAGATAGAAGATAGAACGGTGGGAAAAAAATGAGGCAGAGAGGAAAAAAGAAAAAAGAATCAAAAGAAATGAGGAAAACCTCAGGGACCTCTGGGACAATATGAAATGCCCCAACATTCGAATCATAGGAGTCCCAGAAGAAGAAGACAAAACGAAAGGCCATGAAAAAATACTCAAGGAGATAATAGTTGAAAATTTCCCTAAAATGGGGAAGGAAATAGTCACAAGAATCCAAGAAAACCAGACAGTCCCAAACAGGATAAACCCAAGGTGAAACACCCCAAGACACATACTAATCAAATTAACAAAGATCAAATACAAAGAACAAATATTAAAAGCAGCAAGGGAAAAACAACACATAACACACAAGAGGATTCCCATAAGGATAACAGCTGATCTTTCAATAGAAACTCTTCAGGCTAGAAGGGAATGGCAGGACATACTTAAAGTAATGGAAGAGAATAATCTACAACTCAGATTATTCTACCCAGCAAAAATCTCATTCAGATATGAAGGAGAATTCAAAAGCTTTAGAAACAAGAAAAAGCTGAGAGAATTCAGCACAACCAAACCAGCTCTCCAACAAATGCTAAAGGATCTTCTCTAGACAGGAAACGCAGAAAGGTTGTATCAACACGAACTCAAAACAACAAAGTAAATGGCAATGGGACCATACCTATCAATAATTACCTTAAATGTAAATGGGTTGAATGCTCCAACCAAAAGACAAAGACTAGCTGAATGGATACAAAAACAAGACCCCTATATGCGCTGTCTACAGGAGACCCACCTCAAAACAAAGGACACATTAAGACTGAAAGTGAAGGCCTGGAAAAAGATATTTCATGCAAACAGAGACGAAAAGAAAGCAGGAGTCACAATACTCATTTCAGATAAAATAGACTTTAAACTAAAGGCTGTGAAAAGAGACAAAGAAGGACACTACATAATGATGAAAGGATCAATCCAAGAAGAAGATATAACAATTATAAATATATATGCAACCAACATAGAAGAACCAGAATATGTAAGGCAAATGCTTACAAGTATGAAAGGGGAAATCAACAATAACACAGTAATAGTGGGAGACTTTAATACCCCACTCACACCTATGGATCGATCAACCAAACAGAAAATTAAAAAGGAAACACAAACTTTAAATGATGCAATAGATCATCAAGATTTAATTGATATTTACAGGATATTTCACCCCAAAACAATCAATTTCACCTTTTTCTCAAGTGCACACAGAACCTTCTCCAGGACAGATCACATCCTAGGCCATAAATCTAGCCGTGGTAAATTCAAAATAATTGAAATCATCCCAATCATCTTCTCTGACCACAATGCAGTAAGATTAGACCTCAATTACAGGAGAAAAACTATTAAAAATTCCAACTTATGGAGGCAAAACAACACGCTTCTGAATAACCAACAAATCACAGAATAAATAAAAAAAAAATCAAAATATGCATAGAAATGAATAAAAATGAAAACACAACAGCCCAAAACCTATGGGACACTGTAAAAGCAGTGCTAAGGGGAAGGTTCATACCAATACAGGCATACCTCAAGAAACAAGAAAAAAAATCAAATAAATAACCTAACTCTACATCTAAAGCAACTAGAGAAGGAAGAAATGAAGAACCCCAGGGTTAGTAAAAGGAAAGAAACCTTTAAAATTAGGGAAGAAATAAATGCAAAAGAAACAAAAGAGACCATAGCAAAAATCAACACAACTAAAAGCTGGTTTTTTCGAGAAGATAAACAAAACTAACAAACTATTAGCAAGACTCATCAAGAAACAAAGGGAGAAGAATCAAATCAACAAAATTAGAAATGCAAATGGAGAGAAGACAACAGACTACACAGAAATACAAAGGATCATAAGAGACTACTACCAACAGCTATATGCCAATAAAATGGACAACTTGGAAGAAATGGACAAATTCTTAGAAAAGTATAACTTTCCAAAACTGAACCAGGAAGAAATAGAAGATCTTAACAGACCCATTACAAGCATGGAAATTGAAACTGTAATCAGAAATCTTCCAGCAAACAAAAGCCCAGGACCAGACAGCCTCACAGCGGAATTCTACCAAAAATTCAGAGAAGAGATAACACCTATCCTACTCAAACTCTTCCAGAAAATTGCAGAAGAAGGTAAACTTCCAAACACATTCTATGAGGCCACCATCACCCTAATTCCAAAACCAGACAAAGATGCCACAAAAAAGAAAACTACAGGCCAATATCACTGATGAACATAGATGCAAAAATCCTTAATAAAATTCTAGCAAACAGAATCCAACAACATATTAAAAAGATCATACATCATGACCAAGTGGGCTTTATCCCAGGAATGCAAGGTTTCTTTAATATCCACAAATCAATCAATGTAATACACCACATTAACAATTTGAAAGATAAAAACCATATGATTATCTCAATAGATGCAGAAAAAGCCTTTGACAAAATTCAACATCCATTTATGATAAAAACCCTCCAGAAAGCAGGAATAGAAAGAACATACCTCAACATAATAAAAGCTATATATGACAAACCCACAGCAAACATTATCCTCAATGGTGAAAAATTAAAAGCATTTCCCCTAAAGTCAGGAACAAGGCAAGGGTGCCCACTCTCACCACTACTATTCAACATAGTTCTGGAAGATTTGGCCACAGCAACCAGAGCAGAAAAAGAAATAAAAGGAACCCAGATAGGAAAAGAAGAAGTAAAACTCCCACTGTTTGCAGATGACATGATCCTCTACATAGAAAACCCTCAAGATTCTACCAGAAAATTACTAGAGCTAATTAATGAATATAGTAAAGTTGCAGGATATAAAATTAACACACAGAAATCCCTTGCATTCCTATACACTAACAATGAGAAAACAGAAAGAGAAATTAAGGAAACAATACCATTCACCATTGCAACAAAAAGAATAAAATACTTAGGAATATATCTACCTAAAAAAACAAAAGACTTATATATAGAAAACTATAAAACACTGATGAAAGATATCAAAGAGGACACAAACAGATGGAGAAATATACCATGTTCAAGGATTGGAAGAATTAATATAGTGAAAATGAGTATACTACCCAAAGCAATCTATAGATTCAATGCAATCCCTATCAAGCTACCAATGGTATTTTTCACAGAACTAGAACAAATCATCTCACAATTTGTATGGAAATATAAGAAACCTCGAATAGCCAAAGCAATCTTGAGGAAGAAGAATGGAACTGGAGGAATCAACCTGCCTGACTTCAGGCTCTACTACAAAGCCACAGTCATCAAGACAGTATGGTACTTGCACAAAGAAAGAAATATAGATCAATGGAACCAAATAGAAAGCCCAGAGATAAACCCACGCACCTATGGACACCTTATTTTCAACAAAGGAGGCAAGAATATACAATGGAGAAAAGACAATCTCTTTAACAAGTGGTGCTGGGAAAACTGGTCAACCATTTGTAAAAGAATGAAACTAAAACACTTCCTAACACCATACACAAAAATAAACTCAAAATGGATTAAAGATCTAAACGTAAGACCAGAAACTATAAAACCCCTAGAGGAAAACATAGGCAAAACACTCTCTGACATAAACCACAGCAGGCTCCTCTATGACCCACCTCCCAGAATATTGGAAATAAAAGCAAAAATAAACAAATGGGACATAATTAAAATTAAAAGCTTTTGCACAACAAAGGAAAGTATAAGCAAGGTGAAAAGAAGCCTTCAGAATGGGAGAAAATAATAGCAAACGAAGCAACAGACAAACAATTAATCTCAAAAATATACAAGCAGCTCACGCAGATCAATTCCAGAAAAATAAACGACCCAATTAAAAAACGGGCCAAGGAACTAAACAGACATTTCTCCAAAGAAGACATACAGATGGCTAACAAACACATGAAAAGATGCTCAACATCACTCATTATTAGAGAAATGCAAATCAAAACCATAATGAGGTACCATTTCATGCCAGTCAGAATGGCTGCCATCCAGAAGTCTATAAGCAACAAATGCTGGAGAGAGTGTGGAGAAAAGGGAACCCTCTTACACTGTTGGTGGGAATGCAAACTAGTACAGCCACTATGGAGAACAGTGTGGAGATTCCTTAAAAAGCTGGGCCTAGAACTGCCATATGACCCAGCAATCCCACTGCTGGGCATACACACCGAGGAATCCAGAATTGAAAGAGACACGTGTACCCCAATATTCATCGCAGCACTGTTAATAATAGCCAGGACATGGAAGCAACCTAGATGTCCATCAGCAGACAAATGGATAAGAAAGCGGTGGTACATATACACAATGGAATATTACTCAGCCATTAAAAAGAATACATTTGAATCAGTTCTATTGAGACGGATGAAACTGGAGCCCATTATACAGAGTGAAGTAAGCCAGAAAGACAAACACCAATACAGTATACTAATGCATATATATGGAATTTGAAAGATGATAATGATAACCCTATATGCGAGACAGAAAAAGAGACACAGATGCATAGAACATTATTATGGACTCTGAGGGAGAAGGTGAGGGTGGGACATTCTGAGAGAATAGCTCTGAAACATGTGTATTATCATATGTGAAACAGAACACCATACCAGATTCAATGCATGAGAAAAATCCTCAGCGCTGGGGCAATGGGATGACCCAGAGGGATAGGATGGGGATGGAGGTGGGAGGGGGGTTCAGGATGGGGAACACATGTAATCCCATGGCTGATTCATGTCAATGTATGGCAAAAAACACTACAATATTGTAAAGTAATTAGCCCCCAACTAAAATAAATAAATTTAAAAAAATAAATAAATAAAAGGAAACTACCTTGCTTAGATGTTTAAATGAGATAAAATATGCAGAGTACTCAGTAGATGCCTGACACAGTAACCCTCAATAAATGGTCACTATTAGTATATATTCTGTTTAAAATATAGCATGTATGTTATAAAATATCAAATGGAATATGTATACAGTAGACAAGGCATTATGTTCACAATTATTTGAGTAACAAGGAGGTTATCAAACATTAGGCATGACTGGATCCTTTTATTGTAAAAAAAAATAAATAAACTGATATGTGTGAAGGTTCCTATGCATACAAGAAAGTTCAAAAGAATGTGTGCAAAATGGATTTGTCTCTGGGGTTTGGAATTATGGGTGATTTTTTTTTTTCTTTTTGTTAATCTGTGTTTCCTGAAGTTTCTATAATAAACATATTGTACTGGCATCATTAAAAAAAAAAAAAAAAAAGAATACTGGAGTGGGTAGCCATTCCCTTCTCCAGAGGATATTCCTGACCCAGGGATCTAACCTCGGGTCCCCTGCATTGTAACCAGATTCTTAACTGTCTGAGCCATCAGGGATGTCCGTATATGTTCTTATTGAATTACAAAGAGTTCTTCATATCTTCTAATTAACACTCCCTTATTAGATAATTATTTTGCAAATATTAGTCTGCAGCTGGCTTTTTTGTTTCAAGGGTATTTTTCAAACAAATGTTTTAAAATTTCATAGTTTCATTTATCATTTCTTTTTCTTATATTTCTTGCCTTTGCATGCTAAAAGATCTTTCATTAACCCAAGATCATAAATATTTTTGCCTACTTTCTAGAAATTTTTTGGTTTCAACTGTTGCACTAAGGTCTATGATCTATCTTGAGTTAATTTTTGTACACACCATAGCAAGAAGGTCATTATTTTTTCATGTGGTTATCCAATTGTTCCAGCACCATTTGTTTTATAAAAAGATTCCAATTTCCACCACTGAATTACCTTGGTGCATCTGTCAAAAATCAATTGTTATGTCTGTGCAGGTCTATATTGAAACTGTCTATTTGGCTCCATTAATCTATATTTTTATTCTTATGCTTAAACAAGACTGCTCTGACTAGTGTAGTTTTCAGACAGTGGAAGTCCTCCAACTTTGTTCTTTTTAAAAAATATCAATTTCTCCAAAAAAGCCTGTTGAGATTTTCACTGTAATTGTGCTTTTATCTGCATATTAGGGGTAACTGAAACCTTAACACTATGAGAGCCCATACCACACATTAGCTTTGGGCTTCTTGGTACTATACCCATGACCGTGGTAGTTTAAAATCTGGACATCAAGAAGTCCTGTGAATTCCAGTAGGGGGATGATAAGGAAGACTGCGTCTGATTCCTCCATGCCCATTCCTTCAATGCTTATCTTTCTCAGCCTACTGTTGTGTTATGTTACTTCCGAACATAAATTATTTGAGTCCTGTGAGTCCATTTTCTAATCAATTAATAAAAGTAATTAACATGATCAGTGGAGAAATAACTCCAGAAAGAATGAAGGAATGGAGCCAAAGCAAAAACAACATCCAGTTGTGGATGGGACTGGTGATAGAAGGAGGGTCTGATGCTGTAAAGAGCAATATTGCATAGGAATCTGGAATGTTAGGTCCATGAATCAAGGCAAATTAGAAGTGGTCGAAAAGAAGATGGCAAGAGTGAATGTCGACATTTTAGGAAGCAGCAAACTAAAATGGACTGGAATGGGTGAATTTAACTCAGATGACCATTATATCTACTACTGTGGGCAAGAATCCCTTAGAAGAATGGAGTAGCCATCATAGTCAACAAAAGAGTCCGAAATGCAGTACTTGGATGCAATCTCAAAAATGACAGAATGATCTCTGTTCGTTTCCGAGGCAAACCATTCAATATCACGGTAATCCAAGTCTATGCTCCGACCAGTAACGCCGAAGAAGCTGAACTTGAACGGTTCTATGAAGACCTACAAGACCATCTAGAACTAACACCCAAAAAAGATGCCCTTTTCATTATAGGGGACTGGAATACAAAAGTAGGAAGTCAAGAAACACCTGGAATAACAGGCAAATTTGGCCTTGGAGTACAGAATGAAGCGGGGCAAAGGCTAACAGTTTTGCCAAGAGAACGCACTGGTCATAGCAAATACTCTCTTCCAACAACACAAGAGAAGACTCTACACATGGACATCACCAGATGGTCAACATCGAAATTAGATTGATTATATTCTTTGCAGTCAAAGATGGTGAAGCTCTATACAGTGAGCAAAAACAAGACTGGGAGCTGATGTGGCTCAGATCGTGAACTCCTTATGGCCAAATTCAGACTTAAACTAAAGAAAGTAGAGAAAACCACTAGACCATTCAGGTATGACTTAAATCAAATCCTTTATGATTATACAGTGGAAGTGAGAAATAGATTTAAGGGGCTAGATCTGATAGACAGAGGGCCTGATGAACCATGGACGGAGGTTCGTGATATTGTACAGGAAACAGGGATCAAGACCATCCACAAGAAAAAGAAATGCAAAAAAGCAAAATGGCTGTCTGAGAGGCCTTACAAATAGCTGTGAAAGAAGAGAAGCGAAAAGCAAAGGAGAAGAGGAAAGATATTCCTATTTGAATGCAGAGTCCCAAAGAATAGCAAGGAGAGATAAGAAAGCCTTCCTCAGTGATCAGGGCAAAGAAATAGAGGAAAACAATAGAATCGGAAAGACTAGAGACCTCTTCAAGAAAATTAGAGATACCAAGGGAACATTTCATGCAAAGATGGGCTCGATAAAGGACAGAAATGGTATGGATCTAACAGAAGCAGTAGATATTAAGAGATGGAAAGAATACACAGAAGAACTGTACAAAAAGATCTTCAGGACCCAGATAATCATGATGGTGTGATCTCTCACCTAGAGCCTGAAATGTGAAGTCAAGTGGGCCTTAGGAAGCATCACTACGAACAAAGCTAGTGGAGGTGATGGAATTTCAGTTGAGGTATTTCAAATCATAAAAGATGATGCTGTGAAAGTGCTGCACTCAATATGTCATGAAATTTGGAAAACTCAGCTGTGGCCAGAGGACTGGAAAAGGTCAGTTTTCGTTCCAATCCCAAAGAAAGGCAATGCCAAAGAATGCTCAAACTACCTCACAACTGCAGTCATCTCACATGCTAGTACAGTAATGCTCAAAATTCTCCAAGCCAGGCTTCAGCAATACTTGAACCATGAAATTCCAAACGTTCAAGCTGGTTTTAGAAAAGGCAGAGGAACCAGAGATCAAATTGCCAACATCCACTGGATCATCGAAAAAGCAAGAGAGTTCCAGAAAAACATCTATTTCTGCTTTGTTGACTATGCCAAAGCCTTTGCCTGTGTGGATCACAATAAACTGTGGAAAATTCTGAAAGAGATGAGAATACCAGACCACCTGACCTGTCTCTTGAAAAACCTATATGCAGGTCAGGAAGCAACAGTTAGAACTGGACATGAAACAACAGACTGGTTCCAAATAGGAAAAATAGTACATCAAGGCTGTATATAGTCACCCTGCTTATTTAGCTTATATGCAGAGTACATCATGAGAAACACTGGGCTGGAAGAAGCACAAGTTGGAATCAAGATTGCTGGGAGTAATATCAATAACCTCAGATATGCAGATTATACCACACTGGCAGAAAGTGAGGAAGAATTAAAGAGCCTCTTGATGAAAGTGAAAGAGGAGAGTGAACAGGTTGGCTTAAAGCTCAACATTCAGAAAACTAAGATCATGGCATCTGGTCCCATCACTTCATGGCAAATAGATGGGGAAATAGTGGAAACATGGCTGACTTTATTTTGGGGGGCTCCAAAATCACTGCAGATAGTGACTACAGCCATGAAATTAAAAGACACTTACTCTTTGGAAGGAAAGTTATGACCAATCTAGACAGCATATTAAAAAGCAGAGACATTACTTTGTCAACAATGGTCCGTCTAGTCAAGGCTATGAGTTTTCCAGTAGTCATGTATGGATGTAAGAGTTGAACAATAAAGAAAGCGGAGTGCTGAAGAATAGATGCTTTTGAACTGTGGTGTTGGAGAAGACTCTTGAGAGTCCTCTGGACTTCAAGGAGGTTCAACCAGTCCATCCTAAAGGAGATCAGTCCTGGGTGTTCATTGGAAGGACTGATGTTGAAGCTGAGACTCCATTACTTTGGCCACTTGATGGGAAGAGCTGACTCATTTGAAAAGACCCTGATGCTGGGAAAGATTGAGGGCAGGAGGAGTAGGGGTCGACAGAGGATGAGATGGTTGGATGGCATCACCGACTCAATGGACATGAGTTTGGGTAAACTCTGGGAGCTGATGATGGATAGGGAGGCCTGGTGTGCTGTGGTTCATGGGGTCGCATAGAGTTGGACATGGCTGAGTAACTGAACTGAACTGAATTAACATGATTAGTATAGTACTCACCATGATTTCATTAGGATTACTTAGTTTTAAATGCTATCAATAAAACTGAGGAAATACTAGTGGTTTTTCAACACCTTGAGCCATCCCTGAGCTTCTAATCCTTCAGGAATATAGCCTGATTTGAGCTGAATCACTCCTTCACAGTGGCCTAATATGCTTTAATTCATATAAATGATATAGGGTTGAAAAATATATATGCCCTTGTAAGTTATCATATTAATAATATTTGTCTTATACTTTCTCTAATATGTCAAAAATGGGACTTCTATGAGGCTTTCATTAGGACTTATTAGTTCATAAACTCAGGTACAGCCATTCTAAGTTTAATAAAGAAATAGACTAAGCTCAGATAAAAGTGATTCTCTGTAACTGTGGGTGAGGTCAACAGAATTTCACTGTGTGATTTTGATTCATATCCAAATGATGGCACCAATTTCACATCCACTTCCAGAAAATAAGTTAAAAAATAAATCTTCAATGCTTAAAATATAATCATGTCCAAATCTCAGCTTCAACTTCCTTATCACTACTAGTTTCTTATCTTTCTCCTTCCTGGCTCTTCAAAGCCATGAGTTTCATACCTTCATTCCTGATCTGTACTTAGTAGCTTGAAACATTCAAATTAATTTAGTGATTTCTTAGATATCCCTTTTAAAAAATAAATTTTAGGAAACAGTAAATGTGATAGCTAGCTCCCAACATAGAACCATACATACTTTAAACCCTCAGTTTAAAAAAGTTCATTAAAAATACACATCTAACTTTTGCATCCCTATTTTGGCTTCCCTGGTGGCTCAGATGGTAAAAGCGTCTGTCTACAATGCAGGAGACCCAGGTTCGATCCCTGGGTTGGGAAGATCCCCTGGAGAAGGAAATGGCAACCCACTCCAGTACTCTTGCCTGGAAAATTCCATGGATGGAGGAACCTCATAGGCTACAGCCCATGGGGTCGCAAAGAGTCGGACACGACTAAGCAACTTCACTTTCACTTTTCACTTTTGTACTAATATCTTATGAAGAACTACCACCTAAAATTAATTCAGAGGATTCAGGTGTTATTTCTAATAAGTTAAAATTGAGAAAAGTCTTTTTACTTACATTCAATTAATTAAGACCCTGAGTTATACATCAATCTAAACCTTGGGTTAAATAATTTGAGAGAATAAAGGAAGCTACGGGTTCCATTTTGATATTAAGATTTTTACAAAGTAAATGAGGAAATTAAATACATGCCTTTAAAAAATTAATGTAGAATGTCCTGTAACCTTCAGGTCAAAAAACTGGTATGAATGATGGATATTACCAGGAAGAAGAGATCACTAGGAAACAGGGAGATCAAGAAGGATTTCTTAGAGGGCAAAGGAGCTGAAATACTTTCAAGATAAGTAAGTTGTAACTAGAACAGAGTATTTTAAACAGAAAGAATGAAAGAAAGAAATTCATAATCCATGTTTGAAAGATGATGACTACACTAGTAAGACTGTACTAGAGCATGAATATAGGGAAAGGTAGGTGTTAAGACAGGCTTCTCTGGTAGCTCAGCTGGGAAAGAATCCACCTGCGATGTGGAAGACCTAGGTTCGATCCCTGGGTTGGGAAGATCCCCTGGAGAGGAATATGGCAATCCACTCCAGTATTCTTGCCTGGAAAATCCCAATGGACAGAGGAGCCTGGCGGGTTACAGTTCATGGGGTCGCAGAGTTGGACACGACTGAGCAACTAAACACAGAACAGCACAAGTCATAAACCTAGGGGATGAAAGGCTTTTTATTAAAAAGAACTTAGATTATGCACAGAATGGAGGGAGACTGAAGCTTTCTAAAGAGGAGAGGGGCTCTCTTTCTGCCTCCATATTTTTTTATAAATGTATTAATTTTTTAATTGAAGGCTAATTGCTTTACAGAATCGTGTTGGTTTTTGCCAAACATCAA
Source organism: Giraffa tippelskirchi (assembly GCF_054371585.1). NCBI lineage: Eukaryota > Metazoa > Chordata > Mammalia > Artiodactyla > Giraffidae > Giraffa > Giraffa tippelskirchi. Next base: position 59,997,948 of record NC_137284.1, on the reverse strand, counting down.
CACCGCATGCCCCACACAAAATGCCCAGTGAAGCCACAAAACCATCCTTGTTAAAGAACAGGAGTTACCACAGCCCCAGACTGAGACAGAGTCTGGGACAGAATCTGATAGTAATGAATCAGTACCAGAGCTTGAGGAACAGGATTCTACACAGGCAACCAACCAAACAACAAGCCCAACTGGCAGCAGCAGATGAAATCGATGAAGAACAAGTCAGTAAAGCAAAACAGAGCAAAAGGGAAAAGAAGACACAGATGTCTATGTCCAAACTGGGTCTGCAAGAGGTTACAGGGGTTAATAGAGTCAATATCTGGAAATTTAAGAATATCCTTTTTGTCATCACAAAAGCAGATGTGTACAAGAGCCTAGATACCTACATAATTTGGGGGAAAGCCAAGATGGAGGATTTATCTCACCAAGCACAATTAGCAGCTGCTGAGAAATTCAAAGTTCAAGGTGAAGCTGTCTCAAACATTCAAGAAAACATACAGACTCCAACTGTAAAAGAGGAGAGGTTGATGAAACAGGTGTGGAAGTTAAGGACATAGAACTTTTCATGTCACAAGCAAATGTGTCCAGAGCAAAGGCAGTCCGAACCCTGAAGAACAATAGTAATTAACAATGTAACCATCTGAAAAGAGGACTTTTTTTGGTGTTTCAAAAGAGTAACTGAAGCTGGCCTGGAAATTTGTACTGTTTCTATTATTAATAAAGCTATGGCTTCTTGTTGGAAGAAAAAAAACAAAGACAAGAGGGACATAACAAAAGAAGAATTTCTACCCACAAGTCTTAGTTCTACTACTAGAATTATGTAGAATGGGTCAATTGCTTTTTCCATGATAGGCCTTTACTTAAAAACTGCTTTTATGTTCTTCCATTAGAAGTAAAGATGAAGACAGATTAAAGAAGGGAGAGACTGAGATCATGAGACAGTTAAGAAGCCATTTGCCATCTGTACAAGGCTTGAGATGAGTACAAAATTATGAAGGGAAAGAAAGGGGTGGCTATGAGTCTATGTAACTACAAACTTTTTTCCAGCTGAGAAATATTCTTATAAGTTGAACATATTTCTTACTTATTTCACTTTAACATTCACTGCAAAATGTAATGAGAGCAGCTTCAAAACCAAGTTCTACACTGACATAGAAAAGTGCTGTCTAAAGAACAGACAGCAATTCTGCAGAGACAATCACATTTACTGAGGGACCCACCCATGCAGCTCCAAATTTTCCCTGCACTCTTTCTAATTATTTTACATGCTTTTCTTAGGATGATGCGTATTCTTGAATCATTGACATCGCACCCATAGAAGTCATTTAGGTTAACATTCCCTACATTATTAAAGGATGTTTTCCAACTGAAAAAGTCTAAATTATAAAACGTAAACCCATGCTTGTGCAACATAAAATATGCTGTAATAAAATCCTAATGTTACTCTCTTTATAGCAATATTAACTCATCAATATTTTCAGAATATTTGGCAGTTTCATTTTGAAGATAATACTAAAATACATTCATAATTATACACAGTAAATAATGTCCCCTAACGTGCTTCTTTATAGGATTTATGGAAAAGTATAAGGCATAAGCAATACTACATTAAAAAATAAGTACCCTGTGACCAAAATTAAAATTTATTAAAACCTTGACTTTAGTTGGCACAGAACTACTTTATTTGTTTTCCAAACTATACATTTTAGGACGTCAGGGTTGGATATAAATTTAAGGTTCAAAATAATGTATAGTCTGTCCTATTAGGTTGGAAAAGTTATAGTTGATCAAAGATTAGTCTTGCCATTCTTTAAAACGAGAAAGAGATTTTAAAATGAATTTATCAATCTTAAATCATTCCACCTACTTGTCTTAAGTAACATGTATCGCTGCTGCTGCTGCGTCGCTTCAGTCATGTCCGCCTCTGTGCGACCCCATAGATGGCAGCCCACCAGGCTCCCCCATCCCTGGGATTCTCCAGGCAAGAACACTGGAGTGGGTTGCCATTTCCTTCTCCAATGCATGAAAGTGGAAAGTGAAAGTGAAGTCACTCAGTCGTGTCCAACTCTTCACAACCCCATGGACTGCAGCCTACCAGGTTCCTCCGTCCATGGGATTTTCCAGGCAAGAGTACTGGAGTGGGGTGCCATTGCCTTCTCCATGTATCACTGGATATATGTATAATCATTTCAATTTACTGCATAACTGATTTTATTGAAGGGATCTGGGGCCTAAATTCATATTTACTGATAAATTCTATCTTCCTAGAAATTATTGCTATATTAGCAATGAAACACACTAACATAGCTCAGCAATTAACCATACCAATACTGTATATTTCATATCTTCATGTCTTTCTAGAATATTATTAATATAATTTTTAGTCTTAAATTAATTTACATGAACTAATCACAATAAAGAAGGAAAATTTTTAAGCTAAAGACAAGTTTTTAGTAATTAGATAAAATTCTTCTGGTAATTACATATATTTATAGGTACAATTAGAGAGAAAACTAAAATTCAACAAAATATCAAGTAATCAAGTTGTATATATCTCAAGCCACATACCTGACATTGCCCTTGGTGTTTCTCAGAACTGTTGCAGCAAAATTCTGTGTGACACCCACCAAGCTGATTCCATCCACTTCCACAATCTGGTCATTGACTTGTATCCTTTGGGAAAAGGGAAAAAATTACCCACAATTAGTTTTACTCATAATATATTCCCACTCACAATAAATGAGCTGACAAAATATTTGATTTTTAAGATACTCTTACAGATTCAAAATTTGTCTCCAAGCCCCAGATCTTTGTCAAAGATTTTTGTCTATTTGGGAGCTCAAAACATTTCATTAAAAAAATTTTCATGAACCCTAGAAAGGAAAAAGTCCTTTGAAATCTTGACCAGTGAGTTTTTGTGTTTCTTGGCCTACTTAACTTGTTCCTGAGGTTGCAGAACTGAAGCTACAAGTTCTCTGTGCTGTAATAACTGAGAGAAGCCATGACCTCACTATGTGAGTACAAAGTATGTTCCTAACTTACAAAGGTCTTAATAAACTGAATTATAAAGCCTCTGAAATTAAAGGAGTGATAATCTAATTGGTTCATAGAGAATAGTGATCACTTTCATAAATTTTATTTTCTAGTATCTAATGAGAGTTTCAATGTACTAGACATTTAAGAAAAAAATCCTTTTTGGAGATTCTGCTAGAAGCTTAGAAGTTTTTTCATATGAGACCAAGTTCATGTAATAAAAGTGAAAAAGTGAGTCTTTGGATGAATAAGACTAATTTAATAATTTTGGTTTAAAGTAACATTGGAAAAGACCGTGATGCTGGGAAAGATTGAAGGCAAAAGGAGAAGAGGGCAGCAAAGGATAAGATGGTTAGATAGCATCACCAACTCAATGAACATGAATTTGAGCAAACTCTGGAAGATAGTGGAGGACAGCCTGGTGTTCTACAGTCCATGGGGTCACAAACAGTCGGACACAGTTTAGCACCTGAATAACAACAACAAAGTTTTCTCCATGATTTTATAAAGGTGTGGCTTTATATTTTCATAAGGAGACCAGTTAATCTGAACTTTCTAAAATTCTGAGACACTGATCACATAGATTAACAATATTCTTACATAAAGTTTAAAAAGGAAAAAAATATAAAAGTATGTTTAACTAAACTGAATCATAATATTAACAAACTTTTATATCAACAGTAATTATGTTTTATAGAGTGCCAGCTTAAAACATGATTTCCAAGATTCTTAGTTATTTCAAAAATTTTGGTCATGATGCTTTTAAAATACACAATTCTCCTTGTGTTAAAGAATGTGCTTATTGTGGCACATTAAGAAGATGTAAAAATATTATAATGGCTATTTTATAGTATAGTATAGTATAGTGGCTGCAGAAAATGCTATTTGCTGGTCTGCTAAATTGTTTGTGTATGACAGGTGATTATTACCAACTTCCAAGCTACCAGTGAGGGTTGTTACTAGAAGTCAGTTAAGTAGGCAACAAGTTAAATTTTAAATGTATAATTAAGACTATGGTAACAACAATAATGAAAAAAAAAATAAAATCATGTAAATAAGGTAATGGAAGGAATTTTTGTATTTTAAGAAAAAGAACAGCAGGCTAATCCAAATGTATCAGCCTGTTTTAGCATATGAAAGAACATAATGATGATCAAAACTTGAATGTGTATAGCAAGATGAAGGTTTAAAGAAGTAATTTTTATTTGCCTTGGTTTATACCATCTGGAGCCAAAAAGACACTATAAAATGTGCTGCATTTTGACAAAACTCTCTCTGTTTTAAAGGACTCTTCAAAAGATAATTTAAAAAGAGTGTAATCTTTTACTACTAGAGTTACACAGAATGAGTCAACTCCTTTTTCTATGATACCCCTTCATGTATTTGAAAAATGAACTTATGTTCCTCCATTAGGGGTAAAGGATGAGAAGGTCACTGGAGAAACTGAAATCATGAGAGTTAAGAAGTCATGTGCAATCTGTACAAAGTTTGAAATGATAACAGCACAAAATTATGAATGAAAGTTCCTTTACATCACATTCTCATCAGTATTGTACATATTTTAGATTTTGGGCATTCGAATAGGTGTCTAGTAGTATTTCTCACTGTTTTAATCTGCAATAATTCAGATTGGAAGAAAATTTTTATATATCATATATCTTACATGGGGCTGGTATCTAGACTATTATAAAGAATAGTTACAACCCAATAATAAAATGACAATCCAACTTAAAAGTAAATCAGACATAGAAAGCAAAATACATAGGTAATTACATGGGGAATCTAAAAAACAAAACAAACAAACAAAAACCACCAGCTCATATAGAGACAGACAGATGACTGCCAGAGATGGAGGTGGGAGATGGGCAGAATGGGAAAAGGGGGTCAAAAGATACAATCTTCCAGCTATAAAATAAGTCATGGGGATATAATGTACAATGTGGTGACTTCAGTTAATAATACTGTATTGCATATTTGAAAGTTGTCAAGAGATTAGCTCTTAATTTTCCTCATCACAAGAAAAACATTTTTATAAGTACATCTGGCAATGGGATGTTAACTAGACTTCTTGAGGTGATCATTTCACAATGTATGTAAATATCAAATCATTATGTTTTACACCTGAAACTAATACAATGTTATATGTCAATTATACCTCAATTTTAAAAAATGAGCAAAGGATCTGAATAGGTATTCCTCCAAAGAAGATACACAAATGGCAAATAAGCATATGTAAAAGGTGCTCAACACCATTAGTCATCAGGGGACTGCAAATCAAAACTAAAGTAAGATACCTCTTCACACTTACTAAGATGACTATGATCAAAAGACAGATAGTACCTAAAACTAACACAGCACTGTTTATCAACTAAACTCCAGTACATATATTAAGAAAAAGACAGATGGTAACTTTAAATGGAGCATAACCTATAAAGATATTGATTCACTGTGTTGTACACCCAAAATTAATATCATATTGTAAATAAACTATACTTGAATTAAAAAAAAATAACAATAAGTTTTCATGAGATGTGGAGATACTGTAATCCACATACATTACTGGTAACAATATAACCATCCAGCAGTTTTCCAAAGGGTTAAACACAGAGTAACCATATGAGTCAGAAATTCCACCCTGACTATATACTCAAGAGAAATGAAAACCTGTTCACACAAAAATAGCACATGAATATTCAAAGCAACATTATTCATAATAGCCAAAAAGCAGAAACAACCCAAATATCCATCAATTGGTGCCAGAATGAACAAAATATGAAATATGCATTCAATGGAATATTATTTGGAAATGAAATGTGATAGATGCTGCAACATGACTAAACCATGAAAACATTACACTAGTGAAAAAAGCCAGTCACAAAAGACCACATGCTATATGATTCCATTTATATGAAATGTCCAGAAGAAGCAAATCTCTACATAAAGTTGACTGGTGCCTAAAGTGGAGGGAGGAGGGGAAAGCTGCATTTTTCAAATCTGCACAGAAGTACAATATGAGCTGGCAGAGGCCTGATCATACTGGATAGGATTGTCTAGGGCACTGGTTCCCAAACTGCCTAACTGCAATGGGACAATGGAGTAATTCTGAAAATTAAAAATTCCTCACGTTGCACCTCCTCCAAAATTCTCATTCAGAAGATACAGAGTAAAGCACAGGACAGACATTTTTTTCCCTCAATTTAGTCTATTATAAATAAAGTTACAAGTCTTTATGGAGACATACATTTTCATTTCTCTTGGAAATTACCAACAAGTAGAATTGCTGGCTTGAAAGGTTAAGTATATGTTTAAAAGAACTGCCAAATTATTTTCCTAAGTGCCTGTGAAACTTTATGTTCCCACAAGCTATGTATGAGTTCCATTTCTCCATATCCTTGCTAACATTTTACATTGTCAGTGTTCTCCACTTTAGCCATTCTAGTAAGTATGGTATCTCACTGCAGTTTTAATCTGTATTCTCTAAGGACTAATGATGATGAACAAATATTCATATGCTATCGAACATTCATATATTTTTCTCTTTGAAACAACTACACAAATCTTTCCTTTGTATTTTTCAAATACAATTATTTTTATTTGTCAGTATTTTCTTACTGAGTTGTAAGTTTTCTTCACACCCTTGACACAAATTCTCACGTGAATGTTTAACAAATATTTTCTTCTTCTCTATATAGATCCCCTTTATCATTTCACAACCATGCCTCTTAAAGAATAAAAGTTTTTATTTTAATACAGTTCCCTTTTTTCTTTAATGGTCCATGCTCTGTGCGCTGTCTCAAAAATCCTTGCTTAATGATAGGACACAAATACTTTCACCTATGTATTCTCTTAGATTTTCATGGAACTCTTATGCCTAGATCTATAATTTTGAGTTAATCTGTACATGGTATAAGATAAAGTCTGTGGTTTGGTTGTTTTATTTTTCCATATGGATATCTAATTTTTAAAAATTTTTATTTTATGTTGGAGTAGATTGGATTAACAATGTTGTGTTACTTTCAGGTGTACAGCAAGGTGATTCAACTATACACATATATACATGTACCTATTCTTTTTCAAATTCTTTTCCCATTTAGGTTATTATAGAATATTAGATATCTAATCCTTACAGCACTATTTGTACAAAAGATTATACATTTTACCACTGAATTATTATATCACTTTAATTGAAAGTCAACTGACTATATCTGTTTCAGCCTATTCATACTTTTCTATTCTATTCCACAGATCTCTGTTTCAATTTTTATACCAATATCGTATGGTCTTGGTTACAGAAATGTTGTAGTAAGTCTTGAAAAAAATCAGGTAAGGTCAGTCCTCTAATTTTATTCTTTTACAGAATTGGCATTGTAGGTCCGTTATGTTTCTATATGCGTTTTGGAACCAGCTAGTCAATTTCTATCCCCCAAAAAAGAAGACTCCTAAGACTTTTATTGGATTTCTTTGAAACTACACATCAGAATGAGGACATCTGACATCTTTTCTGGTTTTGTAAATATGGAGTTGTTTGCTACCAAGGCCTGGACTCTATAGCTCAGCTCATCCATCTTCCTTATTTATTCTTAATGTTCACCATGCTTCCAGGATGGGAGGAGAGGTCCGATAGAGGTTAGAAATGGATATTCGGTTTGAAAGTGAAAATTGCTTGGTCATGTACAAGCAAAAAGGAGAGAAGAATCAAATCAACAAAATTAGAAATGAAAAAGGAGAAGATACAACAGACAATGCAGAAATACAAAGGATTCTAAGAGACTATTATGAACAACTGTACGGCAATAAAATGGATAACCTGGAAGAAATGGACAGATTCTTAGAAAAGATCAGTCTTCCAAGACTGAACCAGGAAGAAATAGAAATTATGAACAACCAAATTACAAGCACTGAAATTGAAGCTGCGATCAAAAATCTCCCAAAAAAAAAAAGCCCAGGACCAGATGGCTTCACAAGACAATTCTATCAAACATTTAGAGAAGAGCTAATGCCTAGCCTTCTAAAACTCTTTAAAAAAATTGCAGAGGAAGGAACATTTCCAAACTCATTCTACGAGGCCACCATTACCCTGATACCAAAACCAGACAGAGACAACACAAAAAAAGAACACTACAGGCCAATGTCACTGATGAATATAGATGCAAAAATTCTCAACAAAATTTCTGCAAACAGAATTTAGCAACACATCAAAAAGCTCATACACCATGATCAAGCTGGGTTCGTTCCATGGATGCAAGGATTCTTCAGTGTACACAAATCAATCAATGCGATACAACATATTAACAAATTAAAAGATAAAAGCCATATGATAATCTCAATAGATGCAGAAAAAAGCCTTTGACAAAATTCAGCACCCATTTATGATTAAAATTCTTCACAAAATGGGCATAGAAGGGACCTACCTCAACAGAATAAAGGCCATATGTGATAAGCCTACAGCAAACATTATTCTCAATGGTGAAAAACTGAAAGCATTCCCCTTAAGATCAGGAACAAGACAAGGGTGTCCACTTTCACCACTATTATTCAACATAGTTCTGGAAGTCCTAGCTACAGCTATCAGAGAAGAAAAAGAAAGAAAAGGAATCCAGATCGGAAAAGAAGAAGTAAAGTTCTCACTGTTTGCAGATGACATGATACTGTACATAGAAAACCCTAAAGATAGTATCAGAAAATTACTAGAGCTAATCAGTGAATACAGCAAACTTGCAGGATACAAAATCAATGCACAGAAATCACTTGCATTTCTATATAGTAACAATAAAAAATCAGAAAGAGAAATTAAGGAATCAATCCCATTCACCATTCCAAGAAAAAGAATTAAATATCTAGGAGTAAACTTACCTCAGGAGACAAAAGAACTGTACACAGAAAAGTATAAGGCACTGATGAAAGAAATCAAAGACAACATAAACAGATGGAGAGATATTCCATGTTCCTGGGTAGGAAGAATCAATATTGTGAAAATGACTATACTACCAAACACAATCTACAGACTCAATGCGATCCCTAGCAAATCACCAATGGCAGTTTTCACAGAACTGGAACAAATATTTTCACAATTCATGTGAAAACACAAAAGACCCCAAATAGCCAAAGCAGTCCTGAGAAAGAAGAATGGAACTGGAGGAATCAACCTTCCTGACTTCAGATTATACTACAAAGTTGCAGCCATCTAGACAGTATGGCACTGGCACAAAAACAGAAATATAGACCAAAGGAACAAGATAGAAAGCCCAGAAATAAACCCATGCACCTAAGGGTACCTTATTTTTGACAAAAGAGGCAAGAATTATACAATGGGGCAAAGACAGCCTCTTCAAGAAATGGTGCTGGGAAAACTGGACAGCTACATGTAAAAGAATGAAATGAGAACAATTCCTAACACCATACTCAAAGATAAACTCAAAATGGATGAAAGACCTAAATGCAACACCAGAAACCATAAAACTCTTAGAGGAAAACATGGCAGAACACTTGAATACGTAAATCAAAGCAAGATCCTCTATGACCCACCTCCTAGAGTAATGGAAATAAAAACAAAAGTAAACAAGTGGGACTTGATTAAACTTAAAAGCTTTTTCACAGCAAAAGAAACTATAAGCAAGGTAGACAACCCTCAGAATGGGAGAAAATAATAGCAAATGAAACAACTGACAAAGGATTAATTTGCAAAATATTAATTTCCAAAATATACATACAACTGAATCAAAAAGTGGGAAAAAGTCTTAAACAGACATTTCTCCAAAGAAGACATACAGATGGCTCTCAAACACATGAAAAGATGCTCAACATTGCTCATTATTAGAGAAATGCAAATCAAAACTACAATGAGGTATCATCTCACACCGGTCAGAATGGCCATCATCAAAAAGTCTACAAACAATAAATGCTGGAGAAGATCTGGAGCAAAGGGAACACTCTTTGCACTGTTGGTAGGAATGTAAATTGATACAGCTTCTATGGAAGACAGTATGGAGATTCCTTAAAAACCTAGGAATAAAACCACTATATGCCCCAGCAATCCCACTCCTATGCATACACCCTGAGGAAACCAAGATTGAAAAAGATAAATGTATCCCATTGTTCATTGCAGCACTATAGACAATAGCTAGAACATGGAAACAACCTAGATATGCATCGACAGATGAATGGATAAAGAAGTTGTGGTAAATATACACAATGGAATATTACTCAGCCATAAAATGAAATGCATTTGAGTCAGTTCTAATGAAGTGGATGAATCTAGAACCTATCATACCAAGTGAAGTAAGTAAGAAAGAGAAAGATAAATTTCATATTCTAACACATATATACAGAATCTACCAAACTGGTACTGAAGAATTTATTTACAGGGCAACAGTGGAGAAACAGACATAGAGAATAGACTTATGCACATGGGGACAGAGGAGGAGAGGGTGAGATGTATGAAAAGAGTAACATGGAAACTTACATTACCATATGTCAAATAGATGGGCAATGGGAATTTGTTGTATGACTCAGGAAACTCAAACAAGGGCTCCGTATCAACCTAGAGAGATGGGATGGTGAGAGAGATGGGAGGGAGGTTCAAAAGTGAGGGGATATATGTATCTTTATGGCTGATTCATGTTGAGGTTTCACAGAAAACAACAAAATTCTGTAAAGCAATTATCCTTCAATTAATAAATTAAAACAGTGGAAAAAAGAATCTGAGGGACATTCTAAAAAAAAAAAAATATATATATATATATATATATATACAAGAAAGAAAGATACTAATGGGCAAAATGAAAGAACAAAATATGACTAGGAAGTTTACATCTAAAGTCATGAAAAACAGAATAAACATAAAAAACAGCATGTTCAGATCAAAGAAAAGAGAAATTCAATTTCTTTTAAGATAAATTTTAGATAATCATAAGACACACATGAAATAAATGAGTAAGTTCTACATGCACCAAGACTGGGATATAAATTGGGGAGTAATTTATGTTGAGTCATTTTAAACAACGACTTGAATACAAAAATGAGTTCAAGATGCTCACCTTGGAAGCGAAGCATCCTTTCAATGCAGGGTGAAAATAGGAGGATTTATACTGAAGGAGAACCTGGAAAGTCTCTTTCCCTCCTCTTCTCTTTCTCTCTGTGTCTCACACACACATGCACACACACAAACACACACATCAATAAAAACAAACAAACACAAATCAAGGAAAGGGACATGGAACTCATTGAAATGAATGACTATAACAACACTGAAAAGTTTAACATAAGGCCTAAGAAATGTTACTTGAATATCTCAAAAAGGAGGTAAATGATTTCAAAGCAATAAATTTGATAGAAAATTAAGGCTAGAAACTAAATACAGAATTTTACTGTGTTGTTTAAAGTTTCACTTTAATTCTGTCTATTATACTTGATCATTTTTTGTTATCAGAGTGGGGAAACAGAGGAGAAAGTTCACTACAGTTAAGAAGTGGAACCAGTGGCATGGACCACTTATTTGTAGAAATTGGCACTAAAAGAACAGATGATAACACAGTAGTAAAAAAGGCAACAGGAGAAAAGCCCACTGAAAATAATTGCTAGAAAAAGAAAGAAATACAACCATCCAGTAAACAAATTAAAAACAAGAAAGTATCAAATTCTTCAAAATTTTATAACACAATATGCAACCTTAATGAGGGTGCAGTAGACTACTCTAGGGGCCTGCCAGGTGGTGCAGTGGTAAAGAACCTGCCTGCCAATGCAGGAGATGCAGGAGACGCGGGTTCAATTCCTGGGTTGGGACGATCCCCTGGAGTAAGAAATGGCAACCCACTCCAGTATTCTTGCCTGGAGAATCCCATGGACAGAGGAGCCTGGCGGGCTACAGTCCATGGGGTCACAAAGAGTCGGACATGACTAAGAGCACACACACACACACACACACACACAGCCTACTCTTTGACACTGCTGGGGAGCAAATAGTGAACAACCTTTCTTAAAGGCAGGTGAGCAACGCATTTCTGTAACATTTAAAGTGCAATTCACTTTGACATAGTAATTCTGCTTCAAGAAAGTACTTTCAAAAAATAATCAGAGATATTCACAATGATTTTTACATAAAAATGCTAACCTGATCAATATCTTGAAATAATATATTAGTATAACAATATGTGGGCTTCCCTCGTGGTTCAGGTGGTAAAGAATCTGTCTGCAATGCAGGAGACTGGGGTTCAATCCCTGGGTCAGGAAGATCCCCTGGAAAAAGAAATGGTAACCCACTCCAGTGTTCTTGTCTGGCGAATTTCATGGACAGAGGAGACTGGTGAGCTACAGTCCACGGGGTCGCAAGAGTTGGACACAGCTTAGTGACTAAACAACAACAATATGTAAATGGTTTACATATATAAGGATTTCCCTGGCGGATCGGACAGTAAAGCGCCTGCCTGCAATGCAGGAGACCTGGGTCGATCCCTGGGTCAGGACGATCCCCTGGAGAAGGAAATTGCAACCCACTCCAGTACTCTTGCCTGGAAAATCCCACGGACAGAGGAGCCTGGTGGTCTACAATCCACGGGGTCACAGAAAGTTGAACACGATTGAGCAACTTCACTTTCACTTACATATATAATACTATGGCATAATATATCTTTAATGTCTGTTGTAGAAAAAGTGTTTAATATGTGATATAACATAACATACTATTTGAGCACGGGCTCTGGAGTAAGATATCCTAAGTTCACAGCTAGGCTCTGCCACTTACTTGCTATGACTGTATAAGAGGAGCCATTGCTTTCTTATATGTAAAACAGAAATATCAATAATTTCATGTATTTAATCAAGGCTATTAGTGAGATTAAAAAGGTACAAAATACAAAGAAGACAGCACACTGCCTGACATATAGTAAGCACTCAACAAATATTATTTTATTGAATAAAATGCATGAAAATGCATAAAATTATATATTCAATCGATCTTAATTCTGTAAGAAAGTAAACCTAGGCATATGCACAGAAAAAACTCTGGAAGGAAATTTACCAGCAAGATTTTAAGGGTGGTCAACTCTACATGGTGGGATTAAATGAGATTTTTATTTTCTTCTTTACATTTTCTATACTTTCCAAAGTTTTAACCATAAACATGTATTACATTTGTAACTTTAAAATGTTCTCTAAAATTAGCACATGCTTATTTGACAAGTGATGATGACATTTTACAGTGACTGTAGAAATAGCCTAAAAAGTTTAGCTCTAGACTGAAGCATTATAATCACTTGTTCTTTATTAGAGATGCAAATGTGAATAACCGTAAAATAACTAGACTAATAGTTCTGGACTCAAGAAACTATAACTTATAACCCAAAGCCAAAAAGACATTTTCTCAAAATGTAAAGGACAGGGTAATTCATACAAATGGTTTTGAGTTCCTGTTTTACAACAAATTTCACAATGCTTACCAAATACTATTAATTTAAGCATAAAATAAACAATATTTATTATTTATATTATAGCAATTCCTAATTTTCTTAATTCATCTGTGTAGGCATCCTTATGTTCATGCACACTCAAGAACCTAAAATGAGAAAATACATCTGGAAAAAGCTCTAAATGGACAAAAAAACCCTGTCAACCTAGAATCCTATACACAGAGAAAATATATTTTAAAAAAATCAAAGGTGAAACAGAGGCTTATTCAGATATACAAAGCTGAAAGAATTCATCACCAGAAGACCTGGTGATAAAATGGTAAAGGACATCACTCAGGCAGAAGAAAAGTGATACTAAGTGGAAATACATATTTCACAAAGGCATAAAGAGCACTGGAAGCGGAAGACAGTAGAGCTATAAAGCATTCCATGCAACATGAAGAGTGGCAACAGATATTTGGCTGGATTTGCTCTCCAAATTCAGAGACGGGTGTAAGAAAGAAGCATCTCATAATTAAAATGCAGGTCTCTGATTCTACATAATTCTTCCTGCCTGCCTTAATACAGAGAGCATTAAGGAGATAAAGAGAGCTCAATATTATTTGATTATTATTTTCATTAAAAGGGTATCAATTAAAAAATTTTTTTCTCATTTCAAGGTGATATTCATTAAAGAAAGGATCTAAAAATCTGATACACAATTAAAACAAGGAAATTCAAGCCACCTTTAAATTAGAAAAGAGGGAGAAAGGGAGGGAAGTTCCACAGATTTTGCTATTTAATTTGAAGGGCATTTCAATTTACCTTTTTAGAGGTAAGTTGTATGGTGATTAATGTGGAGACAAACTCAAGAAACTATAAAAATGAGCAGAAGAAGGAGGAGAGGTAATAAGTGACTGAACAGGAGTGAGAGGAGTAAACAATACTAGTTACAAAAAAGGGCACCAGCTCAGGGTGACTGCAACCATGGACTGACCCTACAACCCAGAAGGTCATGAACCAGCAGCATATTTACTATGTAAGTGGTTACTATGGTAGGGAAAAGTTTTTTGGCATCTTATACCCACTTTGCTTGAATTTTTTACTGAGAGAGGGCAACTTTTAGATGCAACTTTAAAAAGCAGTAATTGATAATCTCTTTCAAATCTTGGCTCATAATTAAAAAAGCAGAAAAGAAGGGATGAGTCCTGGTAGTAAAAATTAACTGGACAGTTTCTCTGCATCAGACCATCCCAGAGTAGAAAGATTACAGGTAACATACACTTTCCAAAATTTTTCCAGAATAGCAGAGGAAATATCTGTTCATCCCTGGAAATACTGTCGACTGGAATGCAATTTACAGGAAGGTAGCTGGTCAGTTTGTAAAACTGGCCACTTTGTTAAAGTGTCCTGTGTATATTCATAACATTATTGCAGCAAAAAATAATGGTTAATAACAATATTATTTTAATAAAAATTTAGAACAAAGTGTAAATGTCTATCATGCCACTCAGCTATATTACAAGTTACCCTCTAAATTACAAAGCAAAGTAGCACAATAAAAGAGAGAGAAAAGAACAGAAAAAGAATATGTTAGGTCCCAAGAGTAAATGTCTTGAAAGCAACTGAAACACAGGTATTTACTTATTCACCAAATATTTACTGAGCACCTCCTACATTTCAGATGTCATATGAAATGATACAGACAGATATGAAGACAAATTCAGAATGTTAAGATATCATATCGAATAGTAAGGGAGACCCAAAACTTTTAAACTGTACTAGATACTCAGGAGATAAATATCCATGGTAAATTTTTAAAACTACTCAAAATGTGATTAGTTTCTGAGACATTTGGAAGGGGTAAAAACATCACAATAAAAAAGGCTTCTTGTATCAGGGGTGGTAAGGGAAGAGGAGGGAGAAAAGAATTTTCTCTATATATCTGTTTATTTGATATACCTTGAAGGAAGTTTAACCAAATCTGAGATAACACTGAAATCATTTTCTTAAGGAAGCGTTATTAAGAAGCTAGAAATCTATAAGCTATAAAGCTATAATACAGCAAGCTAGAAAGCTATAATACAGACTCAGTCTTTTAAAGCTAAAAGGAATATCTAACCTGGAACTTTAATTTTGTCCACAACTGAGTTCTGAAGAGTAACTTTTCCAAAGTCACATGATGATTATTTTAGTTGCAGTTTAAACTATATAAAGTATTACATATTCTCTATAGAAAAATTAAATATTCCATATTTGCTGAAATGGAAACATAGACTAGAGCCATTCAGCTCTTTGATGTATATTAATTCTAAGTTTCTTGAGAGAGAGAAAGAGAAAAAAAGAGAGAGAGATGGGAGTGAGATGGGCGAGGGATGAAAAGAATAGAAAACATATCTGCATAAGAACAGCATTACACTCATCATACTGTTTTGTAAATCCTTAATACAATATATTTCCATATCAGTAAGTAAAAATAACTTTCCATATCAGTAAGTATACATGTATTGACTGCAAACACCAACCAAAATGTTCCTTTTCTAATTTTTTTACACTGATAACTTTTAAATAGTAAATTTTAAATGCTATGCAAATGAGTACACCTTTAATGGTGGAAATAAGTATAATAATTTAAAAGATGTGAACACTGCCATAGGTATAATAATGTGACCACTTATTTTCAAATATATATATATATACACACGTGTGTGTATATATATACACACACATATATATATATATATATGTCACGTGATCCCAAAGATTCTTCTCATTTCATTACCTCTAGTTGTCTTTTTTAATATATTCACTGAGGCATTTATCAAGTATCTATTATAATAACAGCAGGATTACTGCACTAGATAAATATTCATTTAGAAGGTCTGAGGAAATGCACATTGGGATGGGTAAAGCAAAGTTCTCATAGCAATGTAAATATTAAAACTACACAGGAGAAAACATCAGTAAACAGGTCAACATAAAAGAAACCTAATTTTAAAAATGAGTGATGGAAAAACAAATAGTTCTGAGTTTAGAAAACAGGAATTGACTAACTGATTAATAAGAAATTTTCTTTTTTTCTTCAATGAATTGCCTTCTCACGATTTTAACGGTGTAGTCTGGTGACCAAGAGTACTTAACTTTATTTATTTATTTTTGGTCACTCAGCACGTAGGATCCTAGTGTTCATCCTGGGACTGAACCTGCACCCACATTGGAAGGGTGGAGTTTTGACCACTGGACCACCAGAGAAGACCTCAAATTTTCTACTTTTTTTGTCTTTAAATCAATTTGTGTTTCAGTTTGGCTTTGGGGCCCATTTACTTAAGAGAGGTGATTGATAATAATTAATATTGTTTGAATATTAACAATAAGAATTATTCCCTGTTACTTTAGAATAATTACATTTTTCATGAAACTTAAAGAAAAAAGATGTAGATTTTTGCAAACAAACTTTAACTCATTTGGAAGAAAGGTTCTAAATTAATAATAGGAAATACTACTACCATCACAAAATATAATATTTTACAGGAATATTTTATTTTACAGGGAAGCCTGGCATGCTGCAGTCCCTGGGATTGCAAAGAGTCGGATACGACTTAGCAACTGAACAACAACAATTATAGGATCCATTGAAAGAGCAAAGAAGTTATTTCCTTCACTACTTTGCAAAGGAGTAAGACAATAAATTACTTTTAAACACAAAATATTAATATCCTACTTTCTTTGTTTTAAGTATAACACCTAGTCAGCTGAAGATTCACTGAAAACATTCATTTCAGACCTTTTTTGTTCAAGTGTTATGGGAATACAAATAAGGTTACTAGTAAGATGTGATCCCTAACCGCATAGAAAGAGATGATAATGAAGGTGTGGCTTCCTATTTAAACAAATCAATTTAGTTCCTCTGAAGGTGTGGCTTTCTATTTAAATAAATCAATTTAGTTCCTCTTGGGAAACATCTTAGAATTACTACTATTGGTTTCACTGGAGATTCGCAAATGATTTTCAACATGATTTATTATTTATAGATAAGATGGTAAAAGTAATACAAACTTAAACCTTGAAAAAAATCAAAGCCAGTTATTAATATTTAATTTTCTGAAAAAAATAAGATGCTATTTCATTGATTTTGGCGCTCATATTTTTGAGTCTACTTTTATTTCTACTGCCAATCCTCTGTATCATCCCCAATTTGTTGCATCAGTAGCTAGGTAAGGATTAATTAAAATCTTTAAAGATACTTATAGCTCAAGATGAAAGCTCAGACATAAAATATGAACATCTGATGCTCTGGTGTGTATCCAACTATCCGAAGAGGATGTTTAACCCTCTCCAAGAGATTCCACAGGTCTAGATGGCACTCAAGAACCTATGTTTTTAGACAACACATTTTGAGAGACATTGATCTCCACAATTACCATCATTGCAGAATCCAAGTTGTTATTCTCTCTCCTACCACTATCATTTTCAGAAGTGCCAGAACTACTATCATTTGGCTTGATATTTCTCAAGTGAAACTATATGCTGATCTCCATAGTACATATTGTTAAATAATATATACCATGTTTCTGATCACTATCCACTAGCTAGACAGATGAATGGATATATACAAAGGAAGACAGATATAGATAACAGACCCATCCACCTATTTATCTAATATACATTAAAGAAATATATTCTGACTACAAATCAAAAAGTAATTCAAAAGTCTTAACATTTTCCACATCTGAGATACACTCTGAAATTCTGTTCTAAAAAAACAAAAGAAAGCTACCAATGAAAGAAATTCCCAGAAACATTTCCCAGATTTTAGATGTTAACAACAGTAGCTGGTTTACCTGCCATCTCGCTGAGCAGCACCACCTTCTGTCACTGTCTTGACAAATATTCCCAGCTTTTCAAGGCCTGCATCTGCTCCAACACCCATTCCAATAATACTTATGCCAAGTCCATCCTCATCTATGAAAAAGGAAAAAAGTGAACAACCTTAATTTTGCACTCATCCATAATTAGATTCTGAGATCTATTTGCTGCTTTTAATTTTGTTCTTTGTGAACTATCCTGACATGTTTGCTTTGACAGAATTTTATCCTATGCTGGGGAGCAAGGATGTTAAATAAGATCCCTTAAAAGGCTCATTAGTTTATTTTCATTTTACTATTGCAGTAAAATGTGATCCCTGGAAAAGGAATAACTTGATTATTGAGCAATCAATCTATCTGAAAACACAGCCTAACTAAATAATACAATATTTTTAAGCACAGAGCATACATACTCACACATATATGTAT
Organism: Giraffa tippelskirchi; assembly: GCF_054371585.1. Taxonomy (NCBI): domain Eukaryota; kingdom Metazoa; phylum Chordata; class Mammalia; order Artiodactyla; family Giraffidae; genus Giraffa; species Giraffa tippelskirchi. Next base: position 59,979,248 of record NC_137284.1, on the reverse strand, counting down.
GTTTGAGTATATAATTTTAAACTAATGTGATTATACCTGGAATTTCCCATCTACTTATGTGGTCTTCTTTTTCTTTTTTAACTTGGGCCACATCCCCGTTTATGTTAATAAGGTGGTAAGTATCTCTCAATATTTTCTTCTGTTCTACTATACAAGCATATAAACATATGATCAGATAAAATATATACATATATGTGCATATAATTGAATATATATTATATAGTGTTTAATTTTCCTTCTTATTTCCTTTATACAAACAAGATCATATTATATCTACTTCTCTCTGCAGTTTATTTTTCTGCTCTAATGATAAGATATCAATTTATATAGCCTTAAATCACTTAGAATGCATAACAGTTCATAGTGAGAAGGTGTCATAATTTATACAACCATTTGGCATTCACTTCTGTTTCCAATTTATTGGACCTTTGAACAATACTGACAATCACATTTTTAAATTCAGATACAATTCTCCTTTCTGTGAACACATATATTTTAACATTAATGAAATAAAAGATACATTATTTGCATTCCACATTTTTTGGTTAACATTCAAAGTTGTTTTCTGATAGCCTCAAAGTCTTTATAATAATGGTGCATTAGCTGTATAAAAATAGATATTAACTAATCAACAGTGTTGGATTGTTAAAAAAAAAACTGGTTCATGTGCTCAATAGAATGTTTCATGCTTTTAAAAGACTCTTTAGCAATAACCTTTAATTTGCTAAGTATTCTCAGCTAGTAATTTTTTGAAAAGGGTTCATCTCATTGATTATCACTTATTAGCTTCTGCTTTAAGTATTTCTAAGTACAACTCATAATCCTACATCTTTAGTCTACATATGTTTAAAAATACATCATTTAGCAAAAGTGTGATGTCTTTGCTCAGTTGTGTGCTAAAGAAAACTAGTATAGAGTTTGATCCCCAGCTGAAGGCACATCCACATTGATTCCAGGCATAGGTACCTCTCCAGTGTGAGAACTGTTGACTAAATTGAGTGATCACGGGAGACCTTCCTTTATTCCTTACATTTAGAATATTTGCACACATCATTTTCCATATTTATTACATTCTAATTGTTTCCCTGGTATAGGTATTCATATTCATCAAGAAGCATTCTCGTTCTAAAAACTTTCCTACATTCGCTATAGCTTTACAGTTCCTCCCTAGAATGAGGTTTCTAACGCACATGAAGGTCAGATCTGTGCTGAAAGCTCTTTCTCATTGGTTACATGTATACAGTTTCTTCTGTTACACAAATTCTCTTATGTGTATAAAGGTTAGCTGTATTGCAGAATTATTGCACATATTTATCACATTCATAAGATTTCTCTAGAGTGTGAATGTTTATATTTATGAAGGGATTACTAATGCCCAAAACCCTTCCCAGTGTCTACATTCAGTGAGTTTGCTCTTGTGTTGTTTAAGAGATGATCGCTGTAGACTTTTCCACATTGAATAATGTTGCAGTGCTTCTCTTCTGTATGAAATCTTTGGTGAATATTAAGTATTAGGGGGATTCTTATTCATATTCATTGTATTTATAGAACTTTTGTTCATTATGAATTACCACATGTCAAGCCAACATTAAGTTTCCACACTCAGTATACTCAAAGGGCTCCTCTCAAATGTGGATTCTCTGTACTACCATGCCATTTAATAGTTTCTTCCAACAAATATCTTGCATGAAAATTACATCTTAGTTTTTAAATCCATTTTCTCTGCCTGGATTCAGGTTTTAGTAAAATCATCTCCCTTCCTTTCATAGCTCCCCTTGATGCTCTAACTGGAAAATTACTCAGTCTTGCAAAGATGAAAATGCAACTATGGGCAAAGCAGTATGTTGGCTTGAGCCACCCTCAATTCAGTGCAGACCACCTGAAAGACATGGTGATAACTGAAAGGAAACTAAAGGAAGAGTACAATCAACCCAAAGATCAGTTGACTGATTTCATCTCTGTACAGCTTCTCTGAGATGGCAAGCATGGGTGAAGTCCAGAGCCACACACTTGAAGGCTTTGATTCCTCTGGTTGCACCATCAAGGACCCAGCAGCGACCCTGTCTTCCTCTGTATATATTCTACTAGGAACAGGCAGAGCACAAAGTATGCAAAACATCCAGGAAAAGATGGAAAAGACTTGAGGCTATGTTAGGAAGATGCTGTCACCACCTTCTGGAGCTCAGCGTTTATTTTCTCTACCAGGAAAAAAATCTCATGTTGGTTCAGCATTCCCCTCACTGCTAGTGAGGTTTGAGCTTGTAGTCATAGGAATGTGGGCCATTCAATTTCCTCTAAAGTAAAGTGCCAATTTTTCTAATGAGTTTTGCCTGTCTCTTTTGTCCTGATAATTTACAAAGACTCTTAGAATATTATAGTTATTAACTCCATGTCACCAAAATGAATATTTCCCCTCCTAAATATATCACTTATCTGTTGGCTTTGTTTGACAACATTGCCTTTAAAAGTTTAAAATTTTGAATGAGTGAATTGGTCCATCTTTCTTTTATAATTTCTGATTTTCCAAATGGTTAAGCCCCTCCTCCCAGAAGCCCAGATGTAGATATATGTTTTCGTCACATATCTTTGTTTAATATTTTATTATTTAATTCATGCAGTTTACCTTTATACATGATAGAATGAAAATGAAGTTTTCCCAACTTAATATTCTTTCAGATAGATGCTCAGTTATGCCAGAACAATTTGTAAAGGACCCTGTTACTCCTAAATTAGAGTATCTTACATGTCAAGTTATTAAATTTTCATGCACATTAACATCATTCTCTGGACCTTGTATTTTGTTTCACTGATCAACTGCTGTATGATTACAATTTGTTCTGATTATCGAGGAATTACATTACATTCAGATATTTGGAAAATTAAATTCTTTCACTTTCTTTTTCATACTGCTCTTAGGTCTGTATTTTTCCATGTAAAATTTACTACTGTATTATGCTATCCCTTCTCCCAGTGTAACTGATGACAGTTCTATTTGAATTGCATTAAATTTATATATTACTTTATCAGGATAGAAGATACCTATCAGATATAGGAGAGACTTTCCTATACTGAATCTTCCCATCCAAGAATGCAGAATATCTATGCTTAGATCCTGTATCTTTAATCTATCTTCAGTCAGGATCCTATATCTTTAATGGGCTTCCCTGGTGGCTCAGCTGCTAAAGAATCTGCCTGCAATGCAGGAGACCTGGGTTCGATGCCTCACTTGGGAGGATCTCCTGAAGAATGGAATGGTTACCTACTCCAGTATTTTGGCCAGGAGAATTCCAAGGGCTCACAAAGAGTTGGGCACGACTGAGCAACTTTCACTTTCACTTTTGTATCTTTAATAGCCACAATACAACTTTTACAGCATCAATAGCTACAAGACAACAATGATACATCACCTCACACCTGTTCCAGTGACTACCATCAAAAAGACAGAGAGATAAGTGTTGGGAAGGATGAAGAGGAACAAGAATTCTTGTGCACTGTTGGGAATGTAAATTGCTGGAGACACTATGGAAAACACTATGGAGGCTCTTCAAAAATTAAAATAACCGTACTTCATTTAGTTCTCTTCTAGTTCAATTTTTCTAGTTTAACTTTTATTTTGAAATATAGCACACAAACAAGAATGAATAAAAACATTTATCTATAAAATACTGTATAGAAGCAAAAATAAAACAAATATTCATGTACTAACAAAGCCAGAACACTACCAATACCCTCAAAGACCACTAAGTACACTCCCTGAAATCATAACTCTCCTTGGTAACCATTATCCTAAATATGGTGTTAACTATTTCCTCCTTTGCTACTACTAGCAAGGTTAACTACTACCTCCTTTAAAAGGTAGTATTAGTATTAAAACACTACTTTTTAAAGTCATTTATCTGTGTATCTCTAAATAATATGCTGTTTAATTTTTCCTGGCTTTGAAATTTAAGTAAATGGAATTGTACTGAATGGCTTATTCTGTGATTTGCTTCCCACCCGCTACACACAATTTCACGTTTGTAAGGATCATAACACACTGCTCCACGGAACTGTGGCTTCTTCATTTTTACTACTGAGTAATACTTTATGGAATAGATATGCTACAATTTAAATACCCTTTTCTATCATCAATGAATATTCAGACTGTTCTCATTTTTGCTATTAAAAGCAATACAATGGCCCACAGCCAAATCCAGCTGCCTTTATATGGGCCATAGTTAAGAATGGTTTTTACATTTTTAAATGAATGAAAAGTATAAGCCTCAGTCTTACATTTTCTTTAACCTTAAATGAAAATAACAGGAATAATTATTAGCCAATCATGTTAAGGGAAATAATTGGTATTTTTTATATTTTTTCATCCAAGCAATTTTATACTTAATACTTAAATATTAAGTAATACTTACATTTCAACTCTTTCCCTCACATTTTCAGTTTTGGACAAGCTGTTCTTTGTTTCTCCCCTCTCCCCCTCCCCCATACCGCTGCTGCTGCTAAGTCGCTTCAGTCGTGTCTGACTCTGTGCGACCCCATAGACAGCAGCCCACCAGGCTCCCCCGTCTCTGGGATTCTCCAGGCAACACCCCCCCACCCCCACCCACCTGCTAATTGGGAATTATGAAGGAGATGTGCTCTTTAAATCTTTAAGTACTAGCAAATTTCTTTCTTTCATCAGGATAGGCAAATTCTCTCTGGGATGGATACAGGAGTCTTGAATCATCTTCCTTTTTCTTCTCACTGGTATATGCAATGATCCCTATGCCCCCCTACTCCCAGTGTTGCCTGATACTGGTCTAATAATTTTACCTTCGTTAAGCACATTTGCTTCTTTGTTTGCTTTGATTTTGGCCTGGTATTTTATAAGATTTTTACTTTATGTTGGTGATTAGAATTTTCCCAGGCTATGCCTGAGTATGGGAATTTTTTTAAGTCCTCTCACTTGCAACAAATTGGCTAAGACCTTTCAAGCATGAGGTTCAGATATTTTTTGAGTTGTCAATTTCTTCTATCTTGTGTAATATGTATCTTATCCTGTACTGTCTTTTCTCCTTCTATTACAATTTATATATTTGGTCTCTCTCATGATTTTTTTTGGATTTTTTGCTCTGTCATTTGAGAATTACTTTGGGACATTTCTTATGCGTTATCTGTTACATCACCAATTTGAGTCTTGATAATAACCATCCTTTCCTCTTCAACGCCTCTACTGAAATTTTAAATTTTAAAATAAATATTTTTGTTGTTTTGTTAATTTGCTTAAGATGTCATTTTAAAGCCATGCTTGAATATCTTTATTCATTTTTTCATTTATTTCTTTTTTGTTATTTGTCATCTGTTTGTTCTGCTTTTTTCCAAAGCTCTTGGAGATGTTTTGATTTTCTGTTCACTGGGTCTTAGGTCAGTTCCGAGATGATGACTTGTGATGATAAACACAGCAGGCTCTGGGCCCATAAGTTCCCAGCTACTCAGCAGGCAGGCTGTGGTTCCTGGGAGGAATCAGGAGAAAGCCCCTTTGTCTTGTCCTCCCTACTTTCCTTTAGACTTCTCCCCTCAGAGATGAAGAGGACGCCACTGCCTTCATTCCAAAATCCATCATTTCCTAAATGTTCGGTACTCCCATATCTACTACATTCAGCATCTAATCATGACCACTCTCCCTCCAACAAAAAACTACAAACAATCACCTAGCCTAAGCTCTCACTTATAGCAACTCTCCCTGGACTCTTCACATGCACCAGTGGTTTGCAGGAATACAAGAAAACATCAGACCTCATTCACACTTCCCTATTCCTAGTCACAAATCCAGCCAAGTAAAGTAGATGGGTTTCAGCAGGGATGGTGAGGGAGGAGTCTTTCAATATACCATCTATGCAGAATTCATATAAACTGTTTTTGAAATTTAAAAAATAAAACCTTCCATGACAATGAAAACTCTCTCCAATCCTTAGGGGAAAAAAAAAGGCTATATTTAGGGAAAATAAAGTCATTTCTATACTATTAAAATACCAGTATAACATTAACATTGCAGAGCTCATATACCTTTTTCTAGTTCCACTGGGAAAAGTTCCAGCTTTTCTACACGTTTTTCAAGTTCATACTCAGCTGAAGCAGCCACGGGGTCAACTTCATCATTCCTCCTGTCATAGTCTTCATTGGAGTATGTGCTGAAGACCTGTAGTAAGATGTCAACAATAAGATCAAAATCCAGAAAAGACAGCTTTCTTAATTTAAGAAAATCTGCTAAGTATCCAAAACTACATAAGTTAAAAATTTTGTATGAAGAATTTCTCTAAACAACTGTTTTGTCATCAAATCAATAGAGATGTTAGGAAAAGGAAAACTGAATCAGAATAAAAGTAACTCACTAATTTAAAAAATGTACCACTTTTAATAATTTGAGAGACAACAGTAGCCAACAGCTAATCATTATATGGTTATCAATATTTATCACTTTTTACAGAATCAGGGTATACTATATTAGCTGCAATAAAACTAAGGTAAAGCATCTTGAGCATGCTACTAAAGCAAATATCCACACTGAATCCATTTCATGCTATGACCTGTAAAAGCCCTGGTGAGTAGTGTGCTGGTACTAGAATTATATTTGAAACATAGAATCACTGAAACTGACTTCTATACTATACTGTACCAGGCTGTGTTAAGCTCTCATTTGTCATCTCTCATTTTACTTGCATGCAAATATAAATTAAATTCTCACTGAACATTTTAATGAAATGACTATCAAAATATTGCTCAAGATCAGCAGAACAAATGGAATATTGGTAGGTCTTTCTTCCTGACCTAAATCATTCAAAAGATCATTATGTGTGGTCTTCAAATGTAGCCATAAGAAACTTATTGTCCTTATTTCTGCTGAAATATTTGATTTATTTTAAAGCAAACTGGAAGCTGGTATATAATCCCTCACTTAATACACTGAAGAATATTTAAAAGAAAGAAATATATAATTCATCAAACAAAATTAATTTGCATGATAAAAACTGACATTTTCAATTAAATTCAACAGTTATGAAGTATTCAAACTGTGCCTGACAAAACTCTGTCTTGTCCTCCAAAATTTAAAATCTCTGATTGAACAGTATTTTAAAAAATATACATAAAAAGTGATAATAAACGTAGAAAGCAGGAATGAAGGTCAGAGATGGAAGAAATCAAGTCTGTTGTCTATAAAGCTGGCCCTGCTAGTCCAGATGTGCTTTACATTCATATTACTGGAAAACTGGCAGCTCTTACACGCTATATATGGCAATCTATAAACCAGAAATACATATTGGATACATAGAAACAGATGTAGTGTGGTTCCTAATTCTACATACTTCTCAAAATCGTGTCATTTATAGTTTTTGTTCCTGACTTTCAACATGTATTCATGGCCATGTACCATTCACAGTTGGTCTCTATCACATTGCTCCACCACAATAAACATTTCCGCATCAAAAGGAACACCTCTAGATTATGGGGTTTGTATCTTTTAAATTAATCTTTTCATAAAATATGCTTCCTATGCCCCTTCCATAGAACCTTCTAGTGTTTTTCTTAAATTGTCAGGTTTATGACTTTCTCTTAGACAGCCTTTTTGGTCTTTCACTTCCCTTATAAGTTTTGGTAATCATTAATTCACATATATTCATGCATCAAAAAGTTATACAGTACCAACTCTATGCCATACATTATGCTAGACACAGAAGAAGGCACAATCTCAAGTAGCTCACAGTTTAGTAGGGACACAGAAATAAAAATAAACAACTACCATATGTGTGATAATTGATATAACAAAGGAGTATACCAAGCAATTTTTTTATTGTCCTGAGAAAGGGAAGAATTTCATTGAAGGGGAACTATGTGAGCTGAATCCTAAAAATAAACAAGGATTCATATATTCAAATGTAGAAGAGGTGAAATGTATATTTCAAATATAAGATACTGGAAAAAATCTGTATCTTTTGGAAAACATAGACAATTGAATGGATCACAATATAATATGCCTAGAGAAACAAACTTTAATAACACACACAAAAAAGTAATTGAATCTGGAACATACATGTCCTGGAAACTATTGGCAGTGATGATTGGAAATTATTCCATTAATGTCTGCCACTCTACTTCTGCTAGAAGGTTCAATTACATGATCGCTAAACAAGGATTCAAATGATATTCATACTACAACATAACTCAACTTAACTCCTGCATTTAATATGTGAATAAAAGAATGCATATGTATTTTATATATTATATATGTGTATGTGTGTGTGTATACAGTGGAAGTGAGAAATAGATTTAAGACACTAGATCTGATAGACAGAGGGCCTGATGAACCACGGACAGAGGTTCGTGATATACAGGAGACAGGGATCAAGACCATCCCCAAGAAAAAGAAATGCAAAAAAGCAAAGTGGCTGTCTGAGGAGGCCTTACAAATAGCTGTGGGAAGAAGAGAAGCGAAAAGCAAAAGAGAAAAGGAAAGATATTCCCATTTGAACGCAAGTTCCAAAGAATAGCAAGGAGAGATAAGAAAGCCTTCCTCAGCGATCAATGCAAAGAAATAGAGGAAAACAATAGAATGGGAAAGACTAGAGATCTCTCCAAGAAAGTTAGAGATACCAAGAGAACATTTTATGCAAAAATGGGCTCAATAAAGGACATAAATGGTAGGGACCTAACAGAAGCAGAAAATATTAAGAAGAGGTGGCAAGAATACACAGAAGAACCGTACAAAAAAGATCTTCACCACCCAGATAACCATGATGGTGCGATCACTAACCTAGAGCCAGAAATCCTGGAATGTGAAGTAAAGTGGGCCTTAGGAAGCATCACTATGAACAAAGCTAGTGGAGGTGATGGAATTCCAGTTGAGCTATTTCAAATCCTCAAAGGTGATGCTGTGAAAGTGCTGCACTCGATATGCCAGCAAATTTGCAAAACTCAGCAATGGCCACAGGACTGGAAAAGGTCAGTTTTCATTCCAATCCCAAAGAAAGGCAATGCCAAACAATGCTCAAACTACCAGACAATTACACTCATCTCACACGATAGTAAAGTAATGCTCAAAATTCTCCAAACCAGGCTTCAGCAATGCGTGAACCGTGAACTTCCAGATGCTCAAGCTGGTTTCAGAAAAGGAAGAGGAATAAGCGATCAAATTGCCAACATCCGCTGGATCATTGAAAAAGCAAGAGAGTGTCAGAAAAACATCTATTTCTGCTTTATTCACTATGCCAAAGCCTTTGACTGTGTGGATCACAATAAACTGTGGAAAATTCTGAAAGAGATGGGAATACCAGAACACCTGACCTGTCTCTTGATAAACCTGTATGCAGGTCAGGAAGCAACAGTTAGAACTGGACATGGAATGACAGACTGGTTCCAAATAGGAAAAGGAGTATGTCAAGGCTGTATATTGTCACCCTGCAAACGCTGGCTGGAAGAAGCACAAGCTGGAATCAAGATTACCAGGAGAAATATCAATAACCTCAGATATGCAGATGACACCACCCTTATGGCAGAAAGTGAGGAAAAACTAAAGAGCCTCTTGATGAAAATGAAAGAGGAGAGTCAAAAAGTTGGCTTAAAGCTCAACATTCTAAAACTAAGATCATGGCATCCAGTCCCATCACTTCATGGCAAATAGATGGGGAAACAGTGGAAATAGTGGCTGACTTTATTTTTGGGGTGTCCAAAATCACTGCAGATAGTGACTGCAGCCATGAAATTAAAAGACGCTTACTCCTTGGAAGGAAAGTTATGACCAACCTAGAGAATATATTAAAAAGCAGAGACATTACGTTGCCAACAAAGGTCCATCTAGTCAAAGCTATGGTTTTTCCAGTAGTCATGTATGGATGTGAGAGTTGGACTATAACTAAAGCTGAGCACAGAATAATTGATGTCTTTGAACTGTGGTGTTGGAGAAGACTCTTGCGAGTCCCTTGGACTGCAAGGAGATCCAACCAGTGCATCCTAAAGGAGATCAGCCCAGGGTGTTCATTGGAAGGACTGATGTTGAAGCTGAAACTCCAATACTTTGGCCACCTCATGCAAAGAGCTGACTCATTTGAAAAGACCTTGATGCTGGAAAAGATTGAGGGCAGGAAGAGAAGGGGACGACAGAGGATGAGATGGCTGGATGGCATCACCAACTCAATGGACATGAGTTTGGGGAAACTCTGGAGGTGGTGATAGACAGGGAGGCCTGGCGTGCTGCGGTTCATGGGGTCACAAAGAGTCGGACATGACTGAGTGACTGAACTGAATTGAACTGTGTGTGTATACACACACATCTGCTAGCAAATATTCTTTCCCAATAAGGCTGGTATAAAGTTCATTTTGAGGATATCCCAAAATTAAATAAAACATACAGAAAACTAACTATATAACTACAGATTGGAAAATAATATTTTAAATAATGTTTGAGGCATCTAGCAATCAGATGACTATATCACCATTTCGTTCTGTAGAGAACAAATAAGATAATATACTTTTCATCCTCAGCTTGTTCATTGTTGGTAAATTATATGGACACATAAGCACACTCTTATAAATACATGAAAAAAGAAGGCCAGAACTCATTATTTGAAAATTAAGCTTTTGTTTACCTGGAGAATCCAAGAGGTTAAAAAGAAAAATTTAGAACTAACAAGAGTTCAGTGATTTCTACATTTCCTCACTCATGTAAAAAATCATTCTCTTAAACTTATGCAAGCCAAATTTGGGCTGGTGCTACTACAAACTTGGAAGACAATTACAAGAAAAGCAAGTGTGTTTCTAGAAATGTAGTTCCCTAAGTATTATACCTGTGATAAATTATCATACAACCTCAAATTTATTGTGAGACCTACAGACAGAAAGTACTAATGTCGTTTTAAAGAAATTAAAAGTGTTGTCTTGCCTTTGGGGAAGAAAAAAAGTTCAGTGAAAGCAGAATTTGAAAACTAACCAAAAAATCCATAGTAATTTTAGAAAATATAATAGAAAAGATCAGAAATTATAAAATACTCAATTAGTGATTATAAATATGCAAGAATATCCTTATCTATAAAACGTAACTGAAAAATTTAAAAAGCCCTGAGTAAGTGTAATGTCATGCTATATTCTTGTATTAAAATCCTTAATATTGTAAAATCATCTATGATCCTAAATTATTGCAAATGTCTGTTTGCCTCAATTTGATTTATGAATACAGGGCAATCAAAATTAAAATTCCACTAACATTCTTCCTGAAAACTAGCAAGCTGCTTGCAAACAAAGAATAAGGATGGAAACAAACCTTATCAGATATCAGAACATATAATAAAACCTCATTTATTAAGGCAATATGCTTTGCCCAAAGACAGATCTATTTTTGTACTTTCTGTTTCCCTCCTCTACCTTTCTATTCAAATTAGTTTGGGTGATCTATTAAAAAAATAGTAGGGAAAGAACGAGATATCCTCCTGAAAAAAAAATTCCTAATTCATATGAATAACAAAAGTAAAATTTACATCAGCTAAGAACAAAAAAATTATAAATTATTAAACTACTGAAGTTCAAACTACTGAACAATTACATTCATTTCTCATCCTAGTAAGGTTATACTCAAAATCCTTCAAGTTAGGCTTCAGCAGTACATGTACCAAGAACTTCCAGTTGTAGGAAAAAAAAAAAAAAACCTCACCCAAGCTGGGTTTAGAAACCAGGGAACATACTGTCAACGTTTGTTGGACGACAGAGTAAGCAAAGGAATTCTAGAAAAAACAATTATTTCTGCTTCATTGACTATGAGAAAGTCTTTGACTACATGGATCGTAACAAACCATGGAAAATCCTTAAAACAGTTGGGAATATCAGACCACCTTACCTGTCTCCTGAGAAACCTGTATGCGGGGCAAGAAGCAACAGTTAGAACCTTACATGGAACAAATGACTGGTTCAAAATTGGCAAAGGAGTAAGACAAGGCTGTATACTGTCACTCTGTTTATTTAACTTATAAGCAGAGTACATCATGAGAAATGCCAGGTTGGATGAGCCATAAAAGCTGAAATCAAGATTGCTAGGAGAAATATCAACAGCTTCAGATATGCAGATGATACCATTCTAATGGCAAAAAAGAGGATCTGAAGAGCCTCTCAATGAGGGTAAAAGAGGAGAGTGAAAAAGATGGCTTAAAACTCAACACTAAAAAAACTAAGATCATGGCATTTGGTCCCATCATTTCACGGCAAATAGATGGGGAAAAAGTGGAAACTGACAGATTTTCTTTTCTTAAGCTCCAAGATCACTGTAGATGGTGACTGCAACCATAAAATTAAAAGATGCTTACTTCTTGGAAGGAAAACTAAGACAAACCTAGACAGAGTATTAAAAAGCAAAGCCATCACTATGCTGACAAAGCTTTCATCTAGTCAAAGCCATTGTTTTTCCAGTAGTCATGTTGGAGCATAAGAAAGCTGAGCACCGAAGAATTGATGCTTTTGAATTGTGGTGCTGGAGAAGACTTTTGAGGGTCCCTTGGACTGCAAGGAGATCAAATCAGTCAATCCTAAAGGAAATCAACCCTGAATATTCTTTGGAAGGACTAATGCTGAAGCTGAAGCTGCAATACTTTGGCCACCTGATGTGAAGAGCCAACTCATTGGAAAAGACCCTAATGCTGGGAAAGATTGAAGGCGGGAGGAGAAGGGGACGACAGAGAATGAGACAGTTATAAAGCATCACCGACTCAATGAACATGAAGTTGAGCAAACCCCAGGAGACAGTGGAGGACACAGAAGCCTGGCATGCTGCAGTCCATGGGGTTGCAAAGAGTCGGACACAACTTAGTGACTGAACAACAACAAACTGCTAAAAGGAAATATGAAACAATATTTTTAACAGGCAAGAGAGAATCTTCCCCAAAAGCCACGGGTCCTAAAAAGCCTAATGAAAATAAACTATTTGATTAAATATTAATGCTAAAAACTTCTAGGTAACAATATACATCATAATGAAATTATAAAACAGGTCAAATATTAGGAGAATATATTGTCAAATATCAAGATGAAATATGAACATTTGTAATATTAAAAATGTTTTATCAACTTAAAAACTACATCTATAAGTAGGGGGAAGGAAACTGAGAATTCAACAAAGAAACACTACTGTTCAATAAATGATGTAAAGATGTTCAATATCATTAAAAATTTTCTTCTTAAAAATTAATTTAAGAAGGAAATACAATATATTCACCTATAGGATGACTTTTTGAAAAAGACTGCAACATCTAGTGTTTGTGAGGATATAGGAAAAATACTCTTGAAAAAGCAGGAAAAAAGTCATCATTTGAAATTAGCTATCAAGATTGCAAATGTAAATGCCTTTGATCCAGTAATGCTATATGTAAGTATTTATAGAGATATTTACAAGTGTGCACAGATATCTGTGCAAGGAAGTTCATTAAAGAACCATTTGTAATTCCCCAAAATGGAAAATTACATAAATGTTCAAAGATAGAGAAGATGTCTTACTATGTTATAGTATTTACAAAGATGTAATTTCACATAATGATCACATAATAAGAAAGATCTATCTCTGCAAACATGAAAGGCTTTGAAATTACTTATCCAAAGGCTCATACCTTACTTAACCAAAAAGGCACATGGCAGATATATTTACATCTATATCCATATGTATCTACTCTTCTATCTCTATATATACCTATATAGTGACTGCAAGTTACTGAGTCGTGTCTGACTCTTTGCGACCCCATGGACTATACAGTTCATGGAATTCTCTAGGCCAGAATCCTGGAGTGGGTAGCCTTTCCCTTTTCCAGGTGATCCTCCCAACCCAGGGAATGAACCCAGGTCTCCTACATTGCAGGCAGATTCCTTACCAGCTGAGCCACCAGGGAAGCCCAAGAATACTGGAGTGGGTAGCCTATCCCTTCTCCAGCAAATCTTCCCCACCCAGGAATTGAACCGGAGTCTCCTGCACTGCAGCCGGATTCTTTGCCAGCTGAGCTACCAGGGAAGCCCATATACATAGGTTTAAATATATTCTCAATTGGTATGACCCTAACTTTAATCTAAATTAAAGATCTCCTAAATTCCCTAGCCATGTAGCTCTTGCCAAACTGTAAAACCACTCTAAGCCTCAGTTTCATTATTTACAAAATGGCTATTATAATAATAATACCTATCATATAAAGTTGCTATGAAAATAAAATGAGACAATCCAAATAATTATGCTGGGTTCAATGTAAGGGGAGGGAAAGATTTCCCAGGGTAATCAGAGATAATAATATTTCCCCAGATACTTACACTCATCTCATATTCTTATTTACAAGTAAGTTCTGAATGTTTCATCCACTATGATGCTTAATGCCCTTTGAACAAAAATCTACTAGACTAATTTGGTACTACAATGTAGACTGGCCTGCCAAAACCCCTACCTGTGTCCAGAGCAGTACAATATCATTACACAATGGCTTGTTATTTGTCATGCTTTGTTTTGCCTTGACCAGGAAGAACCTCAAGATGAAAGGAAAACTGACCTAGGTAAGACTTTCCCTTTCATCAATATGGTCATGACTCATTCAGTATTCTTACAATAGTTCTATCATTTTTACTTATATTACCATAACTGCTCTACAAATAAAATGAATAGTTAATTACGCAAATAATAATCAAAACCTCATCATGATATTGCCACAATGCAAAAATGCAAAAACTAAAGGCCAACAGCATCCTGTGTCCTACTATTCAGCACCATTCAAGAGATATACACATATATTTAGTTCAGTCACCTTTACATTGTTTCTGTGTTATTTCACTGAGAAAAGCAAAAGGATGTTTAAATTTAAGACTTCTTGTTTCAGAGCCAACAAGCAATTCCTTGATCAAAGGAAACAAAACAAGACCTTGTCCCTTACTTTGCAGCAGAGGCAGGCTTTTAAGGATAACAAGTTTACAAATACAGTTAGCAACGACATTTCTGACCCTGCAACCCAAAGTTATGAAAAATAAATAAAGTTAAAATTAGCTTATAAGATTTCAACTAGAACCATTCTTTTTCACATTTCCAGTAATTGGAGCTCCAACACTTTTTCAAAACAACAGCAACATTTTTTCAACAATAAGGGGAAAAAAACCTGATTTCCTTTACTTCCTTATGACACATTTTCTTTAATCAATGCAGGTCAAAATGAATCCAGGATTTTCTGTAAATACTGACTAGAAGGAATCTCCCACAAGGCTTCCACAAGGTTTCAGTTCTGCCTGTCGTCTGTGTTCTGCTTCATCTCCTGACACATCAAAGATGGAAAATGTTCCAGGTTCTAGCAAGCTGTACTTCAGATGATGGCTTGGCACAGCATGCTCGTGGAGATTAGCCAAGCATTCACATGCTTCCACAAACGGGCCCCACTTATCACAAGCTTCCTTGGCAGAACTCTAACTCACCTTCACATGATTTTAGTCGCTCTGCTTAAGAGACTCTATAAATTGAAACTAAGAGAAGATAGTCCACCTCAAAGTTTTTAAAAACAAATTTGGTGATAAACCATCCTCAGAAAGGAGGATCCTGACAGCCTTAGAACAATGTACACAAAACTTCAGTTTCCTTTCCTTCCCACACTGATTTACAATGTTAAGAATTATAGTTTCTAGAATGCCTAGTGTGTGCCAGGGAGTATGTTAGGTTCTTGGTGCAAACTGACATAAGCCAAACTGGAGTTTAAAATCATCAGGCATTTGGGGGTAAGCACTGGCAGTCTCCAAAGATTCTAAATAGGTGAGAGCTTTCTGATGAATATAAACACATTGATGAGCAGGAGGTTGAAAAAACAGACCCGCAGCTCTATCTTGCATGCTCAGTACAGTCTCAGATTTCTGTCCTTCAGTTACTCTGGCAAGTAACCTGCATGGAGGCATGCTTAAAGCAACTGTGACAATATTCCACAGTATGATGTCTCTAACCTAACTGAGTCTGTCAACAAAATCCTACATTTCAGAAAAAAGGACCAAATGAATAACAGTTAGACGCTACTCCAAAAGCTTAGCTTGCTTGAATCAAAATCCATTTACATAAAATATTTCTAAAACCAATCCACGTATTTTCAACATCACTCATTTAACCAATTATCTGTAACGTTCCTAAAATTAATAAACCTTCCTATGCAGATTTAAAGTATGCATCTCTGGAGTGTAGACTTCTAATTAGGGTCTTTCAAATACTAATCCTTGAGTGAAGATCCATGAATGTTGTACCTAGAGTGCTAACTAAAGACTCCTAAAAGAAAGTTATACCCATAAATATGGTGATGTGTATGCTGTAATAACTGAAAGTAAATTACAGACAATATCAAGCTTTAACTTTAACTTTAAAGAAGTAGTCTTTAACTATTGTACCAACTGATCCAGTAAATAAGGCAGAAAAAAGGAGAGTATCTACTTTTCATATTTTTACAGGAGAAATTCGAAGCTCAGAGAACAATATACATGGCATATATGAGGATAACTAATAAAGACAAAGTCTGTAAGGATAAAAGGTGTATTTCACTAGTCGCAAGCCTAGTGGTTTCATGAATAACTAAAGAACAGGAAGTGAAAAAACAAATATACTTGACATAACGGGAGGTAGAGAACAGGCTGATCAAAAGGCAACACAAAGAGGCCTATATTTGTCAGGTTTCTCCAGAGAAACACAACCAACAGGAGGTGTATGTGTATAAGATGTTCCCCGACCCAGGGATCGAACCTGGGTCTCTCACATTGCAGGAAGATTCTTTACTGCCTAAGCCACCAGGGAAGCCCTCATATTTGTATTTATATTAACTAGATTTATTT
This sequence comes from Giraffa tippelskirchi, assembly GCF_054371585.1. NCBI lineage: Eukaryota > Metazoa > Chordata > Mammalia > Artiodactyla > Giraffidae > Giraffa > Giraffa tippelskirchi. The sequence goes on along the minus strand of NC_137284.1, from coordinate 59,962,427 downwards.
TAAGGAATTGGCTCACGTCATTACAGAGACTGACAAATCCAAAATCTGCAGAGGAGCAAGCTGTAGACACAGGGAAAAGTTGCTGTTGGGAGTTCAGGCCCAAGGATTCTCTCTGCTTCAGGGGAAGTAAGTCTTTTACTATAAAGCCTTCAACTGGTTGGATGAGTCCCACCCACATTACAGAGGGCAATTTACTTTACTGTACTCAAAGTCTACTAATTTAGATGTTAATCTCATTCAAAAACAGCATCACAAAAACATCTAAAATAATACGTGATCTAAAATATCTGGCCACCATAGCTTAGACAAGTTGACACATAAAATTAACTATCACAAAGTCCTTAAAATAGAATACTCTTTGGCTCCAAAAGCTTGACATCTAACTGAGATAATCATATCTAGATAGTGCCTCTCTATATATCATTGGAGTGTTGTAAATTTTTATATCCCCAGATACATTCATGGAATGTACACAAAACCCATGATAAAATTAAACATACGTTTTTGTATTATCAATGGCACCAATCACTTCATACTTGTAGATAATCAACAATGAAATATGGAGAATGTAAATTCTTCAAATTTAGAATAGCAATAGTTGACTCTGCAGAAAGATAAGCTAAATATAAGAAAACTTTTTATGAAAGAATACTTAAAAATAAGTGGAGTTTTATTAAGGTCACATACACAGAAATTATCAGTGAAATAAAAAGATTAGAAAGTCCTGTATCTCTTCATTTTGACAAACTAGAATTCAGTTATAATTAGCACATTTATCTACAAATATGTATATAGTTAAAGTCCTTGAAAAATCTTAAAAATAAGCTTAATATCTCCTTACAAAATCAGCTTATGCCACTAGAGTAATTAAAAAAAAATTCCATCATAAATAAATATAAACTTAGCTTATTTTAAACTTGGACAAATTGTCCAAAAAAGTGAGTTTTTCCAGTAGACAGTTGAACAGAAAACTGGGCAGTTCCACAGATGTTCATGTTTTCTTGGTATTTTTCAAATTGTAATAAACATTTAAACACATCCATGAGAAATTAGCAACGTTCTCTTTCAGCTCAGCCAGACTTTTAGTTTAAATCAGAGACATATGCTTTTCAAACTGACAACCAGTGGCCAGCATGAAATAAACTGGTGGCCTTGGTCCAGTTCCCACTGAACAGGTATCTTCATCACAGGAAAAGTGAACTAATTAGCACCACTTGGCAACTTTTGGAGGGGGCAGGATAATCCCCTAGAGAAATAACTTCCCATTCACAGAAAGTAATGTTCCTGTACAGATGCAACAGGTTGAGTTAATAAGCCAGAGTCTGTTCTCGCATTTGTCTTAGCGGCTGGTATTCATTTCTTTCACTACCACACTGCGCTTCTAAAGCCCCACGGAGTGAGATTATTTTGAATTGTCTAAATAAGAAAACAGATGGAGGTGAGTACTACAGCATGTATGGGGTAGTGAGGTTAAAGAGGAGAAAGGGAGTCACGGACCACACCAAAGAGGGTTTGAGGCTGGGAAAAGAAAGACTTTCCAAGGTAAAAGAGTTATCCATGTATAGAAATTTACTCTCCCCCATCCAAAGGTCCCAAGGGTGACTGCACCTCTGATATGAGGGCTATGGGGTATCATGAGGACTAAATACTAAACTTTGAGGTTTTAACAACCTTGGGAAGTGTACTCCAGACCCAGAATTTTGCCTGGAAATAGAGTAAAAGAAAGAGCCTTGTAGGGAACTTGATCATCTGTTCAAAAATAACATCAGAAGTAATGGTTCAGGTTAAAAGCAGAAGGAGCCGTTTCCCTGCTGGCTCAGATGGTAAAGAATCCACCTGCAATGTGGGAGACCTGGGTTCAATCCCTGGGTTGGGAAGATCTCCTGGAGGAAAGCACAACTAACCCACTCTAGTATTCTTGCCTGGAGAATCCGGATGGACAGAGGAGCCTGGCAGGCTACAGACCACAGGAGTCGCAAAGAGTCAGCCAAGACTGAGCAACTAATCACAGCTCTGCAGTTGTAAAACTGTCAAAACTTGTGCATTTATCCAGGGTGATGGGAGAAAATGTAAAAACATGGATGTGACTAAATAACGGCCAAACCAGTGGGTAAGGATCTCAAGGAGGTTAACTTGAGTACAGCAGAAGAAAGGAATGTGATGTAAAGTATACTAGAGGTGGGTGAACTAAAATTGATTTCTACTCTTTAAATAATAAAATGGGCTGAAGATCAAGCTACTCATACCTACTGTGATGGTCTTTTGATATGTCAACTTGATTAGATTAGGCTACAGCCCCCAGTTATTTAATTAAACAGTAATCTAGGTCCACTGTAAGGTATTTTGTAGATGTGATTAAAGTCCAAAATCAGTTGACTTTAAATAAGGGAGGGCCCAGTGGTTAAGACACTACACTTCCAATGACGAGGGCACAGGTTCAATCCCTGGTCTGGCAACTAAGATGCCACATGCCACTTGGTAGAGCCAAAAAAAAAAGTAAGGGAGATCACCCTAGAAAATCGGGGTAAGCCTCATTCAATCAGTTGAAAGGCCTTAAGAGCAGAGTTGAGGCTTCCTGGAGGAAGTAGAAATTCTGCCTTTGAACAGCAGCATCAGTCTGTTGCAGAGTTCCTCCCTCCCATCTTGATGGCCTGCCCTACAGATTTCAACCTTGCACACTTACATTTGTATAAGCCAACTGCCTGAAATAAACCTCTTAATATGTATCTCCTACTGTTTCTCTGGTTGAACTCTGACTGATACACCACACTCCAAGTCTTCACCACAGGACAAAGTACAGTTATTTGGGGAGAGTGGTTTGTTGTAAAATCAATCTAATGGGTCACGAACAGCATTGAGAAAATTAAACAGAAAAATATAACAGAAAACATCAGTGTTCATTACAATTTTACTAAGGGTATATTTTATACTTTAAATCTTCCAGTTTGATTTGAACACATACACACACACGTATGGACCATGTCTTGATATAAAATGGTTATGATATAGAGACTAAAAAAACAGCATGCTTAAGCAATAAGTTTTTAGGTGTATGTGCATCTAAGCCTGCCTTAGAGACAGGGGAGGAGGTGAAAGCAAGAAAGGATCTCCAGAGAGGTCTTAAAAGCACAGACTTTAGTTAGCTATCCTTACCATTAGCAAATAATAAGTGGGGAAGGGGAGGCCTATGAAAGGCATTCTGGGAGAACAAATATTATGTTAAAGGTAGGAATGAGAGAGAACACCAGAATTATGGACAAAGTAATTCGATCTAGCCAAAGCTGCAGTGGTGAATGAATGGTAAGAGATGGAAAAAAGTATATAGGGAGAGCTTTGTGATACATGATTCATTGTGTGAGTAAGATTCATGTGCTGTAACCTTGACTGAACAACAACAACCTTGAAAGAAAATGAGAGTTTATGAAGAGGATTAGAGGGGAGCAGAATTGGAAGCGGGGATGAGTTAGAAGCTCTAGAGATCCTATACTGTCATTCCTTTGAGGGGACTTAGTGAGAGTTGAAGTCCTCAAGGTACTAAGAGATTTTTGCCTAAGGTGCCCCTGGTGATGTAGCCAGCCATTCACAGGACAACAGAAGGCAGGCAGGGACGTGGGCATGTGCCCCGACACAGGGACTGGGAAGCACAAAGAGCTGAGGCAACATCCGTCTCAGAAGGACCATAAGTAAACCAAGGTCCTGGGAGATGAAGCTCCTCTTCCAAGGTCAGCTGAGACAACAGAGCCATGTGAGTGACAACGGCAATAAAAGATTTATCTTCGCTGAATTGCTAGGGCAAAATTATGTAGAAATTATGTCTATGAGATAAAGACCTATCTAAAATCTTGCACTTTAGTAGGAGTGTGTCCATCTCTAGAGGAGAGAATCTCTACTTGAGATTTATCACCTTTTGCATGCATGCTCAGTCATGTCCAATTCTTTGTGACCACATGGACTGTAGCCTGACAGGCTCCTCTGTCTATGGAATTTTCCAGGCAAGAATAATGGAGCAGGTTGCCATTTCCTTCTCCAGGGGATCTTCCAAACCCAGGGATCAAACCTATGTCTCCTGTGTTTCCTATATTGGCAAGAAGATTCTTTACCACTGAGCCACCTTGGGAAGACCTTTATCACCTTTTACCAGAGGTCAAATAATAGAAGCAAAGGTTGCACAATTTTTCAAAACCTCCAACAAGTTCAAATGCTGATAAAGTTAAAAAAAAAAATCTTTTAGCAAGCATTTCTACCATCAACTGAGACTTACAGAGCCAACTGAAAATTTTAATTTCTATAAAGGTCATGAGTAAAATATGCTTCATTTTTAAACTCTGCAAGCTGAGGCCAGACATCACATGGTGGAAAAAACTGACAAAGAAGAAGAACAAACAACCAATTGTTAGGGAATGCATATATACATGAGGATACTGATGCTACGTACAAGGCTGAGCTTGTAAACCTAAGACTAGATGCGACAGAACTTTACTACATTCAGCACAGCTGTGATCCAACATTAAAATTTATCATGTTACCCCCACAAAGCAGGAAAGACTCTGCTTTCTTATAAACAAACTGTCCCTTCCACTTAGTCTTCTCCAAGAACTATGGTCAAATGTAATTGATTCTGGATCATTGTCGAAAATGTCAACATAACACTAAATCTACAAATGGTATCTGTCTCATTCTTCTTTTATTTACTGGCAAAGCCTAAAGGGCAGGAGTGCTTCAAGGGAAACAAGATAATGGGCAATCTCTGTCAAAACACGTGGAGGACAGTGCTGTTGTTGCATTAATTCTTGGTGTGTTTGAGGTGAAAGCTGCCATCACTTCCATTACCATAGGATTAATGGTCAGAGCTGGGGATCACTGACCCTTGAATCACACTAACTTTGACCTCATATATCTTGTAATAGAAATGATGACTTTGTAAATACTGTGTTAACCACTATGCTTCTTAAATCAATTGTCTCCACAACTTCAGAAACTGTCTGTACAAACAAAGATGCCAACAAAGCTAAGTGGTACTTTGTTAAAAAAATAGGTGACTGCTCTGCAGAGAAGAGGATGCAACAACCACTGCTACACAAGTGCCTGACGACAAAGAGTCCACACTTCTGGGCCAGTACAATGCCTCCGTAACACTTCAAACTTAACGGGCCCCAAAAGAAAAATGTAGTATCTCCCATTCTCTACAACAAACTTGGGAGATGGGGCTGGGGTGGGAAATAGAGAGAGTGAATATATGGGTGATTTTACATTTCTTCTGCACACCTTTTCTGTGCTTTCCAACTCTGTATAATGACCAAGCATTCCTTTCCCGAGTGAGAATATCTTTCCTTTTCTCCTTTGCTTTTCGCTTCTCTTCTCTTCCCAGCTATCTGTAAGGCCTCCTCAGACAGCCATTTTGCTTTTTTGCATTTCTTTTCCATGGGGATTGTCTTGATCCCTGTCTCCTGTACAAAGTCACGAACCTCTGTCCATAGTTCATGTGAACTGTCCATGTGAAATATTTACCATCTGTCCATGTGCATCTGTCCATCTGTCCATGTGAAATATTTACCACAGTCAATATCATCTCCTGTTAACAATGTTCAATGTCTTAAAAGCAATCAGGTTTTATCATTGTTAGTGATCTATATATGGACTGTATCTTAAGTCAGAATTGCTGAACAAATGAAACAAGGCAAAAGGGAGACTCATTCATAAAAAACTTTAAAACAACTTCAAAACAAAGAAGTCTTCACATATGCACAGTTGGAGATGATGGTTAGTGTTAATCCATTAGCCAAATAAACCTGTGATAAAACCCAGTTAGCATAATCATTTACAAGGCCTTATTCCAGAATAGATGACATAATAACATACTCTTAATGACTGTATCATTAAGATTATGTCATTAAGATGGGGCTTCCCAGGTGGCACAGGTGGTAGAGTCTGCTTGCCAATGCAGGAGACGCAAGAGATGTGGGTTCAGGAAGCATCCCTGGGTCAGGAAGATCCCCTGGAGAAGGAAATGGCAAACCATTCCAGTATTTCTTGCCTGGAAAATTCCATGAACAGAGAAGCCTGGTGGGCTACAGCCCATGGGGTCACAAAAGAGTCAGACACAACTAAGCGCACACACACAATGGTTACTTCAGAAATCAGTATTACCAAAGAAGGAATGTTTATTATTAAAATTAATTTTATATCCTATTTAGATAATACCAAAAAAAAAAAAAAAGGCCACTGCTCTCCTTTTTTAAAGGCCGGTTAGCTCCTGGAAAGAAACTTTATAATGTTCCCCTTTTGATCAGATTAGTGTGATTGACAAGAGAAGTCAGTTTGGTAGAACTGATTATTTTTTAAATGTATTTTGAAATGCTAATATAAAAATGTATTGGTAGAATAGGACAGTCAAGGATAATTAGGTTTCTAAAAGTGTAACATTTGAGAGATATAATAATATTTAATATTGGGTTCTCTGCTTGAGAGACTGGCAGGAGGAATTTAAAAGTATTTCACTTTTGGTTAGATAGCTGACTTAAATACATAAATATATAAAAGTGGTTGGCTTCTTTGGCAGTCTTGAGTGCAGAAACTCTCACTAAGTGACTGGGAGTCAGGCTCACAACTGAAGCAGATTTGCTGATTAAAATCCAGCAGTCAGAAAACTGAACTTCCCTGGTAGTCCAGTGGCTAAAACTCTATGCTTCCCGATGCAAAGGGCCCAGCTTCAATCCCTGGTCAGGGTACTAGATCCCACATGCCTCAACTAAAACCCAGCAAAGCCAAATTAATTATATAATTGATTTTTTTAAATGAATGAGCCGTCACTCAGTTTTGTGTTCTGGTCACGGTGTTCCGTCCATGAGAAAATCCATCTGCTGGTATCTATCCTCTCTCAAGCCAAAAACCACAAGCAAACCAATGTGTGAAAGCTGACTACCAAAATCTGTTCCCATGTTGCCTCCATCTGCCTTACTGCCACATGGAGGGGAAATGTGCTTGTCAGGTGCCTAAGTTTGGCTAGTCTAATGCCCTTTCCCCTCATGCTAATCAATTTGACATAGAAGGTTTAAAAAAAAAACTTAATACAAAGGAAAACATACCTCACCCTTTCACAATGGAAGAAACAAAAAACACTGTTTTGAAATATAGGGCTCAATTTCTTCAATATTTTGAAGCCTCATTATGACAATATCCTCCAACATTGGATCACTTCCATCTTCTCCAGAACTCATTAAGTCCTCTGTCAATCTCTTAGAGCTTATATCCTTCCTTTTAATTGTTAATAATATTATATGTTTAAATCTTAAAACTAACTGGAAACTCGAAAACAAATCTTATTACCCACTGCATCTCTACCACTTGGCACTGAGCTTGACACAGGGTACTTACGCAACACATGTTTGTTGACAGAAGTGCCTTATAAAGGAGACAGTCTGATAAATTGACGTTTTTTGGAAATTCGGTAAATAAATTCTCCTGAATAGTTTCTCCGTTCGTTCATTCAAACAGCTGTTCAAGTTTTACAGACAAGTTTTCAACATGAGCAAAGGAAATCTTCTTCATCATCTGGTCTACCCTGCTGGCTTCCACTAAAAGCTCTGGCATTTAGGTTACTGATATTCTGGCAGTAGCTATGGGAAATATAAAAATGCAACACAGGGAGAGCCAGGCCTTAGCAAAAAAGTGGTATCAGACACAGGACAGAAAACGCTGATTCTTTGCTGTCTGGGCCTGTTCCAACTCTAGTCCTTTCCACCTTTTCCTGTGTGTGTGTGTGTGTGTGTGTGTGTGTGTGTGTGTGTGTGTTCTTTGCTGCCTGGGCCTGTGTGTGTGTGTGTGTGTGTGTGTGTGTGTGTGTGTGTGTGTGTGTGTGTGTGTGTGTGTTCTTTGCTGTCTGGGCCTGTTCCAACTCTAGTCCTTTCCACCTTTTCCTGTGTGTGTGTGTGTGTGTGTGTGTGTGTGTGTATGTGTAATGCAAATTTTGCCAATCAGCTCTATCATAAGAAAAGATGACTTCAATAGTGACCATTTGGTGGAATGGAAGGAGAACCCACCCCAATCTGCTTACAAGCAAACAGCAAACGTGGATAGACATTCCTTTAAATTTGTTCAAAAAAAAATGACAGGTAGATGATAATGGAACCATTTGAAGGAGGCCCTTTTTTTTTTGGCATGGGACTTTCTGAAGGAGGTCACTACTATCTTCATTACCTCCACCATACTTTGGCCTCAAGTCAAACAACAGGGAGGGAACACAGCCCTACCCTTCACAGAAAACTGGATTAAAGATTTACTGGGCATGGCCTCACCCAGCAGAACAAAACACAGTTTCACCCTCAGTCAGTCTCTCCAATCAGGAAGCTTCCATAAGCCTCTTATCCTTCTCCATCAGAGGGCAGACAGACGGATAATCACAACCACAGAAACCTAACCAATATGATCACATGGAGGACAACCTTGTCTAACTCAGTGAAACTATGAGCCATGGGATGTAGGGCCACCAAAGACGGATGGGTCATGGTGGAGATTTTTGTCATGGTCCATTGGAGAAGGAAATGGCAAACCACTTCAGAATACCTGCCTTGAGAACCCCATGAACAGTATGAAAAGACAAAAAGATAGGACACTGAAAGATGAGCTCCTCAGTACGGTAGGTGCCCAAAATGCTACTGGAGATTAAGTGGAGAAAAACTCCAGAAAGAATGAAGAGACGGAGTCAAAGCAAAAACAGCATCCCATTGTGGATGTGACCAGGGATGGAAATCAGGTCCCATGCTGGAAACAGCAATATTGCATAGGACCCTGGAATGTTAGGTCCATGAATCAAGGCAAATTGGAAGTGGTCAAACAGGAGATGGCAAGAGAGAACGTTGACATTCTAGGAATCAGCGAACTAAAAGGGACTGGAATGGGTGGATTTAACTCAGATGACCATTATATCTACTACTGTGGGCAAGAATCCCCAAGAAGAAATGGAATAGCCATCATAGTCAACAAAAGAGTCTGAAATGCAGTACCTGGATGCAATCTCAAAAATCACAGAATGATCTCTGTTCGTTTCCAAGGCAAACCATTCAATATCACGGTAATCCAAGTCTATGCCCCGACCAGTAATGCTGAAGAAGCTGAAGTTGAACAGTTCAAGAAGACCTACAAGACCTACTAGAATTAACACCCAAAAAAGTTGTCCTTTTCATTATAGGGAACTGGAATGCAAAGTAAGAAGTCAAGAGTTACCTGGAGTAACAGACAAATTTGGCCTTGGAGTACAAAAAGAAGCAGGTCAAAAGCTAATGGAATTTTGCCAAGAGAACGCACTGTCATAGCAAATACCTTCTTCCAACAACATAAGACTCTAAACATGGACATCACCAGACGGTCAATACCAAAATCAGATTGATTATATTCTTTGCAGTCGAAGATGGAGAAGCTCTATATAGTCAGCAAAAACAAGACCGGGAGCTGACTGTGGCTCAGATACATGAACCCCTTATTGCCAAATTCAGACTTAAATTGAAGAAAGTAGGGAAAACCACTGGACCATTCACGTATGACCTAAATCAAATCCCTTAACGATTATACAGTGGAAGTGACAAATAGATTCAAGGGATTAGATCTGATAGAGAGAGTGCTTAAAGAACTGTGGACATAAGACTCTGACATTGTAGAGGAGGCAGGGATCAAGACCGTCCCAAGAAAAAGAAATGCAAAAAGGCAAAATGGTTGTTTGAGGAGACCTTACAAATAGCTGAGAAAAGAAGAGAAGCAAAAGGCAAAGGAGAAAAGGAAAGATATACCCATTTGAATGCGGAATTCCAAAGAATAGCAAGGAGAGATAAGAAAGCCTTCTTCAGTGATCAATGCAAAGAAATAGAGGAAAACAATAGAATGGGAAAGACTAGAGATTTCTTCAAGAAAATTAGAGATACCAAGGGAATATTTCATGCAAAGATGGGCTCAATGAAGGACAGAAATGGTATGGACCTAACAGAAGCAGAAGATATTAAGAAGAGGTGGTAAGAATACACAGAAGAACTATGCAAAAAAGATCTTCATGACCCAGATAACCATGATGGTGTGATCACTTGCCTAGAGCCAGAGATCCTGGAATGCCTTAGGAAGCATCACTACAAACCAAGCTAGTGTTGGTGATGGAATTTCAGTTGAGCTATTTCAAATCCTAAAAGATGATGGTGTGAAAGTGCTGCACTCAATATGCCAGCTAATTTGGAAAACTCAGCCATGTCCACAGGACTGGTAACGGTCAGGTTTCATTTCAATCCCAAAGAAGACCAATGGCAAAGAATGTTCAAGCTACTGCACAATTGTGCTCATTTCACATGCTAGCAAGGTAATGCTCAAAAATCTTCAAGCTAGCATTCAGCAGTATGTGAACTGAGAACTTTCAACAGTACAAGCTGGGTTGAGAAAAGGCAGAGGAACCAGAGATCAAATTGCCAACACCCACTGGATCATCAAAAAAGCAAGAGAATTCTGGGAAAACATCTACTTCTGCTTTATTGACTATGCCAAAGCCTTTGACTATGTGGATCACAACAAACTGTGGAAAACTCTTTAAGAGATGGGAATACCAGACCACCTGATGTGCATCCTGAGAAATCTTTATGCAGATCAGGAAGCAACAGTTAGAACTGGACATGGAACAACAGACTGCTTCCAAATAGGAAAAGGAGTACGTCAAGGCTGCATATTGTCACCCTGCTTATTTAACTTACATGCAGAGTAAATCATGAGAAACGCTGGGCTGGATGAAGCACAAGCTAGAATCAGGATTGCCGGGAGAATATCAATAACCTCAGATATGCAGATGAAACCACCCTTATGGCAGAAAGCAAAGAAGAACTAAAGATCTTCTTGATGAAAATGTAAGAAGGGAGTGAAAAAGTTGGCTTAAAACTCAACATTCAGAAAACTAAGATCATGGCATCTGGTCCCATCACTTCATGGCAAATAGATGGGGAAACAATGGAAACAGTGACTGACTTTATTTTGGGGGGCTCCAAAATCACTGCAGATGGTGATCGCAGGCAGGAAATTAAAAGACGCTTACTCCTTGGAAGAAAAGTTATGACCCACCTAGACAGCATATTAAAAAGCAGAGATATTACTTTGCCAACAAAGGTCTGTCTTGTCAAAGGTATGGTTTTTCCGGTAGTCAAGTATGAATGTGAGAGTTGGACTATAAAGAAAGCTGAGAGCCGACGAATTGATGCTTTTGAACTGTGGTGTTTGCGAAGACTCTTGAGAGTCACTTGGACCTCAAGGAAATCAAACCAGTCCATTCTAAAGGAAATTAGTCCCGAATATTCACTGGAAGGACTGATGCTGAAGCTGAAACTCCAATACTGTGGCCACCTGATGCGAAGAACTTACTCATTGGAAAAGACCCTGATGATGGGAAAGATTGAAGGTGGGAGGAGAAGGGGATGACATAGGATGAGATGGTTGGATGGCCTCACTGACTCAATGGACATGAGTTTGACCAAACTCCGGGCGTTGGTGATGGACAGGGAGGCCTGGCATGCTGCGGTCCATGGGGTCACAAAGAGTGGACACGACAGAGTGACTGCACTGAACTGAAGGTGATAATGGGGAGATGAGGAAGAGGGAGATAATCATACCTATCACAGAGTGCCTCTTCTGAGATAAGTGTCCCATATTGGTCCTATTTCACAGATCAGTGAACATCAGGCTGAGAGATGACAGGTAGTTTGCTCAAAGACACATGGAAAAAACATGTGGCAACAGAAATATAAGCCCAGATATGGCTGCATTAAAATTTCATGCCTTTCCCCAATACCTACAGCTTTAGTAAAGGAAGCATGATTAAAAACACCAAAATATGAAATAAGCACCCCATGTAGAATAAACAACATATATATATACATATGCACATACACACACACACACACACACACACACACTCTACTACTGCAAAGGACCAATAAATGAGGGGGAGGGGTTAGGATTCAAGCTCACTAGAAAATGAAGAAATGCAAATTACATGAGTTATTTTTTATTTACAAAGATTTAAAAGCAGGCAAAGGGATAAATTATCACTGTAATATACTATGAATAAAGTAAACTGGTATATGTTTGTAGACAGCAATATGTTAAAAATCTTGAAAACTTTAAAATCAATTGACCTAATAGATTTTTAAAATTTTTTTACTGAAGGATAAATGCTTTACAGAATTTTGCTGTATTCTGTCAAATACAAAGACTAAATCAGTGCTTCTCAAACTTTAGCGTGCATAGAATTATTTGTATAATTTGTTAGGAATTCCAGATTCTTGAATCCTATTCCGAGAGTTTCTGGTTCAATATAACTTGAAAAGGAACAAGGATCCTATAATTTTTTTAATTAATTTATTTTTTATTAAAGGATAATTGTTTTACAGAATTTTGCTGTTTTCTGTGAAACCTCAACATGAATCAGCCATAGGTATACATATATCCCCTCCCTTTTGAACCTCCCTCCCATCTCCCTCCCCATCCCATCACATCCCATACAGTAAATTCCTGTTGGCTATCTATTTTACACATGGTAATATAAGTTTCCATGTTACTCTTTCCATACATCTCATCCTCTCCTCCCCTCTCCCCATGTCCTTAAGTCTATTCTCTATGTCTGTTTCTCCATCACTGCCCTGTAAATAAATTCTTCAATACCATTTTTCTAGATACCATATATATGCATTAGAATACAACATTTATCTTCAATTGACCTAGTAGATTTTAAGGATTTAATCTAATGGAATCATACATTATACTTACCCAGAAATGTAGGTACACTGACATTAATCATAGTATTATTTATAAAAGAGGAAAAAGTCAAAACAAGCTAAGTAAAAAAGGAAGGATGAATAAATAATGGAATATCCATAAGATGGAACACACTGATCCTTCTGGATGTACCATAATCATCATGCTTTGTAAGATTATGTAATGATACAAAAAAGTTCATATATATGATACTGAAAAAATAATAAAACTATGTGTGTGTGTACATACACATAGAATATGAACGATCCTAATTATATATATACATATAGATAAAACAATTTGGGATACTAAATTTATAAACTATTTTCTTTATACTTTTCTATCTTTTAAAAAATATAGTGTTGGTAAATAAGTGAAAAACAATAAATGCTATTTTAGAAATACTCATTACCAAATCTTTAATGATCAACAAGCATAAATCTTTCACAACAAGCATAAGTAATAGCAAGTTTATCTGACTTTATATTAATTTAAAATATATTTTAATAACATGTACCACATTAATTTATATTGTGATAACGGATGTTTGCAATGATGAGACTAAGGAATAAACACACCATCTGTTTTGTAAATCTTAAATGCAAAACAAACTTACATTCAGGTTTTTTAATATAATAAGCTCGTATGTGCCAAGCAGATAGGAACTATGCTTTCTAGTTGTGGTATCATTTAAAAAAAAATTCATTTGAGAGTTTCAACCTTAAATACTAAGATGGTACAAAAGCCTTTATCCTCAATAACAAAGAATATCTAGATCCCACTTCCTGTGCAAGAGAGCTTAGTTACTGGAACACTCTGGTTTTAATTCTGAGAATAGGTTATAGGGAAGTCAGCTGTACATTCTCTTCTTTCAGACATCTGGCTGAGGGTCTGCTCAGTGGAAAATCACTGCTCATGCTGAACAAAAATCTATTACCATACTTTGGCTGAAGTTTCCTGGGCAGTTTGTGTGTTTATGCAGAATGAGATTTTTCATCATATGAAAACAGAACTGATCCCTGAGTTACATCCATAGACAAGTACAGCAAACTGACTGATCAGTCTGAAGAATATGACTTTATTTAAAACTCAGGTAAATCAACTATATTCCAATAAAATGAATAAAAACTCAGTAAAACTATAAATTGGTCTCAATTGGAAAAAAGAGCTTCTAATTTATACGCCACATACTTTTACAACCAGATGGGATCTTAGCAATTGCCCAACTGGGGATATAAACACACACCACACATGATACTCCCCCTCATTCTTCAGTGGATGAACCAGGTGAGTGATGTGAGCTGACTTCAGCCATCTCCCAGCATCTCCAATGTAGTCCCTGCTAAGTGAGCAAGTCAGGACAAGGACAAAAGAAACATATTTGTCATATCTGGTCTAATCTGTTATTTTAGTTTCAGGGAAGCAATCCAAGATCACACAGTTAATCAAATCTGATGTTAGAACAGTAATTTCAAGATGTGTCATAGAGTATTCTTGATACTACCCTGTATTCCTTCAGAATGGTTCTCTATTAAAAAAAAAAAGTAGCAAAATAAGTCCTCTCACATGAACCAAAATAAGCCCTCCTCAGAAAACGATTTCAATTTGGAACCTCCAATTGCAGTTATACTTCACATATACATTTATGTGTTAAAAAGCATTTGAAAAGAAAATATGTAAAAATTATAGTGGTTGTTTAAGGCGGTTGGATTATGAATTTACTTTGTTTTTGTTAAATATGTTTGTTTTCTGCATGAAAAATGGAAATGAAGAAACTCACTAAATTTTCTGTTGAAAAAACAATACATTAGCATTCCTGCTTATAAATAGATGTCTACATGGTTATTCCAATCTCGCTCTTCCACTTGTGTTATCTTAAGAAAGTTGACATTTTAGGTCCACATTTTCCTCATCTGTAAAAATACAAGGAGTGAACTAAATGGTCTCTAAGATGACTTTCACTTTAAAACTCCAAAACTTTACCCATAATAATCTGCTGTTTCAAAGTACAATATTATCATTCCATAAATCATTCCATAAATAGCTTCTAGTCTTAGCAGTGCCACTGACTGAGAGAAAAGGAATCCTTTCCCTTGGCTTTATTTGTCATGGGATGGGACATTAGGGTATGCCTCCAGTTCAGTGCAGTTCAGTTCAATGCAGTTCAGGTCAGTTGGTCAGTCGTGTCCGAATCTTTGCGACCCCACGAACTGCAGCATGCCAGGCCTCCCTGTCTATCACCAATTCCCGGAGTCTACCCAAAACCATGTCCATCGAGTTGGTGATGCCATCCAACCATCTCAACCTCTGTCATCCCCTTCTCCTCCTGCCCCCAATCGTTCCCAGCATTAGGGCCTTTTCCAATGAGTCAACCCTTTGCATGAGGTGGCCAAAGTATTGGAGTTTCAGCTTCAACATCAGTCCTTCCAATGAACTGATCTCCTTTAGGTCTGATCTTCATTAGGATGGACTGGTTGGATCTTCTTGCAGTACAAGGGACTATCAAGAGTTTTCTCCAATACCACAGTTCAAAAGCATCAATACTTCTGCTCTCAGCTTTCTTCACCATCCAACTCTCACATCCATACATGACGACTGGAAAAACCATAGCCTTCACTAGATGGACCTTTGTTGGCAAAGTAATGTCTCTGCTTTTCAATATGCTATCTAGGTTGGTCATACCTTCCTTCCAAGGAGTAAGCGTCTTTTAATTTCATGGCTGCAATCACCATCAGCAGTGATTTTGGAGCCCCGAAAAAATAAAGTCTGACACTGTTTCCACTGTTTCCCCATCTATTTCCCATGAAGTGATGGGACCAGATGCCATGATCTTAGTTTTCTGAACGTTGAGCTTTAAGCCAACTTTTTCACTCTCCTCTTTCACTTTCATCAAGATGCTCTTTAGTTCTTCTTTGCTTTCTGCCATAAGTGTAGTGTCATCTGCATATCTGAGGTTATTGATATTTCTCCTAGCAATCTTCATTCCAGCTTGTGTTTTTTCCAGCCCAGCGTTTCTCATAATGTACTCTGCATATAAGATAAATAAGCAGGGTGACATTATACAGCCTTCACATACTCCTTTTCCTATTTGGAACCAGTCTGTTGTTCATATCCTTATGAGTATACAGTGAAAGTAACAAATAGATTTAAGGGACTAGACCTGATAGACAGAGTGCCTGATGAACTATGGACAGAGGTTCATGACATTGTACAGCAGACAGGGATCAAGAAAATACCCATGGAAAAGAAATGCAAAAAAGCAAAATGGCTGTCTGAGGAGGTCTTACAGATAGCTGGGAAGAGAAGAGAAGCAAAAAGCAAAGGAGAAAAAGAAAGCTATTCCCATCTGAATGCAGAGTTCCAAAGAATAGCAAGGAGAGATAAGAAAGCCTTGCTCAGCGACCAGTGCAAAGAAATAGAGGAAAACAACTGATTGGGAAAGACTAGAGATCTCTTCATGAAATTTAGAGATACCAACGGAACATTTCATGCAAAGATAGGCTCGATAAAGGACAGAAATGGTATGGACCTAACAGAAGCAGAAGATATTAAGAGGAGGTGGCAAGAATACACAGAAGAACTGTACAAAAAAGATCTTCACGACCCAGATAATCACGATGGTGTGATCACTCACCTAGAGCCAGACATCCTGGAATGTGAAGTCAAGTGGGCCTTAGAAAGCATCACTACGAACAAAGCTAGTGGAGGTGATGGAATTCCAGTTGAGCTATTTCAAATCCTCAAAGGTGATGCTGTGAAAGTGCTTCATTCGACATGCCAGCAAATTTGGAAAACTCAGCAGTGGCCACAGGACTGGAAAAGGTCAGTTTTCGTTCCAACCCCAAAGAAAGGCAATGCCAAAGAATGCTCAAACTACCGCACTATTGCACTCATCTCACATGCTAGTAAAGTAATGCTCAAAATTCTCCAAGCCAGGCTTCAGCAATATGTGAACCATGAACTTCCAAATGTTCCAGCTGCTTTTAGAAAAGGCAGAGGAAGCAGAGATCAAATTGCCAATATCCGCTGGATCATCGAAAAAGCAAGAGAGTTCCAGAAAAACATCTATTTCTGCTTTATTGACTATGCCAAAGCCTTTGACTGTGTGGATCACAATAAACTGTGGAAAATTCTGAAAGAGATGGGAATACCAGACCATCTGACCTGTCTCTTGAGAAACCTGTCTGCAGGTCAGGAAGCAACAGTTAGAACTGGACATGGAACGACAGACTGGTTCCAAATAGGAAAAGGAGTACGTCAAGGCTGTATATTGTCACCCTGCTTATTTAACTTATATGTAGAGTACATCATGAGAAATGCTGGGCTGGAAGAAACACAAGCTGGAATCAAGATTGCCGGAAGAAATATCAATAACCTCAGATATGCAGATGACACCACCCTTAAGGCTGAAAGTGAAGAAGAACTAAAGAGCCTCTTGATGAAGGTGAAAGAGGAGAGTGAAAAAGTTGGCTTAAAGCTCAATGTTCAGAAAGCTAAGATCATGGCATCCGGTCCCATCACTCCATGGGAAATAGATGGGGAAACAGTGGAAACAGTGTCAGACTTTATTTTCGGGGGCTCCAGAAACACTGCTGATGGTGACTGCAGCCATGAAATTAAAAGACGCCTACTCCTTGGAACGAAGGTTATGGCGAACCTAGATAGCATATTTAAAAGCAGAGACATCACTTTGCCAACAAAAGTCTGTCTAGTCAAGGCTATGGTTTTTCCAGTGGTCATGTATGGATGTGAGAGTTGGATGGTGAAGAAAGCTGAGCGACGAAGAATTGATGCTTTTGAAATGTGGTGTTGGAGAAGACTCATGAGAGTCCCTTGGACTGCAAGGAGATCCAATCAATCCATCCTAAAAGAGATCAATACTGGGTGTTCATTGGAAGGTCTGAGGTTGAAGCTGAAACTCCAATACTTTGGCCACCTCATGCGAAGGGTTGACTCATTGGAAAAGACCCTAATGCTGGGTAGGATTGGGGGCGGGAGGAGAAGGGGACGACAGAGGATGAGATGGTTGGATGGCATCAGCGACTCAATGGACATGGGTTTCAGTAGACTCCAGGAGGTGGTGATGGACAGAGAGGCCTGGCGTGCTGCAGTTCATGGGGTCGCAAAGAGTCGGACACGACTGAGCAACTGAACTGAACTGAACTGATGTTCATTGTCCAGTTCTGACTGTTGCTTCCTGACCTGCATACAGGTTTCTCAAGAGACAGGTCAGATGGTCTGGTATTCCCATCTCTTTCAGAATTTTCCACAGTTTATTGTGATCCACACAGTCAAAGGCTTTGGCATAGTCAATAAAGCAGAAATAGATGTTTTTCTGGAACTCTCTTGCTTATTCGATGATCCAGCAGATGTTGGCAATTTGATCTCTGGTTCCTCTGCCTTTTCTAAAACCACCTTGAACATCTGGAAGTTCACGGTTCACGTATTGTTGAAGCCTGCCTTGGAGAATTTTCAATATTACTAGCATGTACGATGAGTGCAATAGTGCGGTAGTTTGAGCATTCTTTGGCATTGCCTTTCTTTGGGATTGGAACGAAAACTGACCTTTTCCAGTCCTGTGGCCACTGCTGAGTTTTCCAAATTTTCTGGCATATCGAGTGCAGCACTTTCACAGCATCATCTTTCAGGATTTGAAATAACTCAACTGGAATTCCATCACCTCCACTAGCTTTGTTCGTAGTGATGCTTTCTAAGGCCCACTTGACTTCACATTCCAGGATGTCTGGCTCTAGGTAAGTGATCACACCATCATGGTTATCTGGGTCATGAAGATCTTTTTTGCATAGTTCTTCTGTGTAGTCTTGCCACCTCCTCTTAATATCTTCTGCTTCTGTTAGGTCCATACCATTTCTGGCCTTTATCGAGCCCATCTTTGCATGAAATGTTCCCTTGGTATCTCTAATTTTCATGAAGAGACCTCTAGTCTTTCCCATTCTGTTGTTTTCCTCTATTTCTTTGCAGTGATCACTGAGGAAGGCTTTCTTATCTCTCCTTGCTATTCTTTGGAACTCTGCATTCAGATGGGAATATGCTTCCTTTTCTCCTTTGGTAAGGAGCAGCGGCAGCACTTTGCTGGAGCAGCCGTGACGATATATCCCACGTTCAAGGTAAGAGAAACCCAAGTAAGACAGTAGGTGTTGTGAGAGGGCATCAGAGAGCAGACACACTAAAACTATCATTACAGGAAACTACCCAATCTGATCACGTGGACCACAGCCTTCTCTATCTCAATGAAACTAAGCCATGCCATGTGGGGCCACCCAAGACGGACGGGTCATGTTGGAGAGGTCTCAGAGAATGTGGTCCACTGGAGAAGGGCATGGCAAACCACTTCAGTATTCTTACGTTGAGAACCCCATGAGCAGTATGAAAAGGCAAAAAGAAAGGACACTGAAAGATGAACTCCCCAGGTCGGTAGGTGCCCAATATGCTACTGGAGATCAGTGGAGAAATAACTCCAGAAAGAATGATGGGATGGAGCCAATGCAAAAACAATACCCAGCTGTAGGTATGACTGGTGATATAAGTAATATCTGATGCTGTAAAGAGCAATATTGCATAGGAATCTGGAATGTTAGGTCCATGAATCAAGGCAAATTGGAAGTGGTCAAACAGGAGATGGCAAGAGAGAATGTCAACATTCTAGGAATCAGCGAACTAAAATGGACTGGAATGGGTGGATTTAACTCAGATGACCATTATATCTACTACTGTGGGCAGGAATCCCTTAGAAGAAAAATGGAGTAGCCATCATGGTCAACAAAAGAGTCCGAAATGCAGTACTTGGATGCAATCTCAAAAACGACAGAATGATCTCTGTTCATTTCCAAGGCAAACCATTCAATATCACAGTAATCCAAGTCTATGCCCCGACCAGTAATGCTGAAGAAGCTGAACTTGAACGGTTCTGTGAAGACCTACAAGACCCAAAAATGATGTCCTTTTCATTATAGGGGACTGGAATGCAAAAGTAGAATGTCAGGAAACACCTGGCCTAACAGGCAAATTTGGCCTTGGAGTACAGAATGAAGCAGGGCAAAGGCTAATAGAGTTTTGCCAAGAGAATGCACTGGTAATAGCAAACACTCTCTTCCAACAACACAAGAGAAGACTCTACACATGGACATCACCAGATGGTAAACACCGAAATCAGATTGATTATATTCTTTGCAGCCAAAGATGGAGAAGCTCTATACAGTCAGCAAAAACAAGACCGGGAGCCGACTATGGCTCAGGTCATGAACTCCTTATTGGCACATTCAGACTTATTGAAAAAAGTAGGGAAAACCACTAGACCATTCAGGTATGACCTAAATCAAATCCCTTATGATTATACAGTATATGCCTCCAGGCCCAGGTAAAACTGATTTACTTATCTGCCTGGTCCTTTAGGGATAAGAAACTAGGGCTGTGTGACTCTGCTCTTCTTTTTGGAAGCAGATGCCCATATTCTGCGGAGAAGGCAATGGCACCCCACTCCAGTACTCTTGCCTGGAAAATCCCATGGATGGAGGAGCCTGGTAGGCTGCAGTCCATGGGGTCGCTAGGTGTCGGACACGACTAAGCGACTTCCCTTTCACTTTTCACTTTCATGCACTGGAGAAGGCAATGGCAACCCACTCCAGTGTTCTTGCCTGGAGAATCCCAGGGACGGGGGAGCCGGTGGGCTGTTGTCTATGGGGTCACACAGAGTCGGACATGACTGACATGACTTAGCAGCAGCAGCAGCAGCCCATATTCTGATCTGCTCTTTAATGCTTTAATTTTTAGAGCTTTCTCTTCGCTGGAGAGCCCTGTTGTTTTCCAGTGTCAGCAGGAACTGAATGGCAAGTATAATTTTGGAGTTCAGAATTTAGGAAGACTGATGGCCCTACAACCTAAGGTACATGCCCATACCTACTCTTTACTAAGGGAATTTTGATCTCTATAGCTATAGACTTATCATGTTATCTCACATGTGGTGCAGTTTTATCAGAGAAGGGAAATACTGTCTGTTAGGATCCTCAAACTCTAAACCTCAAAAAGAAGAGTTTGGTCAGGAATACAGACCATTATGGGTGTAGTTCATCCTCTTTTATCTTTAAGCTTCTCCAACTGCACAGTGCTTTCTGACTACTTACTAACTTCAGTAAAACTTCCAAAATAAACTTAGAAAGCATGTAATACAGAATACCATGTTCTTTAAAAAAAAAAGAGAGAGAGAGAGAGAGAGACTCTTGTAAGGATACTACCATCCATTTAAGTCTCTTAAAGTAAAAATCAGAGGAATGGGCCCACTATACTCTATCTCCTTATATAATCTGAGTTTCTTTCTCTCCTCCACAGTGACAGAAGCTCTTCTCATTGACACATTAAATTATTACTAATCAATTCAATTCTCAGCATCTATTCAGGTACCACTCTAATCACCCCATATTGTCACTACTTTTCTAAAAACGAGAATTTCATCAGGACTGTGCTCTGCTTAGAGAGATGAGTTTCTTGTTTGTTTCAAATTTAAATACCTTCAAAAGATTCTTATAAGCTACCAAAATCCCAACAATATAACAGATCTTACAAGACTTTTAAATATTCTCACTTCCCATCCCCTCCCTGGGATTTGCAGGTGGCACTAGCTGTAAAGAATCTGCCTGCCAATGTAGGAGATGCAAGAGATGTAGGTTCCATCCCTGGGTCGGGAAGATCCCCTGGGATCTTCCTGAGAAGGAAATGGAACCCACTCCAGTACTCTTGTCTGGAAAATTCCTGGCGGGCTATAGTCCATGGGGTTGCAAAGCATCAGACATGACTGAGGGCACGCGTGCATGCATGCACGTACACACACACACATTCCTCCCTGATAACACTCTTATCAGTATCTCCAGCAATCGCAAGATCTCAAACTACGTGAAAGAACTAGAATTCCCTTTGATGAGTTAGGAGCTTTTTCCACTCAAGTTTTATACTCTCTTCTATTATAAACCTTGGTTCAGTTCCAGCAGATACTTATAGGTGTTGCCTTAAAAAGGATTTCCTGACTACAAACAACTGGGAGACAATCAAACACCACAGTCAGGATCAGTATTATTAGATTAAAGGCACAGAGAAGACCTGGGATTACAGAACAATAAAGGTGATAACAACAGGAAAATAAAAAAGCCCAGGATTGGCTAAACTTAATTTTTTTTTTCAGCACACCTGTAACCATCCCAAAGAATAATGTTCCATGGGAAACTCAAATACATGAGATCATCTGCCCCTTTACTATAAATAGTTCATCATGTTTCACTTTAACCAGGAAACTGTGACTCCTTCAAGCATTATAGACCATGATCTAGCAAACAGACTGCCCATATTAAGGATTCAATAGTACTGTGAGTAAACAAAATTTATTTTTAGTTTCAAATAAAATTAGAGTAAGGAGACTAAAATTTATAAGGAACTACAGTTAATGTTTTTATTTAAATTAAATACAAGAACTAATTATCTTTATGGAGAAGGCAATGGCAACCCACTCCAGTACTCTCGCCTGGAAAATCCCATGGACGGAGGAGCCTGGTAGGCTGCAGTCCATGGGGTCGCAAAGAGTCGGACACGACTGAGCGACTTCACTTTCACTTTTCCTTTCATGCATTGGAGAAGGAAATGGCAACCCACTCCAGTGTTCTTGCCTGGAGAACCCCAGGGATGGGGGAGCCTGGTGGGCTGCTGTCAATGGGTCTTTATCTTTAAATAAATTATTGATTAGAGAAATAATCTGATTAGAGAAAGATATCCAGAATACATCACCAATATCTCAATAGCATAAAAGTAAACACCTGGTGCTGCACATTCACATCTTTATGCTTACTTCTATGCCTTAGAGGGTGAGGAAATGAGAAGACAGACTCACATTCTCAGTGCAGCTACAATAAGTGTGTTAGGCGGCTTTAACCAAAGGAATGACAATAATTTGACCAGTCTTATTCTTTAGGCCCTCTCATATTCTAAACTCATTTTTTTCTAAACTGAAAGAGCATTTTCATGAATTTCAATGACTTCTTGTTTAAAGTATCAGCTACTTTATAAATTATGTTTGCTATTTTTCTTGATACTATCTTTACTATTCTTGAGCTGAAATTAAAACATATTCTATATCCTTTCTTGAGTTTCCAAAGTTACAGAGGATGGATCTTAACCCCTAATCATATAGAACAAAATAATGTCTGACAGTGAGGAATTAATTAAAAGCAGCTCCTTTGCTCCTTTCTTGTTTGCCCATTTTTTTTACCCTCTAACCTTCAAAGTTAACCTTGAATGTTGGCTTAAAGATCAAAATTCAGAAAACTAAGACCATAGCATCCGGTCCCATCACTTCATAGCTAATAGATGCGGAAACAGTGGAAACAGTGACAGACTTTATTTTTGGGGTCTCCAAAATCACTGTAGATGGTGACTGCAGCCATGAAATTAAAAGACGCTTGCTCCTTGGAAGAAAAGCTATGACCAACCTAGACAGCATATTATAACGCAGAGACATTACTTTGCCAACAAAGTTCCGTCCAATCAAGACCAAGGTTTTTCCAGTAGTCATGTATGGATGTGAGAGTTGGACGATAAAGAAAGCTGAGTGCCAAATAATTGATGCTTTTGAACTGTGGTGTTGCAGAAGACTCTTGAGAGTCCCTTGGAATGCAGGGAGATCCAACCAGGCCATCCTAAAGGAGATCAGTCCTGAGTGTTCATTGGAAAGATTCATGTTGAAGCTGAAACTCCAATGCTTTGGTCACCTGATGCAAAGAGCTGACTCATTTGAAAAGACCCTGATGCTGGGAAAGATTGAAGGCGGGAGAAGGGGACGACAGATGATGAGACAGTTGGATGGCATCACCGGCCCAATAGACATGAGTTTGAGTAAACTCCGGGAGCTGGTGATGGACAGGGAAGCCTGGCCTGCTGTAGTCCATGGAGTTGCAAAGAGTCAGACACAACTGAGCAACTGAACTGAACTGACCCTTGAAAGAATCCAATTAACCTGTGGAATCTTTTCCTATAGAAAAAGAAGACTGAACAATTAAGTAGTAAAAGAATGACTAGCTCTCCAACAAACAGGCCCCCCTAAGCAATCCTGCAGGCAGACCACACAGGCAAGAATACACCTGAAGTGAGAGTCTGCCAGCTTACACGCAATGCAGAATGATGGAGAACCCATGTTCTGCCCGGATGATTCACTGAGTGTCTTCCCTGCACCTTCCCTCCCAGGCCTCCCAAGCCACCCTGACTTTATCCCTTTAAAAACTGTCCTGGCCGAGCAGAATCTCTGGAAATGGTCTTGGGACAAAATTCTACCTTCTCCCCAGATTGCTGGCTTTTGTGAATAAAGCACTTTTCATTTCTATTAACACTTCCTTCTTGATTACTGGCTTTTGACAGTCAAGCAGCTGAACATGAGTTTGGTAATACATTAATGTTTATTTGACTACTTATCTCACAGTTTACTGATGTACCTTTCAGTATTTCTTTTCCCCAATATTTTTTTCATCCTGATTCAATTTGGAGAACTTCTATTACTACATCATCCCTTCCACTATCTTTACCTGGTGAATGTTTCAGTTCAATTCAGTCACTCAGTCGTTTCCGACTCTTTGCAACCCCATGGACTGCAGCATGCCAGGATTCCCTATCCATCATCAATTCCCAGAGTTTACTCAAACTCACGGCCATTGATTCGGTGATGCCATCCAACCATCTCATCCTCTGTCATCCCCTTCTCCTTCCACCTTCAACCTTTCCCAGCATCAGGGTCTTTTCCAATTAGTCAGTTCTTCATATCAGGTGGCCACAGTATTGAAGCTTCAGCTTCAATATCAGTCCTTCCAATGAATATTCAGGACTGATTTCCTTTAGGATGGACTGCCTGGATCTCCCTGCATTCCAAGGGACTCTCAAGAGTCTTCTCCAACACCACAGTTCAAAAGCATCTATTCTTTGGTGCTCAGCTTTCCTTCCAGTCCAACTCTCACATCCATACCTGACTATTGGAAAACCCATAGCCTTGACTGGACAGAATGTTGTTGGCAAAGTAATGTCTCTGCTTTTTAATATGCTGTCTAGGTGGGTCATAACTTTTCTTCCAAGGAACAAGCATCTTTTTATTACATGGCTGCAGTCACCATCTGCAGTGATTTTGGAGCCCCCCAAAATAAAGTCTGTCACTGTTTCCATTGCTTCCAAATCTATTTGCCATGAAGTGATAGGACCAGATGTCATGATCTTAGTTTTCTGAATGTTGAGATTCAAGCCAACTTTTTCACTCTCCTCTTTCACTTTCATCAAGAGGCCCTTTAGTTCTTCTTCACTTTCTCCCATAAGGGTGGTGTCATCTGCATATCTGAGGTTATTGATATTTCTCCCAGCAATCTTGATTCCAGCTTGTGCTTCAGCCAGCCCAGCGTCTCTCATGATGTACTCTGCATATAAGTTAAATAAGCAGGATGACAATATACAGCCTTGACATACTCCTTTTCCTGTTTGGAACCAGTCTGTTGTTCCATGTCCAGTTCTAACTGTTGCTTCCTGACCTGAATACAGTTTCTTAGGAGGCAGGCCAGGTGGTCTGGTATTCCCATCTCTTGAAGAATTTTCCACAATTTGTTGTGATCCATACAGTCAAAGGCTTTGGTATAGTCAACAAAGCAGAAGTAGATGTTTTTCTGGACTCTCTTGCTTTTTCGATGATCCAGTTGATGTTGGCAATTTGATGTCTAGTTCCTCTGCCTTTTCCAAATCAAGCTTGAACATCTGGATGTTCACAGTTCATGTACTGTTCAAGTTTGGCTTAGAGAATTTTGAACATTACTTTGATAACCTGTGAGATGAGTGCAATTGTGTGGTAGTTTGAGCATTATTTGGCATTGCCTTTCTTTGGGATTGGAATGAAAACTGACCTTTTCCAGTCCTGTGGCCACTGCTGAGTTTTGCAAATATGCTGGCGTATTGATGCAGTACTTTCACACCATCATCTTTTAGGATTTGATATAGCTCAACTGGAATCCCATCACCAACACTAGCTTGGTTTGTAGTCATGCTTCCTAAGGCATTCCAGGATCTCTGCAAGTGATCACATCATCATGGTTATCTGGGTCATGAAGATCTTTTTTGCATAGTTCTTCTGTGTAGTCTTGCCACCTCTTCTTAATATCTTCTGCTTCTGTTAGGTCCATACCATTTCTGTCCTTCATTGAGCCCATCTTTGCATGAAATATTCCCTTGGTATCTCTAATTTTCTTGAAGAAATCTCTAGTCTTTCCCATTCTATTGTTTTCCTCTATTTCTTTGCATTGATCGCTGAGGAAGGCTTTCTTATCTCTCCTTGCTATTCTTTGGAACTCTGCATTCAAATGGGTATATCTTTCCTTTTCTCCTTTGCCTTTTGCTTCTCTTCTTTTCTCAGCTATTTGTAAGGCTTCCTCAGACAACCATTTTGCCTTTTTGCATTTCTTTTTCTTGGGACTGTCTTGATCCCTGCCTCCTCTACAGTGTCACAGTCCTCTGTACACAGTTCTTTAAGCACTCTCTCTATCAGATCTAATCCCTTGAATCTATTTGTCACTTCCACTGTATAATCGTTAAGGGATTTGATTTAGGTCATACGTGAATGGTCCAGTGGTTTTCCCTACTTTCTTCAATTTAAGTCTGAATTTGGCAATAAGGGGTTCATGTATCTGAGCCACAGTCAGCTCCTGGTCTTGTTTTTGCTGACTGTATAGAGCTTCTCCATTTTCATCTGCAAAGAATATAATCAGATTTCGGTATTGACCATCTGGTGATGCCCATGTGTAGAGTCTTCTCTTGTGCTGTTGGAAGAGGGTGTTTACTATGACAGTGCGTTCTCTTGGCAAAACTCTATTAGCTTTTGACCTGCTTTCTTTTGTACTCCAAGGCCAAATTTGCCTGTTTGTTATTCCAGGTGTTTCTTGACGTCCTACTTTTGCATTCCAGTCCCCTATAACGAAAAGGACATCTTTTTGGGGTGTTAATTCTAGTAGGTCTTGTAGGTCTTCATAGAACCGTTCAAATTCAGCTTCTTCAGCATTACTGGTAGGGGCATAGACTTGGATTACTGTGATACTGAATGGTTTGCCTTGGAAACGAACAGAGATCATTCTGTCATTTTTGAGATTACATCCAAGTACTGCATTTCAGAGTCTTTTGTTGACTATGATGGCTACTCATTTCTTCCAGGGGATTCTTGCCCACAGCAGTAGACATAATGATCATCTGAGTTAAATCCACCCATTCAAGTTCATTTTAGTTCGCTGATTCCCAAAATGTCGATGTTCACTCTTGCCATCTCTTGTTTGACTACTTCCAATCTGCCTTGAATTCATGGACCTAACATTCCAGGGTCCTATGCAATATTGCTCTTTCCAGCATGGGACTTGACTTCCATCCCCAGTCACATCCACAGTAGGGTGCTGTTTTTGCTTTGGCTCCATCTCTTCATTCTTTCTGGAATTTTTCTCTACTGATCTCCAGTAGCATATTGGGCACCTACCGTCCTGGGGAGCTCATGTTCAGTATCCTATCTTTTTGCCTTTCATACTGTTCATGAGGTTCTCAAGGCAGGAATA
The DNA here is from genome assembly GCF_054371585.1 of Giraffa tippelskirchi. Lineage (NCBI taxonomy): Eukaryota > Metazoa > Chordata > Mammalia > Artiodactyla > Giraffidae > Giraffa > Giraffa tippelskirchi. Next base: position 59,935,044 of record NC_137284.1, on the reverse strand, counting down.
CTGAAGTGGTTTGCCATTTCCTTCTCCAATGCACCACGTTTTGTCAGAAATCTCCACCATGACCCATCCGTCTTTGGTGGCCCTACATCGCATGGCTCAGAGTTCCACTGAGTTAGACAAGGCTATGGTCCATGTGATCAGATTGGTTACTTTTCTATGATTATGATTTTCAGTCTGTCTGCCCTTTGATGGAGAAGGGTAAGAGGCTTATGGAAGCTTCCTGATAGGATAGACTGACTGAGGGCGAAACTGGTCTTGTTCTGATGGGGGGTGAGGCATGTTCAGTAAATCTTTAAATCAATTTTCTGTTGAAGGGCATGGTTGTGTTCCCCCCATGTTGTTTGGCCTGAGGCCAAACTATGGTGAACGTAATGAAGATAATGGATACCTCCTTCAAAAGGATCCCATGCATGTACTGCTACACTCAGTGCCCCCAACCCTGCAGCAGGCCACCACTGACCCACGCCTCCGCCAGAGACTCCTGGACACTCATGGGCAGGTCTGGTCTCTTTGGGGTCACTGCTCCTTTCTCCTGAGTCCTGGTGCTCACAAGGTTGTGTTTGTGCCCTCCAAGATTCTGTGTCCCCAGTCCTGTGTAAGTTCTGGCAGCTCTATGGTGGGGTTAATGGCGATCTCCTCCAAGAGGGCTTATGCCATACTCAGGTCTACTGCACTCAGAGCCCCTGCTCTGCAGCAGTCCACTGCTGACCCATACCTCCACAGGAGACACTCAGACATAGGACCACCCAGAGACCCCACAGAGACTTGAGACAGAACTGTGTCTGAGTGTCTCCTGGGGAGGTACGAGGTATGGGTTGACTGTCTAACGTGCAATAAATCCAACCAGTGCATTTTTTCATCTCTAGAAGTTTAATTTGAATCCTTAATAATTTCCACGTCTATTGTAATTTCCTTGTGTGCTAATTCCACCATTTGTTTCGTCTCAGGATCAAAAGATTGCTTTTTTTCCTTCATGATGGTTTTGCCTCCCTGCTTCTTTACATCTTGGAAATTCCTAATTGAATGCCAGATACTGTGACTCTTACTCAACTTCTTGCATCAGAAGTATTTTTGTGTTTCTACAAATACCCTTGAGCTTTTTTTCCTGGGATATGGTTAAGTTACTTGGAAACTGTCTCATCCATTCAGGTCTTGATTTTAACTTTTGTTAGGAAGATACAAAGGCACATTTAGCCTAGAGTTAACTTTTTTCTCCACTAAGGAAGTGAGACCCTTCTTTGACACTCTAACCAATACCTACAGAATTATAAGATTTTCTTCTATTCTAGCTGTTGTGAACAAGCACTCTTTAACACCAGATATGACATATGGGTACTGTTCCGTCTAATCCTTTCTGTTGTTTCATTCCTTGACCATTAGTACTTTTCTCACATGCATGCACAGATCAGTATCTCAGTCTTTAAGGGAGGACCTCTGGAGATGTCTAGAGTGTTCACTTTGTGCAGTGCTCTCATCATTATTCTACCCATGGACTCCAGGTATCTTGGCTTCCCCAGCTACATCTCAGTGATTAATAATGATAACCTCTTCCTGGGTTCTGCTTATTGCACCATGGTCTGGGTAACTTCCTTCAGGTGAACCTAGGCAATTGCAGAATCACCTTTCTCCCCCTCTCTCAGGGATCACTGTCTTGTATTGCCTGATATCCAATATCTTCACTGCCATTGTTTCATTCAGTTGTCCATTTTATGTTATTTCAAGGAGGAGGGTAAATTAAATCCTTGTTAGTACATCATGAACAGAAGCAGAAGTTGAATTTACTCTTGAGATGAACTTGAGTAGACTGACTGTTATTCAACTTTATTATTATTTTAGAATCTTCTGCAGATAATGAACCTATGCATAGCCTGTACCTAAAACACATCACTCCCACTGCCTTGCCCTTGATGCACTACTGATGCACATAAAAGCACTGGGAAGCATGCACAGACTAATGAAAAATAACCACATTGCACTAATAAGCTTTCTAGGGAAAAATGTGTTCATGCATATTTGATAATGAATACCAGTCAGCTAGGAGACTTATGAAAACGAAGATCTCAAGAATTAACAACTGATGGTATGAAAAGGCTGGTGCTGACCCTCAAATCATTTGTATAGAGTGAAGGTCAACAAAATACAGTCCACGGTCTATTTTTGTACAGCCCACAAGCTAATAATGGTTTTTACATTTGCAAAGTGTTGTAGAAAGAAAATAAAAATAATAAAACAAAGAATATATGACAGAAACCATACTTGCTCACCAATACATAAAATATTTCCTATCTTGTCCTTAAAAGAAAAATTTTTCTAACTCCTAACATAGAGAATGAATGCTAAACAACTCTGGAAATTACATAATAATATATAAAATGAATATCAGAAATATTTTCAAGGTAAAAGCTCAAAACTTTTCTTGTGTTCCAATGAAAACTATGCATCACATGTAGCACACCCCTCTGGGTTAAGAAAATGTAGTTCTACTGTTATCTTTGAGATATTTTTCAACTTTTGTAAATTATCGTTCAAGGATAGATATGTAAATTCTGACCTGCCTGACAGTGTTTTGACATTCTATTCCCAGAAGAAAAACCAATTCTGCTTTCATTTGCATGCCATCTCAACATTTTTCTAGCTCATATCAATCTATATGGTTCTAACTTTCTCTGAACCTGCTATAACATCTACTTGGTTCCCTCATATTGTATGAGTAAATTAAATTCTTTAATGCTTGTTCATTATTAAATCTATAAGAAAGACACGATTTCACATTTTTCTGAACAGTAAATAAAAATCAAAAAGATGAGAGGAAAGTAAAAAATGGAAACGGAAGTTGTAGGAAATGAAAATTTTTTTCTCTGCCTTCTTAGGGTCTATCAATGGGGACAAGAAATTAAATTGACAAAAGACATATTAATATAAGAAAACACATACAAATTTTATTGCTGTCTTTTTTTAATATTTATTTATTTTTTAATTGAAGGATAATTGTTTTACAGAATTTTGCTGTTTTCTGTCAAACATCAACATGAATCAGCCATAGGTGTACATATGTCCCCTCACTATTACTGTCTTTAAATCTTGGGGGCCTCACAGAAAAGAAGTGAAAGCCCAAATGAGTGATTACACCTGGGGGCTTATAGACCATTTTACCACAGGGCCATAATTTGTGAGAAATGACTAAACAAAGAAAAAAAGGACTTTGTACTCCTACAGGTGGTAAACGGCAGAAAGGTAACTCAGAAATGTAAGGTTTAAACTGTTCAGAAAGGTTTAGTGTACAGACTCAAGTCATCTCCAGTGGTGAGAATCACTGCCCTCTTCCTGATACAGGAAGGGAGGTGGGAAAGGGGCATGTTTACAAATGGATATTTATTTCACCTTTACAACAGAAAATTTATGCCCTGCTTTCAGGCAGAAAGGAGGCAGGCAAACAGCTCGTTTGATTTCTGGTGCTTCTCACTTACCTTCAGTTCAAACTAACTTATGCTAAAATAGCCGGTTTGGCATAGTCTGATTTCTTTCAAAGTACACTAATAATTCTCGTATTCAGTAACAACCTGGTAATACTCTACTTGATTAAGAAAGAATATAGATTATATAACTAGAATTTTTAATCATTTATTTCACTATTAAGGGTAATAACAAAAACATGAACGATAAAGCAAAAACTAGAAAACAAAGGAAGCACTGGAAAGAAAAATCTGTGACACAGTAAGCTGGTAAAATTAAGATCAAACATTTCTGTCATAATAATTCCTTACTGAGCAATCAGCTATTTAAATGAATAAGAATGTGAGACTGGATTAAAAACTAAAAGCCAACTATATATTTACAAAAGAGGCTCATTTAGAATAAACTCACTCAAAAAAATTGATGGGATGACTCTTTGGAAAGAATTATCCAGTTACATGAGTCAAGAACAAGAAATAAAAGGTGTAAACATTGTAATAATGGCATAAGTATTAGAAGGAAAGAGACATAACTATAATTTCCAAGGGATAAAATTAAAACCAAAAAATCAACTGGAAAATATTAGCAACACTATAACTAAGTTAGGAGTCAGGTTAGAAAACTAATATATATAAACTGAAAGCTTTCTCATATATAAACAGTAGTGACAGAAAATCTAAAGAAAGAAAATATCACATTTATGATTACCTTGGAAATTTCCCCACTAAATATTAAGATATTAAATTCTGAAAGTGAAAGCGCCTAAGTCATGTCCAACTCTTTGCAACCCTATGGACTAAACAGTCCATGGAATTCTCCAGGCCAGAATATTGCAGCGGGTACCCTTTCCATTCTCCAGGGGATCTTCCCAACCCAGGGATCGACTCCGGGTCTCCTGCATTGCAGGCAAATTCTTTACCAGCTGAGCCACAAGGGAAGCCCAGGAATACTGGAGTGGGTAGCCCATCCCTTCTCCAGGGGATCCTCTAGACCCAGGAATCGAACCAGGGTCTCCCGCATTGCAGGTGGATTCTCTACCAGCAGAGCCACAAGGGAAGCCCATATTAAATTCTACTGAACTTGTAAACTCAATGGAGTCTCACCTAACTTACAAATTTCATGGGACTTATATTTTGAAATATGACAAAAAAGTTTAAGTTTGCCAGGAATGAATTACACTAAAGAATGAACTAGAAATTTCTGGATAAACAGTGTTGGGGAAGGGTAGCTAGAAAAAAGAGGAATTTTAAAATATTACAAATATATAATAAAAATGATTGCTTATTATTAGTAAACAGTACACTGACAGATGTGAAATAAAATAAAGTCCAGAAAGCTACAACTCAAATACATACATATAAACACCATATACACATATGTGTGTGTATGCTGTCACTCCAGTTGTGTCTGATTCTTTGTGGCCCTACGGCCTGTAGCCCCCTAGGTTTCTCTGTCCATAAGATTCTCCAGGCGAGAATACTGGAGTGGGTTGCCATACCTTCCCTTCAGGGGATCTTCCCGACCCAGAGACTGAACCCATGTCTTTTATGTCTCCTGCATTGGCAGGCAGGTTCTTTATTATGAGTGCCACCTAGGAAGTCCATATATAAATATATATGTATATAAATATATGCAACTTAAGTTTATGAGAAGTACAATATTTCAAAATAGTGAAGGGAAGATGAAATATTTAATAAATAGTATTTGCAAAATATTTTAACCATCTGAGAAAAAAACTAAAGCTAGATCCTTATTTCATTTCTTACACCAACAAGGTTAAGTTTGCAATGGATCAAAGATCTAAAGGCAAAAATAAAATTATAAAAGCACTAAAGAAATAGACAAGTAAATCTTAAATGTGAGCCTCTGCTAGAGAAGACCTTTCAAAGAATGAAATAATACTCAAAAGCAGTAACAATAAAAATACATAAACCTGAATACATAAAAATTAGAAAAATCATGGGCAAAAAAGAAAAGAAGCCATAAACACAAATATTTATGTCAAAAGTCAAGAATAAACTGAGAAAATTACTTATAGTACAAACGGGCTGACAAACATTTACTCCCTCTAAAGAGAAAGTATCCCTAGAAAGCAAAATGGAAAACAGTGATAAACCAATAGAAAAATGAGCCAATTCTGTGGATATGTTCTGCATGGAAAAAAATCACAAACAGTCCCCTATAAATAGGTATTCAAGTGTACTTACAATTAAATATAAATTAAAATAAAAATTAGTAAAGCTAACCATATTAGCAAAAATTGAAAAATCAGTAACGTCTAGTATTGAAGATAGGAAAAAGCAGTCACACAATTTGAAAGACAATTTAAAAGACCAATAAGTCACTGCAATAATTTTTTTATTATTTGAAAGACCAATAAATTATTGTAATATTAAAAAAGGATAATCTGACAATATTAGAAAGAATAAAATAAAATTTTAAATCCTGAAAAACGGAAAGATAACAGCTAACATACTATGGCTCTGTACTGCCAGGAATATTCTAAGTACTTTTTCAGAGTTAATATTAAATGCTCACATCAACTCTATGAGATAGATATTAGTATTGCCCACCATTCTAAACATGAAGAAACCTGCCAAAGGTGTCACAGATAGTAAACACTGAAATTGGGGTTCAATCCCAGGCAGCAGAGCTCAAGATACTGTGCTTAACTTTATTTTGAATGATATACTCCATTTTAATCAGTTTTTTTTTAACTGAAGTTGATATGTGCTTCCTTTGAACCACTCTGACTACTCTCACAGTACACCTTAAAGTTCAGGTTGCCAAAAGCTGTGTGTGGCTGTGCACATGCTTGTGTAATCATTTTACACTAAAGAAGCATAGATACGTATTTACAAATTCATATACAATTTCTGGAAGGAAACAAAGGAAATTTCTTAGTAGTTTTAGAAAATGGGACATGACAAAACATTTTTTCTTGTTTTATATGTTTCTTTACTATTTTAATGTTTGACAAATGTGATTTTTTTTAAAAAATCAACACTTTACCTACCTTATCTACTAGTCTTTTCAATCACTTTTTAATATTTATATTTCAAAACAAGAGGAAAACTAAATATCTAAAAATCCTATACATGATTAATTTATCAGTAAAGAGGAAAGCATAACAATAAATGAAACAGTATTACATACAAAGCATAGAAATATATGCTTCCACTTATATCATCTATTTTCTTTAATCTGTGATTTATTAGGATCCTTAGAAATAAACTGTTACTGAATTTGAGATTTATTTATACAAGCAGACCTAGTATATAATTAGTATTTAACTAGTACCCCAAACAATTTGCATACATCATGTTAACCTTCAATTAAAAATTCACTGTAGTTGATTAAAAGATTTCAGTATAAGAAAATTATACCACGCAGTATGAGATAGTAGGTTGAAGGATACACCAGTCCAGACTGCGCCACTTCAGAATAAGAATTATTTTCAGCTCAAGGCAGCTGAGACTCAACAGAGGCAAGAAAAGTTTTCTGCCCTCCCCTTTGCCAGCTAAGAACAGGGCATAAATTTCCTGTGAAATCAGTGCCACCAAAAAATGATACACCCAGTTAAGTTACCTATCATGTGATTTACAAAAGTAATTTCATGTGATGACATTTATGTGTAGGCCTTCACAAATGACATAATTTTACCTAAATAGACAAAATTTCATAATTTTTTTTAAATCACTGTATGGAGCTTAAGTCATCAGAACTAAACTACACTTTCAAATAGTTTCTGATTCCAGTGTATTTTTTGGAATAGTTTACAGTTGTGACCAAATATGGTTTTGGTATGTTTATGAATTTCTAATCTAACTGGGGACTGAAAATCTTGATAACACGTGTGTGTGTGTGTGTGTGTGTGTGTGTGCATGTGTGTGTGTGTGTTTTACTAGCTCTCAAAATCACCTAGGTAAGTATTTTAATGTTCTCCTGCCTGGCCTAGTTATATGATAGCACATTCTTCATCACGTCCATTAGGAGATTCTGGGAATGGGGGGAAGAAACAACAAAATAAACACAAATGTGCTTCCTTAACCCATTCAGTCCTCAAAAACTGGTTTAAGCAGCAGGACTGATTGTTCATATATGCTTTCATGTTAAAGATTCTCTGAAAAGAAGCATATTAATTTTAGAAAAAAACATTTTGACAATTTAAATAATCACATCCTTAAAAATTATCATGATAGTTTCTACTTTACTACTCTATACAGAGAATGGACTCTGAAGAAGGAACACATTATTGGGTAATGTGCCTTTGTATTTTTGGCAGAAGATCATTTCAAAAGCTTTCATAAAGATGATGATGATATTCAGTTGATCTATACTTTCAATGGTTATTACCAAAGTCATGGTAGAATTTAGGAGTATTTTTATTTTTACCCTCCAATTTACTGCTTTAATTCACCCTACTGAAAAGGGTTTTGCTCATATTCTGACACTCATGTAAAGGAAAAATTTTACCGGAACATGTAACATTAGACTATACTTTAGAGACCTTTTTTGCACTGTAATCATTTTTAAATGAAATTTCAAATGTTTCTTGTGCACAAAACACTATTCAAACAGAAAATGGCTTAATTTTTAAGAATTCTGTCATCTTACTGGGAACTTCCTGGTGACTCAGAAGGTAAAGAATTTGCCTGAAATGTGGGAGACCTGGGTTCAATTCCCTCAGGTCATCCCTGGAGAAAGGAATGGCAACCGACTCCAGTGTTCTTGCCTAGGAAATTCCATAGACAGAGGAGCCTGGTGGGTTACAGTCCAGGGGGTCACAAAGAGTCAGACACCACTGAGCGACTGAGGAAAGGAACTCAGGTCTTGAAGAAATCTTGCCATTGAAATACATACACTGGAAATGTTTAAAGAAATCCAAATTTAAACTTATGTTATATTTTACATATGCCTATATATTTTATATGCAACTATATTAAGACAATATTGATTCATAATATAAACTCTGAAATATCAAAATGATTAACTATACATTTTCTTTTTAATAAGGCAAAAGTTGTATAAATTATACAAGTAGTTTTAATATAAAATATAATTTTAAAAATGTCTCCCCTAAAAAAGACTAAATGATAACAGAGTTAACATGTCATGGCTTTATATGATGAATATTTGTATTTCTTTTATAATAAATCCAGTTAACAAAATTAAATCACTTAAATTGAACATTAATGTATAGTTCACCCACATAATAGCTTGCAGAAATTAAAGTTATATGCAGAATAATATTTAATGAAATGAACTACATTATTTAGAATATGTTAAGGTGGGTAAAAGATATGGTAGATAAAATATGAAAAATAAAGCTATATATATATATTCAATTAACATTGGATAACAGTGCTACAAACAATTTTTACTTCCTTCTGGCTTATATTATTTCTATATTTTTTTTTACAAATAATTCCTTTTATAATAAAATATTTTCTTTTAATTTTAAAAATACTGATTCTCAGCTATTTGAAAATCGTAGCTATTGAAAATAATGGTCCTTAGATAGCTAACATTTTTGTATGGTCTACCTTTTGCTCACTTAAAATTAACAAAAGTAGAAAGTGAGTTGAGCCAAGCTCTTGACAACTCTAGTTTGCCACACTCTATGAAATGTCACACAAAAGATGTTCAACAAAATGTTGTATCCAGGGGAAAAAAAATCTTAAAAATTCTCAGTCAAGGATCTGATACTATTTGCCTTTGCAAGGAACCCTGAAAATAGATTAATCTCTATAATATGTTCCCAGTCTCAGCATCTTCCTAGTTTGCTAGTTTCTCCCACTGTATTACAAATTCTTCTGTGCCATTGCTAGTTCACAACAAAGAGGATATCCTCAGGTACTTATTCTTGAAATCCTAAAATCCTACTAATTTTTGCCTGCTAATCCTACCAGACACTGAGATAGTATCAAATGATCTCCAAGTATGATCACTTACTCATGTGAGCACTGGATATAAATGAATCAAGTGAAAAATCGTAATTTATAGTGCATATGAAGGCCAGTTTCCAGTTTGAAAGAAAAAGTGAAAGCCAAAGTCGCTCAGTCATGTCTGACTCTTTGCGACCCCACAGACTATACAGTGCAAGGAATTCTCCAGGCCAGAATACTGGAGTGGGTAGCTGTTCCCTTCTCCAGGGGATCTTCCCAACCAGGGATCAAAACCAGGTCTCCCACATTGCAGGCAGATTCTTTACCAACTGAGCTGTAGCTCAGTTGAGATAGAATGGGTTCAATTCCAGTTTGAGATGAACCATAAATAAATGTTCCCAGTAAATTAATGAAAAGCTACTTCTTTTCCCTTTGAAATTCTAAAAAAAAGTTTTCTCGAAAAGTTTTTTTGCCAATTACATTATCCTTATCATCTGAAGACCTCCTCCAATTAAAAGTTATAAAACAGAAGCCATTGTTCATTAATATTCTTTTTTCATATAGGGAAAGATCAAATAATGATTTTATAGTAATCTGAGAAGAACAAAGATGTTAAATATCTCTAAGTGGAACTAGGTAATGACTATAAGAAGAGGGATCCAGGTAGGGGAAACATGATCTGACAAAAGACTCCAAGAAATCACAGAAAATATCATTCATCATGATGCTGAACTTGTAATTTCATAAGTACATGAACTCTGACAAAGCAGTCTTATTTCATAGGCAAAAACAGCATCTTACACATTTCTGTTAGAAATGACAATGATTGAAATTTAAATTTTAGCATTAGCCAAGTATCCTAGCTTTTCTGGTTCTATGAAATAGTAAAGTTACAGTTCATTTCCTCTCTGACTGCTTATTTTCAGTAATTCCTTTATTTGTTTTCATTGAATGGTTTCACAGTAAACTGTTACAAGGTCATGGTGGTCTAGTTACTCAAGTAAATAATATCTTTCTTGAGCTGTACCTCCATTCAACAATGTTATTTTCAAATAAATTAAACCAAAATCATTTCTAATTGATATAAAAAGCTCAACAATGACAACTTTCCATCACATATAATGGAAGAAATATATTTTGCAAGGATATGAGGCTGACATCTATGGTTTTTACACACTGTGGAATGATTCCTAGAAAACACCAGATGCCACTGCAATGTTACATCAAAGTTAACAAAGAGAATCAAGCAAGCCAATAGCTTAGGAAACCTTAATGTAAGATGGGCCAGAAAAAGTTTTCTTTGTAATAAAGAAATATTTGCAGTCACAAAGAGAAGTCATCATATATAAAAAAGGTACCTGAGAACAATATAAACTGGAATTATATGGCTGTAACCCCACAGGATAAGAAGAGCCCATTTTATTGTGTTAACAACAGTATATAATGAGATTCCCTGCACTGCCTATAGGAAGTTGAAGGACCCTAGTGCCTAAGGTAAAAAGTAATGGTTAATTTTACTCTCTTTTATTTTGGCTTTCTCTCTTGTCTGTTTGTTCACTCTGTCTCCAACAGAAGGATTCCCAGGAGCCAAAAAAAAAAAAGTGCTGTACAAACCAGGGGTCTCAAAGGCAAGGCAGGCACCTAACAAGTAAAAAAATTAGCTTTTAAGTGGAGAATCCTGGCTGCTACTATCTACATATGTCAACACTGAAAAGAATGCAGGCTGACTGATGAGCATAAAATTATGGAACAATAAAAAGGCTGGAGAATATTACTTTTTATATACATAACCTTTATACAAAATCTAAATAATAAAATCAAGCCATCTGATGGAGAGTCTCCAAAGTGCCCTCGTTTTTCTTTTCCTCTCTCTCCCCAAACTACAGTTGGCCTTCTGTATACACAATCTATGGATACAGAGGGCCAGAGGCCCACAGAATCAACTGTTAGGGACTTGAGCATCCTCAGATTTTGGTACCTAAGTGGGGGTCTTGGAACCAATTCCCTTCAAGGACAACTGCACCAGTCAGATACCAGCCAGACTGGATTAGCACCCACCTTATTTAACTTATTTAACCCTCCTTATTTAACTCATTTAACTTAATCACTTCTCAAAAGGCCCTATCTCCAAATATAGTCACATTCTGAGTTACTGGGGTTTAGGGGTTCAGCATATGAATCTGGGGAGAGGGGACACAATTCAACCCATAATGGTATATTTCTGTTAAGCTGACTGGAGTGTTGTGCCCTTGGAACAAGAGTCATTAACTGATGAATCTCAATATGTGTTGATGAAGTGATAATCCAGCAATTTAGTCGGGTAATTCCAAATAGCTGTCAGAATTTTCCTCTTGGCTTAACATTTTTTCTCAGAGAAGAATCTTCCTCCTGCTTGGAACAACATAAGGGAAGGAGACTGGCAATCTAACTATTCAGTAATGAACATAATCAGTTTTTCTCAAATTCTTTATGTAATAAAACTCTTATCTTCTCCTAGTGGTAAAGAGGAAGATTTTCACCTGTTGCACTGTCAGGGAGATCACTCAAAGCATCAAACTAATCTCCTGATCTTCTTTGCACATTCTAATTTTTAGAGGTACCTGGAATGTCAACTTCTGATGTTCTCAATGGTTCTCCATTTCTTTATGTGGGTCCCAGTTTCTGTCTGGTATCATATTCCTGTGTTTGAAGAACTTCCTTTAACATTTCTTGAAGCACAGGTCTGCTGCTAATGAATTCTCTCCCAAAAAACTGTTTTGTTTTTTTTTCACTTTTCTTTTTGAAATACTTTTTTTTATTGAGTATAGAATTTTGGGTTGACAGACTTTATTTTTTCCAGGCCTTAAAAAAATTTCACTCCACTTCAGAAGCAAGGCTTCTGAAAAAGAGTTCAGGTAAAATTTGTACCTTCATTGCTATGTCTGTCATTTAGGTTTTTTTCCTCTCTTCAAGATTTTCATTTACTCTTTCATTTTGGGTAATTTTAATATTAATGTGCCTAGGAGACTTTTCTTTATATTTATCCTACTTGAGAATCTCTGGATTCCTCTAGTCCATAATTTAATGTATTTTGTTACCTTTAGAGAATCTGCCCATTATCTCTTCAAATATTTCTTCTATTCCATACTTTCTCTTCTTCTACATTCCCATTATACAAACATTAGACTTTAGTATTATTTAAGAAGTCTTTGAAACTTTGCTCTATATTTCCCCTACTCTCTTTTGCTCTTATTTTTTGGTTTGGGTAATTTTATTGTTCTACCCTCAAGTTCACAGATTCTTCCCTTAACTGAGTCAAGTCTTCAAAATAGACCATTGAAGGCATTCTTCATCTCTGTTACCGTACTTTTAAAAATATTTCCAGCATTGGTCATGAGTTAATGAATCAAAAACATTAAATAAAGTGCTTTTACACAGAAACACACAATACAAAACAAGCTATATACTGATTTGTTGAGGAAAATGTGATCAAAGGCTCATGGGAATAAAACACTATATTTTCCCTAGGAGCAAAGATGTAATATTCCCTAATAAAGTGTTTGCACCAACTTCATAGAACATAACTACTGTAAATAATAGTAAAAGACTGTACTTTAAAAGATAAAAGAAAAAATAAAAATAAAAAATAAAAAATAAAAGATAAAAGAAAAAAAAATTCTGCTGGATGCATAAACAATTTAAGGTCCAAGTTAAACTATTACCAGGATAAGAAGACCTCAAAGTCCCCCTTTTTAACATTAAATTTTGTAATGCTCTCTTCACTAAACTGAAATGAACTCACATGATAAAAACCACCTCACACCTAATTTCAAAATAATAAGTATTACAACCTAATTAAAATATGAAGGAAAATAAGAATGTATGATAAACTAACGTATTTCATTTTATTTATACTTCAGACTCAACTACACTAAAAGACAAATCTCTATAAATTTCCACAACTCTTGACAATCACCAACCATTTATTCATTTGGCTCTTCTGAAATTTAAGAAAAGTGTGATTATAGTGTACAGTGCAGGCCAAAGTAACATCTAATGTGCAAACTTACTACATACAAAGTCCATCTTATGCACACGTGAGAATGAGATACAGGTAAAATGTACTAAGACACATTACAGAGTTGTAAAAAATTAGTTTTCGGAATGAAAACTTCTTAAAATAAATAATGGAATTGCTTTCTCTTTCAGCAAAATACTCTGTCAGTGACCATTTTTCCAATCACCCCCCAGAGGCCTCTTAGATGCACAGGCCACCAATTCTTTGCCAAGAACCTCATCCACACTGCTCAGCATAAAAGTTTCCATGGCTCAGATAAATGGTTTTGCTCTTTTTCAGATCAGACTTTCAACTCTGCTTCATCACTGTGACACTCTATTTGACCAGTCAATTTGCAATCTAAGTTTATTTTAACAATCTTTGCAAGACTGCAGCTGCAGCCCTGCAGCCCCCATCTGCCATCGAACACCCACGGCCTCCACCGCTACCAAGCAACACTCCCCCTCTCGTAAAGGAGAGGCAGACAGAGGTGCTCTCTGCCGGCAAAGCACACTGTGGGTACTCCTCTTTAAAACATTTAATAGCTCTGCTAGAAGCAAAAAGAAAGGTAAAGATACAGTTTTATAATTACACTATGACGATCATAGCTGAACAGGAGAAAAAAATCACTCATCTGTGAGCTGAGCTGCTTCTATCTGTAGGAGCAAGAAGGACCTAAAAAGAACATTTTCAGTTCTCTTTCACACCAACATATCGGGGCCTGGGGAAGCTGGGGTTTGCAATTCCTTCTTATGTCCTCTCAAATGGTAATTATCATGTGCTTTTCATAAAAACAAGGGTGAGAATTTGAGTGTGAAGACACTAGTTTCTGACTCTGTACAAAATAACAGACAAAATGTTGGGCAGATTGCTCCCCTCACCCTGAAAGATCACCTAATTCATTTCTCTAACTCCACGCACCTATCAGCTGTGCAAAGGAGAATCTCCTCTATCTTCAAGATATACACAATTGCTCTTGTCAAAGGAAAATGAGAACCAAAACAATTACCAGAGGATACAAGCTAATCAGACTCTCTTCAATTAAACTGTCTTGATGATTTAAAAGTTCAGTGCCCTGGTATAGCATCTTCTCATGGTAATACAGGTTTGTTCAAATCACTAAAGTATTTTAAGCAAATTCTGTATTTGCTAACCTACTATATCCCTGTTTTTTTCATTTTAGGAATACTAATTTACAAGCCACTGTCAGGTACAATGCTCTGTACTAATAGTTTTGTTGTATCTTGGGTAACAGTGACATCATATTGCTAACAGAGATAAAGTCACAACTTATTAATGCCATTCAGAGAATGAGGATAATTCATTGTTAAAGCTTTGTGGTAATTTTTTAAAATTACTTTGTCACAAAAATGATAACACTTATTACAATAAATTCAGTTATTATGATATCACCAAAGGAATTTTTGCCCAACTACTTAATATTTTTATAGATATTGGCTCATACATCTTTAAAACTTCCTGTAGATTTCCATAAAGAATTTCCCATTGGTAGCACTGCATTGAGCCTAGCACAAGCCCAGGAAGACAAAATGGTCAGAAAATTCCAGGTGTTTGTTTGTGCAGCTGTTTTCATTGTTGGAATGTGGGGCTCCCCTGACAATGCAAATGATTTTTTTAAATCCCATGTTATAATAGGATTCTGTTGGAATAAATGTATATCTTGATACGCATGATATATTTAAAGCTGAAGGTAGAGTTTCTGTCTGCTCGCCTCCCCATTACCACTCCATATCCCATCCACTACTATTGGCTCTCAGCTTCCCTGTGTTATCTGCCCCTAAACTAGGGTATCTCCAGCCAAACCACTGTACACTCATAGACTGAAGTACACTGGGGTTAACGGAATATTTATATTCACTAAAAGGCCTCATCTGGAAAGTGTACAGTTAGGTGATGTATGCATGAGCTTGCTGCCACATGGTACAAGTTTATTGTGTTAAAATCTTATCTAAATTGGAATAATCTGACCTAATGAAGTTTGGATGGGATAAAAGAGCCAACTTTCTTAAGTCACAAAACCCTTCTTAGATGATTGTGTGTGCATGCTAAGTCACTTCAGTTGTGTCCAACTTCATGCAACACCATGGACTATATAGCCCATCAGGCTCCTCTGTCCATGAGGAGTCTCCAGCCAAGAATATTGGAGTTAGTACTCATTCCCTTCTCCAAGGGATCTTCCTGACCCAGGGATTGAACCCACATCTCTTATGTCTCCTGGATTGGCAGGCAGGTTCTTTACCACTAGTGCCACCTGGGAAGCCTTTCTTAGATGATGCCAGCATCTAAATCTAATTACAACTCGTGGTGAAAATTTGGAAGCTTTTGACCTTTTCTCTTTAACCACGGTTCATAACTGAGTGCTTCCATTACCTAATTCCTATAACATCTGCTCTCAGTTTTTAGTACTACTCAAGAAGGACCCTCTCATTGGGCACTGGTGATGGGATTATGGCTTGGGTAACCATGGGTCATGGCACTTCATCTGTCTTTTATATATCTGCTCTTTATTAGTGTCCCAGTTCAATTCCTTACATACACTTTAATCCCTGCTCCATAAAGCCAATTTATATAAATCCCCAACTCTGCCCTAACTCCTTACTCAACTGCATGGCTGCCTGGAACTCCCACTGTCAGAGATGACCAGTGTGGGACAGCCAGCCTACTCAGACCTTTGTTAGCTTCATGTAATGTGCAGCAAGAACTCAGATGCTTGGATTTCAGTTTCTTAAGTAAGCCTGGACATACAGAAGCTGAGCCTTAACCCAATTAGGGCTGAAGGTGATACCAAAACACCAGTCTGTGTGCCCAATGGACAGTGAATCCAAACAATACCAAAATTTGCGAGTTTGGAGCAGAGAAAGGTGTACTGAGGGCCCTGCAAGGAGACAGGTGGCTCCTGCCTTAGAAACCCCAAATTGCCCAAAAGCTCTCAGTGAAGCCCTTTTCTAGGAAAGGCGAGGGAGGGTGTGGTGAATTGCCACAAATGTCTTGTTGTCAGATCCTGTTTCTTGAGGTCAGGTCATGGTCAGGTAACATGTTCCTGTCAATCGCCATCAAACAAATGTTATTCTCTGTTCTGACAAGAAAAGGCCAGGTCCCCAGGCACAACCGTCACCCTTCAAGGTCCAGTCCTGGCTGAGAGGAGGCAAATCTCAGCTGGCGGCTCCCTCAGGGCCGGGTCTCCAGACCTTGCCCAGCTGTCATCAATGAGGGAGCCAGGCACCCAGGACCCAACTGGCCCTCAGGCTCCTCTGGCCATCCAGACGCCAGGGGCTGGGCCACAGACTGTGTTCTGCACAGAAGGCTGCTGCCACTAGGTTACAGAGGTGGGGACAGGGAAGAGGTTCACCGCCACCTCAAGGCCTGGGCCGGGACAGTGGGCCTTGGCAAGGGCTCTGGAGTTGTGCAGGACACAGCCCCGGTCTGTTTCACGGCGCCCCCAGGTCAGCTGCCAGCCTGAGGCCATGTGAGCTGGAGGGTCCTGAGGAGAAAGCCAGGATCCGCCTCTTTCCTCACTCTCCGCCCGACAGCCACCACTCCACCACTCCACCAATCCTTGGCTGATACGGACACTAACAGTCACTCAGTGACAGCTGATTGCCAGAGGGAGAGGCCCACCGCAGCGCTAACCAATGTCTGAGCAGAACCACTAAAGGTCACTCACTGACAGGTGCTCAACCTGGGGGAGGGGCTCACTGTGGCGCTGACCAATGGCTGAGTCGCCATTAGCCATCTCCCGGTAAAAGTCGCCTGGTAACAGAGTGAGGAGGGCGCGGTCTGCAAGCTGTACAAGGCTGCGCTCCATAACAAAGGCACTGCAGCACTTACAGAGTTCCTGTTTCAGACTGAGACTTGTTCCCTGTACTGTGTCAGTCTATACCCTGGAGTTTTTCAATTTCCAGGGCCATTCCCAAAATGTCTGCTACATCCTCCTCAGGCTACAGCTTCTCCTATACCTTATCCTGCCCAATGTCTGTGGCAGAACACCTCAGTCACATGTTTCAGAAACCCCTTGAGATTGCTGTATCCCCTCTCACTTGTCCAGGACAAGAGCAGAAGGGCTACAAGGGGGTCTGGATCAAGATCCAAAGTTGGATTTCAATCTCACAAGGACCCAGTACACACTCAGAATGAAAGAAACGAAATAAGATCCAAACTGAAAACTGAGTGGTGGAATTATGGTGCTACAAAATTATTTTGGGGGGGGCGGGGAGGGTGCTTCCCTGATAGCTCAGTTGGTAAAGAATCCACCTGCAATGCAGGAGACCCCGGTTCCATTCCTGGGTGAGGAAGATCCCCTGGAGAAGGGATAGGCTACCCACTCCAGTATTCTTGGGCTTCCCTTGTGGCTCAGCTGGTAAAGAATCCACTTGCAATGTGGGAGACCTGGGTTCTATCCCTGGGTTGGGAAGATCCCCTGGAGAAGGGAAAGGCTACCCACTCCAGTATTCTGGCCTGGAGAATCCAGGCCATGACTATACAGTCCATGGGGTCACAAAGAGTCAGACACAACTGAACACCTTTCACTTTAATACATCACAGAAGTTTTTGTCCTTGAAGCCCACACTTAATGTACATAAAGTTCTGTCATGTTCAACCTCATACAGAATACCAACTGCTTATGTTCTAGGATTAACAGATACAGAAAGATGAAGTAATAATATACTCAGGACTACTTCAGTGCTCAGTCATAGTCTACCAGGTGGATAGCTTGGACAGTTCAATCATATGGTCACATAGCTGACTGACCCACAGCTCTCTGAATTCTGGGCTGAGAAGCTAGAGCCCCTTATTATGCTGTTATTCTGTTGTACTTTGGAGAGGGTGGGCTTTTAATAAAGGCTGAAAGCCTATACTGTGATAGATTTCTCTGGGACTTCGTAAAAAGAAACATGAAAGGGTAAACAAAAAACTAACAAGATGGCTGTTTATAAGGAGTGAGGGTTAGGAGCAGAAGAGGCCTGGGGCAACTGTGGAAATGAGTCTTAAACCTTTTTATAAAGTTTTGATTATTTTCAACCATGCAATATCACCTATAAAGAAGAAAAAGAGTGAAAAGCAATTAGGATGGTACTTAGAAATTTAAAAAAAAGGAGAGATGATACATGAATAACTGAAACTGGAAAAATATCTCTTTGATGCGAAAACTTTACACCCCAGCCCTCACCTCCTTATCCTTTTTCCTTCGGGTAAAGTCAAAATTCCTGAGGACTCCGTGTAGCTCCCCGTTTTTTCTCAGTTTATGTTCTCCCCTCAAAAGTCTCCTTTCCTAGACTGGTTCCATCTCCAGCCCAAATATATATACATCTTTTGATACTTTTTTTTTTCCCCTGGGAAAAACAGCTTGTCATTTTTTTGCATTTCTACCCTACCCAGCATAACATCTAACACCTAGTAATGAATTCATTCATAGTCCAGTTAATTATTTTAATTTAGCCTAACCCATTCTCCTCTACTTAAAAATTAATTAAACAGTTAGCCAAAAAGAATCCTTTCTAGAGGTAAATCTACACAAGAACAAATGCTCTTATTTTTTTTTTCTTTTAAAACCAATTCCAGAAGTATCATTTAAGGTGACTTAAGAACAACACTGTTGTTGATTATTTCTATTAATAGCACTTATTCATAAGGCTACTTTGGGCTTACTAAATCAGAATCTCTAGGTACAAACCTGGAAATACACGTTTCCCATATTGTCCATGAACCTCTAGTATTCAGATAGGTCTATAACAATTACTCTATATATCTCCCTAATGGCAAATATGGTCGCTCCAATTATTCAGAACGAAGGTCTTTCCAAATCCTGACCTACTTTCCATAACTAAGTTCAAAATGAGAAGCAAAGTAGATGATTAGAGAGGGGGTAAATGAAATAAATTTAAGAACAATTGTTCAATATAATTAATTTCTCTTCAATACTAACTGAAAGAGTAGAGGAAGAAGGAATCAAATAGATTCTGTTACACAGAAAATTATTCCAAGTAGTAAACTGGCCAAGTGGAAGGGATAAAAATGAGTAAGTAAAGAAGAGGGTTACTGACAAATGAACTCAGAGAGGATTAGGAAAAAATAAAACACAGGGGTAGTTTTCCAAGTTTTAAAGGATGTGCAAGCTATCTTTCTTTAATGTACCTAAAATTTCATCTTGCAGTTCTTTGTTGGGAAAAATGCCTCAAGTTCATGGAGGGAACCCAAGTTAAACCTCTCTACCATGACTATAACTTCTTATAAACCACTCTAAAGATATAGAATATGCCACATCCACACTAAGTGAGAAACAAACCACCAAGATTTGATGCTGCACTAAAAGCAAGGTAGTTACTAAACTGTAGCATTTTGGCTAAATGAATGATCTCATTACTATGGAGACAGTTTAAATTTTCCTTGTTTTGTTCACTTTTTAGTATTCTTTGCTTTTCACCATATTCAAAAAGAATAAATTCCATACCACTACAATTTGTGGCATATCTAAAACAGCTGTGGCTGAATGCTGTAGTACTTGAAATCCCCTAAATTACATGAGTGCAAAGACTGAATTTCTTGGGAACAGACAACAGCAGAAAAAAAGAAAAAGCTCAGCATGAAGGCCAAACATATTCCCTAATGAGGCTTTTGATGAAGTCATAAATTCCTTTTTTTCTTCTCTAAATGAAATTTCCAAACAAACTATACATGTGTTACAAAGAGAAAGAGCAAAATTCAACAATTTTTAAGCAGTAAATCATACTGATAATTTAATCAACTTTATATGTAATCTTAAGTTGTCTCACAAATTCTAGCAAAGGTGTGTCTGATTATTTCTAGAACCATTTTGGCTGAATTACATAGCCAACAGTCACACATAAATACTTGACTTAGATTTTGGTCTTTTCAAGATTCAAGAGTGTAAAATTTCAATTTTTTTAAGAGCTGCTATTGAAGCAAATACCTGCAAAAATTTACTAGTTAAAATATCTGTTTGAAACAGATCAGTGATAAGTTTCATGAGGTGAATGATATTATATACAGCTGTAAATGCCATTAGTATTACTTCAGGCAAACTTAGCTATCATTAAAGCAACTTCTGGGAATATGGTCATATAATGTATGAAGTGTTCACAAACTGAAAAAAGCAGCAAAATCATATGGCAAGGAAAAAAAATCGTATGGCAAGAAAACTCTGGTAGTTTGCAACATCATAAGCTCACTATGATTAATAAGAATGCAACACCTCATCAACCTCAGACTACTGTGAGTTCCAGGATTTGAAGTAAAGACAAAGAAAACCCCTCTCTGCTGCTCAAAGTATTCTACTGTTGTATTGAAATTATCTTTGCATGACTATAAACCAGTGTGTTAATTTGGGGGGGAGATAAATATCATATAAATCCATGGTTATATTATGGATTCATTGTTCCTGGATAATGAATGATTACAAAGAAATTAGCAAATTCACTGAACTTCTGTCATTCCAGTTTAATTGTTTAGATAAGAACTTTTCCATTAAAATTCTTCAGCACACAAACTCATAAGCATCAAGTGTGCTCTACCAGAAAAGTCAGCCTTTAGGAATTTTAAAACATATATGCAATTTTAACAAGTGTAAGCTGTTAAATTAATATCTCTATAACATGCGCCTTCTGAAAGCATTTTAATTTTCCAGCATGATAACATTTATATACAACAGTTAAATAACAAGTCAACAAATAACCACACTTAATACCTTTTTCGGGTTGCTTTGTATTGATTTTTCTAATTATTAAGTAAAACACCTGGAATATTAGTACTGGAATATGGTAGGTACTCAATAAATGGAAGCAACAATAGGTACAATGTTTGTGTAACAAAATAAGTGCAAGAAATTTTTAAGTATGTTGAAATTACATGTGGGTTATGTTGTCAGGAAAGACTTCCTAAAGGATAAGGTACTTGAGTAGAAGAGCATTCTAGGTTGGAATGAGAAATAAATGGGGGAAAAAACACAGATATAACTGTATTAGTAAGAATCCAAGATCCAAGAAATCAGCTACAGTTAACAGTAGAAAATTCCAAAGGCAAGGCTTAAAAGTGTGGATGTCTTCAAATAGGCTATAGAGATCACTGAAGGTTACTTGAAAACATCTTTTAAGGAAGATTAACCTGCCTTTGGTGAGCCAGATGGGAAAAAGAAAACAAACATGTTAAATATTATCATAGTAACCTGGGAAAAAGTGATGAGGCAGCACTACGGTTGGGTGTTAAGTAGTGGCAATAAAAACTGAAATTGGAGATGTTTCAAAGGGAGAATTAATAGAGCTTAGAGACAAAACTCCATGTCAAGAACAAAAGAATGGGTAGAGTTAACTATTTCTAAGGTTTCCAGCCCAAAGGTCATAAAAGTTGGGAAGTTGGAAAATAGCAGTATTTTAAGTGGGAAAGAAGTGGAAAATATATCATAATACCTTCTAATTGTAAAAGCCCCCTAACATTTATTCCTTTCCCAAACATGTATCTTATGATGGTGAGACAGGCAATACAGATGTTATCACCACTTAACAAATTTGAGGAACAGGGAAGGAAGAATAGTCAGTGAAAGTTTAAGGTAATTCAAGAAAATAGTCCCTTCTGTCTCCTATATCAAAGTTCATTCCCACAAGTAAATTTTGTGTTTCATCATAATATATAATTCATCAGAAACAGATTATTCAAATTGCAATTATTAACTTGCTCTTATTCATTCAATAAATATTTTTGAACCTTACCTACCAGGCACTGTTTTAAGCACTGGAAGTATTGTAATCAACAAGGCAAACACTATTCCTACTCTTTATTTTATGGGAAAAGACAACGAATTCAAGACACAAACACAAAATTTCAGATGGTGTTAAAATACCTTGAAAAACAAAGGTTGGTGTGCTGAGAAAGAGAAGGGCTCATTTAGATGGATGGACAGGGAAGTCCTCGGGATTCCCAGGTGGCTCAGTGGTAAAGATCCACTTGACAATGCAGGAGACATAAGGAATGTGGGTTCCATCCTTGGGTCAGGAAGATCCCCTGGAGAAGGAAATGGCAATCCCTTCCAGTATTCTTGCCTGGGAAATCCTATGGACAGAGAAGCTACAGTCCATAGAGTCACAAAGAGTCAAATACAACTGAGTGACTGAGCATGCATGCACCAGGAAGTCCTCAATGATGAAATGGTATTTGTGCTAAGACCTGAATAACAAGAAACTAGCCATGTGATATCCGGCAAAGTGTTTCAAGCAGACAAGAAAGTATAAAGGCTGTAAGGCAAATACAAACAGACCAATCAAGGAAGAGAAAAAAGGCCAGTGTGGAAGATGAGGGAAAATGGTAGAAGAGGCGGAAAGGGCAGGCACAGGCCAGTAGGGTCTCAGTGTTCAAGTAACTGTACATGCTCATTTGCCTAAGACAGAGCTAGATACTCCTGTTCTTCAGGAGCAATTACAAATACAACTTCCTTTCCCCTGCAGAAAGTTCTGATTTCAGTGATAAATTAAATGGTCACCCTGGTTCCAGGCAATACATGATAAAAGACAGAAATAAATCCCAAATGCAATGGGAAACCACTGGAGGAAGTCATGGTGGATTACTCTAAAATGATCAATGTATTCATTTTAAAATGTCATGCTTCTATACTAACATAAGTTAATTATATAAGCTTATTGTAGCGGTTTTTAAAATTCTCTTGCATCAGACTTCTCTTTTTAGGCTAAACAGTTTTGTGATTACACTTCAAATTTCTCCTATCTTCAACACACCAAAATGCATTGAACTATATATATTTCTAGAGAGCAGAGCACAGACCCATCACATGAGAGTGGATACACTTGTAACACCAGCTGGCTGAAAGGACATATAATGACCAAAAATCTACCATGAATTTGATAGCTGTATAAATAAATTCACATTCATTGAATAGGATTGCTTCTACATTCATCTGAAAGACAGCAAAACATGTGAGTCACATATTAATTCAACCTACAGTCAATGCTGGGATTTGTAGAAATCTTAAAATCACCCACCAAACACACACAAGATGGAAATTCCCTGGTAAAGTTTATCCCAGAGGTTTTCTTAAAAAGCAGAGATAATGTAACATAGGCTACTATATTAATATTTCTATTGTTGTACATGCATAATATTTATCTTTACATCCAAGTTTTTCAAGTTAGCTTTGAGGAAAAAATGACCCTATTTATCTTAAAACCCTACCAAGTCACATAATTTTTTGAATGAACACTTAAAATGATAAGTTAAAGAATGGGTTATAATACAAGAAGTCATAAAATAGATTTAACAGATGTTAACTATTAAGCAGGAAAATGCTCCTGAATTCTTACCATCTTAGTCAATAAAAAGTAAATGCTACTTTTTGGACATTTACATCATGCTTTATATTGTACTACATCATGCTTTATATACATTATCATGCTACATCATGCTTTATATTGGACTTTTTTGTACTACAATTTAATATACATTTGGTTCCTGGGTAAACATATGGCTGATTCATGTTGAAGTTTGGTAGGAACCAACATAAAACTGTAAAGCAATTATCCTTCAATTAAAAATAAGTGAATTTAAATATATATATATATATATATATACACACACACACACATTGTGCTTTATGTAAGATTAGATGAGAAATTAAAAACATAATGAAGTCCTCTGTGGCTATTCTTTTTTAAAATAAATATTCAATCTGGAAAAACATAACTAGTTTTTTTTTAATTGATCTTACAAATAAAACTGTATTCTAAGAAAAAACAAAATATTTACTAAACTGCATGTCTTTATACTTATATTTGTAGAAGTATCTGTTGAGCATACAGCACACATTAAAAAAAAAAATCATCAAACAACTTCTATATGTATTATTTCCAACTGCCAAGGCCTAAATAATGTGTCACTTTTAAATCTACACTTCACACCACAACGCAAAAGGTTAAAGTGGTACCCAATGAATTAATCAATATAGCTGACCAAAGTGACTGCAAACCCAAAAGGAAAACCGAAGGCAGCTAACATAACTAGAGAGAATGGGAAAATTCTTCAAAATCTCCTTCAATTTTAGCAAAGGTACAGCCTGAGAGAAAGTGTACTCATAATGGACTTTTCAGGCTCAACAAGAATGTCAGCAAGGGCACTCAACTATATTTACAACAAAGCAGTATCAGAATCATTCTTTACTGTGAAGAAACAATGAGGTCATTCAAAACACAAAAAGATCCTGGAGAACTAAAGCGATTGTAGCTCAAGAAGTGAATTTTTAACAAGAAAGGTTTACAGTTAGTTGGGAAAAGACAGTTAGAGATTATGTCATTGAAGACTTAAACTATATTGATGGCCCTCTATAACTGACATGGTACCCAACAACTAAAAAATGTACTATAAAATATTTGCTTTGAAAAACTTACTTAATAGCCCCTATTGATACAAGTTATTCATCTAGAATATAGAAGTTAAAAAGCCCTTAAAAATAATGTGAAGAGATGACATGACTTTAATCCTGTGGTTGGAACGAGTATAACTCCAGTGGAAGTAAATGTGCAATAACTCTCAGCTGCTGCCAACAACAGTGTGTGTTACACAGCACCTGGAGGGATCAGGACCCTCTATGCTCTCCTGAATTACTCCATTGTTGAAATCAAGAAATCCAGGAGAGGCACCAGCACCAAAACCAACACTTGCAAAAAGCTTTTGATTACAAATGTCACAATACATTTGGCTTGTGGTCACAGATGGCTGCGGGTCATTGCTTCTCTGAGAAGGAACAAGGAAAAAAGACTCGATCAACCAAGTTGGTTACAAACATTCAGAAATAATTTTGGAATTTCAGGGTCAAGAAGACCTAAATGTTTGCTTTTTTTTCCTGGGACGATCTCTGGATTCTTATTTCTGGTCTAATTGAAGCAAAGATGATGAATTATTTAGAGACAAGAAATTTCATACTGGTATGAAAAAGGAGGTGAGAAGTCATTAGCACACAAACAGCTGCTGATATCCCCACAATTGGAATCCATGGCAGAGAATCCTCAGAACTCAATCCAACAATTATCCATGTAAGCCACCATCTTTTCTCTTTAAAAATGTATCCTCTTTTTTTTTTAAGTATCCTCTCAGAAAATGTGCATATTAAGAAAAAGTTAAATATAATAGAAGTGAAAAAGTACCTTATATGATGCTGCAAATTCCAGTGTAATAAAATAGTAAGAGTCTAAAAGGTTATAGGGAATACAAGAGATCATCAGGTCATCTGCCTTTAGGAAAAAAATATCCAAAGTCTTCCTTTAGCAGCTTGTTTCAGTGTTTTATAACACCTCAACTCAGAAATTATAACTGGCTATTCTCTGTTGCTGCACTTTAAGGTCATTTTCTCCATTTGATTTTTAAAGAGATAAAGTATATGTCAATATATTCCATATGCTTAAAGGAGAAGGAGTTAGTCATCTTACCTAGTTTTATAAGGACAAATAAAGTCTCAAACCTTTTCAATTTTACTCTTAGGATTTATTTTCTGTTCTTTTCATTCTTGTTCTTTATTGAATCTACTCAAATTTTACCACATCCTTTTAAACCAAATCTATTGGATCAAAACTATTTTGGATCAAACTATTTTAACAAAATTGGATCAAACTATTTTAAGCTCAAACAATGGAAAAAGATGTTAATAACAATTTACTGTACAGCCCTTTATAGTTTTCAAGCCATTCTGATATTTATTTTCCTCTTTTAAACTCATTAGAATCTTTCAAATTAAAAACGGAAAACGGATACTATATTATCTTTCAAATGATACCACAGGGACAAAATGCTCACATTTTTTTTCTTTTAAACTTCAATTTCATACAGTAGAGAATTTCATACAGTAGAAAGAAAAAAAAGTACAAGTGATGAGGAAGAGTCAAGGTAGAAGAGACGAAAGGAGAGGGAATCCACTTCAGGTGACCTCAATCTTTTCCTAAATAGGAAGTGAGAAAGATGTATAAAGGGTGTCTTTCAGGACTTGAGACAAGCAGTTTAGTACAGTCACTGGGAGACAGGGACCAGATATTAACTACAAACAACAACAACAACAAAAACCAGTAACTGCCTCATTTCCCCTCACTGAGCCTATGGTTTCACTTGGTGTTTCTCCTTTTCAGTAAAATTTTAAAACACAGGATCTCCAATGTGCTATTTTTCTGCTGCAATAAGTGGAACTTAAACCTTGGCCAAACTTAAGAGTAAACCACTAATCTTACCTCTGAATTACTTCACAACCTAAGAAAATTAGTGAATAAGAGACTTAGGTATTTAAAGACAGAACTGGGGACAATTATTAAAGCAAAGAATAAAATAAAGAGTAGCAAACAAATGGCCTGGGGCGGTCTGTGGGAGGTAGAAAGTTTAAGTTCATGTTTAGAAATGATGTTGTTAACAGTTTATTAATAGAGCAGTACATCACTCACAAGTTTTTCATTCATTTGTGCTGTATTTATGTATTATTGTCCAAAGTATTTTAATTTTATGGAAAGCACAAGCAAGGGTATTTATTTAGTGGCGTGGGCCTTTTTTTTTTTCTCAGCACAGTTATTCAAGGCAGAAGTCAGTCTTATACTCTGCCTATATTATCCTAATGAGGCACCACTAATTACCCCCAATACACACACATACCTGCAATGAAGAACCCAAAGGGAACTGAAGTCTCCCTAGAATTTAATTTGAAATCTCACTCCCTTAAGTGATGAAAATAACACAGAGGAATACAATAAAATAGTTTTAAAGAAAATAAAGAAGAAAGACAATTTAGCAGTCTCAATTTTTATACATGTTACTGTGACTTTACAAGTAGCAAAATTTCCCTGTCCCTAGCTGTGAAGGGCAATATTTAAAAAATATGGGTCTAAGTTAGAGAAATTACACAGCAAGTGGAATACCTAAAATCTGTCTTAATGGAACATTTTTTCAGCAAAAGTATACTTCTATAAGTATCAGAAATAGAGTAATTCCAAAATGAGAGCTATCAGCTAAAAATCTAGGACTGTTTAGAATTTATGTTAACATGTGGATGATGCCTAAAACATTGTATTTTGGTAGCTTGATATCTTTCTCTTTGTCTTGATCATGAAAATACCATTAGACAATCTATTGACTAGATTTAACATCAATAAGAAGATTCACTTTTGTTCAAGACATCACAAGGATCCCATTACATACTTTTAGGAACAGGTACGTTGTACAGGCAGAGATATTTATAGATTACATAATAAAGAAACCTAACATACTGCAAATGATCTACAACTGAAACTAATCACAGTGTAAGGTTTATTTTTCAAAGCATCATAAGTGAAGCATGGCTTTGCCGAAATTTGACATTTTTAATTGGTGAAACTAGAAATGGCATAGACACCTTAACACAAAAAATAGGATCACAAGATAGTATTCTTAAATCCATTTGATGTAAAAAGTTTTCTGTATAAAGAGACATGTCCTATGCCTCTTCTAATAGAGCATATCAGTTTCAAGAAGTAGTAGCACAGGTAGCAATTTCAGTATTGTGAGCCAAAAGTTTAGAAAGAAACCCATTTCACTGCCATGATACATCTGTAACATGGGCTTCCTAAACACTTTTTCTTTTCACTCCTAATTCCACATCTTTTGAAAAGTCAATACTTACGTTATGATCCTAGGGTCAGATGCCTGCGCATAGGCAAACTTCATGCACAACTGGACTGGGAACTCCACAGGGCAGTAAGAGGGCACATGGGTGCCCTCTTACTGCTCTAATAGCTACACTCAAAGTCATCACAGTCTCCCACATCCAGGGCTGGAGCAGGATGTGTGTGTGGACACTCTCCCACATGTAAGTAAGGCCTAGAGATAGTCTTCGTTTCTAAGAATGAAGTACATTACTCACCGTGCATTTCGTCCTCTAACTATAAAAACATCCTATGTTAAGTGTTAAAGGTCCTGTCTGCAACACCCTGTGTGAGCTCTCAGTCTCTCAGTCAGGGCACCCCAGTCCAGGTGCTGGAAGTCTCACTGAAAATAGTTGAAAGAAATAATTAATTTTTAAATTATAGTATAATAACTAAAAGATAATATAATAATAGACTGTATTTAATGTTTTTGATGTGTCATAGTTATTTCAGAGTGATTAAGTACTTCTTAACGACATGACAATAAATAATTATCCCTATTCCAAAAAAGAAAGGTTTTCAGTCACAAAAAATTGCAAATAAAAAATGATTAACCACAGTTTTTACGACAGGAACATTATCAGGGATATATTCTAATTTTAGGATGACAATTTGATAAATGTAAATAATATCTTAGGGAGGCTATAAAAAGAGCAGCACAAAAATTCATAAGAAATGAAAATTATTATTTTCAAATTTGCCAAATAAGCCTACACTCACATTGTTAAATATAACTGCAAATGAAATATAACTACAAGTGAAATAAAAGTGAGCTGTCTGAAAGACTAAATTCTGCCAATTCAAGTTTCCAGAAACATGCTGAAAATCTTTTTTCTCCTGAGATTCAGAGCGGAAAGGTTTTTCCTCCTATTTTTCTGCATGACAGGGTCTTTGCAGATTATAAACAGACACAGAGGATCACTCCTAAAAATCTTGGAGAAAAAAAATCAGCATTTTGAGAATCATGTACTAACGTGTGTCATGACCTCATACGCAGCTGGCCTCCATGCTCATTACTACCAAGATGACTTCAATTATGCTTTTCTCTCCTGTTCCCATTCCCCAAACTGCACATTCTTCACTCACTCCTAGTATTTCCCAAACTGTACTCTGCAAAACATAAGATACCCAGGAGACATCAAATGGATGTTCCTGTCAAGTAAGCTCGAAAAATATTTCATGGGGTATCTCTCCCTTCAGAAATCAGAAAATACATTTAGCGGGCCAAAAAATTCATCCGGATGTTTCCTTACCATCTTATGAAAAACCCAAGGAAACTTTTTGGTCGACCCAATAGTTTGGGGCAGAATAGGAAGGTCTTTGAAGGACAGGCTAATGAGGTAGATTTTACTCTATAGGCAAAGTGAGAAGCACAGACAAGTTTAATTAAGCATGGGACAGATATGATTAATCTGGTTCATAGAGACTGTATAGGACGCTATTGTGGTAAAGGAATGAAAGGACCATCACAATAATCATGCGAGACAGGGAAAGGATGAAGCAGTAACTTGAAATAGAGAGGAGAAAACACATTAAACAAAATCTGCAGAGAATGCAGAGTGCCTTGTAAAAACTGGATGTGGCATGAGGAAAAGGGTGGAAATGAAGATGGCCTACGTTTTCTAATGTTACTATTTTCTCAATGAACTAGAAGGCAAGATAACCTGAATGAAGGGCAGATGAAAATGAAAAGAGATGTGAAGAACATCTAAAAGCTGAAATTGAAGCATCTTGTCTCTGGCCCGTGACTTTTAGAAGGGTTTCTTCTTGAATAGCTTTCCCCCCACCTCCTCAGGGGAGACAGGAAGGCAACAAGAGGCTAAAGAGGAATACCCTGCTCTTACGGATCTAGAACAAGGCTCTGATAAAGACTTTCACCCTAGAAAGTAGGCTTTTTATGGAGAAAGGTCTGGGTGTATTTTGTGACAATTATTCATCCACTCCTCCTGTCAGAGCCATGAAGGAATCATTCTCAGATCTTCACTGGGAGAACTTGATGGAGACCCTATAGGCAAGGTCCGTGGAAATGTAGACTGAGACAGTGGCCCCCAGGAGTTTCTAACTCTCACCAGTGCATACTCAGCCTCTGGCAATTTATCAAAATTATTACTACCATTTAAGTGTTACTGCTTTGGCAGCTTATGCTCCAGGTAAGCAGATCTTGGCTGATATGCTCTGGATACACCCATCTGTCCAGATTTCAGGGTGGTAGTCTGCCCTATACCCTTAGTTCTATTATGGGAGGTATGGATATTTTAATTTGTCCAGATTTTTCTTATTGTAAGCATGAGAGTGACAACTTCCATGATCTTTAAATGTTAGAGCTGATAATGGAAGTCTCAACATCCACTTTTCCTATTAATTTAGTATTAAAATACACACATACACAGTTCTTTCAGATCCCCATTCTCAACAAGGGGTAAGGAAAGAAAACTCATGTACAGATCACATTCAAAGATGCTAAGAACGGATACCCCCTTCAGTATATTCTATGGTGCAAACCTGGTATTTTAGAGTCAGAAGCTCTGGCCTTGACACTGTTCAGATGTAACACATCATGTCTACCTTTAACACCTCTAATCTTAATTCAAACAGATAAGAAATCACTTTTGGTTATAACATGTGGGAGTTAACTATTATTATCATAACTCTAGGTAGCATTTTCATTTTAAAATGAGATGAGACTGACAATGCTTTATATTTAGGAGTGCAATCACTACTGAATAATTTTCAGAGAGTGAAGAGAATCAATATTCTTCTTTGTATAGGTATTTACCACTATGGTTCAGTTTCTTTATTTCATAGCTTTTGTCTGTTACTCTTCTTAAACCAACAGTAAATTTTTTAACATCAATTATGAGCAAAGATTTACATGTACATATTCATTTAATTTGCAGATATGGAAATTTTCAAAGCTATACAAAAATAGACACTAATAATGGACTATTATGTGCCCATAATTCAGTCTCAGTAACAATCTACATTTTTGCCAATCTTGCTTCATCTCTCCCCTCCACTATTTTTTCCAGAATATTTTAAAGCAAATCCCAGATAACATACAAATACTTCAGTATGCATCTCTACTGGACAGGAACATCCATTCACTGGGTACAGTGACTCTGTCCTAACGTCTTTTGGGAAGAAGTGAGCTTGTTTCCTTTGTAGGAGTGACAACTGCATGGTTTTGCCATTAGTGGTGTTGTTTGGAAATCTAGGCATGAGTAGGAGAGCACATGTGAGTGCTGAGAAATCAAAGAGGTGAACTAATGTGGATATTCTGCACTGATCTCTCATCTGCCCTTCTAACCTCCATCTTGATAGCTGGACAGGTCAATAAACTAAGAACATTTCTCTTGTACTCAGAATTCTGGATGAGAATTAGTTCTGCAAACATAAACAACTCATCTGAGATCATGAAAGCAAAACTGCAGCAGAGGTCATTTTCCTTTTGGCTGTTTCAACGGCAAACAAGGCCAAGGAAATGTGAGCTTTTTCTATGGCAGTGTTTATCGCAGCACTTTCAATTTTCTGGTGTCAAAAGCAATTGTGGCCACAGCCACAATGGTCGCCCTAATTACTTGATTGCAGCTATGTTCTTAAACTCACATCTCTAGCAAAGCCTCACATGTAAGCAGCTCTTGGGTGTGTCAGTTCTATACTCTTTGCAAGTCATTCCAATAGGAACAATCTTTCATAATCAGGTAATTCCCTCACATTAAATATCTTCCTTTTAAAACACATGTTTTTCTATTTCTTGGACTAGATCCTGATATACATTATTTGATAGATCTGTGTGTCTGTGGAAATGATACTAAATTTTCATGAATTAATGAAATTAATTAATTTCATTAATTAATGAGCTTTGTTTGTATACTAACTTTTCTACTCTTACTTGTCCTATTTAAAATTCCCTTAAATCTATATTCACTTTTAAATTTGAATTTCTCATTCAAATTTGAAATAATATTCTACACTATTCATTAAATAAAATGTTCATTGCAATGCTTCAAATTATTTCATGACCCGCCAACAGGTTGAAAGCCTCAGTTTAAAAGACAATACTTGGGGAGGACAAGATGGCAGAGGAATAGGTGGAAGTGGAGTACAGATGCATCAGGAATACATTTCAGATGCAGAGGACCTCGCAGAGAACCAGCTGAGTTCTGCAGGAGTCCTTGATAACTGGAAAGGAAAATACAGATCCATGTAAAACTTGGTGGGATGAAGGAAGGAAGGGAAAAAGAGGAGGAAAGTGAGTGGGACCTGACCTTCACCCAGGGGCTGAGGAAGCTGAAATGGGAGTGAGATCCCCACATCCAGGGCAATCAACTGGGACAGAAGGAAAGCATGTGAGACTGTCAAAGAGTGAAGCAGCTGATCTGTGTTGATCTGAATGAAGTGAGAACCACACAGACAGTCCCTGCCACATGCCACACACAGCCCTATGTACTCTGGACAGGAACCCAAGTCCATGGGAACTTGTACAGCTGGGAGCTGGAGCATGGGGATTGGGACAAAAAAAGAAAGAGAAATTAAGGGATCAATCCCATTCACCATCGCAACCAAAAGAATAAAATATCTAGAAATAAACCTACCTAAGGAAACAAAATTTCTATATACACGAAACTTTAAGACACTGAAGAAAGAAGTCAAAGATGACACAAACAGATGGAGAGATACACCACATTCTTGGATTAGAACAATCAATATTGTGAAAATGACTATACTACTCAAAGTAATCTTTCAAGGGATTCAATGCAATTCCTATCAAGTTACAAGTTGCATTTTTCAAAGAACGAGAACAAAAAATTTCATGATTTGTATGAAAACACAAAAGACCCCAAACAGTCAAAGCAATCTTGAGAAAGAAAAATGGAGCTGAAGGAATCAATCTGACTGACTTCAGATTATACTACAAAGCAACAATAGTCAAGACAGTACAGTACTGGCACAAAGACAGAAATACAGACCAATGGAACAAGACAGAAAGTCCAGAGATAAATCCATCCACCTATGGGCCTTGTGTCTTTGACAAAGGAGGCAAGAATACACAATGGAGAAAAGACAGTCTCTTTAATAAGGGGTGCTGGGAAAACTGGACAGCTACATGTAAAAGAATGAAATTAGAACACTTCCTAACAGTGTACAGAAAAATAAAACTCAAAATGGATTTAAGACCTAAATGTAAGACCAGAAACTATAAAACTCTTAGAGGAAGACATAGGCAGAATACTCTTTGACATAAATCACAGCAGGATCCTCTATGACCCACCTCCTAGAGTAATGGAAATAAAGACAAAAATAAACACATGGGACATAATTAAACTTAAAAGCTTTTGCACAGCAAAGGAAACCCATACATAAGATGAAAAGACAACCCTCAGAATGTAAGAAAATAACCACAAAGAAGCACCTGACATAGGGTTAATCTCCAAAATATACAAGCAGCTCATGCAGCTTAATATCAGAAAAACAAACAACTCAATGAAAAAATGGATGGAAGACCTAAACAGACATTTCTCCAAAGAAGACATATAGATGGCTAATAAACACATGAAAAAATGCTCAACATCACTTATTATTGGAGAAATGCAAATCAAAACTACAATGAAGTATCACCTTACACTGGTAAGAATGGCCAACATCAAAAAATGTACAAACTATAAATGCTAGAGAGGATGTAGAGAAAAGAGAACCCTCTTGCACTGCTGGTGGGAATGTAAATTGATACAGCCACTCTGGAGAATAGTGTGGACATTCTTAAAAAACTAGGAATAAAACTATCATATTACCCAGCAATCCCACTACTGGGCATATACCCTGAGAACCCACAATTCTAAAAGACACATGTACCCCAATGTTCATTGCAGCACTGTTTAAAATAGCCCGGACATGGAAGCAATTTGGATATCCATCGACAGTAAATAGATAAAGAAGTTGTGGTACATATATAAAAAGAAATATTACTATATGTCACCAAAAAGAACAAGTTTGAGTCAGTTCTAGTGAGATGGATGAACCTAGAGCCTGTTATACAGAGCGAAGTAAGTCAAAAAGAGGAAAAAAAAATCGTATATTAACGCATATACATGGAATCTAGAAAAATGGTACTGATGAAACTATTTACGTGGCAGCAATAGAGACACAGACATAGAGAACAGACCTGCGGGCACAGCATGGGAAGGAGAAGGTGACATGAATTGGGAAAGCAGCACTGAAACACATATATTACTGAAAGTAAAACAGCAGCCAGTGAGACAGCCAGTGAAAATTTGTTGTAGGACACAGGGAGCACAATCTGGTGCTCTCTGAAAACCAGGAGGGGTGAGATGGGGTGGGAGGGAGTTTAAGGAAGGAGGGGACATATGTATACCTATGGCTGATTCATGTTGATGTATGACAGAAACCAACACAACACTGTAAAACAATTATTCGCCAATTAAAAAATAAAACAAAATAAGGAAATGTAAAAAATAAAGTGACGTGCTAACCGCCCCCAAAAAACACTGCTCACACCACAGTCTTATTAAAAGAGCTTCAAGTATATTGTAGAACAATCGCAACAGCGTTTACTTATTTTTCTTCTATTTCATCTGAGCCTTCATGGTAGACAATATGGAGTTTTTCCAGCTGTCATTTTGTTGACCTTTACCTAAGTGGGAGACAGCTCTCAGGATTATCTCCACAAAGATAATAAATATTTTAAAGCAATATCAAAAATGGAGACAAAAATTTTAAAAAAGCAGTATGACTGACACAAGTTTGGGGAAAACTGTTCTTAATTTAAGAATGCAAGCTTTTCATAAAATCATTTTCTGAAAGCTTTCATTGACCAGACTTGATTTTCTTATTAAAAATACCTCCAGAAACCATATGCAATATTTGATTTTTTTTCTCCATCTACTCATTAGTCAAGCAGAAATAAATCTAATGGGGACCAAAGGAACTTTTAAAAACTAAGCATCCTTAAATCTTGGTATATGAATAGTGAACTATATTCAGCTTTTAGTTCTTGATTCCAAAACCAATAAAATCACAGCAAAAGCTTAAATGAATCCGCAGATCTCAAAGGATAACAGATCATAAAATTCCCACAGATTTGGCAAGGTGGTAGTCACTGACAGAAGGAGAAAAAGATACATAAATATAAGCTACAGTTCCAAAATTTTTATCCTAAAAAGTTGACCTTTATGTGAAAAGTAGAGTCCTTAACTATAAAATAATTTTCTATTTTAACAAATAGCTAGCATTAATAAGTACTCTATTTATGCATTATATTTCTCCCTTCTAAAGGAAAAAATTATTTGAATTAATTTGAATCATAAAGCTCAGCAGGCTTAAAATTTGATTTTAGTGTTTTGAATGGAACTCTTCCAAAATGTATTATTTTCTTTCTTACTTAGTGAAACAAAATAAAATGAATATTAATTAGTCTTTTGATGCTTTCTCATTATCATAATCAGGTTTCTCATTATCATAATCAATTACCATCCCATTCTGAAATACTGTGCTGACCTCAGGAATTACTGACATGTGACAAAATGTTAAAAGTGAAAACAAAGGACACTGGTGTTAGACATAACCTGGTTCAGATCAAGGTACTCACAACTTTCTAGTCCTGTGAAAACGGGCAAACTAATTAATATCACTACATTTGTTTCATCTATTATAAAACAGGGATCATAATGTTGTACTCATGCAGTCACTAGAAGGCTTAAATAAGTTTATGCAAGAGAATATAGTAACGCCATCAACAATATAAAATCAAACATCTGTTACTTCTCAACTTAGAATATTTCCTAATTCTGAATAATTGATATAACTGTACAAACAACTGGTAGATAAGAAGGGTACGACTTTCTTTGCAGAACCAAATAACAAAAACTTTTAGAGTTGAAAGCACACAAATAGGGTGGTAAATTTAAACCTTAGGTTGCAATATATTTAAAATAAATGCTTTTGCAAATTGTATCATTTCAAATCTTTGTTCAGAAAAGGCAATGGCAAACCACTCCAGTACTCTTGCCTGGAAAATCCCATGGACGGAGGAGCCCGGTAGGCTGCAGTCCATGGGGTCGCGAAGAGTCGGACATGACTGAGCGACTTCATTTTCACTTTTCACTTTCATGCATTAGAGAAGGAAATGGCAACCCACTCCAGTGTTCCTGTCTGGAGAATCCCAGGGAAGGGGAAGCCTGGTGGGCTGCTATTATGGGGTCGCACAGAGTCGGACACAACTGAAGAGACTTAGCAGCAGAAGCAGCAGCAAATCTTTCTTTGATGGTGCTATATAGACAACTAATTTTTATTTTAATTTTGTATACCAGAAATCTTACTAAATAGGGATACTTACAAACATCCAAAAATTAGTTTATAAAAAATTGAGACATTTAAGAAAACCCAGAAAATTGAAGAAAATTTTAAAAAGCCTAGAAAATACCATTTGTATAGAGTAAAGGATCAATCTAACCCATACTGTTCCATGGATTCAAGGTTAATTACAATCTAAAATTACAAAAGAGTCTGTGTGGAAATTGACCAGCTGATTCTAAAATTTATACGGAAGTGAAAAAGGCCAAGAATAAACAAGTCACTGTTGAAAAAGAACAAAGTGTTAGAACTCTATCCGTTATAAAGTTTTTTCATAGTGATTTATTTATATATATAAATACCTAATACATATAAAACATATTTCTATATAATTTTACATATATCAATTAACTGCTATTTATTGATAATAACAGTACAGCACAGTACCGGTATAGCAAGACAAAATTAAGTATAACTGGGACAGAACAAAGAACCTGGAAACAGACTCATATAAAAAGTTGATTTAGGACAAAAATAGCATGTGATGGAAATAGAAAAAAGAACAGTCTTTTTTATAAATAATGTTGGTACAATTAGATATCCATATAGGAAAAAAATTTAATTGAACCTTTCCCTCACATTACCCATAAAACAACAACAAAAACTTCAGGTGAATTTGAAGGCCTTAACGTGAAAGACCAAGAAGGCAATGGCAACCCACTCCAGTACTCTTGCCTGGAAAATCCCATGGACGGAGGAGCCTGGTAGGCTACAGTCCATGGGGCCACACAGAGTCAAACCCGAATGAGCGACTTCACTTTCACTTTTCACTTTCATGCATTGGAGAAGGAAATGGCAACCCACTCCAGTATTCTTGCCTGGAGAATCCCAGGGACAGAGGAGCCTGGTGGGCTGCCATCTATGGGGTTGCACAGAGTCGGACCGGACTGATGTGACTTAGCAGCAGCAGAAGGTGAAAGACAAAATTAAAAAGCTCTTAGAATAGAGGAGAATATCTTCATAATTGCAGAGGAGGGGAAATTTTCTTAAACAGCACACTAAAAGCATTGACCAAAAAGGAAATAATCGATAAACTTAACTAACTTAAAAATAAAAAACTGTAGTTCAACAAAAAACTTTAATAAAGAGTGGAAACAAATGGCGTAGGATAAGACAAGATACTGTATCTGATACAAGCAACAAAGGGTTTCCAGACAAACTTTAAACAGAAATTCTGCAAATTGATGAGATAGCACACAGAATGAAAAAATGAACAAAGAACTTCAACATGTACTTAAAAATAGGCAAAAGTAAAGAACAAAGAGGACCACTGAGGG
The DNA here is from genome assembly GCF_054371585.1 of Giraffa tippelskirchi. Classification (NCBI taxonomy): domain Eukaryota; kingdom Metazoa; phylum Chordata; class Mammalia; order Artiodactyla; family Giraffidae; genus Giraffa; species Giraffa tippelskirchi. Next base: position 59,897,333 of record NC_137284.1, on the reverse strand, counting down.
ATACATATAAAAACTTTAAAATAATTTTATTCAAAAAGAAACAAAGTACTTCCATGAAACTCAGTGATAGTGATAACCTCCAAAGATTAAAATGACTTCTGAGTCAATGATAATATTCTGCTTCTATATGTGGGAGGTAGTTACATGGGTATTTATGTTATAATTAATACTGTATAATTGTTTTACACACATGAAAGTATGCTAGGTCACTTAAGTTATGTCCGACTCTGGGCAATACTATGGACTGCAGCCTACCAGGCTCCTCTGTCCTTGGGATTCTCCAGGCAAGAAAACTGGAGTGGGTTGCCCTGCCCTCCTCCAGGGGAGCTTCCTGACCCAGAGATTGAACCCGCGTCTCATTTCTCCTTCTTTGCAGGTAGGTTCTTTACCACTAGTGCCACCTAGAAAGCCTGTATTGTTTTATATATTTTAGTGTATATGTGCATGCTCAGTCACTCAGTCGTGTCTGACCCTTTTGCAACCCTAAGGACTGTAGCCCACCAGGCTCCTCTGTCCATGGGATTTTCCAGGCAAGAATACTGGAGTGGGTTTCCAATTCCTTCTCCTTTTGTGTATTATTTTGTAATAAAAGCATATTTTCTTAAGTGTACTAAAAGAACTTGGGTGACAATTTCCCAAATATTATACCAAAAATTCTCCTTAAAAATGTCATCTGGAGAGTCAGAGTTTCCTCATTTGGTTGTTCCAGAGTCAGACTGGCCTTTGTAGGTCATTTATTACTTTCTCCTGAGAAGGCTACATGGAAGAGGTATCCTTTGGACTGGGTCTTAAGGGATAGGTTTTAGGTATGGGTAGACTGGAGAAAGAATTCAATTAGTTATAACAATCCTACTGTGACTTTGATAAGTAAATTCTCCTGAGTGACTTTGCTTCCCTGGATCTCAAGTTTTCTCATTAAATTAAGAAAAAAAAAAAAAAGATTATGCCACAGTAAAAATTCAAGTATCAAGTTTTCTCCCCCTGGTGATATGCTTTCAAAATACACATGTCCATAGATCTGCCCATCTATTAACTCTCACCGTGCTCATTGGCAGCCAAACTACAGAGGATACCTTTGGCTGGCTATGCAGGAAAAGTGACAAGCCGTATTTCTCACCCAACCAGCATGAACAATGAAGTTAGATACATCAGATACCAAGAAAAATTCTAGGCCTCAGTTACCCCAAATCTCAGGTAGAAACAATAACTTCCATGATACATATCTGAAGGTCATATATCTTAATTGTTGGTAAAGTGATCTGAATAAGACAAACTAAAGAGAGCTATTGCTTCTTAACACAAATAAGATACAGTAGAAATAACTCGAGACAGGACAGATGTGCTGGTTCAAGCACTGGGCATTTATTTTACCAGCTGGGTGACTGACCACAGATAAGTTGGACCAAACTGGTTAAAATCATTTAACGGTTTTTTTTGCCAACTCTATAATTATATGTAAATTAGCCCTTCCAAAACTATATGCTATCTAGGGTTCTGTGCTCTATTATAAACACTGTTTTTATAACAAAGCTAATAAATAAAAATTCAATATTATAACTAAGATAAACCAAAATCATCAGTTTCTGAAAGAACTTAAAATAACATTTCTTTAAACAGTTTTCCCAGAGCATATATTTCTTTCCATTTATTAGAGCTAGCACTTTACATATACTTTCTTAAAAATGCAAATAATGTTATATTAAGTGATACCTACAACTATCACTATGGCTGATTAAAGAGAGTCAAAAGGATGAATGAGTTTCCATAAAAACTGAAAATCAGGTATAATGAATCCAGTTTTAGATACTCACCTTTAGCTAAGTATGCATGTTCAATGGTCACGTACAGGTTTCTGTACTACCTGGCCGACAAGTTGAGCTGCTGTTTAACAGAAGACCCAAGTTCCATCTTCCCACACAGGCTGCCCAGTCTCCTCAGCCAGATCCCCTGCATGGCCACCTGCTGAAACTCCCAATCCCACAACTAAAGATCTAAGCCCTAGTAGAACAGGACATCCCCAGGACATTGTTCTAGTCCCAACTCCCTGGTGCCTAGGCCATACCAGCTGTTAAATACTTGGAAAGTCACTCTTGGGTAAACTGCTGCTGCTACTGCTAAGTCACCTCAGTGGTGTCCGACTCTGTGCTACCCCACATTTGGCAGCCCACCAGGCTCCACCATCCCTGGGATTCTCCAGGCAAGAACACTGGAGTGGGTTGCCATTTCCTTTTCCAATGCATGAAAGGGAAAAGTGAAAGTGAAGTCGCTCAGTCGTGTCCGACTCTTAGCGACCCCATGGACTGCAGCCTACCAGGCTCCTCCATCCATGGGATTTTCCAGGCAAAAGTACTGGAGTGGGGTGCCATTGCCTTCTAAACTAGGAGTAAGTAAATGTTTCTTTTGCATTCTAAAGGAAAAACAAGAGGTTAAGTGGGTCTGACTTACCAAACTTTACTATTTCATTGGCTGAAATTACTGATTACTGGCAGCTTTACGTAGACAGACAGCCAGAGTCACTCTTTATCCCTTTCTGGGTTACCACATCTCTCACATTTGCTGTCACTACAATAACAAGAAGTTCTAACAAGAACTAACACTTGGACAAGAAAATTCTGCTAAACTAAGTACAAAGTATTTGACTCTAGGAAATCAGACAGATAAAAGTATATTGTCAGTTTCTTTTTCTAGTCTCAATCTGTGCAAAAAAAAAAAAAAAATATATATATGTATATATATACACACACATGGTTACAAAAATGGCTTTTGAGGAAACGTATTAAAATACAGTTTTTCTCCAACCACAGTCTCAGAGGAACTTAACAGAAGAGTGCCTACTGGTTATCTAAAATACCACCAAATGCAAGAAGGTTATCCTTCAATTCAATTTACTGATTAAACAGTGAGTTAAGATAAATGACATGTGAATATTTTAAATAAGCTTTTTCTAAATATTATAATACCTCATTTGGAGCTGACCATTTATCTTGAGATATATGTTATCTGTATTTCACAGATGAGAAAATCAGTGCTCTGAGACACTGCCCACTACTCATCTGGTAAGTAATAGAGCTGGATTTGAATACTGAAGCACTGACATTTGGAAAGAGTACTAGCAAAGAGATAGGCACAGTGTACAGCACAAAAGAAGCCTAAAGTGTCCCCTCAAGAAGCTTAAAATTCTAACTAAAGAACAAGCCAGAGAGGTAACATAAAGAGGAGTCTAAGGGGTCCTTATGGGGCTCAAAATGTACTGTCATTACTGTATTCATCCTACCACTTACACAGGCTCCTAAGAAGCAATGGAGGTAGCCCTAATGCGCCTATCAGCCATGATGCTCAGCTAGGAGTGCTGTCACTTTAAGACCATAACACAAAAATCACAGGACAAGTACCAATCATTTAATACACTAAATACCAACTAAATTGGTAATGTATGTCACTTCTGATTCAGCAAAGTATGCATCAGAAATCAAACACACATCCAAATAATTTTCAAAAAAGCAAACAACTAATGAGTAAGATAGAAAACACATGCTTCAAAACAGGATTTTCTTCCCTGAGATTTGTGAGATAAAATTCTCACTTAAAAATTAATTGCAATAATTTTAGCAGTAGAATGTTATAAATCTTCTATATGTAATAGCTCTTCACTGAGCCTATTAAGGAAAAAAAAAAACTGTTTCATTTTATAAACATATACACATGGCTTCTTCCATACCTTCCTAAGACTAAACAGGCCTTTTGGGCTCCCTTCAATCACTGATGACAGAACAGTCAATTATCATTTCAATTCGCATTCTATCAAATTGCTTAGAATCCTAATATCATAAGTTATTGCCTGATATCAATTATTTCAATCACAATTTTCCTAATTCTTTTTTCTAAATCAAAATCTGGCCTACTTCCTAAGGTTCAAAACCTTATTAATTTCCAGATTACAAGAAAGTTCTATTAATACAGAACTCACTAACAACAAATATAATAATAAAAAATTTTAACTGATATTTTCATGCCATCTTTTCAAAATTGGCTTGGCAATCCATGAAACACTTCCTCGCCCTATGGAAAAGATTTGTGGCAAAGCAGTGTGAAAAAGGAAAGTATTTGGTCCAAAGAATACACAGAGCCTCTATATATTAACATTCTATCAATGCTACTGTGTCTAGGATGTAGTCTAGAGCTTACTTACTCTCTAAAAGGCAAAAAATATTAAATGAGGCTCTTCAAACAGAGAAGCTCAGCTGTGACATATGCACCAAAAACAGGAGCTCTATTTTCCTTGGCTTTTTAAAAATAACTTCTGAGAATGACTTCTGAGACCAATCCACAAATAGACTGTTCACACTGACCTTCTTGTTTGTCCAAGCATGGCATAAAGAGTGAAACCACAATGTTCGGTCAGTAAAGCTATCTTCCTGCTTCAGGCTCCACTCAAAGAAAGCTATTCTATCATTGCAGCCCCGGCACAAGCAACTTCTGTAGGTGTTTCATTACTGTCACCAGGGAACATCTGTCCATGGAATTTATATGTATTAAACAAGATTTCCTTTATGTAACAAGTATATCAGTAAAACGTAAAAGCCTATTCTAAGAGCATTAAATTTAAAAAAAGTATTTTTTTTCTTAACATAAAAAACCTTTTTTTTTTCATTCTCCACATACATGCTCCCCTTTCTATTCAGTACATTCTTTCTCCTATCCCTAACAAGGTTAGCTAATACCTGTCTCATCACATGATTTCTCATAAACTCTCATCTAGAATACTACATGTCAGCATGTACAATTGCATTAATAATATATTAATAAAATTTGTTTCTGTTAATTTTAAGATTTCTGGAGCAAAGCATTGAGATTGTTCTAAATCACTTCAAAGACACAGTAAGCAGTGTGAATTCATTTCTATATAACAAAAATTCATTTTTCTTACATTTCACTTATACTCCTGATTATAAATATTAGCTAATCCAGACAAAGACTGGATTTCCACCTTTGGATAGTTGTTTTCTGGTTGTCCAATGAGATTACCAGATTGGTCTAAATTTATTGAATATATTATTTGAAAGAATTAATATGAATTCCATGATTAGATATTCCTGATCTCTCTACAGTGTTCTCTTTGAGGTGAGTTTGAATCCCAAAAGACCAATTTATCCACAATTACAGTTACAGAATTTCAGTTAGGAGAATTGCTACTGAGAATCTATCCAAAGAAAATAAAAATTCTAACTTGAAAAGATATATGCACCTCCATGTTCAATGCAGCACTATTTACAACAGCCAAGATATGGAAACAACCTAAGCATCCATTGATAGATGAATGGATAAAGAAGATATGGTACACACACACAAAATGAACTATTACTCAGTCACACACACACACACACACACACACACACACACAAACCCACAATGAAATCTTGCTGTTTGTGACATGGTGGACCCTGAGGGTTTTATGCTAAGTCCAAGAAGGCAGACAGATTCTGCCTGCATTTACATATAGAATCTGCAAACAAAACAAACACTGAGATTCACAGAGTGAAAAATACAAAATATTGCTTAAAAAAATAAAGAAGCTTAAATGAACAGAAAGATTAAACCACATAAAATGGGTGAAAGGGATCAGAAGATACAAATTTCTAGTTATAAAATTGATAATTAAACATAGGAAATATCTTCAAAATACTGTACTAACTTTATATGGTGACAGGTGGCAATGACTTACTGTGGTGATTATTTCACAATGTATACAAATGTCAAATCACTAGACTCTACACCTGAAATTAACATAATATTGTATGTCAATTATACCTCAATTAAAAAAATCAACTGATCTTTTATGAATGGGTTTATTTCTGCATTCTCTGTTCTGTGTAATTTCATCATACCAAATTATCTTCATTACTATAGCTTTGCATAGTAAGGTTTCAAGTTAGACAGGGTAAACTATCCAATTTGTTCTTTTAAAATCGCTTTGGTTATTCCAGCGGATTTGAGCTTCCATATGAATTGTATAATCAGTTTGTCAGTTTCTATCCAAAAAAAGATAAAGCCTGTTAGAATGCTGATTGGAATTCTGTTACATTTATAGAGCAATTTGAAGAGAATTCCCATCTTAACAATATTATGTCTTCCAACCTATGAGCATAGTTTGATCTCTCCATTTATTTAGCCTTCTTATTTTCTTCAGCAATAGTTTTTATGTTTCAGTGCAGAGGTCTTGGACATCTTCTGTTATGTTTATACCTACGTATTTTATGATTTGGGCACTTCTATAAATTGAATTCTTTTTAATTTAATTTCTCAATCATTTGCTGTTAGGGTATAAGAACACAACTGATTATAGTATAATAATCTTGTAGTTTGTAATGGTAGAAATTCACTTTTTAGTTCCACTCACTTGGTGAAGCAGCCCAGTCAATTCAATATTGAATGTATCCAAGTTTTTTAACTAACTGAATTAATAACCAACCCCCCTAAAACCTCTCCCAGCTCAGTGATCCTAGTTTTGCTTTCAAAATAGGGATAATGCCCATTATAAGAAAACTTTTCCTCAGATGAAGTCCCCCAGGATTCTCCAACTCCAGATTTCTCATATCATTCCTCCAAACAAAATATCTCTTTGTCAAAGCATGATCTTGTTCATTCATACATATGTCCTATTATTCCTTAATAAAGGAAGTCTAGAAAGGAAAAAATACTCTTGAAGAGCTGATAACAGAATTTAGGGTAGGGAGCCCTCAGAAAATTTGATTTTGAAACTGTAACTACTAGAGTCCATTATACTATGGCAACTTCAGCAGCTTTACCATAGCATTGGTTCTTATAAAATACACAGTCAATTAAAACACTTTGCAGAGTTTTCTTGAACTTATTAATTTATGTATTGTTAAATGTGGGGAAACATGTTTATCCATGTTAAATTATATTTACTATGTCAGCCTATCAGCCCATTGAGATAAATTTTAGTTCCAATTTTTCCACTCAACATATTAGCGATTTCTTTCAACTTTGCATGGAGTTGCAAAGTAGAACTCCATGTAGAGTCTGACATAGACTTCATGGTTTGGGAGTGACCTAATTCATTCCAAAAAAGAAGGTGGAACAGAGTTAAAGAAAGAGCTCTTTCCAAGGTGACACTGATTCTCTTTTAGAATCTTTAGCCAACTTGCTGTGAATTATTTTAACTGAACAGTTGCTACCTCTAGAATAGTTTTTAAATGTTAACCCTCATAATTCCTGTCGTTCAGTAACCAAGTCAGTTCTGACTTTGTGATCCCATGAATTACAGCATGCCAAGCTTCCAAGACCTTCACTCTCTCTGTTTGTTCAAACTCGTGTCCATTGAGTCGGTGATAATTCCTAACTATTAGTAATTGTGCAATTAATAAATTTTAATTGAATAAAATTTTTAAAATTAAGGAATTAAAAGAAAAGGAGTTGGTTATAGAACAAATAGAGATAAAAGGATAAGAACATATATATGGTGATTACTGTTGAAACATTATTGTAGGTTTTAACTTGATTGCTCAGTTTTTAAAAAATAAAAACATAAAACAGCTTCATTATTTGCCCCTATAATCAGGAGTTCACAAAACAAGACCACAATCATCAGAATTTTCTAGAAAAGGAAATCATACTCACTTTGAAAAAGACCAAGCTTGCCAAAATTTTTCACATGCTTTTTACTTGAAAGATAATCGAAAAATCAACCTCGTAAAACAATGCTTTATTGTAATTCCACATTTAAAAGTATAAAATTAATTTTATGTGCTTAATTCAGATATTAATAATTCTCATTTTAAATTTAACATAATCTTTAGCATGAGGTATTTCGGATGAAATATGCTGATATGAAAAATATCTTCAGAAAAAGGCTAAATTCTGAAAAGCAGCATTGTTATCTTAAAAAAATTACGGCCAAGTATAAAGAGAATTCTATTCAAAGAGGAAAATTCTCTTCTCAGACTGCATTTCTGTCAGGCACATCTCCCAATTCTTCATTTTTATCTACTAGCTATGTGCAATACTGATATCAATGGAACTTGTATATTTTTACAGACAAATAACATATGCAACTAAACACCAAACATCAATATAAGAATATTGTATCATTAAATCTTCCAGCTTATGTTCAAATTTTAAAATTATTATTATAGCAACAGAAGGCAGCTCAGAATGAACTTCTTCAAATTTTCCCCAAAGCCTCTGAAATATATATATATATATTAAATGTTTATCAATGAGTTATTCAAAATAAAACACTATGATCACTCTACAATTTGATGGATTTCTTCCTGATGAAGTAGTTTTAACTTTCAAAAGAGCAGTATATAAAAAAATTTTTAAACTAGGTATTATGATTATATATTTTAAGATAAACCAAAGGAGAAGACAAGAAAAAAACTATTTCAAGACTTGCTAACTACAGAAAATATCAGTGTTGCTCAAGATACACTGTCAATACTGGGTAGCTACACTAAAAGACACAAATGTCAACATATATTATATAGCTTGACCCTCCTGCTGCTTGCTATAAATGTATTATGAGTGGAATTCAGTGATAGAAACCAAAAAAAAAGTAAAATTAAAAGAACAAATTCTCTTTCATTTAAAAGCTGAGATAGTTATCAAACTTGCAAGGAACACAATGAGAGAAGAACAATGGAAGAAATTAAGCACTTAAAGGAAAAAGGTATAAAATTCAGTATCTCCAAACAGCCTTTGATATTAACATTCTTAGAACTGTTACAGCACGTACAGTACCAAAAATGCTAAATATGTTTTTATAAGCTCTGGCATGGACAGGGTCTTAGTAAAATTTATCATTCATTAAACAAATAATTTATTATAAAGGTCTTCTGTTTTTCCTATGATAAAACAACTTCCTGGCCACGTGACCATGCCTATAAACCCCGAAGAGCCATTTGCCCCATCTGGTAAGGAGCACTGCTTTCCTGCTAGGTCATCCTGCCCCCTATCCTCCACCAGACTGCACTAGGGAGCTATATGTCATGCACAGAATTCCAGTCTCTTTATACCTAAGTAACCAGAATTTTTCAAACTTCACCAATCTATGAATATATATATTTTGGGATATATATATATATATATATATCCCATTTCAATTGGCTCTTGATGATTCTAAGCTTCCAGTTGTTTGTCCAACAACTCTAAGCTCTACTTACTTGACTGCCAAAGCCTGACATCCGGCAGGATGGCACAAGTTTCCATTTTTCTCAGGAATCAAAAGGAGCACATGGGAGACTCCATGATGGATTAATCCTGATTTCTACTTCCCATCACAGGTCACCCGGATCTAGCCCTGATGGGTCTACAGATGTGGTAATCAAAGAGGGGCCCACAAATTACCTAATAACTACCCACTGGTAGCACTGGAAAGCAATCACATCTTGTTGTCAAGAGGTAAGAATCTCTGCACACCTGAATGCTGGAGGGCATTCCTTGTCAAGACAGTAAAAAGAATCCTCTTTGGGGAAAGAGTCTAAGGAGGAGTCAAATCCATTCTTTCTCAGTCTCCACAGGGGTACGTGTGGCCATTAAACCAAAGGAAGAACAACAGACTATGAGCAGAATTCATTTGTCACTTTCAAATCATTGCTTTTAGGAGAGGACAGATGACTCTTCCACACCCTTACCTCTTCCACCATCTGGATAACAGTGAAGTTTACGATGGGGATAGATGGAAGAAGCCTCAATTTCTGAATTAATGCTGCCAACCTGAAGCAGCCATGACTATTATGTAAGCAGGAAATAAGCTTTACTGAACCAGCCATTAAATTTTTGGATTTGCTACTGCAGACAGGGGCTTCCTTGGTGGCTCAGACAGTAAAGATTCTGACAGCAATGCAGGAGACACAGGTTCAATCCCTGAGTTAGGAAGATCCCCTGGAGAAGGGAATGGTGTCCACTCCAGTATTCTTGCCTGGAGAATTCCATGGACAGAGCCACCTAGTGGGCTACAGTCCACAGGGGCACAAAGAGATGGACATGGCTAAGTGACTAACACTGTCACTGCAGACTACCCTAACTGAAACAGGATCCCACAGTAAGGTTGATACTCTCTCAACCACTGTTCCTTTCTATAATCTACTCTACAAAGAAATTTATCGAGAAATCTATATGGCATCTCTATGGTACATCTTTAAAGCTCATATATATCTACAATGCTACCTGTGGGGAGATTTCTAGTAGGTTTTCCACCCCCTAGAAATCCTTTATGTAAATCAGAATGCAAATAGTAAAATAGAAGAAAAGGTACCATCAAACTACACCCACCAAAGGCATCGGCCTTTTAACTGGGCTTAGCCTATTATATGGAGAAGGCAATGGCACCCCACTCCAGTACTCTTGCCTGGAAAATCCCATGGACGGAGAAGCCTGGTAGGCTACAGTCCATGGGGTCGCTAAGAGTCATACACGACTGAACGACTTCACTTTCACTTTTCCCTTTCATGCACTGGAGAAGGAAATGGCAACCCACTCCAGTATTCTTGCCTGGAGAATCCCGGGGACAGCGGAGGCTAGTGGGCTGCCATCTATGGGGTCGCACAGAGTCGGACACGACTAAAGCGACTTAGCAGCAGCAGCAGCAGGAGCCTATTATACTAATCATCTAATTGGACCCTCACAACAAAACTGTGAAACAGATATTATCCCTATTTTACAGAAACAAAAAACTGGAACAGTTTCCATAACTGTGTAACAGACACAAATAGAAAACTAAACATGGAATTTAACACTGTTTTAATAGATACCCAAAGCTAACTCTTTTATTTATATAGTACTTGGATTAGACTTCCAAGTTTTCCTAGACTTCTCCAAGTATTTACATATTTGTTCGTATACACAAGCTATAAAATAAACATTTCTTCACAGTATAATCGGGCCTTAAAATAAAGTCACTATTGCAATTCAATAAAAATTTATTGGGCTTTTATTCTTACACATTATATATAATTAGGAGGGACACATGTGTGATTCTCAATCAGACTTTTGCCCCCCACAGGACATCTGGCAATGTCAGAGACATTTATGGTTGTCAAAAATGGGGGGAAGAAAATACCACTGGCATCTAGTGGATAGGGCCAAAAACACTGCTAAATATCCTACACTGCACAAGAAAGTGCCTCAGAACAAAGAATTATCTGATTCAAACATCATAGTACATAGGTTAAGACACCCTGCCCTAGAGTAACTTACAGTATAAGGCAAAACTCTATACTCCAATGAAGCCCCTAAAATTGAGGATGACCATTTAAATTAAAAAGATGGCCCCCAAAAGATGCAAGGGTAGACCACATATTAAAACACATATACTCATACACACACATGTACCTATTAGACCTTGAAACTGTGTTTCTCAAAGGATGACAGGAGGCAGTGGTAAGATAACTAAATAGATGGAGGAGCAAACAAACCCTGTTGGACCTCAGGAAGCCCACATCAGAACTGAGAAGGGGCAGGGTTCTGGAAAATTACTCTTTGAAATTAAAATCAGGACTTCCCTGGCAGTCCAGTGGTCAAGTCTCCACGCTCCCAATGCAAGCGGCACAGGTTTGATCTCTGGTTGGGGAACTAAGATCCCACATGCCACACAGTATAGCCAAAAAATTAAAATGTAGTCACTTTCATTTTTTCTCAAAGACCTACTAGAAGGCATTATCTTACTTAATGAAAAGTGAATTTCCTGTGTTGAAAAATATATTTAACCATCAGTTATAATAGGTTGTGGACCTTATTCAGGGCCTTCTTTTCAAAGGAGCATCAAAATGGTTCTTAAGACCTCAATTTATTTTCTTCCTTATGTTAACTGGAAACTGGAAGAAATGACTCTGATCTCTCAGTGGGACTCTTCGTAAAAATTGACAAAGAAGGCTAATACAGAAATATTAAGGCGTGAAAAACTTAGTTAAAAATCTCTCCATAAACGTATCAGTAAGTTTTTTATAAAATTATCATCTATAATAAAGATGCCAAAAATAAGCCTAGATTATTTCTAAGAGCCTCTTCATTTCTGGCCCCATCACTTCATGGCAAACAGTTGTGGAAAAAATTGAAACAGTGATAGATTTTATTTTCTTGGGCTCCAAAATCACTGTGGATGGTGACTACAGCCATGAAATTAAAAGACACTTGCACCTTGGAAGAAAAGCTATGACAAACCTAGATAGCATCATAAAAAGCAGACATGTCACTTTATCAACAAAAGTTTGTCTAGTTAAAGCTATGGTTTCTCCAGTAGTCATGTACAGATGTGAGTTGGACCATAAAGATGACTGAGTGCCGAAGAATTGATGCTTTCGAATTGTGGTGCTAAAGAAGACTCTTGAGCGTCCCTTGGACAGCAAGGAGATCAAACCAGTCAATCCTAAAGGAAATCAACCCTGACTATTCACTAGAAGTGCTGATGCTGAAGCTGAAGCTCCACTACTTTGGCCACCTGATGCAAAGAGTCGAGTCACTGGAAAAAACCCTGATGCTAGGAAAGATTGAGGGGAGGAGGAGAAGGGGGTGACAGAGGATGAGATGGTTGGATAGAATCATCAACTCATTGGATATGAGTTTGAGCAAACTCCAGGAGATAGTCAAGGACAGGGAAGCCTGGCATGCTGCAATCCATGGGGTTGCAAAGAGTTGGAAACAACTAACCAACTGAAAAACAACAACAATTTCTAAAACTGTATGACCCTACACATCAATATTTTGTGTATCTTTAGGTGAGAATAATTTATGTTAGATAACAGAAAAAAACCTAATTTTCCTATTAACATCTGTTCAGCGGGGTTAAAGGAATTCACAAATATTGTGAGTTGCTAAGTTTATAGCAGTTATTTATATAGGCTGTTACAAATAAAACCAGGATATTTTTCTGAACCACAGATCCTAAAGAAATTCTGTATTAACTTTTCTGATAGATATTGACCATAACCAGGTGCTAGTATATATTACATTTTACAATATATATGATCCTAAAATGAGCTGAAATTTGAATTTCTGAAAATAAAAGGTTTAAACTCACTAGGTAAACAATTTAAAGTTATCTAATAAAAATTTTTACACTGATAAGTGTTTTGAAATGCGAGTAAACCAGTATGATTCTGAATGGAATTCTCTAATATGTTAATATCTGTGACAACATGTGTTGGAATGTTTTAAAATCATATTTAAACTCAATGATCTCTGTTCGTTTCCAAGGCAAACCATTCAATATCACAGTAATCCAAGTCTATGCCCCGATCACTAATGCCTAAGAAGCTGAAGTTGAATGGTTCTATGAAGACCTACAAGACCTTCTAGAACTGACACCCAAAAAAGATGTCCTTTTCATTATAAGGGACTGGATGGAAAAGTAGGAAGTCAAGAAACACCTGGCGTAACAGGCAAATTTGGCCTTGGAGTACAGAATGAAGCAGGGCAAAGGCTAATAGAGTTTTGCCAAGAGAACACACTGGTAATAGCAAACACCCTATTCCAACAACACAAGAGAAGACTCTACACGTGGACATCACCAGATGGTCAACACCGAAATCAGATTGATTATATTCTTTGCAGCCAAAGATGGAGAAGCTCTATACAGTCTGCAAAAACAAGATACGGAGCAGACTGTGGCTCAGATCATGAACTGTTTATTGCCAAATTCAGACTTAAATTGAAGAAAGTAGGGAAAACCACTAGTCCATTCAGGTATGACCTAGATCAAATCCCTTATGAGTATACAGTAGAAGTGAGAAATAGATTTAAGGGACTAGATCTGATAGACAGAGTGCCTGATGAACTATGGACAGAGGTTCATGACATTGTACAGCAGACAGGGATCAAGACCATTCTCATGGAAAAGAAATGCAAAAAAGCAAAATGGTTCTCTGAGGAGGCCTTACAGATAGCTTGGAAGAGAAGAGAAGTGAAAAGCAAAGGAGAAAAGGAAAGATATTCCCATCTGAATGCAGAGTTCCAAAGAATAGGAAGGAGAGATAAGAAAGCCTTCCTCAGTGATCAGTGCAAAGAAATAGAGGAAAACAACAGATTGGGAAAGACTAGAGATCTCTTCAAGAAAATTAGAGATACAAAAGGAACATTTCATGCAAAGATAGGCTCGATAAAGGACAGAAATGGTATGGACCTAACAGAAGCAGAAGATATTAAGAGGAGGTGGCAAGAATACACAGAAGAACTGTACAAAAAAGATCTTCACGACCCAGATAATCACGATGGTGTGATCACTCACCTAGAGCCAGACATCCTGGAATGTGAAGTCAAGTGGGACTTAGAAAGTATCACTACGAACAAAGCTAGTGGAGGTGATGGAATTCCAGTTGAGCTATTTCAAATCCTCAAAGGTGATGCTGTGAAACTGCTTCACTCCATATGCCAGCAAATTTGGAAAACTCAGCAGTGGCCACAGGACTGGAAAAGGTCAGTTTTCATTCCAATCCCAAAGAAAGGCAATGCCAAAGAATGCTCAAACTACCGCACAATTGCACTCATCTCATATGCTAGTAAAGTAATGCTCAAAATTCTCTAAGCCAGGCTTCAGCAATACGTGAACTGTGAACTTCCAGATGTTCAAGCTGGTTCTAGAAAAGGCAGAGGAACCAGAGATCAAATTGCCAATATCTGCTGGATCATCAAAAAAGCAGGAGAGTTCCAGAAAATCATCTATTTTTGCTTTATTGACTATGCCAAAGTCTTTGACTGTGTGGATCACAATAAACTGTGGAAAATTCTGAAGGAGATGGGAATACCAGACCATCTGACCTGTCTCTTGAGAAACCTGTATGCAGGTCAGGAAGCAACAGTTAGAACTGGACATGGAACAACAGACTGTTTCCAAATAGGAAAAGGAGCACGCCAAGGCTGTATATTGTCACTCTGCTTATTTAACTTATATGCAGAGTACATCATGAGAAACACTGGGCTGGAAGAAACACAAGCTGGAATCAAGATTGCCAGGAGAAATATCAATAACCTCAGATATGCGGATGACACCACCCTTATGGCAGAAAGTGAGGAAGAACTAAAGAGCCTCTTGATGAAAGTGAAAGAGGAGAGTGAAAATGTTGGCTTAAAGCTCAACGTTCAGAAAACTAAGATCATGGCATCTGGTCCCATCACTTCATGGGAAATAGATGGGGAAACAGTGGAAACAGTGTCAAACTTTATTTTTTTGGGCTCCAAAATCACTGCTGATGGTGATTGCAGCCACGAAATTAAAAGACGCTTACTCCTTGGAAGGAAGGTTATGGACAACCTAGATAGCATATTGAAAAGCAGAGACATTACTTTGCCAACAAAAGTCCATCCAGTCAAGGCTATGGTTTTTCCAATGGTCATGTATGGATGTGAGAGTTGGACGGTGAAGAAAGCTGAGCGCCAAAGAATTGATGCTTTTGAACTGTGTTGTTGGAGAAGACTCTTGAGAGTCCCTTGGACTGCAAAGAGATCCAATCAATCCATCCTGAAAGAGATCAATCCTGGGTGTTCATTGGAAGGACTGATGTTGAAGCTGAAACTCCAATATTTTGGCCACCTCATGTGAAGAGTTGACTCATTGGAAAAGACCCTGATGCTGGGTGGGATTGGGGGCAGGAGGAGAAGGGGACAACAGAGGATGAGATGGTTGGATGGCATCACCAACTCGATGCACATGGGTTTGGGTGGACTCCAGGAGTTGGTGATGGACAGGGAGGCCTGGCGTGCTGCGATTCATGGGGTCACAAAGAGTCAGACATGACTGAGCGACTGAACTGAACTGAAAGGCTTATTATAAAAGAAATACTCAACATTAATGTTCAAGACATTTATTTTTAACTGTTATTCTCTATAAAATTAATTCATAGATTATCCACAAACCGTCGGCTTTACTACATGTCTTTAATAAATTGTGAGGGCCTCCCTAGGGGCACAGATGGTGAAGGATCTGCCTACAATGCAGAAGACCTGAGTTCCATCCCTGGGTTGGGAAGATCCCCTGGAGAAGGGAATGACTATCTACTCTAGTATTCTTGCCTGGAGAATTCCAAGGAAAGAGGAGCCTGGCAGGCACCAGTCCACACGGTCACAAAGAGTCAGACATGACTTAGTGATTAACACTTTTAATAAATTGTAAAAAGATTACTGTATTCAGCCCTATGGAGAAAACTGTAAGTGGATTATATCATATACTTACAAAGCAAAATAACTAGTAAGAAGAATGAAAAAGTTAAAAAGTAAATAAATGACTTCATCAAAATGTAAAACATTTAATTTTTATTGAGGATACAGTAGTGAAAAAAAGAGATAAAATCCCTGTCCAGATGCAGCTTAGAGGCTAGTGGCCTGGAACCCAACCAGGAGAATACATTCTAGCATACTTCACTAACAAACGAGTGTATGTCTCCATAAAAATTAATTGCATCATCTCTGTTCTAGGAAAATCAAGAATCTTTCCCCAGTTGATTGGCAAAAAAAAATAGGTTTATTCCTATCCACTGGAAAACACCCATCAGATCTTTGGTAGGATATGTACTGTCATCAGTGAGAAGGACTCACCATTTCTAGGGTGTTCTCCTTCCCTTCAACATGGCAGTGTGCAACAGGATATGTTGGATGAAATGAGTGTTTAACAAATTAACTCCAGGGTAGCAATATCTAACAGTATACCAGTTAGACTATATACTCCTCTGGGTTGGGAGAAAAAAGTTAATTCAGGCACAGAGTGTCCAGAATTGGTATTAACATGACGGATACTTATTCTTCTTTTCAGAGGCTTTAAACAGCTCTATACACAGGGAACGCACTCAATAAATATGTATGCACAAATTAATTAATTTAGATGTGCACAATAGTTTATATTAGAAAAGTTACAGACAGGATAGTAACAAAGTGATACAGAAACAGCATAATGACAAAGCAAGCTTTCCTTAAAGATTTTAAACTCTTCTCATAGATTTTTTTTTTTTTAAAGAGATACAATATAACCCAGAAATGTCCTTTCTCTCCCTCTCTCTCTCTCTAATGGCTTTTTGGGGGGCTTGCTTGTTGCTTTGAAATATTTTTTTTATAAAATTACCAGCAATTGCATTGCCATAGCTTAGCCAGAAAGCAAAAGGAATCCCTGTGACTTCACTGGTTTGAAGGGAAACACACAAATCTGTTCCATTCACATATTTTTCTGACAGACTGCCTGATACCCATGGCACAGAATCTTTTTGTCCTAAAACGCTTAAGAAAGCAGGAGATAGTCAACTTTTTACTCAAAGTCAAGCAAAACCAAAGCAGAAGTAATCAATTATTCCTTTGCTCCCAGCAAGAAATGCCACCACACTGCAGCATTCAACAACAAAGATTACTTCCAGTACTACATAACAGCCCTGCTACGTAGGGTGCCTTCACCTGCTCCCTTACCATGATCCCTTAAAATAAGCTAATGCTCCAGGTCACCTTTACTTCCTCTTTCCCCTTCTGATTTTATATAAAGACAAAAGAAAATTTATCTGAATGTTTCCAAGGCAGTGGTTCTCATCCTAACTACGTGTTACTTATGGAAAACAGAATAAAGTTTCCTCAAAAAAATAAAAATGGAACTACCACATGATCCAGCAATTCCACTACTGGGTATTTATTCAAAGAAAAAAAAAAACACTAAATACAAAAAAATAAATGCATCCCTATGTTTACTGCAGCATTACTTATCATAGCCAAGATATAGAAGCAACCTAAGCAACCATCAATAGATAAATGGATAAAGATGTGGTATACATATACAATAGAATACTCCGCAGCTATAAAAAAAAAAAAGAATGAAAATTTGCCACTTGCAACAACATGGATGGACCTAAAGGGTATTATGCTAAGTAAAGTAAGTCATAGAAAGACAAATACCATATGATTTTACTTATATGTGAGACCTAAAAAACAAAACAAATGAACAAACAGAACAAAACAGAAGCAAGTTACAGACAGAAAACAAATAAGTGTTTGCCAGAGGGGCTAAGCGGTGGAGGTAGCAAAAAAACAAAAATAGGTGAGGTATATTAAAAGGTATAAATTCCCTGTTGCAAAATGAATGAATCCATAATCATGTAATATGCTTGTATGGTAACATATTATAACTAGACTTACTGTGGTGATAATTTTGAAATGCATATGAAAAGAATCACTATGCTATATTACAGGACTTCCTTGGTGGCTCAGTGGTAAAGAGTTCACCTGCCAATGCAGGAGATGTGGGTTTGATCCTTGGGTCAAGAAGATCCCCTGGAGAATAAAATGGCAACCCACTCCAGTATTCTTGCCTGGAAAATCCCATGGACAGAGGAGAGTGGTGGTCTACAGTCCACTGGGTCGCAAAAGAGTCAGACACGACTGAGCAACTAAACAACAACAATAATAATATGTAAATGGTTTGAATATATAATACTACAGCATAACCCTTATGATTATAGAGAGGAAATGAGAAGTACATTTAAGGGACCACATCTGATAGACAGACTGCCTGATGAACTATGGACGGAGGTTCGTGACATTGTACAGGAGACAGGGAGCAAGACCATCCCCAAGAAAAAGAAATGCCAAAAAGCAAAATGGCTGTCTGAGGAGGCCTTACAAATAGCTGTAAAAGAAGAGAAGCAAAAAGAAAAGGAGAAAAGGAAAGCTATACCCATTTGACAGAGAAGGCAATGGCAACCCACTCCAGCACACTTCCCTGGAAAATCCTATGGACGGAGGACCCTGCTAGGCTGCAGTCCATGGGGTCGCGAACAGCTGGACACGACTGAGCGACTTCACTTTCACTTTTCACTTTCATGCGTTGGAGAAGGAAATGGCAACCCACTCCAGTGTTCTTGCCTAGAGAATCCCAGGGATGGGGGAGCCTGGTGGGCTGTCGTCTATGGGGTCGCACAGAGACAGACATGACTGAAGCGACTTAGCAGCAGCAGCAGCATACCTGTTTGAATGCTCAGTTCCAAAGAAACGCAAGGAGAGATAAGAAAGCCTTCCTCAGCAATCAATGCAAAGAAATAGAAGAAAACAATAGAATGGGAAAGACTAGAGATCTCTTCAAAAAAAGTAGAGATACCAAGGGAAATTTTCATGCAAAGATGGGCTCAATAAAGGACAGGAATGGTATGGACCTAACAGAAGCAGAAGATATGAAGAAGAGGTGGCAAGAATACACAGGAAAATTGTACAAAAAAGATCTTCACGACCCAGATAATCACAATGGTGTGATCACTCACCTAGAGCCAGACATCCTGGAATGTGAAGTCAAGTGGGCCTTAGGAAGCATCACTACGAACAAAGCTAATAGAGGTGATGGAATTCCAGTTAAGCTACTTCAAATCCTAAATGATGATGCTGTGAAAGTGCTGCACTCAATATGCCAGCTAATTTGGAAAACTCAGCAGTGGCCACAGGACTGGAAAAGGTCAGTTTTCTTTCCAATCCCTAAGAAAGGCAATGCCAAAGAATGCTCAGACTACTGCACAATTGCACTCATCTCACACGCTAGTAAAGTAATGCTCAAAATTCTCCAAGCCAGGCTTCAGCAATACATGAACTGTGAACTTCCAGATGTTCAAGCTGGTTTTAGAAAAGGCAGAGGAACCAGAGATCAAATTGCCAACATCCGCTGGATCATCAAAAAAGCAAGAGAGTTTCAAAAAAACATCTATTTCTGCTTTATTGACTATGCCAAAGTCTTTGACTGTGTGGATCACAATAAACTGTGGAAAATTCTGAAAGAGATGAGAATACCAGACCATCTGACCTGCCTCTTGAGAAACCTGTATGCGGGTCAGGAAGCAACAGTTAGAACTGGACAATGAACAACAGACTGGTTCCAAATAGGAAAAGGAGTACTTTAAGGCTGTATATTGTCACCCTGCTTATTTAACTTATATACAGAGTACATCATGAGAAACACTGGGCTGGAGGAAGCACAAGCTGGAATCAAGATTGCCAGGAGAAATATCAGTAACCTCAGATATGGAGAAATATCAGTAACCTCAGATATGCAGATGACACCACCCTTATGGCAGAAAGTGAAGAACTAAAGAGCCTCTCGATGAAAGTGAAAGAGGAGAGTGAAAAAATTGGCTTAAAGCTCAACATTCAGAAAACTAAGATATGGCATCTGGTCCCATCACTTCATGGCAAATAAATGGGGAAACAGTGACAGACTTTATTTTGGGGTGCTCCAGAATCACTGCTGATGGTGACTGCAGCCATGAAATTAAAAGACGCTTACTCCTTGGAAGGAAAGTTATGACCCACCTAGACAGCATATTAAAAAGTAGAGACATTACTTTGCCAACAAAGGTCCGTCTAGTCAGGCTATGGTTTTTCCAGTAGTCATGTATGGATGTGAGAGTTGGACTATAAAGAAAGCTGAGCGCTGAAGAATTGATGCTTTTGAACTGTGGTGTTGGAGAATACTCTTAAGAGTCCCTTGGACTGCAAGGAGATCCAACCAGTCCATCCTAAAGGAGATCAGTCCTGGGTGTTCATTGGAAGGACTGATGTTAAAGCTGAAACTCCAATACTTTGGCCACCTGATGCAAAGGGCTGACACATTTGAAAAGACCCTGATGCTGGGAAAGATTGAGGCAGGAGGAGAAGGGGACAACAGAGGATGAGATGGTTGGATGGCATCACCGACTCAATGGAAATGAGCTTGGGTAAACTCCGGGAGTTGGTGATGGACAGGGAGGCCTGGCCTGCTGCGGTTCATGGGGTCGCAAAGAGTCAGACGTGACTGAGCAACTGAACTGAACTGAACTCAACAGTGTAATATATCCTTAAAGTCTGTTCTAGAAAAAGTATTTAATGTGTGATATAACATAACATACCTTTTGAGCTCAGGCTCAACAACAACAACAATGTTTTGTTATAGGAACCAATATAGCATTGTAGGTCAATCATACTCGAACAACCAAAAAACAAACTTACAGCAAAAGAGATCAGATGTGCGGTTACCAGAGATGGAGTTGGGTGAAGGACGAATTGGATGAAGGTAATGAAAATGTACAAACTTCCAGTTATATAAGATAAATAAGTACTAGCGATACACTGCATAAATATAAATAAGACTGCTATACATTATATATGAAAGAGAGTAAATTCTAAGAGTCTTTATGACAAGGGAAAAAATTTTTCTATGTCTTTAATTTTGTATCTTTGTGAGATGATAAAGTTCACTAAACTTATTGTGATAATCATTTCATGATATACATCAGTCAAATCATAATGTTTACACTTATACAGTGCTATATGCCATTTATATCTCTTATACAGTGCTGTATGTCAATTATATCTCAATTACAGCACTTACACAGTGCTGTATGAATCACCTATGGAACTCAACCATTATTGAGCCCCACTTCAAACCAGTAATATATCAGAATCTCTGGGTGTCTCACCATATTGGTAATTTTAAAAAGTGATTCTAAAGAAAAGCCAGGGTTGAAAACCAAAGTTCTGGTTAAAAAAAAAAAAAACAGGAGACAGGGAGCTGCTTCCCCTTACTTTAAATTATTCCTATAAAAATTTACATAAAGATTAAGGGATCTCACCAAATGAGAAACTTCTTGTTTGAGTACTGAGGGACAAAACAAATGTCATATTTTTGTTTCCTAATCAGAAAGTTTTCAGATTGAAGAAACATACCCTTTTAAAATACCATGGTTTAATATTCACATGGTAGACTTTAATTTCTAAATGATTTTGCTTGGAATCAATAATGAAGATTTTTTTTTTTACCTGAAGTACAGGATAATAACTGAGCAATTATGTTTTGTAACAACTAATAGAACCAAGAAATTGTATTTCGTTGTTCATTTTAGAGACAGGCATGCACCTACATTTTATGCATGATTCTTCATATTAATAGGAACACAAAGTAATTATTCATGAGTTTTTCCTAACAGGTTTGAATCTGAAAACAGATTCCACTATTGAAAGCGGAAGAAAACAATTGCTATCTTTAATCACTAAGAATTACACCTCACTAATATAATTACGAATGAATCCCAAAAATAAAATAGAAATAATAACCCAACAATTTTAAAGGCAATTTTCTACAGATTAGTTCTTACATACTCTTTAAAGACATGTCCTTTACATGTATATGGTGGGGCTTTTTGATAAGCTACAATGACACTGG
Source organism: Giraffa tippelskirchi (assembly GCF_054371585.1). Classification (NCBI taxonomy): domain Eukaryota; kingdom Metazoa; phylum Chordata; class Mammalia; order Artiodactyla; family Giraffidae; genus Giraffa; species Giraffa tippelskirchi. The sequence goes on along the minus strand of NC_137284.1, from coordinate 59,875,171 downwards.
TAATTCTCCAATCATAAAGCCTCAAGATCAGGTTCCCATAGACATATACACTGGATGCTACTGCAGTGTGGCTATTCAAGGAATTATGAGGCTGGCCTTTTCTTTCCTAGATATAGATATTACAGCTATCATTGATGGAATGTAAATAAAGAGTAAATTTGATGTACGCTTTCATTACAGTGTAAAGACATCAGAAGAGCACACACTAGATACCTACAAGTTAGATACCTACAATTCCATTCAATTAGTGAGTCTTGGGTTGAAAACATACCAGATTTCTTTCTGTTTCTGATCTATTCTTCCTAGGAGATGATATTTCTTCTTTCATATTTATTTCTGATCTTAGGCCACCTAAAAGCTTTCAACTCTATATTTTTCTCTTAACTCTGGGTTCAAAATCCACGAATACATCCTCAAGTCTAAGCTATTCTCCTTACCTTCACCTGAGTGTTCTTTCAGTGAAGATTCCTACATTCTCCCAACAGGCACCCCCAACAAGATTTTCCTTTCATTTTAGCCAACTAGCACCTTCCTCAGGTACCATTTTCTCGTGCCTTACCTAGACACCCATCCCCACTATCTCTCAACTCTTTTTTCCTTTCTTTGCTTTCTAGAATCGACAGGACTTAGATAGACTCCCATACGGCTCATAACCCTGACTTCTTCTTTGAAAGGCTTTTAAGTGGAATATTATGTCAACATACTACACTTGGTATAGAAAGAAATTGTATTCTGTATTATTGTAATTTTTGTAGTAATATTCATATACTTGAAATACCATACTCATATACTTTTAGCCACATATTTTTTAACAGTTTGAAACCTCCCCTCAACCATTCCCCAATGGTTTCAGTATGAAAAGCAGTTTTCACTTCCACAAAGTATTCTGAAGAGCTAGCTAGTTCCTCTTAACAGATCAACATCAGTGTTTACCATAGGTGAAGCCACTTTACAATCACCACAGAGAGGGCACTTATTACAAAAGTTCTCTTTTCTAGAAAGCATGGCTTGTGAGGGACACATGAATGCTAAAACACTTCAAACAATTTTGTCAGTGATTAACATTTAGAACAGATATACCTGAATTAATGCCACTCAGAACACTATAGTTTCCTTTGTTTTTGTTTCTCAAACGTGCCTCTGGAAAAGGAGAGCTTACTAACAGATTTTAATGACCTTCTCTATCTTTAATACAAATTAGAAAACCTGTGATATAGGTATACTTCAGGTTTCAGAAGGCAATAAAAAGAAACTCCTTTCAAACTGATGACCAAAAAACACTAATCAAAAACATAAGGAATATGGAAAATGAAACACGATTAATACTAAAGAAATAAGGCTAACAAATCAAAACAAAATTTGTGTTTCAACTGATGTCAGTTCAGTCGTTCAGCTGTGCCTGACTCTTTGCGACCCCATGAACCGCAGCACGCCAGGCCTCCCTGTCCATCACCAGCTCCCGAAGTTTATTCGAACTCATATCCATTGAGTTGGTGATGCCATCCAACCATCTCATCCTCTGTCGTCCCCTACTCCTCCCGCCTTCAATCTTTCCCAGCATCAGGGTCTTTTCCAGTGAGTCAGCTCTTCGCATCAGGTGGCCAAAGTATTGGAGTTTCAGCTTCAACATCAGTCCTTCCAGTGAACACCCAGGACTGATCTCTTTAGGATGGACTGGTTGGATCTCCTTGCAGTCCAAGGGACTCTCAAGAGTCTTCTCCAACACCACAGTTCAAAAGCATCAATTCTTCGGTGCTCAGCTTTCTTCATAGTGCCAACTCTCACATCCACACATGACTACTGGAAAAACCATAGCCTTGACTGGATGGACCTTTGCTGGCAAATTAATGTCTCTGCTTTTTAATATGCTGTCTAGGTTTGTCATAACTTTTCTCCCAAGGAGTAAGCGTCTTTTAATTTCATAGCTGCAGTCACCATCTGCAGTGATTTTGGAGACCAAAAAAAAATAAAGTCTGTCACTGTGTCCACTGTTTCTGCATCTATTTGCCATGAAGTGATGGGACCAGATGCCATGATCTTAGTTTTCTGAATGTTGAGCTTTAAGCCAACTTTTTCACTCTCCTCTTTCACTTTCATCAAGAGGCTCTTTAGTTCTTCTTCACTTTCTGCCATAAGGGTGGTATCATCTGCCTATTTGAGGTTATTGATATTTCTCCTGGCAATCTTGATTCCAGCTTGTGCTTCATTCAGCCCAGTGTTTCTCATGATGTACTCTGCATATAAGTTAAATAAGCAGGGTGACAATATACAGCCTTGATGTACTCCTTTTCCTATTTGGAACCAGTCTGTTGTTCATTGTCTAGTTCTAACTGTTGCTTCCTGACCAACTGATTTAAACTGTTGCAAAAATCCCTCAAGGCATCATTTTATTCTCCTCATATTCATTGTGGGAGTCACCAGGCAATCAGATCTGTTAAAAATCTCATAACTTGTTTCTTTTCAATGTATTATATGACACAAAGGTTCTTATTCCCTGGAAGATTTAATACTTTTTGACTTTCAACTTTTCTGCCTGTATATAAATGCTTATCACTGTGATGGTTATTCAGAATGAGAGTGGAAAAGACCATTTCGAAAAACTTCAAATTTTCTATCTCAAAAATAAAAGATTTTTCTTTCAATAGTTTAAAGGAATAGCTACATGAAGATACAAGTCTTAATTATAATGCAGGCCAAGTCCTTGTTTACAACAGCCTTCCTGAATTCAATTGCAAGCACACTTCCAAATCTAAACAATATGAGCCCCCTGAAACATATGACTTCCAGACTAGCCTCCTATCAGTCAAAATTCTTATCTGGAGAACATCAAATTACCACAGCAGCAATAACAGATCTGGGAATCACTGTTTTCTCATCATCTGTTTATATCAGAAACAGATTATTGAACTAAGGATGTTAAGACACAGGACCCTAGACAAAAGAATTATGATGATATGATTAAACAATAAATATCTCTCTCTCTCTCAAAATCAACCTCTGAAATTGTATTGTCCCCACTGAGGACAGTGTTACTTCCTCATGATTTCTTTGAATCAAAATTGGAAGTCAGTTCTAATAAAAGTTAATGAAAGCAAATAGATTGTGTCACTTTTTAAAACATAATATCCAGAGACAGTTTACAATCAGCAAAAAGAACACTGGCTTCAGAGTTCTGTCACTTAACTAGCTGTGTAACTTTGACACAGTCAGTTAATCTATCTATATCACTTACTTTAGCTGGCTACCTACCTAACAGTGAAGCTGAGACAGCAAACAAGGTAACATGCATGAAAACCCTTCCCAAATTGCTCTTTTATAAATGTTAGTAATCAGTCCAAAAACTACAAATTTTATTCCCAATAGGTGATAAACTTTCACCTGGGTAAAAGTAAAAAAAATCAAATTCAAGTTATTTAGACTATAAGAAGAACAGACAGAAAAAAGAATCAAATACCACATTAAAAATATAAGACTTTTCCCTCTTTGCAGGGCAGCAATGGAGACGCAGACATAAAGAAAAAACTTGTGAACACAAGGAGGGAAGGAAAGGGTGGGACGAATGGCGAGAGTAGCATAGAAACAAATATACTACCATGTGTAAAGCAGATAGCCAGTGGGAATTTGCCGTATGATTCAGGGAGCTCAAACCGGTGCTCCGTGATAACCTAGAAGGGTGGGATGTGGTGGGAGGTGGGAGGGAGGTTCAAGAAAGAGAGGACATATGTATACCCATGACTGATTCATGCTGATGTATGGCAGAAACCAATATAATATTATAAAGCAATTATCCTTCCATTAAAAATAAATTTTTAAAAATATAAGAATTTTTAAAAATTAAAAATTCTAATTAGTGTTAGCAAAGAGATGACTATTAAGAGATAGCACAAGTGGAGAGTGAACACATGTGGATGTAAAGCATATTATGAAAAAATCCATGTGAGATTATTACAGTCATGAAAAAATCACTTTTTCAAGATTTGCTAGGCCTGTCCATGAGTGCAATGAAATGTGGTAGAACAGACTTCCTGTCTCATTCTACAAACACTTCCTGAACACCTTTCATGTGAAAAACACTATGATGGGTGCAGAGTAAGAGTAAAGTAAGAGGAAATTTTCCTGCACTACTTATAGAAAAGCTGTTATCACCATGGGATGCCTGGTCTTAATATAAAAATAAGGTAACTTGACTGGTTTTGCCAAAGAGTAATCAAATTCTTCTTGTTCTGTAAAGTAGAGCAGCTCAAGTAGTTATGTCATCAACAATTTCTTTTGAAATATTTTTTGGATTTAGTTCATTTGTTCAATGGCAAACATTAATTGAGCCTCTAATAGTTAACAATGGATGTGTCTCAAATGAAATCTTAACTCTAAAATTACACCACATGGATATAATGTAAATTATTTGGTGTTTTCTTTTGAGTTCATTTTTTCAGTAAGAAGAAGGGGAAGATAAAATAGCAGCAACATTATTCTTCAATATTGAAATCTAGCTATAATTGGCAGACAGAAAGTGAGTAAATGCTACATCTACCCTGCCTGTTGACCTCTCATCCAACTATGGTGACTGTCCCATTTCTACACTATAGACCACAATAATAAAGCAGTGCGTGAACACAGGATAGCTTTCAGGGTGAAATGACTGAAGTGTAAGCTCTTAGATTCTGATTGAAGACAGCCCCAGGTGCACACAAAGCAGGTTTTTGCCAAGAAATACAGTGCAAGCTGTTGACACTCTGCTTCCTTCAACACGAAAACTTCCCCAACAACCCAAGGTCACAACCAATTATCTAAACACTAAGTAGAGTTCAAAGTACAACATTCTTTAGAATATCGTCCAAGTAGTTTCCAGGCGATTAAATAACATAACCACAATAAGAGGAATGAGGAATAAAATCTAGGTATATAAGTATCTGCATACATAATTCTTATAAAATGCATAAGCTGAAATCTACCATATAGAAGCAATGAGAAAGCAGAATAAACCAAAGTGCTGGACTGGTTTAAAACAAACTATTGTAAAACTGTTTAAACAGCTATAAGTTACAATATAGTCCATGAGAGTTCAATGCACTACACAAAGGCTAATAGGAAATGAATGGAGTTCTCTAAGAATCTCATGCTGAAACAGCTCAAAATCAAAGGGACCTTTTTCCTTTCTTTCTTTTTTTTCCCCCAGTCAAGCTGACCTAAGGAAAATAAGACATTGAGTTTGGAAAGAAGAGGTCTTATTTCAAATGCCAAAAAAGCCCATATGAACAAGATAGTTTAAGATTCATTACTTTCAGACAAAACACTTGACCCTTCTAGAAGTTAGTTTCCTCACATGTAAAGTGAGAGGGGTAAATAGTTCATGGGTCTTCAAATTTTATTTTCAGAAGTACCAGATTGCTTCAGGGTTAGGTGGAATCCAAGCCAGCTCCACACCTCACTTAAATGAGAGCAGATGAAGTTTTAACTAGTTTCTATATTGGAGTCCTGTGTAGAATTGTAGAATTTCATTTGGAAAAAAAAAGGGGAGAAGAGTTTTGCTGCTGAAAAGAATTATTCAGAAAACAACAAAAATAAATAACCTCAGATCCCATTTATTTAAGATCATGATTGCAATAAATACTTCTATTGAAAACAGATACTGTTTTACTTCTGCCATAATGCCCCCTCACCATAAACAACTAGAAAATTGGAAAAAGATAGTTTTTCAGACACTGAGACAGACAACAGGCAGCCCAGGACTTATGACCCATGAGTGAAGAAAAACAGGCAGTGAAACTTCTTCCAGGAGGTACTTTCCACAGCAGAGTGCAGGAAGGGGAACCGTCTGAAAGCAGATCATGAAAGTCTCACTGAATTGAGGAGACAGAAGTAAGATTTTGGGGGAAACCAAAGAAGCTGGAGTTTGTGGGGGAGAATATCAGAGAGTTGGGATGCTGGCAAAGAAAAAGCTCCAGGAACCCGCACAGAGGTCCCTTGAGTCAATGGCTGACTATTAAACTACCCAAACGCATGAAGAAAACTCCATGAGGTTTAGTGAGCCATCTGGGAGCTGGAGGCTAAATAATTCCCAATGGTCTCACTGGGCTGGGAGACCAGTTTCAGACAGACATGAGTGCAGTGACACTGAAGACCCCAGACACTAAGCAGACACCTCAGAAGGGTCATATCTTAGTAGCACTAACCTAGCCTCCATAAAGGTTTGCTCAGTTCAGTTCAGTCACTCAGTCATGTCTGACTCCTTGTGATTCCATGGACTGCAGCATGCCAGGCTTCCCTGTCCATCATCAACTCCTGGAGCTTCCTCAAACTCAGGTCCACTGAGTCGCTGATGCCATTCAACCATCTCATCCTCTGTCATCCCCTTCTCCTGCTAGACCCAACCCAACAAAGCTTCGAGAAAAAGTTTCAAAAACATCAAGCTAAAGCACAACAACTTAGTCATCATCTGAAACAAATGTTTAAAAATCTAAAGAAATATAATAAAAATGCAAATATTTAACAGCATAATAGTCACACAATGGAGAAGGCAATGGCACCCCACTCCAGTACTCTTGCCTGGAAAATCCCATGGATGGAGGAGCCTGGTGGGCTGCAGTCCATGGGGTCGCTACGAGTCGGACACAACTGAGCAACTTCACTTTCACTTTTCACTTTCATGCATTGGAGAAGGAAATGGCAACCCACTCCAGTATTCTTGCCTGGAGAATCCCAGGGACGGGGGAGCCTGGTGGGCTGCCGTCTATGGGGTCGCACAGAGTCGGACACGACTGAAGCGACTTAGCAGACTTAGCAGTCACACAATACAAAAAATTCCAGGTGTTATGAGTAAAAAGATAAAAATGAGATCCATAAGTGTGTGAGGGAAAAAAGAATAAAATAGACCCCAAGATGCAAAAAATAATAAACTCAGCAAACGAGGAAACTTTAAAACAGTTTATACGTATAGGCTCAAGTGTTTAAAATATGATAAAAAGGAAAGTGGAAGGCATAAAAATGGAACTTGGGGAGATGAAAAACACAATACCTGAAGTGAAAAGATTAGTAAGTTTAAAAACACAGTAAATAACAAAAGTGGAAGAGAGAAATTTCAAAAGAACTGTACAAATGAATAGAGCCTAGGTAACCTGTGGGACAATATTAAACAGTCTGATACATGCACAATTAAAATCAAAAAGGAAAGAAAGTCAGAAAAAGTATTTGAAGAAATAATGGCCAATAATTTACCAGGTTTTTATAAAAATAATAAACTCTCAGCTAGAGTTCAAGTAGGATATACACACGGAAAACCACACCAGAGAACATCAAATCACATTACTGGAAATCAGTGATAAAGTCTTTAAGCAGCTGTAGGAATACTTTAAATAGCCTACATGGGAGTGTTTTATCAGATATATGTAGGGCAAATACTTTCTCACAGTATTCTTACTCATTTTTTAACAGTGCCTTTTGATGAGAAGATTACAGTTTTTATCAAGTCAAATTTATCAGTTTCTCTTTTAGGTTTAGTGCTTTCTATGTCCTATATAATTAATCATTTCCTATCTTCAAGCCATGAAAATATTCTCCCATGATCTCCTATGATCCATCATAAATTAATGTTTATATATATCATGAACTAGAGTTCAAGGTACATTTTTTCCCCAAATATACATGCAGTTGTTCCAGCCAGACGAGAAAACACCATAATTTATGGAACACTGCAAGGAGTACGCAGAATGGCCTTGCCTCACTAGTGAAGAATAATGAGCCATGGACTAACTACTGCTCTTGCCCTGCCTAACAAATATTTAAAAGCAAGCTCCAAAAGAATAAAATTGTTTCCAAGTAACTTAACTGCATCTTAGAAAAAAAAATCTCAACAATATTAACAGAAATACAAAAATGTTTAGTACCCAATAATGTCTGGCATCCAATCAAATATCCTAAGAAATTTAAAGAAGCAGAAAAACTTGAACCATGACATCGAGATAAATCAATCAATTGAAGCTAACCAAGAACTGACACAAATTGTAGAAATTGTAAATATGGACATGAGATGATCATTTTAACTGTACCAAGTAGTCAAAAAGTTAAGAAGAAATATGCAATATTTAGGGATAAATCTGGCCAAAAAATGAGCAAGAGTGTACACTGAAAATTACTAAACTTCTCAGAGCAATTAAAGAAGACCTATATAAATGGAGAGCTACATTTTGTTAATGAAAATTCAATATTGTTACAATGTAAGTTCTCCCCAAACTGATAAACAGATTCAAATCAAAATACCAGCAGCTTCTTTTGTAGAAATTGACAAGCTAATTCTAAAATTCATATGGAAATTCAAATTACCTAGAAGACCCAAACAACTTCAAAAAAGAAGAACATACTGTGAAGGCTAACTCTTTCTGACTTTTAGACATTATAAAGCTAAAATGATCAACACAATGCACAGGCAGTGTCCAGAAATAGACCCAGACATATATGGACACTGATTTTTAGCAAAGGCAACTCAGTAGAAAAAGATAATCTTTTCAACAAAAGATACAGAACCACTAGATATACATATGAAAAAAAAATACAGAATATTGATCCATATCTCACAGCATATATAAAATTAACTCAAAATGTTATCATATACTTAAAACCAAAAACTATACAAATCTAGAAGGAAACACAGATATTTTTGTGACCTTGGGTTAACCAAAGCCTTCTTAGATAGGATACCAAAAGATGATTCATAAAAGAAAAAACTATAAAACTGGACTTCAAATTTTAAAAGCTTCTTCTATCCAAATATACTGTTAAGAGAAAAAAGGGACAGGCCAAACACTTGGAAAAAGTGTTTGCCGATACATGTATCTTATAAAGGACCCTTATCCAGAATATATAACAAACTTTTAAGACTCAACAATAAGAAAACAAACAACTTAACTTTAAAAATTGGTAAAATATTTCATTAGACATTCACAAAACAAGATATATAGATGGCGAAAAGGAACAAAAGATGCTTGATGTCATTAGTGATTACAGAAATTCAAACTAAAACTACAAAAACATTCTCTTATACACCCATTAGCAGAGAAGGCAATGGTAACCCACTCCAGTACTCTTGTCTGGAAAATCCCATGGACGGAGGAGCCTGGTAGGCTGCAGTCCATGGGGTTGTGAAGAGTTGGACACGACTGAGTGACTTCACTTTCACTTTTCACTTTCATGCATTGGAGAAGGAAATGGCAACCCACTCCAGTGTTCTTGCCTGGAGAATCCCAGGGAAGGGGGAGCATGGTGGGCTGCTGTCTATGGGGTCACACAGAGGCGGACATGACTGAAATGACTTAGCAGCAGCAGCATACACCTATTAGAATGACTAAAATTAAAGACTGAGCACATCACGTGTTGGTGCAGAAGTAAAGGCACTAGAATTCTCACACACTGTTAGTGGGAAAATAGAATGGTACAGCCCTTCTGGAAAACAGCTTGGTAGTTTCTTTAAAAGTTAAATATACATGCTAACAATGAGAAAACAGAAAGAGAAATTAAGGAAACAATTTCATTCACCATTGCAGCAAAAAGAACAAAGTACTTAGGAATAAATCTACCTAAAGAAACAAAAGACCTATATACAGAAAACTATAAAACACTGATGAAAGAAGTCAAAGATGGCACAAAACAGATGGAGAAGTATACCATGTTCATGGATCAGGAGAATCAATATAGTGAAAATGAGTATACTACCCAAAGCAATCCATAGATGAAATCCAATCCCTATCAAGCTACCAATGGTATTTTTCACAGAAATAGAACAAATAATTTCACAATTTGTTATGGAAATATAAAAAACTTCGAATAGCCAAAGTAATCTTGAGAAAGAAGAATGGAATTGGAGGAATCAACCTGCCTGACTTCAAACTATACTACAAAGCCACAGTCATTAAGACAGTATGGTACTGGCACAAAGATAGAAATGTAGATCAATGGAACAAAAGAGAAAGCCCAGAGATAAATCCACGCACCTATGGACACCTGGCTCAGATGGTAAAGCATCTGCCTACAATGCAGGAGACCAGGGTTCAATTCCTGGGTTGGAAAGATCTCCTGGAGAAGGAAATGGCAACCCACTCCAGTATTCTTGCCTGGAAAATACCATGGACAGAGGAGCCTGGCAGACTACAGTCCATGGAGTCGCAAAGAGTTGGACACGACTGAGCTACTTCATTTTCTTTCTTTCATGGACACCTTATCTTTGACAAAGGAGGCAAGAATATACAATGGAGAAAAGACAACCTCTTTAACAAGTGTTGCTGAGAAAACTGGTCAAGCACGGTAAAAGAATGAAACTGGGAACATTTTCTAACACCATACACAAAAATAAACTCAAAGTGGATTAAAGGTCTAAATGTTAAGACCAGAAACTATAAAAATCCTAGAGGAAAACATAGGCAAAACACTCTCTGACATAAATCACAGCAGGATCCTCCATGACCCACCTCCCAGAATGGTGGAAATAAAAGCAAAAATAAACAAATGGGACCTAATTAAACTTAAAAGTTTTGCACAACGAAGGAAACTATAAGCAAAATGAAAAGACAGCCTTCAGAATGGGAAAAAATAATAGCAAATGAAGCAACTGACAAAGAATTAATCTCAAAAATATAAAAGCAGCTCACGCAGCTCAATTCCAGAAAAATAAACAACCCAATCAAAAAATGGGCCAAAGAACTAAACAGACACTTCTCCAAAGAAGACATACAGATGGCTAACAAACACATGAAAAGATGCTGAACATCACTCATTATCAGAGAAATGCAAATCAAAACTACAATGAGGTACCATCTCACGATGGTCAGAATGGCTGCTATCAAAAAGTCTACAAACAATAAATGCTGGAGAAGGTGCGGAGAAAAGGGAACCCTCTTACACTGTTAGTGGGAATGCAAACTAATACAGCCACTATGGAGAACAGTGTGGGGATTCCTTAAAAAACTAGAAATAGAACTGCCATATGACCCAGCAATCCCACTGCTGGGCATACACACCGAGGAAACCAGAATTGAAAGAGACACGTGTACCCCAATGTTCATCGCAGCACTGTTTATAATAGCCAGAACATGGAAGCAACCTAGATGTCCACTGGCAGATGAATGGATAAGAAAGCTGTGGTACATATACACAATGGAATATTACTCAGTGATTAAAAAGAATGCATTTGAATAAGTTCTAATGAGGTGGATGAAACTGGAGCCTATTATACAGAGTGAAGTAAGTCAGAAAGAAAAACACCAACACAGTATATTAACGCATATATATGGAATTTAGAAAGATGGTAACAATGACCCTATATGCGAGACAGCAAAAGAGACACAAATGTAAAGAACAGACTTTTGCACTCTGTGGAAGAAGGAGAGGGTGGGATGATTTGAGAGACTAGCACTGGCACATGTATATTACCATATGTGAACTAGATCGCCAGTCCAGGTTTGATGCATGAGACAGGGTGCTCAGGGCCGATGCACTGGGATGACCCTGAGGGATGGGATGGGGAGGGAGGTGGGAGGGGGGGTTCAGGATGGGGAACACATGTACACCCATGGCTGATCCATGTCAATGTATGGCAAAAGCCACTACAATATTGTAAAGTAATTAGCCTCCAATTAAAATAAATAAATTATTTTTTTTAAAGGGATCCTTTTGTAAAACAAACAAAAAAAGTTAAATATACACCTACCATGTGACCCAATCAACCCACCCCTACATGTTTACCCAAAAGACAAATGTATGCTTATACAAAAACTTGTATACATACATTTTATAGCAATCTTATTTATAATATCTAAAATGTAAACAATCCCTAAATCCCCCATCAGGTAAGCTGATAAACAAATTGTGGTACAACATTAAATAGAATCCTGCCCAGTGATACAAGGGCTTCCCTTGTGGCTCAGTTGGTAGAGAATCCACCTGCAATGTGGGAGTCCTGGGTTCGATCCCTGGGTTGGGAAGATCCCCTGGAGAAGGAAAAGGCTACCCACTCCAGTATTCTGCCCTAGAGAATTCCATGGACTGTATAGTCCATGGGATCGCAAAGAGTCAGACGTGACTGAGCAACTTTCACTTCACTTCACTTCAGCAATACAAAAGAATAAAGAACTGATGTGTGCACAACCTGAATAATTATACTGAACCAGAAGCCAGGCCAAAAAAGGGACATATTCAATTATCCTACATATGTAAAATTCTAGAAAATAGAAATTAATCAGTAATAACAGAGTATCTCACTAATTGTCTGAAGTGGAAGGTGGGAATTACATAGGGACTCAGAGAAACTTGTATATGATGATATGTTCATTATCTTCATTGCTGTGATAATCTCATAAGCAGGTACATTACATCCAAACTTGCCAAACAGTATACTTTAAAGATGTGCAGTTTATTGGACATTGACTATATCTCAATAAAGTTATTTTAAAGGAAGAAACCATAACCAATCAGACTTTGAAAAGCAAAGGGGGAAATGGGAAAGAGAAATGGTGAACAACAACAATTTGGTAAACACTTAAAAAGATTTCCACTGTGCAATATCCAAAGTATTATACATTGTTAGTCTTAACACCTTGAACCTCATTCGGCTCCATCATCCCAATTTTGTACTAGATTCAGATGCATGCTCCTATCTATCATCACAAGAGCTTAGACGCAGTTATCTTTATGATCCAACCACTATCATGAATTTCAAATCCTATAACTTACTAGCTACAAAAGCAAAATAAACCATGCCTAGCCTTCTAAAATTGGTGCTCTTTACATTATACTGCTTGGCCTCTGAAAATAACTGGGTCTTTTGAGAAACATTGTATTGCATGTCCAAAGACTGATTTAAGATATACTCTAAGAAAATTTTTTTAATTGAAATTTTTAATATTTTGATTAATCAAAAGCTTTATGAAGCATATTTAAATGGATCAAAACAGAGTCTGTTTCTAATTATGTTCAAAAAACTTCACAACTACCTTATTACCCAAATGCATATTAAATTCCTTTATAGCCAATAAATAAATTAAAATTTTCAACGAATGGGAGCAACCTGACATATATTTTCCAAATAAATTGGTTACATATACAGTAATTTGTATGATGAGAGAAAACATGTGACTTAGTAAGTATGTGTTACAGATGCAATAAATGTCTACTCTGTTACATTAAGGGCCTCCTCTGTTGGCTCAGAGGTCAAGAATCTGCCTGCAATGTGGGAGACCTGGGTTTGATCCCTGGGTCAGGAAGATCCCTTGGATTAGGGAATGGCAACCCACTCCAGTATTCTTGCCTGGAGAATCCCCATGGACAGAGGAGCCTGGCAGGCTACAGTCCATAGGGTCGCAAAGAGTCGGACACGATGGAGCAACTAACACTTCACTCCACTGTTACATTAAAAAATGGTTCTCAAACTTCAGGGTGCATCAGAATCACAGGGATGTTTTGTTGAAAAGAAGATAACTACCTTTAAAAACAAGTTCTACAGTAAATCACTGTAAGGAAACTGGGAATGAGACGATTACCGCGTGCTCCAGTGAAAGAATATGGACTTTATAGCATACACCACTCCTTGTTATCTGATCCTAGTCTTATCTTTGAGCTATTTTACCACTCAGAGTAAGTTATAGATAACTGATTATCATAGATAACCAAGAGCAATGCAGATATCTTGTCTATAGAAAATCCATACAGTGGAGGGTCAATGAGTCCCTGAAATGGAAAAGGCTGATCTTCTGACCATTTAAAAATTCATTTCAGTATTTCCTAAACCACACAAATTTGGATATCTTTGACTTTCCTTTGAATTGGTTAAAACATACAGCTGATTACCTCACTAATAATGATTTAAATAATGATTCATCACGTGTTCAATATTTATAAAACTCCTTGTGTATCTGTGAGTGATGATTTTACTTTTTTTTTTAAAACTTTAAGAATGAGTTGTATAATATATATGATAAACTGTTTTGCTTTTTCTGGTGTGGTGCCTGTATGAGCACCCACATGAACTCAGAAATGCACATTCTCAGGCTACATCCAGACCTACTAAATGAGAAAACATGGAGGTAAGGGCCAGCGGTCTTGTCTAACAAGCCCTTCAGGTGATTCTCAAACAATCTAAAGTTTAAAAATCCTAGGCTAAAGATTCCTTGAAATTGAGAAAACCATTGTGTGGGGGGTTAATTACACTTACTTTGATTTTTTTTTTCCTTGTCAAAGGGATCACCATATTTAATCCTTATTTTAAAAAAACATAATGCAAACTTAAAAATACTGAACAGCTAAGCACTGAAAAAATCTGGCTAAATCAGGAGTTGTGCAAAGTAAGAAATACATGCTAATATGCCACCACCACTACGTAAGGCCACCACCACTACATAAGGCAGTGGAGATGGAGAAGAAGGGTGTCAATCACTCCAAAATGTTAGGATAAGAAAAAGCGGATTTGAGGAAAATGTGGATTTGAGATACAGTCATTCTATTTCACACCTAAAGAATGGTTTCCTCTCAACACATATTTTGACTCATAATTTCTTATTTTCACTTTTAAAGACTTTTTTTAAAAGAGCAATTTTCAGGTTTACAACAACATTAAGAGGAAGGTACAAAGATTTCCCATATATTCCAGCCCCCACACAGGCATAGACCCCCCAGTTATCAATATCTCCAGAATAGTACATGTTTTACCAAAGATGAACCTACGCTGCTAACATATAATCACTTTGATCACTCAAAGTCCATACTCTACCTTAAGGTTTAATCTTGGTGTAGATTCTATGGATTAAAACAAATTATAACGACATATAACCATATGATATGATATAATGTGTGTTCACTGCATTAAAAATCCTCTGTGTTCTTCCCATTCATCTCTCCCATTTCCCCCTAATTTTCCATAAAGTACTGTAGTAGAAGCTTCTCATTTTACTTTCCCACTGTTTCTAAAGGTTAAGAAAATGTAATAGAAATAATTACCTACATAATTCAGATAGTCAAATTCAGTTTTTATATTCAATAGAAATTATTTAGCCTGGCCTTCTAATCTACTCAGATCTGTTGAAAGTTGGCTGATCACTCCAATTTGATTCATTCCTTAAATACACAGTATTACCATTTCGAAACATTAAGAAGAAAAAAAACTTACAAAACTGCTATGCTGTCCTTTCATCCAGCAAATTTTTTAAAACTAGATCGGTTTCTTCTTAAGTAGTTAAATTACAAATGTCTAAAATATTAATAAATAATAGAATATGAGAAGATACAAAAATTCTATCATTAAATTATATAAATTATTATAAATTATAAATTCTATCATTAAATTATAGAATTATAAAATTCTATCATTAAATTATAATATGAGAAGATACAAAAATTCTATCATTAAATTATATAAATTATATAAATTATATTATAAATAATAGAATATGTGAAGATACAAAAATTCTATCATTAAATTATAAAATTCTATCATTTGTTTAACTAAGCTATTTCCTCCAGAGTTGCACTTGGGTTACATTTACATACTCCCAACATCTGCTTCTAACAAAATTTTCTAGTATTTTAGTTGTAATGAAGACCGAATATCAGAAGGTAAGAGTTTCCCATCTGGAAACACAGATGACAAATTCCCAGACTTTTTGCCCACAAGTGTCCGGGGTAATGAACCTCTGACCCAATAGTAACTATTCATTGTTACCTATTTTTTAAATCCCACAAATCAAAACTTATACATGGAAGATGTGCTTTCTTACTTTTGAGCTGCAATATTAAATAATTTAGAGCACAAGAGAGCTGCACTTCAAATGACAATTGATATTTTACAGGAATAAACCTAGAAATCTAAAAAACAACAAAAATGTATATAACCAGATAAGGAGCAACTGGTAGAAAAGTAAGTTAGCAAATAAGTCAGAAGGGAAAAAAATTATCTTAAGTATGTTTTCAAAAGGCAAGGGTATTTTTTTGAGAATTAAAAAAATGGTTCATACATAAGTGGTACAAATTTAATTGTGTAAAACCTTTTTACATGACCCCTGTTGCTACAATAATTCTGTATATAGCCCTTCTAGTAAAAGACTGGGTACTATAGCATTCTGGGAAGACACCTAAAATTTTATACTTTAGGATAAGGAGATATGTAAGGATATATATGTTCACTAGTATAAATAATGTTACAAAGAACATTTCCCTCCTTTTGGATTATTTATGTAAGATACACTGTAAGAAGTAGGCCTACTAGCTCAAAGGATATGAACGCGTCTTCACCGATTTTACTGGAGAAAACACCTCTTCTCCTACTGTTATACTTAATGCAAAAAGAGCATTAACTTTTTCAATAGCTAAGATACTGTTTTCTTAAAAGGATTTAATTTCTAAATCTTTGTACTTACTTTTATAGTTTCACTCAATTTACATTTTTTTCTTTTAAACAAAACCTAAAATGCTACTAATTTGCTAAATAGAATGAATTATTGCTATTATCATCACCATCATCATCGTCATCATACACAACAGAGGCACAGCCAAAGCTACATTTAAAAGACAAAAAAGCTTCAAGAGATAAATATCCCTTACTTTTGTCAAAATCATGATATGGTATTTTGGTTGACAGTTTATCAATTTCTGTCCATTTGCAAATATTTTACTTTTACCCCTAAACCTCACTGGCCTCTTATTTTTGATGTCACCAAGGAACCAGACTGTTCATAATATCAAATACTATAGTTCATGCGTAAAAGAAAGGTGGGCCAATGACACCCAGATACAAGAAAACAGCTCCAAGCCAAAAGTTGCTGCTCAAACTACACAAGTCATCTTATATGTGGTTGGAAGGTAGCAGATAATTTTAGAGCATTAAAGATTTGATTATAAGTCAACTGAATTTCCAGAAGGACAAATCAAAATTGTCTAAAACCAGAAGCAGTATCTTTTCTAAAAGTGTATTCTACCCAAAAGTCAAAATCATGAATCTCATTTCTGAATGTCAATATTTTAATACATGTGTGACAATAATTTTAATTATTCTATTGTAAAAAAGCCTGAAATCAGGTGGCAAATACTGGGACAGGGAGAGAAATAGACCAGGTCTTTTGAGAACTTGAGCAATGGAACTAAAAATAAAGTAACATTAATGATAAAAGTAAGGTGTAAACTTGAAAGAGCGTGACTAATATATCCAATATTATTCAACCAAAAATTATAAAGTTTCCTCTTTATCCATCAAAATTGTCACCATTGTATTTTCTACCTAATAATCTCATGTTAGTTTCCAAATCTTTAAAAATTGTGCAGTCCTTTCACTAAAAATCTGAAAAGGACTATCACTTCCCCTCCTCCCACCTGCCAAATCTTCTTTAATATCTCATTTTTCTCAAAAGTTTCTCATACACATCCATGCATGGCAACAGCATCATCTATTAGAATTAAATTAGGAGATAAGAAAAATTTTATGATTCCACTTCATATATAGAAGTATAAAGGAGTTTGGGGAAACACTCTCATTCTTGAGCAATCTTCCTCTATAATAACTACAGCAATCTGTAATAACCTCAACTTTTCCTCTTGAATGCTAAGGAAATGTGGATATTAGTGTGAGAAAATTAAAAACAGAAAATTGCCTCTATTAGAATATATATACATAAATATGTATCATTATAAATTAACCATGGGTAAACCACCTGAGAATTTTATTTGAATATACTAAACAGAAACTGGAGGCTAAAAAGAAAATTATCTATAATACAAAGTAAAAAAATGCCCCAAAGAAAATTACCTCTAATAAGTTTTTAAATTACACCTCCTGCCTAAAAGGGATATGGAGAGCAGAGTACCCTACCTAGGAAATATGAACCGACATATGGACCCAAAAACCTAGCTTCCAGCTCCTGTTTCCCTTCTCTCAATTACACATAATTGAGGTAATTAAAAACTGTGAGCAAGGAACCATCTTCCATTATTTTCTATCACAGCTCGATAGCAATTTATAAATATTTATTTGCTCCTTTATTGTTCCTTCCGCTACACAGGAAGTTGCTTGGAGCTAGAAAAAGACTCTGTTTCTTTACATTAGAATACATGTTTAGTTCAGAGCCTGACACATAATTACCACTCAATGAAGATTAGTTGTATGAATAAATGACTCTGTCAAAAGCATTTCTTAAATTATCTCATGGTGAAGATTACTTTCTTATGATATCAGTGGCCTTTAAGTAAACAGTCAATACTTTTATCACCTTTCTTTTAAAATCCAAAACCAAAAGAAAAAAAAAGCAATTTTTATGTACACTGTCATAATAAAACATTTCATAGTTACAGGGTGCTTTTGGAGATCAGTGAAGCCAAGATTAGGCAAACATCCAGTTATAAGCCAGCAATGGGTTATGAAACCAATTTAGATCATGTACAATATTTTTTAAAGTTAATTAGAATAGAAAAACATTCTAATGTACTACATGATGCAAGTGAAAGTGAAAGTCACTCAGTCGTGTTCAACTTTTTGCGACCCCATGGACTCTACAGTCCATGGAATTCTCCAGGCCAGAATACTGGAGTGGGTAGCCTTTCCCTTCTCCAGGGGATCTTTCCAACCCAGGGATCGAATCCAGGTCACCTGCCTTGCAAGCAGATTCTTTACCAGCTGAGCCACAAGGGAAGCCCTGATGTTAAGGTAGGTATTATTTCATGAAACTTTTACCTATCTATCACATATTACATATTATAACACATATATGCACATACATACATATGCACATAAATGTGTGGAACTATATACTGGGTTACAGTTTAAAATGAGATACGAGTTAAACTTTTTGGAAAAACTCTGATCTAGACAATTACACTAATGGTTCCTCACAAGTATGAATTTTCATATCTAGTATTTCAATCGACAGAGGTAAGTACCTCAAGGTATACCAAAGCGAAAAGATAATGACTTTTACACTTTCAATCAGTATGAATTGCACACAACTCTTCTCTTCCTCATATTAGATAATTGAGAGCTATGTCTATATAACATTTGGCTAGAACTAGCTTCCCGGAGAAGGCAATGGCACCCCACTCCAGTACTCTTGCCTGGAAAATCCCATGGACAGAGGAGCCTGGTAGGCTGCAGTCCATGGGGTCGCGAAGAGTCGGACACGACTGAGCGACTTCACTTTGACTTTTCACTTTCGTGCATTGGAGAAGGAAATGGCAACCCACTCCAGTATTCTTGCCTGGAGAATCCCAGAGACGGGAGAGCCTGGTGGGCTGCCATCTATGGGGTTGCACAGAGTCGGACACGACTGAAGAGACTTAGCAGCAGCAGCAGCAGAACTAGCTTCCACTATGTTTAATAACTGACCATAGGATATAGAAGTTCACTTCAGTTCAGTTCAGCTGCTCAACCATGTCTGACTCTTTGAGACCTCGTGGACTGCAGTATGCCAGGCCTCCCTGTCCATCACCAACTCCTAGAGTTTACTCAAACATGTCCAAGTGGGATCTACCTTCACAAAATATTCAGACACACAATATACTTACTTAGGCAGTTACTGTTATTCTCTGTACTCCCAGCAAGAATACAAGCTACATATGGGAAAGGACTACATCTGTTTGGTCATTGTAGCATCCCAAATACCTAGACTGCTGCTGCTGCTGCATCACTTCAGTCGTGTTCAACTCTGTGCGACCCCAGAAACGGCCGCCCACCAGGCTCCCCCGTCCCTGGGATTCTCCAGGCAAGAGTACTGGAGTGGGTTGCCATTTCCTTCTCCAAGGCATGAAAGTGAAAAGTGAAAGTGAAGTCACTCAGTCGTGTCCAACTCCTAGCGACCCCATGGACTGCAGCCCACCAGGCTCCTCCATCCGTGGGATTCTCCAGGCAAGAGGACTGGAGTGGGTTGCCGTTGCCTTCTCCAATACCTAGACTAGAGACTGACAAATAATAGACATTCAATAAATATATGTCGAATGAAAAATTAAATGAATAAATGAGAGGCTCCAGATCCTCAATTCCATTCAAAACAATAGTAATCTCAGCAAAGTAAAACATTTCTTAAAGTTGAACTTAAAACAGCCTTAATCATTCTTTTACAAAGCTCCTTTCATTTAATGAATGCATATTCACCACTGCAACCAAAGTGAAATATGGATTGAGAACATAATATGTTAATAATATTAGAGATAATTCACTATCTTATCAAAGTTCAAAGCAGTAAGATACCATATAATAGGCAATGTTATAATAACAGTTCATAAAATTTTATGTCATTGATAATTTAGTAAGTATTTCAGTATTTTGCCCTGGACAACACCAATCATCACCATCCTTGCCAGATAATGGATAATTTCCTAAACAAGTTTTATATAATAAGACCTCACCAGCCACATTTAAGAGAGAACAAGATTAACCCTATTAATTAATGCTGGTTATGAAGTACAAGAGCACGAGACATTTTACACCCAAATCTGCTGTTACAGGCAACCCCTGATTCATGAACATGAACTTAATAACTGCCCACCTTTGGGGGGAGAAGAGAAGAAAGGAGAGAAAGTAAAGAAAGAAGAGTGAGAAACTGAGACCATCTTTCTGAAACAGTGATCACCGGGGAAATGAATAGCCTAGAAATGTGCCTCTATAATAGAGTAAAGATAGCTATTTACAAATGTGCAAGTTATTAAATTACTAGTTCCCAGTTTGTCAGTGACACCTTCTGAGAAGATCCTGATCCCAGCTAAGTAAAGATAACCCATTTCTTTCAAACTGATTTGTGATATATTCTCCCACAGAAACAAAAATATCACCTTAATGACATGAAACTGTACAGCTAAAATTTAGGGTACATATAGGGTTAAAACAGATTTGTGAGCTGGCCTGGGAACACAGCCAATATTTTTTATACTGTTTCAGTGAGAGGGGGAAAATAAATGTGTTCTGAGTTCCAAACAGCTGCCTTACACATAAACTTTAGAAACACAACTGGCTCATATGCTGGAAACTATCTGTATATAGGTTAGGTTTCATGGGATTCAACTTGGCCCATGGCATTTCTGAATATGGTTAAGAATAAGTCACTTTATATTAGGCCTCTTCTACTCAGATGGTGCAGTTAAAAAGACCTCCAGCTTGTCCAGAGGTGAATGAGCTTGTTGAACATTTTCTAAAATATATAGCAGAATCAAAAGGAGGGCTTTAAGCTACCAGGCTACTTCTCTTCCTCTATGAATGGACTAGACTAAACTTTATCACCATGATTCATATCAGTTTGGGAGGTGAAGCAGAAAGCCACTACTTATTTGATTTAAGATCAGAGCAATTTATATATACCCCAGACCCTTCTAAACAGTGCAACATGGTATTTTTTTCCCCCAAATTAAGAGAAATTGGAGTTAATTTTTGAGAATTTCAAAATACTAGCTAAGATTATCTACAATGCTTTCTGGGAACACGGAAAAACATGAATTAAGGATCAATTATAAATGTTCAGTTCAGTTCAGTCACTCAGTCGTGTCCAACTCTGCGACCCCATGGACTGCAGCATGCCAGGCTTCCCTGTCCATCACCAACTCCTGGAGCTTACTCAAACTCATGTTGGGCTATCTCAGATATTATTAACATAATAATGATGCCAATGCCTACACTGGAGTAGGTAAAGAGTAGAAGGCACAGAGCCATATAAGTCATTGACACATTGTCTCAGTTTAGTGCTATAATTAACAGTGTTTTATTTGTTTATGAATTATTTTAATGCCTCAAATGAATAGCCCAAACAGCTGTCTGCAGTGGCTGAAAATACTGTGAACTATGTTAAGACCAGCTTGACTCCACCAAAGACATTTGTGTATATTTCCCAAGAGCTGAGAAAATAAAACAAGAAATGTCAGGGTTCTTTTAGAACAAAAATAAGAATAAAGCTGTGTTGAGCTGACTTAACTAAAGAGATCCATCAGGACCTGGTGCCTTTGAGGTAAACTAATCAGAAGAAGGTTATCCCCTTGTTCTTTGTCCAGCACCCTTTTTCCTGATATGTGGTCCACTCTCACAGCCAGACAGATGCACTCCATCCAATGCAAAGACCTATCTTTACGGCACAGCCCTTTACACTTGGATGTCCTGACATCAAACTCACCACAGCAAATAAAGATCACATTCAGCTTGTCCAAAACCGAACTCATTATTTGTCTCACAGATTTACTCCCCTACTTTCCATTTCTTCATCTGTGATTATCCCAGTATGTTTGGCTGGAAACTTGTTTGCTGCTTATAACAAAATTACCTAGAGGACCTTTTAAAAATGTAGATATTTGTCCTTTCCCCATCCTTTCAAAATCAGAGCCTCAAAGGGTGTTACCTGGGAAATTTTTTACCGGCTCCTCAGAAGATTCTAATGCACATACAAGCTTAAGAACCTCTACCTTAAATTCATCCTTAACTCATTCAATTCATCTAACATTACCTCCTTTCCCCCCCAAATCCTACTGCTAACAGAGACCAAGACCCTGAAACTACAATTTCCCAAGTGATATCAAAAATTTCTTAAAATTGAAAATTTTAAAAACATAATTTGTGTTTTCCTTGCCCTATAACTTGTCTTGACTTGCATGCTCAGTCGCTGAGTCATGTCTGACTCTTTGCAACACCATGGACTGCAGTCCATCAGACTCCTCCATCCATGGGCTTCTCCAGGCAAGAATACTGGAGAGGGGTGCCATTTCTACAAACCATAATTAAAACTCATCTTCCTAAGTTTTGAGACTCTCTGTAATGTGATCCCAAGCTATCTTTCTCATCCCTGCCCATCGCCATGAACCCTCCAGTCCAGTCATAAATTCTCATTCAAATTCTTACTTCAATTTGACTGTACTCAGTCTGACGTATTTTACCACAGACAACTGAACTCCCCCATAACAACCACTCCTCTCTTATCTATGTACTAGTCCCTCAAGGGAAAGTTTAAATCCCAAAATCCCTTCATGGCTCTTAACACACCGAATTATTACAACTGATTTCAGGTATCATATGGCCTTCCATTTGTTCTTTTTTTAATTATTAAACTAAAAATATTTTTTGAATTGAAGGATAATTGTTTTACAATGCTGTGTTGGTTTCTGCCATACAACAACACCAATCAGCCTTAAGTACACATATATCCCCTTCCTTTTGAAACTCCCTCCCTCCCTCCCCCCAACCCCCAGCCCACCCATCTAGGTCATCACAGAGCACCAGGCTGAGCTCCTTTTGTTACACAGTAACTTCTTAGCTATCTATTTTACACATGGGAATGTTTCGATTTGTTTCAATTTGCAGAGCAGGAATAGAGATAAAGACATAGAGAACAGACTTGTGAACACAGCAGGTGAAGGAGAAGATGTGACAAATTGAGAGAGTATCTGCACATCTCTTGAACAACCTGACCGAAGCACTTTTTAAAACTCCCTCTCTTACTCAACAACAGCCAATATTGGTCTTTATTACCTCTTCAATTATGTCCAAATCCCAGGGCACACAAAGTCCCATCAACTATATTATATCTGCTAACATCAGTTATACTCTTACCTAAAAGGATCTTCTACCAACCCCAAATCTTGTATTTCTTTCAATACATAGTACAGAATTCAGCATCAACTGATTAAATAAACATTTTGGTCCTTTTAACTGTAGGAATTTATACTCTAAGATAGCAAATATTTTAGTAAACAACAATAATCAAAATATACAAACACATGTATTATTTTTATGATGCAGTGGATGTCTTTTTTTACTTTATGTTTCACGAAAGTCTCATTTTCACAGCACTTAAGAAAAGGGACAAAAATCTTAAAAGACAGAAAAGTGAAGGAAGTAAAATCTCAACATTATTTTAAATAACAGGAATACTGAGGAAATGGAGTAAGTCATTTCTACTTCTGTAGGGTTTTTTCCTAATTATTCTGTCCAGGAAATGGTTCTTTTCTCACCAGTAAAAACCTATCGTTTCATTGGTTTCTATATACAATGCAATGAAAAGTATATGAAACTTAAGTGTCAGAAGGTGTATATTAAATTCAGAATGGGACAACTTTTTGGCAAGAGCCTCTGTCTCTCTAAGATTTAGTCTCCCAGTCAGTAATGTGGTAGCTATCTGGCTCCATGACTTGGCGACACTTTACATTTAGATCATCAAAAGCCTAAAGTATTCTATGTGCTCTCAACCTATATTCAGATTAATCTTCCTCCTGGCCAGGCCAGTACACACCCATCACAAATCTACTTAACTGATCATCCATTTTCTTCTTGCTCAAAAAGGCCAGTTCCTGAGAAGAAAAACCAAATCCAGGAAACACAGCTGGAACAACTTAGTATCCTAACCACTCTGCTAATGCTAGAAAAATCATAAATCTATTATTCATGGGATAGTGCTTAGCTACTTGTGACAAATTGAAGGTTGAGAAAATAATTGCACAAAAAGCCACCATACTAGCTGAGTCAGGTCAAGGTAGAAGTCACTGCCAGAGAATGAGCGGCCTATCATACTTGTAGTGAAAAAAAAAAGTCTTAACAGGGTAAGTTAAAAATGCATTTGCCAAGAAAGGTTGTTTCCTTCCTCTCTGTTCTATGTTTCATTTGCATCAATGTAATAAATTATGAAAGCCAAGGTCAGCATGAGTCTCTCCCCCTTACAGATCTGGAACCAAAACTCAGAACAGACAAACGGCCTAATTAAAATAACAAGACACTGAAATAATATGTATGGCACAAAACCAAAGGTGTATTAAAAAAAAAACAGATAATTGCATTCATGAATTAAAATTAAGCATTATCATTCATGTCCTATGGTCATCTTCTGTGTGTGTCTTGGCCATCATGATCAGGGAAGAAATATCTCCATAACTTTATTTTAAATCAATCCATTAGGAGAATGCAAACTAGGTAATAAATTACATATCAGTATTCAAGAAAATAAGATAAAGGGAGTTTTTAATGATGGAAGGCTTTCTTTAAGGCAAGCTTTAAAGCAGGCTTTAAAGGAAATGATGGATATAAAAGACAGAAAAGAACTTGGGAGGGGAAGAAAGAATTCTTATATCTTGAGCAATTTAAAAATTCCTGGAAATTTCCAATTATGAGCAAAGTTAATCGTATTTTTGTTTTCAATAGCACTAAAGAGTTTTTTAGTATTTCAACTAGATTATCGATTCTACAAGTTAGAACAATGCTCAGTGCACCATTTTTGGCTGTTAGTTTGTTTCTCAAGTGACCCAAGATCACATGCAGACACTCCAATGGGAATATCACCATGATTACAGATTACCACCCACAGAGGATTCCAAAGTTACATGCACTCCACCTGCCAGCTACCAAACAAATAGAAAACTGAAGTCTCTGAACAAAAGCAAGAATCAATGAGTGAGGAGAACATCAAACTAAAAAGCTTCTTTCAGAGCAAAGAAAACAACAAAATGAAGAGGCAACCTATGGAATGGGAGAAAACACTAGCAAACTATCTGTCTAATGAGGGTGAGCATCCAAAATATATAAAGAACTCAACACAACAACAACAATAAAAAAAAAAAAAACTAGATTATACAGTCATGAGAAAGAAGGATATCTTAACCACCTGTGACATGAACAAACCTTGAGTCCATCATATTAAGTCAGGTTAAGTCAGACAGAGAAAGACAAGCAATGCACATGAACACTTATAAGTGGAATCTGAAAAACTCAGACTTACATAAAAAGAGAGTAGATGGTGATTACTAGGGGCAGAGGGGTAAGGAATCAGGGATATATTAGTCAAAAGGTACAAACTTGCAGTTAGAAGATGTATACCTGGAATATATCTGGAGATCTATTGCACAGCATTGTGATTATAGTTAATAATGTTGTATTACATTCCTCAAAATTGCTAAGAGACTAGATCTTAAAGTTCCCACAACAAAAAAGAAATGGTAATTATGGGAGACGATGAAGGTGTTAGCTGACACCACAGTGTTAATCATACTGTAATAGCTGAATGTATCAAATCAACATGTATACCTTAATCTTTTAAAATGTTATATGTCAATGATATCTCTGTAAAAATTAGAGAGAGAGAGAAAGAGGAAGGAGGGAAGGAAAAAGGAGGAAGGGAGGGAGAGAGGCAGGGAAGGAAGAAAGGACGGGAGGGATGGAGGGAGGGAGAAGTGGACGAGGCCAAGAGCCTCAAAAGTAACAACAGCAACAAAAATACTTCACTTAGCAGGTCTCACAGAGGTAACTTACCCTCCACATACTTGGCGCTCAGCCACTGCACTGCAGTCTCTGAAGGGAGTTGCAGTCAAGGCCAGAGCCTCATAATTACCATTTCACCTATTCCCAGGGTGAAGCTGGCCATGCTTATGCATGGATCTGTATTCCTCACCCAAATAACTTCATTCTGAGGCTTTCCCACCTAGGGACCCTCAGCCAAGGACATTTCCACATTTCTTTATGAGGAGATATGTGATTACTAAAAAATTAAATGATTATTAAACAAAGGAAACATATGAATACTAAAAGAAAAAAAAAAGACTATTAAACAAAGCTTCATTTCTTCTTGAAAAAAAAAAAAAAACTGAATTTTCCCAAGATGATTGCCAACAGTTTTGAAGGTAACTAAAATAGTTCAACTAAGAGTTCAAGTGAGAGTTAAGAGTTATTTTAAGCTTAATCAGTTTGTTCTACATTCTTTCACAGTAAGAAAAATAACCAAGACATCTGGCAATGAATAGTAAAAAGAAAAATGTTGCTGCTTTTTTCTTGCTTGGTCAACTTCAACAATTCACTCACCAACGTTTTAAGCACAAAATAATCACCAAGTAGCTTTTGTTATAAAATGCCATTTACTCATCCACTTGGCTGACTTGCTGATGGCTGCTTAGGCATCATTTCCATGAAGAGATTTTCCCAGACTTTCTTGCACCCGCACACACACTGGATGAGTTACCACTCCTCAGTGGTCCAACAGCGTTCAGTGATTCCCATCCTCCTCTGGGCATGCAGAACACCAACTCCTAACTGCTGACTGTCGGTTCCGCTTTTCCTGTCCCTCTCCTACCTACCGACTAGTCTCTAAGCTTCCCTGAAGACTCACTATCCCCAAGTGCTTGCACAAATCTCTCAGATACTTAACAAATGTTTGGTGAATGAGAAAACACACACGCAAATACACACACAAAGAGCTGAAGAGTTTAAATGGATCGTCCCACTGAAATCTTACTTGTCATACAAGGAAACAGAGGTATAAAAGGTTTAAATACTAGAGCCAGGATTAAAAATGCCCATTTCCACTACTCAAAGATGCTGCTTTATGTTAGTTCATTTATCCAAAATGTTATTTACTTTTAACAAAGTAAAACTGATATTTTTAATTACTACGTACTTCTATACATATACTCAAAAGAAATGGAAACATATGCCCCTACAAAAATGTACATATGAATATTCATAATAGTCAAGAAAGGGAAAGATTCCCAAATATCCATAGACTGATGAATGGATAAATAAATAAGGTATATCCATATACTGGAATATTATTTGGCCATAAAAAAGAATAAAGTATTGATGCATAGTACAACATGGATGAACCCTGAAAGCACTTTGCTGAGTGAAAGAAGCCAGACACAAAAGACTACAATATTGTATAATTTTATTTATATAAAATGTGCACAACAGGAAGATTAAGGTACAAAAAAATACATCCACAGTTGCCTAGGGCTGGGGTGAGAAGGGTATGGGGAATGACTTGATACAGGGTTTCTTTCAAGGCTAATGAAAATTTCTAAAACTGACTATAGTGATGGATAAATAACTATACATTAAGAACAATTTATGGCATATGAATTATAGCAATAAACCCATTATAAAAACTAGTAACTATAACTGAAAACTGATTTCTTTGGCACATTAGAATTTAAAATTCTCATTTACAAATTTTCATTCCATGCCTCACTAATACAAGTTAAGTGCTGCTTAATTGGTAAGCCCAAAATTCATTTCAAATGTCTAAAATGTCATGTTTAAGTCATCAAAACTTCAAGTCATCAAAACTTCTTTAAATATATTTCATTTTAATACTTTCAGAATTGCTTGTTCATATGAAAGTTATGCTATTATGTAAACCTGAATGCTTGATTCCTCTAGCATCTTGAGATTAACAGATTTTTGCTGTTATTTAAATAATTCCTATTTGGAATGTTAAATGCTATGACTTTACATATTCAAAAATCAATTGTTTCACTGATTAAGCATATATGAAGAGGAAGAAAGTCCAAGAAAGGAAATTTATTTCTCCAAGAGCTACTACTTATTATCCTGTTATTCTGTGGCAAGTCTTCTGCCTACACTGAAACTCACAGGTACAGAAATTCAAAGGGACCTGTGTTAATATGTTACTTTGACTACAGTAGGAAAATATTTAGTCCTTTTCTGCTTAAGTCAATGACACTTCAGCACTCAGATTCCAAAATCAAGCCTAAAATCAAGGTGAGTTTCATTGCACTTATGGTATATTTATTTTTTAGATTCCACATGTATCATTTCAATGAATTTTTTAATGCAAGGTGATTTTGCAGGCTATTAGTCTGAATTTTCAACTGGAGGTTTTTGCTTTTTTTGTTTTTTACTTGAATACTATCTGCTTATGAATAGAACTCTAGATTTTCTCCTTACAAGAAATAAATTCGACATTTCTTTAAACAGAAAAGGTTTTCTTATGCGCAAAAGGATAAAGTAATCCAATTTAGGGTCATATGTCATAAACCCCTAATATAGTGAAGAAAAGCTCTATCGAGCATTTGTAGTAATATTCAGTGGAATTTTCTTTAAACCCATTAGTTTTTAGTGATAACCAATATAATAATATCTCACCATCTTGCTTAATCAAAAAGCTCTTTAAAACTCTAAGAACAGTAAAGCACTAGAGTTAATAGTATATACTTTAAAATTTAATTAATAACCAATATCTTGAGCAACAGTACATTTTTGTGACAACAAATTTTAGGAACAGTAAGCTACACTGAAATATAGCATGAGCTAATTTGAGAACAAATTAGGCATTAAATAATATTTTTCATATTCTAATCTATATAAAGGATGGATGGATACCCAGGTAGATTGAGCCAAAAAAATAAATAAATAAATGAACTAACTGAGTCTGAGAGAATGAGTTCTGACATGCTTGATAGTTGATAAGATTTAAATTAAGAAAAAAAAAAAAAGACTAGAGGATTAGTCTATCTGCAGTGAATCGCAGGAAATTCATCTGAGTCCGAAGTAACATATAAGTCATATAATGACCATTCAAATATTTATGAACACTGTTAAGGCAAAACGAGCATCCTCTGACATGCTGATCCTCAGATTGTGCCTAAATACACTGGATGTACCAATAAGAGTCTGTTTTAGGATATATGCTCAGATCACAAATTAAACCAGAGTGTGCTAAAGGATAAGGGCAAACATTTTCCAAACACTTTAACTCAAACTTTAAATAGTAATTTCCTGCCTAAGAAGCCTTTTACATCCAAATTTGGCATTATTCATTACCACAGAGGGTACAGATATTTACAAATAGTTTTTGCAAAGGGGGTACCAGTCATTTCTAAAGTTGACCTTAACCTCTTAGATGTTTCACCTTCCTATAAATAACTGTCTAGAATTCCTGAATTTACCTAATTGTATATTTATATAAGGAACCCCATAGCCTTTCCTTTTCTTTAAAAGATTATAGATTTTCTACTCAGAGTTAGTCTGAGGTAAGTGACTCAGGTCAGTCATTTTTTTATTTACTTACTAATGAATTAGGAATAATACCTGTCATATACAACCCACTGAGTTACCAGAATAATACTGCAACTGTGAGTCTTGATACCATTTTGAAAAGCATAAATATTTGCTACAGCCAAAAGATACCCCAATTATAGGGAAAAAATAAACTAATGCTGTAAGGTTCAAGTTTTTCTTTCAGATATCAAGGAAAAGAACCTTTTCCTCTACTTTCTTAGGTTTAGTAATGGTGAGCCTGCAAATTAAACTAACAGAAGACAGGTTGACAGGAGAAAAGATATACAATTTTTAGTATTTTAAGTGCATGGGAAGGAAGTCACAGAAAAGAAGTAAAACTCAAAAAAGTGGTTAGACTCAAGGGCTTATATACCATTTTAACAAAAGAAAGGAGGTTTAGACTTTGAGAGATGATAAACTATGGGTAAGTGACCTGGAAATATATGGGGGGAAGCAATGGAGAAACAAGGCTATTTTTTTTTTTTTATTTTAGTTGAGGGCTAATTACTTTATAATATTGTAGTAGTTTTTGCCATACATTGACATGAATCAGCCATGGGTTTACATGTGTTCCCCTTCCTGGACCCCCCTCCCACCTCCCTCCCCATCCCATCCCTCTGGGTCATCCCATTGCCCCAGCCCCGAGCATTTGTCTCATGCATTGAACATGGAATGGTGTTCTGTTTCACATATGATAATATATATGTTTCAATGCTATTCTCCCAGAACGTCCCACCCTCACCTTATGCAGGCTCACCCCAGTGATGACTCTCCAAATCCAGTGACAAGAGTCTGTCTCTTCTCCATTGTACAGAAGTCGGGATACCTTCACAAAGGAAATTTATATCCTGCTTTTAGGCAGATAAGGGGAGGACAGAGAACTCTTCCTGCATCTGTTGACTATTTCCTTCAGCTCAAAATAATCCTGATGCCAAACTGGCATATTTGGGGATAGCTTATCCTAATCCTCTTCAAGGGCAAATATGTCACTTTATTGGCCAGTTTTGTTTCCTTTCTATGAAGCAGAGGAAGGAGAAGAGAAAGTCAGGAAGGTAGTGAACTCAGGAGCTTCCTTTCTGGACTAGGAACATCATATCATTACTCAATTCTCGCCTTCCCCTAATCAAATTCATTTCCATAGAGAAAAGGCCACAGAAACCTGCAAGTGGATGCCAGCTCTATAGAAAGTGCATCTTTCTCTGCCAACATGGGAGTCTACAAAACTAATTGTGGCAATTTAGCAAACACTTTTCTACTAAATATGTTAGCAGAGAAAACAAGCAAACATGAGGAAGAAACATATTTTTTTAAAGGAATACAACTCCAATTTATTTTCATTTATCCTCTGCCATGGCAGGAAAAGAGGTCTGCCTCGGAACAGATCTAGATTCAAATTCTGGTTCCATCATTTAATAGTTTTAAGACCTCTGGCAAGTTGTTAACCTTACTGAACCACTGTCTCTTTATCTATAAACAAAGACACTTTATGAGGAACTAATAATACCCACCTGGCAGGTATATGGTTAAGAATGAAATTATTTTAAATCAGATAACATATGTAAAATATTGTTGGTAGGACTTAGTGTTATTTCCTTTATTGTCCCCTACTTTCTAAAAGGATTTTTGAGTTCTCTCTTCATTCTATGTTGACCTAAACTAAAGGAGGGCATCCTAGGTAGCACTAGTGGTAAAGAACTCGCCCGTCAATGCAAAGTCCATGAGAGATGTGGGTTCAGTCTCCAAGTTGGGATGATTCCCTGGAGAAGGAAATGGCTACCCCCTGCAGTATTCTTGTCTGGAAAATTCCATGTACAGAGGACTCTAGCAGACTACAGTCAGTCCATGGGGTTGCAAAGAGTCGGACATGACTGAGCTAAAAGGAACAGAGGCTATCATTTATATCATAAAGATACCATATGATTAGCATCAATATACCTTTTAAGAGTACTTTCTTTTTTCACCCCTAGTACAGAGGACATCTATACAATAAAAACTCTTAAAGAAGGGTTAAGAGACTAGCAAAGTTCACTGATCACTTTTACTTAGTATCAGTGGAATGACTCTGAAAGTTGTAACTGAACGAAGTCTTGAGAGAATGCTAGCATTCAATCAGATAATTTTAATATCAGTAAGATTTTTGTGCTCTAGCCAGAAAGAACATTACAAAAAATTCCACTAATTTCAAAAGTCTTTAAAGTTTGGTAAAAAGATATTTAATTACTTAACAAGCCAAAGAAATACAAAGTTCAATCAAGTATCACAGACAACATTCTATACATGACCAGAACAGGGTTATGGGCATGCAGTTAAGAAGGGACTAATTTAATATGCCCCTGTCATCTATAAATATGGTTTAATTAATGTGTCTGTGACAAGAACTGACAAGAATCTGATAAGCGTCCAATTCAAATTCCTCATGCAGGGTCAAATGTTTGAGAAAACTGCTTGGGATGATATAACGTTGAGGAGATTTAAATTAAATGTGAAAATATTTAGGAGATTCAAACTCATTACTATTTTATGATAAGCTCAATTATATTTTAAGGATTTGTAACATTTAAGATAACCTGACCTATTAGAGTGATAGGTTTAGCCTTGTAATTCCAATTAAAGTATAAAATAGAGTAATTGATTTAGACCAGTGATTATAAATAGAAAACTCACTACCTTGATACACAGAGTGTTGACATATCATGGGAACCTTACAGTCACCATATTTATAGTTTAATTTGTGAGATGTATAGGAATTATGTTGGTTTTCAGAAAAGCACTTAAATACAATAAATTTTATATGAATAGTTTTAAATAGTTTAAGGTGTTTGAGTTTGTAAATATGACTAAATATCATTCAAAACCTTTAATCATTCAAAAATTTTAACAGTTTGATATAACAAGAATAAGATAATTTATATGCTAGACTTACAAATCAAAGGTAAAAGTAGAAGTTTAAATCTGTAACTTTAAATATTAATTTTTAAAGTCAATATAATCCTTGGATAATTTTTCTGCATAAAACACTATGGTCAGGAGTATCAAAAGCACCATATCAAATAAAGTAAATTTAATGAAAGGCTCTAAAAGTGGCTACTTTTTCTACAGAATGTGAATTCACAAAATCCCATAACTATAGGTGGTTACTAAATACTAAAGGCATGAGTAAATGATTCTTTCCAAAAGTAAGATTAAACACTTACTATTCTTGTGCCTTTTAATGTATATATAAACTAAATCTAGAGTGCCCCTTCACTGTCATTTTAGATTTACTTTGGATATAAATGAAAACTTTTATTCTACTTTTCAGTGGTTGCTTATTAACTATTTTCATTAACTCTGTACTAGTCATTCATTAACTATTTTCCCAACTTTGTAATCTGTAAAAATATGTAACTATATTCAACCTTGGAATTTTAAGCCATACTGCTGTAAAAGCCCTAAAGGGAATTTGGGCAGCGATACAGAAAATGTCTCTTTTCTTTCAAAATAACCAAGTCAATTAAAAAAGGAAATTGATTACATAAACTGGGATT
Source organism: Giraffa tippelskirchi (assembly GCF_054371585.1). Lineage (NCBI taxonomy): Eukaryota > Metazoa > Chordata > Mammalia > Artiodactyla > Giraffidae > Giraffa > Giraffa tippelskirchi. The sequence goes on along the minus strand of NC_137284.1, from coordinate 59,841,883 downwards.
ATAGTCAGGTTTCAAATTTTATGAATGGAAATATATGTATAATTAATATAACAAGAAAGCAGATACACTAGCAAAGCTTCATATTGCTGATAACAATGAAACTGCATTGACCTCAGAGCCCTAATTTGATGTGGACTTTCACTATATTCTGGGGCTTCCCTGGTGGCTCAGATGGTAAAGAATCTGCCTGCATTGCAGGAGACCCAGGTTCAAACCCTGGGTTGCAAAGATCCCCTGGACAAGGGAACAGCAATCCACTCCAGCATTCTTACCTGGAGAATTTCATGGAGCGAGGAACCGGAGAGGTTACAGTCCATGGGGTTGCAAAGAGTCAGACACAATTGAGCGACTTTCACTTTCGTTATATTTTAGGGCTCAAATATCATTTATTCCCATAATAATTCAGTGTCATTATAACAAATAATGATCAAAAAAAAAAAGTTTGAGTGAGAAAATATACACATTCAGTTAGGGAACATTTTTGAGCACCTATCTTGTACTAGGTATTGACTGACCTAAGCCCTGAGGATAAAGAGGTGAATGAGAGAGATAATGTCTCTGCTTATCCTGGGGCAAAAGGTATTGATAAGTTCTACTGTGGAAACAAAAACTGTGATATGATAGAGCCTAAGAGGCTAATTTAAACTGGAGAACAGGGAAGACCTCTAAAGAGGTGACATTTAGGCACAGTAACCTGGATATCAAGAACCAGCCACGCAGATATCCAGAAGAAGGGACATTCAGACTAGACAGATGCCTAGTGCAAGGCCAGAAGCCAGTGCAAGCATAAAGGCCACAGTAACTGGAGTCAAATTCATAAACTCCTGATGGAACATGTCATTTACAAAATTCACCTCGCTTCTACTGTGTTCCTGGCAAGCGCTGAATCTACTGAAACCAGCAACAACATCATAGACCTTTTGCAAACAAAGTATACGTTATGCCTTGCCTTGGGTGGGCACTTATAATTCATACTGGTAGCCGATTAATGATTAATAAAGAATAAGGGTCTATAAGCAACACCTCACTCACTGAACTACTTTCTAATCTAAAACAGAGTATTAGCTACTTGTAAAATTTCTATCCAGAAATCATGACAACAGGCCTATCAAATCTACAGGCACTTTCTCATAACTTGGCCAAACATAGAGGGAAAAAATTATAATTGCTTTACTTAGTATGGCTTACCTCCTTCTATTACTTCTGTTCCTAGAAATAGAAGTGTGATGAGGGGCTTCAGCAAAGCAAGCTAAATATGATACCCCAGGTGCCAATTTTTAACTGTACCAAAGCTAATCACTATAGAATTCTTTGAAAGCAACTGTATTTTATGCTTCAACTATCTGATGGAGTGCCAAGAATAAGACCACTATTTACAGATTAAACTTGCTGCAGGATAGTTTTAAAACAAAAGAAAAAGTATATAAGAAACTAAATCCTGTATTTTTTGCAAAATAAGAGATAGAACTTTGTGATTCCATATGTCTTACATATTCTAAAATAAATGAAGTGTATAATGGTAATTAAATTCTGAAACATATATTTAAACATGATAGAAAGCACTTTGATGTTTAATACCTTATTTGTAAAAAAGTGATCACATACACTGGTATGTGGATATAAAGAACTGCAGGAAAGTGGTTATCTTACAACTACCTACATCTTTGCAAATACTGACAAATGAAAATTCTGAATCTAAATTTTAATGCCAGCTCATCTGATTGATTTCTATTCCAACACTGATTGAAGACCTACTATGTGCTGTGTGCATGTATTGAGCCAGAGACTGTGAAATATTGCAAAGTAAAATTTGCCTTCAGAGGGTGGGCAATTTACAACACAAACACTTTTTTTACATTAGGTAAAAAGTGGATATTCACTAAGATAGCAAATATAAATGAACACACGTGGATTCAGAAGGAAAAAAAAAATAATGATACCAGTTTGATGACAATTATTTGAATAAAGAAATCTAATGCATGTAAACCCATGGCTGATTCATGTCAATGTATGGCAAAAACTATTGCAATGTTGTGAAGTGATTGGCCCCCAACTAAAATAAACAAATTTATTAAAAAAAAAAAAAAAGAAATCTAATGCATTTAGCACTCTCATTTACCAAAGGTGAGCTCACAGGGACAAAAAAAATATATGTCCCGGAAAAATACCTTTTTACTACTGCTGTATCAATTTTTAGAATTTCCTACTGCTAAATTTTAATCAGTCTCACTACAGTGCAACTTCTGTTAACTTAAAAAATTAATCACTGGGTAGCAACTTAAAATATGAAAGAAATCAGGTAACATTTCAATACTGTAAAGAATAATTCATTTATTTAGTCAAATTAAATATGACAAAATAATATGAAATGCAAAACAAAGAATGAAAGATATCAATATTTATATGTGAAATAAATGATTTAAAATTCTACTTTTAGGGGAAACAGGTGGTAGTTACATGTCTGTCTGAAAATAAAACCAGACAAAGACTATTAACACTCAATATGTTTTCAATAAGAAGGTTTCTTACTTGCAGCTAATTTTCTCCTGAAAGTTTGTGGAACAAATCAACTTTGTCCTTTCTTAAATGCTGACTGCTACTTTAGAACAGGGATTCAGATACTAACAAAATGGACTGTCCTGGGAAATGCCTACTGAAATGACTCGACAGCATATTAAAAAGCAGAGACATCACTTTGCCAACAAAGGTTCATATAGTCAAAGCTATGGTTTTTCCAGTAGTCATGTACAGATGTGAGAGTTGGACCATAAAGAAAGCTGAGCACCAACGAACTGATGCTTTCAAACCATGGTGCTGGAGAAAACTCTTGATAGTCCCTTGGACAGCAAGGAGGTCAAACTGGTCAATCCTAAAGGAAATCAACCCTGAATATTCATTGGAAGGACTAATCCTGAAACTGAAGCTCCAATACTTTGGCCACCTGATGCGAAGAGCTGCTCATTTCTCACCCTGATGTTGGCAAAGACTGAGAGCAGGAGGACAAGAGGGCAACAGAGGATGAAATGGTTGGATGGCATCCTCGACTCAATGGACACGAGTTGAAGCAAACTCCAGGACATAGTGAAGGACAGGGAGACCTGGCATGCTGCATTCCATGGGGTTACAAAGGGTCAGACACAACTGAAATGCTGGGTTTCAAAGCTTATCCAGCAGCAGTCACTAGTGGAAGAAATCTAACCAAACTGAGGGCCAGCAGTAACTGGAGAACACAGCATGAGGCAACAGGATAGAGTGAACAATGCTGTGACAGGCACAGACTGGCAGAGAGGCAGGCAGCCCTGGCAGCAGAGAGCAAGATCCTAGCTAAGGTTGCCAAGGTACCATGAAGGCAGATAACCAAACACAGGAATCAAGACAGTGGTTCCCAGTCTATAACAAGGGCACAGAAAATCTAATCCTTGCCAACTTGAAGCAGTACTGGCCTCCAAACCTAAGTAAGTTGGAAAAGTGGAGCTAGCCCATGGGAGACTGGTAGAATTTGGAGACACTTATCTCCAAATTCTATTGGAGGACATTGTGGATGGTTATCACAATGTCCAAACAATAAATACACAAATGAAGGGATTTTAAGTCAAATTTATCCCTCAAATAAGCACTGATTTTTAAAACCATAAGAAACAACACATCTATAATAAATGAGAATATACTGAAAATAGCCTTCCCTCCCCTTTTATGAGGAAACTCAGTGCCTAGACAATCAAGGGAAGTAAGGAAAATTAACACAAGGCAAGTTTGGATATTTTTAATAGGACAGCAATTAGAAAAAAGAAGAAATCACTATCCAGTGGGAATCAAAAGAAATAGGAGAACTATTTTGGAGTCAATTCTGTAATAGAAAAAAAGATTCTGAATCTCCTACAAGTTATTCATGATTATCCATGCCAAAGAAAGAGTACATGGGTTTGGATAATAGAAAGCAAGAACAATTATAAAAATCATTACACTTCGATATACATTTTAAGAAGAAAAAATTTTACACTAAATTTGTTTTACTACAGTAGGAATCAAATAGTGTGCTATTTAAGGTTCCTCAAAAATAAGCATAAAATTTCAGATAAAAAATATGAGAGGGCTAATATCAATGATCTGTTATTAAAGGAAATACCCTCAGGAAAAATGGAAACTAATTCAGAGAAAAAATCTGGAAAACATGAATAAACAATGAAAAAATAAAGTGAAAAACAGGTATATAAATTGTATTAAGAAAAAGAATTGTGTTAATAATAACTGTCTAATGTGATAAGTTTTTTAAAAGACCTAAAGTAGGGATAATTCTGTAATCCCAGGAAGAGAGGTAATAAAAATTACTTTATAGCTCTAGAAAACAGTAGAAATAGTGAATAACTTTAGACTTTGTTAAGATATTACATACATATACTTATATACACACACACACTAAAAAATATATACAGTTGATCACTGAATTACATGAGGATTAATCCACACATAACTTATAGTCAGTCCTTCATATCTCAGGCTCCTGGCATTCATGGATCCAACCACTACAGACCTTGTAGTACTGTAGTATTTACTACTGAAATATATATGCGTACAAATGAACCAAATTTGCTGATGTTCAATGGTTAAGTACAGTTCCAGAGTTACCAATTAAAAAATAGACTCTATATCTTCCAAACTAGTGGAAAGTACAAAACAAGTCAAAAGGAAAAGCTCAACAACTCATACCAAAAAAAAAAAACGGGGAGGGGAGAAACGAGACAAACAGTAAATGTGGGAGTGCATGCAAAAAATGCTCAAAATAAACACAAATCTATTAATACTCATAATAAATCTAAGGAAGCCAAACTCCCTATTTAAAAGAAAAATCTGATTTAAAAAAAATCCAACACAATGTTTTTCAAAGGAAATGCCTAAAAAGCATAAGGACAAAAAAAGTCTGCAAGTAAAAAGATAAAACAAGATATATTAGTCTACAAAAGAAAGCTGACATAGCTATATATTTATATCAGAGATAAGATAACTTAAGCAGAAATAGCAAAATGACATGTAATGATACACAAAGATTGATTTAAAAATTATAGAGGAAAGTATAACAACTTAAAACTTACATATACTTTAAAGTAGTTTCAAAAATACATAAGCTAAAACATTATGAGTGGGAAAGCATAATTCTCTCACTTCTAATACAGAAAGCTATCAACAATAAAACACTTAGCAAAGATATAAAATTCAACAACATAAGAATCAAACAAGTTAATATGCACATATAGAAAACTGTCATCACGAACTAGAGTCCTTTCAAGTACACAGAGAATGGCTACAAAAACTGATCATAACTATGTTTCAAAGCTACTCTTAATCTAAAAAAAGTCAGTATCATAAAGTCCATATTCTATGATCATAAGGCAAAAGTGAAAGTGTTAGTTGCTCAGTTGCATCCTGACCCTTTGTGACCCCATGGACTGTAGCCCACCAGGCTCCTCTGTGTATGGGATTCTCCAGGTAAGAATACTGGAGTGAGTAGCCATTCTCTTCTTCAGGGGATCTTCCCAACCAGGGATCGAACCTGGGTCTCCTACATTGCAGGCCAGATTCTTAACTGTCTGACAATCCAAGTTCACAATAATTAATAAAAAACAAATGGGAGGTGTTCATTGGGAAATTTTAAAACACACTTTTAAATAATTCACATGTAAAAGAGTAATCACATAGAAATCAGAACATACTTAAATAGGAATAATGAAGACATATGAACATAAAAATTTGTGAGATTTAGCTAAAGCAGTACACAAGGTAAAATTTAGTTTTAAAATTTTGTATTAAAAAGAAAGGCTGAAAATTAATGAGCTAAGTTTGAATTTAAGTTGTAAATTCAAACTAAGAATTTACAAAAAGAACACCCAAAAAAAGAAAAATGGAAGAAAAAAATAAATAGAAATTAATAAAACAAAAATAACAGGAAAGATGAATGGAAACAAAAGTTGGTTCTTTTGAAAACACTAAAATTAGCACATACATCTGCAATAAATTAATAAGACATGATAACAATATTAAGACCACAGTTAGAGCAGAAATGTAAAAAGAGAGATTACAAACAGCTTTATGGTAATAATTTTGAAAACTAAGATAAAATGAGCAATTCTCTAAAAAATATAACCTACCAAAATTGACTCAAAAATAGCATTAAACATAAGAGTGCTATAATCTTTAAAGATACTCAATGAAACTTTTAAATTTTCTCACAAAAGAAAATGCCTATATGGTGTTATAAAAAACTGAACCAAACACTGAAGTAAGAAATCAATCCAGTGTTACACAACCATTTCAGAAAATAGCAGAGGAACCACTCCCAGATCATGCATGAGACTGGTACACCCTTATTAACCTAAACCATGCAAGGACAGTAGAAGGAAGGAAAGTTATGAGGCCTATCTCACTCACAAACACTGACGCAAACCTCCTGAATAAAATAATAGCAAATAAAATCAACCAGTGAATAAAAAATATAAAATACAACAATAGATTTATCCCAAATTTATCCAAGAGTGGTTTAACATCAAAAACACCTATTAATATAATAAAAGGAGAATTCCTATAAGATCATACAAATAGGTACAGAACATAAAAGTTCAATGAAATTTAATACTCATTCAAGATTTAAAAGCAAAACACCAAATAAATGGCAACTGAATAGAACTTTCTTATTCTGATACAGGATATCAAAGAATACAATAGACAGCATAAGCAGTGATAAAATACTAAAATAACTTCCATTAAAATTAGGAACAAGACAAAAAAGTCACCACCTCTGGCAATATTTGAAGGGGGTCCAAGTAAGACAAAAACAAATAAAAAGGCAAAGATCCTATAGGCTTAGAAAAGCAGAAATAAACTACCATTATTAAACTATTATATGATCATCTTTTTAGAAAACCAAAATAATCTACAAGCAAATTTTTATAATTAATAATAATTCAGAAGGTCATCAGGCATTAAGAACAATATTATATATCAACTGCCCTTTGATTAATAGACAAAAATAACATTTATAGAAGCAACAAAAAATTTTAAACAAGTTACATAATAACTTACAAAATTTACAAAGATATTAAACACCCAAAGAAATAGAAAGATATTAATCATACACCTTTCCCTAGTCACACTTGAAAATACAAAAATCTCCATAGCCAGACTAGAAAATTCAAACATTCTCTCAAACTTGAAGTACAGATTCAGTGAAATTTCAATCAAAATGAAAAAAAGACTAGAGAAATTATACAAGCTGATTCTAAAATTAAACAGAAGAGCAAAGGGTTAAGAGGAGCAAAGCTGCTCTTAATGAACAACAAGGTAGGGAAACTTGAATATCTGGTACCAAAACATACAGAAAGTGACAAAATGAGCTTGTGATTGAAGTAGAAATAAGGATAAATCAATCATCAGAACAGAAGAGAGACCCCAGAAACAGAAATTTACTTACACAGAAATGAACATCAGGAAGAGCTGGCCTAGTCCATTACCCCCGGGTTGGCCAGCCAGCTCTCTGAACTACACTGAACTATATGAAATGCAAAACTTCCAATATCCATTATTCATACTCCAAAATGACAAGCAGAAATCTCACTCATCCTATCTCCTTAAGTCAAATTTGTGATTTTTTAAAAAGTATAAATGATTGAAGATAAGTGAACAAAGGCAGAAACAGTAGAGACATACACTTTCCATAGAAATTTAATCCACCCAGACAAAACGTTTTAGGGTTTTCAATTAATTTTTGTGTAAAGGAATCTTAACAATAAAATGTTCACGAATTTCTGCTTTTAAACAAAGATGGGGGAGGGGTACCTCTTAAAAAAAAAAAAATAGGACTTTTGACGGGAGAGGCAACACATGTCATTTGAAGCATGAACCATAATATTTTAACAGAGAAGTACCGCACTGGAGAGAAGAACAAATGACCTTGACATGACAGTCTGTGATTTACTGTGCTCCGAGGCTCTCTCTAAACTTGTTTCTCCCATCACCAGCCCACCAACCCCCAGGTGAGCCTCCTGCCCTACTACAGACATCAGCACACGTCATTCAGTGAATTCCCACCAATATCTAAGCCACTGACTGGCCTAATAGAGATCTCAAAGTCCCTAAAATAAGTCACAGTTGCCTTTTATTTTCAGTCAGTTCAGTTCAGTCACTCAGTCGTGTCCGACTCTGCGACCCCATGGACTGCAGCACACCAGGCTTCCCTGTCCACTGCCAACTCCCAGAGTTTACTCAAACCCATGTCCACTGAGTCGGTGATGCCATCCAACCATCTCATCCTCTGTCGTCCCCTTCTCCTCCTGCCCTCAATCTTTCCCAGCATCAAGGTCTTTTCAAATGAGTCAGCTCTTTGCATCAGGTGGCCAAAGTATTGGAGCTTCAGCTTCAGCATCAGTCCTTCTAATGAATATTCAGGACTGATTTCCTTTAGGACGGACTGGCTGGATGTCCTTGCAGTCCAAGGGACTCTCAAGAGACTTCTCCAACACCACAGTTCAAAAGAATCAATTCTTTGGTGCTCAGCTTTCTTTATGGTCCAATTCTCATATCCATACATGACTACTGGAAAAACTATAGCCTTGACTAGACAGACCTTTGTTGGTGAAGTAATGTCTCTGCTTTTTAATATGCTGTCTAGGTTGGTCATAACTTTCCTTACAAGGAGCAAAAATCTTTTAATTTCATGGCTGCAGTCAATATGTGCAGTGATTTTGGAGCCCCCAAAAATAGTCTGTCACTGTTTCCACTGTTTCCCCATTGATTTGCCATGAAGTGATGGGACCAGATGTCATGATCTTAGTTTTCTGAATGTTGAGTTTTAAGTCAACATTTTCACTTTCCTCTTTCACTTTCATCAAGAGACTCTTTAGTTCTTCTTCGCTTTCTGCCATAAGGGTGGTGTCATCTACATGTCTGAGGTTATTGATATTTCTCCCGGCAATCTTGATTCCAGCTTGTGCTTCATCCAGCCCAGTGTTTCTCATGATGTGCTCTGCATATAAGTTAAATAAGCAGGGTGACAATATACACCCTTGTGTTTTATTTTGGGCATAAGCCTTTTATTTTGGGTAATCCCATTCTTGTTCTATTTGAGAGCCATAGCCTTCACCCTCTATTCTGAAGACCTTCCCTGACCTAACCTGCAAGGTGTCCCATCTGCTGCTTCATACTTCAACCAGAGTCAGAGCCAGCAAGAAATCTGAGTACTATCCTTCTTAATATACCACTGAACCAAACAGGCCTTATAAAATTCACCCCTTATTGTTTCTTGTCCATCCTACATTAGTCAGTGAATGTCAAAGATCTGTGGGGGGTAGGAACAAAAAGGCAATTGAAAATTTCAAAAGAATTAGACACAAACACCAAAGGTAAATGCCAGCCCTTGAACTGATCCCGTCTAAACCTAGCAAAGCTCTCCAACAGGCCTCATCTGTTGGTTCTGCTGACTCTAGTCAAAACTGGAAATAGATGGATAAATCTTATAATATGTTTCTCTCTTTCAAAAAAATGTTTCACCACTCTTCTTCAGTATTTAAGAATTTAAGGCCAGTGCTCTCCAAGAGTTATTAAGGTGTAAGTTACCCAGGGTATTCCTAGAGAGCTTTAGAATGCTCCTTCTAGAGGGGGGAAAAAAAGCTTTCAGAACTTTGCTACAGTTTAGGTATCACTTTAGCTTGTGAAGAATCTCAATACATTTTTTTCATGTGTAATTTTAAACTTTGTAAAGAATCTATGCACCATCTTAGCATCATATTAGATTTCTGATGATTTCAAGTTCCCAGAATTAATGCTATGAAAGCCATCAATCTAGTAAAATAAATTAAAATTAATATTCAGACTAATGAAACAAAATCCAAAAACCAGATTCTGTATTCATGCAAACCTCTTTGTTAATGAGTTCTGTTATTTCTATTTACAGTGCTTTGTGCATGTCAAGCAGATTACTAAGAAAATATTTAACAGATTTAAACTGTTTTAACAAAACATATTTACATCTTTATTGATTCTTTTCCTCCAATATTTCCAAATTTTGAAACATATGTTCATAAATATTTTAGCCTATTTCAACTGATACAATCTAATAGAATGTAATTGTCTCCTTACTATGACTAAACAGCAAGAGGATGTTTGTGAACTGGGCATAAACATGAAGTGACTAAAATGACAGTTTTATGCCAATTTCATACAAAACAAAATAAAAGATTGGAAAATTTTCAGTGAATTGGAACAAGTACAATGAATCAATTTAAATTATTTAGACATCCTCTCTAAAATATGTTCCTCCACTCCCATAAAATGTTTTCTCAAGGTTTCAGACTTAAATTATCCAGATAACCCACACTATGTTCATTTGACCTTAAGAATCCCTGTCTTTTATATATGTCATGAAAATAAGCTTCACAATCCACTGAAGAAGGTATAATCATCATCATTTTGTAAGAGGAAAAAAAGCACAAGAGTTTAAGTAACATACATGAGATTACTTAAGTCTGCAAAGAACTGGAGGACCTGACCTAAACTCCTTTGCTATCACCCTACTCTGACTTTTTAAAATACAAATGTATCTTATGAAAGTTAGGACATCATAGACCATCCCCTCAAACCCATCAGAACTGGGTGGAGAATCTAGACTTAGAACTTAAAATTTGATTAAAAATTTCAATTTTTTTGACTCCTTGGAATCTAACTAGCCACACATTCGAAAAGCCTTACCCTCAATGCCCTGAAATAATAGAACTCAATTAAAATTCTATAGTAGCTCTCAAAATCCTCTTCAAATGCAACTAGAATACCAAATCCAGACAATCTGTTATTTTGAGAAAAAGAATCAGAGTCCAACAAAGTATACTAAAAATGAAGGCTAAAGAAAGTGCTTTGAAAAGGAATTGAGATTTCTACAAATGAACAAATCTGTCAAAGAAATGTCTTTGATCACAAGGTCATCACTCTGGTTTTAGTCAAAGTTTAACTATAACTACAAGTTTAGGAAATGGAGACTCCCCTTCTCCCTTGAGTAAAAATTAGCTGATCTAAAGAACTAAAAGTCAACTCCAAAGAACAACAGCAATGCTCTTTATAAAAAAAAAAAGAGCATATTTCTACTATAGTCACAAACTCCTTCAGTAATGAATAATATGTTAAATGCTTAGTCAGTGTGTAAAGAACACAATGTTAATAACATCTGGCATGGTTTCATTTAAATGTCATTAAAGAGCTCTAAAGGGGCAGGTGATCACAAAGGGTATATATGTGTTGGATGGGAGGACAGAGAAACCTGGACTGGCTCAATGAAGAGGTGTAGCTGGAAACAGGGGTGGATTACAGGCCAGACCCTCATACAGACGGATGGACCGAGATAAGCATTTTACAAAGAAAACAAACTAAGAAGTCAGCAAACTTGCATTTATGAAACATATACACCAGTTCTGATAAAATGTAGGTCACAATTTGGCCTTCCATGATTCTCTCATAATCATATCCCACTGCAAGAAATCTGAATTATCAACACATGACTCCAACCTCATTTTATGAAAATCTAGTATGGGCTTCCCTGGTGGCTCAGTGGTGAAGAACTGACAAATTTATTCTGAAAAAAATAAAACAGATAATAAGTATTTTAGACTTTGCTGACTATATGATCTTTTTTGCAACAACTCATTTTACCTTTAGAGTATCAAAACGGTCATAGAAAACACTTTAAAAATAGGCATGGCTGTGTTCTATAAGGCCTTATAAAAACAGAGATCTAGATTTGGCCCAGGGGTCATAGTTCATCAATCTCTGTTTTAAATTATTAAATTATGATGACTTTTAACTGAGGTAGTTGATTTATTCCTAGATAGGTTCATACTCTTTTTATGCTTCCACCCAAGTCTAGGAAGTGGTTATTTCCTGTTGTAGAACACAGAAGGCAAACTAATTTGAAATCAAAGTAAACTCTGAGGGAAGTCTACAGCCTGGGGAAACTGACCTGCTATTAAGGCTTCTGAGTTCCTGACTAGTTCAGGGACTAAGAATCAGAGAGAAATATTCTATCTTACTGAAAAGAAGACACAAATGAGGAAAATAAGATTTCTTAAATTTATGTATCAAATACAAACTAGGCCATTTGTATATTTTTCATGTACTGTACAAAGCCATATGAGGCAGATGTTTTTCCTATTTTCAGGTGAGAAAACTGAGGATCAAAAATAATAACAATAATAACTTCAGCCCAAGAATGTGAAAACTGAAACTTACATAACCAACTCAATGCTCTTTCCAATGAACTATACTGTTTTGCTAAAAAATACAATCGTTTTCTCTCATTTCCTTGAGTACTTTAAAAATAAAAATAGCAGTCCAACTCTTATCAAGGTGATTTTTTACAGATTTCAAAGATGCAGAGAAATTAAAACTTAACTGTACAAAAATCGAGATTTAAATCAAAATTAGGTTTTCATACTTGCCAGCCAACAAAAGTCTAAAAGATCCCACAAACATGAGTGGCTTTTAATTTGGGGAAGATGGTCAGTCTAGGACAAAAAGAGCGGAGGAGGTTAAGTTGCCAATTAATTGACACTTGATCATTAGGTATCAACTCGTATTTCTGGAACCTTTAAACTCCTTCTGAAATATACAAACATACTTTCCTGCCTTCTTAAAAAGAGCACACTGAAGAGGTTCAAAATGAACAATAAGTTATACTGTCCCATATGTGGGCATACAGACACTAATTACAAGGGCTAAAATTCAATGTAAAGATAATTCCAATGTCCACATCTTCACTGAAGTTTAGGTGACCTACACTGGCTCATCCAGACTCCATCTCAGCTAGATAGACACTCTCTCATCACTGTCACCTGTTCATGGCAAAACTCATCTCTGCTTTGCTCCTTAGTTCCTACCCCTGAGTGTTTGTCCCATCTGATCTCCCCAACAGCTTCTAAATGCCACTGTCTTTTTTCAAACCTCTTCCTTTCTCTAATTCCATCTGATTTTTGTCCTTATATGTTCCCTTCTGCCCTAATATTTCTAAGTTTTTTAAAAAATGTTGGTCTTTCATACATAACATCAAATCAAGCAGAAGATATTTATCTTTCATTCTTTCTGGAAAAAGAAGAACCACAGTGGCAGCGTGCATAATGTAATCTTCAATTTTTCAGTTCTTCTCAGATTTCACTGCTGTTGGACAAGGTATGTTCTTCACTGTGAAAGACTTCTTATGGCTTGAAGACAAATGGGAGCTGGGCAAGGTATGTTGGACAGAGTTAATACTCTAAAACTTCCAGCTTCCTAAATTTTAAGCTTTCTAATTTATAAAATATTTTTCCCAATCAAAAAAATAAAATAAACCCATTTCCAATCTTCAAATTCTATGAACCTACCAAAAATCTTCTATATCATAATTTATTTCTTGATCTTGCATTCTGATCATGAAAAGAAGTTGGTTTCAATAGAGAAAGATAATAAAGTAAACGAAGACATTTGGAGGGATTCAGAATGGACTTAATTATTTTCAAGAACTCCAGAGACTAACAGAAGAGTTCATTTTCCTTTAAAGCTTGAAGATTTCCTTTTCCTTTATGACAAATATAACATTAATCCCAACCTCATGTTTATGAGCTATGATTAGCATCATCTTTGGCTCACAGGGAAGCCTGGCGTGCTACAGTCCATGGGGTTGCAAAGAGTCGGAACACGACTAAGCGACTGAACTGAACTGAACTTGGCTCACAGACCAAGAGAGGGAGAGACTCTTCAGAATAAGCACGAATGAGTGAGAAGGGAAGGGACACAGTATTAAGGAGGATACTGCACGTCTGGATAGAATAAGCTAAGTTCAACTTAACTCAGCAGAAGTGAGAAGAAAAGAAAAAGCAAAGATTATGCTATTCTGGATCCTCCTGAATGGGAGAAAGGAAGAAACAGGAGATAGCTACAAGATATCAGGCAAATTATCTAACCCCTCTGAGAAGCCAATTCTTTACATGTAAAATGTGAACAATACCAGTAGCCTCCTCGAGGTATTATAAGACTATGAAATGAGTTATTGCCTGCAAATCACTCAGCAGAGGACATGACACATTGTAGGATTTACTCAAGATCAGCTACTTTGACTGTTATGGCGCAAGTTCTTTCCTGCACGAACACTGCAAAGTCAGGACCTTCATCAAGCCATCACTCAACAGTACTTATTGAGCAGCTGTTATGTCCTGGGCACCATATCAAATACTGGTGGTACATGAGTTAACATCACACTCCTGCACTTCTGGAGCTTTCAAGGAGCAACCAGGCCAGGTCAAGCACCACGTAAGTGAGGAAGTGAAGAGACAGTGTGTATCTGGCAGGCTGCAGGGCTGGGTGAGCTCCCCGTGCCCCTGCTAGACACCATATAATCCCTGGACTGGAACTCATGATAAGCTCTAATCAGGTTTATCTAAATGATGAAACACTAAGTACACAGTCTATATTCAATAAATAGCTATTTCTTATGTAAACCATTTAATAATACAAATAACTTGTTTCCTCGATCTGTTTTATTGACTGAAGTGCTCTACAGTCCAATGGAATATTGAGCAGTCCTTTATCATGATGATCATCAAAATCATGTCTCTGCCAAGTATCTGTGATTTAGAAGATATTTCTTTCCTTGACTTGGAATATAGAGAAGGAAGAAAGTAAAAATGGATAACCTGAACGTTTATGCTAAGCAGACTGTTTCAGCTTAATTTTCCCCTGGTGCATTTATTCACCAAGTATTTAACATATGCCTACTATCTACCAGCACTGCAGTAGATGCGTGCATACTAACTGTTCTATCTATCCATGTAGATAAAATTTTCAAGTTTAGAAAGTGCTTTCACATATTCTCAGAGGCTTCCCTGGTGGCTCAAATGGTAAAGAATCTGCCTGTAATGCAGAATACCCAGGTTTGATCTCTGGGTCAGGAAGATCCTCTGAGGAAGGGAATGGCTACCCACTGCAGTAGCCATTCTGGAGAATGCCTGGAGAACCCCATGGACAGAGGAGCCTGGCTGGCTATAATCCATAGGGTTGCAAACAGCAACTGAGCAACTAACACATTTTCACATATTCTCTTATTTAGTTCCCAAAACAACACTGTGAAAAAGTATTATCCCTTTTCTAGATGAAGAAACCGATACTGGGAAGAGATGTACACAAAGTTACACAGTGAGCAAGCTCCAAAGCAGAATCCCAAACCTAGCTCTGCTCCCTCTAAGTCCATCAACCTAACCACTACACCTCAAAGCCTGTGCAGTGATTCATCTACATCACACATAGTGAATTCTGACTTAACATCCTTATACCAGCAAAAAAATAATAAAATATTTACTCATAAAATTTATATACATTTTTTCACAATATGGAGGGAAAATGACCATTTATCTCTCTTTAAAAAAGTAATAGTGTATTCACAGCATGATACTCACCTGAGATTGTACAAAAAACATACTGTCAGAACTCTTTTAATCCCCAGAACTACATACAGCACAGCATAATGCACTTCTGTACCCCAAAAAGAACTTACTTAAAGAAGAATCAACCAATTCTATCTCTGCTCATTTAGGCTCTCCAAAGTAGTTTTACTGTTTATTCACAAACTGGTCTGACTAAACTTACAGATTAGTTTTAAGTATGAATATATAACTGATTCACTTTTCTGTATACCTGAAACTAACACAACATTGCAAATTAACCATACTTCAATAAAAATTTCTTTTAAAAATGCCTTTGCTCAAGAATGATGAAACTATAAAACTCTTAGAGGAAAACGTAGGCAGAACACTCAATGACATAAATCAAAGCAAGATCCTCTATGATCCACCTCCTAGAGTAATGGAAATAAATACAAAAGTAAACAAGTGGGATCTGATTAAACTTAAAAGCTTTTGCACAGCAAAGGAAACTATAAGCAAGGTGAAAAGACAACCCTCAGAATGGGAGAAAATGATAGCAAATGAAACAACTGACAAAGGATTCATTTCCAAAATATACAAGCAGCTCATACAACTCAATGCCAGAAAAACAAACAACTCAATCAAAAAGTGGGAAAAAGATCCAAACAGACATTTCTCCAAAGAAGACATACAGATGGCTAACAAACACATGAAAAGATACTCAACATCGCTCATCATTAGAGAAATGCAAATCAAAACCACAATGAGGTAAAACCTCACCCCGGTCAGAATGGCCATCATCAAAAAGTCTACAAACAATAAAAGCTGGAAAGGGTGTGGAGAAAAGGGAATGCTCTTGCACTGTTGGTGGGAATGTAAATTGATACAGCCACTATGGAAGACGGTATGGAGATTCCTTAAAAAACTAGGAATAAAACCACCATATGACCCAGCAATCCCACTTCTACACATATACCCTGAGGAAACCAAAACTGAAAAGACATGTATCCCAATGTTCATTGCAGCACTATTTACAATAGCTAGAACATGGAAGCAACCTAGATGTCCATCGACAGATGAAGGGATAAAGAAGTTGTGGCACATATACACAATGCAGTATTACTCAGCCATAAAAAGGAAAGCATTTGAGTCAGTTCTAATGAGGTAGATGAACCTAAAACCTATTATACCAAGTGAAGTAAGTCAGAAAGAGAAAGATAAATATCATATTCTAAGGCATATATTCAGAATCTAGAAAAATGGTACCGAAGAATTTATTTACAGGGCAACAATGGAGAAACAGACACAGAGAATAGACTTATGGACATGGGGAGAGTAACATGGAAACTTACATTACCATATGTCAAATAGATGGGCAACGGGAATTTGCTGTATGTCTCAGGAAACTCAAACAGGGGCTCTGTATCAACCTAGAGGGGTGGGATGGGGAGGAAGATGGGAGGGAGGTTCAAAAGGGAGGGGATATATGTATACCTATGGCTGATTCATGTTGAGGTTTGACAGAAAACAAAATTCTATAAAGCAATTATCCTTCAATAAAAAATAAATTAAAAAAAAAGAATTATGAGAACCAGGACCATTTCTGATCTTTTGACAAATGTAATCTAACTCAACTGTGAAACAGGACAAATCAATGAAATTTTTCAAATAAACGTCATTAGGGAGGGTAGCAGAGAAAAAAAAGACAAATGGTAGTAAATTAGTAACACCTTTCTCCTGGTGACGATAGCAATGCCAGAATCAACACATTCATACCAAGAAAAAAAAATGTGGGGAAATACCAGATACATCTAAATGGGAAAAAAAAGGACAGTAATTGTCTAAAATCTCTGATACATCTGACACCTAAAACAACCTTCTGCAGCTAGCAGTTTCTTACACTCCTGCTTGTAAATAAAATCATTACATTTGTTTACCTGTTTTCTTAAAAAAAAAAAAAAAACCTTCTACTCTACCAGAGTATCCAAGGGTATTGAGAACCATGATGGATGTGTTGTGCAGTCAGTTCCCCTCAAGGCTGGAAACTCTGGAGGTACCTGGGAAGGGAACTGACATTCCCCAGGTGCCTACCATATCCAAATTCCAAGTTAGGCATTCCACCCTTATGACCTCCCTGAATCCTTCCAAAACCCTGTCTTAATATATACTACTATCTTCCTTCCACTGGTGAGGAAACAGGGTCTCACAGAGACCAGATGAGGAAATGATCAATAAACCTGCCCAAAGTCAATGACTATAGTGTAACACAGAGAAGATGCTTGCAAACATCTGACTCTCATACCTGTTTCTATTCACTCTACCATAATCTTGATTACATAAGCCTTCTCATGCGTTGATTTCTAATTAGGAGAATTATCTCAAGAGACCTGTAAAGCATTTTATTCTGTAAGAAACCACACCTGTGTAACTAGGTCATGTCAAGCTTCTGAAACTTAAGTTCCAAAGAGCAGAGGAGCTTCTCCTTATGATGACAGCTACAGATATCAGGAGAGCTACGCTGTCATGACCCAAATGCAATGGAAAGAAACTACTGGAGAGTTAAAGAAGACTGCAAAGAGATAGGTCAGGACTTAAAGATTTGGATGCTGATTTCAAGTTAAGTTCTTTGGGGGGGGGGGCACATGTCATGCAGAACTTCTCATGCTCCCTGCACTGGAATCCTAACCACTGGACCACAAGAGAAGTCCAGTTCAAATGTATTTTTAACTTTTAACTACTGTGTGCCCAGTGCTATGGACACAACAATAAACAATCACAATCTCTATCCACGAGTGAAGGGGACAGCCTCATACTTACAATAAAATACAGCCCAGCACTGTGCTACAGGGATGCACAGTGAGCTCAGGGACTTAGGAGAGACAGAAACAATCGTTTGGAGGACAAGAAAGGACTGTAACACTACTTATAGGAATCTACCCTGCAACAACACTCACATGTGTGCACAAAATACATCAAGATATTAACTAGGAGAAAAACTGGAAATAATCAAATATCCATCAATTGAGGATAAATAAATAATAAACTATAATATCTGTACTAAGGAGCTATTAAAAAATATGACCCATGGGCACAGAATGACATTAAATGGCTTTAATTATCATACTATATATTAACTGTAAAAAGAAACATGAAGACCAAAAAAAAATGTGGTCCTATGTTTACTTTTATATATGTAAATTTATTCAGATAATTCTCAGCATATATATGAACCAAAGAGTCTCAGAACTGGAGAAATGATTTTCCCAAAGTCAAGGAAGCAACTATGGGCTAGTCATTCATTAAACTGAAAATATTACAAAATTAATATTTGGTGATGAGCGACTGAGCACACACAATGCAAAAAAGCACACACACTCCTCGGTAATTTTAGCACTCAATTATTTTGAGTTGCTAGGTTATTCTTTGAAAGAAATATATATGTGTGTGTATGTGTGTGTATATATATATAGGCTTTCCCGGGTAGCTTAACTGGTAAAGACGTACTACAATTCAGGAGACCCCGGTTCGATTCCTGGGTCAGGACGTTCCGTTGGAGCAGGGATAGGCTTCCTACCCCAGTATTCTTGGGCTTCCCTGGTGGCTCAGACAGTAAAGAATCCGCCAGCAGTGCAGGAGATCTGGGTTCAATCCCTGGGCTGGGAAGATCCCCTGGAGGAGGGCATGGCAATCCACTCCAGTAGCCGCGCCTGGAGAATCCCCATGGACAGAGGAGCCTGGTGGACTACAGTCCAAGGGGTCACAAAGAGTCGGACATGACTGAGCAATTAAGCACAGCACATATATTTGGGGCTTCCCAGGTGGCTTAGTCGGAGAAGGCAATGGCACCCCACTCCAGTACTCCTGCCTGGAAAATCCCATGGACAGAAGAGCCTGGTAGGCTGTAGTCCATGGGGTAGTGAAGAGTCAGACATGACTGAGCGACTTCACTTTCACCTTTCACTTTCATGCATTGGAGAAGGAAATGGCAACCCACTCCAGTGTTCTTGCCTGGAGAATCCCAGGGACGGCGGAGCCTGGTGGGCTGCCATCTATGGGGTCGCACAGAGTCGGACACGACTGAGGTGACTTAGCAGCAGCAGCAGCAGGTGGCTTAGTGGTAAAGAATTCACCTACCAATGCAGGAGACATAGGAGACGTGGTTTCAATTCCTGGATAGGAAAGATCCCCTGGGTAGGAAATGGCAACCCGCTCCAGTATTCCTGCCTAGAGAATTCCATGGACAGAGGAGCCTGGCGGGCTACAGTCCATGGGGTTGCAATGAGTCAGACACGACTCAGTCGGACATGACTGAGCACACATGCATACAACTTTCATAATTTCAGAGTAAAGTACTTTTGAAGATTTTTTCACATGATCTTCGCTCAGGTTTCCCTGTTTATAAGCATTCATAAATACTTTCTACACACAGAAGATAGTTCTATTTGAACCTACAGAATAAAGAAGATAATGCATGCATTAAGATAGAAAATAATAGGATGAAAACAGAGAATCCCTTAATGCTATTGACCTAAATCTGATTTGATGCTAAAAGCTTTTCCAGGCAAAAAAAGGAATAAGGATGGAAATTTTTCTTTTAGATATTGAATTAAAGGAAAATTATTTTAGAAGCTGGAAGAGTCTTAAAAAGATCATCTAATAAGACTTTCATTTCCGGAAGAAGAAACTGAGGCTCTTCAAAAAAGATCACTCATAGCTAATGATTACCAATAGGAGAATATAGCCGGGAAAATCTGAAAGTATCTTCAAAGTCCACTACCTTCTCTGGTACCCATACAGCAACACTTAAACCTAGTTATTGAAGAAAACTATTTTAATTTAGGCTTAATTATCCAAAAAGTGTATCTCTAGGGGTAGAGATTACTGCTCAAATCTCCTTTTCCAAATGTAAACAGAGCTTAAAATATTTACTTTACTCTTTTCAACTATTTAAACAACAAAACAGAATGTTTTTTTAATTTTCTTATATTTTATGGCAATATAGTTATCATGAGACAGAAAATACAGCATGCTATAATCCAAACTGATTCAGTAATTAAAAGAAAATTTTAAATCCAAAGTCCCTGGTTTCTAAAATGAAATAGCAACAAGCTTTACTGAAAATTGAAACTACTTTATCAGAGCAGTACTTTCATTAATTAAAACCACTTTATTATAACCCAACATCCATTATTAGTAACTTTCAGATTTCTGGGATAATCAATGGGAGAGGGGCAATAGGAGAAACTGAACCTTTGAAATGCAATTTAAAAGAAAAATTCTGTTTTCAAAACTGTACAACAAGTTTTCCCAAAGTGTGTTCCACCAGCCATGGGATGCTAAATGATACCATGAAATGCTAAAAGATACCATGAAAAAGAATAAGGCAGGAAGAGAATTTTTCAAAAATGAGACAGTGTGGTCTACTTGAAGCCTTGAACAGGCTGATAGTCTTGTGATTCTCTAAGAAGGGGCTACTACATAAAGTATGGAGGAGGGCATGGCAACCCACTCCAGTATTCCTGCCTGGAGAATCCCATAGACAGAGAAGCCTGGTGGGCTACAGTTGAGACACAACTGTCACAGAGTTGCACATGACTAAAGCAATTGAGCATGCGTACATGCAAACATATTTAACCACAGGGCCATTTGTTCACAGTATTCCCTAAAGAATTAATATCCAGTAAAACACAGCTTTGGAATGTGCCAGCACATCTTGTTATTGGCCTCTAGACCATACAAAGCCCTTGCTCACTAGTGTTCTAAGAAGAGCAATGGAAAGGAATAATGATTAGGTTGTAGCTTGGCCTTATCATCCTCTCTTACCTTGGCAGAGAAAAACAAACTGAAGATGACTAATTTCAGGCAATGAAAATGACCCCTCCATAATGTAACTAAAACACAAACTACATTATTTATGAGCATACAATCTACATGTTATAAAGCTCAAACCACTGCATTTATTATTCTCACACTTTACTACATGATATTCTGTTAGACCTGTTGCTAATCCAAAAAATTACATTCATTACTCCAAAACATAAATGTTATTTTAGGTTGGAGGTATGGAGTTGAGATTTGTGACATGGTTCACCAATGTGCATCCCAGGGAATACCAGTTTAATAATCTGTTAACAGGTGTTGCTTGTCAAAACATAAATGTATTTTTAAAAGATAATCTACATAATAAAAGAGGACCCCAAAATGACAAAAGTTCAGATAACAGACTAAATAGAATACAAGGGTAGTGTGAATTGCTGGCTGCACTTGTTTTAAAGTATTTTCTTAACCTGTTACCAGATCTGTTCTGAATTCACAGGCCAGATCTTTTTGACAAAAATTTAACAATAATTTATAAACATGAGGGGTAACATTTGGATGATAAAAATCAGGATACATCTCAGCAGTTAAGGCTGAGAAGCTCTCAAATTTATACCATATGTTAGAGAGCTTAAAGGTCATGTAAGAGGAGATTAAACGAAGGACAACATGTTCAAAGCAAGTGTTTGATGTCTAAATTATTAAGGGTGGGCTGTTACAACTCAATTATACTTACAGAGCTGTCAGTAAATCTGCTACAGGAAAGACCCATTAAAGACTGATGGCCTAGTGCTCTACTCGGGACATAAAATGTACATCTAGTAAAAGGCCAAAATGTTGCTCGAAAAGAATTCTACATTCAAATTACTCCTGGATCACCTCTTAATTTACCCTGATCTTATGGCCCTAACTCTGCCTCTGGTTCCCCATCTGTTAAATATGAACTTCTTCACAGAAATTTTTCAAGGACTAGTCAATAAAATAACACTAACAAAGAAAAGCTAACAATGTTACAGTTTTATTTGTCTCAAATTGAGAACCTGAATTTACTTTGATCATACTATGCAATGGCAGTCAGTTCTAAACTCAGTTAAAAGCATTAACAGAAAAACTATTTTACAAGTAGTATTAAAAACAGAAAGAAGACAGCTTACCAGAAAGGGCCTATTCTAAAGACTGAGTCTTGCACTAATACAAAGCCCAGGCACGGGGACCAGACCACTTTGGATCTAGTCACAAGCTAGATCACCCATAAACCGGAGGCTCCATGCTCATGTGTGCTGTGTCTGGGTTGCTACTGCTGTAAAGTGACTGGCTAGCCTAAGGACTAAATGAATTAATACAGAAAACACCCTATAAGCCCTGCTTTTGCATGGTAAATGTTAGGTATTTTTATTATCACTGACATGACAGCATCCCACATAAAAACTTTCTCTTTATAGGAACAAAACAAAGTTTTGCTGCTTCTGGAGTAAAAAGTGCTGCTTGTCCTTAACATCAGAAACAGATAACTGAGTATATCTCATCTTCATTATGATTTACAGGATGTTCACGATCACATGCAAAGCACTCTCCATACTTGGGCTCCTCTTTGTTTTATTCTTGATTCTCTACTTTTATTTGGGTTGTTTTTTTTTCTTTTCTGTAAATCACTTGAAATCCTATGTGCAATACCATGTAGAAAATTTACCAAAAAAAAAAAAAGAAAACCTACTAAAATACTTCTTTTTCAAGTAAGAAACTAACGAAACAGAAAATGTTAACCGAATAGGGATATAATGAAAAGAGGGGAAATCCTAGAAGTGAGGACAAGGAATTTGAATATTAAGTAGATGGCAATGCGAGGAATTCTATGAAGAGATTTTTAGGTGAAAGCAGACTTAAAATGGCAATTTAGTAACAAAATGATACATATCAACTAGGGAGTCCGAATCTTACAAAACTTATAACCACATTACATCTCAAATAAAACCAGATTTAAATTTCTGTTCCTGAAACAGAATCACAATTTAGTTTTGCTAAAAAGAAAATAATTATTTGATCATATCAACTCCAACCATATGATGTTTGGTTATGCACAACCAAAGACAAAGACAGCAGATTCAAGGGCTCCAGAGGAAAAACTACACCTTATAAAAGGAAAGCACTGAAAACAGAAATGCAATGGAAAAAAAGAAAAGGTACACAGAAAATAGTTATAACAATATAAAACCTAAGCAATAGATTCCACAATAAATACTTTAAATAAAAAGCAAAATACAAATAAATAGATTTAAACACCACTTCTGTGCACACCCCGACTTCTACAAGGGTACAGTTAAGAAGATGCTTAAAACTCAAAGCACCCCTTCCATGAGCAAAAGGAGTTATATATGCCATTCAAGCGAATAACACCGCAAATATCTGCTCCCTCTCATAAGCCTTGTCATCATTTTGCTGAGATAATGCTAAGAGAAGAACAAATCTCTCTGTGAGCATATGGAGAGATGTCTAAAATATCACCATGCTCAAGGCAAATACTCAACACATAAGTATACACAATATTAAAACCTTGTTATAAAAAAACTAATTCTCAGAGTTACTGCAAATTAAACAAAGAAATGAGATGGTTTGGCAAACTACCCAAAATGCTATCCCAGTTTACAGGGAAAGCTAATAAGCATCATCGGGGACACATTACCCAATGGCCTGGTTGAGGAATCAGGCTATTAGGTATCTTGAATATCTTCATCTCCTCAAAAGTCAGGTAGAAAAAAAAAGAAAATATTGTTATTTCTCTAATTTTCTATAAAAAGCAGTTTATATGAGAGGTATATAGTTCTGCATGAAACCAAACCACTATCACCACATACTTGTAATTCTAATTAATGCCTAAGAACTCTGGAAATCAGGACATATGTTAATAGAACTAAATTATGGGCAGATAGCTATAAAGTTTCTCTCATTCACAATTAATCAATGAATACCTAATTTGTGCCATAGGCAGTGTGGACAGAAAAATTACGTAGAGTTCTCCACCCTTAAGGAGCTCCTAGCCATGTAGATTACTTGGTTGAAGCACAGTCACAAAAGTTCATGGTGTTGCAAAGAGTCAGACACAACTTACCTACTGATCAACAACAACAACAACAAAAGTGTGTGAGACAAAGAACAAATGAATATCCTGGAGACTTTAGGGGCTAGGCTGGTCAGGCACTCAAACACTTGTTTGATTGCTGATCCGCCGGTAATGCACAGAATACTTATACTCAAGAACCTACAGAGGCTTGGAATCAAACATGTACCGTCAAGTGGCAAGGAACAGTCTTTCAGTCATGAAGAAATCCCTCGGTGGTTACAGAAGAGAAAAAGTAATTAAACCGAAAGTTTACTCAGGTGACTTTACCTGGGGGCTGTGTGTGTGTGCTAAGTCACTTCAGTCGTGTCCAACTCTGTGTGACCCTATGGACTATAGCCTGCCAGGTTCCTCTGTCCATGGAATTCTCGAGGCAAGAAAACTGGAGTAGGTTGCCATTTCCTTCTCCAGGGGATCTTCCCAACACAGGGATCGAACCCATGTCTCTAAGTCTCCTGCGTGGGCAGGCAGGTTCTTTACCACTGAGCCACTGCTAGTCCCCTAATATAACTACACCTCACTGTTTTGCCTTACGATGCCACTCTTCAGCTCATCAGAGATCCTCAGGGTAGACGACCTGAGCACAAGGATTTTCAAATATAAGCATGAGCCACACCAACACTGTGTGCAATATAGTTGAAAGAAGGGAGGAGAATGACTCCCACTTCACGTTCTATTCTGATCCCTCTGCCTGTCTACCTAAATTCAGTGATGACTTAAGCACTTTGATACTTTACATAGAATTCCTCACATTGCCATCTACTTAATATTCAAATTCCTTGTCTTCACTTCTAGAATTTCCCCTCTTTTCATTATATCCCTATTCTGTTAACATTTTCTGTTGTTTTCTGTTTCATTTTATTTAGCTTATATAAATACATTGGTTTCTTACTTGAAAAAGAAGTATTTTAGAAGGTGTTTTTTGGGGGTTTTTTGGTAAATTTGTACATAATATTGCACATGGGATTCCAAGTGATTTACAGGAAATGCTTCCGGGGCATTTCTGCAAATGGTTCAGAATATTTTATATTTTAATTTCACCTTGTTGTATTTCTGACTTTACAGAAAAGCAGCAGCCCGTAGTTCAAACCTGAACTATAATAAACTTCTCTCTGTTAATCTTGTAAATTTGCACCTTTTCACAGTAGAGTCATGGCAAACTATGTTCCCAGAGAATTTCTTTCAGCTTTGAGGTTTGATAATGTATCTATCCTGATGGGAAGAGCCAACTCATTGTAAAGACCCTGATGCCGGGAAAAATTGAGGGCAGGAGGAGAAGCAGGAGACAGAGGATGAGATGGTTGGATGGCATCACCGATTCAATGGACATAAGTTTGAGCAAACTCCAGGAGGTAGTGAAGGACAGGGAAGCCTGGCATGCTGCAGTCCATGAGGTTGCAAAGAGTTGGATACAACTTAGCAACTGAACAACAACAACAACAACAAATGCAACTATCCTTCATAAATAAAGAATCATGTTGCAATGCAGGAGACCCAGGTTTGATCCCTGGGTGAGGAAAATTCCCCGGAGAAGGGAATGGCAATCCACTCCATTATTCTTGCCTGGAGAATTCCATGAACAGAGGAGCCTGGCGGGCTACAGTCCATGGGTGGCAATGAGTTGGACACAACTGAGCAACTAATACTTTCTTTCTTTCATAATTAAAGCACTGAAAATTTCCCACACAATGACAGGATACTATATGCTATACACATATATATGCATACAGATGTGGCTTTACATATATAGCCAAAGACAATCTAAATGTGTGGTTTATAGTCAAAGTTAATTCTGTCCTGATTAGTCATATAATCACATATTCCACCACATAGTGTTATTCTATACTGCACTCCTGACCATCTGTTTCACAGTTATATGACACCAGTCACATAGGAGATCAAATGATAAAGTATATACGAAACAAAGCCCTATTACCTTTCCTGATAGAGCATATGTCCCAGGTAGGATGGAATCTCTGTCTCCATCTTTGTAAATGAAGAGCAGCATAAAAAAAGACATATCATAATTATCATTGATGGAGTAGGTGGCTAATTTAATTCATGAACTGTCACGATGAGTCCCACCATTCCCCTTTCCCCTTTTCTCAAACACTCCTACCTATAACTCCAAGGTCAAATGCTCTGAATACATATTCTCTCAATTCTAACACAGAACAAATTTAACCTCTGCAAGTGGCTCTATAAAACTCTGTCTCAGTTCTAATAAATTTAACAAATGTTAAATTCACACCTCAGAACAACATTCACAAACGTAAGAAGTCTGACTATTCACATAGCAAATTAAGAACTGTATAATAAAGGCTTGAAATTTTATAGCTACAAGGCACTTCTAGACATAAAGATCATCTAGTTCAGCATCTTCATTTCAGAGAATTTAATATGGAGTTGTACAATTTGATCTTTTTGACACAACTTACAAACTTATAAGTCAAAGTATAACAATACAAAATCCAAAACACCTTTCAGCTGGTAAATACTACTTTGTTTAAAAATAATCAGAATCATAATCCATTCTTTCTAAAGAACAGCAATACTAAGTAGCTCTATCTCTAGCCACTCCTGAGATAGAATGGCTCAAGTGCAAGCATTTATCAACTTACTTTACACAAGAGCAAAGAAAACTAAACTTGTCCTTAAAACTGGCTATGCTCAGCCCAACACCTACCTCAAATGAAGTAAATGTCAGGTCAGTGTAGATTTAGCAGCAAAAATTCCCTGAAGAAGAAATAGCCATGGAAACAGCCACTCCTATCCAAATACTTTTTAAGAGGCACACATACATATACAAAGAAGTGGTATTTTAAGAACCCATAGTCAGTCTAATTCATGCAGAAAAATCCCCTAAAAGGAACATTTATATTATTACCCTGTTGGTTAATATATTTTAACATCTGCATAAACTTACATTGTGTGTTCTCTCTATTCATTCTCATGACTAACTTTAGTAATTTTATAAGGTGACATCTATTTCCAGGAACAAAATTTCACTGTATATAGCATTAGGCCAATAGGAAAAAAGATTTTAATTTACAATGACCTGTCAAAAAGTTATTGCTTGAAATCAATTGGGTCGTATAAGAGTTACCAAAATACCATCTGAAGCTCACCATGCCTTCAGAAAAGAAAACAGACACATCTTACTGATGAGCACTTATTTTTGCAGTGTAAATGAAGACTGAGAGCAATACTAATTTGGGCTACTACTTAGAATAATATTCTAGAGCCTTTGTTTGGGATCATTATAGATCTAATATATCAGAGAGCAAAATACTATAGCCATAAAAATCTGCAAAGGAAAAAAGCAAAACTTCCAGCTGACCATGCAAAGTAATTCTACAGAACGTAACAGCAACCTGCATACTTGACTATTTTGGGTGGATATATTAACAATCTCGGCTTAGCTTGCAAGATTCTGATAGCTAAAGCACAGTCCTGGTTCTTTTAGACCCCGAAATCTGATTCCAAATCTGCTACCAACCTTGTACACAACTTTGACTTATATATTTGAGGTGGTACAATAATACTAACCTACTTTCTCAGAAATATTTGTCAATGTCTTTACATTTCTGGACCTCTCTCACTTTCCCTGACCTGAAGAGCTCTTTCCCCAGTCTTGATCCATAAATACCACCAGCTTTCCTCAGAATTATTCAGAGTTTGGTACTTCATCTACCAACCCACCAGGAAGGTTGTTCAACCTCTGCACTTCTTAAAAATCTTTCAGATCTCATTGGAGACTTCTCCAAAGCACTCTTTCTCATACTCTCTTCCTCCAAATGTGGGCCTGCTCCCAACACTTTCCTCAGGTAGTATTCCTTCTCATTTCTCCTTACTGTACCCCAGTGATGTAGATACCTGGACCCAATCCGCAGATCCACAGTCTTTGCTCAAAGGAACCCATTAGTTTATCCATCCTATTTTGTAGCTGTTGGATTGAAAAAAAATCAACTCCCTCTTTGTGTCCAGCTAATTCCTTCACTACCTCTCATTTGCTGAGTACCTGAGATATAAACCAAGTACTAGGCAAGGCCATTTCTTAGAAGCCAAGAGAAATACATAGATAAGAAACAGCAGCACATGGTGTTTGTATTTAAAAGTTAATTTTATATATATAAAAAAACAATATCACTCATCATTTTCTGTCTAATCCATCTTGCCCCAGCTTGCCCTCTGCCTGTCTTAACTTTCATTCTAACGAACATTTACCAGTCTTATCCCTGTTTACATGGACTCCTGCATACCTACCCAACTCCCATCTCCACATCCACTCTTCAATCCATCTTCCACCCTCCATCAAAGTGGTCTTTCTAACACACAAATTCAACCATGCCTTTCCACGCTCAAACTCCCTTCCCATAACTGGTAAGTTTTCAGAAAAGCATGCAAAGTCCTAAGTCTATAAAACAAAGAAGCCTTCCCAATCTGCCTTCACCTTACCTTGTACCAACAGAACTAAACTACTTTAAGATCTACAAAACACAGCAAGCTTTTCCATTCTTCCCTGTGCCTTCCTGCTATCTTGAACACAAGCAACTTTCTCTACAAACACTTACTAAACCTTCAAAACTTAGCTAGAGCTTGATCTCCTCCTAGAAGCTTTCCCTAACTTGTATCCAGAACCCAGGAATCCTTTCTCTATACCAATAGTATCCTATGCACACCTCTATCAAACTGCTTCTCTCACTATATTCATAACTGTTGACTTTAGTGTCCATCTCTCCCACTAGAATGCAGGCTCCTTGTTCTAATACATAATTTAGGTGATCAGCTTAGTGCCTAGCTGAGAGCAGATATTCTCTACAAGAAGATGCCCTACAGGAATAGAGATGCAGACATAAAGAATGACTTGTGGACACAGCGGGGGAAGGACAGGGTGGGACAAATTGAGATAGCAGCATTGAAAACTATACATTACTGTGGGTAAAACAGACAGCTAGTGGGAAGATGCTGTACAACACAAGGAGCTCAGCCCAGTGCTCTGTGTATATATACACATATATACACTTACGGCTGATTCACATTGTTGTACAGAAGAAACTAATGCAACATTGTAAAGCAATTATACTCCAATAAAAACTAAAACTAAAAAAAGAAGGTGCCCTTTTAGCCAAAGCAAATTGGATTATGATTTTGTCAACTAACTGAAAAAGGCAGTTAAGTGGGAAATCATAAAAACTGATACATGTTTTACATGTTTACATTAATGTAAGATATCTAAAAGTGCTTTCATTCACCCATCTCTAGATATCATGCCAGGGCCTCTTCTTTGAGTTTAGATCTGCAGATTAACGATCAGTATTATCATTCTGCATAATGCACTGGCTATGAGAGCCAGTTTGGCTTTCTTAAAGGATACCAAAAGCTTAAAGACACCTGAAGAATAACTGGAGTAGTCAGTTTTTTAGATTACTTATTCACTTTTATTCATCCATACCACCCTCACTAAATTCAAAAGTAAGACTTTAAAGTGATCTTTGTCAAATTTCTCCAAAGAATTCAATTTACATTTTTATTTTTAAAAAACTTAGTTTTCACACTCATATTTCATCAATTTACTTAATATTCAATTAAATACACATTTAGAAAGACAAGAAGCAAACAAAAAAATAAGTTTAGAAATACATAACCAATCCCACTTAGCCTACAACTCAATATGGCAGGATGATAATGAAGGCTTTCTAAAGTACAGTCTTCGAATCAGAATCACTCACATGGGTAACAGTTAGTACACTTTATCTGCCAAATGGAAAACATCAGTTAGCCCAGAAAGCTGGTTAAGTAGAAGCTGGTTGAAAAGTTCTATGATAAATGGTTATGGGAAGAACACATGGAATGAAAGAGAAAGCATAGACAACCAATGGATTTCCTCCAACCTTCCATAACCACTCATAGGAGAGAGGCACTACAAAAAAATGATGAGGTCATCCATCCCTCACAGTTCTTCAATGACTCCGAACAGTTTGCATTCAATTTCCAACCCCTTAGAATGCAAATACCACCCGCTTGCAATCTTACACTACACACACACACACACACACACACATACACACACATGCATCCTTGCTGTTCCTTCAGTTGTCCTGACTTGTTTGCAGGTACCTCAATCATGCTTCTCCCTGGTGTTCAGTTCAGTTCAGTCGCTCAGTCGTGTCCAACTCTTTGCCACCCCATGAATTGCAGCACACCAGGCCTCTCTGTCCATCACCAACTCCCAGAGTTCACCCAAACCCATGTCCATTGAGTCGGTGATGCCATCCAACCATCTCATCCTCTGTCGTCGCCTTCTCTTCCCGCCCCCAATCCTATCCAGCATTAGGGTCTTTTCCAATGAGTCAACCCTTCGCATGAGGTGGCCAAAGTATTGGAGTTTCAGCTTCAACATCAGACCTTCCAATGAACACCCAGGATTGATCTCTTTTAGGATGGATTGATTGGATCTCCTTGCAGTCCAAGGGACTCCCAAGAGTCTTCTCCAACACCACAGTTCAAAAGCATCAATTCTGCGGCGCTCAGCTTTCTTCACCGTCCAACTCTCACATCCATACATGACCACTGGAAAAACCATAGCCTTGACTAGACGGACTTTTGTTGGCAAAGTAATGTCTCTGCTTTTAAATATGCTATCTAGGTTGGCCATAACCTTCCTTCCAAGGAGTAAGCGTCTTTTAATTTCATGGCTGCAGTCACCATCAGCAGTGAGTCTGGAACCCAAAAAAATAAAGTCTGACACTGTTTCCACTGTTTCCCCATCTATTTCCCATGAAGTGATGGGACCAGATGCCATGATCTTAGTTTTCTGAACGTTGAGCTTTAAGGAGGTCCCAATTTTAATTGTTAGTCATCTTTAGAGTGTCAAGTATCATCACTTCCTCTAAAAATCTCTCCCTTATGCTACTCTTCCTCAAGAAGGCAGACACCCTGGCTTGGCAGCACCTCTGCACCCTGTTATATGTAGGTGACAATGTATACTGGTTGCCTTAGGTCAGTCCTAGGTTATGCCTGTTGTCTCCATATAAGTATAGACAACACTCATTTCATTATTAAAGTGTCCCAGTTTGATAAGAAAGTATATGGTCTCCCTAGACATTGTATAATACAAAGAAGATTATGCAATGGTCTATTCTCTTATTTAAAAGAAAAACATACATCTCAGACTATTCCACTTCTCAAATATGTGTAATTATTACTCCTTTTCTATTCTGGAAAGAATCACATTTGGACAATAAATAATATATGGCTGTCTTCTGTACATAGCTATATACGTTATCATATCATTCAATGTTTTCTTCTCTATCTCCGTCACAAGACTATAAATGTCTTGAGGAGCAAGGGCTTATCTTATTTACCATAACAACCACACGGCGGAGTCCAAGCTCAAAACATATTAAGCATATTCAATAATTTTTGTTGACTGTTACCAAACAATTCAGAATAAAATCCTTCTGCAAACAGCTGCAGCATAAACAGGTATTTATAAACAGTTGAATGATAAGTGATTTCTTAACCTTGACTTATGCTCACAATAGTAATTATAGAATGCCGTAATCATATTAATCTCAAAGAATATTATCACCAGTAACAACATAATATTTGACATACTAGCTCAATTCATTCATATAACATGATGAACTCTCAATTTTAATAACATGACATGGAACAACAGACTGGTTCCAAATGGGAAAAGGAGTACGTCAAGGCTGTATATTGTCACCTTGCTTAATTAACTTATATGCAGAGTACATCATGAGACATGCTGGGCTGGATGAAGCACAAGCTGGAATCAAGATTGCAGGGAGAAATATCAATAACCTCAGATATGCAGATGACACCACCCTTATGGCAGAAAGTGAGGAAGAACTAGAGAGCTTCTTGATGAAAGTGAAAGAGGAGAGTGAAAAAGTTGGCTTAAAGCTCAACATTCAGAAAACCAAGCTCATGGCATCCAGTCCCATCACCTCATGGCAAATAGATGGGGAAACAGCGGAAACTGACAGACTTTATTTTTGGGGGCTCCAAAATCACTGCAGACAGTGATTGTAGCCATGAAATTAAAAGACGTTTACTCTTTAGAAGGAAAGTTATAACCAACCTAGACAGCATATTAAAAAGCAGAGACATTACTTTGTCAACAAAGGTCCGTCTAGTCAAGGCTATCGTTTTTCCAGTAGTCATGTATGGATGTGCGAGTTGGACTATAAAGAAAGCTGAGCGCCGAAGAATTGATGCTTTTGAACTGTGATGTTGGAGAAGACTCTTGAGAGTCCCTTGGACTGCAAGGAGATCCAACCAGTCTATCCTAAAGGAGGTCAGTCCTGGGTGTTCATTGAAAGGACTTATGTTGGAGCTGAAATTCCAATATTTTGGCCAACTGATGCGAAGAGCTGACTCATTTGAAAAGACCCTGATGTTGGGAAAGATTGAGGGCAGGAGAAGGGGACGACAGAGGATGAGATGGTTAGATGGCATCACCAACTCAATGGACATGAGTTTGGATAAACTCCGGGAGTTGGTGATGGACAGGGAGGCCTGGCATGCTGCGGTTCATGGGGTCGCAAAGAGTTGGACACGACTAAGCAACTGAACTGAACTGAACTAGCATTAAAAGGTAATTTTCACAGAACATTTTTGTGTCTCCAGAAATGCACATAAACCCTAAAAAATGGTTATTGCATTTTTATTTAAAAAGAAAATGCAGAAATCAGCTCAGCTATTCTCTTCCTTAGAGTGCCATTAAAAGCTATTTCTGCCTGGGGAAAACGATACACGTTTTGTACATAAACAAATTTACAAGAATAAGCAAAGCTATTTCATATTTTAGCCTGACAACAATGGTTAGACAGCTTCCACATAATATAATTCATGGAAAAATATACAAATAACTAATAAAATGGCATAACAAATATGATTTGAAGACCTTGGATTATTTGTCCTCATGCAGTTTGTTACTAATTACTTAAAAGCACTGAGAAAAATGCAAAACTGTTTTGTGGATAAATAAAAATCTTACACAGTAAGAACTTGATCAGAGAATGAGATAACTGGCTACCAAAATAATTACAAAATTATAACTTAGGTCTGGAATTAAAACCAAGAACATTTCTAAAATCAGTATCAAGGGGGTGGGAATAGAAGTGATCCAAAAAGGGAATTCCTCTCTCATCACTGAAAAGTACAAAAGAAATCACATTTTAAGAAACAGGTCAGGATATAAAAGGTGGGAAAGAGGCTAAATTATAAGAAATAATTCAACTGCCTTCTTCAATTAAATTTTCAATAATTTTCATGAAGAAAAATAGATATGTTTACATACTTAAGCTACCAATGCTGTGGCAAATTAACTCAATTTCCAAATAAGTAGCTTTACAATTTTTATATGGAACCTCAAGTTTTATATTATCTTGCAACTAATTACAAGCTTGGGCAATCACTCAAAGCAGAAATAAAGTTAAAGCAAAATGAATACTTTCCCCTCTCAACTTTCACAGCCATGTCTCATGCAACCATACTTTAATGACTATTTCTAGTTACTTATAAACTGTCATTATCTCACCAGGGGATAGATTGAGATTTTCCAAATGAAAGAGAGCACAACATCAGCAAGCCAGAGCAGGGGCCAGAAAAGATTACAGTCTGTAACAGAATCACTCAGCTTTCATTTATCACTGCTGACTTGAAGGGTTTTACCTGTAAATAAATTATACAATCATTGTTCATCTACAAATATCATCCCATCATCCCAATCTGGACCTTCATATGTGGGGAGAGTGAACAGGAAAGTGATAAGGAGTACCAGTGATGGACATCAAAGGTTACTAACGCTGATTATGTGCCTACTATGTGCCAGACAGTATGACAGTGCTAGACAACCATAAAACAAAGTCCCTATCTTTAAAGTTGAAACAAACATTCTAAAGAAGATCATATGTCAGCAGGATCCGAATTCAGGTCTGATTCCAAAACACGTGTTCTTTTTCCTACTAATACTAGTACTTTTTTCTACTAGTACTCCTACTATTCCTAATACTCCTACATATTGCCCCAAGAGGGAGAACCCCTTTGGTAAGTTTTCTAAGAATGACAGGGGCAGAACAACTCTTCCACTAAGATATGTGGAGAAATTGAAGATTTTTTTCCCCTGAAACAGCTTCAGAGGAAATAATCAAATAATAAAACCTGACCATGACAGTTAATTTATGTGTCAACTTGGCTGGGCCATGGTACGCAGGTACTTGGTGAAACATTATTCTGGACATTTCTGCAAGGATATTTTTGATTGAGACTATCATTAAGTTGGGCTTCCCAGGTGGCGCTGGTGGTAAAGAATCTACTTGCCAATGCAGGAGATGCAAGAGACTTGGGTTCAATCCCTGGATCCTAGGAAATGACAACCCACTCCAGTATTCTTGCATGAAAAATTCCATGGACAGAGCAGTCCAGTGGACTACAGTCTATGGGGTCACAAAAAGTCAGACACGACTGAGCACACACATATTTAAATTGGTTGACTTTGAGTAAAGCAGCTAGCTTGCCCTCCATAAAGTGGGTGAGCCTTATCCAAACAGTTGAAGGCCTAAATAGAACAAAAGACTGACTTCCACTAGGCAAAAAGAAATTCGCCAACAGACAGCCTCTGAACTTAAACCCTGAGTATCGAGCTTGAGTGCTTCTCTAGGTCTCCAGCTTGTCAGCTTTTAGACTTAAATTCTTAAGAAAATCAGTTCTTCCCCGGGTCTCCAGCCCACCCTGCAGATCTTAGACTTGCCAGCCTCCATAATCACGTGAGCCAAATCCTTAAACATCTCTACTTCTACCTTTCTCTTTCTTTCTTGATATCTATCTACACACACACACACACACACACACACACACACACACACACTTAAACACACGCATACATTATACTGGTTCTGTTTCTCTGGAGAACCCTGACAAATACATCACCTAAACATTAAACACAAGATATGGAAAAACCACAACTTTGAAAGTATTTTGTATCAATATTTATAGCTTATTTCCACCATCCTCCAGTGACAGGGATCAACTCAGTCAATGATTCATTTCTAGATTAATGGTAAGAATTTCACAAAACAATAAGTGCCAAACCCAAGTAACTTCAAACTAAAACTTCTAATTGCTACCTTTGCAAAGTGGAGCAATCTCTTGAGAGCTCTTAAACATGTTATTCACAGAACTCATTATTCAGAGACAGAACCAGCAATATAAAAATTCCACAAGCAACACAGTCCCCAGTGGAAAAACACAAGTCTCACCTCAAACTTGACTGAATACCTAATAATGCTGCATTCTTTCCTTTAAATAATACTTATAATTATGTACATAATACATATGTAAGTAGTACTATTATAAACTCAGTGTTCAATAAAATACAAATAGAATTTATTAGCCATATCACAGTATGGTTTAAGTACACCTAATAAAAAAAGATAACACAGCACCAGATTACACAGTAAGGCAATTTAAAGGACTTCACCAGAATTTATAAAATGCTGGAATTGCTCAAAACTGTATGATTTATCATTTGATCTAATTAGGCAAAAACAACACTTTAACTTCTGATTTCAGAAAACTCTGCCATCTCCCCCAGATATTTTTCTCACCATTTATTTACTTCAGCATTGTCTACCAAAGCTTTTCACAGGTGCAACACTATCCAGTGCTTGAGGGTAACTGATCTTTAGACTCTAACTAAAAATATTATATACTACCATATACTCTAATCATATATCCAATCAATCTTTTCACCTAAAGCTTTTGTCAAGAAAAGGGACTTCCCTTTCAGTGGCTAAGACTCTGCACATCCAATGCAGGGAGCCCAGGATTGATCCTTGGTTACGGAAGTAGATCCCACATGCTGCAACTGAAGATCCTTCATGCTGCAAGGAAGATCGAAGATTCCGCACGCCACAACCACTTTAAGGCCCGGCACAACCAAGCAAATAAATATATATTTCTTAAAAGAATAAGAAGAAGAAACTACATATTGGCTGGCATTTTAGAAAACATATTCAAAAGATGCTGTAGAGACCTAGGACACAAAATCCCATTTTTAACTGACTGCATCCAAGTGTTTTCATAAGATTACATGTAGACAAGATACTAAACTTAACATCTCTGTTCTCAGCTTCTGAAAGACAAAGCCTGTTAAGGTTCACGAATTTAACAAATTCAAAAGAAAAGACATGATCTCTTATGGGAAAATTGTTAGGCTTTCTTTAAACAAATACTTATTGTTTTGAGTAAAACTACGCATCAAAATATTTTTCACTTCAGATACAGAATATATGCCCACATTTTAAGTAACACATTGGGATATAACACACACAACAGCAACTGAAAAGGAAATACCTAAAACCTATGCAAATATTATCCTCACAATTTAAAATTCATTAGGAAGTCCTGCCCCACATAATGCTTACAAGCTTAGCCACAAATATGGGATCAATTTTACCAAGGATTAGAAAGTATGCCCTTAATGAATTCAACTGTCAAAAGTTCACCCATTTTCGTAAACCCAATACCTCTCCTCAGTTTTCCATAAATTTATACTCCAAAATTTTGTTCTGTGACATATTAACCTCCAAAGAAATTCCATTAAAAAATTAATTATTAGAATTCCTCTCTGACAGTAATTTTTCATGTTTCTGTCAACTTCAGAGTTGTTAGGGACTTCCTTGGAGGTCCAGTGGTCAAGACTCCGCACTTCCACTGCAGGGGGTGTGGGTTCAATCCTTGGTCAGGGAACTAAGATCCTGCACATCATGTAGTATGGCCAAAAGAATAAAAAACATAGTTGTTACTGTTGATCGTTCCAAATGCGTCCCCCATTTTTTATATAATTAAAATAATATATGATCATTGTAGAGAATTTAGTAAATCTAGAAAAATTAAAATAGTTTTATAAACATAACCTTTATTTTCTATATCCAGAAATTACTAGCATTAACATTATGCTGTATGTATTTTTAGGCTTTCTTCAGTCTTTCAGTTTTAAAATTAAAATTGTGATAAAAATGCATATTAAATATTTAACTAGTCTTTTTACTCCACAGTATTGCATACTGCAAAATATTTCTCATTTTCAAAAATTTTATGGACTTCCCTGGTGGTCCAAAGGCTACAACTGTGAGCTCCCAATGCAGAGGGCTGGTGTTTGATTCCTGGTAAGGGAACTAGATTTCACATGCCACAACTAAGACCAGTTAAATAAATACATATTTTTTTTTAAAAAAAATAGAAAACAAGATTTATAACAGCTTTATCTTATTATACTATAACCATTCCACTATTAATTGAATATCTGAGTTCTTTTAACTTTCTACCAAAGACAACACTTTGATAAACACTTTGACTATTACTAATAATCACTGACAAAAAGGCAATAAATAATACTCAGAACTCATATCCAAAAAAATGCCTGTAAATAGATGAAAACATTCAACCTCACCAATAAGTCAATATAATACATAGAAATTATGAGAAACCTAACAAGCTGAAAACTATAAAGCATACATATAACACCAGGAATCATGAGAAAAACATTCCAATGCAATGCTAATTATATACTAATAAAATTCTTCTGAATAATAATTCAGACTGTGTGTATCAACAGCTTTAAAGTATTTTAGGAATCTATCCTAAATAAATAATCATAGATAATTCAAGATGCTGACAAAAAAATTATATATAGAGTTAATTCCCTTCCAATGTTAATTTAACATTGAAACAAAATAACATGTGTTGTGCACATGTATCAAAAGTCAACAAAGACCTGATCTATGTTATCATCATTCTTACATTCCTCTTCCTCTATTATATCATCAATTTTCATTTCTCACCCAGCTTTTATTTTTCATGAGACTTGTTTGTGTGTTTGTTTTAACGTTCAGTGCTCAATCTTAAAATTTCTAAGAGGAAACGTGTGCTCTGGCATTCATATATTAAAACTGATGCAAAACTATCTAGAATCCTTAGCCTACGGACTTCCCCTTGGCAGTCCAGTGACTAAGACACTGTGCTTCCACTGAAGGGGGCACAGGTTCGATTCCTGATCCGGGAGCTAAGATCCCGCATGCTTTGTCCGTGGAGTGGCCAAAATAAAACTGATGCACAACTTAAATTACTGCATTTTAGTATTCCACCTACAGAATAAACTTTTAAAAATAATTACGTTCTGGGAATTTCCTGATGGTCCAGTGGTTAGGACTCTGCGCTTCTACTGCAGGGAATATGGATTCAATCCCTAGTCGGGGAACTAAGATCCTGCACACCACGTGATGCGGCCAAAAAATAATAACTCTTACATTTCACATACTGGTATACAAGGTGATAGTCAAACACCCTAGAGTAAGTTTTGTCTTTCCTGTAAGGATTGGTTTCTTTTAATTTTTTTTTTTATTGAAGTGTAGTTCATTTACAATATTCCATTAGTTTTACATGTACAACACAGTGATTTAATAATTTATAGATTGTGCTTCATTTAAAGCTATTACAAAATAATAGCCATATTTCTCTGTGCTATACAATATATCCCTGTTCCTTATTTATTGTATACAGAGTAGTTGTAGCTCCAGGAACAGGTGCTTTTTAAAAACTACAATAGCTGATTCATAACGAAAAGTGTGAATTTATGTCTGTTTCTTACAAAACAACTTGGCACATCCATTCTATCTGAAACAAGTGCTGAGTAAAAAGAATCCATCAATACAGCACTGACTCACAAGTGGACCTTAAAAACTAACCAATAAACCTGTTCTTCTCCCTTCTCTATGGAGGTCCCTTACAGTGAAGGAAAACTTTTCAAAATAGGCACCTTTGACCTTAAGTATTATTTAAAATCTTTATATCAAGATTAGACATATTTTCCAATATGAATGTACCCTCCACAAAGTTCTATCCCTTTCATATTGTTTGAAAGAAGAGGAATAAAAAGCAATATTTGGAGAAGAGATCTGAAGTGGAGGAAACAGAAAGGAGTACCTCACTGAAGAGTGACAGCCTCGAGGCACACAGCCACACAGCTTCTCAGAGTCATGCCAACCCTAGAGCGTCAGGGAGAAACACCGAAGCCCTACTCTGCAAGCCTGGGCCTCCCCAGGCAGCTACCACGGTCACTGCTCTGTTTATTTTCCTGACCCTTTGTCAACCACTATGTGCCCCAACCGAGCCCACCGTATTTCAGCTGGCATAGAAAATAATGTGGAAGATTAGCTTTCTCCAGAATAAAACTCATTCATTATCTGACTTAAAAAGAGAGAGGAGGAGGCTAACATGTCTATCAGCCGGTCCATTTAAAACCACTTTTCTTCACATATAAATATATGTGAAATAGTTTTAACTCTACAAGTGCTTTTTTTTAATCCTTCTGGAATATATTAAACAAGCAACAAGACTTTGCTCCTCCTAAAATATAAAATTTCCAGGGATGCCCCTGGTGGTCGAGGGGCTAAGACTCCAAGCTACCAACACAGGGGGCCCAGGTTCGATCCCTGGTCAGGGAACTAGATGCCACATGCTGAACCTACGAGTTCATTAAGGTCTGGCAGGTCTTAAGGAAGTCTGAAGATCCCACAAGCTGCAACTAAGATCCAGCACAGCCAAACAAATAAATATTCTTAAATAAATAAAAATAAAATTTCCAAATATCTTTATACTCTGCCTTTTCATTGTCATTTTTGTAAGGATTGGCACATGAGAAAGAGCAAGTTAGGCTAAAAAATTGGGAATCATGCAAAAAATTATCAATATCTCAATCATGCTGAACTGTGCTGTGAAGCTATTTCCAGAACAAAAGTGAGTAAAGCAATTAACATGTCAGCAACTATATTACAAAACATTTCTTTATTCTTAGGCTCCTCAGCAAGGTGTTCTAATATATAGTTCAAGCCATACTTCCAAAAGTCGAGTTGCTCTAAAAGTGACTCTATCAAAATGTACTCCCTTGGGTTTAATCTTTTAATCATCTTAAAGTTTTTAACTACAATCTATAGTATAAATAACACTCTCAAGAGTAATTTAACATGACTTCATTTTGACATTTCAACAAAGACGTTCAAATTTTTCCCTTTGAAATAATAGCACAAATATTTATGGCAATGATACTGTACAAATACGTTTAAAATACAGTCAAGATAACAAGAGGTTAAAGCTGAGAAGAGATTCTAGTGATAAATTACGAGTAAGACAGCCTCAATTACACATAAGAAAACCAAAGCTTCAAGACGCAGACTTGTCCAACTTTACAGAATATCAAGAAAGTTTTGGGGGCTTCCCTGGTGGCCTAGTGGTAAAGGATCTGCCTGCTAATGCAGGAGACACACGTTAGATTCCTGGTCCAGGAAGGTCCTCCATGCCTCAGAGCAACTAAGCCCATGTGCCTCAACTACTGAAGCCCACACACCCTAGTAGCCTGTGCTCTGCAACAAGAGAAGCTGAGCAAGAGTAGCCCCCACTTGCTGCAACTAGGGAAAAGCTTGTGCAATGAAGACCCAGCATAGCCAAATAAACAGTGTACAACGCTAGCTTAAAAAAAAAAAAAGAAAGAAACGTTTGGTGTTACTCTCATTATCAGTTAGTAATATTTAAGAGTGATGTATATAATATACTTTAGTTGACAATGTGCAATAAATTAAGTGCCTGCCCAAAATGACTTACCTCATACATGATTTATAGAGGTAATAGTCAGAATGGTATATAAAATCTATATTGAAATATTGAAGGAGGAGAAGTTTTAAAATACAGAGTGAAGTTCGTCCATGAACAATTCCAATCAACATAAAAGAATAATAGAAGCAAGAACATAAGAGCAGTAGGATGGAAATAAATCAGATCATGGGAAAAATGACAAGAGTCTCTTCATGCTAGAAAAGACCAATGTAAAGATGAA
Source organism: Giraffa tippelskirchi (assembly GCF_054371585.1). NCBI lineage: Eukaryota > Metazoa > Chordata > Mammalia > Artiodactyla > Giraffidae > Giraffa > Giraffa tippelskirchi. The sequence continues at coordinate 59,800,605 of NC_137284.1, read as the reverse complement.
AATTGGCATCAGCACTTCTGTGCCTTTAAAGATACCCTGTGCTGAAGCAATCACTTAGCTTCATCAACGGCAATTTCAGATTACATGAAGAAAAGTGCAATGTCCCAAGTTAGGCAGTGATTCTGACCATCCTCTTTGCCCCATACACTATTTTTCCTCAGTTAACAAATATCCTCATTCCTTTCTGTATCCTGCTGTTATCTCAGCTTCCTGTCTTCTTTCTCTCCATGAAACTGCGTTAATAGGTAGGCAACATTTGTGGCCCCCACATCCCGTCACTTCATCTTGAGACCATGTCACCATCCATAAAGTCCTTTATCCTTGCCCTCTAGACCTTCCTATAGTCTGCTTCCCACATGGTATCCTAAATTTTAACAAAGCTCAAGACATGCTCACTGCATCTCCAACATTTCTCTTTAAAAAGCACGCCCTTGATCCCATTTATATGAAATGTCCAGAAGACGCAAATCCATAGAGACAGACAGTAGATTAGTGTTTGCCAAAAGATGTGGGAAGAAAGGGAATTGGGAATGACTGCTAACAGACACAGGGTTTCTTTCTAGGGTGATGGAAATATTCCGGAATTAGATAATAGTGCTGGCTCCACAACATCGTGAATATACTGAAAACCACTAAATTGTACACTTGAATATGGTGAATCTGATGTTATTTAAATTTGATCTCAATAAAAAACTGCAAGTTAAAGATAAATGAAAATAAACAAATATATGAGCACGCACACACACACACACACACACACACACACACACACACACACAGCATGTCCCTCCTTCTAACTTTCCTTTTGCCTTGCAAAATATTAAACCCCCCATAAGTGGAATTATTCAGGCAGAAGCTGAATGATCATCTGTCAGCAATATGCTATTGAAGGGCTAACTAAAGTGAGTAGGAAATTACACTAGATTACCCTTAAGTATTTTTCATCTTTAAGTTTCTATGTCACAAACCAAGATGAAGAGATTAGAAGCAGGGTAATTTTTTAAAGTGACCAGAAAGAAAAAATGTGAAGCATTACTTGAAAAGTTACTTTTTTTTTCTATTCAAAATGAAAACCAAAGACTATAATGAAGCAAAAGAACAAAAATGAAAGATTCAAAATGAAGAGCATAGGAAATTAAGAAAAAATATTTAGTAAATTAGATAATAGCACAAAAATGAAGAAGTGATATTCAGAACTAAACATAACAGTTGATTTGCTTATACAGAATTTATCCTGTATATAATTGTGTTTTTCTATAGAAATTCTGAAGTCTTTTTTCTTTTTTAGGTGAAGAAGATGTTAGAAAAAAATCTAATGCAGAAGAGATTTAAATCAAATTACTGCTAACGGGCATGTGACTAGGTTAATAAAGTAAACAATGGATGGATGACATAATAGAAAGTTATTTTCCTCAAATTCAGCCTTTTTTCTTTAAAGTTCATTACCACAATAACGAGCACCTTTGTGAGGAAATTTAGAGGGGAACAAAAAATATTGTTGACACAAAAAGCAAGAAACTTTAAATCTTTCTACTACAAATAAATTTCTGCAAACATCTGTAATAGGCTGCTGTAGAAAAGAACCTCATTTAAATATTAAATGACCAAATTTCAGTGGAGGGCAAAAGGTATTAGTATACACATATGCAGTATTAGAAAAGGGGTCACTCAATAACTATTCATTATTTGATTTCACACAGCACATTAAAACATTTGACATATTTGCCTGGTTATAAACCATAATTTATAAAACACCAAATTTTAAAAGGAAGCTCAGTTTGAATGCTATCCGAATAAAAGCATGCTATACAAAATGATGATTCTTATACTCTCCCTAGAAGCTTTTAAATTTAGGCTTCCAAAAGGATGAGAGAAATGGAATTTCTGAGTCTGTCAAGAACTTCCTCCTCCTGTCCTTCTATAATTAAAAATTTAGACCACACAGAGTCGAAAATATGACTTTTTAATGACCCAAACTCCTTATGAATTTAGAGATCATAATCTACTTTGGCATCCAGAAACAACTTTACACCTGTTTCAGCTTCAAAGAATATTTTTCCATACAAGCAGCTACAGCAGACCCATCTGAAGAGCAAATTTTGTTACAAGCCCCATTCAGAAGCCAGAAGATTATACTTCAAAATCATATTCCAAATAGTGGTCTGGTGATCAGCAGCATCGGCACCAATCTGAGAGCTTGTTAGAAATGCAAAATTTCACCCCAGACCTACTATTGTCAGAGTTTGCAGTATTGCTTGGGAATATTAAATTCTGTTTATAAAGGTCAAGAAAATAAATGGATTGGATGAAACTCTTAAGAAGTTATCATCACTGATGGTAGTAAGCTAACACTCAGTGACTTAGTTAAGCACAGTAATGAGAGCTTGTAAGACCAAGAGAAAAGTCACAAGATATGTTAAAATTATGGAAGTTAGTAACCTGTAAGATATTCCAAAATAGAAAGGGATGGCAAGACCAAGCCATTATCATGCCATCTCTGGACTGACAGCTATGCCATCTCCATATCAGCATTCCAGTGAGGACTTTCAGTATGAGGCTATTCTGGACCCTCAGGTGCTCTCACCAAGAAATGCAAATAGCACCCATGGCTCATCAGCACCTGTATCTAAGTGTACTTGTCCCCACTCTCTTCGATTCAGCAAGTATGTATCCCAGGAAGCAAGATGCCCAGGGCATCACGAGTCTGTGCAGAGTTCTTACTCAACTCTAGTCCTCACAAGCGTGTACATCGTCAGTGGGAAAGGCTGATGTGAGAGAGAGAGGGACAGGACACATGAATTTTGTGTACCCAGGACTCAGGTACAAAAAAGTGAAAGGACTCGGGTCCTTCCTTTCAATCTCCTTTGTACCTTAAGCTCGTTAACTTACCGCCCCTCTCCTCACCAACCCGCATGGTTTTCCTCTTGCTTCTGGCTGTGTTTTAAACTGACTTGATAAATCGTATGATTCAAGCATTTTAATTTGGTGGCTGAGCCTGTCTATTCCCTACCTCTGGGATAGCTGGTAGTGTACTGGGAAGCTAACTACTGCATCACCGTAATTTCCTACAAAACATCTACTGAAAAAGAAATATGCATTTCAAAAGGTCCCTGAGTGATTGATAATGCAAATTCAAGTTTAGAAGCACTGAGCGGGACTGTTAAAGAAAACTGCACCAAGACAGAAATTTGGTTGTCAGAACTAAGCTCAGAACACCATCCTGAATAAAAGGCCTCATGTACCCCCCTGACAATAACTCACAGCCCCAAAACAGGTAGCAAATGCTAAGAAATCCATTTTCAACAACTATCATGTAAGGCTTAGAGCAACACTGCTGCCATTGGTGACTCTCGTTCAACTCCAGCTTTGTAAAACTCCACGCAACTTGAGAAAACACACAGAAAAGTACAGCATAATGTATCTCAACACTAATCCAGCATTTTTGTCTTGCTGGGAATTACAAAAATACACTTTTTCCGATACACTATGTTTCAAGAACACCAATCTGAAGGACCTAAGACTACCAGAAACAGAGAAAGGGTCATGACTTTCTTAACAAGATTGCAGCGATGATCTTAGATTATCCAAGAACAGAGTTGAGCAGAATGACCTTAATGGGCTGTATACTTCCCACCGGCCACTGGTTCCTGACTTCATCAGCTCTGGTAATTTTACGTATTTATTATATTTCACTGTTCCTGACACATAGTAAGGACTCAATAAATGTTCTTAAATAATTAAAAAAAAAGAGTTAAATATCACCCTTTCTTTGATTTACCTAAGACAAATTTAATTCAACTCCTTGATTCTGAGAAATTCTTGAGAATGAAGGTATAATTCCATATCTTAAATCAGCATATCTTCATAACACTCCCTTCATTCCATACCCCAAAGTTAGATTTTATATTCTATTATTAATTTCATTCTAATTTTCCATGACACAATGAAGCACATTAATCTATCCATTAAGAAACAATCTGATCATTTCTAAAATTTCAACAATTATACATAAAGGATATACATACACAGGAAAGATCAGCTATTATTTTGACATTTTTCTAGGTCCAGATTAAGACATCTTAGGGAAATATCAATTTAAAACATCTACAGAAGTAGAAACTGGACACTGTCACACACATAAAGGTCATAAACAAGTTCTAAAACAAGAGGCCAAAAGTGTTGAGAATGTTTAGTGAAGAATAAGATGAGAGGATTGGGAAAAGAATGTACAAGTTCTGAAGATCATTTCTGTAAGGAATATGCTTGCTATTACTTCTGAAACAGGGAATGTGTTTACATTTCAAAGGAAAAGATTTATGTTAGAAAGCATATAACTTCCCATTCCAATAAAGAAATATTTATAAAAAGAATAAGGAAACACCCATGGAGAATGGCTGAGTGTATCCCCTTCCAAATGACCTATCGAATACTGTTCATGCCACACATTTAGTATAGCCAAGAACGGTTAAAGTACTCAAAGGACATCAGACACTTCAGCACAGGTCTTTACACTGTGTTTCATGGGTTTTAAATGCCATGTGTTTAAGAATTGACTCCACAAGCTCATAGAGAAAGAGGTAACCTTATAGATTTTTGTGTCCTCTGCAGCTAACAGCATGAGAGTAGACATCTGACAAGCTTTCAATAAACATTATTACCACTCTCTGAGGCAAATATCTTAATTGGAGAATAATCTAAACACTACCATCATCACCACCACCAGTGGAAAAGTAGCTCTCAAGATTTCCAAGTGAATCCACTTACATGTTAAACAATGGGAACAAGAAAAGAGTAATTGTCTTATTCATTACAAAGGGCTAAGAATGGATCTTCTGTTTGCAAACTTAATCCACTCCAACTAGTACAGTTAACTGCCCACTAAAATGCAGCATGTTATCTTTCACAAATCTGATGCTTGATCCATGTTCTTAATGGAAAGCGTTAAACATATGTACTCTATTCCATTCCTTGTTATGTGACATACAGTCTTTAATGTGAAAATTAAGAGGCGAAATGCTTATTGTTATAAGCAATGGTAGAAAAAAAAATGACTTCAATTTGAAAATATCATACCCTAAATCCTGGTTTGTTCACGTATGAACATCCAAGTTTCAATGATAAATCCCTTAAAATCCATTAAACCGGTAACTGCAGTTATGTTTTGTGCAGCATAGGACCCAAACACAAGGCTGGTGCTCCATTTGGGTTGATAAATTTTAATAAGCTGCTATTCCCCATTAGGGAGTTGGTCACTGGTTTTAACAAACTCCTTGAAGAGTTCATTTCAGTTATTCCTGCCTTGCTGGCTATGTAACAATTTAATCTTGTTGCTTTCTTCCTAAGGGGTAGAAAGATGATGCTCAAATGAGAGCACTTGCAAAGGGGACTTGAACGATGAAATTTAGGAGCTGGCTGGACCGGCCTGAGGGAAAGGGACCTCTAAAGAGAATGCCTACAACTTGGGGTAGGGGAGAGAATGACAAAGGGAGGTGGGAAAGAGCAGCAAAAAAATTTAGCTTCCTTAGAAACTAGATTCATAGCTCTAGAAGTTATTTCAAACATAGTTTAACTTGACATGGCCCATTCTGACCCAAAACTTTGCTTTACACTACTGAAAGGCAAGTTTGCCTGTTAACACCAGTAAATAATTTCACTGATTATTAGCTTATTTCAAGAAAGAATTTCACAGTTACAGAAAGGTCATATTTATCTTTGTTATGTAAATAACATATCTTACAGTCTTCTATGAAAGTTTTACAAGATGGAAATAACAATAGACAGTGGCTTTAGATTTTGAGGAGAAAATTTAAGAAAATAACATATCTAATTCCAAATCTATCATCTACACACACTGTGTGACCTAAAAGTCCCTAGAAAGTGGTTGCAGACTACATACTCTGCCACCACAGCCCTCCAGATTCCCCTAGGAGGGCATGCCAGCACCTTGGGACTCAGCTGATGGGAAAGGACTCTTTGAAAAAGCACTCCAGGAGATGCTGATACTCAACCAAACATCTCCTGCCCCACTGCCATTATCAGCTAATAATGTTTCACCACCTGCTGCGGATGTATTTTTGTGCTATTCTTCTATTCCAAATGTTAACTAAGTGAAGTCATTAGAATAGAGTATCTGAATTCAATTGGCATTTATCCAGTTTTTAAGAGGTAAAAATAAATCCATGAATGGCAAATCAATTTAACATCCTTTCAAACAATTCCATTTTAAAGCCATATAACAAATTCTGAGCTCAAAGCTATTTAGAGTCATAGCTTTCCAATTTAAGTAGTTAAGTCCGCTAACATATTTCCACGAATCAAACATGCACTACCAAGGAGCAGTACAAAAAAAAAAAGTTCCAGCATTCCTCACAATCTACTTACACTTAAGTAAGGGATAACTCAGATTTTTTTAAGCAAGTAAATAAAGAATATTATTTCAAGGTTATCATAACTCTACCTTTGTACATGATACCTCAAATCCTACAGGGTTTACATTTGGATAATTTTATTATTTATGGATAATTTCAAGTAAAACTAGTTAAAGATGTAATTCTCTTTCAAGCTAACACTCCTGGTTTTCAGGGTTCATATTATTCATACTCCAGTCCACTGGTATGTATCTCACAATCCCCAAACTTCTTCAACTTCAATATTGCTGTTTACACAACTACAAAGCACATCTAGAAATAGCTCTCAAAATTCCAAACTCTTAAAATCACCAGACAACATGTGTATATCAACAACCTGGTAGTTTTTACACTTGTCAGTCCTAGTCTACATACAGTTAGGCCCAAATACTAAGAAAAAAACTTAGGGGGGAAAAAAAACTCCAAAGACAAACTAAGAAAATATACTTACCTTAATTGGAGCACTACTAAACTTAATTTTCCTATTTGCCGGGATGTCTTCTTCTTCTGGCAATCCAACGATCTCTGAGTATTCCAAATCAGGTTGACAGTAATTGTTTTCATCACTATCTTCCTGCTCCTCCTGTTCAGTGCCTGTCTCTCCCCAGTCTGAATTATACCTGGATCTCACCCTATATACATTATAGTCACTGTGCATGTAAACATGGGAGCTCCCAAAATGATGTGGCTCTTCAAATACCTCCTTTTCACAAGTGAACCTAGATACATCAGCAGAGGTGAAATCACCACCCGCAAGTTCTCTCTTCTGTTGCATTGCTGCCTCACTCTCAACCAAACGAGCTTCTGCGTCTTCTGAAGGTTCGTTCTGTGGTGAAGGGATTTCAAACTCTGGCACTGCCTTGCTTTCAGCACCAGGTTCTTCAGGGATGTCTTTGTCAGTTCTGTCGGGAGCCTCTTGGTTAGATGTGGGGTCCTCGGCTGCCTTGCTCTGCTGCGCCTCTTCACTAGGCACAGAAGCTAGAGAGGTACTTTTCGAAGCCACCTCTAGTCCTGGGCTTGTGCTACTCTTCTGAGCATCCTCTGCATCGTCACTGTGCTTGCTTGGAGGAGACCAAGAATTAGAATCCTTAAGGTGGCCAAAGGTGTCAAGATTTGTAACAGTAACAGATGGTAAATTCAGGGGATAATGTCCAGTCACTGAGTATTCGTTGTTCTCAGCCTTCTCGGAAATGATGGCACTGGGGGAATTGGTGTTCTCAAATACTGCACTCAGTTGACTCACAGTTGGGGAGACAGCCTCGGTCCGGGAGCTAAGACTGTCCAAGGAATCAGTACTGCCTCGGTTGGACTTGGAACCACCCCATTCGTCCTGAGGTTCACTCCCTCCAGCTTTCTCCTTCTTTGGGGAATAGCGGTTGTTTTGTCCTGACTCATGCACACTTCTCTCAAACATCTTGCGAGTTTCTGTGAACTTAGAATATGAAGGGCCATCGTACATTGTGTCAAATCTACTAATTCGTTCTGAAACAGAGGACTCCAACTTAACAACCGAGCCATCTGTTTTTTCCAGAAATTCTTTGGGCTTCATTCGCCTCTGAGGGGATGAAGGTCCACCTTTGCCCCTTGTTTTGGCAATGACTGCGGCATTCTCACTGGGTTCCATACCCATCTGCATAAATAGGTTTTTAATTCTGTTGACATTGGAGCCATATTTCCTCCCCCTGCTCTGCTGGGAGCCCTCACCTTCTTTTGTTTTTTGTTCCCCATCTGACTTGGGTTTGTCAAAGGTACTTTTCAATGCCTGGAACTCAGTTCTATATGCATTCCTGTGAGGAGAGGCACTTCTGAGCGTGGTACGTTCACCCGAAGACTCAGTTTTCAACATTTTTACTTCAGGGGTGAAAAGCCAATGTTCATAATGATCAGGAAAAAAAACCAAAAAAACAAAACACCTCTCTTCTCTAATCACCAGTATCTGGTCAAGAAAAAGTACCTCTCAAATGGCATACTGTGTCAGTGATCCTCCCAACAGGTGTATTAGGAAATTATTCAGTCAAGAGTTACACAAAATGGCTTTTTCAAAGCAAGACTACAGGTTCATCTGTAACAGAAAAGAATGAATTTCTGAATTCATTTACTTATTTGAATTTATGCTTAGTCAACTATTAATACATTTTTCAAGGTGGCTTAGCCACATGTCAACTAAGAAATTACTTATTGAACTGGAAACTTCAAAGCCAAGAATTTAAAAGTTATAACTCTGATCAACCTTGGGTAACAAAACTGTTTCAAACATAACTTGAGGACCCCCACACACACCAAAATCACACACACACACACACATACAACTGACACATAAGTACACTTGAAAGCAATACTTTAGCCCAAGTTTTGGTTGGTTTTGTGAATGACCTTAAAAGAAACCAGCAGTCCCCAGATCTTTAAGAAATCATCAAACTATCCAGAAAAATGAAATTCTCTTGAGATTCCCCACATCAGGTATAACTTATTCTTTCTGTATAAGCATAATTAAAAGTTCAGAATCTATGTTTACAAACTCCAAAACATGCCTACAGCGGCTTATTCCATTCTTTCTGGTCCGAGATTCTCCTCTACAGCATCCCCAAAGCAACCCTAGTGCAATTTCAGGCCAAAACAAGCACAATAACGTTCTTAAATGGCAGTAAATTTCACTCCAAGTTCAGAACCATATCAAATATTTGGAAGTTTCCTAAGAGTGAACACTATTAATTATAGAGTGGGATATACAGTATCATGGGAATCAGTGTATGAGAACGTGACGATCAGAAGGTAAACAGACCATGAAACCTCTTTTCACAGCCCTGATTTGTTTATTACACTTGCCTCTAACTTACTACAAGCTCAGAATACAACGCAATGCATGCTGGCCGGTTTCCTCTAGCCCACAGCTGGATTTTACATCAATATGCCAGCAAGCAAATACTTCAAGATCCGCTGTGGAGCAGACACTGTAGTTCTAAAGATTTTTCCTTTTGTTTTTGTTTTGTTTTGTTTCAATATTAGGCCAAGCCCTATCACCCGCACGCACCATCAGATGAGGAAGCACACACTTTCATTGAAACCGTCTCCAACCAAACTCGACTCCTGGCCCAGCACGCATGCATGGCCCATGCAGACAAACAAGAAAGGCTTCAGAGTGTGGTGGCTGTTTTTCTGTCAGGCATCGACAATCTCCTTCTACCCTGACATTTGTTTAAGCCTTCACACTCTCTACCCCCCACCCCCACTCCCACCCCCACCCTCACCCTCACACCCCACTCCCGCCCCCGCCTATTCCAAACCCGAAGAGGCGGGGGCGGGGGCGATGGGGCCGCCGGGGGATTCAAAACCTGCCCTCACAAAAGACAAACATAAATAACACCAACTTGAGAGGCAGCCGATTCCCTGGTTCGGGACGCAATCCCTCGGCCCCGGGCAGGGCAGGGCCGGGAGAGCAGGTGACGCCAAGCGCTATGGTAGGAGGTCGCGGACTAGCTTTGTGCCAAGAAGCACCTGAAGTCCTAACACATTGGCTGCGGCTCCCGGCGGCTGCCAGGCGGATGCCGGCGTGGCTCGGGGAAAGCCGAGCTCCCCAGCCACATTAAAAAAAAAAAAAAAAGGAAAAAATTACAGGGTAATGCTAATAAATCCCTTTGTTTTTCGTCTCAGAGTGCCAGGAAACAATAGATCCCACTGATAATGCCTCTGATCCTCAACCTATCGCTCCCCAACCGCAACCCACCCCCACCCTCAGCCTGCAACTCAGCCTTTGTACATCCCGATTTTTTCCTCCTCACCTCCACCCTCCCCAACTCCTCGCCCGGCGCACAGCCTCCCCCTTACCCGAGCCGGAGCCGCCGCCAACGGGGAGGGTCAGGCGGCCGTGGCTCCCACCCCCTCCTCCGAGACGCCCCCCGCCCCGCGGTGGCCGCAACTCGGCTCGGCGCCGGCCCGTTTGCCGCCCCTCCACCCGCTCCTCACGGCGCAGCGCGGAGGGCGGCTGCAGCGGCCGCTTCCACTCGCGCCGCGGCCCCCACGCGCGCCCGGCCCGTGGACGGCGGCCTGGAGAGGAGCGCTGCACTCCCCAACGCCATGGCGGGCGGGCGGCGGCCCGGGCCCCGAGGCATTCGCACCCCCGGGCCTGCCTGGGGCGGGGGTCCCGGCCAGGGCAGGGGCTTCGTCCACGTGCGACCGCCCGCGCCGGGCCGTTTGGCCGGCCGCGGAGCTGAGGTGGAATGAGGGAGAGGCCGCGGGGGTGAGGAAGGCCCGGGGTAACAGGTGCCTCACCTCGGCTGATGGGATTAACTCTAGGGCCGCAGAAAGAGGGAGCCCGGCAGCAAAATCCCAGGAGAGGGAGAGAGAGGGAGCCTCTGGCGGCCAACGGAGGGCGAAAAGCACCGGCCCGCGGCGAGGCCGCCCCACCCCCCCCAACCCCGCGCCGTGGGCGAAGAGCCCCTCAGACTTGGGGCAAGGCCTGCCCTTCGGCTCGGGTCTTGGTTCCGTGAGAACTGAGTAATTGAGGCCCCATCCCACAGAGTCTGCAGTTAACTCCATGACCCCAGGGCATCTAAAACCCTGGGCAACGCTCCTGGCCTGGAAGGCCAATACCTAGGCCCAGATCCAGAATGGCCGCCACTTAGGCCACTGCGCTTCACCTAACACCCACCTTGACCTTAAGGCGCCACTGCTAAAAAGAGAGAGAGGAGGAACTCTTCTGGCTTTCTTGTCAGGAAAGAGTTTTTCAGACTCCCCCCGCCCAAACCCCCCACCTCTTTTATAAATGCTCAGTACCCCCTCCTTTCCCCATCAAAAATCCAGGAAGTGTTACAGCCTTCCTGCAAAATATGAAATCTATCATAACTGTCAATAAAGACCTTTAAACCAATCCTAAAAAAAAAAAAAAAACAAAACAAAACCATGGAGTAGAAACTTTTAAGGATAATTTTTCAAGAAGTAAAAATATACTCTTAATAGAAATGTAAAATGAAGATGTGTCAAAAATGTTATTTGACTCATCAATTAGGGAGGGAACATCAAGATATAACCCGTCCAAATGACAATGTGAACAACAAAACTTAATGGAAAATCAGAAAAGAGGCAAAACTGGTTAATAAGGCACTAAAATGTGATGTTTTGCATTATCTCCTATACAGGGTAGTAATCAACTGTGTCTCTTAAGGAACAAAATGATTTTGTATTTCTACAGATAAGAACCATTTACAGTATCCTTACGTTTCTAGGGATTATAGAATGGTAAAAAGTATAGTCAAAGGCAGGCAAAGGTGCAAAGTACTGTAGAACCATGAAGAATCCCAGGGGTCCCCAGCCTCTCTCTGGGATCTAATTAATGTCTGATGATCTGAGGTGGAGCTGAAGTAATAATAATAGAAATAAAGTGCACAATAAACATAATGCATTTAAATCATCCTGAAACCATTACCCTCAATCCAGTTCCTGGAAATATTGTCTTCCACTAAATAGGTCCCTGGTTCCAAAAAGATTGGTGACCACTGCTGTAATAACATCCAGCATTCCATTGAAAGGACACTCAATAACCTTTTTGTCCATTTCAAAGCCTTACATGAGTTTTTCCAAGGGAAACATTATTACCTGCATTTTTACAGATGGATAAACAGGTTTAGGTTTTGTAACTTACCTACTGCTTTCTCACTAGGGCTTCCCAGGTGGCACAGTGGTAAAGATTCTGCCTGCAATGCAGGAGAACAGGGTTCGATCCCTGAGTCGGAAAGATCCCCTGGAGAAGGAAATGGCACCCCACTCCAGTATTCTTGCCTGGAAAATTCCATGGGCAGAGGAGCCTGACAGGCTGCAGTCCATGAGGCTGCAAAGAGTCAGACACAACTGAATGACTGAGCACACACAGCTTTATCACTAGAAAGTGATTATAGCTAATATGAACTCCGGCCAGTTTGTACACAGAATCTATATACTCTTGAAGCAAAATCTTTTCTCAATTTCAAAAGAGCTTTGTCGCTACTCAATTCTAAGTATCTCTTATTTTGAACAGTGGAGGTTTTTTTCTTTTCTTCAAGCCTCACCAAATTCTGGGTGCTTTCCCAAGGAATTGGCATTCTCTGTCTACGACGTGGATGTCACTTCTATAAGCATAAACAGATGTAACAGGCAATGTGAGGGGGCTGTGGTTCTAGTCTCCACTTTTGGAAAGAACATTTGTGCTGTCTGGGGTAAATGAGTGGAAAAGTTCCTGTCATTTATTTGCAGTATGGAAACCATGTTTTTTAGGATAATAACTTAAATAAATGCAGGAACCTAATCACTGAGTTCTATCTGTAGATGAGGGGGCAGAGTTGGCAACAAAACCAGTCTTACACCTCTTTACAAAAAAATGATTCATGCAGAAAAGCAGCCTAAAGAATTCGGTTGGTTTGGGTTTCATTTTTTTTTTTTTAATATGAACCTTCTGGAAAAATTCATAGTGAAGCGATGAATGACAGAGCTTTTAAAACATAATTTTAGATTCCTGGCTTGCCCATTATCCACCTTCCATTTCTAACACTTATCTGAATGTTTGAAGGGACTACTAGACCACTACTAGCTAATCCAATACATGTGGTTATTTAACTTAAATCATATACAATTTGAAATTAAGTTCTGGGCTTCCCTGGAGGCTCAGTGGTAAAGAATCTGCCTGCTGACACAAGAGACACAGGTTCAATCCCTGATCTGGGAAGATCCCACATGCCTTGAGGCAGCTAAAGCCATGCGCCACTACTGAGCCTGTGCTCCAAAGCCCAGGGGCCGCAACTCCTGAAGCCTCCCAGCCCTAAAGCCTGTGCTCCACAACAAGAGAAGTCACTGCAGTGAGAAACTCTTGCTATAGAGAGTAACCCCCCTCTCCACAACTAAAGAAAAGCCCGGGCAGCAACAAATACCTGGTAAAGCCAAAAATAAATAAATAAATAAAAATTAACATTTAAAAAAAATAAGTAATAAAATTAAGTTCCTTAGTCCCACTAGCCACATTTGAAAGACTCAGTAACTACATGTGGCTGGTGGCTACCCTATTGAACAGTATAAATACAAAACATTTTCATCACAGAAATTTCTATTGAATGGCGCTGTCATAGACAACATTTGAGCTTCTGTAAATTAGGAAAAGTATATTGACTTTATAATGGTCAAAACTTAGTTCAATAGATCATTAATGTGAAGGGGATAAGAGGTCATAAATTTTTCATGTTCTAATTGGAAAGGGACTGGGGCAGTGTTGTTGTTTAGTAGCTAAGTCCGGTCTGACTTTTTCTTGACCCCACGGACTGTAGCCCACCAGGCTCCTCTGTCCCTGGGATTTCCCAAACAGGAATACTGGAGTGGGTTGCCATTTCCTTCTCCAGGGGATCTTCCTGATCCAGGGCTCAAACTCACATCTCCTGTTTCTCCTGCACTGTAGGCAGATTCCTTACCACTGAGCCACCAGGGAATCCCTGGTCAGTGTTAGGTGAAGTTTAGTACTGACATACAAGACATCCAAAATGCAATATATTTGGGGAAGATGAGAATTTTGATTTTCATATGTGATTTGTTTTACAAATCATGTAGAATATTGTGGGCTGTTATTTCCTTTGTAACCAATAATAAATAAGAAAGAAGAAGAAGAAGAAAGGACCATTGATTAGTACAATAAAAAGTACAAAATGTATTCTACCTTGTTTTAGGGGTTTTATCAATGTATTTTTTCAGTTTTCATAATGGATATTCTGAGTATCTATTCAAATAATTAAATTATTCATATGTGAAAGTGAAATATTGGGTGTAATTGTGAAATTAAGCCTAAATCAAGTCTGAATCAAATTTTAAAATGAGAAAATTGACTAGGCTGAGTCTGAAACAGCTCATCACTCCTTGATTTATAGCATGAAGGCACCTGGCTGATGATGTGTTACCAGAAGTTCATCAAGGGAGAGAAAAGAATAGAACAAACATGGAGGTCTCTAGAATAATTTTTATTTACTTATTTATTATTTTTTTAACTGTGCTGGGCCTTCGTTGCTGCGTGAGGGCTTTCTCTAGTTGCAGCAAGCTAGGGCTACTCTTCGCTGCAGCACCTGGAGTTCTCATTGTAGTGGCTTCATTTACTTCAGAGCTCAGGCTCTAGGCATACAGGCTTCATTAGCTGCAGCCTGCAGGCTCAATAGTTGCGCAATGCAGGCTCTAGGGCATGCAGGCTGGATCAGGGATCAAACCTGTGTTCCTTGCATTAGCAGGCAGATTCTTATCCACCGTCCCACCAGGGAAGTCCTAGAATAATTTTTTTATGAAATAGGCAAAGTAAGGGAAGAGCAATTCCGATCCTATCCAGGGTATCTTCCTGACCCAGGGAAACCTGAGTCGGGTCCCCTGCATTGGCAGGTGGGTTCTTTACCATTAGTGCCCCCGGGAAGCCCTGGTTTTACCCATAACTCTAGCATAAAATGATACTTTACTCATACTGTTGTTTCTGTACCAGTATTAATAAGAAAAGTATGTTGACAGTAATGAGTCACTTGTTTACAAAAAGTTTAGTTATAACTGCTTATTTTACGTTTGTAAATATCAGAGTGCTTTGTCATCTTCAGATGCAAATGTTGATATCTTGTATCTTAGAGGTCCATCTTTTAAAATAACCATCCCTGTTTAAGGGTAAAAACTGTTTGTTATTTTTTAGTCTTACAATATTTCACACATACTTCATTGTAGCAGTAAAATATATTTCTCTAAAATCGTGATAGAGTCCCAGGCTTACATTCAGAATACATCAGCGATATCTGTAATCTCTGATTTTGTCAAGCTAGTTATAAAATTAAGCTTAAATCCATAAATGGATTTTGTAATCTTTAAGTTATCATTTCTGCCTAAATAAATTGATAATGATTCAGCATGAATTTCCACCTACATTCATGGTTTGAGCATGCCATTGAAAATCATATCATCATTTTGGTTCATTCTGTAAAATCTTCTGTCTGAATCCTGCTCTTGATTTTTGTACAGCTGAGCAAAGTACTGTTAAATTCTACTTTAATAATTATCTGTTGTTGGTATCAGGGTGCTGGTGGCCTTGTAGAATGAGTTTGGGAATTTTCCCTTCCCTGCAATTTTCTGGAAGAATTTGAGCCCAGCAATCCCAATACTGATCATGTATCCTGAGAAAACCATAATTGAAAAACGCACATGTACCCCAGTGTTCATTGCAGCACTGTTTACAGTAGCTAGGACATGGAAGCAAACTAGACATCCATCGACAGATGAATGTGTAAAGAAGTTGTGGTACGGATATACAATGGAATCTTACTCAACCATAAGAAGAAATGCATTTGAGTCAGTTCTAATGAGGTGGATGAACCTGCCTATTATATAAAAGTAAGTCAGAAAGAGAAAAGCCAGTATCATATATTAATGCATATGTGTGGAATCTAGAGGGATGGTACTAATGAGACTGTGTGTAGAGTAGAAATGGAGATGCAGATATAGAGAACAGACTTGTGGACGCAGTTGGGGAAGGAGAGGGTGAGATGAATTGGGAGAGTAGCATTGAAATGTATACTTTACCATATGTAAAATGGATAGTCCGTGGGAATTTGCTGTATGATGCAGTGAGCTCAAACCGGTGCTCTGTGACAACCTAGAGGGGTGGGGTGGAGTGGGAGGTGAGGGGGAGGTTCAAGAGGGAGGGGATGTGTGTATGCCTAAGGCTGATTCATGTTGATGTATAACAGACAGCAAAGATATTGTAAAGCAATTATCCTCCAATTAAAAAAAAAAAAAGAAATGCTCTTATATATTTATGGTCTAATAAGTCTTCTAAGGAAAAGAAAGTAGTTACCTGGCCTACAACCTAAGTTTTGTTCCTTTATAGTACATTATTTTTAAAAGAAAGCCAAGGGCACCAAAATGGTATATGTCTATGAAAAAAGTCAGACTACAACTTATTTCCTTATAAGAGTGTGACAAAACATGAACAATAATCTAAACCTCATATTTATTTTGTGAATACCATAAAAGTAGAGTGAATAGTTGAAAGTAGTTTAATGCCTAGCTGGATTCTCAGGGGAAATGAAATTCATATTTTATGATACTGAGAATAGAAACAAACACATCATTGAGAGGTGAAATTGAGTTTATATTAAAATTTTAGAAGGGAGTTATAGTTTCAAAAACAAAAAAAAATATATAATCTTAGCCAGAAATGTAAATTTGGCCTGATGTAGCTTTAACTCAGTTGAACTTTGTGGACTTAATTATTTTTTTGCTTTGTTCTAGAAGCTAACAGTCTATTCTGATGTTATTCTGGGAAGCCTGAAAACTTTCTTATGATAAATTACTTATATTTGAGTACAGTGTGCTGTAATATAATTTATGCAAAGTGTTCATATTTTGCAAATTCATAAATTGAACTCAAGAGCCTCAGAAATTAAGCAAGACCAGCAACATAGAACCAATTGATAGACCACCACATGCTCACCCAAAGGAGAGTCGGACCAAGACCAAATGAGCCATTTAGATGCATAAATGAAAGTCATTTATTATGTGATGGAGTTTCATTTTCCAAAAAGCAAACACATTTTAAAAAACCTAACACTACACTTAAAACTGACACTGAGATACTCTCAGGTAGGTGACGACCCAGAAACTTACATATTTATATATAGGCACATTTTCCAAAATATTTGTACATTGTCATCACCTATTTAAACTGTTTTGATCACTTCCGTGGGATTTTCAAATCACAAGGTCGATGCATACTATGATTTTAATTTTGCTTTAAATGAAATTTCTCCAACTATGGAAAATATGACTTCTCTGCAAGATCCTAGCCATATGTTCAGGTATATAAAACCTAAGAAATATAAGGAACAAACAATTCATAACTGAGGGATCAATAAAAATATAAAATGTTTCTAATAAATTACTATCTTGTTCACCATGTAGAAATCAAATACACAATTAATTTTGATAGAAGTGTTTCAGTGTCAGTGGCTCAGTAATGTCCAACTCTTTGTGACCCCATGGACTATAGCCTGCCAGGCTCCTCTGTCCTTGGGATTCTCCAGGCAAGAATAGTGGAGCCATTCCTTTCTCCAGAGGATCTTCCCAACCAGTGATGGAACCCATGTCTCCTGCTTTGGCAGGCGGATTCTTTATCACTGAGCCACCTGGGAAGCACAGTCTTCCTAGCCAACCATATATCTTAAAGAGCAATAAAATTTTTCTAACATTTCTTATGCTATTTAAAAAGACACCTGGTGTTGATAAAAAGTAAGAATAGCTGCCTCTCTAAAGCCTGGAGTATAGAATTGCTCAGTCTTTCAAGTAGAAGGGCTGTGCATTCAGAACTAGGATATTTGAACTGTTAACTCACTTCTATATTACAGTGCCTATGCCGGATCATTTGGTATAAACTAGCCTCTTTCTCGATGTGAAACTCTAAACCCTATCCTCCACTTTCCCCTTCTCCCTTCTCTGTTTCAAATCTGAAAGTAAGTTTCCCTCCTTACCACGCTTCTTCCTTCTCACTTTGAATTGTGGCTCTATGGTCTCTGCTCTCAACATGGGCCATTCATTGTACAACTGGGGTAACTCCAAGGATAAATAAATGGAAACCTCTGGGAATGGATCACTAGCAAACCCTCCCTGGGTCATTCTAATAATTGCATTCTAATAATAAGGGTTGAGTATTATGACTCTAGTACACTGATTCTTAAATACATCTACAGTATGCATCTACATACTGTAATCCTGTGGCAAGCTTTTGAAAAATGCTTGGGTCCACTTCAAAAGGTCCTGACTTCATTGTTCTGGGGTGTGACCTGAGAATCAGTATTTTTAAGAACTCTCTGGGGAATGCTGATATGTCTTAAAATAGAACCCAGCCTGGTTCTGTTTATAATGTCAGCTTCCAGGACTGGTAAAAGTAAAATAGCAGGATGCCTAGCAATCTCTTTTACACTAGGGAAAAGAATTCCATTTACTTTGAAGATGTTAACTTTTGACTCATTATTCAGGACTGACTGAAAATCTGGTAAAAGTTCTTTATAAGAAAATTGTGGCTTGTTTCATTATATGTACTTGCCAAAGGTACACTAGTGGAGTTCTCAATTTTTAAAATGCATAACAATCACCTTGAATGCTTGTTGACAATGCAGATCAAAATCTCCAGAGATAGGCTGGAAAGAGGACTTATTAGTCTGCATTTTAAAGAAGATCTGTAGTTGATATTGATAACATTTATGAGATTATGGTGAGCATACCATGAAAGGAGATCTGGCTGAGTAAGTTTCTGCTTGGGTAGACATCTGTCTACATGGTGGTTGGCTCAGGCTGAAGATCAGGATTTGCCACCATAAAATATGCTTCTTTGACATAAGGATTCTTTTGAGCAGAAGTATTAGCCACTCAGTCGTGTCCAACTCTTTGTGACCCCATGAACTGCAGCTCACCAGGCTCCTCTGTCCATGGGATTCTCCAGGCAAGAATACTGGAGTGGGTTGCCATTCTCTTCTCCAAAGGATCCCCCCCCACTGCCCAGGGATTGAACCTGGGTCTCCAGCATTGCCGGCAGATTCTTTACATATGAACCACCGGGGAAGTCCCTTTTGAACTAAAGGCAACTGATAATCAACAGATGCAGAAGGAGCTCTTTAGCCTCCCCTTATCTGCCTAAAACCAGGCATAAAATTCCCTTTATGAAGGTGTTTCTTCCCCTCCCTTTGATCTCCTCTCCTACTCCATACCAGGAAGAGAGTGACTCATCACTACGGATGGATAAGTTTAGATAAGTTTTCATAAACAAACCTTACTAAAATACCCCCTATCTCCCATTAGTTACCTTATTTCCTAGTCACTTTCCTAGGATTTATCATAAATGGAAGCCCCGATCCCCTATTCTTTTGTTTAAATGGTATATAAGCTCCCAGGTGTAACCATTTCTAGGAGTTTCACTTCTTTTCTGTGAACTCCCATACATGTAAATATTAATAAAAAGTGTGTGCCTTTTCTCCTGTTAATCTTTTATTTGTTTAATTCACAGGCCCCTAATACTGAACATAAGGGAATAGAGGAAAAGTTTTTCCTCCCTGATGAGGTTCACATGTGAAGCTTGCCTATCCATCAATCCCTCATTCACTGGACTGGCTATGGTGATTATAACTTCTCCTCTGAACTTGTATTGTCAGGGCACTCAAGGTGACTATTCTCTTGCTCCTAGTACAACCTTTGCTTCGTCTACACCCTGCTCAAATGCTGACCTTCCTACCTGCTTGCCCCAGGTCCCAATTAATGATCCTTCTAACTTTAAATCAGAACATCTCCACCTGATAACTGATCAAAGAGGAAGTGAGGGGCATGTCCTCAGCTGGATTCCCTGGAAACCAATGATTCCACCTGACCTCACTTCCCCCCATAACTACAAACCTGCCCCTCCGCCCCTCCGCCCAGAAACAAACACTGCCACCACGTCCCCCCTGCAGTCTGCCTGCACACAGTGGGGTGTCACTCCAGGACTTTGCTTCAGACTGGCGTAAGCTTCCCCATTCACGAAACCACTGATGTCTTGTGTTGCTGATTCCAGGCTCTTTCTTCGGTCTTGAAGCTGCATAGATTCATAGATACAGGGCTTGTAGGCCTGTGGCAACAATTAGTAGAACAGCCAGAAGACCCAGGAAGCCCCCATAAGCCCAAGATGTCAGGAAATAAGGGGGGGAGTGGAAAGTTGCAGGCACGGCCCACTAGCATGTGGAGCCTAAAAGTTGCAGGGGTAATCCCAGGATGGCTGCGCACAATACATGGGGCCCTCTGGTGACTGTCCGTGATGAGTGTGGCCTCCAAGAGAGTACTGAGGACTCAGAGACACCCCTAAGGCTACTGCAAGGATGTTGGCCGCCATCCCTGAGGGAAAAGAGAAGTTAAGAGACCAAAGGTGGTGGCCACAGCTGTGGGCTGGCGGTTGCTTTTTATTTTGAGAAAGGCCACAGAGGCTGAGCTAACAGTCCAGGTGAAGGCTAACTTGAATGCTGATTCCTGTTCCTCTGAAAGTGAGGTATGTGAATATGAGTGAGTGATAAGTAATGTTGTTTATTACTGCTATTTCTTTAAACTGAATGGGCTATTTAGAGGCAGGAAGGTGGAGGGGAGGAATCCCTGAAAATGGCCAAGATGGGAATCTTTTACCACTCTAAAACTGGCTTTTGCGAATGCCAGTAGAGGAAGTTAGCTTTTAGAAGGAATTGGTATTTCCGTTCTTGTGCTTTTGAGATGTAAATGATCTGCTTGGGCTCTCAGGAACTTTAATCCTATGTGATCTCTAAGAGTGAGGGGAAAAAAGGCCTTTTAAAACTGTATAGGAATCTTAATTATGTTTTGGCAACGTCTATCTAAAACAGTCTTTCTAGATTTTGCTAACTTGCAACTAAACTAAGTTAAATGAAGAGAATTCATTTACCATCTGGGTCATTTCAAATAGGATAAAATGTGTGTGTGCATGCTTAGTCGCTCAGTAGTGTCCTACTCCTTGCGACCCCATGGACTGTAGCCCACCAGGGTCCTCTGTCCATGGAATCCTCAGCCAAGAATACTGGAGTAGGTTGTCATTGCCTACTCCATGGGATCTTCCCAACCCCAGGATTGAACCCATGTCTCTTGTGTCTCCTGCATTTGGCAAGAGGGTAAAATACTGGAACATTAATTGCTGGGTGAGTCTAAGTTTGCCTACCTTTACCTTCTTAAGAGAGGAAGACTCGAACATACATTTTCCTACTAGTATAACAAATGGTTCACAATTACTTGCTTGTTTGTTTTTGCCAGAGTTTAAAGTTCTTAAGGGTTAAGATTATAATCAGTAATGATTCTAGTTATTGTAACCAAGTTTCTTTATCAATTACATTGGAATCAGGTGTTTGTCCCTTTTAAAGTCTTTTATCATTCATAAACAGATATTGTACTCTGCTTTTACAAAAGTGCTTCATCTTCAAGAAAATTCACAGGAAGGACTTTTTTTTTAAATTGAAGTATAGTTGATTTACAATGTGTTAATTTCTTCTGTGCAGCATATATATTCTTTTTTATTTTTTTTCCATTATGGTTTATCACAGGATATTGAATATAGTTCCCTGTGTTATACAGTAGAATCTTGTTTATCCAATACCTTACACCTGCTAACCCCAAACTCCCACTCCATCTCTTGTCTTTTCTCTCTCGCCCTTGGCAACAACAAAATCTGTTCTCTATGTCTATGAGTTTGTTTTCATTTTGTAGATGAGTTCATTTGTATAATATTTTAGATTCCACATGTAAGTGATATTGTGTGGTATTTGTCTTTCTCTTTCTTACTTACTTCACTTAATGATCTCTGGGTCCATTCATGTTGCTGCAAATGGCATGATTTCATTCTTTTTATGGCTGAGTAGTATTCCATTGTGTATTCAGTTCAGTTCATTGTGTATATGTACCACATGTTCTTTATTCATTTATCTGTTGATGAACATTTAGTTGGTTTCCAGGTCTTAGCTGTTGTAAACAATGCTGCTGTGAACATAGCAGTGCTTGTATCTTTTTAAATTAGAGTTTTTTCTGAATGTATGCCCAGAAGTGGGATTGCTGGATCATATGGCAACACTTTACTTTTTTGAGGAATCTTCTTACTGTTCTTGCTAGTGGCTGCACCAATTTACATTCCCAACTACAATGTAGGAGAGTTCCCTTTTCTCCACACCCTCTCCAACATTTGTTATTTGTGGACTTTTTAATGATGTCCATCCTGACCAGTTGTGAGGTGGTATCTCATTGTAGTTTTTTTGAAGATCTTGTTTTGATGTGGATCATTTTTAAAGTCTATTGAATTTGTTGCAATATTGTTTCTATTTTATGTTTTGGGTTTTTGGCTGCAAGGCATGTGGAATCTTAACTCTCAGACCAGGGATCTAACTACAGCCCCTGCATTGGAAGCTGAAGTCTCAACCGCTGGAACACCAGGGAAGTTCCTCTCATTGTAATTTTGATTTGCATTTCTATAGTAATAGTGATGTTGAGCATTTTTCATGTGCCTGCTGGCTATCTGTATGTCTCCTTTGAAGAAATATCTATTTAGGTCGTCTGCCCAGTTTTCGATTGGTTTGTTTGTTTTTTGTTACTGTTGAGTTGTATGAGTTGTTTGTATATCTTGGAAACTAAGCCCTTGTTGGTCACATTATTTGCAAATATTTTCTCCCAGTCCATAGGTTATCTTTTCGTTTGGTTTATAGTTTCCTTTGCTGTACAAAAGCTTATAAGTTTGATTAGGTCCCATTAGTTTATTTTTGCTTTTGCTTCTCTTGCCTTGGGAGACTGAACAAAGAAAACATCAGTATGACTTATGTCAGATTGTTTTGCCTATGTACTCTACTACGAGTTTTAAGGGTGTCATGTCTTATATTTAAGTCTTTAAACCATTTTGGTTTGTGTGTGTGTGAGAGTGTTAAGGTAGTTCTAACTAACACACCCTAAGCTAATGTGACCATATGGGGATGACTGACAATGAGGGGGAAAGACTCTTACCATCTTCCTGTCAATACATATGAAGGACTCCTGTCTGTGAACATTACTTTATAACACTTCATAAACTTTGACATCCCATGATCCCCTCTGCACTGCATGGTGTAGAGTGGAATAGCCTGCCTTCTGAACATACAGGTCCAACTAGTGGGATTAACTGCCTTTGTTTGGAAAAACCTAATGGGTCTAGCCCTATTTGCATTCAACATAACAATGCAGTCAGAATTGTAAGGTAACTGCTGGTTCCTGGTGAGGTCAATGGAATATTGCCTTCAAAGCAAGGCCTTCCTCTCCCCATGGAGGTCTCTGGGTTTGCAAAAACTAGGCGCAGCCTTACTTTCCTTGTAACTGGAGAGGGCACTGCCACCATTGACTTCCTCCCCCTTGACCTGGTAAGTGCTTGGCTCCAGAATTTGCCCATATCCTGGTGAATGACTGGTTTTAGCACACTAGGTATCTTACTCTTGATACTCCGTGGCTGCTGGTATCTATAATGTATGTATGGCATCTGGTTACAGTGTGCCTCTACCTACGTGACCTCAGGGACTTGGTAAAAGAGCAGGGGACCAGGATTGTAAGAGCTGTAGGGGTTTGTAGGGGTGGAGCATAGGATCAGGCCACTCAAGGTGATTGTTCTCTTGCTCTCTGTACATCTCCTTGGACCAGTGCCTGATTCACCTATACCCTACCCACATGACTGACCTTCCTGCATACTTGCCCCAGGCCCTAGCTAATGATTATTCTAGCTTTAGATCAGAACTTTCCACAATGCTTATTAAAGGAGCAGTGAAGGGCATGACCCTCTGCTGGTCTGACTGGTAACCAATGAGCCAATTAGTTAGTCTTGGTCGCTCATTTGTGTCCAATTCTTTGTGACCCTATGGACTGTAGCCCGCCAGGCTCCTCTGTCCATGGAATTCTCCAGGCAAGAATACTGGAGTGGGTAGCCATTCCCTTCTCCAGGGGATCTTCCTGACCCAGGGATCGAACCTAGGTCTCCTGCATTGCAGGCAGATTCTTTACCATCTGAGCCCCCAGGGAAGCCCATAAAACACATAGGATATGGAAATGAATGGAATCCAAAGAAAAGATATATTTTGGTAACAATAGAGTCAGGATGTTCTAAAAAATAGCACACAAACAGGAAGAGCAAGGCTAGAGTAGGAAATACTGGACTCCATCACACGGCTGGGGGAAGGGATTAGTGTGGAGATCATGGAGGTACGAGAAGGGGCAGAGAGGGAAGCACCTGTTCTAGTTAGGAGGAAAAAATAAAAAGGATTAGGAGGGAGTGAGGGAAGAAAGACATGAACATTCACCTATATCAATATTTGGTCTCTTGCTAAAAAGTAACTACTTTTATTTATTAAGAGCAATGTGCATGCTAGACATGGTACTAAGCCTGTTACATTGGCTCTTATATCAATTCCTGCAATATGTCTATATGGTATGCATGTAGAGGGAAAAAACCCTCTAAAACTTAGAACATTGCATAATCTCTCTAAAGCTATTAATAAAGGCAGGGCTGGAATATGAACCAGCCTACCCATTCCAGTACTCTTGCCTGGAAAATCGCATGGACAGAGAAGCCTGGTAGGCTGCAGTCCATGGGGTTGCTAAGAGTCAGACATGACTGAGCGACTTCACTTTCACTTTTCACTTTCATGCATTGGAGGAGGAAATGGCAACCCATTCCAGTGTTCTTGCCTGGAGAATCCCAGGGACGGCAGAGCCTGGTGGGCTGCTGACTATGGGGTCGCACAGAGTCAGACACGACTGAAGCAACTTAGCAGCAGCAGCAGCAATACAATTCAAAGCCTTCTCCTCCCTAATATCTTCCATTAAAGAGAAAACAGCAAATTTAATTTTGTGGGTGAAGAAGAACTAGCAGAATCTAAGCTCCATTTGTTTTAACCATGGTGATTAGATGAGCTCATCCAACTTGGCTGAGAATTCATGAATTGTTAAAAGAATTGTGGAAGTAATATCACCTTTACTGTTGTTTACTTGAATAGAGCTGCTTAATTTAACTGTAGGGGATTTAAATTGTTTGGCTCCTCAGAAGCTTTTAGCAGGCCTTGACCTGGAAATTGGCCAAGAGCTCCTGATACAGAGTGGCCACTACACCAAGAAAGCTTATTTCTTGTGGTGGTAAGAGGCAGAGCAAAAGGCAAAACTATCATTGAGTTCATATCGCTTCATTGGTCCAGATTATCTACCTTGTAGATTTTAATAGTGAGTATGTGTTACCATAAAAGTAGACAACAACACAAACAAGAATGTCCTTATTTGAGAAGTAAAGTAGCTTTTCAGACTGTACAAGACTATGGAAATCAGATGCTCTTATTTTTTCCTCTGGATTAGCCCTTTTTTAAAAACACTAATGGAACTGAACACCTCCAGGGCATTATAAAAAAGCTAATGAGGCTAATACTCTAATTAGAAACAATTTAAACTAAAGAATGTGCACAATGGCCTACAGTGCTTCATGAAACTGAATTTAAAAAAGGGAAAATAATAACCTGTATGTATAGGGACACATGAATACTTACCAATGATACTGGTAATGTAGGAAATATGCAAAGTTGCATTTTTAGTGTCCCAGAGAAAATATGAATAAACAAGAAAAAGAAGAGGAGAAAGTATGAAAAGGAAAAATGTATTAACAATGAATAACTATTGTTCCCATGGCAAAATAAGTTCATTGTGCCAAGCAAAGGTCAAGAAGAGATTTTAATTATTTCTTTTTAGTTTAATTAAAAAAAAAGATCTCCAAGATGACGTATTAATTTCCTCAGCTGATTATCTTGGCAACCCATATGTTGTTGTTCAGTCGCTAAGTTGTGTCTGACTTTGCAACTCCATGGCCTGTAGCACACTAGGCTTCCCTGTCCTTCAATGTCTCCCAGAGTTTGCTCAAACTCATGTTCATTGAGATGGTGATACCATCCAACCATCTCACTCTCTGTCGTCCCCTTCTCCTCCTGCCCTCAATCTTTCCCAGCATCACTGTCTTTTCCAATGAGTAGGCTCGTCTCATCTGGTGGCCAAAGTATTGGAGCTTCAGCTTGAGCATTGGTCCTTCCGATGAATAGTCAGGGTTGATTTCCTTTAGGATTAACTTGTTTGATTTCCTTGCTGTCCAGGGGATTCTCAAGAGTCTTCTCCAGCACCACAGTTCAGAAGCATCAATTCTTCAATGCTCAGCCTTCCTTATGGTCCAAATCTCATATCTGTACATGACTACTGGAAAAACCATAGCTTTGACTATATGGGCTTTTGTTGGCAAAGTGATGTCTCTGCTTTTTAATACGCTGTCAAGGTTTGTCATAGCTTTTCTTCCAAGGAGAAAACATCTTTTAATTTCAATTTCATGGCTGCAGTTACTGTCTGCAGTGACTTTTGGAGCCCAAGAAAATAAAGTCTGTCACTGTTTCCACTTTTCTCCCTTCTATTTGCCATGAAGTGATGGGACTAGATGCCATGATCTTAGTTATTTGAATGTTGAGTTTTAAGTCAGCTTTTTTACTCTTCCTCTTTCAACCTCATCAAGAGTCTCTTTAGCTTTCTGCCATTAGTTTTATCAACTGCTTATCTGAGGTTGTTAATATTTCTCCCAGCAGTCTTGATTTCAGCTTGTGATTCATCTGGTCTGGCATTTTGCAGAATGTACCCCGCATAGAAGTTAAATAAGGAGAGTGACAATATACGGCCTTGACATACTGCTTTCCCAATTTGGAACCAGTCCATTGTTCCATGTCCAGTTCTAACTGTTGCTTCTTGACCAGCATGCAGGTTTCTCAGGAGGCAGGTCAGGTGGTCTGGTATTCCCATCTCTTGAAGAATTTTCCAGAGTTTGTTGTGCTCCACACAGTCAAAAGCTTTACCGTAGTCAATGAAGCAGAAGTAGATGTTTTTCTGGAATGGAATTCTCTTGCTTTCTCTATGATGCAGTGGATGTTAGCAATTTAATTTCTGGTTCCTCTGCCTTTTCTCAACCCAGCTTGTACAGGTGAAAGTTCTTAGTTCACATACTGCTAAATGCTAGCTTGAAGAATTTTGAGCATTATCTTACTAGCATGTGAAATGAGCACAATTGTGCAGTAGTTTGAACATTCTTTGGCATTTCCTATCTTTGAGGTTGGAATGAAAACTGCTGAGTTTTCCAAATTTGCTGGCGTATTGAGTACAGCACTTTAACAGCATCACATTTTAGGATTTGAAATAGCTCAGCTATAATTCCATCACCTCCACTAACTTCGTTTGTATTAATAGTACTGCTTCCTATGGCCCACTTGACTTCACCCTCCTGGATGTCTGCTTCTAGGTGAGTGACCACACCGTAGTTGTTACCAAGGTCATTAGGCCTTTTTATTTTTTAAATACAGTTCACATGTAGTATTCTTTTTTTGACTATCTATACTACCACACAGAAAAGTCAGCTGGGATTCTAATGAATTCCTGAGCTTTTGTGAACAGCATTTTATTTATTTATTTGACCTCACCTGTGGTCTTAGTTGGTCAACCAGGGTTCATACCCACACACCCTCATTGGAAGCATGGAGTCTTAACTATTGGACCACCAGGTAAGCCCCCGTAATCAGCATTTTAGATATTTAAATGACCTCACACATCATCTAATGCAGTGTTTAGTAGTAGCGTAGTCTAGAGACTGCCTGAGTCAGAATATGTCAGAACAATTAATAAAAATGCATATTCCAAGAAATTGCACCAAACATACTAAATCAAAATCTCTTATAGAGAAGAGTCATAGCAGCTTAACAAGTGTATAGAATGTTTTGTTTATTTATAGACATTATGGGAGACTTACAGAGTCATACCCATTCACTGCCTTCTTCCATCCTTTCCCAAAGTTCAGAGGACTTGGTTTAAGTACCTACTGTTAGGGACTGAATAAGGCTTCCCTGGCAGCTCAGATGGTAAAAGCTTTTGCACAACAAAGGAAACTATAAGCAAGGTGAAAAGACAGCCTTCAGAATGGGAGAAAATAATAGCATATAAAACAACGGACAAAGAATTAATCTCAAAAATATACAAGCAGCTCACGCAGCTCAATTCCAGAAAAATAAATGACCCAATCAAGAAATGGGCCAAAGAACTAAACAGACACTTCTCCAAAGAAGACATACAGATGGCTAACAAACACATGAAAAGATGCTCAACATCACTCATTATCAGAGAAATGCAAATCAAAACCACAATGAGGTGCCATTTCACGCCAGTCAGAATGGCTGCTATCCAAAAGTCTACAAGCAATAAATGCTGGAGAGGGTGTGGAGAAAAGGGAACCCTCTTACACTGTTGGTGGGAATGCAGACTAGTACGGCCACTATGGAGAACAGTGTGGAGATTCCTTAAAAAACTGGGACTAGAACTGCCATATGACCCAGCAATCCCACTGCTGGGCACACACACTGAGGAAACCAGAATTGAAAGAGACACGTGTACCCTAATGTTCATTGCAGCACTGTTTATAATAGCCAAGACATGGAAGCAGCCTAGATGCCCATCAGCAGACGAATGGATAAGGAAGCTGTGGTACATATACATAATGGAATATTACTCAGTCATTAAAAAGAATACATTCGAATCAGTCCTAATGA
This sequence comes from Giraffa tippelskirchi, assembly GCF_054371585.1. NCBI lineage: Eukaryota > Metazoa > Chordata > Mammalia > Artiodactyla > Giraffidae > Giraffa > Giraffa tippelskirchi. The sequence continues at coordinate 59,772,050 of NC_137284.1, read as the reverse complement.
GGTGGATGAAACTGGAGCCTATTATACAGAGTGAAGTAAGCCAGAAAGAAAAACACCAATACAGTATACTAACACATATATATGGAATTTAGTAAACTGGTAAAGATAACCCTGTATGTGAGACAGCAAAAGAGACACAGATGTATAGAACTGTATTATGGACTCTATGGGAGAGGGTGAGGGTGGGATGATATGGGAGAATGGCATTGAAGCATGTAAATTTTCATATGTGAAGAGAATCACCAGTCCAGGTTTGATGCATGATACCGGGTGCTCAGGGCTGGTGCACCAGGATGACCCGAAGGGACGGGATGGGGAGGGAGGTGGGAGGGGGGTTCTGGAAAGGGAACACATGTACACCCATGGTGGATTCATGTCAATGAATGGCAAAACAAATACAATATTGTAAAGTGAAAAAATAGATAAATAAACTAATTTAAAAAAATAAAATAAAAATAAGTATTGGAAGCCATAAAAAAAAAAAAATGTGGTACATATACAAAATGGAATATTACTCAGCCATTAGAAAGAATACGTTTGAATCAGTTCTAATGAGGTGGATGAAACTGAAGCCTATTATACAGAGTAAAGTAAGCTGGAAAGAAAAACACCAATAGAGTATACTAATGCATATATATGGAATTTAGAAAGATGGTAATGATAACCCTATATGCGAGACAGCAAAAGAGACACAGATGTATAGAACAGTCTTTTGGACTTTGTGGGAGAAGGTGAGAGTGGGATGATTTGGGAGAATGGCATTGAAACATGTATATTATCATATGTGAAACAGATCTCCAGTCCAGGTTCTATGCGTGAGACAGGGTGCTCTGGGCTGGTGCACTAGGATGACCCAGAGGGATGGGATGGGGAGGGAGGTGGGAGGGGGGTCAGGAAGGGGAACACATGTGCACCCATGGTGGATTCATGTCAATGTATGGCAAAACCACTACAATATTGTAAAGTAATTAGCCTCCAATTAAAATAAATAAATTTATATTAAAAAAAAGAATCCACCTGTAATGCAGGAGACCTGGGTTTGGTCTCTGGATTGGGAAGATCCCCTGGAGAAGGCCATGGCAACCCACTCTAGTATTCTTTCCTGGAGAATCCCCATGGACAGAGGAGCCAGGCTCCTCTGTCCATGGGGCCACAATGAGTCAGGCATGACTGAGTGACTAAGCTCACAGCACAGGGACTGAATAATTGTGTGTGCTCAGTCATGCAGTTATTCTTTACAACTTACCAGGCTCCTCTGTCCTTGGAGTTTCCCAGACAAGAATGCTGGAGTGGATTGACATTTCCTTCTCCAGGAGATCTTCCTGACCCAGGGATTGAACCTGAATCTTCTGTGTCTCCTGCACCGGCAGGCAGATTCTTTACCACTGAGTGTCCTGGGGAGCCCACCAGAATGCTTGTGTCCTCCCTCAAATTCATATGTTGAAGCCCTAAGGAAATATGATTGTGCTAGAAAGTGAGGTATTTTGGAGGTAAATAGGTTCAGGTGAGGTCATGAAGGTGGAATCACCATGATGGGATTTGTGTCATAAGAAAGGAAGATAGACCAAATCTGCTGGCACCTTGATCTCAGACTACCCAGACTCCAGAACTGTAAGTAGTAAATGTCCATTGTCTGTTTAAGCACCCCAGCCCATGTTATTTTGTTAGGGCATCTCAAGCTAATATCCTCAACCTGAACTTGCCTTCTGTGTGATTTTCTGTAAGTAGGACATAATTTTGTCCTTCTTCTTATATCTGGCCTCCCTAAAATGATTATCATAAAATGAATTATTGTTGCATCTATTCCTGATTCAGTTCAGTTCAGTTCAGTCACTCAGTCGTGTCCGACTCTTTGCGACCCCATGAATCACAGCACGCTAGGCTTCCCTGTCCATCACCAGCTCCCGGAGTTTACCAAACTCATGTCCATCGAGTCGGTGATGCCATCCAGCCATCTCATCCTCTGTCGTCCCCTTCTCCTCCTGCCCCCAGTCCTTCCCAGCATCAGGGTTTTTTCCAATGAGTCAACTCTTTGCATGAGGTGACCAAAGTATTGGAGTTTCAGCTTCAACATCAGCCCTGAATACCCAGGGCTGATCTCCTTTAGGATGGACTGGTTGGATCTTCTTACAGTTCAAGGGACTCTCAAGAGTCTTCTCCAGCACCACAGTTCAAAAGCATCAAATCTTTGGCTCTCAGCTTCCTTCACAGTCCAACTCTTACATCCATACATGACTACTGGAAAAACCATAGCCTTGACTAGACGGACCTTTGTTGGCAAAGTAATGTCTCTGCTTGTTAATATGCTATCTAGTTTGGTCATAACTTTCCTTCCAAGGAGTAAGCGTCTTTTAATTTTATGGCTGCAGTCACCATCTGCAGTGATTTTGGAGCCCCCCAAAATAAAATCTGACACTGTTTCCACTGTTTCCCCATCTATTTGCCATGAAGTGATGGGACCAGATGCCATGATCTTAGTTTTCTGAACGTTGAGCTTTAAGCCAGCTTTTTCACTCTCCTTTCTCACTTTCATCAAGAGGCTTTTTAGCTCTTCTTCTTTTTCTGCCATAAGGGTGGTGTCATCTGCATATCTGAGGTTATTGATATTTCTCCCAGCAATCTTGACTCTAGCTTGTGCTTCATCCAGCCCAGCGTTTCTCATGATGTACTCTGCATATAAGTTAAATAAGCAGGGTGAGAATATACAGCCTTGACGTACTCCTTTTCCTATTTGGTAGGAGAATGTTAAAATTATGTTGGAATAAGCCAAATAGGTATTTGGGAATGGAAGTCTGGTGCCTGTGAGATTTTAAGTTTTATAAAGTTCACTAATTATGTGTGATCTTTTAAACTCTGTAAAGGGCACAGACAGAATTTAAACTCTGTTTTGCCTCATTAATTTTTCATTGTATGATGCCATATTTAACAGTTGTGAAGATATTATACAATGTATGCCAAATAAAGATAATGTTATGGTATTTGAAATAAGGACAGCTATGGTGAAGGTCCTTTAAGTTGTTATTATTGCTATTTTTAATTCAAGTGAAAAAAATGATAAAAATGACTTGTTTCGATGTTTCAATAAAGGATTATAGACTAGAAAGATTCTCTTTTTAAAACCTTTATTTATTTATGTATTTTTGGTTGTGCTGTGTGCTCCTCCCTGCCCTGGCTTTGCTGTAGTTGCGGCAAGATGGGGCTGCTCTCTCGTTGTGGTGTGCAGACTTCTCATTGTGGTGACCTGTCTTGTGGAGCATGGGCTCTAGGGTGTGCGGCTTCAGTAGTTGTGGTTCCTGGGCTTACCACGGAGCCACCAGGGAAGCCCTAGACTAGAAAGATTCTTAATAATAATAATATATGGCCTCCTTATTTTGCAGATGAGCAGAAAAGAGATTAATAATCTGATGCTTATCGTAAAAAGTGTTCCATAAAAGTGAAAGTGAAAGTGAAGTCGCTTAGCTCTTGGTGACCCGGTGAACTGTAGCCCACCAGGCTTGTCCCTTCATGGGATTCTCCAGGCAAGAATACTGGAATGGGTTGCCATTTCCTTCTCCAGGGGATCTTCCTGATCCAGGGATTGAACCCAGGTCTCCCGCGTTGCAGGCAGACGCTTGAACCAGGGAAGCCCATAAAAGGCTAATGAAAAAGGCGGAGGATGATTTATTATTTATTTTTGGCTAATAAAACATATCAAAAGGTTATTAGTAAACAATACCCCTACACCGATGTCAAGATAAGAGTGACGTTTAGATCAAAAATACTAACTGGTTTTACTAAGAAGACGCAGATCTGTTGGAATAAAGAACGTGAAAGGTTGCTTGCAGAGGAAAACCATTGCATTAATGGCCATAGAAGAAAAAAATCACAAGTAGCTGAATTTGAAGACAATGTTTTCCTTATTAACAAAGACCAATTTTCACACAAACTAGGTCTTCATTCAGCAAACATTTGTTTGATATCTACCATGAGTCAGAAATTCTGATAGGAAAGAGACAGGTTCCTAGCCTCTAAAAACATGATAAAGATGAAAAAGGTAAACTAGAATCCCATGTAAATATGTAAATATTTCTTGAAGAAAATCAAGAGTGGGACAGTAATAATGATTCAGTTCAGTCACTCAGTCATGTCTGACTCTATGCGACCCCATGGACTGAAGCACGCCAGGCATCCCTGTCCATCACCAACTCCTGGAGTTTACCCAAACCCATGTCCATTGAGTAGGTGATGCCATACAACCATCTCATCTGCTGTTGTCTCCTTGTCCTCTTGCCTTGACGTATTCCTTTTCCTATTTGGAACCAGTCTGTTGTTCCATGTCCAGTTCTAACTGTTGCTTCCTGACCTGCATACAGGTTTCTCAAGAGGCAGGTCAGGTGGTCTGGTATTGCCATCTCTTTCAGAATTTTCCACAGTTTATTGTGATCCACACAGTCAAAGGCTTTGTCATAGTCAATAAAGCAGAAATAGATGTTTTTCTGGAACTCTCTTGCTTTTTCAATTATCCAGTGGATGTTGGCAATTCAATCTCTGGTTCCTCTGCCTTTTTCTAAATCCAGCTTGAACATCTGGAGGTTCGTGGTTCATGTACTGTTGAAGCCTGGCTTGGAGAATTTTGAGCATTACTTTACCAGCGTGAGATGAGTGCAATTGTGTAGTAGTTTGAGCATTCTTTGGCATTGCCTTTCTTTGGGATTGATTCCAATCAATCTGACCTTTTCCAGTCCTGTGGCCACTGCTGAGTTTTCCAAATTTGCTGGCATATTGAGTGCAGCACTTTCACAGCACCATCTTTTAGGATTTGAAATAGCTCAACTGGAATTCCATCACCTCCACTAGCTTTGGTTGTAGTGATGCTTCCTAAGGCCCACTTGACTTCACATTCCAGGATGTCTGGCTCTAGGTGAGTGATCACACCATTGTGATTATCTGGGTCACGAAGATCTTTTTTGTACAATTCTTCTGTGTATTCTTGCCACCTCTTGTTAATATCTTCTGCTTCTGTTAAGTCCATACCATTTCTGTCTTTTATTGTGCCCATCTTTGCATGAAATATTCCCTTGGCATCTCTAATTTTCTTGAAGAGATCTCTAGTCTTTCCCAATCTGTTGTTTTCTTCTATTTCTTTGCACTGATCGCTAAGGAAGGCTTTCTTATTTCTCCTTGCTATTCTTTGGAACTCTGCATTCAAATGGATATATCTTTCCTTTTCTCCTTTGCCTTTTGCTTCTCTCCTTTTCACAGGTATTTGTAAGGCCTCCTCAGACAGCCATTTTGGTTTTTTGCATTTCTTTTTCTTGCAGAGGATCTTGCTCCCTGTCTCCTTGCAATGTCATGAACCTCCGTTCATAGTTCATCAGACACTCTATCAGATCTAGTCCCTTAAATCTATTTGTCATTTCCACTGTATAATCATAAGGGATTTGATTTAGGTCATACCTGAATGGGCTAGTGGTTTTCCCTGTTGTCTTCGATTTCAGTCTGAATTTAGCAATAAGTATTTCATGATCTGAGTCACAGTCAGCTCCCAGTCTTGCTTTTGCTGACTGTATAAAGCTTCTCCATCTTCGGCTGCAAAGAATGTAATTAATCTGATTTCAGTGTTGGCCATATGGTAATGACCATGTGTAGAGCCTTCTCTTGTGTTGTTGGAAGAGGGTGTTTGCTATGACCAGTGCATTCTCTTGGCAGAATTCTATTAGCCTTTGCCCTGCTTCATTCTGTACTTCAAGGCCAAATTTGTCTGTTACTCCAGGTAACTCTTGACTTCCTACTTTTGCATTAAAGTCCGCTATAATGAAAAGGACATATTTTTAGGGTGTTAATTGTAGAAGGTCTTGTAGGTCTTCATAGAACCATTCAACTTCAGCTTCTTCAGCATTACTAGTCAGGGCATAGACTTGGATTACCGTGATATTGAATTGTTTGCCTTGGAAATGAACAGAGATCATTCTGTCATTTTTGAGACTGCATCCAAGTACTGCATTTCGGACTCTTTTGTTGACTATGATGGCTACTCCATTTCTTCTAAGGAATTCTTGCCCACAGTAGTAGATATAATGGTCATCTGAGTTAAATTCACTCATTCCAGGCCATTTTCGTTCGCTGATCCCCAAAATGTCAATGTTCACTCTTGCCATCTGCTGTTTGACCACTTCCAATTTTCCTAGATTAATGGACCTAACATTCCAGGTTCCTATGCAATATTGCTCTTTTCAACATTGGTCCTTGCTTCCATCACCAGTCACATCCACAGTAGGGTATTGTTTTCACTTTGACTCTGTCTCTTCATTCTTTCTGGAGTTATTTCTCCACTGATCTCCAGTAGCATATTGGGCACCTACCGACCTGGGGAGTTCATCTTTCAGTGTCCTATCTTTTTGCCTTTTCATACTGTTCATGGGGTTCTCAAGGCAAGAATACTGAAGTGGTTTGCCATGCCCTTCTCCAGTGGGCCACATTTTGTCAGAACTCTTCACCATGACCTGACTGTCTTGGGTGGTCCTACATGGCATAGCTCGTAATTTCATTGAGTTAGACAAGGCTGTGGTCCATGGGATTATATTGGTTAGTTTTCTGTGATTGTGGTATTCAGTCTCTCTGCCCTCTGATGGAGAAGGATAAGAGGCTTATGGAAGCTTCCTGATGGGATAGACTGACTGAGGGGGAAACTGAGTCTTGTTCTGATGGGCAGGGCTATGCCCAGTAAATCTTTAATCCAATTTTCTGTTGATGGGTGGAGCTGTGTTCCCTCCCTTCTATTTACCTGGGGCCAAACTATTGGGGCTTTCCTGGTAGCTCAGATGGTAAAGCGTCTGCCTGCAATGCAGGAGACCTGGGTTCGATCCCCAGGTCGGGAAGATCCCCTGGAGAAGGAAATGGCAACCCACTGTAGTACTCTTGCCTGGAAAATTCCATGGAGGAGTAGCCTGGTAGGCTACAGCCCATGGATTGCAAAGAGTCGGACACGTCTGAGCAACTTAACTGGTTCACTGGTTCAAACTATGGTGGAGGTAATGAAGATAATGGTGACCTCCCTGAAAAGATCCCATGCATGTACTGCTACACTCAGTGCCCCCAAGCCTGCAGCAGGCCACCACTGACCCAGGCCTCTGCTGGAGACTCCCGGACACTAATAGGCAAGTCTGGGACAACCTCCTGTGGGGTCACTGTTCCTTTCTCCTTTCTCCTGGGTCCTGGTGCACAAGGTTCTGTTGTGCCCTCCAAGAGTCTATTTCCCAGTCCTGTGTAAAAGTTCTGGCAGCTCTGTGGTGGGGTTAATGGTGACCTCCTCCAAGAGAACTTATGCCATACCCACACCCAGAGTCCCTGTCCCTGTGGCAGTCCACTGCTGACCTGTACCTCCACAGGAAATGCTCAAACATAGTTCTGTCTCTGTCTCTGTGGGGTCCCTAGGTCCTGGTGCACACAGGCTTGTTTGAGCCCTCTGAGCATCTCTGGTGGGAATGGGGTTTGATTCTAAATGTGAATTTGCCCCTCCTACCATCTTGCTGGGGCTTCTCCTTTGCCCTTGGATATGGGGTATCTCCTCACAGCCGCTCCAGTGCCTACTGTCTTACTGGGGTTACTTTGACCTTGGATGTGAGGTATCTCCACGTAATAATGATTATTGCCTATTAAGTATTCAAAGATCCTTTTTGCACATTGGCTTGTTAACTCCTCTGTGAGAAAAATAAGTCTGAAATTCCTTTTAACAGACAGCAAGAAAAGTGATTAAATGTATGCTTTAACAGATGCTCCCCAGGTGGCACTAGTGGTAAAGAACCCATCTGTCAAAGCAGGAGATGCAAGAGATGAGGGTTCAATCCCTGGATCAGGAAGATACCCTGGAGTAGGAAATGGCAACCCACTGCAGTATTCTTGCCTAGAAAAGCCCATGGACAGAGGAGCCTGGTGGGTTGCAGTCCATGGGGTTGCAAAGAGTTGGACATGACTGTGACTGAGTATGCAAAAGAAAAACAAAGCCAAGAAACTATATGAGTTACTTAGAACAACCAGGAAGATAAACTAGTGTTAAAATTTTTTTAATCCAATACTTGAATATTGGGGATGGAGCATTATCACCTTCCAATGTAATAAAGGCCATTGGATGAAGGGCTTATTTAATTATCTAAGAGAGTGTATTTATGCTTGAGTTTGCTATTTTACTATTTGATTAGAGTACAGATACTATAAATGACCTTGTTAACTTACAGGTTTTTATTTGGTAAAGATGATAACCACAAATGTTATAGTTTAATTGTCCTGTTGGAAATTAACTGGTTTGTATTTAGTATTCTCCCCCAGCTACTCCCAAAATCCCTGTAAGTAACCAGTTTCTCAGAGTGGTCTTTGAATAAACTTTATTGTATTACTGCCTCCAACATTAATGACTTAATATATCTATGACAAGCATTTATTCTATATTTGTATGAGTCACTTTTGATTTTTGATAATTATACTTTGACACCATGCAAATGATTCAAAAATTTATTGAATTCTATAATTATGACAATTAAAAATGACATTGTTACTGTGACTTTCAACACTAAAATGTTTTCTAGTTCAGCAACCAGTGATTAAATGTTATTTGCATTCCTGTGGCCTTGTCTGCCCCTCAATGTATATTCACTATGGATCAATGACTTTTTCTGTGTATAACCTCTCACCCTAACCAGATTTTAGACTCTTCCTCTTCTTTGCATCCCTCAGGGCAGAAGGGCTTCCCAGGTGGCACACTGGTAAAGAAGCTGCCTGCAAGTGTGAGAGACCTGGGTTCGATTCCTGGGCCAGGAAGATCCCCTGAAGAAGGGAATGACACCCCACTCCAGTATTCTTGCCTGGAAAATCTCGTGGACAGAGGAGCCTGGTGGGCTACAATCCGTTGAGTTGCAGAGTCAGATACGAATGAGCAACTAACTAACACTTGTTTGCATCCCTCAGGCCGTAGGGAAATATGTAATATTAATGTGCACAAAGTCAATATGTCCAAATTGGTATTTACAGAGAAAGTTTTAGACAATTCGAACAAAATAGAACTGGAATTGGCTGTTAAGAAACTGAGAGAAATAGTAGATTTACATGTTTCCTACGTTTGTTAGTCTATAGAGCCAGACTAGTTTGAAGAATAAGCTTTAAAGGAGTGAAAAAAATTAAAAAACAAAAACAAAAACTAACATGTGTGGCAATATAGCATATTTTCAAAACTATGTAGAAGAACAAAGAAAGTGGGAACTTCAATCAGTATTGGAAAAATTGGCTCAGAACGACTGATGTTGACAGGTGTAACCAGAATTCCAAGCTAAAAATTGATCTCAGTGAGAGTAAAAGACTTTCTAGGTTTGCTGTGGTTATGCAGAAAAATGATAAGGGGAAAAGGGCAGAAACTAATGACTTCTTCACTCTCAAGATCATTATATTGCTATTAGAACGTAACATTCGACTTAACCTTTCTACTTCCTCTGTCCTTCTAAGCCCTTTATTAGTATAAGCAGTATTATATATAACAAGATATACTATATAACGAGATATATTGTTAAATTACCAAGTTTTTGCAATAGTAGTCCAAAAAGTTCTTAGAGATCCTATTTCTTCCTTTAAAATGGTTTAGAAGGACAGAGGTGACTGGACAGAAGAATATTTGGTAAATGGTCAAATAGTGAATCACTCAAAAGCATCAAAATGATCTTCCAAGATTTATTTTCAGCATATGCAGCACATAGCTCTCAAATATGAAACATTCTCAGAACTAGGGAATAGAAGAAAACATGCAACCCAAGATATCAAGCATATTTAATTAAACAGTCTTCATGAAAAATTCAAGCAAACATTGTTTTAGAGCTAGCAATTAACCTCATATAGTTTTACTCATTTCACATTTGGTTATTTCACAAAGACATGATTTTTCTTGTGATTTGTTATACTGCCAGATTTCATGCTGGGAACACTCATAGTTTTCCAATTTGGCTAAATATTTGTACAGTTTTTTTACAATGTTGATTTTCGTGAATTTATTGATTAAATATCTCCTCTGCCGCCTTTGTTTAGTTTCTCCTTTTATTTCACAAATGGAGCCAATTCACATTATCTACACTAATGCTAAAGAAAAATAACGCTGGTATCTTAAAGCAGAGGATCCAGGAGTGACTAAGTATCATTTACTGTCATTTCAACCCCTAAACATACATATAACATCCATGTTTACCCAACCTTTAAAGTTTTTCTGATTTTGCCCTACAGGACAATATGGAGAAGTGTGAGGAAGTGGTGAAATGAGATAATTTGTGAACTTGGCTGAAAGGTAGGAGGATGATAGTGTGTGTATGTATGTTTGTGTTCATATATATTCATATTACACTTGCCCAGACCATGGTGAACCAGGATTATATCATAGAGGATACAAATCAGTGTAATATTCTAGATTCTAGTTAGGGAAATAATATAAAAATAGGAAAAATTATCAACCACTTGATTCAATCACTTGATTTGAATGCTACCACAAACCTTAGAAAACACTCCCTGCTGATGAAACTATCTTCACTGATGCCAGTGTTTTGTTATAGATGACCCCTTTGTAAGCACATTTCCCACAAAGATTAAGTATTAAGTGAAGTTTTTATTCTTCCAGTGTTTTGACCACAGAATAAGAAGTCTCCAGCATGTTTTGGAGTGTGTCTTTTTTCGCCAGCTGCAATGACTTGCTGTTCAAGTCCCTTTGGTTCTTTTTTTGTTTTTGTATTTACTTTTTATTTAACTTTATTTTGGCTGCACCACACAACAAGTGGGATGCTAATTCCCTGACCAGAGATCGAACCTGTGCTCCTTGTAGTGAAGCGTGGAGTCTTAACCACTGGACCACCAGGGAGGGCCCCCAGGTCCCTCTGATTGCAGGACACTGTCCCATCTCCACTGCTTTGCTCTGGTGACAGTCTTGTAGAGTTCCTGTTGCCTCTACTGTCCTCTGCTGGTGCAGCCCCACATTTTCTGGCCATTCCTTCTCTTAGGCAAAAAAGGCCATCCACAGTCCTTGCAGATTAATTTAACAAATATTTAATAAACATCAGTCTTCCTTAGACTAACCCCTTCTCTTATGACTCAACCCAGTCTGTAAACACTGGACTTAGTAGTAGGGACACTATGACTCTGAATACAACTTATCTCTTACTCATTTGAAACCTTAGGATGGATAAATAATAGAAAAAGTAAAACCAAGAGCTTTTTTTGAAGAAACCAATAAAATTCATGAAATTCTGAGTGGCTAGGGGTCATGTGCTCATGTTCAGTTGTATCCAACTCTTTGCAGCCCTTTGGACTATAGCCCACCAGGCTCCTCTGTCCAAGGGATTTTTCAGACAGAATACTAGAGTGGCTTGCCATTTCCTCTTCTAGGGGATCTTCCCAACCCAAGGATTGAACCCACATATCCTGTGTCTCCTGCGCTGCAGGAGAATTCTTTACCCACTGAGCCACTGGGGAAGCTCTGATAGTACACTATAAAAAGAACTTTACCTAGAGGTGTGGGATGGGGTGGTGGGAGCAAGTCTCAAGAGGGAGAGGATATATGTATACTTATGACTGATTCACGCTGTTGCACAGCAGAAAATAACACAACATTGTAAAGCAATTATCCTCCAATTAAAAATAAATAAATAAAAGCCTTTAAAAAGCAGTCCTTTACTGGCAAGGTATTTCCTGATTTCAGAGATGAAGTCATGGAACCAATCCAGAAAAAGGGTTCTCATTGTCCAGGGTTGGTTGTTGTACAAAAATAGACTGGCAGTTGGTACTTAATCTTTTCCCTTCAGGGCTCAGGGTTAGCTTTACAGATAAGGCCAGTCCTCATCATAAACCTGACTGCATTTGCACAAAAGAGTAGAGTTTGCTTATCCCTTCCTGCCTTAAATCCTGGTACTCACTTCTTTGTCTTACTAATAAATGTGGTATTTTTACACCGCCCCCCCCCCCCCCCAGAATATGGCGCCTTTGTGTGAGCTAAAAACCCTCAATGATTTTCTTAATGGCATTTGCGAATTTGTCTGCTGCCTCTTGGTGGAAAGAAGTTGCTTCTCCTGTTATTTTGACTGTTATTAGCTAAACTTCTTTCTAAAATTATCAAACTATCCTTTGCTGGTATAAAATTCTCCAACTTTAGATTCTTCACCTTCTGTTTGCATTGAGTTGTCATATAATGACTTTACTTTTTCTCAAATCATATTAGAGTCTCTAGATAATGTGCTGTGCCTAGTCCTTCAGTCGTGTCTGACTCTTTGCGGCCCCATGGACTGCAGCCCGCCAGGTTTCTCTGTCCATGGAATTCTCCAGGCAAGAATACTGCAGGGGGTTGTCATGCCCTCCTCCAGGGGATCTTCTCAACCCAGGTGTTGAACCCAGGCCTCCTGCATTGCAGGTGGATTCTCTACTATCTGAACCACCAGGGAAGCCCAAGAATACTGGAGTGGGTAGCCTATCCCTTCTCCAACGAATCTTCCCAACCCAAGAATTGAACTGAGGTCTCCTACCTTGGAGGCAGATTCTTTACCAGCTGAGATACCAGGGAAGCCCAGAGTCTGTAGGTATGCCTTCCTTATTAGCAAGCCTGCACTCACATAAAAGATGCATTTTCTTTTTATTTTTTTTTATACTTTCTTTTTTTAATTTATTTATTTTAGTTGGGAGCTAATTACTTTACAATATTGTAGTGGTTTTTGCCATACATTAACATGAATCAGCCATGAGTTTACATGTGTTCCCCATCCTGAACCCCCCTCCCACGTCCCTCCCCATCCCATCCCTCTGGGTCATCCCATTGCCCCAGCCCTGAGCATTTGTCTCATGAAAAGATACATTTTCAATATGAGATAAAAAAATATTTGCAAAAAGTGCAAGGATTTTATACCTGTTTACATAGCTACAGCAACAGCTTCACAAGTTGTTCTTTTCTTTCGTTTTTTTACAATGGTCTTTACACAAGATTCATTTATCTTGAAATGGTGGGTAACTGTAGCTGTAGACCTCAATCTACAGTACATTTCAAGCAACTCACCTTTATCTTATAATGTCATAACTTTTCTCTGCTTCTTGGGAGCACTTCCAGAATCACTAGTGGTACTTCTTATGGGTCCCGTAGTGTCATTCAAGATTTATGGTATTGCACCAAACATGAGGAAAAATACAGAATTATGAGAGAGAACTTTTTACCGTGATACACAATTTCTTACAGAGATGAATTGCTCACAAGGAAATGATTAGTATCAGACTGTGTTTTGTTAATAAGTGGATATTCATAATACTTGGCTCACCACAATAGCCAAAAGGCGATGGCTACAAAATTATTACAGTAGTACAGTATGTACTATAGTTAATTTTATGCAGTTAAGATTTAATATTGTATCTTTACATTTATTTGTTTTCCTTGGTGTATAGTCTGTGAGTGTTTGTGTAAGTCTTGATAAATTTTAACTTTTTATAATAGATTTGTATATATTTTTACAGTAGTAAATGATAAAATAGACTACTATGTTTATATTTTGTATGCATTCACCACATACCTTATTTTCTGTAATATTTGATATATCTATGCAATTCATCTGCAAGCTTTTTCTAATTGTCACAAATCTAAAAAAAAGACAACTCCAATATATTCACTGGAAAACATTTACATATAAGTGGATCTATGAAGTTCAAACCTGTGCTCATGGGTTGACTGTATAAAGAAAACTCCAGGCTCAGAGTGAATCAGTGGTAAGTTTAGTAAACATTTAAGAGTAAAATAATTCTAATTCTAGACAACTCTTTCAGAAAATAGAGTAGAAAACTTTTATCAGCTCATTTTATGTGACTAGAATTACCCTCATACAAAACCAGAAGAAAATTTCATGAGAAAAGGAAACTATGGAACAATATTCTTCATAAACATAGCCACAATATCCTGAACACAACATTGAGCCCTCTTTGGGTTGGATGAAGTTATTTAAATTTTTTATTTAGATTTGGCCAATGGTTTATTTTGATTTGGCAGATTCTTTACCACTACCACCACCTGGGATGCCCACAATGATTATGAATAGAGTGTTTGTCTCTCACTTCTCTATTGAAGCATTTATTGCTGAATAAAACTCTCCAAAACCATTTTGTCCCTCTCCTACACTCCAGAAGCAACTTTTGAGATTGTGGTTGTTGGAGGATGGAAGAAACAAAAAGTGCCCACCAAACTAAAAAAGGCATCTTGAGAACAAAAAGCTGCCTGCCTTGCAGGCAGGCAGCTCCATACGATCAATGGATCAGTTTGTTACAGGATAATTTACTCCCTGGTAGGATCAGGCAGACCATGATCCAGGAGTGTTCACAGCTGCACTCCACACTGTGCAGGGCTACTGGGACAGCTTTACACTTAACCTAGGGTATGTGGATACATTCTTGGAAACAGGAAGTGCATTCCTAAGTCAAGATTTATGAATGGATAACTAGCCTCATGGGGGCTGGGAATATTCAGTGAGGGACTTCATCATTGTTTAGGGACTAACAAAACATAGAGGCCACCTGGTTCTAACGATTATTAAACAGTATCTATTAACTACAAAGCCCTTGATGGCAGAGAAGTATTTTACCACATGGCACAGTCCTGGGTAGGGTCGATAGAAGGACAGGAGGAACATTTGCACAGGCCCAGGAAGGCATCAGTTTTGGTAACAGCCATGGAGTAGCTATTCTCTGAAATGAGATTGTAGCTAAAGCAGAACCTCTAGGTCATCTGCAAAGGCCATGTTGTGTGAGAAACACAAAAAACAAAAACCACCTTGTCATTGTGTGTTATCAATAGCTGTCCCATGTTACTGCTGTGTAGTATTCTGTGCTGTGGTTATATTCATTTAATTATTCTCCTGTTGAAGGACAAGTGAGTTATTTCCAGTTTGGAACTATCACAAACAAAACTGCCATTTGTACTTTGTGGGTAAAGAAAAAGATAAACCTTTATTGTATGAAACTCTTGAGATTTTGGAGTTGTTTCTTAAAGCAGCATAACCTATACTATCCTGGCTGATGGAATGTGTATGTATGTCCCTTCTAAATGCCATTTCTGTTAGATCTATATTAGTGTTACTGTAGTATGTTGTCAAGGGTTTAATGTATTTTAAATAAATTTTTACCAAGTTAATAAAATATGAGGTCCTGATGGATCTGAACCCCCAGAAGAGGTGGTGAAAACACTTCGAAGGTGCACAGTAAAGGAAATCATTGACAAAACAAAAAAACAATCTACTGAATGGGAGAAATATTTGCAAATGATACAATGATAAAAGGTTAACATCTAAAATATATAAACAGCTCATGCAACTCAACATTATCAACAACAACAACAAAAAAACAATTAAAAATGGACAGAGATCTGAATAGAAATTTTTCTAAAGACATGCAGATATAAAGATGCTCAACATTGCTAATCACTAGAGAAATGCAAATCAAAACTGCAATGGATATCGCCTCCTACCTGTCAGAATGGCTGTTATGAAAAAAACAACAAATGTTGGTGAGGATATGGAGAAAAGGAAACCCTCCTGCACTGCCCCTGGAAATGTAAATCTGTGCAGCCACTATGGAGAAAATTATGGACTTTTCTCAAAAATTGAAACTACCATATGACCCAGCAGTTCCACTCCTGCGTCTATATCTGAAAAAGATGAAGATACTAATTTAAAAAGATACATATATGCAGTGTTCATAGCAGCATTTATTTACCATTGCCAAGGTATGAAAGCAGCCTAAATATCCACCAACAGATGAATGGAGATACACACACACACACATATGCATGGTGGACTATCAGCCATAAAAAGGGATAAAATTTTGCCATTTGCAGCAACATGGATGGACTTGGAAGATATTATGCCAAGTGATGTCAGACAAAGAAAGATAAATACTGTGTGATATCACTCACATGTGAAATCTAACATATACAACAAACTAGTGAATATAATGAAAAGGAAGCAGACTCAGAGATACAGAGATCAAGCTAGTGGTTACCACTGGGGAGAGGGAAGGTGGGGGTAAAATAGGGGCTGTAGATTAAAAGGTATAAATTACTGTGTATAAAATAAGCTATAAGGATATACTGTACAACACAGGGATTACAGCCAATACTTTATAATAACTATAAATGGATCATAACCTTTAAAAATTATTAACTACTCTGTTATAATCCTGAAATTTATATAATGTTGTACATCAACTATACCTCAATTGAAAAAAACGAAAGCATTTGGGAAGGGAAAAAAGAAAACACATAGAAGAGAGCAAAAGAGATGAGTTGAAGTTTTTCACTGATTCTGGGAGACTACAAACTCCATTTTACCTTCTTATTTCTTCCAGTCATATTTCTTGTTCTTCTTATTGCTCTGCGTAACCAATGCCCAAACATCCAGTTTTGCTTTATTTTTCTTACTTTCATTTCTGCCTTGATGTTTCCTACATACTTCCTTCTGTCTACCTAGATAACTTCTAAATCAGTTTCCCCATAAGGGACATTATTCCTAAATTTGAGAATTGATGAAAGATTTATGAGTCTTAGCCTCTTACTTTTTCCAGTAGTCATGTATGGATGTGAGAGTTGGACCATAAAGAAGGCTGAGCACTGAAGAATTGATGCTTTTGAACTGTGGTGTTGGAGAAGACTCTTGAGAGTCCCTTGGACAGTAAGGAGATCCAACCAGTCCATCCTAAAAGAAATCAGTCCTGAATATTCGTTGGAAGGACTGATGCTTAAGCTGAAGCTCTGATACTTTGGCCACCTGATGCAAAGAGCTGACTCATTGAAAAAAAATCCTGATGCTGGAAAAGATTGAAGGCAGGAGGAGAAGGGGACGACAGAGGACGAGATGGTTGGATGGCATCACCAACTCAATGGACATGATTTTGAACAAGCTCCGGGAGATGGTGAAGGACTGGGAAGCCTGGCGTGCTGCAGTCCATGGGGTTGCAAAGAGTTAGGACACGACTGAGTGACTAAATAACAACAACCTCCTAGTTATGCTTTATCCTCATTATTCACAGATTATTTATTTGCAAATTTGTCTCCTCACTAAAATTTATTTCTGACCCCCAAATCAATACTTGCATCACTTCTGCAGTCATTCATGCACAGAATGGTGAAAATTTTGAGTTATCTGACGTGAATGATCCCAACTGACATTAAATGTGGTGTTTCTATGTCTTCTTCTTTTTGCAATCTATTTAATGCCACATCTTATGCTCTTTTGTGGTTTTGTGTGTGTGTGTGTGTGTGTGTGTGTGTGACTTTGCTGTTTCAAATAGTCCCTAAACATTGTGCTGAAGTACTGTCTGGTGTTTCCTAAGCACGAGAAAATTGTGATGTGTCTTATGAAGAATGTGTATGTTCTAGATAAGCTTTGTTCAGGCATGAGTTATGGTGTTGTTAGCTGCAAGTTCGATGTTAATGAATCAGCAGCGTGTATTAAATAGGTGTCCTTAAGCAGAAGTATGTTTAAAACCAGGTTATATATTCATCAGTTGACAAACGGGTCATGGTCAGACGTTGCTGTTGTTTAGTTGCTCAGTCATGTCTGACTCTTTGCGCCCCATGGACTGCAGCATGCCAGGCTTCCCTGTCCTTCACCATCTCTCAGAGTTTGCTCAGATTCATGTCCATTGAGTCGAGACCTAATCTTTTAAGATTAGTAGGAACCTAATCTTATATTTCTCCTAGGAGCAATGGCTCAGTATCTGCTAATGCAGTGTTCACAAGGATTTTTTTGGAACATTACCACAAATAAAGAGAAACAACTGTATTTCCTTCTGAGAATCCCCTTGTTTCTCATACAAAACATACTTGAAAAAGCTTACACACTTCTCAAAAGATAAACATACTCCTCATTTTTTACAATTGACTTTAATGCATACTCAAAAATGTTCAAAAGTTCACTAATTTTATGACAGTTAATTGATTTTTTAATATATGTATACACTTGAGAAACTACTAACTATATCAAGATATGTGCTAAGTCGCTTCAGCCATGTCTGATCTGGGCGACCCTATGGATTGTAGCCCGCCAGGCTCCTCTGTCCATGGGATTCTCCAGGCAAGAATACTGGAGTGGGTTGCCATGCCTTCCTCCAGGGATCTTCTAGACCCAGGGATCAAATCTGTGTCTTTTTACATCTTCTGCATTGGCAGATGATTCTTTACCACTAGGGCCACCTTGGAAGCCCAGATCAAAGTACAGGACACTCCAGTAAAGTTCCCTCACATCCCTGTTCAGCCAATATCCATACATGAGGTAAGCGTTATTCTGACATCTATTACTATCTATTTTTTGAACTGCATGTAAATAGAGTCACACTGAATACACACTTTTGTGTCCTACATATATTAGAAACATAACATCTGTGTTAATGGTTGTATTTATTGGTAATGCACTTATTATGTATTACTCCATGTATGAATTAATCAAAATATGTGTATCCATTTCCTAGTTGATAGCCATGTTTGAGGCTATGATGAACAAAAATGCTTTGAACATTCTTGTGCATATATTTTGGTGGACATATGGACTTATTTTTCATGAATAGGTACCTAGAACTGTATCTGTTGAATGTTCCTGCATCATAGGATAGATGTGGGCTTAGCTTTACTAAACACTGATAGTTTTCTTAAATGGTTAAATAGTTTTCCTCCCATCAGCAATGTATGTGTCTTTCAATTACCACATGTTCACCAACATCTGCTATACAGTTTTTTTTTTTTTTTTATAGTTTAGTCATTATGAGTTTGAAATATTCTCTTGTGGTTTTAATTTGCATTTCCCTGAAGACTAATAATAATATTGGTCATTTAATAATATTTATTAGTTTAATTAATTTACTGGGTTTTGTGTTCTGTTTAACAATTACTGTTTATTCCAATATCATGGAAGTATTCTCCTATGTTATATCCCAGAAGCACTACTACTTTAAATTTAGGGCTTTTGAAAATGGATATGGCTATCCAATTGGTCCAGCACTATTCACTGGAGAGACAAATCCTTTCAGTTTTGAAATTTAAATGAAATAAATGCTTGTCTTAAATCAATTACTCATATTTGTATGGTCTGTTTCCATACACTTTTCTATTCCATTTGATTCTTTTTCTATCTCTTTCACTAATAAAACATTTCTTAATGGTTACAGTTTTCTAGTAAGTCTTAAAATCTATTAGTGTATGCCTTACATCATTGTCATTTTCAAAATTTTCTTAAATATTCTAGTTCTTTGTGGGTTCCCATAAATTTGAAAATCAGCTTTACAGTTTCCTGTGGAAATTTACTTCTGAGGTTTGTATTGGAATTGTGATAAACTGAATTCAATTGCATTGAATATTTAGATAGCTTTTCTAATAACTAAGATCTTAAATATTGTCTATGGTATTTATTAAGACATCTAAAATTGTTTTTTGAGTAGCAGTAACAAAGCTTTGGAGAACTTTTCATGGGGAGGGACATGATTAGGTCTTTCTAAAGCAAAGAAAATTAAAACCTGTACTAAAACATAAGCCTTGAAAGTGAAATGATAATCAAACAGATAGTGAGAACTTAAAAGAGATTTACTTTCACAGAGGTATGAGTTTTTATTTCAAGGGGATGACTCCTGGAGCCAGAGAGATAACAATCTTGATTATTAACTCAGAGATGCTTGTCTTATCTTCCCCTAAACACATTACTTTCTAAAAGGTAATAGCCCAAGATTACTCCCTTTCTCTTTTCAAGGAATATTTATAATAAGGAACTAAGTCTTCTATTCTCTCAGAAGGAAAGGTCATATAGCTATCCTTCTCCTATTTAAATGTCCAGCTTTGTATTTTTATGGTTCTTTAGCCTACAATACAGACCCCAGTGGGCTACCCTGGTGGCTCCGTGGTGAAGAATCCACCTGCTAAGGCAGGAGTTGAGGGTTCAATCCCTGGGTCAGGAAGATCCCATGGAGAAGGGGATGGCTGTCCACTCCAGTATTCTTGCCTGGAGAATTGCATAAACAGAGGAGCCTGGTGGGCTACGGTCCATGGGTCGCAAAGAGTCAGACATGACTGAGGCACTAACAGTTTTCAACCATAATTAGATGGAAATAAAATTAGTATTTTTATCCCTCTTAGTGAGTTGTTTCTCTTATTGTCAGACGTCCATCTTTAACTCTAGTAATGCTACTTGTATTAAAGTTTACTGTGTCCTGTATAACATAGGCATGTCAGCTCTTTCTTCGTTAATATTCCCATGTTACACATTTTTTCATTCTTTCTCTTTCAGCCTATCAATTTTCATATTTTTAAGTGTGTCTATTGTGAATAGAATATACTGAGCCATTTAAAAAATCTTTCTCACTATCTTTTCTTAATTTTAGTAGTTCATCACTATTGCATTCAATGTAATTATTGGTATAGCTGGATTTAAGTCTACCATCTTACTATTTGTTTTCAATTTTTGCTCTATTTTTTTCTTCTTTGCCTTTTTGTTGTACTGAACAAGTATTTTAAAAATTATTTCATTTTATCTCTCCTAATGCTTTAGATAAACTCTTTGTGTTAATGTTTAAGTGGTATGTTGCCCATTATAGGTCACCCTTGAACTTATTTCAGACTATCATATTATTAATTTTACCATTTTGTGAATAATTCAGGAATCTTTCACTAGTTTAACTATATTGAAAAATCTCTTGCCCTCATGTAATTACCAACATACGTTTCACTTTTACATTTGTTATATACACTGAAGGACATTGATGTTATTTATGATTTAAACAAATAATCTTTTGTATTTACCCACATTGTTACCTCCTTGGATACTTTTCATTCCTTTCTATTGTTCAGTGCTTCCGTCTGACATCAGTCTATTTCAGCCTGAATAATTAGTTGCAGCATTTCTTGTACTGTGTGCTGATAATTATTCCAGTTTTTGTTTGTCTCTAAGCATCTTTATCTCATTTTGAATGATATTTTGCTGAATATAAAGTAGTAAATTATTAGCTTTTTTTCTTTAAGCACTTTAAAGATGTTGATTATCTTTTTCCAATGATTCTTTTGAAAAGTTATCTGTCAGCTTTGTTTCTATTACTGCAATGCAATGGGTCTTTTTCTCTGGCTGATTTTATGAGATTCTCCTCATTTTTGTTTTCAGCAGTTTCACTGTCATGTGCCTCATGTGTGGTTTTCTTTACCTTGCTTGAAACTTTCTGAAGTTCTTACACCTGTGTGTTTATATATATCATTCAGTTCAGTTCAGTCGCTCAGTCGTGTCCGACTCTTTGCGACCTCATGAATTGTAGCACGCCAGGCCTCTCTGTCCATCACCAACTCCCAGAGTCTACCCAAACCCATGTCCATCGAGTCGGTGATGCCGTCCAACCATCTCATCCTCTGTCGTCCCCTTCTCCTCCCGCCCCCAATCCTACCCAGGATTAGGGTCTTTTCCAGTGAGTCAACCCTTCGCATGAGGTGGCCAAAGTATTGGAGTTTCAGCTTCAACATCAGACCTTCCAATGAACACCCAGGATTGATCTCTTTTAGGATGGATTGATTGGATCTCCTTGCAGTCCCAGGGACTCTCAAGAGTCTTCTCCAACGCAACAGTTCAAAAGCATCAATTCTGCGGCGCTCAGCTTTCTTCACCATCCAACTCTCACAACCATACATGACCACTGGAAAAACCATAGCCTTGACTAGACGGACTTTTGTTGACAAAGTAATGTCTCTGCTTTTAAACATGCTATCTAGGTTGGCCATAACCTTCCTTCCATCCAAGGAGTAAGTGTCTTTTAATTTCATGGCTGCAATCACCATCAGCAGTGATTTTGGAGCTCAAAAAAATAAAGTCTGACACTGTTTCCCCATCTATTTCCCATGAAGTGATGGGACCAGATGCCATGATCTTAGTTTTCTGAACTTTGAGGTTTAAGCCAACTTTTTCACTCTCCTCTTTCACCTTCATCAAGAGGCTCTTTAGTTCTTCTTCACTTTCTGCCATGAGGGTGGTGTCATCCGCATATCTGAGGTTATTGATATTTCTCCCGGCAATCTTGATTCCAGCTTGTGTTTCTTCCAGCCCAGCATTTCTCATGATGTACTCTGCATAGAAGTTAAATAAGCAGGGTGACAATATACAGCCTTGAAGTACTCCTTTTCCTATTTGGAACCAGTCTGTTGTTCCATGTCCAGTTCTAACTGTTGCTTCCTGACCTGCATACAGGTTTCTCAAGAGACAGGTCACATGGTCTGGTATTCCCATCTCTTTCAGAATTTTCCACAGTTTATTGTGATCCACACAGTCAAAGGCTTTGGCATAGTCAATAAAGCAAAAGTAGATGTTTTTCTGGAATACTTTTTCTTTTTTGATGATCCAGAGGATATTGGCAATTTGATCTCTGGTTCCTCTGCCTTTTCTAAAACCAGCTTGAACATCTGGAAGTTCACGGTTCACGTATTGCTGAAGCCTGGCTTGGAGAATTTTGAGCATTATTTTACTAGCATGTGAGATGAGTGCAATTGTGCGGTAGTTTGAGCATTCTTTGGCATTGCCTTTCTTTGGGATTGGAACGAAGACTGACCTCTTCCAGTCCTGTGGCCACTGCTGAGTTTTCCAAATTTGCTGGCATATCGAGTGCAGCACTTTCACATAAATATATCATTAGTTGAAGAAAATTCCTGGATATCACTTCCAATATTGTTTCTGCCTCATTTTCCCTCTTCCTCTCTTTTCCCACCTGGGTCCCCGATTACTTAATATAAACTACTTGAGTCCTTTTTTCAGTTGGTTGTTTTTCAGTCATTTCACTGTTAGTGTATAGAAACACAACTGACTTCGGTATGTTGATTTTATATCCTCCAAATTTACTGAATTCATTAATTAGTTCTAACAGTTTTTTGGTTGTCTTAGGGTTTTCTATATATAAAATCCTGTCATCTGAAAATAAAGAAAAATTTACTTTTTCTTTCTGATTTAGATAATTTTTATTCTTATATCTTACCTGGTTGCTCAAGCTAAGATTGCTGGTGCTTTGTTGAATAAGGGTGGTGAGAATGGGTACCCTTATCTTGCTCCTGATCCCAGAGGAAAAGCTTTCAAAATTTTACCACTGAGGATGGAATATGTGGCATTTCCTATATGGTTTTTATTATATTGAGGTATGTTCCTTCTATACTCAATTTGTTGAGGGTTTTATCACTAAAGGATGTTGCATTTTATCAAATGCTTCTTTCTGCATCTGTTGAGAAGGATGACTTTTATCTTTCTTTCTTTTAATATGGCTACCACATTCCTTCTTTTAATGTGGATACAACATTTAATGTGGTTTATGTATGTTGAATTATCCTTTCATCCCAAGAATAAATCCCACTTGATGCTGATGTATGATCCTTTTAATGTGTTGTTGAATTCAATCTGCTAATATATTTTACAAAGAAGGCATACAACTGGCCAAAAGATACATAAAATAATACCGATGTCACTAATCATCCACACCTATTAGAATAGCTATCATCAAAAACATAAAAGATAACAAGTGTTGTCAAGGATGTGGAGAAAAGGGAACCCTTGTGAACTGTTGATAGGAATGTAAATCAGTTCAGACACTATGGAAAACAGATGGAGTTTCCTTAAAAACATTAAAAGTAAAATTACCATATGATTCAGCAATCTTACTTCTAGGTATGTATTGAAAGGAAATGAAATAAGATATTGAAAATATACCTACACTCCTGTGTTCATTGCAGCATTATTCACAACAGTCAAGATAAGGAAAAACCTAAGTGTCTGTCAATGGATGAATAGATACAGACATATAAGAGAATATTATTCAACCATAAGAAAGAAGGACTGTTGCTGAGGCTGAAGCTCCAATACTTTGGCCATCTGATGTGAAGAGCTTACTCATTGGAAAAGACCCTGATGCTGGGAAAGATTGGGGTCAGGAGGAGAAGGGGATGACAGAGGATGAGATGGTTGAATGGCATCACCGACTTAATGGACGTGAGTTTGAGCAAACTCTGGAAGATGATAGTGAAGGACGGGGAAGCCTGGAGTGCTGCAGTTCATGGGGTCACAGAGAGTTGGACACGACTGAGTGACTGAACAACAACAACATGAGAAAGAAGGAAATCCTGCCTCTTGAGTCAACATGGATCGACCTTGAGGGCATTGTGCTAAGTGAGATAAGTCAGAGAAAGATAAATTAAATATGATATCACTTATCTGTGGAATTTTAAAAAGTTATACAAACAGAGAGTGGAATGGTGGTTACAGGAACCAGGGACAGAGGAATTAGGGAGATAATGGTCAGAGGTTACAAACTTTCAGTTATAAGATGAATAAGTTCTGGAGATCTAATGCACAGCATTGTGATTATAGTCAACAACACTGTTTTATTCCTTGAAGTTGCTGAGAGACTAGATCTTAATTGTTCTAGTGAACAATTAACATTAATTGTGTGATGTGATGGAGGCATTGGCTAATGTTACAGTGGCAATCATACTGCAATATAGAGTTGTGTCATATCAACACACCTTAAACTTGCACAACAGTATGTCAATTATATCTCAATAAGTTTGGGAAAAAATTAAATGCTCATCTGAATAAAATATCCAAAAAGTCAGAGTTTAGAATCTAGTCAAAATTACAGAACCCACACTTTAATAACTGTCAACCATACTTACAAAGCAACAACAAAATGGATGCTAATTCATGGAACGTATTAAAGCAAATGAGACTTTGATTAAATTGAGCAGAGCTCAGTCAAGGAGATTTAGACCAGATATTCAGATGGAGGAAGTCTTTATAGTGGCAAGAGGAAGAAGTTATTTCAGACTGGAAGAAGAGCTTGAACTGAGAGAGAAAACATAAGGTAGATAGAGTCTCACGTTGTGTTTTAGAGCAACAGCAACACTGGACAGACAGGTCATGCTCTTCTGGGAAGCTATAGTCTTTGCACTCAACACTGTGTATTTGTGCTCTCCATGTCATGGACAGCGTGTCTTGGTCCTGGTTAAAAAAAAAAATCCAATATGTTTATTATGATTCTTGCAAATTTAGTTGCTGCTGTCAGTTTCTACCCATCTTCCCCACATTCTATTGCCAAGCAGCTTTACTTCCAGGTTTGCTTATGTGTTTTCCCCATCAATTTGGTTTTGGATGCTCTGCTTGCAGCTGCCCTAATTCTGTACAACAGACACCATTTAGCAATATTTCCCTCCTTTGGTCTCATACATGTTCCCACAAGCTGGTTCCTTATGCTGTGAATCCATCTTTTCAGTGTGAGCAGACTAGCTTCATATCAAGACATTAATATATTTTTTTTCTTAAGACAGTGAAAATGAAGGGCTTTGGGTGGGCTTCAGTCTAGGACAGGACCACTTCAGCTTCACGGCTCCCACACAGACTCCACCTTCAGGACTCCGTGATGTAGGGAACTTGCCTTGTGGACATTATTACTGGGGCTTGGCCGGACTTAGCTTTCTTAAATTCATCTACCCCTAGCATGGCCTTATACCAACAATGTAGCCACCAGTCAGCTCCTTGTGACTTCATAGAATAATCAGGAGAAATTGGTCTTATGCAATTGTTTTATTTGTATTCTTAATTATTGTGACTTATATGGTTTGAAAGCTGAATGCTGGAAGCAAATCTAAAAGTCTGTTTGTCTATTTTTGCATTTGTTTATGGGTTTTATATAAAACAATTTTTGAAATGTAAAGGTAAGCACAAATGTAAGTGTTAATTATTGGATACATTTTAGTCGTGCTAATGAAAACATGTGTACTAACACATTATGTAAAGTAACAAATTTATTTAACACACTAGCAATCATTCTGAAGTACTGAGGCAGTTTTTAAAAGCACAGCCTTTGCTAACAAAGCCTCAGAAGTCATGTAGCATCTTTCCTGACACATTCTATTCACAGACAATGGCTCTCCTGGGTCAAGTGGAAGAATCACAGGATCCTCTTCATGGGAGAAGTCAAAGAATTCATTTTTGTCAAAGAATTTGGGTAAATGTTTAAAAATCACCATAATCACTGACTCTATCAAAAATCCAGGTATGATTTTGGTTTAGTCCAATTCTTCACCTATCCCTTTAATGACAACCTGACTGGGCTGCTATAATAAATACTATGGACCATGTGTTTTAAACAATAGATGTTTATTTCTTACTGTTCTGGAGGCAGGAAAGTCCGAGATGCTAGCAGATTCAGTTCTCATAAAGGCTCTCTTCCTGGCTGACAGGAGGCTGCCTTTTTGCTGGATGCTGGAGAGATGAAGCTGATGTCTACTCCTCTGCTTATAAGGGCACAAACCCCATCATAGGGGCCCCACCCTCATTGTTGTTCAGTCACAAAGTTGTGTCCAACTCTTTGCAGCCCCATGGACTGCAGCACACTAGGCTTCTCTGTCCTTTACTATCTCCCAGAGTTTGTACAAACTCACATCCGTTGAGTCAGTGATGCCATCCAATTATCTCATCCTCTGTCATCCCCTTCTCCTCCTGCCTCAGTCTTTCCCAGCATCAGGGTCTTTTCCAGTGAGTCAGCTCTTCACATCAAGTGGCCAAAGATTTGGAGCTTTAGCTTCAGAATCAGTCCTTCCAATGAATATTCAGGATTGATTTCCTTTAGGATTGACTGGTTTGATCACCTTGCTGTCCAAGGGACTCTCAGGAGTCTTCACCCTCATGGCCATATCTAAATCTGATTACCTCCCTAATCCCCACATCCTCACCCCCATACCATTGCACTGGGAGTTAGGGTTTCAACATATGAATTTGGGGATGGGGGACACATCCAGTCCATAAAACAACCTTTCCATGTGACATTGCAGTGTCTTCCACTCCTCCATAGAAGTACTTTTTCTTGCCCATTGACTTTGGCCATGAACATGCAGACTTGCTTTGGCTAAAGATTCCTTAAGAAGTAACATAAACAAAATTTGATATGCTCTTGAGTCATAAAACTGCCTTTACACTGGTATTAGGAGAACATTATCCATCTGCTAGCATCCCAAAATGAGGTTGAGTGATGTGTAGAGCAGATCCAACCCAGGTGCTACAACGTGAAGAAGTACTCTCACCAGCTTGAAGAATTCTAGGGAGACACACAACTGCCCAGCAAGCTCCTCTCAGGCTAGCTAAACCCCAGCAAATCTACAAATGAATACATATTTTAAGCCACCTAGTTTCAGAGTGGTTTGTTATACAGCACCAGTCAACCAAGACAGCCGTATTCTTCAAGTATATCTTATGTTCCACAGCAGAATTATGAAATATTTTTGCATGAGTCCTTTATATTTCCATTCAGGTACAGCCCTGAGATTTTTTGCCTGTGGTGTTACTTTGAGTGGAATATACACTATTATATTTTAAAACTATAAATAGCAAAGCAATTAAGATTTGAATAGTAATTTTGTGCTCAGCTACCTTACTGAATTGTCTTAAAATTACTAATATCTTTTTTACATTGACGATAAAAAATGGTGTTTTATTTTTCATAGAATCTAGCATAATCATCTATACTAAATGGTTATATTTACACATATTTCAGTGTATGCAAATCTAACACCACATTTTTTTTGTTCAAAATGTCTTTACCTGTGAGTTTGTTCTTTCAAGTCATCTTTCATGTAACTGGATTATATCCTCAATAAACTTTAAGTAGGCATAATTTATGGGCTTCCCAGGTGGCACTAGTGGTAAAGAACCCCACCTGCCAGTGCAGGAAATGATTGAAACAAGGGTTCGATCCCTGAGTCAGGAAGATCCCCTGGAGGAGCTCATGGCAATCCACTACAGTATTCTTGCCTGGAGAAACCAATGGACAGAGGAGCCTGGTGGGCTTCAGTCTGTGGGGTCACAAAGAATTGGACATGACTGAAGCAACTTAGCATGCATGCACAGGCATAATTTATATGCAACGTAATACACATTTTAAGTACAGTTTAATGAGTTTTGACAAATGTGTATAACTGGGTAAACACTACTATAATCAAAGATGCAGAAAGTTTTAATTACTCTAAAAGGATCCTTGGAGCTCTTTGAAGTCAAGCTCTATCCTGAATCCCAAAGCATCCACTGATCTCCTTTTTGCCATTACAGATTAATTCTGTCTCTTCCAATAAATTAGTAAGATGGAATCATACAGTATGTGGTCTTTTGTATCTGGTTTCTTTTGCTCAACATAATGTTTCTCCAGTTCATCTGTATAGCTATATATATTGGAAGTACTTGTCTTATTTGTTTTAACTGCCAAGTAGTATTCCGTGTATGAATATATCACAGTTTACTCATTTACTGGTCAATGGACATTGAGGATGTTTCCAAATTTGGGCTAGTATTATAAGTATTTCTATTTTTATACATCTTATTCTTATTCTTGTATTTCTTTTATTGGGTAGGTCAATTCTTTTTGCTACATACCTAACATTAAAATTGGTGGGTCATGGGGTAGGTGTATTTTTAATATTATTAGAAATTACCAAGCACATTTACAAAATGGGTCTACTGTTACGCATCCCCCACCAGCAGTATTTCAGCCCTTCTAATAAATATGTAGTACTATCAAATTTTGGTTTTAACTTGCATTTCTATAATGACTAAGGATATTGAATGTCTTCTCATATACTTGATGGCCGTTCAGACATCTTTGGTGAAATACCTACTTAAATCTTCTGCTTCTTCTTTAATTTGGGCTGTTTGTATTTTTATCAGTTAGTAGAACTTATTTATATATTCTGTGTCACATATATGTGTTGTAAGTATTTTCTTTTCTGTGCCTTTCCTTTTTCAGGTACTTAACAGTGCCTTTGCAAGAACAGTTTAGGGAGACAGTTCTTCATAGGTTTCTTATGTTTCTTCATTTATTGTGAGTAAGTTACTACCTGAACTTTTTTCTAGACTATCTTTTAATGGATGTTTGTATAGCAAGTAGCTTTGGAAGCAAGAGATTTTATCTCCCTCCAGAGCAAAAGGCAGGCACATCAACTGTCCAGTATAATAAATGTGATGTCTCCTTCTAGAGCAAAGGGCAGCCATAGCATATTGCACATCATAGAAGATTGAGTTCCCTCCTCTGTAACGCACGTTGGCTCAGTGGTAAAGAATCCACCTACCAATATAGGAGATGAGGATTTGATCTCTGGTTGGGAAGATCCCCTGGGGGAGGAAATGGCAACCTATTCCAGTATTCTTGCCTGGAAAATTCCATGGACAGAAGAGCCTGGCAGGTTATAGTCCATGGGTTGCAAAGAGTCCAGCGTGACTGGGCATGCAAGCAAGAATGCACCTCTATCTTGCAACTAACTGCATGTTCAAATATCCATCTGCCTCATCCCTGTGGGATTTGGGAACAAAGAAAATTGGTGGAAAGATGCCAATAGTCATACTACTTGCTATGCTTTGAGTAATAAAGCTTTGACCGAGGAGTCTTGGTTGATAGCATATATGAAACTATGGCAGGCTAACACATTAGTTTGCCAGTTGGGTAAAATGTGAGATCCTTCACCGTTATTGACAAGCAGACATTTGTAATTTTGATGAAGTATACTTATCAATTTTTCCTTTTCTAGTCATGCTTTTGTGTTCTGTTAAAGAAACATATAGCAAGGTCCCTGAGATTTTCTTCTCAAATTTGTAATTTGGATTTTGTGGTTAGGTTTATGATCTACCTTCTGCATGCTCAGCTGCTTCAGCTGTGTCCAGCTCTTTAAAATGCCATGGACTGTAGCCTACAGGCTCCTCTGCCCCTGAGGTTCTCCAGGCAAGAATACTGGAGTGGGTTACCATGCCCTCCTCCAGGGAATCTTCCCAACCCAGGGATTGAATTCAGGTATCTAACATCTCCTGCCTTGGCCAGCAATTTCTTTACCATTAGCACCATCTGGAAAGTCCGGTCTATGATCTATCTCAAGTTAATTTTTGTATATGTTGTAGAGTATGGATAACTTAATTTTAGAAAATTATGAAATCTAGTTGTTCTGGCACCATTTTTGTAAACAATATTCTTTACCTCTGAATTTCCTTGGTACCTTTGTAATAATCAAAGGACCATGGACACATGGGTTAATTTTTAGATTCTCTATCAGTTCTTTTGTCTGTCTATATATGCCCATGTACTATAGTTTATATATGTCTTATATGTGGCAGTTCAATTTCTCCAACTTTGCTATTTTTATTTTAGCTCTTCTAGGTCTTTTGCTCTTTTATATACATGTCAAAGTCATCTTAGCAATTTCTATAAAAACTCTTGCTGTGTTTCTCATTGGGATTGCATCGCATCTGTTTATTAATTTGTGGAAATCTAAATCCAAATATTTGGTCTTCCAATAGATTAACAAATATATATGTATTTTAGTTCCCTTTGATTTTTCTCACCAATGTTTATTAGTTTTCAGTTATACTTCCTTTCATTATTTGGCTAAATTTATTCCTAATTATTTCATATTTTTAGATGGTATTGCAAATGATACAGGGCTTCTCTGGTGGCTCAGATGGTAAAGACTGTGCCTGCTATGCAGGAGAGTTTGATCCCTGGGTAGGGAAGATCCCTTGGGGAAGGCAATGGCAACCCACTCCAGTACTCTTACCTGGAAAATTCCATGGATGGAGGAGCCTGGTAGGCTGCAGTCCATGGGGTCGCAGAAGAGTCAGACACAACTGAGCGACTTCACTTTCACTTTTCACTTTCATGCATTAGAGAAGGAAATGGCAACCCACTCCAGTGTTCTTGCCTGGAGAATCCCAGGGACGGGAGAGCCTGGTGGGCTGCCATCTATGGGGTCTCACAGAGTCGGACATGACTGAAGCGACTTAGCAGCAGCTGTAGCAGCAGCAGCAGTGTGTACATGGGAATCCCAAACACCCAGTCTATCCCTCCTCCCACTCTGGTAACCATGTTTATTCTCTAAGTCTGTGAGTCTGCTTCTGTTTTGTAAATAAGTTCATTTGTATCATTCATTTTTTAGTTTCCACATATAAGCGATATCCTATGATATTTGTCCTTTAATGATAATAGTCCTTTAATAGCCAGATTCCAATTCTTGTTTTCTGTTGGTATTGACTGCCCTGTTCCGCTCATCACTGCACACTGAAGATCCAGTGCAAGGGCTGCTGTGTATGGCTGAGCAGTTTACATACTGCACAAATATGCCTGGATGAAGAGTGAGGGAGAGCTTAAATCCAGCTTGTGCTTTGCATGCTGTGAGTCCCAACACCAGCAATCGTGTCTTCCAAATCACACAAATATTCATGCGACCTACTGGTTATCCTGCCAACGGCAATGCCTAGGTCACAGGGTTCTAAATGATACCAGATAGACATCTTCTAACCGTTTGTTCTGAAGAGTTAAGGTAAAAGCAGGTTTAAGCCGAAATTTTCAATAATTACCTTGGCTTTTGCCTTTGCTTTGCAACCAGAGAAATTTCCATTTGCTAAGGTTCAGATTTTTTGTGCACTTGGAGCACAAGTGAGTTCTTTATAAGAGTCTGATTAGATTCCACTGAAGGTCTTCAAAAGAATGGTTTTGATCCAGAAGGATGGGATGGGGAGGGAGGTGGTTGGGGGGTCCAGGAAGGGGAACACATGTAAACCCATGGCTGATTCATGTCAATGTATGGCAAAAACTATTACAATATTGTAAAGTAATTAGCCCCCAACTAAAATAAATAAATTTATAAAAAAAAAAAAAAAAAAAGAATGGTTTTGTAGCCAGGGGGCTCTCAAACATAATCACTACCTTAGTAACCAATGTCACAACAAAGAGAAACAGATTCCCCTTAGGGGAATTGAGTGTCTTTTTGTTGATTCTGGTTTGAGATTGCGGTAGATTTATCTGCTTGTATTATCATTTTCCATAGAAGTTTATGCAGAGATATTTTCAAGTAGGGTCACGATCTGTTCTTGAGTAATACCAATTCTCTTTTTTACGTTCGAGGGGATTTTGTTAGATTTTGAAAGTTTGTATGTTTTTCAACTCAGTAAAGTGTTTCATTCCTTCATGTACCAACTTGTACATTCCCATTAATCCATCCCCAATTTTTCTCTACCAAAACATAAAAAATCAAAGGTCATTTTTTCAGTGTCATAACTTTGCATTTTAGATTCCATAGGAAGTAATTAAAAGCCAGCAGTGAGAATAAAAAGTGATATATTTGCTCAGATCAAGAAAATTAATTTTTAAAGTTCTTCTTGGTAGTATAAGATATTTAATTTTTTGGAAAAAATATGGAAAGGCTAAAAGCTGGGATGTATATCAACATCATATGCCAACCTCAACTTTACTGATATCTATGTTTCAGACTTTGTATAATTGACCGAACTGGTTTTTTTCCCCAAGTTTTTGCCTGAAACCAAAATAAATTCCAAGGTCTCCCATTAAGCATCAGAGAGGTAAATTGCTGCCCACTGCTAAGAAGCAAAGATTCTTATTTGTCTGTTTCAAGACTCATCAGAGCATATTCTTCAGTTTCCATGGAAGCTGTCTCCAGCTAAATTTGAGAGGGTTTCTGGGCAGAACTGAAATACCAACAATAATAGAAAGAACCAGGTTTTAAGTCTTCTGGAAATTATTTGCATTTGTTTTCCTTACCTGAGGTGCCAAATTATTTAATTAGACTACATTGACCTGACTTGGATATTAATGATTCTGAAGATAATACATGTGGGAAATTTTTTTGATAGGAAAAAAAAAAATTAGAGAGTTGGAAAACAAAAGCTGATAGAATCCACATTGACAAACAACTTCTAATTTTTCAAAGTTGAGCATTTCAGTTATGTAGGTTTTACTATTGATTTCATCAGTTGTATTCAAAAGTGAATGCTATAATAATTCATGCTAGTTTGTATCTACATTGTTCTCAGGTAAATAAGTAACAATCAATTTATTTTTAAAAGCTTTTCATAATCCTTAGCATTTAATATAATTAAATTTTTAGTCAATTTATCAAAAATACTGCCTAATGTCCAAGCATAAATGATATTCATAGTTTTGTCTTACTTGGCACAGTTAAGGTATTGTTACAATAAACTGAACATTTTTCCAGTATCAAAAATTCATAGTTGTATTATAAAGAACATATTAGTTTTTCAGATCAAGTGCAAAATTAGATACAGTTATGAAAACTGTTTCTTTGTTCCCCGGTGGTAGAAATATCTCTTTAAATTTTAGATTCTTTTTTGTGTTCATAAACATAAGAATTTTATTTTGAATTTATTTTTCTTGATGGAAAAATTTAGAGAAGACAATAAATTATGAAATGGAAGAGAAAGAACTTAGGCAATTTTCTCCAAGTCAGCCCAGCCCTCTGATTGGAGGAAGGCAGTCCGAGGTGATTTCTTAATTATTGCATCATGTCATACTGTAGTGTTAATGTTATCGGAACTGAGGTTCTTAGTCCCTAATATAATGTGGCCGGCCTTTCCACTTGACTTATTTATGTCACTTTACATTTGAAGACTATCCAAATGGTAGTGCTATGTATTAATATGTCTCTTAAAGTAGTTGAAAAACCCCAGAGCTTACTAGATTTGTTGGTCTTTTGGTCACAAGTATACTTTGCCTCGGTAATAAAGGCAGTACTTCAGTAAAAGTATGATAAACCCTCAACTTTTCTGAATATGTGTGTTTCAGAAACTGCAATATGGGTGGCCATAACTAAATATTTTGAACAGAAAATATGTGGAAAACAATTAGATGTTGACTACATGG
The DNA here is from genome assembly GCF_054371585.1 of Giraffa tippelskirchi. Taxonomy (NCBI): domain Eukaryota; kingdom Metazoa; phylum Chordata; class Mammalia; order Artiodactyla; family Giraffidae; genus Giraffa; species Giraffa tippelskirchi. The sequence goes on along the minus strand of NC_137284.1, from coordinate 59,738,336 downwards.
TGTTTGTCATGAAAGATAAATTTGACTGGACACAGAAACACATTCACCTCTTTGCAGATGGAACTGATCTCTATTTCAAGTGATACACTAGTTAAGATGTTTTCATTTTTCTGTACTAATGCTCTTTATTGGCATGGATGATCAGGATTTACTATACATGCACACATCCTGCTCCTATGGAGTAAAACCTTGAAAACGTTGTTTCCTGTGCTGAAATACAAAACAAAGTTTTACTAAACCCTGTTCTGAAATAATGTAAAGTAAGGATGTACAGATTATGGATACTATCATCTTTCGGAGAAAGCACTGGGTATAGAGTTAAAAGTCTTGCGTGCAAATTACAACCATGCCATTTATTGACTCATAAATTACAGATTCAATAAGAACCATGACAAGTGAATATAAGCAGGAGAAAGAAGGGCTTTTCATTTGGACAGAATTTTGTACTTCTGTGACTATATATATATATATTTGCTGACCAAATTACATAAATGTCTAAAAATTAGGGCTTTTCTCATCATCAGTACTGGTTACACTAGCACAGTACTTTGCTAATACTTATTTTTTCCCAGAAGCTATATACAGGAGTTTCCAGTTTATATTTTTTAATTTATTTTATTGAAGTATAGTTGATTTACAATGCTAATTTCTACCGTACAGCAAAGTGATTCAGTTATACATATATATAATACATTCTTTTTTCATATTCTTTTCCATTATGGTTTATCACAGTGTATTGAATATTGTTCCCTGTGCTATACAGTAGGACCTTGCTGTTTATCCATCCTATATATAATAATTTGCCTCTGCTAATGCCAAACTCCCAATCCATTTCTTCCCCACCCACCTCCCCCTTGTCAGTCACAACTCTGTTCTCTATGTCCATGAGTCTGTTTCTGTTTTGTAAATAAGTTCATTTGTGTCATATTTTAGATTCCACTTGGAAATGTTATCTCTTTCTGACTTACTTTACTTAGTATGATAATCTCCATTGTTTCACCTCATATAACCAACAGATTGAAATCTGTTTTGTTCCCTTGAAGATAATACTTAATGAGAGGTGGTTAAATATGATTTTCATTAATGAAATAGTTTTTGTTTCAAGTGTAAATGTTAAACAAAAGCATCTTCTGCAACTGATATCTGCTTAAAAGCTCTGAAAGCTTATGTATATTCAGCTCATTCACCTATCACAAGGTCAAACTATTCAACTTTGCAAAAATTAAGCTATATATGTTTTGTCACCACTGATCCTAGCTCACAAATACTGTCTTGTGCCCTTGTCATAAATAAATGAGGACATATGTAACAGTAAGGAAAAGGTGAACACTGATGACAGTGATGTGGCCCTAAACCAGTGTGTTTAGGCATAAATCTTTTTTTTTTTTCAGTAACCTGTTTTAGAGGTTGAGAAAAGTATGTGGAAGTTCTCACTTGGAAAAGTAGACTACTTTGAATCATTTTATTATAGCATGACTCTCATATAGATGTAAAATAAACATGTATCAAAGGCGTCTCTGACCTAACAAGGGTGGCAGTACAATGGTTAATCTGACCTAAAGAACCTTTGAAATATATACATGGAGAAAGAGAGCTAGAGAGAAGGAGATTAACATTGATTTATATCAAGTCAGTCAGGAAAAAAACTTGCTGAAATAAGTACTCAGTGAGAGATAAAACTGATTAATATCCTACAGGGCAATAAAACCATAACCTTTTGTATTATCTTTTCTACCATTTGCACCTCTACTGGAAAAAAAAAAAAATCTGTATCATTGACATACAATTCACAGAATCTGGGTCTTAATCAAAGGTAACTAGTAAGTTAAACAAAGGTTTATCCCCTAGAGGATTAGATAATCCTTGGGTGGTCGCATTAGGCAGTGTTCAGTAGGATACTGAAATGACATACAGTCATACTTTTGTCCTATATTTACGAATAGGTGTAATTTTTTTAGCAGTACCAGTTTCTTTCCCCAGTATCTAAAGACTGCTTTCTGTACTTGTCACATCATCATGCATTAGTAGAAAACTCCTATTTTGAACTGAATTCTCCCCCTTTGCATCACAGAATATGCAGTCCTGAACAAAGGGGGAAATAACTTTCTTTCTGGAATTTTTCTGAGGTTGTGCAGAATTTTAATATCAGGAAAGAGTCTTTGATCTTAATAAATAGTCCTCAAAATAGAGAAAAAGGAATCAACTTTATATTTATATAAATATGGCAAAAAAGGGCCCTGTCTTCCTCTGCCTTATTGAGAAATCATGAAAAAGGTGAAAACCTTTATTATTTGAACATTGTTTCTAATATGTAGAAATATTTTTAATTTATGATGTGTTTTGAGTTTCTTAGATTATGCTTTGCTTAGATTTATGTTCTTTACACCCTGGCTACCATTATTTGATCATCATTGGAATAATTTGTTCAACCTTATACTTGAAATTTCTCATTTTAGGAACACTTTCCGCCCCCCAGATCCACAACTGTCACATATTGCACTGTATTTTGTTTATCTCACAAGGTACATTTCCCTTTTCAGAACAAAAGTAATTTATATGAGACATATATTTTAAATGTGAGATTTATTTGAACCTGCAACAGGAAGAACTAATGTCCTTTACTCAATAAAGTTGAAAACCCAACTCCACAATGTATTGTTTCTGCAAAGAATTTTTATTAAAAAATATTGCAATAAAAGATTACAGAATAGCATATTGAAGAGCATATGGAGAAGTTTTTACCTGAGGGAGTGAAAACATTAAATGACTTTGAATCATTCTATCAAAAAAATGTTGCAAACCAAGTGAGTGAAAAGTGAAGTCACTCGGTCTGTCCGACTCTTCGCAACCCCATGGACTGTAGCCTACCAGGCTCCTCCATGCATGGGATTTTCCAGGCAAGAGCACTAGAGTGGGTTGCCATTTCCTTCTCCAAAGAATGAATAATAAATAATACCTCAGTACAATTGGGAGAAGGCAATGGCACCGCACTCCAGTACTCTTGCCTGGAAAATCCCATGGACGGAGGAGCCTGGTAGGCTGCAGTCCATGGGGTCGCGAAGAGTCGGACACGACTGATCGACTTCACTTTCACTTTTCACTTTCATGCATTGGAGAAGGAAATGGCAACTCACTCCAGTGTGCTTGCCTGGAGAATCCCAAGGATGGGGGAGCCTGGTGGGCTGCCGTCTATGGGGTAGCACAGAGTCGGCCACGACTGAAGCGACTTAGCAGCAGCAGCAGCAGCAGCATTACAATTGACCTTGTTGTTGTTGTTCGGTCTCTCAGTTGCGTCCGACTCTTTGCAACCCTGTGGATTGCAGCTCGCCAGGCTTCCCTGTCCTTCACCATCTCCTGGAGCTTGCTCAAACTCACTAGAAAGTCTAAATTGACCTTTTTAGACTGCTAAGAATTTATAGGTACAGTCCAAACCAAGTGGACTTTTCATACTTCAGTGTATACTTTTAAAAATATAAACTTTATTTTTTAAGATCGGTTTTAGATTTACAAAAAAAGATGATAACATAGAATGCTTTACCCTCACACCCAGTTCTCCTTATTGACATTGTCTCAGTATGATACCAGGTGGCGCTATTGGTAAAGAATCCACCTGCCAAAGCAGAAGACGCAAGAGGCATGGGTTTGATCCCTAGGACAGAAAGATCCCCTGGAGCAGGGCACAGCAAACCACTCCAGCATTCTTGCCTGTAAAATTCCAAGGACAGAGGAGGCTGGCCGGCTATAGTTCATGGGGCTTCAAAGAGTCAGACTTGACTGAGTGACTGAACACACACTTTCATGCTAACCTCAATCAGCTGGCTTAGGTATTGTTTGCCAGGTTCCTCCACTGTAAAGATACTTTCCCCTCTCCTTTCCATATTGTATACTTTGGAAGCAAGTTGCTATGTACAGTCCGCATTAAAAGAGTGGGGGTTATGCCTCCATTTCTTGACATCAGAGTATTTGGAAAAATTATTTAGAACTCTCTGCACAAGAAATTTATCTCTTCTGTCCTTTATTTGTTTAATCATGTAGTTCTATAAGAATGGACTTACAGATATTTATTTTATACTTTGTGTTACAGCCCAGTACTATTTTTGTTGTTGTTGTTTTTTGTTTTGTTTTTTAGTTGCCCAGATTGTTGCAGCTTTGACCACCGGTCAAGCTTTCATTTTGCTTGTGTGTCCCTTTGACATCATGTGGGGTTTTGATTTTGTTTTTGCCACTTTCCTGTTTCTAGCACTATAATATGCTCCAGGATTATCTTATTTCCAGTCCCTGCACTAGAATCAGCCATTTCTCCAAGGAGCCCTGGTTCCCCATTGCCACTGGAGTGTCACTGATTCAAGCCCTCTTAGCTGACAGAGCAAGAGATACATATGTGTCTATCAACCACTGGATAAACAAATATACTCATTTCTATATATATATAATCATCTTGTATTTATTTTAAACTAAACATGAGTTTATAATCAAATCTCAATCCTGATCCATTATCACAACAAATACTTTTTGTGAAGAGACTTTCTTTTTCATATAATGGAGTTACTCAATTCAAACCCTCTTTAAGTTGTAATTTTGAATTTGATTTCAACATTAGCCTCTGTTTTGCTTTTTATAAAAAGTTATTAAAATAGACTCATTTAAATATATCAGCCTAGCATTTGGTTGATTAAAGTTGAATACCTATTAATCTTCTAGGTACACAATTTTATTACTTAGTAATATCTAGATATAAGAGCTTCCCTGGTGGCTCAGACGGTAAAGAACCTGCCTGCAATGCAGGAGACCGAGGCTCAATCCTTGGCTTGGGAAGATCCCCTGGAGGAGGGAATGGCTACCCACTCTAGAAGTCTTGCCTGGAGAATTCTATGGTCAGAGGAGCCTGGTGGGCTACAATCTACAGGGTCTCAAAGAGTCAGATACGACTGAGTGACTAACACTTCCACTTTTGTTTCATCTAAATATAATCATCAACTTACATCTTTTAGTTGATTATCAAAGGAAAAGAGAGGTTCCAAAGAGGTAGCTTGGCCTGATGATAAGTTCATTCTCTCAATAAGTCTTTATTTTTTATTTTTTATAAATACTTATTTATTCATTTTGGCTGCACCAGGTCTTAGTTGCAGCATGGAAACTCTTAGTTTCAGCATATGGGATCTAGTTCCCTGACCAGGGATCGAACCTGGGTCCCCTGCGTTGGGAGCACAGAGTCTTAGCCACTGGACCACCAGGGAAGTCCCTAAGTCTTTATTTTTTTTAAAAAAATTGCTTAGTGAAAAATAAATATGGAAAAATCGCAACAAACAAATAAATAAAACCAGATAGTAAATGAGCTAAGGGAAGGAAATATTAGAAAAATGCAAAATTAGAATGGGTTGTACCTATAGTTCCTTCACTGTATGTTTGCTAGTTTTGGAAATCACTCATAAGTGATTAGTTTCAAGGGATTTAAGTATCAGATGGAAAGTGACATTAGACTTAAGTAAGAGCTTAACTTAGAGATTCAGTAATTTTGTGATTGTAGGTACTTTATATGGCAATTCTAATCCAAACATATATTATGTAAAAAGATCTATATCTTTGTTGTTGTTGTTGTTGAGCTGCTAAGGTCCTGCCCTTTGTGACCCTGTGGACTGCAAGTACTATAGGCCTCCCTGTCCTTCATCATCTCTCAGGGTCTGCCCAAGTTCATCTACATTGAGTCAGTGATGCCATCCAACCATCTCATCCTCTGTTGTCCCCTTCCCCTTTTGCCTTCAATCTTTCCCAGCATCAGAGTCTTTTCCAATGAGTTGGCTCTTTGCATGAGGTGGCCAAAGTATTGCAACTTCAGCTTCAGAATCAGTCCTTCCAATGCATATTCAGAGTTGATTTCCTTTAGGATTGATTTCCAAAGGACTCTCTGAAATCAAGAAGTGTGATGCCTCCAGCTTTATTCTTTTTTCTCAAGATTGCTTTGTTATTCAAGTCTTTTGTGGTTCCATACAAATTATAGGATTTTTTTTCTATTTCTGTTAAAATATATCATTGGAATTTTGATGGTCATTGCATTGAAATCTGTGGATCAGAGTTCAATCTTTGGGTAGTATAGACATTTAAACTATATTGATTTTCCAATCCTTGAGAATGGAATATTTTTGCATTTGTTTGTATCTTCTTCACTTTATTTCATTGATATTACAGTTTTCAGTGTATAGATCTTTCACCTTCTTGGTTAAACTTATTCCTAAGTATTTTATTCTTTCTGAATAAGTGGGAGTTTTTTATTGATTCCTTTCCGATAGTTTGTTGTTAGTGTACAGAAGCACAAATAATTTTTTGTATAATGATTTTCAATCATGCAACTTTATTGGATTCATTTATTAACTCTAAAGATTTTTTTGGCGATGTCTTTGGGGTTGTATATGTAGTATCATGTCATTTGCAAATATATAGAGCTTTCCTTCTTCTGTTCCTGTTTTGATGACTTTTATTTCTTTTGGGGGGACTTTCCAGGTGGCACTAGTGGTAAAGAACCTTCCTGCCAATGCAGGAGACATCAGAGATGCAGGGGTTGGGAAGATTCCCCTGGAGGAAGTCATGGCAACATTCCAGTATTCCTGCCTGGAGAATCCCATGGAAAGAGGAGCCTCACGGGCTACATTCCACAGGGTAACAAAGAGTTGGACACAACTGAAGTGACTTAGCATGCATGCACACTTCTTTTTTTGCCTATTGACTTGCCTATCCAAACCAATTGCCTTGGCTAGGATATCAGATACGATGATGAATAAAAGTGACCAGAATGGATTTTCTTGTCTTGTTCTCAATCTTAGAGGAAAACCTTTCAGCTTGTTATCACTGAATACGATGTTAGCTGTGGGTTTCTCATATGTGACCTTTATTATGTTGAGGTACACCCACTTCGTCGAGAGTGTTTATTCATGAATCTATGTTGAATTTTGTCAGATGCTTTTTCTGCATCTATTGAGATGATCCTATGATTTTTATCCATCATTTTCTTAATGTGGTGTGTCACATTGATTGGTATATGTTGAACCATTGTTGCATCTCTGCAACAAATATTACTTGATCATGGTGAATGAGGCTTTTCATTTTACTGTTGAATTCAGTTTGCTAATATTTTGTTGAGCATTTATGCAACTACATTCATTAGGAATATTGGCCTATAATTTTCTTTTTCTTTTAGCATCCTTGTCTGGCTTTGGTATCAGGGTAATGCTAGCTTCATAAAAATGAGTTGGAAGTGTTCACTTCTCTTCTATTTTTCAGAAGAGTTTATGGATTTATATTAATTCTTCTTCCTTAAATGTTTGTTAGAATTTACCAGTGAAGCTGTCTGGTTCTGGACTTTCATTGCTGGGAGATTTTTGTTACTTTTCAATCTCCTTAAAAGTACCTGGTCTGTTCAGATTTTCTATTTCTTTATGTTTCAGCCTTGGTAGTTTGTATAATTCTAGAAATTTATCCATTTCTTCTAGATTGCCCAATTTGTTGCTGTATATTGTTCACAGTAGTCTTTTATGATCTTTTCCATTTGCTTTACATCTACTATGTATCCTCTCTATAATTTTATTCATCTGAATTTTCTCACTTTTTGGGGAGTAAGTCTAGCTGAAGGTTTCTGTATTTTATTTATATTTTCCAAAAACCAGCTTTTAATTTCATTGATTTTTTTCTATTGTCTTTTAGTCTCTATTTCATTTATTTCCACTCTAATCTCTGTTATTTATTTCTCCCTAGCAATTTTGGCTTGTGTTTGGTTTAATGCTTTTAGTTCTCTGAGGTATTAAAAAAAGGCTATTTTAGATGATTCTTAATTTCTTAATAAAGGAGTTTATCATTATAAACTAACTTTTAGAATTGCTTTGCTGCTCCAATAAATTTTGGTAAGTTGTATTTCCATTTTTATTCATCTCAAGATAAGTTTTATTTTTCTTTTGATTTTAAACTTGACCTGTCGATTGTTCAGTAGCATGTTGTTTAATCTCCACTTGTGAATTTTACAATTTTCTTTTTATAATTTATTTATTTTTAGTTTTATATTAGTTTTATTTTAGTTTTATATATTTATTTCTAGTTTCATTATCATTGTGAAACAATAATGTCCTACTGTATGGTACAGGGAACTATATTCACCAATTTGTGATACACTATAAAAGAAATGAATAAAAATTTTCAAAAGAATGTAAAGAAATAGTAAAGAGTATATAGAGAGTAAAGAGTATATAGAGAGTAAAGATCTACAAGTTTATACAATGAAAGAGAGTAAAATGGTACTGAAAAGCAAATGTTTGTGGTGGATAGTATAGATTCACGTTTCAAACACTAATGTAGTGTTCTTAGAACATTAACAAATCCAATGAGGTCCTACTCCCATAAGAAGATAGTTATCTTAAAGATAAAAACAACAGATGCTTTGCTGCAAGCTACTGCATTAAAGCTAAAATGAGGGAAAACAAACAATAGAAGATTAGTGTGTTTGACATCTGATAGCATGTTCTGTCTTACCTGCAAATTATTTCCTTACCAAGTCAAGATTATTCTCACTGAAGACCTCTGAATAAAAGGTTGAAATTTCCAGTTTTTTGAGGAATCTCCACACTGTTCTCCATAGTGGCTGTACTAGTTTGCATTCCCACCAACAGTGTAAGAGGGTTCCCTTTTCTCCACACCCTCTCCAGCATTTATTGCTTGTAGTCTTTTGGATAGCAGCCATTCTGACGGGCGTGAAATGGTACCTCATTGTGGTTTTGATTTGCATTTCTCTGATAATGAGTGATATTGAGCATCTTTTCATGTGTTTGTTAGCCATCTGTATGTCTTCTTTGGAGAAGTGTCTGTTTAGTTCTTTGGCCCACTTTTTGATTGGGTCGTTTATTTTTCTGGAATTGAGCTGCAGGAGTTGCTCGTATATTTTTGAGATTAATTGTTTGTCCATTGCTTCATTTGCTATTATTTTCTCCCATTCCGAAGGCTGTCTTTTCACCTTGCTTATAGTTTCCTTTGTTGTGCAAAAGCTTTTAAGTTTAATTAGGTCCCATTTGTTAATTTTTGCTTTTATTTACAATATTCTGGGAGGTGAGTCATAGAGGATCCTGCTGTGGTTTATGTCGGAGAGTGTTTTGCCTATGTTTCCCTCTAGGAGTTTTATAGTTTCTGGTCTTACGTTTAGATCTTTAATCCATTTTGAGTTTATTTTTGTGTATGGTGTTAGAAAGTGTATACTAACACATATATATGATATTTAGTCAATCGGTAAAGATAACTCTGTATGCGAGACATCAAAAGAGACACAGATAAATAGAACAGTATTATGGACTCTATGGGAGAGGACGAGGGCGGGATGATATGGGAGAATGGCCTGGAAGCATGTAAATTATCATATGTGAAACGAATCGCCAGTCCAGGTTCAATGCATGATACAGGGTGCTCAGGGCTGGTGCACCGGGATGACCCTGAGGAATGGGATGGGGAGGGAGGTGGAAGGGGGTTTCTGGAAGACGAAAACACGTACACCCATGGTGGGATTCACGTCAATGTATGGCAAAACAAATACAATATTGTAAAGTTGAAAAATAGAAAATAAACTAATTAAAAAAAAAAGGTTGAAATTTCATGAGCCATTTCCTATATACACAATTAATTATGTAAGCATGAATATACAGGTAAATACATTTAAAAACAGGAAACAGTTAATGGAGCTAAAAAAAAAAAGCAGTATCAGTTCAGTTCAGTCACCCAGTTGTATCCGACTCTTTGCAACCACATGGACTGCAGCACACCAGAATTCCCTGTCCATCACCAACTCCCAGAGCTTACTCAAACTCACGTCCATTGAGTTGGTGATGCCATCCAACCATCTCATCCTCTGTCGTCTCCTCCTCCTCCTGCCTTCAATCATTCCCAGCAACATGGTTTTTTCAAATGAGTCAGTTCTTTGATCAGGTGGCCAAAGTACTGGAGTTTCAGGTTAGCATCAGTCCTTCCAATGAATACTCAGGACTGATCTCCTTTAAGATTGATTGGTTGGATCTCCTTGCTGCCCAAGGGACTCTCAAGAGTCTTCTCCAACACCACAGTTCAAAAGCATCAATTCTTCAGTGCTCAGCTTTCTTTATAGTCCAACTCTCACATCCATACATGACTACTGGAAAAACCAAAGCTTTGACTAGATGGATCTTTGTTGGCAAAGTAATGTCTCTGCTTTTTAATATGCTGTCTAGGTTGGTCATAACTTTTCTTCCAAGGAGCATGTGTCTTTTAATTTCATGGCTGCAATCACCATCTGCAGTGATTTTGGAGCCCAAGAAAAGAAAGTCTGTCACTGTTTCCATCGTTTCTCCATCTATTTCCCATGAGGAGATGGGACTGGATGCCATGATCTTAGTTTTCTGAATGTTGAGTTTTAAGCCAACTTTTCCACTCTCCTCTGTCACCTTCATCAAGAGGCTTTTTAGTTCTTCTTCATTTTCTGCCATACGGGTAGTGCCATCTGCATATCTGAGGTTATTGATATTTCTCCCAGCAATCTTGATTTCAGCTTGTGCTTCATCTAGTCCAGCATTTCTCATGATGTACTCCGCATATAAGTTAAATAAGCAGGGTGACAATATACAGCCTTGACATACTACTTTCCCGATTTGAAACCAGTCAGTTTTTCCATGTCCAGTTCTAACTGTTCCTTCCTGACCTGCATACAGATTTCTCAGGAGGCAGGTCAGGTAGTCTGGTATTCCCATCTCTTGAAGAATTTTCCATAGTTTGTTGTGATCCACAAGTCAAAGGCTTTGGCATAGTCAATAAAGCAGAAGTAGATGTTTTTCTGGAACACTCACACTTTTCTGATGATCAAACTGATGTTGGCGATTTGACATCTGGTTCCTCTGCCTTTTCTAAATCCAGTTTGAACATACTGTTGAGGCTGTTGAAGCCTGGCTTGGAGAATTTTGAGCATTACTTTGCTGGCGTGTGAGACGAGTGCGATAGTGCAGTAGTTTGAGCATTCTTTGGCATAGCCTTTCTTTGGGATTAGAATGAAAACTGACCCTTTCTAGTCCTTTGGCCACTGCTGAGTTTTCCAAATTTGCTGGCATATTGAGCACAGCACTTTCACAGCATCATCTTTTAGGATTTGAAATAGCTCAACTGGAATTCCATCACCTCCACTAGCTTGGTTCCTAGTGATGTTTCCTAAGGCCCAGTTGACTTCGTATCTCAGGATTTCTGGCCCTAGGTGAGTGATCACACCATCATGATTATCTGGGTCATGAAGATCTCTTTTGTATAGTTCTTCTGTGTATTCTTGCCACCTCTTCTTAATATCTTCTGCTTCTGTTAGGTCCATACCATTTCTGTCCTTTATTTGCTGTTGCATCTGTCATTGTTTGTATCTGGAGCCACAGTGGCTGTGAAGATGACATCTACCAGCCGTTCAGATGCTCTTCCAAAAGTCACATGTCCATACCATCCAGATGTGATCCTAGTGGAGGACTACAGAGCTGCTGATATGATCTGTCTTGAATGTGGCCTGGTTGTAGGCCACCCAAGATGGACAGGTCATGGTGGAGAGTTCTGACAAAACGTGGTCCATGGGAGAGGGCATGGCAAACCACTTCAGTATTCTTGCCTTGAGAACCCCATGAACAGTATGAAAAGGCAAAAACATAGGACAATGAAAGATGAACTCCCCAAGTCAGTATGTGCCCAATATGCTATTGGAGATCAGTGGAGAAATAACTCCAGAAAGAATGAAGACATGGAGCCAAAGCAAAAACAACACTCAGTTGTGGATGTGACTGGTGATGGAAGTAAAGTCCCATGCTGGAAAGAGCAATACTGCATAGGAACCTGGAATGTTAGGTCCCTGAATCTAGGAAAATTGGAAATGGTCAAACAGGAGATGGCAAGAGTGAACATTAACATTTTGGGAATCAGTGAACTAAAATGGACTGGAATGGGTGAATTTAACTCAGATGACCATTATATCTACTACTGTGAGCAAGAATCCCTTAGAAGAAGTAGAGTAGCCATCACAGTCAACAAAAGAGTCCAAAATGCAGTACTTGGATACAGTCTCAAAAACAACAGAATGATCTCTGTTCATTTCCAAGGCAAACTATTCAATATCACGATAATCCAAGTCTATGCCCCAACCAGTAATGCTGAAGAAACTGAAGTTGAATGGTTCTGTGAAGACCCACAAGACCTTCTAGAACTAACACCCCAAAAAGATGTCCTTTTCATTATAATGAGCTGGAATGCAAAAGTAGGAAGTCAAGAGTTACCTGGAGTAACAGGCAAATTTGGCCTTGGAGTACAGAATGAAGCAGGGCAAAGGCTAATAGAATTTTGCCAAGAGAATGCACTGGTCATAGCAAACACCCTCTTCCAACAACACAAGAAAATACTACACATGGGCATCACCAGATGGTCAACACCAAAATCAGATTGATTGTATTCTTTGCAGCCAAAGATGGAGAAGCTCTATACAGTCAGCAAAAGCAAGACCAGGAGCTGACTGTGGCTCAGATCATGAATTCCCTATTGCTAAATTCAGAGTGTAATTGAAGAAAGTAGGGAAAATCACTAGACCATTCAGGTATGACCTAAATCATATCCCTTATGATTATAAGTTGAAGTGACAAAGAGACTCAAGGGATTAGATCTGATAGACAGAGTGCCTGATGAACTATGGATGGAAGTTTGTGACATTGTACAGGAGGCATGGATCAAGACCATCCCCAAGAAGAAGAAATGCAAAAAGGCAAAATGGTTGTCTGAGAAGGCCTCACAAACAGCTGAGAAAAGAAGAGAAGCTAAAGGCAAAGGAGAAAAGGAAAGATATACCCATTTGAATGCAGAGAAAGCCTTCCTCAGTGATCAATGCAAAGAAATAGAGGAAAACAATAGAGTGGGAAAGGCTAGAGATCTCTTCAAGAAAAAAGCAGTATAACATGAAGGTTTATTTTAAAGGAAAGGATAAGAAAGACAGTTTTAAGGGATTCACATTTGGTAACTTTGGGATAGGTTGTATACCAAAATATATGGAGTAATTAATTATAACCAATTTAATAACATAAGAATTCATGAGATAAAATATACCCACAGATATAAAAGATAAAAAGGAAAGAATAAATAGCTTTCCTCTCGTAAAATGGCAATAAATATAGAACGAGTGGTTAAGTTAAAAATCAGCCAATCAGAGATGCTAAAATTAATGGGTGGAAAAGATCAGGACATTTTCATAGTCTGAAACTCTCTCTCCACAAATTACTTATGAATGACAAAGGAATAAACAGTTACTCTAAAGTGAAGAAACCTGCAGATATCACCTTAACCAAGAGACCAAAACTAACATCATTTCTCCTTATATGATGCATGGAAAGTGACACAACATTGCTTGTAATATTTCCACCAAAATGCACAGCCTAAATCTTATCATGAAGAAAGATCAGACAAAGTTATATTAAGGGACTTTCTCTAAAATAACAGCCCTCTCCATGGAAATAAAAGCAAAAATAAACAAATGGGGCCTAATTAAACTTAAAAGCTTTTGCACAACGAAGGAAACTACAAGCAAGGTGAAAAGACAGCCTCAGAATGGGAGAAAATAATAGCAAATGCAGCAACTAACAAAGAATTAATCTCAAAAATATACAAGCAGCTTACGCAGCTCAATTCCAGAAAAATAAATGACCCAATCAAAAAATGGGCCAAAGAACTAAACAGACATTTCTCCAAAGAAGACATACAGTTGGCTAACAAACTCATGAAAAGATGCTCAACATCACTCATTATTGGAGAAATGAAAATCAAAACCACAATGAGGTACCATCTCATGACGGTCAGAATGGTTGCTATCCCTATCCAAAAGTCTACAAACAATAAATGCTGGAGAGGGTGCAGAGAAAAGGAAACCCTCTTACATGGTTGGTGGGAATGCAAACTAGTACAGCCACCATGGAGAACAGTGTGGAGATTCCTTAAAAAACTGGAAATAGAACTGCCATATGACCCAGCAATCCCACTGCTGGCATACACACCGAAGAAACCAGAATTGAAAGAGACACGTGTACCCCAATGTTCATCACAGCACTGTTTACAGTAGCCAGGACATGGAAGCAACCTAGATGTCCATCATCAGATGAATGGATAAGGAAGCTGTGGTACATATACACCATAGAATAGTACTCAGCCATTAAAAAGAAAGCATTTGAATCAGTTCTAATGAGGTGGATGAAACTGGAACCTATTATACAGAGTGAAATAAGTCAGAAAGAAAAACAGTAACACAGTATATTAACGCATATATATGGAATTTAGAAAGATGGTAATGATGACCCTATATGTGAAACAGCAAAAGAGACACAGATACAAAGAACAGACTTTTGGACTCTGTGGGAGAAGACAAGGGTGGGATGATTTGAGAGAATAGTATTGAGACATGTATATTATCCTATGTGAAACAGATCGCCAGTCCAGGTTCGATGCATGAGACAGGGTGCTCAGGGCTGGTGCACTGGGATGACCCAGAGGGATGGAATGGGGAGGGAGGTGGGAGGGGGGTTCAGGATGGGGAACACATGTACACCCATGGCAGATTCATGTCAATGTATGGCAAAACCACTGCAATATTGTAAAGTAATTAGCCCCCAATTAAAGTAAATGAATTAATTTTAAAAAGGGCAAATAACAACAACAAAAATAACAACCTTCTTCAAAACATTAAGTTCAAGAAAGAATTCTTCCAGACTAAAAATCCTAACTAAAGTAACTAACGTAATGTTATAAAGGACATTATTGAGGCATAAGTAAGTTTGAATATGATCTGTGGTTTCAATAATAATGTGTGTGCATGTGCTAAGTCACTTCAGTTGTGTCTGACTCTTTGTGACCCTATGGACTGTAGCCCATGAGGCTCTACTATCCATAGTATCGATTCTCTAGGCAAGAATACTGGAGTGGGTTGCTGTGCCAACAATAGTGTATAAATATCTGATTTTCTAATTTTGACAACTATACTATGGTTAAGTAAGAAAATATCCTTGTTCTCAGTAAATACACATGGAAGTATTTAGGGAAAAGTAGGCATATCTTCAGCTTATTCTCAAATGCCTCAGAAAAAAATAGTGTGATGTAGAATAGTGATAGCAGTACATATTATATTATATATATAATATACCCATATGAAGTAATATAGCAAGCAGGCAAAATGTAAACAATTGGTGAATTTGGGTGATGGGCATATAGGTATGTCCTCCTATTCATTTAACTTTTATACAAGTTTGAAATTATATTAAAATAAAATTTTACCAAGTTTTTAAAAGTGTTGATTTTAAAATAACCTCTAATAAACTAATAAAAATAATAGTAAATGCAAATAAACAAATTTAAGAATGAGAAAACAGATATCTGCATAGCAGCAGCAGCAGCATAGTCCAGGGGATACTAAAAGGTAAAAGGAAAATACTAGCACAACTCTACCAATAAATTTGAAAATAATTCTCTGGAAATTATAGATTGAATACTAAGTAGCAATAAGAATTATGCTGTTAAAGAATACTAAATGGAATGAAAAAAGTTCATGTATATAAAATTTTAAAATATGGAACAGTTTGCAAATAGACTCTAGTATTACAAAAACAGATATAAAATCAGAATTAGAATAATGTATATATAAACAGTCTGATAAAAGAAATGATCTTTATATAAATGGGTTATGGATATTTTCTTTCTGGGGACTTTTCTACATTTTCTAAATGTTAGGCAACATGTGTTACTTTTTAAATATCTATTAAAGAAACCCCCAAATTTTTATGAAATATCTTTGAAAACACACATTAGAAAAACATGTGCAATGGCTCTGGAAACTAAGGATTAGAATTCATCATATATCAGAAACTTGGAAGGATTCATACTAATTACAAGCAGATGTTAAGGTTTAAACATGTCTAATCATAGCCAATGAATGCTTGACCTTTTGCCCTGGAACTATGCAACAGGGAATGGATGCAGCCCATTGACAGGAAGAGGGTCAACAACCGGAAATTGGCTGGACATCACCTTCTCATTGCAGATACATTCTGAGGGAGGAAATTCTTGTCCCCAGTCTCCCCTCCTCATTAGCTCTATCTACATTCAGTTAGAATATCTAAGAGACCCTGAGAATATCCAAGTGGATATTTTGCCTCCACAGTTCTCAGTCAGAGAGCAGCAATCCCCAGCATCAGGAAAAAACAGAGAATGATAGAAGAGAGAGTTGGGACACAGCATTACAAAAATTGTTTCATTTTGGCATATGCCATTAGAGATAATTAGAAGTTTAAATGTGGTTGATAAAAATAGAACTATAGAGCTATATAATAGAATAAATTACCAAGGGAAACATAATTTTTAAACAGTCAATGCAAGAAGCCCCTAGGAAGGGAAACAAGGTTATAACAAAATATATAAAGGAATACATAAAATAGGTTAGCTAAAACAAAATCAAACTGAACAATTGATTTAGTTAAATTCCCTCATAAAAAGACAAACTTTAGATTGGTTTAACAAAATCTAGGCATAAGCTGACTGCAAGAAACAAAGAATAAAAACAAAGGGATGGAGAAAGATACATTAGGCAAACACAAATGAAAAATCAGAGATAATATTAATGTAATAATATCAGATGTAGTAACATCTGTAATAATAATAACAGATGTAGTAGAATTTAAAAGTATTCTACAAAATAGGGATATTTATAATGATAAAAATACAGCAAAATTGATATGATAATCACTGATATTTATCAAATAACCAAGAATACTCTTCATTTGAACAGAACATACATATATATGTATACGATATTTTGTATCTCTATCACTATATGTATTTGTTATTTTATTTCACTCAGAACAACTATAAAAAATTTCCTGTAATTGGGCAGATAAGAAGCTTGGAAAAATTTTGAATAAAGAACACTAGTATCTTTCACTAAAATATAAAAAATTAAAATGAATAACTAGAAAAAATATAAACTTTTTCATAATTGAAAGCATACTTCAATATAATTCCAAGAAGAAATGTGATTTTAAAATGAAATGTGAAGTCACCCAGAGAGTAAAAGAAAAGATAGCATTTTGGATAAAAACCTAAAAGAATGCAGCTAAACCTCTGCTTGAACACATGCTTCAAGGAGAAATCTTGATCCATACTCAATTTGGTAAACCGAGAGAAGACAACTAAAGTCACAACCAGAAGTCAACAAACCCCATCCGCAGGCTTGCTGCCTGTGTGGTAGTTTCGTTGGAACATTAGCCACATGTATTTCTTCGTGTATTGTTTGTGGCTGCTTACACACAAGGGTGACAGAATTGAGTAGCTGTGACAGAGACCCCAAGGACCAGAGTTTAAAATAGTCACTATCCACCACTTTCTGGCAAAAATTTGCTAATCCTGAAATAAACCACAAAAGCACCCCAGCAAAATAATAATAGTTTTTGAAAACTAATGTAAAGAAAATCAAATCAGTGAATCAGGCAGACAATACCCAGAAGAGTAAGTTTTAGACAGATGAGTCAGTAAAAGTGATTCTGAGGAGAAGCTGAGGTCTGTAAGGTGAGACTGTGTCTGACCTGTGAAGAAGTAGGGAGAAAACACTCCTGGCAAATATAACAATATGCAAGAAAGGCTTAGTAATCTTGAGGTATAGAAGTTAGGCTAGTGGGGTGGAATAGTAGCGAGGAAAGGCTAAGAGGGAAATTGGTTTCAAAAGATGTTGAAAATAGGTAAGAACCAGATCCTGCAGGGCATGATTTAATGCCCTGGATTTTACTCAAAAATAAGTAGGATTTATTCTAGAAAGGCAATTATAACTAGATTATCTGTCAAGGTAATACTTAAAGTTATAAAAAGCAAAACTATGTGATATCAATTGATAACTTTTAAAGATTTGGTAAAATTCACTAGCCTTTCCTTATTAAAACTCCAAGCAGAAAGAAAGAGAAATTCCTAAAGATAAAAAAAATGCTTTGTCAGAAACTACTACCAACAACAAAAATCATACAAAATAGAAAAATACTGAAGGCATTGCCATTAAAACAAGTAAAAAAGACAAGAATGTCTACTGTTCACCCACTATTACTCATTTTTTTCCTGAAATGTCTACTATTCACCCACTATTATTCATTTTTTCCTAAAGAGTGTAGCTAATACAAAATATACAAGAATAAGCATAATTATTGAAAGAAGAAATTATTATTATTTATAGTTATTATGGATCTATACCAAGAAAAAGAGGCTCAACTTTGTAAACTATGACAGCTAGTTTGAGAATTTAATGAGCAGCTAACAAAAACATATAAAAATTAATAGTTTTTATGATATAAATCACCAGATAGAAATCAAAATGGAAAAATTTCCTGCATCCATAATAAATTAAATGATATGCAGGAAAAAATTATATGATATGCAGGAATGAGTTTAACAAAAAGAATGAGATTTTGTAGAAAGAACTTTGAAAATTATTAAGTACTATAAACCAAATCTTATTCAATAGAAAGACATCATTTTCCAGGATGAGAAGCCTTCATATCCATCCTCCTCAGAATTATATATAAATCAAATACAATTCCAATCAGAATTCCAAAGATATTTAATCTTGATACAATAAAATAATTTTCAAGTTCATGTAAAGGAATAAATACATGAAACTTGCCAAGAAGTTTGTGGAAAAAAATAATGTTGAAGTAGTTGTGCTATTAGATATGAAAATTTTCTTGAATCTGCATAGATACTGGTATAGAAAGAGACAGATCAAAGGGTCTATACATTTTCCCATGTATATGTTAAATCTTAAAGGGTAGGGGTAGAGATAGGTAGCATTAGAAGTTAGTCGAGGGGAGAAAGTTAGTGGGGAAAAGAAGATATTATTCAATAATTATGTCAGGGCAACTGGTTGAACATTTACAAGAAAAGGTTTTATTTCCCCAATCTCTCATATGGGAAGTGTTAATTGCAGATGGAATCAAGTTTTAAATGTTAAAAATCAAACTATAGAAATATTAGAAGCAAATGTAACAGAATAATTGTATAATATGGAAGAGGATGAAGTAACTAATAAGCAATACAGGAACCCCCAGAATATAAATAAACAAAAAGAATTGCTGATATAAAAATTAAATCATCTATCAATAAAACACTATAAACAAAGCCATAGAATGGATGAAATATATATATAAAATATTTAAAAAATGAGAAAATGAGCAAAAATGAACAGGCAGTTAAAGGAAACAAAAGTGACTATTAAAAGTATGAAAAGTTGCTCAGTCTCAGAGTGGATTGAGCTTATTGAATATATAGATCCATGTCTTTTTAAATTGAGAAATTTTTGGCCACTATTGCTTGAAATATTGAGTATCCTTCAACTATTCCACTTCTTTCTCCCCTCTTCTTCTGGGCTTTCCATTATGCATTTGTTCACAGCTTGACAGTGTGCCAAAATTCTCTTAAGCTCTGTTTATTTTCCTTCATCCTTTTATTTTCTTTCTACTCAGACTGCATAATTTCATTTGACTTATTTTTTAATTATCTGATGCTTTCTTTCGTCTCCTCAAATCTGCTAGTGAATCCCTCCAGAATTTTTTGTTTCACTTTTTGTATTTTTCACCTCCAGCTATACTATTTGGTCTTATATTTTTTATCTCCTTGCTGTTACTATCTTATTGAAATATCATTTTCCTGGTTTCCTTTCTTTGTAGTGCCAAATTCTTTTTTTTTTGCCACTTTATTTATTTTTCAATCGAAGGATAACTGCTTTATAGAATTTTGTTTTCTGTCAAACATCAATAAGAATCAGCCATAGGTACAGCCATGTCCCCTCCCTCCCTAACCTCCCTTGCATCTGCCTCCCCATCCCACCCTTCTAGATTGTCACAGAGCCCCTGTTGAGTTCCCTGAGTCATACAGCAAATTCTCATTGGCTATCTATTTTACATATGGTATTATAAGTTTCCATGTTACTCTCTCCATACGTCTCACCTTCTTTCTCCTTCCCTTCCCTTGGCTATAGGTCTGTTCTCTGTGTCTGTTTTTCCATTGCTGCAGTGCAAATAAATTCATCAGTATCATCTTTCTATATTCCATATATATGTATCAGTATATGATATTAAATTTCCCTTTCTGACTTAATTCTGTAAAACACGTTCTAGGTTCATCCACATCATTAGAACTGACTCAAATGCATTCCTTTTAATGGCTGAGTAATATTCCATTGTATGTATGTATGGGGTGCCAAATTCTAATTGCATATTTTGTAGTTTAGAATTTGGTACCACAATATCATGTACACTAAATCCCAGGAATGCACAGTTGAGTCAATATTAGGACAGCTATTAGTATATATTATCATATTACAATATTTAAGAAAAAAAATTATGTGACATCCTTCCTTTAAGAGCTTACATTTTAAATGGTTCAAGTATAATTTTCATAAAACAAAATCATGTCTCAGGAAAATATCAAATGAACATGTGTTAAAGATTTTATTCAACTTATCAATCAATGAGGGAGCCAGTAAGATGTTAAAACTAGTCCAGAGGGCTTTGGAGGAGCCAGGAATGTAAATTTGAATCTAATAAAAGAATATTACTAGTAGATTTCTGAGGTAGATACTAAGCTGTTTCATATCTTACAGGACAATAAATGATACAGGATAGAAGTTATTTATGTTTCTACTGAACAAAAATTCTGCATGTTAACCTCTGTCCCTACAGAGTTACATAATAGCGCAGGCAATAGGAAGTTAAAGCAGCAAGCCCAGCACTGAGCTTAGAGAATACCCAATACTCACTTTTACCTACTTCTGTTTTTTGGATTATTTTTCTATCACGTTGATGGAGATAATATGTTATCTTTATTGCAGGGGTGGCTGGTGTTTTCCTGAGTGTGACTCTGAGTAGAGTAAGACAAAATGGCATTTTCACTCAGAGGTTTTGACTCTGCAATTCAGGATCAGTGGTTGTGTGCTCAGTCATGTCCAACTCTTTTCAACCCCATGGACTGTACAGGCTCCTCTGTCCATGGGATTCTCCAGGCAAGAATACTGGAGTGGGTAACCTTGCCCTCTTCCAGGGGATTTTCCTGACCAAGGGATTGAACCCAGGTCTCCTCTCTGTGCATCTGTGCTAAGTAGCTTCAGTCATGTCTGACTCTTTGTGACCCCACAGACTGCAGTCTGCCAGGCTCCTCTGTCCATGGGATTCTCAAGGCAGGATTACTGGAGTGGGTTGCCATGCCCTTCTCCAGGGGATCTTCCCAACCCAGGGATCAAACCCGCATCTCCTGCAGCTCCTGCATTACCAGTGGATTCTCTAACCACTGAGCCACTTGGGAAGCCCTTGGGATCAGGTTGCATCCTTTTTATCTTGGCTATAGGTGTAATGGATGGTGCTTAGAAACTTTCATAACTAGATACCAAAATTTCTCAAATGGGAAAATTCTGAATGGAAGATGTGGAAATAAATAAAGACAACCCAAGTGAGAAGAAACAGAGGTTATTTATTCAGTGCTTGCTATAGTAAGGCCGTCTCCATCACTTAGCAGAGACTCAGAGGCAGACCGGAAAAAGCAATGGCAACCCACTCCAGTGCGCTTGCCTAGAAAATCCCACGGACGGAGGAGCCTGGTAGGCTGCAGTCCATGGGGTCTCGAAGAGTCGGACACGACTGAGCGACTTCACTTTCACTTTTCACTTTCATGCATTGGAGAAGGAAATGGCAACCCACTCCATTGTTCTTGCCTGGAGAATCCCAGGGACGGTGGAGCGTGGTGGGCTGCTGTCTATGGGGTCACACAGAGTCGGACAGGACTGAAGCGACTTAGCAGCAGCAGCAGCAGCAGAGGCAGACAGGGTAATGCAAAAGCATTACAGAGGAAACAAGGGGCTAACTAGAAATGGAGCATCCTATGTAATTAGTTTGGTATAGATTACTTAGCTTTCTCTGGTTCCTCCCAAGATGGAAGTTAGGGCAAAAATTAGGAAAGCTGATAGTCATCGGGCAAGTTTTGATTCTCTGGGCCAACTGCAGCAGAAGCTGTGGGTCAGAATTGCATTGCATGTAGGATTTGGCCGGCGTCCACTGTGTGTCTCTCAGTCCACCTCCCCTCACGCTTTGGTCTCTCTATCACTTGTGAGAGGCTGACCAGTTCAGGGAAGGCTAGAGACCCAGACCTTCACCAGTTGGAGATTGTTCAGCTATCTCCATAGTCAGGAACTACAAACTCTTCAATTCATACAGAAGTGCTAGAAACTCAAAAAAATTTGACACCCAAGTGTCTGCAACATCCAGTTAAATTAGGAATTCTCTCAACTGTCATTTTATAAGGACTGTAGGCTAAATTTGGATATTGTTAGTTTATTCGGAGAGTGTTTTTTCTCTTCTTAATTAGGTCATGCCCTAAATAATGAGTAATATTTTGGAAAAACTGTAATGTCTTTAGAAACTTGATTTTTTTTTCTGCTGTGACTGTAAATGGCATCTTTTTTCCACAGGCTTCCTTGTTCTCTGAGCAAAGGATGATGTCATCTATATGTTGTGTCAGAACTGAATCACAAGGGAAGTTTAGATCTTTTAAATCTTGACTGAGAACCTGTTCCTATAGTTTCACCTTTTTTTCTGTTTGTATAAGTCAATTAGGGGCCAAACAATTTTTATTGGAAATGTTTCAGGTATGGCTATTAGAATACTTTGGTCTCCTTTTTGAGCTTCTTTCTGACCCTCAGGTTGACTGTTGGAACAGAGATCTTGGGGACTTCCCTAGTCATCCAGTGACTTTATGCTCCCAATGCAGGGGGCCTAGGGTTCAATCCCTGGTCAGGGAACTGGATACCACATACTGCAACTAAAACCTGGTGCAGTCAAATACATTAATTTTTTTTTTTGAAAAGCAGAAGGACATCTTGTAGGTTCCTTTCTGAGTTGGTTCAATCTACTTTTCCCATCTAGGATTTAGCTCTGAAGTTCTGACTACCATATGTACAAGTTGATAGAGGCCAGATAACCCTAGGTCATATGCATCATCTATGAATAGTTGTTGGTCTTGTCTGTGTTGGGGAAATCCTTAATTACAGCTTTTAACTCACCTTGGTTCAAAGGTTTAAATTCTGTAGTTGTCTGCATGTCAGGCTCATGGGAGGCATGGATCTTTAGGAACAAGTGCTAGGCTCCCCAAAATCTTATTTTCTTTCTTTTCCACGGTACCTCCTGAGTGAACAATTTCATTCAAGTCAAATATTCTCCAGAGTGCTCCTGAAGGCCCAGATCATCCTTGGTGAAGTTATGTCATTTAGTAAGAGAGGCTCAGGAAAAAGGATGGTAATGGGAGTGTACAGAGGAAGATTCTTTCCGAGGATAGGATTTAGGCTTAGATGACGCCATGAGACCTCCTAATGTGATTCTTGTGCTCCTCACATACTGGGCTCTTAATCAGAAGGCTGTCTGGCTACCTTCAAATGTAGACCCAATAATCTTCACACGTCCCTTCAAACTCTTCACCCCACAGGCAGAATTCCAGAGTGAACAGTCAGCCTAGATCAAAGCCAAGCTCTCAAGATAAAAAGTCAGGATGGGAGAAAACACTCATCAGGTTTCTGGTGACCCTTAGCAGAATTTGTCCAAATGGATGCCTGTTGGGTAAGAAGAACAAATGCATGGGTCTGTGAAGTGACCGAACAGACTTATGGAGCCTGGTAGAAGGAGTGTTAGTCACTCAGTAGTGCTTGACTCTTTGTGACCCCATGGACTGTAGCCCGCCAGGCTCTTCTATCCATGGGATTTCCCCAGGCAAGAATACTGGAGTGGGTTGCCATTCCCTTCTCCATGAGATCTCCCCAACCCAGGGATTGAACCCAGGTCTCCTGCCTTACGGGCAGATTCTTCTCCATCTGAGCTACAGGGAAGCCCAAAAGAGGGTATGTTTGAATGGGACCCTGACGGACACCTATCCTGTGTTTTCAACTGGGACTCTCTTCCTTATAACAAACAACACTTTCAGACAGTACAACACAAAATAGAAAGCGCACAACACTGCAAAAAAGGGTGAAGAAGAATGACCTGATTCCACCAAGGACACCAAACAAACGAGAACCGGTAACGAAGCCTGCCTAATAATCTCAGGATAAATAGCAGAGGAACTCTGCAAAGAGCGCAGTGTTCAGACCCAGTGCTGACTCACCACCCAGTTCTGACCCTCTATTCTGGCGTGCCCTCCATAGGCCACGAGCAGCAAGACACCGGGGCACCCTCGGGGGCGGTGGGGGGGTCTCTTGTGTCTGGTTGAAGTCTGGGGTCAGCGGCCACATACAGAGCAGGCAGTGTCTGCGTGGGGCCTCCACCAGAACTGTGGAAATAAATGAGTACCACCCAAGTTAGAATTTTAGAAGGTGATGTATCTAGAGCTTGCTACCAGTTGGGGCACTCAAACCCAATCACTTGCTTTTAGCAGTGACTCCAAGACGGGAAAGGAGGCTTGATGAGGGGTGGAGGGGGGGATAGGCCTCTGGTGTGCTCTGATTGGAGGCTGTCAGGGGAAGCCAGAAGTGGGCTGAGGAGAGGTGGGTCCTCCTCCATGACTGATTTGGGAATATGAATATATATAAATATATATTGGGCCTCTGGTGGCTCAGACGGTAAAGAATCCACCCGCAATGCAGGAGACTCCGGTTCAGTCCCTGGGTTAAGAAGATCCCCTGGAGAAGGAAATGGCAACTCACTCCAGTATTCTTGCCTGGGAGATCCCATGGACAGAAGAACCTGGTGGGCTACAGTCCATGGGGTGACAAAGAGTCGGACACAACTGAGCGACTCAGCACACATACTTTGCTTTCTCTGGTTGGTCCTGAGCAACAAGCTGGGTACCCCAATGAGAGGGAGCTGGCAGTCGCTGACCAAGTTGTGATTCTTCAGGCTGATTGCTGTAGAGGCCTGGGGCGAAGCTGTACGTGATACATGTTCTGGTCTTATCTACCAGTATTTTCAGGCTCTCCTTGAGGGCAGTGATTTTTCATTTTTTTTAATCTGCAAAGTCTTCATCAAACTGACAGTTGAACCAAGTTGTGTGTTTAGTAAGAGGTATAATTTTGGATGGATTCCTCCAGTCCCTGCTTGACATCTTCCATCTGATGGTTGGTCTAAGGATTCCTTTGAAGGCAACTTCATTTTTACAGCCTACTTGGAGTCCTCATTTCCTTTCCTCTTTTCCTGCTGTGTGACTCAAGGCCTTGAAGTGACATATGGCTGCAGCATGTCACCCTGGGCTTACCTGTCTGTAAGTGTTCCGTATTTCAAAAGGGCTGTTAGAAACTCTTTGAAATCCAAGGCTTTTTCTTTTGTTATTCATTTAAATTGTCAGTAACACTAACCCGATCATCTACACACAGAGGGTGATCAATACATGATTCTGACTCATTTAAAACTGTGCCTCTGATTCACCAAAGCCCACAGCTCTTTCAGAGAGAAACTGGCTCATTAAAATGGTATCACACCAGGTCATCCTTAATACCTTCCCCCCAAATTATTCAATGTACATGTTACTGAGTGGGGTGCTTTGCAGATTGCTTAAAAAGAAAGGAAAATCTATTCTTTGATTGTGAGAAAAATCTTTGAGAACCGGAGACAGAGACAGTTTCAAACTGCTTTTGCACCTGAGCAGAATTATAAGTTACTTTGTCCCTGAGAGGAAGAGAGAATTAAGCCTTGCTCATTATCAAGGCTCCTGGTAGTCTTAGCCCCCCAGGTTCAGGCCGACACTAGAACTCACAAATTGCTGGCTGGTAAGGCAATTAATGAATAAAGAACTGAGGAAAGGCTCTGAGGTTAAAAATTATCAAGAAGAGTTCGATATAATTTACATAGAAAAACAATCTGCATGTCCACTTTTAGCTGGGGTTCTCTGCAGTCATTGAGTTTAGTTCTATTTCTGTTCTCCCAGATACCTGACTTGCTCACACGTCAGGGACGGTTCACAACTACTTGTTAGCTGCTACAACCCAGCTCTCATTCCCTTCTTTACATTCCGTATTATTGTCTGTGTGAAAGTGAGGTTGTGTTTTTTTTTTGATTGCCCTCAAGGACAGCTTTTATGTGTAGAAAAGGCCATTTAGAGGTTTACTTAGGTTACTTTTTAAATGACTATTTTTATTTACTTGGTTCTTTCTTAAGCTTTTAAGGTAACTTCATAGTCTGGATTCTTTCTAAACGTCTCGAAAATTTTTACAGTTGCTTTTAAGATGGATTTTAGAAACTTATTAAATTCACTTAAACATCTCAGTTTATTACATTGCCTTTTACGTTTAGCGTTTTACATTAAAATGTTCAATTCTCTTTTTGGCAAAACAATTGCCTAGCTTAAATACAGCCTTCCTGGCTACTTAACTCTTCTTAATCTCATTCAGTTATCTTAAATTTTTAAAGAACGTACATAAATTTAGTAAGAATTGAATTTAATATCACAAACCTAAATCAATTACACAAGTATACTTTAGCAAATGGAATTACTAGGGTATTAATACAAACAAGTAAGAAAATATAGAGGCAAATAGGGCTTCCCTGGTGGCTCAGTCGGTAAAGAATCTGCCTGCAATGCAGGAAACCCAAGTTCGATCCCTGTGTTGGGAAGATACCCTGGAGGAGGGAATGGCAACCCACTCTAGTATACTTGCCTGGAGAATCCCAGGCAGAGGAGCCTGGCAGGTTCACAAGTACATGGGGTCACAAGAGTCGGACACAACTTAGTGACTAAACCACCAGAGAGGCAAATATGCAAGATTCCTTAGTGCAAAATATTGACACTATGGATTTTATTATCTTAAGATTTTTATACATACTCCTGATTCTTCCTGGGCAAAAAGATGCTTAATCACTAAAGATATAATATGTTGTACCAAGAACATTTAGAGATGGTTTCTGAGTGAGGTGAGTGTCTAGAATGATTCTCTCCCCCCTGCCCTTTTTTTGTTTTTGTAAAAAAAACAAAAACAAAAACGCATAGCATGAAGTTTACCATCTTAACCATCTGTACCATAAGTTTACATTTCAGTAATGTTGAGTATATTCATTTTGTTGGGCAACCAACCTCCAGAACTTTTTCATTTGGAAAAAATGGAAACTCTATATGCATTAAAAAAAAAAAACAATTCCCCATTTCTCCCTTCCCTGCAGACTGTGGCAACCACCCTTCTACTTTTTCTTTCCATGAGTTTGGCCAGTCAAGATGCCTCATACATGGAGCATCTACAGTGTTTGTCTCTTTGTGTTTAGCTTATCTCACTTAGCCTAATACTCTCCGACTCATCCTTATGGTAGTATATCAGAGTTTTCTTCCTATTTAAGCAAAATTCTAGAATGTTCTTTAAAAAATATTTATTTGGCTGTGCCAGGTCTTAGTTGCAGCATATGAGATTATTAGCTGTGGCATGCAAACTCTTAGTGTGGCATGTGGGGTCTAGTTCCCCCACCAGGGATTGAACCCATGCACCCTGCATTGGGAATGTGGAGTCTTAGCCACTGGACCACCAGGGAAGTCCCTAGAATGATTCTTAATGACAGTGGTGTGGGGGCTCAAACTAAGTCTGAGTTATAATCACTATACCTTTCAAAAGGGGATGGAGAAGTTTCACATAGTTTATGAATTTAAGCCTCAAATAAGTCACAATTTTTTAAATATAGGCATAAATTGCTGATTCTCTCCACAGTTAAGATTTTCCCACTGGGATGCCTCTTGGATTTTAATGCCCCTAACTTCACAAAACATATTTATTTCTCAAAACAATATTTTAGGCTGGTGTTTATATGGGATCAAATGTATACTTTTATTCCCAGAACTCAATGCAGTATTTTTTAAATCAAAATGATGAGAGGGAAAAGTTTTGACTCGTGATCCAAATACAACTGACAGAATGACAGAATCAGAGTAGAAGACTTGACAAGCGTAACATAATGTCAGTAAAAAATCTTTTTTATTGTGACTCTTATGATGCCCATAGTGTAAAAAAAAAGGCATAGTAGCATTATTGCACACAACACATTTCATTATAATAATTTCACATTCTAATGTTAGAGTCTGTTACTCATATGCAACTGTTTTCTGTATTTTAAGACACTAGTTGCAGGCACTGAGTTGATGGTTAACATATTAAAAGTGTTCCTGTTTAAAATAATTGGACATAGGCTTCTGGTAACAATTTTGTGTGTAAGTGCTGATTGTCAGGAACAGTTTACTGACATTAATCAGAAGATGCCTACTTTTGTCTTCCAAAAGGAGTGTGGGGCCCCCACTGATTGTTGCCTCTTGCTTCATGATATTATTTGGCTTTTCAATTCTTTGTGTCCTAACATACTTAAATAGCTTCCTGTTTATCTTCAAAAAACCTTGGACATGACCATATCTTGCATTCTTTTCATATTCTTTCTATCTTCTAGGGCTCAAATTGTTATACATGTTAGAAAATATCTAATTACCCTCTAGGCATCCCCATAGCTTTTTTAGTTTTTGCACTTTTGACTTTTAAAGTCTTCTTGACACTTGGACACACAATGTGGTCGTTTTCCTTTTGTATCTGTATTATCTATTTCTGTCTCCCTCTTAATCTGGCTCGTTGAATTAAAAAGCTCTTTTGGATGGTTTCTAGAAATGTTTCTAATATTTAGCAATATTAGAATTTAGGTTTTAATTCTCTGTTTTAATAAATCCAGGCAGTAACATATGTATCTCAGGCTACTTCACTTCATTACAATGGATGAAAACATTTTTACTGTAATCCAAAACAATGAAGCAGTTATATTACAAAGTGCAGTGGTCATATTACAGTGGACAGATTCTGTCATCTGTAATCTTATTTTTTATTTTACTGGTCATGTTAGAATGACATGTCTGACTTGTTTGCTTTACAAAAGAGTCAAACTGTTAATTTTTCTCAACCTAGATTTTTATGGAAATAATTGCAAAATATTAAAGTCAGAAAAGATTGTTACTATCCTTAGAAGTTTGATGAATGCTTGCTAGCTATAAATGGGAGCAGATTAAGGAAGGAGAGCCCAATGTGCCCAGGAAGCTGGAAAGAATCTGAGATCTAAACCCTGTCAAAACTTCTAACTCTAACCTATTAACAACTGGGCTTCCCAGGTAACACTAGCGGTAAAGAACCTGCCTGTCAGTGCAGGAGATGCAAGAGATGTGGGTTGGATCCCTGGGTTGGGACAATCCCATGGAGGAAGGAATGGCTACCCACTCAAGTATTCTCCAGTTGCAAAGAGTTGGACATGACTGAAGCAACTTAGCACGCATGCATGCTATTAACAACTAGTAACTTATCTGCACAGAGTTGGACACGACTGACGCGCCTTAGCAGCAGCAGCAGCAGCAACTTATCTGCAATGGCACCCCACTCCAGTACTCTTGCCTGGAAAATCCCATGGATGGAGGAGCCTGGTAGGCTGTAGTCCATGGAGTCGCTAAGAGTTGGACACGACTGAGCGACTTTGCTTTCAGTTTTCACTTTCATGCATTGGAGAAGGAAATGGCAACCCACTCCAGTGTTCTTTCCTGGAGAATCCCAGGGACGGGAGAGCCTGGTGGGCTGCCGTCTATGGGGTCGCACAGAGTCGGACACGACTGAAGTGACTTAGCAGCAGCAGCAACTTATCTGCAAGAAAATGGAAAAAAAGAAACATTACCAGATCAATGAAAGGATGATACCACTCTAAAGAAAGGGTATATTTTGAGAAAAGAGAAGAAAATTACCCCTATGAAAGATATTTACTAATTTTTATAAGGGAAATCATCTGAAAGCAACGATACTTTCCACGTATGCCACTAGGCAAGCCATAGTAGGGGTCACAGAACAGAAAGGTTCTGAGAACTCAGACCACCTATGCTATCATGACACAACCATTTGTTCTAGAGAACTCTGGCCCATGGCGGGCGTACATGCTCTGTCACTAAGTCATGTCTGACTTTTTGTGACTGTAGCCTACCAGGCTCCTCTGTTCATGGAAATTTCCAAGCAAGAATACTAGAGTGGGTAGCCATTTCCTACTCCAGGGGATCTTCCTGACCCAGGGATCAAACCCATGTCTTGCATCTCCTGCATTGGCAGGCAGATTCTTTACCACTGTGCCACCTGGGAAGCTTATGCCCCAAGGAGATAAGACTGTAAATCAGTAAATTTTACTTTTTGTTCTGTGAATTGCTGCAAACACATTTTGTTCAGCTATATACTTTGCTCATTTGGATAAACCGTTCTCCTATTGAGATAACACTAGCTGGTTTGGGCAAAGAGCTTCCTTATCCTTCAGCAGTTTAGTCATCAAAACACCATGCTATGTCCACCAATTCCAAATTATTGTGTCAAAACTATCACAAAAATAAACTGCTATGAAAGACTTGCTCTAAACCTTGTAAGTCTAGCTTCTTAAACCCTGCAAATATTACTTCTTGAAATCTTCCTTCTCAAATAAGATCATGGGGGTACTCTCCCTTGTGACAGCAACGCTAATAACCTTGGCCTCGCTTGATCGATAGGTTTCTCTGCTGTTCTTTTGGTGAATTGACACAAGAAGATCTGATCAAGACCGGCTGGCTGATACAGCCCAAGGTCCTCAGCTCTGAAACCACATGGATCCTTGAGGCTTCTTGAACATCCTGTTCAGGGATCTCTTCCTCTGCAGTGGTCAAGTAGGTCTTGCACTGGTGCTCAGGTCCAGTAGATTTATGTGAAACTCTCTTAAGCTGAGTTTATTTTGTTTCCTGGGAATAAGAGAATTCCTCCTGGGGATCCCTTGTCTGTCTGGCCCAATTTGAAAACTCACACTTGAAGGGAAACCTAGCTTGTTATTCATAACACAGCATTAAGGTTCTTTTTATGTTCTTGTCACTTTTTTGTTGTGAGGCCATCAGAGAAAATTTAGAGGGGGGAAGGATTAGCATAGGTTTAATAGTTTGTCTCTCAATCCATCCCCGAGTGCTGACAAGTTCAGAACACCTTATCAGACCCACATCCTTACAGGACCGTTTTTGCCTTGGGCCACCAATCCAAACCTCATAGAGCTGTTTCTCTTTCTGGCCTCTGTTTCATCACTTAATTTAATTTCTTTTGCTTGGAGATGGAAGTATGAAGGCTGTGAGGCTTGCTGATTGGCCAAATTCTCACCAAGTGTTGTGGTTTTCATGAGGTCTTCTTTGACACTCTGAGGCATGCAGATACTGCCTTCACGCTTTCATTCATGTGCATATTTCTCTCACTAACCTGTTTCACCAAGGAGGATTTAGAAATACTTTGGCCATTTCAGGGAATACCTGACATGAACAAGATGCAAATGGGAAGAAAATCTTGGGAGGAGATTCTCTGACTTATGTGTCCAAATAAGAGGTAACTTAAAAAAAAAATTGAGTTATAATTGTTTTACAGTATTACATTAAGTATACAACATAGTGATTTGATACATTTTTAGTTTATATTCCATTTAAGGTTATTAAAAAGTATTGGCTATATTCCCTGTGCATATCCTTCTATCTTGTTTATTTTATACCTAGTAATTTTTACCTCTTAATTTTTTTCTCTATCTTGCCTCTCTCAGCCTTTTCCCCACTGGTAAATGCCAGTTTGTTTATGGTATCTGTGAGTCTATTTATGTTTTGTCATATTCATTTGTTTTATTTTTTAGATTCTGCATATAAGTGAAATATCAAAATAATCATAACTTTTTAATAGAACTAGAACAAATGACACTAAAATTTGTTTGCAACCACAAAAGACCTCAAATAACCAAAGCAATCTTCAAGAAAAAGAACAAAGCCAGAGTATCAATCTCCCTGACTTCAGACTATACTATAAAGCCACAGTAATCAAAACAGCATGGTATTGGCACAAAAACAGACAAATAGATTAATGGAGCAGAATCAAAATCCCAGAAATAAATCCATGCACATATGATCAATTAATTTATGACAGAGGAAGCAACAATATACAATGGATAAAAGATGGTCTCTAAGTAGTTTGGGGAAGACTGGACAGCTACATGTAAAAGAGATTATTTTTTAACATAAGAGATCCACCCTCTTAAGTTTTCCCACTTTGGTGATTACTGCATGCTAAGTCACTTCAGTTATGTCCAACTCTTTGCAACTCCATGGACTGTAGCCCACCACACTCCTCTGTCCATGGGATTCTCCAGGCAAGAATACTGGAGTGGGTTGCCATGCCCTCCTCCAAGGGATCTTCTGAGTACCAGTTTTTTAATCATAAGGTTTTGGTAAAAACCCTAGTTATTATTCAGATAAACTGTAATGCTTTATTAATCTTGTGTGTATATCTGTGAAAATAGAGTTTCCTTCATCTGACCCCTTTCCCTTCCTTGCAGAGGTTAGATAATTAGCCTTTTATTGATAATTCTTTATCTGTCTTAAGCTGACTTTCTCCTATTTCTTCTTTCCTTTTCTTTTTCCCTTCTCTTTGGAAATTTGGAAGTTAATTTGTTCATGAACTTTGCTCAGTCATGATATGTAAATTCTATAATATCTAATGCAGATATAAGGTTTAAAATTTCCAAAATATAATGAGGATGGAGGAAATATTATATTGTTTGTGCTTCTGTTGTATGTTTTTCCTTGCCAAGAGTGAAACTCAAAAGAAAAGTTAACTATGATTTTAAGCAATGCATGCGGTTTCCAACTAGAAAGAAAAACTCAACATTGAGAAGTTCTGGCAAAATTTCACAATCTTTAAAATTTTTGAGATTATTACAGAGATTTACTTATATATAAAAAACCAGGAAGATATTCTTCTTAAAAAGATAATTCTTTGGACAAATTAGATTAATTTAATTGTAGCTTAAAATCAACATAATGTCTTCATGCTAATTTTATCAACATGTAAAATGTTTAGCGAAAGATTTTAGTTAAATACAAGATGAATTTAATTTTTCATGATTTAAATGTCTAAGATTTCCTTCATCAGTTCCATGGATCCAGTAAGTTATCTTTGTTTCCACAAATATTTTTAGGATTCAAAAAAATACTAAAGTATGTTTAAGTGAAAATTAATCTTTTAAATTCTTACTATGTGGCCTAAAATGTCAACAGTGCCAAACTGAAGAAACCCTAGTTTAAACCAAAATTACAAATCCGGTCTGATTTGTCCAAAATTTCATCTTCATAATGTAGATTTTGGATTCTTATATAAAAATGCTTCTGAACTAAGTTTCTTTAGAAATGTACTTTTTAAAGACTAACCTATATAAAATATTCAAATTTAGTTTATTTAACTTCTAGAAATTCTGGGAACATTATATGTATGTAATAACTTATTAACTTATATAAAACAATCAGAACAGAACTCTGCTTTTGTAAGACTCTGCAGTCCAATTTATTAATACCCTCTGGAGATATAAAAATATTTGAAATCACCCTGAAGGAGCTAAAGACTTTTCTCAGTCACAAAAACCACAGAAAAAGTTTGCAACTTTACTTCTCCAACCTCAGCTACGGGTAAATGTAAACACAGAGCACAAAAACTCCGCAGTTCTTTTTCCTCCAGTGGACACAAGTATTTTCTTAGTTGATATGGGTTCACAAATGGTCAAAAAGGAAAACAAACCAGATTCTCTGTTATCTGTCACCTGACAAAAAACAGATCTCCATCACCCTCACAGAGATTACTAAATGTCAGGACAGTTCAAAGAGATTATCAGAAATTGTTGCAATCAATCAGGAAACATTGATCAGCCGCACACAAATCAAATTCATTTACACATCAGATGCTCAACTGACTATGCAAGCAAGATGACCTATTAGACCATTTGTCCCTGAAGTTGACTGTGAAAAGCAACTTAGCCCACTCAGTTAGACAAAGCATTGACCAACTCACACACTTAACCAAGAAAGAAAACAAAAATCAGGAGAGGGGAAAGAAAGGCAAAAGCTGGAGAAACAGTGAGTCAACAAAGGTTAAGTTTCTAGAGTTGATTGAGAATCACTATAGGGGTCAAGGAAAGACATGCCTCAGCTTAAGAACACATTAAGTTCAGTTCTTGCATAATGCTGTCCTACTGAACCCGCAGGTTAGGCCGCTCCAGTATCTCAGTGGATGATCTATCATCATGTTGAAGTACATTTTTCAAATAATTGAAACATAGCTCTCTTATCAATACAGAATGAACACGTATTTTGCCTATTTTTTAAAAAGCGAAGAAACTATCAAGAACTGGGAGGGGTAGGAGATTTTACCCTGGTTACAAGCTGAAAGGCTGCCTGCCAAGGATTCATGGTTGCCAGCAGTAGACGCAAGATGGTTTAGGTGAGAGGCAAGAAGAAATGTATTACTCACAGCACAGCAAGCGGTATGAACATATGCATATTTGGTGCCAGTTTTTCAAACCACAATTTCCACACAGTGATATGAAGAAGGCCAGGTGACCCCTGCACGTGCAATGGGTCCCTTTCAGGAGAGAAACTCTGAGCTTAGGTAGTGCATGCTAAGCATGCCTGACTCCCATCCCACTTAGAAGGGGAACCTATCTCTATGTTCTAAGACTCTAAGCAAACCTGTGCTTTTCTCTGGAAGCAAATACTGTGTCTCAAGGCTGTTGCTATACAAACATTCTTTAAAAGATAATCCTGAACAAAGGCAGTTAGTACCTCTGCTCATAAGACACACAGAAATGTGAGAGACCCATGGAGAATTATCTCCCAACATTAGCAAGTAAGATGGTAAAGCTAATTCAAAAACATTTTGAGGAATTATTTATAGGCACCAATATTGCAGTAAGTTTTAGGTGAGATGCAAAACTTATTACTTCACAGGAAAAAGTGAACAAAAAAAAAAACCCCAACATAATTCTGGAAGTTAACTTTTCTATCACATAGAAATCTACAAAATCACATGAATTTTACATTGTCTGAGCTCTAGTCAAATAGGAAAGAGAATAGTAAAATATAGGTGAAAGTGCCAGTTTCATTTTCTTAAAAATAATACTCAGATGTTTTTATTAAATAATGATCCACTATACTCTCTTGGCTTTATTTCTTAAGTTTTGTATGATTATTCATAAGCTGTGAACATGATACACTTGGTGTCTTTTGCATGGATACTAAGAATGTTCCTTCCCTACTTTACTGTTTGTATGGTGAACAGCATCCTTCATAATCTTACCCAAGCTGTTAGCTAACACTAAGTTTGCTAAGACTAATATCCGTAGTTTTCTTGGTAATGCTCAAGGTAAAAAAAAAAAAAAAAAGATATTATCTAGAACACCAAGATACCCAGTTTTCTTTGATAAGTTTGCTCATGTCCTAGAGAAAGCAAACAGCATGTTTCCTATCAAGGGATTTATCCATTGCGTTAATATTTTTAATGATCAAACTTTTTGTTTTGTTAATTTTTTCCCATTATCAGCCATTTTCAATATCATTGATTTTTGCTCTGATTTTTATTGTTTCTTTCTTTTGACTTACTTTGGATTTAACTTTTCTTTTTAGGTTCCTAAGGTAGAGGTGTAGATCAGGTGTTGTTAAATGTCTAATATATGCTTTTAGAACTATAGATTTCTCTGTAATCCTTGCTCCAGTTGCATTCTGCATATTTTGATATGAAGTCTTTTCATACTAATTCAACTCAAAATAGTTTAGATTTTCATTGTGATTTCTTCTTTGACCCCTGGTTTATTTAGAAGTATATTAATTTCCAAATACTTGGAGAGCTTCTAGATTTTTTTTTTGATATTATTTTCTGTCTTTAATCAATCTTGTTGTGGTATTATTTTTGTACTAAAAACTGCACTCAATTCAAGGATACAATTTGATGAATTTTAACAGATATGACTCTTGTGATATCATTTCCATTCAATATACTGAATATTTCCATCAATGCCCAAATTTCTTCATGCTTCTTTGCAATTGATTACTTTCTCTGCAATAGTAGGTTAAAATTATGTAAAGGATATACTACATAAATAATAATCAAAAGAAACTTGGAGTGGCTATATTAATATCATGTAATGTAGGCATCAAAGAAAGGAAATATTACCCAGGATAAAAAGAGATTTATGATGATCATTCAAATGAACATAGAACATTCTCTAAATAGACCATACTATGGATCATTTCAAAAATCTCAGCAATTAAAAAAAAAATAAACTCATACAAAATGAGAAAGAGAAATACAAAACTGACAATCAGGTGAAGTAGCCTGGCATTTTTTTTATTTCTGAGGTAAAACACAATTAATTTGTTCAGAGTAAAGTTCAGAATTTTAAAGAACATAGTGAAATATAAAACTTGAGTGTTTATATTGTAGATGATTTCAGATAAATGAACTTTATTTGCAATATTTTAGAATATCTGAGTCTGAAAGAACATAGACAAAATACTTAAAAATTTTGGTGAAATTTTGCTTAGTTTTGATGAGCTTGTTTGTAAAGATACGTTAATATCCTTTGCTGCCAAAGACTAAATTAATGCAATACTGGAATTTTATTTTCTGCCTGTGAAAATACAAATCATTCTTGAAATATTTAGTCTGCTTTTAAGAAGGGAGATAAAAGATTATTCTTTACCGTCTGTGTAATCTGCAAGTTTAGCAGAAATTCTGTATACTGCCAGAATAAGTTCTTAGTAATTTGTGCTGACTTTATTATGTCCTTGATTATTTAAAACAAAAATTCATTTCTTCAGAACAGCTAAATTTCCTTACTATTTTGTTACCTTCTATTTTTATTGTAAAATATAGTTTTTACTTTGATTTATGTATACTCATCCCTGCTAACAGATAATTGTGCTCCTGTCTCAACCAGATGACCAAATCTTTTGATAACTTTTATTTTGCTTCCTCAAGATTATTAAAAAGTTACTGATCCTAAATTCAAAAAACTAAAAATTTTAGGATGTCTTTTTAATTTTTGTGTGTGTCAGAATATATGTAACATGAAATTTACCATCTTAACCACTCTTAAGTGAACAGTTCTCTAGCATCAAGTACAAAAAGTCACTTCACATTATTGTGCAACCATGACCACCATCTGTCACCAGAATATTTTCATCTTCCCCAACTGGAACTCTATACCCACTAAACAATATCTCCCCATCCCTTCCTCCTTCCAGTCTTTGGCAACCAACATTCTACTTTCTGTCCTCTGAGTTTAACTACCTTAAGTGGGTTTTCTCCCAAGTGTCTTTTTAGTATTAGCTGTTATGTTTAGGTACCTGATTCACTTTAAGGTAATCTTTTGAATATGGTGTAAGGTAAGAGTTCAACGTCATTATTTTGCATGTGAATAGTCAATTTCTCTGGCAACATTTGCTGAAAAAATATGGAACACTTTACAGATTTAAATGTCATGCTTGTTCTAGGGCCATGCTAATCTCTGTATCATTCCAATTTTAGTTTAGATGCTGCCAAAATGAGCATTAGATGTCTTTCAAAATTAAAATTATCTATGGCATTTCTCAAAGAGCTCCTGGAAAATCACAATGATTTATACATTTATCTTATAAAAAGAGAGATGCCAGAAATATTTTAGGTTACGTTGATACACTTTTTATTAATACTCCTGAACTAACTCATCACTATATAAGGAATTCATGAGAATTATCAAATGAAAAGGTAATTCATATAAAATATTCTGAGACTGTACATTGTGCAGAATAAATTGACAGGGTCAAGAGGTTTGTTAATGCCTTCATTGTCCATGATGGAATCTAATCCTAAGTAATACTATATATTAAAAATTTTTTATCTATTGTATTCTAATGGAAAAGTTTACTGTTTCAATTTTGATATTGTTTGTCACTGTCATAAATCAATCTCATAAATTTAATCATACTCTGAAGTAGACAGTTCTGCTTCCTCAGGGGTTATAATAAAAAAGCTATTTTTAATCGAATTCAGGAGTTACAGTACTCTTAAATAGTTCTTCAAGAGAAGGACTTAAAAATTTTATGTTAAAAGGAGAAAACATAATGTGTTAGCCATGTGTTATAAAATATCAATAATTACTATACCCCAAGGTTATTATTTTATTTTGGAAAGATCTCCAGAAATTGCCTGAAAACACAGCTTTAGACTTATAATTTTAAAAAATTAACAAATCAGTTGATCTTTTGAAGACTATGTTAAAATTGCAAACTCATTTTTGCTTTTTTTGATGTATAACATTTAGTTACACATTAATATATCTTTAAACATCTATTCAGTCCCGAAATAAAACTTATTTCATTTTAAATATTATTTTAAGTATAGTAAGCATTGTCTTACACAATTAATCGAGAAAATTAAGCACCTTTGTTTCTTAATCAATAGGAAAGGGTCTAAATTTATCCGTATGTATTTTAAAAATGATCAGATATTGACATTTTAAATATTTTAAGTATTAAAATTATTATTTTAAATGAATATTATATTGTATTTTTGTTGATGTGCAAAATAAAATATATGTATAAATTATTGAATTTACTTTTTTATTGTATAGCATGTTGCTACTGCTGCTAAGTTGCTTCAGTCATGTCCGACTCTGTGCGACCCCATAGATGGCATCCCACCAGGCATACAAAATGGCTAAAATGATTTTTAACACTTGGAGAGCTCATAAGACAGAAAATGTTGGGCTATCTACTTTATAGAAAATTTTCTTAATAAAATCTAATAATACATCTTGTTGTTTAGTCACTAAGTCATGTCTGACTCTTTTGCAATCCCATGGACTGTAACCCACTAGGCTCCTCTGTCCATAGGATTTCCCAGGCCAGAATGCTGGAGTGGGTTGCCATTCCCTTCTTTAGGGGATCTTCCTGACCCAGGAATTAAAGGTGCATCTTCTGCATTGGCAGGCAGATTCTTTACCACTGAGCCATGAGGGAAACCCAGTAATACATCTATATTAGTGCAGAAAATAGCCCACAATTTTATAATAAAATAATTCTCAATAAAAAGAATAAACACACATTCTAGTTGTGCCTAGACATTCATAAGATTTATATCATTTCATGGCAGATAGATGGGGAAACAGTGGAAACAGTGGCTGACTTTATTTTTTGGGGCTCCAAAATCACTGCAGATGGTGATTGCAGCCATGAAATTAAAGATGCTTACTCCCTGGAAGGAAAGTTATGACCAACCTAGACAGCATATTAAAAAGCAGAGACATTACTTTGCCAACAAAGTTATGGTTTTTCCAGTGGTCACGTATGGATGTGAGAGTTGGACTATAAAGAAAGCTGAGTGCTGAAGAATTGATGCTTTTGAACTGTGGTGTTGGAGAAGACTCTTGAGAGTCCCTTGGACTGCAAGGAGATCCAACCAGTCCATTCTAAAGGAGATCGGTCCTGGGTGTTCATTGGAAGGACTGATGTTGAAGCTGAAACTCCAATACTTTGGCCACCTGATACGAAGAGCTGACTCATTGAAAAAGACCCTGATGCTGGGAAAGATTGAGGGCAGGAGGAGTAGGGGATGACAGAGGATGAGATGGTTGGATGACATCACCGACTCAATGGACATGGGTTTGGGTAGACTCCGGGAGTTGGTGATAGATAGGGAGGCCTGGCGTGCTGCGATTTGTGGGGTCGCAAAGAGTCGGACATGGCTGAGTGACTGAACTGAACTGAACTGATATTAGTGGTAAAGTACCATTTAAACATGTTGTAGCTACTTGTCTGGTCAAGTCACTCAAGATGTTCTCTTGACCAGGGGTTGAACCTGGGGCCACAACAGTGAACACATCTACCCATTGCACTGGACCACCAGGGGACTCCCAGGGTTGCTGTTCTCCTGTTCTCTGTACATCCCCTGTTCGACCAATGCCTGCTTCACCTACACCCTACTCACCCAACTGATTTTCCTACATACTTGCCCCAGGCCCTGGCTAATGATTTCTAGCTTTAGATCAGAACTCTTCACTCTGTTTTTCAAAGGCTTGTTTCCCTGATAGCCTATGAGCCCATCTGATGTCAATTCCTCCTCTGGCGGATAACCTCCCCGTGCCCCCGGCAGCAAACACTGCTGCCAAGTCCTGCTGACTGCACATGGCGGGGTTTCGCTCCAAGACCTTGCTTCAGATGCAGATTCACCTGTCCATTAAACCACTGATGTCCCTGTGACTGCCTTCGGGCTCATTCTTTGGTCCTGAGCTGGGCAAGGCCTTGGAGGCCTCAGGGTGCGGCACAAGTATAGGATCAGCCAGGAGCCCCAGGAAACTCCCAAGAGCCACCAGATGTTGGGAAATAAAGATGGGGGATGGGAAGTTGCAGGGACCTAGCATGTGGGGCCTGAAAGTTGCAGGTGTAACCCTGGCGTGGCTACCCACTGGTATGTGGGGCCCTTTGGTGACTGTCCTTGATAAATGGGGGCCACCAAGAGAGTACCGAGAAATCATAGACAGTCCTAAGGTTATTGTGGGGATGCTTGGCCATCATTTCTACAGGAAAGAAAGAGACAATAAGGTGGTGGCCACAGTTGCACGCTAGCAACTGCTTTCTATTTAAGAAAGGCCACAGAGGCTGAGTTAACAGTCGAGGTAACGGTTAACTTGAATGCTGATCCCTGTTCCTCTGAAAGTGAGGCATATGAATGTGAGTGAGTGATATGTAGTATTGTTATTTCTTTCAACTGAATTGGCTTATTTAGAAACTAGAAAAAAGTCTCTGAAAATGGCCAAGATGGGAATTGTTTTACCATTCTAAAACTGGACTTTGCGTATACCATTAGAAGAAGTTAGTGTTCTAGAAGGAATTGGTATTTCTGTTATTGTGCTTTTGAGATATAAATCATCTACTTGGGCTCTCAGAAACTTTACTCCTATGTGATCTCTAAGAGTGAAGAGGGAAAAAGGAGTCCTTTTAAAACTGTTTAAAAATAATTATGCTTTGGGACTGTTTGTCTAAAGCAGTCTTCAGATTTTGGTAATTTGAAACTGTTGTTTAGGGACCAAGTCATGTCTGATTCTTTGCGACCCCATGGACTGCAGCACACTAGGCTCTTCTGTCATGCACTGTCTCCTGGAGTTTGCTCAGATTCATGTCCATGAGTTGGTGATGCCATCTAACCGTCTCGTCCTCTGCTGCCCCCTTCTCCTTTTTCTTTCAATCTTTCCCAGCTTCAGGGTCTTTCCTAACTAAACTAAATTGAAGAGAATTTGTTGACTATCTGGATAGTCATTTCAAATTGGATAAATAAAGGAACATTAATTGCCAGGCAGGTCTAAGTTTACCTACTTTTACTTTCTTAGGAGAGGAATGTAAAGCACACGTTTTCCTGTTAGTAAAGCAAACAGTTCACAATTACTTGCTTCTGGCTTTTTGCCAGAGACTAAGGGTTTTGTTGTTATTATCGCTGCTGCTGTTTTTCCAACTTAATTGAGATATAATTGACATATCACATCGTATACAATTAAGGTGAACTTGTTGATTGGATATGTTTATATATGGAAAATGATTACCATCTTAGCTAACTCTTCATCGTGTTACATAATTAGCAATTTCTTTTTGTGGTGTATACACTTAAGATCTATTCTCTTAGAAACATTAAGTATATGAAGCAGTGTTATTAACTTTAGTTGCTGTGTTGTACATGGGATGCCAGGACTTAGACTTGCAACTGAAAGTTTGTACCTTTCAGTGACTATATATTTTTAAAAATTTATTTTATTGAGTATAGTTAATTTACAATGCTCTGTTAATTTTTGCTTTAGATCCAAATCACTTTTTGCTCTAAATCACTTTAGAGCAAAGTGACTCAATTATGCATACGTCTTCTTTTTGATATTCTTTTATGATTTGTTACAGAATATTGAATGTACTTTCCTATGCTATACAGTAGGACCTTGTCATTTATCCATTCTGACAGTTTTCTTCTGTTAATTTCAAACTCCCTTCTTCTATCCCTGGACCTCCCTCCACCTTGGCAACCGAAAGTCTGTTCACTATGCCTGTGAGTCTGTTTCTGTTTCATGGATAAGCTCACTTATGTCATATTTTAGATTCCACATACAACTGATATCATACAGTATTTGTCTTTCTATTTCTGATTTACTTCACTCGGTATGATGATATCTAGATTTATCTGTGTTGCTGCAAATGGCATTATTTCATTCTTTTTTATGGCTGAGTTGTATTCCATTGTGGATACGAACATTCCACATCTTTATCCATTGATGGACATTTAGGTTGTCTCCAAGTCTTGCCTATGGTAAATGGTTCTGCTACAAACATAGGGGTATGTGTATCTTTTCCAGTTATACTATTGTCTGCATATATGCCCAGGAGGAGGATTGCTGGGTCATACAGCAACTTCTTTCAGTTTTTTAAGGAACTTCCATACTGTTCTTGCCAGTGGCTGCATCAATTCACATTCCCACCAACAGTATAGGGGAGGGTTTCCCTTCTCTCCACACCCTCTCCGGCATTTATTATGCCATTCAGACTAATGTGAGGTGGTACCTCATTGTAGTTTTGATTTGAATTTCTCTAATAAGTAGCAAAGTTGAGCATCTTTTCATGCGCCTATTGGCCATCTGTATGTCTTCTTTGGAGAAATGTCTAGGTACTCTGCCCATTTTTTTGTTTTGTTTGTTTGTTATTGAGATATATCAGCTGTTTGTATATTTTTGGAAATTAATCCCTTGTCCTTCACATTATTTTCAAATATTTTCTCCCAGTCCATAGGTTATCTTTTCATTTTATTTATGGTTTCCTTTGCTGTGCAAAATATAAGTTTGATTAGATTCCATTTGTCTATTTTTGCTTTTACTTTTATTGCCTTGGGAGACTGACCTAAGAAAACATTGGTATGATTTATGTCAGAGAATGTTTTGCCTATGTGCTCTTTTAGGAGTTTTATGGTTTCAAGTCTTGCATTTAAGTCTTCAAGCTATTTTCAGTTTATTTTTGTATGTGGTGTAAGAATGTGTTCTAATTTCTTTGATTTACATTTGGCTATTCAGCTTTCTCAATACCACTTACTGAAGAAACTGACTTTCCCCCATTGTTTATTCTTGCCTCCTTTGTCAAAGATTAATTCACCTATGCCATGTCACATTACTGACCTTCCTAGGTACTTGCCCCAAGTCCCAGCTAATGATTTCTAGCTTTATTTTATTTTTAATTTTTTTGCAGCACTGTGCAGGGTGTAGGCCAACACTGCTCGGTTTTTAAGTTTTAGTGAACTTTGGAATTCTTTGTTTTAGAAGAGTATTTTGACATCTTATTCATTTTGTAGAGCACCTAGATTAAAGAGGCATTCTAAGCAATGTTTACATAGTAGCAATTTGGCAGCTGAAGATAAAAAATATATATAGCCTTTTTAGTTTCAGCTTAAGGATAAATTCCCTTTCTTTTTCTCCAGCCTCTGGTCCT
Source organism: Giraffa tippelskirchi (assembly GCF_054371585.1). Classification (NCBI taxonomy): domain Eukaryota; kingdom Metazoa; phylum Chordata; class Mammalia; order Artiodactyla; family Giraffidae; genus Giraffa; species Giraffa tippelskirchi. Next base: position 59,694,956 of record NC_137284.1, on the reverse strand, counting down.
CAGAAGTTCAAATATTTTGCTAATGGCAAGTTCACTATGCTTGGGACTTTCAGGGATGTTAAAACCTCCTATTCTTTGAGACTTGTAGGCAAGTCCTAGGATGGCTTCTGGGCCTTTGAAAGAGTATTGTTTTTATCATTTTGTGTGTGCAAAGAAATTACAGGAAACAGGGTTGTTTTGAGAATACTTTTGGTACCCTCATCTTAGCTAATTGTTCAGCATCTCTCCAGCTTCAGAATTTATTTGTGAGGAAAGCTCTTTATCTACCTTCCTCTACATGTGATTTCTAGATTCCCAACAGTGTCTTCAAGTGTCACTGAGGATCAAAGACTTACATAGCATATTTTTTCAGTCTTAAATTAGTATATTCAGACTCCATGTGTGAATTCTGGGCTAGAGTTTATGCTGTTTATATTGCCACAAGAATATGATAGAATAGAGATTGATGTGGGCACCAACCAGAAGAAATATTTCAAGAACAACAAGAACGACCACAGAACAATTTTGGACAAAGAGTATTTTTAGGAGCATTTTTTAGAGGAAGAAGAGCTTAAAGCATTTAATATTCAGAGTAGAAAAGGAAGTTTTACATATTGATAATGTCCCCTTTTCCATCCCCTATTACCAACAGTCAAACCCTTTCCTATTATCAAGCCTAAAAAATAGGAAACAGCTGAATGGATTACCGTCAATTTGAATATCCGATGGTAGAAGATCTAGGTGATAAACAAAATTTATTGCAATGAAAGCCTTCAATAATCTCAACTACGTTAAAAACATGTTAAGAAAAAATACTGTAAGAACATAGATCAGTTACTTACTAAAATGAGTTAGGAGAATGAGTTTATGCATTTTGTTCACCTTTGTAGCTTACTCTGCTATCAAAATTTTGTGTAATAAATCACTTCAATTCTTCACTAAAAACAAAGGAAACTTAAACCTATAAAACCCTCAAGGATGTCCTTTTGAAGCTTTAGGCTGAAAAGAAGGGAAAGATGTACACACATAAGGTAATATAAATCAAGTTTTAATTAATTTTTTTCACTAACCACTATACTGCTATGTCAAAATAATAAACATTTTCCTACATCATTAATACAGAAAATATTGTTCCTGTATTGGGAATACACTTGTAGAAGAGTTATGGAGCACCTGGCAGAAAAAGTAGCCAACTTTATGATAGAAAGTTCTGTATTCCCCTGGTAAATGCATGTTTATTATCCCAGCTTTGGCCACAGCAGCTGAACGCTTCTTTTAAAGTTTCCAAGTTCCTAACTCCCCGGTTTCCACGGTAACCTTTTTTTTTTTGGTGGGGTGTAGTATTCATATATGTAGAAATCGCAAAATGAAAAATGGAGTTTCTTCCAGAAGAGAGTCCCACAGCACAAGGCTGGGAGGTGAGTGATCTGTGTTGGAATGGATCTTAAAATGAATTGCCACTTCTGGTTCCCTTGTAATGATCATAATGTATTGTTCTACAGTCGAACTAAAGGAAGATGTGAAAATGAGGAGCAACAATCAATATGGGATTTAATTTCAAAAACAGGAAAAATGCTGCTTAAAGCAGAGCACACGGATGGAGTAGAGGTGAAGAGCTGTGAAAGTCATTCCCTCACAATGTTTCTTTTATGTGCCCCTAGAAAGGCATGCATAGGCTACACATAGAGAACCCCTTTACTATGGTAACAGAATCTTTCCCCAGGGCAACAGGAAATAGGAAGGGAAAATTTTTCTGCAGGTCTGAGGTGGAGTTAATAGGTGAATTTTTTGGTAAACAGCTAGTCTTCACCAGGCTGTGACTCCTCCTTTGCCAAGGACACCTTCCCTTCTACTCCTTTTCCTCCCTTATTCCATCAAGTGAAAGTCGCTCAGTTGTGTCTGAGTCTTTGCGATCCCATGGACTATACAGTCCATGGAATTCTCTAGGCCAGAATACTGGAGTGGGTAGCCTTTCCCTTCTTGAGGGGCTCTTCCCAACCTAGGGATAGAACCCAGGTTGCCCGCGTTACAGGCAGATTCTTTACCAGCTGAGCCACAAGGGAAGCCCTATTCTATCAAAGCTTACTCTTAACAATCTGATATAAATGTCCTTAAAATGTAAATACTTGACTATGGGTCATTATGTTAGCTATTTACTCACAATAATGAATATGCTATAACCCAATGAATGATGCTCTAGTGAAGTTGCTCAGTGGTGTCCGACTCTTTGCGACCCCATGGACTGTAGCCTAACAGGTTCCTCCGTCCATGGGGTTTTCCAGGCAAGAATACTGCAGTGGGTTGCCATTTCCTTCTCCAGGAGATCTTTCTGACCCAGGGATTGAACCCGGGTCTCCCGCATTGTAGGCAGACACTTTACTGTATGAGCCACCAGGGAAGCTCTCGAATGATGCTCTAAGGGAGGCATTTAAAGCATAAAGAGAGATTAGAGAGAAGAGAATCCTTTAGTGAGTTCTCCATTCCTATAGCTGCCTTCTTATAAAGTCATAAAGTTAATCCTATCCAGACAGATTTATACTTTTTTCCATTTTTATTTGTGGTAAAAAAAAAAAAAACCACCATAATATTTGCCATATTAGCTTTTCTTTTAAGCGTACAGTTCACTAAAGTTAAATATATTCACATTGTCGTGAAATGCCTCTACAGAACATTTTCATGGTGTAAAATTGAAATCCTGTGTCCGTTAAGTAACAACTGCCCATTTCTCCCTCCATTCCAGCCCCTGGTAACAATTCTTCTACTGTTCAATAAGTTTGGCTACTATAGATAACACATATAAATGTAATCATATAACTCATATAAGTCAATCCTAAAGGAAATCAGTCCTGAATATTCATTGGAAGGACTGATGCTGAAGCTGAAACGCCAATACTTTGGCCACCTGATGCAAAGAACTGACTCACTGGAAAAGACCCTGATGCTGGGAAAGATTAAGGAAAGAGGAGAAGGGGATGACAGAGGATGAGATGGTTGGATGGCGTCACCAACTTGATGGAAATGACTTTGAGCAAGCTCCAGGGAAGCCTGACGTGCTGCAGTCCATGGGGTTACAATGAATCAGATACGCCTGAGTGACTGAACTGAACTGAATAAGTGTAATAATACAGAGTTTGGCTTTTTGTGACTGGCTGATTTCACTTAGCATGATGTCCTCAAGATTCATGTACGTTTTAGCCTGTGACATGATCTCCTTTCTTTTCAAAACTGAATCATATTCCTTTCTATGTGTACCACATACTTTTGGATCGCTTCCAACTCTTGACTATTGTCAATAATGCTACTATAAACATGGGTGTGTAAATATTTCGTCAAGATACTGCTTTCCATTCTTTTGGGTATATACCCAGGAGTGGGCTTGCTAATTCTGTCTTTAATACTTTGAGGCCACTGTTTTCCATAGCATATACAACATTTTGCATTTCCACCAACAGTGCATCAGGGTTCCAATTTTGCCAACACTTGTTATTTTCTGTTTTTTTTTTTTAATAGTACTTGTTTTAACAAGTGTGAAATATTACCTCACGGTGGTTTTGAAGATATTACAATTTTAATACAACTTTTTTTTCATTAGGCCATTCAATTTATAAATGTTACCTCTAGCATCTCAAAATTAATATATCATATAGCTACAAATGTTATTGAACTGGTCATTGTATTGCCAACAGTGATACAAAAGAACTAAAACACTTAGGGATTTCCCAGGACTCACAGGAAATTAGTGATAAATTGGGAGTTGAACTGGTCACTATATAATAGCTAAGCTATTTACTTAACTTCTGGAAAAACACATAACTCCTAGCTTCCATGTTCTATTATTATTTTTAGGTGCAAAAATGTGTATTCTTTATTACCTACTAATAATATAGATGCCACCAAATTTTTTGTGAGGAATGTACATTGAGCCACACTGTATATTTCTACATTAATGTGAAAAGGACTCTTTACAAGCTACTTAAAGGATAACAAGGAGGAAATTATTTCTGATTAATAATGATCATATAATACAACTCAGCAAACAAGTTAAGGGATACAGAAAATATTTTTTATTTTAAAAGATGTTATCTTGGGACTTTTCTGGGGGTCCAGTGGCTAAGACTCCATCCTGATGCAGGGGGCCCAGGTTCAATCCCTGGTCCAGGAAACTAGATCCCACATGCTACAACTAAGAGTTAGCATGCCACAACTAAAAATCCTGCAAACACAACTAAGATCCAGTAAAGTCAAATAAATAAATAAATAAATAGATATTTTTTAAAAAGACGTATTTGCCAGGTTAGACCTTAGAGGAGATTTCATCTTCCTATGCTAATAACACATTATTTCTTCTGCATAATAAATGTTACTGTTAAATGAACAGTTAACACTGACTCTTTTGTTACACATTCCTAACAAAATTATAGTTCTTTTAAGGTGTGCTGACAGAGCTAATTTCTAATCTTAGTTTTTATAACTTTGCTCTTCCTTTATCCAATACTGCCAAATAGTACTAAGCAATCTAAGAACTTCCAGCAGCAAAATGTTCTATTTCACACTGACTCTCACGAGTCATCTCAATAATAATGTTACTTTGAAGGTCAGCAGCTGGCAGGAAAAGTAGAAAAGAAATAACGCATGAAGTTTTAAACTTCACAAAAAAATCTCTGTGCAACCAGAATATATAAGACTGTTCATACCTTAGATTTTCCATACCTTAAATTTACTGCTCAAAAATGTAATTACTTTTCTTAAGTAGCCATGGGTATGGTATAACATTTGTCTAGCAAACTGAAAGAAAACAAACATCCCCCTTTTAATTACATGTGTGTTTGTTGTAGAAACTTTAGAAACCACGTTTAATGTATGGCAAAACAAATACAATATTGTAAAGTTAAAAAATAGAAAATAAACTAATTTAAAAAAAATAGAGATATAGAAACTAAAAAAAAAATAAAGAAAGAAAATACGTTTAGAAACAAAAATAATGTCAGTCAAAATTTCACCTTCCAAAATAACCATAATAAATGTTTTCATCTTCATATAAAAATCTAAGTTAACGTTTTTTGTGTCAATGGACATAGATGTGATTCAGAAAAGAATCTAAGAAGAGGTGGCAAGAATACACAGAAGAATTGTACAAAAAAGTTCTTCACGACCCAGACAATCACGATGGTGTGATCACTCACCTAGAGCCAGACATCCTGGAATGTGAAGTCAAGTGGGCCTTAGGAAGCATGACTACGAACAAAGCTAGCGGAGGTGATGGAATTCCAGTTGAGCTATTTCGAATCCTGAAAGACGACGCTGTGAAAGTGCTGCACTCAATATGCCAGCAAATATGGAAAACTCAGCAGTGGCCACAGGACTGGAAAAGGTCAGTTTTCATTCCAATCCCAAAGAAAGGCAATGCCAAAGAATGCTCAGACTACTGCGCAATTGCACTCGTCTCACACGCTAGTAAAGTAATGCTTAAAATTCTCCAAGCCAGACTTCAGCAATACATGAACCGTGAACTTCCAGATGTTCAAGCTGGTTTTAGAAAAGGCAGAGGAACCGGAGATCAAATTGCCAACATCCCCTGGATCATCAAAAAAGCAAGAGAGTACCAGAAAAACATCTATTTCTGCTTTATTGACTATGCCAAAGCCTTTGACTGTGTGGATCACAATAAACTGTAGAAAATTTTGAAAGAGATGGGAATACCAGACCATCTGACCTTCCTCTTGAGAAATCTGTATGCAGGTCCGGAAGCAACAGTTAGAACTGGACATGGAACAACAGACTGCTTCCAAATAGGAAAAGGAGTACATCAAGGCTGTATATTGTCACCCTGCTTATTTAACTTATATGCAGAGTACATCATGAGAAACACTGGCCTGGATGAAGCACAAGCTGGAATCAAGATTGCTGGGAGAAATATCAATAACCTCAGATATGCAGATAACACTACCCTTATGGCGGAAAGTGAAGAGGAACTAAAGAGCCTCTTGATGAAAGTGAAAGAGGAGAGTGAAAACGTTGGCTTAAAGCTCAACATTCAGAAAACTAAGATCATGGCATCTGGTCCCATCACTTCATGGCAGATAGATGGGGAAACAGTGGAAACAGTGGCTGACTTTATTTTTCTGGGCTCCAAAATCACTGCAGATGGTGACTGCAGCCATGAAATTAAAAGATGCTTACTCCTTGGAAGGAAAGTTATGACCAACCTAGATAGCATATTAAAAAGCAGAGACTTTACTTTGCCAACAAAGATCCATCTAATCAAGGCTATGGTTTTTCTAGTGGTCAGGTATGGATGTGAGAGTTGGACTATAAAGAAGGCTGAGTGCTGAAGAATTAATGCTTTTAAACTGTGGTATTGGAGAAGACTCTTGAGAGTCCCCTGGACTGCAAGGAGGTCCAACCAGTCCATCCTCAAGGAGATCAGTCCTGGGTGTTCATTGGAAGGTCTGATGTTGAAGCTGAAACTCCAATACTTTGGCCACCTGATGTGAAGAGCTGACTCATTGGAAAAGACTCTGATGCTGGGAAAGATTGAGGGCAGGAGGAGAAGGGGACGACAGAGAATAAGATGGCTGGATGGCATCACTGACTCGATGGACATGGGTTTGGGTGGACTCAGGGAGTTGGTGATGAACAGGGAGGCCTGGCGTGCTGTGGTTCATGGGGTGGCAAAGAGTCGGACACAACTGAGCGAGTGAACTGAAACTGAGAAAAGAACTAAGGAAAAAATTTCTCTGGAGTACTGAAATGACCGTACAAACATCAAATTGTATAAACATCAAATAATACTTTGCATTTTAAAAGTAATAAAGATGTTCATGTCCATTATTCTTGGCACAAGCACAATTTCCAAAAATACTGATAAAAAGCTGAATTTTCAATCAGACCAATGCCTATTTAGTCTTAAGTTAGCCTGTTCATTCTGATTTTACCCATTGGTTTATTTACCCATTGTGAAGTGGAAAAACAACAAATGTGCCCTCCACACTAAGATGACAGACATTATTTTCCTTTATCTCTAAGATCACCCTGAAAAATAGGAATGATACACGAAAAGCAACAAATCTATTACAGCACTGGAAACAAGGCAGGATGTTCTAATGATACTGAAAATTTGAGGAATTTCTTAAAAATGTAAAGTAGCTAGCAGGATGAGTGCTAGAAAGCGCAAAGGAATGCTAAGTGTTGAGTCAGCAGGATTGCTAATGGGAGCTGGCCACAGGCCAATTGGGAAGCCAATTCATTAAAGAATTGTGCAATAGTTGGGACAGTCTCAACTTGAATGTTCTCTAGCCTACAGCTAACCCCAGTTAGAAGAGTTAAATAATGTGCAAATTCTACATGGAAAATGAAAATCCACCATGACCTCCTGGGCTGGAGTAAGCTAAAAATATAAAATTCGATCCTCAGATGGACACAAATGGACATTGAGAAAACAACGGACATGTAAGTTCAGGTTTAAATTAACTGGACCACAGTGCACCTTTCATTATTTCACCATGTCAGGAAGGTCAGCAGATTGTCTCACTTTTTATCTCTGGGTCCTTCAGGAAAGATGCCCGTTATTCCCTGACAAGAAGCGCTTTTTAAGCTTTTTCCCATCACATTTACAGAAGTTAATACTATTTTTTTGCCCTGGTTGGGGGGAGGGGGTGTGTGAGTGGTAGGGAAGTTCTCAGCAGGAGAACTCTGCTGTGCAATATATTCCTGTTGCTTATTTATTTTATACATAGTAGTTTGCAGCTCTTAAAACATTACTGATTGGGGGATATTTGCAGAAACGAATGTCTGTGGCCAGCCATTTGTTACGAAAGTGAATATTGAAATGTGTCTAGTCAATAACATTCAGGTAACAGAAGACATACATCTCTGGTCACTAAGTTGTTAATTCCCAGCTCCTATCTTGAACTTTCCCCTTTCCCTCTCCCCACGGGTAACCACTAGTTCATTCTTTATATCTTTGAGTCTTTTTCTGTTTTTCTTATATTCATTAGTTTGTTTTACATTTTAGAATCCACATATAAGTGACATCATTCAGTATTTGTCTTTTCTCTGACTGATTCCATTTAGCATAATACCCTGCACGTCAATCCATGTCATTGCAAATGGCAAAATTTTATTTTATTTAATAACTGAGTAATACATATATGTGTGTATATATATATACGTATATATGTATGTGTATATATATATATATATATACCACATCTTCTTTATCCATTCATCTGTTGATGGACACATGGGCTACTTCCAAATCTTGGCAATTGTAAATAATGCTGCTATGAACATTGAGGTGCATGTATCTACAAATACGTGTTTCTGTTTTTTTCGGATATACACCCAGGAGTAGAATTGCTGAGTCTCTGGTAGCTCTATTTTGAGTGTTTTTAGAAACTTCTATGGAGAAGGCAATGGCAACCCACTCCAGTACTTTAGCCTGGAGAATCCCATGGACGGAGGAGCCTGGTAGGCTGCAGTCCATGGGGTCTCGAAGAGTCGGACACAACTGAGCGACTTCACTTTCACTTTTCACTTTCATGCATTGGAGAAGGAAATGCAACCCACTCCATTGTTCTTGCCTGGAGAATCCCAGGGATGGGGGAGCCTGGTGGGCTGCCATCTATGGGGTAGCACAGAGTCAGACACCACTGAAGTGACTTAGCAGCAGCAGCAGAAACTTCTATACTGTTTTCCACAGTGACTGAATCAGTTTACCTTTGCACAATAGTGTTCAAGGGTTCCCTATTCTCTCCACCCTTGCCAGTATTTATTATTTGTGGAATGTACCTCAACCTAATAAATGCCATATGCGACAAGCTCTCAGCTTACATCATACTCAAAGCTGAAAATCAGGAACCAGACAAGGATGCCCCCACTCTCATCGCTTTTATTCAACATAGTTTTGGAAGTTTTAGCTTGAGCAGTTAGTCAAGGGAAAAAAAAATAAAAGTCATTCAAATAGGAAAAGAAGTAGTAAATCTGTCTCTACTTGACGATGACATAATATTATATATAGAAAACCCTAAATACTGCACACAAAAACTGTTTTCAATAAATTCAGCCAAGCCTCAGGGTACGTAATCAATAAACAAATATCAGTTGCATTTCTGTGCACTAATAACAAACTATCAGAAAGAGAAATTAAGAAAGCCATCACATTTGCAATTGCATCAAGAAGAATAATAGACCTAGGAATATTTTAACCTAGGAGCCAAAGATCTGTCAACTGAAAGCTAAGATCCTGATGAAAGAAATAGATCACATAAGCAAATAGAAATATATTCCAGGCTCATGGATTGGAAGAATTACTGTTGTTTAAAAAAAAATGTTCATACTGCCCAAAGCAATCTGTAGATTCAATGCAGTGTCTATCAAAATTCCAATGGCACTTTTCACAGATAGAATAAATAATCCTAAAATTTGTATGGAATCACAAAAGATCATGAATGGTCAAAGCAACCTAGAGAAAGAAAAACAAAGCTAGATGTGTCTTGCTTCCTAATTTCAAACTATATTTCAAAAAAGCTATAGTAATCAAAACAATATGGTATAGACGTGAAGACAAACAGATCAATCAAATAGAACAGAGAGCAAAGAAATAAATCCACATATATATGGTCAATTAATATACATCAAATGAACCAAGAATATACAATGAGGAAAGGATAGTTTCCTCAATAAATGATATTGAAAAAAAACCAGGAAAGTTACATGCAAAAGAATAAACTGAATCACTATCTTATACCATACACAAAAATTAACTTAAATGGATTGAGGACTTGAACATCAGACTCAAAACCATTTAACTCCTAGAAGAAAAAAAAGATGATAAGCTCCTTGATCTCAGTCTTAGCAATGCTTTTTTCGATTTGACACTAAAAGCAAAGGCAACAAAGGTGAAAATAAATAAATGGGACTACATCAAACTAAAATGCTTCTGCACAGCAGAGGAAACCATGAAGAAACTGAATATGCCCACCAAATGTGAGAAAATATTTGCAAATCATATATCTGATAAGGGGTTAATATCTAAAATATATGAAGAACTCCTACAACTCAACAGCAGAAAAGCAACCTGGTATAAAAATGTTAGAAATATGAATAGACTCTTTTTTCACATAAGACATACAGGTACATGAAAAGATACTCAAAATCAATAGTCATCAGGGAAATGCAAAACAAAACCACAATGCGATATCACCTTACACCTTTTGAAATGGCTATCATCCAAAAGGCAAGAAATGAGAGTTGGAAAGGATGTGTGGAAAAGGGAATGTAAATTGGTTGCAGTAACTGTGGAAACAGTATGGAAGTTCTTCAAAAAATTAAAACAGAATTACCACATGATCTACTTCTGGATATTTATGCAAAGTAAATGATAACATTAACTCAAAAAGATATCTTCAACCCCGTGTTTATTGCAACATTATTTACAATAGCCAAGAAACACTCTTAGCGTGCATTGATGGCTGAATGGATAAAGAAAAAATATATACATATATATACACACCTATACAATGGAATATTATTCAGTCATAAAAATATGAAATCTTGCCATTTAAGACAAGCTGGATGGACCTTGAAGGCGTTATGCTAAGAGAAATAAGTCAGACGGAGAAGACAAGCACTATATGATCTCACTGACTTGTGGAATCTAAAAATACATCAGATACAGATTAGTGGTTCCTAGAGGTAGGGGATGGAGGGTATGTGAAATGGGTGAAGGTTTTCAAAATTATTTTCAAAGGGTTTTCAAAATGACTTCCAATTATTAAAAAAATAAGTCCTGGAGATGTAATGTATAGATGGTTTCAATACTTAGTAATAATGTATTATATATTTGAAAGATGCTAAGATAGTAAATTTAAAAATTCCTCACTACAAGAAAAAATGTGTGGTGATGGATGTTAACTGAACTTACCACTGGTCATTTCATAATATATACATGTGTAGAATTATTCTGATGAACACCTGGAATTAATAAAACATTAGGTCAATTGTATTGCCATAAAAATTAATTTTTAAAAAGACTTACTTTAATCCACATCTGCTGGATCATCGAAAAAGCAAGAGTTTCAGAGAAACATCTATTTCTGCTTTATTGACTATGCCAAAGCCTTTGACTATGTGGATCATAATAAACTGTGGGAAATTCTGAAGGAGATGGGAATACTAGACCACCTGACCTGCCTCTTGAGAAACCTGTATGCAGGTCAGGAAGCAACCGTTAGAACTGGACATGCAACAACAGACTGCTTCCAAATAGGAAGAGGAGTACATCAAAGCTGTATATTGTCACCCTGCTTATTTAACTTATATGCAGAGTACATCATGAGAAACGATGGGCTGGAAGAAACACAAGCTGGAATCAAGATTGCCGGGAGAAATATCAATAACCTCAGATATGCAGATGACACCACCCTTATGGCAGAAAGCAAAGAATAACTAAAGAGCCTTTTGATGAAAGTGAAAGAGGAGAGTGAAAAAGTTGGCTTAAAACTCAACATTCAGAAAATGAAGATCATGGCATCTTGTCCCATCACTTCATGGGAAATAGATGGGGAAAAAGTGGCTGGCTTTATTTTTCTGGGCTCCAAAATCACTGCAGATGGTGACTGCAGCCATGAAATTAAGAGACGCTTACACCTTGGAAGGAAAGTTATGACCAACCTAGATAGCATATTAAAAAGCAGAGACATTACTTTGTCAACCAAGGTCCATCTAGTTAAGGCTATGGTTTTTCCAGTAGTCATGTATGGATGTGAGAGCTGGACTATAAAGGAAGCTGAGCCCTGAAGAATTGATGCTTTTGAACTGTGGTGTTGGAGAAGACTCTTGAGAGTCCCTTGGACTGCAAGGAGATCCAACCAGTCCATACTAAAGGAGATCAGTCCTGGGTGTTCATTGGAAGGACTGATGTTGAAGCTGAAACTCCAATACTTTGGCCACCTGACGTGAAGAGCTGACTCATTGGAAAAGACCCTAATGCTGGGAAAGATTGAGAGCAGGAGGAGAAGGGGACGACAGAGGATGAGATGGCTGGATGGCATCACCGACTTGATGGACAAGGGTTTGGGTAGACTCAGGCAGTTAGTGATGGACAGGGAGGCCTGGCGTGCTGTGATTCTTGGGGTCGCAAAGAGTGGGACACAAATGAGCGACTGAACTGAGCTAAACTGAACCCACATCCAACTTCCTGTGTTCATTCCTCAAGTAAGTTCAAAAGAGGAGAAAGGTAATCAGTGAACACTTTCCCAAACCTAACATTGATTTTGATGTTTTAGCACCTAGTAACAAAGCTTAAACCTAGTTCTCAGAATTGGGCATTATTTCAGAGTTGTATTGATAGAAAATTGATAATTCAATACACAGATTCTGTGGTCCTAAAACTAAGGAAATGCCTTTACCCTATTTGTTATTAGTCTTAAAAACTGCAGGCAGTGATGAAAATTGGGGTGGTGGTGCTCAGGTGATTCAAAGTTACAGAAGTGAATAATACATAGTCTTTAAGTTTGGTTAGGCTTAGAAGGCAAGATGTTGTATTTTTTTTATTAGATTTATTTCAACATCAGGTTCCTTCAGTAATGTTCAAACCTCTTAGAATTGAAAAAAATGGTTTTGTTATTTTTGAAAAGAATTTTATCCATTATAAACTTTCACGAGTGTGTCTCTAGGTAAAACTCGCACCTGTTTCATTCTTGGTTTATGACATGGACTGCTTGAAAAGAACTAGTCAATGATACAAAGTTATAGAACTGATCATTTTAATCCAGCTACTGTCTTATGTTTGGACTATAAGGCTGATATAAAATAATAATCAATGATCTTTCTGAGTAATTAATAATTAATAATCGCTATTGTCTTAGATCAAAATATTATTGTGTAAATTACCCTGAGTTCCAGGAAGCAAGATTTCTGATGTACATATATCATCCATCTCTAGTGATTATCTGGGAATAGAATTAGGGAGGAGGTTTACTGTGTGCTGAAAGGGTTTCTTAGATTAATTTGGGAGGAAAAGAGCCATCTAGGCTCTCTTTCTCTTATTGATCCTTTCTAATTCTCATTTAAATGCTAATAAAAATGAATACTTGAGAAATTTAGTGTATTCTAGAAAAAATATCTAATGCCACAAATTAAGCAAGATTCTTGCAGTAAAGGATGGTTAAATTGTGCCTGGTCAAAAATAACTTGGGTAACTATGATGCCTAAAATGTTGGGTTACCCTGGCTAGAGAATCCTTGGGTACTTATCCTTTAAGTGCAGTAAGTATCTCAGTGCAAGGTCTGTGCCCAGCATTGTGTCCCCCAAAGCTAGCCTAGTGTCTGGCACATTAAAAGAAATTCATACTTATTGACCACACCTTTATTTATTGATTTAAATATTTATTATCTATCTACCTAGATCCTTTATATATACTCAAAGAAGCCAGAACACACATGAAACACACACACATTTATTTATTTATTACTTATCCAAATAGACTCTTCTCTACATATATTCAAGGAAGTCAGAACACACGCATATTTATTCTATTTAATTAAGTTATTGTTTGTTATTTATCCATGTAGACTTTTCTCTACATATATTCAAGGAAGCCAGAACAGGCGCACGTGTGTGCGCACACACACACATACACACACATGTATTTAGTTATTTATCCATGAAGATTTTTCTCTATATATATTCAAGGAAGCCAGAACACACACACACCCCACACATATTTTTTATCCATGTAGATTTTTCTCTATATGTATTCAGAAAGGAAGCAAGAACACACACATACACGTATTTATCATTTTTATCCATGTAGATTTTTCTCTGTATATATTCAAGGAAGCCAGAACACACATGCACACACACACATACATGTGCACACATTTATTAATTTATTATTTATTTACCCATCCCTATTCTTTATATATTTTTAAAGAAGCCCTAAATTGAGTAAAGGGTGGGGGCTGGGTATTTAATGTCTCTAGGAAAATATTTGTTGCTTGGTAAATAAGCCAGTTATCACATATTTTATAGGTGTATACCATGTATTTTTTCATTATGTTGAACAGTTCTTTGTGAATTCAAAACCACTGGTCTTAGTTGCGATTGCTAATTTAATTCCATGAATATTCCATGAATAATTTTGTTTACCCTCTTCTGCCATTATGTGCTTCTTCCTTTCTATAGTTCTTGATCTATCTGGAATTCAGTAGTGTATTTTTTGAGGTATGGATCAAAAAGTTTTCCACATTAATACTTAATTGCTTTTATATGTTTTTATAGTTTGTGTATTCTCCCTTAAGTTTTGTTTAATCACGTGGTTTAAGAAGCCAGGTGGGGGTCAGAAAGGGGAGGAGTCTAGGTGCAACAAAACAGGAATGTATAGGATACTTCCATTTCTTTTCAAAGTGGTTGGTTAATAGCTTTAACAGCATATTGTTTAAATTAAGTAATGCCCACCCCCAAGTAAGCATTTGATTGTGTCCCACTACCAATTTTGCAAATCCTGCTCACCACTCAGCACACTGTGGAAGCCCATGAACTCTGGGCTAGATGAGTAACTATTTAGGATGGTGTGCTTCTAAGGTGAAAGTTTTTAGGTTGTGTGTGTCCATCCTTACCCCAGATCATTCCATTTAGTCATCGTCTCCCATGTGCAACTCCCAATAAACGATTGCATTTACGTCATTATCCCATCAATGAACCCAGTAACCCTTCAAAACTTGCACATCACTGAGTCCTTTTTTTCAGGGTTTCTTTTTCTAAGGAGTGGCAGAAGCAGGCAATGTTATTTTTTCTTCCAGTTTTATTGCGATTAATTGATATATATAAGATGAACAGCTTTAGTAGTTTAACAACATATATTTTGTGAAATGATTATCATCATACCTTTAGCTCAGGTTTTCTATATGCAACCTATTATCCTATAACTGTTATAAACTTCGATAGGATGAGTGCCTCCTCAACCTCATGTCACTTTAGATGATTTTCATGCTAACTCTGATCCTGTTTTAGTGTTATTTGGTGTTAAAAACATCTGTCTGCTAATTTCCCTTCATGTCATACCTGAGTACATTTGGTATGTCTTCTAAGTTTTTAATAATTTTCTATTAATAAATCTCAGGTATTCCAAGTTTGTTGTTGTTGTCCTTCAGTCACCAAGTCATGTCCGACTCTGTGACCCCATGGCAAATTCATATAAAAATAGTTATACGTGTCAATAGAATCTCTATTAATTGTATGGCCTTAATGTATGTTAAAGTTTTTCAGTTTAGAAAGTTTTTTATATTATGTCCATAGAGTTGCTATTAATCGTGGAGCTTTATTTTATACATTAAAGGTTTGCATTGGGAATGATTTCATTGATTTCTTGGAATATTCTGGGTAAATAATGGACACTGTGTTGCTTGATTGATATATAGCACCCCACCCTTCCCACCCCACTGTCTTCCCACCCCCAACCCCATCCTCTAGACTCCCCTTCCCTCCTCCCTCCCCCCTCTTCTCCGCTCTGTCCCCTCCTTTCTTCTTCCTCCACCTTTTCCTCCTTCCCCTCCCCCTCCCTCCCCCCTCTTCTCCGCTCTGTCCACCCCTCCTTTCCTCTTCCTCCCCCTTTTCCTCCTTCCCCTCCCTCTCCCTCCCCACCTCCTTTCCTTCTTCCCCTTTCCCATCCTCCCCCAACCCCGTCCACTCGATGTCCAGTGTACGCTGAAATGATCAAAACACAGTTTGCACTTAACCACTAAATCTTTATTGAATTTTTATTATAACATCAGGCGATACATTAGTAAATAGAGAGAAATACAGAGTAAATAGCAATAAACGGGGAAGGGTAGGGAGGTGGCACAGGGGTAGCTGGAAGTGCAGAGTTAGGAAGAAGGGGCAGGGGTAAGGAGAAGGGCCACTGGCAGGGGCATAAGCAACTGTTCTTATTCATCACTTTCCTGTAACTTCCATGAATCTTTACCATCTATCGTTATCAATATCACTCCAGCAACGATTTCTCAGAGGGCATCTATCTTAACTCTCTAAAGACTTTGCTTACAATCTCAATCCCTGGAGTTAATACTCAGGGCAAAGAGCCTCTATTAGATTATTTATCCAATCATCCCTGAACTTTCTCCCACTAGTTTCTATCTGTGTCCAATAGCCCTAAAAAGGTTGATCTCCCTGCAGTTCCCTTCAAGTTTATCTGAAATCTTTAGGGGTAGCAATCATAGGGTAAAGAATCACAAGGAGGTACACATGTTTACTTATAGAGGTATCTAATATATAGTAGCATGCTTTTTAACTAATCCCACCCACTTAAGATTACTTAAAAGCCCCCCTAAAATACTTATGATTATATATATCCCCAATTAAATCATTAAACAAAAAAATAAAAACAAGGAAAAGTTTCCACAGACCAGTTTGGTAGCATTCTACAATCTGAAACAACAAAGAACTCTCAATCCCAACAGATGTGCCTTCCTTCTTTAAGATGAAAACATAGCATGGTTCCCATCAGGCTCTTCATCTCTGCAGGTGGTTCTCTTCATTTCTGCCCAGGTCTTTCCAGCAGGGTGTTCTCTGTTGCCAGTCTTGGAATTCTGATGTTAGATGTCTGTGGTGGTTGATGACTGGATCAATTCAGGAGTCCAAACGGTACCTGCAAACTTAAACAGAAATCCTGACTGCACTATATATGTGTGCCCCTCTTTGTCCACCCGAAGTTCACTGTGCTAACTCATGATTTATTCCAACTAACTCTCCATTTTCCAGTATCTACTACAAGTACCTCATTGCTCAAACTAAATTGACCCTTCAGAAATGTACATAAACTTCCTCCGTTTCAACAACCTAGCATGATGACCTTAGCTAGTTCTCTCCAGGTCTGCCTAACAATGGGAGCTTATATCTTCTTCCTTCATTTTTTAATTAACACTGAACATTTGGGCCAAAAGTCAATCAATTTTGTCATTGTTTCAAAAGGCAGACTGTTGGCTTTGCTAACAATTTTGATGTTTTATGTATCATCTTTGTCTTTATTTTGCTCCCTTTCTACCTTCTTTAGAGATTAATTTGCTTTCTCCTTTCTTACAAATAAAGGCATCTTGTTGGAAAATGCCAAAAATTTTTAAAGTATTCAATTAAAACAAAGTTGATGAAAACACATGAGCGAAAGAAAACTTAACAAAATTCTGATTCTATAGAATAAGTTTGAGATTACTTATCTTGAACACCTATGCATATAGATAATATATGATAGCTATAAGGCATAGTACACACTGCCAAACAGATTTTCACAAGCTCTACAAAACAGCCAAAGGTGTGTCAGGGATCTCCTCCGTGAGTTGTTAACCCACACCACCATGCACTCCCTCATGATGGTTGTCGTCACGTCCCCAGACTTCCGCTTGCAGTGATGGCAATGTCCGTGTGCACATGCTGGGGCTGCAGACAGTAGCCCATTTCTAGGCCCTCTGCAGCTTGAAGATCAATTGACAACTGTAAATTTGACACAAAGCAACTTGAATTCAAATGTATGGAGGATGGATTGATTGAGGTAAATTGACCTGATGCTTCAAAAAGTCCAGAAGCACAAATGCACCATTTAAAAAGAAATTAACCTAGAACACATGAGTGACCGACAAGCTTTCAGATTCCATTGCAAAAGAAAAAGGAAAAGTTGTTTTGGATTAAATAGCCAATTAGGCAATTAGGTATTTTCTTTGAATTTGTATATCATTTTGTTTGATTTTTAAAGGCCCAATCAAAAAAAAAAATTTAAACTATAGATGATGTTAAAATAGAAGTTTGAAGATGAACAGGATGAACTATTATACAAGTACTCCAGTCTGAGGAGCCTCTTATTCACAGTGTTGTAAGAGAAGTTCACAGTAAAGAACTATTTTACACTACCTTACGTATCAATTTTAATTAATTTAGTAAGAGTTGGACAGTAATTCAATGGAAATAACTTTGAAAGCAGAGTCACTACTTTAACAGTGGTTAAAGGACACTATCAACCTACAGCTAAAACTTTTAAGTATTTAAACATGCAAGGGTGAGTGATAATGAATATGTGAAGGGTGATGCTGATGAAAAGTGAAACTTCACCACTGGACTCCTCTTCATGACAGGCTATTTGAAATATACACCATATTGTTTTCTACTGCTCAAACTGTTGGAGACTGTGTGTTCAAACACTTGCTCCCAGAAGCCTGCCTCTTTCTTCTCCATGCCATGGCGGCAAAATGGAGTCTCAGCAACCAGGCAGGAAGGATGTCAAATCCTGCAGCAGCGTAAGTGGCAGTAGTAAACAGAGAGACAGATTAGATAATCAGTTCAAGGTAGTAGCAAGGGACCAGGCTAAAGGAAGTCAGGCAGTGCCAGGTTAGCACAAAGCATCCAGGAGACACCAGCTGATGTCACTGGATTGAAGACAACTCGTCTGTTGCTTTGGATTGCTTTCTGAGGCCTTCCATTCATTGGCAGCTTATCGGCTCCATCCCCTAGAGGATGCTAAAATACACTCCCCCTCCCTAAGCATCCAGTGCTATAGTCTAGTGAGGGGACTGATAATGAAATGCCCAGGTGCATATGGAGGCAGAGACAAGGACAGATGCTCCCAAGACTTCAGGTCAGGTGACACCCTTCCAGCCAGTGAACAATGCTTGTGAAAATTCTTTCTGAAGTTCCAGGTCAAGATGGTACCATTAACCGAGTCTCTCCTTTAAGAGTTGGGTACGGGGATTTAGGAGTCCTTATTAGCTATGCCTTAGCCCTCATACATGACTGAGAGGTGATCACATTTCACAAATATCTAACAACCTGGAGCCACCAACAGTCTCTGGTTACCAGGCTTTCTGTTTTGTGTGGAAGCCATTGCTGGCATGGTGATGGTAAGGTGTTGTGACAAAGTCAGAGTTATTGGGTACATATGATTTGCACCAGGATGTGAAGGCACACTCAAACATGCACACGTCCCTCTGAGAGCACGTCTTCCTGAGGCCTGAGGTGTTCCGTTGAAGGGGTTTTGCCTGCTCCCTGGAAAACCGGTCGAGTTGCCACTCTTTGAGTCATGAAAATGGAGTTTGTAGATGGTGAAGTTTCAAAGGGTGCAGCCAGAACATCACGGAAGCCGTTGGCACTGCACCAGTAATTGTGGCTTCCTTAATAAGGCCTCGCTCCTCCAAGGCTGTTAAGGTACGTCAACTGCAAGGAAAGTCATGTCCTCCTCCTCGCCTCCCCCTCCATAAGGAAAACAGCATTTCCTGTGTTTGCATCAGCTTCTCAGTAACTGTTAAATGAGGAATCCGACAGCCCATAATTCACATGGTGACAGAGGTTTCAGCAGGTAAAACCCAGGTTTCCAGGGTTTGCTGGGAAGTAAACTTGTTACGAATTTTAATTAGGTTGGCAGTTAAGGTGGAAAACCAGCGATAATTTGTTGGTAAATATTTTGTTGCTTCCACCAAACAGTGGAGGTCAGTGGGTGCTTTGAGATGGGTGTCAGTCCAGGGTGGCCCTGACCTTCTGTAACCATTTCAGAGGAAAACCTGTGCTCAGGTTGGTCTGAAGGTGCAGTGGCCCAATGTAGCACACAGTCACTGATTGAGAAGCTGAACAGGAGTTCATTTTGAGGGTGGAGGTCCTGAAAGGCAGGATGCCTATTCACAGGGTGCTGTAAGACGGAGGCGGTGGCGGCGGTGGGGGCGGTGGCGGCGGCTGCGGCGGCGGGTACTGGGGCACTGGCGGCTGGCGGTACCAATGAGGATTCCAGGTGATCATCACGGGGACATAGAGGGATCGCCCGTGTCCATCTCGCCCCACTGGGTACCAGGCGAATCCTACTGGGTAGGTCGGGTACGCGGTGTAGGTGGGGTAGGTCGGATATCCTGGAATTTGAGGTACATATTCGGTGTAGGTCGCCAGGTGAGCTTGGTCATCTAAATTTGGAATCGTGAGTCGAGGATACTGATTCTGGATGGTGACACCGTTGGGACCCCGGCAGTCATAAGAAACTTGCAGCTTCCACCCCCTTTTCACTTGGAGAACTTGGGCTCCGTTCGGCGCGATGGTGGGAGTGATCAGCCCATCCTTCACGTGTCTGGCGACGAAATCTCGCAGGGCTGCCATTTCAGATTCGGACAGTGAGTACACATGCCCGCTGGGAATGCTGTGTGCTCCAGGGATCATTTCTATGTTAGGGTCCACCAGACGGTGGTCTGGGTAGACGTTCTCATCCACTGGGGTGTATACATTCTGCACGTAGTAGTATCTCACGGGCTGGTAAACTCTGTACCCCTCTACCGGGTAATAGAACGCCGGCTGTGTTGGTGGTGGGAGAGGTGGTGGTATGGGAGAATACATCCGGCAGTGGTATCTGCAATATTCGGAATCAAAGACAATCGATCGGGTGCTCCACGTGATGTTGGGGTCGTGTGTGCTCAGCCAGCGCACCCCCAGGACGATAGGGAAGAATGGAGACTGAGTCACATCGAACGACAGCACCTCGCGGTGATCTCCCAAGTCGACGATCAGGTCGTGCGTTTCGTGGACCACTGGGCCCGATGCTATGGGACGTCCATCAATCGCTTCTACAAGTATGGGCCAGTCCTTGATTCTCAGAGGAATGCCGTTCTGGGCCACGTACTCGTGATCAATGAAATTGCCGGAAGCGCCAGAATCGATCATGGCTCGGACGAACAGGCTGTGTCGGCCCGGGAGATGAATCTGGAGCATCACTTGCAAGTGTGGAGATGACGCAGCATCATCTTGGGGGGACCTTATTAATTCCGGCCCGGTCGCTGAAGGTCCCTCTACAGCGGGGCCGGGGAGTTTCCCGCCGGCGAAGCCTTCGAGGCCTTGGCAGGACAGTTGTCAGCGTAGTGGCCTCCATTCCCACAGTAGAGGCACAGGTTTAGCTTGCGGCGTCTCTCTTTCTCTTCCTGCGTCAGGCGCATGCGGGCGCCCCCCACGGGCTCGGTGGGGTCTACCTGGTGGTGGTGATTGTTGACGTGAGGGGCCACCAGCGCGCGTGGCGGGGAGCGCGGCTTGCGGGTGGCAGCCGCCCGGGCCAGCCTTCTCTCGATGTGGATGCACTGGCCGATGAGCGCAGACAGCGACTTGGCCACTTCGAGGTGCGCCAGCTCCGCCTGGATGTGGTCGCTGAGGCCCTCGTGGTACTGGTCGATCAGGGCGGGCTCGTTCCAATCCAGGTCCTGTGCGATCATCTGGAAAGCATTCGAGTAGTCGACCACCGACCCCATGCCCTGGCGCAGACGTCTGATCTTGCGTTTGGCGGCCTCGCGCCGCTGGGGATCTTCGAAGACGTGCTTCATTTCGGTCATGAAGGCTGGGTAGTTGTGCATCAGGTAGTGGGAGCGTTCCAGCTTGGCCGAGGCCCAGCGGGCGGCGCGGCCCGTCATCATGCTGGTCACGAAGCAGACGCGCACGCGATCGACAGAGAAATCGCGGGTGCTCTTCTCCATGAAGAGCTGGCACTGGGACATGAAGGGAACCAGCATGTCTGGGTTGCCGTCGAACTTCTCGGGAAGGTCTTCTGGGCACTCCTCCTCGAGAAGGGTGGCTGGGGCGGCAGCGGCTGCGGCGCCGCACAGCTCAATGTCGTCCTCTTCCTCCTCGGGGGCAGGCTCCACTTGCTCGCGGAGGGTGGTGTTCTCCTCGGTGAGTTTCTGCACCTGGTTCTGCAGATTGTTGTTCTCCTCGGACTGCTTCATGACCTTCTCTCTGAGGTTGTTGATTTCTTCGGAGAGATCCTCTCGCCGGCGTTCTCCCAGGTTGGGGTTGTACTGGCCCCTCTGGCTGCTGCAGGGGGAGTTGGAGGGGGAGGAAGGATCGTTGGGAGGAGGAGGAGGCGGAGGTGGTGGGCAGTCGGGCCCCAGGGTGATGGCTGGGGTGGGAGGAGACCTCCCAGGCGTAGTAGCTTCACTCCTGTGGGGATGGAGGCCTGTGTCCTGGCCTCCCCGACCACTTTTTCGCCTTTTGGTTTTCAGAAGCTTTTTGTTTCTGTAAGTGAAGATAAAAGCATAAATTCAACACATACATTCAAAGCACCACAATACTAAGTATCTGCTAAAGTACTTTAAATACATGAGTATTTAAAGTATATCTTTATTCCCCTTGTTTACATCCATAGTTAATAAACAGACCAAAGCCCCACAAAAAAGATGTTAATCAATTAGGACTGTGGACAATGAAAAGCATCCTCCTCTTTGATGTCCAAATGATCCTTTCCTCCTCAAGAATCACCTGTTCATCAGAATTTAACAATACGCAACTCTTATAAGCAGCATGATTACCTTTACTGACTAATAAATAATGTAGACACTCCAAATAAGAAACTTTATAAGCAGAGCAAGAAACCTTCAAGGCAAAGATTGATACCAAAAAATTATGTAAAATAAAGCCAAAATGATAACTACTTATTATGGGAAAAACAGCTACTATCCCAGCCAATAGAGAACCAAGAAAAAGAAGGGGGGTGTTAAAACTCACAATGCCTGTATTCATCAACCCATCAAGGGCGGGGGGCACTCTGGCCCACTTGTCAGGACCCTGATCCACCTTTACAGAGAAGGTAACTATTAATAGTTATCAAAACAAACAACAACTGCCACAAAGCCAACAGAGAACTGTCTAAATTCCTTTTCAGACCCTAATTAGAGTTCCCCTTTGGGATAGAAATGGTACTGAGCAGCTGTCTGTATATACTGGTTTCCCTCCTTATTATGCAGTCAACCAACAGTTATTGATTGATGCCTCTTAGGAGTAGCTGGGCTATAAAATATAACATTCAAAGAAGCCCGATAATAGTGTCCCTCAAACTTACAATGAGGGTTTAATTAGATAATGCAAGTAAAGCACATAGTGCATATTCAACAACTGTTAGCTGATATTAATAAGGTTATTAATAAAATCAGAAACTTCAACTTTCTGTATAATGAGGCTGAGATTAAAACAGGGAGGGGCTGCAACTATGGCAACCTGGGTCCCACATCCCACCTAAAGATACTCATTTTTTTTAAAAAAAGACTGTGTCCATAGGGGTGAACGTGTGAGGGGGAAGGGATGAGGGGACTTAATGCCCTAATTATGGGTAGGGTGACAATAAATTACATATAGAATAAATCAGCACACAGGGGCATGTGTACTTCCTGGAAATAGGGTTAAGTTCATTTAGAGTAACTATTTTAACACATCAATGATTTTTCAAATGGGCATTAAGTGTTCATATTTGGAAAACTAGAAGTGCTCAAAACTTTAAAAATAGAATATATAAAGCCGGTAGACTGCCTATTCATTACATTTTAACTTGGCAGTCCTGGCCACCTGTTCCTTTCTGACCCACCAAGGCAAAAACAAACACCAAATTAATTGTGTAAAATAAAGCCACAAAAGTAAACATGCTATTCAGAGAAGTTAGGTGAAAAATTGCTAATATTTCATCAATAGGGTACGTGGGGGGAAAAAGGTGATAGTAATTAAACATGGTGCCTGGCTACAGAGAAATACCCCTTCCTCCTCCTCTTTTTGAGACCCTCCAAGTTCTTTAGGCCCCTCCCCTGCCCCAGCCCCACCACCCACAGCCATTTTCCCTCATGCCCCGGGCTGTTGGTTCCGCCTCTTCAAGGAGTGGCAGCAAGCAGAGTCCTTAAGGGACAGAATTACTGTGCCATTTTAATATTTTTAAACTGCTACTTAATTACTTTAATAACTTAGACTATGAAAACAATTAATCGTTGACATTCAAGTTTAGAAAAAATGAGATGTAATTAACACATCATAGCCTGTGACATTGTTTCATGTCCAACTGCTTAAAGACGATTACATGGGTGACACTCAGAATATGAGGTCACAAAATAATGCCATTTTTATTAATTAAATGAAGTGTTTTAATGTCCCATTAAAAAGCAACTAATAAGCACAGGTCATTGCATCATGTCACGATGACTCAGGTGCCACTTCTGTCATCAAAACATTAATACTTTCAAAAGTTAGAGACAAGACTTCTGAAAAGGCATTTCACAGCATGGCCTGGAGCAGGTCAGAAAGGTTAACCACCTATATGTCAATCACAGTCACTGGGGTGGGCTTTATTGAGGCCCAGGTCTGATGGTTTTCACATCTGCAAAACACAAGGACAGGACAGAAATAACAATACATTAGGAAATCAGTAAACAATCATGGAATTGTTTATGGAAACAGAAGATCGGTAAGACCTTAAAATTCAAACGCTTTTGGGGACAGGAAGGTAATAGAAATGTGAAAAGAGACTGGACAATAGGGAGGGGCTACAGCTATTTCACTTGGGGATGAATACCCCCCCCCCAAACTCTTTTAACTCTTGTATGACTTTTAAATCCAGTGTCGGTCAAACAAATTCAGAGCCTTATTTGACCGGTGAGATCACTAGTTTGAGGTCCCTAACTTTTGCCAGTATCAGGCTTAAGGCTCCCACCCCCAGGGTTTGTAATTTTGGGGTGGGACTCTTAAGTCCTATAAGGGTCAACTGCCCAGAACAGAGTTGTTTAACCATTAAAACTGATAGGGTAGTGGGCAAGCAAGTTAAGAGCATAAGTAAAGTTTACCAATGTTTAAACAGCAACTGGAGCACCAGATGACAGGCAACAGGGGCACTGTGACTTGATTTGAATGACAGGACTATGGTTCCTTAATGCCTCCCGAGTAGGGACTGGATTGCAGAGGTGGGGTCAAGAGGCCCCATTCCTAAAATAAAACCTCAAAGAACACACAGCATATAGCTAAGCCACTTGGGACAGATGCCACCTTTACACATGAAAAACAGTTCAGTATTACTCTATTTAAGAATTAAATACATTTGATTAATTTTTGACTCTTCACAATGATTTTTGAAACTTTCTATTCCCCCCACCCTACCCTCCCTCAACGCCCCCACGAAAGACACCAAAGCACAACAGCAGCAAAAAACCATCACACATTAACCATCACACATTAACCATCACACTAGTAAATGATGCTTCACCAAACAATGCTTAATTGTTTTACATTTGAAAATGTCCATATTTCTTTTTGAGAACTGTACAGTTAGTGAAATGCAAATTCTAATAATATGCACATTTTAAAAAACCATTGTTTTGAATCTCTTTATAATGCAGCCACAGAATTTCCAAAGAGAAGAGGGGTTAGGGCGGCAAGGGGGGGTAAATGGAACCTGGGGACTTGAAGCTGTAATTATGATATGTTATCCACAGACTGTATCCTTGATGGAGGCAGTGTGTGTGTGTGTATTGGGGGGGCGTGATTGGTGGGGAGTGACAAATTTGGGGAGCCAATGCTTCCAAATGCCCCTGTAACAGTCCTGGTTCATGGTTTATAACATATGGAACCAGGTTTTAAAATTTCTTCATTTAATTAGAAACATAAATATCTGACTGGCAGAAACTATAAATTTGTTTTATACAGATATTTTAAAATGACAGCTAAAATCTTCAATCTATCTTTTGTAATGTAACCACTTTGTTACATTACACAAATTTTAAATATAACAATTATGTACTATTAAGTAATCCACTTGCCCCAAATTTAAATAATTAGATTTGCTTTTTAGTTTATAAAAAAGCCAATTATTTTTAGTGTTTTGAATTAATTTAGCTGTTTTGAATTATAATTACAGCTTACATTATTCAAGCTTAAAAATGCAAATTTTTTTTTAAGATCCTGTTAAATGTGAGCAAGATAAAACAAGCAGCATCTTGGACAACACAGGACAGCAAACCACCACAAGAAAGAGCCAGGAACAAAAGATCAGATAACACCTGCACACACCGAGGAAGACACTGAATAAACCATTTTACTCTGATCATTTAATGAACGCCTACAATATGCCAGACCCAATTAATAATACGTAGGCAAGTTAGCCAGGGCTAATGCCCTAGAGATTCCAAGAAAAAAATGCAGAAATACACCTTATCCTCCTTTAGAGGCCAAGCCAGCAGCACCAACAAAGTTCAAGTTGTTCTTTATTTTGTATTCACCAAAGCATACGATTCCATTGGGTCCCAACACAAAGGTCCACTAGTGTGTCCAAAACACTTTAAAAAGTTTTTTAATTTAAAAAAATTAAATTTTTATTAATATTTTAAAAAATCTTACAAGTTAAAAATGTTAAAGTATTTTATTTTTCATTTGTAGTAAAAAATTTAGCTAGATTGCCTTTAGAGGCGCCAGCCATGTCAGTTTGGAAGCACCCTTCATAACCCACTATCAGGAATTTAAATTGTGGGTTTATGTTATTTAATATATACAAAGTGTTTATAAAAAGTGGCTTATTAATGCCATGTATAATTGTTATTGTTGTTAATTGTCCTTATATATTATTCTTATATTTATTAGACACCAGTGGATAAAAGGCAAATCCTGCGCAGAAGAGAAACCACAGCAGAGAAACCGCAGGAGGGCGGGGCTGTGCAGCCAGGCTCAGGCAGCAAGGGTGCGCAGGCGCAAAGGTGGGGGGGAACCCTGACGAAATGGTTGGGGGCTCACACTGCGCAGGCGCAGATGCGCTCTGGAGAGGCGGGGCCATAGGCCAGCTCAGAAGATGCAGGCTCAGGGTGGGGCCAAGTTTTGAAAGGCGGGGTCTGGACGAGCTACCTCGGAGGAGGCAGGCTCAGAGAGAGGCGGGGTCTGGAGGTGCCACCTAAGGGAGGTGGGGTTCAGGGGAAGGTGGGGTTTAGGGAAGCCGCCTCAGAGGAGGCGGGCTCAGGGGAAGGTGGGGCTTGGGGAGGCTGGATCTAGAAGGCGCGCTCTGGGAAGGCGCGCCACAGAGGAGGCGCGCTCAGAGCAGGCGCTGGGCGGCGCTAAGCCCACTCCAAGCAGATACTGCAGAGAAGGCGCGCTAGAATGGGCGGGGCAGGTCTAAGACGGGCTGCATGCCTCTCCCTGGATCTCCCCCTCCCCAAACCCCTCCCACCAGCCTCCACCAGCCAGATTCATTTCATGCAACAAGAGCAATCACCCCCAGATCCAGTCCCCCACCACCACCCCACGCCTCCCAATACTAAGCAAACCAACAGCTTCCACAAACTGTTGCTGGATGCCAATTCGCGCCACCACTACAACTACACCACCACTTCAATCAAGCGCAACTAAGCAAGGGAGCCCTGCCACCACCAAAAGATTCCCTTTTACGCTACAGTCAGAGCCCCTCCACTCCACTGCCATAGCAGGAATGGTGTGGGCAGAATGTTAAACACTAATTTTTGCCCAGGGCTCCATTTTGTCTAACAGCACCATCATGCAGAGAACCGTCCTGAAGAAAAACATAGTGGGAGCCATTCCAAAGGTGTGTTAGAGACAAAGGGTGGGGTTCCTCTAAGAACAGAGTGATCTTACTCTTCAGCTCCTGTCCGCTTCAACTGGTTTCTTTGTAGCACAAAGCAGTACAGCTTGTCTATTTCTGCAGCTGTTACTACTCTGTAGCGCATTTTAGGTATAAAACGTTCCACAGCTCGTGTACCTCTGCGGTTCCTGGGTCTTGTAGCGCAACGAGGCGCTGTTGTAGTGCTATCGTATCATTTTCGTAGCGCTAATCTTCTACAGCTCAGATTTTGTAGCGCATTTAAAGCGCAAATCAGTCATCAGTCTGTGGTTCATAAATCGCGGCAATTCATAAACCGGGGCAGTTCATACTGGTTTCAGTGCAAAAGAAGCGCCCATCAGTTTATAGCGCATTGACGCGCCCATCGCTTTGTAGCGCACTGATGCGCCCATCAGTCTGTAGCGCATTGAAGCGCCTATCGGGTCTGTAGCGCATTTGAAGCGCTTATCAGTTTGTAGCGCATTTGAAGCGCTCAGTTTGTAGCGCATCTGAAGCGCCAATTAGTTTGTAGCGGATATCACTTTGCAGCACATCTGCAAATTGGTCTGTAGCTCATGTCCGTCTGCAGCTCATGTTTGTCCGCAGCTCATATCTGTCTACAACCCGTATCTCGACTTAGGTACTAGAAACCAAAGCCCTGAAGGCTTGGATTCTCCACACAGTTTTGGGGTGCAGCCAGTGAAGGCGTGACAAGGTGTGCGTGGAGACATTCGGGGCGCTATTCCATCTCCCGCAGCTCTCGATAAGAACGGGGAATGAACGTGGTCTTAAAGAAAAAGAAACATCCTCACCGCATACTCACCACGCGAGGACTCCTCTGCGAAGGCTGGAAAGATGGGGTCCCACACCTGTGCCAGGCGTGGGCGCCGCTGGGTGCTCGGCCGCCCGGAGTGGCTCCGGACGCGAGCCCGCTCAGCGGACCTTCCTCGAGGTTCGGTGGTCCGTCTCCGCTGGTCTCTTCAGGTCGTAGTCAGGTTTCTTCGACACACACCAACCGAAGTTGAAGCGCGTGTACCGGGAGCGCCGACCCGGAGCCTTATATAGGCTGAACGGAGGAGGGGGGCGCCAAATCCCAGCGTGCTCCGCGGGTTAGGGGGGGGTGGAGGGGGAGCGGGGGCGGAGGGGATGGGGGGATGGGGGAGATGGGGGTGGGGGCCATGGCCCCGCTGCACTGGCCCGCCGCTAGAGGGAGTTCGGGATTAAGGAGGGGGGTGCAGGATGCTGATGCTGAACCGGCCGAGCTGGGAGGAAAGAAGAAAGGGAGGGGAAGGGAGAATCGAGGACGGCCGGCCTAGCCAGGCCAAGAATGCAATTGCCCCGGTGGTGGGAGCTGGGAGACCCTTGTGCTTGGACGGGACAGGGTCGGGGGACACGAAGGATGAGCCCCGCGACCACTGGCACCTTCTTGCTGACAGGTTAGTGGCCCGCGCGCGACGGGAGGTCCTGGGGCCAACAGGCCGCTGCTTCCCCACCCCCCTTCCCGGGTTTGGGGGACCTGGGTGCATTTTCCGGGCATGAGCCCTTCATGCTGCGGAGTCCCCAGTGCACGCTTCCTCCAAGATGTCCCGCACCCCACTTCTCGAATCCCGTGTTTCCCTTGCCAGGCTTGACCCCTGGCCTTTTTTTCTCTGCGCCCCCGCGGGCCCCTCCCTGCCCAGCAGCGCCGAAATTCCATCTCCAGTTTCCATTCTCATTGCCCTCCACCCATCCCCAGCAGTCCTGGTGATGAACCTCTCCGGATCCCTGCCTCAAAGCTGGGGGTCGTCGACCATCTGGGGGTTGGGGGCTTACCTTGCGAATGGGGCTCTGCGGCCCAGAGGCGAGCTCATAGGAAATGGGTGTCGAGCTGTGCCCAGCTCTACAAACACACTACATCTTTTTTTCCCCCTTTTCTTGAATCCGATCTGGAGAGAACATAAAAATATGCATCTCAAACGCCTAATTCTCCTTTCTTCCTAAGCGAATTTCTCGGCAACGGAAATCTCGTTTTTCTTAGGTTTTGCGGAGCAAGGAAACGGAATCATGAAATGCTAGGAGTTAAACAGGGCATTGAGGTCAGGGTTAACCTCGGCTGGGGGCCTGAAACGCTGCAAACACAACTGTTTGCCCCACCAAGTACACTATTTTGAGAAAGCGAAAACAATTAAAAACAGCTGTGGATGCCTCCAGTGTATTCGGCGGGCTTCGAAGACTCCCAGCTACGGCCTTTTGGTGATGATTACAAGGTTTACGCAGAGACATGGATCTCCCTGCAATGTTACGTTTTTCTAAATCTTGTAGGGTGAATGAATACCTTTAGTCGTGGTAACCGCAAGTTTAATCCTTTGAAGCGTGTTGCCAAGATTTGGCCACAAATATTTGTGTATGTTTATAAACATATATATTTTACGTTAGAGAAAATTGCAATGAGTTCCAAGACTAAAATACTGATGAGGAAGGATGCTGAAATAAAAAAGCCTTAACGTGGATTTCAATTTAAGAAAGTGTTAGGTACTGAGAAAAGGGACGATCTGTTGATAATCTTAGTAAAAGAAGTTTAAGTTAAAATGAAAAAACCAATTGTCTACCAGTGAGTGAGGTTCCTGAGACACAGATGAGACACATTTGTATTTAAAGGCTAAAATAGCAGATTTGAGTAACATTGCTGCGTATTAATTTGTACATAGAGGATAGATAAGGATTTGACCCGTCGTAGATGACAGAATGGTAGGGATCTCAGTTAAAGCCAGCCTTTCTAAGAGTAAACAACTCTAGCACATTTATTGAAATTCTACTTTTTAATCAGAAATAAAATATTGACCATCAGATATATGAATAAATGAGGTGCAGATTTCCAACACTGAAAGATATTTTACTAGGAAGTTGGGTGAATATAATTATAGTGTTTAGAAGTGCCTTAGTGTCTTTCCATGTTTAGGATGTTCACTCTTCCTTGCAATATTGAATGCTTTCAGGATTTCTTATGTTTTCTAGAATACTGTTTTGGTGACCGCCAGACCGTCAAATTCTTACCATTTTTTTAAATCCAGGAAAGTTACTTCATCTAGTTGTTTGGTAACTGATAGACATTCTTTTTCTTAAAAATGAGATTAAAAAACAGGATAGGTGATAGAGAAAACTCAGGTTTACAAATCTAAAAAGTTTGAACAAGTTTGAACCTATTTGAATTTTTATTTCAGAATGTTAGCCAGGACTTTTTTTTGGGGGGGGGGGTGAGGTGGAGGAAAAAAACCCAGCTTTAGTGTTATCTTTATCATAATAAAAGTAATTCCTATTCATTGTACAAAATTTAGGGGGAAAAACTACAGAAAACTGGGAAAAAAAATCAAGAAGAAAATCAGGATCACCTGTAACCTCTTTATCCTGTGACAACCCCAGTAAACCTTATGGACTCTTTCTCGATACATATACACGTGCCTAAATAATGTATATTTTTCATAGAGTGGTACGTGTATAATTTCTAAAAATTAAAAATGGGATCAAGTTAATTTCCTCCATTTTTTCTCTTCAAGGAGCCTTAGCTATCTAAATAATATTAAATTTTCAGAATCTTTTTAAAAATGGAAATAATAGTCATTACTTTTTCTAATTGAAATTTAAATGAACATAGTACAAAAATATTTAAAACCAAAGAACTGAGAGTTTCCTCTGATCTCACTATTCTAACACACACATAGTAATCTGGTATATATCCTTGTGTTTTTTATTCTATATATATGAAAAAATTTTTACTTTGCTTAGAAATAGATTTTTCTAAGGAAAAAAGCAACAATAGATAAGTTGCTTTGAGAAAAAATTTTAATCTAAAGCAGCAAAACAATATTAAATATAAAAACAAAAATACAATGTTAATAGGTAAATACTTGAGATGATATTGTTATGTTACCTAAAGCACAGAACAACATTAAAAATCACCCCCAAATAAATACATAAGAATTTAAAACACTCTTTTGCTATTTGATGTCATAAGTGAATTTTGGATTTTCTCAGATATTTGTTCCCAATGTTATCTGTTTCTTACCCGTCTTGCACAAGATTACACGCATAGCAAAAGAGATGCTAATATGCATTATTTACTTTATCAAATAATAACTAGGCATTGTATGGGAACATTTTAATCCATTTTAATGAGAATTTCCTGTGGATCTATGAAGCTGTTGATTAACTACCTGTGTTTAACTTCAAGTGTAGTAGGAAAATTTTATTTCAAACCCAAGTGGGATATTCACTTGTCAAATAATAGCTTTCTAATTGGATATTTTACTTATTTAAGACAATTTGCCATGTATCTGTGAAGCTGTTGATTTACCTTTTATATTTAGTTTAATGTCTAGGGTAGTAGGAAAAATGTATTTCATAAAAAGTGGAATTTTCACTTGCCAAACAGTAACTGGACTTTCTAGTTAAACATTTTATCTGTTTTAGATGACAGTTTGCTTTGGATCTATAAATCTGCTGATTTACTACATGCATTTAACTTAACTTTTAGTGTGGTAGGAAAAATATATTTCTCAGCAAAGTAAAATTTTCAGTTGTCAAATATTAATTGGACTTAATACTTGATCATTTTATCCATTTATTATAAGGAGTTTGCCATAAATCTAAAACCAGTTGATCGACCTTATCTATTTACTTTAAATTCTAGAGTGGTAGGCAAGTTGTTTTTCTAAGCAAAGTGGAATTTTCACTTGTCTCTCGGACATCGAAAATTAGCAAGGGACAGCACCAGAGAAAACTGATGAGAAAGATAACACATATCCAGTTTCTAGCACTGGTTTTAACTGATGAAAACCAGGCTTGAAGTAAAATGTTGAAGCAGTGAAGAAACCTTGATGTGTTAAAAAATTCTCCGTCAGTTATTCAGATGGGTTGGGGTTTTAAGAAGTGCAGTATTTATGGATCGCATTTTCTCTGAAATAACCAGACACTTTGTTTTTTCTTCTTTTTTACTATGCGTCCATGCTTACTCTATCTGGTCACTTTTCTTTTAACTTACTGTTACCTCAGTTCTAAACACCCAAGTGTAGATCCTGTTGTTGATCTTATTACCCACTCTCAGTGTAAAAAAGAACTCTACGTGAATAGATAACATATGTTTACATGTCCACTACAGATTCTTGGGCTGGAGCTCTGTGAAGTCCAGAGCTTCACGGAAATATTAACATGATGCTTTTTGTTTCTTTCTATCCTTTCCAATTTCTCCAACAGAGATGTGACAGAAAGACCGGCAGATGTGGGCAGGCAGGCAGACAAACAGAGAGACATGGACAGATACACGCATGGGCACACACACATGCAAGACATCGAGGCTTTTTCTAAACTTTAGGATTCAGTTCTTCAGTTTGCTGCCTCCCTGATTTTTAGAAGAATTAAGCCACAAGCAGCACTGCAGAATTGAAAAAAGGAAGCTAGTGTTTCTAAAGATCAACAAGTCTTTTCAAGTGACTGGTTTTCCCGACTGGGATTTTCAGGGTGGTAGAATCAGATAGAGGCTCAATGCTCTTAAAGTTGTTTCACGTGGATGGCTTCTGAATAGCTTCCACGCACATTTCTGTCTAAGCGAAATTCCGGGGACTTCAGGTTTTCAAACAATGTAACTATAGTAAAGACCGTATTGAATAAAAAATAGTCTCCACAGTCTGACACGAGAACAAACATTTGCACTGATGTGCCTTCCCTTCTAGCCTTTGTTCCATGTGCATATATATTTTCACTTGACTCTTAATTTTCATGTGTGTAGATTTTTTACACTTCGCTTTGAAAGATAAGTGAATCTTGCTTTCAGCTGAGCATTTGTCAAGGCTTTTCGGAGGCTCTCGTATGTAAGATGCTGTATAGACAAGCAGGATTGCTTTGTGAGCCTGGGGCAAGCTGTGTTGGTTACTGAGTTTGGGTCTGGGAGTGGTCCCTGGTGAAGGATCACAAGCCTTTGCCCTTGGTCTTCTCTTTTTCAACATTTTTGTGGATAACTTTGATG
Source organism: Giraffa tippelskirchi (assembly GCF_054371585.1). Lineage (NCBI taxonomy): Eukaryota > Metazoa > Chordata > Mammalia > Artiodactyla > Giraffidae > Giraffa > Giraffa tippelskirchi. The sequence continues at coordinate 59,661,633 of NC_137284.1, read as the reverse complement.
AAGTTCTAAGATGCTTGCTTTAAAATCCATGGTTGACTTCAAAAAAGTCTATTACAAATAGATAACAGAATTGAGAGTTAATATGGTTTAAGTAGGCTGCAGTGCTATTCAAAAATATATTTTGTAGCAGTAAATGCCTCATAATTCATTGGCCTGCATAAAGGAAGGAGATAACTTTATATGGTAGCAGTTTTTGAGGAGAAGGACAGTTAATATGAACCAGTGACATGATGTGGCTGCAAAATTTAAAAAAAAAAATCAAATTTAGATTCCAGTAATAGTATAGTGTCCATATGTCACAAAAATTAATAGTAGCCTGCTCTAATTAACCACATCTGTAGTATCGTGTCCATTTCTGGCTGTCACATTTAAAGAGAGACATTGACAAATTAGACAACTTCCAGAACAATCTGTGGGGATGGTGAGGGGTCTGGCAATCTTGTTATAGGAGGTATCCTCAAAGGGTCTGGAAACGCTTAGCTTAAAGACTAAAAGTAGACATAAACTCTCTTCTGTTTGCTTCAGAAAGCAGAACCAGCTGTAGTGAGTGAAAGATAGAGATGGGTTTCAACTTGAGACCTTTCTAACAGTGAAGCTCAAGAAGGGAATCAACTTATCACCTTTACTTGGTCTCTTATTTTCAAGTGTCAGAAATATTTACCTTTCTTGCATTGAATATTTAATTTGAGGCCATGATGACATTTTAGTGCAGGACAGCAGAGATACACTGATGTCGCGGTGTAAACATTTTCTTTTTTCTGATCAACTGTCTAAAAGAAAGAGTATTCCTGTGTGTTGCAGCTTGATTTCTTACAACTTGAAAAGAGCTGCAACTGGACATTTTAACGCATCCTTTCCTCCCTTCTAATTTCATTTCAAATGTGAAAACCTGAGAACTAAAGTGGCTTTCAGTTGCTTCCTGAAGTTGTTCCCTCCCTGGTGTTTCTCGCTGCGGGTGCCCCGGGGGCGCCCTAGGTCAAGGGGGAGTAGACTGCTGCCAGCCGTTGGTACAGGACAGCTGAGCCCTACGCTGCTAGAGCCTCTCACCCAGGGGAAATGTGAGGCCATCCGTCTTCCTTCTGCAGTCCCCCCTTCTATGTCCTTGTAATACATAACAGTTACAATTTTTAGCTTTTCACTCGAAAAGAAACCCTTTCAATCAAAAGTAGGCCGCTGACCTTGTGCTCTTTTAACTCCCTTTGAAGTGAGCCTGGTTTGTCACTGCCCTAGGAGCACCGGCTTTGTGTCTCAAACATGTCTTGGGGCAGATTTTCTTTCCACCTGCCTATGGATTGTTTATTTTGATTACTATCTCTCACTGTGAAAATGTGATTGCTCAAAGTTCCTTAGTGGAATAGGCACACAGGACCTCAGTTCTAAGAAGTGATAAGCCCAACACGTCTCACTCCACGGTGACGATTTTTATGCCTGTGAGTGACCCTTGAAAACTAAGGGGATTCTGATCACAAATGTGAAGAAAGAAGAGACCATTCTTCAGGCATCTTTTAGAATCAACGTTGTCATGCTTCTTTTACTCCTGTCCCTTCTCCCCACACCCAGAACTTTCTCCTCCACTCAGATTGTTAGGTCAGAGATATGATCACTCGAACCCTGAATATGTGAAGTGTATTTTTAATGTTAAACACGTTCTCTTCTTATTTTCTCTATCTTTTATAAAAGTGTAATGCACTTTTGTGGGATTGTAGTAATGTACTGGGCAGCTTGTAATGGCCGATGGCCCGGCTCCCAGTTGTTGAAGATGCCACAGGCGTTCCTGAGCTGAGCTCATATTTCCGAGAGAGAAATGCTCAAAGCTTGAGTGCCTGGCTTGTCAGCGCTCATGCACCTGATCTGCAGGCGGCTACTTGCAATTCCTTGAATGCAATACTTGCTCTTGCTGCTGGGTTTGGGAAGTAAATAATCCCCAGTGTTTAAATTTTAAAACTTCAGGAAGTTATCTTAGGAAATAAGCAGGTTGCTGCAAAACAGGTACTGCTGGTATACTTGTTAATGTTATATTCTTGCCAAACTCCATGTTAGAAAAGTGCTGTTTTCTTCTTGGGTCACTTTGGCAAAAATCTTATGTTTTATGTCTTCATCTGAGAATTCCTATGCAGTATCTATGCAATAGTGTTTTAAATGTGTTTCATCACTTTAAAAGCATTCATCTTTAGCATGTCTCATTTTCTAGTTAATTGCCTTGGACTAATCAGTTTTTTTAGACTAGCTCTTTGGCATTCTGTACCACGGATATTGCCCCTGCTTGTGTTGTGACACAGAAGGCAGACATTTCTCTTTTCTGACAAGTGAAGCCGCTCATTTCAAAAATGTTTAGGAGTTAGGCAGCTCCAGTGTAAAGTCTTTCCCATTCTTGAGCTTTCCACTCATTCATTTGGTCACCACTTTGATTCTTATGGAGATTTGGAGTTCACTGTCAATTTGAAGGGAGACATCACAGTTAATTTTGCTATAGCAGTTAAAGTGAAATATTTTAGTTCTCTGGGATTTCTTCAGTAATAGGCACAGAAGTAAAAGTTGATTTTTTTTTTTTTTTTTAACCTTGGAATGCAGAGGGAGAGAAAAATTAGCCTCAAGGTTTTTCATTTTTCTTTTCTCCTTAGCAAATTGGTGTTCCTCACTGTGCAGTAAAATGATAGTGGCTTTTCTCTTCTCTGAAAGAGTTAATCGATGAGCACTTTACCATCTTTCATCTTCTGTAGTTATAGAGCTGATTCTAATCAAAGGCCAGTACTGCAGAAGTAGAAACAGAACAGAACAGGTTGTTACATGTGCTGATCAAGATTTGAGATATATGTTATTTTTTGTCTAGCTGTTTACATTCTAGGTATTTAGCTTACAAAGATACTCCTTCAGGTGATGAAAAATAAAAATATAAGGATGTTTATATTGATAGTAATGATGAAAAGTTAGAAAAAATAGTGGCTCCTTTTACTAACTAGTACTTCTTTTATTCATTTATTTTTTGAGTGTTGACTGGTTTTGAGACTGTGTTAATACATGGTCCTAGATTAGGGAACTTTTATACTAGGGTGTTGACAGAGACTAATCAATCACACATATCAATGTGCCCTTAGAACTATGGTAAGTGTTACAAATACTAATAGAATTTCTAAGCAGGGGATTTGGCCCATCAGGGGGATTAAGGAAGGCTTATCTGAGAAGGTACTCAGACCTGAAGGATGAGTAGATGTTGGTGAGGTGAAGAGGAAAGGTATATTGGAGGTCAAAGGAAGAGCTCTGTAGAGGCTCTGGAGCAGGGTGCCCTAGCAAATAGAAGGTGCTCTAGAAAGTCCTGTGAGGTTGGTGCCTGGGGAGAAGGGGAGGCACAATAATATGGATGTGGGGGTCAGGGAGCAAATTTTGCTGGACCCGTTAGACTACTTTAAAGAGTGTAACCTTCATCCTAAAATCTAAAACCTACCTCTTTGGAGGGCTTTAAGCAGGACTTGATCAAATTTGCATTTCAAAAAGAGCACTTTGATTGCATTGTGATGAAAGGATTGGAGGGGTCAGAACAGAAGCAGTAGTTCCAAGTCTACTTTTGTAATCCAGAGTAGAGAGGAATAGATGACCTCCCTTGCTAGAGAGGTGGTGGGGAGATGGAAGTTTGGAAGAACATGTTGAGGGGTAAAGAGCAATAGGAGTGGGTCGGGGGTTGAATTTTGGGCGGAGAGTTACCAGAGACGATTTCTCTAGGAAAAAAATCAAAGATGATTTCTAGATTTCTGTTGTATTCATGAGAATGAATGGTGACGCCATTCTCAGGATAAGCAATGCTGGAAGAAGACCAGACTTTAAGGGAAAGATCAGGAGCTTGAGGTGATGATAAATAAATTATGATTGAGCCACAAAGCGTAAAGCTGTGCGGTCTTAAAATGTGATATCGTGTAAACATGTCCAAGATGTATGCTAGGGAAAAAAACTGTGATCACATCATGGAAAGAAAAGCATGGTATGTGTGTGTTTATATGTGTTTGTGTACAAACATACATTTATATATGCGTAGAATATGGAATGATGTGAGGACTGTTGAGAGGGGATACCCTTAGCAGTGGCGTTGGAGGGACGGCAATAGATATGTAGGAAGGAACTTTTATATTTCATACCCTCCTGGTTATACTCTTTGGATGTATTACAGTGAAAATGTGTGGCTTCTATAATAAAGAAAAATAATGACAGTTTCAAATAAACACGCATTAGTATTGTATTACTATATTTTTTTATTTTGGACAGAATTTTTTCCTTCAGTTTTACTTCCTGAGCCCAGTCGCTCTTACTGCTTTGCCTTTTAATCCTTTCCCACTAGATTGCACTGTTAGGCTAGATTTCAGTCTGCGTATTGTTTTGTATTCTACCTTTCACTAATTTTAATAATTTCGAAACAGTCCAACATTTTGAAGATAGGAACATTAAATTGTTATGCATATAACTATTGCATGTTTTATATATCCCATTTTCAAGGATCTTCTTCTTCATCTAGTATTTTTGAGGTACAATATAGATAGTACTGTATCCGATCAGTGAAAACCCCATATGTGCCTTGGTTGGGCTCTTTGAGCAAGAGAGTAAAACCACAAAGAGAAGTGGATAACCCTCCCTTCTCCACAAACTATTCTATCAAACCAACGCTTCTTCTTTGATTGGATGTTTCAGTTTTTCTCCGGTTTTGATATGTGTGATGCAAAGCTGAATCTTGTGCCCATGCAGTGTTTGCTTTTGTTGCATTATTTCCTCAGAATAAATACCTAAGAGTTTATGCCAGTCAGAGAGTACAGATGTCAATATAACTTGCTTCTCATTACACCTGGCTTTCCTCAGAAGGGTTAAACTGCAGCTCTCCACCAGTTTGCCTTGGCAGATACTGGGAATGAAGACTTGCTAACATGCCATGTTCTTAGCCCTGTGGAGTTTGGAATGGTTGGAACCCCTGGGCGTTTGTCTCGGCTGGTGAGCAGCCTCCAGCGTTTACTCTGCTCCGCCATACAAATATCATTTTTTCATGTGTCTCCTGACTGTGAAGGAGAAAGAAAAAAGAATTCTGTTTTCTGTAATAGCAACTGTAGTGACAATGGTTTTTTCCACTTGAATGTCTGTTTTTTAAAAAAAATAAAACACATTTAAAGAAATCTAAAATTTCCTTCATGTTAAGTGAAGTTTAAGTGTAATAATAACTCATGTTTTGAGAATGTCATTGCGCGCTAGGCACTCTTCTCAGGGTTTTACGTATATTCACAAAGTCTCTATGAAGTGAGCACTATTTTGTTCCTACCAGATAAGGAAACTGAGATTCAGAGACCTTGAATAACTTGCCCAGTGGACAGAAACTGGGAGTATGAACCCAGGTGCTCTGTCTCCAAAGACGCTGATTTTAAACACTAAACACTAGCCTTTCTGTGTTCTTAATTTTTATTTCACTCTGAAGCCTAAAATCTTACCAAGCTTATGCTAAAATTATGAAATTCTGATAACTTTACATTTTATTAAATAATTGTTTATGTTCTGCCCTGCCAGGCTCTGCTGTTTTAACAAAGTTTAGAGGCTTCTTATTCTGGCATTCTCAGTTTAAACTCTTGCTGTTATACTTCTCTAAGGAATATTTTTCCTTGACTCCCTTGGAGGTTGGGGTGGACCGTTCTCAGCAAAGCCATTTTTCTCTCCGTAGGTTCCAGCTAACCTTTTAACTTTCTTCTTTTAATGAATTGTTTGTGTCTGTACCTAACACACAGGATTAATTTCCATGGGCATTTCCTCGTTGCTAGCTCTTTCTAATCTAGCAGCCAGGCAAAACTTATTTTCTTCTAGAAAGAAAAATAAGTTGAAGAGGACCTACTGGTAATAATAATAATATCTCAAATTACATAAAAAACATAGTTCACAAATTGTATCCTCATTTAACCATTTGGGGATAGCATTGATGTGTTAGATGATGGAGACTTTGCAGTCAGCCAAGAAAGGGGTTCAAACTCCAACTCAGCCACTTACTAAACATATGGTCTGGGATTAAGTTATATAATTTCCTAGGAGTCCTTATTCTTATTTGAAAATGGAACTAATAATACCTATTTTACAGAGTTGATGATGTAGGGGTTGAAATAGTTATATAGAAAACCTTTCGTACCTTGCACTTAGCACACAAAACTTGGTAGCCAATGATAATGTCAGCTAACGTTTTTGAGAGAGAAAAATATAAAAACAAGATTTCAGTATAAGAGACAGTGTATAAAATATTAAGGATAGTTGCATGAAAAAGGGAAGGGAAAACATAGAGGGTGAAGGAGAGACATATGACAGGCAATGGTGAGGGGGGGAGAGATGAGGGGCATGAGCTGTGTATCCCATTTATGCTCCCCTTTGTGTCCCCTTCTGTGTCCCCTTTGAGTGAAATAGGAAAAGAGACAGATGAAACAGTGGGCAGAGGAAGGCTTGACAGTTTGGTTCTAAGGTAAGCAGGTTAATGAGATTACATTTCATTTGGCGTATCCTGCTATTTACTTGGACAGTGATGTCGAACTAAGTTATTATTTATTATTTCTATCCCTTGACATTTGATTAGATCATCAGCAATCAGTCACTATTCACAAGTCTTCAATGGCTTTTATTAAATAGCAAAACCCCACCTCCCTAGGTCAGCAAATTATTCAGGTCTGGGAAAGAGTAATATTTCTTCAGAGAGTGTTTGCCCCTGGCCAGATGAGATGTAGTCATGCTGCTATAAGACTCCAGATGAATCGTGGAACCTTAAGACAAACTTGAAGTATTGAATGGTTTCTAGGGAATTTAAGGTCCTGCCAGCCACCACTGGATTAATTCAGGCTTTGAGGATTTTTGAGAGGGAGCATTGAAGAATTGGTTAAATTGTATACCGTGCTATGTTAGCTAGTTGTGTGACTGTGTGACTTAGTTTAGGCTCTGCAAACACAAGATTCATTTTATTCTTTGCTTTTGTGTTTATGAATTAGAGCGAAACTCATATCCAGGTACAACTGTAGCATAGATTATCATGAACCAAATGAGCACAGTGGCGCTCCTTTCAGGATTTCTGAGGATGGTCCATTATCTTTGGAAAAAGTCCAAGAACCAGTCTATACCTGCTGACATTTTTCTTTTTAAACACTAGATTTAATCTTGAAATGTGATGTATAGAATAAATATTTTAAAAATTTGAGCCATATTTTCCCATCCTAACTAAGGAAATTTGTTCTCATAGAAAAAAATAGGGTGATCTTTTTCAATGAAAATCAAAGTTATTAAAATACTAGCTTTTTTCCACGAGTAAGTATTCTCCATTTCTTAATGTACAGATTGTAATAATTTTCTTTTTTTAATTTAAATAATCTTTTAGTCAATAAAGAGTAAATTTCAAAAAGTTTTTTTTATTAAACATAAATGAACTAAAGGGGAAATTCAAGATCTAAGGAAGTAGACAATAGTCACCATTGTAGAGATTATAATAATTTTCTATACAAGAAGTTAGTTGGGATGATCCATGATCTTGTATGCACAATGAAAAATAGATATTTCAGTATTACTGAGAGTTCTCCCTCAAGTGTGGGACTTGAATGTTTAAGCAAACATGTTATCCATGGTGTTGTGTCTTGCCTTTATTATACTGTCTGGTGAGCAGAGGCGTAAGAAGTTGTCTTTTTATTGAGATTTATTGGACTGTGGTCTTATGTGGTCAAAGCAGGACTTTAGATGGATCAATATAAACTTTAAAAAAATGAACATGCTCAAAGCAATGCCAGCCTTAAAATAGAGCTTTATTTGTAGGATGTGTTTGAACTGTTTTGTGCTGTGCTCAGCTGCTCAGTCATGTCCGACTCCTTGCAACTCCGTGGACCATAGCCTGCCAGACTCTTCTGTCCATGGGATTCTCCAGGCAAGAATACTGAAGTGGGTTGCCATTTCCTCCTCCAAAGGATCTTCCTTATCCAGGGGTTGAACTGGTGATTCCTGCATCTCCAGAATTGGCTGGAGGATTCTTTACCACTGAGCCACCTGGGAAGCCCTTTAAAATATTTCACCCTGCCTCTAATTTTTAACAATTGAAGCACCAATCAGATTTGAATTTTGAAATTTATCTGTAAAAGTCAAGTAGACTGCACTTATGCAGGACCTGGAAAGTATGAGCGATGGTGTGTTGGCTCACCCAGCAAGGGTGTGCAGTGGCATTCAATTTTATGGGTTTAGTGAGGTTCTGAAAGCCAGAGTGTAAGACAAAAAAAAAAAAAAATCCCATAACTTAAGTTACCCTAGTAAATCCTTTAAGTTACTATAAAGTACATTTGTATAGTTTTGTGTATATAACTGAACAATTACCCTTAGGCACAGCGTGGTCTGAGAACCACTGGACTAGACTAAAGAAAGGAACAAAAGGGGTACCGTGTGGGTACCGTGTACCCACACCATTCTTTTTTTATGGTTACTCCCCAATCCATAAAGAAGTCTGGAACTCTGACAGTGCCTGCTTGCTTGCAGGATTTACTCCATTCTGCTATAGGATCAAGTGTCTGTAACCTTCAGACATGCTAATACATTCTGTTGGTTTTGTAAGGATTGAACTAGACAGTCTACATGAAAGCACCTAGCTCAGGACTAAGTGATGTGAAAGATTTAAATGTCGGTGTTGTTTGTCAGGTCCACATAGATACTTTGTTCTTTGAAGAGTTGTAGAGAAGAATTTGGCCACCTGCTTCCCGTCTGTCTAGGCTGAGATTTCTCACTGCCCAGCAGTGACTTACATGTTCTTGCAAATTGGCTACATCCATGGGCCAGTTGGAGAGAGTGAAGGTTTCAGTTATAAGGTTACCCCTACATCTGGCACTTTTGATGCACCTTGGTTGAATATCTTATATACTCTTGGGTTCTGTAGGGCTTCTGTTGGTCTTCTAGAGTTTGTATTTGTGTGTGAGAATCACCTGATAAAATTGTGTAACCCACCTCAGCTGGACTCTCTGTGGTGGAATCGTGAATATGTGTTTTAAAATTTTTTGTTATACATTTTATAGGGTGTGTGAGAATATGTATTTTTAGAGAGCTGCCCAGATGATTCTTATGTAACCAGCAGGTTGCCTTTGGAACCCAGCAATTAGGAAAAATTTGGAGGTGGGGTATTTTGCCACAAAAGACCATGAACATTTCTGACCCTATTTCATGTTAAATTATTTGGGAAATGACTACGGTATTCTTCATCTAGATTTAGAAGGACATAACTTCAGTTCTTAGGTGAATCAACCATTTATTAGGAAAATCAGCCATGAGATTGGTCTTTTAGAAGATAGAAAATTAGTATACTTATGTTTGCATGATTTAGAAATTCAATACCAACCAAGTCATTTATTCACTTGGGATGCTAAGGCCTCTGGTTTCCACTCCCAGGTATCACTGAAATGATCACCCGGGGTTTTGTTCAGTTGTTTATTTTTAATAACTCGGGTTTTGAATTGTATTCTCTTTTCATTTTGGAAGGGGACTTGGTATGTCTGTAACTTAAAGTTCAGAATTCTAGTCAAAATTCAGTTGAAAAGAAAATAAGCTTTTCATCTCTGATTCACTAGAGTGAGGAGCCCTTTCACCATTAGGTGTTCTGTACCCCCAACAAATATTTCTATCTTCGCTTGTCCTTACTCTCTGGTTCATGAAGTATTTTTTTTACTTATATGTGCTTGGTCCCACCTATTCTAATTTTTCTGGGATTGTGTCTCATCATTTATGCTCCTTTTCCTTACACCTAGTCTTTCTCTCTCCCTATGTCTTTTCCTCAGCTTAGAAACACAATCTGTCTCCCTACACTAAAAGGACCAACCTTTCTCTCTACCTTGCTGCTCTTCAGTCTGCCATATCATTTTATTTCTTTGCTTCCCTATTCTGGCCAGTATTCTTAAAAGATTAACTGCATCTGTTGCATCTACATCTTGGCCCTTTGCTTCTGGTTTCTACTCTTATCACTTTATTGGAACTCCACTTTAAGGAGTCACCGCTAACTTCTCCCTTTTCACATCTAGCAGTCTCTTCTAAGCTCTCATCCTTTTTGACCTTTTTGCAGTAAGTGAGGATGTTGATCACACTCCTTTTTGGCATCTCTTCTGTTAACATATATATGACACTTCAGGCTCAGTTGTCCAACATTTCTGACTGCTTTGTCTCTTATTTCTTTGCTGAATCATCTTGTGTTTTTGCTACGTGAATGTATTTATTAACATGTTCCTCTGCCTTCTTTGTCCCTTTCACTTTTTGTGGATCCCTTCTTGCTGTGTATTTCAGCTCCAGAAGCTAGGACAGAGGTACAGGGTACACCCAGGGGGATTTGGGGACTGAGCTAAACCCAGAGGAAACATATCTGAGATGGCTAGAGGAAAAAAGAATGAGATGGTGACCCAATGCTGTAGTTAGGAAAATGGTAAATATCAAGTCTGGAAGATAAGGATGAACGATGGAAGAGTAAGCAGTAAGATTGGCAGTTTGGATAATTGGGAATAGGATAGGCAAATAAGCCAAGAACGTGAATGTGTATCTTCTCCAGATCATTTTGTACCTGACAGTCTAACACATGTTACCTGAGGACATGATCTCTTTCAGGAATTACAGTGGGGCTTTGGCTTCAGCAATCATTTCTCTGGTGATGAACTTCAAATCTGTATCTGAAGCCTGCATTAGGTTCCCTTATGAACCAGAGCTCTATTTCCACCTTCCTCTTAGCTGGTTTCACCTGGCTATCCAATTGGTACCCCAAATTTGACATATCCCAAATTAAAGTTACCATCTTTCTCCTGAAATGAACTCCTTTGGGGGCTTCCCTGGTGGCTCAGATGGTAAAGAATCTGCCTCCAATGCAGGAGACCTGGACTCTATCCCTGGGTTGGGAAGATCCCATAGAGAAGGGAATGGCAACCCACTCCAGTATTCTTGCCTGGAGAATTCCGTGGACAGAGGAGCCTCGCAGGGTGCAGTCCATGGGGTCGCGAAAGTGTCGGAAATGAAGAGACTTGCACTCACTCAGTCAATATAGTACTGTTCTGTGTCATTCTGGGTCAAAAATTCAAAGCCATCATTGATTCTTTTTTTCACCCACATCCAGCAGTTTGGAAAGGATGGTCAGTATTATCTCCCATGATGTCTTATAGCTGGCCCCGCCTTTACTCTTCCTTTCTTCAGCCCCTGATTTATGCTGACTGCTACTTTACGTTCCAGAGATAGCCCCTATTACGTGTTCCCTCCTCCGATTCTCTGTTCATTGCTTCTGCTGTAATGTTTCCAAAACTTAACTATAGATTTGAAAGACATGTTAAAGTTATCGTAACGTTCCTCACCAGGGAAAATTGTTTTCCCTCCAGCAGCAGTTAGGGTTTCTACCACTGTGTGTATATGTGTGATTGCTATACATATACACTGTACTATATATTTCTGTATGTGCATATATATTGCATATATATATATATATATTTATATTACATCTCTCTTGTGCGTGTGTGCTCGCCCAGTCATGTCCAACTCTTTGTGGCCCCGTGAACTGTAGCCTATCAGGCTTCTCTGTCTATGAAATTTTCCAGGCAAAAATACTGGAGCGGGTTATCATCTCCTACTCCCAGGGGATCATCCTGACACAAGTACTGAAACTGCATCTCTCACACCTCCTGCATTGCAGGTGGATTCTCTACGACTGTACCACTTGGGAAGAGATTATATAATATATATATATATATATATATTTCTATATATTACTATATATTTTAATATATATTTATTTCTATATATGACATATGTATTTCTGTACATGAAGTATCAGTCCCTACAGATTGTAAGCTCCTTGGAGGGCAGGAACTGTGTCTTTACCTTGTATCCCCACATATTCCCTGTGTTGATATGCAACAAATATTTATTGAATGGAATTCAGTAGCTTGCTGGGCTGGCAGGAATCTGATCCCAGTTAACAAGTAATAGGTAATCTGTGATAGTCATTTTAATTTGACATTAATTTCATTTTTTGTGCATTTGTTTCATTCTGAAAAGCTTTTTTATTAAGCTGTGCTGATGGCATAAATGGAACAGTTAAATGGAAGACCAAACAGGCCAACAGTTTTATTATCAGCAGAAAAGTGACTGCTGGGAAGAAAGATGGTGAGTTTAGGTTGTAATCTGAATCCCTTTTGGGGAGCTGATAAATGTCCGCTTCCAATAGTCCTTTTGCTTTTTTAGTCATGTGTGGATTTTTTTTTTTTGATAAGTCAATCTGAAAAATTTTTTATTTTCCTAATCTGCTAAAACTTCTGATCATCTGTGTTCTTAATCCATTATTCTTCAGGTTTTTTTTTTCCTTTGCTGTAGTTTTGCCTTTTTTTAAACTAAAAATAATACTTTGTTTTTAACCTATCCAGTCACTAGTTTGCCACTTATACAATTTATTGCAATGCAGTTATTATAACAATTTATTTGTAACATTGAAAAACATTAAGAAGTATGTTTAATATAAATCACTTAAAAACAGTATTTGCATAACCTTAGAAAAATGGTCATAAAGTCATAAAATATTTTGGCTAATTATCAATGATTTTTTTGAATGATTTTTGTTGTAAAACCAAATTACTATGTTTTGCTATTAAATAATTCGATGGCATTTGTTTTCTATTGAAAAGATGTCCTGACCCTTGAATGATTGATTGTCCTTCTAAATTTTCCTTCCCTATTTTTAATGTGTCCATTAGCAATATGTCAGGACCTTTGAAATAATGCATTTCATCAGGGAGAAAAAGGCTTACTTAACAACAGAAAGATTAGTTGTTTTAAAAATATCAATTATCATCATGAGCTTTCACTTAATATTTCTGGATTATTTGTCTTTACAATCCCTCTTAACCACATTCGTCCCACCCCCCTACCCCCACCCCCAAATTTCTACTCTTATGTGGTCAGGAACAGTAGCAGAACAGTAGGTTGGTTTCTATAACTTTGGGGTAATCAAACTATCTATTAAAAAATAGCAATTTAAAAATACTTTGAAAAGAACAGGAATTTTTTGTGATAAGATGGACTTACTGCCATATAAGACTTTCTTGGTATTTATAGGAGTGATTCCTGGCTTACCTCATTTTCTTCTTACAGTCCTGAGTTGAGGTCACTAACTTTTTTCCAGATAGCATCAAATTATTCCTTAGCTGAAATCTTCTACTCCCAGATCGGTTTCACAGTAGGACCAAGGCTCCCAGGATCTCTTCTGCTTTTTTGTCTTTGAAACAAACCCATGAACACCTTTGCATGTTTAAGGAATTTTCATCTCTAATATCTAAAAGAAAACAGAGTTTTGTGACAGTAGCTTCTCATGGAGAATTCTCAAAAATTTGTTTTACAAAGCAGTAGATGCACTTGTTCTAGGATCTAAGTGATTTGTCCCACAGCCATTTCCCCACACCCTTCTTAGATATTCTCAAGGGATTTTCTCTATTTCCATCAAGGGATTCATTACTGAGTACTTGATCTGCGTGCATGTGGGCTAAGTTGCTTCAGTCATGTCCAACTCTTTGCGACCCTATGAACTGCAGCCCGCCAGGCTCCTCTGTCCTTGGGATTCTCCAGGCAAGAATACTAGAGTGGGTTGCCATGCCGTCCTCCAGGGGATCTTCCTGACCCAGGGATTGAACCCACATCTCTTATGTCTCCTGCATTGGCAGGCAGGTTCTTTACCACTGCTGCTGCTGCTGCTGCTAAGTCGCTTCAGTCATGTCCGACTCTGTGCGACCCCATAGACAGCAGCCCACCAGGCTCCCCTGTCCCTGGGATTCTCCAGGCAAGAACACTGGAGTGGGTTGCCATTTCCTTCTCCAGTGCATGAAAGTGAAAAGTGAGAGTGAAGTCGCTCAGTCATGTCCGACTCTTAGCGACCCCATGGACGGAAAATCCTCCGTCCATGGGATTTTCCAGGCAAGAGTACTGGAGTGGGGTGCCACTGCCTTCTCTTCTTTACCACTAGCACCACCTTATCTGGTTGTTCCTTAATTAAGCTGAGGGCCTTCAGCTTCTTCCGTACATCCACTCTTCCTGTTTTCTAATCTTTCTAGTTATGGCCCCAGATTTGGCATCGTATTTCTATTCTGTCATCTCCCAAAGATTTGTGATCTGCCCTTATTCCTGCTGCTTCACATGAGATCACCAAAACCCTTCCTCTGGACTTCACACTATTTTGCTCTTACCTGCAGCCTTCTTTTCCCTTTTCTTTGGTTTCTTCTGTTTAACTTTGATCCCTAGACTTTCTGTCCTCTTTCAGCATGTCACTCCATTCCTATTTGATTTTCTACGTTTACTGTCTCACTGGCTGTTAAGCTTAGTTGAATCATCCACTATGGTGGTATTCTTAGTGAAATATACTATTCCAAGGCTTTTACTATCACATTTTTTAGAATCTCCAAGAGATCCTTATCTCTTCCTGCGTCAAACTTCATGCTCCCACTGGACCTCACACTGATTTTCTCCTTGGAACCTGAGCCATAACTATAGTTCTCAAAATAGAAATGATCAATACATCTTGAATCTACTGAGGTAACCAGTTCAGTTTACCACATTCTCTTATTTCCCCAGTTGCTCTTGAACTTACTCTTTAGCTTTTTCTCCCTTCCTGGTCTCCTCCTCTAATTTAAATCCTATTATTATAGTTCTGCATTATTAAAATATCTACATACAGTGAGCCCTGAGTTTACTGTAGTGGGTTATAATAATGGACAACCACCAAGTGTATTACCTTATGTTATCAAAATCAACAAAATGCATAACTACCCCCAGTTCAAGTTCTGGCTCTTCCTCTTTCTAGTCCTGTAGGCTTGAACCTGTCACTCAGTCTCTCTGGGTTCAATGTTGTTAACTCTAAAATTGGAGGACTGAACTTGTTTTTATGGATGCTGACTCTGATTGGTATTAACTAGCAGGAATCCTGGGTTGAGTAGAATGCCGAGGCCATATCCAAATAGGAAGTAACACAATGACCTCTCCCTTAGTAGAGAAAGGTGTTTGGCACATCCCGACAGGATGACATATAAAGCCCTTTTCAACTGCAGTGTTCTATGAGACCAAGTTTATTGATTACCAATTAAAATGGTTTGCAACCACTTTCCAACTGACATTTATGAAAAAACAACAGAACAAACACATGTGATCGTTCAATGGAAAAATCAAGATATTTAACTCCATGTAGAAAAATGGTTTTAGTAAGTGGCTTTGGTTGGGGAGGAAAGATCTCAGGAAGAAACCTTTCTGTTTTTGTAGAAAAAAGATTTTTTTCTACAGAAAAAAAAGGTCCAGGTAGTGGTTTCTTTTCTACCTCATGTAAAAATAAGTGGTCCTATCTCTTAGACGAATGACGTTTGAAAAGGCAATTTGATGCCTTCCCGGTGATGAATTCTAAAGCCCAAGTGTAGACTATCTGGGACTGAAATAAAAACAATAGCTGACCACTGCTGAATGAATGGTCTTCAGGACTTTGATGTTGAGTAAACTCAAGGGGTGAAGGGCAGACTGCCGAGAGAAGCTTTTAATTCTAAGCCAAGATTTATAAAGCTGGACTGATAAAACACACAGTAACTTTTATTTATTTATTTATTTTTTAATAAATTTATTTATTTTAGTTGGGGGCTAATTACTTTACAACACACAGTAACTTTTAAAGAGGGGGAAAAAAAAAGCAAAACAGGTTGTATACCAGCTGGATATTGATGCCTTTCAAAATATTTTTCTGTAGACATTATCTGGTTTAATAATTAAATTTCAATTAAACTATAGAGATAAAACAATGAAAAATAAATTAGGGAGAAAACCGTAGATATATCAGGCTCTGAAAACCCTAAAATCAGTTCTCTTGATGCAGAGAGAGCAAAATGGAATTCATCTCTTATAATCAATTCTGATTAATCGGTAGAAGCTTCTTGGAGTGCTGTATATACAGGGCTCTGAGCCTCATAAAGAGCTTTTAGATATTAAAACTATAAAAGAGAAGGCAAGTGTTATTTTTTCTGCCCGTGCTTATAGTTCTGAATTATCAGCAAAGATCATACAGTAAAATAGGTTTTCAGCAATTGTATTTTTTGTGTAACTTTCTTTTTAAATAATAATCCAGTTCTTCACTTTAGCAGAGAAGTATCTCTTCTATAAATAGGATTTTGAAGAATTGGGAAATTTAGTTGCTTAAGCAAAAGTTTATTTGAGAAGCTGTACCAGATAAGTGGCTAGTCAGTATTATCTTTGTATCTTAAACATATTTAAAAGTCTTCTTCATCATTTTTATCCAAAATTTTTTTCAAATAATACTATTAAAGCAGTACTGTGAACATTTGAAAAACATGCAGTCTTATTTAACTAATTTGCACTCGGTTAAGGCACCCTTGTCATGCTTCCCAATGAGTAGCTTACAAGAGAGGCAAATTAACAAAATTGAAATGCTCTTGTAAATAGGCTTCACTTTCTTATTAATAAATTACTTATTTTAGTGTGTTATAGTCTTAGACTGATTTAGCTATTGCTAAGGGTAATAGATCACTTAATCAGTAGTTCTCTTTGTTTAAATTGTGCAGTGTATTTCCCACCCAGCAAATATGTAAAAAATTATTTTATAGAGCACATTAAATCCATTCATTTTGATTTGACAGTTTGTTTATGTAACATATGGATTAAATAGAGGCTTTCTATGGTACACTTTTTTTTTTCTGAATTCATTTAATATGTAGAGTTTTTGCTGCCATCTCCTCAAATAATGGCTGGCTCCCAATTATAGTAAGATCATCTTTTCAGAATATACTGTGTCAACGAAGAATCGGGAAATATGCCACAAAAGGGTCTCTGGGTTGCCAAAAGAGTCGTGGCAGATGCAGGCTTCTTTTTTTCAGCTCTAGCAGAGCCTTGCGAGTGATACGACAGTACAAATTTGTTCTTACTTTAACACACAATCCCACCTCATTTAGTAGTCTGGTTTCTAAACCTGCAGCGAATTAATAGCCGCAAATAAGAAGGCACAGAGAAGCTGTTAGAGGAAACATTACTGATAGCAATGAGAAATGACAGCTGACAACTTGTCTACAGATGAGAAAACAGAAAATCTATAAAATGTACAAGCTCAAAACGCATCAGCAGACGGCTACTTGCTAGCACTAGCATGATCGGTAAATGGCAAGGCAACCAAATAGTCCATAAGGGCATCATTGTATAATAGAGCGGAGTGCAATAATTGATGTGCTAAATGACGATCTTACACCCATAATGAAAAAGGATCAACCACGGAGTACTTCAGAAAACTCAGCTCTCTAAAATGTTTCCTTCCTTGGGGTTCCTGGTAAACTGAGATTTTACTGTATTCTCTTAAACCGCAAAAAAATTAGAAGATGATAATGTAAGTGGACCTTTGAAAGTGATTAATTTGTTGATAAGCATTCTATGAGAGAGAGATCAACATAACAGCTGCCTAATAAAGGTCACCTCGATCTGAATACTGACAATCCTTTATGACTTCTTAAAGATTTCAGAGGAGAGGAGGCTTTAAGATTTCAATCTAGCTGAGACTTGGTCCCACACTCAGCAGCCAGTTTATCTTTATAGTCATCTCTTCATTCTTGATACAGACAAAGGGCTTGTAAGTGTTCTCTGGACTTTTTTGTGGAGAGTAGACTCTATATATGTCTGTGCACATGTATATGCCACTGAAAAATCATTTTGATAATTGTGAAGTGTCATACTCTAGATTTGTTGGCATTGTATCACCACAGTCCTTTCAGATTTGATGTTTGGTGAACACATGCAGATTTGCGTTTGTTTTTAAGTAATTGTAAATAAGCACACAAATGTGCACCCTCCTATTTTCATCTCAGTGTTGCTCCCATGGGGAGAAAATTTCAAATGGACTATTAATAAAAGAAGACAGGATGCTATTTAGCTAGCATGAGGTCCCACTTTATTGCTACTGCCATCACCGTCTGTTATTTGGTTCTTGGTTCTCTGTATTCACATAATATACATTGTTGAAAATGGTCTGTAGTTTCTATGCCTTATGACGAAAGTTTCATAGTTTTATGGAAAGATTTTGCTAGCATGTTAACAAAGGATTTTGGAGCTGCATCGGGATGGTGAAATATTACCCCAACCGCTTGTGCCCACGTATTCTTTTGCTCTTCTCAACTCAGATATGTAATTTTTCCTTTAAAAAATTCTGTTACTTATGACTACCTGTTTTCAATTTTTAATTTTTGCGCATCTAGCTACCCTTGTGGTTTGAAGATGATGTTTTTGACCCCCTGTGAGTTGGACTTTCGGTTTAATTATTTTGACCATTAATGGTGATGGATTTGCGTGGCTTTAGCAACAGACTGGCTTCCTGTTTCATTTGTATCCAATGGCATGTGCTTGCAGAGGTGATGGATTTGCAGCCATAGACGATTGCAGAGCCATGCGATACACAGAGCGTCCAGACCCTGTGACCTCAGCTTGATTAGCATGGCACAGTATGCTTGTGTATTTCGGAGACTGTTCAGCCTATTTCAGAGACATGTCTTTGAGAGATTCTTGGAGTGTTTAAATCTGATTTTCAAAACTTGCTTTGAGAGAAAACAATATGCTCCAAACTTACTGTTAGTGAGGACTACCTAGACATCTGTGAGCGCAACATGTGTTCACTGTTAAGGAACAGCCTTTGTTGGTGTTAGTGCAGGGTTGCTCAGTATTGTTCGTATAGCTTATGTTTAGAATAGGAGCTCATCACTTTGAATTCTCTGTGTCATTTGTTGTTTTTGAAAGGAAGCTAGGTGTAAATACTGCCCTAATAGCCTCTATTGAAGAGCTGTTTGTTTTGCAAGTAACAAATGGGAAAGGTAAGGTAAAGGGCACTTCTCTAAAATGTCGTGTGGGTGCCCATAATTTAAACTGATGCTACAGAAAGGAAGTATTATTTTCACAAACAAAACATAGTGGCTTAGTCATTTTCCATTTCTAGATGATGAATGTGTCGTACATCTGTATCATGTTTTTCTCAAAGTGAATGGCATACTATACTTACAGCGAAGCAGAGTCGCCAAGGTAACTGACCAGCAAGTATGCAGTTCAGCAGATTGCAGAAAGGCAATTGAGTACACATGAATAAAGAAATGTGCATGTCATCTTAAAACCCAGGGGGGCCATGGTAGATTGTGGTTTGGCTCTGTAGATCATAGAAAAAAAAATTTTTTTTTTTTTTTTTTTGTGAAAGCAGAAAGTGAGATGTTCTATACTAGTCCTTGAAGTGAGATGATAAGCAGTGACAGGCTCCTTTTATGGTTCCGTTTCAGGCCCAGCCACAGGCCATATAGAAAAAAGAATCATTTCAATATTGTTTAATATGAACAACCTTTCTTTTTGATTTAGAAGCTAGCATTTGCCACCTTATGGCAGCAAAAACTAAGGGAGACTGTTAGTAGTTTATAATGTAAATGAAGAATGGTAACCCATAAACTGCTACACACATATGGGAATTAATATAAGTTACAAAACTGAAATTGAAGTTAAGCATTATATATATTTAGTACACAAACATAAGAACTATTTCCCTCTACCGTGCTATGTATTAGATTGTATTAATCCATTCAGTAGGCATTTATAAAATTATTCACATATGCCAGACACCTCCAAGGTGCCCAGAAAACAGCAAAGGTAAATAAAGTTTGGTGCTGGACTTCAGTGTGTTTTTAATCTCTAGAAAGAATGAATTGGATAAGCTCTGAAGAGATTCCTTTAAATTATGTAAAGCATTCCTGTGCTTTGGATGTAAGATTGTGATCTAGAATTTAAACACCTTCTGTATAGCATGAAGTAACTTCTCAGCAGCAGTTTACAGCTCTCTGTAATTTGGTTCTTCGTCCCAGTTTTTGTCTCCCTACCAGGATCTAGAATCAGTGGCTTCATTCCCTTTCTCAAAAGGGCCCCACAGTCTCCCACGATTGTAATTTGAATGTTTCACCACCGAAATTGTCCATCTCTGAGTTTCAGAATCTTGCTGGTACTTAAAAAGCCATATTTGAATTCTACTTTTTCCGTAAACCTTTACCAGATCTTCCCAGCTTCCGTTGCTCCTCACCATCTTTCCAGGTCTTGCCAGAGCAGTTTGTCTCTCTGTGAGTCATACCTAGTTAGGTGGGTGTTGTTGTCCCAAACCAGAAGGGGAACTCACAGAAGACAGGGATTGGGTCTCCATCTTCACAATCTCCATAGCACCTAGCACTCCGGGGACACTGGAATCTGGTTGGTGAAAAATCTCCAGTTCTCATCCCCACTATATTTCTACGATTCATTTGTTCATTCTTTTTTTTTTGGAACGAGACCATGTTCACAGGTGAGTTAATTGCTCTTGGGTAAAGACTGGGTACTTAAAACCATGGGAATGCTTCCTAGTGCTGGTACAAAACAAGTCTGGAAGCAAGTCTCCCTACGTACCTAGTTTACACCTACTTGCTGCTTCCTTCCCTCTGTTACTTTAGCTTTTGAAGTTGTGTTTTCCATAGTAAAGCTATGGATACATGAAGCTGCCAGCCAAATGTTTTAGTTCAGTTCCCCATTTTTGGCAGCCATCCATGGAACTGCAGGGGCAAGTTTTCACAGATAAAGCAACGTTTTTTTGTGAGTTCCTATTTTTATGCTGAAAAATTACTGTCAGTGATTTTACCATTCAGAGCTTTTAGTTAGTTGTGAGCCTGGAGTGAGCAGCCTTGGGTTCTTAAGGTTAATTACTACATTTACAAATCCATCAGTGACTAAGAGAAAGAACTTGCCTGATAGGGTTTATCTGTTTAAAAATTGCAGCCACTAGCCAAACAAGAAGATAGAAAACCAAAAGAGGTTGCAGAGGTGACAAGGGTAATGGCAGTAATGTGTTGGTGGAGATGATGATATCAGAGGGAAAAAAATGATAAGTTGAAACTAATCAAACCAATTTGGTCATTTTAATGTACTCACATCATGGGTCTTCAGGAACCAGTAAATCATAAAATTTGCCCATTTCACTTAAAGAAGTGATTTGCCCTGAATTTTATTATGTAATTGTTATTGCTTATTTAGGAGATAGCATAATAGACTAGCTTATATGTATGAATTATTAAATGTCAAGATCAGGTAAAATAGAATAAATCATTTCTAGGAGAGAGATGAGAACTAATACTCAAAGAGTACCCAATGCCTTTTTATAAGTATTTCTGAAAGTCACCTTACATTTATCAATGGTATTTATGCTTTGTCTGGCAAACAGTTAATACAGTGGAGATTCTTACCATTTAAAAGTTGCTCTTTATACTTTTCTTTGAAAAAAGGTAAAATGAAAAAGATACTGTAGCAATTATATAGTTGGTCACTTCTCATGATGTATTTTGTTGGTAATAATCTCCATAAAAATTACCAAAAAGATGTTATGGTTGTCTTTATTATTTAATAACAATTTTAAAAATTAATTGTGCCTAATTCTGCTTACATAGTACTTGAAAAGTATGTGAACACACCAAGTTGAGAGTTGTTCCATGTTTTGTCCTAAAACAAACTTCTTAACAATAACTTGCATGTTGCTTCAGTTTTCTCAGAAATGTCTCTATAGTGAAACCCAGTTTGACAGTGTAAGTGAATCTGCAAAAGCAGACCTCATTATTTGTCTTTCTATCTCTTCTCTTCCCTTTTTGTTTGCAGTGTACACTATTTTCTCCAAGGTACACGCCGATCGGAATGTCTACCCCTCCGCAGGCGTCCTCTTTGTTCATGTTTTGGAAAGAGAGTATTTTAAGGGGGAATTTCCACCTTACCCCAAACCTGGTATGTTCTTGGTGGGGAAAAATAAAGAGGTTAATTTATTAAATTTTTCTTTTTATTCAGTGTACATAATCCAGATAATATTTAATCATATATTTCTGACATTATTTGACATGGTAGGGATATATGATAAATTGATATAGGATATTTCCCATTTTAAGATTCGAAATTTAATTACAGAAGAAAACAATTCATTTTTGAATTTTGAAGAAAGCATATTTCTGATTATCTAGTCTTGAGTTTTGTACCTCTGACAAATCATCTACCCATATTCTCATAGAGATAATTATAGCTGTAAAATTATGATTTTCCACATTAAGACTTAGTCTTACCTAGGACATTGACTTTTAGAAAATTATACATATATCATAGAAGAGAATGAAATACGGTATTAAGGTTCTCAAAAAAACTTTTACAATATGAAATAATTTTATATAACTTCATGATAATATAATGGAGATTAATTTTTCTTCAAAGTAATACCAATTACAAAGCCTTATTTAATCATCTATTGGTTTAAATTATGTTTTGTTCGATTGTCATAAATGCCATCCACTTAATGAAGATATAGAAAGAATAGCAAGAGAAAATATATTGTTATTATGATTCTTATTTAAGTAACAAAAATGAATTTTCTGAAAATTATGGCATAAATATTATTTTTGTAGATTATGTGATGAACAGCATACCTGAAAATACTCATAAAATATAGTTAACCATGTTTTCACCAGTATTCAAGAAAAAAAGTCAATCTTTTCATCAGTTATTTATAAAATGTTTTCTCATGAGGCATTGTACTTTTGCAAAACTGTATAGCTAAACCTTTTAAGCAGCAGAAGAAAATATATAGTTTCATATAGTTAAGAGCATAGTTTCTGGGGTCAACCAAGATTAAATTCTCGTTTCCTCACTTAATTTGACTATGAAGAGTTAACGTGGAAAATTACACATTTCATCAATAAAATTATGGCTATAATAGTACTACTTTTATTGGTATGTTTGGAATCAGATGAAATAATAGTGCCTATAGAGGCCAGAGACAACAATGGGGCTTGGTGCATGCTAATAAAATGATGCTATTATTATTGTTTATTTAATAAATGTCATGTTACTGAAGTTCTTTTAGATTTGGATTTTTCAACTCATCCTCCATTGTTTTGAAATTACATTATTTTTGTTTTATAATTTTGAGATATCCCTTAAGACTAAGTTGATAGTGTTCAGAGTTTAATGAAAGAAAGATTTCTCAAAAGAATGAGCATATCAACATGATTAGAGGATTTTCCTGAAAGTTAGTTGTCTCACTGATAGAACTTCTCCACTGCTATGTGACCCCCACGCCTCCCAAAGAAAATTAAAGAAAGGAAAAGACAATTCGAAAAAATTGCATGAATATGCTTTCTTTGTTGCATTGCATCAGATTTCTAGACAAACTAAACCACCAAAATGATTTTTTTCTTTATATGAGGTCCTAATGTAAATTCTCAGATGGATTTCTTTTGGTTTTACTTAATTTGCTACAAATGTTAAGAAAAACTTTTTAGACGGACATATTTTTGTTGAAACTATCAAAGCAACACATGAAAATAACTGTTTTATATCTTACTTCTGTGTTTCTTACCTAGGTGAGATTAGTAACGATCCCATAACATTTAACACAAATTTAATGGGTTACCCAGACCGTCCTGGATGGCTTCGATATATCCAAAGGACACCATATAGTGATGGAGTCCTTTATGGGTCTCCAACAGCCGAAAATGTGGGAAAACCAACAGTCATTGAGGTAATTTACTTAGAAAGAGCAAAATTATATTCTTGTTTATTTGTAATTTGAGTTTCAAATGTAATTAAAATTATGTGGCAGTGGTTTTCAGTATTTTATGCATAGAAACACATGAGATAACATTTGGAAACATACCATTTCTTTCTGTTCATCTACAGAGTTTTCTGTTTCAGCACTTATATAAAAAAGAGCAGCCTAAATTAGTGAAAAAAATAAAAGATATTTAATATAAATATATTCCTATAAATTCTATTTAAGAAGATGAATGCACTTATTTCCTCCAAATTTTAATTTCAGATTTCATGTTCATTCAGATATAAGCATTTAAACAGATGTCTTTTTAACCATACCATGTACTGAGCATTATGATAGGTGTCAATGGTAGAAAAATGAATAGTAGCCATCACCTGCCATGTCTTACAGTTCTGAGGTTGAAGCACTGGAATGGAAACTCAGACTTAGCCAACACTGACATAACTGTTATAATAAGAAGGTGCTGTCTGATGCAGAGTTGTAAGAGGGTAAATGAACTTCACTAAGTAGAAGGAAGGCTATTTTAGGAAGAAGATATAGCACATCAAAATCTTGGAGGCATAAATGAAGCCACATGGTCTTAGAGAACTTCAGGGGTGGTTAGAGGACAGCATGCTCTCCAGACGGCAAATGGTGGGAAGAGAGGTGTTGGTGATGATATGGGCAGATCTTGGAGGGCTCTGTAAGCCATGCAGATATGTTTGACCTTAACTTTGGGAGTTATGGTGGAGCTATAATTAGTCAGATTTTTATCAGTACCTGACATCATACCTGGAAGATATTAGAAATTAAGACGATAAGGACTTCCCTGGCAGTCCAGTGGTTAAATCCAGTAGTTAAGACTCCACATTTTCACCGCAGGGGACATGGGTTCGATCCCTGGTCAGGGAACTAAGATTTCACATGCCACATGGCGTGGCCAAAAAAAAAAAAAAAGAAATTAAAACAATAAAAATAATGATGACATCAAACCTTTAATGGGAATTATTTATTTAATGAATGGATAGAAAAGCTAAAAGTGTTTCACTCTTTACTGAATTACACTGGCAATTAATGGCAAGAGAGTTCTACTACAGTTTTAGGCCTCAATGCCTCTAAGATCTTAAATTGGAATTTTTAAAAAAATGTAGTATTTTTAATTGAAGGATAATTGCTTTATAATATTGTGTTGGTTTCTTCTAGACATCAGCATGAATCAGCCATAGGTATACCTGTATCCCCTCCCTCTTGAACTTAACTCTCCAATTCTGTCAAGACTTACTGGTAGTGACCAGGGCACCAGCATCAGAACTGCTTGTAGAATTGCCAGGAGTTTGTGCAGGTCATGGGTGGCATGTTTTCTGCCACCAGAAATTTGTAGTAATTTTACAAATTCTCAGGAGGCTACATGCTTTGCGTTTTTCTCCAGAGTTGTAATCAGCCATGGACTGTGAATATGAGCTTCCATGTTGACTGAGAGAAGGTGATTCTTCATCTGAACTGAAGTTTGTATTAACATGACTTTTCAATGACGTCTGTCTATAAATCTGCTTGCTTAAGACAGTGTTGACATAAGATAGAATATGTGTAGATATAGGAAAGTTATTTGGAGTTATTGTCAAAATAATTTTTAAAATACTTAGTAAAGTTATAAAAGAAATCTATAAATGGAAGTCACCACATTGCTAGATTCAAAAAGAAAAACACAGTCACCTGGATAGATTCAAAGAAAGCATTTACTAAAATTCTACACCTCTTCTTGATAAGAAAAAAGAAACTCTGAGCAAACTAGGAAAACAAGTGAGCTTCCTTAACCTAATAGGCTATATATTGAAACTAATAGCAAACATCATTTTTTAATGGGAAAACACTAGGAGAATTCCATTTAAATTCAGGAACAAAACAAGAACAGCTCCCTTCATCACATCTATTACAGAATATTTTAGAAGTCCTATCCAGTGCAGTAAAGAAAGAAAAGAAATTTATAAGTGTTTGAAAGGAAGAAATGGAATAGTCAATGATATAAAGAGTCTGTAAGCTATTAAAATCTTAAGAAAGCCTGGCAGTAAGTTATAGGATCAATATTAACTTAATTATGTTTATTTATTAAATAACAAGTATTGAGAAAAATGCAAGTTTTTAAAAGATACCATTTTTAGTAATAAAATTCTAATGTACTTGGAATAAATCTAACAAAAGGTATATATGGGAAAAATTATAACAATTTATTGATATTAAATAGTGCCTGTATAAATAAAAAGCTATCCTATCATTCAGGGATAGGAAGACTCAAAATCATGAAAGTATTGCTTTCTTCCTAATTGATCTATAGATTCAGTACAGTTCAAATAAAAAAATCTCAATAGGTTATTTCATGAAACTTGACAACTAAAATTGTCTAAGTCTAAAACTGATAAAGAAATTAATGACCAAGAAAAATCAAGACACTTTTAAAGAGGAAAAAAAAGGGAGAAAGATTTCTTTCCTTTCCAGATATCAAGATTTATTGTGAATCTGTAGTAACCAATCATAAGTTTGTATTGATACAAGAATAGAGAAATTAACCAATGAATAAAATAGGGAGCCCAGAGACAGGTCCATGTACATAAAGGACAACAGTATATATCTAAAGAAATGGTGCCACATATCACAGATTAGGGAAAAGGAAGCTATTGACTGAAACTCAGCCACATGGCAAACATAAAATTAGATTCTTATTTCCCAAGAAATACAAAACTCATGTCTAGGTATATTGAAGATTTAGCAAAATTTTAAGCTATTATGTGAAAATGTAGATCTATCTCTGGGCTTTCTGTTTTGTTCCATTGATCTGTATTTGTCTTTGTGCCAGTACTATACTGTCTTTATGACTGTAGCTTTGTAGTATAGTCGGAAGTCAGGAAGGCTGATTCACCCAGAGATAAATCTATGCGCCTATGGACACCTTATCTTTGACAAAGGAGGCGAAAATATACAATGGAGAAAAGACAATCTCTTTAACAAGTGATGCTAGGAAAACTGGTCAACCACCTGTAAAAGAATGAAAGTAGAATACTTTCTAACACCATACACAAAAATAAACTCAAAATGGATTAAAGATATAAATATAAGATCAGAAACTATAAAACTCTTAGAGGAAAACATAGGCAGGACACTCTCTGACGTAAATCACAGCAAGATCCTCTAAGACCCACCTCCCAGAGTAATGGAAATAAATACAAAAATAAACAATGGTTAAACTTAAAAGCTTTTGCACAACGAAAGAAACTATAAGCAAGGTTAAAAGGCAGCCTTTAGAATGGGAGAAAGTAGTAGCAAACGAAACAACTGACAAAGAATTATTCTCCAGTATACAAGCAGCTCATACAGCTCAATACCAGAAAAATAAATGACCCAATCAAAAAGTGGACCAAAGAACTAAACAGATGTTTCTCCAAAGAAGACATACAGATGGCTAACAAACACAAGAAAAGATGCTCAACATCACTCATAATTAGAGAAATGCAAACCAAAACCACAATGAGGTACCATCTCACACCAGTCAGAATGGCTGCCATCAAAAAGTCTACAAACAGTAAATGCTGGAGAGGGTGTAGAGAAAAGGGAACCCTCTTACAATGTTGATAGGAGTGCAAACTGACACAGCCACTATGGAGAACAGTGTGGAGATACCTTAAAAAACTGGAATAGAGCTGTCGTATGACCCAGCAATCCCACTGCCAGGCATACACACCAAGGAAACCCGAATTGAAAGAGACACATGTTCCCCAATGTTCACTGAAGCACTGTTTACAACAGCTAGGACGTGGAAGCAACCTAGATGTCCATTGGCAGATGAATGGATAAGAAAGCTGTGGTACATATACACAATGGAATATTACTCAGCTATTAAAAAGAGCACATTTGAATCAGTTCTAATGAGGTGGATGAAACTGGAGCCTATTATACAGAGTGAAGTAAGTCAGAAAGAGAAACACCAATACAGTGTATTAATGCATATATATGGGATTTAGAAAGATGGTAATGACGACCCTATATGCAAGACAGCAAAAGAGACGCAGATGTAAAGAATGGACTTTTGGACTATGTGGGAGAAGGCAAGGGTGGGATGATTTGAGAGAACAGCATTGAAACATGTATATTACCATATATGAAATAGATGTCTAGTGCAAGTTTGATGCATGAAGCAGGGCAGTGCTCTGGGACAACCCAGAGGGGTGGGGTGGGAGGGCTTTTCAGAATGGGAGGACACATGTACACCCGTGGCTGATTCATGTCAATGTATGGCAAAAACCACCACAATATTGTAATGTAATTAGCCTCCAATTAAAATAAATTAATTTAAGAAGTGTAGAGGAGTATCTTTCTGAATTTGGGGGTAGGAAAGGATATCTTAAATAAAACCTAAATATTTTTTACTTAAGAGAAATACTTGGTCAAGTTACCATATTAAACTTGTGAATTTCCATTCATCAAAAGAAAACTTTAAAGAAGAGACAACCCACAAACTGGAAGATGATATTTTAAATATATGTAACTGACTAATAATAAGTGTGTAAAATATGAAAAAGGACAGCTACAGTTTCAGTAGGAAAAAGACATGAATGGACATTTTTACCAAAGAGAAGACATAAATGCCATTTAAGTAAAGAAGTTTACTCTCATGAGTATAAGAAGGAATATTCAAATTAAGACTGCAGTGAGAATTTTACCCTCAGTAAAGTTCTTTGGCAGTGGATGCGGAAATTGGAGTAATCACTTTGGAAATCAGAGTATTTTACATAGCTGAATATTATGGTACCCTATGATCTAGCCATCCCGCTTCTACATATGAACTTAAATACTTGCAGGGAATTCCCTGGCGTTCCAGTGGTTAGGACTCTGTGCTTTTACTGCTGTGGCCTGGGGTTTAATCACTGGTCAAGGAACTAGGGTCCTGCAAGCCACGTGATGCAACTAAAATATAAAAAAAAAGGAACATTTGCAAATGTCCAGCACCCAAAGGCATGCACAGTCATGTTTCTTAAGCAATGTTTGCATGGGAAAACACTGGAAACACACAAACCGAGACCCAGAAGTCCATCAACAAGAGAACAGATAAATAATTCCTGGAATTATTTCACACAGTGAACACTTACAGCAAGAATGAAGTTAGACTTGCTTGGCAACATGAATAAATGCTTTAAACATAATGTTGGAGAAAACCCCAAACCTCTGAAGACTAGTTTATGATTTTTAGAGAGTTCAAAAGCCATCCAAATGAACAATGTATTTTAAACATACATGCATGTATAATGAAACTATATTTGAAACGAATGGGATGATAAACACAAAATCCAAAATGGTTTCTCTGGTGGGAGAGAGACAAGAAGCTAGGACAGAAGAGAAACACATGTGTTGAGCCATGATTCACAGGGGTTCATTATACCTTACTACCAACATATAAGGCTATGAATAAGTATCAAATAATATCTTTAAAAATGATGAAAACAGCAAATCTTTCATCTAACGCAAGTAGTGTTTTATCTGTAAATAACTCCTTTTACATTGGTCTATAAAAACATATTTTCAGCATTTAAAAATATTCTGTTAATAATATAGTGAAAAGATTTTGCATATCTTAAATATTTAGTTACTTACATCCCTAATTTGTTCAGTAGATATTTATTAAGCATCTAAAATAAATCAGCCACTGTTTTAGAAATAGGGGATCCAAAAGTGTACACCTGTGCCTATCTCTGTGCTATGAAGGGCTTCACATCGTGATAAGTAGACTTTGATAGATGATATTATAGTATTAAATATCTCATTAGAAATGATAGAAGAATTGCATTCTGTTATAGCTGTTAAAATTAAGCATTAAATATAAATATGGATAATAAAATCCTTCCTCCTGATTTATGAAAAGGTTCTTCACTCTCTTATGTAGCCTATGATTTTAAAAAACTCATTAGAATTATGAAATTTACAATAATGAACTTTCTGATAATTATGGGAAGGCTAGCCAGAAAAAGATTACAATTAATGTGAAAATGTTGAACTTTGTCTCCCTGAGCATTAGCTTTAAGATATTATAGCAAATAATATTTAGAATTTTTTCCATTGAGAACATGATTAAAATTTTGCAGAGTAAACTTTTAAACTCATGAGCATTCCCAAATGTCTTTTGCTTCTTTGCAAACAGTAATGCCCCATTTATTTAATGACTAGTCTTTTTTTTTTCTAGTTTTAATTTTAGTGTTTGGTTGTGAACCTCATTGATCATGTGTCCCAACAGAGAGCAGCAAAGAAGTCA
This sequence comes from Giraffa tippelskirchi, assembly GCF_054371585.1. NCBI lineage: Eukaryota > Metazoa > Chordata > Mammalia > Artiodactyla > Giraffidae > Giraffa > Giraffa tippelskirchi. The sequence goes on along the minus strand of NC_137284.1, from coordinate 59,631,739 downwards.
CTGAATCCAAAAGAAATCTGACAGATTGTGGAGAGAGAAGTTCTTTTATCTTTGTGGAATAATACACTTTTCAGAATATGTACTTTTAAATATTGTTAAAGTTTTAGAATTTATAATTCCCAAATTCTGATTTTCACTGTTGTCACAAATGATATTTCTGATGAGGGTGATGTATTTAAAGCTCATGTATGATGCTTAAAATGTTTGATACTGGTTCTGAGTATGCAAGATATTTCTTTTGCCTTACTTTTTTATCTCAGTGTCAACTGTGGCTGCAATTACTGCCAGAAGGACAGTGCTGGGATGCTAAGACAATCATTTGTTTTTTTGGGTTTCTTTTGAGGTACCGCAGGCCTGTCTGAGTGATTTCATATCTGTTATAAAGTTAATTATTCTTAGATTTTTGAAGCCACATCCTGCTGTTGGCCTTTGCTTTGTTTGTTGTTTGCAGTGGCTGTTTCTGAGTTGACTTTGATGTAAGTTCATTGACTCCACAAACGTTTACCAGTATTTTTTTGTGAAAGAATTGATTTGTGGTTTTGAGCATGTGCCATCAGACTGTGATCCCTACTGCTGTGCTCCATTGTGAGATACGATTTCCAAAGGGGTTCTGACAGTTCCTGACTGGTTGGTATGCAGTTTAGTACTAAATACAGACAACACAGAGATGTGCTTGTTTTAAAGTATACTTTCTGGTATGAGCCTTAAGTTCCATTCAAAAGTACACAAATAGATTTTGTATGTTTTTTTTTATTTCAAGTTTAGAATGGCTCTGGTAAGTAATTCATAATAGTTAATACATTTACTAATAATGCATCTGCATTGCTACTGGCACTTAACAGTCTTCTATAAAAGGGTTTTTCTGATTTTAACTTGTTGTTTTAGCATGTTTAATAGACCTGACTAATTATCTACTTCCCATAATATTGCTAAAAGCTCTGATTCTTGTTGTTCAGAGAAGGAATATTTTGTAAGTATATAGACAAATAATGAAAATGGAAAGAACGACAATTTGTCTTCATTTAGTCCTTAATGAATTTCATTTTTCAAATAACATTTCGCTACTTTAATATGACTTTCTTTTTCTAATAGATAACTGCCTATAATAGGCGTACCTTTGAGACTGCAAGGCACAATTTGATAATTAATATAATGTCAGCAGAAGGTAGGTATGGAAAATACGTTATTGATTGTTTCCTAATTTGCAAGAAGTATTTCACTTATATTTTATAGGTATATAAAATCTAGTTCAGGATTTTAAAGCTCCACATACCTACCATACCTAATGAAATAGTAAAATGTAGAAAAGAAAACTCAGCAATATTTAATTCATTATAAGATATCATGATTTGTTTCGATGCTGAAAACCTCGGGATAGGGAGCCAGATATTGAGGCTACTTATTTCTCCAGGCCTTGGTTAAATCATCTGTTCAGTGGGACTAATACCATTCCTCTTGTAAGTCTGAGGTAAGGAAGCGATCATTTAAGGCTCAAAATGTGCTTGACATAGGGCTGGTCATAGAATTCGTCATTGGTATGATTTTACTTTAAAACCTCTCATATTGTATGTGATGATGAAGAGATGTCGATGCACAGAAATAAACCATCATTTGGGTCACAGTCTCCTTTCTAAATAGCTAATCATTTAGCTGGAGTAATTACTGGAGTCCATCAGCAATTTTTAGAATTACACGTGCTCAAATTATTAAGTGATACCTTAGGGTTTAGAAGGTTAGGGACACAAGAGTTACTCCAACACTTAGCATATTCTGACGCTGTTTTGGCATTCAGTTGGGAAAGACATACCCCTAAAAACTTGGTGGTTAAAATTTATAAATCATGGGATACTATACCAGATATCATTTACGAGGGTGATGGGAGAAGAACTGATACAACATTCCCCCCAACCCCAGCACAGGAAAACAATTGTGTATCCTGGATAGGAAAATTCTTACTTCTATTTACTAGTACAACACATTTTATCAGGACCTACTAATTTGCAATTCATAGTAATTCAGTAAAGGCTGTGTTTAAAGTTATCTTTACACTCTATGAAAGAAACTAATTTCAATAGAAATGAAAATGTAATACAATACATAATTGAGGAGAATGCTTGATGATTTTGAACCCCTTAACATGAGTTTTTCTTCTTGGCATTTTAGCTGTATTAATTGCAGACAACAAATGTGCTAGTTTAAAATTTTAAATGACCTTTCCTAGTGGCTCAATAGGTAAAGAATCTGCCTGCAATGTAATAGACCTGGGTTTGATCCCCGGGTTGAGAAGATCCCCTGGAGAAGGAAATGGCAACCCACTCCAGTACTCTTGCCTGGAGAATTTCATGGACAGAGGAGCCGGATAGGTTAGAGTCCATGGGACTGCAAAGAGTTGGACACGACCATATATATGACTTTCACTGTTACTTTCATATATGAGAAGAAAGTCCAAGTGCCCATTCCTTTGGCCAGGACAGAAGAGTCTCTGTCGACTTTTCCACTTCCCAGGGGCTTTTGTAAGGTACTCATTTGGATTAAGGAGACTTTTACTCTTTATTCAAATTGTAATTGGGTACTTGCATCCAGTCCAAGCTGTCCATGTAAAACTGGAATATCCTTAATGAGCAGAATGGTTGTGACGTTCCCTTTCCTTGGGAATCCATCAGTTCAGTTATATACTTATATTACAGTGAACTTGGACCACTAACCTCACTAGTATGTTCTCAGAGGGACTCAGAAATCTTTTGCAAGGTATGGGAATCCCTACAAGCAAAGAGTTGGACACGACTTAGCGACTGAACAACAACAACAAATTGAAAAATAACCTGGCCTATGGTTTGAACTTCTTTCTTTTCAAGTCTGGTCTCAGTCCAGTCGACACAGAATATATCCTAACAGGTGATGCTGATGTGTGGGAACCATATTCAAGCAGATACTAATGGAAGACTGCTAGTTGACTATAGGATTGAAAGTTGTCCTGAGGGGCTATTTATCTAAGTCAGGGTTGGGAGAGGACCAATATCTGGGTTTAGAAAGCCCCCTTTTATAGATGATTAGATTGCATTAGATAGCAAGAGTGAGGGGAGGAGGAGAAGGGGGGACAGAGGATGAGATGGTTGGATGGCCTTACAGACTCAATGGACATGAATTTGAGCAAACTCCAGGAGGTAGAGGAGCACAGAGGAGCGTGGTGTGCCTGCCATTCATGGGATCACAAAGAGTCGGACACGACTGAGTAAGTGAACAACAGCAGTGGCCAAAACTCTGAAAAACAGTGCACCAGCAGGCAGGCATTTTTCCTTGCTCTTCTTGATGGAATGCGTGTGGTCATTAGGGTGTGCGTCTGTGGGCATGACCTATACGTGGGTCATTGCTCCCAGATAAGGTGAGGAAAAGCAGTAACAGGAGTTGAGTATCAGGATAACCATGCTCCGTTCTGTCTCCTGCTGTCTGGGAGCTGTCTCCTGCTCTGGGAGATCTAATGGGAAATGAGGTGTGTAGAATCACACAACGTGAAGCTCAAGGAGAGTATGTAGAGTGATTCTCTAAATCAGGTTTTAGTGCCACCACTCAGTTGGCCTGCTGTTCCCTTGGCCTCTGTGATGTCCAAATATAGCAGGCACGGGATTTCCCCAAAGTTAGAAAGCTCCTGTGACTCATCTCTGGGAGACCTGGCAAGAGCGCTTGGCTGGGTAGACCGCAGGAGCCGCGGAGGGTGGTGGCCGCCAGCCTCCTTAGGAGCCCTGGAAGGTCACAGGCATTAGGGAAAGACAGAGAGCAGCTCTCCAAGGAGGAGCCTTGATGATAAACAGGAAAAAGTTTTGCATGCTTTTTTTGACAAGTGGATATAAAAACACCGAATGAAGTGAATAGATGATAGAATTCTAGCCTACTCAACAAACTATACTTGGTATATTTATAAATATTATTTATTGCCAAGAAACTGTTCTTCCTGACATTTTTCTGCATGACTGTTTTTCAGTATGGGGGAGGAATGTAATATGATTAAGCTACTATTTATCTATATAAAACAGGAAATGTATCTGTATAAAAGAGGAAACGTATCTACATCAAAGAGAATAGCATATTTTAGAAGATTGCAGATGGGCTATACATCAAACAAATCTAACAAAATCATAAGCGGAATAAATTACAGTGTAGGAGAAGAGTGAAGGGCCTTCTGTGATTAGGGCTTTGAAAAAATCTTTAGAGACACTACATTCCAGAAAACTCTCCTGAAAACTCTAGAGCCAGAATATCTCCTGACTTCAGGTCTGGCATCAAATGTCCTTTAATATTAAAGAGGTTTCTTAATAAATGAGGTCATCAAGGTTTCAGTTATTTATTGTACAATTTTAATTTTTTACTTATTTTAAATAAGAATGGACAGATAGTACAAGAGTTATAGTAAGTCAGAGGGGAAAAGACCCTGGCGCTGGGAAAGATTGAGGGCAAGAGGAGAAGGGGGCAACAGAGGATGAGATGCTTGGATGGCATCACTGACTCAATGGACATGAGTTTGAGCAAACTCTGAGAGTTGGTGATGAACAGGGAAACCTGGCATGCTGCAGTTCATGGGGTCGCAGAGTTGGACACAACTGAGCCAGTGAACAACAACAACAATACATAATATAATTATTATTGGGGACTTTAAATCTGTGGATAGTCCAGAAATTTTCATGGCAGAATCCAAATAAGCAACCTGTGCATATTATTAGGATAATTTCTAAAGTTTAATATTTTCTAAGTTCTGACTGTATATTGGGAGCTCTGGTGAGCACTTTATATATACGGTCTCTTTTAGCTTAGGTAAAAATCATGTGAGGTAAGTTCATATGATCTAAAAGTTAGCTTCCTCTTCTGAAAGTATGGAGAAAAATACAAGTACCTACTTGCTTTCTGATTGTGAGTACTAAATATGTTAATTCACCTCTTTCCCTTAGTTTGGCCTACCTCATAGTATTAAAGGAAAGTAGCTTTTATTATTACAGAATATTACTAAACAAGAAGAAAGCTATTCTTTGTCTTAATAGAACAGCCAGAATATAGGAAATGACAGTTTGTAATTCAAGACTAACATTTGAGAAGCTGAAATCAACTATATTTATTTCAAGTTTCTTATATCGAGAGCCTGAATTGGACATTGGTTTGGCTTAAAATATTCCTTTTGATATCTTTAGAGGGAAATTATTGATGAGACATTGAGGAGGAAAAAAGCTAAGTAAATGTCTAACAATGTGAGATATGGAATTTCATGAGAAATTTTAAATATGATTTCTCTAGAATATCTAATTATGGAGTGATGCAAAGAATGAAGTAGTTATGATTTCAAAGTACTTATTGAAAATGGAGTCAATATTTATTTTAGTTAAATGTAATGTTTTAGCATGCTCTAAAAATATCAGTAATACTGCAAATTAATATGGTTTTCCATATCCTATATAAGCAACCCACAAACAAGTCCAGGTATTTTGTCATATCTTCTCTATTCGAAAGAATATTGTTCTGTGTCTCTGCTTCCTCCTCTGTTCAAATAGAAATAGGACTGCCTAGGACTGTAATGATTAAATTAAACAATGTGAAAAAGATCTGTCAACTTTAAAACACTACAAACGCAAAATATTTTTCTCAGTTCTGGAAATGTTTCTTCTACCTGGGTACGTTGGCCGGGTGAGAAGGCTGGCAGGTCACTGGCAAGTTAGAGACAGATATGAGATTTGGCATGTTTTTCTTTTCTTTCTTTGTTCCTTTTTCCTATAATTGTGAATTGCCCTGCTGTCCCTTGGATCTGATTACATCGTAGATAAAATTCTGGGTCAAATGTATGTGGTGTTTTTAGATATAGCCTCTGTTACACTGAAAGCCTTTGAAGTCAGTAATAATGCTGTTCCCCAAAGCCAGGACTGTGACACGTCAACAAATCTCAAGTTGTTGTTCTGTTTCCCTTTCAAAAGACTCCCTCATTAAAGGTGTGCATATCCTTTTCCACCAAAATTAGACTTCCCGTTACCCTATCAAGCAGAATTCTTCATTAAAAATATGAACGTAGAAGAAATGCTGGCCAGCGAGGTTCTTGGAGACTTCCTGGGGGCCGTGAAAAATGTGTGGCAGCCAGAGCGCCTGAACGCCATAAACATCACATCGGCCCTTGACCGGGGCGGCCGAGTCCCACTGCCCATCAACGACATGAAGGAGGGGTAAGCGGACTTCATCTCATCGCCTTAAGTGTGGATTTTTAAATACGGTGATATTATCAAACTTAGTATAGATGGAAGAGGGCTTGTGGCATTTTTCTTTTTAATAAGCGATAGGTATTGTAGAGATGTGAAAAAAATAGCAATTTTCTGTATTGACAAAGAGGTTACATTAATGGTCTTTATATCTGGTGTTCCAGGTCCTTTGAAAGCTAATTGTAGATCAGGACTTGCATCATAAATTACAGTGCTAAGTCTTTTTTGTACCTTCCATAGAGAAGCTGATTATTTAGGGCCCCGAGTTTCAAAGGAAATTGATGCCCCAGTTATCAGCTGCAGAAGGACATACAGATTGCTGTAACTTTATTCTAGGAAACTATTTCTTCGCCTTTAACATTCTTTCCACCATGTGGCGATGATTGATGACTGGGGTGGATTTGAAACCCATTCCCAAAGCCTGGCCTTGTCACTCACAAGCTGGGTGACACTGGGCAAACTGCTGCACCCCTCTGGGCTTCAGCTTCCTCGTCTGCTCCAATGGGAACAACTTCGAGGTTGTTGTGAGGATTAAAGAGATGATGCATTTGAAAGGGACTTGCCTATTCTCAAGTCTTACAGATATAGAATGTGCCTTACACCCTTGTAGAGGTTATAAAACACTTATACCTGAGCACAATGACATACTGAATGCCCACAGTGATGGAATTTTGCTGTTTAATTTCTAATCTGCAAGTTGAGGCAGGTCTGCTTTTTTTAAAAAACTAAATCCTATAAAAGTATGGGATACAGAATAAATCACATTTTGCATAACATATCCTTTTCCAACTCCTCCTTTATCCATATTCTTGGTAACATTTATACAGAGGACATCTGGAATTAACTAGAATGTCTGGATTAATAAGAATCAAATCTAAGGGCAACTTCAAAGGAGAGCTTTGTTGGAAATAAAGAAAGAAATCCCAAATAGACATAGATAAGGTAGAGCAAGTAGTCAGAAAGGAGATGGAAGCATAAGCAACGACCTGTGAAGTCCAGCTTACAAATTTCAGAATTAAGGTGTTACAATGGTACAATAATGGATTTTTGAAGTCAGTCAAGCATACCTGCAAGTGTTCGGAGAATAATAGTTGCTTTATTTCTTGCCTGTCTGCTGGTTGGCTTTCTCTGTGAAAACAGAATTCTGGGCTTAACATTTTACTTCAGAGGTACAACATGGATCTTTTTCCCAGTGAGTAATTAAAGTAGAACCATAGGAGGAGATGAACAGGAGTATCTGCCCTGAAGACATTCTCCAAATGTGGAGTCTTTTAAGGAAATATTTATTGATTTGGCTCTATTGGGTCTTAGCTGTGTCACGTAGGATCTGTGGCTGCCGTGCACAGACTAGTTGTGGTGCCCGGGCTCAGTAGTTGGAGTGCATGGACTTCGTTTCTCCATGGCATATAGAATCTTAGTTCTCCCACCAGGGATCGAACCCACATCCCCTGCATTGCAAGGTAAATTCTTAACCAGTGGACTGCCCGGGAAGTCCCTGGAGTCTTTTCAACAGTTTCTTAAAGTAATGTGTTCCACAGTGATTGTTAAAACAATGACCAAAAGATGCTGGAGGAAGCAACATGGAAACCAGTCATTGGTAGAGTTTTCCGTAGTTGTGCTTTCTTCTGGACTCACCCCTTCCCTAATCAGTAGTGTAGGCACCACCCACAGAGGCACTTTCAGCCACCACTGGACTAAATTAAGGGCTTTCCTGGTGGCTCAGACTGTAACGAATCTGCCTGCAATGTGGGAGACCTGGGTTCGCTCCCTGAGTCGGAAGATCCCCTGGAGGAAGGCATGGCAACCCACTCCAGCATTCTTGCCTGGAGAATGTCCTTGGACAGGGGAGCCTGGTGGGCTACAGTCCATGGGGTTGCAAACAGTTGGATGTGACTGAGTGACTAAGCACAGCACAGAAACTAAATTGAGCTAACACCTCTCTAAACCAAACTCTGACTTAAAACGGTACGGTTCAAATGTGTCTAGCTTGAGAACTGCCAGTAGAGCTTTATTAAAAATATCCCTAGGTTCCTGGCCTCTGATCCCCCCTAGAGATTCTGGATCTTTTGAGTCTAGGGCTGGGCCTGAGCATGTGAGTCTAAATTAAGAACAGAATTTTTTGTCCTACAAGTACTTGTTGGAGAATCCAGTCATTAGCTGACTGACCCCCAGCACCTGCTAGTGGGAGGCATATGTTGTCAGTCCCGTGGCATTTATTTGGACCCTGTTGTCTCAGATCCCTTCCCAACTAGAAATGCTTTCCATGAGTTTTAATTTAATGTTAAGCTGTAACCTTTACAAAGTATTCATATGGTAAGTCATTTAAAATAGAATTTCTATAAATTGTACCCAATGCCAACTTTCTTACTCCAGTGTACCTATATGAGCACCAATGGAGTAAGATCCTACTTGAGTATAATTGCATAAGAAAAATTTGTCCCTGGAAATAATTTTGCATATTTTCTTTGGTTGTTATATAATGTCAAGGTAACAAAAATAGGTTTTGTTTTATTTTTTTTTACCCTATTTGCCTTAAATTTAGAATAAATTCAGTGCTTAACTCACTTCTTGTGCCTTCTTTCCTTTTTAATGGTGAATATCATGATTCTTAATTCACTTGTTGAACTTTTGAGGGGGCTTCCCTGGTGGCTCAGCAGTAAAGAATTCACCTGCAATGCAGGAGATGTGGGTTCAGTCCCTGGTCAGGAAGATCCCCTGGAGGAGGAAATGGCAACCCACTCCGGTATTCTTGCCCGAGAAATCCCACGGACAGAGGCGCCTGGTGGGCTGCAGTCCATGGTATCACAAAAGAATCGGATGTGACTTAGCATCTGAACAACAACATCATGATTCCTAATCCACTTATTAAACTTTTTGCGTCTGTACTTTCTTTTGAAAGTAACATGGCCTATAAATGTCATTAAAAATGAAATACGGGAAAGATCAAGGGTATGGTCAGAGATGCAAAGGAATTGCATCACTTTATTTTCTAAAATTTTATTTAAAAATATACTTCAGAAGTATTAAAAACTTACTGTGTTCTGCTTAATACTTTGAGTGAGTCTCAATCCGTGATTTTAAAAAATCTCCTTAAATTATTTCCTATTATGATGCATGGCAGCTACAATTTACTAACTGAAAATTTTTCCACATTAGTCAAACTCACAGCAGATGGCCAAGAGGAACTCTTCAGTAGTAGACCCTCAGAGTAAGCCTACAGCCCTTCCACAGCCCACAGTGCCATTAAATATCAGTCACCAGGAGTCCCTGCTACAGCGCCCAAGCTCCTCGTCCTTCTTGATGTGCATTTTTTTCCCCTCATTTCTGCAGACCTCACTGACAGCTTTTAAACTTCTTCTAAATCTAACAGAAACCAATGGTAAAGGTTTCCTTCAGCGTGAATAAGCTCCTGTAAAAAAAGCTGAACCTCCTGAAAAGATTCCCTTTCACTTTCCAGACCCATAACCCCAGGGCAACTGTGCTCTCTCTTTGGGTGTGGTCTCAGGGCTGCTTTTGCTCTTGACATTGAGCCAGAGACTAAGGATTCGTGGATGCATTTAGCCTGGGATAAAGCTGGTGGAAAGAAGAGCAGGTTCATATTTCAGTCTGGGCATGGCGTAGCTGCCAACTCAGGGTGAGTGATGTGGTGTAAACGGTGGTTATGAAGGGAATGATGGGGTGTGAGGATTAAAGAATATACTCACTTTTCATAAGAGATTGTCAAACCTCCCACTGTTTCCTCTGGTTACCAAAGCCCGTGGATCTAGCCTCAATCAGCAACAGAGAATCCTAGTTTATTCTCGAGACAATCTCACAGAGTGCTCTCTCTAATTAATTGTCTGCTTTTTGCCCTGTAAAGGGCTCAGAGAGAAGTTACGCTTGGAGAAGAAAATCTAAGTCAAAGGCTGCCAAGGACTCATCTGATGCAAGGCTGTGGTCCTGGGCCAGTTTGTAGTGCTCTGCTCAGTCAGTCCCCATCTTTGGTGATTTAAGGCAGTGGCACCCCACTCCAGTACTCTTGCCTGGAAAATCCCATGGACGGAGGAGCCTGGTAGGCTGCAGTCCATGGGGTCGCTGGGGGTCGGACACGACTGAGCAGCTTCACTTTCACTTTTCACTTTCATGCACTGGAGAAGGAAATGGCAGCCCACTCCAGTATTCTTGCCTGGAGAATCCCAGGGACGGGGGAGCCCGGTGGGCTGCCGTCTATGGGGTCGCACAGAGTCGGACACGACTGAAGCGACTTAGCAGCAGCAGCAAGATAGTCCTTTATTCTTAAATAATGTGCCTCCTGTAATTTTGATGCAACTATTCTTTCTTTTAGGGAATGAGGATATGAGATTGGAATTTTTGAGCCTTTAATAACAAAATTGGAAGCCAATATAAGCCCATTTTTATAAATATAAAAATAAGTCAATTGAAAAAATCCATGCAACTCTATGTCTATATGTCTTTAGTTTCTGTTCTTCTAAGTTCTAGGCATAGATTGATTTTTTTCTTCCATTGTTTAGCATTTAGTAAATATTTTTTTATGGGGGAATAATGTATTACTCTCTAGGGTACAGTGATTTAAAGAGTACAGTTGAAACATATACATTACCATATGTAAAATAGGTAGCCAGTGGGAATTTGCTCTCCGATTCAGGGAACTCAAAACCAGTGCTCTGTGACAGCCTAGAGGGATGGGATGGGGAGGGAGGGGACATATGTATACCTATGGCTGATTCATGTTGATAGATGGCAGAAACCATCACAAGATTATAAAGTGATTATCCTCCCATTAAAAATAAAATTAAATTTTAAAAATAAAGAGTATAGTCTATGCTCACATCTCTTAGGGACCAGAAAGTAATCAGATAATTAGAAAACAGTGTTGTATGTATCATAGTTAAGGTATTCATGGAAATGACTCCTCCCCCACTTCTGGTCCATGTCAGAGGGTTCATAGAGGAGATGAGGTTTAAAATATGAGTACAAATTAGCCATCCTAAAGGAAACTAGTCCTGAATATTCATTGGAAGGACTGATGCTGAAGCTGAAATTCCACCTGATTCCACTTCGGCCACCTGATGTGAAGAACTGACTCATTTGAAAAGACCCTGATGCTGGGAAAGATTGAAGGCGGGAGGAGAAGGGGAAGACAGAGGATGAAATGGTTGGATGGCATCACCGACTCAATGGACATGATTTTGAGTAAGCTCTGGGAGTTGCTAATGGACAGGGAAGCCTGGCGTGCTGCAGTCCATGGGGTCGCCAAGAGTTGGACATGACTGAGCGACTGAACTGAACTGAAATTAACAAAATAGCCAGCTCAAAAAATGATAAAGGGAGAGTTTGGGCAGAGGGAGCAGCTTGAGCAAAAGCCATTAGGTAGGAAGAAGCCTGGTGGATTTGGAAAGCTGCTTTGTGTGTGCAAATGGGGGACAGGGACCCACAAATAATAATGACCAAAGAGGCAAAGACCAGACCATGTTAAGACCTTGTACTCCAGGCAGAATTGTTTGGATTTTGTCTTGTGTAGCACTAGGGACCTTGCAAACAATCGTGTGTGTTAACATTTTCATTTTAGCAAGTAGGCCTGCTGAGCCCCACTGCACTGCATGAGCTAAAAGATTAGATCGAACCCAAATGCCTCCTTTCTTCAAGCAAGAAAATCCTCCCACAAAATCCCCCAGAAAGGTCTGAGTCTTGGGTGCCAGTTGATAAGATCATTCTTCCCTTCTTCAGTAAAGAGGAGTAACAAATAGTAGTAGAAGTAGAGTCTAGAAATGACCTTTATTCTTTATTTTTTATTCTGAATTAGATGCTTTATTTAGTTTTATGTCTTCTTTGTTTTTCATCTTGTTTTTTAATTGACTGATATGCACAGAACAGAGAAGTGGGGTCAAGGACAGAGGCAAGAATCAAAATGCATTTTTAAGAGCTCAGGAGTTCCCAGGCAGCATGTAATATAGCTGGACACTTTCTTCTCTAAACCGTCCTCTGTCTCTTACATACATAAAATCACGAATAAAATACATTCATTATTTGGACAACTAGGTAAAAAATATAATCATTGGATGTGTTTATCTGACTATTGCTGAAAAACAGGAGAGGTTTGACATAATTTTTTTTACCTGTAACATGGTTCTGCACTTTGTATGCGTAAAGACCATAGTAAATGGGTTTTACCTCAAGGGAAATTGAGTTCTTCAAATTGGAAGAAAAAAATTCTTCACAGGAGCAAGTTTTATTTAGACTGCTCAATTCCTAAGATTGTGAGTCACCACGTTTTGTTAACATTTGCTTGAGAGCCTTGTACTTGATAATACACTGCCATGTCATCTGTTTACATATGTTTTAAAGTTTGAAAGCATGGCTAAGATCATAAATGTAAAGATCATCCTCATTTCACTTCATAAAAATTTTGAATTTCTGCCTATCAAAAAGCTAGCCTGTCAAAATAGCTGTAAATCAAAAACTGCATATCAAATATCTAGGAAAAGAGCAGATTATGAAAAATATATTTTAGCATGTATAGCATGAAATTATAATTATTATACATGGCCTCATACAAATTTATTTTTTAAAAAACCAAGATGTTAAAACTTACTGGCTGTACAAAAAAACCCAATAAATACCTATTTTTTAACCTACAAGTCTAATCCAATATCTACTTCTCTTGAGTAGCCTGTTTGCAGTTTTTAAATTAACTTGTTTATTTTTCCAGTTTTGTTATAATTGATGATATAATGTTGGAAAAGTTTAAGGTGCACAGCAGATTCCCTGGTGGCTCAGACGGTAAAGTGTCTGCCCGTGATGCGGGAGACCCGGGTTCGATCCCTGGGTCAAGAAGATCCCCTGGAGAAGGAAATGGCAACCCACTCCAGTACTCTTGCCTAGAAAATTCCATGGATGGAGGAGCCTGGTGGGCTACAGTCCATGAGGTCGCAGAGTTGGACACGACTGATCGACTCCACTCACTCACTCACATGTTATGAAGTGATCACCACAATAACTTCAGATAACATCCATTACCTCACAGTTAGTTTTTATTTTCTTGTGATGAGAACTTGTAAGAACTACTTTCTTAGCAACTTTCAAATATACAAATGCTTCTATTTCTAAACCAGTATCATTCATGCTGCAAATAGACTCCCTGAGGACAGGGAGAGAGGCTGAGTTCCAGGCGAATAGTCAAGGGGCTGTTGCTTCACTCCCTGTGACTAGAACTGGGATGTTGGCTGTGGGTAGGAACAGAGTGGACAGGTGTCTATGAGAGTTCTCTCAGGGTAAATGTCAGAGACAGATGATAGGGAAAAGGACAGGAGTCAGTGATGTTGGAGCTTGAGCATCTGCCCTTGCCAATCACTGAGAGAGAAGAAGATGGAAGGGGCGACAGGTGGAGGTGGGATGGGGTGATGATGAGCTCAGTTTGGAACATGCTAAGTTTGTGAAGCTGCTGGATCATCCAAGTGGAGATGAAAGTAATTTGGCAGTATGTGTCAACTGTCATAAAAATGTTTCCACTTCTAGGCATCTCTTTTAAGATAGTAATGTTAAAGAATATGCACAGAGATCATCTTTACAGTATTATTTATAACATCAAAACATTAGAAGCAACTTATGTGGCCAACTCTGAAATAATTATGAATAAATCATGCACACTTAAAAATTATATTCCTATAAAAATGTAATTACAAAGACTATAAAATATGGAAAGTGCCTATGAGGAAAATGCTTATGATGCATTAAGTGAAAAAGTGGGATACAAAATTATATTTTGGAGATGATTACAATTAGGTTAAAATATATACACTTGAAAAGTATTCTGCAAGGTACATTGGAAAATGAAAATCATGATATTGGTAATAGAAATTAATTGTTTTTATTCCCAAGTTTTGTGTAATGTTTTTATATTGCTTTTATAATTTGAGGGAAAAAAAACATTTCAGAGCACCCAAAACTTATGCTTATACCTATTTATGTTATCTTGAAGTGAATTAATTAAAAATCTTACTAATTATAAATGCAAATCAATGTTATGTAAAAGCAAGAGGACTTTTAACAATTTTTGAAATATTTAATTTCTGTATTTACAAATATATTTCACAGTTATCAAGGAAAAATATGGTCTTTGCAAAGCAGCTAATAAGGGGATAGAAATTGGCTTTATATGAAGCTTAAAAGTAACAAGATGTTCTAAATAGAATATATTTCTCTTTTACAATTTTTATTACAGAGTAGTTGATTTACAATGTTGTATTAGTTTCAGGTATGCAGCAAAGTGAATCAGTTATACATATATGTATATCTGCTCTTTTTCAGATTCTTGTTCCACATAGGTCATTACAGAGTACTAAGTAGAGTGTCCTGTTCTATGCAGTAGATCCTTATTAGTTATCTATTTTTTATGTAGTAGTGTGTATATGTCAACTCCAATCTCCCAGTTTATGCCTTCTCCCACCCTCCACCCTTCACTTTCCCACCAGTAACTGTAAGTTTGTTTTCTATATCTGTAACTTTATTTCTGTTTTATTAGTAAGTTCATTTGTACCATTTTTCAGATTCTATGTATAAGTGATACCACATGATGTTTGTCTTTCTCTGTCTGACTTCACTCAAGTTTGACAATCTCTAGGTCCACCCATGTTGCTGCAGATGACATTATTTTGTTCTTTTTTAAGGATGAGCAATATTCCTGTAAATGGAATATATTTCTACTCACTAATCATGTGAATTCTTTACCAGTGGTTTCTTACATCTACTTTTTCTGAACTTATAAATTTTTAACTTGACATAATGCACAACCAGCTGAATCTGTGTAATTGTGCTCTGGGACACAGCTGTTAATTAAGGGTGTGGCTTCATAGTTACATAAATTTGAATTTTTGTGTCATGCTTTTATGTCATTTCATTAAAAAACAGCTTTATTGAGATATGATTTACATAATATACAATTCACCTATTTAAAGTATATATAACTCAATGTATTTTAGTTTATTAACAAAGTTGTACAATCATTACCACAGTCAATTTTAGAACATTTTTATCCTTCTAACACTCCCTTCTTACACCCATTAGCAGTCACCACCACTACAACCCCCAACCCTAGGCAACCATAATTTATTTACTTGCTATCTCTATGAATTTGCCTATTCTGGACATTTCATATCAATGGAATCATACAATATGTGGTCCTTTGGGACCAACATCTTTCACTTAGCATATTGCTCTCAAGGGTCATCCATGTTGTAGTATGTACAGTACTTCATTGTTTTTTATGGCTGAGTAATATTATATGGATATTTTACTTTTTATCCATTTGATGGTTGATGAGTACTTGAATTGTTTCTACTTATCGACTATTACAAAGAATGTTGCTATGAACTTTTATGTACAAGATTTTTGATAGATGTATTTAAATTTCTCTTAGAGTATGTACTTAGGAATGAAATGGCTACATCATATAGTCACTCTGTATTTAATCTTTTGAGGAACTTCCAGGGTGTTTTCCAAAGTGGTTGCACCATTTTACATTCCCACCAGTAGAGTAGGAGAATTCTAATTTCTCTACATCCTGGGCAGCACTTCCTAGTGTCTGTATTTTTCATCATAGCCATTCTAATGGCTGTAAAGTGCTATCTCATTGTGGTTTTGATGTCTATTTTGCTGATGATAATGATGTTGAACATTTTTTCATGCACTTATTGGACATTTGTATATCTTCTTTGGAGACATATATATTGAGATCCTTTGTCATTTTAAAATTGGGTTATTTGTCGTTTTGTTATGGAGTTGTTAGAGTCTTCCATATGTTGTAGGTGTAAGTCCCTTATTAGATGTATGATTTGTAAATATTTTCTTTCATTTTGTGGGTTGCCTTTTCACTTTTTTGATGATGCCCTTTGAAGCACAAAGTTTTAAATTTTGATAAAATGCAATTTTAACTAAAAACTACTGCCTAATCCAAGGTCATTAAAATTTGTTCCTGCTTTCTTCTCAGGGCTTAATTGTTTTGGCCCTTACATTAAGTTTTTGATTTTTTTTTTTTTGAGTCAGGTTTTTATATGGTGTGAGGTAGGGGTCCAGTTTCTTGCTTTTGCATGTGGATATCCAGTTGTTCTAAAGTACCATTGTAAAGACTGTTCTTTCCCTCATTGAATTGTCTTGGCACCTGTGACAAAATCAATTTGCTAAAGATTTTATTTTTGGACTCTGAATTCTAGTCCATTGATCTACATGCCAAGCCTTATTATAGAGCCACACTCTCTTTATTGCTATTGCTTTGTAGTAAGTTTTGAAAATGGTAATTGTGAGTCTTCCAACTGTGTTCTTCTTTTTCAAGAATTTTGTGTGTGTGCGTCACTTGAATTGTCATATGAATTTTAGGATCAGTTTGTCAATTTCTGTAAAAAAGATGGCAGGAATTTTGACGGGTTTATTCCATTTTACAAGTAATTATAGCAGTGTCATTAAGAAAAGAAATAAAATTTATTTAGAGTAATTTTCTGGTTTTCCCTTTTCTTTTGAAAAGACCTTTGAAATTCCTAGCTGCTCAAGCTGCTCCAAGATTACTTAAACACTGTTATCTCTGTCGTCTCTTTTATTGTGAAACTCTTATTGGTCAGTTAAATTGGCAAATCTAGTTGCCAAGATACATATCAAGAAAATAAATTTTGTTTGCCTAATTTGTGTTTACCAAACAGTAGTTTTTCTCTTACGTTAGCTTCTTAGATAAAAATTTAGAGACATTGTATTGAGGAACCTAACAGTAGGGGGTCTGTGCAGTAGAAAAGCCTCAAAGATAGAACTGTTAGAAAGACTAGATCTGCCTGCAGTTCCACACCTCAGGATGTAATATCACAGTCTTATTAAAATGAAATTCGATGAAGAATTATTACTGATAATTATCTTAGTGATAATATTATTTAAACAATTTAAGAATATTTCGAATGGAGTCTATCAAATCTAATCAAAATATGATATAGGGTGAAAAAATTTTAGAAAGGAACCGAGTCAAGAGAGTGTCTGTACACCAAAGCACTCAGTAAATATTGGTTGAATAAAGGAAAGAATGAAAAGAAGCCCCTACATGAATCACTGCTTTTAAAGCCCAGGCCCCTACCTTAGGGATGATTCTAGATAATCCCTCAATTCAAAAGGATAAATCCTGCTTTCAGGGTAGATTTATTTCAGTGTTTCCAATTTTCTTAAAGGATAACCTGAGAGTTTCACATTTTTGCAGCGTTTATGTCATGGTTGGTGCCGACGTCCCATTTTCTTCTTGTTTACGAGAAGTTGAAAATCCACAGAATCAATTGAGATGCAGTCAAGAAATGGAGCCTGTAATAACATGTGATAAAAAATTCCGTACTCAATTTTACATTGACTGGTGCAAAATTTCATTGGTGAGTTTTGATTTTGTTTTTGCAACTGTAACTAGAAGTGATGTGGCCGAAAATAGCATTTGACTAAAACCTGAACTGCTTTCAGGAACAAATCCTGGGTTTACTTTGTTAACTGCAGTTGACTTCCCTTGACTTTTAAGGATTTAGTGAGACCGTTGACAGTGCATCCATTTAAGAAATTGTACCTCCACTTCCGTACTCAGTCTACTCTTGATTAGTTGTTGGGGCCGGATTAGCTTGGCAGGTGGTCTGAATGATCCTCCGGACATCCAGGTGGCTACTAAGTCAAGTTTTGGAGTCAGTGTAACATGGGCAGGAAGCCTCAAATATCCTGCCTTGTCCCACCTTGGAAGGCGAGACTGGAGTGCAATGATAAATCTGAAAATAAAGCAGAATTGTGCTATGATTCGGTGTCCTGGAAACTCATTGTCAGGAAAGACCAAGGAATAAAGGGAAAAAAAGAGGAAAGTTAGAATCTTACCCAGAGCCCCTTAAGTATTAATTTTTTTCCAAATCACTTTTTAAAGACTCAGGAACTTTTCAAAGAGTTAGGAACATATGAGTAAGATTTCATATGTATGTCAGATACATATGATATGGTACATATAATTTCTATTATATTTTTGATTCTCCTTTCTGGAAGTTAGGAATGTTGGTTTACTTCTTTAGTGACCTTTAGATTTAACTTCAGTCCACTCTTAATGATTGGTGGTGAGTTAGGTCTAAGTTTAAAGTTGACATTTGGACAAAGTTATTGACACATAAACACAACTGTCACTTGATGTCTTAGAAAACCAGCTGCAGGCGCCTGTCCCAGATCCAGGACGGGAGAACACCCTGCTCACACTGAAGCGCTTAGCACCCGTGGCCCTACGCCCCAGAGTCCTCTTTCCACGTCACATGTGCCTTAGGAAAACTTTCTCTGTTTTCTCAAATTCAGTCAAAGTATCCGGATGCTGTGTGGTTTATGTGTTCTATTCGATGAATGTTGAATTTACAAAGCTCAATGTTTTGGCCATGTGCTAATCATAGAAGAGCACAAAAGATGGAGTGGCTGCGGTCGTAACTTAAATAGATGCCTCTTACTAGAGCAGTAGACGGAGAGCCCTGGTGATGCCATTTTACCTGTGCTTGAGCTGTACACTATTCAGGTTTAGGAAAAGTATCTAATTTCTAAAGGTTTGAAAATGACATGCTTTGAAGACTGCATTTTCTGTGGTTGAGACTGCAGAAAAAGAAAGGTTGGGAATTTTTGTTTTTTTTCTTTCGCATGTTTGTATGTATAAGTTACATCTTACCACAGAAGATTTCAGGATGCTTGAATAAGAGTCAGATAATAAGCATAATAGAGCAGATATAAAAGAACTGGAAAATCAGGACCTGCACTTAATCAAAACAGAAAGCCCTAAGGTCAGCTTTGACAATAAGCCTCCTAATGTCCCTGGTAAAATAAGAAAGTTAATTTGTTATTTAGTTCTCATTCTTAAAGGAGGAAGAGCACCAGTTTCTTGGAAGAAGATAAAAGTTTTTACTAGCACTGTATCGTTAGCAAAATTCTTCAAGTGGTGTTTAAGGGCGAGGATACTGAAAAATGCGGCAGATAATTCTCCCCAGCGTTTTTTAAGGCAGGGAACAAATGTAGTAACAAATTTCACATGGCTATTTTATTGTGTCCTTCCATAAAACCCTTAGCATAATTAAATGCAGCTCAGTGAAAGCAATTCAGTTAATGTGGAGGTAAATTAATATAGTACAAGTGTTGTACATTTTTTGAGCCTGGGATAGAATTTAATGAAGCGATAGCATTGAATGTTCCTTAAACTATTTTTAAGGCAAATAGTGTATTTTTCCTAAAAATGACTTCTTTCTGCTGGGTAGCAGAGGATCAAAGTTGTAGGCATTTAGAAACTGTCTCTCTCCCTTTCTTTTTTTTCTCCCTTTCACTAACCTTAGAAACCATACCTACATACTGTTTATCAGTCACTTGATGGTTTGTTGACATTTGCACTTGAGATTTGTCACTAGGAAACAAAAAGTATGCATAGTCACGTGGAGGATTTTTGCTTTGGGGGAAGTAAAGTGAAAAAGAACAATCATACATGTGTACACATTTTTTGTGTACGTATATATGTATGTATATATGTGGTAGGAAAGACCTAGAAAGGCCAATATAACCTTTTAACTTGTTACTTTCATTCATTACTTCTTCCTAGGTTCCATAAATAATTGCAAGTTCAAGGTGATAAAGTAATCAGGAAAGGTTGCTTTTTAGAAATTAGTCTGTCTTGGTATGTCTAGATCTTAAGCTGTCATAATATTTGCAACTATTAATTTCATGTGTAATTATCTTCTTTTGTATCAGGTTGATAAAACAAAGCAAGTGTCCACCTATCAGGAAGTGATTCGTGGAGAAGGGATTTTGCCTGATGGTGGAGAGTACAAACCCCCTTCTGATTCTTTGAAAAGCAGAGACTATTACACGGATTTCCTAATTACACTGGCTGTGCCCTCGGCAGTAGCATTGGTCCTTTTTCTAATACTTGCTTATATCATGTGCTGCCGACGGGAAGGAGTGTGAGTACTTTAAAACACTAATAAAAAATTATAGAACTTCTAAGATATTATATAAGATTCCATTAAAACCCAAGTTTCATTTAGTTCATAAAACACCTTATAAATGAAATTATGCTCAAGTCAAATACAGTACTTTATTCCTTTCAAATGAATTAAAATAGTGTTGAGTCTAGTGAAACTAAAGGTTATAATTATTATATTCAAAAATGATTAAGGCTAAATGTAAACTCATACTGCCAAACAGTCCCAAGGATAATTGAGGCTAGGTATTTTGGTTATATAAGCTGTCCTGTGTAAGCAGAGACTGCGGAACCTATTGACATGGTAATTGCACTTTAAATAAATTGTCTCAGTCTCAGTTTGATCAGAAATGATGGTCAGATTTCTTCTTGCAATTTTTCTGGATGTCAAGCAGGGCAGTACAACCTAAATGTTTAAAAGTACATATGTAGATATATATAAACTTAGGAGTAAATTAATGAAAATAAAATGATAATTTGAGCAATGAGTCTTCATTTCATGAATAGTTAGTGCTTTCAGGACATCTGTGTCAATTAAAATAATCTCCCGAGATTATCTGAAAGTCAGGGTGACAAAGCAAATGATAAAATATTAATAAAGCAGCAAGTAACAAATTCTTCCATTTTTTCATGTAGCCTGATTTCATTATGTCATAGAATTTATTTCCAAGAGCTTGATTCTTAATCTCCATTTTTTGCCATTTTTTTTCTGTGTTTCTCATCAGTATTCCATTTCTGTATGTGTACTCATCCAAGTAATGTCATAAACCTGGTGGCAAATGCTGCCTGGTTGCATTTAATAGTAACAATGTCAGCATTTCCACCTCATGCGAGATCCATGAGCATATAGTCTTAATGTTCCAAATTTCAATGCTATTATTTAATTCATAAATTTTGTTTTGTTTCTAGGGAAAAGAGAAACATGCAAACACCAGAGTAAGTGTCTTCTTTCCTGTTATTTTCTTTGTCATTTCTTTTTCATGTCTCAGTTGCTCATCGTGCGCCATACATGTATGTCATGCTTTTTTTTCATTCATCATCTTTCATAGTTTATTTCATAAATGTGAAAGCTGCTTTCTAAATAGAGAAATTTAGGAGGGGTAGAGAATAAAAAGGGTGTGAAAACTAAGATTATATAGGTAAAAATTAAACCTAAAATATTTCAGATTCAGAATATTAACTTGCCATTTATATTATGTGATTTCCCAATCTGCATTTCTATAAACCAGAGAACAGATGAAAAGACCTTTCATACACGTATTCCTGAATCTACAGTAATAACCTACCATAAAATGAAACTTATGTGAGTATGTATAAATGCCCCATCAGAAGCAACAGTATAAAAGCTATGGTAGTTTTATCTTAATCATAGAGATTAAATAGAATAGTAGTTTGCTACCTAGGGCTGTAATATTAACACAGTGCTTTATAGCTTAGTTTAACGAGAAATAACGTTTATTTAAAAGTTAGTTTCTAATTTTCAGTTTTGTTATGTTAAAAGTATGTGAAACTTATCTTTTTCTGAAATAACTTATAGAATGCCCAAAGTACAATAATGTCTTCTTATTTAAAAAAAAAAAAAAGATTTTGTAACTTTTTCAAACTGATAATCTGGAACTAATATGTGATTTTAAATCTGTGTTGTTTTATTTCTTTTTGACCTAGCATCCAGCTGGTTCATCATAGTGCTATTCAGAAATCTACCAAAGAGCTTCGTGACATGTCCAAGAATAGAGAGATAGCATGGCCCCTGTCCACACTTCCTGTATTTCACCCTGTGACTGGGGAAATCATACCCCCTCTACACACAGACAATTATGAGAGCACCAATATGCCGTTGATGCAAACGCAGCAGTAAGTGTCCACTTGGAACCATCATTATTAATGCATGAATGTGTCTGCTTAATGTCTTTCAAGACCAGAGCTCTACATTATGGTTGCATTTGTTTATTTGTTTGTTTATAACTGGAGAAGAAAAGTAGCCAAAGAACACTGATAGTGTAGATCCTAATGCCACGGCAAATACATAAAATTACTTTGAGAAAATATTTTTTTTCCCCTCACTAATCTAAACAAGATGACATTCACCTTAATGTTAGCACAACAAATGAACTCACATATGCTTGCTCAAAGATGAGTTAATTGTGAAAAGAGAGGCATATCCTAAAGCATAGCAAATTGATCATTTTTTAAAGCTATTATTATTAGAATTATTTGGTTCTGTTCACCTGTTTTTTAATGTTATTACCAGAGAGCTATTTAATCTAAATTTTTTGCCTCAGGGTATTTAAGGTTTTTTTTTTTTTTAATGATTTGCTTATATATCAAAATGAGTAGTTCCAATTTTGGCTGTAAAGACACTCTATTAGTACAGACCTTCTCTGTTGTGCTAGAAGGAGTGTGGTCAGAAAGCTTGGAGGAGGCCTTTGTAAGGGGTAGGTGTAGAGGAAATTAGTTGAGGAGATTGCCCAGTTGTTCCTGAGAACCCATTATATGTCTAGAAACTCCGTTTTAGTGTAAAGAAATTGTAGGTGGAAGTGTCATTTATTTCAAAGAACATGACTCTTACTTTTTTAAACATATGTTAAAATGGGTTAAATTCAGTTTCCCTAAGGAAGTCACAGTTTGCTTTTGAGAGTCTTCTCTTTTTCAGTTGACTTTTGTAAATAGAATAAATATATCTATCCCTCCCACCCCCAACACACAGACATACGTACATACGGAGATACTACATAAATGTTAGGATATGATATAAAGGTAACCTCTTACTGATTAGAGATTTATTTGGACAGCATATTGGGTACATTTTTACTTTGCAAATGCTTGTTTTACAGCCATGTAAATGACATGTGGTAATTTGAAGATTAAACAGTAATTAGAATAGTGATTAATATGAGTAGTATAGACAGACTATA
Source organism: Giraffa tippelskirchi (assembly GCF_054371585.1). Taxonomy (NCBI): domain Eukaryota; kingdom Metazoa; phylum Chordata; class Mammalia; order Artiodactyla; family Giraffidae; genus Giraffa; species Giraffa tippelskirchi. Next base: position 59,608,613 of record NC_137284.1, on the reverse strand, counting down.
AATTTGTCCAAAAGACTTTGACCATCTAAAAGTATTATGAAAGTGTGCCTTGCTAGCTCAGTCAGCAGAGCATGAAGCTCTTAAGAGTATTATGAGTATTTTCCTGAAGTCCGCTAGCAGTGTGCAGTTAATGTTGAATAGGCCAAGGTATGTATTGGTGTGTATGTGTGTGTGTGTGGGTGGGTGCGAGTAACTGATTCAATCTATTAGCAGTAGGGAAAATGGCATATATTTAAAAGTTTGAGTTTTGGAAACAATATTCTATCAAGGATATAAATATTAAAGTTTCACAAAATCGAGTTGTACTGAATGGAACTGATGGATTTTTATGTCCTCAAATGGTTAGTGGGGTCACTGTGAAATCTCTTTGCCAGGATTATTAGAAACCGTTGAGAAAAATTAGGAAATTCAAGAATGTTGAATTTTACAGTATTCAAGAATATTGTCATAGTTCACAATTTTGTAATCTCTCCTGTCTTTCTTAGATGAAAATTATGAACAGCTGTATCATTCATTTTCAAACTGAAAAGAATTGAAGAATTCTTTAAAGTTTCCATTTCTCACATTCAAAGGTTGATATATATCTGCAAAAAAGAAACAATCAAATAAATTTGGGAAACAGGACTTTTTGTTTTTTGGTTTAAGCTGGGGGAGTTCTCAGAGCCTTTAGTGTGTTGATATGCCCTGTGAATCCACGGGAAAAGGTCAAAAGAGGTAACTATCTAAGGAACGAAGTTGGGAATCATCTACTGACAAAATAACAATGCTTTCAAATTTTAGAAGAGAAGAATATTCATTATAATGAGTAGGGGAAATTGAATATGATTTCACAATAAGTCAGTAAAACTTTAAGGGAGGATAAAAGGCTGGGTCATTTTTTTAGATGTGCTTTCTAATTATATATGTTTAGAATAAGGATAACTCCTTAAGCTTTATTTTGATTCTCTGTGATTAGGATTTGGCAATGTTGCTAATACCCAAGCAAAATAAAATTTTCTATCTAGTTTATAACTAAATGCATCTTCCTGGTCCTTCCATAACCCCATCGAGACTGTCATTATGTTTATCAGATCTCTCTATTTGCAAATGCAATAGATTATTTTATTGAACTTGCAACAATTTGACCATACATGTATTTTTAAGTCCAGAAAACCTTTATATTATTCGGATTTCTGCTAATGGAAAAAGTCCATTAACTAGCACTTCTATATAAATAGGGTACATAGATAATTGATGATGTTCACAATGATTATTCTGAGGCACTGAAAGATCATCAAGTGCGTCTGACTCATCAGAGGAAAATTAAATTACATTCGATGTAGTTTCAGTGTTGAGTGTATATTATCTTTCTTTTATTCTTGGAAATGGATAATATGTGCATGGTCTCTATGGTAACTCTCTATAAGCCAGAATATGTGATTAACCTCATTTTCCAACCATGCCAGAAAATAGGGAATTTATTGTATCAGGTTCATCACAATTGTCCTTTACGTGAATCCAGCTTTTGCTCCTAACCTGTTTTTGAAGGTTTGTTTCAGCTTAGGTACACACACAGATAAATATTTTGGTCACTGGGATCAAACTGAAATCTCAGTGTTAAAATGAGATATTATGTTTGATGAGGCATTACAGAACTTGATAACCAGGGATATATATCCTTGGATAGTGCCGCCTGGTATTCATTAAACTCATTCTAAAAGGGCGTGAGTTTCATCTTCACGTAGGCATACTAACTGTACTGAATTTATTGTTCATAATGTGGATAGCGACATCATTTTGTGTTTATTCTTCAGATTTGACATCAGAAATATTTAGGCATAAGATAGGGTTGCAAATTTATGTTGACTTCTAAGCAAGGCTCAAGAACATTCAAAGCTTTTCTTCAGAGCTGCATAGAAACCTGTTTGGGTCTTTTAAACAAGTCAATCTGATGTATAGCGAACCTTGTAACAGTGCGGTCTAGAGAACACTGTGTAATGGGAGGCTGCCACAGGTATATATCAATTACACAACCTTGTTTTTGGTAGAATGCTCCATATGACTCCAGACTGGCCCCTTAAATTAGATAGTAAAAAATGTTTAATCATTTGCAGATAATAAAATTGAGATATGGTTAAGAGACTTTAAATTAGGTCAAAACCAGGATTAGATTATTTACCAGTCTTGATATCAAGTCAGTGATAGATACTGTGATCATTGACCTCTAGGATTTCTGATTCAGGCTACAGGCAAAGTGATTGAACAGATAGTAGAAAGGGTAACTGGAGCAGGTCCGAAGACAGGGGACTTGCTAAAAAGGAAGTTATTTTCTGTTTCTTCTCCTTTTCAGATTAGAGAGACAGCACAGACAGGCTTAAAATTATTACATGTATAGAAATATAAAGCAAATTTGTTTGATATTTGCTAATGTTTTTATTGTTTGTATGTGTGTGCTTAGCTGTGTCTGACTCTTTTGCAACCCCATGGGCTGTAGCCCACCATACTCCTCTGTTCCTGGAATTTTCCAGGCAAGAAATACTGGACTGGTTTGCCATTTCCTTCTGCAGGGGATCTTCCCAACCCAGGGATCAAACCCACATCTCTTGTTCTCATGCAATGGCAGGCAGACTCTTTATGACTTGCACCACCTAGGAATCCCCAATGTCTTTATTGTTTAATAAACTTTAATTCTGGAATGATTTAAAAGGTACAGAAAAGTTGCAAAGATAATACAGAGTTCACAGAGATACCCCACCACAGATCTCCCATTGTTAACATCTTCAGTTCAGTTCAGTTGCTCAGTCGCGTCCGACTCTTTACGACCCCATGAATCACAGCATGCCAGGCCTCCCTGTCCATCACCAACTCCCAGAGTTTACCCAAACTCATGTCCATCAAGTCGGTGATGCCATCCAGCCATCTCATCCTCTGTCGTCCCCTTCTCCTCCTGCCCCCAATTCTTCCCAGCATCAGGGTCTTTTCCAATAAGTCAGCTTTTCACAAAGGTGGCCAAAGTATTGGAGTTTCAGCTTCAACATCAGGCCTTCCAATGAACACCCAGGACTGATCTCCTTTAAGATGGACTGATTGGATCTCCTTGCAGTTCAAGGGACTCTCAAGAGTCTTCTCCAACACCACAGTTCAAAAGCATCAGTTCTTCAGTGCTCATCTTTCTTCACCATCCAACTCTCACATCCATACATGACCACTGGAAAAACCATTGCCTTAACTAGACGGGCCTTTGTTGACAAAGTAATGTCTCTGCTTTTTAATATGCTGTCTAGGTTGATCATAACTTTCTTTCCAAGGAGTAAGCGTCTTTTAATTTCATGGCTGCAGTCACCATCTGCAGTGATTTTGGAGCCCAGAAAAATAAAGTCAGCCACTGTTTCCACTGTTCGCCATCTATTTGGCATGAAATGATGGGACCGGATGCCATGATCTTAGTGTTCTGAATGTTAAGCTTTAAGCCAACTTTTTCACACTCCTCTTTCACTTTCATCAAGAGGCTATTTAGGTCTTCTTCACTTTCTGCCATAAGAGTGGTGTCATCTGCATATCTGAGGTTATTGATACTTCTCCTGGCAATCTTGATTCCAGCTTGTGCTTCCTCCAGCCCAGCGTTTCTCATGATGTACTCTGCATATAAGTTAAATAAGCAGGGTGACAATATACAGCCTTGACGTACTCCTTTTCATATTTGGAATCTGTCTGTTGTTCCATGTCCAATTCTAACTGTTGCTTCCTGACCCGCATACAGGTTTCTCAATAGACAGGCCAGGTGGTCTGGTATTCCCATCTCTTGAAGAATTTTCCACAGTTTATTTTGATCCACACAGTCAAAGGCTTTGGCATAGTCAATAAAGCAGAAATAGATGTTTTTCTGGAACTCTCTTGCTTTTTCGATGATCCATCAGATGTTGACAATTTGATCTCTGGTTCCTCTGCCTTTCCTAAAACCAGCTTGAACATCTGGAAGTTCACGGTTCACGTATTGCTGAAGCCTGGCTCGGAGAATTTTGAACATTACTTTGCTAGCATGTGAGATGAGTGCAATTGTGCAGTAGTTTGAGCATTCTTTGGCATTGCCTTTCTTTGGGATTGGAATGAAAACTGACCTTTTCCAGTCCTGTGGCCACTGCTGAGTTTTCCAAATTTTCTGGCATAAGTTAACATCTTACTGCCCCGTAATACATTTGTTACAACTAAGAAACCAACATCGCGTGCATGCTGTGTCTCCTCAGTCATGTCCACCTCTTTGCACTTCTTTGTAGCCCACCAGGCTCCTCTGTCCACAGAATTCTCCAGGCAAGAATACTGGAGTGGGTTGTCATGCCCTCCTCCAGGGCATCTTTCTGACCCATAAATTGAACCTGCATCTCCTATGTATCCTGCATTGGCAGGCAGATTCTTTACCACTAGCACCAACTGGGAAGCCCAAGAAACCAACGTTTCTGCTTTACTATTAACCACACTTCAGACTGCTTCCCCGCCTCCCCCCCCGCCCCCCCAGATTTCACTAGTTTTTCCCTCAGTGAGCTTTTTCTTCTCCAAAATTCTGTGTAGGACACAACAATCGGCATATCTCTTTAGTCTCTTCTGCTCTAGGCAGTGTCTTAGACCTTTCTTGTTTCTCATGATCTTGACAGTCTTGAGGAGCACTAGCCAGGTCTTCTGTAAAATGTCCCCCATCCTGAAGTGTAGTCAGACTTCTTACATTTCTGCTTAATTGCTTATCTTTGTAGCTAGTGAATATGTGACCGTTAATAGGAAGAATTTTTTCCACTAAAAGCAGTTCCCTGACTTATTACAATTTATTGCTAGAAAGCACACCCTCAAGTAATTCTTAAAAGTCCGTTTGCTTTAGGGACTTCCCTGGTGGTCCATGGTTAAGACTCCCCCTTCCAGTGCGGGGGTGCAGGTTTGATCCCTCGTTGGGAAGCTAAGAGCCCACATGCCTCTTGGCCAAACAACCAAGCATAAAACAGAAGCAGTGTTGTGGCAAATTCAATAAAGACTTTAAAAATTGTGCACATCAAAAAAAAAAAAAAAAATCTTAAAAAAATAAAAGTAAATTCTCTTTGCCCAAAGAATCATTGTTGTGTTTAGATGTTATGTTTCTTACCAAAGACATAATATCAAAAATATAATATAGTTTTAACTGATGTGTGAAGAACCTGCCTGCCAATGCAGGAGACGTAAGAGACGTGGGTTTGATCCTTGGGTCAGGAAGATCCCCTGGAGGAGGGCATGGCAACCCACTCCAGTATTCTCGCTTGGAGAATTCCATGGACAGAGGAGCCTGGCAGGCTACATACAGTCCACAGGGTTGCTAAGAGTCAAACACAACTGACATGACTTAGCACACATGATGTATCTCAAACATAAGCTTTTATATTAATTTAAATTATGAGCTTCCCTGGTGACTCAAATGATAAAGAATCTGCCTGAAATGCAGGAGACCTGGTTTTGATCCCTAGGTCAGCACGATTCCCTGGAGAAGGGAATGGCAACCCACTCCAGTATTCTTGCCTGGGAAACCCATGGACAAAAGAGCCTGGCAGGCTATAGTCTATGGGGATCACAAAGAGTCAGACATGACTGAGCAACTAACACACAATAATTTAAATTAAGAAAGTCAAATTCCAAGGCGTAGAGTTTTAGGTCCTAAAAGGACTATTGAGAGATAATCTAGCCTGGTTATTCCCAAACCAAGTTTCAGGCCACACTCCCCTGTGAGGCTTTAACGATACAGATCCCAGGGCCCTGCTTTTAGGGTGTATTATGGTGGAGCAGGAAAAATAAAATTGGGAATCCCAGCTTTTAAATATTTAAAGAGCTTCCATTTTAGGATTCAGGTTTTCTGGTATTTCTGCTGGGGGTGTTGGGAGGGGGAACAGTTTCTCCTAATTCCCCTTGAGGGGTGTGTGCGAAAGAAAATGTGGCAGGCTAGAGCATTGGGCTTCGTGAGTTTATTATGCCCATCAGCCTCTATGCTTTCACACTCCCTTAAATTGCTGAAGGGCATAGTGTGGAGAAGTGAGAGGTGAGTGATGACTAGAAAATGATGTCTTAATGGGACAGAGAAATGGTAAACTTGAAAGGATAAAAACCACCCAGGAAATTGTATTCACTTTGCAATTTTATGGAAAGCATTGACCGGAGGCTCCCCGATATTCAAATTTCTAAAAAATGATTTACTCTTAAATTTATAATGTATCGTGGTCTTTTTTGGGGGTAGATCTGCCTCCTCATTATCCTTTTCTTATACCAACATCAATATCAGTTGATTTTTCCTGCATGGGAGGCATCTTCAATGAGGAGTTTATGTAAGGAATGATAAAGGAAGGTACCCAAACATTTTCCAGGAAGATTTTACTTGTCTATACCAAAATTTTCCTTATTCATTATGCTAAACATAACACTTAATCCAGGGTGACTGGGTCTCCCTCAAAACAGGAAGTAGGTTGTGTTTAATCTTTTACAAATTAACAGTATAAAAGTAGAATTAAGTCTTCTAATTATAGATATTTAGTAACTAATCATTTTGCTTTTACCTAAAGTATTTTTCCATCTGTCTTCCCTTGGGTAATAGTGAGAACCAACTTCATGGTAAAATTCCATAAATAAAAAGTTAGATTTCAATAAAAGTTATCAGTTGAAGAGACTTTCTGGAGATGAAGATAGTAATTCCTTGTTGACAAGAAGTGTCAAGCAGCCAAGGATATGTCAGAGCCGTTGACTTTTTAGAAAATTCAGCAAGGATACACTAAAAGCGATAAGTATATGTCTCTGATGGATTTTGGTTCTAGTGATTTTGGACTCCATTTTAAAGTTGTGGTAGACTTGCTTTTGGCTTTATAAAAGTATGAGGGAAAAACCTAAAATAAACGAATATCTCCTTTCTTCTTTATGTTGCATGTATATTCTACATTGATTTTTACTAAAATTAGATCTTGAAATTTAAAATTGTGGTGATGTTTCCAATTTCTTTGTGTCCTTCCTTTCTTCTTTGAGCCAAATAATGGCTTGATTCCTTAGTAAAAGTAGTCATAGGACCCAAATCAGCATTTCTGTAGAAAAGAATTTGTAGAAAATTTGAGGTTTGGTAATACCAGTTTTTGTTGATAGTTGGGAAATCCCCAAAAGATGTTACTATTTCGTATTGTTAAATGAATCCATACTAATTCACAAGAGGTGTTTTGTGTTCCCCATAACTAAACTAATGTCGTTTGTTTTCAACACAGATTCTGTGGCTTTTGTAGAAATCACTTAACCTTTCTTTGCTCTGAGTCTTCAAGCAAGTGGGAATATAATGAATTGATAATCATCAACCTTACTCATAGAATAACTATACACGGTATCCAAGAACATCAAATTACCATAAAATGGTTATACAAATAATAAATGATTGTGTACTCCCCCCCAAATCACTTATTTGTTAATTTGCAAGTTATTACCTTTGCTATCTTAAAGGATAGAGTTTGTGCAATAGCTAATTTACATAATTTTCTATTTAAATGCCTGTAATTAATGGTAGTAAAAATAGAAAATAATTAATGCTAATAATTCAGAGAATTACAGTTTTTGTAAATCTTTTCTCTGCATAATTCAGTTCACCCATAATAATCTGTTAGTCCTTTAATAACTTAATTATTCTAAATAGTCTTATGACTTTATAAAGGTCCTTTCTTTGAAGGATTATAGGACTTCTATTTGAAGTCAGACCCCACTCTCCTGTCTAATTGCCTTTAGCAGCCTGCTTTCACCAAAGATGAAACCGTTTCCACTTTCTTACTGCAGTCTCTGCTCAGCTATAGCAGAGTCAATAGTGGGCATTTTTTCAGTACGCCTGAAGCAGCACTCTTATGAGGTACCTCCCTTCAGCCTTTAAATGAAATATGTACTTCGAATATTCCCATCATAGGTATATTAACACTCACAGGTGCACAAGTAGCCACAAGTTTGGACAGCCACAAAATCAGTTATGTGTATACACCTTGGAGACAGAGGATGTTGAATCTCCACAAATTTTTTGTTGAGCACCTTTTTTGTACACACTGTGCTTATATATCTGCAACTCATGTAAGTTTCCGCTGAAGTTGCAAGGAGCATATGTACATCGTTAACCAATTGGAACACACACTGCAGATACTTTGAAATCTCTAAACCAATGTAGCACACACAATTGCTCATACTTCTCTGAATTTTTTGCTTATTTGTGTGTGGCACTTTCTCCTCTAACCAGTTCTCTTCAAACCTAACCAAGCCCATTTCTATTTAGAAAGTTGTAGCAGAAGAAGGGGGAAAAAACGATGGCTAGAGAAGAAATTACAGGGCATAGATTGACTCTGATCTTTGGTTTTAAAACTGTGTTCCACAGAAGGGTAAGTGGGCTGACCAGTGAGTGGGGTGGGAGTGGGGGCAGCTACTTCATTCACAGCTTGATTGTTGAGTTTGGTTATCTTTATCTAGGGTATTTGAGAGACTTTCTTTGTCCTATTTGGTGTGTCTGTTTTGTCAAAATGTATTGATTTTATCCATTAATAGGCTAAATAGAGCTAGAGATGATAGGAAATGAGGCAGTGTGTGTGTGTGTGTGTGTGTGTGTGTGTAAGGTGTATTGTATTTGTTTCTAATGTAGAATAGACCCAAAGTTGTACCTGAGATGTTAATACAAAACTCCCTCGTTTCCCCTTGAAGGGGCAAATATCCCCTTCCCAAATGCCAATGAAATTGCATTTTTGACTTTGGTAGTAAAGATGTTTGTTTTTCCATCTTTAAATCTATAACTTAATGTCCTTTCTGTGATTTGTAAATTCATCTTTTTACTTTTGTGATCAAAAGCACTATAAATACATTGTTTGAAGTACTGAAAGAATAAACAAAGGAAAATACTCCCTGAGACCTCACAAGAATAAATAGGGCTGATAGGTAATAGCAAAAAAAAAAAAAAAAGAATGTGATTATTGAGATGAATTATAAAGTAACTTCTTCAAATTGAATTAAATTTGATTTTATTTCCTTAACCATATCTTTTAAATAGAACTGAAATTAAAAAAAAAAATTACTTGAAGTCATTAACATTCCTATGGATTAGTTTAAGAGTTTAAACAATGTTTAAGTAGCATGTACTGTTTTCCAGTTTAGGTCCTTGTATTTGGAGCATAATATTTGCCTGGCTGAAATGATTCAGATCAATGGTTTTCAAACTCTGTTTCTCGGAGGTTTCTTTAAAATGCCTTAGGGGCCAGCAGGAGAGGCAAAGAAAACAAAGGAGGCGGCATTCCTGGCTCCCTTGTTTCAACCCAGGCAACCTCACATTTATCTCTTTTGTACATCAAGAGTTCTGCTTAGGATTTCAATTAAAAGGAATTCCATTCCTGAAGAGAAACAAAAAGCCTTGAAAATCCCTGGCTTAGATCAAGCCCTACTCTGCTGCAAGATTGACTCCTAGAATTTCTTCCACATAGAATCTAAATTGTACATTTTTGTAAACTAGTTTTCATATCAAAATATGAAAATGAGTGGGTGAATGTGTGTCAGTGAACATGAATCTCTTAAAGTATCTTCATTTTTGTAGGTGTTCATTCAGACATTGTATGCTTACTGCTAGGGGTACTATGCAAAATAGGAACATTCTCATTGTTAAGGCACTTTGGGGTAATTAAATATTAAGTGAGGAGAAATACAATGACAAGTCAGCATGTGTATGAAAGCATGCTGAATGGTAACCTAATTGGGGAAGGAAGGCTTGGAGAGTAAAGAGGCATAGAAGAGGTGGTATTTGAGATGTTACTTTATAAATTAAAAGTAATAAGTTAAATATTTTAATTAACATTCCTTGTGGGATACTTTAAATTATGGGAGTAACAAGAGGCCACTCTAACAAGTTTTGGGTTGCGTTTGCAAGGATAAATGCAAGCTAGTTGACGGCAAGAGATAATCGAGGCCATGATGGTGGTGGTTCCATTTCAAGCGGTGCAGGGAGGGCTCCATATAGGAAGTAGATATATTGGGTTGGACTTCTATACCACACTAAGAAACTTGAAACTTAATTCACAGGTAGGTATAAGGAAATAATGAAATATGTTCATTTGAATGACATAGTCAGATGGGTGCCTTGGAAGATCGTCTGACTGCAATGTGCACAGTAAATTATAAGGAAGCAAGAATGGGAATGAGGAAACAGTTCAGACCAGTTGCAAAGATCCAAATGAGAAATGATGATGGCTTCCACCAAGGCAGCAGTAGAGATGGGGAAGATGTGAATAGATTCACAGGAGACTAAGGAGACTCATGAAGGGTTCCCAAGTGATTGGATGTGGGAGCTGAATGAGGGGGGAGAGTCAGTGAGGACTTCTGTACTTTTGACTTGTCTAGTTGGCGGACAGCCAGTATCATTTCCTGGGAGTTGGATGGAGGAGCACGGGCTTGGCACAGTGACTGAAGATGTTCTGTGAGTGTGTACATGTGATCTAGACCTGGATCTCAAAGTGTGTAGGTTACAGGCACAAGCCCAGGAGTCTCTGTGTTCGCATCTTGGTCTACCACTTCCTAGCTATGTAGGACCTAGCTGGGACCTCTAAGCCTATTTCCTCATGTGTAAATTGGGAAAAATAATATTGATACCTACCTCCTTGTGCTCTTGTGAGATAGAGTTTAACAAGTAGTAGAAACTCCTTGAATATTATCAAATATTGTTATTATTCATCTTTCTCAGACCTTGGTTTCCTCATCCATAAACTTGTGAGGGTTGGGGGACCATGTTTGTGCTGGATTAGATGATTTCTGGGGCCCTTTCTAGCTGTAAAGTTTTTCATTCTAATGTGTCTGCTCTCTGTTTACATGTGTGTAAATAAAAACAATCTTACTAAAAAATGGTAATCATTTCTAGGAACTTGCCACATCAGACTCAAATTCCCCAACAGCAGACCACAGGTGAGTACTAAAAGTAATAAGTTGATGTTTATGAATGAAGCTAATAGATGAAAAGATTGTTTTAGTAGTAGATAATTTACGAAGCTTTAGCTTTACCAAGTAAGGCAAAACAGTTGTGTCATTATTTAATCAGAGTTAGAACCTCAGGATAATAGCTTAGATTATTGCATAGATTGGCATCAGAGTGATAAACAGAGGGTAAATGATCTTAAAGCATAAGCATCCATGGAGGTCCTGTCTAATTAAGGAAGACTGAATAAAGTCCCCTTCCTCAGCGAAGCTCCCTATTCTTCCCCTTGGTATGAAAGATTCTTAGCTTGGATGCTTCCAGGATTTGTCTCAGTAAGTGAGCAGCTTGAAACTGACTCTTACAAAAGAAAACCATTGTGACTAATCACTGAGGCTTCAGGGGGATAAAGGAGAAATGGTTGGCCTGGTTTTAATGCAACTTTAAAAAGCTGTTATAACATGGCCAATAACAAGATGGCGGACAATTCTCCCTGGACTATTCTGTTTCCCTAAGACTTGCTTTCTTTAAGTTTATTTCTTTCAAGAGTCCCTAAAAATTTTCCACAGCCAATTATTTCATTCATCTCTGTACCAAGTAGATAACTTATTCATGATTGTCTTCTAATTAGTGGTTGATTCCTAGTTCTAATTGCCAAGCAACCAGTAATGCCTTTGTAGCTCTTTTGGAAAAGCAAGAGAAGTTTTAAAACTGTAAGTTGGATGTGGAATTCTGAGTATGAATAGTGGTATTGTGGTGGGGAAGCTATTAAGTAAGTCTTGTTAAAACGTTAGGCACATATAGAAAATCTGTGCATATTTTCATTCAAAAAATTATCTTCTCTATTAATGCTTTCGGGAATTTAAGGAGATTTTCGTTTGACAACTTTTCAAAGATTTGAGGCAAGTATAATGAAGTTGTTCATCAGATTTTAAATATGAGATAACGTTTATACGAATTTTCCCCACAATTTTGATGGCTTTGTTTTAATTAAATGTTAACATGTTTCAACAAGACTGTTCAATATATTGATGCAGTGATTCTACCATGTGAGCATTCAGGTGATTGATGAAGGAACAAACTGCTATAAATGTGTGTTGTCTAAAGAGCAAAGAAATAAATGAGTCCTTACTACTACTAATTTCATGACTTTTTTTTCAAGAGATAAAATTTTAAAAGGGTATTTCTACATTGGAGATGCTAGGACTTCTTCCTCATTAAGCTCATAGGCTTCAATCTTTCCTAAGATGTCTTTCCTCTGTTTCTTAATTATTTCAGACAAGGAATGAAGGAAGACAATATCTAGAAAAATAGTAAATTGTTCTTCTGAATATGTAAACAATCTAGATTTTACTTCTCTCCCCTCCTATTGGGGGAAATAAGGAAACCTAAGTATATGATGTTAGATTTATTTAATAGTTGTATACATTTTTAGCAAGTAGACTTGTTAGCTTGCTACATTTTAGTAATAGGCACCATTTCCAAATAAAAAGACAATTTATGCCTGAGCAAGTGTTATAAGAGCCAATGAATTTCCCTAGGGGGATTTTAGGTTGTTCAGCCTAATTTTCTAAGTTATTTTTCTAAAACAGGTTTTGGGAAACAAGCATTTTGCTTGAGTCAGGAAGGCTTTCATCTCCTTTTTAGTTAACACTGTAGCCTATTACCTTCTTGTTTTCTTATATTTTTCTGTAATTTGGGGTATATTATTGCACCATCTCTTCTTGGTTATTTTCGACTTGTTCTCGTTTTCAGTGAGTCCCCAAATTACCTAAATGCTAAAGGGAGAGAAACCACCCTAGCATCTTTTATAATTATGGTAGATTGTTGTGTTTCTTCCTCTGATAAATGTAACACCAAATAGACTTGTGCCTCCTGGAGAGAAGAGCTAAATGGGCACGTTACACTCCTTATTCCCTTTCTATTCATTTGAATGAAAAAATAAAGTTTCTTTCTCAATTTTATTCCATTCTGTGTGCACATGTGTAGATTCAGTGCTATGGATGTGTCAATATTTTCATGGGCACAACAACTTTTCTGTCCCTCCATCCTGGTTATCTTAGTATCACAAGGAGGCAACAACATTTGTGCAGGGTTTACATAATTTGCTTTTTGCAAGTACCTCAAAGCCTTATGTTGGTATCACAGTTTTCCTTACTGAGGTGATTTAAGCACAGTGTTTGTCTCTTGGATATCAAGATATTTTATTTGAGCTTCCTCTATGGAATTTGCCAATTTGGAGAGTGTATTTTGAAGTTTGTTTTCTTTAGTTAGTTGTTTTCTCTTAAAAGATCATCAGAACTTTAAGAAATGAACTAACTGCTGGGGTTGTAATCCTGGACTTAAGTGCTAGCTCAGATAATAGAGCAGTGAAGAGCTGACAGTAGTACTACCATTTAGACCAGGCCCATGCCAGCAGTTCTGATGTCCCTTCAGGTTCTCTCATTTTCTCTGTCCTTCCTACCCACATGGTATTTTCTAAAGAGCCATGATTAAACGATGCAGTCGTATGTCCCACAGTCAAACTCATTCTTTTTGTTTATTGTGGGAGGAATTTTCAGACCATACCTTTTGAGAAATATAAAACATTATAACTTTGACCCAAGAGTGAAAGTCACTCAGCCGTGTCTGACTCGTTGCAGCCCCATGGACTATACAGCCCATGGAATTCTCTAGGCCAGAATACTGGAGTGGGCAGCCTTTTCCTTCTCCAGGAAGGGGAGGACTAATTTAGACTTTCCTCTTTTTGTTGTTGTTGTTGAAAACCAAATGCAAAGAAATAATGCAACATAATTATGTTAAGAAGATACAAAATTATGCCTTGCCATAATTTGTTTTGCTGAAAGTCTAAAAGTTGTCCATGTCTAACTCACACTCGTATTCATTCTTACACGTTGCAGGTAAATGGTATTCCTGAAGAAAGAAAACTAACCGAAGCAATGAATTTGTAATCAGACAATATAGCACTTTTGCGTGCATGAGTGCTCAGTCACTCAGTTGTGTCCAACTCTTTGGGACCCCATGGACTGTAGCCCACCAGGTTCCTCTGTCCACGGGATTTTCCAGGCAAGAATACTGGAGTGGGTTGCCATACCCTCCTCCAGGGAATCTTCCCAACCCAGGAAATGAACCCACATCTCCTGCACTGCAAGTGGATTCTTTACCACTTAAGCCACCTGGGAAATCTTAATACAGCACTTTTATTTTTTTCTCTCTTCCAGTAATGCATGAGCTTTTCTGACATATGGTATGCATGTTGACAGTATTAAGTATATACCAAATAATATACAGTATAACATTCATTTTACTAATTTTTTTTGTACTTAAGGCATTTTTGACAATTTGTAAAACATTGATGACTTTATATTTGTTACGATAAAAAGTGATCTTTAAAATAAATATTATTAATGAAGCCTGATGTCTGGCAAAATTTACTTCAGAAACTATTTGATTGCCTCTTATATAGTAGGAATCTTTCATTGCTAGGAACAGGTTCACCTATTTAGTCTTTATTTAATGAGATTTTTATTAAGCACTTCCTGTAATATATAAATGCATGCTTTTGTGTTCCAAGTGAGTAACACATTTACTTAAATATCGTTGTGGCCTGTAAAGCTTGTTCTTCTATGTACTACTTCTTGGAGTGTTTTAGGGTAAATGTGGTTCTTTGGATCTGACAGTTCAGATCTACAGTTCCTGAAGGGCCTCCCAGACTGCATACTTACCCTGACTCTATAATCACCTTGGTTTTAGAAGCATGCCAGGAGTTGTTACTCAAGAAGAGAACAGTTACCTGCTGATGGTGACATGAATTAGCTCCAAAACCCCAGGATCTCCTGTGGTAACACTACTTTCAAGGCTTAGCAGAGTGTCTTTATAACATATTGGCCTGCTTCATGCATCGTGGACACTATTAGATCAGTGTGTCCATCAGATAAGCTCATGGGCTGTCTGGGAAACCTTATGGTCTAGACCATCTGGAAAATCTTCTCTTAATCTGCTCTGGGCAGATTTCTGTGTTCCTATTAATTAATTGCTCAGAGGTACACAAATGCTATGTAAGTCTGATTTCAGAATCCAAAAAGATTCCTTGTCAGTGTTGTGTGCAATGACTTGTCTTCCACTTAGGGGGGCATACTCTGTCATGTCCTTGACATTGAAACTTCTCCCAACCACACCTTCCTGGGACTTAACAGAGGATGTGGTGGTGGTGGTTTAGTCACTAATCATGTCTGACTGTTACAACTCTATATGAACTATAGCCTGCCAGGCTCCTCTGTCCATGGGATTTTCCAGGCAAGAATGCTGGAGTGGGTTGCCATTTCCTTCTCCAGGGGATTTTCCCATCCCAGGGACTGAACCTGCATCTCCTGTGTCCCCTGCATTGGCAGGTGGATTCTTTACCACTAGCACCACCTGGGAAGCCCTGAACACTCATGAATCAGCTACAGTTTGTGTTACAGTGATCCCTCCAATGGCTAGCAAGAGGGTAGGGTACATAAGGTTGAGTGTTCGCCAGAATCTAATGGACAGAAAAAGGCAGGGATGGTATTTTGTTCACATTTCACAAAATCAAAATGTTACTTAATGTTGTATTGAAATCTTACTATGTCATTAATAAATCGCATGTTTTAAAAGATTGTACATGGGCAACAAGGGTTTCCGTGGTTAGATCATCTCACTTTACGTTCCATTAATAGGCTGCAGTTCATCGTAAGTAATTTATCATGTAGTTTTCATATTGATGTTTATGTTTGTTAATATCGTGGCAGCCATGGTGGCGTGCTGCTTGGATCTTCTTTCAGGAAAGAATTTGCCATTCAGCTGCGAGGAAAGTGGTTAGCTGAGAGCTTCCAGTTGTTAGCACCTTCAGGATCCGCCTTTGGCCTCTGAACAAAGGCAGAGCCTTCCTGGGCAGCTGCCCTCCAGCCATGACTGAGCATGGTCTGAGTCCTAGGGCCTGGGGTGGGTGTGTATGTGTGTGTGTGTGTGTGTGTGTGTGTGTGTGTGCGTGTGTGTGTGTGCGCGCGCACATGCGCCTGGGGTGTGTGTGTGTGTGCACGCGTGCTCAGTCGTGTCTGACTCTTTGGGACCCCATGGACCCACCAGGCTCCTCTGTCCATGGGATTCTCCAGGCAAAAATAATGGAGTGGGAAATGTTTATTTTGGAGCTTTCTATTGGGTTGGCTGTGACTTTGTCAGATGTGTGTTGTGGTCAGATGACCTCCTTCCCAATCCTGTTTCTTCTCCACCCCCTTTCCTTTCAGAGATGTCAGATTCCCATCATTGGGTTGAAGATTTTCCCTGAAGTTGAAGATTTTCCTTGCCCAGTTCTGCTTCCATCCCCTCTTATCTTTCACAGCTTTGGTCCCAATAAACATTTGAACTTGCAATTCTCTTTCAGCATCTACTTTCCAGAAGCTCCAACTGATCATTATAATACTGCTCTACATTCCCAATCATAAATGTGGATCAATGGTTCAAACATGGCTCACTGAAGAAAAAAAGTGATAAAAAAAAATAAGCACCTATGCCAGTAGGTACACATACTATAATTCAAAACAAGGCCATGAACGTAAGAAATAATTAGGGCTCCCATTGAAAATATAGACTATAAGTCTCTGCGTCCTGGAATACATGATTTTTGGTGAGGATTTTACATAAAAGAAGCCCAAATAGAAAAGTGCCAGCCTTAAAAGTGGATTTTATTGGGTCAGAAATCTGTTCCCTAGTACCTCAATTAACTAGTTTATTGTCTGTTTTGACTAATGTCTGTTTTTGCATCCTTTACACACAATACATAATTCCTTTTTAATAAACCAATTGGGAATGAAACTGATTGAATTTATAGATAATTTCAACACAGAAGTACTGACTTAGCTTGGTTCTCCCCAAAACAAGCCATTCATTTTGGGAGGTAATCCCAGGAAGCCAGAGTATAGAAGGAGAAAAGGTGAGGAGGTTAGAAAGACAATGAAGGGTGTGTCATTGAATCTGGCTATTCTTCTGGAAAGCATAACTCAGTCCTACTGGGATCCTCTAGTGAACTGTGTAGCATGAACCTCGAAATTTTCCCACCATGTGACAGAAGGTTTAGACTTTTCATTCACTGATTCACCATCTTGTAGTTGAGTTGCTCTGGGGGGGCATTAACTCCCCTGCACTGATGGGCTCTGGCTGGGTGAGATCCTGGTGCTCTGGAGAAAACCCCGGGGCAGAGCAGCTCAGAGATGCCAGGGACATTGGAGGCGAGAAGCTCAGAGAGAAAGCTGAATGAGCTATTAGCAAAATGTCTTGATCAAGGGTTATTGACAGTCAGGGTTTAAAGGCAATTATCACTAGTACTTATTAGCTGACATTTCAGTCCACAGTCTTGCACAACATGCCAATTAACTTGTGGTATACATGAGAGTCATATATAAGGGAGAATAGCCTGCTCAGTTTTTGCTCTATCTTTGGGGTCTCATGCCTCGATTTTCATGTAGAATTAATTTTCATGTAGGGAAAAGATTACGTTGTGAATTGTGTTGATGTGACAAACATATCCCTGAAATCAGTGTCTTAACACTGTGAAAGTTTACCGTTCAGTCACATCAGAGCCCACCACCCATATGTCAGCCTTCCTCCATTGCACAGGCCTTATGATTTGGAACACATGATATCCTGGACTTCTATAGAATAGGAAATTAAAGCTGAAAGGTCTCGTGGATTGTTTGTAAGAGATGGGCTTCAAAATGGCTTCTATCCCTCTCATCTGTATTCTAATGGTAATATCTTATTACCCAGACATAATCACCATGGACGCTGGGAAATACAGTCTTCCTGTTTACTCAGGAAGAAAAGATGGTGTGGTAAACACAAGCATTGTCCCACAGATGTGGACTGGACACAGCATGTGATCAGTGCTTATGGACTAATAGCTGCATGTGAAAATGAAGGACATATGCAGGTAAGTAGTTCTGTCATCCTGGTGACCTAATTTGTCAAATAGCATTTTTAATTCAGTGGGATTAAAAACAAGAAAGAAACTGCCTAGGTATAAAAATCAAGCTAAAAAAACACATTTTTGGAGAAATACTGCATTGAATTATTGTAGAAAAATATATGATTTTAAGTTCACAGTCCTTATCTGCTATTTCCAAATCCAAAGATATCAATTTTTTAAATAGCTTCATAGAAAATCCATTTAATGATAGAACTTGACCTGAACAAAAATAGGAATGCTTATCCTTCTTAATCCTACTTGGTATGAGTCTTTGCTATACAAAGTTTAACATTTATTATAGGGTATTGCCCTTACCCTATTGACTATGTTACATAATATAAGGAACATACATTATATTAATTGCACTTAAAGAATCTTAAAATAAAATATACCTGTTCTCAAGAGTTTTCAGTAATGTATTGTGGACTTACATCAGTAATTTTATAAATAATATATTTAATGACTTTTGTATGACAAGCTTATTTTTATTGCCTAAATTTGGGGGTCCATGTATGTGTCTGAAGCAAATTAAGTACTAAAACAATAAGGCAAGATTGAGATAAACTTGTCTAACAGAATAATATATTTTCCTGTTCCTTTTCTCCCCCTCAAACCATCTCAAAATTTCTTATTGGATTTAGTATCAGGTCATTTCATTCATTCATTCAGTGAATATTTATTTAGGACCTGTTATGTTCTGGGCATTGACTTCTGCTTGGTAAATAAAATGGACATAATGTGTTACGAAAGACAATAAACAAAGTCTAGTACACTGTCTGGCGCTAGTTGGTGTTAAATAAATATTTGTTGAGGGAATTAATCTAATGTTAATAAGTAAAGGCTGTGAAGGTTACAGGAGTGTTGCAATAGGGAATGAAGAAGGGAGATGCTTAGATTAAATGATGAAAATAGGTCTATCTTAAGAGAAAACATTTAAGATAAAATTGGAAAGATGATCACATGCCAGTCATGCTTAGCATTTGTGTCAGGTGAAATAGCATGAAAATGGACCCAGAACACCTTCTGCCAGAAAATTTTTAAATGTCCAAAGAATAATGGAAGTTTACCAAAGAGAATTCAGGAGCCAGCTAGAAGGGGCTCACACTGGCTGAATATAGGACCATTTGGGTAACAAAATTAGTATAGTAATATATTATAAACTATAGATCAGAGTCCCTGAATCTATACTGATAAAAAATGAGTGAATGCATGCATGCATGAATGAATAAATACCTCATCACAGTAGAATATCAACTAATGTAGAAGATAATGATGGCATTGGCAAATCATCATTTTGGAACCACCACAGAGGTAACTATTCAACACAAAAATGATAGATAATTAAGTAGAAACTAAGATCTGGATACTAGATATTCTAGGGTATCATTGCTTCTAAGTCCTTCCAATGAACGCAGCTAGAGAATATGTAGAGGTATATATGTACACACACACATCTTCTGTCTCTACAGTAAAATAGGATGTTTACATAGCCTCAAAATATCTCCCTATAATGTAATGATTAAATACTATATTAGTTTCCTAAAGCTGCTCTAATATAGTATCAAAATCTGGGTGGCTTAAGACAACAGAATTTTCTGTCTCACAGTTCTGGAGGCTAGCAGCTGAAATCTACATGCCAGCAGGGCCATGCTCCTTCCACATCCTTAGGGGAGAATCCTTTCCCGCCTCTTCCTAGTTTCTGGTGGTTTGCTGGCCATTCTGGCATTCCTTCCTTGCAACTGCATCCCTTCAATCTCTGTCGTCACATGGCATTCTCTCCCTGTGAGTCTGTGTCTCTTCTATTCTTCTCATAAGGACACCAAAATGGATTAAGGGCTGACTCTATTTTAGTGTGACTTCTTAACTATTACATCTGCAACAACCTTATTTACAAATAAATTCACTTTTGAGGTGCTGGGAGTTAGGACTTCACCGTAACCTTTTATTTTCCCACATTTAATGTATTAATTGTCAAAATGCTTTCAAGAAGGTAATACCAAACTATGTTTGTTGTTGTTTAGTTGCTAAGTTGTGTCCAACTCTACTCTCTGCAACTCCATGAGTTGTAGCTCACCAGGCTCCTCTGTCCTTGGGATTTCCCAGGCAAGAATACTGGAATGGGTTGCCATTTCCTTCTCCAGGATATCTTTCTGAGCCAGGGATCAAACCTGTGTTTCCTGCATTGGCAGGCAGATTCTTTGCCGCTGAGCCACCGGGGATACACAGCCCAATACCAAGCTATACTCCAATAAGAAAAAAAACGATGATAATATCAATTTACACCCTAATCCATGCAAAGGCTGGTTGGCAAAGATGACAATAATGATAATATTCATTGCTACTATTGGTTCTAATTAATATATATATATATATATTTACACATGTTGCTACTGCTACTGCTAAGTCGCTTCAGTCGTGTCCGACTCTGTGCGACCCCATAGACGGCAGCCCACCAGGCTCCCCCATCCCTGGGATTCTCCAGGCAAGAATACTGGAGTGGGTTGCCATTTCCTTCTCCAATATTTACACATAAGATTGTTTTATTGCAGCAAAATTTTGAAAGTATTTTTAATACCACAAATGAGAGATTGGATAAATAAATTGTGGTACTTTCCTACAACCATTTAAAATGAATGTAGATTGACAAAGCAATCTTCTTAAAAAATTTTTTTTAAATTTTGTATTGGAGTATAGCAGATTATCAACGTTGTGATATTTTCAGGTGGACAGCAAAGGGACTAAGCCATATATATGCATGTATCCATTCTCCCCCAAACTCCCCTTCCATCAAGGCTGCCGCATGACACTGAGCAGAGTTCCTGTGCTATACAGTAGGTCCTGTTGGTTATCCATTTTAAACATGGTAGTGTGTACATGTTGATTCCAAACTATCTAACAATTCTTTCTATCCTTTCTTCCCCCTGGCAACCTGTAAGTTTGTTTGCTAATTAATTAATATTTGTTTGATTACCATTAAAGACAAACATTTTTTACATAGTGTTCTGGCCATCTTGCTTTTTCTTCTTATTGTATAACAAAAATCACACGTAGTATTACATTTGCAATCTTAACTGTTTCTAACTGTACAAGTTCAATCATGTTAACTGTATTCATGTTGTAGTGCAACAGATTTCTGGAACTTTGTCATCTTCCAAAATTGAAACTGTATACTCATTAAACCCTAATTTCTCCTCCCCCTTGTCTCAATTTTTGGCAAGTACCTTTCTACTTTCTATTTCTATGACTTTTGACTATTTCATGTGAATGGAATCATATAGTATCCATCCTCATGACTGGTTATTTCAGGTAGCCCAATGTCCTTGAATTTTCTTCTTGGTGTAGCATATGACAGGATTTCCTTCTTTTTTTAAGGTAGCCTAATATTTCATTATATGTCTATATCACATTTTCTTTATCCATTCATCTGTTGATAGACATTTGATTTGCTTCTACCCCTTGGCTATTGAAAATAATAGAGCAGTGAATAAGTGAATATGGATGTGTAAATATCTCTTCAATATCCTGCTTTGATCAATATATCTTAACAATAACCTTGGCAAAAAGCAGTAACTTTACTGTAAAAAAAAGTCTGGAAGACACTATTTTAACCAAGCTATTAAATTTACTATCACCAGTAATAATGGGACAAGTTGATACCACATGCTTCCTGAAAGAATGCAACAAAAGAACCACCATTTCTGTGATATTCTTGCCAAAAATGCCTATCCTAAATCTAGACAAGAAGAAACATCTGATAACACCGAACTGAGGGACGTTCTATGAAATAACTGGCCTTATTGTTCAAAAGTATCAAGCTCATTGATATATATATGTATCTGTGAGGAACTCGAGATTAAAAGAGACTAAAGAGACATTACAACCAAATGCAATGTGTATCTTGAGCTGGAATTCTCACCTCTTTTAGAAAATAAATTTTATAGCTAGACAGATAGATATATAGATGGAAATAAAAATTCAAGTGTGATAAAATATTAATGTTTCATAAATTTGAGTATGTGGTAAAGTTATACTGTATTTAAAATGCTTTGCAAATCTGAAATGATCTCAAAATAAAAATTCTTAAAGATAGCACTAACTAAAATGTTAAGAACGAATAAAAGAGCAAGGGGTTAATGTAGAGGAAAAAGGAACAACTTTTGAGAATGCAGATGAGGAAGAAAAAACAGAACTATTTGTCTCTGAGAAATATTTTTTATATAGAACTGATGGGATTTGTTGATGACTTGAAAATGTGGGGAAAGTTGGAACGAAAATAATTTCCGGAGCTTTGTCCTAGTTCTCGGGTATATTTTTTATTTACTGAGCTTGAAAAGGTTGAGCAAAGAATACATGTCAAGGATAAAACCAAGAGTTTAGTTTTGAATGTTTTTTTCCTAATTACAAAGGACAGACAGCGCTTACCAGTGCAAAGAGCAAGGTTAGACATGCTGTCTCAGGAATTTTCTATGCCATTTGCCAAATTTTTGTGTATATAAGTTGGTGGTAAGCCTCTGAAACAAATTCTGTTGGCTCCCACAGATAGTAAAACGTTAACTGGACATGTATACTAATGTGTGGTAATGTCTATTTCAGTGCAAAGTGTTCAAAGGTTCTGTTATGGATATAGATAATGAAGTCCAGGGGTCTTGTTTCAGGTGAATGTGTAACACAGGGCTATCTTAGGCAAACCTAAAGAAGAACAAACACATTTCAAAAGTAAATAGTTATGGCTTAATCTGTCTGTGGGGATTCCTCATCTGTGAAAATTATTGAAAAATTGAAGTGAATAATTAAAATGGATTCCTCTTTGTGTTTAGGGATCTGAATATTGAGATCATGAACCACAGGCCAAGCTAGGTAATCAGGGTCATCTCAATGAATTCTTTATTGACTGTACATGGAATTTCTAGTAAGACATACCAGTGTCATTGGTGCTACAGCTATCAGATAATCATGGATTAGATATACATATGAGGTGTTTCTTAAAAGAGCTTGGATCTATCATGATGACAAATTCTGCATCAGGGTGACTCACGAGCCTATTTTGTGAGAAATGACCAGTGCCTCAATGTTTTTAAATGGGATGGAAGCTGTGTGCTTCAACTAGATTATGCTAAGTTTCTTATTTCTTGATGTGTCATTTATCTACTGCTGCAGTTCTGCTGTGTAACAAATTACCCTCAAAATGATAAGCATTTTTGGGCTCACTTTGAGCCAACCATTTAGGCTGAGTTTTATTAGAAGTTTCTTCTAGTCTCAGTTAAATTTCCTCATCTGTTGTGGTGCTGACTGACGACTGATCTAGGATGGCCTCAGCTGGTATGGTGGGAAAGCTTGGTTTCCTCCAAGTTTATTTCACTTAATTGGGCATTTTCATTCATGGGCATTTTCTCATAATATGGCAGAAACACAAAAAGGTTAGCAGAAAATCTACTTCTTTCAAGCCACATTTTGTGACACAGCTTCTAATATGTCATTTGTCAAAGCAAGTAAACTAACTGAGCCCTAAATCAGAGTAGGAGAAGAATATGATTACCCCTATAAGATTACAGGCATACTAAATATGGTGCAGTTATTAACTGGGGCCATTAATGTAATCAGTCTACCATAGTCTGCACACTGTCCCTGATTGTTTATGTTCCTTTCACATGCAAACTATACTAAACCCCTTTCCAGGCTCCAAATTTTCATCCTAATACAGCAACAGACTGAAAGTACAAGATTTTATGATCTACATCAGATGTAGATGCTTCTCCTTCGGTGTGGCCGCTCTTGATATGAAGATATACTAAACTGAGTAATCGGTCTCATTTCCATAGTTTCTCATAGAACGATGAGCTAGAGACTTGATAAATACTTGATAAATTGGTACTTCTTTTTAAAAGAGGGAAGTATTGGAGATGTATAATAATCAATGATTTGTTTTCAATTGCTATATAGAAATTATCATACACTTAACAGCTTAGAACAACACAATTATCTCACAGTTTCCATGAGTCAAGAGTCTGGGTATGGATTAGGGGAGTCCTCTGCCCTGGGTCTCACCAGGCTGAATTCAGGGCACTGGCCTGTCTATGATCTCATTTGAGACTCAGGGTGCTCTTCCAAGCTCATGGGTTGCTGGAAGAATTCAGTTCCTTGTGGTTGTTGTTCTGAAATCCCTGCTCTCTTGCTGGTTATAGGTTGGAGACCACTCTCACTTCCTCAGTTTTATCAGTTTCTTGTCCCTTGCATAGTTATTCACAATGTGGTATTTCCTTTTTCAAGGTCAGCAGCAGAACCTCTCTCATTTTGAATCTTTCTCTTTAGGAATGGCTCAGACATTATTTTAAGGGCTCACTTAATTAGATCAGACTTCAGGACAATCACTTTTTCAATGAACTCAAAGTCAACTGGTTAGTCACCAAGTCACACCCTTTTCTTAGTCCCCTCTATACTCAATGAGAGGGGACTATACAGGGTATAATTATACCAAGTATGAACAATGGAAGTTATCTTAAAATTCTACCTATTACAGTCCTTCCACTAGTTCCCAAAGATTCATGTCCTTTCCAAATATTTGCTCCTTTTCTAGGGGCAATACTCCCAGGAATATCCTCCTATTATAGAATCTGTTCAAATTAAAAAAAAAAAAAAGAAAAAAATCTCATCATCTAAGTTTGGATTTCATGATATTATCAGCTCCAAGTCCAAAACTTCATTATCAAACATTATTTTAAAAAGATGCCAATAAGGCTCCTGGATGTCATCTATTAAGTGAAGTTCTTGAAGTCTGATTTCTCTTAACCTATGACCCTGTGAAACCAAAGAAACAAGTTATTTTCCCTCAACGCACCTGGGCTACAATGGCGAGAGAAGTGTAGGATAACAATTATCAACATTCTGGCTCAAAAGGGTGAGAAAATAGTAGATTAAAAGGAAACATTGGTCCATTAACAGTCCTGAAATCCAGCTGGGCAAATGTTTTTTCTTATATTATATTTCAAGGCTTGGGAAAAATCATATGTGACTCTTCCTTCCATCTGAAGACACTCATTTGAGTCACTCATTCTAATTTCATGAAAGATATTTGAATCACTTATTCTAATTTCATGAAAGGTAACATGTATTATTCGGAGAAGGCAATGGCAACCCACTCCAGTACTCTTGCCTGGAAAATCCCATGGACAGAGGAGCCTGGTCAGCTGCAGTCCATGGGGTCGCTAGGAGTCGGACACGACTGAGCGACTTCACTTTCACTTTTCACTTTCATGCATTGGAGAAGGAAATGGCAACCCGCTCCAGTATTCTTGCCTGGAGAATCCCAGGGACGGGGGAGCCTGGTGGGCTGCCGTCTATGGGGTCCCACAGAGTCGGACATGACTGAAACAACTTAGCAGCAGCAGCAGCAGCATGTATTATTAGCCTGCTTCTTGCCAGTAGAATTTGGGATTGTGTGGGAGGTATTAAACAATTTCCTTTAAATTTTATCTTTACCTTTTCTCAAGAACTTAATGGACTTTCCATGGATCTCATGGAGATCAGCTTCAGTAGACAAAAGCCAGATCCCTAGACTCTTTTGAGATAATTCCTTCTCTATCCTTGATAAAGATATCCTCTCTATCTCATTTCCTGCTGAGCGCCTTTCTGTTTCTTTGAGGCCCTGTGGTTTGATCCGAAAGATCTGGGAGGCACACCCTTAGTCTCTTGCAGTGGTCATTTATGTGACTGAATACATTTAAATTTAAAATTTTTTTTTTTTTAGGAAAGCAAAGGGTGGTGTACAGTATAGGAGAGCACAAGTTTTGGACGTAGACTCATGAGTTTAACTCTGTTTTTACTCCCCTCACTAGCTGTGTGAGGTTCTATGAAATAGGCTGTGGGTCTCTGTTCCCTTAACCATAAAAAGGGCAGGATGAACATCCTCTGGGATGGGGAGAGGATGATTATCACGTAGTGGTAAAGAGTATAGAAGCTGGTTCCCTGAGTTCAAATCCCAGCTCAGCCACCTATTAGCCATGAGACCTCAGTTTCCTTTTTTTTCTTTGCCATCTTTAAAAGAAAAAATTTTTTTTAAAAAATTTGGCTGAGCTGAGTCTTATTGCTGTGCATAAGCGTTCTCTAACTGTGGTGAGTGGGGGCTACTCTCTAGATGTGGTGCCCATTGAGGTGGCTTCTACTGTTGTGGAGCATGGGCTCTAGGGTGCATGGTTATGGTGTAACGCTTAGTTGCCCCATGGCAGGTGAAACCTTCCTGGACCAGGGACTGAACATATGTCCCCTGCATTGGCAGGTGGATTCTTAACCACTCGACTACCAGGGAAGTCCTGTGACCTCAGTTTTCTTACTTGAAGGGACAAGAGGATACGCCAGTAATACCGACTTTAGAGGCCCAATTGTGTGAATCAGAGACGTCTGACCATTTGTCTCATCCACCTTTTTCCTTATGCCACACTTCTGGTAGCCATTTCTGTCTCTAGGCTTTTTTTGTCACCTAGAGAGGCTAGAATTTCAAAAGTTAACTTTTAGTATATATATTGTATATAATATTTCTTCCCTCAATTTCTCCTTGCTGTCACATTACTGTAGGCAAACCGGAAGTATCTTCAACAACTTTTCCTGAAAATCTTCTTATCTATATATGCAAATTTATTGCTTGTGAGTTCCGTTTTCCACATTAGTGCGGGACACAATTTTTCTAAGCTTTCTGACACTACACAACAAGAATATATCTGCCTATAATTTCAAATAATCAATTCCTTATTATTTTTTTTGAGTTCTCTGTAAATCTAGATTTCTACTAAAAATCATTTCCAGGAAATTGAGTCTTTTCCTATCATGTTCCTCATAATTCTTTCTGCCTATAACAAACTTTAAACAGAGTTCTATACCCAGTTTCTCAAAAATGAGGCTGTAATTAACATATTTCCAGATAAACAATAGCTGAGGGAGGCCTTTTTTTCTTACCCATTAAATATGCTTCCCTGGTGGCTCAGTGGTAAAGAACACTCCTGCCAATACAGGAGACATGGAGTTCAATCCCTGGGTCAGGAAGATCCCCTGGAGAAGGAAATGGCAACCCATTCCAGTATTCTTGCCTGGGAAATCCCATGGGCAGAGGAGCCTAGTGGGCTACAGTCCATTTGGTCACAAAGAGTCAGACACAACTTAGCAAGTGAACAAGCATGCATGTAAGAATGCTAAAAGGAATCCTTCGGGGTGTAATGAAAGGCATTCAACAGCAATGTGAAGCCATATAAAGAAATAAAGATGTCCAATAAAGGCAAATACATGGGCAAATTTAACAGCCAGTGTTACTGTAATTTTAGTTTGTAACATAATTACACTTTTTATTTTTTACATAATCTAAACACAAATGCATAAAAATAATTATATAAATCTGTTATGTGACATAATAGATACAAACATAGTTTGTCTTGTCAATAACATAAAGGGGGGTACTGCTGTATAGTAGCAGAGTTTTTGTATGCTATTGAAGGTGGTATCAATTCAAATTTAAATGTTAAGTGTGTGTCCTCTGGGGTGTGTGTGTGTGTGTGTGTGTGTGTGTGTGTGTGTGTGTGTGTGTGTGTGAGGAGTTTAGTCCTATCTGACTCTTTGCAACCCTATGGACTGTAGTCTGCCATACTTCTCTGTCCATGAAATTTTCCAGGCAAGGATACTGGAGGGGGTTGCCATGCCTTTCTCCAGGGGATCTTTCTCAACCCAGGGATCAAATCCAGGTCTCCTGCATTGTAGACAGATTCTTTACTGTCTGAGCCACTAGGAAAGTCATAAGTCCTATGGTAACCACAAGGAAATATTTATAGAATGTACACAAAGGAAATGAGAAGGAAATTAAAGAATTTCACTGCAAAAAATCAACTAAGCACTGAAGAAGGCAGTGGTGGAAGAACAAGGGGATAGAAGATACATGATATGTTTAAAACCATCAGTCCAAAAGGAGATCAATCCTGAATATCCATGGGAGGACTGATGCTGAAGCTGAAGTTCCAATACTTTGGCCACCTGATGCAAAGAGCTGACTCACTGGAAAAGACCCTGATGCTGGGAAAGATTGAAGGCAGGAGGTAAAGGGGACGACAGAGGATGAGATGGTTGGATGGCATCACTGACTCAATGGACATGGGTTTGAGCAAACTCTGGGAGATGGTGAAGGACGGGGAAGCTTGGTGTGCTGCAGTGCATGTGGTCGCAAAGAGTTGGACACAACTGAGTGACTGAACAACAACAAATATCTAAAACAGTGAACAAAATGTCAGAAGTAAGTCCTTTTATAAGTAATTGCTTTAAAAGTAAGTTGATTAAACTCTTCAATCAAAAGTCAGAGATTGGCAGAATGAAAAAAATTATTCAACTCTATACTGAATACAAAAAACTCGCTTCAGATTTAATGACACACATAGGTTGAAAGTTGTCAATTGATTTTCAGTCCAGGTGCCAAGAATATTTAATGGGGAAAAGGACAGTCTTTGCAATAAATTGTGCTGGGAAAACTGGATGTTCACGTGCGAAAGAATGAAGTTGAACTCTTACTTTATACCACATACAAAAATTACTTCAAAATGGATCAAAGACCTGTAACAGGAAGTGTACTTTCATTAGATTTAGCACTATATTATTTTATGACATACTATGACATAATATAACAAATAATAGAGCCTCTATAATTAAAACTACATAGGGCTGTTGCATAAGTAGCTAGTGATACAGAGCAAAAAGTACATAAATTGTTACATACACATGAATGAATTTAGTATACCTTATAGATAACATCTAAAGTCAATGATGGAAAAAGTAGACTATTTAACAAATAGTACTGGCACGTAGGTAGTCATTTGAAACAAAATTAAGTTGGAGCCGCTTTTCATGTCATAAGTAGTAGGAAAAAAATACAAGGGATTTCCTTTATTAGTTTGAAGTGGATAAATCTTCTTTAACTATTCAAAATCCAAAAGTCACAAAAGAAAAGATTGACAAAATTTTATATGCATATAAAACATCTACAAAGCAAAAACACCATAAGCAAAGCAAAAAACAGACTGAGAAAATTATCTGTATTTTACATCATAGGAACATGTGAAGAATTCCTTGACGTTGATAAGAAAAAGACCTACAATACATACATGAGCAAACAGTATTATCAAAGTAGTCACGACAATTGAATTAGTAATTGCTTTTAAATATATGACTAGATGGGACTTCTCTGGTGGCTCAGACTGTAAAGAATCTTTCTACAAAGCAGGAGACCCAGGTTCAATCCCTGGGTTGGGAATATCCTCTGGATAAGGGAATGGCTACCCACTCCAGTATTCTTGCCTGGACAATTCCATGGACAGAGGAGCCTGGAGGGCAACAGTCCTAGGGTTGCAAAGAGTTGGACACAACTAAGTGACTAACATTTTCACTTTTTTTTCCACACTGTATCTGGGGTGTAGGTTGTGGGAGACAAGCATTGATACATTGTTAGTTATAAGTGTAAATTGTGAGGGTCCCTAAGTAAAGCCATCTTGCTATAAATATCAAAATTGAAAATGCATAAATCCCGTGACCCAGTCATCCCACATCTGGGAACTTAACTTTTATGAGTAGATTCCTTTTGGTAGAATCAGTTCAGTTCAGTCACTCTGTCGTGTCCAACTCTTTGCGACCCCGTAGTCTGCACCATGCCAAGCTTCCTTGTCCATCACCATCTCCCAGAGCTTGCTCAAACTCATGTCCATTTAGTCGGTGATGCATTCCGAACATCTCATCCTCTATCATCCCCTACTCCTCCTGCCTTCAATCTTTCCCAGCATCAGGGTCTTTTCCATGAGTAGAATATGACATATAAATTAGTCTATTCACTGTAAGTATTATTTGTAATAGTAATTTGTTGGAACTAATTAATAAGAGAATGGTGGGAATCAATAAAGGAATGGTAGATTGCTGTTGCCATATAACCCTACTGAGGGGTTACAAATAGTGGGAAAATTATACATGAATAGGGAGAGATCTGCAAGAAATATTGCTAAGTGGAAAAAAAAAAGTAAAGAAACCTGGATAGTATATTTTATGTTAAAGAAATGGAAATATGTATTTCCTTGTGCTATATAAAGGGACTTTGAAAGAACACATGAAAAGCTAGTGAAAGTGGCTACATGTAATGGGGGAGTAGCAGTCATGAGAATTAGATAAGAAAGAGTGGGGTTAAAAATATTGGGTTGGCCAAAAAGTTTGTTCGGGTTTTTGTGCCATCTTACCAAAAACCCTGAGTGAACTTTTCGACCAACCCTAGAAAACTTTTCTTTTAATATTTTTTTGATTTTTGAGGCATCTAAATATATTCTCTATTCAAAAATAAATAAATGAAAATAAATAATGCAGGAAGTTGACCTTGAGGGAATATGCTAGGGACATGGCTGGCGCCAGTATACATTCCTATTTTGGTTATCGCCACATATCTCCCCTGGTATTTTAAAGATGAGCAGAATGCTGAGAGAGAGGCTTACCAATCCTCTGGTGTCTTCTTTCTGATATCCCCTTATAACTCCATTGGTATTTTCAAAGCTAGCGCCTTGCCAAAGATGAAGTGTACACATGTTTCATGCGGGAAGTGATGGGCAATTTTAATTTTGTTCCAATAATATGGCTGTTCCTTTTACATGTCTCCACTCAGATAAAATTAGAACTCTGAGAAAAGAATTAAAGATAACCACTGGTCTGGTAAAAAGAGGATATCAAAGGTTTAAATCTGTGGAAAAGAAAACAATTTGGCAGACTGTGATATGTTAGGGGAAAATAAATCATAGCAATAGAAAGTAATCAAATAATATAAAACTGGATGGATGTAGTAAGACTAAAAAATAACAGTTAGCAGTATAAGCAGGAAAGTGTAAAACCCCTCTGGCAATATCTGGCCTACAGCTATTCTGTTCGGTTGATTCAGAGTGCAAATTTAAACAGTACCTGGCAGGGGACCAGGGTTAAAGAAACATTTTCTCTGTGTCTTGAAAACCAAAAGAACCATCATTCTGGTGCACCAGGAAGAGTGGCTCAGGGGAGTAAAGACCACACCAAGATGCTCCTCATGAACAAACTTGGAATTTGCTCTTCATCACAAAAAGTGGGCCATTGAGGACCCAAGTTTCTGCTCCATATAGCACAGACTCAATAGTTTTATCCTGTAAAATGTTTAAGGAAGGTGTAACCAAAAGCCCACTGTGGCACATTGGGGAAAAAAGAGAAAAAGGAAAACCTCAATAAAGCTTCCATAGTATGACCAGCTTTGAGCACTGTTGCTTCCCTATGTACCCTCCAAGTTAAACTGTTTATGTAATGTAGCCAAAGGAATGGAATGAAGTGATTTGGAATCACAAACTACACACCAGTCATAAATGGGAGAAAACCTTGCTTTAAAAAGTAAAACTGTCAGAGTTTTTTATATAAGAATATTAAAAGCAAGTCTATTTATTTTTAAAATATTTTTTTAATTTGCCTTTTAAGTTATTTATGGCATTTATTTTGACCAAGAGAAATACTCTTCTTCTTTTTTTAAAAAATAAATTAGTATCCCAATCATGATAGGATACTTCGATGCTGGGAAAGATTGAAGGCAGAAGGAGAAGAGGGTTACAGAGAATGAGATGGTTGGATGGCATCACCGATTCACTGGACATGAACTTGGGCAAACTCTGGGAGATGGTGAGGGACAGGGAAGCCTGGTGTGCTGCAGTCGGTGGGGTCTCAAAGAGTTGGACATGACTTGGCGACTGAACAACAACAATCTCAATCATGGGCTTCCAAGGTGTCTCGGGGTAAAGAATCTGCTTGCCAATGCAGGAGACTCAGGTTTGATCCCTGGGTTGGGGAGATCCCCTGGAGAAGGAAATGGCAATCCACTCCATTATTTTGCCTGGGAAAATCCCATGGGCAGAGGAGCCTGGTGGGCTACAGTCCATGGGGTGGAAAAAGAGTCAGACATAATGACTAAATGACAACATCAACGATCCTAATCCTTTGCATTTCATTTTCTTCTTTTGGGTATATGTTTAAGCTATTCTTTCTGTATTAGAGATTACATTAAAACTAAGTTGTATTTTTTCCCCTCCTTCCCTTGCTTATGTAAAATTCTATGTTCACTATATTAAGAATTATCCTGTATAAGACTCTATATCCAACTTTTTCTTCCACTCTTTTGCATGTAGCACATGAATTTAATTGTAATCTTCTGGGTTTCTACATTACTGTTGACTTCAAATACTTCCCTCATTATTTGCTGTGGTTGCCCTGGAGGTGTGCTGTTCGAGTCTCCCCTCAAAACATATATGGGGTGAACCAGTACACAAGAAGAAGAGTTGCCACTTTGGAAGGGGCAAAAGAACCTGATCAGGAGTGGGAGGTGGGGCTGCTTTTCCACAATGGCAGATGGAAAGGACGTGTGTGAAGCCAAGGTGATCCACTAGGGTTCCACTCATTACTCCCTTGTCCTACTGTAACTGTAAACGAACAAGTGTATCAAGCCCTGCCTAATAAGAGTATGATTGCCAGGAACTCAGACCCTGCCAGAAGGGGAGTTTGGATCACAACTCCAGGTAAGCCATCGAGAACTGCATGGCTAAGGGCAAAAGAGATTTAGAATTGATGGTGGAGAGGGGAGATGTGAGCATAAGCTGTGGCCCAAAGGCTAACTGCAGACACAAGGACTGTAATGTGTCCTGTTCACTTCTGTTTTGAAAATTTGTCATCAGAAAAAGTGGCCCATCGAAATTACGTAGGACAAATGTGTGGATATCGAGGATTCGTGCCCGCCACCAATGGTGAACTGTGGTGGCTGTAGAGGTTCCCTGTTCACGTCTCTCTTCAAAAGAACCCAATGTGAAGAAAGTCGTAGTGGATAGTCTGCAAATACAGCACCTATGTACCTGCCTCATTGTTCAGGCTGAGGTCTTCATTTTCCTGGGCTGCCCCAAGCCAACAGTGAGCATGATGGGGATCCATTTGCCAAGCTATTCCCCACTCAAGCAGAATTCCTCTGAATGGGAGATCTTTGACCCAGGGCTCCTCAAAACAGCCCGGTTGAGACTTCCTTAGTGTTTCATACATGCTAACACTCCTCTTACTCAAATTTCTATCCCTTCCCCTTTCCTTTCACAAATATCACAAATACATCATTATTTGAGGGAAAGAGACTAACAAAAATGGTATAAATTAGATTACTGAGAGAAAGGCAAGCTTTGAGTCCCACATGGATAAAGGAAATGAGTAGGCAGTTTATTAAGAAAAAAATTGAAAAATGAAAATAAATAATTGCGACTTAAAGGCAAAAAACACCTTCTCTAGAAGAATTCTTTAGCTATGTATGAATTTGTGTGCTAAGTCTTTTCAGTTGTGTCCGACTCTTTGTGGCTCTATGAACCGTAGCCTGTCAGGCTCCTCTGTCCATGGGATGTCCCAGGCAAGAATGCTAGAGTGGGTTTCCATTTCCTTCTCCAGGGCATCTTCCCAACCCAGAGATAGAACCTGTGTCTCTTATGGCTCCTGCATTGGCAGGTGAGTTCTTTACCACTAGCGCCACATGGGAAGCCCATGTACGAGTTTCCCAGAGTTAAAATATGATCTTCTCTGAGAGCCCTTTTCTGACCTTTGTGTGGAAGAGACCTCTGTAATATTGCCTCCTTTTAAAAAATATGCAAAAGGGAATGAGGAGGGAAGCGGCGTACCCTTCCATCTTGAGGGTCTACTCAATACCTCCTCCAAGTGCCATGTTCTTCTTATTCCTCTCTTCTCTGTCAAGGATCACTTCTTACTGGGATATAGATTGGGAATTCATGAGTTAGAGTCCCTCTAATGACAATACTGCTATTTCTCTCAAGGTCCCTGTGTGTAAGTGGGGGTTGGGCATGGGGCAATCCTACCCTCCTTTCAGTCAACAACATATCAGGTTGTTGTTGCATGTTTAGTTGCTCAGTCATGTCTGACTCTTTGTAAATCCATGGAGCCTGACAGGCTCCTCTGTCCTTGGGATTCTCTAGGCAAGAATACTGGAGTGGGTTGCCATTTCCTCTTCTAAGTGAACCCGGGTCTCCTGCATTGCAGGCAGATTCTTTACTGTCTGAGCCAGCAAGTTGTTACAGTGTCTCAAGTTTGTCTAAAGGGCCAGGAAAATCAAAGCAATGAGAAACAGAAGAATGTTCCTGACTACTCCAGCATCCTCTGGGATACAGGAAAAAGGGGGCAGTTGAGACTGCATTCTAGTGGGGAGAGCGTGTTTAAAAACGAAGCCGCTTGGCTGGGGCCAGATGTCAAAACAGCAGCATAACGATGTTGCAGTGAGGATCAAGTGTCCACAGAAGAGGTCACTGCCCTTTCTGGAGGGCAAATGTGTACCAACATCTTGACACTGTGGGCTGGCACCTGGTCCTCAGAGCAGTAACCTCCAGAGGGAAACAAAACTGGGAATTAGAAAAGGAACCAGCACAGATACTACTAGAATTTTTGGTAAAGGAAGAAAAAAAAAGGAACCAGCATTGACCGAGAAGGAAGAAACAATGTAGGGGGAAAGGAAGAGAACTCTTAGCCTTGTTTGTATGAAGAGTTAAATGGAGAACTGTGAACGTTTGCGGGATATTTTATGAGCTACTCTGGGTATGCCTCTGTCGCTGTGCTGGCTAGCGTGGTCTGAAGACACTTTATGACCACCACATTGCCTTGTTCCAAAAAAGGCTGTAAGATGGCTTACAGCATTAGGCAAAATGGAGCCAGATAATATCAAGGGAATGGCTACCCACTGTAGTATTCTTGCCTGGAGAATCCCATGGACAGAGGAGTCGGGTAGGCTACGGTCCGTGGGGTCGCAAAGAGTTGGACAAGATTGAGTGACTAACACTTTCACTTTCAACATCATTTGAAATAGGTGGGAGGGGGATAAAGGGGCCAAGAATGAGGCTGGCATAAGTAACGAAGACCAAAGTGCCCTGTATTCTGGGATGGAGCACAAACTTAACTCTAGTTTTTATCAGCAAGTTTGAAAAGCCAACTCACAGTGTCCATAAGATAGTGGCAAGTGAACTAACTGTTCAGGAGAAGCACAAATATCCAGTACGAAGGGCAGAATGAAACAACTCTTGAGAGTCCACATAAAGAGGCCATTGTGCAATGTAATCAACAACATTCTTACAGGGACACAATGATAAATTTCATGTAACCATTTTGCAGAATGTCCTGCAATGCTGACCACGGACGATGCAAACCAAAGACGAATCCTGAGGGTACAAAAAGAATTTTCTGGGTGCCTGCCTGACTTTAATTCTGAGGTACATTTTAAAGGATCTGAGGAAATAGTAAAAACCAAATCCTTAATGTTCCTTTATACATTTGGCCCAAGGTAAACCCATAGCTGATAGATATTAAGTAGCTGGAAGTTCAGAACTGGATATCTTCCATGTGGAGTTC
Organism: Giraffa tippelskirchi; assembly: GCF_054371585.1. Taxonomy (NCBI): domain Eukaryota; kingdom Metazoa; phylum Chordata; class Mammalia; order Artiodactyla; family Giraffidae; genus Giraffa; species Giraffa tippelskirchi. The sequence continues at coordinate 59,573,268 of NC_137284.1, read as the reverse complement.
TACTATTTCAGAGATCTAGGGGGGAAGTAGTAACACAATGGAATATTGAGTAACTGTAGGAGTGACACCTTTTGGGTAAATTTAGCAGTCTCAATAATCAGGAGTTTCTGAGGGAGTACTCTAGTATTTGGCCAAGATTCTCTTTAGGAAAAAAAGAAAAAGTGGAATATGTACTCTCAGACAGATGGGCCATTTAGGTTCCAAATTTCTGCTCAGTATAACCTAGTCTTAATTAATATTAGTCTGGAAAACGTGTAAGAAAGGCAAACTAAACATTGTGGCCATTAAAATTAATCTTCCCCTCCCCTAACTCCTGAAAAACATCCATAGAAAGCCTGGCTTTGAGTCCTGTGATTTCCTGATGTTCTTCCAAGTTAAATAATTTTTGTAATGTACATCAAAATATCTGAATGAAGTGGCTTCTGTATAGAATTAATCAGGAGCCAACTGAAATTCAGAAAATACCTTGGTTTTTTAAAACTTTAAGAGCTCTATATATACAGAGGACATTACATTTTTGTCCAATACTCACATTCTAAAATTTTCTGGCTTGTAGTTTTCCTATATAATATCTTCTGGCATATTGGTTTGACATTTCTATGTAATGGCATGTAACAATTCTAGTTTTATCTTTTGCCTAGATCTTAGTAGATCTTTTCTCATCTTGAGATATTTACTTGCAATAGGGAATAACCTCTGTCTTCTATTACAAGTTAATCACTAAAAGGATACTGCCTATAAGGTTAAAATATACGTAATGGCCCATCTCTGGGAACCCTGCCTACCAGGTAATGAGAATTTAGCTAAAGTACCTTTGATTGCCTCACAGGAAACATCCTGAACAGGCCCACCTGTGAACAGTTAAAGGAAGGGGAAATTAACACATCCCCTCTTGGGTTTGGGGGGAACCAGGACTTTAACCCCACCCCCTTCAATATAAAAGAAGCCTGAGTTCTAACCAGGAAGATGGTTTTTGGGATACTAGCCCACCATGTTCTTAGTCTGCTGGTTTTCCAAATAAAGTCACTATTACATGCCCAACAACTCTTGATTTACTTGCCTGGCTTTGGTGAGAAGTATGAACTTGGATTTGGTTAACAAATTGACAAAGCCAGTCTGGAGCCTTGCTGCTGGTGGGCAGTCAGTCTCAGTTGGGGAATTTTCAGGTAAGGCCTTAACCAGGGTTGCTTGCCCTGAGGGTCTTCCCTTCAAGATTACCAAAATGGAGCTGGCTGCCCCAGGGCTTGGCAATGGGAGCCAGGAATCGGTATCTAGGAACTGATGGACTCAGTACAGTAGGGTAGGTCACTCCAGTATGTGAAAATGCGGGAAGTTCTTTCTCTTCCATTTTGGGTTTTCTCCTCTGGAATAAACCAAACTTGTTTTCTATTTGAGTGGGGTGCGTGTGTGCACCTCAGTTATGTCCAGCTCTTTGTGACCCTATGGATTGTAGCCCACCAGGCTCATCTGTCCATGGAATTCTCCAGGCAAGAATACTGGAGTGGGTTGCCATGCCCTACTCCAGGGGATCTACCTGACCCAGGTTTCGAACCTGCGTCTCTTTCTTCTCCTGCATTGGCAGGCATGTTCTTTACCACTAGCGCCACCTGGGAAGCATCCTGTTGGAAAGAGAAAATAGTTCTTGGACTTTTATCTGATTTGTGAACAAGTATTTTGTTTCTTTGGATGCTAGCATGTGTATGCTGTTTATTTTGTTTGTCATATTTCTGTCTTTTAAATCTGGGGAATGTTTCCACTATTCCTAGAGCAAGTTCTCTGAAGCACATTTTGGGTAAGTGATTATAGCTATGAACCCATGACTGAGAGAAGGGTTTTTATTGTAACAATGTGTGACAACAATACCTGGTAGGATCTCAACAAGGGATTGAGGCATTGTTACCTTGGGATCCTGTGCATCTTGTACTGTCACCCTTGCCGGTCAAGTACATCATTTGTGGCTTTTTGTGTCCTTGGTGTGGATCCAGCAGCTCTCCGAGGAGTCATGTTGCCTTGGGGTTAATGTTTCTTGTGTTATGTAAAACCCTGAGACCAAATTTGAGGGTTTATTTAGGGTTTTCTGTTTGGTCTTCAGGTTTTCCATTTTGTCTTGATACCATTTTTTATTTACAGACTAATGTCAAATGGAGGAAAGGAACAGCAGCAACAACAAAAACCCTATCTGTTCTTGTCTGAAAGTGGGATATTCTCAGGGAGAAGATAAAGTTTCCCCTTGGTTCCTAAAATCACCCAAAACCCTATCCCAGAATTCAGCCTTGTTGGCTAATGTCAAGGGAAAAAGGCATTCTTTTAATGGTTAGAGATGATCAATTACTGTTTATGATTATATAGTGGCATTTGAATGGCTCTTTAGCTATGTTTTGAAGAAACAGGGAAGAAGAATGATGAAATCCTTTATGTGCAGCATTTGTCTTATTACATCAGGGTGGAGAAAAGCCAGACAGTCGTCACCTTTATGGTAAATGAAGACGTGAAGTGAAGTCACTCAGTCGTGTCCGACTCTTTGCGACCCCATGGACTGTAGCCTACAAGGCTCCTCTGTCCATGGAATTTTCCAGGCAAGAATGCTGGAGTGGGGTTGCCATTTCCTTCTCCAGGGGATCTTCCTGACCCAGGGATCGAACTCAGGTCTCCCACATTGCAGGCAGACGCTTTACCGTCTGAGCCACCAGGGAAGCCTCAAGAGAAAATCTGTCATACATGAAAAAAAGAAAGGGGATGAGGGTGAGGATATGTTGCTCCGAGCTCCGGCTGAGCTAACCATCCCAGCTCCTCCAGCTGTTATGCCAATATACCCACCCCTTCTGGTGCCTCTTGTTCTTTTTTGTTGTCATTTAGTTGCTCAGTTGTGTCTGACTCTTTGCAACACCATTAACTGTAGCCCTGCCAGGCTCCCCCATCAATGGGTTTTCCCAGGCAAGAATACTGGAGTGGGTTTCACTTCCTTTTCCTGAGGATCTTCCCGACCTAGGTGTTGAACTTGATCTCCTACATTGGCAGGCCGACTCTTTACCACTGAGCCACCAAGGAAGCCCTGCCTCCTGATCCTGAACAGTCCCAGTTTCCTACACTGGGGATTAGGAAGTGGTCAGACTGGCTCCACCTCCTCATAGAGTCAATTAGAAAATCCTGTGTTAGTTCCTGGGGCACAGAGACCTAGTCTGGCACCACCTTTAAATGCACAAGGCACTCAGTTTGAACCAGGGGCCATTTTGGAGCAGGGCAATTTCCCTTGTGCCGATATTCTGTAGGAGGTCTTAATACAAACTGCAGGCACCTGGGTTTCTATGAATCCATGGTCCTTTCTCCTTCTCAGACTTGCTTAATTGGAAAGATGGCCGTCTTCCTTAGAGGGAGGATATGCTTACAGGAGCTGAAAGGATAATGGTCATTGATAAGGCCAGGGAAGAAGTGTACAAGTTCCACCTAATAGACCCAAATGGCACCATGGAAGCACGCTTGCCAGTACCCACCACTGAGCCAAATCGGAACCCCCATGAGTGAGGAATGCCTGCCCTTATTAGAGCTCTGCCATAAGTTCATCTTGGTAGGGCTTTGAAAAGAGGTACCAGAGCAAAAGGGTTTGAACAAAATTCAGGAAATTCAGCAAAAACAAAGATGCCTCATTTTTTTTTTTAAGCCAGCATAAAGTGCTTTTATTGCAATAATAAAACTTGAAACTCATATGTGTGTGTGTTGGGGAGAATGTGTGCACACATGCACTCGTGCATACTCAGTCATGTCTGACTCTCTGCAATCCCATGGACTATAGCCTGCCAGCCTCCTCTGTCCATGGGATTCTCCAGATGAGAATATTGGAGTGGGTTGCCATCTTCCCGACTCAGGGATTGAACCTGTGTCTCCTGCGGTGGCAGGTGGATTCTTTACCAAGGTGCCACTTGGGAAGCCTCTGGGGACAGGGGAAATATGCAGCAATTGCTCTCACCAAATCACTACACAGGACAGCAAAAGGATCGGGGGGAAGGAGAAGCCATGGAACTCTGAGATCAGTAGAGGTTGCCGAGCATAAAAACCAAGAGATGCTGAAGCTGTGATGACCAACATTATTTTCTTAAGACAACAGGATTTGCCATGATGGCTGGGCTTTCATGGGTGTTAAGTGTCTACAACAACACCCTCAATTTAACTTTCAATTAAAGTTTTTAAAATTTAAGAAGTGGTGCCTGGATGGTTGTGAGATTATAAGAGTCATGAACATCCATTAGAAAAACCAGGCCATGAAGAAGGCTTCAGAGATCCCTGCTGGCCTGGGGACAGATACAGGGGATGGTGGGGGTGGGACAGTAGAGGCAAAGACTCTCCCCCTTCCCATTTTAGTTTTGGGTTGGGCTTCTAATTCAACCCCAAAACATCTCTAAACTTGGAGAATAATTTGGCCCTCAAAAGCACCTCAAATCTACTGTGACTTTGCAGTGCAACAGCAACAAGGTTTAGTATGTAATAAGACTTTCATCCAAAAAAATAAGATATAGATTCTTGCATCACCTCCCCCCAGCCCCATACACATACATATACCAATTCCTGTTCTAAAGTTAACCCATAACTTGTGCTGTTAATACTTGACTAAAACCTAACTGGAAACCTAGATCCAAAAGACTGAAACTCAATCTTCACCTCAAAATGAAAACAAACTAAAAGGAGTAACGAGATTTATGGCCCATAGTTGAGGTCAACACCCGTGTGAGGAGAAAGGGGATGAGCAAAGCCGGTGACAGAACACAGCCAGGGAAGATGTTTATACAAAGAGCAGTGGAACATCAGGAAAAGCTACCTGCAGACTTGCTGTGCATAGCTGGAGGAACCAGATCCTTCTATGGCACATCCAAGAATAGGGAGCCCAGGAAGGAGACCATTCCAGTCATTCCAGTTTTAGAAGCTCCCACACAGACCAGATTGTCATTTGGGGGGATGATGCCTGGATGCTCAGCGGCACCGTAGGCATAGTCTGGGGAGACAGCTTGGCCTTGTGACCCAAACACATCTAAGCGACCCTTTCATTCCAGCCTCAGATCACTTCCTGTTCACTCAGCACCCAGCACAAGCTTAAAGGACTTATTTCTCTCTTGGGAGGAATCAGATTTCTTTCCATCCTCAAGTGCCTCATGTAGTGCACCACGCAGGTCTGGCTGCTTTGGGGGAAGGAGGGCCAGGCTCCAGGAAGATGGTCTCCACCTTCACTCCTGTGGTGTCGGGACGCAGGCACAGTGGGTGGGTTGGTGCTGCAAAGGGCCGTGTGGCCCAAGAACGGACCTGCAGGCAGTTTCTCTGCTCTGCCTCACCTCTGAATTTTTGAAAAGTATTGATCAGGCTACAGACACTGTCCTTTTATAGATCCCGAGACCCCTGAAAATACGAGAATGGTTAATTTGACTGCTTTTTTGGGGAAAGAGTCTCAGATATCAGGAGAAAGTTGCAAATGTCAAATGGTGCATTTGGAGTGAACCTTTCTCAGTTGGTAGATGTTGCTTTTAAAATGTTCAACAACAGGCAACAGTGACTGCAAAAAGAAGATGCAAAGCTAAATGTCATTTTTTTCTTTCATGACTTTCTAAAAGTGAAGTGTAGTTGATTTACAATGTTGTGTTTGTTTCAGGTGTACAGCAGTGATTCAGTTATACACACACACAGTCACACACACATATATATTCTTTTTCAGATTCTTTTCCCTTATAGGTAATTACAAAATAATAAGTATGGTTCCCTGTGCTATACAGTAGGTCCTTGTTGGTTATCTATTTTATATAAATTAGTGTGTATATATGTTAATCCTAACCTTCTAATTTATCCCTCTCCCTCCCCTTTCGCTTTGATAACCTTGTTTGTTTTCTATGTGTGCGGGTCTATTTCTGTTTTATATATAAGTTCATTTGTATCTTTTTCATTCCAGATTCCATATATAGGTTATAATGTTTGACTTTCTCTGTCTGTTATAGGTCACTTAGCGTGATAATCTCTAGACCCATCCTTGTTGCTGCAAATGGCATTATTTCATTGTTTTTTCATGGCTGAGTAATATTCCGCTGGGCTTCCCTGGTGGCTCAAAGTTAAAGAATCTGCCTGCAAGTGTAGGAGATGTGGGTTCAGTCCTGGGGTTGGGAAGATGCCCTGGAGAAGGAAATAGCAACCCATTCCAGTATTCTTGCCTGGGAAATCCCATGGGCAGAGGAAACTGGCTGGCTATAGTCCATAGGGTTGCAAAGAATCAAACATGACAGAAAGACAGCAACCTACAAAAGACCATCCAGAAAGTCACTCAGAATTGCATGAAATGTGCTTAAAAGTAACTGAAGACTGCTGTCAGACCTCCCCAGGTGAGGACTCAACACAAAGGAACCTGCCCCACTGGGGATTGTCAAGTAGACTTTACTCAAATGCCTTCAGCTACAGAAATTTCATACACTTGCCAGTGTTTTGGGTACTTTTTCAGGCTGGTGGAGGCATATCCCATCCAGACAGAAAAAGGCTCTGAAATGGTTAAAGTCTTGCTTAGGGAAATTATTCTTCAATTTGGATTGCCTCACACCCTTCAAAACGACAGTGGGATGGATTTTGTCTTCAGTATAATTAAACAGGTGTCTAAAGCATTGCAAATTAATTGGAAACTATGTTCATCTCAGAGACCACAATCAATAGGAAAAAACCAAGAAAATGAATCATCTGTTAAAAAGGAGCATTGCTAAAATGTCAGGAGACTAATTTAACTTGGGATAAGGCCTTGACAGTGGCCCTGCTATGGATCAGAGTGGCTCCTAGAAGTGGGCTTAAATTAAGCCCCTTTGGAATATGGTATGGTCAGTCATTCCAGATGTCTGCGTGGGTGGGAGAATCTCTAAATGCTCTAAAGACCTAGAAATTGCCAATTATGTTAAAACCTTGGACCCTATAACAACCCTTGCTCATGAGTTTGCTTCCACCAGAAGTAGCCTTTCCAACTGAAGTTGCTTTACATCCTTTCTGACCTGGAGACTGAGTCCTTCTTAACACCCAGAGAGAATAAGGGCCTGGACATCAGTTGACTGCAAGGCAGACAGGGCCACACATGCTATTGTTTACCATGTATTCATCTGTCAAGTTGGCTGGAGTAAGCCATGGATTCATCACAATGGGATAAAAAGCAGTACCACTATTGTCCAAAAATGATCCTATTTCTGAGAGGCCTAGAGAGCAGTGGGTTTGTGAACTGTTAGAAGACTTTACCTTGCTCTCTAAAAACAAAAAAGCCAAGTGTTCATTATAATTTCACTGTAGCTAGAGAAGGGTCAGCATATTTAATTTTGTCCAAATAAATGGCATAGGAATTTATATGTGTTGGGAACAGGAACCAAAACCCCAAGTTCAATTAAATTAGACAATAAAGTGCTAAGGGCTTTAACCAGGTTCAGATAGTTGTAGATTAAAAAAGAAATAGGATGGTACTACTGATCAAAAGATTCTGAGGAATATTTTCTGTTCAAGGTTGACCAATTCCATTCTGTAATCACCTCTTTGTCATCCCTCTTCAGCTGGAATTAGGGAGGTCTTTGTCCCTTTTCCCACAGGATTCTGAAATGGATCACTGACAGTGGAAAACTGTAATAGGGAAGAAACTTTGTATTCTATTACAAATTAACCACTAAAGGGATATTGCCCATAAGCCTAAATTATACATAGTGGTGCATCTCTGGGAACCCTGCCTCCCAGGAGGTGAGCATTTGTCTAGCTCACAGGAAACATGCTGACCAGGGCCACTTGTGAACAGTCTTAGGCAGTAAGAAATTAACACATCCTTTCTAGGATTTTACCTCCCCCACCCTGTTTTAATATAAAAGAAGCCTGAATTCTTTTTTTTTTTTTTTTAACATTTCTCAGAACTTTAATGGGTTACAGCATGGAGCAGAGGGTTGTTCCTAGGGGAATGGACTATGCAGGTTTCAGTGAGGCATGGAGACCCTGGGAACTCACCCTCCCTCCTTGGTCACAGTGTGAATACTTTCTCTTCCTGATGATCTCAGTATTCCTTTTTGCCTCTCTCTGAACTTAAAAAAAAAACAAACCAACAACACACTTTTATACTGGAGTATAGTTGACTAACAATGTTGTGATAGTTTCAGGTGAACAGTGAAGGGACTCAGCCATGTATATACATGTATCCATTTTCCCCCAAACTCCCCTCCTATACAGGCTGCCACATAACATTGAGCAGGGTTTCCTGTGCTATAGAGTAGATGCTTGTTGGTTATCTATTTTAAATACAGCAGTGTGTACCTGTCCATCCCAATTCCCTAACTATCCCTTCCCCCTATCAAAGAAGCCTGAGTTCTAAATCAGAGAAGATGGTTTTTTGTGACATTAGTTCATTGAACAGTAGTTCATCATCTTCTCACTCTGCTGGCTTTCCAAATAAAGTCACTATTCCTTACCCTAGCAACTCATCTCTCAATTAATTGACCTGTTGGGTGGTGAGCAGTATGAGCTTGGACTTCTTAATGTACATTTTCTACTTCTTCTTTTGTATGTCTTTAAATCCTTTAATCACCTTAAATATCTTTTGATATATGGAGTTGTTATTCAGTCACTCAATCATGTCCGACACTTTGCAACCCCATGTACTGCATCACGCCAGGCCTCCCTGTCCATCACTAACTCCCAGAGCTAGCTCAAACTCATGTCCATTGAATTGGTGACGGCATCCAACCATTTCATACCCTGTTGTCCCCTTCTCCTCCTGCCCTCAATCTTTCTCAGCATCAGGGTCTTTTCCAATGAACTGGCTCTTTGCATCAGGTGGCCAAAGTACTGGAGCTTTAGCATCAGTCCTTCCAACGAATATTCAGGGTTGATTTCCTTTAGGATTGACTGGTTTGATCTCCTTGCAATCCAAGAGACTCCTGAGAGTCTTCTCCAGCACCACAGTTCAAAAGCATCAGTTCTTTGGTGCTCAGCCTTCTTTATGGTCCAGCTCTCACATCTGTACATGACTACTGGGAAAACCATAGCTTTGACTACATGGAACTTTGTTGGCAAAGTGATGTCTCTGCTTTTTAATAAGCTGTCTAGGAACAAGCAATTGGAGAAGGAAATGGCAGCCCACTCCAGTGTTCTTGCTTGGAGAATCCCAGGGACAAGGGAGCCTGGTGGGCTGCCATCTATGGGGTCGCACAGAGTTGGACACGACTGAAGCGACTTAGCAGCAGCAGCAGCAGGAACAAGCATCTTTTAATTTCATGGCTGCAGTCACCATCCAGAGTGATTTTGGAGTCCAAGAAAATAAAGTCTATTGCTGTTTTCATTTTTTCCCCATCTATTTGTCATGAAGCGATGGGATTATATCCCATGATCTTAGTTTTTTGAATGAGTTTTAAGCCAGCTTTTTCACTCTTCTTTCACCTTCATCAAGAGGCTCTTTAGTTCCTCTTTGCTTTCTGCCACTGTGGTGGTGTCATCTGCATATTTGAGGTTACTAATATTTCTCCTGGCAATCTTGATTCCAGTTTGTGCTTCATCCAGCCCAGCATTTTTCTTCCAGCCCGGCATTTCGCACCCAGCCCAATACTCTGCATATAAGCTAAATAAACAGAGGGACAATATACAGTCTTGAGTAAGAAAGGGAATTTATTGCCCCCACTCCGACTCAGGTTCAATCCCTGGGTTTGGTAAGATCCCCTGGAGTAGGAAATGGCAACTCACTCCAGTATTCTTACCTGGAGAATCCCATGGATAGAGGAGCCTGGTGGGCTACAGTCCATAGCATTGCAAAGAATCAGACACGACTGAGTGATTACCCATGCACATACACACTCCCATAATTAAGCAGTTGTCTCAGGACTATTTAAAGATTATGTCTATCTTTCCTTAGCAATGTGAAATCAAATATTACCTTATTCTAATATTTTCTGAATTAAAATATTTGTTTTATATTCTATTAATCTATATATTCCACATTGATAGCTAGAGCTTAATGTGTCTATACATCCAATTGTTTCAACACAATTCTTACTCCTTCCATTGTACGTGTGTGTTCCTTCCGTTATTCTATTTAAATTCTTTTTTGGAGAGCCATGCCCATACATTACTTTTCTACAGTTTCCCTTTAAAATTTCATAATCTCTAAGTGCTCCATCTCTGTTTCCCTTGTGTGTGAATGTGTTTTGAAAGTGCTGGACCTTTTGGCCTTCAAGTAAATGTTTTTCCATTATTTTTTCTTAGTGATAGTGTCCTGAGGTGAGGTGGGTTCTTAATTCTAGTTTACTCTCTCTACATCAGAGATGGCTGTCACTATTCTTCTCCTGAATCACTTAGGAAAAAACTCGTCTTGCTACTCCAAACCTATCTAGTCTAGTCTCACAGAGTACAGTATGATCCTTTTAATTAGGGCTTCCCTGGTAGCTCAGATGGTAAAGAGTCTGCCTGCAATGCAGGAGACCCAGGTTCAATCTTGGAGTCAGGAAGATCCCCTGGAGGAGGAAATGACAAACCATCTTGAAGATCATGAAGACCTTGTACATAGCCTGGCAAAGACATTTGAAACTTTTCCAACATGGATTCTCAGCCTAGCCACATTATACAATATGTGGCTGCAGAACATATAAGAAATACTAATCTTCATCTACCCTATGAGATTTTAATTTCATTGACCTCATTGGCCAGAATCTGATTTAATATGCAACACTGAAAGAGAAAAGAAGAAGAAAATGATCTAGATAAAGATAAAAGCAAAACCAGATATTTCCAAATTCTAGAGGAGAAATAATAAGAGCCTGAACAGAGGCAGTGGCAAAGAGGAGAGAAATATGAAAAGACTGATAAGGATTTAAGAAATGGACTGCGTGGAATATATGAGAAAGATACAAGAGTCGAGAATGATTCCTAGATTTTCCACTGGGGAGAAATAAGGGTGGTGCTACCTTCCACTGAAGGAGGAAACACAGGAGAGTGTTGTTTGCTGTTTTCTGAGGGGAGGTGAGGAGAACATAAATGATGCTCTCAGTTTTATTTACCTTGTCTGGAGAATCCCATGGACAGAGGAGCCTGGGGGCCACAGTTCATGGGGTCACAGAGTCAGACATGACTGAGCAACTCACACTGATCCTATAATTTATGAGACAAAACAAAACATACAGACCTAGTTATGAAAAAACTATGGTCAAAAATCAAGTACTTTGATTAGAAAGAAAGTAAAGAAAGCTAAGAATTAAAAAAAACAAAAAAGACCCACAACTACCAGATAACCTTTTCATTTTTAACATAAGATGGTGTAAGCCTTTAATATAACATATGTTTGTAATATTGGAGATATTTTAAATTTGAAAACAAAAAATGCAAAAGTTTTTCTTTGTTGGTTTACCTCGAATTTGGAAAAAGAATCTTGGTACCATTTTTTCTTAAGATGTAAAAATGTCAGATTTTTTTCCATTATGATGCTTAGTAAAATTTTATCTTTGAATCCTTTAAAGACAAAGCATTTCATTTTATCCTGTTTCATAGTTCCCAAATTCTTCATAATGGATAAGATACCTGTATAACTTTTATATTTTAAAGCAATTATTCCTGGTGTTACCTAGAATTCAGGTATTCCAATTTTATCATATTTAGGTTTTGGTACCATATTGAATGGCAGCCATGTAACTTGCACTTTTCCCTCATAGTTCACTTGTACCACCACTATTAATATGAAAAGGAAAACGAATAGTGCTTTTACATTTTATAAAATTTAAAACAAAAAGTTTTCTAGAATTTAGTCTTCAACCCTATAATTTTGGGAATGTAGGTGCCAACTGTTCCTTCTGTAGAAACTATTTTTAGTGTAAGAAAGTGAACCAGAATAAGTGTTGCCAAATACATTTCTCCAAATCTCAGCTATCCTGAGAATGAACAAATTAATTCATATATTCAATCAGTTTTGAATGTCTTTGCAGAGAAATATTCAAACTGGTAAGATGAGTTGAATAGCCAGTCAAAACAGGCCATCTTTATTTCAGTCGTTGAAACCAGGCTAACGGTCATTTTCTCTTGAATTATGTAAAAATCTTAATCTCTTTTGATAGTTCTAAAGAACTCTAAGTACGATGCCATCTAACCTCTTTTTATATAGCAGGTTCCCATATGGTACGTCCAATCTATCAAAGAAAACAGTGACTTGTCCATAAGGTAAGCCACCAACCATTCCCAGTTTATGATATCAATGACTGTATTAATCCTATATCAAACTTTAGGATCTCCTCAATCAATCAGTATATCATTTTCTTATAATGAACAGGACATTGCTATATTTCTGAGTTGGTTACATTAGAATTCTCAATGTAAGCACAAATATAACTAGGTGGCCATATCTTGATACACTGAGGGAGATAAGTTTTCCTCATTAGCCTTCTATTTTCAAAGCTTATTTTTTTGGCATGTAATTTCTGTTACATTCAATGGATATGATTTTAAAACTTACCATCTGTTACATGTTCTGATGCAATTTTTTCACTTAATATATATCTGAATTTCACAGCATTTATTATTTGATAACTTTTCATTAAAGTCCTGTTAAAATTTCAGGCTTTCATTTAATTCATTAATCTGAGTTTTACTTATACTGGCACCCACATATACATTTTTATACATTTTTACATACTGGCAATAGTTTTTAGTAGAGTTGATTTCATAATGGATTTTGAAGTAGTATTTTTAAGTAGTTTTATGACACAGTCACATTTTGTCTGAACACAGAAGAATATTTTTTAGTTCCACAAAAAGCACAATCTCTTTTTAAAATACATAGCCTTCCTAGTTTATCTTTTCATTTTCCACTTTTGGTAGAGATAGGATTCCAAATAATTCCCTCTACTATAACTAATATAATAGCACAAGTACAATGACAAATTGCAATTGACATTTTCCCCAGCATAAAGCAAGAAAATGAAAAATAGTAGAATGCACAGCAAGTAAGGGCCTGTTCTACCTAGTATGGCTAGCACCCACGTATGCAGGTGGTTTCCATCCAGGCTGCAAAAACCCTTAGGCTGACTTGTTCAGTCCTGTCAGACTCTTTGCAGCCCCATGGAGTGTAGCCCACCAGCTTCCTCTGCACATGGAATTTTCCAGGCAAGAATACTGGAGTGGGTTGCCATCTCCCACTCCAGGGGATCTTCCCAATCCAGGGATCGAACCTAGGTCTCTTGCATCTCCTGCTTTGGCAGGCAGATTCTTTACCACTAGTGCCACCTGGGAAGCCGCACAAAGACCCTTACTTGCTGCAGAGTCACAGGTTATGTGCCATGTGACTATTTGCACTCACTCTTTATCCGACCATGTAAGTGGGTTAAATTTTTTATAACATTATTCAAATTAACATCCTAAAACTCAAATAGAGCATATTTTTAGCCTCTTGTCCAAATCACTAAGAGGGCAGTTGGGAAAATAATTTTCCTTTTCATCATTTTGCAGGGCTGCCCACCTGCCCTGTATGGGATTAGTACTTGATACTATTTCTGTAGCTTTTATTAATTAGTTCATTTGGCAAATAATTACGAGGTATTGTTCTAGGAGCTGTGGATACCATAGGGAGTACAACAAAAACCTTGTCCTCAAAAGATTATGTTCTAAGGAGGGGAGAGATGGAAGCTGAAAAGCATAGGTATGTAAAAAGAGTAAATATGGCAGAACTACAAAGAAAAAAGAAGATGACTAGTATCATAATCCAAGAAAGAACCAGTAGACTTCTGGAACAGGGTGATCACATTGGAGATGATGAAAAGTGGTTGAATTACTGAATTATGGATATATTTTGAAGATGAAAATGAAAAGAGTTACTAAAGTATAAAACAAAAAGTATAAGAGTAAAGATGTTTGAACAACTGAACAATGCAGTTGCCATTTACTGAGAAAAAGACAGTGGGTGTTTTTGTGCGTGCTGCAAAGCCCATGCATCTAGAGACTGACAGAATGAAGAGGACCTAGTATCCAGGACTGTGAAGGAATGGCTACTGAGGTAGTGGGCAAACAGGAATGATGACATCCTGGAATCATAGTGGAGGAGATGGCAGTGAATCGACTGTGTCAAACATGGGTTAAGTAGGGTGGAAACTAAGAATTGATCAATAGATTTAGGAATATGGAGGCTCTTGTTGATCTTGACAAGAGGCAATTCAGGTCTGTAGGAGAAGATAAATGAAGCAGTAGCTTTAGGAATGCTAGAGATAGAGGAATTTTGTTTTTAAGATGGCAGAAGTAAAACCAGAACTCCTTAACTGATGGTCAAGCATTTCTATACCTACTTTGTGTATAGCACGTGACTATATCCATCTTGACACTAGAGTTGCAATCTTACTGAAGGAGTGGGAAAAAAATGACAATATAATGGAACCAGGTAATTAATGCTAGAATAGTTGAAAAGAATATAAACTGTTGGTTTCACAGACAATGTGGAGTTTAAATTCTATGTTAAAAAAGTTGGATTTAGGTTGATGAAAAGAGTGGGAACTAAGCAATAGTACATTTGGGGAATAGTAAGACTGGTCTGGCTGGAACTCATATTAAGAAGAGATAAACATGAAGAACTTTCACCATCAGCTAAGCTCTGGTTTCTTATTTTGGCAGTGGAGATTTAAAAAATTGAATAATGTGGTAGCTGTAGAATTAAGAAAAAATTCTTAATAGTTTTATGATCCTTTTTAGTGATTTTCATTATTAAAAAATTCTCTCAAGGGACTTCCTTGGTGGTCCAGTGGTTAGGAATCCGTGAGCCAATTCAAGGGACTTGGATTCAACACTTGGTCTGGGAAGATTTCACATGCTGTGGAGCAGCTAAGACTGTGTGTCCCAACCCCCGAGTCTGGGAGGCACAGTAAGGGAAGCCACCCCAATGAGAAGTCCACACACTGCAAGGGAGAGTAGTCCCTGCTCACCGCAGCTAAATAAAAGCCCTAGTGAAGCACTGAAGACCCAGCATAGCCAAAAAGAAATAAAATTAAAAAACAATTCTCTCAAATATCTTCTATGGAATAGGTCCACTAGATATTAGTGCGTGCATGCTAAGTCTCTTCAGTCGTGTCCAACTCTTTGCGATCCTATGGACTGCAGCCCACCAGGATCCTCTGTCCATGGGATTCTCCAGGCAAGAGTACTGGAGTGGGTTGCCATACCCTCCTCCAGGGGATCTCCCCACCCAGGGATCGAACCTGCACCCCTGCATTGGTAGGTGGATACTTCACCACTAGTGCCACCTGGGAAGCCCAGGTATTAGTGAAGTAAATGATAATATAATCAGCTGAATTTTAAAATATTATAACTACTTTTAAAGATGAAGATTTTGCCTGCACATGACAATCACTTCCAGGCAAGCATTTCCTTTTAAAATGTTGATCTACTCCATTTTTATACTTTAGAATGGTATTTTAGAAAGTGTTTTGTAAATAATTTTGTATAAAAATAAATACATTTTGTATAAAAACAGTGAGAGTTTTACTTTTTAAATTTGGATCCATTTTGTCTTTCTTCTTGAATTGCCATTGCTGAAACTTCCAAAATATGTTGAATAAAAATGGCAGGGAATAGACATACTTGTCTTGTTCCTGGTCTTAGAGGGAATGCTTTCAGCTTTTCACAACTGAGAATGGTGCTAGCTATGGATTTGTTGTATATGGTCTTTACTATATTAAGTTCCCTTTATGCCCACTTTCTGGAGAGTTTTTATCATAAATGAGTATTGAATTTTGTCAAAGTTTTTTCTGCATCTAGTGAGATGATCATATGGTTTTTATTCTTCAACTTGTTAATATGGTGTATCACACGGATTGATTTGCAGATATTGAAAAATCCTTGCATTCCTGGGATAAATCCTACTTGATCACGGTGTATGTTCCTTTTAATGTGTTGGTGGATTTGGTTTGCTAGGATTTCATTGAGGATTTTTGCCTGTATGTTGATCAGTGATACTAGCCTATAATTTTCTTTCTTTAGTGGTATCTTTGTTTAGTTTTGGTTATCATGTTGTTAATGCTTTTCTAAATGTTTCATACAATTCACCTTTGAAGCCACCTGGTCCTGGACTTTTGTTTGGAAGTATTTTTAATCACAGAAATTTAAATCTTATTTCTTAATCTATTAGATAATTTATACCTCATAACATATTCAACTTTACTTTTAGAAAATAGTCTCTTACTTATACTATCTTATCAGTCTAACTTTTAAGCAAGTTTTATAATTCTAATGTGTAGCATATAAGACACTAGAAGGGATTTCACTAAAATATCAGAATGGGTTTAAAGATGCTTTTCAAGCATGAGTATTTAGATTTTTTGGTGTCAAAATCAATTCTGCAGGTAACTACCCAAGTTGTTTTAATCAAGAGAAGCTGTTGAGTCCCATTTTGTAGGTTAAAATGACAGTGTATTAATGATTTAATACTGCTCAACGAAAAAATTCCAATTTGGCTCTCAAGCTTACTAGATTGTCCCTCCCATTTTTATCCATCTGAAGCGGAAGAGGCATTCTCCTAGAACTTGCATGTTCCTTGACAAACTGTCTTTTATTAAGTCTGTTTTATGAAGGCTCCACCCTAGGTCCTAGGGTCTATTTAATAGGCTTGATAGTTTACATATGTATTGAATATTTTTACAATCTAGTTAAAAAATATAATAACCAAACATAAATATGCTTATTGTTAAAGTTAATTTTACAATGCTTAACAGCTTCCTAACATTTGAAATAATATTCACCCATTTTAAAAATTTTAACTGGCAACTTGTCTTACAATGGAATGGTAGGGTAGAAATGTTGTTTTATACTAGCACCTAGAGTAATAGGATTCACTTCATAGGTACAGTGAATGGTTTTATGTGAAGGTTCTCAATTTTTTTAGATAATTTATTTTTGTTATTGAGTGACAATAGCTTTACCGAATTTTGTTTTCTGTCAAACCTCAACATGAATCAGCCCTAGGTATACATATATCCCCTCCCTTTTGAACCTCCCTCCCATCTCCCTCCCCATCCCACCCCTCTAGGTTGATACAGAGCCCCTGTTTGAGTTTCCTGAGCCATACAGCAAACTCCCATTGGCTATCTATTTATGGTAATGTAAGTTTCCATGTTACTCTTTCCATACATCACACCCTCTCCTCCCCTCTCCCCATGTCCACAAGTCTATTCTCTATGTCTGTTTCTCCATTGCTGCCGTGTAAGTAAATTCTTCAGTAGCATTTTTCTAGATTCTGTATATATGCATTAGAATATGATATTTCTCTCTTTCTGACTTACTTCACTCTGTATAATAGGTTCTAGGTTCATCCACCTCATTAGAACTGACTCAAAGGTGTTCCTTTTTATGGCTAAGTAATATTCCATTGTGTATATGTACCAGGACTTCTTTATCCATTCAACTGTTGATGGACATCTAGGTTGCTTCCATGTTCTATTGTAAATAGTGCTGCAATGAACAATGGGATACATGTGTCTTTTTCAATTTTGGTTTCTTCAGGGCATATGCCTGGGAGTGGGATTGCTGGGTCATATGATGGTTTTATTTCTAGTTTTTAAAGGAATCTCCATACCATCTTCAATAGTGGCTTTATCAATTTATATTCTCACCAACAGTGCAAGAGTGTTCCCTTTTCTTCACACCCTCTCCAGCATTTATTGTTTGTACTTTTTGAGGATGGCCCTTCTGACTGGTGTGAGGTGATATCTCATTGTAGTTTTGATTTGCATTTCTCTAATAATGAGCGATGTTGAGTGTCTTTTCATGTGTTTGTTAACCACCTGTATGTCTTCTTTGGAGAAATGTCTGTCGGTTTTTCTGGTATTGAGTTGTATGAGCTGCTTGTATATTTTGGAAATTAATCCTTTGTCAGTTGTTTCATTTGCTATCATTTTCTCCCATTCTGAGGGTTGTCTTTTCACCTCACTTATAGTTTCCTTTGCTGTGCAAAAGCTTTTAAGTTTAATCAGGTCCCACTTATTTACTTTTGTTTGTATTTCTTTTACTCTAGGAGGTGGGTCATAGAGGATCTTGCTTTATGTTGAGTGTTCTGCCTATGTTTTCCTCTAAGAGTTTTATAGTTTCTGGTCTTACATCTAGGTCTTTAATCCCCTTTGAGTTTATCTTTGTGTATGGTGTTAGGACGTGTTCAAATTTCTTTTACATGTAGCTGTTCAGTTTTCCCAGCACCACTTATTGAAGAGGCTGTCTTTGCCCCATTGTATATTCTTGCCTCCTTTGTCAAAAATAAGCTACTCATAGGTGCATGGGTTTATTTCTTGGCTTTCTATCTTGTTCCATTGTTCTATATTTCTGTGTTTGTGCCAGTACCATACTCTCTTGATGACTGTAGGTTTGTAGTATAATTTGAAGTCAGGAAAGTTGATTCCTCCAGTTCTTCTTCTTTCTGAAGACTGCTTTGGCTGTTCAAGGTCTTTTGTGTTTCCACATGACCTGTAAAATTTTTTGTTCTAGTTCCGTGAAAAATGTCATTGGTAATTTGATAGGGATCACTCTGAATCTGTAGATTGTATTTGGTAGTATAGTCATTTTCACAATATTGATTCTTCCTACCCAGGAACATGGGATATCTCTCCGTTTATGTCATCTTTGATTTCTTTCATTAGTGTCTTATAATTTTCTGTGTACAGTTCTTTTGTCTCCTTAGATAAGTTTATTCCTAGATATTTCTTTTTGTTGCAATGGTGAATGGGATTGATTCCTTAATTTCTCTGATTTTTGTTAGTATATAGAAGTGCAAGGGATTTCTGTGCATTGATTTTGTATCCTGCAACTTTGCTAAATTCACTGATTAGCTCTAGTAATTTTCTGATACTGTCTTTCGGGTTTTCTATGTACAGTATCATGTCATCTGCAAACAGTGAGAGCTTTACTTTTTTTCCAATCTGGATTTCTTTTATTTCTTTTTCTTCTCTGATTGCTGTAACTAGGACTTCCAGAACTATGTTGAATAATAGTGGGGAAGGTGGACACCCTTGTCTTGTTCCTGATCTTAGGGGAAATGCTTTCAGTTTTTCACCATTCAGAATAATGTTTGCTGTAGGCTTATCACATATGGTCTTTACTATGTTGAGGTAGGTTGCTTTATGCCCATTTTTTGAAGAGCTTTAATCATAAATGGGTGCTGAATTTTGTCAAAGGCTTTTTCTGCATCTATTGAGATTATCACATGGTTTTTATCTTTCAGTTTGTTAATATGGTGTATCACAGGGCTCTGACTTTTTAATGCTATTTTGTCTATTCATACAAATGGGAAGGCTTGACAATGGCAACAGGGGAGGACTGGGGTAGACTGAGTAAGGCAGGTAGTGCCTTTTGAGGCCAGAGGACAGATGTTTCAATGTGATGTAATTTATAGAAACTCTGAGTTTCAGAGAACCTGTGATTTTCTCTAAATTTTAGCATATCTAAATATTCTTTTAAACATCTTTCTCTGAAGAATGGTATGATTGACTAATGCAGATAATCATTATGTGAGTCAACGCAGAAAAAAATATTAAAACATACCATACATAGATGCTAACACTGTGGCAACTTAGTGCACAATAACCTCTTATCTGTAAAGACTCATTAAGAAAATCAAATACAAATAGAATATTTTAATTACAAATGTATATTTTAATTATTTTAATTTTTATCTGTCACTGTTTTATTTTATATGTACATTAAATGAAAACGTGACGAAGAAATAGGGCTCACCAGTCAAGTTTTAGGCTTGAGTTCAAATAGGGAAGAAAACTTATATTCACTTGGGTATTACTATTGGAAGACATAAACGCTTCTAAAAAACAAATACTGGTCATCTTTTTTTTTTTCAGTTGTTTCATCAGGAAGAATCTTTCTCAGGTGATAAAACTTACAAGCTAAATTAAAATGCACTCTACTCATTGGCAAGCCACACTAGCAAGAAAAGTGTGATCACAGTACTTGGAAGTTTTTGATTTATAACTATACTATGCTCTACTTATAAGCCTGCAGTCTAGGAAGCAAAGCAATGAATCATTACAATTGTCTATCTGGGAAATGTCAAAAGACTAAGTAAGGGCAGAAGAAGAGAGAAAAAGAAAGAACACACATCTGTTTGAGAGACACTCCTCAATTAATGGAATATATCACTAGCATATAAATCCAGTGCTAAAGAAATACTTCAATTTTTTAAATCTTCAAGTAACATTACTAATAAAACAATGTTTTAACTCATGAGCAGAAAGGGCAGATTATCCTCTAAAGCACTGATAACTAAATTATTCTTTAACTATCACTGTGACTTACCCATATATGCTAAGAGGTTAAAAAAGTAAATTTAAACTGAGGAAATGAATTAGACATTTGAACCAATCATTAATGGATCCAGCTTTTAAAAAAAACCACATAGTTTAATTGATACTTTACAATACAAAAATAAGCATCCACAGAATGTTTATTTACTGTTTAAATTATTCCATATTTTCATATACCATGAACAAAAAATATTTTACCCCATACACAGTAACAGCAAACAAGTGCAATTTTTAAAACATTAAAATCTGTAATCAAATCTGTACAACAGATAAATAGATTTATACCTCTAACAGTTAAGCCTGTAACAAAACCCAAAACAAACATTGCCCAAGGTGACCAGTTTACTTAAAATTCTACTTATTGTCATACATCTCAAACATGTCTTGAATCTTTACTACACTGCACATATTTAGGTTGATAAATATTTTTTTAAAAATAGGAGGGAGTAATAGGAAATACCAAAATGGTTATAAAGAGCTTCCAAACATTGGAAATAATATACAAAAACTAATTAGATGGGGGGAAAGCATATGTGATGAATTCACAGGGTAACGTATTACACTGGTGTAGCTTAAGGAAAGGAAACAGGTGAATGTTTGGACTGGAAGGAAAATCTGGCCTTTTTATAAAAAGCTACAATAGAATCAATGACAAAACCCTGTCATGGAGCCTAGAACAACTCTGGGACAAAGTGTACAAAGATTTTAGGTTTATATACCTGAAAACCACAGTTAGGAAGAAAAATCATATCAGGAAACATAATATCAGAAAATGAACAATAAAATACATACTGTTTGTCATTCCACATCATTGCACATATAAGAAAACAACACTGCAATCTTTGAGTAAGAAAGCTTTTGATGAAGTAGGAATTTCCATGATGAATATAGGTGCATACAATTTTTATTACCATAAATTTAGTAAATATCAAAACACTCATTGGTGTTACCCAGCTAGTTAAATTATCTGTATTTTTTTACTGGAAAGGTAATTATTTCCCTGCCTTCATATGTTAACTTAAAATCACTTATAAATTGAAATGTAGATCCAGTAGAAAAGACTTTTCACATGCAATCTTATACGATGCACTCTGCTTCAATTTTTTCAGTATTTCACATTGTATATGTACATTTCCAAAATATACAACCACACATGTTCAACAGATGTCACTGAGCTATCCTCTTGCCACACAAATTTTTATTTACATATACATTTACAATACATCTCCAGATAGATGCTGTTCTCCTCTGGGTAGATTCAAAGTTAATCTGAAGAGTTTTAAGTTTTTAGAATCCTAATGTCTTGATTTATCTTGAATGGATGATAAGATGAGGAGTCCACAAAAAAATGCAGCTATACATGCCAATCTTTTCAACAGAGATGAGTTATCTTTAGGAATAATAATCTGTGCAAGATCATTCGTGATCTGAGAAATTTCATGTGCCACACAAACAAATATGAAAGTGCTGACAATAATGTTGAGCATAGGGTTTCCAGGTATGAGGACCAAGATACCCCTTGTGTCTGCTGCCAGCCATATGTGATATTGGCAAATAAATAGCTGGAAGGAAAAATATTTCAAGTTAGATATTTTCAGAAAGTCCATAAATATATTATAGATTTTCCCAATTCAAACATATGATAGCATAATTGTTTCACTACCGGCCTTGAAAAGTCTATTGTCATAATGCCTATACCACAAAGTAAACTACAGATTTAATGCAATACCTATTGAGTTACCAATGCCATTTTTTTGCAGATCTAGAACAACAACAACAACAATCTTAAAAATTGTATGGAAACACAAAAAGACCCCAAACAGACATAGTAATCTTAAGAAAAATGGATCTGGGGAATCAGGCTCCCTGATTTCAGACTATACTACAAAGATACAATAATCAAAACAGCATGACACTGGCACAGAAATAAAGTGACAGTGGCACAAAAACAGAAATATGTATCCGTGGAATAAGACAGAAAGCCCAGAGGTAAACCCACACCTACCGTCACCTAATCTACAACAGAGGAGGCAAGAATACACAATGGAGAGAAGAGAGCCTCTTCAGTAAGTGGTGCTAGGAAATCCGGACAGCTCCATGTAAAAGGATGAAATTAGAACACAAAAATAAACTCAAAATGGATTAAAGGCCTAAATGTAAGACCAGACACTATAAAATTCTTGTAGAAAAACACAGCAAAAACACTTTGACATAAACCACAGCAAGATCTTTTTCAATCCACCTCCTATAGTAATGAAAATAGAAACAAAAATAAACAAATATGACCTAATTAAACTTAAAAGCTGTTGCACAGCAAAGGAAACCATAAACAAAATGAAAAGACAATCTACAGAATTGGAGAAAATATTCGCAAATGAAGCAACCGACAAGGGATTAATCTCCAAAATATACAAACAGCTCACGCAGCTCAGTATCAAAAAAGCAACCCAATCAAAACATAGGCAGAAGATCTAAACAGACATTTCTCCAAAGAAGATATACAGCTGGCTAAAAAACACAAGAAAAGATGTTCCACATCACTAATTATTAGAGAAGTGAAAATCAAAACTACCATGAGGTATCACCTCCCAACAGTCAGAATGGCTATCATCAAAAAAAAATCTATAAACAATAAATGCTGGAGAGAGTATGGAGAAAGGTGAACTCCCCTACACTGTTGGTGGAAATGTAAACTGGGTACAGCCACTATGGAGGAAGTACAAAGGTTTCTTAAAAAACTAAAAATAGAGCTTCCATATGATCCAGCAATCCCACTCATGAGCATATATCCAGAGAAAACCTTAATTTGAAAAGATACATGTATACCAATACTCAAGCACTATTTACAACAGCCAGGACATGGAAGCAACCTGTATGTCCAACAGAGGAATGGATCAAAAAGATGTGGTACATATTTACAATGGAGCATTACTCAGCTATAAAAAAAGAACGAAATAACACCATTTGCTGCAACATGGATGGACACGGATGGATACTGAGTGAACTAAAGGTCAAAGAACTTCATTATATATAATGAACTTATATATAAAATGGAAACAGAGTTACAGATGTAGAAAACAAACTTATGGTTACCAGGGGGTAAAGAGGGTGTAGGGATAAATTGGAAGATTGGGACTGACATATATACACTACTATATATAAAACAGATAACAAATAACTACTATATAGTCGAACACTATTCAATACTTTATAATGACCTATATGGGAAAAGAATCTACTCTCAAAGAATGGAATGTGTATAACTGATTCATTTTGCTGTATACCTGAAACTAATACAGCATGGTAAATCAACTATATTCCAATACAATTTTTAAAAAAATCTCACAAACAACTCAGTCAAAAAATGGCAGAAGCTCTAATAGATGTTTCTCCAAAGAAGACATACAGAGGGCCAAAAAGTACATGAAAAGATGTTCAACATCACTAATTACCAGAAAAATGCAAATCAAAACTACTGTGAGGTAGACCTGGGGAAAGACTGGTGTTGAATGCATGGAGACAGCCAGAAGGAGCTGGACTGCGGTATGGCTGCAACAGTGGGTGTTTGCAGAAGTGTGGGTCTGCCGTAGAAATGAAGGGCCATTGTTAAGTGGTGTGTGAAGGGTGGGGCCACCACAGCAGCCTCTTGCTCTGTGTGCTGGCCCATGCCGTGCCTCCTCCACCTCCAGGAGAGTGCGTCCCAGCTGCCACTGCTTCAGGAGACTCCTGTGTCAACTACCATCTCGGCAGGCCCCAGGAGCAGATGCCAGCGGGTTGCCCACATGCAGAAGCGGGGCTGAAACCACAGTTGAGCCCTAGAGGCCAAGCAACTTAGGAAGCAGGACTGAATTCTCTCCCCATGGCTGTGTGAGCCATGGATTTACACCTTCACTGGCAGCTTTGTAAATTCAGCACCAGTGGGACACACAAATAGACAACAGGTGCTTCTGCCACTGGGAGGGCTCTGACCTTAGCAGCTGTGGGCTCTGTGGGTACATGTGCGTGAGGGCTGGGCTAGGCCAGGGTATAGGATGCCTCCACAGCTCCCACACTGGATTCAGAGGTGTGAGTACTGCGGTCCTGGGACCTGACTGGACCCAGCTCCTGCGCTGGTGGCCTTGTGAAGACAACACCCCAGGGACACCAGGGCCATGGCTGACATTCCCACCACTGAGACAGAGCCAAGGACAGCACCAACAACAATGCATTCTTTGAGCCCTGACAAGTGAAAGGTGACACAACAGAGCACACTCACCAGTGAACAGCTCCTGCAAGGAAAACTCAGGGGCTCCTCTTCCAGTGGGAGAGCTCCAATCCCACCTACCTCACACTGTCGCTCAGAAATGCAGCTCAGAAAAGCATCTGGGGGCCTCTATGCCAACAACTAGGGAACAGATCCTGCCCCTGATAGGGCAGTGACAACTGCAGAGCAAGGAGGCGGCCCAGTTCAATATCCAGTGCAGGCTCTGGCCACAAGTCATATCTCCTATCAAAAGGATAACGGCCAGTATGCACTGAGCAAAGAGATGGCAGGCATCCGTACTAGAAAGAGTGCTCGCACCAAAAAATACTAAACCCATGTAGGCTACATAGGGACGCACCTACAGAAAAACAGACCTCCAAGATCATAGCAGATGATTGTTCCTCCTAAACTCAGACAGTAAGAGAAATATGCAAAATGAAGAAGCAGAGGAACCAATCCCAATTAAAATTAAGTAAAGAATTCCCCTGAAAGAACAAGCAATAAAACAGACCTCTTCAGTCTAAGAGATACTGAGTTTAAAAAGGAGACAGTGAAAATACTGAAGGAATGATGACAGGCTATGGACAGAAATGCAAATTATTGTAAAAAGGGACTAGAAAGCTATGAGGAGCCAAGAAAAATTAGAAAATTAATTTGCACAGACAAAAGGTGAATTAACTGCAATGAAGAGCAGAATGGATAATGCAGAAGAATGAATAAGTGATCTAGAAGACAGAATAATGGAATTCACCCAATTAGATCAGTGGAGAGAAAGCCAAATGAAAAAAAAAAAAAAAATGAAAGCAATGTAACAGACTTATAGGATAAGATAAAGCATGCCAATCCACAAGTAGGGATCCCAGAAGGAGAAGAGAGAGAAAAGGGGATTGAAAATGTATTTGAAGAAATTATGGCTAAAACTTGCCCAAACCTAAAGAAGGAAGCAGAGATATCTCAGGTACAGGAAGTACACAGGGTTCCAAACAAGATGAACCCAAACAGACCTATGCCAAGACATAATTAAAATGGTAAAAGTTAAAGAGAAGATTCTAAAGACTTGTAACAGAAAAGCAAAGAGTTAATTACAAGGGAACCCTATAAGGTTATCAGGTAATTTCTCTACAGAAATGCTGCAGGTTAGAAGGGAGTGGCAAGATATATTAAAAGTCTTGTAAGGCAAAATCCTATCAAGTAGGATATTTTACCCAGCAAGATTATAATTTAGAATAAAAAGGAGAGAGAAAGAATTTCTCAGATAAGCAAAAACTAAAAGAATACAGCAACACTAAACCTATCCTAAAGGAAATATTGAAAGAGGAATATAAAAGAAATAGAAGAGAGGAAATAAATAGGGAAAAGAGGAATAGAAATAAATAAAATAAATAAATAGAAATGAGGAATCTATAGGGAAGAAAAATATCACAGTTTAAAAGTACATCTCTTAAATAAGCCAGTATAAAGATTTAAAAAAATTTAAAAATTTTGTGAAAGCAATGATGACCACAATGGACAACAACAGGTTGAACATGAAGATGTAAAGGAGGACATCATAAAATGTGGGGGAGGAGAGTAAGAAAATATAGACTTTTTTAGCAAGTGTGTGAGCCTATATGACTACCAGTCTAAACCAAGTAGACATAAGAAGGAGTTAACGTACTTGGAAAACAGAGCAATGGCAAATGAAACCACAACAGATTCATGGAAACCAAGAAGAAGAGAACATAAGTATAATACAAAAGAAAACCATCAAACCACAAAAGGAAAAACAAAAAGAGACAAAGAAGAAATATAAAACCAACAAGAAGACAAGGTTTAAAATGGCAATAAATAACATATCTATCACTAATTACTTTAAATGTTAGTGGACTAAACGCTCCAATCAAAAGACACAGGGTGGCAGACAGGATTAAAAATATAAAAGCCTACAATATGCTGCCTACAAAAGACCCACTTGAGGGCAAAGGACACTCAAAGATTAAAAGGGAGGGGATGTAAAAAGATATTTCATGCAAACAGAAACGACTAGAGTCACAATACTCATATGAGACAAGATAGACTTTAAAACAAAGGATATAAAGAAAGATAAAGAAGGATACTGTATAATGATAAAAGGACCACTGCAAGGAGATACTAACAAACAAAGGGAGAAACTGACAGGAATACAATAATTAGAAGCCTTTAACACCCCAGGCACATCAATGGACAGATCTTTGAGAGAGAAAATCAATAAGGCAACAGAAATGCTAAATGATACAACAGAAGAGTCAGACTTAAATGATACCTTCAGGACATTACACTTAAAAAAAAAAAAGCAGAATACACATTCTTTTCAAGTGTCCTTTTGATCCTGTAATTCCACTCCTTGGCATATAGCTGGAGAAAATGATAATTCAAAAGTATCTAGTCTTCTCTGCAGGACTATTTACAATCGCCAAGACACAGAAGCAACCTAAATGTCCGTTGGCAGGTGAAAGGATAAAGAAGATGTGGTGTGTGTGTGTGTGTGTGTATGTGTATGGAACATCAGCCATAAAAAAGAATGAAATAATGCTATTTGCAGCAACATAGACAGACCTAGAAATTATCATAATAAGTGAAGAAAGCCAGACAAAGACAAGTATCATATGATATCACTTATATGGAGAATCTTACAAACAAAACAAAACAAGATGAATGAACTTAATTCCAAGACAGAAAGAGACTCACAGATATAGAAAACAACTTATGGTTAGTTACCAATGGGAAAATGGGGAGGTGATAAATTAGCAGGTTGGGATTAACACATTATTATATGTAAAATAGATAGCCAACAAAAACCTAATAAATAGCACAAGGAACTATACTCAATATCTTGTAATAACCTATAAGGGAAGAGAATCTGAAAAAGAATGTGTAATTGAATCACACAGAAGTCTTTCCCATTTTAAAGACAATTTAATACACATTATACTAAAATGTATCTTTTATGATTAAATGAATTCTACTGTTTTAAAATGTTCTATTTCAATAATAAAACTCAGAATACACTGAAGGTATTTCATACCTACTTTAAACTGATTCTGAGGATAAATTCATATTAGTTACTGCACACAAAATAATGAGTTTAAAAATTTTCCCCAAACTTTCAATAAGAGTGAATTTTATTATGATAAGTGTCAATAAACTAAATTCCAGCAATATAATATTTAATTACGAATGAACAAATCAAAATCCTCTCAGCTTGATTTCATTTATGTCTACTTACAAATTTCATTTGTATCTATTTTATTTTTTTCTCTTCCTATTTCCGCGTCTTGGCTGTACTTGAAAGTTTAAGACAAAATAAATATGTGAAAGTCATCTGTATCTAACCATTTAAGTAAGACTTTAAAAACATTCTACAATACTGCTGTTGAAGTTCAAAGCTTCTTGCTTATAATTTCATAAACATAGCTCTGGTTTTAAAAAAAAGTCAGTTACACACCTATATACATTTATATACACAGCTCCATATAAAACACTGGGTAGTGTAAGACAGATCAAAATATTAATGTACCAACCTCTAATGAAATTTTTCCAAACCAAGCAAAAAATGAACTGTAAACTGAACGTGCATACCCAGGGATATTCCTTATTAGGATGAAGGCTAAAATCTAAAGAAAAAACACACAGAGAAACATTAATAATCTGCTTATTAAAATAATTTTGCTTTCTTTCAAGTGATAACTTTATTATTTATGTTACTGAACTCAATACATAGACTGTTTTTTTTCCCCCCCTCAATAGATGAAGTATTTGCAAGTTATTTTTGATCTAGAGTCTAAAACTGGATTTCTGAGCATGTGGTCCATATAGTGCAAACAAGGGCAGGTTTTATATGGCTGGACAGTTTTATTTTATTTTATATGTATTAGAAAAAATATAAACTCATCTTGAGGACCTTTGTGTAGAAAGAAAGGCTATATTTATGTATCAAAATTAATAAAATTCCATGATATGATTTTGCTTCTTCTATAACGTATTCACTCTGTTGCGAGCTGCCCACCCCCATCTTTTTGCTCTCTTCAAGGCTCCTTCTACTGACAGCAATGTAAATGTGGGAAAAAGTAACTAAGGAAAGAGGAGTATGTGGCACACAGTGACTAGGAGTGAAAGTGATACGGCTCAGCAGGGTTTACGTTAGCCTTATTCTATGTGCAGTCACCTCTCCCTTAGCTACTCTTACATTGTTCTGTATTGGTGTAATGTTAGTGGAACAGCCCCCTTCCTTTCATGTTGCTACAGAAATCACATCAGACACAAAATACAAAGTGTTACTTGTAAGCATGACTTCTGTAGAAGTCCTGAAAATGCTATATTAATATAGTACAATTTTTAAAAGTGTTATTATCAATTGTGTTTGGAGAGTTGGTCATATGCTTAGTTCTACTGACTATATAGGGGTTTAAGATGGATGAAATAGTTTCTTCAATGAAGAGAACTTAAAACCTACAAGAAGATCCTCCAGAAATCCTCCCTGTTCCTTTCTGTTGAACCAGACATTTTTTAGGCTTTGGCTTAGACATAACTTTCTCCAAGAACCCTGCTCTGATATCAAGATGGATTAGGAAGAAATCCCAAATGTTCTACAGTGCCCTGTACTTAACCATCACCACACTAATCACAACGTCTCTGTAAAATGTAAATCTGATTTGGGCTGCCCCGAGCAGCCTCTGCCCACCTCCCAGTCACTACCACATACTTCTTTAGATGCTGGCTCTCTGAGTTCCAGCCCCAGTGGCTTTCTTCAACTTCCCAGAATGGGAATATACTCTTTCCTACCCACAGGGCCTAAGTTCTCACTGCCTGCCTTCATTCCTCCAATCTTAGCTTAATTTTTCCACCCCACTTTGGCTGTACCTTATGGCGTTCAGCACTTCCCTGACTGGGGATCAAACTTGCACCCCCTGCAGTGGAAGCACAGTCTTAACCGCTGGACCACCAGGGAAGCTCCTCTCAGTTTAATTTTATCAGGGAAACCGTCTCTGAACCCTAAGCACCTTCACTCCAACTCCAACTAGGCCATATACCCTTATTGTATTCCCTTGTAGCATCATGAACTTCTGTTTATGATTACTTGGTGATTATATGATTACTATCTGCAACAGAAGAATACGGGCTCTGTGAGGGTAGGGACCATGTCTGCTTTGGTCATCACTATACCCCTCAGCATAATATCCAGCACACAGAAGTATCAAAGACTTGTTAAATGAATTTTAAAAACTGTTAAATGAATAAATATTCATCCATATTTCTATTGGTCTGTAAGTTCTGAGGGCAGGAACTACATGCACTTCTGACCTGTAGCATGGTTCTTAACACATGGAAGGCCATTAATAAGTAAGGCCAAAAACAAGTAAATGAAGAAATCTGAATAAATAAATGATGAAAAAGCAAACAGGAGAAATGAATTAACATTTTCTAAGTGCTTATCATGTGATAAACACTGATCATTTCTATACATTTAATAATAACATTTAATAACCACCCTTTAAAAGAGATTTTAGTATCTCTATTACAGTAGAGGAAGGTAGGGCTTAGAAAGATACACTACATTTAATAGATTTCGATCTAAAAGCTGTCTCTAAAGACTCCTTGTTCTAATCAAAAATTAAGAAAAATTTCTCTAAATAAACATAATTACCTGTACCACAGAAACAGATGGGTGGAGTTCATTGCATTCTGCTTTGTTTTTACAACTGCTAGCCCAGATGGAATAGGTCTAAAACAAAAAATTTACGGATCACTTCACAAAAATAGTTATTTTTAAAAAGGCAGCACTCAATTTTAAGGAGTTTATTTATAACATATTTCATAATATTTTTAAAGATTTCTTTTTTTTTGGATGTGGACCATTTTAAAAGCCTTTATTGAATTTGTTACAATACTGCTTTTGTTTCATGTTTTGACTTTTTTGGCCAGGAGCCATGTGGGATCTTAGCTGCCTGACCAAGGATCAAACCTGCAACTTTTGCATTGGAAGGCAAAGTGCTAACCACTGGACTGCCAGGGAAGTCCAACATTATACTTCATTATGCTATTAAAAAAAGTTCAGTAAAAACTGTACACAGGTTTGCTCCTCACTCATTTTGGTAAGCTCAAACATAACAAAGTAGAGAGAGAGGAGCATAAGTCTGTGTTTTTCCAGAAATAGTGATCATAATGCAGTGATGGTTATTTCTGTTAAATATCTTACGTTATATTTTTTCCCAGACTTATTACAACTTTTAAAATTCCTATTTCACTGAGATCTCAAGTTATTCTTCATATTTAACACATATATGTTTATATTCTCTTTAGAATTTATGTTCAATTTAAAATGAGAAAAAGATATTTCAAAAGTAAAAGATTTCATTTATTAAAAACAAATGATTAAATTCCTATCTCTAAAAGTTAATTTTCTGCACCATTTGGGATTTTGGAAGTTTAGAAGATTACATGTGAAACTTACCAAGAAAGAAACTACTGAAATAAATAATAGAAAATTTGAAATTTTGCTTGAAAAAAGAGGTTCACCCTTTCCTTCAGAAAGTATTTGGCGCTTCTGTAAAGCCAGATAAATGAAAGCAAACAACATTCCATGAAAGACTACCTGAAAAATAAGGGGGGAAAACCTGTTTTAAATAGCTACTTTTCAATAAATAGAAAATATACTTGGTAAAGGATCACAATATGTATAGAAGTATAGAGGTTAAAAGCTTAAAGGTCCAAAGTTTCTATGAAGAACCTAAACATCAAGAAATGAGGACAAGTCAATGATCACTAGAAACAATCTGCAATAGACAAGCAAACATCTCTTGATAAGACAAGATAAGCTGGTTTACTTCAAGTAGTCTCAGCAGCAAGTAAAGAAATAAAGACATTTTATATATCTGGATAAAACCATAATTTGAAAAGAGACATGCACCCCAGCGTTCACTGAAGCACTATTTACAGCAGCCAGGACATGGAAGCACCTAACATCCACCAATGGGTGAGTGGACAGGGGAGATGGGGTACATACATACAACGGAACACTACTCAGCCATAAAAAAGAATGAAAAGTGCCACTTGCAGTAACAGTAATTCTTGCCTGGGAAGTCCCATGGACAGAGGAGCCTGGTGGGCTACAGTCCGTGGGGTCTCAAAAGAGTCGGATATGACTTAGAGACTAAACAACAACAACAACAAGCGCTGGGTACATGTTGCCAAACTGCTGATACTCCTGACTTTAAACCTTTCCCAACATTTAAGAATTTTCATTTAAAAACTGACACATTGTAAATCAAGTATACTTCAATTAAAAAATAATAATTTTTTAAAGACCAGATGAATCAAAACAATAACAATAAATGTTAAGATAACTTGTGTAAAAATAAAAAAGTATTTTGCTCACTGCAAAAAAAGAAAAGAAAAGAAAACCAAGGGGTTGGCTGGATTGCTTTGATTTACCAAATCAACATTTTTCCTTATTCCAAAACTAAATAAAAACAGATTACATTTTTACAAAGAAATTTTAAAAGTATAATTGGAAATGGCAAAAGAGCACAAGGTAAATACATACATAACGGTCTAACCTCCATCTGAACCACCATTCATATACATTGCCTTTCAGTTCAAAACACTTGGACAATGGCCAAAGAGAAAAGATCTTCTCAAATGCACCCTGAGAAGAGGAATTCAGAAAATAAATTAAGATGGTATAAGTCAATACTGGCTTTTGCAATTCTATTATAAACTGTAATTTTCTAAAGTTAAGATTATATTAAGGTCATTCATAATTTTAAAATTCTATTCATTTCACATCAAAATGTCATTTCATTTGAAAAGAAATTTATTCTACTAATGGATAGTAAAGATAACAAAACATTTTTGTTAACTTACTTTCATAGCACATGAAAGGCTATTGAGATGTCAAAATCAAAAAACAAAACAAAACAAACCCCAAGCTGGTAATTGGAAAGTTATTCCATTTAATCTAGTGTACAAAACAGCTACTATTTAATGATCAAAACACAAAGCTACAAATTACTTCAGCCAATATGGTATCAATAACCTAAAGGATGATGGTTATAGTTTTTCCTTATGTAATGTCCTTAATAATCAATCTATAATGAACCATATGAATGAAAATAATCCTCTGAATTAGTCACCTTACTCAATCAACTATACCCAAATGCCATTATTAGACTTTGAAACAAAGCTTACAACTTTATTCTTGTCAAGTTAGTGAATGTACCTTCTTATTGATCTGACAGTCTGGAAAATCTGGGAATGAAGGGGCAGAAGTCTTGGGTACATTTCTGTACATTAATGAAGTCTTTCAAAAAAGAGAACAAAACACTCAATTTCCAGACTAAAGAATGACAACAAACTCTATTATGGAAACTCCATTATTACACATGATGCCATGGCATTAAAAAAAAAAATGCATAACTTCAGTTTTTTAAAAGGCTAATAAAAAATCAAAACATGAAAATAGTATTATATTTTAGGTAATACCAAATCTTTAGGTCAGAAGAAGTTTATTATTTTAATAAAATACAATATTCTCCATTTAGTCACAGAATTTAAAATGCTAGTCACTTATAAAAATAGGTTCTATCAAGGTCTATGCCTCAGGATGATTATTACCAAGACCTGCAACATAAGGTGTATACCTACTATATCACATTTCTATATTTCACCGATATGTATTAGAGATAAAGGATTCCGTGTATATGTATCAAGTTTATTTCTCATCAAAATTTATTTTTTATGTAATCAGTAAGCAAGTATTTAATGAGCACCTATTTGTGAAAGACACTGGGCTGTACTGGGCTATGGACAACTTTTTTCTTATCCAGTAGTCAATATTGATTCAAAGCTAAACCTTAATTCTTTTTATGAACTCTTGGTCTGTCTTCCTTTCCCTCCCTCAGATGAACTAGGGAGTGTTGGGAATTTTAATGAATAATTGTCAAGTAGTGTGACACTTAACTGGCTATTTCTTTAACATTTGCCTATTGTTTCCTTATTACTTTACACATTTCCTGCAAAAAACCTTAGAAGTCAGGCAGACATAAAATACTTTATTTCTAAGAATGAAAATAAATAGGAAAGGCTATAGAAAAAAAAGAAAAGCCCTCTATAGGAGTTTACACACACACACACACACACAATGCTCATATGGCATTTTCATCTGGTAGAGTCAGATACACGATAGGGTTGGAGATGGAAATAAACTACAGAATATGTCACAACTAAATGCATTTAAATTAAAATATTGTTATAAAAATGCTGCCCAAATAATAAGTCTGTCTGCTGGACTGACCAGCAGGTAGCAGTTCGTCATCTTGCAAAAATAGTTGAGAAAATCTCAACCATCAAAATAGAGGGATAAAAGGTTAGAGGTACATACTACATATAAACAAGCCCCTCTGCCCCTAAGTTGGCTTTATTAACAGCCAAAATTTTGCTCTATGAAGTTATGGGAAAAGTCAAGTAACACTTTGATGCAATGAATAATGCACAAACCAAGTTGCAAATTCTGTCAAGAGAATTTTGATCTTCACTTAGTGTCTTGTAAGAGGCATTCAATAAAAGTTTGATTGATCAAAGTCAAGTAAAATGGATTCTGAACAATTGCCAGAGGAAGAGCTTTAAATTGCTCTTACAACAAAAACAGAGGTAACAAAAGTAGATAGGTCTCAAAAGAACTACACTGAGTAGTCAACTACAGAGTGACACTTTTATTACAGTCATTAAAAAATGAAGCTTAAAAAAAAGCTCTGATTCTTCCCTCATACTTTAACAGATTTGAACTTTAGAATAAAATACAACAAAATATAAACCAAAAAGGACAATACAAACCTGAGAATATGCCAAAAAACATATACACAACAGCAAGAAGGCTAGTTTCAACAGTAAGCCAAAATGCCACAAACAATTTCCTAAGAGAGAAAATATTTAATTTACTAAGAAATGTAAACTTACATTAGAAAACATGTTAAATACTCTCTATTTAACATATTAATACCCTGCATAGCTCTTTATAATAATTTAAGGCTGCCTTACAGGATACACAAAATATATCTCAGTAGTATAAATTACAAGTGGGACACAAAGGAAGAAAAGGTGGAGCATCCTTACTAGGAATGAGGCTACAACATTAATCTGATACCCCATATACCTGATATTCAGCCACTATAAATGCATTTGAAAATACATCCTAGATTCAATTATACTATTCATTACTGAAAGTTACAACAAAACTTGGAACAACAGGTTCAATGTAATTCTAACAAACACTCATGTTTAATAACTTAGGTAATACTGCTGAAACATTACAGTTTTAAGGAGAGAGCATAAGAACTTCCCAGTGGACTAGTTTAATCATAAGATGCATTTTAACATATGCATATTTTAAGTTATGTGTTCACAGTTTATACATATTGATTATCATTTTATGAATATGCAGGGTTTATGTTGAGGAATTAAACTACAGAGACTCTCCAAGTCGCAAATGGACTTTATTGAAGGCTGGAGCTTAACTCTTCTCTGAAAAAGTATTTGGTATTATAATAGAAGTCAACAGAAAATATTTTTTGATATATAATATTTGATTGAAAGACCTAAAAGACATTATTAAAGATAAAAAAATTCTTTTTCCAAAAAAAAAACAAAACCGGGCTTTAATTTTAATAACACGATTTCAAAGGAGAAAAGCATTAGGATCAACGACTGTGACCTTACTTTGAACATTCATCAGACCCAGCTGTATAAAATTTGAAGATGACGCTTCCTTAAACATAAAACAGGTTGATAATAACTGCTTAAAGGGTTGTTTAGAAGATAAGCTATATTAGTGATTTTTAAGCTTGTTTGATGCAAAAAGCCTTTTTGCAAATGACTGTCTACTCAAAATCTACACACACACACACACACACACACAGAGACACAGGATCGAGTACACCAGAGCTGCCAAGACTGAAGCAGGATGTGTGGCCCTCTGGCTCGCTCCATTCTGGCTCCATACAGGAGAGTTTGAAAACAGTTGCACTAGCTGAGAAGTAAAATGGCTTTGAAAGTTTTTTAAAAAGAGAAAACATAATATAAATGCAAACTATT
The DNA here is from genome assembly GCF_054371585.1 of Giraffa tippelskirchi. Lineage (NCBI taxonomy): Eukaryota > Metazoa > Chordata > Mammalia > Artiodactyla > Giraffidae > Giraffa > Giraffa tippelskirchi. The sequence continues at coordinate 59,537,637 of NC_137284.1, read as the reverse complement.
GTTCCTCACTGTTAATACTACTCGAACCATGTGACTAACATTCTAGAAACATAATTTAAGAACAAATTTTCAAAATGTCAATGCTACATATAAATTTAAACTGTCAATACGTCTCAATAAAAATAATAGCCTTTAGCAACTAACAAGAAACTTGCACTGGAAGAATATATTTATTAACATTAGGAAGAAAATATATTTACCGTTTGCTTTTTTTTGGATTATTTGTGGCCATAGTGCTAAAGTAACATATATGACCATGAACCATACAGTGACCAAGGGGACAAAGTAATAGAATTGATAAGGCCGATCCATTACTATGCATAACACCACTACCAGGAAATTGAGACGAAATAAGACCTATTAAAAAGAAGAAAACGGTTTTCATTCTAGGTATGCATGAAAAGTAGACAGATTCTCTCTGACAGAGTATAAATGTTTAAGACTAAAATAATAACTGTACAAGTACCATTTACTAATCCTTAAAAAACCATATTTGTTCTAAAATCATTGTAAATAGTTGAACATAAAATATCTATGCATCATTTTATTAACTGGATCCCAGCAAAGCACCAACCTGAGCTGTCCTCTGGCTACAAGCGTCATCTTGTTAAATGCAGGAAAAGAATCATAAACTTCCTTCCCAGAGCTATAGTTCATAAACAAAGATTAGATTATCTCAATGAAAGAGTGTCCATTTGATCTCCGTTTGATGTTGATTTATCCCATTTGGTATTAAGTTGAAAGTATTAATAGATACAAAATAATATTACTCAAATTAAAAAGAGTCTTTGAAAAACAAAAGTATCTTTGGGACTTGCGTAACCAGTCATTTCAGATGGTGTGATGTCAAAGAACACAGAATTTGAGCAGATTAATATTAGAGCTTTATCACTTACTATGTTACCTTTCTAAGTGAAAGTCGCTCAGTCATGTCCAACTCTTTGAGACCCCAGGGACTGTACAGTCCATGGAATTCTCCAGGCTAGAATCCTGGAGTGAGTAATCGTTCCCTTCTCCAGGGGATCTTCTGAGCCCAGGGCTCGAACCCAGGTCTCCCGCATTGCAGGTGGATTTTTTACCAGCTGAGCCACAAGGGAAGGCCAAGAATACTGGAGTGGGTAGCCTATCCCTTCTCCAGCAGATCTTCCTGACCCAGGAGTCGAACCAGGGTCTCCTGCATTGCAGGTGGATTCTTAACCAACTGAGCTATCAGGGAAGCTTAGGCAAATTATTTAACCTCTCTGAGCCTCAGTGTCCTTGTCTGTAAACATAAAGATCACCACTCAGGGTTGTAATGAAGGGTAAATAAAATAATGTTTACAAACTCCCTAGCACAATGTAGAAACTTAATAAATCTTAATCCTCTTCTTAGAGACAGAAAACATAGCATATTATAATAATCCCAGGTAACTGTATATTTCTACAAAACTGAAGTGAATCAGCAATGTTTTCTCTTGTGTGCATCTATTACACATTCATCTAAATTCTATTTTTCCATCCCTCAGTAATAAATTATTTATCTTCAATTATTAACCACAGAACATGGAAATAACACAACTTTAAAGTGCTATTTCACAAATTCAAATTACTTCAAATTATTCATGGCCATATTTATATTTTCTCAACAGGCACAAAAGCCCGTTGAAATGAAAGAAAAAGAATAACAACGCATTCCTACCTGACATACTCTATGGATTCCAAAGTCTCCTTTGATCCAAAAGTATGAGAAATGCCCATACCCTGTCTGAAATAGGTACGCAGCAACCAGAACCCGAATGTGCATGTACACAGGCAAAAACTGTGGACAAAAATAAACAGGTCAAATACATGTTGACATTAACTATATCTAAATAATCAGAACCAGTACATTTAACCAAGATAATGAAGCATTATTATCATTCAGTGTTAGCTCAATGAAAAGATTTATTCTCAAAAATTAGGCATCATAGCTGGGGTTAAAAAAAAAAGTAGACTCTGGAATCTGATAGACCTAGATTCAAATTCTGGTTCTAACACTTAGTTATGTGACTTTTAGAGTTTTCTAAACTGCAAAATGAAACTATCTTCTCCTTCCTCAAAGGGTTTTGTGAGAAATGAATGACTTTAAAAATGTGAAGCGCTTTATACACTTCATTCAATTTGAATTAAATATATGATATCCATAATTATTAATCATCACATATGCTGAACATGAGGTCACTCTGGAGTTCACATTTTCTCAATAAGAAGATAAAAAAACCAAACAAAATCCTACATTTTTGGCCCCCTTAAACATATGGAATTTAGACTTGTAAATAAAATTGTCACGATTACTTATTATTTAGCAAAAACTACACATTTAAAAAACATATGCAAACATAATTCAGAAATATTATTTCCCTTCTAATCTTTTATAAAACAATTTTATTTTTCCCTCCTTCTTCGATGTTTCATCTTTACCATGATTTTTCAAAGCATCACATCTTCACTTCTGTCTAAGCTGAATGAAATACCTTTCTCATCTATATTTTATGGGAGTCACTGGAAATATTATTTCATTTACAAGTCCTAATTCTCTTAACTTAAACCACTGTCACTGCACCTCTCCACGACCCTTAGTTGTCTATTCACTATTTCACAATACAGGTAGTGTGCTGCCTTTTAAAATGATCTTTAAAAGACTAGTTCAGTGACATCCAACATTTGTAATAATAAAGCCATTCTTTTAGGAATAATTACTAAATCTATGTAAACATTTTTTTTTTTTTGCTTCTATTTGATTGACTCATCTGATCATCTCTGTAATTATCCAGCATTAACACTGGTTATGGCCACTTTAGCTAAGTATTTCTTCCCCAAGTGATACTTTGCAGGATAAAATAACTGAGCAGATGCCTTAAACAGATTTTATAAGGCCTTGAACATTTGCATCTTTTGTATGTATCCTTGAATGCATCCTTGAACATTTCTTTTATCTTTTCTGAGGGATAACATTTTTTTCTGGAAGGAAACAGCCGATTATAATAAATTATAAGTTCTTCAATAGAGCCTCCACTTTAGCCAAACCATTAGATTCTCTGTCTCCTAAACTGGTTCTTTTTGTGTTTTTCTGTCACCTCTCCTTTGTTTACCTGCTCATTCTACCCTGGAATGTTCTCCTAACCACATGATATTTATACATATCCTATTCTTCTTGAGAGCCCTGGTGAAATTTTCCAATCTTTTACTCTCAGATGAAAGTCATTTCTTCTTCCTTTGAGGTCTTTTAGCACAAACATATCTGATTTTTTATTTATTGCTCTTCATTATTAGTTCTTTTTAAATGTCTTATCATTAGATCGGAAATTTTCAGTGCAGGTGTAACATATTAGAATCATGGGGATGAAGGTGGGAACACGGAATTGAAAGAGCCTTAAAACTGTTCTAATCCAAACCTGTATCTTTACCTCATTCTTGAATGCACTTTAAAATATTTCCTTCAAGTATTTGAGCACCTTTAATAGTGGAAAACATACAAATTCACAAGGCAATCCATTCCATTTTCAGATGGTCATTAATTGCTATAAAGTTCCTTGTCATGAAAAATGGAAATCAAACTATGTAAAAGCTACCAATTTAAGCTCTCTAGGGCAGTGCTGTGCAATGAAATAAAATGCGAGCCGTGTGTCAAATTTTTAATGTGGCTGCCAGAGATTTAAACAGTTAAAAGAAATAAGTAAAATTAATTTTAATAAACAAATTTTATTTAACTCAATATATCCAAAATATTATATCGTCCCAACACATACTGAGGCATTTCATATTTTTTCATAGTAGGTTTGTGAACTTTGTATTCATTTATCAAATGAATCATACTTAATCTGATACATATTTCACATTTCAGAACATCTCAATTCTGACTGCACTTCAAGTGCTCAATGACCACCTGTGGCCAGTGGCCACCAAAATGGACAGTTTCGCTCTAGAGCCATATGCATGTCCTTTATCATTTTTACATCTGCTTGTTCGGTAAGCATTTATAAACAGAGGTCAAACTGAGGCTAATCATTCCCAATTATGTAAACCACTCTCCATGAAATGTGCTTTTGAGCCCCTTCAAGAATGGGTCTGGGCCTACAATGTTGAGACTTAGTTGTATTTAAACAGGAAATGCAACCATTTAAATGGAATTAAACACTATCACAACAATTTGCCAAGTTTCTACCAATGCTGCATTATTGCAAATGTTATATAATGCTTTCAACTTTTTAAAGATAAAGCCAACAGAATAGTTGCAAGAATAGTACAACAAACACCTATTTACTATGCTGAACTACTTAAAAAGTATGTTGCTGATCACATGACACAATCCCTAGAAATTTCAGCAACTATCAGTATCACCTAAGAATAGTTGCTTACATGACTGTATTATCATTATAACACCCAAGAAATTTAACATGAATATAATAGCATCCATTGTACAATCCATATACAAATTTCTTTGATTGTCCCAGTGATATCCTTTATTATTAATTTTTTTTTTAAATTTAGGAACCTTAAGAATCATACACTGCATTTAGCTTTTATTCCTCTTTAGCTTCCTTTAATCTTAATTGTTTTCCTTTTTTGTCTTTCAGGAGTCAAATATTACAACAAAATGTTAGTATTAAAAATGTATTTAGTATCCAACTTCATTAGAATTAATAATAAGGCTGACTTCTTGTTCTGTTCTTTTTCTAGCCTCACAAATTTTCCCTTAAGACCTGTTATTCAGGTCCCTTCAGGGAAGTTACTTACAAACTCCCAAAGAAGAAAAAGCCACAATGGAACACAAAGTCATCTACTGTATATACCTAACTTGCTGCACACTCTATATTTCACAGTAGTTTACCTATATCTGATATAAGTTATGTTTTAAAGGAATTTTTACACCAACAATTGCAATCTACCAATCCACCTGGATTATTTTAATAATTCTCTGTAATTTTTTACGTAGTTTCTATTTTACTATAAGCACAACTAAAGCTTGACATATTTTACTTAAAATGTAAAACATTAATGTAAGGTAATTAAAATAATCATGACAATTAAAAAGTTTTTAATGAGGGTAATTCCACAAATATCCAAGAATCAAGTCCCAAAATATGCTATAACCCATGCTGATTATGCTTTGCCAAATGTAGATACAGGTAATTTTTAACCACAAAATTCTATATAAAAGAATAGGGATATGTGAATCATAACAAATGATCTTTATATCTTTCCAGAATATAGATATTTTTAAATTGTAACTTAGAATGAATTGGGATGTAGTTTAAGACGTATTAGAACGTTAACTTGGCAAATGATTATAATAGAATGACAAATTGCTTTCATCCCTTTATGAAAATGCTTTCTGGAATCACTGAATTGAAAAACTGAATCTGCCATTAATACTTTCTGCTTTGGGTGTTTTTTTTTTAAACAGTACTATTACTCTTTAATATGTCGGCAATTAATTATGTCTTTAAGCGGCATTTTCTTAAAACAAAACCCTTTCCACATCCTCTCAAACCTTTCCCCACCCCGCCTCCAAATTAATCTAATATTTCTTCATGTGTCAGAGCTATTTCTATGACTCAATATTCGTCTTTGTTTACTTTTTAGAGAACTTGCTAAATTTATTCTACAAATTCTGAACCAGGCTTATAAACTAATCCTTACTATCTTCATGTCTTCTTGCTTTGGATCTCTTTTCCTGTCTTGGCTCGTCCACAATTCCTTGAACTTACTAGGTCCCCTTCGGCTGCAGTGTCCCAGGAATTTTACTGCTGTCACAAATATACATATTATAGCTGTACAACTTCAGTTTTAAAGTTATACTTTTCCCTCTGCCTTTTACCCTTTAAACAAGTCATTCATAAAATTACCAGCAATTTTTGAAAATAAAGAGACTTCATGAAGAATAACATTAGTATTTTCCAATTGTTAAGAGATATCTGATGAACCCCAGTATTATTTATCTTAACTGCTGCTTTGGAAATTTCAAAACACTTTCTTTCTGGCAAATCTCCCCTATTATCTCAATATAATATTGATTCTATGTTAAATTACTGTTTATGGACATGTGCTTTATATAAGCAAATAAAACAAAAACCAGTTCATGTTCAATAGTTCCCAAATTATGAAAGAATCTGTTAAATTTTTAAAACATATTTTATAGAAATCAATTTTTACCTTCACTTAAAAAGTGTGAAAAGTGGTTATTAGATACCTAGGTTCACTCTTAAAAGCTTTTTAACTGTAGCTCTAGTGTTACAATTCTGAATACATTTTTTTCTACCCCTACCAAATCTGAGGTGTCCCCAGTTAATGAGAATCCTAAGTCTAAAAGACTTAAAAAGACACCTACTGTTGAGGGAAAAATGATTTTGGCCAGGAACAGACGGCACGTGAGCTAAGGAAGGGTCCTCCATCTCATGGAAGCAGTAATACTTAGGGTATGGAACATAATACACAGTCAACAACAGCAGATCATCAGTATCTGAGGATTCTGAATACTGGGGCAAGAGAGTTCTGCATTTTTAAACTTTAAAAGTATAAAAATGGTTGTTCAAACTTGCTAAGATACAATGAAGGGTAGAATATAAAATATAATCATCTAATCTGATTTCTTTTAATAGTAACTTGCCTATTCTAAATCCTTTGCAACTAAGTATCATCTAGAAAGTCTCTTAATAACTTAAATTAGTTTTCTAACAGGATGACATGAAACAGTACCCTTGGATGATTGTTCCTACTACACTAAAATTAATGTCAGGTAAATACAAACAAATTATTGCCTTATCTTTTAAAAAATAATTCTTTTGCTTTTAAGTGTATACATTCTCAGATTAGGTGGTAGGAGAGAAATGGGAAGACAGAAAGATTGGGTGGGAAATAAGATGGGTCTCTAAATGGTAGAGAATATAAAACACAAAGAGTTGGTGCTCTAAAAGAAACATTAAAGTGACTTTATTTCCTCACCTTAATGTGAGGAACTTAAATATTCCTTATTAACTTAAATATTTTCTGAACTTAAATTTGAAATACTTACTGTACTTGCTCCAGAGATATGATAAATCAAAATCACAAGCTGCATCCAGCCTTTCCATTCATCTGTTTGTTCTCTATTTAATACTTTAGTCTGTGCAAAATAATCAATATTTGTTTTAAAACTCATCATGAAGCTACTATTTAGACAGAATATATTAAGTATGTTAAAATTTTTCTTATAGGATATAAATTAATGCTTCTTTCAAAAGAACCTTGGGGGAAAAACAGTTAAAGACTGTCATTTAATTTCTTGATAAAAGAGCTAATAAACTATTTAAGTATAATATGAATTAAAAAATGAATATAGATTTTAAATATTTAAGTTGATACTTATGGTTTTATATCATTTTTTAAACTGTGACAGATGTGCTTATAAATCTAAAAAATGGCATTTTATAATTTTAAGAAAACCTTAGGATTTGAGTTGGAAAAAAATCTCATAAGTTCTCTTACACTGTACTGTGAAGAAAAAAGCTCTACTATCATACTTTATTTTCTCTAGGATATTCCCACTGGAGATGAAGAACTGATTAATCATCCTCATATGAAAGTTATTTCTTACAAAAGAATTTATTAATTCAAATAAATCATGACTTATAAAGGAGTTACATTTATATTCTGAGCAACTACAGCAAAGCTAAAATAGGCATTCAGAACACTTTTAACAGTGTCCACATTATTATGTAAGTTCAAATTTGTGTGTGCATGCCTGAGTGTATAAATATATAAATAGAAAAAGTGTTTATTAGCGTAATTATATACTTTTAACTTATAAAAGATAATAACATCTCATGTTTGTGGACCATCACAAAGTTGGGAGCATCTCTACTTTCTCCATCCTCAGGCAGACAAAATAACACCAAGTCACAATATCTTTTTCACAGTCATTATTTTCCAACTTTTCAACAATCTTTATGAAACTGAACTTTCTCCAAAATGTTTCAAAAAAGGAACAGTTAAGAGTCCACTAAGTGACGTACAACTGCAATATTCCTTCATCCTCTTCTATATATGTAAATGTTTGTATATGATGGCATGATAAATGGTATTAATTCTTTAATCCAGACTTTATAATGAGATGAGAAGGATAACATGAGCTAAAAAGAAAATGATTCTTACCTCCTTGGTATTTTCATTGTAAAATACTCCCAAAACCAAGATGTAGATAATTGGAATAAAGAAAGTTGAATGTGTGTAAAATTTGTTTTCCTTCATAAATAGATTTGCCCGGTCACACATATAGAAATAAGCCATAATCAGGCCAAGTTTGCAGAAAGACTGTAAAAGTATTTCTAATGGAGACACAGGGGGATTGATGATATTTTTCTTTTCTTCTCCACTTTCCAAGTCAGTACAAGGCTTATTCTTCCGATGAGCATTACGATGAAATATATAAAAAATTAAATATCCAATAATAGATAAAGTGAAAAAGCAAGCAGCTAGCTTCTGTATGAGAGTAAGAGGAGGCTGAGGTTGACAACAGGAACCATCTACAGGCTTCAAAATCTTATTGCAATACACGTTCATAAGAATCATTGCACTCTGTGAACAAATCAAGTGATTTCGTTATTATCTTGTCAGTAATATATTTCCCATTAGATTTTCTCCTGTGAATACAACTGACTTTAGCACTGAAACCAAAATGCTTTTGTACTTTTTACTACCATTTCCCAAACAATCATGTAAATAATGATAGTCCTTCAATCTGTAAATAACTAGTTCAGGGTTTTTTAAACTTCTTGGGTTATGATCCATAGTGAAAGTTCATTCTGTAATGTGACTCAGAATATGTGTGTGTATATATATATATATATATGAATATATATATGAAACAATACCCATCCTTACTACTTGGAATGCATCTGAGTTTTTTCTATTCTATTCTTTAAAAAAAGAAAAAAATACGGATTTCATGACTGTTAATGGGCCATGACTTTTTGTTACAAAAACAGACAGATGTCAAGGACCAAATAATTTTAATTAACAGATGTTCAATAGAGAAGATACCAAGATACTTAAGATACACTTCCAGTCTTTAGATATGAAAAAAGAATGTAGAGTAACTGCCACCAAAAATGATTAACTCTTAGCTAACAATATTTATAATATGCCTTTCATTTGGTTTACAAGTTTATGGACCACTTGGGATTCAATAGTTTTAGTGTTTCTAACTTGAAGTGTAGAATCTTCAACATAGTTTTATCATAATAAAATATTCTAGGCAAGCTATCAGGAGCCTTTCTGGATGAAGGTTCAGTCAAATTCAGTTTTATAAAAACTTCATGGTTCTCAAAACCTTTAGAACTATAAGGTCATTATACTACTTAAGCCTAACGCATTCAAAGTATTCAGCCATTTAGAAAATCTCATTCTCTCAGCGTTAAGACTTTAGAAGATTCTGAGCCTGGAACTCTTGCAGACACTAGTCTATAAACTCCATCTCAAGGTTCATAACCAGTTCTAGGGAGTCCACAAAATCCTTGAAAAAATATGGAGAAGTGTGTGTGTGTGTAAGCAAATATGCATTTTTCTGCAGGAGAGGAATGGAACAATTACTTTTTATCAGATACAAGGTTTATGTGATACTCAAAAAGATTCAGGACCACCGCTTTATCTGTTGCACTATGTGTGAAAATTTATAATTATCCAGTTCTCTTTTGTATTTAAACTAAAATCCCTTCCCACCCATCAATCTGGAGTTGTTCAGTATCTACTCTGTACCATGACTAATGCTTAGGGTATCAGAATTAGAAGGAAATAATAAAAAAATTGTTCTCCATATTAAAATTTGCTCTTCGCGGAAGCTTAATTTTATTTTAAGGTTTAAGGCAAAGAGAACATGAAGCAGTAGTTTTCAAACATAAGTGTAATGAGGACTTAAAACCTTTTTATGAAACGAGGTATAATTATTAAGAGTAACTAGCACTGACTAAATGAAGTCACATTTCCTCCCTTCCATAACCTTCTTCCTTAGAGTATACAAAAACTCTTACATATTCAGCTAGGTGATGGAAAGTCAAATTATTTCTAGATCTATGTCTAGACAGAAAAACTGAAAATAATTGACTGCAATTAAATTAATTATATATTACCATGTTATAGTGATATATAGCTATAGGTTAGATATTATGGTCCCTACTGACAGATAAAAGAATTCTTACAGTTTCTCTGCTTGATTCAGGAAGATGTAAGCCATCCAAAGATTCCATGATGGTTTCTTGAGCAATCAATTTGGAAACACTGAACACCTTAACATTTGATTTAGAATTTCTGGTGCTGCTATTCAAAATACTGACTGCAGCTTCATTGTAGGCATCTATCTTCTCATTAGTGATCATTTTCCTATTTTCACTTAATAGATCTTCATAAACAGGATCTGCACATGAAACATATTTTTAAAAATACACTTATAAGTCCCTACTGGTAGAAATTATAATCATGCAAGTTAGTTAACTGCATTTCATATTTTGTTGTTAAAGTTGAGAATTCCAAGCACCTAATACCATTTTTTAAAAATAGTTGACCAAGATTTTGTAATAGACTTCCTATTCAAATTTTGAATCAATCTATACCTCTCTTCAAATTAAGACTTTTATACCTCTTCTCTCTCAGGTACACAACTTTTAGGAAACATTTTTATGTTCTAGCATGTCTTAAGAGTTTGAAAATTTTGGATGCTGGATTATATCAGGTAACGGGAATTCAAAACTGGATTATGGAAGATCGCCTAATTAAGAATAGCAGTCAATCTTTTGCTGCTTAATTTTTGCAAACTTTATTCACACAATTAGGAGGTAATATTACTAATGATCAAAGCTTTTTACCACTTAGCATAATCATTTAAATTTAACTTTTTCTCACTTTAGTAAGAGAAAGGTGAATGTCTGTAAATGAAATAGGGATTTTGGAAGAGATTATTACCATCCTTGTTATTTCTCTCAATTTGACATTAAACTTAGAAATAATCATAAGAGTTTCTGACAAACAACTTAAATTGCTAAAATACCCGAGGCATTTCATATTGTGCAGGGCATTAAATAATGCATTCAATAAACTGAAGTGAGTTGATCTAATGTCAACTTTTTCTTAAAGAATTTCATTGCCAAGTATAAACTAGATGGCTTAAATTTAAATATATTCTGTCAATTCCAAAGAATGTTTACTTCCAATGAGTCTAATATTATGAACCAGATAATTTTTTCTATATATCCCAATCACAATAAAAACTTGATAAGAAATAAAATCAAAGGCAAGCATCTAATTTGCCTTTAGGACTTATTCTCTTTGTTATGTTCTATTCTAACTGCTGAGACTCCTTGGAGAATTTATTATTAATTTTCTACTTATTATATTTATTAGTCTATCTGTTCCTTAAGTTCAAAATAGGAAACCAAAGAGCTCAAGTTTACTCTAATTTTGGAAACCTTACTTCAAAATTTATTCTCATAAAGTAGTAATTTTGCTTCTTGAAATAAATAATAGAAACCCAAGCCTCAAAACACATACAAATGACATTTTTTCATTACTTTTACCTTGTAAGACCCAATAAACATCACTAGTCTTTGCCAATTTTTCTAAAAGTGGTGCTATGGAGGTAATATTCATTTTATATTGGGAAAGTGCTTCATTGCTGCCATTGTGAATCTTGATAGACCACTAAGAGGAAGTAAAAATTAAGCATTAATTCAGTATTTATCACAGGAAAATGAAAGTATATAATTTCCTCTATTGTAAAAAAGGTTCTTATTTTAAGAGAATTCCTGTTTTTATTCAATATTAGAATAAAATATGGTCAATTATTTCATGAAATACATGAAGGCAGTTACAAAGAGCGGATAAAAAATTAGACTTTCAAAGTATAACATTCAAGAAAAAAGAATGTAATTTTAGATGTAAAAATAATATTGACATTTACCATCAAATTTCCTAAGTTCATTCAGATCTTTTTTATTAAAATTATCAATCTAATTAAGAGAAATAAGAATTAAAATATAAGTATAATCAAGAATTCTATTTAGCATAAGTTAATTTTTTCTTAGCATGTTCTTAAGTATATGAAACAAAAATCATTTATGTAAGAATACAGATAATAACTTACTGTGGCAGCTCCTGCTACAATCACATGGGGCTTTGCAACAGAATCCTGAAGAAAGAAAAATCTTTATAATAGTGTTATAGTCAGTTCAGGAGATTAATACAAGTAATATTACTTAATTTTTTTCCCTTAAGTTCTTCTTCCATTTAAATGCATTTTAATTTTCTAGGGTTCCTTATCAGATTCTTTTTACAACAAGATGGACATCCTATGCTTAAAACCTTACATGGTTGTATGACTACACAGGAGGGCATGAAGCTTGTATGGCTAATTCTTTGGTGTTCTTTAAGATAAAACTCAACATTCAGAAAACTAAGATCATGGTATCTGGTCCCATCACTTCATGGCAAATAGATGGGGAAACAATGGAAACAGTGAGAGACTTTATTTTTGGCGGCTCCAAAATTACTGCAGATGGTGACTGCACCCATGAAATTAAAAGACATTTGCTCCTTGGAAGAAAAGTTATGACCAACCTAGACAGCATATTAAAAAGCAGAGACATTACTTTGCCAACAAAGGTCCATCTAGTCAAAGCTTTGGTTTTTCCAGTAGTCATGTATGGATGTGACAGTTGGACTATAAAGAAAGCTGAGCACTGAAGAATTGATGCTTTTGAACTGTGGTATTGGAGAAGACTCTTGAAGAGTCCCTTGGACTGCAAGGAGATCCAACCAGTCCATCCTAAAGGAAATCAGTCTTGAATATTCATTGGAAAGACTGATGATGAAGCTGAAACTCCAATACTTTGGCCAGCTGATGGGAAGAACTGATTCATTGGGAAAGACCCTGATGCTGGGAAAGATTGAAGGCGGGAGGAGAAGGGGACAACAGAGGATGAGATGGTTGGATGGCATCACCAACTCAATGGACAAAAGTTTGAGTAAGCTCTGGGAGTTGGTGATGGACAGGGAGGCCTTGCGTGTTGCAGTTCACGGGGTCGCAAAGAGTCTGACATGACTGAGCGACTGAACTGAAGATAAAACCCAAACCAAAAAATCACTACTAAAATCTAATATGGCCTAATATTACTCTGAATTCTGAGTAAATCATGTAAAGCTCTAGTATATTATGTCAGCCAATTAAAAAGTATCTTTGGAAGCCTACAGGGTACACAGTTATAGTGTTAAATAAAAGTAGGGCTCTAAGAGACAAGATCTTTTGGGAAAGCTGGTCTGGTGTGTATTTAACAAAGTTAATGGACTATTATAGACCACAATGTGGAAAATAAACAAGGAGAAATTTGGTAGAAATCCTCACCTAATCCAAATTATATTATTTATAATACTACCAACTATATAGAGCTTCCCAGTTGGTTCAGTGGTAAAGAATCCACCTGCCAAAGGAGATGCCTGGGTTTGGAAGATCCTCTGAAGGAGGAAATGACCACACAGTCCAGCATTCTTGCTAGGAAAATCCCATGGACAGAGAAGCCTGGCAGGCTCTGGTCCATAGGGTCACAAAGACACTGAGCACACACACGCCAACTGCATAGTACTTGGTAATTTACTAAATGTTTCTCTTAAATTAGCTCATTTTAATATAGATTCTTGCCACTTGTGAGGCAGGCAGGGAGATATACATATGTATACATATACGTATGTATATATTATTTTTTAAAAAAGGCTATAGACTCAGGTTTATAGGTATTGCTGAGGCCTAGAAGAGACAGAACCAGAACTTAAGTCTCGGACTACTGAGTTCAATGCACTTTTCACAACACAGAAGACCTGATATGTGTGCAAGAAACGATTAAAAGTAAGAAATCAGAAAACATCCAAGCCATATACAAAAAGAGAAGTGACAGTTACAATCTCATTATGAAGGTAAAACATCCTAAGTGTAGAGAACTATGAAAGCAGAGAAATGTAATAACAAAATTAGTCTATTTCCTGTTAGATATTCCAGTTTCCAGGCTAGCATGCCCCATTTTATATTGCTATTTTACAGAAACTTTTTCCTCATCTGTAGGTGGCTCCCTTCCTCACTTTTCACAGCAGCTATCCCAAATCATACTAAATATTTTTCTTACACAGGTCCCTCCTGCCCTCCTCCTCACTTTTGGCATAAAGCCTAATCCTCAAACTTCACAGAGAAAATAGAACTCATCTGGTCTGTGTGCTCTTGCCTTCCTTGCTCCATTCTCACAACTTTATCCATATACTCACACAGTCTATCATCTTCTGATAGACGAAGAGTAAACCAAATGTGTCCCTATTCTACTTAATGGCTAACCTGTCACTCTGAGTCTGTATCTCCTCCCACATCTGGAGCTATGTCTGTAAGTTACCTTCTCAAACTCTGGAATTATCCCTTTCACCCTCTTCTCTTCGTCCTTCTCTCAATCCACAAAATGTCAACTCACCTTTATCCTCAAAAAACGTGCCTTCAATTCTGTCTCACTCTCAAATGCTTCCCATTCACTCTTGACCAACAGATTACTCGGAAGGGTGTTCGGCTTTCACTGTGCTAATTTCTTTCTCATTTATGCCTCAATTTATCATGTTTTGATTTTGAGTTAATAATCCATTAAAACCTCCCTCAGAGCCCATTAATGAATTCTGAATTGCCAAGTCCTGTAGTTTCAGTCTATCCTATATAGTTCCTAAAGTGACACTACTATCCACTTTTAAAACTCTTTCCTTCCCTGTGTGTTATATTACAGTTATTCTTCTGCTTTTGTTGCCTTACCTCTTTTATTGCCTTCTCTCAGAATCTTTTGTTTCATTCCCACATTCTCTTCTTTAATCTACACTTGCTGTCTATTCAATTATTTCTATTCAAGTCACTTCAAATATCATCTCACTTCATACCAAGACTCCCCAAACCCATCTAAGTAACTCAGACCTAATGCTTACCATTCATCTATGGAAATAACTCTAAATTGCTGGGTTCCTTAATTACCCATATCTGCCAGTCATCTAGAAGCTCTTTGAGGAGAGGAACTCTGTTATGTTAATCAAAGTATCAGCAGTGTTTAGCTTGAGGCCTAAAAT
The DNA here is from genome assembly GCF_054371585.1 of Giraffa tippelskirchi. NCBI lineage: Eukaryota > Metazoa > Chordata > Mammalia > Artiodactyla > Giraffidae > Giraffa > Giraffa tippelskirchi. The sequence goes on along the minus strand of NC_137284.1, from coordinate 59,522,514 downwards.
ATGACAAGATTTATAAATACCTGTTGGATAACAGTGGAGTTATTTAACTTCAACTTTGCTTTTTGCCTATAGGTATCTGTAAGGTTATTTCAGTTCCTATCTTTTTAATCCAATGTTCTTCTTATCTCCTCTGTAAAGCTTTCTTAGATCTTCACCTATACTCTAAACAACTCTCATCCTAAGTGCCTCTACCCATGGTGCTGTCATAGTTCTCTGTGGCCAAGTCTATTGTTACCCTTCATATTATCACTTCATTCATAAGAAAGTCTAGTCTATCTTCTAGATTGCACACTCCCTGAAGGCTAAGACTGGGGCTAATTCCCAGCCACATGCCTAATACCGATAACAAAGCTAGTTATAGTACAGACATAATAAAAATATGTATTATCAGGATTTAGCAGCTTACTATGGAAACAGTAAAAAATACATGAATATATGCATACAAACATACTCCTTGAATAATTAAAACCAGTCAACTAATCAATCTCAGGTAATTACATGACCATTTATCCAAATAAGCTGAATACTTCCTCTTTGCCAAGAATCAAAAGGAATTTTACAATAGAACCTAAAGCTCCAAAATCAAGTTTTAGCAAATTGTAAGAACAGGAGATCTGAATAGGCAATGTATCTTCAGCTTAGTCATAACAGAGGTTTTTGTGATCTTGCCTGAATTCTAAATTATATTACACTGATGTTGTTTAACTGTGAATTTCTACAACTCTAATGGATATACTTTCAGGTTCAGCATAAATATAAATCACATGTTTAAATCATCTGAAATACACAAATAACATTATTCTTATTTCTGGACATTTAAAAACATATTAATAAAAACAAAACAAAATTATGTGAGATTCAAATTTTCCAGAAAGTTGAATTCTAAAAGTTATTTGTATGTTTGTTTTTTGAAAACTTAAACATTTTCTCAAAGAAACAAAGTTAAAAATGTTGACTAGGTTCTCACTGGATCCTACAAAATTCTATTTAATGTGTTACAGTTGCCATATTAAAACACTTATTGTGAAAAGAAGCAAAGAAAAATACCACTGCAACACAAGTAATTAAGCAAAACAAGGCCAACAAAGTCAAATATTGTTTTATCCATCCCAAATGCAAATATCTCTGGGAAAGGATAAAGGTTTAATTAAAGGACTGACAAGGAGATGTATGGAGACACTGTGGGAATTCTAAAGTGGACTTGTGATAAGTTAGGGGTTTTCTGAGGTTAACAGCACTCTTGTCTTACATCTAATTTATCTGCAAACATTATGAGCCAAAACACACTAGGCTTGACTTTTAGGTCACAAATGTAATAATAAAAAGGAATAAGGATATTAAAAAAAATTTTTTTTCAGATGTATCAGGACATAAGTTTGAAGAACAAAGTGGAAAACTGCTCAAGAAAATGTGTATTGTGATGAAAAGATTATCTGAGTTTGAATTAACTGAGCTATGGCAACCCACTCCAGTATTTCTTCCCTGGAAAATTCCACGGATAGCGGAGCCGAGCAGGCTACTGTCCATAGGGATGCAAAGAGTTGGCCGTGACTGAGCATGCAAACATGCACAACAGTAACAGAAAGCTTTAAACCAAGAAAGCTTTAAATCAGTAAAGTGTTGTATAAACCTAATCACCACAAGGTTAGAATGGTAATGTCCACAGACACTGGATCAAAACTTTGTTTTCTCCCTAAAGTGACAATCAATCTAGCATGGTCGAAATCAAGAAGGTTGGTATAAAGTAGAGGAGAATAGGACAGGTGAGTATAGGAGAATGAACTTTCAAAATTTGACTGCTCAAAACCAGCAAGGCCATATTTTCAAATACAGACCTCAGTCCACATTTTGATACACTGTTTCATAGAACCATTAACCTCTGGATGCCACAGAAAATCCTAAGAGAGAAATGTGAGAAAAGAAGTCAAAGAAAATACTATGTCCACCATTCAAAACAAACTTTAACACATCTCTTACAGAGTAGTTAAAAGTAAAACACTACCTTATCTACAATATCTTCATCTCTCATCCCAATTTGGCAAGTCTCACAATAGTTCTCTGTATGTCCACTTTTGCTTTTCTCTAGAATATTTCCACACATTTTCAACACAATAATGTTTTAAAATTTAAAATCTGATCTTGCCACATCCCTGCTTAAGTATTTAAGAATTTTCAATCAATTGCCCTGAGGATAAGTTCCAAAGTCCTTAAAACTCTAAGAAGTTGCAGGTCTGGCCTCTGCCTAGATAGTCTGCCTTTTTTCTGCCACTTTCCCACTTGTTCTAAGTATACTTTTGGTTCTCCTTCAGCTCTTGGAATGCTCTACATGTTCCTTTTTCTCTAGGGCTTTGTTCCTGTTCCTTCCACCTATAATGCTCATAAGCTCTCCCCCTAAGTCTGCTGCTGCTAAGTCGCTTCAGTCGTGTCCGACTCTGTGCGACCCCATAGATGGCAGCCCACCAGGCTCCTTCGTCTCTGGGATTCTCCAGGCAAGAATATTGGAGTGGGTTGCCATTTCCTTCTCCAGTGCATGGAAGTGAAAAGTGAAAGTGAAGTCGCTCAGTCGTGTCTGACCCTTCGAGACCTCATGGCTGCAGCCTACCAGGCTCCTCCATCCATGAGGTTTCCCAGGGAAGAGTACTAGAGTGGGTTCCCCCTCAGTCTACCTAGCTCCTATTTACCCTTGAGGCCTCCGGTAAAGCATCACTTCCTCAAGGAGGCAAACTACTTTTAATTCCCTGTTCTATACATTTATAGTATTCTACTTTTTCCTTTTTGCCATCCTTAGCTTCCCTAGTGGTGGCTCAGACAGTAAAGAATCTGGCTGCAATGCAGCAGACCTGGGTTCAATCCCTGGGTAGGGAAGATCCGCTGGAGAAGATCCCCAGTCCAGCATTCTTTCCTAGAGAATTCCGTGGACAGAGGAGCCTGGAGAGCTACACAGTCCATGGGGTCACAAAGAGTCAGACACAACTGAGTGACTAACACTTTAACACTTAATCCCATGTTTAAATGCTCACAGAAAACTATAATGACTTGCAAGCTCCATTAGATAGATTAGGACATTGCTGTCTTAATCCCCATCTGTATTCTCAGTACCTAGAAGGCACTGGGAATTCAGAAAATTGATATAATGTTTTCTTATGAAGAGTAATCCTGAATACACACTGGTTTCAAATTAACATACTTTTTCCTGGATAAAAATCTAAGAGACCAAATTTTCTATTACACAAAACAGTGCGTGCATTACATTATCTTACTCGACCTATCTTCTCTCAATACACTACATGTACATGTAAATTAACCAATGAATAGTTTCAACATCATAACACTGAGCTTACTATTATATGAACTTACCACTTTAACTGATGCAATCTTGTCTTCAAAAGGAATGTTTTCATGCTACCATAACGGGGGAGAGATGACAGAAAAATATTAATGTATAGATTAATTTTATGTAAATAATTCCTCCTTCAGCTGCTTTTGTTGATTGATTTATACACCATATCCCAATTATCTACATTCAACCCAAAGGGGAAAAGACCTGCATAGACTACCCCAAAATAAGTGATACTATTTAAAAAAAAAACTTTTTATTTGTGATCTTCAACATCTTAGAGGTAGGTTAAAGATGAAATTCCCACTATGAATAAGCATAGTGTATGAATAAGCATTTATGCCTACATAAATTATCTTTTTGTCAAGCTTCCCACGATTCCAATTTAGTCCTAGTATTATTATCTATGGCAGAGACCAGTTGCTGCCCTGTATTTCCCAAATCCCTTCCAATTAGACAGCACCACATGACTAGTTCTGGCCAGTGTACTATGACTAGATGTAATGTGGGTCACTTCCAGGCTGAAGTTCCCAAGGCAATTCTGCTCATCTGGTTTAACCTGATACAGAGACCGAGGAGGCTGAATGTCCCAAATGGAACAACTAGAAAACAGTACAAATTCCAACAGCAAAGATCCCTGCAGGGAGCAAAGCCCTTTGTCCCAGGTGGCTATGACAAGAAGTGCTAAGTATTAAGACTGTGATATGGGTTTATTTCTGTAGCAACAGCTAGCCTGTCCTCACCACTATACTGGTGAAGGCTCTGCCTAAACATGAATGGACACATAGGACTCTAGGTTATTAAAGATTTCACTTTGAAGATGGTAAATAGTCTAGTTGTAGAAAAAAATTAAAATCCAAAGACTATAACTTCTTGTAACTGTTTCATAAAAAGAAAAAAAAATCATTTCATAATTAAATATTCAGGATGGAACAGGGATAGTTAATAAGAAGCTAACTGTCTTCCTAAAATCAAGGTTGAAATGTTTTCATTAATTTAACTAGACAGATAGTATTTATTTTTATTAAGAAATAAAGTTTGTTTTTATCAACAGGCTAAATTTTAAAATTCTTATTAGTCCTGTTTCAGCATCTTTTCCCAAAAGGGCTTTTTTTTAAAAAAAAAAAATCGAGTTGACTTACAGTGTTGTTAGTTTCAGGTGTATAGCAAAGTGAAACAGTTATACATATACATTTATCCACTCTTTTTTTAGTTATATATTGTATATATAGTAGTATGTATATGCCAATCCCAATATTCCAATTTATCCCTCCTCCCTCTTATTCCCTGGTAACCATAAGTTCGTTTTCTACATCCGCAACTCTACTTCTGTTTTTTAAATAAGTTCACTTGTATTCTTTTTTCCCAAAAGGACTCCTGAGACCATTAATTCAATAGCCCTTGTGGTGGTTTAGTCGCTAAGTCATGTCTGATTATTGTGACCCTATGGACAGCAGCCCACCAGGCTCCTCTGCCCATGGGATTTTTCCACGCAAGAATACTGGAGTGGGTTGCCATTTCCTTTTCCAGTACTTCAAGGTATATTATATGAAAAGAGTTTCCTTCGTCAAATAAGTCTGGGAAATAGGGTCAGAGAAAATCACACAGGTGTTCTCCTCTTTCTATCCCATCCTACTCTTTAAAAAATTCTCCCTCCGAGATACAGTGTGTCATGAAATATTTCTCCTTTTTGCATGGCACAGTTAATTCAATCAATTCAATCTCTTCATTTCTTTTATTATTTTAATATAATATCTGCTATATACAAAATAACATATCATATATATGTAAGTCACAAGTCATAGTAAAAATAAATAAGCACTCATGAATCCATGGCACAAATCAGTATTACCAACACACGAAATGAGCTATGTTGGCTTCTCCCTCTCTAAATTCCTTGCTCCCCCCAAAAAGAACAATCATCTTAAACTTTATTTTGCTTTCTATTATACAGCTTTGTCACACATATATGCATCTTTAAATGATACAGTGTTCAATGTTGTTGGCTTTAACTCCACTTTTAATTTTGAAAAATTTCAGACTTACAGCAAAATTGACACTCTTTACCAATTGTTAATATTTTCTACACTAATTTCATGTGTCTCTATGCACCACATACACATAGTTTTTCTTCTTTGCTGAACCATGTAAAAGTAAACTGCAGACATAGTAACATTTCACCCTTAAATATTTAAACACATATCTCTGAAGAATATGGACATTCTCTTGCATAACTGCAATACTACAGTCCCAAAGAATTTGACATTGATAAAATATTATCAAATCTAATAATACAGTGCATGTTCAACTTTCCCTAATAAAGTCTTTGCTACAGTTCTTATATTTTAACCTAGAATTCAATAAAAACCAGGTTTTATGTATGTGACTGAAGACAAGATGGTGGAGAAAACAGACCTTGAGCCCACCTCCTCTCACGAGAACACCAAAATCACAACTAATTGCTAAACAACCGTGGATAAAAGATTGAAACCTTTCAAAAAAGATATTCTACATCCAAAGACAAAAAGAAGCCCAACAAAATGGTAGGAGAGTCACACTTGTGATATAATCAAATTCCATATCCTGACCCATAAACTGGAGAACAATTATATCAGAGAAGTTCTCACACAGGAGAGAGAGTTCCGAGCCCTATGCCAGGCTCCCCAGCGTAGGGGTCTGGTATTGAGAGGAGGAGCTTCCAGAGCATTTGGCTTTCACAGCAAAGGGGCTGATTATAGGAGTTCCACAGGACTGGAGGATCGACTCCACACGTGGAGGGTGCACGCAAGGTCCCATGAGAACAGGGACACAGAGCAAAAGCAATGACTTCAAAGGAGACTGGGCTGGACCTACCTGCTTGTCTTGGAGGGTGTCCTGTGGAGGCATGAGGCAGCCGTGGCTCTCTCTGGTGTCATAAAAGCTGGCAGTGGTAATATTGGGGAGTTATTGGGGAGTGTTCCTCTACTTGAACTCTTGTTAGAGGTAATTAGCAGCAAGACCACGCCCTGCCCAACAGCCTGTAGGCTCCAAAGTTGGAGCACCTCAGGCCAAGCAATCCACAGGGCGGGAAGACAGCCCCACTCATTAGCAGTTCAGTTCAGTTCAGTCCAGTCGTTCAGTCGTGTCCGACTCTTTGTGACCTCATGGACTGCAAAATGCCAGGCTTCCCTGTCCATCACCAACTCCCAGAGCTTACTCAAACGCATGTCCATCAAGTTGGTGATGCCATCCAACCATCTCATCCTCTGTTGTCCCCTTCTTCTCCTGCCCTCAATCCTTCCCAGCATCAGGGTCTTTTCCAATGAGTTCTTCACATCAGGTGGCCAAAGTATTGGCCACTCATTAGCAGACAGGCTGCCTAAAGACTTTCTGAGCCCATGGTCACCTATAGACATGGCCCTTAACACAGCCCTGCCCACCAGAGAACCACAACCCAGCTACATTCACCAGTGGGCAAGCAACAGCTTCTCCTACCAGGAAGCCTCCACAAGCCTCTAGAACAGGCTTGCCCACCAGGGGGCAGACACTGGCCTCTCACCAGAAAGCCTGTACAAGACTCTAGACCAGATTCACCCACCAGAGGGCAGACACCAGAAGCAAGAAAACTACGATAACAGCACCCTATGGAACTGAGTCTGCAAACTCAGGTCAGAACCGACCTTGGACCTTGGGTAATAAGAGCGAAATGTACTGCTTAGACACAGAAAAGTATCTGCATGAAAGTGAAGTTGCTCAGTCGTGTCTGACTCTTTGTGACCCCATGGACTGTAGCCCAAAAGGCTCCCCTGTCCATGGGATTTTCCAGGCAAGAATACTGGAGTGGGTTGCCATTTCCTTCTCCAAGGGATCTTCCCAACCCAGGGATGGAACTCAGGTCTCCCGCATTGCAGGCAGACGCTTTAACCTCTGAGCCACCAGGGAAGCAGGGCAGCCCCTATTGAAGGAAACTTCTCCAAAGTTGAGAAACATAATTAAACTTCCACATACATAAAAATACAAACAGAAATTTAGACAAAATGTGGTGGCAGAGGAATATGTTCCAGAGGAAGGAAAAAGAAAGAAACCCAAAATGACAACTAATGGCATGAAGATAGACAATCTATCCGAGAAAAGAGTTAAGAGTAATGGATGCACAGAGCAGGAAGGTACAACAAGTTTATAGAAGAGTCAGAAAATACCAAGAACAACCAAAGAGATGAAGAATACAACAACTGAAATGAAAATACATGAGAGAGACTCAACAACAAAATAAATGAGGCAGATGAATGGATAAGTAAGCTTGAAGACAGAGTGCTGGAAACCACTGCTATGGAAGCGAATAAAGGTAACAGAATGAAAAGAAAAAAGGACAATTTAAGAGGCTGCTGGGACTCTGTCAAATACACCAACAATAACATAATAGGGGTTCCAGAAGGAGGAGAGAAAGGGCCTAAAAAATATTTGAAGAGACAATAGCTGAAAACGTCCCTAACATGGGAAAAGAAACAGCCAACAAAGTCCAGGAAGCACGAAGTCCCATCTAGGACTGACCCAAGGAGGGGCAGGCCCAGAGACACAGCGACGGAACTAATGACAACTAACGACCAAAGAGAAAACACTAAAAGCACTGAAGGAAACACAATAAATAACCAACAAGGGAATCCCTATACGACTATCAGCTGATTTTTCAGCAGAAATTGTACTGGCCAGAATCGAGTGGCATGATATATTTATAGTGATGAAAGGGAAGAAACTACAGTGAAAAAATACCCTACCCAGCAAAGGCCTTGTTCAGATTGGTGTGAGAAATCAAAACTCTACAGATAAGCAAAAACTAAAAGAATTCAGCACCACCAAATCAAATGCTAAACGAACTGCTCTACATGAAAAAGAGAAGGCAACAATTAGAAACACTAACATTACAAAATGGGAAAGCTCACTGGATAAATCAAACATATAATAAAGGAAACTACCCTCACACAAATATAAATATATAAACCAGTAACTGTGAGAGGTGGAAAGTACAAATTCAGGATATTTGAAATGCATTTGAAATTAAGAGATCAGCAACTTCAACAATCATATATACATATGTGTGTGTGTGTATGTAGAGAGAGATTGCTATATCAAAACCTCATGGTTACCACAAGCCAAAAAACTATAAAAGATACACATATAAAAAAGAAAAAAAATCCAAGCACAACACTAAACACAGTCATCAGATCAGAAGAGAACAAAAGAAGGAAGGAAATGACCCTACAAAACCAAATCCAAAACAGCAGCTTCAGCTGCATGCAACAAATTCTGGTACAGTCTTTTTTCATTTTTATTCTGTTACAAATATTTTCTAATTTTCCTTGTTACAGCTTCTTAGATACACCCATCATTTAAAAGGAGTCATTTAATTTCCAAATATATGGGCTTTTAAAAAGTATCTTTGATATTAATTTCTTATTTTGATATTAATTTCTCATTTAAATCCTTTCTTTCTGCAATCACCCTCTGCGTTTTTTGTCTTCTGACTTTATTGAGGCTTTCAATGGCTAAGCCAAAGATCTCTCTTGGTAAATGTCACAATGCACTTGAAAATACGTGGGTTATTTTCAAATATCTTTTTTGATATTGATTTCTAACATAACTCCACAGTGATAAGAGAATAGTCTATGATCTCAATATCTTTAGACCATGAAATTTTTGCCATCACAGTCCTTACTATTAATATTTGTATTTTTCTTTCTTACTTACTTCACTTAATATGATAAAACTCTAGTTGCATCCACATTGCTGCAAATGGCATTATTTTGTTCCTTTCTCTAGCTAAGTACTATGCCATTGTATATATGCATCACATCTTTATGCACTCATCTGTCGATAGACCTTTAGGTTGTTTCTATGTTTTGGTTATTGTGCTGCTATGACAGGTGCATGTATCTTTTTGAATTATAGTTTTGTCTGATAGAACACACCCTCACATTCTGCACAAAAATAAACTCAAAATGGCTTCAAGACTTAAACATAATGATACCATAAAACTCCTAGAAGAGATCATAGACAAAACATTCTCTGACACAAATCTTATCAATATTTCCTTAGCTCAGTCTCCCGAGGAAATAGAAATAAAAACAAAAATAAATAAATGGGACCTAATCAAACTTGAGGCTTCCCAGGTAGCTCAGCTGGTAAAGAATCCACCTGCAATGCAGGAGACCCTGGTTTGATTCCTGGGTCGGGAAGTTTCCCTGGAGAAAGGTTAGGTTACCCACTCCAGTATTCTTGGGCTTTGGTGGTGACTCAGATGGTAAAGAATCCACCAGCAATGCAGGAGCCCTGGGTTCGATTCCTGGGTTGGGAAAAGCCTCTGGAGGAGGGCATGGCAACCCATTTCAGTATTCTTGCCTGGAGAATCCCAATGGACAGAGAAGCCTGATGAGATACAGTCCATGGGGTTGCAAAGAGTTGGACAGGACTGAGCAACTAAGCACAGCACAGCACAATCAAACTTACAAGCTTTTGCACAGTAAAGGAAACCATAAACAAAATGAAAAGACAATGCTACAAAATGGGGGGAAATATCTGCAAATGATGCTACAGACAAGGGCTTAATCTCCAAAATATATACACAACTCAAAACACCAAACAATCCAATCCAAAAATGGGCAGAAGACCTTAATAGACATCTCTCCAAAGAAGACAAACAGATGGCCAGTAGGCACATGAAAAGATGCTCAGTGTCATTAATTATTAGAGAAATGCAAATCAAAACTACAATGAGGTCACAGCCTACACCAGTCAGAATGGCCATCATTAAAAAGTCTACAAACAACAAATGCTGGAGAGGATGTGGAGAAAACGGAACCCTCCTACATTGTTTGTGGGAATGTAAGTTGGTATAGCCACTATGGAGAACAGTATGGAGGTTCCTCAGAAAACTAAATTGTTTTTAATAAAATTTTGTGAGCTTTCTGCATACAGATGTAGGCTTATTTACTAGGTTTATTCCTATGTACTGTGTTTTTTTATTATTATTATTGCACAGAGTATATTTTAAATAACATTTTTGAACTCTCTATTCCTGACAAGTAGATATGCAATTAATTTTTAACAGCTTTATTGACTCAGTACAATCAATTTTCATATATTTATCTTATAATTAGCTATATTGTTAAAATTTTTATTATATCTAGTAAATTTTCTATAGGTTCTTTGGGATTTTCTATGTAGATAACTGTATTATAAAATATCAAGTTATTTCTTTCCAATCCTTACATCTTCAAAGTACCATCTTTCTCTGGCTGAGAGAGACAGTTAGTCGCTCAGTCACATCCGACTTTTTGCTATCTCATGGATTGTAGACCACCAGGCTCCTCTATCCATGGGATTCTCCAGGCAAGAATACTGGAGTGGACTGCCATTTCCTCTTCCAGGGGATCTTCCCAACCCAGGGATCGAACCTGGGTCTCCCTAAGGATCTCTAATACAATACTGAATAGAAGCAGCAATAATGAACATCTTGAGTTTAATGGAGATATGTCTACCATCTTACCAATGGAACATTTATTGTAGGCTTTTAGAATTTTTATCAGAGTAAGAATATAAAGCAGCTTACTTATAAGAGAGAAATGATACCAATTCCCTGATACTGTTAGGACTTGGTTAATGGACCAATATGTGATCAAAAAAAGGATTTCATGTGTGCTTTGAAAGATATTCTCTGATATCTTAGCGTATTCTTTAAGTATTGAGTTATAAGTTTATAAAATCAGCATACTAATAGCTGATATTTACTTATTTGCTTGCACTATTATTAATTACATGAGCAGTGAGTAATTCTCCAACTATGGTAGACAGTCTGAAATCAGTCTGAAAAATCTATGTTTAGCTGACAAGTTTAGACTACTTATATTTATTTTGATAATAAATGTTTCCATCTTAATTTTTGATTTCTAGCTCCCTCACACATATGTATATTTTTATATAAAAATAAAACACTGATTTTTAACATGTAATATGTTACATATATGTACATATATACAAATATATGTTATATATGTATCCACATGTGTGTATCACATATGTGTGTGCTTATGTATGTTTATGTATTATATTTGATATTAGATGAGTTCAGTTTCATTTAATTTTTTTCTTCTTCTGGTTTGCAATCACCCACCCTAATTCTATCCTTTCAGTCCATGCCCTTGGAATAAAGGTCATCTTTAACTTAAGTTCTAAGTTAAGATGATACCTTAAAGTGTAAAGAGGACATTAGAACACTTTAATTGTGGTCATCTCTCTCTGACTTATATGCTATGTCAGTCCTTTAGTACTGTGTTTCTGTAAAGTGTAAAAAGATATTATTTGACAGTTTGTTTAGATTCATAAACATGTTTCCTATTTTCTTTAACCATTAATTCAGATCATTTTTTTTTTCTGAATTATTTCCCTCCTTCTTGAAGTTTATTCTTTGGAAAATTCTTTAGTATAAGTTTATATGGCAGTAAGCCCTCATGCTGCTGCTACTGCTGCTAAGTCGCTTCAGTCGTGTCCGACTCTGTGCGACCCCATAGATGGCAGCCCACCAGGCTCCTCCGTCCCTGGGATCCTCCAGGCAAGACTACTGGAGTGGGCTGCCATTTCCTTCTCCAACGCATGCATGCATGCTAAGTTGCTTCAGTCGTGTCCGATTCTGTGCGACCCTATGGACAGCAGCCCACCAGGCTCCTCCGTCCACAGGATTCTCTAGGTAAGAATACTGGAGTGGGTTGCTAGTTCCTTCTCCAAGCCCTCATAGTTGTTGTTAATCTAAAAATGTCCTATAATTCAAGAATAGAGGAACTCACATGTTAGGGATACAATTCTAGGTTAAAACTTACTTTCTATAAGAACTTTAAAGCTATTAGTCTACTGTCCTCTGGCTACCAATATTACTGTTGAGAAATATGCTGGCTCAGAGCTTTGTTTGCTTCATACACGGCATTGTAGCTACAGGCATCTATCTTTAGGGCAACCCAAATCTCTACTGCACACTGACTGTTATTGTTCCCATTACTGGATTTGCCTCACAGTTCATTCCATTTTTGTGGGGGATGTGTCTCCCATGTCAAAGTCTAGAAATACATCAACAAGTATTTTTTAATCTAGGATCTAGTTGGTGTGAGGTGGAAGGGGCCCCCAGAGTATCTAGCTTGCCCTCTGGCTGGAAGTAACACAAACAGCTTTCTTCATTGCAAGACTTCTCAAATTTTTAATACCCCGGCCTAAACTAAAACTATCTAAGAGGAGGATATGATATCTGCCTCTGCCCAAACTTATTTGACCAGAGCTTCTTACAGAACTAGTCTTTCACAAAATATAATTTGAAAAAAAATAAATCCTGCTCTAAAGCTTCTTTTAAAAAAGATTTTCCTCAATACAGAAAAGAAATCCAAAAAAATTATCTTCAATACTTCTATTCCACTTAAAGAATCCCACTACCAAGGCTAAAAAAAATTAATCAACTTTCACAACATGCCAGGCTATGTTGTGAAATATAAATCTATACTAGCTTTTCCTAGTAGACAAAATTGCTACTGGACTCTTCTTACAAGAGTTCCGAAGGACTGAGTATCCATTACCATCATCATGATGAGACTAGTTAGTTAGCTGTGAAGTCCCTAATTTTTCAGTTTCCTACCACTGGACAAGGTGATATGTACAGGCAGATTTTTATCATAAATTCACAAGCTACTACCCTTACAATTCTGAACTTTCTTGTACTTTACTTTTTTCTTCTTGTTATTCCCCACTCCCAACTATATGCAATTAAAGACAGAAATAAGAACTTCAGATCACTTAAAAATGTATGAAACAGAAAGATACGATGAAATAGTTCACAAAAATTAACTAACAAATTAACATTTAGAAAGATGTTCATCCTTGTTTTTTTAAAAAAGATACAGTTTCAAAATGAGATATTAAAAAGAGCAGAAATTTGTCACATTGTCATTTTAATTATATAGCATGAATGTCCAGTGCCAGAAAGGTTACAGAAAATAGGTTCCAATGTACATTGCTAATTACAGTATAGATTGAAAGAATTTAACAATATAATCAATAATTTTTAAAGTACTATATTTAACCTAATATTTGCACTGTAGAGATTCTACCCTAAGGAAATAATTTAAAAAGCAAAATTTTCACACAAAAATGTAATAAAAATATCCTTTTTAAAATCACAAAATATTAAAAATTAGAAAACTACAAAAAGCTAAGAAAAGGGAAGATTATATAAGATCCCATTATATCCACTTGCTAGTATGTTGCCATTATGAAGATACTTACACTGATTTATAATAATATGGTAAATTATGATAAGTGGTGGCAAAGATGATATCAAATTGTACATGCTAATCTATTATAATTTTGTTTTTTAAAAAAGAGACTGAAAAGAAATATAGTAAAATGTTAAAAGGAGGATATGGGATATTTCTTCTTTATCTTCCTAAAAAAATTTTTTTTAAGTTTTTCCATGGAAAGAATTTTAGTATTTCTGAAAACAAAAAGTTTAAGTCAATAAAAGGTTTGCCAATACTTCACCCACCACTTCTTTTTCTTATGGCTCTGTAATGGCAAAGTGTCCCCCGCCACCTTTCCCAAAACCAAACTAAAAATTTTATAGTTTCTTTTGTTACTGTGAAAAGGCACATTCCTCCTATAACTATTCAGTTGCCTAACTTCTAAAACAATACTCTAATGAAATGAATAGACAGATTTTACCTTATTTCCTTCTTCTTTGAATTGAGGATTAATTATTTTCACAAAAGAATAAAATAATTGACGAATTCTGGAATCTCCAATAAATGCAATATGTTTATCTACGAGGCAGTTCTTTGCCTCACTGAAATCAACAAGGAAACAACAATTAGAATACAGAAATTCAGCACAGGTATCTTCAAAGCACATAATTTGTGAAGAAAGTAGTACAGGATTATTATATACAGTTACGTTGTTGTTTTAGAAATAGGTGGCCAGGTTTGTTTAACCTACCAGTTCATGTATGATTGATTAATTCTATTAAGTGTTTCATATGTACTCAAACCACAGTAAGTGCTTAATACCCACTCTCTCAGAAAAACTGTGCGAGGTAGCTATCCAAGTCCCAAAGCAAAAGTCCTTCATTCATAGGCTATTGCCCTTGGCCCCTGGTTTTCTCTCACCTGAGATAAAGTAGATTGGTTCAAAGCTTTCCCTAATGCTTTAGAGCAAGAATATTCTTTTGGACTCACCCCCACGCCTGCCCTGTCAGCAATTCTCTACCATCACATAGAGAAGTACCATCTGTCACTTTCTTTGCTCTATTAACACATCTCTACCGATACTAAGATCCATCTTAGAAAAGAAGAAAAAAAATAAATGAAGAAACTTTACCTGATTTTGTACTTATGCATCATACAGCTGTGAGGCTGCCAAACTTTCTCTCCAAGAAATCTGCCACTTGAGAGAAGGTATTCACATGAATCATTGCCTGTAATAATTAAACACAATAATGTTGTTAACAATAGTTACACTTTTATACGTTGGTTGTCTATCCCATTTTACCCTTGGAGATGAGAGAGTACAGAGTTTTCCACACTTCACTATACCTTCTAGGTACATACGACTCATCCATGAGAAGCATAGTAACTATTAATATATTAATATTGAAAACGATAAGAGACACTAGTGACAGATAATTTACCCAGAATATACTTCATCACCAGTGCTATGTTAATGCTTTGGCAGTTCCTTCTACTGCAAGTTTTCCCTCCAAGGACATCTTGCCTCAAAATAGCCTTTATATCTGTTTATCACTTCTACTTCTAGTTGGGAAACAAAAGTTTAAGGGATAAAAGAGAAGACTTTGGAAATGACTTCCTATTCAACTATTATAGTACTTCGTGCATTAGTACATCAGAAACCTGGTAAATATTGAAGTATTTTAAAAATCTACGCCCTAATTTTCACAATTTCCCTGGGAGGAAGTGGGCTATATCCCTACTCTGTAAATGTGCAAACAGAGAAAGACTTATTAAAAACTTCTTAAAATGCGTAGTAAAATGTCATCCGTTTACAATCTCACAAAGACTTGAAACACTGTTAATCAAAAGATGACTGAAGATACACATGATCAATTATCAGTAATAAATGCTATTATGAATATCCATCCTCTACTTCTCTCAATTGTCTTTTGCCTCCACCATTAGGATGACAGCAAACCCCTCCCACTGTGGTTGGGAGAAGTTTCAAACAGAAAATTCCATATCTGCAAGCCCCCTCGCTCCTGTGTAAACTGGGACAGATGGTTACCCTACTTCCTTTGGCCATTTTACTGTACATTAGCTTAATGTACATGACCAATGTATATGGTTAAAAAGGGGGTTGGAGGCATTAGAAGAGTTCAAATATGTCAAATGGACGAGGGAAAAATGAGGTGTGCACATTAACTGTGGGGTTACAGTTAATGTGCTTTTAAATTTGATCTCCAGTTCTTTAACAGTCAATAGCAATCTCTATTTGTTTTACAAATAGTTAAGGTCAGGACGCAGAATCTGGTAAAAAGAATACTATAGAACAAAATAGTGGAGATAGGAAAGAGCCAAAGATATTTTCAGTAGAACACATCTCTTTTCTCCATCCAGTTATCCATTTATCTGGACAACACACAGATAAAAGGTGATACAAACATAAGGCAAGTATGCATAAATAATAAAAATGTTGATACCACAGTGTCATAAATTCTAAAACAGAACAAGGAGGAAAATGAAAATAGTACACTGTTCTGTTGGTAAAAACTGGATAAGGAAAGTAGACGATAAATTATTATATTTTTGTAATTATAGATGTAGCTAAGCCTTTTTTTTTTTTGTATTTTAAAGATTTTTTAATAACATCTCTCTAAGGAAACTATAAATAATCAGTTCTTAATTCTTTTCAATTATCAAAAACTAATGCTAGTTCTAAAAAACAAAATTAAGTTACATAAACAATCATGGAGAAGTAAAGAAAGGACTCTAGAAACACACAATTATTTCCTAAAAACAGCACTGCTGCTGCATTTTTTAATAATGGCCATATAGTAAAATCCTATTAAAAATCCAGTAAATGTTTAAAATTAGGATGAAAATTCCACATTTACACCACTTCTACCTCTTTAAACACATCTTTTAAACCAAGCAAAAAGTTAGTAACACATTTATTTTATTAAAAAGTTATATAAGAAGTTTTAAACAATTAGCCTTCTGTAAAGTTTTTCTTTCTTCATCCCTTGTTGTTGTTGTTGTTACTTGGCTTCTGTTTCTTAGATCAATCTTCAGTGTGTTAGATTATGCTATTTGTTTAACCATCTCTACAGGTTATTGATATGCTTCTGTGGAGATGGAAGTGCCACACCAGTGTCTTAAAATAACCAATTTTCTCCACCAGAAAATGTGTGTTAAAATGCCAAATTCTTCTTTCCCTCTTCAATATTACTACTCAGACATTATTTTTCAGTAGTTCAGTTGGTAGAAAACAAAAGCTCTAATCTCAAGATCCCACATTAGAAAAACCTCATACCAAGACAAATTTAAAGTTGTCACTAACCAAAAGACATTATGAACACTGTATTTTAAAAACTAGCTGGTCTTTCTGGGAAAAATATCCTTAATATGGTAGTTGCTGCTGCTGCTAAGTCGCTTCAGTCATGTCCGACTCTGTGCGACCCCATAGACGGCAGCCCACCAGGCTCCGCCGTCCCTGGGATTCCCCAGGCAAGAACACTGGAGTGGGTTGCCATTGCCTTCTCCAATGCATGAAAGTGAAAAGTGAGAGTGAAGTTGCTCAGTCGTGTCTGACTCTTATGGTAGTTGAATAAATGCTAATTAATGGTGACTCTTCATAATATATTCTATGATGCAAATTAAAAAAAACCTTGTATCTGAAACAGTCTCGGTATCTTATCAGTTAAAGTGATTTTGCTCAGTTGTGTCTGACTCTTTGGGACCCCATGGACTGAGGCCTGCCAGGCTCCTTTGTCCATGGACTTTTTCAGGCCAGAATACTGGAGTGGGTAGCCATTCCCTTCTCTAGGGGATCTTCCTGACTCAGGGATCAAACCCAGGTCTCCCGCATTGCAGGTGGATTCTTAACCGTCTGAGCCACCAGGGAAGCCAGTTAAGGTCTACTCAAAACACGGAAACTACACCAGCTATTTTAGTAGAGAGAATGTAATATGAAGAACTGTTAGGAAAGTAAAAGAATTGCTAAGTAGATAACTGAAAAAGGTTAGGAGGACACAGACTTTTACATATTTGTCAGCAAAATAATAAAAATAGTAGCACTAGTAAATACTATAATGTCTGAATAAAAATAAATTAACCTGTCTTAAAAAATAAAAATAAAAAACTCCACAAAATTCTATACTCTAACACTAGTTCTCTTTTCCTGGGAAGGAAACAGTTTTAAAATCAAATCACTAAATGTAAATCTAAATGTTAAATTAATGTGACACATTTATATTATGTATACTAGCTACATATTAACATATGCTGGCACATTATTTTCCTTTCAAAATTTACCCAGAAGAACCCCAAACAAAAGAAAACAAAATACTGCAGTCATTATTTTCAATTGCTTCATATAATTTTGATAGCTACCTTCATATAATTTTGATAGCAACCAGTGAGATGAAAGTTGCCAAGTGCTCAGATAAATCAAGTTAGGAACAGAATTTTAAAAAAGAAAAAAAAAAAAAGCAACTAACGGGATAGAATTATCTACTTCAGCTATCTCTAATACAAAGATTATCTAGATGAATGGCTGTCTTCCCTTCATTCTGTTATCTTAAGCATAAACATTCTGGTTTGTCAATCTCAAGTCTCAGGTTTTTATGCATGATTTTTCTATAATAGAAGGATACTAAGAGCAAACTAAGTAAAAAGGTAAACAAGTTAAAAAAAAAAAAAAACCTGAAAAACAAAATATAACAAATAAAGAAAACTCCTGACCTGCTAAATAAACCAAGGCTTATATTTTTCATTGACTACCTCTGGCACACTGCACCTTTAGATTGAATCATCTTGACAAAGCTGTATGTTTCTTACTATCAAGCATGAAAATACCAGATCA
Organism: Giraffa tippelskirchi; assembly: GCF_054371585.1. Classification (NCBI taxonomy): domain Eukaryota; kingdom Metazoa; phylum Chordata; class Mammalia; order Artiodactyla; family Giraffidae; genus Giraffa; species Giraffa tippelskirchi. The sequence continues at coordinate 59,504,078 of NC_137284.1, read as the reverse complement.
TAAACTTTACAACGTGATCTGCAGAATATTTTATTTGCTCCAAATTTAGCAAGTTATACTTCTGTCTGTGTTGAAAAATCACCATTTACAATTTTCTTTAGATAAGCTAGGAGTGCCTCTTTACAAGCAGTGTCATGCAGATCAGGATTTTTCTAGCAGCCAAAGAAGGAAAAGCCTGAGAGACCTAACGCTGCTTCTTGTTTTAATTTCTGAAGCTTTGAACTCATTTTTTCCAAACCATGCAGTATTATTTCATATTGGCATTAAATATGCCTATGACAGAAAGGAATTAGAATTCGACAAAACTAAGACATTTGAAGCAAGTTAACTTCATCAATTAAAAAATCTAAATTTAACCAGATTGGAACTATTCTTAAGGCTACTGATACTGGCTTCTTATCCCAGAAATGATGTTTTTAGTCTGTAATCACAATATTAATGGATATCTTGTGATTCCATCATGGTAAAATTTAGAAAAAATGTAACTAAAAGAATAACTACTTTTAAAAATGTCATTTTTTATATTATGTGAAATAATATTAATAATGCAAAAAAACCCCCCACAAAACACTACTTTCTAAAGTTAAGATCAGAACATGCGTCTAGAACATGAAATTCAATTAAAACCAAAAGAACCAAATGCAGGGAGGCAAACAGAAGGAAATAAGGACTTCAAAAATCTGTTTATCCAGTAATTGTTACAGAGTTTCTACTATGTGTTAAGCTCTGATTATTTAAGGATGAATAAAATACCCTTGGAAGCTCAAAGTTTGTGTGGGGAAGTCAGATACAAATTATTGTAATACAACATGGTAAGTATGTACTAGTTACTGTAGAAACATTGAATTCCTAATTTCTATTTCTATGCTGGTGACATCTGGACCAGGATTTGAAGGAACAAGTAAACAGGTCAGATTTTGAAGTTTTAGACATGTAACTTCGAGAAAATCACCATTTACTGGAAAATGAATAAGACAATTCTTGGCTGGCACTGTGAAGTTGAATTAGTATTTCTAAATGATTTAACCCATGTTCTGATGGAAAATGCTTTCTCACTACACTACTACTGTCTAAGAGACTCCAGAAAGGCAGAATATAACATAATGGTATGAGGTACAACTAACTGGGTTTTAAATCCTAGCTCAGTCAGACTAATTGTGTGTCTTTAGGCAACTTAACCTCTCCTGCCTCATCTTTAAAATGTAAATACTGCAATTCTCTGAATCTAAGACCACTGATTATAAAATACACCATTATTTTATATAACAGTAGGAAAAATGTTATCAATTAAACTTTGACATGCAATCAAAGTTTTAAAAACTCATCTTGATTACAGATATTAAAAATGGTGGAGGCGGGAAGTGGGAACATTGAAATCTAGTAATTGTATCTACCCATAGACTGGTTGCAAAGACAAAATGAGTTAAGATTTAAAACCTTTAGTAGAACAGCACCTGGCATATAACAAGTGCTCAATGATAGCATGTAGTTTTCCTAAGCTTTGCTTTCTGTAGTGTACTTTTTACTTTCTTTAGTTTGTCAAACAAGAAATACTGAATCTGTGTATTTCAACTGCATTCACTCTCCTGGCCTGAGGCAAACCCATACTCACACACTGGAGATTTTAATACACAGCCTAAACCTCTATATGTAATATAAGGTCCTTTCTTATTCTAAGATTTATGATGCTGTGATTCAAGTGTTTGATTATCCTTGCGTGAAAAGCATTGCATCTGACTGTTTCACACTGCTAAAGAATGAGGCTGGCTAAAAAGTTTCTGGTAAGATCATTTTTTTCCCCAAACAGTCTCTGGCTCAAGTTCCTGACATTCCGCTTGGGCACGTACACACACCAGGTGTACTGCTTCACACTCAAGACACTGAAGCACCTACAGAAGTTGATGATGAGCTTCTGGAGGAGGCTTTATAAACAATCCCAGATTGCTACACTGACTCATAAGGTTCCATCTGACATTCTATCTTCCCTGCTGACAACAGATCTTGAAAGGATGAAATTTATAATCTAAATATAGCAATTAGGATCCATGTTTATCAAAAGATAAAAGCACAATTAAAAAAGGGAGGTGGAGGAGACTAGATGTTTAACTTATAGGAGGACCAGAGCACACAGTTATAAAAGTTATCTCCACTATCACATACATAAAATTGAATTAGATTACTATCATCTTATAACAAAATAGCATAAAATGTTAGTGGTCAGAAAATTTTCTTTAAAATGACAATAAATTAATGCATCAAATTGCTAGCTTTATTTTGTATATCAAAGTGTTGGACTTCTCTTACAGCAACAGCAGATGAACCAAAGTCTTGCCAGGTCATGTGAATGTGATCTATGGGAAGCTGGAGGAGAAAGGCCAAGAGGGTATAAGCAATTTATCTTTTTTCAATCGATTTTGTGTATTTATATAAAGGGCTATTCATTCAGTACAGTAGGAGAGTATAAGATTTTTAATTCTCAAGCATTGCAGAAAACAAAGCAGCACAACTGATCAAAATATCCTTTACTTTTAAAGATTTCCTAAAATGAGAAGAGAGTTCAGATTCCAGTGCCCTCTTTACTGGATATTTTGCCAAAGTAGGTGTGAAACTAAACGGGAAACGCCTTAAATACGCACCTATTACACATTTACCTCTTGACCAGTGAATCTCACAATCTCCAAGAGCTGTCCAGATAACAGCTTCAAAAGAACCACAAACAAGAGATCCTATCTTTGTTAATTTCCCTCAGCCTGTCAACCTCTATCCTAGTGACATTCTTACAGAGAAAAATAAGAAAAAAAAAAAATCAAGAAGGACAATATCCCTTGATTACTGAAGAATAACACGTTCTGAAATAATGAGGTCATATTTCCTTACTCTTTGCACCAATTTCAAAACCCACAGCGAAGGACTCCTCTCAGACTGCTTCCAACTTATTTTCATTGCCCACCTCAACTCCTGTCAACCCATAAGTTCTAGTTCTAATATCGGCACCAGTGGCTTCACTTTGTAAAAAGTGTGCAACCAGACCCCTTTAAACGTTTCTGAATCACAAAGCCTGGGTGACACCTCCTCCATTTGGCCAAGGGCATCTTTTGCCAGCTGTCAACTCGGCGGCAAAAGAAAGTGGGGCGGCCCTTGCCGCTGTCCAACAGCTTGGCCCCGCTGTTCCAGGGCAGAAACCGGATAAAACAAAGGCTAAAAAACCGAGCACCTAAGGCGCAGAATGGGGCGACCCGACTTGGAGCGCAGGTGCCCCCGTGCAGGGCGGCCTTGGCCTTCAGGCGCCCTGGGCTGGCCCCCGAGGGCCGCCTGCTCGCCTCCTGCACGCGAGCCCCGGGCCTGCCGTGTTTCCCCCGGCCCAGCCCGCGCAAGAGCCGGGACCCCAGCTACCCCTGGGCCCGGCCTGGGCAGGCGCCCCCGACTGCAGCACTGGCGGCTCGGGGTGGGGACGGGAGTGCCCAGGACCACGGGCCCTCGACCGGTGGCCGCCTGAACTGGGGTCCGCTCGGTCGGTCGGGGGCGCCCGGCCCGCCGCCTGGGCCACCCGGGGGCGCGTGGGGGCACCGCCTCCCCAGCCCGCTGGGCGCGCCGGCGGGCGGCCGCGTGAGCGTGGGCGTGTGTCGGGCGCGGGGGGCGGCCTCCAGCCTCCGCGTCGCCTCCTCCCCCCGGCCGGCCCAGGCAGGGGGAGGGCCCGCTCACCTCGGTACCGGCGGGAGGCGAGGTGGCACACCACGAGCAGCAGTACGGCCACCAGCGCCAGCACCTTGGCGCTCCTCACGCTGAAGTAGTGGTTGATCTCCCGCTTGCCCAGGTTGTAGGCCAGAGCCGCCATCTTGGTTCCTCCATGACAACAGTGCGCGGCGGAGCGGGGAAGGGGCGCCGCACAGGGGCAGCACTGGGGCTGCTGCCGCCGCCGCAGCCAGGCGAGGAGCCGCCGCCAGCCCTCGCGGCCGCCACCCGCGCCTCCCGCCGGGGAGACTGACCCCGCGGCGCCCCCGGCCTCTCCTTGCCCCTCCTCGGCCGCGGCCGCCTCGGCGGCCTCCCCCCAGCCCCGCCGCCGCTGTTCCGCCGTGCCGTTCCCCCAGGCGCCCTGGACGCCTGTCTCCTCCCCTTCCTCCTCCTCCCCTTTAGCCTCCTGTCTTAAGAGAGGCTGCACTTGTGAGGGGGCTCCGGTTGCCCAGTCCTCCGGGGTCACGGACCCCAGACTGTCCTCCTGGGTCACCGGGTCACCCGCGGCAGGCGGCGGCGGTGGCGGCAGAGACATGGGGATGTGAGGAGAGGGGACCAGGCTTCCACCCTGGCCCGAACGCGAGTCCTGGGCTTTAATTAGCTTACTGGCGGCAACCTGAGCCCAGGTTGGGGCAATAGAAGTACTGTTCCGGAAGAAAAGCACACATCGTTTCTCTGCTTCCTTCCGCAACACACCCTTTAACGAGCTTTCTACTCCCTAAACCTGCCTAGCAGGATGCGAAGGCCACCCCAATGTCACCGGGACTTTATCGTCAGGCTCTCCGGTCAGTCTGGATGCCCCCCAGATGCTTGCCAGGTGTAGACACTGCTGACAGCCTTAGCACCCAACCCACCTGTATGACCAGTCTTAACTCTTAACTCACTGCTCGGAAGCCCATTTCTCTTGAAAACTGAAAAAAAACAAGTCCTGGGTTTACCCACTTGCAGTGAGGGAAAGTATATCGAAGTACAAAGTGCTTCCTTGCTCAGTCGCTTCAGTCAAGTCCGACTCGTTGAAACCCCATGAACTTACAGCCCACCAGCTTCCTCTGTCCGTGGGATTCACCAGGCAAGAATACTGGAGCGGGTTACCACTCCCTTCTGGAATGAACAGAGTAGAAGGTACAAAACGAGCCTAACTTAATGTAGGTGTTGGTGAGAAAAGAACTCCACTTGTATTTACACGAGAGTTGGCTAGGTGGTTGGGCCAGACGTCAAAATGTGTTCTCGGGACCATCATTCATGCTCCTCAAGTTGGTTAATGTGGTTATCAAAAAAGGGAGCACTCCTTTGCCTTTGTTAAACGCTCCTTATTCCCCCATTTTATTTATTTAGTTAGTTTTCTGGGTTCCCCTGTGCTGCCTTCCATGTGGGAATGGTTATTTACATTTGTTTCCTTTTCTACTTGAGTGAGTTACTGATTAGTTAGGGTGTTTTCAGGTGTTCTTTGCAACTTTCCCATTTAGCCATTCCTGAACTTGTATTTATAGGTCCCTCTTAAAGTGATAGAATGTTAAATATGATGGGACTGTAGAGATCTTGTCATCCCAATTCTTTTCATCCAAGGACTCTTTTTATTATGTTTTTATCTATGGACCCCATATCTTGAAAGATTTTTGTCAGTTAAATGAAATCACATACATCACTGTCATGGATGTAATGCTAATAAGCAATAAAGCTAAATAAGTGTACAAACACTAGGCACTGTTCCCTGGAAATGGTTGCTTAATTTTGGCTGTCGTTCTTCTGATCCAAGGTTGATCACATGCTGGGAGAATTAAATCAGATATTGCAAAAAACAGATAAATAACTCTGCTAACAGTATACGGTCTACCAAATCACATCTTGAAAATTTCTATGATGTCATCAACAGCAAATTAGAATTTCTGATCAGCACGTGATAACCAGTGTTAGCCTGCAGGGTTGATTTAATGCCTGCCAAAAGTAAAGAAACCTGACATTTTATTTAATTGCAATTTCCAGAAGGCTTTCTGAAATGTTGTAAATAGCTTGTGGCTCCCCTTCCTTCCCTCCAGTTCAGTTAAGCCACTCAGTTGTGTCCAACTCTTTGTGACCCCGTGGACTGCAGCACGCCAGGCTTCCCTGTCCATCACCAACTCCCAGAGCTTACTCAAACTTGGCCTTTGAGACGGTGATGCCATCCAAGCATCTCATCCTCTGTCATCCCCATCTCCTCCTGCCTTCAGTCTTTCCCAGCATCAGGGTCTTTTCCAGTGACTCAGTTCTTTGCATCAGGTGGCCAAAGTATTGGAGTTTCAGCTTCAGCATCAGTCCTTCCAATGAATATTCAGGACTGATTTCCTTTAGGATGAACTGATTGGATCTCCTTGCACTCCAAGGGACTCTCAAGAGTCTTCTCCACACCACAGTTCAAAAGCAGTAATTCTCCAGTGCTCAGCTTTCTTTATAGTCCAACTCTCACATCCATACATAACTCCTTGAAAAACCATAGCTTTGACTAGACGTACCTTTATTGGCAAAGTAATGTCTCTACTTTTTAATATGCTGTCTAGGTTGGTCATAGCTTTTTTTCCAGGGAGCAAGCGTCTTTTAATTTCATGGCAGCAGTCACCATCTGCAGTGATTTTGGAGCCCCAAAAATAGTCTCTCACAAAGTTTCCGTTGTTTCCCCATCTATTTGCCATGAAGTGATGGGACCGGACGCCATGATCTTAGTTTTCTGAATGTTGAATTTTAAGCCAACTTTTTCACTCTCCGGTTTCACTTTCATCAAGAGGTTCGTTAGTTCTTCACTTTCTGCCCTAAGTATGCTGTCATCTGCATATCCTTCCCTCCAGTTTAAAGCTAATCCTTCTCTGCTCTGAATCTCGTCCTGTCCCCCTTTCTTGGGAGTGTTGATGGCTCCATCAGTTATCCCTATGTCAGTCATTCTCTTTCTGTGTCTTCTTTAAACTCTTCCTCTCTCCTGGACATTTCCCTTCTACCAATAACTCTATCTTGTTAGTGAAGCCCATCCATGGACTGTGTTTCTTTGTGTTTAACTATCCATCTAGATCCTTCTCTGACAAGCTCTAGGAAGAACAGTGTTGACTTTTCAGTCTTCACTTGCTCTACTCCCATTCTCCCTTCTAAATAACTCTCAAATATGTCGCCTCCTCTCCATTCCATTATTGTTGCCTTGCTTAAGGCATGATATCTTGCTGGAATTTTTTTATCCTTTAAACTTTTCTCCCTCATGTCTGGCTCAAAAATTCAATCTTACAGCTTCCTGCCATTCCTCTAACCAGACTGAACTTTCTTAAATATAATAATGCTAAAAAGTAGTTAGTGGCTCCATGTTTATTTGCTAGAATGTTAACTAATGCTCAGCAGATTACCTCAGTGCTAATAATATGATTCAAAAAAAAAAGAAGAAATGATCTAATAGGAGACAAAATGAAAAATACTGGCCACACTTTATTCCTTCCCTTCTATTTTTTTTTTCCTTTTTAACCAAATATATATTTCCTGTTGTACCACAGGAGGTCATGAGGATAAAGAAGAGAGGAAACAGATTTGAAAAGGACCAGCACCGTAGGAGAAGCACAGTTCTGAGGTGAGAATATTTTGATATAAACCGTTCCTGCTCTACTGTGTCCATTTTGTTGGGATTTAAAATTTGGGTATAATTGACAGTTGGCATTGTATTAATTTCTAGTGTACAATGTGATTTGATATTTGTACTTACTGCAAAATCATAACTTTTAACATTTGTTAACATTTGTCACCATGCATACATACATAAAGAATCTGCCTGCAATATAAGAGATGTGGAGATCTGAGTTCGATACCTGGGTGGGGAAGATTCCCTGGAGAAGGAAATGGCAACCCACTCTAGTATTCTTGCCCAGAAAATCCCAGCCGAAGAGCCTGGCAGGCTACAGTTCATGGGGACGCAAAAGAGTTGGACATGACTGAGTGACTCAACAATAACAACATACATACGTGGTTACAGGATTTTTTTTCTTATGATTAGAACTTTTAAGATCTACTCTCTTAACAACTTGCAATTAACTATACTTCATTCTGACTTGAGAAATTCTTTCTCTTCTTTTCCCAAATTTTTTTCTCTTCTTTCATCTGTGTCCTTGATTGTATCAGTAAAATTTCATTTGAGAATCTGGTATCATAAGTTTTCCTTCTTTATTTTTACCTATAAACTGCTCCCTCTTCACTGTTTACCCACCGTGTAAGCTCAGATACTTCCTATTTAAAGCATCTTCCTTAATTCACCACATAATCTCTTCTCCCATAACTGTCAAACTTCTGCCTGATCTTTTCTCAACTATTTATTGGTTCTTTAAATACTTGAAAACTGACTTCTACTCCTATTACTTTACCTATACTACTTGCTTTAGCTCTCATATTATCCAGCCATACTAAAGTACAAGCCAGAAAACATTATGTATCTGTTGCTTTTTCATTACTATTAATATTATTCCCTTAGCTTGAATACTTTTTCTCCTGTACCTCATATTCTACTTATTTAAAACCTTTCTCCCCCTCCACCTTCAGCCTTAGTAAGGTATAATTGACAAATAAAATTGTTTATAGGGTACAAAGTAATGATTTGATATAACCATACTTTGTGAAATGATTAACACAATCAGAAGAACTTTCTCCTGTAAAGACCTGCAACATTTTACCTTTTCGCCAAGGCTCCTTGTGGGAATATGACTCTTTCCCTGCACGGGGTTTGTCATAGTACTTTTGTTTCTGTGTATGCTTCAATATGCATTCAGCACCAGACAGCACCCAATCGGAGTAGGTATTACATCTTCCTTCCTTGTGCATGTTGTGTTTATTGGGAAACTATCAGTTCTTTTGGACTATATCCCACCGTGCCTTGTAACCTACTCAGTTATTGTGTTTATCTCCCTCTTCTTCATTCCTTTCCCTCCAGATTTTGTGCATTGGGGCACGGGGAATTAGTACTTTTTGTTTTATTTGTAGGAAAAACTTGTGAAAGACTTAGAAATAGACCAAGATATTAGAGTTGTCTTCAATGGGAAATTGGGCATTGTCCAGATTATCTGCTTCTGTCCGCTTTCTGAGTCTTTTATTGTCTTTGAATTATTTTGCATTGCTGTAAGTTATATAATACTTATAGTAATGCAAATGATTCTTGTCCATAGAAATGCAAATTGTATCTCATTGGGATTCAGTTGATTATTGCTCTGTGGATATTGAGCAGTTTTGAAGTTTTACATTTGTTAAGCAAATTTATTTCACCATTCCTAATGCCCAGATATATGTGATTCTTTGAATTCTCTTTTGAACCAGTTGTAATATCTTTCTGGTTCATTCATTAATTAATGAATTAAATTAAAGCTTTGACACATGTTAATTTTATGTCTGTATGAAAGTCATGCTATATTCTCTTCTAAAAATTATCTTTTAATACATGAATATGCCTTGAACTTAATAAATATTAATATTTCTTAAGTTCAGATCAAAGATCATTTTAATGAAGAACACTGGAAAAAATTGAGACACCTTTCTTAAAATTTTTAAGGCTATAGGATACAGATGTATTTTCCAAAGTGAATTTGGCTTGTTTGAACAAATGAACAATTTCCTATGCAAGACCGAAAAACTTGTTTATCACAATGAATTTTAATATTGGCCTTTTGATTTTTTGACTGAATGTACCCAAAACAAAAGCCAAATATCTGATTTGTGTGTATTCAAATGTCAAAAAAAAACTAATACAAAATAGTAAGAAATTATGAAGTATTACACCGTTATTACATGCTTTTAGTTTTTAGTTTAGGTTTTTTTTTTTAATCTGGAAGATTTCACCTTAAAAATTATACAGATCTCAGTAATCATTTGGAAATTGTATAAAGTAAAAGTTAATACACGATATTGTAGTCTTCAATATCATGTGTAAGAAACATATCCTGAATTCACAGTCTTTCTTGTCTTCAGATTGGGAAACAGCTGGGAATCAACCTTAAAGTCTCAGGTCCTTTCTGTCTAAAGTCTTGGTTTATCCCAGTTATATTCTGGTTCTCACACCATTTCAGCATCTCTTTGAACTTTTCTTCTGCTACCAGTTGTAGGTTTTCCAAAGTTATCTGTACTATTGAGAAAGCTCTTCATTCCCTACCCTGGTAGAATCATTCACTTCACTGTTTGCACAAAGGTGAAAGCAGAAGAGATAGGGGAAAAAATGTGGACAGATCAGAGAGGTTTTAGTAGTAAAACCTGACAGAACATGCCAATGGATTGCTTGTGGGAAGATAAGGGAGGAGGAGAATCAAGGGTGACTTCTGTTTCTGCTTGAGCAACTGATGGCTTCAGGGATCACTTATCTATGTGGGAAAGATTGTCAGAACAGTTCTTCAGTTTCTTCTTATTTACATCAAAGCCCAGACAGTCTAATACATATTAAATTTTCACATGTGAAATTCTGCCCTATGCCTCCGCCCCCAGTACCCTTTCTCCAGGACAGAAACATGTATCATCCACTTTATTCCCAAATTACACAGGTTTTTCTCAGGTGAAATCAATGTTTCCTATCAACAGTTAACAAATAAAGAGAGACAAGGTTGATAGTATAACAATAATTTTGCCCTGAGTCTTACTCAGTGGCTGAGACAAATTCTCCTTTCTGTAGAGTAGTTGTTTTAAATTAGCTGAAATTCACAGTTCACTGCTTTTAAAAAATCCTTTAGGGAAGGCAAATATGAATATCTCCCCTTTGTTTCTAAGGTGAAGAATGTTAACCATTGATCAGATCAGAGTGGGGCAACTTGAAGAGAAAAAAAAATTCTAAATAACCTGCCTGGTTTCACACAGCCTTCTGTCCCAAGTGGTACTGACATTTTCATTAAACAGGTTAAGGAAAACAGTAGAGGTTAATTGACTTAGTGGTGTTTCAGCTGAAACAGACAAAACTGCCCAAGGCCTCAGGTAAGTCTAATGTTGTTAGCAGTGTCCTGGCCTTCCACTTTACACACTCTCACCTTTGAATGTCTGTAAACAAATTAGGATCGCTTCATGTATAATGCTGTGGAGCTCACAGAGTTGTGTGAAAATGTATTAGGTAAATGTCTGTAAAGCACTTTAAAGGATTTATTCTTTAGCCAGTTTTTCCTAAGGGATACTTTGTCTCACATGCTTCTAATTGCCATCTAGCTAGATGGTAAGAGTCAGACACGACTGAGCGACTTCCCTTTCACTTTTCACTTTCATGCACTGGAGAAGGAAATGGCAACTCACTCCAGTGTTCTTGCCTGGAGAATCCCAGGGACGGGGGAGCCTGGTGGGCTGCCGCACAGAGTCGGACACGACTGAAGTGACTTAGCAGCAGCAGCAGATGATAAAGAGCAGTCTTCAACTAAATACTTGCTGGGTTGCAGGAGATGACTCATAGGTCTTTTACTCTGTGCACACAGAATATAAACTTACATTTCCCATCATGAAATTCTGCTTTTCTAAATAGCATATTTTTTGAGGTGACATTTAGATATCATTTTTGGTTTGAAGAAGTGGCAGGTATAACTTTGTGGTTGTTAGTGGAAAGTTTTTACTATGGGAGTAGAATAATGTAAAAAAAAAAAAAAGAAAAGCGTAGGCTTTGAAAGAACATTCAGGGTTTGACACCTGGATCCACCATTTACTAGCTAAACAATGTGGCAAATTGTTTTACCTGTTGAACTTCAACTTTCTTACTTGTAAAAAGAGGATAATAAGACCTATCACTCAAGGTTGTTTTTATGACTAAATGAGTAATGTATAGTTTTTGACACTTAGGTGATGCTTAATAAAAGATTCTTTCTTCCTTCAGAATTCACTGTCACTGGTAAATTTGCCAGAAGTTTTCTTAAATTTGTTCTCTACTGGTTAGCATATGTGTCATGGAGACTGAGTGTTTAATTAATAGAAATAGCCAAGTCAAACATAGATATGCTCCTTTAGATAATTAAATAATCTTTAGTTTAGTCTGTTAAATAATATTCCAGTATGATAATGAGAGGTCCTGTCACCCATCTTTTGCCTTATTTATAAATTTTTAATAATTTTTGCTTAACAGTCCGTTCTTTGGATCATAAATAACCTTTAGAGATTTATTTTTGATCTCACACGCAAAAGGCTGGATTCATTATGCTTTGGAGTGGTTGTTTACATAGTTCAGCCAAAGGTATTACCTGTCTGTAAGCCTCCTTGAGTATTCAGTACTGAGTAACTGTAGAGCCAAAGAATTAAATTCTGCTGAGTTTTCTCATTAAGAAATGTAAGATTCAAATAATTTAAAAGGATCTATTATTTTCTTCTATCCCAAGATTAGGAAACCAAGCCCAAGAAAACCTATCCACCCAAGCCCAAGAAAACCTATTTCACTCATGGCTTATAGATTCTAGTGAACTTTTTCCACTGTATGTTCCAAATATGCTGAGGTTCCTGGCCAGCAGTAAGTCTTGTTGCTTCTGACTTGTGGGGCTTTAACCTTAAAATAGGTACCAGGCTAGTTTTTTTAGGTGGGATTGTAGGCATTGCTGTCACATATAAAATACAACACTTACTTGTTAATGATGGGATTTCCATATCTGATTGTAATTTATATTCAAATATGACTCCCAGGTATGACTTTGTATGATGATGTCAGAATCTTCAGTGTTGGGGTGCAAGACATAATCTTTTAATGAGAGTTTGATACCTGGTGAAAGGAAGAGGAACCAGAAGTCAAATTGCCAACATCCGCTGGATCATCGAAAAAGCAAGAGAGTTCCAGAAAAACATCTATTTCTGCTTTGTTGACTACGCCAAAGCCTTTGACTGTGTGGATCACAACAAACTGTGGAAAATTCTGAAAGAGATGGGAATACCAGACCACCTGACCTGTCTCTTGAGAAACCTGTATGCAGGTCAGGAAGCACCAGTTAGAATTGGACATGGAACAACATACTGGTTTCAAGTAGGAAAAGGATTACGTCAAGGCTGTATATTGTCACCCTGCTTATTTAACTTGTATGCAGAGTACATCATGAGAAACACTGGGCTGGATGAAGCACAAGCTGGAATCAATATTGCCAGGAGAAATATCAATAACCTCAGATATGCAGATGACACCACCTTTATGGCAGAAAGCAAAGAAGAACTAAAGAGCCTCTTGATGAAAGTGAAAGAGGAGAGTGAAAAAGTTTGGCTTAAAGCTCAACATTCAGAAAACTAAGATCATGGCATCTGGTCCCATGACTTCATGGCAAATAGATGGGGAAACAGTGACAGATTTTATTTTTTGGGACTCCAAAATCACTGCAGATGGTGACTGCTGCCATGAAATTAAAAGACGCTTGCTCCTTGGAAGAAAAGTTATAACTCACTTAGACAGCATATTAAAAAGCAGAGACATTACTTTGCCAACAAAGATCCATCTAGTCAAGGCTATGGTTTTTTCAGTAGTCATGTACGGATGTGAGAGTTGGACTATAAAGAAAGCTGAACGCCGAAGAATTGATGCTTTTGAACTATGGTGTGGAGAAGACTCTTGAGAGTCCCTTGGACTGCAAGGAGATCCAACCAGTTCATCCTAAAGGAAATCAGTCCTGAATATTCATTGGAAGGACTGATGTTGAAGCTGAAACTCCAATACTTTGGCCACCTGATGCAAAGAACTCACTCTTTTGAAAAGAACCTGATGCTGGGAAAGATTGAAGGTGAGAGAAGAAGGGGATGACAGAGGATGAGATGGTTGGATGGCATCACCGACTCAATGGACATGAGTTTGAGTAGGCTCTGGGAGTTGATGATGGAGGCCTGGCATGCTGTGGTTCACGGGGTTGCAAAGAGTCAGACATGACTGAGCGACTGAACTGAACTGAAAGGAAGACAGCTTCTTTTTGACCTATGCAAGTAACTTTGGAAACTCAGTAAAGACATTTGGTTCTAAATTCTGAAGGAGGCACTGAAAGTTAGGAGCTATTTTTTTAAATGTTTCATTTGATGTTGAAAGTTACATTTGATGTTGAGAGTTAGAGAGCTAGACATAAATTATTAATGCCAAGTAAAGGACTTCACAAAAGCATCAGAAAATAGGCAGTTATCAAATAAATGCTGTCAGTATTCCAAACCAAATAGCTATAGTTAAACTTCCCATATCAATTCATTTAGTTTTATGTACATCTTTCTTGTTCTGCTGCATCTTGGGTCATCATTCTGCTTTCATGAAGTCATCTCACTCTGAAAAAAGAAAAGAGTCTTGAAAATCTCAACTCATTCCCAAATATATCTGACAGTTGTGCAAGCAATGTCATCTTTATGTTCCAAAGTTGTTACTCATGAGCCTATTCGTTGAACTATCATCAATTAAGAGTACAAATTATATTCTTTCCCATGAAATTCTGAGATTGTCCTTTGTTGAATATTAAAATTTTAACCTGTGAGCCTTTTGACAAGCATCAGAAGATAATAGGAGTCATCTGTCAATGAGACTAAATGATTATAGTTAATATATTGTGGTAACTAACAATGTCAAAGCTGAAGACAGTAAAATTCTTTACTGAATGTAGTATGTAATTTTTTGTAAGAATTTGATCAGTGTTTTCCCTGGGAGTAAGAACATATTATAGACAATGACAGCACTGACAAATCTCCAGGACCTTCCAATTCGTTTTATAATGCATACAGTCTCCAAAACATATATGTGAATAATATTTTGTCTATAAAATTTACCCTTTAACTTGACCACTCTTTTGATTGGTTCTTACACTACAGTTGAGCTAATCTAGAAATACAGAACATGTCAAGAAAACAATTTGGGGGCATCACCTATTTTTATAAGGCAAAAGAATAAATCTTTATGAATTTCCAGGGATCTTATGGAGAATTTCAAAGAAGTTTTATTTGTAATGAAAATCCTGAAAATTTTGTTTTTCTGAATATAAGATACTGTGGGAAAGCAAAATCAAGAGAGAGAATTTATTAAGATAGGATCATATGTGCTTGAGAAACAGTAAGTTGGCTGTTAAGCAAACTGACAATACAATATTCTAAATAATAAGAAAGTAACACAGTTGAAAGGAATCTTAGCTTTTTCAGAAATGAGGAATGTTATGTTTTTGTTGCCTAATAGTAAATTACTTGACAAAGTCATCAAAAAACACAGAAAACTGTTCTGTTATGATGTGGAATTTCCAAAATGCAGACAGATCACATAGAATGTAAAAGAGTAGCTACTTACTACCCCTTGTAAAGAGAAGACTAAAAAGTTCAAGATAAACTTGAACTTTTAATATATAGAAAATAAAATTCTATCTTTACATTAGAATTATATTATTAAAATTCTATTATTTACATTAATATTATATTTAGCAGTAAAGGATTAATGAACTCCCTGCCCTACTTTTTAAATTTCCTTATAAATAAACCCATCAAGACTGAGTGAACTTTGTCAAAATTTGAATCCATTTCATTATTTCTAGTTTGAGACAAATACAGTTTTTTTCCTGCCAATGTATGTAATTTTCTATATTCAAGATTTTTCTTACACAATTCTTTTTTGTATTAAGGAAAAACCAGAGTTTTAAAGACAAGACTACTCTCCTTTTCTTCAAAACAAAAACACATATCACTGTCTTACATTCAGTTGTGATTTTCTGCTACTATTGCTTTAGCAGTCTTTGACTACCTATGTAGTTCATGACTTTCAGTCAAATTAACTGACTTCTATTTCATAGAGAAAACTGGAAAGGAGTGTCAAGGAATCTCATACACATCAAATTAACAAAACTCATAAACACACACATAAAACCCTTTACAGTCCCCTACATCCATTTTCACCTGTATCAATTAGCAAAATAAATATAATCACTATCATGGCCAACACATTTAGCCACTATAAGAAACAAACAAACAAACAAAAAAACAAAAAAAATATATATATATATATGTTGGGTGACCACATTTCAGTTTAATATTTCCCTCACTTAGAGGTTTTCTAGGTATCCAAAGTTATGCATTAAAGAACTTGATTTAAGAATATGTTGTGTGCTTTAGTCATGTCTGACTCTGCGACCCCATGGACCATAGCCCACCAGGCTCCTCTGTCCATGGGACTGTCCAGGGAAGAATACTGGAGTGGGCTGCCATTTCCTTCTCCATGATTTAAGAATAGTCCAGGTTCTACTTTTAGAACTAACCAATGAATTTGGTAAAGTTGCAGGATGCAAAGCTAATACATAGAAATCTTTTTCATACAAAAGATCAGAAAGAGAAATTAAGGAAACAATCCCACTTACCATTGCAACAAAAAGAATGAAATGCCTAGGAATAAATCTACCTAAGGAGACAAAAGACCTGTATGCAGAAAACTATAAGATACTGATGAAAGAAATCAAAGATGACACAAACAGATGGAAAGATATATCATATTCTTGGACTGGAAGAACAAATATTGTGAAAATTACTGTACTACCCCCCAAAATCTACAGATTCAGTGCAATCCCTGTCAAATTACCAATGGCACTTTTCACAGAATTAAGACAAAAAAAAATCTTATAATTTTCATGGAAATGCAAAATTCCCTGGGTAACTAAAGCAGTCTTGAGATAGAAAAACAGAGTGGGAGGAATCAGGCTCCCTGATGTCAGACTATACTGCAAAGCTACAGTTATCAAGATAGTATGATACTGGCACAAAAACAGAAATGTAAATCAATGGAGCAAGGTAAAAAGAGAAAGCCCAGAGATAGACCCATGCACCTATGGCCACCTAATATATGCCAAAGAAGGCAAGAATATACAATGGAGAAAAGACAGTCTCTTCACTAAGTGGTGCTGGGAAAACTAGATAGCTACATCTAGATTCTAAAGGAATACAATCAGAACACTCTCCTAACATCATACACAAAAATAAACTCAAAGCAGAGCAAATGAAACTACAAACAAGATGAAAGACAAGAATGGGAGAAAATATTTGCAAGTGAAGCAACTAACAAGGGGTTAATCTCCAAAATATACAAACAGCTCAATATAAAAAAATAAAAATAAAAAAATGGGTAGAAGAACTAAATAGACTTTTCTCCAAAAAAGACATATAGATGGCCAACAAACACATGAAAAAATGTTCAGCATTACTAATTATTAGAAAATTGCAAATCAGAACTACATTGAAGTATCATCTCACCCTGGTCAGAATGCCCATCATCAAAAAAATATACAAACAATAAATGCTGGAGAGGTGTGGAGAAAAGGCAACCCTTTTATACTGTCCATGGAAATATAAATTGATGCAACCACTATGGAGAACAGTATGAAGATTCATTAAAATACAAAAAATAGAACTACCATATGACCCAGAAATCCCATTCCTGGGCATAAACTCGGAGAAAAACCATAATTCAGAAAGGTACTTGTATCCCAGTGTTCATTGCAGCACTATTTACAATAGCTAGGATGTGAAACGAACGCCTGTGTCCATCAACACAGGAATAAATAAGGTGTGGTACAATGGAATATACAATGGAATATTACTAAACCATAAAAAGGAATAAAATTGTGCCATTTGCAGAGATGTGTCTAGACCTAGAGACTGTCACACAGAGTGAAGTAAATCAGAGAGAGAAAAGCAAATCACTTACCTGTGGAATCTAGAAAAATGATATTTTTGCAAAGCAGGAATAGAGACACAGGATATAGAAAATAAATGTATGGATACTAAGGAGGGAAGTGGGGGTAAGATGAACTGGGAGATTGGGATTGACATATATACACTCCTGTGTATGAAATGGGCTCCCCAGGTGGCTCATTGGTAAAGAATCCACCTGCCAACAGCAGCCAATGCAGGAGACAGGAGTTGCAGATTCGATCCCTGGGTCAGGAAGATCCCTGGAAGAGGAAATGGCAACCCACTCCAGTATTCTTGCCTGGAAAATTCCATGGGCAGAGAAGCCTGGCAAGCTGCAGTCCATGGGGTGGCAAAGAATCGGATGTGACTGAGCATGCATATGTACAAAATAGATAACTAGTGAGAACATGTTGTATAGCACAAGGAACTCAGTGCTCTGTGGGGACCTAAATGGGAAGGAAATCATAATCTAAGGTTTTAGGGTTAAATAAGGATCTTAAGTTGACATGCAACTATTTAGAAAATCACTTATCAGAATTAAAATTTAGGAATTTATGTAGACCATTTGTATTTACATAGCTTAATGATTGGGACTGAGAACTGAGATCCTATGTATCAGTTTGACTTAATATTTGTTCCTGGACATTCTTATCCAGGAATATAAAAGCTGTAGCCAATTAACAGTTTCACTATTTGCTTCAGGAAATTTCTGAAAAGCGATTTATCTATATAGTTTGTCCATCTGGAGAGACAGCTCTATCTCCTGTCAGGATAATAGATTGCTCACTTGGCCAAATAGGTAGCTTATAAAAAACGTTATTAAGACTCATGTCAAGAAGCTGACTTTGCTTTGTCTCTCAATCCTAAACTATTATGTCAAGCACTGTCCTACTTTCAACCACTTAAGCATAGATCCCCAAGTCCTTCCCCAGTCTCCCCATTTGAGACATCCTTAGAATCTCTCAAGGTAGTGTTCTCCCTTATTGCAGTGGGCCTAATAAAATTAACTGATTAATAAACAGAAACTGTGAGTTTAATAAATGTGCATTGCTTTAAGCTGAGAAGTTTGTGCTAATATTGTTATTCAGCAATAGTAAACTCATAAGACCACATTGATAAAACCAAGGGAGCATCATTGCTGTTTTCAAACCAAAAGTTATTAAACCAGCCTAGTTTATAAAAGATTAAACCTTATTACATGAACTGAAGTTTTTATATCGACCTGCTTCTGATACTGAGCTTTCTGTAAGATTCATTTTAAAACCTAGTTTTACAAGTTTGATTTCTTTATTTCCTGAAAAATATGGAATAATAGAGTTGTTATATAAGTGCTTGTTTTTCTTTATGAGCCAATTAGAATGGCGCTATTTGTGTTTAGAGACTTTATAGTTTATATATTCTAGAGACAGGAAAACATCAAAATTGATGAGAGGCAAAGGTCCTTCTCAGTGACATACACAGACTTGCTGAGAAATGGCAGCTTAAGTTCTACAGCGTCAATCATAGATTAACATTAAATGCAGAACCATAAATACTCATTAAAGCAGATCTCAAGGGATGTTCTACTTTCAGAGAGCATAAAATATTTTCTTGACTGAGTACATTTCACATATACTCCTCAAACAAACAAATGCTAGCAAACCAGACTCTATCATTTCTTGCCTGTTTGTTCCCCATTATATTCTGAGCAAGATCACCTAATAATGAGATCATAAAAGCAGATTCCCAAATACCGTTGTTACAATGAGGAAAAAATTGTTGACTGTGCATAAATGAACACAAGATGCTTTCTTGACTATGAAATCAAGACTGTCCCACTGGTCCAATGTATCAACTTGGTCCATGGGTGCAGCTGTAAAGTTAGACAAGATTTGACTAGATGAATAGACTTGGCCAAGAACCAGAAAAAAGAAACAATAAGTGTCTATGGTTTACTCAGGAACAATGGTTCAGGCTGTTTTGATATCAAAGAATTTACATGGGGAGTAGGATGGGCAAAGGGGCCATGTTAACTGATAACCTTGAATGTTAAAAAGTACAAGTGTGTCTTTGCTGAATGTATTAAACTATGCTGCTTTTTTTAAAAGGTAAAATTACAGCTTTCACACAGATACAAAAATGAGTTGATGTTAAAGATTTAATTAGGGCTTCCCTGGTAGCTCAGCTGGTAAAGAATCCGCCTTCCTCAGAATCAGACTTCCTCACCTAACTGTTCCCCATTATATTCTGACAGGGATCACCTAATGATGAGATCATAAAAGGCAGATTCCCAAATACTGTTGTTACCAATGAGGAAAAAATGGTTGACTGTGCATAAATGTACACAAGATGCTTTCTTGACTATGAAATCAAGACTGTCCCAGTGGTCCAGAGTATCAACTTGGTCTATGGGTGCAGCTGTGGAGTTAGACAAGACATGAATAGATGAATAGACTTGGCCAAGAACCAGAAAAAAGAAACAAAGAGTTTCTATGGTTTACTCAGGAACGATGATTTAGGCTATTTTGATATCAAAGAATTTACATGGGGAGTGCAAAGGGGCCATGTTAACTGATAACCTTGAGTGTTAAAAGTACAACTGTATCTTTGCTGAATGTGTTAAACTATACTTCTTTTTTAAAAGGTAAAATTACAGCTTTCACACAGATATAAGAATAAGTAGATGTTAAAATTTTAATTTAACTCATTAATGGGAAACTGTTGAGGTATTATAAGTTCAAGGTAGGATTTAATTTGCAAATCACGAATATTGAAATAAATGTACAAATCAAAGTAATACTGGCCTCAAGGGGACAGGTGGGAAGGGAGGAAAGTTAGTTGACTCTCCACCAGGTAGAACTTCCACAATTACAGACAATAATTATTGTGCACTGTTACCAGTTATATACAACTTACAGTGCTGTAAGATAACTCAAGAATAATGAAAGCCTAGAATCAGATACCTGTCAAGATGTGATCTAAATAATACATACTCTTTTACATTGAAGCATAGTTTTTTCCCTACTGTGAGCTTGACTGGCTTAATAATGGGAAAAGGAGACAGGGCAGACTTGAGATCTGCTTTGGGAGTAGCAACTGTGCAACTGGTAGTTGCTCAGATGTAGCAGTGAGTGGGAAGGAGAAGTCAAAGATCATTCATTACATGTGTGGTGTTTGCCACAGTGTTCAGTGGTTGCTTCACAGGGGCTAGGATAATAACCTGTACAGTGTTGGGGTCAATGAAAGGAAAAATGAGGGAACTATTTTAAGAAGGGGTCATTTTAGAAATTTTGTGATGGTAAAGAGGTCTTTTGGTAGTGGTGGGGAGGATTGCATTATCCTTAAACCCACCCTTTTTAAGGTCGCATGACATAATCCTGCAGCCTAAGTGAAAATGGTGTGCTTACTCTGCCTGGAAGCTCCTGGGTAAATCCTTTAGCTTCCTTTTCTGGAATTGACTCAGAGTATATCACCTTTTTTGGTGCACTTGGTCAGGAATCACTTGTGGACCTACAAAAAATTTAAGTGAGAATTTAGGAAATTCCTAAAGGGAATCACAGGAGTCAATGCTCATTACTTTTCTTTTTCCCCAGTTTGAATTTGATAAGAGAATATTCTAAGGGAGAAAAAAATAGGGGGAACTGAAGACATATTACTCTTTCTTCTAAAAGTTTGAGGGAAAAGGCAATTATATGACCTTTTTCATATTTAAAATATGAAGAACACTAGGTTCTTTGTTTATAACTGTATTACTGTTTGCTTAGCTTAAGGTCCTTTGAAACTAAGTTTTAAAACCAACGGCTGCTCTAAACTTGCTGTTCTGGTTTCCCAACATTCCACAATTTCACCTTAAATTAACATAGATTTTCTGTTTATCCAGTATATGAATATGAGATACTACATATCTTTTGTTCCTTAAGGAAGGAAGGAAGAAAGGAAAGGAGCAAGGATAGTAATGGAGAAAGAGAGAAAAATAGGAAAAATATGTGTGTTGGGGGATGCAACACTGATTCTAGTTGCAGTTTGATCACTAACTTGCTACAACAGAGTTAGTCTGGTCACTACTGTAGATCTAGGATCTCCTTGTTTTGAGCACTGAGCAGCACTATACCACAACTTTCCTTTAACTTCATTGTTTCTTTCATACCATCAGTTAGTCGGTATTGTTCAGTGCCTCATATGTGCCAAGTCATGTACAGGAGGCTAGGGATATGCTAATGAGTTAAGGCACCTTTGCCCTGTTTAGAGATTTGCTCTTATGGGAGGTACTGAAAAATAAACACGCATAAGGAAAAGAAAGTTTAATATAGGATGCTAAGTAAAGGAGACCTTTCTTGTTACTCCTATATTCATGATTTAGAAGCCAAGTGAAAGTGACTCAGTTGTGTCTGACTCTTTGCGACCCCATGGACTATACAGTCCATGGAATTCTCCATGTCAGAATGCTAGAGTGGTTAATCTTTCCCTTCTCCAGGGGATCTTCCCAACCCAGGGATCGAACCCAGGTCTCCAGCATTGTAGGCAGATTCTTTACCAGCTGAGCTGCAAGGGAAGCCCAAGAATTCTGGAGTGGGTAGGCTATCCTTTCTCCAGTGAATCTTCCCAACCCAGGAATTGAACCGGGGTCTCCTGCATTGCAGAGGGATTCTTTACCAATTGAACTACCAGGGAAGCCAAATCTGAGGTTAAAAAATGTATTGAGTGCTTCAGATTCTAAAGACAACAGCAGAGAACTGGGGACAGACATCCCATCAAGGCTTGGTCTGCTCCCCTTTCAGTCTCTCTTAGAGGGGATTAAAGAGGAATGGAGAGAGAAAGAGAGAAGCGGCTGTTTAAAGTGAGAGTGATTGGCATTTTCTTCTCTTCTACTTGGTGGAGTTCAGGAGGTATCTCCTAAAGTCAAGTGAGTGTTTGTTAACTCCAAGAGCCAAGTAAGAGGAGCTGCACAAAACCTGCCTGTAGAGGTTGGGGGCATCTGCAAGAAAGTGAGACTGCATCTTGTTTTGTATTGGACCATCAACTTATGCATGTTGTTGACCAGCCTCTGTGTCATTTTAACATAGAAGGGAAAAAATTGGAACAGATGACAGAACAGAGAGATGTAGTAGGCTGTCCTTGAACCTTTGCATGGCAAGGATATGAGAGTTCTGCAGTTCAAGAAGACACACTAAACTATAGATGGACTCAAGCTGACCTTCTGGTACCTCACCTGGTGAGCAGGTTTTGACACCAGGAGCTTTGGGATATACCACTAGAAGAGCTGCTATGGGAAGGTTGGAAGACGTGAGCTGGAGGGGGACTAAGTGAAGGATCTCTCTGGGTTTTCTGAAGAAGCAGCAGTTGGAGAATTTTACAAGGAGAGCATGAAGGCTAGTGGTTCTTACCCAGAGACACCTCAGTGACCAACACAGAACCACTGACAAGCAGCCTGTTCTCCAAGATCTTGTCCATCTTTCCTGGTTTTTTCCCCCTTTCACTCCCAATTCCAGAAGCCCTAATATTTGTAGAAATGGAGAGGAATTGTGAAAGAACATCCTGAGAAGGAGGACGAGACTTAAAAATGAACTAGACTGAGTTTTAATAACTGGAAGCAACCCAGCATCTTTGAGAGCTGCCTGAGTTATTGTTAAGAGGCAGGAAAGGAAAATTGAACATTGCAAGGTTGAAGCCAATGATTGGAAAAAAATAAAACTTCTTTCATGTTTATTCCTCTGTAGAGTTCAGACTGTAAATAAACCACTTATAAACAAGGGAGATAGTTTTGTTTGGTGTTTATGCTGTGAAGAAAATAGAGTAATGAGTAGAAAGTAACTATGAAGATGAGTTTGAGTAGGAGGCCACTTTAGTTATGGTGGTCTAGGAAGCCTCTTTGGGTTGAGAATTTCCAGGATGAGAAAGAGCCATTTATTCCAAACTCAGGGGCAAAAGTGTAAAATGACCCAAGGTAAGATTAAAAAAAATAAATAAAGATCAATATGGCTAGAGTTTAGATAGTTAGGCACTGATAGAAAATACTTCTGGTAAAATGGGCAGAAAGCCAAGTAACAGAAGGCCTTGTAGGCCATGGTAAAATATTTTGATAGCAATTTTGCTTTCCTCAAAAAATTTTCAAACGTTTCCTTGGACTTAGCTTCTTTAAATTATAGAAGACTCTGAATTTGTTAACATAGTTGTATTTGATGGGTCACACATACCATATAGTTCTAAATACTTCTGGTCTCAGAAGTAAGAAAATACAAAGATACCTTACATTTGTTCTCTTATGACCATAATGCTGCTCCTTTTTAAAGATAGTTATAAAAAATTCATTTCTGCTATTCAATCTTGCATCTCATTCAACTCTTCATTGTTGAATTCTTGGCCATCATGGGGGTACACATACTTAAGTAGTTATAACTGATAAGTAGTTTCCCTTGTGGTTCAAATGGTAAAGAGTCTGCCTGCAATGCGGGAGACCCAGGCTCAATCCCTGGATCGGGAAGATCCCTTGGAGAAGGAAATGGCAACCCACTCCAGTACTCTTGCCTGGAAAATCCCATGGATGGAGGAGCCTGGTAGGCTGCAGTCCATGGGGTCACATACAGTGCAACACGACTCAGTGACTTCATTTTCTTTCTTCGCTAGAAGACTGAAATGATGGGTCCAGGCTTTGTAAATAATTCATATTAATCATGCCTAAAGAAAAAAAGAACTATTAATTTGATAGCAAATGGAAAATGTGTGGAAAATAATGAAATCACTGCAGCTAAAAGTTCTACTCTTTGATGTGTATGATTTAACTCTCAGAAGAGTAAACCTTTTCCTCTTGGACTTAGCTATAAACTCCAGAGATGGAATCTTTCCCAGGAACAGTGCCTGTTGTCTCTTATTAGAGCCAGTTCTTCCATAACCACATTAAAGAATGCACAGACTGTAAGGAGGGTGTGCTCAGCCTTCTAGCAGCAATGTTCTGGGCTTCTTCTCTAATATGAACTGAATGTATGGCAAAAACTACCACAATATTGTAAAGTAATTAGCCTCCAATTAAAAAAAAAACACAACTTCTATCTGCTACACTTATGCAAATAGTCACTCTGAATCCAACATGATACTTTTTAGTTAATCCTGGAACATTAACTATCACAGCTGTCTCATGGAAGAAACAGAGAAAAATTTCTGTCAGTATGGAAATAAATGTAAAGCTCATGATAAATGAAGACTTGTGAATAGTATATCAGTTATTGCAGTCATCATTATAGCAGTATATTTCCTTGAGTTCTTATGGGAAATTACTTTCTTTGGCACATTCTTGGGAATTATTTCCTGTGTTCCATTAGCTCTGCGGGATGACATCCTAAACTGATGGATGCAGTTCTGTTGTTTTGTTAGCATGCTCCATAACTGCTCTTAGGGCTCCTTGTTTGAATGCATATTGTATTCTCTTTGAATATCACCTGAGAATATGATTCATGGTTTAGTCTTAATGTTTTCCAAAAACCACCTGATGAATAAGAAAGAAACTAGTTCTGGTGGAAAAAGTAATAAACAGCAGAGCTGGTAATCCTTGTTCTAGTTTGTGATCCCACTGTTAAATATATGACCTGTGGCAAGTTACTTTATCTATATAGCATTTGTTTCTTTTACCTGTAGCTTATTTTTTAAAATCCCTTTCAGTTTATGTTTTCTATTATCCTAAGATTCTTCAGCATTAAGTAAATATTAACTCTGTAACTAAAAATCCTGTTGGGGAGATAAAATTGAAGTACAGAAATTATGGAAAATATGTAATCAATTACTCACATATAGTATGTTAATAAGGGATATTGGTTGCATGCAACAGGAGTCCACTGATCAAGCAAAAACTGAGGTTGTTGCAAAAGCTATCAGGGACTCTCACAGTCAGTTGGAGGCTAGGTCAGGGACCAGGCTTGGGAAAAGGGAGGATTCCAGGGAACTCTGTAGAGCAGAGAAGTGGGAAATACAGTCTTGTCAGGATTCTGCTGTTATGTTGTCACCCTGAATGTAACTATCAACCGTTTGTTTTATTCTTGCATTACTTGTTCATAATATAGGATGAAAGCATTCAGTGGGCTGATGTTAGGTCGTGAGCCCACCCTCAGGGTGTATTTAGAGATAGGAGCCTGACAGACAGGCACAGTTATTCTCTAACTGTGATAAGTACACAAAGAAGAGAAATTATTTGCTGAAAGGATGTTAGAGTGCTATTAAGAAGTAGAATGTGCTTAGTTGCTCAGTCGTATCCAACTCTTTGCCACCCCATGGCCTGTAGCCCATAAGGCTCCTCTGCCCATGGGGATTCTCCAGGCAAGAATACTGCAGTGGGTAGCCATGCTCTCCTCAAAGGAATCTTCCAAACCCAGGGATCAAACCCAGATCTCCCACATTGCAGGTGGATTCTTTTACTGTCTGAGCCACCAGGGAAGCTTAAGAATACTGGGATAGGTAGCTTTTCCCTTCTCCAGGGGGATCTTTCCAACCAAGGAATCGAACCAGGATCTCCTGCATTGCAGGCAGATTCTTTACCAGCTGAGCTACCAGGGAAGCCCAAGAAGTAGGATGGCTAATGACAAATGTCCACTATGTATTAAATTGCTGAGGCTAGAGAAGCTAGTTCAGTTTATACTGGAGTTATTGAGAGACTTTATAGAAAAGGTTGGATAAATAGATGTCGAGATGAAGTCCATGAAGGGAGATTTAAAATGTTTCACCAAAGAATCAAACACAAAGAAAAACATGCAGAAGCCATCAAAATTCAGTCTGTGGGATTTTCAGTATTGTATCTAGTCCACTACATTGTATCTTTTAGTTCTCAGAAGGGCTTTATGGTCCCTTGTGGGAAAAGGAACGATGTAACTCTTGACACAATCTATTCTCTAAACCTAGCAAAAATGTATCTTCTCATCAGAGATCACTTGTTTTCCAAAGCTCTGCTAAAAATGCAGTTACATTTTCCCTGGGCACTGCGGAATTTATGGTTCCTCAATTTCCCCATCCATTCAGAAGATACGTCATCCCCTATGTTATAAAAATAATAAGCACAAAAGTATATGTAAAAAGAGCTAATGCTGGTGCCATTTAGTTGCTAACTCATGTCCGACTCTTCATGACCCAGTGGACTATAGCATGCCAGTCTCTCTGTCCATGGGATTTCCCAGGCAAGAATACTGGAGTGGGTTGCCATTTCTTTCTCCAGAGAGTCTTCCTGACTCAAGGATCGAACCTGTGTGTCCCGCTTGGCAGGCAGATTTTTTACCACTGAGCCACCTGGGAAGCCCTAAAAGAGCTAATACAAGAGAGAAGAAATCATACACATTTATTGTGGTTATCATTTATTATTATGTAATATTTTTTCCTTCTCCCTTTTAACGAAGATTTTCCTGATTAATTGGAATAGGGTGGTTTACATGGTAATATTGCTCACGTTTCTAGTGATAGAAGCATACATACTCTTCCCACAAGATTCTATGGCTGTGCATGGTAGCAGCCTTCCTTTGATTAACCAGTCTCAAAGGCTATTGATGACCAGTAGGCCTACACCTAAGACTTCTGTAGCTAACACTGTTTATGTTTAAATTTTTAACTCTCCTTTGACTGTAATATGGTTAGATCTTATTTCATTTTTCATAAATAAAAGTGAAACCTTTTGTGACAGCAACTTGAGAATAAGAAAAGACCCTGGTTGTCTCTGTCTCAACACAATTTCAAATAGACACCTAAAACATACTTCAAATATAACGTTTTCATGACTGAACTTGGGGATTCCTCTGTGCTGAGCACACATGTTAGGGACTCAGTAAATATCAGTTGATTTAATTCAATATACACCTGGAAATGGGTAAAGAAGTGCTTCTTCATGTTGGCTGTCATTAAATTACATTACAGTTGTTTGTGGTAGTCCTGTGAAGCAGAGCTTTCACTTTCCCCTAGAAATAGTTGGAAAAGCAAACAACTGTCTAGATAACATGGGTAAACATGAATAAAATATATTTACAGTATCCTACCTTGATGATGGATTTGCAAATCTGTCTGCTTTTAAATGTTCAAGAAAGAGAAAAAAATGCACAGGAAATAAAAGCCTGTGTATTTTCCTATCAAAACTGGTGAAAGTAAGCATGTATGATAAATTGGAAAAAGCCTGTAAAAGTCTGGGATATTTTGGCGGGGGGAGGGTGGAATGTTATCTTTTATGTATTAGCTTGCTGTTCTTGGTGGCAAAATAGGGGCAAAGATTATTGACTATCCCTTTTTAATTTTGTTTTTCTTACTGAAAGTGACAATTGACAACTGACGCAAGTGGGATGAGGAAACCACGAAAATGCATTTTCCCCCAACTTGATGTGAAGAGTATGTTCTGTTTATAATACATTTCTGCCCATAAGGCTGACTTGGATGCCAGTAGTTGTGGGCTGCTAAGGTTAACTCTGATGCACAGAAGGCATAGACACGTGAAGACAGATCCAGGCTGTGAGAGGTGTGGTGTCAGGGCCAAGCCAGAAGCTGGCTTTGCAGACACCTCACAGAACCCTGTGAGGGGGCTTTATTTTGGTGAATTTATCACAGTAAGTGATCTGGTTCTGACTTGTCTAGGCTTGAAGCCCTGAAGCTTTAGTCATTTCATGAAATGCATGCATTTCTTAGTGATGGTTTCATGTAAACCATGTTCACAAGGTTGATATCCAAAATTTAGTGCCAATGTATTAATTTTTAATGGGAAGTGGCATTGTCATACTAGTTAGAAAGCTATAGTCTCTGATCTTTCTTTAGATAATTGAACATGAGATGTAAGATTATAACCTGAAGCTTATTTGATGAATGTGAAATCAGAACAAAGGGAATTGGTTAAATAAATCATTCCTTAACTGTTAATGCATTCATAACACAGTCAACTTAACTGGCCTGAGAGCTTTTCTTCTCTCTTTTATATCTCTTCTTATTAGTCATTGTGTCCTAAGCTTGCTTAACCATTTAAAGTTCATAGTCCCTCATTTCGCAGTCTCAGGGAAAACTGTAATCCTTCATGTACTGACTTCAGGAGAATTTTACTTTTAACTTTAACTGGTTGTTATTTGAGCTTCCCTGGTGGCTCAGACGGTAAAGAATCCACCTGTAATGTGAGAGACCTAGGTTTGATCTCTGGGATGGGAAGGTCCCCTGGAGAAGGGAAAGGCTAAAGTGTAAAGTGTTAGTCACTCAGTCATGTCTGACTCTTTGCGACCCTATGGACCATAGCCTACCAGAGAATCCTCTGTCCATGGGATTCTCCAGGCTAGAATATGGGAGCGGGTAGTCATTCCCTTCTCCAGGGGGTCTTCCCAACCCAGGGACTGAACCTGGGTTTCCCGCATTGCAGGCAGATTCTTGACTCTCTGAGCCACCAGGGAACATCATTTATAAAGTAAAATACAAATTAAGATTACAAGTGCAGTTTTTAAAACTTGTATATAGGTAGCACATAGAAGTCACAAGTATTCTCAGAATACCTGCGAGTTAAGCAAATTAAGTAATACTGAACTTCTGAAAAAACGAGTTGACTATTCTCCACTATTAAAGAAAACTAGGAAGCGATTTGTCCAGTCTCAGTTTTTGTAAGTGGGATTTCCTGAGGATGTTCAAGGTAAAATGATTGGTTACAGAGGAGTCTCTGTTTGAGGGGAGGCAAGCATGGTCCAGTTTGAAGGAGAATCCTTTACTCAGGTAAAGGGGAGAGGAGTGAGCTTACATTTCTGAGAAGAGAAGCAAGAAAGAGGGAACCTGTTTGTTGGGAGGGAAGGGTTTCCAAATGCAGTGGGAGGGACACACACTTTGAAGTCACACAGACTTGTGCTTGAATCCCATCTTATCACTTACCAATAGGGTAATGGTCGACAGTTGCTCAGCTTCTCTGCTTGAGTCTTATCAGTATAATGAGGGAAGAAGACCTCGAGGTTACAGCATTTATAATAACATCAAATGAAGTCACATGAACAAAGTGGCTAAACCACTGTGGTGTTCAAATGCTAGTTCCCTTCTCTTCCTAACCCAGGATGTTTAATTTTGACCATATTAAAAAAGAGGACTTCCAGGATAAGACCTTTTTATTCTAGTTGATTGAAAGTTTCTCTTCTCTTAATGTGATCACCTTGGTAAAAAAAACTAGAAAAGAGCTCTTTCACGCCTTGTCTGCAGACACCCCTGCCGGCAGTCTCTTTCCCTGATTCGCTTAGTGTACTTACCCTTGCTGTGATCACCGATAAGAGAGGAGATTGGTTCAATTTGGTGATGAGGAGGATATTTCACTGTCCTACAGTGGCAGTAATGACCCTTCTGCCCTTGGGGAGAAAGATAATAAGGGTTACTGAGTTGGTTGAAAGTTTCATCTATGTGGTTTTGTCCTTTTCTGCTTTTATCCATTTAATATAAAGCTTTTTCTTTTTATACATTTCTTCTTTTTTTAAAAAAATACTTAATGCCATTCAAGGCTGAGGTTTGGAAGTAGTTCATTTCAAACATTGTTATATTCTCATTTGTTTTTCAGATCTTTCAAAATTGGTCCTGTTATCTTAGCTTTTTCTTTTTCTTTTTTTTTTTAGAATTATGTAACTTGTGGAGCCTTTGGTTCTTAGACTTCTTTATCTTC
Source organism: Giraffa tippelskirchi (assembly GCF_054371585.1). Classification (NCBI taxonomy): domain Eukaryota; kingdom Metazoa; phylum Chordata; class Mammalia; order Artiodactyla; family Giraffidae; genus Giraffa; species Giraffa tippelskirchi. The sequence goes on along the minus strand of NC_137284.1, from coordinate 59,474,158 downwards.
TGTATGTGCTCTGAATGCCATAAATACAATAGTATAGTGAATCAACATTTTTTTTCACCATAGAGAATCAAATCTAATCTCAATAAACTCATTTTTCAAATGTAAGAGCCAATGCTGTGATTACCTGCAGTCCCAGGGCATGAAATAAGAATAGGAAAACAAGGGTATAAAACAAGGCAGATTGTTTTCTAACAGGAATATAGACATATAATTAAAATGATTTTCAAGTTGCAGGCACAGCCTAGATTTGACTGTATCTGGGAGGGCAAGGGACACAGTGAATGCTTTGTTTCATTGGCTAACAGTGAAAACATCTCATTAAAAAAGTACATTTTCAACAGTAATGTCCTAAACTGTGAAGCCAATCACCCAAACAGAAGATACTTGGGCAAAATGTGGTTACTAGATACCTGTAAAGAAATCTAATTAGGAAAAAATGCTAATTTCTTGATTTTCTGCAGTTACTAAAGAGACCTCAAAGAATATATATTTGTAGTTGAATTTAAGTTGTAGAAAACTCTGGTAAAGTTTTTCAAGTTGTTTTTATATAATACACTGAGTGAATAAGAGGTGAGAAATGTTCTAAATCAATAACCAGCATTTGAATGTGACTTTTATATAATTTCTCAAGAGGAGATCTGGAGACCCAAAGCATTGTAACTTCTAGTCAAGCCCAGACACTTGTCACCTTGTTCTCTCAAGAGAAGGGCTGAACACATGGGGATGACAAAAGGCTACCCACTTGGGAGTTTATTGATTTTCGCATGTTATTTTCCCTTCTGCTTGCCTCTCCCACTAATTTCTCACTCCCTGCTATTTCTTTCACTGCCAGCATGGCAGAGAAAAAAAATGTGGTTATTGGTACATATTGGTGGGTACTGTACATATTGGAACTTTGAGCAAGTTCCTATTTCTGTTCACAGTGCAAGAGTATATACAGAGCGTGGAAGTACTTCTACAGTCCTAATGGTCTCTTGGTCAGAAAATGACTGATATCCAGCTGAATTTTGAAATTGTTATTTAGAATGACCTTTAAACACATTTGCTTTACAGATAATTAAAATTTAAATTAGATTTCAGAAAACCAGCAAAACGAGATGGTTTAAGGCATAAGCCCTGGAACAGAATCTTGATTATACATCTTATTAAGTATGTAACATTGGGCAAATGACTTCCCTCTTTGTGCCTTCCTTTCTTGATTTGTATAATGAGGATAATCCTGGTGTCTACCTGATAGGTTTGTTGTGGGTCAAATATATTGATATGTAAAGTATTTAGAGTATGCTTGGATCATGATACATACAATCTAAGTGTTTACTCTCACAGGGCCACAATCCCTTATTTGCAATTCTAAAATTGAAAACCTAAAAAAATTGGCGCCTATTGTAGTGAACTCATTAAGTGGTAAGATCTGACTGGAAATGATCTGTGGCAATTTACAGGTTCACTTTTCCCTACTTTGTGTAAATACAGTTGTCCCTTGGTATCTGCAGGGTACTAGTTTCAGGCCCTGCTGTGAATACCGAAATTCTTGGATGCTTAAGTCTCTAATATAAAATGGGGTAGTAACTGCATATAACCTACACATATCCTCTCATATACTTAAAATCATGACTCGATTACTTACAGTACCTAACCTAATGTAAATACTGTGCATATAGTTACCAGCCTGTGGCAAATTCAAGTTTTTATTTTTGGAACTTTCTAGATTTTTTTTTTTTAAAGAATATTGTTAGTCTGTGGTTGATTGGATCCTCAGATGCAGAACTCATGGATACAGAGGGCTTATATATTAATGACTGAAGAATTATTAATATGTTTGATTAAAAGCAACTGACAGCCTCTGCTAAGGTTGTTACATAAGATAGCCATGATTTTCTTAAACTCAGCATTCAAATGGGTATGCTGCTGCTGTTGCTGCTAAGTCGCTTCAGTCGTGTCCGACTCTGTGCGACCCCATAGACGGCAGCTCACCAGGCTCCCCCGTTCCTGGGATTCTCCAGGTAAGAACACTGGAGTGGGTTGCCATTTCCTTCTCCAATACATGAAAGGGAAAAGTGAAAGTGATGTCACTCAGTCGTGTCCGACTCTTAGCGACCCCATGGACTGTAGCCTACCAGGCTCCTCCGTCCATGGGATTTTCCAGGCAAGAGTCCTGGAGTGGGTTGCCATTGCCTTCTCTTAAAGCTGAGACATTCTGAATTCCAAAAAATATCAAGTCCCAAGGGTTTTGCAGGGGGCTAAGTCGATCCGTGTAGCTATTATTTCAAGTGGTAGAGTAGTAGATGCAATCTTGTTTTTGATTGGTTGGGCACAAAACAAATGATTTGAAAATGTAGAAACTTTCTTTTTTAAAAACGTATTTATTGAAGTATGGTTGATTTACAATGTTATATTAATACCTGTTGTACAGCAAAGTGATCAGTTGTGCATGTATATACATTCTTTTTCATATTCTTTAACGTTGTTTATCACAGGATATGAATATATTGATAGTTCCCTGTGCTATGCAGTAGACCTTGTTGTTTATCTATTCTATATGTAATAGTTTGCATCTGCTAATCCCAAACTCCCAATCCATCCCTCCCCTATCTCCCTTCCCCTTGGCAACCATAAGTCTGTTCTTTATGTCTGTGAGTCTGTTTCTTTTTTGTAGATAAGTTCATTTGTGTCATATTTTAGATTGAAAATGTGGAAGTTTTCATAACTCAATAGAGTTACATGACACAGTGATACATGAGATTGAGGAATGGATATTCTGGTTAATCAAATATTCTAATTAGTGTAGAGTTGCTATATATATATATATATTATATCCATGGATATTATAAATTAAAAAAAATATTTATTTACTTATTTGACTGCATCCAGTATTAGTTGTAGCATCTGGACTCCAGAGCATGGGCTTCAGTAATTGTGGTATATGGGCTCTCCAGTTGTGGCACATGAGCTTTGTTGCTCCATGATATATGGGATCTTAGCTCCTGGACCAGGGATCGAACCCATGTCTCCTGCATTGCAAGATGAATTCTTAACCACTGGACCACCAGGAAAGTCCCTGGATTATAAATTTTTAAAGTTTGTATTAGGTGTTCAATAAGTGCAGCCTGTGCTTATTGAGTACTTTCTTGTGCCAAATACTATGTTAAGCAATTTACATGGATTTTTATTCACTTCTCAACAGCCTTATAAAACAAGTTTGGTCACCATCTCACTATAGGCAAAAATTAAGAGGTCACACAGGTGGTTAGTGAAACTCTAACCTAAGTCTGGGCACTCTAGAACCTGTGCCCTTATCTGTGAATTGATTATTCTTTGGTGATTTTAAATTTGTCACACATGATATTCTTGTGTTCCAAAGACATCATTAGGAACACTAATAATAGCATTTATTAGACCTTTACTATACCCAGTTGTGCTAACTCAGCTGTGAATGAGTGCCAGTTAAAAGCGTTGATTCAAAACATCTCAACAAACATTGTTTCACTATATTTATTTAGTCATTAGATTCATTACTCTGTGATTTATGACTCAGGATGAAAGACGAATAAAGCATAGGTCGTCTTTTTAAGAGATTATAATTCCAGGGTAAGTGGTTCCCCACAGGTTAATAGATATACTTAACTTTTTATTTCAATTTAGAGTTAATAAAGAGCTAGTTCACATAAAATGCAAAAACTTTACAGCTGTATAGGTCTATTATTCCCCAACAAATCTTTATGTAATAATCTTCATATGTATTACCTTTATATATATTATAAATCTCACAAGAAAATCTCATAATTTTTGACCTAAACATCTAGGTATATTTTAACACATATAATTTTAAAGAAATCAACTGAGGAAATAATATTTTATATTAGCTCAGATATTTAATTTATATTCAAGTATTTTTATTCCTTTTTGAAGATCTGAATTTTTCATTTCCCTTCAGCCTGAAGAATTTTATTTAGCATTTCAGCATATCTGTTAGGTGACAAATTTTCTTAGTTTTCTTTTATTTGAAAACGTTATTTCACCTTAGTTTTTGAAAGATGTGTTTGCTGCATATGGAATTCTGGATTGACAGTTTCTTCTTTCAACACCCTGAAGATACTTTCATGAAATTCTGGCCTCCATAGTTTAGGTTGAAAAGTCTATAATCATCGGAATCATTTTCTCCTGTGTAACTGTGTCATTATTTTTTCTGACTGCTTGCAAGATTTTTCTTTTTCTTTGATTTTCAGCAGTTAGATTATGATGTTCCTACATATAGTTTTTTAAAAAATGTGTCATGTTCTGGGTTCACCAAGCTTTTATTTTTAGGCATTTCACCAAATTTGGAAAAATTTTGGCTATTTCTTTTTTTTTTAAATAAATTTATTTATTTTAGTTGGGGGCTAATTACTTTACAATATTGTAGTAGTTTTTGCCATACATTGACATGAATCAGCCATGGGTTTACATGTGTTCCCCTTCCTGGACCCCCCTCCCACCTCCCTCCCCCTCCCATCCCTCTGGGTCATCCCATTGCCCCACCCCTGAACATTTGTCTCATGCATAGAACATGGAATGGTGTTCTGTTTCACATATGATAATATACATGTTTCAATGCTATTCTCCCAGAACGTCCCACCCTCACCTTCTCCCTCAGAGTCCATAAGACTGTTCTATGCATCTGTGTCTCTTATTCTGTCTCGCATATAGGGTTATCGTTACCATCTTTCAAATTCCACATATATGCATTATTATACTGTATTGGTGTTTTTCTTTCTGGCTTACTTCACTCTGTATAATGGGCTCCAGTTTCATCCATCTCAATAGAACCGATTCAAATGTATTTTTTTTAATGGCTGAGTACCACAGCTTCCTTATCCATTCGTCTGCTGATGGACATCTAGGTTGCTTCCATGTCCTGGCTATTGTAAACAGTGCTGCGATGAACATTGGGGTACACGCGTCTCTTTCAATTCTGGTTTCCTCGGTGTGTATGCCCAGCAGTGGGATTGCTGGGTCATATGGCAATTCTATTCCCAGTTTTTTAAGGAATCTCCACACTGTTCTCCATAGTGGCTGTACTAGTTTGCATTCCCACCAACAGTGTAAGAGGGTTCCCTTTTCTCCACACCCTCTCCAGCATTTATTGCTTGTAGACTTTTGGATAGCAGCCATTCTGACTGGTGTGAAATGATACCTCATTGTGGTTTTGATTTGCATTTCTCTAATAATGAGTGATGTTGAGCATCTTTTCATGTGTTTGTTAGCCATCTGTATGTCTCCTTTGGGGAAATGTCTGTTTAGTTCTTTGGCCCATTTTTTGATTGGGTCGTTTATTTTTCTCGAATTCAACTGCAAGAGTTGCTTGTATATTTTTGAGATTAATTGTTTGTCTGTTGCTTCATTTGCTATTGTTTTCTCCCATTCTGAAGGCTGTCTTTTCACCTTGCTTATAGTTTCCTTTGTTGTGCAAAAGCTTTTAATTTAAATTAGGTCCCATTTGTTTATTTTTGCTGTTATTTCCGATATTCTGGGAAGTGGGTCATGGAGGATCCTGCTGTGATTTATGTCTGAGAGTGTTTTGCCTATGTTTTCCTCTAGGAGTTTTATAGTTTCTGGTCTTACGTTTAGATCTTTAATCCATTTTGAGTTTATTTTTGTGTATGGTGTTAGGAAGTGTTCTAGTTTCATTCTTTTACAAGTGGTTGACCAGTTTTCCCAGCACCACTTGTTAAAGAGATTGTCTTTTCTCCATTGTATATTCTTGCCTCCTTTGTTGAAGATAAGGTGTCCATAGGTGCGTGGGTTTATCTCTGGGCTTTCTATTTTGTTCCATTGATCTTTATTTCTATCTTTGTGCCAGTACCATACTGTCTTGATGACTGTGGCTTTGTAGTAGAGCCTGAAGTCAGGCAGGTTGATTCCTCCAGTTCCATTCTTCTTTCTCAAGATTGCTTTGGCTATTTGAGGTTTCTTATATTTCCATACAAATTGTGAAATGATTTGTTCTAGTTCTGTGAAAAATACCATTGGTAGCTTGATAGGGATTGCATTGAATCTATAGATTGCTTTGGGTAGTATACTCATTTTCATTATATTAATTCTTCCAATCCATGAACACGGTATATTTCTCCATCTGTTTGTGTCCTCTTTGATTTCTTTCATCAGTGTTTTATAGTTTTCCATATATAAGTCTTTTGTTTCTTTAGGTAGATATATTCCTAAGTATTTTATTCTTTTTGTTGCAATGGTGAATGGTATTGTTTCCTTAATTTCTCTTTCTGTTTTCTCATTATTGGAGTATAGGAAGGCAAGGGATTTCTGTGTGTTAATTTTATATCCTGCAACTTTACTATATTCATTGATTAGCTCTAGTAATTTTCTGGTAGAATCTTTAGGGTTTTCTATGTAGAGGATCATGTCATCTGCAAACAGTGAGAGTTTTACTTCTTCTTTTCCTATCTGTATTCCTTTTATTTCTTTTTCCACTCTGATTGCTGTGGCCAAAACTTCCAAAACTATGTTGAATAGTAGTGGTGAAAGTGGGCATCCTTGCCTTGTTCCTGACTTTAGGGGAAATGCTTTCAATTTTTCACCATTGAGGATAATGTTTGCTGTGGGTTTGTCATATATAGCTTTTATTATGTTGAGGTATGTTCCTTCTATTCCTGCTTTCTGGAGGGTTTTTATCATAAATGGATGTTGAATTTTGTCAAAGGCTTTTTTTGCATCTATTGAGATAATCATATGGTTTTTATCTTTCAATTTGTTAATGTGGTGTATTACATTGATTGATTTGCAGATGTTAAAGAAACCTTGCATTCCTGAGATAAAGCCCACTTGGTCATGATGTATGATCTTTTTAATATGGTGTTGGATTCTGTTTGCTAGAATTTTATTAAGGATTTTTGCATCTATGTTCATCAGTGATATTGGCCTGTAGTTTTCTTTTTTTGTGGCATCTTTGTCTGGTTTTGGAATTAGGGTGATGGTGGTCTCATAGAATGAGTTTGGAAGTTTACCATCTTCTGCAATTTTCTGGAAGAGTTTGAGTAGGATAGGTGTTAGCTCTTCTCTAAATTTTTGGTAGAATTCCGCTGTGAAGCCATCTCGTCCTGGGCTTTTGTTTGCTGGAAGATTTCTGATTACAGTTTCGATTTCCGTGCTTGTGATGGGTCTGTTAAGATCTTCTATTTCTTCCTGGTTCAGTTTTGGAAAGTTATACTTTTCTAAGAATTTGTCCATTTCTTCCAAGTTGTCCATTTTATTGGCATATAGCTGTTGGTAGTAGTCTCTTATGATCCTTTGTATTTCTGTGGAGTCTGTTGTGATCTCTCCATTTTCATTTCTAACTTCGTTGATCTGATTCTTCTCCCTTTGTTTCTTGATGAGTCTGGCTAATGGCTTGTCAATTTTGTTTATCTTCTCGAAAAACCAGTTTTTAGTTTTGTTTATTTTTGCTATGGTCTCTTTTGTTTCTTTTGCATTTATTTCTGCCCTAATTTTTAAGATTTCTTTCCTTCTACTGACCCTGGGGTTCTTCATTTCTTCCTTCTCTAGTTGCTTTAGGTGTAGAGTTAGTTTATTTATTTGATTTTTTTCTTGTTTCTTGAGGTACACCTGTATTGCTATGAACCTTCCCCTTAGCATTGCTTTTACAGTGTCCCATAGGTTTTGGGTTGTTGTGTTTTCATTTTCATTCGTTTCTATGCATAATTTGATTTCTTTTTTGATTTCTTCTGTAATTTGTTGGTTATTCAGAAGCGTGTTGTTTAGCCTCCATATGTTGGAATTTTTAATAGTTTTTTTCCTGTAATTGAGGTCTAATCTTACTGCATTGTGGTCAGAGAAGATGGCTGGGATGATTTCAATTTTTTGGAATTTACCAAGGCTAGATTTATGGCCCAGGATGTGATCTATCCTGGAGAAAGTTCTGTGTGCACTTGAGAAAAAGGTGAAATTGATTGTTTTGGGGTGGAAAGTCCTGTAAATATCAATTAAATCTAATTTGTCTAATGTATCATTTAAAGTTTGTGTTTCCTTGTTAATTTTCTGTTTAGTTGATCTATCCATATGTGTGAGTGGAGTATTAAAGTCTCCCACTATTATTGTGTTATTGTTAATTTCCCCTTTCATACTTGTTAGTATTTGCCTTATATATTGTGGTGCTCCTATGTTGGGTGCATATATATTTATAATTGTTACAGCTTCTTCTTGGATTGATCCTTTGATCATTATGTAGTGGCTATTTCTTCAAATACTTTTTTGGCCGTACTTCTTCTCATCCTGGGCTTCCAATTACGCATGTGTTAGATTTTTTGACATTGAGGCTCTATTAATTTTCTTCTAATTTTTTTGGTTTGTTTTTCAGATTGGATAATTTCTATTGTATCATCAAGCTGTTTTCTCTGTCATTTCTATTATTCAAGCCTATCCAAGGATATTTTTTAATTTGAGATTTCATTTTCAGTTTTAGAATTTATTAATCTCTTTTGCATAATTTCTATATCTTCAATGAGATTCCCTAACTTTTCATTCATTACCATACTATTTTTCTTTACTACAATGAGTATAGTTATAATAGCTGTTCTGAAAATCATTGCCTGTGTTAAAATTAAGTGCAAAATGGAGCCCAGACTTCATAATTTCCTGAGCAGACAAGACCAATTAAATCATATAAGTATAACTTGATTTAGACTATTTTGCAAAACAAATAAAATTTAACTTGATCCACTTCTTGTAAATGCCTCTGACAATTATAAAAGAAACGTAAGTTGTCTTCCTAAAACTGGTGTCAGATAATTGTTTTAACAAATTTACTGTGATATGGAAACCCCCATTGTAATAATTATCAATCATTTTTACTTTATAAGCTGCCCTATAATGTCATACCCTGAGCTTCATATTAGTTTTAAATTTGAAAACTCCCAGTTTGCAAACTATTCTTAAATGTACAATAAACTCTGACTAAATACTATTTTTTGGTTTGGTGATTTTAATTTTGCTATTTCTAGATTTTTGACATCTACTAATTTCAATGTTTGGATCATCTGGGGTTGATATTTACATGGTCTCTTCTCTTTTGTTTACACTTTTTGGCTATTTTGAATAAGCTGCTCTGAACATTCATGTATTAATACAAGTCTTTGTGTGGACATATATTTTTTATTACCTATATCAAAGATACATGGGATGGAACTTCTTGGACATATGATAAGTTTCCACCTCCAAAAAACTGCCAGATCACTTTTATCTTTCACTCTCCAGCAGCATAAAAGTGTTTTAGTGTCTCCACATCTTCAATCATACTTGATGTTGATAAGTCTTTCCAATTTCAGTCATTCTAGCAAATGTAGTGATATCTTATTGTAGTTTAATTTGTCTTTCTCTAGTGACTAGTAATGTTGACCATCTTTTATTGTGCCATCAAATATTTTACTCATTTAAAAAATTGAGTTGTATGTCTTCTTATTCTAGAGTTTTAATTGTTCTTTATATGTTTTAGATGTTAGTCCTTTATCAGATATATGTTTTGTAAATATTTTCTCCAAGTCTGTGCTTTGTCTTTTTATTTCCATAAACAGTGTTCTTTGAAGAATAAAGTTTAAAAGATACTAATAAAATTCAATTTATAGTTTTTTTCTTATTGATTGTGTTTTGGTATCATATCTAAAAAATCTTTACCTAAGCCAGGTCACAAAGATCTTCTCCTACATGTTCTCCTAAAATATTATAGTTTTATATCTTATATTTAGGATTGTGATCCATTTTGAGTTAATTTTTGTATGTGATGTAAGATGTCTAAGCTTATTTTTAACATGTGGCTATTTTTATGTTTTTTGAAAACATTATTTCTTTCCCATCAAAGTATTTTGGTGTCTTTGTCAAAAATCAGTTGGCCATAGAGTCTGTTTAAAAATTTGTTATTTAGTTTTTAAACATTTGTGGATTTTCCAGGTACCTTTGTATTATTAATACATACCTTGCATGACTTGAAAAAAAATCAGTTGGCTGTAAATATAAGTTCATTTCTGGACTGTCTGTTCTATATGCCTGTCCTTATTCCAAGACCACCTTCTCCAGATTATTGTAGCTTTATAGTATATTTTGAAATCAGGTAGTATAAACTCTCTAACTTTTTTCTTATTGTTTGAAATTTTTCTAGCTACTATAGATTATCTGCAATTCTATATAAATTTTAGAATCACTTGCTAACTTTTACAAAATAAAACTACTGGGATTTTATCATTATTTTGTTGATTCTGTAATTCAGACTTTGAATGTTAGCTCAAACTTGAATTTGTAACTCAATTTACTGTTAAATTTTAATGTTACTGTGATTGTGATTGTTTTCTTCATTTCATTTTTGGATTGTTTTGCTAATATAGAGAAATACTATTAACTTTTTATATTAATCTTATATCTTATGACCTTGGAAAATTTCTCTATTAGTTCTATTAATTTCTAAAGCATAATCCTTGGGGTTTTCTACATAAAAGATTTTAGTGTCTGCAAATAAAGACTTACTTCTTACTTTTCAACTTGTATGCTTATAGTTTCTTTTTCTTGCCTTGCTATATCCTTATTAATATCTTTGTCTGCTCTGATCATTACTAAAATTTTGTTAATATCTTCAGCCAGAATTGTGTATTAACTATCCTTTTAACTCTGTCAGTTATTGCTTTACATATTGTGACATTTCATTACTAGGTGCATACAAATATAGATTATTATAAAATACTTTTGAATTGACTGTTTTTTAAAATCATACATTCACATCTCTCTATATTTCTAGTTACTGATTTTTGCATTAAAGTTTTCTGTATCTTATCTATCTATAGTTTCAACATCTCCCTTTTGGTTAGTGTTTGCATATAATCTCTTTTTCCATACATTTCTTTCAACTTTTGTTTCCTTACATTTAAGGTGAGGTCTTAAATAAAATACCTTAATTTAAGGTTTTATAAGCAGTATACAGATTTTTAAAAATCTATTTGAATAATTTTGTCCTTCAATTGGAAGATATGATCCATTTATATTTGATATAATTACTATTATTTATGTTTAAATGTAGTATATTAGGCTTGATTTCATCTTATTTCTTGTATGTCTTTTCCTTTTTACTAAATTATTTTGAATTAATAAGTATATTATTCTCTTTCTGTTTTTATTTGCTTGATAATAATACATCTGAAAATATTCCAGATAATAAAGAGATTACAGTTAATAAAGAGATTACAACATGCATTCTTGAATTATTACTATCTACATTAAATTAGAATCTACCTTAGATTAGTGCTTTTACGGTTTTCTGGCCAATGCAAGGATCTCACAAACATTCTCACCAGAGTAACTGTCACTTTTTGTGCTGTTGTTATATGTCTTAGTTTCCATATATTTTAAATCACACAAGTCATTTTAAAAACATCAACTAATATTAATTTAGATTTACTTACATTCTAAACTTTTGATCCTTTTCCTTAATTCCTGTATCACAAGATTTACAGCTTCATCATTTTCCTTATAACAGAAAAACCCTTGCTAGTATGTCTTTTACCATCTACTTACATTGAATTCTCTCAGTCTTGTTTTTGAATTTTAGTTTATAACAGCTTGATTCCTATTAATAATTTACAGAGCATAAAATGCATCCTTTTAAAGATTTCCAATTCATTGTTTTTTATTGTATTTGTAGAGCTCTAAATATTCTGTCTTTATTTGTCAAATTACTTTGGCAACAAAGGTCCGTCTAGGCAAGGCTATGGTTTTTCCAATAGTCATGTACAGATGTGAGAGTTGGACTAAAAAGAAAGCTGAGCACCAAAGCACTGATGCTTTTGAATTGTGATGTTGGAGAAGACTCTTGAGAGTCCCTTGGACTGCAAGGAGATCCAACCAGTCCATCCTAAAGGAAATCAGTCCTGAATATTCATTGGAAGGACTGATGTTGAAGCTGAAACCCCAATACTTTGGCCACCTGATGTGAAGAACTGACTCATTGGAAAAGACCCGGATGCTGGGAAAGATTGAGGGCAGGAGGAGAAGGGGATGACAGAGGATGAGATGGTTGGATGGCATCACCGACTCAATGGACATGAGTTTGAGTAAACTCTGGGAGTTGGTGATGGACAGGGAGGCCTAGCAAGCTGCAGTCCATGGGGTTGCAAAGAGTTGGACATGACTGAGCGACTGAACTGAACTGAAATATAATGTCTAATTTATATTTATACAGTCCTAAATGCTGTCTAATTTCATCATCCCTGAAGAAACCTTGTACGTGTTATCAATTCATATTCCATTTTCTCCCCGGCCTTGGCAACTGATAATCTACCTTTTGTCTCTATAAATTTGCATATTTTGGCCATTTCATAAAAGTAGAATCACAAAACTATCACCTTTGTTTGGCTTCTTTCACTTAGCAAAATATTTTCAAGCTTTATCTATATGAGCATGTATAAGTACTTCATTCTTTCTTATAGTTCTTTTTATATTCTGTCTGTATCTCTTATCAAATACATAATTTGCTGATATTTTCTCCCATTATTTAAGGGTGTTTTTTTTCATTTTCTTGGTGATGTCCTTTGAAGTGCAGATGTTTTAATTTATTGAAATCCAATTTATGCATTTTTTTTCTTGTCACTTGTGCTTTTGGTGGCATAACTAAGAAACCATTGCTAAATCTAGAGTCTTGGAGTTGTTTTATGACTTTAGCTTTACATTTATGGATATAACCTATTTTGAGTTCATTTTGTATGTGGTTCAGCTTGATTCTGTTGCATGTGCATTTGAGGCTGTCCCAGTGCCGCTTTTAAAAAAACTGTTCTTTTCCCATTGAACTGTCCCTGTTGAATATTCTTTCTGCTTTTTCATGTGAATGTTTCCTAGTTATTCTCTTTCAGTTTTCTAATCTTTGCCTTTTCTGCTATTAAACTTCTGTATTGGATTCTTGATTTCAATTATTATCAGTTTTCATTCATACAATTTATACTTGATTCTTTTTAGTAGATCCCTGTCTTCTTATAAAATTTCCACCCTTCTCTCTGTTATAAAGAATACATTAAACATTGTTATTTTAAAATCTAATGATAACTCCAATAACTGAATCATCTTTAGTTCTATATCTGTTCTCTAATTTTTCCTATTTTTTTGCTGTATGTTCCAATTTCTTATTTTCTCTAGTAATATTTGATGAAGTATTGATATTCTGAATGAAAAATCATAGAGATCATAGGTGATGATGTCTTTCCCCAAGATAGTTTAACATCATTTGACAGAAAGAGAGAGCTATGACAGATCACCTTGATCTAGTTGAAAATGGATTCTCTACGCTGATGGGATCGGTCTTATTCTAAATTGCCTTCATTCTTAGACAAAGTCCTTATTTCTAAGGTAGAGCTTTTCTATGGTCTCAATCATGAGGTTGTTTCCTGTATCACCTCTACTTTCTGAGCCCTGAATTATAATCTACATGTCCTTAGCACTACCACATTGCCAAGGTCTTTGCTTCGCTATCTGTCATACTATTTTGGGCTAGGTTTCTGCGAGTCTTGCTCTGTGCATATGTGGTTTCAAAGATGGAAAACTCTTTGCAGGGAAATTGCATGCAGAATTTCAGGTGCACTTTTTATGTGTTTTCTCATTTTCTTCAAGTCTACCCTATTGATTAGTCGCTAAACTATGTCTAACTCTTTTGCCACACCATGGAATGTAGGACACCAGGCTCATCTGTCCATGGGATCTTCCAGGCAAGAATATGGGAGTGGGTTTCCATTTCCTTCTCCAGTCTACCCTATTGGACACCCTCAACTCTTGAATTCTGTCTCTTCAGCCCAGTGAGAATGTTACGGCCAGGTTTGTCTTTGTGTTTAACCTCTGCTTCTCTCTGCTGCAGACCTGCAGGTGTCTTGAGGAAGATCGCAGTGCAGAGAAACTCATCCCAGTGTGCTTGCCTTCTCTCCAGGACCGCTGCTTCTCATGTTCTCCCTGCTGTCAGTATTCTCTGATGTGTCAAGCTATTGTTTCATGCATTTTATAATTAATTTTGACAAGAGAATTATTCTGATACTTAACTTTGCTATATTAACTGGAAGCAGAGTCTTCCCAGCTTTCTTTTGAAAAATATACAAGGAGAATTCCTACTTTTTACTATAGTACAGTTCTGTCATGTCAGCAAGTAATAGTTTTTAGAAAATAAGATACTTTCCTGGTGTTATAATTTGTGGGTTTTATCTGTGATTGGAGGACTTGGCTTTAAATCGTAAAGAGAGTGCCCTAAAATTATATGTCAGTGCTATAACATTTACACAGAGATATGACGACTCAAAATTTATAAAAGCAGGCTGGGTTTCTTTGTGCTATATATGAGACCTCAACATATGTGATGTGCAATATGTTAAAGAAAACCTCGTTATACCGATATTTTGATCCATACTTAATATGTCAGTTATCCTTAGATTTAACTCACTGTATTTTTGTTTTAGACTGTAAAACATATTTCAAAGATGACAATCTGAGTGGCCCAAGTCTCTTTAAAATGTCTCTAAAAAAGTTTGAGCTACTTGCTAAATTTTATCTCAATAACCCTTTTTTAAATTTTATTTGATTTGATTTGATCTAATAGAGTGCCTGATGAACTATGGATGGGGGTTCGTGACATTGTACAGGAGACAGGGATCAAGACCATCCCCAAGAAAAAGAAGTGCGAAACAGCAAAATGGCTGTCTGAGAAGGCCTTAAATAGCTGAGAAAAGAAGAGAAGCTAAAGGCAAAGGAGAAAAAGAAAGATATACCCATTTTAATGCAGAGTTCCAAAGAATAGCAAGGAGAGATAAGAAAGCCTTCCTCAGTGATCAGTGCAAAGAAATAGAGGAAAACAATAGAATGGGAAAGACTAGAGATCTCTTCAAGAAAATCAGACATACCAAGGGAAAATTTCATGCAAAGATGGGCTCAATAAAGGACAGAAATGGTATGGACCTAACAGAAGCAGAAGATATTAAGAAGAGGTGGCAAGAATACACAATACAAAAAAGATCACGACCCAGATAATCATGATGGTATGATAACTCACCTAGAGCCAGACATCCTTGAATGTGAAGTCAAGTGAGCCTTAGGAAGCATCACTATGAACAAAGCTAGTGGAGGCGATGCAATTCCAGTTGAGCTATTTCAAACCTAAAAGATGATGCTGTGAAAGTGCTACACTCAATATGCCAGCAAATTTGGAAAACGCAGCAGTGGTCACAGGACTGGAAAAGGTCAGTTTTCATTCCAAACCCCCAAAAAGGCAATGCCAAAGAATGTTCAAACTACTGCACAATTGCACTCATCTCACACACTAGTAAAGTAATGCTCAAAGTTCTCCAAGCCAGACTTCAACAGTATGTGAACTGTGAACTTTCAGATGTTCAAGCTGGTTTTAGAAAAGGCAGAGGAACCAGAGATCAAATTGCCAACATCCGTTGGATTAACAAAAAAGCAAGAGAGTTCCAGAAAAACATCTATTTCTGCTTTATTAACTATACCAAAGCCTTTGACTGTGTGGATCACCACAAACTGTGGAAATTCTTCAAAAGATGGGAATACCAGACCACCTCACCTGCCTCTTGAAATCTGTATGCAGGTCAGGAAGCACCAGTTAGAACTGGACATGGAACAACAGACTGGTTCCAAATAGGAAAAGGAGTACGTCAAGGCTGTATATTGTCACCCTGCTTATTTAAATTATATGCAGAATACATCACGAGAAACGCTGGGCTGGATGCAGCACAAGCTGGAATCAAGATTGCCAGGAGAAATATCAATAACCTCAGATATGCAGATGACATCACCCTTATGGCAGAAAGTGAAGAAGAACTAAAGAGTCTCTTGATAAAAGTGAAAGAGGAGAGTGAAAAATTTGGTTTAAAGCTCAACATTCAGAAAACTAAGATCATGGCATCTGGTCCCATGACTTCATGGCAAATAGATGGTGAAACAGTGGAAACAGTGACAGACTTTATATTGGGGGGCTCCCAAATCACTGCAGATGGTGACTGCAGCCATGAAATTAAAAGATGCTTACTCCTTGGAAGAAAAGTTACGACCAACCTAGACAGCATATTAAAAAGCAGAGACATTACTTTGCCAACAAAGATCTGTCTAGTCAAGGCTATGGTTTTTCCAGTAGTCATGTATGGATGTGAGAGCTGGACTATAAAGAAAGTTGAGTGCCAAAGAATTGTTGCTTTTGAAGTGTGGTGTTGGAGAAGACTCTTGAGAGTCCCTTGGACGGCAAGGAGATCCAACCATTTCATCCTAAAGGAAATCAGCCCTGAATATTCATTGGAAGGACTGATGTTGAAGCTGAAACTCCAATACTTGGCCACCTGATGCAAGGAACTGACTCATTGGAAAAGACCCTGATGCTGGAAGGAGAAGGGGATGACAGAGGATGAGATGGTTGGATGGCATCACCGAATCAATGGGCATGAGTTTGAATAAACTCTGGAAGTTGGTGATGGACAGGGAGGCCTGGTGTGCTGTAGTCCCTGAAGTCACAAAGAGTCAGACATAACTCAGCAACTGAACTGAACTGAACCCTTTTTTGAGAATTAACAGATTCCTTCTATTGATCTTAGTTCTACCCAGAAATATTATAGTACATATAAACATATTTATTGATATTGCTGTTGATGACTATCAAGATGTTTCTTCTACTGAATATTATTTTTATTTTTTTATTCTATTTTTTTTTATTTGTATTTATTTATTTAGGCTGCTCTGGGTCTTGGGTGTGGCATGTGGGATCTAGTTCCCTGACAAGGGATTGAACCCAGGCCCCCTTGCATTGGGAGCTCAGAGTCTTAGCCACTGGACCACCAGGGAAGTCCCTGAATATTATTTTTAAAGTAATGATTGGCAAAATATTTTTCTCTTTATCCTTCCCTAAATGTTTGCAAACTGTAAGTATATCTACCAAGTGTCAGAATAAGAACTAATTATTTCTGCCTTCTCACTATTATTGATACTTTGACAATTATCAAAAGTCTTGATATTTCATTATAATCCACATAAGGGATAAGCATTTCCTTTAAAACAGAACCTTCAGCTTTACTTGGAGAATTATGAAAATAGCTGTGACATTTAAAAAATTGTTTTCAATAATATTTCTAATGGGGAATTTTATGACTTCAGGACAAACAAAGGAGATGACTGTCTATATTTTCAATCAATTTTAGAGCCTTTGGGGATTATCTGAACCTATAGGGATATGCAACTTTGTCTCTAAGCTGTTTTACAACTTTGTACAAAGTTGTATAAAATGGATGCGTGCTAAGTTGCTTCAGTTGTGTCCAATGTTTGTGACCCCATGGCCTGTAGCCCGCCAGGCTCTTCTGTCCATGGGATTCTCCAGGCAAGAATATTGGAGTGGGTTGCCAAGTCCTCCTCCAGGGGATCTTCCTGACCCAAGGATTGAACCTGCATCTCTTAAGTCTCCTGCATTGGCAGGCAGGTTCTTTATCAATAGCACCATAATGCAAATAATTCTTGTCTGTAGACACATAAAAATTTTTATCTGATAGAAGGAAAACATTTTCCTCCTGTGGGAAAGCCAGGTTTGCAAATTCATATCAGTATTACAGATTCAGCAGTATGTCTTCTTTGAGATCCCCTTTTGAACCCATTGAAATTGGTCCCTCATTTAATTAATGAGTGAAGTAACATCTTTGACATGTGTTAATGTTATGTTTGTATGAATGACATTTGATCTTCTTTTGAAAATTATCATCTAACCTAATGCTCCCTTGGGCTTGTCATTTATGAAAACTCCTAACGGAAAGTGAATTCATGTGTGGATGGAATTTAGGCAGATTTGAATGAGTGTAATGATGGTCAATGAAAGTATGAAAGACAAGCACTTGTTTCTTTCCCCAGGCTTGAGATACAGACCTACTCAGCACAGGAAATAGGTCCTTAAGATTACAGAAATTTCTCGGGGTTTTGTTGTTGCTTTAGTTTGTTTACCTTAGTAGTACCTATAGAAATGTTTTTGCGTTAAAACTGTTACACACACTGCAATTATTTTTAATATGATTTTTGTTGTACTCTTTATTTCAAAGTCTGGTTTGTTTCTTTATTTCAAAGATTGGTTTAGTAACTAAAACTGCCCACACTTCTGATAACAATTACCAATAAAGAGGAACAGGTATTATTATATATTTACAAATCATTCAGAATTTGGAGAGTCTCTTAAGCCACTTGCAGAATAAAATCTTTCTCAGTTCTGTATCCCTTCATCGGCACCAGAAATGCAAGGAGTAATTTCCCCATCATTAATTCTACCCTAGTTGTCCGGGCTTTCATCTCTCCTATCGTTGGTTTTCCCAGGGGTTCAGTGGTAAAGAATCTGCCTGCCAGTGCAGGAGATGCAAGAGATGTATGTTCGATCACTGGGTCAGGAAGATCCCCTGGAGGAGAAAATGGCAAGCCACTCCCATATTCTTGCCTGAAAAATTCCATGGACAGAGGAGCCTGGCAGGCTACAGTCCATGGGGTCACAAAATTTGGACGCTACTGAGCAACTAACCATAAATGCATGCATCTTGGATTTAAGAGGGTTTGAAACATTGTAATCAGGAGGAAGATTTCCTCTATGGGTTATTCAAACAATAAAATCCTATACTCCAGAAGGTATCATCAAGGCTCAAAATCAATAGATGAACCACTGGGTTCTAAAGTCCTTTCTTGTTGCTAAGGATAGGATCACCTAAAGTTGTGTGACATTCTTACTCAAGTGAAGGCTCCAGCTTATTCAGCTTGCATTCACCATCTTGGCACTTGATTGGTGCTCTTGGCAGTGGTTCTTAATTAGATCTACCTACTGGTTTCTTCCCAGGTTGCAAGCTCTCTTCTTGGGCTCCAAATTTCCCAGGGCTCCTTTTGTTACCCTCTCTTATTTCCTCACCTCTTTCCAACTTCCTTTGTGTCAGGAATAAGCGGTAGGTGGGGGCAGATCTATTCCTCTCTATTCGGACTTCTCTTACAGACAATTTTTCTTTCTTTGTTTAGTTCTCTTGTTTTTTTCTCACAGTAAACGTTGATGGCTCATTACCTTTAGAGGTTGAATCATTAACAAGCAAAATATTAGTTCTCTTTCTTAATATTCAAACCCTGCCTCTAGGCAAGGAAAAATATTTGCATTCCATTATTCTCTGCATGAAAGGAAAAAAATTAAATAGTTTAAGTTTGTATATTATAATAGTCATAAAATTGGAGTCTTGCCACAGAAAAGAATTTGATTAGGATGCTTTTAGGAGGTAGAAAATTGATATTGGAGCTGACAAGCTCCCTTCATTATGCTTTCTCTTAGGTTCAGAATATAGAAGAAATAGTGTACCAGTCTACAATCCCTTTAGAAACCACTTGAGTTTGATATCTGTTTGGAGTTGAAAAATTCTTAGATTTTTAGAATGGTAACATAAATTCATATAAATTTATTATGTAACTTCTTCCAGAGGGGCCTGGGATAGCACCAGTTACTCGGAAATATTTTTTTTTGCCATCAATAAATGGCAAAAAATGAATATTCACACTCCATAGGATAAAGTCTTTAAATGGTCTCCTGTCACTTCAGAATAACTTTTCCTACTAAAAATTTCAGATCAGATTATGTTTTGATGCCAAATAAATTAAAAACTTACCTCAGACTTTTCAGAGTTTTCTGGATTTTGCAATTTTGAATAGAAGATGTAGGCTTATATTTCTTCAATTTTAAGATGTTATCAATTTCAAATGATAGTTTTGAAAGCCCCAAAATAAGTGTTCTATTTACAATTATTCCATGTGTTTTTACTGTTTTTTTGCTAGCTTAGTTATATATACCTGATTTTATTATATTGTGGGCAATGAACATGGTGTGCATAATATTTTTTTTTTTTGGTTTTGTGTTTATATTTGTTGAAACTTCCTTTGTGGGTAGCATGTGGTTATTTATCATAAATTTCTTACTTATATTAAAAAGTGTTTATTCTCTGAGTGTGTGCATATGTATTCATGTATATGTATATACTGATCTCTCTCTTTCTATATATATATGTATATGTATGTATAGAAATGTCTAAGTAGACACACATGTACATATTTATATATATTAGCAAATGTTGTTATATTATTCAGACATTGTCCACCACACTTATTTTGAATCTGCTTGATCTATTGCTATCTGAAATAAGCACCTTAAAAATTCCTACTATTTCTGTAAGCCTGTTAGTTTCTCTTTCTAGTTCTGATTTTTTTCTTTTCATTCTGATACATGTTATGTTGTTTGGCGATTATATATTTTATGGCTTTTATGTGAATAAAGCCATTCCTTCATTTCTTAATGACTTTTACCTTCAATTCTTTTTTTAATCAGACACTTTTATTATAACTAGACTGGCATTTTGTTGTTGTTAAATAGAGCTTGATTAGTTTAAATCAGTTTTTGATAATTTAATCCATCCATATTTATTATAATTACTGATATGTTTAGAATTATTTCTGCTCTCTTATATGAATTTTCAAATTATTATAATCCTTGTTTCTCTCCCCGCCCCATTTCCTCTTATTTTACATATAGTTTGCTAGATTAGGGCTTGGTAAACTACAGCCTGCAGGCAAATCCAGTGCAGTATGAGTCAAGTTCAGTCATTAATTTATATCTGGGGGGTTTCTGTGGCTCCTTTTGTGTGACAGCAACAGGGTTGAGTAGTTGTTATAGACACCCTGTGGCTTGCAAGATCAAGAATATATACTCTTCAGCACTTTACTGATAAAAATTGCAGAACTCTGCCTTAAGTAATTGTTGGGTAGATCTTTGCTCTTTAATGACATTAAAAGATGTGCTGCCTTATTTCCAAGTTCTAGGTAATATTTTTGCCTAAAGTAACAATCTTTTTTTCATTTTTGATTACTTAGAAATAAGCAGTTTATAGATCTTTGACATGTGTTCTTTCTGAATTTCTATGAAAGTCATGTTTTTAACTTTTTTTTGATGTTAACC
Organism: Giraffa tippelskirchi; assembly: GCF_054371585.1. Lineage (NCBI taxonomy): Eukaryota > Metazoa > Chordata > Mammalia > Artiodactyla > Giraffidae > Giraffa > Giraffa tippelskirchi. The sequence continues at coordinate 59,453,160 of NC_137284.1, read as the reverse complement.
CTGATCATATTGTTTTCTTCTACTTCTCCATTATGAAGACTTAATTTTCCTTTTTGTAATTGATAGCTATTTTGGAGGGAGGTGTTGGTTATATCAATATCCATTCTTCATCAAACCCAGAAACTTTAGCATCTATTGACTACACCCACCTGAATCAACTACCCATATGGTAATTTTCTATTTCTGTCTTTTTTCCAGTACTTGTTGATAGGAATTCTACTAAGAAAGTAGTAGAATTATCACCTCTTTTATGTATGTGTATATGTATGTATCAACTCAGGGATTTTTGTTTTATTCACTGCATTTTAATCAATTCCTATTTGGACTTCCCAGGTGGTGCTAGTGGTAAAGAATCTGCCTGCCAATGCAGGAGACACAAGAGACACATGTTTGATCCCTGGATTTGATCCCTGGGTCAGGAAGATTCCCTGGAGAAGGGAATGGCTACACACTACAGTATTCTTGCCTGGGAAATCTCATGGACAGAGGAACCAGGCAGCCTACAGTCCATGGGGTTGCAAAGAGTCAGACACGACTGAGTGACTAACATTACTACTACTACTATCATTGTTTTAATGCTCAAATTGTTTAATTTGGCCAATATGAACCTCTTCAAAGCTGTCTCTTTGCGTGTACCCCAATGTTCATCGCAGCACTGTTTACAATAGCCAGGACATGGAAGCAACCTAGATGTCCATCAGCAGACGAATGGATAAGGAAGCTGTGGTACATATACACAATGGAATATTACTCAGCCATTAAAAAAAAATACATTTGAATCGGTTCTACTGAGATGGATGAAACTGGAGCCCATTATACAGAGTGAAGTAAGCCAGAAAGAAAAACAACAATACAGTATACTAATGCATATGTATGGAATTTGAAAGATGGTAACGATAACCCTATATGCGAGACAGAATAAGAGACACAGATGCATAGAACAATTTTATGGACTCTGAGGGAGAAGGTGAGGGTGGGACGTTCTGGGAGAATAGCATTGAAACATGTATATTATCATATGTGAAACAGAACACCATTCCATGTTCGATGCATGAGACAAGGGCTCAGGGCTGGGGCAATGGGATGACCCAGAGGGATGGGATGGGGAGGGAGGTGGGAGGGGGGTCCAGGAAGGGGAACACATGTAAACCCATGGCTGATTCATGTCAATGTATGGCAAAAACTATTACAATAATGTAAAGTAATTAGCCCCCAACTAAAATAAATAAATTTATTAAAAAAAAAAAAAAGCTGTCTCTTATGTCATTTTAACATGCCCAATTATTCTTCTGATCTGTAACCAGATATATTACCCATTATGTAACTGGCCCACACCCTACCCAGTTATTCTTTAAGTACCTTCTTATATTGTGGCACACCAAGATATTCCAGGACCATCTTGTACTTTTTTTGCCTCCATCCTGGAATCCGTTATTTCCCCAAGGACTTTAGGTTCCTTTAGAGGAAGATGGAATTTTGAAGCTAATATCTGGGCACTCATTTATGTTCATTGTTAGTTACTAGAGTGTCATTGCTTCTAGATGTTCTCCAAAGAAGGTACAAAATATATATGTGCATATAGACATATGTATACACATATTATGATACATATATATCTATGTCTATTTATATATATATCCATAGAAATGTATAAAGTATATTTAAACATGAGTTCACACAGATATCTCCAATTCCAGTTTAACAGCTCAAGCTTCTTTCTAGCCATCTTCCTTTTCTTATTTGTAACTCACTTCTCCAACACTGAAAAATCTGGCTCACACTATCATTAGTTATCTTTATAGTGTCATTTATTTACTTCTTTAGGCTCTGCCACATGGCTTGTGGGATCTTAGTTCCTTGCCCAGAGATCGAACCCAGGCCCACAGCAGTAAAAGCACAAGCCCTAACCACTGGCCCACCAGGGAATTCCGCTATTGTCTTTAATACAGTTACTTCTTTTCTCAGTCTTTCTGTATATAACTAATCTCCTGACCACAGAAGCCGTATATTTGGCCTTTGCTCCATCATCAGCCCTTCATCACTCCCTTTTCCATCCTCCCCACCTCATGTCTACTTGGCCTTTGTGTCTACTGCCACCTCCTTGAATCAGTTGCTTGCTGCATGGCCCAACACCTCTTCCGCTCCAGACTCACTACTGCCTCCTGTGCTTTCGGCTATGCTACCATCTCCACAGAAAGTGGAAGAAACCTATTAAGTAGAGGAAGAAGAGGAGAAATAAAGGATTTTTCTTTTTATCCTTCATGGTCTGAAATGTTTGTTTCTAGGCCTATTTTGTTTTTCTGAATTGTTTTTTTTCTGGTAGCAGTGATGAACTCTTTGGACAAAAGAGTCCTGTCACTTAGTTCTTGGAAATTCTTCGTCTCTATTTCTCCAACCATAGCTCTTCCTTTTTGTCTTTCTTCCCCTCTTAGGAAGATTCATTGTCAGATATTAGAACTTCTGAATCTATTTTCTGTGTCTTTTAAAATTTTCTTCAGAGTTTACATCTCATTACCTCTGTATTATGTCCTGGAAGAATCCCACAGAAGTGTATTCCAGCTCACCAGCTTACTTGGGGGTAGATCCAGTATGTTAGTCAGTCTGTTTATTAAGTTGTATATGGCTGCTCTAGGGGCTCATTGGTAAAGTATCCGCCTACCAATGCAGGAGAGACAGCTTCAGTCCCTGCATCGGGAAGATCCCTTGGAGAAGGAAATGGCAGCCCACTGCAGTATTCTTGCCTGGGAAACCCCATGGACAGAGGAGCCTGGTGGACTACAGTCCATGGGGGTCGCAAAAGTGTCGGACATGACTTAGCGACTAAACAACAACAAAATTTATTAATGAGTACATTTTTCATTTGACAGACCTTTAACTGATTACTTTGTTACTATTACTTTTGCTTCATAACCACTTTTTCTTGTTTTTATGTATTTTATTGAATTTCCTGTTTTGTTTCTCCTATAGTATTAAATATTCGTTGAAGACCTTTCCGTTAATTCATCTCCTTAAGTCAAAGTTCTTTCTTGTGAGTTGAATGACTGAGCTTGATGACAGTCTTTCATGGTGTTGCCATGGGATTAGTAAATCTTATTTGGATATTTATCTTTGGTGACAGAATTCTCCTGCATGTATGCCAAGCAGTGACAGTTGCCTGCGTGTCCAAAATGACTTCCAGTGGTGATGATGTAGTTCTCCTAATACCACATAACATGGCTACAGCAAGGGCAGTATTTTCTTTCAGGATGGCTTTCTTGACTTCTTAGCTCAGCAGCTGTGACGTGCACCAGATATAAAGGTCCCAAAGATTTCCTGCCTATAATGACTTCCAATTGTGATGGCTTCCCACACAATGGATGCCTCTTATACTTATTCCTGCGATTTTGGCTCACTGCTATGGCTGCCAGTCTTTCTTTTAGCAATACCCCACAAGTTCATCAGTTCAGTTCAGTTCAGTCACTCAGTCAGGTCTGACTCTTTGTGACCCCATGGACACCAGGCTTCCCTGTCCATCACCAACTCCTGGAGCTTGCTCAAACTCATGTCCATTGAGTCAGTGATACCATCCAACCAACTCATCCTCTGTCGTCCCCTTTTCCTCCTGCCTTCAGTTTTTCCCAGCATCAGGGTCTTTTCTAACGAGTCAGCTCTTCTCATCAGGTGGCCAAGGAGCTTCAGCTTCGGCATTAGTTCTTCCAATGAAAATTCAGGATTGATTTCCTTTAGGATGGACTGGTTTGAGCTCCTTGTTGTCCGTGGGACTCTTAAGAGTCTTCTCCAACACCACAGTTCAAAAGCATCAGTTCTTCAGCACTCAACTTTCTTTATGGTCCAAATCTCACATCCATACATGACTACTGGAAAAACGATAGCTTTGACTATACGGACCTTTGTCAGTAGAGTAATGTCTCTGCTTTTTAATATGCTGTCTAGGTTGGTCATAGCTTTTCTTCCAAGGAGTAAGCATCTTTTAATTTCATGGCTGCAGTCACAATCTGCAGTGATTTTGGAGCCCAAGAAAATAAAGTCTGTCACTGTTTCCATTGTTTCCACAAGTTCATGCCCACCAAGAATTCCTTTTCTTGTCAAGAATTAATTTCTTTCTTTTCTCTCCCCTTCCTTCTTTCTTGTCTTTGTTCCTTCTTCCCTCCCTCCCTCCTTTCCTCCCTTCTTCCTCCTCCTCCTTCTCCTCTCTCTTCCTTTTTCTTTATTCTCTGGTTTTGTGTGTTAGTCTGCATCTTAGAACCAAAATCTATAAATGAAATTTAGTACCTTTTTGTTAATGAATTTACATAAACAATGGCATTTTGTGTCTTCTCCTTCATAAAGATAGAGTTATAATGCTTCTTTATACTTGGAGTCTAAAGACTTTTCTGAGTCATTCTCATCAATGGGCACTCAAATACAGCACCATGTGGAAAACACACTTCCTAGAATAGTGACTTCTTTAGTATGTTGAGGCTTGATACAGTGACACTATAATGTGGAAGAGCACTGGGATTTTGTCTGTATTTCCTATTTGATTAAGTTCATGTTTTCTTTTTATCTTTAAATGACTTAAGTATTTCTGGAAATGAAATAGTTTATCTTGAAAGTCAGCCAAAGATTTTTAATAGATAGCTATTTGGAGCCCTGACTGTGGTTCTTTGTAATCATGTGTTGTTTGTAGCGGTCTTTCCCCACTTTGAGAATTTGATGATCTATTAAAAAGATCTGGCAATTTCCAGTGCCTTTAATTGCATTACCTGACTTCTGCCAGGTATCCTCTCTCACAATACTGTTTCATTTCAGTGGTTTCGTAACATAATCATTTTGAAAGCATGTTAAGTGAAAATTTGAAATCTGAATTTAAGTCTGTGTGTAACAGTATAGCATGTGACACCATTGCTAAAAACAGGATCACAACTCAATGACAAACTCCTTTACTGGGATGTTTGTGTATGGACGTTGGCATCATAACTTATCCATCAAAGTTCTTGGGACACAAAGTATGAAAAGGTTTTGCTTTAGTAAAAAAATATGGTATTCTTATTATTAATAAATATCTAGCACACTGAGTTAGAGAATAGAAACAAAAAGGATATAATAGGGTAAAAGCAACTAACTTGGTCTCTGTGTCAGGTAGGTCTCCTCTGATAACATGGAAAAGGAGAGATAATTCCAAATAGCTTAAGAAAAAGAATATATTGACTTGTGTAACAGAAAATCTAGAGGTTTGATACAGGACTTAAAATACTATCATTAGGACCTGGTTTTGCCATCTTTCTTCATTCAGTTATCCTGTGTGTTGGCTTCATTCTCAGGCTGGCCAAGGCTAACTTCTCCAGTGTTCAAGTCCAGAGGAAATGGGAAAAAGTGTCCTCTGGAAATTTCCATGTAAATCCTGGGATCCACTGTAATGGGACCAATTTGGATCATATGGTCTCTGACCCATTCTCCTGGGGGATCTTTTGCTCTGATTGACTAGGCACCAGGATGGCATGCCACCCAAAATACACAGATTGAGACTCAGAGGGAAGATAAATAGTTTGCCAAGGAAAACTGTGCAATTTAACTTTAAGCAGCATGACATGATATTGGATCGTCAACAACAATATGTCTTATAGATATGCTTGAATATCGAAGACAGAGAAAATAGATAAATAGGCTAAAAACTCCCAATTGTAGTAAGTCAAGGTGGCTGTGAGTTTCTATCTGATTACAATTTATTAAATTATAAAGATTTTTAAAGGTCTGTAATTAGTGCTCTGTTATCAGTCTTACATATTATTTCTGTTCTTATGTATAGACTAATTTATTTATTTAAAATTTATTTAGAATTAAACTAAACAGAAGAAAGAAAGAAATAGAAATATATAGGAGTAAATTGGAAAAAGTAAATGTTTCATTAACTTATCCAAGTACACTTAAGGCTCTTTTTATTTACTATGATGACCTGGAACACTTTAATTGCATTGCTCCACTTGGCTCTAGTGTGTAGGTAAATGGTAGTAAAAAAAAATCTGTTTGCTAGCAACCTAGGGGTAAACCAAACCATATTGTTTGCTGTTCCCATAAATCCCAGATACGGTGCTCTAGGTTTTCGTCAGAACTCAATTATTCTTGTTTACTGACTCACCCAGTAGTATAAATACATGTAAAATATGATTGTAATATGGCATTCTAGCCTCAAAACTGATTTGTTACACCTTCCTCTGAGATCTTAACACAGATAAAAATAGAACCGTGAGAAAATAAGCAGCTACTCCCTCTCTTAACCAGCAACAGGGTTACCCTTTCACTCTGCCTCCTGCATCCGCACCAGTGGGACCAGATAAACACATAGGAGTGAATTGTTCTCCGCTTGGATCATAATGTCGTAACTATGCTTGAATGTTATCTGTCTTTTAGCTTCACAAAGGCTTTTGCAATGATGAATGTAAGGTGTGGGCTGTCTTAAGGCTATTTGCGTTATAGAAGGAAATTCTTGAGGGCTCTAAAGAAGCCCTAGGAGCAGTAACTGGAATGGTGGGGAGAGAGATTCTTTGAGAACGAGGGGAAATGTCCTATCCCCACATTTTTGGTGAAGCAGAAAACGTAAACCAGGTGTTTTTTCAGTGTTTCTGCTTATAGATTTAACCTAGCTGTCTCCAAGTGCAACCTGGGCGTGTGTGTGTGTGTGTGTGTGTGTGTGTGTGTGTGTGTGTGTGTGAGACCTAAAGATACTAGAACTCTTCCCTCTTCCAGTTCATGAGAAGTGAATAAATAAAGACTTGGCAGCCATATCACAGAGGCTGCTGACACCTGCTCCGGACAAATCCCAGGGCAATGTGCTTTCTATCTTCACTACATGTTCTGCACGAAGGACTGAACTTTGTTTATCCTTATCCTCCATCCAGCTAAAGAGATTATATTTCATGGCCAGCTGGTTCCCTTTGAGGCTGACTTTGGCTTCTTAAATATGATACTTGTCTAGATAAATGTTTAAGTTATTTAACAAAGGACATAAAAACCCACCTTTTCCTGATAGCTCTTTTCCACTTTTCATTAGTCTAATAGAGATCATTCGTGTTTGTTGACAAAATTATTTGGTTTTGTTCCCCCAGGAACAGTATTAAAAAGACTAAATATTTTATTACTGTAGAAGGAATTCTTTCTACTTTATTAGTATTTGTAGCACTGTCCTCTTGAGGCTGTGAATATGATCACAGTAGGTCTAGAGTTATTGGCTTTTATTTAATATAAATATTCTCAACTAATTTTTCTTTTTGTGGGGGTTTCCTTTTGGTGTATTTCCCCTTAGTGGTGTGTAGTACTTTCCATACTCAACTCACCTACTAAGATGAGAGTGCTTAGAATTAAAAACTTAAGTTGTAATAAAAAATATTAAGTATACTTGTTTCTGAAGATCCACAGAGGTTTTCCAAATCCTGCAGTGAATACCCATAATGTCTATTGCAGGGCCTTGCACATAATTTGCATTCTGTCTTGCTTGTTATTTGAGTGAAAAAGATGTAAATAGTTTGGATTACCTGTGTAACTATCCGCAAATCATAATATCAATGCTCTTCATAAATCTTCTATTATGGGTTATTTTGATGCTTTCGCTGCTCATTTTAACAGAGCCCTAACCCGTCAGTATGGGCTCGATCCTCATGAATGCAGTGGACTCAGATGTGACAAAGCTTCAGACTGTTTCATTACAGCCAGTTTACGTGGTTTCACATTAAAAAGGGAGCCTAGAAGTGTAAGTTCCTGAAGATCAGAAAGCAGCCACCATGAACTAAGCTAAATGAGACACCTCTGATTTTTTGGGGCATGACTGTAAAACCAGAGATACCACAATTTTGTAGGGAGAATGTACAGCAGAATGGAGTCAGGTTATCTAGGTTTAAGAACCAGGTCTTCCTAATAACTGCTGTGTACTTTCGGATAAATTCTTTAACGTCTCTAGGCCTTAGTTTCCTTGCTTGTAAAATGGAGATAATAATAGTATTTAACTCACAGGGTTGATGTGAGGATTAAATGAAATCATGCTACTAAAGGACACGGAACAGAGTCTGGCACTAAATGGATACGCAGCAAATGTTAGCTGTTAAGTCCTGTCTGCCACAGCTACCCCTTGACTCTGAACTGCTAAAGCTCTTGGAATCTGCAGTGCTCGTTTTGGCACTTGATCATGCATTAATTCATCCATCACCATCTATTGAGTGATTTTAATCTCCCTTAGATTGCTGAACATGGCTCACAGTGTTCAAGATAACAGATTGCCTAGTGGTGCTGCTCAGGTTAAACTAATCTCTGATAAATATTTAGTCGCAACTCTAGGGTCAATCCTAGATAAGGATGGGATGGTGGGATGGCATCACTGAGTCAATGGACATGAAATTGGACAAACTCTGAAAGAGAGTGAGGGACAGGGAGGTCTGGTGTGCTGCATTCCATGGGGTTGCAAAGAATCGGACACGATTTAGTGACTGAACAACAACTAGATCAACACTAAAAAAGCTAAAGGAATGTGGTACACTGTTCATGGAGAAAAAGTGTCTAGCTTATGAAAGCCCTACTTTCTTCCTCATTGCTAGAATATCCAGTTTAATTATGGGAACCTACACCCTGAGAATGACACGGATAACAGAAAGTAAGTATAGAAGAGTCTAGAAACCTTACGCATTGTGAGAAATTGTGGAAAGGACTGGGTAGTGCAGCACATGAGAATCTTTCTTTGATGTTAGGCGCTATTGGAGAGGTTTGCTCTTTTTAGATTTCTGTTTATAGTCAAGTTTTAATCTTTGAGTTCCTGAGGCTGGACTGGGGTTAGTTACCATCAAGAGTTACCCGTTTTAGAAGCCCTTACTCTCGCAGCTCCTGTGGCTTTTTTTCTAAGTCAGTTTTACTGTCCTTGCCATTTTTTTCCCCCTCAAAGAGTTCTCCCTAGAGGTTCCTAAGTTTTTATGAGCTTCTTGAGAGTGCCGACCAGTTTGCCAGAGGGCTTCAGTGTTGCTAAATCCTGAGTCAAACTCTCTGCCCTTTCCCCCAGGCTTAATAGGCTCTAGAGCAGTGGAATAGAAACACATAGGAAATGGGAACTAACAAACTCGAAGGAGACAAGGGGCCCCATCTTGAGCATGTACTTGGTTTGAAGACCAACTCTGCAGCTGTGCTGCTAACCCTACCCTCAACTTTAGACTGCCCTGGATGTTGAGGATTCACTCTGTCTCTCTCTCAAGTGATTTTTAAAATTTAATTTACTTTAAATTACCAGTGTGAAAGATGGTGGTTTTTCTATAAAATAAAAAATTGCCATATTTATACTATATTTGGTTTGGAGACTGATTGTATAAATATGTGGATCAAAACTGTCTGTGAAAGCACCCCAAACTGTTTTTTCTCATGATCTGATATTGGGCATTACTGAATTTTGTACTTAGAAAGCAATTATTTTGATTTTGTGTTCATTTTTGTTTCTAAAATCGGAGATAGGTGCCATTTCAGACTGTTATTTGCAAGCATTTCCCCACAGGTTTCTTTGGCCCTGCAAGCGTTCTACTATCCTGACTGACTGTGACTATAGTGGTGGCTCGGCTCTGTGCTTTGGATGTTTTGCTAACAATTCAAACTTGCTGTTTTCCCTTCACAATTATATTCTCCATTATTTTTCATTTTGTCTTGTTTTTTAGCAATAGTTGTAATTCATGTAATTGTAAGATATTTGTTAGATGTAAATTCTTAGTCCTGCCTGGAAATATCAAATATTTAAAACACTATCTTCTTTGGAAGCACATGAGGAATAATGTTTTAACACATAGCTTTTATTCACTGAGCTGACATTAAGCTAAGGTAATTTTTTTCCATGTTGTCTAATGTTCTCACTTGTGATTATTCCTGCAGTTTTCTCACTTTGTTTTTTTAATCACAGCAACTAAAGGGCAACAAACAGCTGCTAGAGTTAGGGTTGTCAGACATTTTAGGTAGTTTTTCCTTTTGCATGAAACTGTTCTGTTGAAAACACTAAATTGTATATATGTTGAGATTGCCACCCGCTGGTGAAATAGAGAATTTCCATTTTAATGAGTAATTTAGGAAAACATTTGTTTTCTGTTTCTGCAGTATGAATTTATATGTTTAGGTTTAAAAATATATATTTTAAACTTTGCTAGAAGAATAAAGATTTTTATTATTATGGAACACTTTAAAGCTCTACTGGAAAAATTTAAAAACACTATCATTTGAAACCATTTAAAAATCTTTATTTATATCTCTTGTGGCCCCTACAAAGGGGAGAAGAGAAAAAAACTCCAAAAACTCAGAATATGCCTAAGCGTTATCAGTGGTTGCTGTTGACTACTAAGATAAGAGGGAATAAAATAAATTTTGTTGCTTCTTTACATTTGTATGGAGTTATATTTTCTCCCCCATGCAAAGCTTGTATTGCTTTAAAAGAAAAATATAAATCTGAAGAAGAAAAATAGCTATATGCTAGTGTACATAAATCTAAATGTAAGTCTCACAAGGGCACTTGATAGAGTGTTTAAAAAAAAAAAAAAGCACCACCCTAAATCAATGCCACATTTAACTAAAAAGATACAAAAGGAACAAAAGCCTGGAGATTGAACTGCAGCTTTCATCACTCCACTAGCACAAATTTTAAATTCAAATGCATACATAAGAATTTATTATGTGATAAAGATGCCATTTCAAATTCATGGGCAAGGGTACCTCACATCATTTACCAAATATATTCCAGATGTGAAAAATTAAAAATATGCAATGAAATAAATTAAAAAATATAAATTAATATTTAGGCTAAGCAAAAAACAAAGGAAAAATTATAAAGGAGAATGTTGAAAACATCTGTGTATAAGTATCGCCAGAAAAACAAATGATAAACTAGGAAAAATATTTAGAGCTTATAGAACTGACAAGTAGAATAAGACTTTTAAAAAAAGGCCTGTGAGCATTTGAAAAGAATATTAACCTCATTCATTACTAATCAAAGGATTACATATGTTTTGAAAACTGAAAAATTTAACTATAAAATTGGCCAAGATTTTTAAAATGTTATTATACTTAGTGTTTTCTGATAAATGTTTTCCTTTTCTGATAAAGCTTTCAAATATCTGACATGTTAAAAGTGTGTTGCTTGGTAGATGAAAGATGATACAGACAAAAGTACTCCATATTATAAAACTCTACTGCTGTTTAAAATTATTCCTTAAAAAATATTTAATAATACGGAAAAACACTCATCTAGAATTTAGATTACAAATAGGGTTTAAGTAATAACACAGTTTTATCTATAACTATCTCTCCATAAGGATATTATTTCAGAGTTTTAATAGTGATTATCATACTACCAGAGTTATTGATGATAATTTCCTTCTTCATTTTTGTATTTTTAAATTTTTTGAAAACAGTAAAATTGCAAATACATAAAATGCTTATTAAAATTCCTTTAAAATTAGGGTATGAAATAATACATGTAGTTTGATTACTAGTTTAATAAAAATATATGTTATATGTACCTCTGTATATTCATAACTGTAGATTAAAATTGAGTTTAATAGTGGTTATTTGTACGGTTATTTCTATAATTATATTTCCTAGTTAGAGGTGATTATTTTCTTTATCATTCATTTTGTAAATATTTTACTTCTGATAAACAAAGATGTGCATTTCATATATATATATATGTATACACATATATATATAAAATATTTGGTCTTCCCAGGTGGAGCAGTGGTAAAGAATCCACCTGGCAATGCAGGAGATGCAAGAGATGTGGGTTCAATCCCTGGGTCAGGAAGATCCCCTGGAGAAGGAAATGGCAGCCCACTCCAATAATCTTGCTTGGGAAATCTGATAGACAATGGAGCATGGTGGACTAGTCCATGGGGTCGCAAGAGTCAGACATGACTTAGTGACTAAACCATTATACTCAATAAAACTGTTAAAAAAAGAATAAGTACAACTCTTGTCCTTTCTTTCTAAAAAGAAAATTTAATATTTAAAACATTCAGTGTTTACCTTTTACTAGCTTAATATTTATTTCATCCATTTATTGATATATAGAATACCCAAGATATTTAAAATATTCCCTCATTGTCATTTGGCACTGCAATGAATCAGCATTTTAAACCAGTCTACACAAATTTGGATCTGTACATTATTTTCTATAGTGGGATGGTGGGGGGGAGTAGAATAGAATATTTCCATTTATCAAGATAGGTTAGTCCCTAAAAGGAAATTAGCATGATGTACAAGGAGCTGACTGCTTTGTGGAAATATTCAACTATTATTTCATCAAAAGAAAGTAGTTTCTTATGATTAACAAACTTAGGCAAGCAAATGTGGTAAGACTTTTCAGAAGGAAACTTCTTACCCAGATATTAGAATATCTCATTAATACAAACTTGGCTTTAGCAGTAATATTACTGATTATGTGGACTGTTAAATAGTCCATCTGCGATGCAAATATAACTCTAGAAACCTGACATCAATGAATTTTTATCAAGCAACTTCAGAACTAAATTAAATAAAACTCTTTATTCGATGCAGCCATTCTTTTCTGATAAAGCTTCCAAATATCTGGGATCCTAAAAGTGTGTTGCTAGGTGTGTGAAAGATGATACAAAGGAAAATACGGTCTCAATCATTTTTTAATAAAGGAAAATACACAGCTCTCCTGTGTAACTGCACACAGCCTGACTGGCAGGTAACACTAATATGTGTCCAGAGGTACAACAATGTATCTGCCAGGCTTGCTGAGCCGTTTGGAGATCTTTTGCTCAGAGACTCTCCTGTGGGACAGCTGGCTGTGTAGTCTGTTCCACCTTACTTGAAGGCTGTCTCACTCTGAAGCCCTACCGGCTAATATTAAAATAGTAATGCATGGCATAGACCTAAAGAATGAATGAAAATACGCATCCTCGAGGCATCTCATGAGTTGATTATAATAAAAATTGCTTAATTATTTATTACTAGTTGCTTTATAAATTACTCACTCTGGTTTTGCTGAAGGGTATAAACTGTGAGATGGGAGTGAGGAGCTAGAGAGGTCAAATTGTCAGGGGATCTGTGGTTAAGGGTTTCATATACCACACAGATGCCTTTTGACTTTATCCTATAAATAACTGTGGAAACAGAAATCTTTTAAAGGGGAACTGAAAGGTCAGATTTGTATTTTCTCTGTATGATGGAGAATGGATTTGAGGGAGTCAGGAAAAGAGGCAGGTAGTCTTTCAGGTGAAAGACCATGAAAGGCCGCACCACAGATAAAAGAGGAGGAAGCACCACAGATAAAAGAGGAGGAAGCACCAAAATATTTAAAAGATAAAGCATGTAGGAAGAACATTTAGAAGGATTTAGTAGTTGAGTGAATATGGAGGCCAGAGGTAAAGCAGAAGAAAGAATGAGTTTTCTTCCTTATTTAACTGGGTAGATGGTAACATCCTTAAATGATACTGAAATGACAGGTGCTGATGCTGATTAAAATGGGAACCGTAAGTGGCTGGTTGACTACTTTCCTAATGGATACATGCAGTCATTCAGAAATTTTACAAGAGCAAATTGTATGGACAGACATACAATAAACAATGACAGTAAAATTACAGACAAAGCCCTCCGACTAAATCACAAAAAGCCTGGAAAACATAAGAACCTTTTTATGATGCTGATGTTAGGGACGTGGACAGAGATGGAACAATTAAATCGCATTAATTGTATTTGTTATGTTGCAATGGGAATGATTTCGCTTGCTGTCATAATGAGCTCTGCTATAATAGGCATTCGCCTTGTATCCCACCTATTCATTTATTAGAATGAGGTTTTATTTTTTCCTCCCTTTTACAAAGTAAATACACAATAAGATCAAATAAATTTTGATGATTGCCAACAGATGGTCAGGGGCTCAAACTCAGACCATCTGATCTTTTGGTTTTCAGTTCTTTCCGGCTGTTCTTTCTACTTAATTACCTTCCCCTCACTTCCTAATCCCTTCCATGTAATTCTACACCAAGATTGGGTCTAGCACTCGGTTAACTTTCTGCAGCCTATACTGCTTTCTGATGAGATATTCGGTCTTAGTATCTGTGTTGCTAATGTATCTAAACAGTCTGGTTGTAGCAAAAATCTTTCAATCCTACTTGAACCATGTCATTTCTCAATTTATTAATTCAATTTGATGTTAAGAATTTAAAACTTACTGTTTGATTCACTTCACATCTGACACAATGGATCAACCACCAGTAATTTTATGCCATCAAAGAACTATTTTAATTGACCTGTCTTTTGAACCCTTCTCATGAGACGTGTATTTTTTTCAATCACTGAAATAGCCTTACTAGAGGGATATATGTTTTAGTGAGAAATTTCCTTTATTACATGAATGTATCTATGCATCTTTTGTGAATGAAGGAGAGAAAGTATTGTGTAATAGGTATTTTAATGATATTTTAAGGAAATGCATAAAGGGTAGGAATTTATGGACACTTCCGAGGTAATTTACTGTAGACTATGTGTATTTATATAATCCATGTCTAGATAAAACCTTTCTTTTCTTTTGACAGGTGCGTTTAAATGTCCAGTTCAATGCAAGGAGGCTGTTTTCGTGTTCTTTTCAATAGTGCCTTATAGCACTGCTTTACTGAGGTAACCTAATAGAATTCCGCTGATTGAAATTCCTGCATTATAAATGTGTCCGAGTTTCTGTCGTGTTTAGCAGTAGTTTGTTTAACCAAATGCTTGTTCACTAGACACAGGAATTACACACCAAAAACTACATATTGTTAAGCATTTGTAATAAAGCTTACTTTTAAAGATAGCGTCTATATTTTTTGAATATCACTTAAAATAATCAGTTTTCTTCTGGTAATAGAAATATTAAATGTTCATTTATATTTTCTTTTGAAAAATTAAGAAGGATACAGGAAAGAAACCTGACAATACTCATTTCTCATTAAAGATGATGGCTATTAAAATTTTTACATAGATCCTTTCTGGATTTTTTATGCATATGTTTGTAAAATGAAAAATTTTAAACAAACTTGAGCTTTTGTAATGATTTATGTAGACAGACATTACTTTTAACTTCTGTGAATTTTATTCTGGGTGTGTGTGTGAGAAAGAACAATTTAAATAGATTTTAAAAATTTCCTGTTCATTTCATTTGTGAGTATATGGAATAAGCATGAGACAGGGGATAGGTATCTGCTGTTTCTTCAATGCATCTCAATTTCTCTGTCCCTTATAGTATGTGCATCTTGCTACAATGACTATGATTCTAATGGTAAAAATACATATTTTTCCTACAACACGGTCAAAACTTAAGCCAACAGCTTTGATGCTCAGTCACAGAAACAGTTATCTATTCTAATACTAAAAAGAAAACCTGTCTTGAGGTTATGGTATTTGGTGTCTAAACTGGAGATTTTCATGGGCAGTCTTAGCCATATGAGATTTTTTTAAATCATGTGCTTATTTTAAAATCTACTGCATGAGGTGCAACTTCACGGTAATCTACTTGTATCTAGTTATGAATTTTTTCTCATATCATTAAGTACTCTTTGAGAACATAACTACTTTAACCAACCCACTATGTTTTAGATATTTGATTGCTTTCCAATGTTTGGTGTTAAGTAAGGCTAGGACAGCTGTTGCACCCAAGATATGACGTGATGATCAACCATTATTTTTGCACATGTACTTAAATGCTGTTGTGGTATCTTTCCTTCAGGCATTTTTTTTTTTAACACTTTCATACTCTTAAAATATAGAAGCTAGGGCAATGTGACTTCACAATAACCAATGGGAGATTGCCTTTAATGGATGAGGAGGCAATATGACATCTATTTTAAATACAATCTTTAACATTTTGAGGGGAATTCCTGCCACAACACCTCCTGTTCAGAGAGTTGGATTAGCACTTAGTCGCATGAGCCAGTTCACGGAGTATATTTGCTGTGATTTTTTTGAGATCTGCGGTGTTCTGGTTCTTTCTGTTGGCTTCGTTCTGCAAACACCCTGGCATTTTCTCAGACTTCTGTGATTCACGTGCTTGTCCTTCAGACTAGCATGGCTGTCCTTCAAAGCTTAGGTTGCTCTAAACAGTTTCACTGGAGGACAGCTGTGTGTTGCTGTGACTTGGGCGGTAGAAAGAAAACCAGGGTTTCACAGCTTTTTGGGAAACTCTTCATGTAGACACTCTTGTCCAAAAATCTTTAGGAAAATCAAGGATTCATCTCCTAGGATACATTCCTAGATGAGGAATAGTAACTTGTCAAAAGTATAAACATTTTTAAGTCTTTTGATACATACTGATCAATTGCTTTCCAGAAAGTTTGTACCCATTTATATATAAGACTATATATCAAAGTCATATAATGTCACTACATACACACACACACACACACACACACATCATGCCAACTATACATGGGGCTGATCTTTTGTCTAAAACATTATTATTTTCAAAAGAAGCCTAGCGATAGACTAGGTGAAGTTTTACTTCATATTTCTTTAATTGTTAGAGGAATTGAACAGGTTTTTTGCCTGTTTAATGACCTTTCGTTTTGTATTTTTTAATTTGTGTTCTTTGTCCCCTCTCTCACAAGGTTTTTGGTGCAAGCATTTTTAAAATAAAAGCTAATGTGTAAGAGCACTTGGTATTTAAAAATATAATACTCAAACCTGGTGAAATAAGACATGTATTTATCAAGAGAAAGATGTGTGAGGATAGAGAGACAACATACATTCAAACAGAATGGCCTTTCATGGCCTTTATGCTCTCACCCCCTTTAAAAATTGCCCCATCCATGGCTTCTGGTGCCTAGGTGGCCACGTGTTATACCACATGACTTTAATGATCAGAGCTGATGGGATGTCGACTCAAAGGTCATGAGTTAATAGGCTGCCAAGGGATTTATGAACTGCACTGGAATGTCTCCCTAGGGAACTGGAATAGCAAGTTAAAAAAAAAAAAAAAGATTGCCAATTAATAGCAGATCTGAAAGGACAAACATGCAGAATATGAATGAACAAGATTAGTGGTGGAACTGTAGAGAAAAGAGCCACAAATTCCTGCTCCTGAGATCTCTAAAGCCACCTTAAATAGCCACATTCCAGCTCCAGTTTCAGCAAAGCTGTTTACCTTTCCTGCTCTTATTCCCCTATACACCTCCCTGTCTCTTAAGCTTCCTTGAATGGACCTCTGTTATTTACATTTAAGTGACCCTGAAGAAACAGAATGATTCAGAGGAAAAGTAACACATATTTAAAGCTATCTTATTTACTACAGCTCTGTATATATCCCAGCAGAGTTATTTTAATAGTCAACAATTCTTTCATTTAACAGTTTGTTCAACATAAAATCATTGAGCATGCTGTCTATATTAGGTGTTGGGCTAGGTGGTAAAGGAGATACAGAGACGCATCAGACAATCTGTCATCTAGAAGCATATAGTTCAATCATGCTTTTCTATGTAGCATGGTCTTTCATTACTACGGATTGTCAGATCAATGGTGACCAACTAGTTGCTAGGCAACTTGAAATACAGGAATACAGAACTGATGCAGCTTCATTATGATATGAATTCATCTTTGCAATGTTTGTCAAGAATTGTGAAAGGTCTGAAATTTTCCTCTCCTTTAAAGCTATGATATTAGCCTGCTACAGTTTAATAGATGCTGGCAGAAGACATGTGACTTCTGAGTCAGAAAAGGACTTTATTACTCACAGCAAGGCAAGCAACATGAGCTTTATGTTTCCTTCTGGTCCTCTTGCCCCCAGGTCTCATGGGGGCATTGAGGGCAACTCCGTGAATGTGTCACAAATGAGGAACACCAAGTATAGGGAACCCCAATCTTTTACAGTGGACTGTAATCAAACCTGCCTGACATTTACCCTGTAGGGAAACATCTTTATTATACTGGACAGTAGCTTGCCCTCCACTGTGGAGGGAGACACTACCTTTGTCTTCCAAGGCTACTAAGCAAACATTCTTGAAAAGATAGTCCAAAACATAAATAGTAGTGTATGGCAACCCACTCCAGTATTCTTGCCTGGAGAATCCCATGGACAGAGGAGCCTGGCGGGCTACAGTCCATCAGGTCGCAAAGAGTTGGACACTACTGAGTGACTAACATACTTTTGCTTATAAGACATTTTACAGGAACTTTATAAATCCATAGAGAATTGTGTTCCAACAATGTTCTTTCTCTGGATACTTTATAAAACAGTTCAAATGTTTGGTTCTTATTTCTGTTAACTCTATCTACTTATTCTGAGATTGTCCTGTATTTCCCCATTTTTAGCATATTCTTTTTACTAGGTGTATTTACCAAAACTGTATTTTTTTTCCCACCTGTTTGTTTTATATAACAGAAACCAATTTTCTCTAACTTAAACAAAAAAGAAAGTTAGTAGAAGGACGCAGGATCACTTCATAATTCAAAGAACAACCCTTAACTAGTACTGTTCTAGCACCTCATCAACAGAAGTTCATTGTTGTCTCTGGAGTATTGTCATTAGCATGCCTCAACTTCAGTGGCTCTCAGTCTCTGTCATTCTCCACTCCAAGTTTTAAATTCCCAGAGGAGGGGAGTGGAATGGCCCAGCTTGGCCAAGACTCTGCCTCTATCTTTTCAATTATGCCCAAGGGGGAGGGACTGAAAAAGTGCACAGATCTAGTAAAATTTTGCTGTTCCCAAATTAGGAGAGAATTTCTTGGCAACTTTGGAAACCTCCTGATTGCTTTCTTCTATATCTGAATTTGTTTTGATTGATATTCCACTGCTCATAGAAAAATACAGTTATTGTTTTATAAATTATTCTAGTTTTTAATCAATTAAATATAGTTTTGCTTTATGTGTCATTTTCTTGATTATCTCCTGCCATTTCTCAATTTTGGGGACTGATCTAAGCCAATATAGTGATTCAAGAGTTTGGGGTAAGTACAGGTAGCATCTGGTGGTTGAGAATAGATTGGACTATATGTCTTTTGTTATCAATCTTGTTGTCAAGTGGTATGCTATAAGCAGAGCAAGGCTTAGCCCAAATTTTGTTAATATTAAATATTTATTAGTCAAAATATCAAGATCATTATGTCAACTATGAAGATTTATTTTTAACACCTTTCATGCTAATTAATATATGTATATTCTGGTGTAGATTTCAATAATGCTGATTGAAATACCAGAGTAGCCACCTCTACAACTGTGAATTTTCATAATTAGGGTAGTTCCAAGATTACTTAATCAGCCCTGGAATGTGGGGTAATGTTACCTTATTACCTATATGCATATATATACATGCGCCTTTCTGTAGAAGTATTTTTAAAGTAAATTACCAGACAGACAATACAATAAGGTCAAAATATAGGCATTTAGTCATGCACTCATGCTAATTTCCAAACTCCTTTGTAATTAACATTCCTCCTAACCAGATTAATTGGGTTTGCAATAAGTAATCACATTTGTAATACTGCAACTGTTCCCAAATTAATTGCTCATGTGTTCAATGAGCCAGTACATGTTCTCATTTAAAGCAGCTTAAAGAGCCCATGATTTTAAAGCTGTAGTCCTAAACATTTTGGGGAGAAGGGAACAGAATCATCCAAGAATACATCAATAATATGACGACAGCAATAAACCAGTGGTTCCCAAACTTTGAGAGGACATGAGAATCACGTCACTACTCACTGAAAATACAGATACCTTGGCCCCACCCCCAGCAGTTCTGATTAGAGAGTTATTATGTGGGGTCTGGAAAAACTTGGAGGAGCATCGCACACTTTCTTTCTAGAAAAAAGCACATATTCACATACTTCCAACTTTACCAGTGATTTTACTGTGACTTTAGTACAAATTTTCTGGAGACTCACTGCATATTACAATCACTGAGGGAGTTTTAAAACAATATTTCAGACCAATTAAATCATAATATGAGTGGTATAGGGTGACTAAACTGCATGCTTTTTTCCCCGCTGAGAATGGAGACTAGAGATTTTCCCCAACATGTTAATTTGTTTTACTGAATTAGATTCGCTTGACAGATACCTAACAAAAATGATAATAAAAAGAACTCAGTTACCCTATAAATCTTACAAGATACACAGTTTAATTTGTGTATTGGTGAGAAGGCACATCATTTTTGGCATTGATTTGTTTTTCTCTCTTCAAAGGTTCAAAGGATTTAGTGGACTTTGTCCTCTGTTTTGATAGATAGCCTTCCCAAGCTTGAGAGCAGAAAAGCACAGCTCTTTTTATAATTTATGATGGCAAGGTGAGTGTTTATTGTATTATTTTAGTTGAAGAAAAATATAAGAAAACATATGGTGCTTCAAATTGACTGTAAGTTCACTGTATTTTAATAGAATGCCCAAGGTAAATATTTGTTGTGAATTATCTAGAAAATGGTTAAATGGGCAATTTTCTAGAAGGTATCTGGAGAAGGTCTTTAAAATTTTTTTTGATTAGGAACATATCATAATAAACAAAGTGGTAGATGGAAACTTTAGTTACACTGATAAAGTTTTTGAAATTATTTTAGACTTCTGTATTACAAAGGAAAGGAGACCGATAATCAGTAATAGAAAACCCATGTTGGAAATAACTCTAATCAAAGCTTCTTCTATGTTTCTTTGAAGTGGGTCTACTTATAATATTACTCATACAGACATTCAAAACACTGGCAATAATAGGTGATTTAATGATGTTTAAAACCCTTGAGTAAATTTATATAGGACAAGAAATTTCCCAGAGGACATGAATTTAATAATTACGATCATTTCTTGTACTGATAACTCTTGAGATAGGATTACCACTGCCAGAGACAAAATTTTAAAAAAACAAATTGTGAAAATTAAGTATCAGAAGTTTAGATCATTCAAAATGTATGTGTTATAGCCCATTTGTGTAGAAAAACTGGCTTCCAAGTAAGCAAAAGGACCATTTCTATGCTTAGAAACCTTCTCTCAAAAGTTGGAAGCTCCTAATGGCATAGGGCAGAGACCAATTAAGTGCAAATTTGTTCTATTTGTCAGAAATTTTCTTTTTTTTAACTGTCAAGGTGGAATAATTATTGTTTTTTGTTGTGAAAAATTGAAAAAAATTCCAAGCTTTTAATAAAAGTACTACTTCTTAAAGTTGGATTGTGGAGTGGTAGTCACCAAAATTGTGAGGGTTTGGAAGTTTGCCGGAATCCATTTGTGGTAGAAAAAATTAAAGTGCAGTGGTACTGTTGTTTTAGGCCACTGCTGTCACAGAAGATAGCACCTGTAGAAAGGTGATTGCTTTTCTTAGCAACGTAGTTAAGGGCTTTCAGAGAAGATCCAGCCTTGTAGGATAATGATAACAGTAGTTGCTGGGAACTTGCTCTACACCAATCTTACAAGCTGCTCTGCATTCGTATTTCCAACCCTAGCAGTCCAATGGGTGGTATCATCATTATCACCATTTTATGGATGATGAAATGGTGGAGACAGGATTTAAATCCAGACAGCTCTGCTTACTAAGCCCCTGTTCTTTCTCTCATACCATCTTCTCTCTGTTCCATATAATCCTTAAACTCTCTTGCTTAAACCCTGAGGGATTACTCACTGTATTGGAGGGCAGCATTTACAGCATGGGACAGCTCTGCTTACCTAAAAGACCATTCTCTTTTTGGGCTTTATGTTTGTCTCCTTGGGATTCCCACTTATTAGCTCCATGGGAGAGAGATTAAGGATAGATTAGAGGGGTAAATTGGATTTTATGCCAGCTTTTTCACTCTCCTCTTTCACCTTCATCAGGAGACTCTTTAGTTCATCTTCGTTTTCTGCCATTAGAGTGGTGTCATCTACATATCTGAGGCTATTGATATTTCTCCCAGCAATCTTGACTCCAGCTTGTGCTTCATCCAGCCTGGCATTTCTCATGATGTACTCTGCATATAAGTTAAATAAACAGGGTAACAATATACAGCCTTGATGTACTCCTTTCCCAGTTTTGAACCAGTCCATTTTTCCATGTCCAGTTCTAACTGTTGCTTCTTGACCTGCATACAGACTTCTCAGGAGGCAGGTAAGGTGGTCTGGTATTCCCATCTCTTTAAGATAGAGGGTAAGAAGGAAAAGAGAGCATTAAGGACATAAAGGTAGACCCCTATGGACACTGTCTCTCCACCATTTGGAGAGAAGGCTATGTGTCTGGGGCAGACAGGAAATAAGTTCAGGAAGTTGTTCTATTTTCTCCTAAATCTGAGTGTTCATTCTCTGGTGATGTGCATGTGGCAGTGTTAAAAGGCTGGGATGTTCTATTATCCCGTCAGCAGGGGGAGCAGTGAACTTGAAGTGACATCCCACAGAGAGAGAAAGGCAATCCACTCAGCACAGTGGTATGAGTAAGTGTTCTTATCCTGCCTGGTATTAATGGATTCCATGAAAAAAAAAATTATTTCCATTTTCTTCCAGGCTGTTTATGGATAATTAAGTCATTGGACACCAACATCAATTCTGCAGCAGAAAAAAAAATTTACTTTAGTAGAAAAATACATTTCATGTCTATGTTCAGTAAGAGAACATCTATAAATATGTAGTGAATTGCAGATTTAAAGATATCTTTCTAGAATCCATTAAGATTGCTAATTCTGTCCAAGATTATTCTTATACCTTGGACTGAGAATAATATTTCTGCTTGCGGACAGCCAGATGAAGAAGAGATATTTGGTTCTATGAGGTGACTTGGGGGTTCCTGAAAATCGTGTTCCTATTATTGTCTTACAACCTCTAATAATGGCCAGTTTTTAATCCCTTTTAGGTTAAAACTTCTTTTTTTAACAAAATATGTATAACCAGCATCTGCATATTTTACATAAAGAGAATAGCTCATTAATTGTTCTCCATGATTGACTTTGTTCTCATTTGAAGAGGTTTTGTGGACTGGTGTATTCTGATGTGGCAGAATATAAGTCTGGGTCATAAAGCATATGCTGAGACTTGCTGAACATAGGCTGCTGCTGCTGCTGCTAAGTTGCGTCAGTCGTGTCCAACTCTGTGTGACCCCATAGATGGCAGCCACCAGAGGGTCTATAAGAGGAAAGTGGAAGAGTGAGTGACAAACCTCCATTTTAATTTGGGCCATTGGTTTGTTCTCTTGGGTCTTAAGATAGGAGAAGCAGCATGTTGAGTATGAGACCCGAGATGAGATATGAGAGTCATAGTTTAGAAAAGTCCAAGTTTAATGAAGTGAATAGTATTTCTTCTGGTTGGTGGTTTATGACATCATTTTTGGCCTTAGACCCCTTAGGGTAGCTGAATAAAGTTGTGGACTCTTTTCCAATAAATATGCATATGCACACAAAATTTAGCCCTCTGTTTCAGGAATTTATTGATGTTCTGCCCTCCCCTGGAGCCTACCACAAATCCTTGTTTAGAACAATAGTCTCAGAGATGTGGGGTGGATAGGTGGTGCACACCAAAGTGTGTGCCAAATGATCCAGAGAAGTGTGGCATTTTCTCTTTGCTTTTATTTTTTCTCTAAAAAATTTTTCCATTTAGGTTTTATATTGCACATAATGTATTAGTACTATAGTACACATATAACAGTATATAAAGAGACTAGCAAAATTAATTGTAAGAGCTTACATTTTTACTGATAGGCAGGCACAACTCAAAATTGATCGACTACCAATTTAGAGAATGGTGCTAATTAAATTTAAATTCTAATCTCTCCTCCCCCTAAATTGGAGGGCCACGGATAGGAACCTAAATCAAGAAGTGACTACAAGTGACTGGAAGTTTTGAACCTAACAATGACAAGTAACATTTGTCTACACTTCATTAAGCACTTTCACACTTGCCCCATTTGGTTCTCCCAGTGGTCCTCTGAGACAGGCAGAGTAGGTATGCTCATGGAAATCTCTTAGCGCAGAGATCTGTTAACCAAATTCTCAGAAAACTTAAGAGACTCTCCCAAGGGCCCTTGGCTAGTCAGTAGTGGAGCTGGTGCTCATAACCTTGGCTGCTGACCACAAATTAAGTGCTCGTTTCACTGAACTGTGGGGATAAGTCAATCATTATGGGCTGCCTGTGGCCCCCTTGCTGCAGTTACTGGTGCTCCCTGAGGACACTGAGTTGTTGGCTCTCTGGCTGATCCAGGCATAAGGACAGAAAGCCTATTTTAGTTACTTGATCAGAGGGCCAGGAAGCTGAGCTCACAATTCAGCATTAGCTCTCTCCTGTTGGTACTGTAATACCAACATATTTCAAAACAGATAGAGGGCTCTGCAAGGGTTTAGATACATCTATGTACAAAGAAGATTTACAATGGGTTATTAAATGGGAGTTTTGAGGCTGGCTTCATGGGAAGTGCCAACCACTCTTTCTCCCAAATTTCCCCAGGTGCCACTGTCAAAGGCAAAGCACTCATCTAGAAGGATCATAGTTCTGACCCCAAACGACATTTCCAACTATCCTTATATATAATTCAATTTCTGAACTTTCTTTTCAGTGATATTAAGTGGAATAGCTTAAAAAAGTCTTTGGGCATTAAAGGTATAGATGTGTTCAGCATTGTTCAGGTGTCTCTGTTTTTTGCCAGTGCATTAGCTGTATTGATTTTAGAATTTTAAGTGACCCTTTTCACCAGACTTCCCTTCATCTTTGCTCCCTAGCTCCTTCACTCTCTCCTGTGCCATCTTCTTTCCTCTCATAGTAGCACAAATTAGAGGCAGCTGACCTTCATATGACCAAAGGTCAGGAGATGTTGTAAGGAGGGTTCCTGGAGTCCGGTGATTAGCCTTTAAAGAGGGGATCTACTGTCCAAGGGTCAAGCCTTCAGGACATTGCCCAGCACTGGGAACAGAAACAGTGGGCCTCCTGGCTTGGTAAGTACCAGACTGTCCTACTATGTGGCCTCCAGAGAAGAAATATTTGGCCAGGCAGAGGGCTAGAAGGCGAAATGAGCTCTCTAGCGAGAGCTAGACGGCCAGTCCCAATATCACTGTTATTGCGTGATGCTAGAGCCAGTTTCTTGACATTCCATCTCATTAATTAATGGAGTCCTCTGCTACCGCTGGAGGACACTTCATTTAAAATTGGGTTCACACATTATTTTATTCTCTCTCTGCAACTGAACTGCGAGATCCCTGAGGATGCTGCTGCAGTATGGCTTTGTACTCCTCTCCCCAGTGTCCCCCAGAGTAGTGGGGATGTGATGAATAATGACACTTTAGGTCAGGATTTTCCTTCTCTTTCAGAAGGTGGGCGGGTGAGTGGGAGGATGACCACCCTTCCCCAAGGGCTGGTCACTCCTCAACCAGGATCATTTTCACTTGTGACTACGTATTTCTTTTCACATTATTTTAAATTTGTTGTAAATGACAAAAGTAATATAACTACATTGCAGCAAATTTGGATAATTTATACATAAAATCATTTCTATTGTTACAACATAAATATACCTACTCTTAGTGTTTTTATATGCATTTAAAATATTTTTAACGACGATGTACTTGAATATATTTTAAAGAGTGTGGCATTCTATTCTCTTTTTTCTTTTAATTATCCTCATAAATGTTACTGGGATATAAATTTTTATTTCACTGTTTTCTTATTATTACCTGTTAGATATATCATTTTTTTCTCATTGGTATTTATTAGATATGCCATCATTTGTTTCCTTATTGTTATCTATCAGATATACCATTATTTAACTATTTCACTATGCTAGTCACAGATAGATGAGTAAATGACTATTAAGTGTCTGCTGGCTTAGGAAATCTCCCTATTTGGATGTAGTTTGACAAGTCATTGTCATATAGCATAGTTTAGGCTTAAAACCAATCAATGTTGGTTTTATTCCTACTTCTCTTTCTCCCTTTTTTATGCCATCTTTATGGTTGTTTCTTATACTGCAAGCCTGAACATAGCATATTTTTAATCCAGAGATTTCTAACTGGTTGTTATGTAAATTTACCTTTGTTATGTCAATTAGCAATTTGTGGAGAGTACTAGTACTATGATCCCAAAGGTTCAGTTTTCTTTATGTTACTCGGTCAAGGGTATTGATTCTGTCTTTCTTGCCAGACATAAAATGTAAAGCTACAAAGGATTGTTTGAAATCACCTTATCCAATGATTTCCCAATAGGTGCACTGTCAGAATTTTTCAAGGTGCTTAAAAGAATACTAATTCCTTACTAAGTCTTAATTTGGTGGCTGAGGATTGGGAATCTGCATTTTAATAAGCATCCCATTGTTCTGATTTTGGTGGTAGAGGACCATAATTTGAAATTATCATTTGGTTAGTAGACCTTGCTGACTTTTCAGAGTTAATTTTAGATTTTTATCATGTTCAGTCTTTTGCATTTAAAACTAATTGAATCTCAAGATGACTTTATAGCAGGAGGCAAATATTACAATCACAATTATGTTCTGCAACAGGAAGTAAGTTCCAAATGAATCTTAACATTTTCCTTGACACATTACTATGTTTAAGTGTATTAAAGATGTCACTGAAAGGTGCAGGGGAGGAGAATGAACTTGATTTGGCAGGTGGGTGTTCATGGTACTATTATCCGCAACTGTCTGGGCTGATTGACAGCACACACATTACCTCTTAACAGGTATTGTACTCAGTTGCAGCAGATTTAAGTGTATGGCATTTTTCACTGAATATTTGAAACTGTTTTAGTTAATAGTATTAATTGTGCATAGACCAACTTTCAGCCACTGTTTCAAAGTGCTTAATGGATAATAAACCAAAAGGTTCTATGGACCTCTACTTAGAATAAATGTGGGTCAACCTCTGCCATGCTGCTTAGGTATTATGTATTTTGAGTAGGGCAAATGTTGGTTCAGAGAAGGAATCTTCCCCATATTATAGATAAATAGCGTAACTCAGGAAGGTGAAATGCCCAAGGTCAGTTAGCCAGAAGGAGCTGAGCCAGAATTGTAACTCAGATATCAAACTGCCCTTTTTGCAGAGTTTCTATCTAATGAGAAACACTTGGTATTATGGCTGGTAGAGCTGCTGTAATCTATATTTATATTGCAAAGAGCACTAAAGCAAGGAATTCTACTCAATATTTTCTTTGGAAAACCAAACATGCTTTATTTCATTTTTTCACAATTTATTTAAACATCTCACATATACAAAATAGGTACAATTTAATTTTTCTGCTTGTCCGAGAAACAAGACTTCTTTGGAACCGTGGGAGAGGATGAAAATGAGACTGGCAAAGAACAAATGCTGAATTTAAAGAAGAGGACAATGTTGGGCAAATGATCCACTTACTTTGTGGGAATAAGATGTAAAGTACTGATGTTAAGTCAAATGAAAAAAATACACAATACAGCTCAACACAGAGGAGTATTTCTCCTCAAATTCTCCTAGCACCATCAACATTCTTCAAGTATCTGAGATACTGTTAATTAGCACCTTTGTATTTTGAACAAAAAAACACAAATACCTCAGCTCATCTCTGGTCAGCACCTTACGGTGTGGATCACACTCACAGGAAAGTGTTTTGAGGTAGTTTAAACCTTTGGAAGTTTGGGTTTTAAACTTCCCTCTGTGGAAGATATTCAGAAGCCACAAGTGGTGCAAATGTTCATGGTTTTTATTTTTCAATTTTTATTTTGGTTTTCTTACAAAGGTTGACATTTTCCACAACAGGTGTAAGAGTGTTGAAAAAAAAAAATCCAAATCGTTTTGGAGAGGGGGAAAGGGAGGGGGAATGAATTAAATTGTATTGCACAATGCTCTGATCAATCCTTCTCCTCTTTTGCCCACAATTTAAGCAAGTAGATGTGCAGAAGAAATGGAAGGATTCAGCTTTCAGTTAGGAAAGAAAAAAAAGAAATGGCCAAGAGAAATTTTTCAGATTTCCTTTTTCTTTAATTTAGGTTGAGTTCGTTTATTTGAAACAGACTGGGCCAATGTTCAATCTGATTTCTTGGTCAGCACCACCGATGTCCAAAGGTGCAATATCAAGGATAGGCAGGCGAGATGGCTTGTTTGTTTTATATTCAATGATTGTCTTCTTCCATTCATTTGTCTTTTTCTGTTTAAAAAGAGAAGACAGGAATATACATAAAGCAGCACTGTTATGGAATCTAATCATCTTGTATCATATTATATAATTAGATATATTACATACAACTATATTATATAATTATATAGAACACATATTTATATAGAAATATATAACATATCAGATATTATTCATATATAATTATTTTATTGTGCATGCATGCTAAGTTGCTTCAGTCATGTCCAACTCTTTGCAACCCTATGGACCGTAGACCTCCAGGCTCCTCCAGGCAAGAATACTGGAGTGGGTTTCCATGCCCTCCTCCAGGGGATCTTCCTGACCCAGGGGTCAAACCCACATCTCTTATGTCTCTTGCAGAGGCAAGTGGGTTCTTTACCACTAGCGCCACCTGGGAAGCCCATTATATACTATATGATAAATTACAGCCTGGGCCTTTGTAACCTCAGGTAATTGTAAGTTATGGGTTTACATCATCATTTAAGAAACATGTTAAAAGAAAAATAATACGTGGAACATAGTATATATTTCAGTATTTCAGAGAATTTCAGAAGGCAAGATATGATAAGAATACCCTGGATTTACCATCTGAATTTAAACAAATATATTTATGAAAGAAAAATAAGTTAGGTCTCTCATTCATCTGTTCTTTTAATGGTCTAAGCTCCACTGTCCCACTTCCCAAATAAATATTATTCCCATATTCCACTATTACTTACAGAGCAGCCATCTACAAGAACAGTGTAAGTGAATCTGCTGTTGCCCTCGGCAACAAGTTCGACATCATTGGATCCTTGCAGAATGACAGCCTTTTTCAGGTTGCCAGTTTCCTCATCCATGTAGGCAATGCTGTTCTTGCAATGGTAGGTGATGTTCTGAGAGGCATGGTTGGCCAGCAGGCGCATGAAGGCAAGTTGGGTAGCCATTTCCTTGGTGGTTATTCCTTCAACATTATATTCAAACTACAGAGAATAAGATGGGAATTCCAGTTAAATGAAGAAGGACTCAGATACTAAGAGTCAAATTAAAAAAAAAAAATAGTCTGGTATAGAGAAGAATAATGGACTCAGGTATGAACCTGTACTTTTAAAGGAGACTCAATTCACTTGTCTTTGAAGTAGTGGCTACCTAGAAGGAACACAGGAACTACCATGCTGAGGCAAGTCATCTCAAAAAGGGACCTATTTCAGATAAAGCTTCTCTCTCTCTACATATATGTTTCTTTTTAAAAATAAGAGAGCAAGAAGGTAGAGATTTAGACCCCTTTATTTTCCACCAATAAAGTTAATGAAAACTTTTAATTAGAAATTCAGAAAAGCTCACATCTTGAAAACACATGTTCATGGATACTGGACTAGATGATGGCTTGTACTCCTTCATGCTATGTAACGTTGCTTTCTCCAGTGACTATCAGTTAAGTCATATTTGAATAATAACTTTTGGATTGTATGGACATGTCCAATCAATCTATCTGTAATATACTATACAGGAAGTAACAGAACCCAAGAACAGAGCAGGTTCTTTCAAAAAGCCCATTTTGGTAAAAGGCTAAAATGAGGATAATTAAAAAGCAAATAGTGCTAGATAGTATTTAGTAGGAAAAGGAATGTTTGTAAAATTTCTTACCTGGGTACCACCATTGATAGTTTCTCCTACCCAGACATGCTTCTTGGCCTTGGAATTTCTGTACCAGTTCTTTACTGGGATGTCTTCAGGTTGAGCCCGGATGCAGGTTTCGCCAGTAGAGAAATCACAGTATACTTTGATAGCATCCATAGTACATCCTTGGTTAGGGTCAATCCAGTAGTAACCTTAAAAAAAAAAAAAAAGAACTAGATCATAAAACCTCTCATTGAGTGAAAGGAGCATAGGTTCTAATAATTACTAGTCAGAGATTCTGATTCCCAAAAGTAACATTTTTGATCATACTGTTCCATTGTCTACTCCATATTAACAGGAAGAGGGTGACTATTTTCAGTTCTTCCTCTCCTCTCCATGAAAATCAAAATCAGGGTACGTATTACCATGAAAAGGGCAGAAATACATGTCAAGACAATCTTGAAATGGGTGCTGGCTGGAAAAAGAAAATACTTTATTACCTGGGTAGGATTTCACATAATGCCATTTTGACTCAAATACCCTTTCATGTCAGTGGGAGATGACTTTGAAAGGCCTAACTTGTGAGAAGGGTCATTCTGATTGGGTATCTCAACCTACCACTGCTCCACTCTGGGTGGCTGAGTCTCAAGTCTCGGCATGTGCGAGCTGGGTTCTTCCTAGAGCCTTCTGGAGTAAGAAGGGTCTCAATCTGGTTGTTGAGAGATTTCAGAGTAGCATCAACTTCATAATCCTTGGGTCTGAGAGACGTTGGTGAGCGAGGCTGGTCAGCCCTGTAGAAGTCTCCATCAAAACCAAAGTCGTAGCCACCACCACTTGGGCCAGGAGGGCCAGGAGGGCCGGGGGGACCAGGAGGGCCCTGCAAATGTGGACGTGAGAAAGAAGAGGCTCTGGATTTGGTCACAGTGAGAGACAACAATGACAACAGGTTTTCCATGGAGATTCACACAAAAGCATGCTCTAATAAGTAAAAAAGAATCAAATTCATGTCATAACAACTTGCTCCAAGGCATACTTGCAGGGATGGGCTTAAAGAGTTCGTGAGGTACAGATAATTTTTATCTATTTTAGAAATCAGGGAAATGGGAGACTACTTTAATGTGTTGTTATCACTGTCTTGTATGCTTAGTTGCTCAGTCGTTTCCGACTCTTTGAAACCACGTGGACTGTAGCTCATCAGGCTCCTCTGTCCATGGAATTCTCCAGGCAATAATACTGGAGTGGGTTGCCATTTCCTCCTCCAGGGGATCTTCCCAACCCAGGGATCGAACCTAGGTCTCCCGCATTCCAGGTGGATTCTTTACTGTCTGAGCCACCAAGGAAGCCCTTCACTGTCTTGGTTTGGTCTAAAGAAGATATTCCCATAGGTCAGTGATGCCCTTTATTATTTCCCCAAATCATACTTACAGCAGGACCTTGGCTACCCTGAGAGCCACGAACGCCAGCAGGTCCGACTGCACCAGGCTGTCCAGTGCGACCGTCTTTGCCAGCAGGGCCAGAAGGACCGGCAGGGCCCTAGGAAAGAAGGACACCAAGTCTGTGTGCGCCAGTGAACACCCCACAGGCGGGAAGCAGTCTGGGGCTCACTGTCTGCCAGAGGCTCTTTTCGGAGATAAACATCTCTTAGATTTACCTACCCTAGGACCGGCGGGACCCACAGCACCAGGAGCGCCTTGATCGCCATGATGACCCTTTAAAGAAAGAACAGGAAAATAACACTTTTAGAACACGTGTTGATGAACAGATTTTAAAACACTGAACAGAAAACTTTAGTTTCAATGAACTCTGGATTGAGAAAACTAAAAATTTAAAATGGGCCTCTTTTCTTTCATTATGTCTGTTCAATTATTTTTTTTTCTACAAGCTATTTCAGAGTGCAGTATTAGTCATTCCTCTAATTATATTTATTTAAGTGGGGCTGAAGGACATTGTTGCCAGGAGATCTTAGTATATGTACGTTTCTATCTCCTCTAACCCTCACCTTTCCATGTTGGGGTGAAAGAGCATTATCTCTGAGCTATGGAGTTGGCCAGAGAACAGGAAATGAATATGATGTAGGACATTTTAGAACAATAGCAGTGAAATTCAGAGGAAGTTCATTCTTAGCTGAAGGACTTTCAGATCTGTATAGATATAAGCTGTTTCTCCATACTGTACTTACAGCAAGACCTGGAAGACCTTGCAACCCATTGTGTCCCTTTAAGCCAGGAAGACCTCTGGGCCCCTTATCACCAGGCTCTCCCTTGTCACCTCGAATACCTTGTGGGCCCTATGAAGAAAAAGAAGGACAGTCAGGACATTTACCTTTAAAAAAACAACACTCAGTTCTTCACAAATATTGTTCAGTCTATTTACAAACATAATTCAATATATGAAAGGTCTAAAAGCCAGGTGGGTGATACTCCCACCTCTTTCCTTAATCTTCTTTGGTTGAACTTTCTGTTAAGTGGCTAATCTTTGTGATTGAAAGTCAAAGTGTTAGTCACTGAGTCGTGTCCAACTCTTTGCGACCCATGGACTATAGCCTACCAGGCTCCTCTGTCCATGGAATTCTCCAAGCAAGAATACTGGAGTGGTTGCCATTCCCTTCTCCAGGTGATCTTCCCCGACCTAGGGATCAAACCCAGGTCTCCTGCAATGCAGGCGAATTCTTTACCCTCTGGGCCACTGAGGAAGTCCAATCTTTGTGATTATTTAATACCAATAAGAAGAGATTTGAAATACAAGAGATTAAAAGCTGTCTGTAGCAACTCTTAACATGGACTAAATTTAAAAAAATATATATATAGTCATGTATTATTTGTCTTCTTAATGGACAATCTAGACTGATCTTCCCTAAACCCTGTACAGAAACCATCTCCATGTACATACACTGGGACCTCTTGGGCCAACAGCACCAACAGGACCAACAACACCGGCAGGACCCTGTGAATGAGAAAAGCAAAACACAACTTAGCAGCCAAGCCCAAGATCCTCTTCCCTAGGCCCCCCACAGTTCCCAAGCGGAGGGAGGCCAGGGGTGAAACCCGATAAGGATGGTGTTGACGCACTTACAGGTTCACCACGGTTTCCATGTTTACCAGTGGGACCCACGGGGCCTTGAGGGCCAGGAGCGCCCGCAGCACCAACAGCACCTGCGTTACCGGGGTAACCACGCTCCCCCTGTGGAAGGCAAACAGGAAGCTCAGCATCCATCTGGCCTGTACTGTAGTCCCCTTTGAAGTCACAGAACAATGATGAGGCATACTGACCTTGTGTCCGGGTTGACCATCGCGGCCTGGGGGACCATCACTCCCAGGGTTGCCCTGTGAAGACATCACACCAGTTAAGGCACTTAGAGAGACTGTAGCCCACCGGCTCCTTACAGTTCGGCTACCTGCCTTCATTACCCCCAGTGCCCAGTAGAGAACCTGCTTTCAGGCTGTTCAAAAACAGAAACAAGAACTTGCAAACCTAGATTTTTTTTAGAGGTGTTTTTAACCTTTCGGTCACCTTGAAGTATGCTACTTAAAGACTCATTCCCCAGCCCAAGTTATCTTTAGTATTTTAAGTCCTGAGAGTGGTTAGTACAACTAGACTTCAGCTCAGGCTACAAAGTTGCACACAATGACGTACTGCTAAGTTAGTTTTACAAACCAAATGTTGGACTCACGTCACGACCGGCTTCACCAGGAGCACCATTGACTCCAGGATTGCCCACATTACCAGGGGGACCACGGGCCCCAGGTGGGCCTGCAATGCCGAGGGGGCCAGGTTCACCCTAAAGAGGCAGAGAAGACAAAATTCCTTTCGTTGGATGGAGGGCTAGTCTCACTCTCCCAAAGCAGTCCTAGTCAGGGGATTCCAGTTTTAAGAGAGAAGGTAAATTGAAGGTGAGGGGGCCACCTAATGGTAAGAAGTGTTGTTAGTGTCATCCTTGACCTCCTATACACTGAGATGGTCAGTTGTATGTACTCTGGGAATGTTCTATACAAAGTGAGCCTCATTTCATCTGATACTCCAGATAAAATGAATTCGTCAAGGTGAGAGAGTTTATGGAGATTAGATGGTTCCTAGTTACTGTCACATACTAGGTTTAATGGAATGATTCAGAACTTGCAGAGTTTCATTCTTGCTCCAGGATAAATGATGCTAGCATTTCGTACTACAAAGGAGTAAATGCAATTAGAGCTTATATTGTTGTTAAGCATGTAAAAAAGAACAAAAATTGTTCTGCATAATGTTAAGCTGTGTCTTTGTAACATGTGTCTAAGGGAGGTAGTATTAAAGCTTCTCAGATAAATGACATGTGATCTGTATAAAGAAATGCCATGAATAAAAAATCTTAAGTGGAGTTATTCAGTGATCAATCTTGTCACAGTTGAAGTGGCAGCTTTTAACATCTTTTATTACGTTAATGAGGATAAGAATGGTGTCAAACACTTACCACAGATCCAGCGACACCTGGTAGACCACGTTCACCTCTAGAGCCTGGGAGACCCAGAAAACCAGGAGAACCAAGTATACCTTGTGGACCTGGGGTTCCAGGAGGCCCCTAAACAACAATAAAAATCCTGAGTATTACTGTAAGACCCTACAGGATAATACAGGTTGGTTTGAGATTCTGAGAATGGGTTTATCCTTAGTGTAGAAAAAGGCTGCACACATGCGAAGTCACTTCAGTCATGTCTGACTCTTTGTGACCCCATGGACTATAGCCCACCAGTCTCCTCTATCCATGGGATTCTCCAGGCAAGAATACTGGAGTGGGCTGCCATGCTCTCCTCCAGGGGATCTTCCCGACCCAGGGATTGAACCCATGTCTTTTAAGTCTCCTGTATATTGGCAGGTAGGTTCTTTACCCTAGTGCCACCTGGGAAACCCAGAAAAAGGCTAGTGACCTCCTATTAGTAGAACATATCTTTGGCTGTCTTTTCTCTAGTGATGACAATTAGTTTCCATTTTGGCATGTATATTTCTTTGTACCTGGTTTCTCCTTGAGACCAGCGGAATGACATTTAAAAACATGTGGTTGGGATTAATGAAGCCATCATGGAGTGAGGGAGTAGAGTCATAGAATTTATGCTGGGAAGCAAAATTTTTGACCTTGGCCTCTTACTGAACCAGGTCTAGTAAAATCACATTTCAGAGGTGGCAATAATACTGCACACTGCATGTTTAAAAAAATTGGTAGCTTACTGAGATTGATTAATTTACAGTAGGATGACCACAGCGATCGAATTTTGCTCTAATCCCAGTACCAGTAAAGTACCCTCAACAGCTTAAAGGGCTGTATTGATAAAACAGCGAGTTCCCTCACTTATTATCATCTCCACCCAGTGCCTTCTGAGTATCTACTGAAGCCCTGACATCTCAATATCTGTTGGATACATTTCCTGGCTCAACTGAGCTCTACTTGAGAACCTGCAATACTCATCAACAAATACATGCCATGTGAAGATTTGTATATGGGACTTATTTTAATTCAATACAAGGTACTAAGAAAGAAGAGTCTGAAATCACTTACAGCAGTACCAGGCTCTCCAGAGGGACCCTTCTCACCAGCAAAGCCAGGAGGGCCAGAGGCACCTGTCTCTCCAGTTCGACCAACTGGACCTTGGTCACCACGAGGCCCACGAAGCCCTTCTTTACCAGCAGGACCAGGGGGACCAGGGGGGCCAGAGATACCCTGTGAGCAAATGTATGAGGTCATTTACTTTCTGTTAATCATCATGGAGCAGGGAGAGAGCAGCTGAGGTTTTAAATATTAGGATGTCAACAATTTGAAGCAACAAAATAATATCCTGGTCATTTTGGAGAAATGTTTAGACCTTTAAACAATCTTTCTTATAGAAAGAAGCAATTTTCATCTTCCTTCCTGAGGCTATAATAAACTGAACAACTGAGGCAGAGGGTACGGTAAATATCTGTGAGAAAAAGCAATGCTGTGCCACAGTTGCCAGCATATTGGAATCAGAGCTATGCCGAGTTATAACAGTTAGTTGTAAATGAAGGGGGCTGTGGGTTTTGGAGGACTCCACTTGTTTCTTTTCGAAGAAAGCCAGTACAGGCATTTTGTTCATAATTGAGGAATCACATATGCTCTCAACTAGGTTTAATTAAATGCCTATGGGGAATGAAGATTTTCCTGTTATGAACCTGTGAAAGGATTCCAAGAAATCAACATCTCTGCTATTTTTTTTCCCCTGAAACCTTAACCGGAAGACTTAATCCTTGGTAATTAATTAAATTCTCTTGAGTCCTGACAGGAGAGTCTGAATCAAAATTAAATTAGAGGCCAAACCACCTTTAAATTCAGGAACAATTATACTTTAACAATGGAGGCAGAATGTTGGCCATAAAGGGTATTTTAGAAATAACTGATAAGTGACTAAAACTGTCTTTATTTTTATTTTAAACAGATACCATGCCCCTAAAAGGGGCAAGGGGACTTGTGTTCATATGAATAAACTCCTCTTAAACTGATATTAGAAAATATAATTTCTGATGATTTTGCATTAATGATTCAGAACAACTGATTTCAGATTAGGAAGGGAATAGCAAAATACTAGTACCATGTTTCTCCATAGAGAGTTTCTTAACAGTTTCCTACTAGAGGCTAGGGATTTTGGCCTGAGTAAATAAATGAAGACACGTCTGGGAAGTGATTTACTCACAGAAGGTCCAGGGGGACCAGTCCGTCCAGCAGCACCAGGGAAGCCAGTAGCACCCTAAAAGCCAAGCACATGAAAATTCCACAGTCAGCACCAACTCCAGGAATCTGGGTAAGAAGGAAATTTCTCCTTTGGAAAATCCTCAATACATGTGACCAAGGATGGACCAAAGAGTAGGTAGTGACAGCCTTGGAGAGGGTATTATTTTAACCAGGACCCCCAAGACCCTCCATCTCCACACATCTTCCTGACCAGCATGGCCCAGATTGCAATGTCTGTGTTTTGCATTAAGGCTCTGATAGTTCTTTCTGAAATGCTATCATATTACATGATGGTTATAAAGGCAAGACACTATACTATTATTATACATCAACGGGTGTATATTAGTAACTCTTAACCACCTGGCTAGGTGCTAAGGGAATGGACATGGAGTAAGTCATTTTGTTTTCAGAAGAAGGTACAATAAAAGACCAAGGGTATTAACTGCTGTCCAATGAGAGGAGGAAGGGGTCAGTGGAGTTCACTCCTAGGGAGCTCTGGGTCTCTAGGAAGTCAATGTGACCCAGGGAAGGGACTTGGTCAGGCAGAAGAGGGGTGTATCAATAGAAGGATAAAAGGTACCAAAGAAATATTTAACCCATTTCACAATGAAACTACCTGGGTTTAACCTTGTTATTACTACCTCAAGTGAAGTGGTAAGAATATACAGTGTACTGAGTTCCAGCTGGAATTTAAGTTAACATTCCAGGAACATGACCCTTAACTTCAGTATCAGAATTTCTCCAAATAGAGTTAGCTTGAGCCTCAAGACACTCCTTATTATAGTCCAAATTACCAAAAATTTCCAAACTCTCCAGTTGTCCCTAATAGCCTCTGAACAAAGAAAAATGATACAAATCCACTGTAAGTACTCACAGGGGGCCCTCCATCACCACGACTTCCAGCAGGACCAGATGGGCCATTTGGACCCTACATGGAAACAAAGAAAGATGGGGTCAAATCACAGAACAACCTTTATAAATGTTACTCTTTTCTTCAAATGGATTATTTCCATGTCTATTAGAAGCAAATCTAGAGATCTGTGTTACATAAAATTGCCACTTCAATATTACCCTTAGGGGGTTAGCCAATAAATGAGATAAAACAATATTTACAATACTTTTATAATATGTAAAGCAGGTACACAAGTATTAACTCATTGTACAAATTATCTTCTATCTGATATGTTCCCTGATGTGTAGTAGGCACTTGATTGATTTATGTTGTTACAAGATTTCATGGGTAACTGCACAGGCTGTGTTGACCACTTGTGGATTCAACTTACAGACGGACCAGCAGCTCCAACAGGGCCTGTGGGACCAACAGGACCATTTTCACCCTTGGGTCCTTTGGTTCCTCTCTCTCCTTTAGCACCAGGTTGACCAGCAGCACCCTGTTGGAAAGGAACAGTCACAGTTCACGTGTTCCAACTCGCTCAACGTGTTCACTTGGGGTGTTTCTGGATTAACTTTCACCACGTGATACTCACAGCAGGACCAGCAAATCCGTTGGGGCCAGCGGGACCAACCTCACCACGTTCACCCTAGGTGGGAGAAGGGATTGCAAAATGTCTTAGCAAACCTCAGATTCATCGGTGTCTAAAAGTTACGAGTGTCCAAACTGATCCAGGTTTCTACTTACAGGGCTACCACGAGGACCAGCAGGGCCAGCAGGGCCGGCGGGACCAGCTTCACCCTACAAGGGAACCAAAACTGGATGCATCAGTGTGCCTCACACAGATGCTCAAAGAGGTAGGAGGAAAAGGAAACAGGTAGACAGGAAAGGAAAAACAGGAAAAACAGGAAAGGAAATAGGTATTGGGTTCTTGTCAGAGCTCACAACTGCATCCAAAGAGGTGACTGATCCACATCTCACAGACAGAAACAAAATGGACTCTTACTCTGCCTAATGTCATATTCATTTTGGAGGTTGAAGGGGTATTGGTCATACACTTGCAGAAACATTGTAAATCAGTGTCCGCAATACCAGAAGGAGGACGTTTTAATTTTTAGATGGACACGAGGCTGATCTACTTGCTGCAATTTGCACAATACAATAAATAATGTCTATTTTAAGTGGACTGTTCGATGTGAACTGGGAACACATGTATTTTATTGATTTTTTTTTTTTTTTTTTTTACAATTGAAGGCTTCGGCAAAGCTCAGTACATTAGGATATTGTTAATGGGCAACCCCAAAAGACTTTCAAACAAATGATAGGGATTAAAGTATAGCTCAGCTACTGGGCACATGTATAGAAAAGGAAGAGAACTTGAACCACGTAGCATTTGTTCACTGTTGCCCCATACTAACAGGTATGCTTTTAAATAGATGGGCTTTATACCAAGGCATAAAAATGAATTGCTGGGGCCCTCTGGGGCCAGGGCAGCAGGGAATTTTAGATATTGCTATTAGTCAGAGAGTTGCAAGTCAGTGAAAATGCATGCTTACCCGGTCCCCATTGGCTCCAGCAGGGCCAGGAGCACCAACGGCGCCAGGAGCACCCTAGACCCCAAAAGAGAAGTCTTGTTAATAACATCCCATGCCGTCAGAAGTGACACTTACCCTTTCCCCTTGCTGTGCTTATTCAGTGGTGGAACACTTTCACTGGACACTCGGGAGAGACACCAAGAAAGCCTTTGATGCATTTCAGTTCTAATTATCGAGACATTAGAAGCCACTCCCAGGAGGAGAGTAGCACAGCGGTGAAGGTCATGGAAATGTCTAAGTTATGGCCAGATTAGGAACTGCAGAGATCTGAACTCTGCTCTTTTAAAATTCCCTGGAGGGTAGCAAATGACTAGCCTTGTTAAGAAGTGTTAGGACTGTGTGATTCAGAGGAAGGACTAGGAT
Source organism: Giraffa tippelskirchi (assembly GCF_054371585.1). Lineage (NCBI taxonomy): Eukaryota > Metazoa > Chordata > Mammalia > Artiodactyla > Giraffidae > Giraffa > Giraffa tippelskirchi. The sequence goes on along the minus strand of NC_137284.1, from coordinate 59,413,995 downwards.
GAATGTGTCACAGCACTGAGGGAGAGGTGAGAAGAACGAAAGCGGCTTATGGCCTGGAAAAGCCATGATGCTAGTATTCTAGAGGAGGATTATTATACCTTGATGGGATTATCATTGGCATCTCCATGCCATTAACAGTTAATCTTGGGGCTGCTCTTGAATGATAAATTCTTAGGGTATATAGAACCTTGTTAGAGGTTATGGCCTCTTAAAATGTAAGAATTACTGCTTTTTTCTAAAGCCCTATGATAGTTTAAACAATAATTTAATGTTAAAACCTAGAGATTTGGGATGGTAGTTTGTACTCGGTATAGTTAAAACTAAGGAAGGTAGAAAATTCAGGCCATAATTTTCAAGGGAGTAAGTCCTCTTTTGAATTTTTCTTTTGTAACATGTAAAATGATGTGATTAGCCATAGAGCCAGGAAAGAGTGGAATACCCTTTTACTAACCTTGAATCTCTCTTTTGTCAGTTCAATTTTGGAAAGCTTCTCAACTCAAATGGAGTGAAATGTTTTAAAAAAAAACAATATAAGTACAAACAGAATTCTACTCACACGAGCACCATCTCTGCCAGGGCTACCAACGTCACCTCTGAGACCAGTCTCACCCTAAAAGTATAAAGCAAAAGCAACTTTTTATTTCCCAACCAAACTTTTGAATCAAAATTGAAGTTTTTTCTTTTTTTTCTGCAGAAGATGCTATAATACCTTTATTCATTTAAGATCTTTAGTAATGTTTTGATTTCCTACCATCTTCTAAAAAATCAAATGGAAATACTCATTTGATAGAAATATTGAAGAAAAAAATAACAACAAAAAATAATTCAAGTCCCTTTCCAAATTAGTGTTAAATATTCTTTACTAATTTCCATGCACCCTCCTGAAGCATAATCAAGTGAGGTACAAACTCATGCGGACAGAATTATAAGGCAACATCACAATGGGCTTCAGCAGCCGATCACTCTTATGGCATAACTAATGCAGCAGCACGGTTGACAGCTGTTCAATATAGCTTCTTCCCATTAATTAGGGCAGGCGGAGGCATTATTGTTAGTGGCATTAAAATGAGCCTCATGTATTACTCAACACCATCTGTTTGCGTGAAATTCCATGGTAGCAAGGAATTTTGCCAGATTGGTGAGTTTAGAAACACGTAGGTGCTAGGTGGCAGAGGGAAATGTATACAGATAGATATCAAAATGCTACCAGACCACCTGCCAAGAACTGTTAAAAAAAAAAAAAGGTTAACCTTGTGCAGCCTTGTTTGCTAGAGTTCATCAACAATAGGTATTAAGGCCCAACACCGAGACAGTACCTTTTCTCCCTTGCCTCCAGGAATGCCAGCCGCACCCCTCTCTCCTGGGAGTCCACTAGGACCAGATGGACCAGCAGTGCCTGGAGCACCAACCACGCCAGGTTCGCCCTTGAATTAAACACATGCGAAATCAATTATTTCTGTGGTAAAAAGAAGAAAGTGAAGAGATGAACTCTTGAAGAGTTCCAATTTATACATTTAATGGATAGCATTCTCGCCTGCTTACAGAGACACAAAGGAGGCCTACTGAAAGAGAGAGGCTATAAGTGAGGGAGATGCTGTTAATGACCCGGGGACTGAAGAGAAAGTGGGTGGTGGGAATGGGTACCCGCGAAGTTTTCTATAACCTGCTCTTAAAGGAAGACAGGCCTGCAGGAGAAGAGAATAGGACAATGGGAAGCAGAAAGTGAAGAATGTTTGCCCACAAACATTTTTCAAGGTTAAGTCTCTTAGTCTAGACAGGAAATGTAGAAAGAGACCTCATCAACCAGGGAGATGTTTACATTTTAATCTTCTTAACAGTGGGGACTATAGCTTCCATTTTTCTATAAAACCTTACAATTCCATGTACTTAAAACCTGTTGACTGGCGTCCGAGATAAAACCCTTTGAAAGTACTTTCTCAGAGAACCAATATTGCCTTTCTTCCTTCCTCTCGCCCTCTTACCTTATTGTTATTTTTTCCAATATCCTTCCATATACCAAGCTTTTTATAGTGACTCTTTACCCCTTAAAGGTAAGAATCAGAAGTAGTATAAATTGCCTTCTCTTTACTGTGGTTGAAGTAATCTGTTTTTCAGAAATGTATAATTCCATCTATTTTAAGATCTAAATCACAGGGTCTATTTTGAAACACAAGTTTTCAGGCTTAGGTTTTGGAGATAAAAGTACTGTCCAGTTAGTTTTTATCATCATAAATTCTCTTATCAAAATTTAATTACTTTTTGAAATTTTACTCCAGGATGTTGGGAAAGTAAATGTTCATTCTCTAAAAATTGTGTCCAGATATATATGGTGTTTCTAGATTTAGACAGAAGTATGAATAGTGAGATGAGAAGAGTAAAAATCCATACTAATTCATTTATGTGTGTAGAACACTGGGGTTTTGCTCCCTTTGGAATAATTTGGGTCTACTAGAATCAGACTGTTATTTACTGAGGTGGAAATCATTACAGAACTGAAAGTAAATTTTAAAAATCTGAGCAATAATTCATTTACTATTGTAAAGGATTTTACTTATTCTAGAGCATACTGGGCCAAACCAGCAATATAGAACATCACATTTTACCTTGTTCCCATCAGGCCCTGGGGGTCCAGAAGGACCTCGGCTTCCAATAGGCCCAGTAGGCCCAGCAGCGCCACTTTCCCCTGGGGGCCCACGCTCCCCCTGTGGAAAGGAATCAGGAGAAGTGTTGTGCTGTTCATCATTTTCCGAGATATCACGTTATACATCAGAGTTCATGCTTGTTTATCTTCTGAATCCCAGCTCTCCATTTAACAGGCAAATTACAATTACTTTCCCATAATTTCTCTACTAGTAAAGCAAAGGGATGGGATGAGATAATCTCTAAGGTCTTATTCAGTTCTAGTGGTCTATGGCTACAACGTCAAAATCTGTTGCCTCTAGAGTATAATGTTCAACTTTTAGAATTCATTTCCTCTTTTTGGTCTTTTTCTGTGATATTAATAGATCCATAGGTAAAAACAGATGCCAGTTATACACAGTATTCAAAGGGAAAGATTGTATCATTTTCGGTGAAAAGCAATACCAGGTGTAAATAAGATTATATGTCCTCATATCTATGATCTCTTTTTACAATTGCACGCAATAGGGATGTAACAGGTATAATATATATATGTGTGTGTGTATATATATATAAAACAATATATATATATGAAATGTGTATATTTGTATATATGTCTACTATTTATTTTTCTACCTATCTAAATATGTCCCAATTTGCTTTGCATGTAAATATCACTACAACATAGCATTCTATGGTTCAGAATATTTAACATCTAAGTCCACACTGTAACTGTTTCAAAGACACTTGTTACAATTTGGTTCTATGGTCCTGAAGAAGTGAAGTTGCTCAGTCCTGTGTGACTCTTTGCAATCCCATGGACAGTAGCTTAGCAGGCTCCTCCGTTCATGGAATTTTCCAGGCAAGAGGACTGGAGTGGGTTACCATTTCCTCATCCAGGAGATCTTCCCGATGGTCCTATGTCACTACATTTGTGTGGGCATCCCAGCTCTATGGTAACTAGCCACATAACAGGATACTTTAGGGGCCAACCAATCTTTCCAGTTATCCTAACGACCACAGACAAATTATATAAATTTATTTAATTTTTAAAATAAGAGTAGGCTCATGATTTCAGATTTTAGGCTTTGAGCACCAACAGGCATTGCAAAAATTGACTTTAAATCTTAATAGGATATTACTTTTCCTTAGCTCAGGTCAAGCCACTGTCATATAAATATATCTCACATGTCTGTATAAGTCACTGAATATAATACATATATTAGTTCATTTATGTTTTTTATACCTTGTGGATTTCTAATAAGAAATATGAGCAACTAGATACAAAAGTCTATTACCAATTTAGAAATCGACTTGACTACAGAAGAGAATCAGAAATTTGTTGTTACAAGGTCATCAGTAGTTTTTAGAAGAAAGCACTATTTGTTTTAAAAATATTTCCAGGAGTTTATGAAAGTAATACTTACTCTTGCACCAGCAGGGCCAGGGAGACCAAATTCACCAGGGATACCCTAGGCAAAACATGGGAATAAATCAAGTATGACATTTATGTCTTTTCTCTAGATCCACTTATGTTTATGATGTTTAGAAAATTTTTGAAAGAGTGAAATAAAGCCAAATAGGCTCTGCCTCCATGAGTGTATAAGTACACAGGCTGTTAGGAACAGCAAAACTTTCAGTGGTGTATGGAAAGATAAAAAAAAAAAGTGAGAATTCCACTGATATGAAAGATAGATCTCCCCTAGAACCTGGCAGCAGAAAATTTTAGTTTCTCATTATTTAGTGTATTGCTTTTTTAAAGGTGACAAAAGACTCTTCTCCTTTGATAATATAATAAATAATGATGATGAACAGTATCAGACATTGCCTATTTTTAGTTATATAACAGACTGCTCTCTTAATAGAAACAATCATATTCTGCCCATTACCTAGTTAATTGTATACCCAAGTGTATCTCCTTTATTACTGACCAGCTGTCTCCTTAATGTGCCCCACTGTTGACAAAGGAGAGCAGGCCACAGAATGTAACTGAATTGAAGCACATTCATCACAATTATAGATAAAATGACTCAGAACTCATGCCCTGATTGTGAATAGCGGTGTCATGTCTGAATACCAAGAAAAACATTAAAAGCAATTTTTCAGGGCCTAGTTTGATGGAAAATCAGTGCATTTACTTCTTTTCTATGGAAAGGGAAATAATCTGTATTTTAACATTACTAAGAACAATACAAAAAAGTAAGGCTATTAAATGGAATGTTCATGATATATTTCACTTCCATAATGTGATATTTCATTCAATCCTTAAAACAAAGTAATCTGAATGAAAATCAGTAACTTGGCTCATTCTCTCCAACAGTACCAACATACGTGGAACACTACCATTAACATATGAAATATGAAGTTTTCTTTTGTATATCATAATTGCACTGCAGTAGGATATTAAACAGAGAAAAAGTCCCAAGTTTAGGCGAATTTATGATCACTTGTTTTACTCACCCTTTCTCCTGGTTTGCCAGCTTCACCGGCTGTGCCTGCAGGGCCAGGCAGACCCTAGGTGAAAAAAATACAAACCTCAATCTTTATGACTATATTTGGGGGATTTTCTAACAATTGGTTTTGGGGGAAACTGTCTAATATCAACATGATTACTAACTACTGTGTGTTATGAAGGGATTACAGAAAAGTTTGCCTTGAAAAACATGTACCCTTCTTTGCTTCAGTTCTTTTTTAAAATTTTTAATTGGAGAATAATTGCTTTACAATGCTGTGTTGGTTCCTGCCAATGTTGTGAATCAGCTGTAAGCATACACAAGTCTCCTTCCCCTTGAACCAGCCTTCCTCTCCCACCCCAATCCCACCCCTCCAGGTCACGACAGAGCACCAGGCTGGGTCCCTGTGTTACACAGCAGCTTTTCACGAGCTATGTGTTTGCTTCAGTTCTGAAATCATGTTCTGTGTGGCTGGGGGAGACCGGCATAATGATTTACAGCTGGATAGTCTGACCAAAGTAATCATACAGACCACTAGTCTGTATGTTTTAGCTGACTTACCTGGAAGCCTGGAGGACCAGCGGGACCTTGTTCACCTTTTCCACCTTGGACACCCTGAAAATGATAGGAAAGATTACATAGAGGTATATGCCACCCTTGCTTTCTAGCTACATAAATTTCAGACTGGAGAAAAAAAAGAAATGGCCATTTTTGTGGGACTAGATTCATTTTTAGGGCAGAATAGGACAAGAGTGGGAGAATACTCACCTGTAGTCCAGGGGGTCCCTGAGCACCATTGTTGCCATCAGGACCTGGAGCACCCTAAAATGTTTAGCAGAAAGGCTCAGTGTTAGTCACTCCTGAGTCAGACAATATATGGTTCCCTAAAGCACATGTGACTTCCTCAAAACAAAGCTTGACATTTTAGCATGAATTAAATGTATTGTGGGTCCCCAACTGAGGCCCAAATACTGCCTACTGACTTTTTGATATGGCTTATGGGGAAATCCATGGATGAAGGGCAACTCATGAAGACCAGAAAATGCTAGTAGCATATTCATAGCTTTTTAGTCACAAAATGAATTAAATAAAAGCCAAAAGCATCCATAAATATTTTTGACTTAGTATACATTCTGATTTGTTCTATAGCTCACTGCCTTCTAAGTGTAGTTAAAGAGAAAAGACATTTTTTTTATTGTAAAAGGAACCTTGGAGGTACCATCGTAGAAAGAAAGTGATGGAATGATATGCAATGGCCTCAAAGATGTGTTGTTGTTGTTCAGTTGTTCAGTCATGTCCTACTCTTCATGACCCCATGGACTGCAGCATGCCAGGCCTCCCTGTCCTTCACTATCTCCCGGAGCTTGCTCAAACTCATGTCCATTGAGTCGATGATGCCATCCAACTATCTCATCCTCTGTTGCTCCCTTTTCCTCCTGCCCTTAATCTGTCCCACCATCAGGGTCTTTTCCAATAAGTGTATCCTATGTGAATAAATATCACGTGGATAGAGCCACACAGAAATGAGCACCTACCCGAGGGCCAGCAAGACCAGCATGACCTTTTTCACCAGCTTTGCCAGGATCACCCTATAATAAACATGTTAAAAACATACATTTAATGTCAAATTAACCATGACAATTCTGAAATATGAGTATCTTGTTTTGTTTTGTTTTTTTAGCTTCGTCATCCTTGAATTCTGTTATCTAAGGCATGACCCATTATTGTGCAGCTCTAGATTACAATAAGGTCCACCTGTGTCCGTAGAAGTATGCAACTCAGGATGTGAGTTTTCACGCCATACTGGAGGTCAACTTTTAATGTGGTAAGTGATAAATTGCAGTTTTCTTGTGTTGAAAGGGACCCCCTGAGGTAGAGGGGACTGATGCCAGAGAGAAATGAGAGTTTTGATGAAATGTGATGCGAAAAATTGCTGAGGGAGAGGAGGTGGTGGTGATTCTTACACTGGGGCCTTTGGGTCCAGGGAATCCAATGTTGCCAGGCTCTCCTCTTGGTCCAGCCGGGCCAATGGGTCCAGGTCTGCCATCAATACCAGGGAGACCCTGAAACCAGAGTTTATTTAATGTTTACTCAGCATCTACAGGATCTCACAACCTCAAGCTTGCGATTCTGCCATGGGATGAAACAGAATCATCTTCTGAATGCATAGAACTTCTTCTAGAAAATGTCAGTAAGCTATGAATCCATTTTCCTTTTCTGAATAGGATGTCAGTACACACGCACCCAAGTCAATCTCATATGTACACAATTCCCCCCTTCTCCTCTCTTTTCCAACCCTTACCACCCTCTTCAATTTTCCCTGCCCTGTTTTTCTTTTTCCTTTTGCTCCTGTGCTGATTTGGACTTTGTAATTACAATCTATTACTTTGCATTCCCAGATATATGTGTGGCTGATACTTATTTTCAGTATAAATGTGTTCATGGGTAAATAAGCTACAGAATAGACTTGATAAGGGTGCAATAAGTGTCCTTGAAAATAAAAGTGATACTTACCGCGGGACCTTCTTTACCAGCTGGACCAATATTTCCGGGGGAACCTGGGAAACCCTGTAAAACAAATGAGGATGCCTTCCTATTGGCACTTTCACACATATACTCAAGGTTCCAATGGATTGAAATGTCACAAAAGCACTTTTCTCCCAATTTTTGTTTGTTGTCTTAGGGCAAAAATTAGGGATATTAGCCCTAGCCAGGAGGTATGAAAAACCTCTGAAAACTTTCTTCATTCTATTTTTAATGCCTTTCCTTTTATTGAATTTTAGTGCAACTGACCCATTTAAAGATATCTCAAGAAACTGTTGAACAACACTGTATGGGCAAAACGTATATGTTTTTCTATCTTGTAATAGAAAAACAAATACTTTTAGTAAGCAGTTTTCAAAGTGGATTTTTTTTATTGCTATGTTTGGTGTCTTTATTACTTATTTATGGTACAATTACAGTTGATACCCATCCATAAGAGATAATGGAGGCAAAAAATTACTCTATTGCTATGGATTAGAGTGTCTACGGCTCTAAAGGTCATTTCTCCATGGCTAGTGTGATGCTGAATACATTATAGCACTTTGTGATTGCTAGAAAAATGACTCACTTATGAATCTAATAAACTGATAATGTATAGTCCTAATACATTTCATGAACACCTTATATAGAACTCACAAATTGAGATAAAAGATTCATGCTGATAGAAGAACCAACCTAATTTGGATATATTAAAATAAATCTATTCTTCCAAAAACCTCACAGCCATTGTATCAAGTAGTAAATAGGACATTTATGAACTAACTAAATTCATCAAAATATCTACTGGGCTTTGATAAAGTTAAATTAAAAAGAGAACTGTCAGCAAGTTTACTAACAAATTAACTTTTGATTTTTTTTTATTGTTGTCTTCAAATATTAATCGTCCCTTTAAAAAAGGAAACAGTGCCAGGTGTGACTTTCTCAGAATCATTCTGAAACTTACTCGGGGTCCCATGAGGCCAGGCTCTCCAGGGCGACCAGAATCTCCATTGGGACCTCGCACACCAGCAGGGCCAGTTGCACCACGGCTACCAGCAAGGCCCTATTTAAAAGAAGAGGGAGGGGAGGTTGTTAAAGCCAATGACATACCCACCACCAGAAGCATCAAGTTCTTTTCCAGGATATGAGTAATGGACAACTTACCATGACTCCAGCTCTGCCGTCAGCTCCAGGTAGACCACGGGAGCCAGGATTTCCCTGTAAGAAAGTACACAAAACATGGGAGAAAATCAGAGAAAACTCTTCCATCAGGTAGAGCAGAATTTATTGAAACATGGCACGCATGCAAGAAATCTTGATGCCCTTCAGCGGGGGATACAATAACAAACCAAGCCAAAAAACTTCCTCCAAACCCCAAAGGAATGTGTGGGAGAAACATTCTGCAAAAGTAGGTCAATCCTGTTTCCAGACCAATTTTTATAACATATCAAATTGAGAGTCAGTGATTTAAGACAGCAGATGGAAAGCAGATGCCTCCTTCATCTAGAAAATGCACTTGGTAATTCTAACCAATTCCCAATGAAGGAGTGCCTCTGGCACATCTGGGTGTCAAGAGCATTTGGAACCTACCCTCAGCCCAGGAGGTCCTGGGGGGCCAGCGGGTCCGATTTCTCCAGTGGAGCCTCTCTTTCCTTCTTCACCACTAGGACCAGGAGGACCTGGCTGCCCAACAGCGCCCTATTTGATTTAAAAAAAAAAAAAGGAAATGCAGGAAAATAAGATTTGCCTTATATCCAGCTAGAGAAAAAGCAATAACTTAAAAAAAGTAGAAGTATTACTTTTTGGATTGAAAAAGTAGTAGTTCCATAAAATTGTGACTACAGAACTACTCACAGGCTCGCCCTTGTTGCCGCTCTCTCCTTTCGAACCAGCTGGGCCGGGCTCACCCTAGGGTCCAATACAAAACAGTGGTCAAATGACAGACATCTGTCACAATTCTCTGGGAGACAAACATCAGGGACTGTTTATGAGTCAAGGTAAAGTGAGCTTTCGTTCTCTATGAAATACGCTCAGTTCACATGTAAACGACCTACAGGGGAATAGTCTTGACTGAAAGAATGAGACTGGTACAACGGAGATGTGCCTCCCTGACCTCTGGGTAATGTCCCAGGATAGCAGGAGGGGTGTGTCTGTGTGTGTGTGAGAGAGAGAGAGGGGACACGAAGTGTGTGTGTGTGAAAGAGAGAGAGGGGGGAGAGAGTACACATACAGGTGCATGAACTTATAGAAAGAATACAAATTAAAAATGCTAGTGAAGAAAGAGAATGACAAGAGGAAGTCTAGATGGGGATGAACTGATGGTAGGGACGGCGTTTCAGAATGAGGAGAGCATCAGCCATGACCACTTACAACAAGTCCTCTGGCGCCAGTAGCACCAGCAGCGCCAACAGGGCCAGGAATACCCCGGGGTCCAGGGAGTCCAGGAGCCCCAGCAACACCGGGAAGGCCCTGGGGAAGAAAGGCAGCAAGGTCCATCAGGAGACAATCGGCAGGAGAGACAGTGCCCATTAAGCACATTTAAAGCCACATCAGCGTATTTGAGCCATATACTCACAGCAGCACCCTTAGCACCAGGAAGCCCATTGGCTCCAGGGTTGCCCTGTGAGGAAAAGGAAGGGAGAAGGATACGGTTCATAGGAGTATTCTGTTCTTTTATGATCCTGCCTTCACTCTTTTCGTTCCCTTCCTCCTGCTCAGTAAGATTAACGACAATGGCTACTTACAGGAGGTCCAACAGGGCCAGAAAGGCCTGGAAGACCCACTTCACCACGGGGACCCGCGGGACCAGCAGGGCCAGGGTTACCAACAGGTCCAAGTTCACCCTAAAAGCAGGAACAGACACCGAGGCATTAGTCAGCAAAAAATGGGACAGCATATCTCTGGGTTTAGGTCACCAAGTTTTATGAAATTTCTTCAGAATTGCAATAATTTCCCTTATGTGGTCTGGTACCATAGATAATTCCAAGAACAGAGGAGCCTGGCAGGCTATAGTCCATGGGGTCGTGAAGAGCTGGACACAACTGAGTGACTGAGGGACTGAGCACGCACCTCAGTCTTGGGTTTGCATTCCTATTTTCCTGGCCCGGTTTGACCATCTTGGCTACCACTGCTATCTACACCTACGTCTGTCTCTCTCGGTAGAGACTTTGGTTCTCAACCAGTCAGTTCCAGCTCGTCTGAGAGTGTACGCCAGAGGAGCCCCACGAAGTCAGTTGCCATGCTACCATCTTTATCTATGCCCACCGTGCTCAGGTACAGAGAGAGAATCTATTTCAGGTTTAGAGAGAGAAAACCAGCTGCCCTGTATCTGGTTTGAAGGAGGGAGTAATTAAGCTGCTGTTCTGTAACTGGCTACCTGCAAACATAGTCCCCTTCTTTCACATCACAATAAAAAGTTTTCAAGTAATGACAGTGGGCACTGGTGTTCTTACCTTGGGGCCAGGAGCACCTGGGAAGCCTGGAGGGCCAGCAGACCCAATGGGACCCTGAAATCACAGGAGAAGCTGGTAAGAAGTTTCCTCCCAGTAAATTCACAAAACAGTAACAGAAGACTGAAGCGGCTTAGAGTGCGGTGGTCACATTTAATGTGGGCCAAGAGAAAACTGACAGCTAGTCTGTCGTCACTGGAATCCCAGGTGAGGTAGATTTTATTTTATATATCAATTACAAGCCTCGAGGATAGTAGTTCTTATAAACAGGCTCTTCAGAAAACATTTGGTAAGATGTCTAAAATGGCGTTAATAAAGAAGGAATTAATAAAGAAGACAGCCCCATCCCACACTCCCAGTCCTTTCAAATTCTTCAGTGTCAAAACTTACAGCAGGGCCCACAGGACCCACACTTCCATCACTTCCACGGGCACCCTATGAAGAAAAGCAAGAAGAAAAGTCAAGTGCAAAGTTAAATGGCATATATTAGAAGCTTTTAAAAAAGAATAAAAAAGAACCAAACTGGAAGCACTCACAGCTGGGCCAGGGGCACCGACACGTCCTCTCTCACCAGGAAGACCACGGGCTCCCTAGAAGCAGAAATATTTCCAATGAGATCCAGAATTGCTAATTCAAGAAAAAGTCACAGGCATCACTTGCTTTTTTCCAATTTCTAACATGTACAAGAATCCACTGGAAATAAATAGATCTTGTTCTAATTCCAACTAAAAGGTAATGGATTTCAATTAACTAGGCAGAAGGCTATTAGAAAAATATCAAAGAATACAATGCCAAGGGAAATGGTAATTAGCAAAAACATTAAAGAAGTTCCAGCTTGCAAAGAGTGTACACATTTTTTATTTATAGCAAAGTAATCAATACTTACCGTTTGACCTGGAGTTCCATTTTCACCAGGGGCACCAGGTTCACCCTACATGGAAAAGAAGGATTGAGTTTTTATTCATTTTATATATATATATTATATATTATATATATCAATTACTTTTTTCTGATTGGGTAATTTTTTTTACACTATCACTTCAGTTTCAACCATTCATGTATTCATATAACATTTCTTACATAGACTTTTTCTCAATTATGCCAATCATGTAAGTTTTAAAAATTTATAAAATATGGGTTATTATTTAGATAATACAAGATACCCCAGTATTAGGGAGATGTGGTCAAGCGTTATTTACCCTCTCCCCAATTTTCCCCTTAGATTTTGGATATCATTTAGACGAGGCTTATATATTAGGAACGATAACATAAAAAGAGACAATAGGATAAATTGCTTGCAACATATTTACCCTCTTTAAAGTTATTTTGAACATACTATTTTTACTTTTATAAAATATGCATGAAAATTTGAAGTTTCCTAATATTTTATAGAGCTGTATTATTTCCAATCTACTTTCTTGAGTAAAAACCATGGTGGTGGTGGTGGTGGTAATTCAATACAATGGAAATTTCCTTCAAGATAATCTAATTTAGATAGAGAAGAAACCTGGTCTGCGAGACCATTTAAGATGCTTCATTTCTAGGATTTTTATCTGAAGTGTATTCTTTGTGAGTAAGCCCTAGAGTGGGAGTCAGGAATTCCAGCCTATGCCCTTCTACTAGATGTGTGACTTTGGGGAAGTCACTCACTCTCTTTAAGCCTCAGTTTCCCTCATCTGCAAAATGAGAGAGTCTCCAAGGCTCCTTGCAGCCCTAGCATTTGATGATGCTGTGATTAGTAGTCTGAGCTATTATATTAGGCTCTAGGGAGGGGAAGTTTGACCTTATCCATTTGTGTGGCAGCTGCAAAGTTAGAACATATTCTCCATATTCATGTTCATTCCTGGTCCCACTAGTATTCGTTACTCATTAATTTGTAATTACGTTGGTATTCACTTTAATATCACATTATCTCCTTAATAGGAGAGAGAACATTTTATAGTTGAAAACGCTGTCAGAGAAGAGCCCAGCCAAGAGATAACACACTTCTGAGACTTTAATTACCTAATTAAAATTTTTTTGAGGGTGCACAGATAAATCACAGGAAAGAGGTTGAAAAGTGTATTGTGACATGAATGTTCCTATCTAATTAGTGCATGGCAAAGGGGAATTTACAGTTTAAAATAACACAGTGTTCTAATATCTGATTATATGTTTATTTACTTTTGTTTTGGCTGCAGAGAGCAAATGAAATTACAGGAGGAAAGGAAATGGAGGAAGAAACTATTGACATTATTTTATCTCAGTAGTTTAATAGGTATTAAATTAAATGAATATTATTAATAATTGGCCCTTTGTTACAGAATCCCATAGTCCTGACCACTGAGGGATTTAAAGTATTGAGGAGGAAATCAGATATGCTTCAGAATATGAGTAGCCTTCAATAAAACATTTTTTTTTTGATGGTGATAAGAAATTACAATCGTTTTAAAAACAGGACTTCTGATTTAGTATTTACCTTTACACCTGGAGCACCAGGCTGTCCCTTCAATCCATCCAGACCGTTGTGACCCTGAAAGGCAAAACCTCATTATTAAAATGCTATTCCATTACAGTAATTGGTCAACTCAAACAGCTTTTATCTTTGCAGTGACTGTTTCTCTAAGAATCTTGCGACTGCTCCAGTAGACTATGAAGTCCCAGTGCCCCAGCCCCTGACAAACTCCCTCTGTTGCCCTAGGAAGTCACTAAACCTCCCTCACTTGAAAGAGAAGCATAAAGAACTAGATGCTCTCTCAAGTACTTTCCATCATTAATAATTTTATGATCTTCAGACGGCTTTAAATACCTCTTAAGTTGCACCCATTTTATACAGTTTTCTCTGTAGGATCCTCATTTCTTGGAAGCTATGAACAGACTGAAAAAAAAAGCTACATTCCACTTTACTTTCTGGCCACCTTACTCTTTAACTCTATCTCCATTTGGGCAAATTCCAGGAATTTGGAACCAATATGTGTTATCCAGGAGTTTAAAGGTACCTGAGGTGTTTGCTAAAAGTCATCAACATTTTCTCTTTTGTGGGTAAAGAAGGTGCTCACCCTAATGCCCTTGAAGCCAGGGAGTCCAGGAGTTCCAGGAAAACCACGAGCACCCTAAAAAGAAACACAGATGACATTTTTGTCCTAAATAAAAAGATCCTGATATCCTGATTTCTTCCCTCCAAAGTGTTTCTTCTTATCAAAGTCCAAGCTTGGAATCAGACTAGCATATGTGTAAGCACAGAGAGGTGATTAAGATGCTATAATTTGATACTCTTAGAACCCACAATTTAGTTGTTTACAATATGCTTACTGTCATTAATGTTACATTATTAGCATTAATAAAAACTGTATGTGTTCTTAACTAGGCTCCTTTATTTGTTGGATGCCCCCAGTGAATGTCATAAGTATGACATCTATGTCGCCACTTAGTCTGATTCTAGTTTTAGCAACTATTTTATACCTGAGATACCGCTGATGTTTGGACTATATGCTGTTATAAAAAAAAAATCTTACCTGTGGTCCAACAACTCCTCTCTCACCAGGTCGTCCAGGTTTTCCAGGGTGACCCTAAAATATCAAAGCACCATAGGGTAAACCTTTCCTTAGTAAACTATCAGATGAAAGTGGGGACATCTTGGTTTTTACAATAGGGGGAAAAAAGCATCATATAAAAATGTGGATCCAGATACATATCTAATTAACAATGATATTTCCTTAAATACAAGAAAATTAATCATTATTTCATTAAAACATTATTTTCCATCTGGGGAGAATTACATCAGGCATATTCAGCTTTTGGCAGAATCCTTCATTTGAATCTAGAAATTCTATCTGAGGCAGGAGTATTTACATGGCACACTTGGAAATGCTTAAGAGTAAATACTTACATCCTCACCAGCCTTGCCAGGAGGGCCAGGTGGGCCACGACCACCAGCAGGACCCTAGGAAAACAGAAGACCCCTCATTTTGTTAATGCTATATTAATAAACCTCTGGAAAAAAAAATACTTATCACACAGGGGGAAAAGTACTCACAGTCTGACCAGGTTCACCAGGCTCACCAGGAGGTCCCTGGAAACCTTGAGGGCCCTAAGAGAAACACAGTAAGTCACACTCCAAGCCTTTATTTAATTCTCTGTCTTCTTTCCATAAGAGAGAGTACAGGCTCCCGGTACTTACAGGGGCTCCAGAGGCTCCAGGAGGGCCCCGAGGTCCCATCAGCCCCTGTGAGGAGGACAGACACAGTTAGCACTGGCAAGTCATCAGGGCCTCAGGGTGGGTTAGACAAGACTCGCACAGCAGTGCCACAGTCTGTGATGGACCGATGAACAGAACTGTCCTGGTTTCATAAGTTTTTGTCCCCCCTAAGGAAGCATTTACTGACCCAAGTTTCTTCCACTGTTTCTCTGCCTTTGCTTTCACCTTTTCTCCTAACCCAGACCACAACTTGGTTAGATGGCGTGGCCACCGGTTCGTTAAATTCGTGTGCAGTTGGGCATACTGAGATTCTTCCAATGAAATGAAGTGACTCAGTCTTTGCATGGTACAGAATATGCAACTACCGTGCATTCAGCCAATGAAGCATTTCCATCTGGATTTCCTGGATCATATGTCATCTCCTCATATCATACCTAGCTAAGAAAATGGTATTTTTATTGCCACAAGGGGCGTAAATTGCAAAGGATCGAAAGTCTTTCTTAATGATTAGAGGGAGGTTATAATCTTTTGTTTAATAATCTTAGGTTATAATCTTTGTTATAATCTTATTGCTCCATGAAAGGCTGTTGGTGGCTGCTGAAAATGTCAAACAAAAGTGGATGTAGTAAGGGGTGAAGGAAAAATAAAATAGTATTGAAACATCCTACTGGAAGAATCTATCATACGTTACTATTATTGGCCCACATGGCAGCAGACTGTTCTCCGCTTGGTTCTTCACTCTGTAGCACACACAGCAGCACACAGAGTCAAACCAAGTGCTGCTGGTTTGGGAGCTGCATACACCCTGTGAGCCCCCTTTGCAAGGCCCGTGCAATTTCTTCTGTAGGGGCCATGCCTCCAATGCTGAAAATATTGCACAAATAAGCCTCAGGTAATCTGTCTATGGGGATTCTGCAGTCAAGTCTGCCCCACTGTATAATGCCCAGAGTGAAATAATACGGATTTTATTAAAAGCACATCATTTTAATTATAAGAATTATTTTTTTTTTGGTTTTAGAAATTGCTTCCACGTTAAAAGAAAAACTGTCACTATTCAATCAAAATAATATTTTCAGGGGTACATTAAAAAATAATTTTCCTTGACAACATGAATTTTTAATTATATTTATTCATTTTTTCCATGTATTTGCAACAATTTCATTTACATAAAAGGTAGTTTATTTTGCGGAGGCTGTTGGGTGGAGGATGATTACTCATTAATTCAGAGAAGAACCCTTTGGGGTTTTATAGTTATTGATTTTCCAACATGGAAATTTATTTTAATGCTTTATTGCTGCCTATCTTGCCTGTTTGTGAAACACATATCTGTTAATTACATATGTCTGTGAATGCCTGTCAATGTGCAAGCTTAAATTATATTTCACTGATATTTAAAAGTAAAACATAACGCTTTCTGCCCACCAGAAAGATGTTCCGAAGTCAGGGGAATCTGAAATCCATATTAACTTTCCAGACTTATGTAGGTGTTTTTGTTTTTTTTTTTTAATTAATGAGTTACTTTTTTTTTTAGCTTCTTCTTGAGATATAGGTACTGCTTTTAATGTCCAGCATTAGCTGAAATGGCTAATTTCAAATATCTAATATAAACAAAGCCAAGAGAAAATCTCTACTTCCTCATTTCAGCTATGAATGCTTTAAATTACCAGCAAAATCAGGAAATTGGAAGTCATCAATTAAAGGCATATTACTTCTCAAGTGAGAGTTTTAATTTACAGAAAATATTGTCTTGCTCTTACAGTGTATTAGCTTATTGCGGACCATTAGCTCCAGCAGAACATCTTTTGAAGACAGAGCACTGCATACATTGTCCAGGTAAAATTTATATTTTAAGGACTATCTTAACTTTGGGCAGATAAATACTTTTGTTTGCAAATAATTAATTAAAAAATCACTAAATTATGTGTGGGTATGTACTAAACTGCAGTGTTTAATCAACTTAATATTTTTACTTGTAGCAATTTTCTCCTCTATTTTATATGTACTAGTATATGTTTTGCATTTTCTTATCAGTCTTTTTTCCCTAACAAAACTCACTCATGCTTGTGAGAAGGTTTTCTTGTAAAAGATAGACTTTTATCACCATAGTCATATTCTTTCCTATACTGATTTATAATTAATCAGACTTTAAAAAGAATATTTTATCAAAATGGATAAAAAGAAACATTTCCTGTGTTATTAATTCCTTGAGAGATGGTGAGAATCTGTCACATTCACTGCTTGTATCTCAAAGGCATAATAGAGTTTGGGTCTTATCGAAGATAAGTGGTAAATACTTGTTGAATGAAGTAATGTTTTATTCAAGTACTAGATACATAAGCCATGATGCTGAATATCAGACATCTTGCCTGACATTCTGTCATTAACCACATGTATGTCCTTGGGAAAGACCTTAAACTCTCTAAATAGAAAATGAGCTTCCTCAGTGGATCAGATGGTAAAGAATCTACCTGCAATGTGGGAGACCCAGGTTCGATCCCTGGATTGGAAAGATCCCCTGGAGAAGGGAATGGCAACCCACTTGAATAATCTTGTCTGGAGAATTCCATGGACAGAGGAGCCTGGTGGGCCCCAGTCCATTCAGTCACAAAGAGTCAGACAGGCCTGAGTGACTAACACACACACACACAGAAAATGAATGGACTAGACTAGAACTTGCTGATCCTTTCCAGCAAGTTCATAGAACTTAATAGTTCTGGGTCTCTATCGGTTGCTTAAAATTCTATGCAATATTAAAGGGCATAAAAAAGTTAATCACAGTGATTGCTCTTCTAAATTAAATTGATTTGCCTAAATTATGGTTACTATGTCCAGAGATTATTTCTTGGAAATAAATATCTGATCTATCATAAGGAGGCATGTTTGTAGAGAAAATGGAACCCCCTTAGTTAGGCTTAGATTTTTGTAGATTTGAATACAAAAAGAGCTACTGCTTTTATCTGATCTGAGTACTATTAACCTAGGTAGCTAAATAAATGGCTACGAGAACTTTAAAAATAAAGTAAATTCCCTATTTAGTAATTTTTTGGCTAAGATAAAAATTACAGATAAACATACCATTGGTCCAGGGCCACCTCCTTTTGCATCAAACTGAGCAGCAAAGTTCTAGATGGGAGAAAAAGAAAAAAATATATAAAAATAACTATTGGCCATATAGTTCATTTTTCTCATTTTACTTTCTAAAGATTTTTCTGTTGATGTTTAAAAGGGAGCAGTATTTTTTTTACATCATTCTTAATTTAGCCTTCCCTACTGAGCTAAATTCCTAAAAAAATTCAAGAATTTAAAATTTGGGGTCACCCCTAGTTTGAAATAGGCAGCTTCCCTACTTTATTTTGAAAATTTTCCTGCCCTGTTAACCCTCTCATTTCAATCCCCACCCCCTACCTGTACATTGAGGAAGACAGCTTTCTAAACTTTAAAAGTCAGTGAGAGTCCCTGATAAATTAAACAGAAACCAAGAGGACAACTTGCATTTCCACCTGTTGCCCTGTTCCTCCAGAACTATACAAAACGACTAAGGGATCTTTTTCTTGCTGTAGTTTCAAAAAGAGTATAAAGAGTATTCAAGTTTAGAGGAAAATTAAATTAAAATGCCCCTTGGAAGATTAAACTTTTAAAAAATAGTTCACAGTAATAGCTTTACTGTTAAAGATCTCTCTTATAGTGGTAGATCTATTAAAGAAGGTGCTTTTTAATGCACTCAGTAGATAAGCAATCATAATAAGATCTTTGGGAGAGAAAGGTCTTATTTTACTGGCATATAGTTGGGTATTAGAATCAGGCTTCTGATTCATAGCTCTAACCAATTAAGCAAATATGTTTTCCTTCCTGCAGTGAGGCCATTTGGCGCTCATACCATTGTTAAAGCATAAAGCTAAAAGAAGATATTAATGAAAAAGGGAAATGTACTTTTCTCAAATTAGTTTCAAGCAAATTAAACCCAAAACTGCTTTGAATGTTAGTTCTGCAGACTTCAAGCCAAGGAGAATAAAAAGAGTAGGATGTTTGTGAAATTGCTTAAGATCAGGGATTTCATCTATAATTCAATCTAATCAAACTTTTAAATAATGCAACACCTCTTATTTGTGCCCTGTTGATAAAAGATATTAAATTCCCAAATTAAATAATGGTCGCGAGGGCTGCAGCTACCTTCAGTGAACACAAAGACCTGTCCTGTAATTGACAAGGGCTCACAAAGAGATGTGGCAAAGCAGAATCTTGAATGAAGAAACCAAAGAAATGAAATAAAATACTATACTAATATCCAAATAGCAGACTCTCCCTCAAAACTACTAAAAATAAATTCCCCAATGAGTCTTCTTCCAATACAGGTATAAGAAGCTGAAGTTAACGGTACTTAAAGACATCTTACCCCGCCAAGACCAGGGGGACCAGGAGGGCCAGGTGGACCAGGAGGGCCTGGGATGCCGTCATCACCATCTCTGCCTGGTGGGCCTGGTGGACCCTGTGATGTAAAAAGTGAATTATGCCAGGGTTAGACAGACTCCATGGGACCTGTACTTCAAAAAGGAGACCTCAGAATCCATATGATAAGTTCAGAAGTTGGTCAGAAGGTACAAGTGGTGTGGAAGTTTAAAATGCCACATTTGTCACTATTGACATGGGTCTGTTTTAGAAGGAGGTTTAGTAGCTGGTGTCCAAAAAAGACACAGACAGGATAGTTCCTCTTGGAAGAGGACTATGTCAGCCATTTGATATTGAATCATAAAGGAGCTCTAGTATTCAAATAAAGCTACAACTCATAGCTATAAATTCATATGGTTAACAGTGCACAGTGATATACTATGTATACTGACTGTCAATTTCTGATTGATGAATTTACTCAATTATTTTAGTATGTTATGTGTGAAAAGTAGATGAATCGATATGATAATTAATAGTCATTTTATCACAGTGCAGAAAATCCTGCAGTTTTCCTGCCATTAATACTATTTATATTGTTAAAGTAATTTACTGACATAATCCTACCTGTAATAAATTGCTTGAGTGGAATACATTTAAGTCTGCACTTCTCAATGGATACAAGGTATGGGTATTTATACATTGATGAAAGTGTCATATAGTGAAAAACCACATGATTACACATACCGCATAAATATAGCAAGGAGATCTAAGAACACCATGAATAAAATGCAAGCCTAACTTACACATTTATTAATGTAAACAGAAACATGTTGTTGACTGCTGGGTCACTATTATATTCAGCCTATAAGAGATCTTACTTGAAAAGTAAACAAAGCGTGTTGAAAAGGGAAGGGTCATATTGTAGTGGGTAGGTACATCTCCCTTAGGTATGTGTTGGACCTGTCAGCTTAAAACAAAGAAAGATAGACCATGCAAAGAATATGGCTGTCTATAATAGGTCTGCTTTCTTAAAGGATAATCTTGACCTAAAAATAATATTGATTATATAGAATAATGCTCATTCACTTTCTGTAAGGCATTATCTGCTTAAAAGGTAGGCAATTATTTGGATACATAATATTTTTATAAACTGTCAGACTCCTGTAGTTTCTAATATGTAGTTATTAAAATATGGGCCAAAACCCTTTAATAGTTCAAAAATTACACACCCTTTCTCCGCGTGGTCCTCTATCTCCACTTGGGCCCTATAAGGAAGATACAAACAGAACAATAATAAATGTCTAAGCAATTTCCAGTGAATGAGCAAAGCATTCTTGATAATGATTAGTCAGGAGGCTGATCTAACCATAATGTTATTATATAGTAGCTATACAAATAGCACAATACAATAGATAAAAGTATTTTGTTTTTATTATAATTACATGTAATTTTGTTTTACACTGGGAGATTGGAGGCTATAGTCTCCAGCATTAGGACCAATATTATAACCACTATTTTTAGAAAGATAATTTCTGTGGATAAAATCATCATTTTGTAACATCAATAATAGCATATTTATATAGTCAAAGCTCTTTAAAATAAACTTTTGTCTACTACCTATAATTAACATAATACTCAGTTCATCTCTAGAACAAAAATAAATCTTTTCTTTTCCTTTAGTATGTAAGTCACCAGTTGTATAATATAAACATAATTAGAGATGACTCTGGAAAATAATAAAGCTTTGTTATCTTACATATCAAAGCTACTTCATTTTATGGTTTAGCTAATGCATATTCATATGCATAAAATCTTGACAAGGTATTTTCCTTCTGTAGTGTACCATAAGTTTAGTTAAACTCTAAGTTATCTCTGATCATTTCAGATACAGAGAAGTATTGGATTCTTACCTTTCTTGAAGTTGCCTAGAAGAGAATAAGTAAAAGATTATTACGAGGAAAATTGTATAAAGTTTAAAATGGCTCCCATTTCCATGTAGTATACAAATATACTTACAAATTATACATACTGCACATTACTATTATCTTAATATTTCAAAGTACAATTTACATTTTACCAATAAAAAATATGTACAGATCTCAGATATATACTTATCTATAATTATACCTCAAATTTAGTTCATGAGCTAAGAATTTGCTCATAATAATCTTGCAGATGACTCCAGGGAGTGACAAAATTCTCTAGCTCAATGAAGTCTAGCTCCGAGGAAGCTGGTGCTAACACCCAACCTTCCACTGAATTCTTTATTCTTCTTTTCTTATGGGTGTAGGTTTTAGGGTGGCCTTATTCAGTAGCCCCGCCCATTTTGGAAACCGGGGTGGGTACTTTCTAAGGCAACCAGAAAGGTTGGACTACCTTAACTCTTGATTTTTTTGGAAATTCAGGTTGGTCAATACCAATACAGCTTCCTTTTCCTTCCCCAGAGACGACTACTGTGGCCAAGGCAATCAAAGTCTAAAATAAAAAATTCTAAAAATAATTTTACTCACCTCTTGTAAGGCTATAGAAAAAAGGGGAAAAAAAGAAATAATTATTAGTATTATTTCACTGATCACCAGCAGTGATTAACAAATGGGTATACTTGTCTATAAAACTGACTTACCTAATTAAAGGACCAGTTGTATTTTTTATTAAGAATATTCTAATGACTTGGAAATTATGCAGGTCAAAATTATGGCAGGGATCAACAGGACCATTTGTTTTAAATATTAATATGTAAATTTTTTGAATTAAATTGTTAATTATTTACTATTTTATAAATGCTGTGAAACATTAATGTGTCTAAAGGATACTTACAATGTTTAGTAATTATGATGGTAAATTGCACAATGACTCACTGAATGTGAGCAAAACCAGTAGATTGATGAGGAATAATTTGTAGTTTAGATAATTTTTGATACTTAGAAATTTAAAAGGGGGGAGATTTAGGAAACTACATTACCTAAAGCAGATTTTGTTTTTTTATATAACATTAACATTACAGTGTTTGTACCATTCTTAATGTCCTTTTTCAAAAGGCCTAATTTGTGAATTAGTCACCATGAAAATGGATTCATTTGGACATCTGAAGTTTTGCTTTAAATAGGTTCACTTGAATTAGGTAAGGTCATTTTACCAACATATCACTTTTGGCCCTGAGAAATAATTGCTCTGTATAAATGGAAAAACTGCATTAAAGATCTAGAAAAATAATGGGAAAAATACACCAAAGTAGTATTCTCCCCCTTTGCCATAATTGCTGTAAGTCCTTAAAGACTGAATTCCACTCCTACAGTATAAAAATTACAGGCTAATGCAGGATATAAATGTGGCCAAGCTGGCAACAAAATGAATCACCCCCAAAATTGCTTTAATTAGGTGGCCAAGAAGTGTGTCATTTGGAGTAAGAACATCTGTTGTAGCAGTCACAATTCAGGAGGGTGGACCACATCCAGCCCTGACATTTAAGGGCAATTTATGAGAATTACTTTTAAATTAGGAAAATGATATGTTTACTTCATTGTGTTCATCAGTAGGAAGAATAATTATGCCTGGGCTTGATTAACGGAAGTCCTCATGGTTTTGGAAATTTGCCTTCTAATTATTCAGACTGAGCCATTTTGAAGAATGTGTGTTGGGTAACTTTTATTCAGACTGGGGTTGGATATTGATCAGAAGTTGAATTGTCCTTTGTACCTTCAAACTTCCCTAGGTCTATTTTCATCTTTAGGAGAGGTCCCTTTTCCTCCACCACCCTCAGATCTCATAAAAAAATGAACCTGGTCCTGTGAATTTGTTCAATGCAATTATTTCTTAGTATTCACAATATGTATACTAAAAGTGGATGAAGGGAGAAAACACACCCACAAATGCATCAGTAATGATGCAATGGTAGACACCGTGGCATATGGGTGGAGCCAAGTTTTAGAGTGTTGGGTGTGGCCAGATACCCAATCTGGTCATAAAACCTACAGCTGGAAAGCAGCCTTGGAGTCCATCCAATTTCTATCCTGTGTTTTAGAAAAGGCTCAGTTTGACTTGCCCACCATCACATGATAAATTATTGGCAGAGTCATGGGAAAAACCTGGGTCTCTTGAGACTCAGATCTGTGTTGATGATTTCCTAGCTTGCTAAATCCAGAATGCCTGTCACTGGGAACATGTTAAAGAGATAACGCTCAGGCTCAACAAAAGACAGGGCAGATTTTAGCTAAATAATGTTACCATTTCCATGATCAGGTAACGAAATGAGAAGCTAATTACATTTCAGAAAGTATCTATTTTCCATGCCGGGAAACACTGACTAGCTTCTGGGATTGGGTTCAACGAGAAATGCAGACATTCTCCGTATAACCCTGTGGAGTCTTTAAATGGGGATTCCATGAGCCTAAAGCCCTGGTCCCCTGTGCTCTCCTTGTCCTCCCTCCAGAGGGCGCCTCATGGTCACCATCATCCAGACCAGTCTTAAAACACCCAGAAAAGAAAAGTCTTTAGGGCGTGAGTTTTGTTTTGTTTCGTTTTTAAATAACTTAATTAAAAGGTTTTCTAAACCAGGCCTCAGGTTTCACAGAGGTGGGCATCAGTGCAGTTATGGGGCCTTTTAGGTGGAGGCCTTTGTCTTCCTTGGTTATGTCAGATAACATCTCATCCTTAAAGAAACAGATTCTCTGTTTCTTTTGAGCTTCACTAACTGGGGGATCCAGATGAAGTTCACAGCCTCACTCCGAGTTAAGAGAAAAGTTCCCTAACTTTTGGCGAGAGTCGAGAGCCTCTTTTGATTTTCATTTCTACAGTATTTTCCGCATTTCTCCTATATGCCAGCGTTTCTCCACATGCCAGAGAGCCTGCCCTCCTAGCTGTACCTGGAACTTGGCGAGGTTTTCCATTTCAGACCAGGTTTTCCTGCCCATCCCTCTAACCTCTTCCCCAGACTGCCCGAAACAAGCTGAAGGCACTTACATTGGCATGTTGCTAGGCACGAAGTTACTGCAAGCAGCAACAAAGTCCGCGTATCCACAAAGCTGAGCATGTCTACCACTCAGACATGCAGACTCCTTGTGTCGCAGAGCCCCTGGGTCACCGGCGGAGGTATCACCTGGCGGGCGCAGGCATGCAGTCGTGGCCAGTACCTCCAACTTAGCCGAAACCTCCTGCCGCCTTGGTGCTAAAATAATAAAGCCCGGATCTGCCCTATTTATACGGCCCAAGTTTCTCCGGCCCGAGGGTGCCTCCAAAAGCGCTTCCACCAATGGGAGGGCTGGGGCTGGGGGCCCGGGCAGCCACAGCTGGGAGGAGACTGCGGGGGCGCCGAGGAGGGAGCGCAGCGGGGGGAGGGACGTGGCCACGGGGCTGGCTTCTTAAATTGGTTCCATTCTTTTTGAGGACGTGGACACTTTTGAGGCTTTCAAGGGGAAACTCTGACTCGCTGTCTGCATACCTCCGCCCTCCCCATCCCCCCCCCCCCGGGCCTTCCTCCCTCCCCCAACCCCCCGCCCTTTCCAAGTTTGGAAACACTTATGGACACGTCGGAGGGCTCTGCTGACACCGACGTGGGCAGAGTTTGCAGCTCTCCGGGGCAGCCCGGCAGCTGGAGAAGGGATGGGAGCCCAGAGATCAAAGCGGGAGCTGTCCAGCCCAGCCTACCTTGTGCCCTGCGGGCCACCGGCAGGGTGGAGGGCCCAGGGGGCAGAGGACCCGGAACGGGTCCGACAGCGTGGCGCAGCCGGAGGCCGCCCTCCTTCCGCCTCCTCCATCCTGCCCCTCACCCCCGCCCCGCTTTTCTCCAACTCTGGGGCGTGTGTGCGCCCACTTTTTCAGAAGTAACTCTCCCTCTCTCTTCTGGCTCCCGGAAAGGATGAGAGGGGGGTTCCGTCTGTTGGAGGGTGGACTTGGGGTCCCGAGGAGACCCACTGTTGGAAAGGGAGAGATGCGCACTAGTGGCAGCGTGGCCTCCCGCTCCGGGGAGGATGGGCTTTGCCAGCAGACCAGATCGACCAAGTCATAAGAGAAATCCTAGACCTCCTGGCCACCCTTAGCTGAGGCTGATCTTAAACCGAGGCTTTGGGGATTATCTGACCCTGCAAAGTGATTGTAACTGACCGACCTGGACTCCTCTCTCACTCGCAGTATCTTCCTGAGGTTGCATGGAAAGTCCACCCTCTCCCTTTCAGGTTCCAGTCTCCCCCTCCTCTTCTCCACAGACTCCTTGTCTGGATTTACCAGCTCCATCCGAAGCCCAAACTCAGAGTCCCCCAAACCCACCCCGTCCCTCTTCCCCTCTCTGCCCATTCACTGACCCCACTCTGAACAGGAAATGCCCAAGCACCTCCCAGCTCCTCTCCACACCTTGGAGAAAAAGCCTAGGCCATCTAGAGGGACTTCTAATTTGAGTTTGGGATATAGACTGTCTGCTCTGGTAACACCTCAAGCAAAGCTTCCACCGGTGTGGATGTTAGATCTCTCCGCCACACCCAACCCCCTTCTCCCACCAGGGAAAGGAGGAGCTGGGACCTTGACCCCGAAGCACTGGAAGTGAGACACCGGAACTCTTGAGAATCCAGAATACTGAGTGCCGTCAACGTCAGCAGATGGCCCTTTCCCCAGCCCTTTTGAGATGTCATTTCAGGCCCGGAGGAAAGGCCATTGGTCTGGGGCTGCGTCCCTGCTTGCTCAGTACCCCCAGTGAGACAACCATTCTCTCCCAGAAGGTAGCACAAAGGGGGCATCTTTAGGTCAATTCTGTCTCCACCAAACAGAAATGAGTAGGCGGTAGTTCCTTTCTAATCTTTTTTCCTTTCTTTCCCCCATCTCTTCTCTCCTTCCTCCACCCCACTACTATAAGGAAGAATTTCTGCCTAAGTTAACTCTTTCAGCAGCTGCTATAAAACAAACTTTTCTTAAACTAGTTGCTTCCTCTAAGAACTTTAGAAGACTTTTTGAAATTGCAGTAACTGTTTGGGAAATGTGATTATAATTTACCTTTTAGCATAACAACATTCTCAGCAAGTTTTGGAGAATTCAAGAAATTCAAGCACACGTTTATAAACTAAAGGAAAAATCTCTCTGCAGAGTAAACTGATAACTAGAAAAGCATTCCTGGAACCTGATGCAAATAGCTAACGCTGCCCGGCTCCCTCCCTGTTGATGTGGCAGAGTTTGAAGCTGGCAGTCGTCAGCCGTCAGCCGTTTTTGGTGGGAGGCCCTGGATCCAGAGGAAACAATGAGAATGGAGAAAACTGAATTTTTAAAGTGGGAGACATTTTTGTTCCAGCAGTTTTTACACACTATTTTGACCTTCTCTTTCTTGCCACTTAGTGAGGAATATAGTTAATTAAGTGTTTGTTTTTTTGGAGGAGTTCTTTAATGCTTACAAATGTAAGCATTTGTAATCTAAACGGATTTATAATCTAAATAGATCTCTATTAACTATTTTGTGCCTCCAAACGAAGTGAGAATCTTTGTGAATGAACGGGGGCGGGGAGCAGGGGGTAATGGGGAGAAAACTGACCCAAAGCCTAAACTGAGTGTCTTGGGGATGGCTGTGATGATGTGGGTGAGTGAAAGGGAAGCCTAGGTGACTGGGTGGAGGGATTGGAGACCCAGTAGGAGGGAAAAAAAGAGTAAGAGAGTAAAGCAGGGTAGAGGCAGAGAGCAGAGGAGGGGAGAGAAAGAAGAAAGGAGCTAGATATTAAAGATCTCTAAATTTTGCTGTTAGGCAGTTAACACTTGGGTTCCTATTCCTAAATTGTTCTCCATTGAATATAAGATGATCACTTCAGCTCCCTACAACTCTCAGTTTACAAACCGGGCCACACCATAAAGTTTGGCAAGAGAAGGGTCAAGAGACCCACTGATTTAAAAAAATGCAGAGCAGACCTAGAAGGGTAGGAAGCAGGGAATGGAGGGAGGTGGTAGATGTATAATCACAGCTGATCCTGTTGTATGGCAGACACCAACACAACATTATAAAGCAATTTTCTTCCAATTAAAAAATAATTTTAAAAACATGCAAAAAAATGTAGAACAGCCTGATAAGACCATGCTGTCTTATGCTTTTATTCCTTTCTTTCCTTTGATCGAGCTTCAAACTGACATTGCCTTTCGAACATTTCTGAGGATCCACTCTGTGGAAAGCACCAATACTACACTATCTTATTCTATTTCTAGGTAGGATGGTCTTTTGCTAAGAAGGTATTAAGCTGATCATTAAGGTGGTAGCTGAAGAGGTTTGAGGGCCGACTTCTCTCTGTGACGTTTGGAAGACATGGAGATTCCTGCCCTACATCTTATCAATTGGAACATTTGGTTATTTACCTAGGACCAGAGGAGTATTTACTGAAATACTGTTTAGTACTGGAACCAGGCATTGTGCTAACTGGTGGGTACAGAACACGGTCACTGCCCTCAGGGACCATGACATCTGTTGGAGATTAAGAGACGAGTGTAGGGACTACTGTGATGGGGAAGCACAGGGTGCTTCCAAGTCTTTATGGGAGGATTACATCGGCACCTAATCTAGATTTAGGTGGTTGTTGTTCAGTTGCTCAGTCATGTCTGATTCTCTACCACCCATGGACTGCAGCAGGCCAGGCTTCCCTGTCCTTCACTATCTCCGGGAGTTTGCTCAAACTCATGTCCATTGAGTCAGTGATGCCATCCAACCATCTCATCCATCTCAATCTTCTGTTGCCCCCTTCTCCTCCTGCCCTCAGTCTTCTCCAGTGTCAGATTTAGGTGGGTGAAATCAAAGAGGGCTTCTTGGAGGATGCAAGAAGCTCAAGCCTTAAATATGAATAGGACCAGAAGAGATGAGGGAGAGATCCAGTCACAGAGGGATTAGCGAATTCGGCAATTCTGAGGAATGGAAGCCTTTCAGCACAGTGGGTTTTTGGAGGGAGAGAGAGCAGAGGAAGGAGCTGGAAATGAGACTGGTGGATTCAGCAGGAACTAGGTCAGAAAGCACTCTTTCAGCGCTGTTCTGGTGTTTGTGTTTTCTCGACTATGCTATGGAGAGTGTTTGGATGATTTTAAGCAGAAAACTTGTGTAATTAGAGAGTGCTTTTAAGAAAGATGATTGTGGCTGCAGTGTAGGGAAATGATTAGAAAGAGAACTCAGTGGAGACAAAGAAACCAGTTAGGAGGCTGCAGGAGTACTGAAGGATAATCGTGGTGGCTTAGGGTTGGGTTGGTAGAGTTGGAGAGAAGTTGGCAGACTTTCTAAACATTTTGGAGTAGAAGAAAAAGACTGATGTCCGGTTGTGGGTAGTGAGGGAGAAGGACTTGGGGAGCATCAGGAGATTTCTTGCCTGAGCAACTGACTGCCTTGGAGGTACCACCCATTGAGCAGGGAAACATTTGAGGGGGAAGGCTTGGAGTAAAGGAGGCGGAAGATAAAGAGGTCAAGTCTGGGTGTGTTCAGTTTTAGTGATTATGTCCTATCCACAATGGTGGATAGGTCTCATAGTTGGTTAGATATTTAGGCCTGAAATCCAAAACTTGTACATGGCCTAGACAGATGAATAAGGGAGTCAGCAGATTACTGATGTCACAGGAGTGGATGAAATCCCCCAGGTTGTACATGCAAATGGAAGTTGACATCAAGAATACCTAGGACAAAAGCTTGAAGAGCTCCAGCATGTAAGCAGCCAACAGTAGAAGAGGAAAATCTGTACAGGTGACTGAGAAGGAACACCCAGAGAAGATGGAAGAAAAGCATTGTGTCTCCATCACAGAAGAAAAGGAAACAGGTTGTTTGGGGGAGGAGAGCAAGAAAGGTCAAGTAAGGCTAGAAAGACACCAGATTAACAAATTGGAGATCACTGGTGTCCTTGGTGAGGGTGGTTCCAGTGGAATGAAATCCTACTGAGAGAATGTGGAAGAATGAGGAAATAAACACATCTAGAGTAGAATTTATGTTATATCAGGAGTATAACAGCAGTTGAGAAAGAGCTAGGGTATAGGTTAAAGGTGATGTTAGGATTAGTGTGGAAGAGAATTTTTTGTGTTAGGATGATACTATCAAAGCAGATGTTAAATCTTGACACAAACCTCATTTTATTTTTTGAAAAGTTTTTTTTTTTTTTTTTGGTGTGGACCATTTTTAAAGTCTTTGTTAAATTTGCTGCAATATTGCTTCTGTTTTACAGTTTGGTGTTTCGGTCTAGAGGCACATAGGATCTTAGCTACCTGACCAGGGATTGAACCCACCCCTGCATTGGAGGGTGAAGTCTTGATTACTGGATCACCAGGGAAGTCCCCAGACCCCTTTCAAAGCCTTCCATTGAAATGTTCTTCTCCTTCCTTAGGTTTCTGACTTTGTATTCCTCCTTATTTGCTTCTTAGTATTGAAGCAAAGAACACCTAAGAGCTTGCAGATTTTTTTTTTAACTTGGTAGTGAATAATCAGTTGTTTTTTTCAGGAGATCCCTTTAAAATGTGTAGACAGAGTCAATTTTTATCACAGTTTTCGAATCCCAGTTTAGTCTGGGAGACTCATTTGGGATTCAGTGCCCTATTTTTCATGTTTAGAAATATGAAATAATCACTCTTTACTTAAGCACAGCTCATATTCTGGAATGCACAGATTGTGTGGCTGTAGGTGTTTTGTGGCATCTTGTTATTGACTATTCCAAGCCAGGTAATTCAGAGGGATATATTAGGCTACATAAATTTCAGCTTTTAAGCCCACCTTTTCCTTTGAGATGATGTTGATTACAAAATCTTCAGCTAGTTCCAAATCCATCCCTAAGTTGAAGAGCACCATAATGCTGGTGCATTCCAAAAGTCCACTCTGGCTTTTTGGGACTTTGGTTGTCTTGGTTTCCAGACTCAAATTTTTTAGTTCTTTTCTAGTGGCTGGAAGAAATAAGGAGACTTTAATTTCAGTTGCAGTGGAAGATTCTGGGTGTTGTTAATTGATTGATTCACCCATTAAGTTGAATTGAGACATATTACATACAGAAAAAGAATGATAAAGACTTAATTATATATGATATCACATTTAGAATTTATGTAATTTATGTTTCATTTAAAAATAGCAAATTAAGTTATTGGTATTACTGACAGACTCTTTATAGAGTCTAAACTTGATTTTGCCCTTTGGAATTCTATACTTGCATAGATAATCTTCTAGTTAATGTGACATTATAACCACAGTGCGTTAAGTACTGTGCTCGTAATTTTACATAAATTATCTCAAAACTCCAAAAATCATTATCTAAATCTTGGTGGGGTATGTTTTATTATTCCCAAGCTTACAAGTAAAAAGAAATGAGATTTAGTTGAAAAGACTTGTCTAAGCCTTCCCAGGTATGCTAGAATGGGTCACGTCCATTCTTGGGCTTGGATCCATTGCCTTGTATGTTTTCAAATGCCTTGAAATATGCATTTGAAAAATGCAAATGAATTGGAGAATATGGAACTAAATGTAAATTCCAATTGTTTTCTTCACTGATGGTTTGTCACTTAATCCACAGACATAAAATTTTATTTTTATTAATAGGTAAGAGTGGTAATCAACACATGAAATTTACTTGAATAATATATGAATATTTTATATTTATATTTTAGCCATCTCACCTGATAGTAACACTTAATTACTCCTTGATAGCTTATAAAGTTTTTATTTTAGTCAGACTTATGAAGGACAAAGTTATTGAAGAATAGGAAAAAGCTGATTTTTTAAAATAATAAAGCCACCCAATTTTACAGTTGGAAGACAATTTAGATATCATCCAAATCATAATCATAATTATAGTGTGTGGAATAGGATTTTTCCTTTTTTTAAATTAATTTATTTATTTTAATTGGAGGCTAATTACTTTACAATATTGTAGTGGTTTTTGCCATACATCGACATGAATCACCCATGGGTGCACATGTATCTCCCCATCCTGAACGCCACCCCCCCACCTCCCTCCCCACCCCATCCCGCTGGGTTGTCCCAGAGCACCGGCTTTGAGTGCCCTGCTTCATGCATCAAGCTTGCCCTGGCCATCTATTTCACATATGGTAGTATACATGTTTCAGTGCTGCTCTCTCAAATTAAGGGATTTGTTTTTCTACCATGTTTCTAATGTCTGGCAGATGTCAGTTACACAGTGGGTGTTCCATAAGTTTTAGCTGCATGAATTAACACATTTTATAAATGAGAAAACAGGCCTAGAGAGGTCATGTGACTGGCTAGCGTATGGTAGACCTGTAACCAGGAGTCTCCTGATCCACAGTCCCCTGCTCTTTTCTTCAAATTAAAATCACATCTAGCATTTGTCTGGAATACTTTGCAATATTTAACCATTACAACAATCTGAACATTACTTATTATTGTAGAGAATATAAATTGAGGCTCAACAAAGAAAAAAATATTCTCCAGACTAGTGGTTCTCAAAGTGTGGTCCCTGGATCAATAATACTAGCATCACCTTAGAACTTGTTAGAAAAATTGCATGCCTCATCTCAGATCTACTAAAGCAGAAATTTGGGATGTGGGTTAGCAGCAATCTGTGTTTTAATAGCCCTCCAGGTGATTTAGTATTGAGGAATGTGACTATTATGGTTAAACTTGAATTGTTATTGTTGTTTAGTCGCTAAGTCATGTCCCACTCTTTTGTGAACCTATGGACTGTAGCCCACCAAGTTCCTCTGTCCATGGAATTTCCCAGTCAGGAATACTGGAGTGGGTTGCTGTTTCCTTTTCCAGGGGATCTTTCCGACCCAGGGATCGAACCTCTGTCTCCTGCATTGGCAGGTGGATTCTTTACCACTGAGCCACTAGGGAAGCCCCTAAACTTGAATTAGATAGTTCTAGTATTGTAGCGAACAGATGTGAGTATGACAGGATAGTAAAGTAGGAAAGTCCAGTTAAGGGAAGTGGAAGTTGCTCAGTCGAGTCCAACATTTTGCGACCCCATGGACTATACGGTCCATGGGATTCTCCAGGCCAGAATACTGAAGTGGGTAGCCTTTCCCTTCTCCAGGGGATCTTCCCAACCCAGAATCAAACTGGGGTCTCCTGCATTGTAGGCAGATTCCAAAGAGCTTCCACCACATCCTTTTTTTTTTAATTAAATTAATTCATTTATTTTAATTGGAGGCTAATTACTTTATGACTTGCCTGGTGGCTCAGATGGTAAAGCGTCTGCCTACAATGTGGGAGACCCGGGTTCAATCCCTCGGTCAGGAAGATCTTCTGGAGAAGGGAGTGGCAACCCACTCCAGTATTCCTGCCTGTAAAATCCCATGGACGGAGGAACCTGGTAGACTACAGTCCAAGGGGTCACGAAGAGTCGGACACGACTGAGTGACTTCACTCACTCAATTACTTTACAGTATTGTAGTGGTTTTTGCCATACATTCACATCAATCAGCCATGGGTGTACAGATGTCCCCCATCCTGAACTCCCTTCCCACCTCTCTCCCCATCCCATCCCTCAGGGTTGTCGCAGGGCATCGGCCCTGAGCGCCCTGTCTCAGGCATCAAACCTGGACTGGCGATCTATTTCACATATGGTAATATACATGTTTCAATGCTATTCTCTCAAATCATCCCACCCTTGCCTTCTCCCACAGAGTCCAAAAGTCTGTTCTTTATATCTGTGTCTCTTTTGCTGTCTCGCATACAGGGTCATTGTTACCATCTATCTAAATTCCATATCTTTCTAATTCCATATATATGCATTATTATACTGTATTCCACCACATCCATTTTTGCTCTCTAATATATCTGTTGACAGTGCATCTTTTCTTGATTCTCCTTGGTTCAAGAGGATGGGTATCTGAAAGACTGTTAATTATTCTTTATTCAAAATCCTGTTAACCTCAAAGGAATACTGTATTTAGCCTTTTTTTTCCTGCTACAAACTTTATTTAAGGCTCTCTGGGAAACATTTACAGTGGAAAAATTTGTGTTAAAGGATATATTACCTTAACTCAAGAAACCTGAATATGATTGGCCTAATGGTTAGAACATGAAGTTTTCGTTTGTAACATCAGTTCACTTCTGGACCAATTAACTTCTCCTGTTATAGTACCTTGGAATTCACCAGTCTGTGAACCTGGGGTGTAATTCCTTGGGTAATTAAATAGTTCAGGTGAGACAGGAAAGATTCATGGTTTACTGCAAATCCATTACTCATTCTAGAAAATGCAACCCCCCCGAAAGCCCAGGTGATGTTTTGAAATGTTTCATTTCTATATTGACGTCATAGACATATGTTCCTCTTCCCTCTTTCCCATGCCATGCTTTGATACTTGAGTTAAAGTGGCACTCCACAGCCTTGAAAAATGGACTTTCCTTCTGAAGCACCCACGAGAGTATTTAAGAGGATAGACCTTCCTATTCAGAATTTCAGAATGTGCAATTTATTGGGCTAAAACAATCCCAGAAGTCATTGTTTTTGCCTGTGAGTCCCTGCTGGGTTTTCTGACAGGTTCCTTATTTTACAACGGTAGCCAATTAGGCACAACTGCAAAGCCAGTCCTGTCCAGACTCTGGAAACAGGCCCTGTCCCTACACATGATGAATTGAAGAAGCTCCATTTCTAACATTTTCTAACTACCATTCATTGGATTTGACTCTATGGCACTCTTCTTTTAGCTGGCTTCATGTATCTGAAACCCAGTCTACATGGTAAGCCCATTCTAAGAACATCTCTTTTTATCTTGTGTTCTTGCGCCTGATTTCCCCTCTAGTTGGCTTTATTCACTCCATTCACTCATTCGTGCATTCATTCACTCAACAAACCTGTTGTCTATGCTTGGGAAGGCCATGTACACACTGCTGTATTCAAAATGGATAGTCAACAAGGATCTATTGTATAGCACATGGAACCCTACTCAATGTTGTGTGCCAACTTGGATGGGAGTGGAGTTTGGGGGAGAATGTGTGTGTACATATACACACATATACCTGTATATATGTATACCTTCACTGTTCACCTGAAACTACCGTGACATTGTTAATCAGCTATACCCCAATACAAAATAAAAAGTTTAAAGTTAGAAAGAAGAAAAAAAATGACAAATCTCTCAAAAAAAAAACCAAACCTATTTTCCATGCAAGATGCAACGTTGGAAACTGGGCTTGGGCTAGGATCTTGGCAACCTGACCTTTCCCGACACCCTGGAGACAGGAGTCTTGCCCCTGAACTTCAGAACTGTTTCCACGTTCATGTCTGTTACTGTGGCAAACCTGCTTGCCTGGCTCTGCTTCCACGTGGCTCTGTTTTAGCACCTGTTGCAACACCTGCATTCCTTCCCCTCGCTGTTGGCATTCCTGGCTGTGCTTTTTCCCCCGGCTCCCAATTTCCAGCTATTGCCTGCAGCTGAGTCCACTGCTGTCATGCCTGCTCCCAGTCTCCGCTTTTCTCTTAGAATCTCCATCTGAGAGAAGAGGATAGGTTTTACCAACCACATCTTGTTTTGGATTGCATCCTCAATAATCAGTGATAGAGTTTCAGTTATGTGCCAGGTGCAGATACAGGGATAAAGGGATAAACTATAGATTCCAGTCTCGGGAAACATTACAAATAGAGTGGATCCTCCCCCGTTGTGAGGGGAAGGAGATATTTCTGTTGAAGTATTTAAGATTTTAGGGGGACAATAAGGTTAAAGGCAAGCCATTATAAAGCTTTGTATCATTTCTAAAACATCAAGACAGCATGCTAAGTGAATAGAGTATCAGTGACATTTTTCACATCTTAAACTACTAGTAAGGGTTATGGTACGGTTGCTTTCCATTTACCATCTCTTGCTCAATAGAAATTTCTCAGGGTCTTTCTCCTCTGCCATTTCAATGAAATGCCCATAAATTTGTTTTGCTTTGCTTTGCTTTGCTGAAGATAATATGCATATGAAAGGATATTCCCCATCCCCCACTGCCCCATGTCTATTTCTGCATCCAAATGTGTGAGGCCTTTCAGATTTCATGATTTCGAATTGTTGACTCTTGCATTGTGGGTCCCAGAGATAGCTCTCCACAGCACATGCCACCAGGCCCTTCATACACAGAGATCACTTCCTCCTCTTTGCAGTTGAAGGAGTACCATTTTAAGGTACTGCTTTATGTTTCCTCAGAGTACCTTCTTTCCTAAAGCCTCTAGGCAAAAACCTCTGTGACTGCCATGCCATCTGCTTTACTTTACTTTTTCAGTCCCGACACCCAATTTCTCCTTTTTCTAATTATCCCCAACAGGAGTAACTCATAATTCTTAAATATTGGAACTAACATTCTTGTGGTTGGGGATAAGTATACAAAACTCAGTCCATATCAACTGAAATCCCTTGTTTACTAAAATTTGAAGTAGGGGTGGTCTGCTCACAGGGAGGGACTACTTTATAACTGGAGAAAGTAAGACATTATCTCATGAAAATAGAGATATTTTACTGCATTTATTACTTCACTGCATTTATTCAGTGAACAACATATTAACAAGGTCTAAGGGGGGT
This sequence comes from Giraffa tippelskirchi, assembly GCF_054371585.1. Classification (NCBI taxonomy): domain Eukaryota; kingdom Metazoa; phylum Chordata; class Mammalia; order Artiodactyla; family Giraffidae; genus Giraffa; species Giraffa tippelskirchi. The sequence continues at coordinate 59,377,945 of NC_137284.1, read as the reverse complement.
GATAAGGAGGATCAAAGAGCACAAAGTAACTGATTCTACTTGGGAAGTTTGAGCAGGAAAAGGGAATGTGGGAACTGACTCTTAGAGAAATTGATCAGGCAGAAAAGGAAGGAAAACCCTTTCCAGGGAAATGGTATAACATGTGTAGAGGTAAGTGACATTTATCATAATTTGTATTTAAAGTAATTAAGGTCATAACAATTAACAAGGTGTGGAGTGTTCTATTGGTACCTAGTGGATAGAGGCCAAGGATACTGTTAAAGCTCTTACAGTACATAGGACAGATTCCATAACACATAAGCTTCCACCTTAAATCATCATGGTCTCTTCTCTATAAGGTGAGTCGCATGAGAGCTGGGACCTAGCCTGTCTTATTCACCCCTGTGACTACAGGACCTCGCATGATTTGAGGCAGATTGGTAATCCTTTAAATTTATTGAGTGAATGGAGGCATGAAAGAGAAGAGAGAATGTCTGGGGAGGGAAAATGCATATTCAGAGTTAGAAGCTTGGTTAGAGTAAAAGAGTATTGGAAAAATAAGATTATAGATAAGATAAAGAGAAATTAGGTAGGGCATCTTGTGCTATCTGAAGGAGTCTTCTTTTAATGTATAGTCCACAGAGAACTGTTCCATCAGGGGTTTTCAGCAGAAGACTTATACTATCTGATTTATGTTTTATTAGGAGGACCAAGCAGTGAAGAAAGAGCCTGGAGGCTGGACAGTCACTTAGAAAAGCATTGTAATAGGTCAGGGATGATGGGGGCCTAATCGCAGGCTGAAGCAGTGAAGACAGATAGAAGAGGGCAGATTGAAGAGAGATTTAAGACTTAGAATCCTTAGGACTTGGTAATTAATTAAATACAGAAAATGGGGGAGGAGTTTCTGCCTTGGGCTGCGAAGTAGATGTTGGTATCATTTCCTGAGATGAGGAAGATAGGAGGAGAAGCAAGGTTTGTGGTATATGTGTGTGTGAGCCTGTCTCTGTGTATCTATTAAAACATTAGCTTATATTGGTGTACTTAACGGACTTTTGATTAACCAATTTCCCAGGCACTAAGGAAATCATGGTAAATAATTCCAATTTTTAAGAAATTAACTTGTTCATAGCAGCACTATTCACAATAGTTAAAAGGTTGTTGTTCAGTCATTTAGTCATTTCTGACTCTTTGTGACTCCATGGACTGCAGGACTACAGGCTTCCCTGTCCTTCACTATCTCCTGGAGTTTGCTCAAACTCATGTCCATTGAGTCTATGATGCCACCCAACCATCTCATCCTCTGTCACCCCTTGTCCTCCTGCTCTCAATCCTTCCCAGCATCAGGGTCTTTTCTAGGATTATTCCTAACCAAAATGATCACATGGATCAAACTCAGTGAAACTGTGAGCCGAGCCATGCCATGTAGGGCCATCCAAGACAGACGGGTCAAGGTGGAGAGTTCTGACAAAATGTGGTCCACTAGAGGAGGGAATGCAACCACTCCAGCATTCTTCAACAAAGATGCACCTCAAAAATATGCTAAGTGAAGGAAGCCAGATACCAAAATTTGTATAATGTCTGGTTACATTTATTTGAGATATCCAGAATAGGTAAATCCACAGAGGCAGGAAACATACTAGTAGTGGCAATGGAGAATGATTTCTTAACAGGTATCGGGTCTCCTTTGATGATTATGAAAATGTTCCAGAACTATATAGTATATATATAGTTATAGTTGCATAACACTGTGGATGTACTAACTAAATTTTACACTTTAAGATGATTGCTTTTATTTTATGTGAATTTTACCTCTATAAATTTTTTTTTAAAGTAAGCTCACAGTCTCATGAGAAAGAGAGACTAGTAAAAAAATATGGCAAATAAATGTGAGCTATCTATAATTGTCTCAAATGATACAAAATGTTCTTCAAGCTGACAAAACTGTCCAGATAAAGCCTCAGTGGCTATGAAAGCCCATGGCAGGAACAGGGAGCAAGGAGGGATTGAAGAGACCATTTGTTCTATTTTTATAGTGCTGATTGCTGCACTTCATGTAAGGCATAATGGAGTTATTCCAGAGACATAAAGTGGTTCCATCAATGTCGTGTGGCCAGTCAGTGGCAAAGGTCTGAAATAGTACAGTTCATCAGTTCTTAGAACTTTAATCTTCTCTTTCTATAGACTTCATCTCCAAAATATTTGTAGAAAATAAAGCTAGAAAATGACAGTGGTAAGTTGAAGGATTACGAATAAAAAAATAATTGTTCAAGAAAGTTTAGTGGAGACTCATGACACAAAAAAATCAAATGGCCTTTAACATTTTAGATCAGTTTTCCAAAGAACATTAAAGAATCTCCACTACTTAAGTTGTTTTTAAAAATAAAGGGTGGGCACAGAGATGTACTGTAGTGAACAATAAAGAGTTGGCAGAGTGATCTCACAATCAACTGAAGGTATTTTCCTAATACAAAATTACTATATTTACACTCTTATTTCCTGCACACCTTTTAAAAAATAGTGTGTTGTCTCATGTTGTTTCATATATGTTTACAATAACTTCCAAGTATGGTAATGGAGAACTAGAGTCACTTAATAGGATAGACAGCTCCATGGGGAGGGGTGGGGGTTGGAGGAGTAGTGTGTTTAAGAAAGCTAAATCCTGCTATTCAAAGGACATAATTATTAAAACTGAAAAAAATCCCAAACTCAACATAAATACATCATTAGAAACGTGAAAGCAAATTTACACAATGGTAAAAGTAGTTATCACTGGGAGCAAGAGTTGGGGGGAATTATTTCTTAAATGAACAACTTTTATAGAAACACTTCATTGAAAAATTAGGTATACATCTTTTTTAAAAAATAAACTTTTTATTTTGTTTTGAAGTGTAGCCAATTAACAATGTCATGATAGTTTCGAGTGAACAGCGAAGGGACTCAGTCATACGTATGCACGAATCCATTCCCCTCTAAACTCCCCTGTCATCCAGCCAGCCGCCTCATGTTGAGCAGAGCTCCCTGTGTTATACAGTAGGTCCTTGTTGGTCACTTGTTTTAAATATAGCAGTGTGTACATGTCCATTCCAAACTCCCTAACTATCCCTTCCTGCTATCCTTTCCCCCGCAACCAAAGTTTGTTCTCTAAGAGTCTCTTTCTGTTTTGTAAGTTCATAGAAATTATTTATACATCTTGATTAAAAATAAAAATTGCTATTAGAAAAGGATCACTTCATCTGTCAATATTGGAAGAAATATTGACCTACTTCCTTCTCAAGGGAATCATTTGTCCATTCATTCAACAAACATGTATTGAATCATAGGCACTGAGGAGAGAAGGCTGCTTAAGATGATTGTTGCCTTCCAGTTGCTCATAATTTAGTGGGGACCTATGAGATGGAAACAAAGCAATGTGATAGAGGTCTGTTTGTGGGAAAACCAAAATGAGGTATCTAACTTTGCCTGAGAATATTAAGGTGAACTCCCTCCCCAAAGGAGATGATGAGTCTTGATGGGTTAAGGTTTGTTAGGTTGACACTGAGTGAAATAAACAGGAATATGCAATTCCCTTTCAGGCACGTTGTGTTTGAAATAGCTGAGTATAACTTCCCATCACTGGAATATGTGGGCTGATTATGATAAAGGTTCAGAAGAGAGGTGGAGCAATGGGTAGTATCCACGTCATGGAGGCAATGCCAAAGGCAATGCCAAAGGTAATGCCAAAGAATGCTCAAACTATCACACAATTGCACTCATATCACATGCTAGCAAAGTAAAGCTCAAAATTCTCCAAGCCAGGCTTCAACAGTATGTGAACTGTGAACTTCCAGATGTTCAAGCTGGATTTAGAAAAGGCAGAGGAATCAGAGATCAAATTGCCAACATCTGCTGGGTCATTAAAAAAACATGAGAGTTCCAGAAAAACATCTATTTCTGCTTTACTGATTATGCCCAAGACTTTGTCTGTGTGGGTCACAACAAACTGTGGAAAATTTTTAAAGAGATGGGAATACCAGACCACTTGACCTGCCTCTTGAGAAATCTATATGCAGGTCAGGAAGCACCAGTTAGAACTGGACATGGAACAACAGACTGGTTCCAAATTGGGAAAGGGGTACATCAAGGCTGTATATTGTCACCCTGCTGGTTTAACTTATATGCAGACTACATCATGAGAAATGCTGGACTGGATGAAGCACAAGCTGGAATCAAGATTGCTGGGAGAAATATCAACAACCTCAGATATGCAGATGACACCACACTTATGGCAAAAATTGAAGAAGAACTAAAGAACCTCTTGATGAAAATGAAAGAGGAGTGTGAAAAAGTTGGCTTAAAACAAAATTCAGAAAACGAAGATCATGGGATCCAGTCCCATCACTCCACGGCAAATAGATGGCAAAAAAATGGAAACAGTGACAGACTTTACTTTTGGGGCTCCAAAATCACTGCAGATAGTGACTGCAGCCATGAAATTAAAAGACGCTTGCTCCTTGGAAGAAAAGTTATGACAACCTAGACAGCATATTAAAAAGCAGAGACATTATTTTGCCAACAAAGTTCCGTCTAGTTAAAGCTATGGTTTTTCCAGTAGTCATGTATGGATCTGAGAGTTGGACTATAAAGAAAGCTGAGTGCCAAAGAATTGATGCTTTTGAACTGTGGTGTTGGAGAAGACTCTTGAAAGCCCCTTGGACAGCAAGGAGAACCAACCAGTCCATCAGAAAGGAAATCAGTCCTGAATATTCATTGGAAGGACTGATGCTGAAGTTGAAACTCCAATACTTTGGCCACCTGATGTGAAGAACTGACTCATTTGAAAAGACCCTGATGCTGGGAAAGATTGAGGGCAGGAGGACAAGGTGATGACAGAGGATGAGATGGTTGGATGGCATCACCGAATCAATGGACATGAGTTTGAGTAGACTCTGGGAGTTGATGATGGACAGGGAGGCCTGGTGTGCTGCAGTCCACAGGGTCACAAAGAGTCGGGCATGACTGAGTGACTGAACTGATGTAGTGGAGGAGAAAAGGTATCCTTTAAAGAAGTGGAGAATCATCGGATTCTCAGTAGGGCACTTTTGTGTTTGAGAACAATTATTCTGACAATGGGAAGGATGAATTATAAGGAGTTGATACTGGAGCCAGGTAGTTACAAAGCAACTGTTTCGTATGACACAGTGGTGGTCAGTCGGTCAGGAGAAAGAAGAAAGGAATCATATTTCAAGGACAGGTTCATAGAACTTGTTGCGAGAATATCAGGATTAAGGGAAGAATTGTGAATAATTCCTAAATGTCCTTTTGAACACTGAGTGGATGATGATGTCATTAACAGAGATGGGGAGACAGCGGGAAAGGCAGAGCTATGGATCTGATGTTAGATTTGCACGTGGTATCTTTGAGAGTGAAGCAGGGTGTCCATCTGCTGCTGACTAGCAGGCAACAGCTGCTAGTTTCAGCGACATCACCACCGGTAGCCTTATTAATGCTGGCTTATTTCAGGTCCCTCTGTAACTCCTTTCCTTCTCTTGGTTCGTAAAGATGAGCTCCTTCTTCTACTTCTCTGAGAAGACCTTTTATCAAAGAAATAACCAACTATCATCACTGGAACCACTAAAGCTTGACTCTGGCTCCAGGAACTCAACATTAGCTTTATATATACAACTAGTTCTAGATATTTCCATTTGGATGTTTTGTCATTTCCTCAATTCAGTATAGTCACATCTAAAAGCTTTCCCAAATTCTTTTATTGTGTCCAGAATCCTTATAATTTCTCCTGAATCTCTTTGTACACCAGTGTTCTCCTAGTCATATCTCAGGATCAATCCTGGTGTTTCTATAGTCTTCATTCACCAAATTCAGTCAATCACAAACTCCTATTTTTTGCTTTTGCTACTTCTTTCAATCTTTCTTATATTGTTATCCACAATGTTCTAGTTGATAAAAAGAAAAGAAAAATATGTAGTAAGACCCTACGTATGTCAGGTAATCAGAGGTAATCAGAGGTGTTGAGTGTAGTACCACTGGACCAGGTGAATATGTAAAGCAACAAATACCATTTAATAGGATATAGAGTCATTGCTGCTGAGTGTGATGTATAGTGGAGGCCCTTGTAATGAATTCAAACTATGAAAATCAAGGACATATTTACAAGAGAAGAAAAACCCCAGCTCAGTCTTGAAAATGACCAGGAATGGCATGATAGTAAAGCAGAGAAGCTGTAGCTGTACTGGGCAGAGCATGAACAAGAGAGTTGAAGCTCAGGAAAGGTATGGCTTGTAGAAGCTACCCTCCATGGTTAGTATGACTAGAACACAAGTGATGCAGCAGAAAGTGGCTGGAAAAAAGGCTCAAGAGGGATCAGATCAGTCATCCTAAATAAGGAATGCATCATTCTACACACCCAGATTGCTGTTCCAACTTTCAACCTACTTTCGATGCCGCTAGCCTTTCCCTCATGTGACTAATAAGAATTAATTGTATGTGGTATTTAGAATGAGTGTTCAAAGTACTGGCCTGTATATGACCCATTTACCCATCATGACAACCCCTTGAGGTGGTAGCAAGCTGAATTTAGTAACTTTCTCAATATTAACAAAACCAAGTTTAGGTCCTAGATCTTCCATATCAAATTGCCAAATGCTTGCCATCATTTATGCATTTTGTGTATTTCTGTCAAACGATCTTTTATCCAAAGCTATGATTATCATCCTATTGCTCAACAACTTTTATTAGTTCTCTGTCACTGTACATCAGCAAGAAAAACGTCTCTGCTTGACATTATTGAGAATTTCCATAATTTGGAAGCATCCTACATATTCAATCTGATTTTCTACTGCTCCAGAAAACCTACCTTTGTGCTTTGGTTATCTTCTCATGCCTAATAAACTAGCCCCAAACTTAGTGGCTTAAAACAATACATTCTTGATTTATGGACTGGGAATTCAAGTAGGATTTAGCTGGGTGATTACTGTGTTCTACTTTATATTGAATGAGGTCACTCAGAGTTCAGCTGGCAGCTGGTCTGGTCCAAAGGGTCCAAGATGGCTTTGTGCATATATCTGTTGCCTTATCAGAGATGACTGAAAGGCTGGGCTCAGCTGGGACTGTTGACAGAAATGCCTACATGAGGCATCTCTAGCACAGCAGTCAGTTTTCTTATTTGGCTCTCACAGAGAGGGTGCTAAAGGGACTGAAGCAGAAGTTGCAAGACTTCTGTCTTAGCCATGGAAATGACACAGCATCACTTTTACCTCATTCTGTGTTTATAAAGAGAGCCTCAGTGCCACCTGAGACTCAAGAGGATGGGGTTACCCACAGGTATGATTACCTGAAAGTGTGACTTATGATGGAGCAACCTTCGGAGACTAATAAAACACATTTAGCTTTAGTTGACACATTTAGTCAACTTCTCCTTGATTGTGTACATGCCATGGTTGTTCCTGCCTCTGGACCTTGACCCACGTTTAAATTCTCACCAGATCCCATTCAACTTCTCCTTTGGCTTACCTAAATCCTACTGATTTTCCTCATCTTGAGCATTTTGAATCTTTCTCTGAGTACTCTTGTTCTCAAAAAATCTTTATATTTAAAATGCAATAGTGTTTACAGTCTGGCAGTAGGACTTGAAAGGAGGAGACTGAGTTGGAGATATTTGAGGGGAAGAATAAACAGGGCTAGATACCTGTTTGAATGTTGTAGGATAGTGATGGGAATCAGTCAGAGATGTCATAGATTCCAACCTCCATAAGTGAGAGGATTGAGCTACAATTTACAGAATCACAAAACTACAGATAAGCAGTGGGTTTGAGAGAAAAGATTAATTCCCTTTTGAACATGTTACATTGAGGGTGTAGTGGAAGAGCCAGATGAAGGAGTCTTGTGAACAATAAAGGGAGAGGAGTAGAGAAAGGGAGAGAGGCCAGAAGAAGAGCGAGAGAGAGAGAGATCTGGGAACTGCCTGGTGAGGGGGTCCTGGTTGAAGCTGTGGGGGTTGAATAAACTTGTCAGAGAAAAAGTTGTGGAGATGGAAAACAAAACAGCCAAGGACAGATGTGAGGGGAATTTTTTGCCATAGAAAGAATATAAGGATCCAGAGAAAGTACAAAAATAGGAAGAGACATGAGAGAGTGCAAAGCTCCTTAATCCAAAGGAAGAAGGCAAAGATGGTCAAGTGTTAAGCCTAAGCATGTGTTTTAGAGGCAGAGAATAAAGGCCAGTGAACTTTATGATGAAGTCACTGACCATTAATCTAAGAATCATTAGAAGTACCTGCTATAAGCGGGAGGTAGGTTAGGAAGTAGGAGAGTGGTGAAGGCAGACTTGGCCACTTTTTCAAGAAGTTTAGCCATAAAGGAAAAATAGGGTATCTTCTATAACAGAATTACAATTAGAACTCTTAATGCTGACTGTTCTCTGATGCTAGTCATTTATGTAGGAATCGTGTGTGTGTGTGTGTGTGTGTGTGTGTGTGTGTGTGTGTGTGTACTATATAGCAGTATTTTCCCAGCCAGGCTCTGTGTTAAAATCACTGGAGGACCAATTAACTCTTTAATACCCCAGACCAGATTTACTGAGAATTTTTATAGGCAGGTTCCAGGCATTTGCAGGTTAAAAAAAAATCTCACAGACACTGCCTTGTGAGCTTGGGTATATCTCGGGACCTGGAGCTTTACAAAAGGGTTGATGTCTTCATGGGGGTAGGGCTAAAAGAGAATGAAGTTTTTAAAATGAAAAATTGCAAAATGAAAACTACAGTAAGAATTCAAGACCTGAAAAAGTCAACATAGAAAAAAATATCTCTATATTAAAGACAAAGATTTTAGTAACAACAGAAGTCTTATACTTTGGATAGACTTTTTTTTTTTTTTTTTTTGTCTCTGCAGGCAACGTGGACAGTTTTATGAAAGTCTATCATCAGAATTCCAGGCCATTTTCCTTTTCCACTTTTTTTTTTTTTAACTGGGCTAAGGGAGGAGGGTAAAAAAGAATGTGGTTTGTGAGGCCAGTTGAAGCTGAGGAATTATTTCAAACCAAACATTTTTTCTAACTATTTGAAGTCTGCAAGTCTGGATACTGGGGGCAGGGGAGTGAGGAAAACTTTGTCTGTGGAGCCATTTGTCATTTCCTGGGAGGAGTCTGGCCCTTAACCCGTGAGGGAATCACATCTGAATATACATACTTCTGGAATTTGATCAAGAGTACGTCCAACCCTAGCCATTTTCCTTCTATATTTCAGATTGGTGTTTTCCTAACCCACACCTCAAGGGAGAAGAGAGGCTTTCCTTGAAAAACAAGCAAATTACAGTACCTGTTGGGGATGTCAACGTGACCAAGGCCATCGAATGCCTTTCACACTTTCTTGTGACAATCCAAAACACAGATGCTAACAGCGTCACCTTTTATTAATCTTGTTTAGCTGTGAATTTGATCACGTTGTTTGTATGTTTCCAGAGGAAAAATCTTTTTATCAAAACGGAGCATCTGGCTTTCGTTTTGAACAAGCAAGACAGGAAAGGGTTACAGAAGCCTGTCTCTTCTTGATGTATAACAGCTGGTAAGAAAGCAGTCTCCCTGGCGCTCAGCTCAGCCATATAAGTAACTCAGTCCATCACCATCCCCCACTGCCTTGCTTCACTTAGTGAACTGCCTTGCGAGAGTAGAAATCCAGTGGTAAGCCAAGGAAGCAGCTTTGGTTCGTTAGTTTAGGGAGGACTAAAGATGAGATTGTTGTCGTTAAAAAGGTTTTAAATGCAAAAACTGGTATGCCATCTCTGAGATGCACAGTTGTGTTATTCCTGAAAAGGAATAATTCAGGTTGAGGAATCATCTTGGCCTTCCTGAGAGCCGAGCTAGAATTGGAAGCCCCAAACCAAAAATCACAATCAAGTCTGAAAACTGGCATCTTCAATTACATGAATGCTGCTTGGCAGCTTTTTGTTGTATGCAGCTTACAGTAGATAACAAACTTCCATTGTGCCTCTAATCAGTGTCCTACAGAACCCAGCTTGCTCGATACAAATAAATAGGGACACAAAGATGAAGCATCCACAAAATGGCACACCCTTGGGTCAGCATAATAACCACTTAGGTTGTGGAGAAATCCGCATGATTCATGAGGTCCTTAACTAAACACATTAAGGAACTATATATTACATTTTCTCTGAGTTAGAATAAGTGCTTTAAATAGCAATCAGGAAGGAGAGGTTGAAATGCTGGTTTCAGAATGGCCTCTCTTTCTCAATGTCTCTCTGTCTCTCTCTTGCTCTCTCACGAAAATAAAGTGTCAGGATGGAAGCCTCATCTTTTGAGTAAAATGAAGCCCGAAGGAAATAAAAGCAGCTCATTTTTCACTTAAATCCAAAGATAGCCTGGGTGGATCTCACACACCAAAAAGCTCATGTGAAAGCTACAGGACTGATTTAAAAGACAGGAGTTGGGGAGAGAGAAAGAGAAAAAAAAGAGAGAGAGAGACAGAGAGAGATCAAGGTAGAGACAGAGAGACAGGGCCCATATGTTGTATAAGCACGTGCATTCCGCTACAGAAATGGACGGCTGGTTTCTAGGGCGGCGGCCAAGGGCAGGTGCCCTCTGTGAGAGCGTCTGTGGAGCCACGCTGGCCTCTTGCTGGAAGAGGGGGCAGCGGGACCACAGCTGGGCTGGACTCCAGCCGGTCAGCTATGTGGCACTGCTGCTATTGTTGAACAAAATTCTTTCCTCATTACACATCTCGCTTCTCAATTTAATAGAAAGTACAGTTCTTGGATTTTTTTTTTTCCTCTCCTTGAACTTGAAGGAAATCAGAAAAGAGAAGCTTATTTTCTCATTGAACAATTGACTATTTGCTGATTTGGCAGCTGGAAGCGCCTATCAAGTTAACAAAGAACACAGAGAAAAGCAACAGAAGTTTGATCAATCTTATAGGATAAATATTCAAGCCAAATCTATCATTTATAGTGGAGAGGTCTGTTAGGGCCAAATGATTCTTTTTAAGCGGACTCTAATTCTGTGGCTATTTGTTTTAAATTACTTGTGTGAATTTCATGATAAGTCTCATGTTGTTCCTAATCATTTGTGTTAAGGGAAGCTTCTGAAGCTGGAAGATTAATCTGTTTTGACAAATTATTCAAATCTTGGCAAGAACAGAAATGAGTCAGGGGTAACATCCTCTTTCAGCTTCATTTCCTTTACCTGTTAACTGGGGATAATATTTTCCCAGCCTGCATACATAGAATGGTGGACAAAACCATTATTTGTGAATTTACCAATTACTCTGGAAAATCAAATGGAAAGGCTTTGCATATTATAAATCAGTGATTCTCAACTGGAGTGGGGAAGCTGGAAGAGAAGTGGTAGTCACCTAGGTTTTTTAACTTGAAGAAGTCTGAAGCCAGATTTGAGGACACCAATTCAACATCTTTCCCCCTCAGTTTTAGGTTCTTAAGCTCCTAATGCCTGATTAATATGGCCTGAACTAAGACAGAATTTTGCATGATCAATTATCATTGAGTTGGCACTCTTGCATCTTTAACAGCTTGAATAATTCAGGCCAAAATAAAATAGAAAGCAAAAACAAACCCTGTTTTTGCCAAAAGCCAGCACTCCCCCCCCCCAAAAAAAAACAGATTAAGAAGAACAGGACTTATAACCCAAATTCTCCAGAGCACTATAGCTGTGACAGTCTATCCCAGTGGTTCCTACTGCTTGGATCCTAAGCTAGTAGAATCAGAATCATTTGGGAAATCTGTCAGAAATGGAAATACTGGGCCCCTTCCCGAGACCTCCTGAAACAGAATCTCTAGGGGTGGGGCCCAGCAGTCTGTGTTTTAACAAGTCTCTTAACAAGTCTGTTTAACAAAGGTGATTCTGGTCCACCCTCAGGTTTGAGAACCACTGCTGTAGTCTAACGGAGAAGGCAATGGCACCCCATTCCAGTGTTCTTGCCTGGAGAATCCCAGGGACGGGGGAGCCTGGTGGGCTGCTGTCTATGGGGTCGCAGAGAGTCGGACACGACTGAAGTGACTTAGCAGCAGCAGCAGCAGCTGTAGTCTAATCCTGTTGACAATTTGGTCACATCACTTGTTTGAAAAATGACAATTGTTGCTGTCTCTAAGCCTCTACTTTTGTCTCCTTCTAATGCCTCCTTCCCATTGTCACCAATTATCATCCTAAAGTGCCGTTTTAATTATCTCATTCCCTCTCTCAAAATGTCTCAGGGGATCCTATTACCCAACATATATGTTATGTGGATGTTGTGGCTAAAAGTGTGTGCTAGCGTGCTCAGTCATGTCCGGCTCTTTGTGACCCCTTGGGCTGCAGCCCGCCAGGCTCCTCTGTCTGTGGGATTCTCCAGACAATAATACTGGAGTGGATTGCTATTAATATTTCCTCATCTAAGGGATCTTCCTGCCATAGAGATTGAACCCGTGTCTCCTGCGTCACCTACATTTCCAGCAGACTCTTTACTCGCCAAGCTATCAGGGAAGCCCAGTTAAAATGAGTCCTCACTATCAAATCCAACCAACTAGTTTACAAAGGAGACTATTCTGGGGGAGACGGGTGGAGTGTGGAAGCCTGGACAAGTCAGGTGATCCATCCTGGACTTCGCATCAGCTTCTTATATTTGGTTCAAGTGTGCCTGGAGGCAGGTTTGAGGAGGGGGAGATACAGGAGATGCCAGGAAAGGGAAACATGCAAAACGAGGTGTGTGTTTAGAAGGGGAAAGAAATCTTGGATCCAAGCCTAATGCTTTTTGTTGTTTGGGATGTTCAGACCCCTTTGGAATTTTCTTGGAACTAGCTCATGGGGTATATTAATTTGCTAGTGCTGCCAAAACAAAGTACCACAAACTGGGTGGCTTAAACAGCATGAATCTATTGTTTCCTCTTTCTGGAGGCTGGAAGTCTGAGTTCAAGGTGTCTGCAAGGCTTGATTCCTCCTGAGGGCTGTGGGGGAAGGATCGTTCCACACTTTTCTTCTTGGCTTATAGATGGCTATCTTCTCCCTGTGTCTTCAACTCGCATCCTCTCTCTGTATCTACCCAAATCTCCCCTTTTTATAAAAACATGTCAGACTAGAGGCCACCTTAACGACCTCCTTTAACTTGCTTATCTCTTTGAAAATTCTATCTTCAAATAAGGCCACATTCTGAGGTCTTGGGGGTTTGGATTCAACATACATATTTGGGGGATTACTACCTTCTCCTCTGCTCTGGGGCTTCCCTGGTGGCTCAGATGGTAAAGAATCCACCTGCAATGCAGAAGACCTGGGTTCGATCCCTGGGTCGGGAAGATTCCTTGGAGAAGGAAATGGCAACCCACTCCAATATTCTTGCCCGGAGAATCCCACGGATAGAGGGGCCTGGCGGGCTACAATCCATGCGGTCACAAAGAGTTGGACATGACAGAGAGACTAACACTTTCATTTTCTCTGCGCTGGGATGGTCAGTTCAATGATCCCAAAATAAGTACCATGAAGTGGAGTGGTGAGTGAAGGGACAGGTGTTATTCAAAATAATTAAAAAAAAAAAAAAAAACTTCCACCTGGAAAACAACTCTGGTATTAACTAATTCTCATAATGAAGAATGCTAATGCTGGAGTTTCATTTAGAAAATTTCTGGCCTGACTTCATCCTTCTGACAGAAGAGTCTGCTGCTAGAAAGAGCTCTGCCCGCAGTCATAAGTCATACCAGGCTCTGGATTTCAACTCCTGTGCTTTTGAGTTGCTGCAAGCCTATGAGGTGAGGTGACTGGCACAAGGTCACAGCAGAGCTGGGACCACCAGACTTTCCATCATGCCCGTTATGGCTAGTGCCTCCTGCTGAGGGGTCAGTACTTCTGAGTGCTACACACCACATAGCACTTGTGTGCTTAACCTTCTGAAGCTGTCCTGCCACTCAGGACAATTGTATTACTGTGAACCACTGGAAGGCTCAGCTTCTTCCCATGAAAATGTATATCCCCACATTTTTACTGTACAAAAATATTTGCTTGACTTCATAGCATTTTCCTTAACTTGTTGTTTGCTAGAACTCCTGTAATAATTGGTACAGCAGGAAAGAGAGAAAAGACTGACCTGATGAATAGTTTCCAGTTAGTAGTCACCCATTTCCTACAAATTGTCAGAGAAAAAGAAAATGGATTCAGACAGCCTTTTGTCTTTCAAGATACACAGCTGTATAAAAACAAAGAGTTGCTGATCAGTTTCTGCCCTTGGAAAAAAGTAGGAAAAAGCTTCATTAATTTAGACTTAATTGTGAGTTTGTGAATATATCAATACATGGAATAGTATTAATAAGATCATAAGGAGAGAGATTAACTGGAAGGAAAATGTTTTCAAGTGTACAAGCAGGTGAAGAAGTAATTCTATCTTGTTAACCATTCTGTCCTTAGCATCTACCATAGTTCTTGGCAAGTAATATGTGCTCAATAAGTTTGTGTGGAAAGAAAGAATGAATAAATGATTAAAATAATATACTCATAAACAGGCATTGGCAATACTTAGACTGGTGCCTGGATATGATAATCTAATTGCAAATCTTGCTTTGTTATTTATTAAATTTGAATCTCAATGAAACAAGTTCTCAGTCTAGTTTTAATTACCATAGATTCTTTAAAGTAATAAAACTGAATTTCATTAAAAGAATTATATTATCCAAACTTCATTAATTCACCCTCCTCTTTTCCTTTATTTAGTATGGCCTAGTGAAGTCTAATTTCATTGAATGACCCAGAGGGAAGTAAGCGATACCCAATAGGAGACAAGAAAACTGATTAAAGAAAAACTCCATTGTTTACCTGAATCTCTGTCTTTTTTTATGAAAGTCAACCTCACCTAAGAGAGAGAGAAGACATACAATATATTTGTAGAGAATATAAATAAGCGAACATAGTTATCTTTGTGGGTGCCTGAGAAACTGTTAGAAACTATAGGATATAATCACTGCTTTAAAGATAAGAATCATAAAAAATCTCCTCTGATCCAGCAAACACCATCACCCACACAAAAGAAGCAAGGTTTAAATACAGTCAATTAAGTAAATTCTATCAGAATAGTACAATGTATCTTACTCAACTTTGCTTAACTCTGGAAGTGAAATAAACACCTAAAATGTCATCTTTCAAAATATTGTCCAAATTCTTTATTCTAAATTTGTCTCTTTTATGTTTATGAATTCACTAGATGAGTGCCAATATGTTTTGTGCTTAATTTCCCTGCTTAAGGCCAAACTGAAATTGACATCCACTTAGTCATGTCAAATGGTTAACTCTGATTGGCAATGGCCTTACCTGGCTGGCACCTTTCTCTCCCCCTCAGTTAAGAGTCACAACTGATAATAGCCAAGAGAATAGAGAAAGATGGAGAATGGTTTCCTCTAGCTAATCTTGTCTGTTTTTATTTAGGTGTACTCTCTGGACTTTCAGTAGATAATCACTGTTTCACCTTATTCCTGGTACTAGGACATATTTTCCTGTTTATTGGAGTTGAGTTTCTCTCTGACATGTTCAACCTGCTAATGTTTTTAGTGCAATTTGTTTCTCTCTCTGAAACCATAATGGTATTGTCCTTGGGCCCATTCTCTCACATTCAGCAAATACTATTTCTATGCCTCAGTGACTCTGCTTCCTTTATTATGAGCAAAGACCTTCTGTTGGGAGTAATGGAAAACCCCCTACATAATAGATTTCATGGAAATGATAACCAGCAGGGTTTTTTTTTAATTGCTGAGTGTGATCAGAATGTTGCATTTTTCTGCTACAAAATATTACTAAGAGCTATTCTTTATTAATAATACTTCTTTTACCAGACATTTAGCATGTACTTATAGTTATTCTTCACAACAGCCTGAAGATGTAGGTATTTTAAAAGATCCCATAAATACAGATGGGAAAACCTAGGATTCTAGTCAGCTAGTAAATGGAAAAAGTAGAATCACAATGAGCTCTGCCTGGCTGTGACGCCCAGGGTCTTTCAATAAAAAGCTGCCTCTCAACAAGGGCTGTAGTTCCATACTGAAAACAAAGTTTCTAAGCATTTAGATCACTCCAAAAATGTCTCTTTAAAACACCATTTTCTAGAAAATTAATGAAACCCTCTGTTTAATTGAGATTATCCTGAATTAAGTGAAAAATGGAGGAAAAGTCAAAACAGGAATAGAGGCTTGGTGAAAGGGAAATCATTCCTTCTAACCATATGCCTCCGTGGCACTTATAAACTTGCAGTTCTTTTTGACTGCTGGCCAGAAACGAATAGGGTAACAGAAACGAAAGCAGAAACAGATGTGAGCAAGTCTAGGTGACCTGCCAAGTGGAAGATAATGTCCTATACAGATGCAGACACAAATCTGGAGAATAAAAATATTAAAGACACAGTCCTCTGCATCCATCAGGCAAAAAACCGTGAAAAAAAAGTACACATCACCTGTGGGTGATTCTCCAGAGCTTAGCTCCAAGGTTTGGCATACAGAATTCGATTCCCATTCCAAATTGTCTTCAGCTTCCTTTGCTAAGCATTATGGGACCAAAGTCTTAACTGATTGCAAATGTTTCTGTGGTAAACTTTTCCATGGGAGTCACCAGCTAGATTCCACAGGGTTGCTGGTCTTACCTTAAACCTTGGGAAAAAGAAGTGGGTGACAACAAAATCTTCCTGTAAGGACATTGTTGTAAAAAGTTGTTAATAAGCTTGTTTTCTCTGTGTGTTAAAGGGCAGGGTACTCAAAAGGAGCAGGTAAAATAAAGTCATAAAAAAAGTACTTGGACTCTAGTTCCTTCTTAACCAGACAACTTCCAGTGGTTTAGGAGTGCAACCCAGAAGAAGTATGAGTGGTTTCCAGAAAAAACAGTGTAAGAGGCCAAACCAAGCAATCTGCTTAAAGTGGGCACAGCGGAGCTGGAGGCCGTTCTGACTTCGAAGCAAGAGACAGAATTTTCATTCCTTCTTTCACTAGTGGACCTGAGCATTGAGTTTTAATAGGGGACTCAAAACCTGAGTAGACTGCTGGAAAAGAATCGAACTCGTAGGCGTTAATCAGTTCTGTCATCTGTTGTGGATCTTCGTTAAGAATTAAAATTCTCCAAAAAAAAAAAAAAGATCTCCCATCACGACGGAAAGACAGGAAATCTGTTATCACTCTTTCTGGATGTTCCTTCTTCTACTTCCCAAGGGTCAAAAGTCTTCATTAAAACAAATAGCCACCTCAGATTTGTCTTGCCTGAAAAGGGCTTTATCGTTTAAGTCTTCTGCAGTAGAAAGACAACAGGGTTTTCCTCTGCGACGTCAACTTGTAAACTTAGCAGGTGGTCAGTGAGCACACTCACCTAAAATATTTATCTTTTTATTTACATTTATTTATTGTCTGGCTTTTAAGCAAAGGTGAAGAGTGGAGTTCTTCCTAAGAGACATCACTTCTCTTTGTTCTTTGGATACTGTCAGAGGAGGTTGCTTCCTGTGGCTCAGACTCCAGGATCTCATAGGCACAGCTACTTTCCTTTAAAGTTTGTCATTAGGGAGGACCCCTAAAATGTCTGGGGGCAGCAATGTGTTCTGACTGGCTTGGAGGGAGCTCCGCCTCGTCAGTGTCTGCCACAGTCTTCACAGGGCAGGGCAAGCATGGTCTCAGCTAAGCTGACTTGTGTTCGCTCCTTCCTGCCTCCTGAAACTTATGTCTGTGGTATGTGGAATCCCTCCCTTATCTTGGCATTTCCCTTCAGAGGCCCAGAGACCTTCTCTTGGAGGCCTCCCTCTGGCATGGATGGTGGACCGAATCCCTCTTATCTTATCCCTTAGGTATGACTGGAAAAGCTTTATATATGAGGTCTGGGGGCTTACATCTCTAAGTCTGTTCATATAACTCCTACACTGTGTTTGTGTTAGGAATTAGGTGGGAACTTAGAGGGTTGAGGAGATGGCATTTTCTCACAGCTTCTTAAAGGACATCAAGGAAAAGGGTCCTGAATACACCAGCTGTTTGCTCAGCTCTGTATTTAGACCCCAGTGTGACTTGTAAATTCCTGTGAGAATCAACCTCATGGAGGTGCAAGTGAAGTGGGGGGTGGGTTTCTTTGGGGATACCGGGCTTGGCAATGCCAACCCACCCCATGGCTTTGGGCATTCTAGATCTGTGGTTCCCATCATTTTCTGTCTTTGTGGCACACTATTGAATTCTAGATTCTCAAATCAGCACACTTGAAAAGATGAAAAGAGTGTTTTTTTTTTTTTAAGGGAAAGTATTGGAAAACTAAAAAACAGTAATGTACTAGAGGAACCACCCTCTTCAACTGGTCACACTTAGGTCCCTCAGCTTGAATCCCTATCCTCTGACAATACTTTTGCATTTTTGAAGCAATACCCTCACACATTGCAGTGAATCCTCAGTTTCTCTCCTGCTGGCTGGAGTTTAACCTCTCTTCTCTTACTCTCAGCAAGTTATCTCTGTTTTATATTATACTGCATGCTCAGGGAATTCAGTATCCTATCAGATGAACCACACCATAAGGGTTCACGTCCTCTGTTGTGCAAAAATACATCTCACATATTGAGCCCCAGCTGTACAGTGATGAAGGGTTTGTCCATCACTGTTGATAACAGTGATCTCTAACTCCAGAAATCCTTACTTGTTGGCCCTCTCTGGCCCCAGCTTGAAGGAATGTATCAGAAATATTTGAGTAGTAAAGCCTGTCTTTCTGTACATCTTTTCCTGACTAATTCCTGTTAAGAACTGTTAAGGCTTTGAACTTCTCTGCTTGTAAACTAACAAGTAAGACTGCCATAGTTTCAGGAATACTGGTAGAAGACAAACGACGGCTGAATGAGAGACAGAAGATTCTTTATTACTCTTAGTAATGACAGTGGTCGGAATAATGCCTTTTTCCCCAATTCTCTGAGCCCCTCAGGGTGATTTAACAAAACCAGATGACATCTGCACATGCAGTAGGTTGCATTGTAGGCGAGGAACCCTGAATTTAGGGAACCCGAATCTTTTACAGTGGGCGGTAAGCTTTCCTGTATGTGTTCTATCTTTGTTTTACTAGATGGTAAACATGCAAGTATCTCCAAAGTATTTTTTTCTCCCAAGTTTGTTCATGGTACAAACATCCTCGAAAATGTAGTCTGCAGTAAAAGAGAAATCAGTGCTCCTCTTGCAAAATGTACAGAAATGTGAGACCCACAAAGAATTGTCTGCCAACAATTTCATGTGTATACAACAGAGCTGGTAAGACATTTTTTTTTAGGGTGAAAGAGAGTTGAATTATTTTCACCAGGACCCTAATTCCATCCTAGGCTGTGTTCTCTTTCTGTAGGGTTGCTATAATGATTTGGGAGATTAAGTGAAGAACAAGATGAAAAGAGTTGTTCTTGAATGTTAAATGTACTGATGGACTCATAATTTGTCAGTTCTTAGTAAATGCTGAGTAGTGGAAATGATTCTTCACTAAAGGGCGATCTTTCTTTTCAGGCTGTTGCTCCTGAGTTCATGCCTCAAAAAACTGCCAGTGGGTAGTATACTTGGGTGTCATTTTTTCAGTGTTCAAACATTACCCAACCACTGGTATATCATTAAAATTTATATGCCATCCTCTCCCACAAACCAGGACTTTAACCTTAGCACTCTAGGTAGAGTCTGACTTCAAAAATTGGCCCTATAATCGTCACTGAAAAAAATCCATTTATAGACTGAAAAGCAATGATTGTTTTGTCAGTTCAGAAGTTTATAAAATTTACTTGTTATCTAATTAAAATTAATGATAGAATGAATTCTAAACTTCAGAACCAAGCCATAAAGGGGGCTCATTTGATGAGTGAGGAGAAAAGAGTAATTAAAACAGTGACTCTGATTCAAAACGGCTCTAGGTCAATCTTCTCTTTGAATAAACATTTCCTCAGTGGGAGCCTGGTCTGTGAGCAGTTAATTTCAAATGATAGTTTTATATGTTTTGGGAAATGTGAATATCAATACGAGAATTATCTCCCCATCTTCTTTCATTGTATTTCCTTTCTCCAAGATGGATCATATTGCAGGGTTAGAATTCATACAGAATTCTCTCTGCTAACTGAGAAAGAACTGATGAATGCTCTAAGAGAGCACAGCTTTGGCAGATAAAAAGAATGGCAAGGAAAAAATGACCACATTGCATCAGACTCAGATTATTTTTCCCTGAGGAAAAGGACAGCTTCAGCCTTCTCTTTCGTGAGCTTCCAGTCTGCCATTACTCTTCTGGGTTTCTTCCGTGAAGTAAATAATTTCCAGGTTGTTTTCATTTTGGAAAACAGAAAACACCCTGAGAGGATTTAGAGAAAATAGCCACGCTCATCAGAGATACCCAACTTCACAACTGTGGAATTCTTAGGGAGAGTTTGTCCTTGCAGTATTTACAGAGATGGAGTTTCTTATGCTGTTTCTGTGGAACATGTATTCATGTTAGGAATTAAACTCTGTGCAAAATTCAGAGAAAGAAATGTCTGGTGAATGAATGGGATAGAAGCTTTCTTAAAAGACACCTTTTTGTTTTCCCTGTATATATTGTTGAAGTATACAGTATATGTTTTTCTTTTAAAATTAGATTCCAGTTGGTTATGAAACTGTTTCTCTAAGGATCATCTTTTTCATGTATGTTTCTGTCTGAAGGGTATAATTTCTTGGGTTTCCAGAAGGTTCTTTTGTTCAACACAAATGCTACTTCTCTTCTCTGCCCACTGTTGTGCTTCTTTTCTATTCAAAAGTTTCCCCTCCTAATGATCTTTTGTATTGGGTCATTTATAGAGATATGGATGGACCTAGAGTCTGTCATACAGAGTGAAGTAAATCAGAAGGAGAAAAATAAATGTCATATATTAACACATATATGTGGAATCTAGAAAAATGGTACAGATGAACCTAATTTCCAGGGCAGGAAAAGAGATACAGACATAGAGAACAGACATGTGGACACAGTGGGGGAAGGGGAGGGTGGGACGATTGGTGTTGACATATATCTAATACCATGTGTAAAATAGATAGCTAGTTGGAATCTGCTATAAAGAACAGGAAACTCAGCTTGGTGCTCTGTGATGACCTAAAAGTGGGATGGCGGTGGGCAGGAGGGAGGCTCAAGGTGGGGGTATATATATGTATGTATGTGTATATATATATATATATATATATATATATATATATACACATGCATATAGCTGATTCACTTCATTGTAAAGCAAAAGCTAACACAACATAATGAAACAATCATACTCCCCAAAGCATATTTCCTTCTGTTGCTAATATGTTAGTCAGTGGGAGAGGTTACAAAGGTGGGCATCATCCATGACACCAGGAGTTTATAGTCTAGAACTCTGCTGTCTGTTAGAGTAACAGCTAGTCACATGTGGGGCTGTCAAACACTTGAAGTGTGGCAAGTGTGAATAAGAAACTGAATTTTCACTTTTCTTTACTTTAAACTTTTTAAAATGTAAAATAGCTCAGTTTTTAAAACACTAATTACATATGCAAATGAAAAAAGATACAGAATCTTAAGATTTATTTCACCTGCTTAGATGGACAGATTTACCAAATAAAAGAACAACGTGCTCTGTTAAATTTGAATTTCAGATAAGCAAGAAATGATTTTTTTTCTAGTATAAGCATATTCCTGTTTTTTATGTGGCAAGTCTACCTCTTTTCTTTACTTTGTTTAATATGACTACTAGAAAATTTAAAGTTACATCCATGGTCTCCTTGATTTCTGTTAGACAGTATTGCTCCAGAGTAAATATTGTTATCCTGACTCTCTTAGAGTACAAACATCATGAAGGCAAGGAATTTTTCAATTGTGTTTTCTGCCATAAATGTAGTTGATTTCTCAAACATAAGATTTATACTATGATTTTTCCTGGGACCAAACTGACAGGCCTTAGAAGAGTTGTTTAAGGCTAGAGGGTAAGGCTGTGCAGGGAGCTCTAGTGACCTCTTGCCTTCTCTCAATCCATCATTCCTCTTCTGTTGTCCCTTCCCTTCTCAACCACGATTCCATGTGTTACGATTTCAGGAACTTGATGCCCAGTACCACTAAATGCATGCACCTTTGGCTTTTCACTGCACCCATAAGGCATGAACTCAGCCCCAAATTAGCCCAAAGATCTGCCTTTGTTGTGTGTGTGCAGCTAACAGCCCACCCTGGCTGGAGAAGGTCGTGCAGCAGGGCTCTCTGCACCTGCTATCAATGTAACCTCAACAACTGCAAATGGACATTTAACTTGCCACCTGTTTTGGCCAATTCCCACCTCCAGCTTCTGAAAAGACTTTCATATTCTCTGTTCCTCCAACATTTCTATCCTTTCTATTGCTCTCAGAAGATGATATTTTCAACAGAGAAAATGGAAACTGTTCTATAAGACTGTGATTTCTCACATTCCCTTTTCCAAACGTATCTCTGACTATATCTGTATCTAATCTATTCTCCTTTCTTCCTAATAGAGGAGCTGCCTGCGTCCTTTAGAAAGCCAGTCTGCTCACTTGCCCCTTAGATGGGTACACTGTCTCCACTTCTGTCCACCTCCCCGCACCCGCCACCACTCAGTAGGGAGAATGGCCTGTTCCCAACACTGAACTATGACCAGCAATGGCTCCCAGGTCTCTAAATTCAATGGACATTTTCAGACTGCTTCTTACTTGACCTCCCTAGTGTGCTTGTCACTGTTGATTGTTTCCTACTTTCTTTGACTGGACTCAATCCTTTTCTGCTTTCTCCCTGTCTCTTTGTAGACTCCTTGCATTTGCAGTCTCATCCTTCTCTCTCTTGACTTTAAATTTTGAATTTTTCAATGCTTGAGGTCCTTTTCTTTTTTATATTGGCACTCTGTCCCTAGGCTGTCTCATTATGCCTCCAGCTTCTGTTACCACCTATATGCAGACAACTCACAACTGTGCAACTGCAGCCCACTCCAGACCCATATTTCCCTTTGACATCTTAGGTATATGTGTGCTCACTCGTGTCTGACTCTCTGTGACCCCTTTGACTATAGCCTGCCAGACTCCTCTGTCCACGGGATTCTCCAGATAAGAATGCTGGAGTGGGCTGCCATTTCCTTATTAGGATTGATGTCTAAAAAAGCACCTCGAGCTCAATATGCCAAAACAGAATTCATTATTTCTCCCTCTCCTCAAACCTGGTTCTTTTCAAGCATTATCCGTTGCGGTGACCCCCGCCTTCTCATCTTCATAAAGTTCAGACTCACATTGCAGCTGACATCTTTCTCAGCCTCCTCTGATGTTTTCCCCAATAAATCTGTCGCACATTTAATTCCATCTCAGTGTCTGTTTTTTTAGACTAACAAACAAGGTAAACAGAAACCTTCACTGGAAGATGAAGGAACAAAGACTGCAGCTGAGACTATAACAGACCTCACTGAGCTCAGTCCCTTCATTTTCATAGGCAAGAACATTGAAGCTTAGAAATCCTTAATTGGGTTAGAACTGAACACGACCTGTCATCGTCAACCCGCACAGACGTAACCTCTGATATACCGCCTCCCCTGTTACACTGCTGGTAAAGGTAACATTTCCTCAGAGGGAGACAGTGGTTCTATGCTGAATATGCTTTTTAGACATTTTCAAAGGTTAATTTTAATGTGAACTTTAATAACATGTAACATACACACAGAAAATGGCATAAATCCTAAGTGTCCTTCCCAAAGCACTTTCACAAAGGAAACACACCTACATAACGACCGCCCACAGCACAGTATAGAACATTGCCTGTGCTGCCAAAGACCCTGTGGACAAGAGGTTACTACTAGTGACTCCCACAAAACTGTGGGCCCCTCTCCAAGTCAGGAGGATTCTTCCCGTTCAAAGCAAACCATGTCCTAACTTCTAATGTGCTGTGCTAAGTCGCTTCAGTCATGTCTGACTCTTTGCAACCCTATGGGCTGTAGCCCACCAGGCTTCTCTGTCCATGGGGCTCTCCAGGCAAGAATACTGGAGTGGGTTGCCATGCCCTTCATTGTTGTGGTTGTTTTGTTTTTATTTTTTAAATTTGTTTATTTTTAAATGAAAGATAATTGCTTCACAGTATTGTGTTGGTTTCTGCCATACATCAGCATGAATCAGCCATAGATATACATAAAGTCCCCTCCCTCTTGAACCTCCTTCCCACCTCCCACCCCATTCCACCCCTCTGGTTTGATGCAGAGCACCGGTTGAAGCTCCCTGCATCATATAGCAAATTCCCTCTTGCTATCTATTTTACATATGGTAGTGTATATTTTTTAATTTATCTTAATGAAATAGCTCAAATCCTTTTTTTTCCCCATAGATTTACAGTGCCTTGGGCAAGTCGCTATACGTATTTACAGCAGTTCACCATAAAACCCCAGAAACCATTCTGTTCACTCTTTCGGTGCTAGAATCAAGATCCTTTCCCTGTGATGAGCTGGTAATAGTTTGTATGAAACACACGGCATCTCTGCCAGAAATTGTTGTTGTTGTCATTTAGTTGCTGAGCCATGTTTGACTCTTTTCTTAATCCCATGGACTGTAGCCTGCCAGGCTCCTTTGTCCATGGGATTCTCCAGGCAAGAATAGTGGAGTGGATTGCCATTTACTCCCCTAGGGGATCTTTCTAACCCAGGGATCGAGCTCTGTCTCCTGCTCTGGCAGGTGGATTCTTTACCACTAGCGCCGCCTGGGAAGCCCTCGCCAGAAATTGGACATATTCTGTGTCACTTTGGAGAAGTTATTTAACGCCTCTAAGATTCATCATCCTCAGCTGTAAAATGAGGATAATAGTATTACATGCTAAGATTACAATAATTATAGAGTAAATAAGTTCATGCATATAAAAGTTATATCATGGTGTCTAGAACACAGTATAACTTCAATGGGTGCTGGTTTTGTGGGAGTTAGTAATACTAATATACAAAAGTTCATACCAGGGCTTTTTGGAGGCAATATGCTAAACCAGTATCTTCTTGTCCAACTTGGGGCAAAAGACTTAGTTTCTGAGTACTTGAATTTCTCCTTTTTCCTAGGGAAACAAACGGTGGAGAAATAATGAGTTGTTTTTGCAAGCATTGAACTCTGCAGATGAGAAGATGAAAAGTGCCTTTTAAATACACAAATTACCCTTTCATTTCAGAGCACAGCAATGCAAAGGCAAGTCACTATCTTCTTGAGAGAGAAATGGTCTTTTAGAAAGAGTAGAAGCCATAGTGACTTTTGAAAGCCCTCAAAAATACTTGGATTACACTCTAAAACAAAAACCTCTATTTCCATTCTAAAAAAAAATGAACTACCATATTGAAAAAGTAACCCAAAGTTAGTTTCTCCTGAAGTAATGAAGTTACTAGCCATAAAGGCACAAATATATGTACCTTGTTATAAGTGGTGGGCTTCCCAAGTGGTGCAGTAGTAAAGAATCTGCCTGCCAATGCAGGATACTCAGGAGATGCAGTTTCAAGCCCTGGGTTGGGAAGATCCCCTGGAGTGGGAAATGGCAACCCACTCCAGTATTCCTGCCTGGAGAATCCCATGGACAGAGGAGCCTGGTGGGCTACAGTGTTTGGGGTCGCAAAGAGTCGGACATGACTAAGCAACTAACCACAAGGACAATAAATGGCAGGGGCTGGGAAGTAGATGCTAGGGAGAGAGTCAAAATTGATACTCAGTAGTCTTTTAAGAGGAGAATCAGTTTTAATGTGTGATGTGGCTATTACACTGAGCAGCTTTATGCATTTTGGGATCAATCTGAGGTTTATAATTAGAGAAGAGTCCAGCCATCCAGTCATATGACTTTGGGTAAATCATCTTACTTTTCTTAGGGCTCAATTTTCTTGCCTGAAAAATGAAGCCTTTAGGTGAATACTTTTATGGTTCTACTGGGCACACTACTTTTTTAAAAAACATCATCCAGTGAAAAATTTGAAACATGTATGTTAATTGTTGATGGAACAGAGACTTCCGGAGGATGTAGAATCGTATTCAAAACGAAGTCTAAAGACTGAATTCAATTCTCTGTGTGTGTGCGTGTGTGTTGGAGTGGTTCAGACACTGACAGAAAGGAGTTTATAAAAAAGGAAGGAGGATATTGTGGGTGACAAGAGAATGAACGTTTATAGTATTGAGTCCTAGATTTCTTGTTTCTGAATATAGCTTGAACCTGCGAGTTCTCAGTTTAGAATTCAGACAGGTGGTATGACACAGTGGAAATAGTACTGAAATAACCATTAAGAATCTGGGTTCTAAAAAAAAAAAAAAAGAAGAATCTGGGTTCTAACAGCTCTTCTGTCTGACTAGTAGTGTGATATCTGACATGTCATTTCACTTCCTGGGTACTCGCAGATGTAAAGAGAAGTGGTGGATGGCCCCTTCCAGTTCTTAAAGTCTTTGATTTTTTTTAAGAGAAGAATGAACAAATTTTACTGTGTGGTGTGACTATTGTGCTGAGTGGCTTTATGCATTTTGGGATTAATCTGAGGTTTATAATTAGAGAAGAGTCCAGGCAAAACTTTGTGCCTTATTTTTTTTTCAGGACATTTGAGAGATTTATAACTTTAATTTTGTCTCAGTCAGTTATATTCCCAATAATGCTATCTACCAAACACAGAATTCACCAGCTTCTTGCAAAAAATTCATTTATTTCTCTCTAATGCATTTGCATGTCAACTAGAGTTTGACTGATGTTGGTTGGACTAGATTCCAGGTTGGAGGTTTGCTTTGGGTTCCTGTGTGGGGCTGGCAGACTCCCGAATGTGTGGACTTTCTCAGGGCTGTGTAGACCTGCAAGAGGGCAAGTCCAATTGCTCAGGTAAGTTTCAATTTCTTTTTCTGTCTTAGAATTCTACTTATTTAGTTTAAAAATTGAGGTATCATTGTTTATAACATTATATGTTTCATGTGTGTATGTGCTATATTGCCCAGTTGTGTCCAGCTCTTTGCAGCCCCATGGACTACAGCCCACCAGGCTCCTCTGTCAATGAAATTTTTCCAGGCAAGAATACTGGAGTGGGTTGTTTTTCCTACTCCAGGGGGTCTTCCTGATCCAGGGACTGAACTCATGTCTTTTGCATCTCCTGCACTGGCAGGCAGAATTTTTACCACTAACATCACGTGAGAAACCCATATATTTCATGTGTACAACATTATATTTCAACTTCTGTATGACACCATATCACCAAAAGTTTAGTTTTCATCCATCACCATATAATTAACCCCCTGTACCCATGTTGCTCTCCCCTCATTCCCCTTCCCCTCCGGGAACCATTAATCTTTTCTTTGTATCTATGTATTTTTGTTTGGTTTAATTTGCTCATTTTTTTTTTTTGGTGTGTGAGTTTCAATTTTAATGCTGAGGTTGTCTTTGCTAAGGTCCCATTGGTCAACTGCCCTCATAGCTCAGTTGGTAAAGAATTCACCTCCAATGCAGGTGACCCCAGTTTGATTCCTGGGTCCGGAAGATCTGCTGGAGAAGAGGTAGGCTACCCACTTCAGTGTTCTTGGGCACCCCTTGTGGCTTAGCTGGTAAAGAATCTGCCTGTAATGTGGGAGACCTGGTTTTGATCCCTGGGTAGGGAAGATCCTCTGGAGAAGGGAAAGGCTACCCACTACAGTATTCTGGCCTGGAGAATTTCATGGACTGTATAGTCCATGGGGTCACAAAGAGTCAGACACAACTGAGTGACTTGCACTTCACTTTCACATTGGCCAAAGATAATCATATGAACAAGTCCAAAGTTAAGGGGCTTAGAAATACACGCTATTTACCATAAGACCATGGCAAAACTACAGGTGTATAACACTACTATAGGAGAGTAAAAGACTTTGGACCAATAATTCAGTTTATGACACACAATATATGTGTGTGAATATGTGGATGTGTAACGGAATAAGGAAAGAAACACAGAATTCTGAGTGGGTTAGGTAAGAGAACTGCATAGGTTTTGAGGAGAAGGATCTAGGTTCTGCAACTTAATGCCAGTCATTGATTAACTTCTATATACCCATTTTCTGTCCCCAGTGGTGACGTAGTTTCTGAATATTACCGGCTCAATAATGCTGCTAGTGAATGTCTATAGGGAAACTATTGTTATTATGTTCAGTAATAGCCTCCACATAGCTAAATTTCACAATCAGTTCTCAGTTCCCACCATACCGGCCCCGTCAGTGGCATTTGACATAGTCGAATGCTCTGTCCTCCTGTATACTTTCTCACTTGGCTTTGCCTCTGCTCATTGGCCAGAACTAGTCACGTGGCTCCCTCCAACTTCAAGGAAAGCTGGAAATATAAGGAATCCATGGATACTGAGAGATCACTGACTGCTTCTGCCACACGTTCTGAAGGATTCTTCGAGCCCACTTTATTTCCCTCTCTCGTGACTTTGAGATGTGTCTCGTATCTCCTCCATATACTGATGACATTTTCTTAAGGGTAAGCATTTGCTAAAAGAATACATGAATAAAATGGCCCCAAAGGGAACATAGAAAGAGGGAAAAAAAGAAATAGTGGACACATAAATGATAGCTTGTCTAAGGAAGAGGCACTATGGTGTGGGCACCACTTCCTAGCTGGTGATGTGAGCAGGGGTTTTAACATGGCTGTGCTTCAGTTATCTGTAAAGATAGGAGTGATAGTAATAACATTTACCTCATAAGATCTTTTGAGGA
Source organism: Giraffa tippelskirchi (assembly GCF_054371585.1). NCBI lineage: Eukaryota > Metazoa > Chordata > Mammalia > Artiodactyla > Giraffidae > Giraffa > Giraffa tippelskirchi. The sequence continues at coordinate 59,349,338 of NC_137284.1, read as the reverse complement.
CACAATTAATATACATGAGGCACTTAGAACAGAGCCTGACACGTGGCAAGTATAATAAGTGCTAGCTATAACTATTTCATGAATTGAACAATTAAATTCTAAATGATAGAGAACGGAAAATAAAAGTGATAGAAAATTTATAAAATTTTAAATCATCTCCCGTATAAACCCCAGCCTAATGAGGAAGATTCTCATTTTACTATGTTTTACTACCAGGATTATGGAAACACATAAAAAAATAAAGACAGAATATATTATTTCTCTGCACATGTGGCACTTTGGCTAGAGGTAAACTTTTTTTTGGAAAAGCAGAACAAGAGCATTTTGGAAATGGAACAGAGCCAATGAGTAGGGGGCACTGAAGATGTGTTCTGTAATTGTGTGCCATATTGCTTTATCGAAAGTCTTCTCATTTAGTGTCAAGGGGCCTTGATGAGTGTCTAGAGGTCAAAGGGCCTTGTTAGATGCCTGCAGAGAACTCAGGCTTGCCCCTGCTGATGTGGCTGTGAGATGATGGCTTTTTCTTCTAAATTGTCAGCAGGAAGGTTTTCTTACTGCCTTCTTTTCGTTTGCATTTCCAACAAGGAAGAACAGCTGAGGCAAATGAGACAGAATCTTTTTCCAATTACATGGTTTGCATATTTCATTTCAGCTGCCGCCCATGAGAAACTTGATAGGGAGGCAGTTTGCGGTGCTGAGGCAAAAAACCAGCCTATGAAAGATTTGGGGAGCGAGATACGCCTCAGATTTCCAGGAGATTAGTTGGGTGAAATAGTATGGTGGGTTAATTATCAGACTGAAAGGTTTAAGGCTTTTAAGTTGCTATAGAGGAGAAATTGCAGCCCTAAATACAGTCCCAAATTACTTTTAAAGCACAAAATGGTTAAAAAAAAACATAAAAATGTGACAATCAATCAGCTTTTTAGACTGTAATTGTTTTGAAGGGGAGAGGGGAGAGCTTTTAGAAGAGAGGTGATTCACTTGTTGGCACTTAGCTGCTAACTTTTACTTTGAGGAAGGGTATATGTGAATTGACTTTCTTTACTTCGCATCACCGTATAACTCTTAACTCTTCATAGATGTTCCCGAGGGAAGAGGCCAAGTTGGAATTTTCCCTGTGCTGAACTAAGTAAAACATCAGCCAGAATTCAAGCTGATGTTTTTTTGCAAAAGCGTAACTTCTGAACAAGAATCTAAATTGAGTTATGTTTTCTGTTCCTTTCTCTCTCTTTCATCTTATTGCTTTGAACCCTTCTCCCTTTCTCTCCCTTGGATGAATACTTCCTTATTTTTCTTTTCTTTTCCTTTCTGTCTCAAGCATCTTTTGATATTCTGCAATGGACACACACTATGCAGTGTTCTGGGAGAGGAGCAGTGATGGGTGAAGAAGAGGAACAACGTGAAGATCTTTTCTCTGTTCTCAAGAAATGCACAGACTTCCAGGGGTGATCCATGTATGAACATAGTCGTATAATCCAGGATGCCTGGATTGGGGCTTTTGGTCATGCCGAGGTCTAGAACATCTCTCCCAAGTCTCCTGATTTAGGGATATATTCCATTGTAAATTCCAGCTCTACTACTTACTAGTTGAGTGACCAGAGGTAAGTTTCTTAAAACCTTGGAGGCTTAGTTTTTCTGATCTGTAAAATGGGCAGAATAGTTAGTTGAAGATTATTAATAAGGATGAAATTCAAATACACAGGAAGATTGATGAGCAGACTACTGCGATAATAACACTGTAGTGATACTGTAGTAATTCAGGTACAAGGAGGGCTTGAAGTAAGGAAGGATGAACAGTACCAAGGGGATGAAGAGGAGGGTGAAGAAATATTAAATTAATAGAATCAAGAGGGTTTAGATACCAGCTGGTTGTGAGAGGGGAGTGGAGGAGTCAAAGATAAGGAGGATTTAGAGGTTTCTGGCTTTGGTTTCTGGTGGTGCCATTGACTGGAAATAGGAATTCAGTAAAAATAAAAATCTACTTTGGGTCTTTGTTTTGAAGGCTCTGCAAAACATTCAAGTAGAGATACCCAGAAGATAATTTGAAACATATAAGTTTAGAGAAGTCATAAAATTTCAGTATGTATTTGCTAAGCACAGAATATGTGCTAGATAATCAGTGAAGCATTGAATGTGGAATGGCAATAAAAAGATTCAATCCCTTTGCTTTCTCGTGGAAGAGTAAGATGTAAAATAAATACTAACACAGTGAAATACAGAACAAAAAATATAAAGGTTATATGAAGGAAGATAACCAAGTGCTATGAAAATATTTAGTAGGAGATGCTAATTTAGATGGGAGGTTTGGGGAGGTCCCTTTGAGAAGACATTAAGCTGTGACTGGTGGTGAGTTTAGCTCTGGTATAAATTATCTCCTAGACCATCCCTGCCATGATTTTTCCCCCATGATTGCAGGTTGGCAACTATGGCTCTGGCTAGCCATCTACATTTTTGCAGAAGAAATCAGCAAGAGGAAGCAGTGCTTCCTAGGTATTGCAGGATCATCAGTGTAGACTTCATCTTACATCTACTTCATCAGAACTACATCACATCTCCACCTCCAGATGGAGGGTGATGAAAGAGAAGAGGCTGGACATTCAGGTTGGGGCACCTGGTCAGTGGCATATGCCATATTAAGCAAGAACAATGTCTTCAAAGCTGAGAAAGAAGAAAGTTTCAAGAAGGTGATTTGGCAACAAAATCAAATGTCACGGAAGTGGAGAAAGATGAGCTCTGAGACGAAACTATGGATTTGACATTTAGAAGGGCACAGACCCTGTCCATTGCGCTTGCCACTGTATTCAAGGCATCTTCTTAGCACCTGCGACAGAGCAGGCAATTAATCACTGACTGGAGAAATTAATCTGGTTCCAATGTATTAGATGTATTGCATGCATAAAGGTCTATATTGATCACCCAGTATAAATTAAATTCTAATTTTCTCTAAGTAAATTCTTTCTGAAAAGAGCGAGCATCTGGAGAATTATCCGTCATATGTACCTCAGAAACTTGTTAGGAGGAATAGACTAAAACTTAAAAAAAATATTTCTCTAAAGCTCAATGAACAAAAGAAAGGAACTACCTGGAAGAATTTGCTTACCTCTGTCATTTTAGTAGCCGTTTTTCAGTAGGGACAGATGATTTTTAGACAGGGAAAAGCTGTTTATGTCTTATTAGAGCATTTATTTATATGCTCTTTTGTTATAGGAAAGATTGACCACAGCTCTTTGTCTCATACAATGGTAGAAAAATTTCTGTGAAAGCCATTTATGTTATCAAACGTGTTCAATTAGTGTCATATTCACCTGACAGTTTAGAGTTCACAAAGCACATTTAAATATAACATCTCATTTGATTATCTCAACCATATGGGTGTTTATTAGGGCAAGTGTCTTTAACCTCTCCGTTTTATCATTTAAAAAAATTCAAGAGATTTTAAGTAATCACTAAAAAATTCACACAGTGCTAAGAGATTGAACCAGGATTCAAACATGAATTTTAATTCCTAATTCAGCATTCTATCAGGGGGCAAATAAATTTTTGAAATGCTCCCTTCTTTTTTTCTGCTAAGATGAAAGGGGCCAATCTTTCTATATGGATGAGAGTATTAATTTCAAGGCATACTTTATTCAGGGATCCTGTGTTATGTGATGTTTATAATGTAGCATAACTACAAGGATAATTTCCTTTTTCCACTGGGGAATCACACTGATTGGGCTGCACTTCAGCTGTGGTATCCTTTGCTCATGTTCAAGTATTTATTGTCCATGCATTAATTTAAGAACAAACTTCACAGAAGAGGCAAGTTACAGATATATGAAGTAACTTGATCTGACTTAAAACCTGACTAGAATTTAACATCTCAGGATTCAGCATTTAACTCCTTAAGGGAGCATAGCTTCCCTTGTGGACATTCTGTCTTTCATTCCTGCTTTACATTTCTATCTCAGTTTCAAAACCGAGTTTTACCTGATGTCCTTCTTTCCTTCTGGCATTTTCTGTGGCTTACCTTTTGCAACCCATCCATGTACTTTGAGCCCTTCTAGGGGAAGTGTTGATGTGTTTACTTGGACCCTTTCAATTGTTGGCCTCATATTCCTTGTGACCAGTGACAGGATAATGCACCTCTCTTCTCAAAAAAGAAAAGCACTAACTATAAATCTATCTGTAGTCTGTAATTCCAGGGTTTTATTTTGTGAGAAAAACAGATGAAGAAGAAGAGAAATAACTCACTATTCTGTAAAAGATACTTAAATTGTAAATTATTAACCATTTGATTTGACAAAGCCTGAGTTTTTGGGCCTTGAGGCTGTAAGCGGTTCTGAGCCGCCTGATAGATAAATGAGAGCTGCTGATCCAGGTGAGCGATGGAGCTGAGGGACTCACTTGTCACCAGGTGACTTTGGAGATTATGACTCTGTGTGCTGGAGAAGCCTTGCAGGTGGATATGTGCAATAAATCAAAACTAATCATGTCCTGTAGAGAACAACAGCTGTGTTTATGCCCTGATAGGGTTATGTTGACCCTCCCTAGTGGGCCTCCTAGAAGTGTTAGACTTGAGGACTTGCTAATAGCTTATCTGAAACAGCTTTAGAATCTATTTATCAAAGTTTTAAACATTTATTTTATATCTTTCTTCTAGGGTTCAGGTTTGGGCTTATTTGTTCATTCACTCAACAAACTAGTCTTAATATTTTCTGTGTGTCAGATGCTGGCCAGTGAGATGAAAAGATGAACTAAGCAATGTCTTTATAATTAAGAAACTTACATCTGGTAAAGAAAGCAAAACACATAGATCATGAAAGAAAAAAAGTGGCACAGGAATATTTATTAATAGTATTTTATTAATACATTTAACAGAAATAAAAATAAGAGAAGAAACAGAAGGGGTAGGTATGTATAAGAAGAGCAAGTGAAAGAAAGAATCGGTACAGATATAGTATACTCACATTCTATATTATTGACAGCTTTCATTTGCAGAACACTTTTTTGAAAATAAATGATTGTTTGCAGTGATAGGCAGCTAAATTATCTAGTCATGAGAAATCAAAAGAAGAGTGAATTTGTTTGAAAAGTATAATTACTGAGTCTTACAAATAAGCAAAACCCAGCAATTATAAAGTGATGAATTTGTTTGTCTTCATCTAATGTGCTTACCCACATTAGAGTCTTCTGTACAGTTTTTGACACTAGAATTTGAGAATAATATGGAAAGCTTGGAAAGATTCAGAATAAGAGTTCAAAAATTTATTAAGGTGAGATCTTCAACAGGGACAGTACAAAGTGGCTTGAGGAGGGTAGGGGAATTTAACTCGTCAAGCCCTCCAAATAAGATGCAATGCAGGACTTCTCTGGTGGTTTAGACTCTTAGTGGCTAAGACTCCCCCTCAATGCAGGGGGCCCAGATTGGCTCCCTGGTCAGGGAACTAGATCCCACATCCCACAACTAAGAGTTTGCATGATGCAACTAAACATCCTAGAATTTGGAACAAAGACCTGGTGTAGCCAAATAAATAAACAAATAAACATATTTTTAAAAGAAAGATGCAATGTAAGTAAAACAGTGAGCTCAATATTCACATGCAACTCCACGACAAAAGTTGACGGACATCTTTGCCAGCCGACCAGATTATTAGCCCCAGCATCCTCACAGACAGAAATTCTAGAGTCTCCAAATGTTCCTAAATGATGGAAATGAGATTTATGAGGAACATCTATGGGATTTTCAACATCTGCTTCACCCTAAGTGGTTTAGTCGCTCAGTCATGTCTGACTCTTGTGACCCCATGGACTGTAGCCCGCTAGGCTCCTCTGTCCATGGGATTCTCCAGGCAAGAATACTGGAGTGGGTTGCCATTTCCTTCACCCTAAGTAATCAAATATATTTGTCAAAATGAATGAAGATGGTGATGAGAAGTGACTCAGACTGACTTAGCAATTATTTCTTATGTGTCCTTTGTACCTGTTTTGGGTTTTAAGTAGAATGTTATTGTGAATTTGTTAATGTTGTTAGGAACAACATTAACCTCTACCGTCAAAGGGTTCAATACACAAAACAAAGGATTTGAGGTAGATAGATGGAGTACTTCCTGACAGATATGGTGGACCAAAAAAAGTACTAACCAGTTAATTTATAGAACTCTTTTTTAAAAAAGAAGAGTAGATTTTCGGTAGTCTGGAATAGTTTTAGAGAAAAATGTAAGACTATATCTATATGGAAAACAATGATATATGAAAAACTGTAAGTTCATGGAATCATGAGAATGAAATAATTATTTCATCTATTCTCAAGCCATCTGTATTTTCTGTATCTGCATATCCTATTGCTTAACTAACATGTCTCTGAAAGTTTTCCTTTGTTTACTTTAACTTGTTTTCATGGAGATGCTAGTGCTCGGGGCTGTGGGGGAGGCAAAGATTACTAAGAAACGACTGTTCTTTACTCCTTAAGAGCAGGCAGCCATTTTGGAAAGAAAACTATGAACTTAAAGAGGCATGAAACGTCAAACTCATGATCTGTAACAAAATACATTATTCAATGGGCTTCCCAGGTGGCTTAGTGATAAAGAACCTGCCTGGCAATGCAAAGGAGTCACACAGGAGACTCAGATTTGATCCCTGAGTTGGGAAGATCACCTGGAGGAGTACATGGCAATCCACTCCAGTATTCTCGCCTAGAGAATCCCCTAGACAGAGAAGCCTGGCGAGCTGCAGCCCGTAGGGCTGCTAAGAGTCACACACCACTGAGCATTCATGCGCCTTATTCAGTAGTTAATATCCAACCTTTCATTATGCTGGACATCCATGTTTCCATTGTCCTCTCTCCCATGCAAAGAATGAATGATTTGGGATTACAGGCTACTTAGGCAGTACAATTTTGTCTGTTAACATTTCCATTTACTCACCACACACACACATACACACATAAAATTTTAACTGATACGACTTTGGAGGTAGTTGTTTCATGGTGCCTTAATTCTGCATAGTTTTTCTTCACTTTGGAATGCAGTGGTATGTTGAAGTAAAAGCATATTTTGACTTTCCACAGGGTGTGGGCTTCTCTCTGGGTTTTCACATTTTCCTTTGTGCCTCGTGTGGAATGGCTTGCAGAGACTGCAAAAAAGCAGAGGCTGACTCCTTGCTGGGTCCTCCTCCCCTGCTCCCTTCCAGCTCATCATATTCTTACATAATCCAAAAGAAATCTGCTTTTGGTTAGGATGCAGTTGAGGGAAAAGTAAGTTTTTTTTTTTTTTTTTTTTTTTTGCGGGAGGTGGGGGAAGTTACTTTAAAGTGTTCCAAGTTTGTATGAAAGTTCTGTCAAGGCAACAACTTAAATGGAGACAGCTGGAAATCATTAAGGGAACTTGCAGTGGACAATGATTAAAGCAGGATGGAATTTCCACTCTGTCTCTCTCTTTTTTATGATACTTTAAGCAAGTTAGTGTTGCTTTTGAAACTTCAATTAGCCCTCTGACTATGAGAGTTGGAAAATTATTTTATTCCTCTACTTCCTAGAGACCACTCCACTGATTTCAGAGGCTGTTACTGCAGATGAATAAATGAACACTTTTGGAACTAACTGGTGCTCGGCAGCAGTGTGCCTCATATTTCATGATTATCCTTGCATCTTTCTGGTCTGAATCTGATTTGAAATGATAACCACCGAGGAACATTAAGAACACTTTGTGGCTACTTTCCTAGTCTTAGGTGGTAACAGAAGGCTACTTTTTAAGGTCCCAATTTTTACCTCCCACCTTTCTTCTTTAAGGGTCATGCCACTTTTAATGACTAGAAATAGTTGCAAATGAATCATTCCAAGTTCTTCCCTCCTCCCCGCCCCCAGATTTCTAATGGTTCAGACTGAGCACACACACACATGGGTTCAGACACAAGGCATGCTGGGATTTCACTAGCAAAGGCTGCTGGGTAGAGGCTGAAGTCAGATCTGGGAAAGTCTTCCCGGCTGCAGGCTCTTCCCCATGGGTGTGGCGGGGTTGTGGGTGGCTGTTGCTACAAAGAGGTTGAATCTGGTCAGTGGGGCAGGGCAGAGGAAATACAGATGGTGGACAGAATTTGTTGTCAGGCCAACAGAGTCTAGGAGATCAGTCAACTGAGAGCGTGACCCTGGCTCATGGCAGGGTACATGGACAGAGGGTCCAGGTGTCTCAGGGAAGGCAGATTATCATTACACAGTCAAAGAATCAAACCGGTCACACTGCCTTGGTGGTCCAGTGGTTAAGAATCCACCTTGCAATGCAGAGGGCATGGGTTTGATTCCTGGTCAGGGAACTAAGATCCTGCAGGCCCATCCTGCATGTCACAACTAAGACCCAAAGCAGCCAAATAAATAAGTATTTAAAAAACCAAACTGGTCAATTTGAGCCATTAGGAGGAACCATGGGGGGAAGGGGTTAAGGGAAGGAGAGACCAAACTCAGCTTAAGCTGATACTGAACTCTGGGCAGCAGAATGAATTCCTGCTATTGTTTGTCTGCCTGAGTCTGACTCGGGGAGGCACTGGGCTAGAGGAACTGGGAGGAAAGTTTCATGACCTATCCCTAGCTCATCTTCCCCCTGAACCACGTTGATATCCAACAGCTGTGTGCTCTTTGCCTCATTCTTTCTTGGAATACCTGTCATGAAGACCAGATGACAGAACTAGTTGGAATTTTGATGTGGCAAAATAACCTTGCAGTAGTGAACGAGCAAGCCTCTTCCAGTGGACTCACAAGACAACTTTAATATTTTCCCCACTTCCTATTCCAGCCCGCTCAGTGGGATAGGTTCTTGTCTGGTTCTGGATGAATTCCACGAAGGGATACCTTTTGTGCTCTTTCAGCCAAGGTCCCCTGGAGAAGGAAATGGCAACCCACTCCAGTATTCTTGTCGAGAGAATCCCATGGACAGAGGAGCCTGATGGGTTATAGTCCATGGGGTCACAAAGAGTCAGAGACAACTGAGCAACTAACACTTTCACTTCTCAGCCACCCAAGAGGTTTGATTTTGGTTATTAAAATCTCCATGTCCAAGTAGGAATAATCTTGGTATTATTTGAAGTCGAGGCATCTCGTCTCTCAGGCTTAGGTCTGCACAGAAGGACAGCCAGAGGTGAGGAAGGCAGACCTGGTGGGCTCTGTCTCTGATTCTCCACTTTCTGCTTCTGGGTCTCCTCCTCCTCATTTGTAACTGCAGTTTCTGACCCCTTTGGTGGAGAAGGGGGCCAAGGGAAAGGAAGGAGGTCTGAGGGAAGAAAAAGGCATTATTTGATCAGTGCTGAAATGAGCTGATACCTGTGTTCTCTGCACATGGCAGATTTTTTTTTTTTTAAGCCAACACTTTTTTCCTGGCAAACTTCAGTGCATTATTGGAAAACTTCCCACCCTTCAACCCCAAATCACTGGAGTATCTAAGCTGCAGTTCTTTGGATGTGCCAGGAAGTTCATCATTGAGGCTGCCTGTTTGTGTGATGCTCTCCCTCCATCCCTGGGACTCCAGAGGCACAGTCCTTTGCTAGCATTACGGTGTTCTTCAAGGTGGTCATCTGGGGCTGTGTTAAGGGACCCCAAGCCTAGATCTTTGCTCTTGGATTCACAGTTAACTCTCACACTTTTGTTGCACCAAGAAACTCTTTGGCCATCTTTCTTGGTAGCAGTCTCCCTCTGCCTTCCATCAGAGCAGAGTTTGTCCATATCCTGTTGTCTTCCATCAGCAGTTCGGGCCTACCTTCCACTCTCTAATTCTAGTGAAGCTACGTTTCCGGGGTTTGAGCTTCAGAAAAGCATACCCAGCTCTTCCTGCCTGGGGACTGAGTGGGACTCAATACTCACCAACAGTTCTTATACAGAATCTTATTTTAAAATTTAATTCCTATAGTCTGAGTTAAAATTAAAAAAAAAATTTTTTTAAACCACCTTTTAGCAAGCCTATATACATGGTATCCCTTGGAGAAGAAAGTGGCAACCCACTGCAGTATTCTACCCTGGAGAATCCATGGACAGAGGAGCCTGGCTGGCTACAGTTCATAGGGTCGCACAGAGTCGGACATGAGTGAAGTGACTTAGCACATACATGGTATCAGACTTCTCAATGGGTTTAAGATGTTTAGCACCCATTATCCTGCTGCTGCTGCTGCTGCTAAGTCGCTTCAGTCGTGTCCGACTCTATGCGACCCCATGGACGGCAGCCCACCAGGCTCCTCCGTCCATGGGATTTTTCCCATTATCCTGAGACTTCTGTAAAACAAAAGAGACTCAATTAAAAAAAAAATCTCACTGGGATTTCTCTGTGGCTAAAGTCCAGTGGCTAAAACTCTGCACTCTTCACGCAGGGGGAGTGCCCTGGTTCACTCCCTCATCAGGGAACTAGATCCCACATGCTGCAACTAAGAGTTTGCATGCTGCAACTAAAGATCCTGCATGTCTCAACCAAGACCGTGTGCAGCCAAATAAATAAATGAAAATAAATTTAAAAATCTTGTTAAAACCTTACTCAGACATTAGAGGTATATTGTTTCTTGGTGGCAGAATTATCCAGAAAGAATGAGAATTTTCTTTACCCTCTCAGGTTCATTAACTTTGAAGACTTAAAAAAAATAGTATATTCTCACTATTGTCACAGAAGTCCAAAGTGCTAAACTAAACTTCTGTATATGAATCTGTTACTAACAGGTAATTCTTATTAAGAGTAACAAAATGAAATGCTAATTTGGCAGATGTCTTAAAGCCTTTAGTTAGTTGGGTCGACAACTATTAGATTGATTAAAGAGAGTTTTACACAAGGACAGTCTACTAATTTGCTAAGCATTGTATCTCAAGGTTAAAAAATCCTGGCTACATTTTAAAGTAGGGAAGATCAATTAGAGCATTCATTAGATTCCTATTTACACTTTAATTGTCAACTCTGTTCATTTGTTGGAACCCTTTTTTAGTCATTAGTGTCTGTCAGTAAGAAATATGTCTTAATTTCACTTATATTCATTTATTCATCCTTTCATTCAATCAACAAACATTAATAATGTCCCAAGCACTTTGCCAACTTTTAAAAATACACTGATGAAAAGACAAAGCTTACCCTCAAGGACATATTCGCCTCAAATTTTCATATAAACAAAATTAATATAAAAGTGTTAGGTTATACTAACATTTAAAAATTTACCTTTCGCGATAGAAGTACAATAAAGAACTCTAACAAATGTACAACCTAATTCTTCTTTTCTCTGTGTGGTTATTAACCCATTTATTTTTAGGTTTAAGATAGCTAAGTGTGTTTTATTTGGGCCTTACACATGTTATAGATTGGAGAGCTTTTGAAAATGGCACTGTATATCTTTGGATGCATTCTGTAGGACCACAGGATCCAGGGGCCTTAAATCCTCCACTTCCTGTTCAGGAGAATAAGGAGCCTGGCTCATCACTGAAAGGTAGAGAATGGAGCCAGTTGAATTTCCTGGTTTCTGAACAAAGGAGTTCCTGAGTACAGCGAGTGGCAGGGCCCTTATAAATGGGAATCTTCAGAGGAAGACTGTGAGCTATCCAAAATCGCCAGTGTGTTATGTATATACTTTAAGTGCCTTCAGATTTTTAGCTTAATGTCTGATCCTTTAGACAAAGAACTCATGTGCCACTTTTCTGGTGCCTCTGGACAGTCTGGGCCAGGAATTAGGCTCAGCAGACCTGCTGAGTATATGACCTACTTATTTCTGAATAGTTATAAATCAGAACTGTACCATGAGATTTCTTCTCTTGGATTATAATTCCAGGGATAAAATAATTTTGCACTAGAAGTTTAATGCTTATCATTGAGTTTGATCTGATAGATTTTAAGTACTTTCTTATACCCAACATAGTATTCTTTAGGACAGTTCACCTATAAAATGGGAGGTTGGTCTCAATGATGTCAGGCCATTTTCTTCTCTATTAATCTGATTCTAATTAGGTAAAAGAAAGTGGTCCAGATAATAATGTTAGCTGAGAGATACAGCAAGAGATAATAGAAGAGAAAAATCAATCCGCCTGCAATGCAGAAGACCTCTGTCCGATTCCTGGGTTAGGAAGATCCCCTGGAGAAGGGAGAGGCTACCCACTCCAGTATTCTTGAGCTTCTCTTGTGGCTCAGTTGGTAAAGAATCCTCCTGCAATGCAGGAGACCTGGGTTCTATCCCTGGGTTAGAAAGATCCCCTGGAGAAGGGAAAGGCTACCCACTCCAGTATTCTATCCTGGAGAATTCCTTGGACTGTATAGTCAATGGGGTCGCAAAGAGTTGGACATGACTGAATGACTTTCACTTCACTTCATAGGTCTTCAAAGAAAGATGGGATCATAAACTGAACACCATCTACATTTTATAATAGAGGTGTCATGTAAGTTTTACTTTTTTGTGAAAAGCCATTCTTTGAGAGGAGGGCTCATGGCTTATTCATCTTAGTGATAGCACTTGGGCAGTAAGAATAAAAAAATAATGTGTATTAACTAGAACTTAATAGGAAAGTTAAAGCTATTATTCAGTATTGAGAGGGGAGTTTAGTTCTATATTTAGAGACTTATATTTTATACTTTAATGGCCTGTGTAGGTAGGAAGGGTCGATTTTAGTTTTTTTGTGGTATTAGGTGGCTCAGTGGTAAAGAATCCGCCTGCCAATCCAGGAGACACAGGAGATGTGGGTTTGATCCCTGGGTTGGGAAGATCCCCTGGAGAAGGAAAGGGCAACCCACTCTAGTATTATTGCTTGGGAAATCCCGTGGACGGAGGAGTCTGGTGGGCTAAAGTCCATGGGGTTGCAAAGACTCAGACATGACTGAGCACACACGCATGTGCACACTAATGAACATATTAGAGAATTAAGGCTTAAGCAGTGATGGAAAAAAAGATACAACTTGGACCGGAAATGAAGGATGAGATGATATTAACTTCATTTTGAAATAGTGAGTGAAATAGAATTCTTCTGGCAAGGTTATGAAAATGTGGACAAGTGATTGGTTTCTTTGAAAAAAAAATAGAATGATGAAGCTGTCAAGGACGGCAATGACCTTTGGATCTTTCTATATGGTTCATCAGGTCATTCTCCAGCAACAGTGAATGATATCATGAGAAAGGAGGAAAATGGTCCCAGATTGATCAAATCATGGAACAGCTGATTTACAGACCTCACCATTCTCACTCAGTCACATGCCACATAGGCACATTTAGACTTACTTTGTGATTAGAATTGCCCCTTACTCGGTAGGCCTTTTCAAACTGCATTTTCTTTGCTCAGCTGAATTACAAAGGTTTTCCCATCAGTAAATGTACTGAACTTTAAAGAGTCCAGTTTTCTCATTTAGTAGTTGCAGTGCTGGTGTTGTTAATGTCCCTATAAGCCTGGTGGTGATAACCAAAACAAGAGGTGGCTTTTCTTTCAGTTGAGTTCACGTGAATTGAAGTTGCTTGATTTAGGGTTCTGTGATTTCCTATTCTTCACTAGCATTTATGAATTCAACTTCCATTTTCAGATTTCCAGAGGCCACTTGAGGGTTTAAGTAATGCCTTTAATTATAACTTAAAGTATAGGCAATTGCATTTCATGAAGCTAACAATTATCCAGAGTATATTATTAGAGAGTGAGTTATTGAAGTCTGCAGAGTTTGTAAAAACCCATCAAAATAACTGGGGGAGAAAGATAAACTAGATTGGAACAATGAAGCTTGAAAACAACTTTGATTATGTCTGGAGTTTACATGGTAATGAGTCCTAAATCTCAGGCATTAGGTTCTTTGTAAAAATCCTTACGGTCTCTCTTGTTTTCCCTTATTCAGAACTAGAGATGTTGGCAATGTTTTCACCTGCTTTTAAAATATAAACACTGATGTGGCAGTTGACTGTGCTTTTCAGACTTCACTTTATATAATTCTTAAAATTTCCCTGTGACATAGGTGATAATGCTCCCTCAGGAATTCATCCTAAGAGGAGATGAGCAATTTGCCCAAAATCACATGCTTATGAAGTAGCAACATTGAATTGCAACCCAGATCTTCTGCTCTAGCATTGAAACTAAAAAGCCCATTATATGATCAAGTGACTAGATTGGTAGAGCAATTTTTCAGTATTGAGGCATTTTTCAGGTGATTTTTTTTTTTTTACAAATTTGAGAAAGTAAATACTCATAAGAACAATACTGAAAAATAAATACATAGATTTAAGAATCAATGCGAATTTTTTTAAAGCAGCCTAGCCCATTTTTCTAGTCATGCTCACATGTACCAACACCCTAAGGATGATGATTCTGGTATAAAAAAAGAAGATGTACTTGGAGTCAGCTATGGTTTGAATTCTAACCTTCATTTGTTTGTTGTCATACTTTGGGCAAGCTCTTTGGTTTACTTATTTGTAAAATGGTTACAATAATAGCAACCTTAACAGTATTTTTAGGAATAAGTGAGTGAAATAGTATTTGTAAAATGCCTGCCATTCCAGGCACTAAACAAATGATGGCCTTTCTAGTTATAGCAGAGCCAACTGGGGCATTACTTCAACTTAGCACTTCTTACCCCTTTTTGAAGGTAGTTTTAAAATATATCACAGTGGGTTTGTGATCATTTAAGTGACTCAGGATGCATTTTCCTGATTTTCAATACAGTGGCTTTCTAGCTGTATTTTTATTTTAAAATCTATGACAGGGAATGGAAAAGCATCGGCAGGTGGACTCTTTACCCCTGGACCCCCAGGGAAGTCCAGGAAATCCATAGCCATTTAAAAAGTGTTTCTTGGACTTCCCTGGGGATTCAGTGGTAAAGAATCCACCTGCCGATGCTGGAGACATGGGTTCAATCCCTGATCTGGAAAAATTTTACATGCCTTAGGACAACTAAGCCCGTGTGCCCCAGCTAAGCCCATACTCCAGAGCCCATCCTCTGCAACAAGAGAAAGACTGTGTGCAGAAATGAGGACTCAGTGTAGCCAAAAATAAATAAAGTGTTTCTTATATGTCCATGAACCCTTTAAATTCATAGCTGTACTTACCCTTTCCTCCTATTCTATACAGTTACCTTGGAGTAAAAGTAGCAGCATGTCTTCCAAGCTCAAAGATTGTTATAAGTCAAAGAGTAAAGTCTCTCAGTCATGTTCCACTCTCTGCGACCCCATGGACTGTAGCCTGCCAGACTCCTCCGTCCATGGGATTTTCCAGGCAGGTGTAGTGCAGTGGGGTGCCATTTCCTTCTTCAGGGGATCTTCCCGACCCAGGGATTGAACCCAGGTCTCCCACACTGCTGGCAGACTCTTTACTGTCTGAACCACCAGGGAAGCCCTATAAGTCCAATCTTCCAATCAAGTCTGTGACTACCTGAGATGTTAGTCTGATCTGTTGATCATGGTCTCTGAATGGAATAGCATGAGACTAGTGCTGGAGTGTCTAAAAGTGGCATTTTTATCTCCTTCGCAATGGAAATTTGCAGTGAACACCTCTGGAGGTGGTAGTTTGAATGTTCCTTCTTTCATCAGACAACTTAGCTGCACCCTGTAGGCATGTAGGAAGAAGAGCGAACCTGCTGGATCTCACTCTTTCCTCATCCTTTCCCTCCCTCCCCACCTTCTCCTCTTCTTCCTCCACCAACTCTCTGTGTCTCTGCTTCTTTTGTGTCTACTTCTGCGCTGGGTGATGTTTCTAAAACAGGCCTGAGGACATGTTAGTATGCTGGACAGCTGGTCAATTTTCAGGGACAGTAGGAAACAGATACCTTTTCCATCTGTAGAATTCCTTAAAAAATATAAAAGAAAAAGCATAGAGCTGATGCCTTTAACAATGATGTATGGGTAAAATCAGCCAACATTTGTTTAGCACTTACTACGTGCCAGACACAATGTACTTTGCATCTTTTCACACACTTCTTATATCATCCTTGTCGTTGTTCAGTTGCTAAGTTGTGTTGAATCTTTACAACCCCATGAACTGCAGTATGCCAAGCTTCCCTGTCTTTCACTATCTACTGGAGTTTGCTCAAGCTCACGTCCACTGTCAGTGATGCCATCCATTTCATCTTCTGTCACCTCCTTCTCCTGCCTTCAATCTTTCCCAGCATCAGGGTCTTTTCTAATGAGTTGACTCTTTGCATCAGGTGGCCAAAGTATTGGAGCTTCAGCATCAGTCCTTCCAATGAATATTGAGGATTGCTTTCCTTTAGGATTGACTTGTTTGATCTCCTTGCAGTCCAAGGGACTCTCAAGAGTCTTCTCCCATACCATAATTTGAAAGCATCAGTTCTTCAGCACTCAGCCTTCTTTATGGTCCAACTCTCACATCTGTACAGGACTACTGGAAAAACTATAGCTTTGACTAGATGGACCTTTGTTGGCAAAGTGATGTCTCTGCTTTTTTTCCCCCAGTACACTATCTAGGTTTGTCATAGTTCTCCTTCCAAGGAGCAAGTGTCTTTTATTTTCATGTGCCTTAGTGCCTGTATAAGAAGAGACATCACGGTTCTTTCCTCTCTGTCCACGTTGTGAGGAGGTACAGTCTGCCAACCAAAAAGGGAGCCCTTGCTGGAAACAGCCTCTGCCAGATGTTAGATCTTGGACTGTGAGCCTCTGGAACTGTGAAAAAAATAAATTTCTGTTGTTTAAGCCACCCAGTATATGGTATTTTTTTTATGACAGCCTGAGATGATCAATAGAAACCTTAACTGTGTCTCTTTTTTATAGATGAGAAAGCTAAGGCTTTGATGACTAAATTAAGGCATTCTGATGGTGTTCTAAACCTGCTTCTGACCTCTGTGTTCCTTGCAGCTCAGGCTGAGATTTGAGGGGCCACTTTGTCATTGTTTTCTCTAACCGCAAGTCTGCTTCCATTTCTCCCTCCTATTTTTCTCATCTTCCTTAAAAGTTATTCTCTCTCTGTACTCAGCCCTCTTGATTTTCTGGTCCTTTCAAAAACTTCATCTCCCACGCACATGAAAGCATTTTTTTATTGCCTGATGTCCTCTCGCGTCTCTTCAACATGTTTTCTGAAAACCATTTCCTCTCTTGACGTTGAAGTTTTCTCTCACTTATCAAGCATATCTTTTCCCTATCTCTATTATAATGCTGTTTCCCCAGTGTTTCCACTTGGATAAACATCTCCTGAGAGATGTTGTTTGCTTGTTTTTTTTCCATGTTTAGTAAAGTTCTTCGTAATCTGAAGGCAAAGAGTAATAAAAAAATTGGCTGTTAATTTGTCATTTTCCCAAGTCAAGATTTAGTGATTCAACCTCCACTTAATATCCATTTCTTAAAGAACTTAAAGATGATTTATTTTGTGTTATTTTAAAAAGGCATCCTATCTGTTTCTAGCCTATTTTAATTATCTAGCAGTCTTTTGAAATTTCGAATTCTCCACCTGTGGGGATGCAAATGTCCCAGTAGCTTACTGAGCTGCCAATATCAAGACACACAATAATGAACAATAGACATATTTTTAGTCGTGAATACCCAGGGCCATCCCACTGTTTACATTACTCACCTCTCTCACGTAAGAGCAAAATAAAAATATTCCCTATAGATCTTCCATCTTACTGATTCTTTAAGTTATCCTGACTCTCTTACTCCCTTACCTAAACATGTAATAAATCACCATGTCCTAGAGATATAATTTCTTCAAGTGTCTCTGGCAATAGGTCTTCTTGTCTCCAGCCCCCTGCCACTAATTCAGGCCCTCTTACTGCCACTTTGCTCTTCTTTTCTTATAAATTTAAAACATTTCCATGACTTCCTCTTGAACAGAGGGTAACATATAAACACAGCAGAATGCTTGTGATCATTCAGGCTTTAATTCTTCATCTATAAATTCAATCTTTTAGTTTTTTAACTTTGTTTTGTATTGAGGTATAGCTGATTAACAATGTTGTGATAGTTTCAGGTGAATAGTGAAGGCACTCAGCCATGCATACACGTGTGTCTATTCTCTCCCAAACTCCCCCCACCCCATCCAGGCTGCCATATAACATTGAGCAGAGTTCCCTGTGCTATTCAGTAGGTCCTTGTTGGTTATCCATTTTAAATACAGCAGTGTGTACACGTCCATCCCAAACCCTCTAACTATCCCTTCCCCTCGTCCTTCCCCACCCCCAGCAGCCATAAGGTTGTTCTCTAAGTCTATGAGTCTCTTTCTGTTTTATAATCATGTTCATTTTTATCATTTCTTTTTAGCTTCCACATATAAAGAATGTCATAAGACATCTCTCCTCCTCTGTTTGACTTCTCTGTTTGTCACCCGGTATGACAACCTCTAGGTCCATCCATGTTGCTACAAATGGCATTACTTCATTCATTTTAATGGATGAGTAATATTTCACTGTATAAATGTACCACTTCTTAATATCCTTTCCCCCACCCCATCCTATGCTTGGAAATTTTGAGCAATTGATTCATTCTGCATGCATTGCCAGCTATGTAGCAGATACTTTGCTAGATGCTGGGTATACAGTGGTGATCAGAAGAGAGATAGTCTTGTCCCCTTGGAATGTGCAGGAGTATAGAGGAGTCTGCAGGGGTTTACCTTAGAGAGTGTTATGTTCTATAGCAGGGAAGTTATCGCACACAATCAGGGAACATGGTAGTGACATCTGACTCAGATTTAGTTAAGACCTAAAGGTTGAGAAGGTATTATTCAGATCCAAGATTTGGGTATTGAGAAACTGCTTTAGGTAGAGAGATCATTTGCAAAGAGGAGAAAGAGCAGCTTATTCCTACTTACAGAACAAAAAGTAAATCACTCTGACTGGAACAGAAGTGGCTAGGGAGATGTGTTGGAAGATGAGACTGGAGAGAGAAATTTCTTTAACAGTCAGGCTCTATCAGGCCGTTGCTGATGCTGTTCCCTTTGTTTGAAATGACCTGACAGCCTCCTCCTCACTCTTAGGCTCAGTTTAAGCGTCATCTTCTTTGTAGAGTATTTTCTGGGTTTGTCCGCTTACATCGTTTTTATCTAGCACATATTTGGGTTTATGACTCACATCACTGTATCCCTCTCCTTCTAGAAGATCACCTCCTATAGGGCAGAGATGATATTTATCTTTATAACCACCTGTGTTTAGCAGTTTAGCAAAGGGCCTATTATTAAGTGGATGCTCAGTCTGGAACATTTTCTAATGTCATACTTTTGAGAAGTATTAATATGTCCTATTTTTCTCACAGGCAGTAGAACATTTTGGTTCATTCAAGCCTTGGGCTTGGGGCTGTCTAGGTGTGTATCACCTTACTTTAACATCAGTTCAGTTCAGTCGCTCAATCGTGTCCGACTCTTTGCGACCGCATGAATTGCAGCACGCCAGGCCTCTCTGTCCATCACCAACTGCCGGAGTCTACCCAAACCCATGTCCATCGAGTCAGTGATGCCACCCAACCATCTCATCCTCTGTCGTCCCCTTCTCCTCCCGCCCCCAATCCTTCCCAGCATCAGGGTCTTTTCCAATGAGTCAACCCTTCGCATGAGGTGGCCAAAGTATTGGAGTTTCAGCTTCAACATCAGTCCTTCCAATGAACACCCAGGACTGATCTCCTTTAGGATGGATTGATTGGATCTCCTTGCAGTCCAAGAGACTCTCAAGAGTCTTCTCCAACACCACAGTTCAAAAGCATCAATTCTGTGGTGCTCAGCTTTCTTCACCGTCCAACTCTCACATCCATACACGACCACTGGAAAAACCATAGCCTTGACTAGACGGACCTTTGTTGGCAAAGTAATGTCTCTGCTTTTAAATATGCTATCTAAGTTGGCCATAACCTTCCTTTCAAGGAGTAAGCGTCTTTTATTTTCATGGCTGCAATCACCATCAGCAGTGATTTTGGAGCCCCCAAAAACAAAGTCTGCCACTGTTTCCACTGTTTCCCCATCTATTTGCCATGAAGTGATGGGACCAGATGCCGTGATCTTAGTTTTCTGAAAGTTGAGCTTTAAGGCAACTTTTTCACTCTCCTCTCTCACTTTCATCAAGAGGCTCTTTAGTTCTGCTTCGCTTTCTGCCATAAGGGTGGTGTCATCTGCATATCCGAGGTTATTGATATTTCTCCCGGCAATCTTGATTCCAGCTTGTGTTTCTTCCAACCTAGCTTTATCCATTGATATATGGGGTTAGGAAGCTGCCCTGCAGAGTCTTGTTTATTTAATTCCACAAATTGCTATAACAATTAAGTGTGACTTATAGGAAGAGTGCAATCAGCACTCCGTATCTGTTTTGAGGGTTGGTTTTTTTAAAAAATAATTTTATTAATTTTTGGTTGTGCTGGGTCTTTGTTTCTGTGCGGGCTTTTCTCTGGTTGCAGCAAGCAGGGGCTACTCTCCAGCTGCTGTGTCTGGTCTTCTCATTGTTGTGGCTCCTCTCATTGTGGAGCATGGGCTCTACGGCACGTGGTCTTCGGTAGCTGTGGAGCACAGTTCCTCAGCATGTGGAATCTTCCCAGATCAGGGATCAAACCTGTGTCTCCTGCATTGGCAGGTGGATGCTTTACCACTGAGCCAACAGGAAAGCCCCTTGATTTTTTCTTTTTTTATCTTTTTGAGAGTTGAATGAACAAAGCTTGGGGTAGAAGGGTGCATTTTGAGTGTCTTTTCTGCTGAGGGTCAGGTGTTGAAACCCTGCTTCAGGTTTCTTTCTGATAGTCACTGCCAGAATTCATCCTGACCTCACTCTCTTGGTAGCAGCCTTAGATCCCAGAAAAGTGGCTGCGTGAGTAAATTTGAAGAACTGTATCACAAGCATCCAAGCCAGGCTTGGCATGAAGTGCCCTTGACTGGGCATAAAATCAAAAGGACACCCTACCACCTTCTCGCTTAGGTGAACGCCATGCCTGACAGGCAGAGCCCTGCCTCTCTGGTGAGGGCAGTGATCAGGCTGTAGGGTTTGGGAAAGGGGTGCATATAGTTCACCCAGGGCTTTTTCAGTTGTCACCAGTAAGGCTCCAGGTTAATAGTGTAACAACTGAGCCATCAAGGTCAGCAGGAGCAAACTCCTCAATCAGAACTGTGTCCTCATGGGACCACTGGGTTTTTCAGCTCACGTGGAAAATTGTTCAATCCTCTCTTAGTCAAGAATGTTTATTGAGGATCTACTGGGGACTTCTTTAAGTGTTGAAGATATAAAAATAAAAAGGCAGAGACAACGTGTGCCCAAATGAAGCATATTTCCTAGAAATAAGTACATATCCAGTATCATTTCAGGTAGAGATAAGGAATTGAGTTGTAATTAAGAGTGTGATCATTGTTGGCAGCTGTTTGAGACAGGGCTTCAGGGAACACCTTTTCGAGGGAGAGACACTGAGCAGAAGATGACATGAAGTGAGAGTGTGAAACCCATGGCCACGTGGGTAAGAGTAGCCCACGGAAAAAGCGGCAGGAGGCCTGAGGAGGGAATGAGTAGGCCGTATTGAGGAGCGTCAGTATGGCCTAGGGGAGGTAGTGGGAGGTTGTTCTGGAGAGATGAAATAGGCAACAGATCCTGAAGGGCTGTGCAGAACTGGAAACCATCAAAGGGTTTGAGATTTCTGTTTTTAGACCATCATTGGTGCTGTCTTTGAGGGTGGCAGGGGTAGGAGGCTTGCAGTGGTCCAAAAGAGAGGCCCACTCATGTTGATGGCTATGGAGAGGGTGGCTGGATTTAGGATAAGCTCTGAAAGTGGGGCCAACAGGACTGGATTGGATAAGGGGTGTGAGGAAAAAGAATCAAGATATAGTGGTAAGGGCTCTTCCCTAGTGGTCCAGTGGTTAAGAATCTGCCTGCCTAGTCAAGAGTGTGTTAGTCACTCAATCATGTCCAACTCTTTTGTGACCCCATGGACTGTAGCCTGCCAGGCTCCTCTGTCCGTGGAATTACCTTCAGGCAAGAATACTGGAATGGGTAGCCTTCCATTCTCCAGGGAATTTTCCCAACCCAGGGATTGAACCCAGGTTTCCTTCATTGCAGGCAGATGCTTTACTGCCTGAACCAGTCAGGGGGCATAGGTTCAATTCCTAGTCTGGGAAGATCCTACGTACCTCAGGGCAGCTAAGCTCTTGAGCTGCAACCACTGAGCCCACTTGCCACAACTACTGTTAATCTTTAGATCTTCTGGCTTCTGGCACACACACATTCTAGGGAGCCTTTCCAGGAGCCAGCACCAAGTGCAACTAACTTTTACTTCTAGGATTTTATACATACAAAAGGTAGTACAACCTTGGAGAAAGAGGAACTTGTTGCTTTGTTAGGAAAGCTGGAAGTCATGGTTAGGAAAGCAGGAAGTCATGTTTGCTATCCTTTGAGGTAGAGCTGTTTGTGGCTCAGACGGTAAAGAAACTGCCTGTGATGCAGGAGACCTGGGTTTGATCCCTGGGTTGGGAAGAACCCCTGGAGAAGGAAATGTGACCCATTCCAGTACTCTTGCCTGGAGAATCCCATGGACAGAGAGCCTGGTGGACTGCAGTCCATGGGGTCACAAAGAGACGGATATGACTGACTAACACTTTCACTTTGTTCTGTTTTCTCTCAGTCCTGGACTTACTGGTTTCACAGTATCACATAGATGCACCAGAAAGTGCCCCAGATGGGTGAGGTATAAGGCAGTGAGCTGAGAAAGCTTTAAAAAACAAAACAAAATAAAACAAAACCCTTTGGCATATGGCAGCAGAACTTGGCAGAAAATGGCCAGTCTTCTGAGTATGTTGGCCTTAATGAGAAACCCAGATGCTCTCCCTCTCTCTCTTTTTTTTTTCTTTTTTTCCAGAATATATTTAAAGGTTTTGAGTCTTCATGGTGCCTTCCAAATATGTGCTTTTCTTTTTCCATGGGTTGACTGCTATCCACCCTAATATTTTCCTCTCTCTGGACTTACAGGCTTAACTCAAAGTTGAGGAATCGATATAAAGCTTCCTGTTTCTACAGGTTGAGACTGAATCATTGAGTCAGGGTGGGATACTTTTCACATTATCCCCATCTGCCTCCTCCAGCCAGCACCACGGAGAGAGTTCCAGGCAGATGCACTCAGTCGTCGACTGGTTTTGAGGACAGAGGAAGCACTAGCCATTTGGCCTCTTCATCTGGGTTACAGTGACTGTCCTTGTGGGTGAACCGTGTCTTCAATTACTTCTTTAGTCAAGATCATACATCAACCTCTCCGTTCTCAATTTGATTTTTAGATTGAGCTTTCTAGTGGCATGCAAATGGTTATAGACCAACAAAAAATTGTAAGTATAGAAACAGTTTCTTGGTTCATTTTACTTGAGGGCTCACGTGTGTCTAGTTCTTCCCGCTGGTGGTGCAGAACCTGCCTGCCAACATAAGAGACCTGGGTTCAATCCCTGGGTCAGGAAGAACCCCTGGAGAAGGGCATGGCAACCCACTCCAGTATTCTTGCCTGGAGAATCCCACAGACAGAGGAGCCTGACAGGGTATATAGTCCATAGGGTCACAAAGAGTCCGATTTGACTGAAGTGACTTACCGTGTGTGCACAGTATGAGTGTATGGGGTGGTAGCGAGGAATACTGGTGATGGGATTTTTTTCCTAACATGCCTTCAAAGGAAGTCAACACAAGAAGCTTAGACATCCCTGAATGTTACATCCCTGATGTTTGGAGATTTTCATTGTTTTGCTAATTGCACTAGCTTTCTATTGCTGTGTAACAATTCGCCCTCCAAACCTAGAGGCTTAAAATAACAAACTTTTATAGTCTCCTAGCTTCTATGAGCCACAAATTCTCACAATGCTGCAATCAAATTGTTGATTGGGATCCAAGTCATTCCAAGGCTTGACTTGGGGAGAATACACTTCTAAGCTCACTCCCATGGTCGTTGACATGGTCATGGTGGTTGTTGGCTGGAGACATCAGTTCCCTGCCATATGGGGTTTCTCTTCAGGGTCATTTGCAATATGGCCACTTGTTTTTCCTAGGTTGAGGACTCTGAGAAAGAGTGAGAGATGACAAGCAAGACGGAAGTCATCTTTTTGTGACTTCATCTTGGCCGGTGATATCCCATCACTCTTCTGTACTCTATTCACTGGAATCACTGGAGTCTGGCCCACAGTCAAGGGGAAAGGATAATACCAGGGCTTAAATATTAGAAGGTGGAGATGATTGTGAGCTGTTAAAGAGTCTCCCTACCATATTAATTTACTAATTCACAAGCAAGTATTTATTGACAACCACTGTATGGAAAACCTTGATCTTTGTATGGACTGTGGTTTCAGAAGGGTCCCAAATGCAAACAAAATGCAGTGTGCTTTGTTCCTCAAGACAGGATTTGTGACCTATCTGAAAAGAAAGTTTTATACGTTAAAAATAGCCTGCCATAAAATGTCAGTATATGTTAACTGCTCCGAGAGTTATGGAGGTGGAAGAACTCACTGTGGAGACAATTTAGGAGCTGTATCTGATCTAAGAGAGCCACAGGTTCTCATCTGACTCAGTGGCTGCCAAGCGAGATGCATTAAAGGATGACTATCAGAGATCCATTTGGAACCAAACATGACAAACTAAATAGCTTTATTTCTTTCCTAAGACATTTCAGCAGTCTCTCGTAGTCTGCTCCAACAAGTCTCTTCTGTTCCACTCCACCTCCCCCGCTAAGGTGGGGAGCAAAGGAGAGAAAAGATGAAGATATAAGAACTTGTAGTTCTTAACAATGTGACTTATTTTTCTGATCTTGTTGCTGATCATTTTCTGAGATAATTTGCTATGGAGCTCCTTTGCATCTTTACTGTTTGTAACTGGGAAATAAATGATGACTAGAATCATGTTTTTTGTTTGTTTTTTCACTTGCTTATTTTGCTTTTAGAAAGTCTGTCCGGGGCTAGCCTCTTATTTTTGTCAGGGAGGAGATAAGGTCCTGAGAAGTTCAGTGACTTGCTCTTGTTCTCCAGCTTTCAAACTACTGCTCTTTCCAGGAAGTCCACATAGTGGACTCTACCTGGAATTTTTTTTTAATCCATTACATTAGGTATCACTGCAAGACCAATAACAAGGATTGTTCTTACATCATTTATGAATAGTCATGTCAGCTTTGGAGGTGATTCTTTTATTTGCCCGTGCCAAATGGTATTTGTACAGTTTTTTGAAAGCATGATGTATACTACATTACCATTTATTTCATTGAGATTTAGGTGTCCTCCTTCAATGGACTACTCAAAACAGAGAATGTTACTAAAATTCATTTTAGTAATATCTGCTTGCTACTGTGGACACAAAGAAGCATTAAAATTACATGAAATTGAAATGGTATTTGAATATGAGTTTCAAAAGAAAGCTGGTTTACATTTAGTAATGATGGAAATTCAGATATGGAAATTCTAATACGAAACACTTTCTTAAGCAGTTGGCAGCTTCTGACAAGTTTTATATATCAAAATGCCACTCTAGGAGGAAAAAAGTCAAACTTTTTAATTGGAGATTGAAGAAATAGAGTCTTTATTAAATCTAGATTTACATATGAGTTTCAAACAATGAAGCTTCTTATTTTGATTCTTCAACTTCATGTGAATTTTCCAGGAGATATCTTCCAGACATGGAGAGGAAATGAAATAGCATCACCTCTTAACTATTCCATTATCCCCTCTGTACTTTCTTTTTTCTCCTCCTTAATTTTCAGAATTTATAGTGCTATCCTGAACTTTCATAAACTGTAATATTCCTGCAGAAAGTGATAACAGCCATGTTAGATGCTGGGAGTTTTTTTTTTAATAAAAGTGATATACCATCTCTCCCTAACAGAAATTTCAAACCCAGAATTAAACACAGTTAACTATTCCAGATGATGTTGATATTGGTGTCATTATTTGGTGTCTAAATTTTTTAGAAGAGCAATGGTGGGTTCAATTTTGCTGTGACAGAGTGATCTCCAGTGGAAACTGTCAAGCAAAACTGATAATTAAATAAAGACGTGTAGTTCTGGTTGTACTGATTTATGAAACAACAAAACCCTTTATGAGCACCTGTGAGGAATGATCTTAAGCGTTTTCAACATCTTTATAATGCAGGATGTTTTCAAAGGTATATTATCTTATTGCGACCCTGGACTTTCCTCTCGGATGTGATTATCTTCTCCATTTCACAGAAGAGGAAACCTGACATCAGAAAATACATGACTTACCCACGGTCGCACAGTCACTGGAATTGAATTCAAGGTTTCCTGAGTCCGAGGCCAGTGCTTTGTCACTTACATACTTTTGAGAAAGTGATAGGGATATCACATGCAAGAAATATAACACTCGCCCACAAACATACGAGGGAACAAACACAAACATGAAGTGAAGTGTTTTTCCCACACCCAGCACTTCCAGACCATCACTGTCCCTTCATCTCACCCTATTCTTCCGTTTCTATCTTTTTTTCTTTAGATTGGACTGTCCTTTGTCTTCTCTGTCTATTCTAAGTACTGTTTATGCTCCATCTCAGATGTTGTGCTTGAGCTGGGTGATCTTTCTTGATATGAATGGAGCGTTCCCCTCCTTAACCTAGAGCCCTCCAAACAATGTCATTTATACATGACTTTGGATGCATCATCATTTTGTAACTTGTGTTAGAATTGTTCATGTTCATATCTCTCTCTGCTTGGGAGGGTCAGCTTTATAAGAGCAGAGAACATGGTTTATTTTTTTCTGGGCTTTCTCATGACTTGTATTTACATAGAAGGGGCTAGGTATATATGAGATGAATTGAAATACTTGTATGAGTCATTTACGTCAGTTACAATCCGGATTACTTCCCCTGCCTGAGCAGTAATGTTGTGAACGCGTATGCATTTGTAGGCACTCAGTTGTATCCAACTTTCTGCAGCCCCATGGACTATAGCCCACCAGGCTCCTCTGTCCATGGGATTCTTCAGGCAAGAGTAGTGAGTGGGTTGCCATGCCCTCCTCCAGCTCCTCTGGATGATCAGGTGGAAATTCCTGGGCAGAAGGGAATTGGCTGACAGTAGTGAAAGAACTGCCTATGACAAGTGATGGTAGTAAGAGAGTGGTGATGAGAAGGGGAGACTGAGTTGTTCTTTTAGAAATACTTATTTGCATTGCTGCAAATTGCATTGTCCTACGGAGCGAAGTTAGACAGAGAAGGAGAAATATCCTATGACATCCCTTTATGTGCAATCTAAAAAGAAATGATAGAAATGAACTTATTTACAAAGTAGAAACAGACTTGCAGACGTAGAGAATGAACTTATGGTTGCCAGGGGGAAGGATGGGGTGAAGGGATAGATAGAGGGGTTGGGATGGACATGTACACAGAGCTATATTTAAAATGGATAACCAACAAGACCCTACTGTACAGCACAGGGAACTGTGCTCAATGTTATGTGGCAGCCTGGATGGGAGGGGAGTTTGGGGGAGAATGGATACACACGTATTTGTATTTGCTGTCCACCTGAAACTATCACAACATTGTTAATCAGCTATATGCCAATGTAAAATGAAAAGGTTTTTAAAAAGAAATACTCTTCCTCTTTCTGCTGCCTGCTCTAGGAAGTATCTTTCCTGCCAGAATGGAAACCCCATGAGATCATCCCCTGCTGTGTTCTCAGTGCCTAGCAGAGTGCAGGGATAGAGGAGGTGCTGAAAAATATTTGTTGACCCAATGGCTAATGCATGACAGTTGAGACTCTCACAATAAGAGTAGAAAAGGGAAACACATGTCATGTACAGATTGTTTATTCACTGATGATGGTCTGTGCGTAAAGTGTTTTGATTTTTTTAGTGTGTATTTTGGGTATTTGATGGCTTATGCCTTTTGTAAATTTTGTATTTTTTTCCGCTTCCATATGCCTTTCTTTTTTTAGTTACCTTTCTACATTGCCAAAACAAAATAAGTCCAACAGCTGCCTCCACTTGAGTTTCCTTCACTATTGTTTTCTCATCTCCCATCTCTTTTAAATACATCCCAAGTATGTTTTTTTGTGGGGGAGACAAGAATCTGCAGAGAAAGAAGAGAAGTCCAAACATCTTGCAGTAGCACAAAAATTTACTCCTAAAAGTCTAGCAGTGGAACTAACATACTTCCATTTTTTCACAGATAAGTTGCATGTTAACTATCTTCTTCAACACCATTCTAATTATTTTCTCAATTTAAAATAAAATCAGTAGGGAGGTCTTCCTTCTTGGAATAGATATTAATTAGACTCATCTAAATTTTTTTTTTTTTTGAAAGAGGGAATCCCTAAGTCTAGGTAGGAAGTTTTATTTAAAGTATTCTAGATGAGAGTAATTTATATATATTTAAAGAGGGCTAATTTAAACACT
The DNA here is from genome assembly GCF_054371585.1 of Giraffa tippelskirchi. Taxonomy (NCBI): domain Eukaryota; kingdom Metazoa; phylum Chordata; class Mammalia; order Artiodactyla; family Giraffidae; genus Giraffa; species Giraffa tippelskirchi. The sequence continues at coordinate 59,321,134 of NC_137284.1, read as the reverse complement.
TTAATATGTACTCTCTTAAGGGAAATGAAATTCTAGCATATGTGACTTTCATTAGTGACTTTACCATAGAGATATAAACCAAAATACTTAACAGGGAAAATTTAATATTAATTAATTGATCTTCATATTGTTTGCTAATGGGTATTACATCCTCATGAAAGCCATCCTTTGTGTGCTGTCTTAGGGGAAAGGCAAGATGTTAGAGTAGATCAAGCCTTGTCAACTGTTGGTAAGGCAACCAGGGTCTTATCTCTGAATATCCCAGATGAGGTCTCTTAATTTTTCAGATCATGAAAAGTGAAGAAAACTGTAATTAGAGGTCAAGCTAAAACATCATTTTATGTAGGAACTAAGGATGAGGTCGTCTTTGATACAGTATTTATAATAATAAAACCAATGTAATGTATACATGCAAGGAAGTTAGATCATTAGAAGGCCACCTTATGGTATCTTGTTGACTGTGTTTTCATCTAGTAAATTAGTGTTTCCTGATATTTAGGATCAGCACACAAACACAATACAATCACAAGGTAAGCCTGAAATTTCATAAGGTATGGTTCAGCCTTTCATTACATTTTTATTAGCTTTTTAAAGTGGATAATGAAGTACAGTCAAGTGCAATTCATGTGTCACATGTTGCTTTTGGATTTGTTTAGCTTAAGTAAAAAGGTTTTAAGTACCACCCGTGCCAAATATATACTGACAATTTCCAGATTTTCATATCTGGCCTGGACTTTCTCCTGTCTTCCGAACCTGTACATCCACCAGCCCACTTGACATATCTATGTTATGTGTAATAGCCACCTCCAACTTCACATGTCTCAAGTGGAACTCCTGATCTATCACACCTCCATTCCTATTCTCTTCAAAGTCTTTCTCATCTTAGTTAATGACAGCATCATCCTTCCAGTTGCTCAGGCCAGAAACTTGGGAGTTATCCTTGTCTTTTTTCCTTTCCCTCCCGCTCCATTCCTGAGGTTTCAGAATGTGCCTGGAATTTGCCCCTGTCTTACCACCTCATTCTACCCCTCTGGTAGAATTTCTTGCCTAGATTTATTGGAAGAGCCTTTGAGTAACCTCTCTGCTTTAATCTTTGCCACCCTCCCACCCCCATCGAAGTCTGTTCTGACAGCAGCCAGACTGATCCTTTAAAGATAAAGACATATCATTCCTCTACTGGCCAACCACAAAGGGCTCTCCATATCAATTAGAGGAAATGTAGAGGTTCTCAAAATGGCTGCCAAAGCTCTACAAAATCAGCCTTTTTATTCCTTCCCTGAACTTAGCTCCAATTGCTCTCTACCTAGTTCCCCCTGGATCAGCCACACTGGCCTCTTTGCTGCTCCTGGAAAGGGCCTCTGCATGAAAAATTCTCCCCCAGATACCCTCCGGGCTCACTTCCTCTCTTCCTTCAAGTCTTTCTTCAAATGGCATCTTCTTAACAAGGTCTTCCCTGATGCCCTTCGAAAACGACCATCTGTGGCTCTAGGATGAAAAGAGTACATCTTGTGTCCGCACCCACTGATTGCCTTCATGTTCTAGACAGTGAGTTTATTTTCCTTAGGTCTCAGTTTTCCAATATACATTTAGAAACTGAAAGTTGCTCAGTCACGTCCAACTCTTTGTGCCCCCATGGACTATACAGTCCATGGAATTCTCTGGCCAGAATATTGGAGTGGGTAGCCGTTCCCTTCTCCAGGGGAACTTCAAAACCCAGGGATCGAATCCAGGTCTCCCACATTGCAGGCAGGTTCTTTACCAGCTGAGCCACCGGGGAATCCCAAAAGAAAAGGGTTTACACTTAGGGGTTTAGGCAAAATGTCCCACAAAGCCTTTTGGGCTCTAAAACTTTTAAAATTCTATGACCAATTTGACACTGATAAACTAATTAGACTTGATCTTGAAAATCTATCATCAGTGAAGGATGTGTGCATGCGTGGTAAGTTGCTTCAGCTGTGTCTGAAATCTTTGTCACCCTACAGACTGTAGCCCACCAGACTCCTCTGTCCACGGGATTCTCCAGGCAAGACTACTGGAGTGGGTTGCCATTTCCTCCTCCAGGGGATCTTTTAGACCCAGCCATTGAACCCATGTTTCCTGCATCTCCTGCATTGCCGGCAGATTCTTTACTGTTGAGCCACTGGGGAAGCCCTCAGAGAGGGATACAGACCCCATTTTCCTGGAAGCTCAGCTCCCATAGGAAATATTAAAAGGTAACATGGGATGTTCTCTAAAATAGTGGTTACACTTGTGAAATAAGTCTTATTAAAAGCCTGTTTGTTTTTGCTGGTCCCAGTTTGCTTTGGCTCACTAAACCACTGGAAAGCCTTGAATAGGGAAAGTGAATTCTCTAGTCCTTGGTTTCATCATCCATAGAATGAGGCTCTTGTTAGACAATCTCCAAGTTCTCTTCCAGATTTAGAATTCTCCCTTAGTCATGACTCTTCATCTAGCTGTGTAAAATATTCGTATGCAAGTTGGAGACCTAACTCCTTTGGCTTTGAGTAGTGTGGTACCATTCCCATTGAGTATAATTGTAGGTTTTTCTTATATTTCTCTTCATGTGCCTAACCACCCTGCAGAGGCTTCAGAGTTTTGATCAGAGAGAGTGTGGCTCCAGGACACATTTCTGTACATTCATTTTCCGTGTTAGGTAATTATGCAAAAAAAGACAAAGTAGAATGCAAAAACACATTAGCTCTGTCTCCAAGTGTCTGAAAAGTTCTTGTTAAATTGAGAGTTTTGTTATGTCTGATCATAATGATCCGAAGTTTGTAGATATCTGAATGCATGAGTGCAGTCACTCAGTCATGGCCAGCTCTTTCCGACCCCGTGGACTGTAACCGGCCAGGTTCCTCTGTCCATGGGATTCTCCAGGCAAGAGCACTGGAGTAGGTTGCCATTTCTTACTCCAGGGGATCTTCCCGACCCAGGGGTCCAATGTGCATCTCCTGCATTGGCAGGCAAATTCTTTACCACTGAGCCACGTGGGAAGCCCAGATATCTGAATATTTGAATGTAAATATTCAAAGGGCTTTTGGAGGGAAGTTTCTTTTCTAATGTGCTCAGTGCTTTCAACTCTGAAAAAGATCAATTTTATGTTTTCCTTTACAGACGATACTAGTGAATAATAACTAATTTAACTTATCAAATTAATGAGTCTTATTTTTTTCTTTGTGAACTCTACTTAAATATGATTATTAAATTATAATCTTAATTAGTAAAGACTATTAAAGTAAATAAATAGTAAAGAATAAAAAAGTAAAGAAATAGTAAAGGAAAAGTAAAGAAATAGTAAAGGAAAAGTAAAGAAATAGTAAAGACTATTTCTGGATGGAATTAAGGCAAACGATCCTTTTTTTTTTTGCAAATGATTTTTATAATCTGTATCTTCGATGTGTGTGAATACTTCTGGAGTGTGATTATATGACTAACCAGAAAGATTGTACAAAAAGGATACTTTCTGCTTTTATTTTTTTCCATGGCACTAGAGACAAAGTAAAGAAGGGTAGCTGAGAGATATAAAAGCTACAGCTGATGCAGTTTTGGTACTTGAGGACACAGTGTTTTGAAATCTATATTTGTATGGGTTTTGAAATATTTTGGGGGTGTTACCCAACAAAATCTCACAAAATTCCTTTGAGAATAAAAAACTGACCATTCTTCAGAGGGCAGAGTCTGGAAAATGGAAGCAGAGATTCTCCAGAATTCAACCATTCAACATCCGATTTCCTATCGAGTTCTGTGACTAATGCCATCTCTGCCTTCCTCCCTTCATTTATTTATTAATTATATATTGTTCCAAGTTAGGCTTTGTTGAGGTTTTCGAATGTGATTGTCTTGTGATGGAAGGTCCATCAGGAACAGTGTACTAAAATGCCCAAGGATAAGCCAAGAGGTCTCTAGTAACACTGGTACCTTCTAGCTCTTCTTCTGTTTCCTAGAGAAGGCATTTTGTGGAAGTGCGGACCTAACTGAAATTATGTCTCACTGCTCTTGGTGTTTTCAGGCAGGCAGACCAGTATAAGCTGTACTGTGGAAACTTAACACTTATAATCTTTTTCTCTTTATTATCAGGAAGGTTTTTAAAAGACTAAAAGCTCACAAGAAGTTGTAGAGCCTGAGAAACACTTTGTTATAAATTCCTGGAATCGTTGTATGTTTTTCCTTGTAGCCAGAATTTAATTTTATTTCTTTTAAAATTCCTTTTAAAAGTAATTTCCTCTCAGTACACAAAAACACACAGTCTTGAATTTATGGAGATTCTTCTCACTTCTGATCAATTGTTTCTTGTTGCAGTCTTATTCTCCTCCCTCAATCAAAGATGGGACTACAGATATATTTGATCTTGGTTGGACAGAGCACCCTGTCTTATTCTTGGTCATCACCTTTCCTCGGTGGCTGCATACTGCCGCTTGGCCTCATGTCTCCTTGCAAAGGTTCTTGTTGAAAAGGGCAAGCTCTCTGGGGCTGTCCAACAGTCCTTCTGAAACGATTTAGTAATCTCCACTGTAACTGAGGGGCTTCCCTGGTAGTTCAGATGGCAGAATCTGCCTGCAATACAGGAAACCCAGGTTCGATCCCTGGGTCAGGAAGATCCCCTGGAGAAGGGATTGGCTACCCACTCCAGTGTTCTTGCCTGGGAAATCTTGGGGACAGAGGATCCTGGTGGGCTACAGTCCATGGGGTTGCAAAGAGTCAGACATGACTGAGTGATTTTCAGTTCATTTCACTTCACTGTAACTGCACCAGGGCAAATTCCTAGGGGAGAATAAGAGCCCAGTGCTTGACTATCTCCAATAAGCTTTGTTTGCTATCATATAAAAAAAAGTTTTCTAAGCACAAGCTATGAAAATGAAAAATAGCAGGGAAAATGAGAAACTTGCTCATTGGACAGCATATTAAAAAGCAGAGACATTACTTTGCCAACAAAGATCCATCTAGTCAAGGCTATGGTTTTTCCAGTGGTCATGTATGGATGTGAGAGTTGGACTATAACAAAAGCTGAGCACTGAAGAATCGATGCCTTTGAACTGTGGTGTTGGAGAAGACTCTTGAGAGTCCCTTGGACTGCAAGGAGATCCAACCAGTCCATCCTAAAGGAGATCAGTCCTGAATATTCACCGGAAGGACTGATGCTGAAGCTGAAACTCCAATACTTTGGCCACCTGATGTGAAGAACTGACTCATCTGAAAAGACCCTGATGCTGGGAAAAATTGAAGGCAGGAAGAAAAGGGGACGACAGAGGATGAGATGGTTGGATGGCATCACTGACACGATGGACATGAGTTTGAATAAGCTCCGGGAGTTGGTGATGGACAGAGGAGCCAGGTGTGCTGCAGTCCATGGGGTTGCAAAGAGTCAGACATAACTGAGTGACTGAAATTAACTGAATGCTCATTGGAAGGAATAAAAGGTTGAATAAATAAAGGAAGAAGTGGAAGAAGGAATCTATGAAGGAGATAAGTGAGGGAAGAAAGAAAAAAATAAAAGGAACAAGGGAATGAGAAAGGGAGAGAAGGTGACGTGGCTGCTGGTAACATTAGTCTCAGAAACCAGCTGGAATATTGTGTGTCTCCCAGCTTCTGCATGATGAATAAAGGTTTCCCAAATGATATAGGTTTCCTTCCAAGAGGGAGGAGACCACATTAGCAGTCATTCCTTGGAACCACAGTATTGCAGACTGTACCATCTCACTGCCTGTTTACCAAAGAGAAAGGGGGTGGAGTTGCCTTTAAATATTAACCTTTAAAATGTCTTTATTATTTGTGGTCATGGCAAAAGTGAAACTTATATTCATAGATAATCTCAATCCTTATTTAGTTCTCACTTTTAGCCTCTCCCTACTAAACCTTTTTGCCCAAATCAAACCCCAAATTTAACAGATGTGCAGCATTTGAACCAAAAGGAGAGAAAGCAAAAGAAGTCAGGTCCTGTGTGAGGGTAACCCTGGTGAATCCAGAGGGTAATCCTTGGAAATGATCTGTACGGACCCATCTGGGTGACCTCCTGCTGGCTGTGTCAGAGGAGGATAATGACTGCATTTCATTTCAGTAGTTCCAATGAGACAGAATGAAGTTCATTTCTCTATTATATTCCTCAGTCATCCACAAGTATTTTTATATAAAATTAACTGTTCTTCAATAAAATCTAAGATCACTTGTTAAGGAGTTCAGTTCAGTTCAGTTCAGTCGCTCAGTCATGTCCGACTCTTAGCGACCCCGTGGACCACAGCATACCAGGCCTCGCTGTCCATCATCAACTCCTGGAGCCTGCTCAAACTCATCTCCATTGAGTTGGTGATGCCGTCCAACCATCTCATCCTCTGTCGTCCCCTTCTCCTCCCGCCTTCAATCTTTCCCACCATCAGGATCTTTTCAAATGAGTCAACTCTTTGCATCAGGTGGCCAAAGTATTGGAGTTTCAGCTTCAACATCAGTCCTTCCAATGAATACCCAGGACTGATCTCATTTAGGATGGACTGGGTGGATCTCCTTGCAGTCCAAGGGACTCTCAAGAGTCTTCTCCAACACCACAGTTCAAAAGCATCAATTCTTCCGTGCTCAGCTTTCTTTATAGCTGAGCTGTTAAGGAGTTAGGAATAGTACATGTTGAGAATGCTGACAGATTAATCTGGAATTTGATTTTTGTTCGCTAATGCTTAATTTCAATGGATTAATTTTTAAAAATCTGCATGTCTCAGTTTTTCCGTGTGTGAGACTTAATGGTGTGAATCTGAGTCACAATAACGATAGTACGAATTGAGTTTCTAAAGCTAAAGGTAAGGGACTTTCCTTGTGGTCCAGTGGTTAAGACCTTGCCCTCCAATGCAGGGGATGTGGGTTCAGTCCCGGGTCAGGAAGCTAAGATCCCACATGCCCTGTGGCCAAAAAACCAAAACATATGACAGAAGCAATATTGTAACATATTCAATAAAGACTTAAAAAATCAGTTCAGTTCAGTCGCTCAGTCGTGTCCGACTCTCTGCGACCCCATGAATTGCAGCACGCCAGGCCTCTCTGTCCATCACCAACGCCTGGAGTCTACCCAAACCCATGTTCATCGAGTTGGTGATGCCATCCAACCATCTCATCCTCTGTCGTCCCCTTCTCCTCCCGCCCGCAATCCTACCCAGCATTAGGGTCTTTTCCAGTGAGTCAACCCTTTGCATGAGGTGGCCAAAGTATTGGAGCTTCAGCTTCAACATCAGTCCTTCCAATGAACACCCAGGATTGATCTCTTTTAGGATGGATTGATTGGATCTCCTTGCAGTCCAAGAAACTCTCAAGAGTCTTCTCCAACACCACAGTTCAAAAGCATCAATTCTTCGGCGCTCAGCTTTCTTCACCGTCCAACTCTCACATCCATACATGACCACTGGAAAAACCATAGTCTTGACTAGACGGACTTTTGTTGGCAAAGTAATGTCTCTGCTTTTAAACATGCTATCTAGGTTGGCCATAACCTTCCTTCCAAGGAGTAAGCGTCTTTTAATTTCATGGCTGCAGTCACCATCAGCAGTGATTCTGGAGCCCAAAAAAGTAAAGTCTGACACTGTTTCCCCATCTATTTCCCATGGAGTGATGGGACCAGATGCCATGATCTTAGTTTTCTGAACGTTGAGCTTTAAGCCAACTTTTTCACTCTCCTCCTTCACCTTCATCAAGAGGCTCTTTAGTTCTTCTTCACTTTCTGCCATAAGGGTGGTGTCATCCGCATATCTGAGGTTATTGATATTTCTCCCGGCAATCTTGATTCCAGCTTGTGTTTCTTCCAGCCCAGCGTTTCTCATGATGTGCTCTGCATATAAGTTAAATAAGCAGGGTGACAATATACAGCCTTGATGTACTCCTTTTCCTATTTGGAACCAGTCTGTTGTTCCATGTCGAGTTCTAACTGTTGCTTCCTGACCTGCATACAGGTTTCTCAAGAGACAGGTCAGATGGTCTGGTATTCCCATCTCTTTCAGAATTTTCCACAGTTTATTGTGATCCACACAGTCAAAGGCTTTGGCATAGTCAATAAAGCAGAAATAGATGTTTTTCTGGAACTCTCTTGCTTTTTCGATGATCCAGCGGATATTGGCAATTTGATCTCTGGTTCCTCTGCCTTTTCTAAAACCAGCTTGAACATCTGGAAGTTCATGGTTCACGTATTGCTGAAGCCTGGCTTGGAGAATTTTGAGCATTACTTTACTAGCATGTGAGATGATGAGATGAGTGCAATTGTGCGGTAGTTTGAACATTCTTTGGCATTGCCTTTCTTTGGGATTGGAACGAAGACTTAAAAAATGGTCCACATCAAAAAAAAAAAAATCACAAAAAGTAAGGATTATAACTCTATTGCCAAACAATAGAGGAAGAAATTTTTTTCTTGGCATTTTTTTTTTTTAATTAAAATTTTATTTACTTATGGCTGTGCTGGGTCTTCATTGCTGTGCATGGACTTTCTCTAGTTGCAGAGAGTGGGGTGCTACTCTCTAGTTGTGGTGTTTGGACTTCTCGTGTTGTAGAGCACGGGCTCTAGGGCACCTGGGCTTCAGTCGTTGTGGCTCACAGGGTCAGTAGTTGCTGCACATGGGCTAGGTGCTCCACCGCATGTGGAATCCTCCTGGACCAGGGATTGAACCTGTGTCTCCCCCATTAGGAGGCAGATTCTTCAACACTGAGCCACCAGGGAAGTCCTTGGCGTTTCTCTTTTAGCACTGAGATCGAGGATTGGCTTTAATGGCTCAAATCTACTATTTAAATATTATAAGCAGTGTTTAGTATTGTCCTGAAATATATTAGGCATTCAGTATTTGTTTAAAGGATGAGTGCCAATTGTCATGATAGAGAATATAAAATCAAATGAATCTATGAGACATAGTTTGCCTGCTAGTTCTCAGATGTCCATGTTGAAAAATGGCAAGAAAAATGAGGTGTCTTATTCTTTGTCTTGGAAATTCAAATTGATATGTGATTGAAATTATCATTATTTTGACAGGTAAGGGAGAAGCAGTTCCCCAGTCCACTTGACTAAGTTAGTGGTTACCTTTTGGTTTTTCTGTCACATATATGTAGACCAGAGAAATATAGAACTCGATCAACTTTACCAAAAGAGTTCGGGTTTTGGAGCGATTATGTTTAGGTGATTTTAGAAAGATATCCCTACATGGTATGTTTAATGGTATAAACACAAAAAGCTAGACAGACATTTAAATATATTTTGAAATGAGCATATTCTGGGAATTATATTATGGATATAATTGAAAGCTGGTGCTGTATCCTCATGAGACTTGAGAAATTAATATTTGATAAAACCCTGTGTAGTAAATCATTTAGGCTTTTCTCTGCTGGAGTGAGGAAGTATTTGGCCTGACCACAGTTTTTTATGGGGACTTCCCAGATGTTGCAGTGGCAAAGAATCCACCTGCCAATGAAGGAGTATCTCTATTAACTAATTGTAGAAGTTCAGAGGACAAAGTTTTCTGAAAAATTATTATTTATCCCAATTGGACAAATCATAATAGAAAGGGCCCAGCAGATCTATGGGTCAAAATAATGTTTATGTCCAAGGCTAGGACGATTGGGGTCAGGATACAGCTATACAGAGGCTCAAATGAAATAGAAGGCAGGTATCCAGCCCCAAGGCATTGAGGTCACAAGAATGGCTCAGTTCTGAGATACAGAGGATCATAAAAATTGAGAATATAAGTCAATTGGGCTTCCCCGGTGGCTCAGTGGTAAAGAATCTGCCTGCTAATGCAGGAGATGCAGGTTTGACTCTTGAGTTGGGAAGATTCCATGGAGAAGGAAATGGCAAACCACTCCAGTATTCTTGCCTGGGAAATCCCATGGACAGAGGAACATGGCAGGCTGCAGTACATGGGGTTGCAAAAAAGCTGGACTTGGTTTCGTGACTAAACAACAGCAACATATACACCCATTGCTTAAAATGCTTATTGGTCCAGTAAAAATAATAGACCTGAGATTAGGGGAAAGAGGTTTGTAGGCCCAACTGTTAATCAGGCTTAGCTGAGTGTAGGAATAGGGTTCCAGGCATTTTGGGTGATGGAATAGTGAAAGTATATTAACCTTCCACCACACATTCTCGTGATATGACTTTAGGTATGTTGCTTTTGCAAATCTCTTACCAAGCACAGTATTTGCTTTTTAGCTATCACTATATGCTGCTCTCTTTAGCTTGTAGCAAGAAGTATGATGTTTTTTTCATTCTCACTTAAGAGTTACACTACTCCAAATATTAACACATCAAGTATACTGCTTTTCAAGTCCTTTCCTAATTTATTCATTCATTCACTACATATTTATTACTCAACAATCATATGGCAGGTTTAATGATAGGGTCTGGGAATACAATGTTAATCAAGCATGGGTAGAATGGTTTTGTTCACACAGCAACACTGCCTATTCTGTCTTAGTAACAGTTCCTCTTTTCATTTGAGGAAATTGCCCCTCCCCCATTCCAATTCTGGTAGAGCTGCCTGTCATACGACCCCCAGACCCAAGATGTAAGGCTGGGAATATGCCCCAAGACTGATTTTAGCTGTTCGTCCCCTTGGCTACAGTGATTGGTCCAAGCATCAGTCCAATCCCAGAGCATTGCCCCAAATCCAGTGCTTCACCCTCAGATTTTATACTTGAACTCCAGGAGAGAGAGAGACTCTTTTTCCTTCATGATCTTTAAATCGGGATGATGTAAACCTCGAGCTGTTAATAGCCAAACCGCGCACCTTCTTCTGTCAGACACACGGAGGAAGTTCTGTGCAATGAGAAAGAAGAAGAGTAGCATATAGAGAGAAGTACGCATGAAAGAGACATGAAGAGATAATAGAGAGAGAACAGGGAAGATGAAGGAGACAGAGGTAGAAGACTAGCATATAGAGCAAAGCACAGGTGATAAACAGATGGAGAAGGAGACTTGACACCTGCAAACAAGGATTTGGAATGAATATGTATATATATAGCTATTAAATCCCTTTTTGGCTTCAGTTTCAGTAGCTTTTTTTTCTCATTTGTACAAAACGAGTTCTGACTAATATTAAACAGACAGTTTCTGCCCTCAAGGAAAGTCTCCCGGGGGAGATCCAGAGGTAGGAGGGCAAAGCCAAGGTGGTGGGATAGGTGCTGAGATTGGGAAATACAAGTGTTGAGAATGCACAGACAAGGGGGCTGAACCTTCAGTGAGGACTCCCCTGAGAAAATGTCATTTAAGCTAATGCAGTTGGAGGGAACCTCATGTTTGAAGTTCTCAAGGCAAAAAACTGGAAAACACATTGGAAAAAGTACAAGAAGGTCTGGAGGGAAGTCAGCAAGGGAGGGATGTTGAGAGGACTCGAGAGAGATAAATGAAGGACAGATTTTGAGGAACCTCATAAACTCTGTTAAGAGTTTTAAATATCGATGAAAGAGAAATAAACATATCACCAGTATTTATTCATTCACTTATTTGATTTGTATAAAATACTAACTATACCCTGGACTTTGGGCTGAAAGTACAGGCCAGAATACAAAAGTTTGTTTACAAAGAACTCATGGTCCAATGCCTTTTCTTGGGTCTATGTATTTAAAGCCCTCACATTTCAATTTCTAGGCCCTTTATATTTTCTTTTACTTTAAAAAAAAATATTTTATTTGTATCAGGATATAGCTAATTAACAATGTTGTAATACTTCCAGGTGAACAGCGAAGGGACTCAGCCATACATATACATGTATCCATTCTCCCCCATACTCCTCTCCCGCTCAGGCTGCCACCTAACATTGAGCAGAGTTCCCTGTGCTATAGGGTAAGTCCTTGTTGGTTATCCATTTTCAGTATAGCTGACAGAGGAAAAGTATCAAATGACATCCCTTATATGTGGAATCTAAAAAGAAATGATACAAATGAACTTACAAAACAGAAAGAGAGGCACAGAAAAGAAGGGATCGTTAGGAAGTTTGGGATGGACATGTACACACTGCTTTATATTTTCTCTTCTCAGTATTACTTTATCAAGATAGTCAAGAACAAACATTAAAATTCCTGTAAGATTGCTAAAATATATTATGACTTAGACTTCTTGGTTCCTCAGTTTTCTCAACTAACATAGATTCAATGGGTTCAGGTGGCTCCTTCAGGGAATATGGGAATTTGTCTGTGTGTGTACTCAGTCATGTCTGACTCTTTGTGACCCCATGGTCTTCCAGGCTCCTCTGTCAATGGAATTTTCAGGTAAGAAGACTGGAGTGGGTTGCCATTTCCTACTCCAGGGAATCTTCCTGACCCAGGGATTGAACCTATGTCTCTTGCATCTCTTGCATTGGCAGGCAGATTCTTTATCACTGTACCATGTAGAAAGCCCAGGGAATTTGTAAATAGTATTTTATGTTAATGAATGATGCTCTTTCCCCCTCATTTTTAGATTTTGTTGAATATTCTAGTTTACAAACTCAATGATAAACTCTCAAGTTTTATATTTGAGTTGTGCAGGAAAATAATAACATTCCATACTCAACGACCCCTAATCTATGTAGATCAGTGCATTGAATGTTTTATGTTAAAAATTATCCATTAAATTGGTCAGTTCAATTTCTGAAACAAATTGAAGATTAATTCTTTTATTGGCAGAGGTAATTGTTAAAATAGCGTGTCATAAATTACACTTGTCTTTGTTCAGTAAACATAGTAAAATACTTATGTAGGAATTCACATAGCTAATATGTGTCTCCAACATTTTTTCTTTTTTTTAATCTGTATAACCTGGAGCAAAGGAGGTAAGATTGGTAAACTAATTAGTGGTGAGGGTAAAATTACCCAGACTAAGACTTCTACTTAATGAAAATCTCTTTATTGCCTCTTTCATCTAATGGCAGGAATGCTGAGAAGTAAAGTGTTGGCATCACACCTCAAGACTAGAGCTGTTGAACTCTTGATTAGATGGGGGCCAGTCCTACTATTCACCTCCGTCTCAGGCAGGTACTCGTTAAGTGAAGTAGTGAAATAATGACCACAATGCTATTATTAATCTAAAGATTGTGTTTGCCGTTTTGTTAAAAAAAAAAAAAGATTTCTAAGACTAGAAGGGACCTAGAAAGGACAGGTAACTAAATCTTAGAGAAATAACCATCGATCCTGCTTTTCAGGGTTTTCAGAAGAAGGACATATCTATCTTTTATCTGTAAGAAGTATTTCAGAATTTAATACTTGATATTGTCAAGAGATGCATTGCTGCTTCATTCATTCACATACTCACTAATTCAACAATTTTTTGAACAGGGCCTACTGTGTATTAGGCAATAGGGCAAATGTGATTCTACAACTTTCAGGGAATTTATAATCTAGTAAGAAAGAAGAGCAATATAACCAAATATGATAAATAATGATAAATGTTATGATAAGCAATGTATAGGGATGACAGAAGCCCATAATGGGTATTTCTCACCTGGACTAGGGGTTTGGGGAAGGCTTGTTGGAGGAAGTAAGTTTTAAGCTGTGTTGGAAGCAAAAATAAGGGTTTCCAGTTGAAGCTGGGGCTGATCAGGGCATGGGGGAAAAAAAGAGAATTTTCTAGGGTGAGGAACAGTATCATGAAGATTGGAAGGTAAAAGATTTCAGGCTACGTTCTAGGATTTTGATTACCTTAGGCATCAGTTTAAGAAAGGACTTTTTCTGGGAGATAGTATTCCTATGTTTTTTTCCAGGGTCATGCTTCATTAACATTACAAAAGTTTTACAAACAAGTTATGCTCTTTTTCATGCTTGTTGGCTGGTGGGATTCCATCAGTGGTCTGGGCTTTGGTTTCTGTAGGACTTGGAAGTAGGCATGTGGGCAAAGCTCTCTTATCTGGGGATCTGGTAAAGGCAGGGCTCCAGGATTACAGAACCTTAATGGAGAAGAGGTGGTGATTAAGAGTGTATGCTCTAGGACTTCTCCTGTGGTCCAGTGATTGAGAATCTGCCTTGCTATGCAGGGGACGTGAGTTCAATACCTGGTTGGGGAACTAGGATCCCTTGTGTAGCAGAGCAACTAAGCCCATGCACCGCAACTAGAAAGAGTCCATGTACAGAAATAAAACATCCACCTGAGGCAAAGAAACTCCTGTGTGCCATAGCTAAGACCTGATGCAGCTAAATAAATAAATATTTTTTTCAAAAGAGTGTAAGCTCTAACATAAAGCCCTAGCCTAGAAACTCAATTTTGTTTTTCTAAAACCTGTGATTCTGGACAAGTTAACACAAATGTACAACTTATTTCCCACATACATTTAACATGGGGAACATAGTAAAAAATATCTTCCTCATAGGTTTATTGTGATGATTCAAAGAATTAGGGAAAGAAGTACATTTGGTAAATGCGAGTTGTTGTTGTTTTTGTTGTCGTTAGTCCTGTCTCATCTGGTTCCAAGGGATAGGCCGAGCCAGTTTAATTATGGTTACTGAAAGAAGCTGTCATTTCTTATTCTCTGCTCTTTAGATTTATTTCAGAATCGTGGTATCTTGTCCCCAGACTTTGATTTTTACCATCCCAGCCACAGGCGGCCCATAAGTTGCCAGATGTATAGCTCTAATTTAAAACCCCTGGGTGTGTGTTTGTCATTAATTTGGAAGACTATTTGAATATTGGAAACTTCAAGTCTAATTAGCATCTGGTAAGGTGTGTGTGTTTTTGACAACATAAGCCTGAAATATGCTTTCCCCCCAAGTGTGAGAGAAGATGGGAAGCGTGTCATCAAAGCTCCTTAGTGACAATCACAATGACATCTGCTTTTTAGATCTGGACCCTGTTTTTTTCAGAATTGGAACTTAATGCATTGTATATATATATTTTTCTTCTTAAGGAAGACTAGTGAAAGCTGACTTAAGCAGACCATAATCAGGAAGTCCTGACTGTTTAAATGGTAGGGAGGTCATGAAGATACAGGAAGGGAAAACCACATGCTAGGCTCCCTAATTCTAAGCCCCGGTGGAATATGAATAGGCTCTTATTTATACATACTGGTCTCAACTCTGAGACTACCTCGGATAAGAGGCAGAAAGGCCCCCATTTCAAATTACCAGGCATCTGTTGCTAATGACTGTATTCAGTTATAGTACATATGGCAGGTGAATGTTCCCCTCTCTGACTTGTTCCTGCTATTATCCAGATAGCTACTCTTGTTTTTCTTTTTGCTTTTTTTTTCCTTGCTAAAATCACAGAGCTGAGAAAAGTAGTAGCAAGCCATCGGGACCTGCTAATCAAATCTGAGAGAACAAGGCACCAATCTCAGCTCATCATATGACTTAAGAGGCCCTCATTGAGACAGGACCTGAAAAGTCCCTTCTAAAGCCTTTACAAAGTGAGAATAATCTTCATTAAGTGCTACAGATTTCACAGGAAGAAAAAAAATGGATTAGGGGCCTGTCATTGGAAAGATAATTAATGTGCTGGAGAGAAGTATAGGCAATAGAAAGAAAAATTTCTCCATAATAAGATAAGAAAAAAATTTACAACAGCCAGGGTGGACAGTGATTAAATGTTAAGAAGCAGTTCCTCCTGGTTTGAGTTTTACAGTATAATTACAGAAAGAGAGAGAGAGAGACAGAGATAGAGAGACAGGAGGCAGGGAGGAGAGACAGGGAAAGAGAAAGTGGGGGGAAGAGAAATAGAAGGGAGAGAGAGGGAAGGAGACAGGGAGAGAAGAGACACATATTCATACACACGAAGGAAATGCCTTACCTACACAAAATATAATCTCAGGATCAAAAGGTATGGTAAAGGACTTTGTTGTTGGGTTGATATTTATTCCTCTGCTGGACCTAAAAAGATGGTATCTTTTACTATGTTAAAGTTCTCTAAAACATTTTGCTAAATCTCCTTTCAATATATTCTTGGTCAAAATATTGTTGTGGGCTGGGAAATTATTTTGAAATTATTTTCCAAGTTCCTTTATAGCTGAAGAAGTCTTAGACAGCAATTTTTCTCCACTGTTTAGTTCAGCTATCTTACGGCTCACAGTTCTTGCTGAAATTGGTGTTATTTCAGGCCCTGAAGCAAGTGGTCCTTTGCCCCTTTTCTAATTTCCTCCTTTCCAGACAGCAGGACTTGGCTTTTTATCAAGGAATCAAATGCCCACCCAATGGGCCTGCTGGGACTTTTCCTGATCAAAACATTTCTTTCCTGCGAATGTGTAATCATTTGCAAGTGAGTACACGGCCCAAAACCTGTTGATAGGAAATGTTGGAAGAGCCAGTTCTTTTTCCTGTGATGCTAGATGTATCTTCGACACAAATAATTAATCATTATGACTCGCTGCTATTTATTTAATTGGAATCGCAGTAAAAATTTGAAAGTGAGGTGAAAGGGCAGGTTATCCCTGTATTATGGTGGTGTGTACGTGCATGTTCAGTTGTGTCTGACTCTTTGCAACCCCATGAACTATAGCCCACCAGGCTCCCCTGTCCATGGGATTTCCCAGGCAAGAACACTGGAGTGGATTGTGATTTCCTCCTCCAGGGGACCTTCCCAACCCAGGGATGGAACCCACTTCTGAATCTCTTGCTTCGGCAGGCAGATTCTTGACCACTGTGCCACTTGGGAAGCTTACTTTTGTGGGCCTGTACTGAATTCAGAATCAACTCCTAAACTTTGCATTTCAATCGCATTCTATCCAATTGAAATACATGTTTGTATATTTGTTTGGCTCTATGTTAGGCCCCAAAACTCTAAAAATGAAGATGATGGTATTGCTTTATGGTTTGCTAGAGGAGATAGACAAAAACAACTTCAATAAAATGAAATGGTCATAGGACAGGATGAATAAAGTACAACAGTGTAGGGAAACAAGCAGTGATCCCTGGGGTTGTGCATCCATTTGGATTTCATGGAGAGGTGACCTTGGGGTCCGTGCTTGAAAAACTGAGTAGAATTCACCTAGGAGAAAAATATTAACAGGAAAGAACATTTCACTATTATCTAAATTAGCTCATGAAAAAAACCAGATGTGATCATGGCGTTCTTTTGCTCCAAGGATTCTAACGAACTCACATTATTTAGAGAAAAAAGCCCTAAATACTTTGAAGTCATTTTGTAATATGTATTTGTCAAAATGAAGTTTTCCTAGTGTCCTTGAGGGCAGCTTCTATGCACTAAAAAGACTATTTGTGATTCTTTTGGATTTTCATATTCATATTTGACATATTACAGATCTAACTTAATTTTTCCTCATTTTCTTACGTTCAACTTAGAAATCTTACTATCCTATTAAAAATGTAGCCTATTTCAACAATCATTTTCAAGGGGTTCTTTAAGCCCACTGAATTAAAATTGTTTAAACATTTTAAACTGAATTTATAAATTTAAAATACTTGATTTTTTTTAAAGATCCTAAACTATTGGATTAACAAGCAGAATCTAAGTTCTTAAGAAATCCAATTAATAAACTTTCAAAAATGATGAGATTTAAATTTGTTAAATGTCTTGATGCTAAAATTCTCTTTGGCCTTTGAAATTAAAGTAAAAAGTTTAATAAATTATCTAATATAGTTTAAATGGGAATCACAGGATTAACCCATTGGATTCCAATATGCCAAACTCTCTGATGTGTTAAAAGTATAAAAATCACAAGTATACCCAGATTGTGTCACTATGTTACTCCTAAATTAATACTGTGAGTTTAGTTTACTTCATTGTTTATATATTTATGTCTAAATTCTCTGGGTTTATGTGACACTTACCCATTGTAACAGAGATTGATAGCTGCCATCCAGTTTTCAGTCTCTCATTCTTCCTTAGTAATAGACCTTGATTTTATTCAGGGCAGCAGCAGGTCAGATAAATTATGTTTTACAACATCTTTGCATCTAGGAGTGGCCATGAGACCAACATCTGGCTAGTGAAGTGGCAGTGTTGCGTGGGACTTCTAGGAAAGCTCTGTGTGTGCGTATGCTCAGTCATGCCTCTTTGTGACCCCATGGACTGCCAGGCTCCTCTGTCAATGGAATTTTTCAGGCAAGAATAATGGAATGGGTTGCCATTTCCTTCTCCAGGGGGTCTTCCTGATGCAGGGATCAAACCCGCATCTCTTGTGTCTCCTGCATTGGCAAGTGGATTCTTTACCACTGTGCTACCTGGGAAGCCCTTATAGGAAAATGATTTATTGGGGAATAGTTATTTAACCTATATACCGAGCACATCATGAGAAATGCTGGGCTGGATGAGTTACAAGCTGGAATCCAGATAGGTGGGAGAAACATCAACAACCTCAGATATGCAGATGATACTACTCTAACAGCAGAAAGCAAAGAGGAACTAAAGAACCTCTTGATAAGAGGGAAGAAGGAGAGTGGGAAAGGCAGCTTAAAACTAAATATTAAAGAATTAACATCATGGCATCCGGCCCTATTACATCATGGTAAAAAGAAGGGGAAAGGTGGAAGTAGTGACAGATTTCCTCTTCTTGGGCTATAAAATCACTGCAGATGGTGACTGCGACCATGAAAATCAGAAGATGACTGCTTCTTGGCAGGAAAGCAATGACAGATCTAGACAGTGTATTGAACAAGCAGAGACATTACTCTATTGACAAAGGCCCATATACTCAAGGCTATGGTCTTCCCAGTGGTTATATACGGGTGTGACAGCTGGACTGTAAAGAAGACAGAGTGCCAAAGAATTGATGCCTTTGAACTGTGGTGCTGGAGAAGACTCCTGAGAGTCCCTTGGATAGCAAGGAGATCAAACAGTCAATCTTAAAGGAAATCAACCCTGAATACTCATTGGAAGGACTGATGCTGGAAGCTCCTATATTTTTGTCACCTGATGTGAACAGCCAACTCATTGGAAAAGTCCCTGATGCTGGGAAAGATTGAGGGCAGAAGGAGAAGAGAGCATCAGAGGATGAGATGGCTGGATGGCATCACCAATGCAATGGACATGAACCTTGGCAAACTTTGGGAGATGGTGAGGGACAGGGAGGCCTGGCATCCTGCAGTCCATGAGGTCACAAAGAGTTGGACACAACTGAGTGACTGAACAACAACAAAATCATTTTAAAAAATCTCTTTGCTTTTCTTCTTTCTTCCAGCTGCCATCTTGGACAACGAGATGACTTTGAGGATCAAAATAGAAAGAACCTGTGTGATTGTATTAGTTCACTAGGGCTGCCATAACAAAATACCACAGAAAAACAGAAATTAATTTTCTCACAGTTCTGGAGGGTAGAAGTCCCAGGTCAGTGTGTCAGCAGATTTGGTTTCTTCTGAGGCTTCTCTTCTTTGCTCAGAGATGGCAGTCTTCCCCCAGGTACTCACAGTGTTGCCCTTCAGTTGACGTGTTGTCTGTGGCCTCATCTCCTCTTCTTACAAGGGCACTAGTCATATTGAATTAAGGTCCACTCAGATGAACTTATTTTACTTTAACTTCCTCTTTAAAGGCCCTTTATCCAAACACAGTCACTTTCTAAATTCCTAGGGCATTAAGATATCAACATAGGAATTCTAAAGGGTCACAGTCCAGCCTGTTACCATTGTTATGGACTGAATATTTGTGTCCCCTCAAAATTTATGTGTTGAAGCCTAACTTCCAATGTGATAGTGACTGGAGGGGCTTTTGGAGGAATTTTGGTCCTGGGATTGGAACCCTCATAAATGGGGTTAGTGTCCTTGTAACTCGAGACGCAAGAAAGCTTGCCTCTTGTCTCTGCTCTCAGCCATGCGAGGAAAACAGGGAAAAGGTGGCTGAGAGAAACCAAGAAGCAGGATCTCACCACTCTGCCAGTGCCTTGACCTTGAACTTCCCAGCTACCAGAACTGTGAGAAATAGAATTTGCTGTTTAAGGTCCCCATCTACACTATTTTCAGTATAGCAGCTTGAACTAAGTCAAGAGTGCTATAAGAACTGACAGAATTTTACCAAATCATGAAGATGAATAATGGCTCCATAGAAATGAATATAGATGTGAAGAAATGAAGTTAACCAGTGAACATAAAACACGGTGCAAACATTTCATGGCCATGTGTTGAAATCATAAAGTGTGCTCAGCTGTGTCTGACTCTGCATCCCCATGGACTGTAGCTGGCCAGGTTTCTCTGCCCATGGAATTTTCTGGGCAAGACTACTGGAATGGGGTGCCATTTCCTACTCCAGGGGATCTTACCGACCCAGAGATCAAACCATGTCTCTTGTGTCTCCCGCATTGGCAGGTGGGTTCTTTACCACTCTGCCACCTGGGAAGCCCCTGAAATCATACAGATTTCACTGTGGAATTATGTTAGAAATCAATATCAAAAGATATTTGAAAATAACCCACATATTTTCAAGTGCAATATGACATTTACCAAGAGAGATCTTTCACTTAGTCATATGTTTCAGTGTCTCCTAGTGTATAGTCTATGAGAACTTGAAAAGAACTTGTATCCTCCTGTTGTGTGAAAATTGTATAAATCTTAATTATGTTGAATTTGTTCATGGTGCTTTTCAGGTCTACTATATATTTTTACTTTTCTGTATGTTCATTCTATTAATTTTTGAGAGCTTGATATTGAAACTGCAAATAAAAAATCTTAATTTATCTACTTAAAAAATAATTGTAATATATAGTGGACCTATATATGTAACTTTGTTCTATATTTTCCAAGTCTCCTATAAATGTGTTATTCTTTCATAATTTAAATAATAAAAAAGAAAGAGAAAAAAGGAAATTACCCATTGAAGATTGGGCGGTAGAGAAAGTACAGTCCAGGAGGAGAACATGGTGAGAACAAAGGCCTATGGTAGACAGGACGGCACGTAGACAGGAGGGCATGTGACTGGGTTCCCAGCGTGACAGAGCACTTGGTGACGGGAATGACCAGAGAGGGTGTGGGGTGAGTAAATGAGGGTCAGGCGGGTCAGAGATTCCTGTCTTACCAAAGAGTAATAGAAATCTCTTGATTGCTTGAAACAAGGGTGGCATGATCAGATTTGCATTTTGAAAAGGTTACACTGACTGTAGTTTGGAGAACAGACTGGAAGGATGCCAGAATCAATGGGGAAAACAATATAGAAGAAATAAAAGGAAAGGCATAGGACTGGGTCTAGAGAGGGCTAATATTTTATAATTGAGGAAGGAAGGATGAGAGAAGGGAGAAGGTAAAAGAAAAATTAGTAGCTGAAGAAGGAAATGGGATTCAGATTTTTTTAAAAATTAGATAAACATAAACATTTTATTTTTTAAGTATTTTATGTATTTGTTTATTTGGCTGTTCTAGGTATTTTGGCCACCTCATGCAAAGAGTTGACTCACTGGAAAAGACCCTAATGCTGTGAAGGATTGGGGGCAGGAGGAGAAGGGGATGACAGAGGATGAGATGGCTGGATGGCATCACCGACTCGATGGACATGGGTTTGGGTAGACTCCGGGAGTTGGTGATGGACAGGGAGGCCTGGCGTGTTGTGATTCATGGGGTCGCAAAGTGTCGGACACGACTGATTGACTGAACTGAACTGAACTGAGGTCTTAGTTTCATGGAATCATCAATCTTTGTTCTGGCATGTGGAATCTTTAGTTCAGCATGAGAACTCTTAGTTGGGGGCATGTGGAATCTAATTCCCCGACAAGGGACTGAACCTGGGTCCCCTGCATTGGGAGCACAGAGGCTTAGCCACTGGACCATCAGGGAAGTCCTGACATGAATATTTTAAAAAGTTGATAAGAAGCCACTGTGGAAAATGGTTTGCCAGTCCCCAGAAAGGTAAACATTGAATTAGCAAATGACCCAGTAATTCCATCCTAGGTGTACATGCAAAAAAATAAAAAACTGGTGGCCAAACAAAAATTTGTACACAAATGATCATAGCAGCACTGTTTACAGTTGCCAAAAGGTGGAAACAACCCAAATGTCTATCAACTGATAAATGGATAAGCAAAATGTTGTATAATCCCTACAAAGAATTTTACTCAGCATGAAAAAGGAATTAAGTATTGATATTTACTACAATGTAAGTGGACTTTGAAAGTATTATGCTGGTTGAAAGAAATCAGACATAAAATGTCACATATCGTATAATTTCATTTATATGACATACACAAAATAGCTAAATTTATAGAGATATAAAACAGAAAAACAGTGGTTTCCAGGGATTGTAGGAAAGGGGAAATGGGGAATGATTGCTAAATGGATAAGGAGTTTCTTTGGAGGGCTGTGAGATACTCAGAACCGGACAGAGGTAATGGTTGTCCAACATTGTGAATGTACTAAGTGTGACTCAATTCGTACTAAATGTGACTCAATTGTACACTTTTAAATAGTTAATTTTATGTTACATTAATTTTGCCTCAATTAAAAAAAGTAGAAAGATGAGATATTGGGAAGACTGCAGATGGAAAGTAGGGAGAAGCCTTAATACGGAGTGGTAGGGTTTATGGACGGGGCTTCCCTGGTGACTCAGATGGTAAAGAATCTGCCTGCAATGCGGGAAACCCAGGTTTGATTCCTGGGTGGGGAAGATCTTCTGGAGAAGGGAATGGCAACCCACTCCAGTGTTCTTGCCTGGAGAAATCCATGGACAGAAGAGCCTGGTGGGCTACAGTCCACGGGGTCGCAAAGAGTTGCACATGACTGAGTGACATCACAATAATAATAATAATAGGGGTTTACATTGGCCCTGTAAACCTTCCCTGGTGGCTCAGATGGTAAAGCGTCTGCTTACAGTTTGGGACACCCAGTTTCGATCCCTGGGTTGGGAAGATCTTCTGGGGAAGGAAATGGCAACCCGCTCCAGTACTCTTGCCTGGAAAATCCCATGGACAGAGGAGCGTGGTAGGCTACAGTCCATGGGGTCACAAAGAGTTGGACATGACTGAGTGACTTCACTTTCACTTTCTTTCACAGTGGCCCTAGTGGTAAAGAATCTGCCTGCCAATGCAGGAGATGCAAGAGACATGGGTTTGATCCCTGTGTTGGGAAGTTCCCCTGGAGGAGGAAGTGGAAACCCACTCCAGTATTCTTGCCTGGAAAATCCCATGGACAGAGGAGCCTGGTGGGCTACAGTCCATGGGGTCCCAGAGAGGCAGACACAACTAGGCCCAGGGCACAGACACAGAAATGGTTGTCCAACATTGTGAACATACTAACTGTGACTCAATTGTACACTTTAAAATAGCTAATTTTCTGTTACATGAACTTTACCTCAATTTTTTTTTTAAAAGTAAAAGATGAATTATTGGGAAGACTCTTGTTGAAAAACAGAGAGAAGCATTAATCCAGAGTGGTGACTCTGAGAATTTGTGAAGAAGGAGGGTTAAAGCAAAAGTGGAGAGATTTACCTAAAACAAGTTTGTGGGATGGCTCCTTTATATTCTAACAGGAAGGAAGTAGAGATGATGGGTAGATATAGGTGGGTTTATGCATTGGTTATCAATGAGTTGAGGAGAGATCTACATATTATGGCATTTATTATATGATGTGAGATGACCATGTGCTGAGAACAAAACAGAAGGTTAGCTTAAAGTTTAAGGAGAATTAAAAAAACTTTTTTTGAAAAAGTCATTACAGAAAGTAGGAGAGTGTAGACCAGAGGTAAAATAGAGCTGGTAAGTTCACAGCCTGTTTGAGACTGAGCTTTGTTGTTATTTTTTTCCCCCTGGCTATATTTAGATACTTAGGTACAGGCATGAAGAAAGACTTGGACAACTCATATTAGGGTTTTGCTGGACTTACATGATGAAAAGATAGTATAGCAAGAGATGTTGACAAGAGGGCTGCTGAAACAATGAGTCATGAAATGAGGTTATCTCAGGAGGGAAATGAGGAAAAGAAAGTGTTGATTAAATAGCAGAAAATAGAGGAATCTATACACCATAAGTGCTAACAAGGTTGAATAAAGGCCAGGGGGTACTCAGTCAAGAACATCAAATATAGGAGATTCTTAGAGTAAAAAGGTAGTATGGGAATTAATGACCTTGGTTATAAAACAGAGAATTAATGATTTTGGTTATGAAACAGGTGATGACAAGAAAGAGGGACTGAATGGAATGGAGAAGAATCTGAATGAGGCCAAGACGCTGAGAGCTCTGGATGTTGGATGGGCCAGTTGCTCATCCATGTAGACACTGAGATCGTTCAAGCTTTCATCAGGGCTTGGATAAAGATCAAGTGTGGAGTTACGTGACAAAACCTTTGATTAAAGAAAGGGAATAACAAGGTGGTGGCTTGAGTAAAGATGGATTGATTACATATTAGTGAAGTCAAATGAAATTGGTCTTACTGAGAAGGATTTGAGAAGACAGAAGAATTATGTTCTGAATGCAACAATGGGGAGACACAACATTTTCCATACCCGGTCTCACTACCTCCTGGCCCTAGAATTGCTGGGACGTGAGATAATAAACAGTGACCTATGAGTCCTAAAGGATAATAATCCAATAATCCAATGAATAATCAGACCTGAATATTCATTGGAAGGACTGATGCTGAAGCTGAAGCTCCAATACTTTGGCCACCTGATGCAAAGAACTGACTCATTGAAAAAGACCCTGATGCTGGGAAACATTGAAGGCCAGAGGAGAAGGGAATGACAGAGGATGAGACGGTTGGATGGCATCACCGATGCGGTGGACATGAGTTTGAGTAAGCTCTGGGAGTTGGTGATGGACAGGGAAGCCTGGTGTGCTGCAGTCCATGGGGTCGCAAAGAGTCGGGCAGGAGTGAGTGGCTAAACTGAACTGAATGAGTGTGTTGCTGGAGAAGGAAATGGCAACCCACTCCTGGCAGGCTACTGTCCACTGGGTCACAGAGAGTTGGGCACAACTTAGCGACTAAACAGCAGAACAAGTGTGTTGCCAAGAAATGGTGTCATAGAAGCAGAGACACATTTTGATTAAAGCAGCAAGGTGTAGGAAACCCTTGAAAGGCGGCTTGAAGGTATTAATTGTGTATCAGATAGGGACCCGTGGTCAAGAAAGTGAAGCTACCCCATGGCTTTCATATTGTGGGAATTTAATTCATGGAGTTGGTTCCAAAAGTTTTTGGCAGGATTGGAGGAACAAAAAGAGAGAGGTGAGGTGTCTAAAGGTGGAAGCAGATTCTGAGAGGTCAGAAGCTGCTAATGACTGTGAACCAGCCTTTACTGCTCCTCTCCTGGGCTGCACTCCCTGATTCCCACTGCCATTGTCACCGTTGCCAACAACCATCACACCAGCAGAGCCAGAAGCAGGAAACTGCTTCCTCCCTCCCACGTTCTGTTCTTCACTGTCTTCCATTGGCAGAAGGAAGCCAGCTGGCAAGGAGCCTGCAAAAATATGTCTGCAATCTCCCAACCCCAGCAATGTACATCCAAGTGTAGAAGGAGAGGCGTGGGCTGAGAGAAAACATCGACTAACTGGCAGGGGGAGGGCTTCCTGGCTGTGGATCAGCCATTCCAGGGGCCACTGTGGAGGATTTGAATGGTGACATGAGGTGGTAACTTGGTCAGGGGCAAAGTAGGAAGGATAATAGGAAACATGTCCTACCCCAACTCTTCACTGAAGACCTGGCGATACAGAACCAAATAGAAGAAGATGTGTGTATCTTCCCACCAGCACTTCTCCTAACCCACTTGCAGTTCTGCTCTCATTCCTTTGCATGGATGAACTTGCCATGATTTGTAACCAAAGCCATTCTCATCTCTTCACTTGCCTCAAGGACATCACTCCACAATTGTTTCCTTATCCTCTAGTGTTATCATTTCTTTCATGGTAGGATTTCTCTCATTTAAAAAGTAAGAAAAGAAAGAAAGAGGAGAAGGAAGGAAGGAACCCTTCTCCTGACCTCAGTGACCTCTGTCACTTCATTCTGACCCCTCACCTTTCCACCTTGAACCAAACAGATCTCTTATACTTCTAGATCAAGCATTTGAATTTTCATTTTTTGAAAGGTTGAGGGGTGTGTTTGATTTTTTCTTTCTCTCTCTCTTTTTAAATGGTTTTATTTTATTCATTTTTTGATATGGACCATGTTAAAAGTCTTTATGAATTTGTTACAACATCACTTCTCTTTTATGTCTTGGTTCTTTGGCTCTAAAGCACGTGGGACCCCAGCTTCCCAACCAGGGATTGAATCCACACCCCCTGCACTGGAAGGTGAAGTCTCAACCATGAGACTGCCAGGGAAGTCCCCTGTTTTATTTTATTTCATTGTCTTTTGTTTTTTTGAGTGCACCATGTGGCTTGCAGGAGGATCTTACTTCCCTGAGCAGGGATCGAACCCAGGCCCACTGCAGTGAAAGTGCCGTGCCCTAACTGCTGGACCACCGGGGAATTCCCTCATTTATTTTCTTAATTTACTCCTCAGAAAGACCATACAACAGTTAATGCTGATGAAGAACATCTTAATCCATGAACTGTTCTTAGTGTAAGTAAAGTTCTCTTGGACTTGATGTTTGTTTGGTTAGGAATATGGAAATTGAACTCCAAGCTCTGAATTTTATGCAGAAAAATCTAGCCTTCTGAAATGCATTGATTTATATCTGGTAGGAGAATCTGAGGTATATATTATTTTCCCTGAGCAGTGTACTTTTTTTTTTTTTTTAACCTCATAAAGGGCAGAATCATTTGTGTGTCGGTTTGAGTTTTTGGAAAATGTATTTCTGTATCTCTTCTGTGTCTATTGCTTTGGTTGCATTTGAGTGATTAGTGAATTCTTCTCCTGTTCATTAAGGATGTGGGTGTGCGCCCGTTGACGGTACTCTTCACTCACAGCCCCGCCTCCTACCTCTGGGACACACTAGGGGGTGTGTGTGTCTGGGAGAGAAAGGGTGCAGGCGGAGAGAAAGCAAGAAAGAGCAATAACAGAGATGGAAAGTATGCCTGAAGGCAGGCGGGAGAGAGGTTGGAAGAAAGGCTCTGAAAGAAATCCGAGAGGCCAGCTTTCAGGGTAGAGAGCAGCTGTACCGCATATTGCTTTCTGACGAATCCGCTGAAAGGCTTCATAAAAGTCCTCAACCCTTTCAGCAAGTATGTTTTTTGGTTTTGTCTTTTTCTTCTGAAAAGCACATAATGGGGTGAAGAAGGCAGTGTTTAATTAAGAGAAAAACAGTTCAGTTCCTGTGAGGAAATTAGTATCTACCTTTAGGCAACTCAGTGGAGTGCTTCACAAGTTAAGTGGGAGCCTCTGGAAAATAAGGAAGACCTCAAGCAGCTGCTTCTGTGAAAGCAGATTAAGATCTAGGATTTTTAGAGGAGCCGACAAGAGCATTTTTGGTCCTTGGGGGTAAAGCTGTTTTGTATTGATTAAGCAAGCCAGATCAGACAAATGGACACATTTGGTCAATTCAGTTTCCCAAGGCACAGCTCCAGAGCTGCAGGAGGTAGTGGTGATCTGGAGAGACCCAGGGTGAGGAGGATTTCTGGGTATCTGGCTTGATATGTTTATTCACATCGTTCATTTTACTTGGCAGCCCTGTGTAGCTGAGACTGAGCATTTTGCTTTGTTTGTATTACGTAGAGATGATAATTGGATACACTAAAGGGAACTTCATCTGATCATGTGAGCAGATAATTGAAAAAAAATTTTTTTTAATTGTTCTTCTGGTGTTTTTCTGTCTTGATTATTTACAGGAGGGAGGATCAGGGAATTATATATATACATATATACATACATATATATGCGTGCTTGCTAAATCGCTACAGAGGTGTCTCTTTGTGACCCCCATGGACGGTAGCCCACCAGGCTCCCTTCTCCGTGAGATTCTCCAGTCAAGAATACTGGAGTGGGTTGCCACGCCCTCCTCCAGGGGCCCTTCCCCATCCAGGGACTGAACCCCGAGTCTCTTGCCTCTCCTGCATTGGCAGGTGGGTTCTTTACCACTAGCTGCACCTGGGAAACCTATATATATATGTGTGTGTGTGTGTGTGTGTATTTATGTAAACCATGTGTATATATATATATATAAACTACCACAGGAAGGCTATGCTAGGTATAGTGGGGACTGGAAATGATAATGAATAGAATATGATAATGACACAGGAAATGTCATGTACTAAGGGTCATAAGAAACAAAGGCGGCCGCAAAGGAGGGCATTCATTGATCATCTTTATCTGTAAACCCAGTAGGAAGAATTTAAATAGATGGCAGTAGTATTTGTTAGACTTTGGAGGATGAATAGGATTAAAATGGGCAGAATGTAGGGGGTGGGGAGTCATTCCAGAAAAAGGAAATAACATGAGGGAAGCTCTGTAGTGACAAACTGATGGATTCAGCTGGCTCTAAGTTCGTAAGGACATTAGTAGGAAGGGGGAAAAAGAAAGTTAAAACAAAAGAAAGAAAAAGAGTCGTAATCAGACCATCAGGCTTTGAATTCAAAGGTTAAGAATCAGTTGGAGAAAGAAGACCCAAGTAAATCTCTTCAGGAGGGAAAAAAAATCAGTAGTACATTACAATGGTTTCTGAATCTTTTCATAATATTATCTAACATGTTTAATCAGTGAATAAATATATTGCTAGGTTAATAAGATTAACTAAAGGTTACATGTTACAAAGAAACAATCTAAAAAGATGTTAAAAGTTACAACTTCTTGAATCACATCCTTTGATTAAAGTGAAGTCGCTCAGTCGAGTCCAACTCTTTGCTACCCCATGGACTGTAGCCTACCAGGCTCCTCTGTCCATGGGATTCTCCAGGCAACAATACTGGAGTGGGTAGCCATTCCCATCTCCAGGGGATCTTCCTGACCCAGGGATTGGACTGAGGTCTCTTGTGTTGCAGGCAGATTCTTTCTGAGCCACCAGCGGAGCCCCAACCTTGGGAGGAGGTGGCGTAATTTACCCAACTACCACTCCAGCAGGCTTAGGAGGGAGAAGGGTGAGCTCCTCCCAGCTACAGAATCCTTTTTTAGAGCAGCATTCTGAGTCACAAGCCTCCTAGAAGGCTCCGTTTAAGAGTTGCCATCCGACCGTTATCTCAGAAAGTTTCCAGTGTGTCCAAACACTGCGTTTTGTGGGCCTCTTGAGCATTTCTTTAAAGCTTGCCCTTGGGAATGTTAGTAGGGTTGGAAGTGGCTTAAAAATCTTAGAAGTGTGGGAGCAAGGGAGAGGGAACTTTGCGTTGATTGTTCTTTCAGTTTATCATCTGGCTTTCCCTCCCCGCCTCTCTCCTCCCTGTTTCTCTTTCCCTTCCCTCCTCCCTCCGCCCCTCCTTTCTCCCTTCCCCTCTTCCTCTTCCCTTCCTCCTTCTTTTCTTCCTTAATTCTCTTTGGTATCTAGTATGTTTGATTAGTGGATAAATTTGTTGCTAGGTTAACAAGATTAAAGAAATTTACGCTACTACAAAAATAAAATCTAACAAGTTGTTAAAAGTTTAGATGCAGCAGTCTCTCTCTCTCTCACACACACACCCACATTTTGGGGTGAGAGTTGTAGTCCTTCACACAATTTCTCTTCTCCCACGTCTATAAAAGTTTTCACCAAACCTGAGATAATAACTTATGGTCTGGATGTGTGTGTATGTGTGTGTGTGTGTGTGTGTAGGTATTGTGGAAAAACTGAAAAAGAGTTGGCTGTGGTCCCCTCCCGCGAACCTGGCATGAGTCCCTGTCTGTATTTTCCTAGGTGGTCCCAGAGGATGGAGACAGGGGAAAGCTTTGCTTGCATCGTGAATTTCAAGTTTTCAGAGGCTTTTAGGACATTCTGGTCCTCTCAGTAAAGAATGCTTGTGGCCTCTGTGCTGGGAGGTCAGTTGGCTGGGGAGACATTCCCCTCAGGCACGCACTCTGATGTCTGTTCTCTGTGAAGGCTGTGGGCTCTCAGGGGGAGATTCCATTTGTCTGAGCCTTCCAGTCTGACTCACTGCCCTGGGAGGGCAGAGTTCAGCCCTGAGTTGCCAGCAAGCCCCCGGCCTTAAAGGCACAGCACGTGGATTATGGCTTAAGAGGAGATGGGTGCTAACAAGTAACTGGGCTGCCACTTGCTAATTTCCAGCTGCCTTGTTTATGAAGCATTGTTGACAAACATACATTCCAGTGAAAAGGCAATAGTTTGTTCCAGATCCCGTTCACTTGGGCATGGAGAAAAGCAAATGAAATTTTACACACCCTGTGAACCTGAGGTCACCTGCATCATCCACATGGAGAATAAGAATATTTAATGTGTGATTAAAGTTCTGATCCATAGGGGGAGGAAAAATCATTTGCACGTCACAAGATTTTTCCGCCTCCTTGATTCTCAGCCCACTCACTTCATAAATTAACAACAGGTAGCATCAATCTCTCTTCAAAATATGGGAGACACATGTAACCTGGAGGGCTCAGGCTTCCTGAGCCTGTGAAAATAGACATTGTCATTTTCTTGAACACCCACATCTTCAAGTAAAAGACACTGTCTGTTGGCATGAGGGAAGTTAGGTATTTTAGAGAATCCAAGAGCATTTCTGTGGGGGTGTATGCATATATTCATAAGTCATTCCTTTTCCTTTCTGGCTGAGATGTCCAATATGTGCGCTAAGTTGCTTCAGTCATGTCCAACTCTTTGTGATCCGTTGGACCAGAGCCCACCAGGCTCCTCAGTCCCTGGGATTCTCCAGGCAAGAATACTGGAGTGGGTTGCCATGCCCTTCTCCAGGGGATCTTCCTGACCCAGGGATCAAATCCACATCTCTTATGTCTCCTGTATTGGCAGGCGGGTTCTTTACCACTAGCTCCACGGAAGCCTGGATGATCAGTATGCTAAAACCCAATAGCCTCGAGCCTTGACAGATCCAGAACTGACTTTGGAATCGGGCATTCTGGCTGTGTCCTGGGCATTGCCACTGGGATATGGACACGCCACAGCCCTGCCAGGATTGTTGCCAGAGGGGCTAAAACTCAGCAACACCCCCCGCAACTAGAACTATGCAGCTGCCTCTCTACCTTGAGGCCACTTCCTGGGAGGTGGAAAGCTGCCAGTTATGTCTGTGATCTGTTCAGGTAATGGGTGGGGGCGGGACAGATTATTTTCCCCTGTACTTGACAGGATTTAGATCTGTATGAAGAAGTAACTTATATTTAACATTTTTATTTGAGAAGCTTTGATGTGTACTTCCATTTACTGGCTATCACCTTTAAAACTCTTTGACATGCAGAAATTATCTGGTTGATTTATCATTGTCTTTTGAAGGCTGACTCATTTAGAAATGACATGACATTTGCATTTGAAATCAGTACTGTATTTATTTCATTGTTCTGAGTCTTTCCAAATAAATCTGTGGATTTTTTTTTTTTTGGATAATTGTGAGAAAAATAATAATGTAACAACCTTTAAGGAATGTATGGGTTATCTGCAGTTCACAGCTCTTCCAACTTCAGTCTTCCCAAACTCTGTGCAAAGTAGCAAAATGACCAAGTTCTATGCAAGGGAAAATTATATTCCGGTTCTATGGCTGGAGTAAGATTAGTAATAGTAACAATCAAAACTTTAAGAACAGTCAATGTAATTTTGTCCATCTTTATTCACTCCTAATATTTTAATGAACAAAATTTAAAAATACTAATCTTAAATGCAGGGAAATGAAGATCTTTCTCATGAGAGTAGAGATGTGGAAGTCAAGATGGGCTGACGCTGGCTGAAGTCCTTCGTTTTGTGGCTTTCTTCAGATCAGCACAAGGATTACGTACATTGTGATTTTTAGAAGATGCTGTTAGCCATATTCCTAATAAATAAGATGGATATTGAATTCAGAGTTTTTTAATTATCTTTATTCTTGATGCCCAGTGAGATTGCTGTATGTGGAATTTAGACTACCATTGATCAAAAAGAGAGATTTGAAGTAAAACATGGAATGCTTTGGAAAAATCCCAAATGCCAGCCACTGTTAGTTATCTAAATTCAAAAGATAGGAATGAAAGACAGTGATGTGATTATAGTGAACTTTTATTGAGTGCTTGCTGTTGATCGTACACTCTTTTGAATCTTTCCATGAATTTAGTGACTTACTCATACTAACAGCTTCTTGAGGTAGTATTAATATTATTTCCATTTAACAGGTAAGGAAACAGTCTCAGTAAGGTTGAAGAGCTTACTTACCTCCAGAGCTAGTTAATTGGAAGGCTGGGACACAATCCCGAGTTGTCTGACTTGGAAGCCCACATTCTGAAACACTATGGGATGTCTTTTCGATGGCAGATGTGCCTGAAATGATAAAAGTTCAGCAAAGAAAAGAACTGGAGGTCAAAATAATCTCCTAACTGAGAAAGACTATCTGGTGTGATAGGGGCTTTCCTCGTGGCTCAGATGGTAAAGAATCCACCTGTAATGCAGGAGACCTGGGTTCGACCCCTAGGTTGGGAAGATCCCCTGGAGAAGAGAATGGCTACCCACTCCAGTATTCTTGCCTGGAGAATCCCATGAACAGGTTAGAGTCCATGGGGTAAAGAGTGTCTCAGAGAGCCAAAATCTTGGTACTGCAAGTACTTTGTATTATAGGTGAAGAAACTGTAGCCAAGACAGCTCGGATGACTTGCTTGAAGTTTACAGCTTGTTTGCAGCAGAGGTAAAACTGGAGACAAAGGAGGTTTTCCTGACAATCATTAATTCAATCCCTGTTCTTGTACCTAGCACTTCTTTAGGTGTTAAATATACCAAGAAACACAACTGATGAGGTCTCTGTAGTTACGAGAATGACATCATAACCAGAACAGTGATTTGACATTAGGCTAGATTACCAAAGGAAACTGTGGAATGCTCATGTTAAAATATTAGGAAAGTGGAGATAAACTATGAGACGGGGGAGTGGGCTTGATATGGGTTCTACCACATTTTATAGACAAACTTACTGACATCTATGGATAATAAGATATCCAGGGTGTAAGTGTTAGAGGCGAGCAAGATTCAAACTGACCCTTCATAGTGTATAGTGTGTGTGTGTGTGTGTGTGTGTGTGTGTGTGTTACGACCTACTGGTGAGGCAGCAGCTCTTTACATGGGTCAGTAAAGCTGGTTGGAGTAAGATAACTAGTCAGATTGCCTGGAACCAAAGAGATCCATCTTTCTGGCAGGACTCACACAGCCCAACAAGCCTCACCTTTTCATTCATGCTTACTTTGATTACAAATTCAAACTCACAGTTGTGCATCTGGTTCAAGCTTGCCACCTCTAGGTTGGGAATCTTGTCATGCTAAGGAAAAACCACCAGCCAACAGCTGCAGAGGAGCTGGTGCAGACACAACAGCTGAGGACCAGTGAGCTATCTACCCACCCTCACCCCCCCAAAAAACATGTTAAATCATTTCGGTGTCATGTGCCATTCTACATGGCTTCTTGGAGTGAATTAGCAAAAAGTGGCTTTTCTGGTAGAGTTATGAGAATAAGATACATGACGCAGTGGTAAAAAAACCCACCAGCCCATGCAGGAGACAGACGCAGGAGACATGGGTTAGATTCCCGGGGTGGGGAAAATCCCCTGGGGTAGAGCATGGCAACCCACTCCAGTATTCTTGCCTGGAGAATCCCATGGACAGAGGAGCCTTGCAGGGTACAGTCCATGGGGTCACAAAGAGTTGGACATGACTGAGCATACACACGCACATGCATCACTGGAGGAAATTTGTACAAGGCAGCCTTCCCCAAATCTCCCTTTTTGGCTTACAAATTGGAAAAAGGAGCTCCATGTGGATGAAGGCAGCTCTGGGCCAGTGTGCTTGGGTGGGTGGGCTTGCTTTTAAGGGTGTGTGTGTGTGTGTGTGTGTGTGTGTGTTAGTCGCTCAGCCATATCCAACTCTTTGTGACCCCATGGACCATAGCCCGCCAGGTTGCCCTGTCCATGGGATTCTCCAGCAAGAATACTGGAGTGGGTTGCTGTTTCCTTCTCCAGGGTATCTTCCCGACCCAGGGATCGAACCCCAGTCTTCTGTATTGCAGGCAGATTGTTTACCATCTGAACCACCAGGGTATTGATGCCTCAAACTTTGGGGAGCTTGGACAGGAATGAAATTTGAACAACTCACTCACTTGCTATCAAGGGTGGAGTAGGACAAGAGGGTGGGTGCTTTTTGCCTTTGAGAGTTGGTGTAGATCCTGTAGAGGGTTTCTCAGCCAGGGAGAACCCAGCACTCGGGCCTTCCGGAATCTACAGCTCACCCATCCCCTTGTCAGAGCTAACGTGGCAGAGGTGGTTGGGCAGTGGTTGGAGGCGGTTACTGGCTTGGGGCCCTGAAACACTGAGTAATTCCTAAGACGGCTGGGACCCAAGGCTCCATTCCAGACACTTCCACGTTGTCAAAAGAAAGGAAAAAAAAAACAAAAAACGCCACCACTCAGCCCAAACTGTTGGAGACAGATCCCTTGGCGTTGAAACAAGACCCATCCCTTTATGGAAGGACATTGTTGGAAAGTTCTACCATATAGAAAAGCCAGGATTCTTTTCCCATTTTTTTTTTTTTTAAATAAGGAGGGACCAGATCAAGAGTGAGGACTGAAGAGGGAGGGCTGAAGGGAATCACATAACTTTTCCAGAAAGTTTTGAATCTACTTGGTTTTTAAAGACAGCACTTTGAGCTTCCCTTCAGAGCCCCTCCAATGAAAGGATCAACCACTTTTATGAAGCCTGTGCTGGGTTCATGCCGTGGACTTGGTGAGGAGTCAGAAAGCATGGAGTTGATGATTTCAGAAGAAACAAGGCAAGATAGATTGCACATCAGATCCTATAAACGACAACCACGCGTGGTTAACAAAAACAGGCTGTTGCAGCTGCATTCTGAGTGTTTATTTATTGGAGGAGAGAAAGGTAACGATCAGGAAGAAGGGGAATCATGTCATGAGGTTATCATGTCAGGAGTCAAGCAGATTGACTGCCTGGAGTGACATCCCTGTCTGTGTAGAGCAGGGAGACCAGCACGTGGGTCAGAGACACAGGAACCTTTGAGACGTGGACTCAGAGCCCCAGCATCGATTGTAAATCAAATTTCAGGTTTCAGTGCAATTAAGAGCTACTGCAAAAGTTTTGAGAAGAGACATGATGTGATCGAATTATTTTAGAGCAGTATGGTTTTTGTTTTAATTAGGACAAACCACAGTGACCATGAGAGGGCCATGAGAGGATCAGTAAGTAAGGTAATTCACTAACCACACCGGTTGAGGAGCTGATAAGGTCTTTCTGAAACTCACACATTAAAGCTGCAGAGGGGACCCTACAGACAAGAGTTGTGTTGGGGTTTTTTTCTGTCATTTTTTTTTTCTGGATCCCCAGCTTGATTTGTTCTCATTTGTGTCCATAAACACCAAAAATATACTGTTTCATCCCTCTATGTCTTTATTCATGATCACGATTTGGACAAAGTGAAGATGCGAAGCATCCAGGCTAGAGATGCCTGACTTGTTTCTTTATCCTATTTTGAAAATAAACACTTCGTGTTTTTCTTACTTTCTCGTTATCAGCCCGACTCCTCTTGGAGGATTTTAGTCTAAAATCTGAGTGTGCTTACCAGCTGGGAAAAATTTGACATTTACTTGATTCTGTCCCTTGGAAGTAAAGAAAAAAAAACTGGCAGGCTTATTAAACAACATGTCTGCTTATTTATTCCTCCAATCCCTCCCTAGGTTGTAGGCTCTTTTTCAAAGCTCTGATAGACCTCTACTCAGTTTTCTAAAGGTAATTTCCCAAAGTGCTGCCTCTGGCCGTAGAAAATGCCACGTAGGTTTCTGGGTTTATAAAGGCTGAGAAAGCTGCTTTGGTTACATTTTCAGCTTTTTTTTGTGCGATTCTGGGTGGTAACACCCTGTTGCCAGCATTATTCTTTCCTTTTTCTGGGAAGAGCCATAATTGTACTTGGCTTGGTTAACACAAAGGCCTCTGAAAACGATGAAGCTGATCCCTCTAGCGTTCTTTTGTGAAGACTACAGTATAGAACGCCGACCAGAGAAAAACAGCAGCAAAATACCACAGACAATAGCTCTTGGAGTCAATCTGTTTTTCAGATGACATTAATAAAATGACTTACAATAACAATACTTCGTGCTACGTATTTACAAAAGAGAATGTTGGCCCTTTTCTATAATCTGTCTGCATATTTCAAGGGTGCAGTTGGTTAACATTATTGGAGGATGAGTGGCATTGAGAATTGTCTGAACACGTAATAAACAATTTAAATAACATAGCCAGAGTTATCAGAGGTGCAGAGGCAATGTAAATATGCCTTATTTTCAGAAATGAATTTACTGCACTGTTTAGGATTGTCTGACTATATTATAGGCTTTTTCTGTTCATACAAAGAAGAGAAGAGATTTCATATATTTTTGCATTCTTTTTCCAATGCTTTCTGATGTTCAATAAAAGAGTATGCTATCTTCTTCATGTTTTTTTTTATGGACATTTTTTTTTTCTACACACAGATATTTATTAAATAGCTATTCTATTCCAGGCGCTGAAAATACAAAAAATAAATAAATAAATAAAATGATAAGATAACATCACTTTCCTCAATAAACTGCATTATTTCCCTGGAAGGTAGACTCTTAAACAACTACAGTAGAGATATATACAACGTCCTGGGGACTCAGGGGAAATGATATTAATTATTAATATTAGCTCATAACGAGGATGAGCTTTTTAAACTGGGTTTTGAAGAAGGAGCAGGACTGAGAGCCCTTATATCAGAGACAACTTACGGTCTGTGGGTTTGTCGTCTTTAACTAATCCCTGGCTCACTAGCAATTGCGGGGAAAGCTTCAGTGAGGTAGACAGCTAAGTCCTCGGAGCTGTGCGACTTTAGTTTCTTGTGCCAAGTGCTTCTGGCTCTGTCCAGCTTCTCTTCTGGTGGCTCCCATTCTTCACATTAAATAGAAAGAGCTGCACTGTAGGGATACCAGCTTTCTGTTAATGGACGGGAAGTAGAATTTGCAAGCAGTATAGGGATAAGTATGGGCTTCCCTGGTGGCTCAGACAGTAAAGAATCTGCCTGCAAAGTGGGAGACCTGGGTTTGATCCCTAGGTTGGGAAGATTCCCCTGGAGGAGGGCATGGCAACCCACTCCAGTATTCTTGCCTAAAGAATCCCATGGACAGAGGGGCCTGGTGGGCTACAGTCAATGGGGTTTCACAGAATCAGACACAACTGAGCAACTAACACTTTTTTTTCTTAGCGATAGTATTGGGACTCCTGCTATAGCTCTTAATTTGGAGCAGGAAGAGGTCTGGTACACGCAAAACTAAGAGAAATAATAAGAGTAGAACAACACCCATAATGTGGCTAGAAGCAGGTACTGACTGAGGGAATCTGGCTACGCTAAATCATCTCTCAGAGCCTTTCCAGTTGTAAGAGCTCATGAATTAATTGTCAGAATTATTATCCAAAGGGCTGATTGCCCAGAGAGAGTTGAAGTAACTGCATGGCCACTCAAGACCCTACTGCTGTGATATTTCCACCCAACACTGCCTAACAAATGCTTCTGTCAAAAGGCCCCCAACTAAGATATTAGCAGTGATGTTGATATGGAAGTTCACCAGCTGGAAAACACTGAGATAGTTTTCAAAGGTTTCTGACTCTCTTGGGCTACAGTTTAGCACATTGAGATCACTTGATTCATTATATCAAATGTTACTATATTTACATTTTACATGTACAGTTGAAACCAAATAGTAGTCATAAAAACTAAAAGCATCTCAAGGGTCTTAAACTGTAGAAAGCACAATTGTGTTGTAATTCAGTATGAATGTCACTGTAGTAATCAAACTATTTTACAGGCAGTTAAAGTAATATTATTATTACTTTGTAAAGGAGTGAACTCTAGTGTTTCAATAGCTCCTTAATATTATAACAACAATATGGTTTAATAGCAAAGGCACCATAGTATATATATGTATATATATATATATATATATCTATATAAAACAAAATTACTTAAGTGTAAAATGCCATGAGAGGCAGTACTGAACCACAAACTAAATAGGAGAGTTGAGAATTCTAGATTTAAACTAGCCATGCTTATTTATAACAATCCTTTGGACATCAGAGAGTTTCTCTTGCAAAACATTTCCTCTAGACTGTGAGTTGACATTGGTATATTGAAGTCATCCCTATGCTTCAGCCTTCCTATTCCTGCATTAATCACAATACATGTAGTTGCATTCATCCTGCCAGCAGAAGATAATTTTTATCCATGCTCTCAGAAGAAATGGAATCCTAAATTAATTTAGGAATCACACTTCAAATATTTAAAAGGAAATCTACATTTTGTAATGGGCAGATCCATTAATTACAGAAGGGATATGGAGAATGGAGAATACGAATTGTGAAATGGGGCACAAATTTATTATGTCCTTGATGATCTTTAACACCTGCATTCCCCTGGGCTCTACTGGCCTTGGCCGATGAATGAGGTCATAGTGATGGTCATGGCTCAACTTTCATTGGTTCATTGGATTTATGTGACTGAGGTTGGACTTAAGCACCCACCCTTCTACCAAATATTTTGAAAATTATCTCCAGGCAGTGTCTCCTATGTGTGTAGGTGTAAGCAACTTTCCCTGAACTGTTGCTACACATTTATACATCACTGCCCTCTGCTTGCCCAGTATTATAGTTCCCCACCTAGTGATGCCTATGCTTTCCTAGGGATGTTAGCTACCATGTCTGGCACTGCTAATTTTTACTGGGCACTAACACGATTCTTTAGCATCCTTGTTATTGTTGTTCAGTTGCCAGGTTGTGTCCGACTCTTTGTGACCCCATGGACTGCCTGCATGCCAGGCCTCCCTGTCCCTTACCATCTCCTGGAGTTTGCCCAAGTTCGTGTCCATTGAATCAGTGATGCCATCCAACTATCTCGTCCTGTTTCCCTGTTCTTCTGCATCCTAGAGATGCCAAATCTACGTAGGGAAGGAAGGGAGAGAAGGAGGAAGGTAAGGTTTTGTTTCATGATTAAAAGTGTTGCTTATACCCTGGTGTGTTACAGAGTAAAGCAGTTTTGAAGGTTTTACTTATAGCTCTTTTTCCTTGAGATTCAGACACACCTAGGAAAAAGATCAAAAGGTAATAAATCTGAGATTGTGAATTATTTTTATTTTCTTCTCCAAAACTTTATACTTTTATCAAAAGAATTTGAGTAGATATTTTAATTTAAAAAAAAAAAGAAAGAGAAGTATCTCTCATTCAAGGTTCTGGGCTTTAGAACTACATCTCTGCAATTTAACAGGGGAAACCAAACAGTTTAAGATTCTCTGTTAACAATTTTATCAATTATTTATTGATTCCTATTCCATTTATGTATGAAGATGATTTGATGGCATCCAAGATAATTAGAGAAAAGCGAAGGTTAACAATGAAAGATGAAATCCAAAGGAAAGGCTAGTAGAAACAGTGCTTGGGAAGAAATGAAAGTAATTTACTCTGATGAAAAGGAATAAAAAAGACTAATGGGAAAAGACTTTATCACCGAGGAAAATGAGGAACAAGGAGGCACTGTTTACATCAATGGGTTGTTCTCTGTCTTTATTTTCCATGGCACTAGATTGTTCAATTGGGCTAGCTCTTTGATAGCTCACCTCGAGGGCTAAACTAAGAAATCCAATTACTTTTCTAGAAGCTGTAGTGATGACCAACTAAACTGTGGCCCTTGGGGACAGTATTTGTATCCTTTGACAGCAATTAATG
This sequence comes from Giraffa tippelskirchi, assembly GCF_054371585.1. NCBI lineage: Eukaryota > Metazoa > Chordata > Mammalia > Artiodactyla > Giraffidae > Giraffa > Giraffa tippelskirchi. The sequence continues at coordinate 59,281,598 of NC_137284.1, read as the reverse complement.
AAACCAATAAATCAATTAGTTAAATTAAATTAAGGTCCACCCAGCTGTTTCCACAGCCCATCCATGTGTAACTAAATGTGATTATAAGGATGCCCTTGATGTGAAACGGATACAACTCAAGTGATCTTTGCTGTCTTCATGTCCTTAACGTCTCCCATTTACAAAATTATAGTTATTCTACCTTTGTCTTGACTCTGTATTGGATGAACTTTGCTTGGAGGGGAGAGCTCTTGATAGAGGCAAGGGGAATACTCTTTGTATTGCTGAGTAAAAACTGATAATACAGGAGAATGCAGTTCTTTCTATTTATCCTTTTCTTAGATTTAAGAGCTCTCATTTTTCTTCCAAAATAATTCTTGTGTCCAGACTTATTTTCGATTTCAAAGAGGTGACTCTTATCGCTCTTGACAGCGCTGGCTCCTTCGACTTCCACCTTCTTCCCTGGGACCCGTCTCATTTTCCTCCATGCCTCACAGCCCTGGACTTGTCCCACTGTTAACTTCGTTTTATTTTCCTCCTTCCCAAAGAAGTAAATGGTTTCTCTTTCTTCCCACCTCCTCACACACTGGCCTTCTAGCTGGTCCCATCAGTCTGCTCCACATTATGAATAGATGGTAGCAATGGCCTACCGTCATTGATCTCACAAGCCTCCCCCACCTCTGATCCTTTCCTTCATGGCTCTCCAGACTTGGACACCATTGTTGGATCCCACCTTCTGGGACTGTTTTGAGATTAGCCATGCTCCATACCAGGTCCTCGCTGTACTTCTCCATAGATATCTTCTTTATTATCTCCATGAATTCTTACATCTCCCAGTTCTTTCTGAATGTCCATTAAATATTGATCAAATACCTGCTTTTGGAAGGTGTTGTTTTAGGTCCTAAATATAAAGATAAATAAGAATGCTCTTGAGCAGTGGACAGGATCGTTGGGAAGGCAGAGGCGGGCAAGTAGCTCTGATAAGTTGACTCAAATCCCCTGCCACAAGAATACAGAGGATGGGGAGAATAATTTAAACTGGATGGAGTAGAAAAGGATAACATAGATGACACTTGTGTTGAATGACCAGAGGGGGAAGGAGAAAAATGTCATTTCGAACATAGTGAACCTTATGTGTCTAGACCTGGAGCCCATGATCTGATCCAAAATGTAATCTGATGACTATGAGAGTATTTTCTGTGGCTGATAATGTTGAAAAGGTGGGTTGTGGCCAGACTCTGAGGATTTGTGGGTTCTGGACTGGAGAATCTAGACAGCTTTATTTTTTTTTTACTAGAACTGTGTAAGCTAAGATTTTAGAGCTGATTTTGATGCATATGATCTTATATGAGTTGCAAATGATGCTTGTCAGCAGTGTGGGGAATGGATTAGAGGAACCATTACTTGGTGGAGTTAGTGGAACCATTTAGAAACTCATTTCATTGGTCTAGGTGAGAAATGACTAGGACGTACCAGAATAGCTACAGTGGGAATGGATACTAGACATCTTGTGCAAGCAAAATGGGTAGGAGTTAGTGTTGATTTGATATTGAGGATTGGGGGTGGAGAGAAAACTTAAAGAGAACTGTGATGTTTCTGAAATAATTTTTATTTCTGAAATCATTTTTACACACTTCTGTGCAAGCATTTCAATACTTTCTGCCTCAGTTCAGTGTTTGAAATACAATTTCGATATTAATTAAAATTCTTCTGGTTACAAGTGAAGGAAACCAGTTCCCTTCCCAGCATCCCTGACCCCCCACCACCCAAAATAAAAGGACACTGGGTTGACTCACACAGAGTGCAAGAAAGATTTGACACTCTAGACAGGGCAGAAATTAAAGTAGTGACAGATACCTGAAAATAATTAATTCATGAATTAATGCAGAATTCTGATTCCCACACCTCCAGTCTCAGGATTTCCCAGGCCACCTCTGCATAGCCTCAGCATCTGAATGGGCCAACTATAGGTCAGCTGTTTCCCCCAGCCTCATTCAAACGTGACTATTGTGACCTGGTCAGACAGTACAGCTCTGGCTACCAGAGGCCACATCCTTGTCTGTCAAGGTTGGTATCCAAAAAAGATGAGAATCTTGTGAGTTGGACAGATATTTTGGAACACAGGGAGATACCTTCCCAATGTTCTAAATTGTTTTGAGCTATGTAATCTGCCTGCCAATGCAGGAGATGCGGGTTTGATCCCTGGGTTGGGAAGATCCCCTGAAGGAGGAAATGGCAACCCACTCCAGTGTTCTTGCCTGGAAAATCCCATGGACAGAGGAGCCTGGCGGGCTACGTTCCATGGGGTCGCGAAGAGTCGGACACAACTGAGCGACTAATCAACAGCAACAACTCACTTGAGAATCTGATGAACACTGATGATGACTCTCTTGCCACAAAAATATGTACAATCACAAAAGTATATAAGGAGTTGATGGGCCCCTTGAAAAAGATCCACAGATTCCAGATGAAGAAATTTTTGCCTGAAGAATACAGTCTGCACTTCCCAGTGTCACTTCCCAAGGTCTTCATGATTTGGTTTCTAAAAGCCCGTCACAAGTAGAGAGGGGACGCAAGAGAGAAAAGCGCTCTGCATCCCACTTCTCTCCTCAAACACTTACAGGTACAAAACAAATTAACTTCCCGTCACCAAATCTTGAGTCATGTCATTTCTTCTTTCCACGAGGAATGTCCAAATCCTCTTTTTGAAATCCTACTCATTCTTTTATGGTCAAACTGAAAACGTGTTCCTTTTATGAGGTCTTTGACTCATCCATCAAGACAAGGACAATTTCCTCTCTTCTTGCCATAACAACGCTTCCTACCTATTTGTCTCACAACACTTATTGCTTTTTTCTTTACATTATGTTTTCTGTATGGTTTACCTCTACGCTTAGAGTATAAGATCCCCGGAAATAGGACCAGGGTGCCATTCAGCTTTGTACCTGCATTTCTAGTGTTCTCTGCAAAGGCAAGACCCTTAAGAAATGCTTATCAAATGAATGAAAGGCTACTTACTGGAAGAGAAAGGGTCCCTGTCTAATTTTATACTGCTTATATTTTATAAGCTCTTTTTTTCTTTTTCTTTCTTTTTTTAACTAGAGAAATGAGTCTTTTTCTTTCCTTTTTATTGTGCTCATTTTTTCCCTTGAACTTTGTGTTTTGTCTCTGCTTCTCTCCTGACAAATCCCATCTCCTCATCTCACATTTTTAAAAACAATTTTCTCTGGAGACAGATTTTCCTCCTTCATATTTAAAAACTATATTATTATTATTAATTTGAATGACTATCTTGTTTTCATTTTTCTCCAGCCCACAGCCTTTGTCTACTTTCCTTTATTCACAGGGGGAAAATTCCGATCAATTCAAGAAGCACCCTCCTTTCACTGAAAGGCATTGTTTTCAGATTCACTCATGGGAGCTAGAAATTCACAGCAGAGAAAACAGTGTTTGATAGCCGATATTTGTGTTTCAGGCAGCAGCATTTATTCCCACTTCTCCAATATTTTCACCTCTTTGAAAAATAATATAAACAGATTTAGAAATCACCACTGAAATACTTAACTTTAGCTGAACAAGGGATTCCTCTCTCTTTGTTTGAAGTGCCAAACCACACTTACACAAAATGGCCCAATAGGAATCCTTTCCCTGTATGAACTGGATGCTTTCTGGATGGAGCTGGGGTTGGGGTGGGGGGCTTGCTATGCATGGAAGAACAGCATCCTCTACTGGTGAGAAGGCTCCTGAGGCTTGAGAAGCCCTCTGAGTTTGGATAGCCAATAAAACTTTGGAAGATTCTTGGCTGGCATATTCATGTTTGGGAATCAATTCAGGATTTCTTATTTTCGCCACCCATGATATAACTGAAGCTTATTTACGTTCATACCATTGAAGATCAGAAATAAATCATCCATTCTCCATCAGGACTTTCTGAATTGTTGAGCATTTTCCTCAACTCCCTTGAAAATTCTCATCATGCGGATTTTTATCATGATTCCATAACAACATATGTTGGCTCAAACAGACCAACTTGATATTATCATAGTCATCAAATATTTCATCAGAAACCAGCTTTGATGGTGTTCTTGGGGTCTCTATGTGGCTGCTTTATTAGTGAGGCTATCTCATGTAATGATGCCTCCTTGTTATTTACAAGCCCTTGGCCAAGGTCCACAGTTAAAGAAATTTCCATCATTAAATGAAATTTCCATCTGTAGCAAGTATGTGTGAAAATGAGTGTATCTTGTGTTTATTTCAAAAGCATCATGTTTGACATTTTCTTCTATCTAATAAAGGTTGTGTTGGCTCAGTTTGTCTTCTACCTTGGATGCCTAAAGGTAAACAAACTCATTCTAAATTAACAGCTTTCTCATGCTATTCATGACATTCTCAAAAAGTGGCATCTTTCTGGGACAGGAGAAAAATTAAACTTAGAATTAAGGACAAATAATCAGTGGGCAAGGATGCCAAATTTTATAAAGTTTATGAACTGCCAAATCTCACCCATCCATCTCTACAATTGTCAGTTACACAAAGTCTTTGGTTGTCATAAGACTGACAAGTTCCCCGGAGTGGCCCTGTACAGTGAAGAGAAAGGAGAAGAGGAGAGAGCTCCAGGAGTCTCTTCAATAGAAATGTTTCCTTTCTAAATATTTTCATAGGATCTTGATGGCTGGGCAGTTTCTTTAATTAGAATGCTTCAAGGACTCTGGTCCAGCATGTTGATCTCTATTTCTAGCCCAGTTGGACTTAAAGGACTTAAATAAGGATTCAATATCTTATCAATACATTCCCTAAATCTCAAGTTAGTCTCAAGCTAAGGCATTTAGTTTCAAGAGTGCTACCCTTTTTTTTTTTTACCCTCAGTAGGCTAATGCAGGTCTGAACCAATTCCAGTTTTACCAAAATTTTCTTTGCTCTAGTTTCATAGAGAAGGCTAACATCTAGTAGTTAGTATTCACATACATTCATTTGCATTACAATCATAAGTATATCCACTCATAGTCCTATATTCTAATTTCTTTATGATGGGGGCAATTAGCATTAAACCATCTTTGAGCTTATTATGGTGACAATGGCTGCTATAATCATAGTCATAACTATAATTATCATCACAAATACAGTGGCTATTAAACTAAATTTTAATAACTCACTCTATCATTAAGATAATTGTTATTGTTAACTTTGTGCCCTCTTAGAAGCTGTATCATAATGAATAATTGATGGAATAGTAGAAATAGGAATCACAAAGAACAGAAAAAGAAATCCTATTTCCTGTGTTAATGAACCAAATACCAAAAGTTTACTTATAAATTTGTGGTCAGAAACTCAGCATATTATTCTCAGTAGTAATAGTTTTGTGAATGACGTTGACTTTTCCAATTAGTTTCTGCTTCCAAATCTCTAGTGCTTAGTCACTTAGTCGTGTCTGACTCTTCACGAGCCCATGGACTGTAGCCCACCAGGCTCATCTGTCCATAAAATTCTCCAGGCAAGAAAGCTGGAGTGGGTTGTCATTCCCTTCTCCAGGGGATCTTCCCAACCCATGGATTGAACCTGGGTCTTCTGCACTGAAGACAGATTCTTTACCTTCTGAGCTACCAGGGAAGCCCTCAGATCTCTTTAAACCATCATACAGTTTAACATAAAATTAATAGGAGAAGCAAGAATTGGGGGCTCAGGAAAGAATCAAGCCATATGATGCAAAGGGGAGACAGAGAATGAATTTTCTTTTCTTTCCTAGAAGCCACAATGATAATCGGTAAAATTTAGTGATGGTGAAATTTTTTCTCCCCTCTAGTCTTTGGCATGCCACTTTTCTTATCTTCAGCTGAGCCCTCTATGGTGGAATCCCACTGAAAAGTATGCCAGAATGGTAAAGAAATGGCTACTTGACTTCCCCATTGGATCACGGAGCAGAGGAAATAAATGGAAACCTTAGTAACAGACTTCAACCCACTTATCTGGAGCCAGTCTTTGCCAATAGCTGATCTCTCACACGTTTGGCTCTGTTTCTGAGAGGGCCAGCACTTCCTCCAGTTCTCAAAGACTTGGGGTGTCAGGGAAGAAGTCTGGAGATAGATAACCTTTTGTGCCTCTATGATCCTCTTTCACCCTTAAGGGACCATCAACAATTGCTTCTACAGCCTCTCCTACTGCTGCCCTCTCCTGGCCATTCTTGGCATCACAGTTTAGTGCATACTTGTCTATCTGCTGTAACTATTGCCCTGATTTCCATACTTCCGCACTCTTCCCTTGGCATCCTCAACCTATTACCCACACACTAACAATCAAAAAAAAAAAAAGTGCAGCCGATTTTGTTTTCCTAAACACATTTATTAATTATCTACTATATTCCCCAACACTGTGTATGAGGTATTGTTCCTCTGCTTATAAACTTTTACAGGTTTCTTTTGCCTATAAAATAGACCCCAAGTTTCTTAGCCAGACTCTCCAAGATTCAGCCTTAAAATACTCTGCGGGAATTATCTCCTGGTAGGCTTTGTCATTTACCCTGTACCTCAGTGAGGTGGTTCTGGCTCTCTAAACGTAACACACATTTTTGCACGTTTTTATGTTTGCTCATGCTGTTCCCTCTGACAGGAATGTGTCCCCTCATTTTCCTGTCCAATTCCTGCTCATCCTTTCAGACCAATTTAGAATTTTTTTTTTTCATGAGGCATTTCCTGACCTCTACCCCTTTTCTTGCCTTAAATTTAGGATTAGTGACCATTTCCTGTGTCTTTACTTAGACCTCCATAGTAGTACCTCATTTAGCATGTATTTGTCAGTTAATTACTACGTGCCAAACACCGTCACAGATGCAGAAGGTAAAATGGACAAAGACCCTGCCTCCAGAGAGTTTATATGCTTATATTTTGGCCTGACAAACTAGATAGATGTGCCATTTCTTGACAAAGACTATGAGAGGAACAGATCTGAGGGTAAAATCCTGAGTTCAGTTTTGGACTTGTTGAAAAATGTTAAGTGCTGTTGGATATGCACATGGAGGCGTGGTAGTATCAGTAGGTAGATGGATACAGGAGTCTAACATCCGGGGGAAATGTTTGCATCTGGAAATCACCAGTGTCTAGAGCACACTTTAAAGTTATTAGGTTGAATGAAAACAGAAAAAAGAAGAGGTTTCAGAACTGAATCCCAGGAAGACTTGAATGATGGAAAGATGGGAGAAAGCTAGCACAAGGGACCCAAGGGAGCCACCAGGAAGATGGAAGGAGACCCAGGAGCCAACACCAAGTGAGGAAGGCATTTCAGGGAGGAAGGGAGTGCTCAAACGGGTCAATATCGCTAACTATGAATTTACCTTTCGATCAGCAATGATCTGCTCAGTGGGGCCTCAATTACTGGTAGATTAAGGGGGTCAAAAGCCTGACCCAATGAGTGAGTTGAAGAAGAAGAGAAGAGTGGAGGCAGAAAATGTAGATAATTGATTCTAGTGTTGTAGTGTAAAGGAGGCAGAGAACTCAGGGACTGGCTAGAGGATATGTGAGTGGTTGTTGTTGCTGTTTAGTCCCTCAGTCATGTCTGACTCTTTGCCACCCCATGGACTGCAGCATGCCAGGCTTCCCTGTCCTTCACTATCTGCTGGAGTTTGCTCAAACTCATGTCCATTGAGTATATGATGCCATCCAACCATCTCATCCTCTGTCACCCCCTTCTTCTCCTGCCCTCAATCTTTCCCAGCATCAGAGTGTTTTCCAATGAGTTGGCTCTTCACATAAGGTGGCCATAGTATTGGGGCTTCAACTTCAGCATCAGTCCTTCCAATGAATATTCAGGGTTGATTTTCTTTAGGATTGACTGGTTAGATCTCTTTGCTGTCCAAGGGACTCTCAAGAGTCTTCTCCAGTACCACAATTCAAAAGCATCAATTCTTTGGCACTCAGCTTTCTTCATGGAGATCCTATATATTTCTTTGCATGATGATGGACTGATCCAGTAGAGACAGAAAACTTGATGACATATGTGAGAGAGGGGACAACTGTAGCAGCAGCGTCCTTTAATAGGCAAGAGAGGAGGTGGCCACAGGAGTACTGACCATTTACCCATTGCCATGGGAGTTACCCAGATGCTGGCATCTTGGTAGATGTGGTGGTCAAGATGGTGGTGGTGATGGTGATGGTGGAAATTCAATTCTCCCTGCTTTCTGCCCTGAAAGAATTGAGAAGGCAGTTTAGTTGAGATTGAAAAGTGGAAGAGAGGCTTAGAGATTTGAGGAGAGAACAGAATGAGCAAAATGGTGGTCTAGGAAAAAAGAAAGAATTTATCTTGCTTGTATTCCTCTATTGATTTTTATCTCTCTTTTCTGACTGAACTCTCCCCACCAAACTTCTGGCAGGATGTCTTCCCAGAAAGGGGGCTTGAAAAATATTGGCCACATTAATTGATTGGAAGCCTTTCTCTTTAGAGCCTGAGTCAAGAGCGTCATGGCTCAAGGCCTCCCAGAGGCTTTGACTGATTAGACTACTCTCTAAATATTTTCTAATTTAAATATTTTAATTTACTGACAACCCCTTCCATCTTTCTGTGTTTTAAAGTAGAAATTCAACATATTTGCATCCGAGCCCCTTTTTGAAAAAATATGTTTCCGCTGACTTCAGGTAAAAGTTGAGTTGTGAAATATATCTCTTTTAAGGATTTAACCAAGCTTCCAAAAGGCTTTCTGTTGTGGGATTTGCAACCAGATGGGAAACTTTAGGCTCTGGATGTTAACAGTATTTCAGTAATTACAGAAAAATAGCTTCATTTGTATAAACAAAATGAGCATATATATGTAAAACACGATGACATTGTAAGTAGATATGCAAATAAGAGAGGAAAAACATAGTTAAGTTGCTTATGGTTTAGAGACATGAAAATGGAAAAAAAGATTGCTTGTCAACAAACCAGTGCACACCTAGAAAATACCGTCTCTACCACTTACCTTCCCCACATGGTCTGGCATGTAGATGAATATTTGATACAAATATTTGATATTTGGTTTTCAGAGAGAGTCTTGGAGGCAAGTGGTTGTTGCTTTAAAGTATTGGAAAACTGCTTAGTGATTTAAAGTGTAAAAGCAACAGTGAATGCAATAGGAATCTAGTTTGGACTAGATGGGTAGGGAAGGCTTCCTGGAGGAGGCAAGCCTTGTACATTGGAGAACTCATTTCTCTGAGGATGATTTATGCTTTGAGGGCTTAGATAAAGTGGGGACACCCTGGCATTCAACATCTGCTCTTGCTTGCTCTCCAGTTGATTTTTCACGTGTGTAAATTATGTCTCCTAAACTGAAGTGTTTTTTACTCAACAAACATATAGTGAGTAACTTCCAGGCTCCTTGGGGCTGTGGGTGCCCTGGTGAACAATCGTGGGGTCTGCCACGGAGAAAATCAAAGTGTAGTGGACAGAGGCTGGTTCTTATGCTTTCTTTTTGGCTTTTAATACACCTACACTTCTTCTTGCAGATCCATATATTAATCTTTTCCTCTCTTCAAGGGAAAGTGTCTGTCAAGGTAGACCCATAGAAGATACTAGCATGCAGAATTTAACCAGTGTGGCTCCTGAGCTGCTGCTCTGGGGGGAAATTTGAGGGGTTGCACAAGGCATCTATGGGTGTGCAGGGGGGCATCCATTTTGAGTTTAGTGTATGAGCAAGAGAGGATTTTCCTTCTGAAATGGGTTTTATCTCCTCTCCCACTGTAGAAGATGCTGACTGCTGACAGATTTGCCTACACCAAATTCTGGGCTCTCAGGTACAAAAGGACAAAGTACGACTGTGGTACTTCATTTAGCACATATTTATTAGTCACTTACTATGTGTCAGGGGACTTTTCCAGTGACTCAGCGGTAACGAATCTACCTGCAATGGAGGAGATGCAGGAGACGCAGGTTTGATCCCTGGGTCTGGAAGATCCCCTGGAGGAGGGCAGGGCAATCCACTTCCTGGAGAACCCCATGGACAGAGGAGCCTGGAGGACTATGGTCCATAGGGTCAGGAAGAGTTGAACACGACTGAAGCAACTTAGCACGCATGCACACATTATGTGCCAGACGCTAACATAAACACGGAGAAGGAACAAACGAACAACATCCACGAAGGTCCTCTCCTCTAGAAGTTTATATTTTGTGTACAGGAGACAGACAGACTGTCTTAGGGACAGAACTTAATCTCCTACAGAGCCCTGGCTTGTGTTTACGTGCTAAGTTGCTCCAGTAGTGTGGATCTTCCCTAACCAAGCTATTGAACCCGGATGTCTTACGTCTACCTACATTGGCAGGCAGGTTCTTTACCACTGGCTCTGTCATTCTAAAAAATGTTGTCCTTTTCACAAAGTCTTGCAGACATTACTGCCCTCCTGCTTATAACCCAGGTACCCCTTGCTTCAGGCCACTTGGGAGCATATCTTACTTCTCCCCAGGACCCTCAGTCTCATGGAGAATCTGGTTCCTGCCACCGCCAAAGTTCACCTCCTGCCACTGGTCACCCACTCCAAGAACTTGTCTACAAATGGTCACGTTTCCTCCATCAAGGCAGTCTCTTCTCTGACTTGACCTCTTGCTCCCTGTTGCTTTGTGTGGACCCTCATCACCAGTCAAACTCCATGATTTGCTTCTGCTCATGCTTCAGGTCTCAATGTCAATCTCACCTTCTCAGAAACCCCTCCCAGGATCACGCAGTCAAAAGGAGCTGATCCTGTCTCAACATCACTCTGTTTGCTTCCTTCATCGCTTGTAATGTGCGCAATATCGTGAATTCTCTTATTTACTTAATTGTTTATTAAATCTTAGCTGTGTGAGAGCCAGAGACTTGTCATCAGTGTACCCTGAAGGGTCTTCCCTGGTAGCTCAGCAGTAAAGAGGAGAAGAAATGCAGGAGCCGCAGGAGACGCCGGTTCGACCCCTGGGTCAGGAAGATGCCCTGGAGAAAGAAATGACAACCCACTCCGGTATTCTTGCCTGGAGAATCCCAGGGGGTCGCAAAGAGTCATACATGACTGAAGCCACTGAGCACATATGCGTACACCCTGATGACCCCTGAGGATGCCTGCCATAGAGGAGTTTGGGCCCTGCCTAAAGATTGCGGTCAAGATTCTGGTGGGTAAACCTGGGAAAGCTGTCTCCTCAAAGAGGTCTACTTTAACAAGTCTCATTTCTGTCTGGGTGCTACATTCTACATTCCAGCTTTGGTCCCTCAACCCCTTTTCATTCCACATGGAGAGGAATAATCTGGTTCAGACATACTTTTATTTCAACGTCTAACCCCAGTGTATCTGAATGAATACAGACTCACTGTGGAATTGGTTGGGGGAAAGGCAATAGGGGGACTCGGATTTTGTTTAAATGAAGCATTGTTCGGGCATTCACTGGATGACAATATGAGAAATGATTGCTCCAGCCTCTGCTGTCAGATGGCCTGATTCTTGATTCACTGAGATATGGAGCCAGGTGGTGAAGGACACATCTCTAGGGAGAGAACTGCGCTATCAATGCACTAGTTTCTTTGGAATCAGGTGAAAAAAAAATCTGATTTTGTATTTATTCAATTGCTGAAGAAGAAGTTAGCTGTAACAATAATCCATCAGAGACAGACATTTGACTTGAAGACTTTCTCACTTCTGCGAGCAGTGCCTCGAGGTGGGGACTTCCCCCTGGACTCAGGCCTTTCTCCCTTAGGGATGGGGTCCGTCAACCAGCAGGACCACCAGGGGAGGTGGGAGACGACGCAGCCCAGGAGAGGGGGGAAGAGGGTCTGCTTTAAAACAATTTAAGAGCAAGCAAATTGAGGTTAGGCTTTCAATTATCCTATTGACAGAAAAAATATTGCTACATTAGAAAATCACCATATGTATACATATGGCTAATTCACCTTGGTGTACAACAGAAAATAACACAGCATTGTAAAGCAACTAGACTTCAATAAAATTTTGAAAAAGAAAGAGAAAATCACCTGTTTGTAAATATAACAAGTTGGGTATATAATAACTTACAGAAACACACAGAGCTTCTGCTTCAGGGTGGGCAAACTGCTATGCAGAGAACACAGGTAGCTCCACTCTCTTTCCCCTGCATAGTACTGAGATGATGACAGCCATTTACTCAGCTCTGGGAGAAGGCAACAACAAAAAGGGATAGACGCCACACTATCTGCTTATTTCATCTTTTGAAGGGAAAGCACTTCAGCTTCTCATGACTCCGAAGAAAGATGTTTGACCTTAGAAATAAATTTTGGTCCTTACCAGAGCTCAAAATTGGTCACTTCTAGGGCCGCTCCTCATCTCTTGCTGTAGATACCTGCACTGTCTGATGTGGTAGCCAGGAGCCACATGTGGTTCCAATATTTAAATTTAAATTAATTAAAATTTCATACAAGTAAAAATCCATTTGCTTGTAATACTACCCACATTGAAATTTCTCAATAGCCACAAGTGGCTACTGGCTGCTGTATTGAACAATATGAAATATCCCCATCACCACTGAAAATCCTATTGGAAAAGCATTGCTCAAGAAACTGAAAGCATGTGATGCAGGGCAACATGGCAGAGGAGAGGTTTCAGTGTACCTTTTAAGCTAGGGAATAATTTCTTGAACAAAATTGCATTGTTGTTGTTCAGTCACCGAGTCATGTCCAACTCTTCGTGACTCCATGGACTGAAGCATGCCAGGGTTCCTGAACAAAATTGCATATGGAAACTCCAAACATACAAATGATCTTTGCAGAGCAGCTCAAGCTGCATTAGAGTGGAAGGTTCTGGATCCCTGCTCCTTTGTCACTTACTTCCCTCCCCAGCCCAATACCTGGCAGGTGACCCCAGGGCACAGGTTGCCTGCCATCCTTGGCATGAGCTGCCCTGAGTGTTGAATTTTGACCCATTACCTACCAACTTTGTGAACTTGGCCATTCTTGGGACTTCCTGACAGTGAGTTATCTTGTCTGCAGCAGACATCCTATTTCAGAAGGTTGTAAGGCCAAGTTTGATTTCCTCATTTCTCAGTGGAGGAATTGAAGGTTGGCAAGGCTCCATGCCCCCCAGACAGCTACTCTGCCAGCAGACGCTAAACCCAGGGCCAAAACCAGTCCCCTCTCAGCCCTTTTCATGCCACTGCTCTATAATTTCCTGTTCAAACTGAACAATTTCAAGCCAAACTACTTTTTAAAAACCAACTGTCTAGATGTCACTTGTGATTTTTTTTTTCTTTTAGTTACTGGATCCATGTAATGTGTGAGTTCTTCTAACTGCATTTAACCCTTAAGCAAAATGTTACAACCCTGAGCTAGTACACAGTTTAAGTCAAATCTTCCTGGATATCCTTCCTATTTCTTTGATATGCTTCACGCTCTTCTCTCTGCAAAGAGTAGGAAATAAAAACAACAGGCAAACAAAACTCCCTGATCTTTCACACTTACTAAAATAAAGGAGGAATATTTTTCAAAACTCCTCATTTTCATGGGTGGAATTAGAAACCAACTTGAGCCTGGGCTTGGAGACCAAGCTCCTGTTCCTTTGGTCTGAACGCAGACTCAGCTGACCTATGACCTTAGTCATCCCTATCAACGGATATCCTCATAGGGAAAGTTTTGATAGACATAGCAGAAAGTTTCGTGCCTTCAGTATTGAGATGACTGTCAAATGACTTTCGTTGTAAGATAACCAGAAACTGCAGAAATATGGTGATCAGAACAATCCTCACTGTAACTGACAATCTGATAAACTGTCTCTTGATACCATTTGTGTGTGTGCTCAGTCACTCGGTCCTGTCTGACTCTTTGTGACCCCATGGATTGTAGCCTGCCAGGCTCCTCTGTCCACGGGATTCTCCAGGCAAGGTGGAAGGTGTTGCCATTTCCTCCCCTAGGGGATCTTCCCAACCCAGGGATTGAACCCAAGTCTTCCTGCATTGGCAGGAGGATTCTTTACCACTGTGCCACCTGGGAAGCCACAATACCCTTTAGTTCCTCCTTTCTTTTCCTCCAAGTGGGAATCTTGTCCTCAAGTGACCTTGGACACTTTGTCCCTGGAAAAGCACAGCTTGCTGGCAAAAGCTCTTGGTGAAAGCATGAAGATGGAAGGGAAGGAGACAAGCTTAAGATGCCTCACAAGATCTCTTAGAGTCATTCCTGTGAACTTCATAATCCATCTCTCCTTGAGAAGTATTTCTCTTAAGTAGAGCTGCATGGCCAAAATATTGTAATGCTGTTGCTTTTCCAAGTATAGCTATTAATCTAAGAAGGAGAAGAATTGGGAGAAATCCTTCTAATCACATATGTAAGACAGTTTTGATGCAGCATCATTTGCTGGGATCCTTTAAAAAGAAGAAGTGATTCCATGAATTAAAATCAAATGAGTCTTTATTTAGGGTTTGGAGAAGCTTATGTTGGTTAGAATCTAGAAAGGAGACAGAACTAGAACTTTCCTAGAAATGATAACTCAGTTGGTAAAGAATCTGCCTGCAATGCAGGAGACCCCAGTTTGATTGCTGGGTTGGGAAGATCTGCTGGAGAAGGGATAGGCTACCCCCACTCCAGTATTCTTGGGCTTCCCTTGTGGCTCAGCTGGTAAAGAATCTGCCTGCAATGCGGGAGACCTGGGTTCAATCCCTGGGTTGGGAAGATCCCCTGGAGAAGGGAAAGGCTACCTACTCCAGTATTCTGGCCTGGAGAATTCCATGAAGTGTATAGTCTGTGGGGTCACAAAGAGTCGGACACAACTGAATGACTTTCACTTTCAGGAATGAGCAAAGAAATGTATGCATGGAGTTTCAAGTCACACTGGGAAAATATTGGAGGGATTTGCTCTTCTAAATCATAAGGATTGTTTAACTTTTCTTCCTATTGGCTGGGGTAGATGTTGCTCATTATATAGAGGGTTACTGTGACTGGACCTCACACTGTCCCTTAGGAAATAAAAGTCAAGTTCTGTAAAATGTGTTTTGTATCGATTGATGAAGGAAGAGAGAGATATCTCCTAGTGCAAAAGGAAGGGATATATACTTTCTAAGTCTTTCTCATCTCTCTCATGAGGACTAAGCTGTAAAAACAAGGAATTTTTCATAATGTTAATTAGGGGACTTGGGCAACAAAAAAATCCAAGTACTGCCACCAACAAACTGTCCTACCAGAGGATGGCACCATCGTCCACATCGTTTGTTTCACAGGCAATTGCAATAATAATACAAGATGCAGTGAATTTGGTGAAGCCGACAGCTTTGGGGCTCTTTACAAACTAGTCTGCCAGAAGTATATCTCTTTGAGTTGGTTTTTAGATTGTAACGAGAGTGCAAAGCTATAGCTAAAGGATTCTTCTCTTCTTACATGGTTATTTCCACGGTAGTAGCAGCAACAGTATCAAAAGCAGTAGTACTAGTAGTATTAGTAATACTAGTAGCAGTTATCATGATGGTAGTACTGATAGCAATAACTACTCTTATTTTCTGCTGCTGTAATTCTACTAATCCTACTACTGCTATTCCCCTACTCCTATTTGTGCTAAGATTTTGTGTTAATACTTTGTATAATATCATAATGTATGCTGTTGTATGTCAGGGGTCTTAGGTACACATGTCTAATGCTTGCAGTCATTCCATAAGGTGAGCATTGTTACTCTCATTTTGTAGGAGAGGAAACTGAAGCTCAGAAAAGTTGGGATTCACAAGCTAGCAAGTTCCTGACCCGGGATTTGGTTTTCTCAGGTGCATCATTCTTTGCCCCTCAGCTATACCTCAAAACACAGTCTTAGCTCCCTCCCTCATAATTCCTACCTACGCAGAATATACAGATAGATATGAATAGCGGAGGAGTTTGAACTTCACAGGGCTATGCCGGAAGTCCAGATGGTTGTCCAAAAATGGTTTGTTTCTTTGTGTTCACTGACACTGGCTCGTCTCAAATGCTTCAAAGTTATCTTAATGTCATTTCAAAGGCAATTGAGGGAGCATCCATGGAGATAAATTGCGTCTGCAGCCTGTTGCTGAATGCATATTAACTGCTATTCACGGATTTCCTAGCAACCAGAGCCCAGTGACGCACGGAGTCGGTGAGCTTGCGTTATATTCATCCAGAGAAATTAAATCACTTAGACTTTTTGATTAATATTTTTAGAAAGCCTCACTAGATTAGCTGTTTGGAATGCATTGTTATCAGAGTTGCTATCATCAGCAGCAGGTCCCCGTCACACCAGAAGTCACCGAGGACTCTGCAATTTTCACAAATGCTCCAGTGAGAGATTACCTCCATTTTGATATTTTTGACAATTAAGGATTTAGTTGAGAAAGAAGGAAATTAAAAAAAAGAAAGGTTGTTTTAGCAGCTTGTGATCTTGGCAAACTTCAAACTTGAGACAAATAGAATAGAAATAAATAGGAGGCATCCTGGTGAGAGGAGACAACAGGCTGCCTAGTCAGGCTTATTTGCATCAAAGGAACACATTGAAACAGAAGAACATAATCTTAACAAACCTAGCTTTTTACAAGACATTCTCTAAGGGTAAGGGCAGAATATTTTTCACATAAGGCATTCACTGAATATACTGTCCTGTAGACTCAAAGAACATCCTGGTTTGTTTTTCATGGTTCCTACCTAGACATGAGTACTGCAGACTTCTTATAAGTTTCTGTCAAGTTTTAGTCTGTGTTTTATTGGACATGGTCTTCCCTGGTGGCTCTGACAGTAAATAATCCGTCTGCAGTGCAGGAGACCTGGGTTCCATCCCTGGGTCGGGGAGATCCCCTGGAGAAGGGAATGGCTATACCCTCCAGTACTCTTGCCTGGAGAATCCCATAGACAGAGGAGCCTGGGTGGATACAGTCCATGGGGTCACAAAGAGTCAGACACGACTGAGCAACTAACACTTTCACTTATTGTACTTAGAAGTCAAATACTTATGTGATACACTTCAGTGGTATGAGTAGGGCATGCAGGTGCATATTAAAACATACAAACCAAGCATACAACCAACAATTTAGGAACATCAAAAATCTAGGTCTCTTGTTTCTGAGCTCATGTTCTTTATAGGATGTACCTCTGAGGCACTGAGACTTCTTGGACATATTTGCATTAGATTTCCAAATGAATATTACATAGAGAGGGTGGACACATAGTCCAACGAGTTATCTTTGCTTAGAATATTTCTTTTACTAAGGCTTTATTTTATAGAGCAATTTTAAGTTCACAGCAAAATTGAGGGCAAGTTGCAGAGATTTCCCGTGTATCCTTTGCTTCCCTGCATGCATGACTTCCCCCATCATAAACACCCCCCCCCAAAGGAGTATATTTATTACAATTGATGGATTTACTTTGACACCTTAAAATTGCCCAGAGTCCATAGTTTACATTATGTATCACTCTTGGTGCTGTCCCTTCTGTAGGTTTGGACAAATGCATAATGTCATGTTCCCACCATTATGGTATCATACAGAGTACTTTCCCTGCTCCAAAGATCCTCTGTCCTCTGCCTACTCATCATTCCCCACTCTGTAAACCCTAACAAGTACTTTTTTTTTTTATTGTCTCCATAGTTTTGCTTTTCCCAGAATGTCATACAGTTGGGATTATTGGTATGTAGTTTTTTAGACTGGCTTTCTTTGAGTTCAGTCGCTCAGTCATGTCTGACTTATTGCGACCCCATGGATTGCAGCACGCCAGGCCTCCCTGTCTATCACCAACTCCCAGAGTTTACTCAAACTCACGTCCCTTGAGTCGGAGACGCCATCCAACCATCTCATCCTCTGTCATCCGCTTCTCCTCCTGCCTTCTTCGATCTTTCCCAGCATCAGGGTCTTTTCAAATGAGTCAGCTCTTCGCATCAGGTGGCCAAAGTATTGGAGTTTCAGCTTCAACATCAGTCCTTCCAAAGAACATTCAGGACTGATTACTTTTAGGATGGACTGGTTGGATCTCCTTGAAGTCCAAGGGACTCTCAAGAGTCTTCTCCAACACCACACTTCAAAAGCATCAATTCTTCGGCACTCAGCTTTCTTTAGAGTCCAACTCTCACATCCATATTTGACTACTGGAAAAACCATAGCTTTTACTAGATAGACGTTTGTTGGCAAAGTAATGTCTCTGCTTCTTAATACGCTGTCCAGGTTTTCATAATTTTTCTTCCAAGGAGCAAGTGTCTTTTAATTTCATGGCTGCAGCCACCATCTACAGTGATTTTGGAGAACAAAAAAATGAACTTTGTCACTATTTCCATTGTTTTCCCATCTATTTGCCGTGAAGTGATGGGACCAGATGCCATGATCTTAGTTTTCTAAGTGTTGAGTTTTAAGCCAACTTTTTCACTCTCCTCTTTCACTTCCATCAAGAGGCCCTTTAGTTCTTCTTCACTTTCTGCCATAGTGTGGTGCCATCTGCATATCTGAGGTTACTGATATTTCACCCGGCAATCTTGATTCCAGCTTGTGCTTTGTCCAGCCCAGCATTTCTCATGATGTACTCTGCATATAAGTTAAATAAGCAGGGTGACAATACACAGCCTTGATGTACTCCTTTCCTGATTTGGAACCAGTCTGTTGTTCCATGTCCAGTTCTAACTGTTACTTCCTGACCTGCATACAAATTTTTTAAAAAGCAGGTGAAATGGTCTGGTATTTCCATCTCTTGAAGAATTTTCCACAGTTTGTTGTGATCCACACGGTCAAAGGCTTTGGCATAATCAGTAAAGCAGAAGTAGATATTTTTCTGGAATTCTCTTGCTTTTTCGATGATCCAACAAATGTTGGCTATTTGATTTCTGGTTCCTCTGCCTTTTCTAAATCCAGCTTGAACATCTGGAAGTTCACAGTTCACATACTGTTGAAACCTGGCTTGGAGAATTTTGAGCATTACTTTACTAGCGTGTGAGATGGGTGCAATTGTGCGGTAGTTTGAGCATTCTTTGGCATTGCCTTTCTTTGGGATTGGAATGAAAACTGACCTCTTCCAGTCCTGTGGCCACTGCTGAGTTTTCCAAATTTGCTGGCATATTGAGTACAGCACTTTTGCAGCATCATCTTTCAGGATTTGAAATAGCTCAACTGGAATTCCATCACCTCCACTAGCTTTGTTTGTAGTGATGCTTTCTAAGGCCCACTTGACTTAGCATTCCAGGATGTCTGGCTCTAGATGAGTGATCACGCCATCGTGGTTTTTTCACTTAGTAATATGCAACGTGACTATCATTTGCATTCCCACCAGCGATGAGTGATTTCCTGTTGTTCTTCATCCATTCCAGCATTTGGTGGTGGTGTTCTGAATTTTGACTATTTTCATAGCTATTTAGTAGGATCTTGTTTAAATTTGCATTTACCCAGTGATATGTGATGTGGGACGTATTTTTGTATATCTGCGTGCCATCTGTATGTCTTATTTGGTGAGTTGCCTGTTCAGGTCTTTGGCCCATTTTCTAGCCAGGTTGTTTCTTTTCCTGTTGTTGAGTTGTAAGTACTCTTTGTATGGATAATGCTTTTCGATAAAAGCAAAGATGTAATTCCAGAATTCAATAATGGCATGGGTCTAGGTTCTTCAGAATAACCCTTGATTTTAATATGGGCTCCTGTCCATTCAGAGATTGGATCATGGCTGGCTGAACATGCCGGATTCATGAACTGATAGTGTAAGGGCTGAAGTCACAGTTTCATCAAAGCTTCTCCTTCATGGAGAGCTGAGGGTATGAGCTACACTCTGCCTGATTTTCCTGTCACATTTACACACCTAAGAGCCCATTAGGATCCACAAGGTTTTCTTCAGGACAGCAAGTGATACAATGGATCCCATGGAGCACTGTGACCCACAGAGCCATCATGGTTCTTGTGGAATATCACTGTGTTCACTGTGTTCAACCAGGAAGATTCCAGGTCTACACTTCACTTTTCCAGGTGATTTAATTTTCACTTCCTTATAGCTGATACCAGTGTCTCTTTTTCTCCTTTTGATGAGTTGGGAATGAAGGCTTGCTTGTTGAGAAAAATGAGCAGTTCTTAGACTTTCAGACACACTCTCCAAAATCACTGATTATGAAAGGATTTCATTTCAGTGTTAGTTTAATGTTTCATATTAGTGGCCACCTGTTGCCAGATGGGAAGGCAATGTTGGTGCCCAGTGAAGTCTGCCCTCAGCATTGCAACACATGGCTCACAGGGCTGCCTGGGGAAAATAGACTTCCGAGTGTTTTCAGCAAAAATTAATTATTTTGAAATGAATCTGCCAGTTTTTCCTCCAAGTGGCTAAATGTCAATACACTTGAAATAACTTGTCTTCCTACTGACTTTGATATCAGTGCAAATGTATGTGTGTGTGTGTGTGTGTATTTATATTTATATTTATATTTATATATATATACTAAAACAAATTATCAAGACTATCCACCCCTCTCTGGCAATGTGCTGATTTAAAAGGGCTTAAAAAAATCTCAGTGAAAGACTGAGCCACACATAAACTGTCAATTTGGATCTAAGCCATCATAGGGGTTATCTTTGCACCTGCCTTTGTAGCTTTTCTTTAACAATATATATGGGAATCACTGAAACCATGATTCATTACTGGAGGAAGGGAGTCTAGAAGATGGAGCCCAGGTGGACTTGATGATGGCAAGAAAAACTTGACCAGTATTTGCTCACCAACTGGCAACCCACTCTAGTCTTCTTGCCTGGAAGATCCCATGGACAGAGGATTCTGGCAGGCTACAGTCCATGGGGTTGCAAAGAGTCACACACGACTGAGCAACTGAGCGTGCATGCTCGCACGCTGACGAAAGAAACTAAGGGGAAGTGATAAAATCCTGTATTTATTTGACTTTTAAAATTTACCCTAAACATTTTGAAAAACATTTCTAAGTTTCAAGACATCTTTTAGAATTAACTCAGAACTTCAGATCTTAATCAGATCATATAAAACTCATTATTCTCTCTGTATGCACTACCACGACTCATTTGTAGGTATTGGCTGTTTCTACAAATTTCCATTCTCTAATCTTCATGTTGTTGACATACAGAAAATTTTCAACATTTGTCTCAGCCTGTGAATATCCAGAATTATGTGTTCTTAAAAAATTATAAAGCAAATAATTTAATAGAAAAAATACCTAATACTCATAAACTGCTCTTCTCTTCTGTCACTAATCCCTTTGATAATCTTTGATAATCCTTATGTCCTTATTAAAAAGTTGTGATTAGGTTATTACTATTTTGTGTTCTGCCATTTTCACCTTATATTAGTTTATATGTCTCCATGAATCATTATGACCCACACATGTATGATTTTAAAATCCACATAATATATGTGTGTGTTCGGTTGGTCAGTGGTGTCCAGCTCTTCTTAACCCTATGGACTGTAGCCCACCAGGCTCCTCTGTCCATGGGATTCTCCAGGCAAGAATACTGGAGTGGGTTGCCATTTCCTCCTCCAGGGCATCTTGCTGATCCAGGGATGGAGCCTGTGTCTCCTGTGTCTCCTGCATTGCAGGTGAATTCTTTAGCACTGAGCTACTGGGAAAGCCCCCACATAATATATGTTCGTGTTAATAAATCTTATTTGCTTAGCCATAATAAGGTTTCCTTAAAATAAGATTAAATGGTCATATTTGTAGAAGGTTTTATACTTTATGTATTGTAAATAGTACTTCGTTGACTGTCTTTGGATATGAACTTTAAAATAAATATTCTAGGATATTTCCTTGAGATATGATTCCCCCAAAAGAAAGAAACAAGTTCTTGTTGTTTTAATAGCTTCTGATGTGCATTGTTCTCTAATCTGTAGCAAATCCATAGTGCAATTAGCAATGTCCTTGTTTGCAGTTCTGCCAATTTTGGATTTTATAATTTTTTGCTTATTTTGCTAATTTAATCAGGCTTGTTTTGGTGTTATCAAGTAATTTTTCTCAAAGAGCTAGACATGAAACTTCTGCCTCAGAATCACTTGTTAAAAATTTCAGGAACCTAGCTTTCTAGTAGATCTACTCCAAGTGTATCTTGGAGACAGGATCTGAACATCTCCGTATTGAATAAACTTTAAAGGCCAATTCTTAAGCATACTACAGGTGCAACGTTACTGCCTTATAATTATCTTAATTTGTATTTCTTTAGCTGAGAGTAAGGCTTAGCATAATATCCTAGACTTGTAGGTATTGTGGGGAACTGGCAGGATTTCATGGTAGTAAACAAATCTCTCGGATGCTTGCTCCTCCTCCCCAAGTTCCTCTGTACTTTCCAGAACTAAGACATTGGGGGCAATTATCTCTTTTAAGCTAATTTGTTGTTTGTGGTTTGACACATAGTATTTAGGAGCGCTGGATGTTAGAGAAGCTTGTATCTTAATATTTTAGGGAGTACACAAATTGCAGTTGCATCTGATTTAGCTGTTTCAGGCATTTCATTATTATTATACCCACAGAAGCGAACATTGGAAAATGAAATGGATAATGTAGTCGGTGAGGTCATCAGAAACAATTGGCTGTACCTTGAGAGAAGAAATAATAGTTTCCTAGGAAAGAAACAGGAACATAATGCCCTAGTTAAATAAAATAATTAAGACAGTGAAATTAAAAAAAGACTTCTCATGTTTTTATGTACAAAAGTGTACTGTAACTCATCAAGTCAATTTTAGGTTTGTGCATTTCTAATTTACTCTGTCCCTGAAACATCCCCTTCCTTTTTGTCAATAAATGATTAGTTAGGGAAAAAAAGCATGGCAGGACTGAGGAATAAGTGTGTGTATGGGCAGGGAAATGAAGATGTTTCAGCAATAAGGAGTGATTATCAGTGGACTCAGAAAAGTGCTTAATGACCTAAAGAGATATTGATGAAAGAGTAAGATTATAAAAATCTGTATACTATGTGTCTATATTGTAGGCACAATTAAAAAAAGTAGCTCTTTCCTTTTGAACCTCATACAATATTTTTACCAAAATATATCCAGACAGTAAGTATTTAGAGTTAAATAAAAATGAAGAAATATAGCGATGAAGTGAAACTATTGTTTTTCAAACTGAAAAGGCAGGAGGACACTCACTGTAAAATCAGGACAGAAATGGGTTTATTAAGGAAATATTCCTTAGGAGGCCATTTTGAGAAATGGAATTAAATTATGGGGAAAGAATGCAAGATTGCATTTTTCTTGCCCTTACTAAGCAGAGCCTCACACAGGGAGTGGAAGATAACTAACATTTCTCCAACACTTTGTGTGTATAGGCACTGGGCTAGAGGCTTTAATATACTTTTTTCTCATTTAATTTTCTCAAAAAAACTGGTGAGCAAGCAATAGCATCCACATTTATAGTTTCCAAACAGGGCACAAAATCTGAAGTACTGGGGAATCAAGCATCATCATAACTCAATCCTTTGACCTGATGCTCAAGACTTTTAATATACTTTCAATTCTTTACCATATCTCCCACTCTTATGAGTCTTCATATCCTCAGAGACTTTCAATATTTCTAATGTGTGTGTATGTACATACTGAATATACACTGTTCATTTTGTAACAATTTTTCATCAATATCTTTTACCTTATTAAACATTCATTTTAATGAATATTGTATAGCTAGATAGGTACCATAACTTGCCTAACTAAGATAACTTTAAATACAGAATCAGTTTAAATTCATTGGAAAAAGCATTTTCATGAACTGGGCATGAAAAGTGAAAAAAAGAAAGTGAAAGTGTTACTCATTCAGTCGTGTCTGAATCTCTGTGGCCTCATGTACTGTAGCCCTCCAGGCTCCTCTGTCCAGGGGATTTTCCAGGCAAGAATACTGAAATGAGTTGCAATTTTCTCCTCCAAGGGATCTTCCTGACCCAGGGATCAAACCTGGGTCTCCTGCATTGCAGGCAGATTCTTTACCGTCTGAGCCACCAGGGAAGCCCAAACTGGGCATAAACATCTCTTTTTCTGAATCTGTCCTCTACCACTAACCTTGGCTGGACTGGGGACTGGTCAGATAGCATTTCAGTTTGCCTATCTCTAGAATATCTATTGACTATCATCATGGTGATGTTTCATAGCTGTATCAGCAGACAAGTCATAAAAATTCAGACCTATAAATGGCAGTGATTTAGGTTTATATAATTAAATTTATAAAATTATATAATTTTAAAGGTAGATTTGAGAAACTATGTAGACCACCTTATTTTATAGAAAGCAGATAATTGAGGCTCAGGGAAGTTAAGTGTCTTGTCTGGGTTTATGAGGGTATTTACAGATGTGGGATAACTCATGAGAGTTTATGCCAGATGCTGTGTTAAGCCCTTTATATGCATTACTTTGTTTTGGCCTCACTTGAATGGGATAATACTACTAGTCCCAACTTACAGAGGAGGAACGGAATTTTAGTGAGGTTGCAGTCACCTATCCAGGACATTACATAACTGGGACTCAAATCTATGTTGCCTGACTCTAAAGTCCATACTCTTCTTAATCACTGTATCATGGTATATTCATATGCTAGCTCAGCCTTCTCATTCAATTTTTTATTCACTCACCAAACAATTATGAAAGTTTATTTTGTGCCAGGCTCCTTGACAGCTGTAAAGAAGAAAAACAACAACAAATAAGACATGGTCTGGGCCCAGGAGAGAGAGTTTGATATGTAGAAATATGATACTACAAGAACTTTGATAGAAGAATATACAAGGTCAAGGAGGCGGGTGCAGTTTAACTTATACCACTCATTCCTTAGCACTGAATGTCCTTTCCAGAAACATATGACTCATTAAATTTGAGTTTCAGTTCAGTTCAGTCACTCAGTCGTGTCCAACTCTTTGCGACCCCATGGATTGCAGTATGCCAGGCTTCCCTGTCCATCACCAACTCCTGAAGCTTGCTCAAATTCATGTCCATTGACTCAGTGATAAGTTGAGTTTGAATTGGTCTAAAGAAACAAACTTTGATCCCCAAGATGAAGTCTGGTCTCTGAGTTGGCTCAATGGCTGATCTGGCAAACAATCATGCTATTTTTTAAAATTTAAATTTTGTTTAATTATTTGTCTGTGTTGGTTCCTAGTTGCAGCACACAGGAACTTTCACTGTGGCACATGGACTCTCTAGTTGGGGCATGCAGGCTCAGAAGTTTTGGTTTGGGCTTAGTCGCTCCACAGCATGTGGGATCTTAGTTCCCCAACCAGGGATCGAACCTGTATCCCCTGCATTGTAAGGCAGATTCTTAACTACTGGACCACGAGGCAAGTCCCTATCACGCTATTTTAATAGCCCTGCCTGCATCAAGGTCCTTCATTAAAAGGAGGTGAGAATATTGACATGTCATTTGTGATGCTGGTAAAGATTAGTAATGAACATGACCAGGAAACATTTGCTAAATGTTAGAAGCTCTAATACAGTCTCATCTCATTAACTTCAGACTAAATACAATTCAGATTTTAAAGTAAAATTGGTAGTATGTGCATTAACCTCCTTGGGCTACTATAATAAAATACCATAGACTGCATGGCTTGCTTGAATAAGAGAAATTTATTTTCTCACAGTTCTGGATGCTGGAAAGTCCAAGATCAAGGTCTGGGCCAACTTGGTTCCTCCTGAGAGCTCTATTCCTGGCTTACAGATGGCAGCCTTCTTGCAGTGTCAAAACATTGTAGGGAGAGCACAATCTCTCTCTTCCTCTTCTTATAAAGCCACTAATTCCATCATGAGGGCCCCATCCTCATCCTCATGATCCCATCTAACCCTAATTTTCCCCCAAAGGCTCCACCTCCAAACACCATCACATTGGGATTATTTGAGAGGATATAATTCAGTTCACCACAGTGGGATTGTACAGCCAACAACATTGTGAAACAAATAATATGAGCACACATTTTTATTCTGGTTAAGCCCGAGGAAACTGTATTCTCTTCCACATTTGTCTTGCATCTTTTTGTATTTTTATTCTTACTGTGATGTCTCTCAAAAGTTTAAGTGAAAAATTCAGTTATTTGCTTGGGAGTTATAATCAGTGACATGGAGGAATCAGCAACAATAAAAAAGTAAGGAAATGTGCCCCTCTGGTATGAGTTGCAAATGATAAATTTCTGCCCAAAGCGTTGGAACCAAATTAAGAATTAACATAAAAAGTTAAATACTGAAGTCATGCCTTGAAACTGCTAGTAACATTTGACTATGTTACTCTGATTTGGGAGTAAGTTTGCAACTAGATTTAAGATTTTATTACAGTGAGTAGAATAATAATAAAAATAATCAGAATAAGAGACTGGTGAAGAATGGAAATCAAACGTTAGCAGTGAACAAATATTTGGAGATAACACAACATTGTGATTTGCTATAAATTGCAATATATTATTTGATTTTCTAGGCAGAGCAAAAGCAATTTTCAGTGAAGAATGATGAATTTGAAGATTTGGGATTTGAATTCCACCAGTCCAATATACCTGGACAAATCACTAACTCCTGAATTTCTTCATATACAAAATGAGTGTTTTCCTCCCTTCCTTCCTCCCTTTTCCCTTCCTTCCTTCTTTCCTCCCTTCTATTAATTATTTATTAAGTCTATTATGTGTCCATTGAGGACACCTGTGCTAAGGGAAAAACTCAAAACTAAAACAAAAACAAAAATGCTTTCTCACAAGATAGATTTAAATAAGATTTTGTATGAGAAAAGGCTGTAAAAATTGTTCAATATTTTAAGTATGCTAAGTACTTTTCCCTTTGGACTCAACTTCTGATTTCAGGATTAATGAGCCAGGGGAGTTTTCTTCATGTCCTTATTAAGGGAAATAAGATTAGTGACTGAGATAAGTTGAAAACTGAGTTCATTAAACCAAATAAATTTTTGTAGTTTCTCGAGTCCCCTAAGGTTTCAGAACAATTAAAATAAGCAAATTACTAATTTTACATTATGAATTTTAGAAAAAGTTGAAACTATACCTCACTTGCCTTATCATACGTTGTGAAAGTTACCATAAAAATCGACCGAGCCATGGAGGTTGACAGCAAAATCATCAACGTGACGCACGCTCTTGCACTCTTACTCTCCACTGCCATTGTGTCATAGTAATTACACGCCTCCCAGGCCCTGTGGGTAATTTTTAGTTCCTGGGCAGTAAGTTCTCAGAGAGGTTGTGATCATGTGACATGTAACCTCATGTCTTTTCCAAGCCTGCTCCCATCCTTGCTCTTTGTGGTTACCTGAGTTAGTATATGGAAGAGGAAGACAGAGTGTGATGGAATGACTGAAAGAAATCACACCTTCCTGTTTCCTCTCAGAAACTTCTTGGGATATGGAGCGCGAGACTGAGTCTTTGCTTATTAATATGTATTTTACATAAATGCCTCAGAAATGAATGCTGCTTCTGAATCACTAAAGCCAATTACATCAATCTATCATAAAAAGTTCTAAAACGTGTCTCTTTTCCGAAACACAAAAGGACATATCCCAAATGTATACTATAAAAGCCTCTCTCTCATACTGGGGTTGCTTAGAATTAACAGCTACATAACTTGAATTTAAGATTAAACAGGCCTACTAATTACTCAGAATGGGACTCTGGGTCTGAGGTTGGCAATATTGTAGCATGTTTACAAGGGCTGAACTTGTCTGACATTTTGATTATGGTTTTCTTTTAGGAGCTCCATGGGCCAAAACACATGTTATATAAATCGAGGTGTATTTCATTGAGGTTTCGACAGTTTAGGAGAAACAGATGCTTCTAATGTAATCATTTTGCTCAGAATTACTTAGCCCAGTGGGCTTCCCAGGTGGCACAGTGGTAAAGAATCTGCCTGCTAATGCAGGAGACATAAGAAATGCAGGTTCGATTCCTGGGTCTGGAAGAGCTCCTGGAGTAGCAAATGGCAACCCATTCCAGTATTCTTGCCTGGGAAATACCTTGGAGAGAGGCTCCTGGCGGGCTACAGTCCATGGGGTCGCAACGAGTCGGACACAACCGAAGCAGCTGAGCATGCATGCATGCACTTAGCCCAGTATTCAAAATTGTAAGACTGGCTTATTTACCTTTTAAAAGTCTAGATCATTCTTGGAACTTTGTTGGGAGAAGAGAGGCTTGGATAAACTAAGTTCACTTTAAGTAGAAAACCTGTGAAAGTTAAGCTTCTTGTTTATTAGCTTTCTACATTGTTTTCGATGAAAGGAAACAGCTGTGTGAAAGAATGCCGTTTATTTTTTTTCTCCCCATGGTGGATTCATGTCAATGTATAGCAAAACCAATACAATAATGTAAAGTTAAAAAATAGATAATTAAACTAATTAAAAAACAAAAAAGAATGCCGTTTTAAGCAGTTACCTCCATTACTGATAGCTGTCTCAGGAGAAAGAATCAGTGTTTTTCTCTGAACAATTGGTTTGTTTTTATCTCAATGGATTCTGTGTGTTTTATAACTGATGTTTCCCTCTGCATTTTATCTACTAGAGAGATTAGAGCCCAAATCCATAGCTCACTTTTTGCAAATGTATCAGACTCTCCAGCAAGTACTTTGAATACAAACATCACTCCTAATTCTTATTTCCTTCCTTTACTTTTATCCAGTTCATCCCACTTATAACAAATGCATTTTAACTTGATGCATTGTATCTTTTAAAATTTTTCTTAAATATTTTTCTTGGGACAAGGTGAAATAGATAATAAGTATTCATAATTATGTTAACAGTGAAAGCCTAAAACATGACAGTATAAATATTTAAAGGCTAAGTGCCATTAGGTAATCCTAAAATAAGTTACTTCAAGCTATATATAGTTTAGAAGCATGAAGTCCTGCTAGTTTCTTGTTCAGTTAATTCTAAAGAGCATATAAGTTCTGGCTACAGAAGACTGGGAGAAAGGATGGGAAATTCTTCTATTTTTTTTTAAACCTCCACATAAGAAAGCAAGAGCTCAACTCTCTTTAGACCTTTCTCGATTGCTGCTTATTTTCCCTTTTGGCAGTTGCTGCTTTTGAAGACTTGCAGGCCAGGCCAAGGAGGATAATGAATAGTTTGTGCCACTCTGGCCATACCAGTTGTCAAACTATTGAAAACTATTGAAGTACTTCCATTTCTGTTGGTAGGGAGAACTTGCCCTAAGCCCCCTGGCTCTGTTAGTATCTTCTCATCATTCTGGCCATTCAGCCCTTCCACTTACATCTCTGGGCCTATGCCTGACACAATAGATGGTCTCAGGTACCCGCTCCATTCTGATTGGTCAGTACTCGAGCAGAATGATTTTTTTTTTTTAAAAATTATGTATTTTTCATTGGAGAATAATTGCTTTGTAATGTTGTATGTATGGTTTCTGCTGTATATCGGCATGAATCAGCCATAAGTATACATGAGGCCCTTCCCTCTTGAACCTATCCCTCCCTATCCCACCCCTCTGTGATGTCACAGAGCACCAGGTTGAGCTCCCTGTGCTAATTTTCCCTGTGTTATACAGCAACATCCCACTAGCTATCTATCTTACACATGGTAATATATATGTTTCAGAGCTACTCTCTCAATTTGTCCCAGTCTCTCTTGCCCCCACTGTGTCCGTAAGACTGTTCCCTAGGTCTGCCTCTCTATTCCTTCCCTGCATATTTCTATATTCCATATATATGCATTAATATATGATATTTGTTTCACTCTTTCTGACTTACTTCACTCTATATAACAGGCTCTAGGTTCATCATCCCTGGACTAAATCTACATATGCAAACCAAGATAGAAAACTTATAAATTGGTATGCTGAAGTGGTAAAACCAGCCAGGTATCCCCCTGCCCTGTAAAAAAAGGACAGAACTCCCAACTAACAGATTATCCAATCAGCAAGGTTTTTTTTTTTTTTGAGTTTTTATTGTCTTTTACACTAAAGGCTTCCCCTGAGGCTCAGATGGTAAAGAATTTGCCTACAATTCAGAAGACCAAGGTTTGATCCCTAGGTCAGAAAGATCCCTTGGAGATGGAAATGGCAACGCACTCCAGTATTCTTGCCTGGAGAATCCCATGGACAGAGGAGCCTGGCAAGCTATAGTCCATGTGGTTGCAAAAGAGTTGCACATGACTTAGGGGCTAAACAACAATAATAAGGTATTTAGAAGAACATGCCTTAGAGGATAAACAACAATAATAAGATATTTTAGAAGCTATAAAGAAATGTAATACATGGTTGGAGAGGGGACTGTATGCCTGTGACAAGATAACTGCTACCTAAAGTAAGTAATAAATGTTACAGATTTTAGAGGATGGAAAGAATACTGACTGAGTACGATTAAGAAGGTTTATTGTGGGACATAGGACTTGAGTTGAATCTTAGAGAATGAGAAACATGAAGATAAAAAAAAAGTGAACTCCATTCTGTAGATTCAAAGCTAAGTTTGCTGTCCCATTGTCTTTAGGTTTGGTAGAATTATAGAAAGAACCTAACATTGGGAGCTAAATTTGAGTCCACATCTCAACTTTGCTACTTGAAGATGTGGAAAATTTGGAAGATTACATAATCTTTCTGAACCTTAGAGTTCAGAAACCTTAGAACTGCATTATTATAAAGACGGAGTAATATTGTTGATTGTAATTCATTAGTGGTAATAAGCTTATCTATGTAATTATTTTTGCCACATCCCTGTAAAATTAAGAAATTCAATGACTGCTTTTGGATCCTTATATGTTATCAGCTCTAGATTCATGGACATGGTCTCCAGAGTGGCCATTGGTGGCCTAAGGTGTGTTAGCAAGAACTATGAGGGAAAGCAATCACTACCCTCTGGAAGGTCAATTTTAGGTTGTCTTTGAATCACACAAGATTCCATTTTTGCTTAAGGGAAGACATGTAACTGGACTCCCATATTCTTGGCAAATAGGTGGAGGTGCTGATTAAATTCCCTCACTTTGCCCTGAGTTATGCTCCTGTTTAGGAGTACAGACTTCTTGACTGTAGGTCTCTAGAACCAGAATTTGTGCTGGGAAAATCAGACCTAAAAAGCCCATGGTGTTAATACCTGTTAAAACAAAACAAAAGTAAAGCTTTAAAGAGTCATCACATGTAATTGTAATTATAGACATGTATAACAATCTGTTTTCTAAAGGATGCAAACAAGCTGTGAGACTTCTTTTTAACACATAGTATGTTAAGAAACAGCTGTTCAAAGATGACATTATAATGCCATTTCTTGGGGTGGGCCTTGTTATATTTGCATTTGCAAATACCTATTAGGTGGAGAATATGGAAAAATATCATAGAGCTTTATCCTTTGGCTCTGGAGTTTGAGTTAAATTTTAGCTCTTTTGTATTGATTTTGGTTTTCTTTTCCATCCATTGGTTTCTGAATGAGTGTGAAAACTGATACCTCCCAAGAGGTTTTAGGAAGCAGAAATATTTCTCAAAATCAAATGAAAGTCCCATCACAGACATACATTCTGAGCTCTTTTTGGGGGAATTACGGCACTTAGGACTTTAAGAAAATGAGAGAAAGAGAGAATGAACAGATGAGATGTGCTTTTTTTTTTCCTTTAGTGTTGATTACCTATATTCAGAAAGCTTACTGAGAGACAAACATTTGAAATTCAGCTAGGCTTTAAGATGTTAAATATATGTGTTATTGGGCCTTTTATCACTAATTATTTTTGCTGCAGGCAGTTATTGTTACTTGGGGATTTCTTGTGGCTTAAATATTCTGAGAATTTTGTTTTCTAAGAGGAAAAGGCTAACCAGACTTGTACCATAGAGCTTGAAGATTCAGATTCAGAACACTGGAATATACTGTAAATGCACTGGGGGAGATCTTAAATGGATTGGGGGAGAAAACTTACATTGGAATGAGAGGAAAGAAAGGGGCAGCGTACAGAAACATTGCTGACTGTAAGGGCTCCATGTTTTCGTTTTCACTTTTCTGTTCCATTATAAACTTTATCAGATACTGTCTATCTTGGTCATTCTTTTATTCTTAAGATTTCTTTGATGTGGACCATTTTTAAAGGCTTTATTGAATTTGTTACAATACTGCTTCTGTTTTATGTTTTGTTTTTTTGACTGCAAGGCATGTGGGGATCTTAGTTCCCCAACTAGGGATCAAACCCACACCCCCTGCGTCAGAAGGCAGGATCTTATCCACTGAACACCAGGGAATGTGCTATCCTTGGCCATTCTTGACCACAAGTTTACCTAAATGCAATATTGAGCAAGGAGTCTTCAGAGGATGTTAGAAGAGAATGTCAGAAGAATTTTTTTTTATGAATTGTGCTTCCAGTTTCCAGAGTTTTTTTATGTTGCTCAGTAACTAGTTTTTCTGCCTGATGGAACTCAACCATGATGGAGCGGCTGAGGAGAAAACGACTGGTGCCTCAACCCTGCATTATTTAATTCTTAGAGATAACACCTCACTTTTCACATTGCCTTTGGTGTGACTGAAAGGAGGTCACTACATTCGTCAATTATCACTTGCATCTTTTTTTCTGGGCACTTTAAAGATCCATTTCTGGGTAATCAATTTGATCCTACAGGCAAGCAGTCTGGCCTCTGCTTGCTTCCAGACTGTAAGATTAAACCTAACATACACGATGCCCCAATACACAGCCTTTCTTTACTTTCTGTTTATTTCCAACCACTGAATCTTTTAAAAAATTTTTATTAATTTGTTTATCTATTTAATTTTTTGGCTGTGCTGGGTCTTCATTGCTGCAAGGGCTTCCTCTAGTTGCAGCGAGGGAGGGGTACTCTTCCTGGAGGTGCATGGGCTTCTTATCGCAGGGGCTTCTCTTGCTGCGGAGCACAGCCTCTAGGTGGGCAGGCTTCAGGCTTCAGTAGTTTCAGCACACGGGCTCAGAAGTTGCTCTGCAGCATGTGGGATCTTCCCGGATCAGGGATTGAGCCCTTGTCTCCAGCATTGGCAGATTCTTATCCACTGTGCCACCAGAGAAGTCCCAGCATTGAATCTTAGGGTTTTGAAAATCTTTTTTTTTTTTTGGGGGGGGGGTTTGAAAATCTTAAATGGAATCTTCTCTACAATATCCTCATCCATTGACCATCCCAGCCAAGAATTTGGCTGACTGTTAGAAAGTTCTTTCTCCTGGAAAATGAAGTTCTATTCTGCCATACCACCATGTTCTGGGATGCTTAGTGTTACTTTCTCAGTACCTTGTAGTATTATAAGTTCTCCACCAAAGGCAGTCCTTTGAAAACCAAAGACAGTTAGTTGCATTTAGAGTGAATGATAGAGTCTTTCTCTCATTTTCTCATCAGAATCAAAATAATGATTCTGAGTTTTCTGCTTGAGTGTTCCTCATTCCAACAACTTTGGGCCACCAACTCCACCTGTTTTTTGTTTTTGCTTTTTCCTGAATTCTCTTATTATTATTTCCACGTCAGGTATAGTTAAGAAAATAGAAAACACATTAGGGTATTTCACAAGATAATCTAATACAGGGAATCAGTTGAATAGGAGTTAGAGGATTGAAGCAAGCAGAAAGCAAATATACAGAGGTAATGACTGCAGGATGCGGTTCTTGCTCTAGGGCTGGGGACAGACAACAAAGTCCAGTGTTTGGTGGAGGAGTCTCACAGAGCTGAGACTGAGGAGGGCGGTTGCTGTCTGGATTGCTTCTGTTTTCTCAGGAGCCTCAAGAGGAGGATTGTGTAGCTGGCCCTCAGACTTCTGAAGGCTACTCTGTGTGTGTGTGTGTGTGTGTGTGTGTGAGTGTGTGTGTGTGAGTGTGTGTGTGTGAGTGTGTGTGTGTGTGAGTGTGTGTGTGCATGCTCATCTGACTCTTTGCAACCCATGAACTGTAGCTTGCCAGGCTCCTCTGTCCATGGGATTCTCTAGACAAGAATACTGGAGTGGGTAGCCATTCCCTTCTCCAAGGGATCTTCCCGGCCCAGGGACCGAACCCACATCTCTCACATCTCCTGCACTGGCAGGTAGATTCTTTACCACTGCACCACCTGGGACGCCCTTTGAAGGCTGCTGTTACACCTTGTTGTTCTGGAAGGAGCTTTATGATGCTGGTAATCAGACAATTGGAGAGAGGACGGTGCCCATAACCACCTTGGCAGCTTGGAGGAGGCTAAGCATTTGAGTTTGGGAGGCTGCCTGCCTGGGGCTCTTGTCTATGGTGATGACCTTGCCTCTGGGAGTAACTAAGGAGGCCAGAGGCTGGCCCCAACAGGATCCTTCCTGCTCTTGTAGTCTTCCCTCCCTCCAGCACCTCCTACCTGCAGAACCTAAGAAGAAGCCAACTGACAAAGGAGAATTAGATTTTTCAGACTTTCAGCCGTGGTTTTCCAAAACAGAGTAAAGAAGGATGGATTTAGAATTGAGAGAAAATGGCCCAGAAAATTACTTTCAAAAACTCATTTTTTCTTAACTTTAGTTAGAAACTCAAATAAAGGTAGATCAAGTTCAATTATATTTTCAAAGAAGGATTAAATTCCTAGTGTGGAGTTTTGCCTATTTATTCATATGCAGCACACAGGAAGAGCTGCTCCAGTCATTCCTATTTATTTTGCTTGGGTTTTGTTGTTGCTTAGCTTTCCTGTAAATCAAATTTCCTCTAGCTTGAAGATTATGAATTTCTTCTTTGGAGACTTCTTCATGTCTCAAATGTATTCCCTCCAGTGCCTAATTTCATGAAATACAGAAGATCAGTGTACAACTTAACTACTGAAACTCAAATTACCAAAATAGAAGCACTATAGACTAACTCACTTGGGAAGTTAAAACTGAAGTAGAATTAGAATTAACACCACTGACCTCATTGAAAACTTTCCTTGTCAGAGTGTGAGGATGAAAACATATATATTGATGTTGAAATACAGCCTTCTCTCTCTGAATAAAAGTGACAGAAGATTCTTTCATGTCTTGATTGTCTCCCTGTTGGAGCAAAGGACTGGTTGTACATTCATGCTTTGGGTATGCAAAGAAAGAAAACTTTGCCATTCCTCAGTTTTTTTTCTAGGATTTTCAGATTGAGGACTATTGAGAACGGTGCAAAATAAGGAAAACAATTTCCTTCTCTTAAAAATGCTGCCCCTCCTTTTTTTTAGTATAAAATTAAGAGCACTGAGTTTACACTGCCTGTTTCTAGTGCAAGCTCCACCATTAAAGACTGAACCCATTTGCAAGTAGCTCTTTAAGCCTCGGGGTTCCGTTGTGTGAAAGAAGGGTCTGGGCAATGATCTCTAAAGCTTTTCAGAACAAAGTTTTAGGATGTCCCTGTTTTGCTTTTTAGAAGTTTGAGCTTTGAGAAAGAGAAGAGGGGGGAAACTATACTGCTCGATGAATGTTATTATTTCAATGTTAGCCTTGTCTCTTCTTTCTGAGTTTTAATGGACTCTGGAGTTGAAAATCTTTGTGACATTTTAGTGTCAGACTTTGCTTCAAATTCCAGTTTCTTTCGTAAAAGTTGTGATCTTTGATATTACATGACATCTCTGAGCCAATGTGTCTCATCTATGAAAAAGGGATGATAAAACCTGTCCCACATCTTTTGAAGAAAACCTGCGATAATAAAGGTAAGGCCATCAGCATAATCCTTCATCCCCATAGTAATAGTAGAACGGTTGAAAGCAACTGCTAATGCCTAATCTTGTTTGTGTTTCTCTGGTCTACTGGCATGCAATGCAATCATAGATATTTTTGCCTAGTCCCTTCTGTGCTGGCATCATGCCACGTCACACAGAGAGCCGTCCCAAGCAGCATCGGTACTACTGCACTGACATTCATCTAGCTTTCTGTTTCATCTGTGCACAGGCATGCACCCGTGGTGGAGAGCTGGCAAGGGGAGTGTTCACTCTCTTGTCTTTCATTTTCTAGTCTGTAAGAATTTGATGATAAGGCTGGTCTTTGCTGTAGAACAAAAGATAAAACCCACCTCTTCTTAAAGTTAGGCTGGCTATCCAAGTGCAGCATGAGGGTAGAGGACAGACACTGTCTCATGGACATGCTCATGGCAGAGGTGGGTGAGGCTGTGGAAGAAATGATGGGGGTTTAGGAGTAGGAGTTCAGTTCTATTGGTTCTGTCTCTTCTAAACCATGAAACTGTAGCATGATTTAGTGATGTAACTTCATTGTGAATTAGCTTCTTTTTCTTTACTTATTGACATCGAGTAAGTATTACTTAACACTATAGGAAACCAAGATCAAGAAAGTTTAAATGTCCTATTCCAGGACACTAGTGAGTTTAGGTGCCACTCAGAATGGAAAGTTGTTGTTTAGTCACTAAGTCATGTCTAACTCTTGTGTGACCCCATAGACTGTAGCCCACCAGGCTCCTCTATCCATGAGATTTCCCAGGCAAGAATACTGGAGTGACTTACCATTTCCTCTTCCAGGGGATCTTCCCAACCCAGGGATTGAACCTGCCTCTCCACCACTGGCAGGCGGATCTATTTCTACTGAGCCACCAGGGAAGCCCAAGAATGGAAAGTACCTCTGGGTTTATTTTTCGAATTCCAGTTGTTAAGCTGTAGGAGGGCGTCTTGTCTGTGGCAGCCACCTTGGCTATGGCCCCCTGGTTTAACTGCCCTTGGCGCTTCAGTGCAACAGAAGGGGTCAGGCCACTGACCACTTATGCCTTCTTGGTAACCCCCCTGGTGGTGATGGTGCTGGATCCCCAGCAGCAGGCACCTGGATCAGAGGCTGCTGAGCAGATCACAGCTCAGGCCCGTTTCCTCACATGTCTCCTGTCCCCGCTTACTCTGAAACTTTCAGCAGCTTAGCACGGCAAGCTTGACAGGACCTGTCTTCCTCCGCTGTTAATTTCACAGCCGGATGAGTAGAAAGGTAATTTATATGGGTCAGTCAGATTTAAAATGCTGCTGTGTCTCCTGACGAGGTGGAATGAGAGGATTTAAAAGAATTATTCCTGTGGTCCAGAGCCGCGCTCCGCGGTCTCTTCGCCACAGTCCTCTACCTTTTCCATTTGGAAAAGGCCCCACGTGGGCCCCACGTGTTGACTGTGGATTACAACCAAGATGAGAAGCAAGCCACTGGGGGAAGATTTTTGTTTTCATTTATTTTTAATTAATTGCAAATTTCCTCTTTCATTTGGCTTGCCACGCTCCGCAGAGCGTTGTGTCACAGTGGCTCTGCCAGCGTTAGGAGCCACTGTGCCGAACGGTGAGAGGCTCAGAAGTACCAGCCAGCTGCTTTGCACTCAATCCTTGGGGAGGGTTTGCAATACATTTGCATGCTCGGAATTCAGCTCCAAAGATGATCCCTGAGATGTTGTGGAAATCCCGTTCTCCTTTAATTCTCTCCTTAAGTTGTGACATTTGTGATTATAAATCTTTATTCAAAACATAGGGATTAAGTTTTATTGGGTAAGTAGAGTCTGGAGGCACTTGAAGGTGAAAGTCCACAGAGAGTTTTCTTGCCTTTTAGGTTTTTATGGAAATCTTGGGAACTAGTAGGTTTGTATAAGAAAAAGATAATGTTGAACAACAGAAGAGCCAAAAAAAAAAAAAAAAAACCCCGAAAAAACAAAAACCCCACACAAACAACACAACACAGAGACACCAACAAACAAACAAACAACAACAACAAAATTGAGAGCTTGGGAATAGTCTCTCTAGGGATCAGACAGATGTGAGATGCATTCTGGCTCTGCCTTTGAATAACTGCCATCATTGGCAAAATTATTTAAAAACCCCAACCCTCAGTTTCTTCATCTATAAAATAGTTGTTGTGAAAATTAAACATGACAATATATGTGAACCATGTTGCACCTATGTTGCCTTGCTATAACTGTAGCAATTTATTAATATCATCTAACAGGCAAACAGAAGCATTATCTAAATACTGAATCTACCTATCTTAAAATCTAAAGTAAAAAATTGCCGTTCCAACAAGATGGTCAGCTAGGAAAACAGAGACACCCTCTTGCTACAAATACCTGAAACACAGGAAAAATGTGTAACAACAACAACAACAACAACATTATTGCATATCTGAGCCCCCAAGGAAGAAATGGAATTCTCCCCATGTACAATAACTAAAGAAAGACTGGAAACTCCAGTGGCAACTGTGTACGTGTGTGCTCAGTTACTTCAGTCGTGTCTGACTCTTTCTGACTCCATGGACTGTAGCCCACCAGGCGCCTCTGTCTGTGGCATTCTCCAGGCAAGAATACTGGAGTGGGTTGCCACACCCTCCTCCTGGGAATCTCCCTTACCCAGGGATCCAATCCACCTCTCTTTCATCTCCTGCATTACTGGTGGATTCTTTACCCACTGAGCCACTGGGTAAGCCCCCGAATGGCAACTGAGGGAGGCTAATTCTGTCTTGGGGAGGAGCATATGGTCCCTAGGAATCCAGATGCTTGGGATTTAACACTTAGATGGAGTCAGAAGAGGGGGCCTTGGGTCTAGGCAAGGAAACGAAGGTAAAACTGAAACCGTTGCCAAGAGTCAAGCCCCTTGATGTGTGTTCAGTGTAAATGAAAAGGTGTCCTTAAGAAAACCCACCCAGGCAGCATGAGGAGATGATAAGGAAATGCAGAAGCTGAGCAGAAATGAAGATGCGTGCCCTGGAAGTCAGGGGCCCTTGGCTTTGCCTCCCTGGAGTTCGGATCTGGTTTTACAATTCTTACTTTGTTTGGGAAACCCCAAACTTAGACATTTATGTACAATCTGTCCAAAGAAAATGAGTGAAATTTAGTGAAATGATGAAATTAATGAAACAGAAAAAAAATACTGATAATGAATGTCAATAAAACCAAGTATTGGTTTTTTGAAGAGATAAAACACAAAGATTTTGAGCAAGACTAATAAAGAAACAAAAAGAAGGTAGGCCTATCAGGGATTAAAAAACAAAAACTGCAGATTGAATCTGTATACATATACTCTGTGTGTGTGTGTGTGTGTGTGTGTGTGTGTGTGTATTTAGAAACTGTATGGTAATAAATTTGAAAGATTTAGTCAGAAGAACAAAAGTTTTTAAAAATTTTGAATTTACCAAAATACCTGCACAGAAGGTGCAGTGTTCTATAACTGTTAAAGAAATTGGATCAGTAGTTTAAAAAAACACAAAAGCAGATAAAGTTAATCAAACACAGAGAGTTTTATAGGCAAGTCCTACACATTTGAGAAAGATATAATTAGTTTTTTAAACAAATTCAGAGAGTAGAAAAAAAGAAATGCTTTACCATTTGTTCCATGAGGACTGTAAAGATTTGAAACTCAAACTTGTCAGAACTATAGTACCACAAAGGAAAACTGCTGGTTAATTTAATTTCTGAAAATGATGCAAAACATCAAAAAACTATTAATAAAAACAAAAAATGTACTAAAATATATGGCATAACCAAGTAGGGTTCATGTGAAAAATACCGATCTTGTTTAAATAAAACAAATCTATTAGTTTTGTTTACCATATAAACAAATTGAAGATGAAAATTATAATTATCCTAACTGATTCAGAGAAGTTATTTGATAAAATTCAGTACCTATTTAGGATTAAAAAAAACCAAAAACAATTCATACATTCATACCAAAATTGGGATAAGAGTAATTTTCCTTAATTTGATTTAGAATGCTGCTGCTGCTGATTAGTTGCTAAGTCATGTCTGACTCTTTGCAACCCCATGGACTGTAGCCCGCCAGGCTCCTCTTTCCATGGGATTTTCCAGGCAAGAATAATGGCATGAGTTGCCATTTCCTTCTCCAGGCAATCTTCCTGACTCAGGGATCGAACTCAAGTCTCCTGCATTGGCAGGTAGATTCTTTACCACTGAGCCACCTAGGAAACCTTTGATATACAATATCAACCAAAAATTTATAGCAATGTAATCTTAATGAGGAAACATTAGAAACTCCCTTTAAACACCTTGTAAATGATGCTTAGTATCACCACTTAATTTTAATATTTTACTGGAGATTTTAGCCAGTGTAGTAAGACACTTTAATTACTGAAAAAAATTTTAATATGAAAAATTCATAAAAAGAAAAAATAGTTATTATTGCGAATCAGATAATTGTCTACATGGGCAAATATAAGAAAATCTGCAAACTATTAATAGCAATAATAGTTTATCCTGGTTTGTGGATGCAAAACCAATGTGTAAAATCAGTAGTGTCTCTTCATAGCCTCCATAAAATGTAGTAAATGTACCTAAAGGCAAATCTAATGAAAGAAGTACAATATGTTTATGAAGACTATTTCAAAATTCTCCAGAAAGACCTAAAAGAAGAGTTAAATACATAGAGAGAAGACATATGGAAGGACTAGAAGATTTAATTTTAGAAGGATTGCAGTTCTCTAATTGATTTATAAAGTAAATTTAGTTTCACAGACTTTATAAGATGACCCTTAATGTCATACAAAGGTAAAAAGCACCAAGAGTAGCCTAACATAATCTTATAGAAAGAGATGGAGACTAAGCTGAAGAGAGGAGGATAAAAAGAAGAGATCTTACCAGGAGTAAAATTTACTCTATAATTGTATTAAATTAAGCAGTGTATTTGACATGGAAAGAAACACATAGATCAACAGAAGAGACTAGATTTGCAGAAACAGACCCATCTATAGGTAAATATCTAGCATTGTTGTTTAGTTGCTAAGGCATGTCCTACTTTTGGAGATCTCCTGCCAGTCTCCTCTGTCCATGGGATTCTCTAGGCAAGAATACTGGAGTGGGTTTCCATTTCCTTCTCCAGGGGATCTTCCCAACCCAGGGACTGAATGCTGCCTCACATTGGCAGGTGTATTCTTTACCACTGAGCCTTGAACATTCATGGGGGGAAATTGGGCTCATTATAGCATGTGGTGTTATGACAATGGGCGATCCTGCATGACAAAGAGATGGAGAAAAAGTGGATATGGTGACAAATTTTATTTTTTTGGGCTCCAAAATCACTGCAGATGGTGACTGTAGCCATGAAATTAAAGTAAGCCACTGTGCTTACTCCTTGGAAGAAAAGCTATGACAAACCTAGACAGAGACATATTGAAAAGCAGAAACAGCACTTTGCTGACAAAGCTATCAAAGTACAATCAAAGCTGTGGTAAAAGTCCATACAGTCAAAACTATGGTTTTTCCAGTAGTCATGTATGAATGTGAGAGTTGGACTATAAAGAAGGCTAAGTGCTGAAGAATTGATGCTTTCAAACTGTGGTGCTGGAGAAGATTCTTGAGAATCCCTTGGATAGCAAGGAGATCAAATCAGTCAATCCTAAAGGAAATCAACACTAAATATTCATTGGAAGGACTGATACTGAAGCTCCAATACTTTGACCACTTGATGTAAAGAGCAGACTCATTGGAAAAGACCCTGACACTGGGAAAGATTGTGGGCAGGAGAAGCGGGTGACAGAGGATGAGTTGGTTGGATGGCATCACCAACTCAATAAACATGAGTTTGAGCAAACTCCTGGAGATAGTCAAAGACCAGGAAGCCTGGCATGCTTGGGGTCGCAAAGAGTCAGATGTGGCCTAGCAACTGAATAACAGCCATCCTTAGAGAAAAGGTTGTTAGACTTCTACTTAATACCGTATATGAAAATAAATTGCGGATAGTGGCAAATAGATGGGAAAACAAAGGAAACAGTGACAGATTTTATTTTCTTGGGCTCCAAAATCACTGCAGATGGTGACTGCAGCCATGAAATTAAAAGATGATTGTTCCTTGGAAGAAAAGCTATGGCCAACCTAAACAGCATATTAAAAAACAAAGACATTACTTTGCCAACTAAGGTCCATCTAGTCAAAGCTATGGTTTTTCCAGGAGTCATGTATGGTTGTGAGAGTTGGACTATAACGAAAGCTGAGCTCCAAAGAATTGCTGCTTTTGAACTGTGGTGTTGGAGAA
Organism: Giraffa tippelskirchi; assembly: GCF_054371585.1. Classification (NCBI taxonomy): domain Eukaryota; kingdom Metazoa; phylum Chordata; class Mammalia; order Artiodactyla; family Giraffidae; genus Giraffa; species Giraffa tippelskirchi. The sequence goes on along the minus strand of NC_137284.1, from coordinate 59,239,925 downwards.
GACTCTTGAGAGTCCCTTGGACTTCAAGGAGATCCAACCAGTCCATATCCTAAAGGAAATCAGTCTTGAATATACATTGGAAGGACTGATGCTGAAGCTGAAACTCCAATACTTTGGCTACCTGACGTGAAGAACTGACTCATTTGAAAAGACCCTGATGCTGTGAAAGATTGAAGGCAGGAGGAGAAGGGAATGACAGAGGATGAGATGGTTAGATAGCATCACCCACTCAATGGATATGAGTTTGAGCAAGCTCCGGAAGTTGGTGATGGACAGGAAAGCCTAGAATGCTGCAGTCTATGGGGTGCAAACAGTTGGACACAACTGAACAACTGAACTGAATTGAACTGAGGTTAAAATCTAAATATAAAAAGCAAACCATTAAAACTCAAAAAATAATAAAGAATAATATTTTATAATGTCAGGTAAGAGATATTTCTTAAACAACAAATAAAAATAGCAAAACAAAATGGTGATAAATTTGACTTCTTAAATTAAAAGCCTGCACTTGATAAAATATATCATAAACAGAGCAAAAAAGCAACCCATACTGAGGAAAGGTATTTTCCATCTATATAAGTGACAAAGGAATAGTCTTTAGAATACAGAAAGACTGCTATAAATCAATGGGAAAAATGATCCATTAGAAATGGAAAAAGTGTATGAAAAAGCAGTTCACATAAGGAGAGATGGGGTATTGCATACCTATATGAAAATATGCTCAATTTCCCTGTTACATAGGGAATAGAAATTAAAATAATATCATTGGTGATATCATTTCATCACCAAGAGATAAGAAAGACACATCTGACATCACTAAATGTTGGTATGAATTCATGTAATGCTAAGAGAAAGATAAATTGGCACAACTACTTTGGAAAAGTGTTTCATTGTTAGAATGTGTGGAAATGCAGGTATCCCGAATTCTAAAATTCCATTTCCAGTTATATAGCTTAGAAAAGCTTTCACACATATGTACAAAGGGTCATGTACTAAAATTTCATTGCAGCAGTGGAATGAAAACAATGTAACTGTACCTTAGTGGAACACTGGAAAGATAAGCTGGGTTTATTACACAATAAATGTTGTACAGCGATAAACACTTTTCAAGTTAAATGTACAATATTTTAAAGTTGAAATGAATTAACTAGATCTCATATCAGTATGAAAAAGATCTCATGAGTAGCATGTTTAATGAAAAAACAAACTGTAAAAAGATAAATGCAATAGTGTTATCCTTTATACATGCTTTAAAACTACCTCAAAGAATAACACGTTATTTATTCGTATATGTATATGTTGTAAAATAGAATAAATTAAAAGGCAAAGATATTTACATACTTTATCAGGGTGCTTGTCACTTGAGAGAGGGGGGCAGGAACACACATTGCTGATGGAGCTTTAGCTGAGCCTGGATGTTTTGTATCTTAAAAAAATTTATATAACAAAGGGGAATATTAAGCAAATGTGATCAAACAGTATTTTCAATATCATGAGTGAATATAAGATGGTTATTTTTTTTTTAATTTTCTGCTCTTTGGAAATATTTCATAATTAGAACCAAAATTTTAAAAAGCTACTAAAAGTATTTTATACATCTCAGATAAAGCTAACAGCCTCCTTCTTCCTGTGAGGTTTGGATGTATCTCTAGTTTCCTCATCAGTCTTTGCAAATCATTGATAGGCACAGGATGAAACTGTTCCCCGCGAGTATTTTGTTACAATTTACTCCCTGTAGTTTTTTTGTTTTTTTTTTAATATATCAAAGCAGTAGCTTTTCCATTTCCCCAATTTGGAAGAATATTCTAATATTAATTATGCTTTTTTAATCTGAGTATGCTTTTTGGAGATGCTGTAGACGCTCTGCTCTCTGCAATCCCATCTCACCTTGCCCTGTTGTGAATGACAGATAAAAAGAATTAGGAGTGCACGCATATTTTCCAGAAAGCTCATTAGCAGCAAGTCTGGGCGATAAGGAAACAAGTGTCAGAACTGGAGTCGGGAGTCCTGGCTTCTCTCTGTACAGTAACTGTGGGATGGTCTTCTGTGCTGGTGTTTTGGGTTTTTTTTTAATTTTGGTTTTTATCATTAAAGCGGAAGTGTGGACTTATCTATAAATCCTTTCCAGTTCTTGGTTTTATAATTTTATGAAATGTGTGCGTGAAGTCAATCATAAAACTAAGTGCTGACTGCAATATATGAATCGAGGAGGTCGTTTGTCTCACAGTCCTTCTCTGTCTCTGCCAGAGTGTCATTATTTCTGATGAAGGTATTGGAGGCTGAATTTTGAAAACAAATATTTTTCTGAAGAAGTGATGCCGTTGTTGTTCATTAACTGGCTTTTAGATAAGCATGTCAAGTTGCTGACTCCCTGACAGATTCTGGGACAGAAGGCAAGTAGTTTTGATCAATAGGTGAGCTAGGAGGAGATCCTTGCCGTTTTGAAGGATACACAGGGCACTTGTTTAATTGCTCAATCGTGTCCAGCTCTTTGCGGCCCTATGGACTGTAGCCCTCCAGTCTCCTCTGTCCATGGGATTTCTCAGGCAAGAATACTGGAGTGAGTTGCCATTTCCTTCTCCAGGAGATCTTCCTGACCCAGGCATTGAACCTGAGTCTCCTGCTTGGTAAGAGGATTCTTTACCGCTGAGCCCCTGGCACAGGACACTGAGGCCTTGGACACAGTGGATCCTGAATAGCAGGGAAAGGGAAGGATGGAAAGAGGAGGCTGGCGCAGAACCAAAGACAAGCATTGCTGCAGTGCATGAGAGCAGCTCCCAGAATCCTGTCTCGAATTCCAGTTCATGAGGAACTGCTTGTGGGAGGCAGAAGGAGTTTAGACTTGTTTTGTAATCAGACAGCATGTTTTGAAATCTTTGAGTCTGGGACGGGGTGGAATTTCTGTCTTAGGTGAAGTCGAAGAGGAGCCACTGGCTAAATTGCCAAAGAAAATACCACAGCAAATGTACACCTTCACCAGGTCAGCGATCCTGGAACTGAGCCTAGTGCTCTGTTAAGAGTTACCTTAAGGCTACATTAGATTTCAATTAAAAACATAGAGGAAACGGTGGTTCAGAAACTTTCACAATGAGCCATCTACTCTTTTATCATATAGGAACTTCTGAATTGGTTTAGAATTTTTCAAGGATTCTACAGGAGTGATTTAAATGTAATTTCCTGGAGTCTTAATTGCTAATTATTTTAACTAAGAGCTCTAAATTAGACATTCTCTATTTTGGAGGCTTTAAGGAATTTAAAGCAATTGCTATCATTGGAAATGTGTTTAGTATCTGTTCTCAAAAGTGGAATCTAATCATCCACGTAAGGACAGTGACCTCAAAAAGACAGAATCACTAGCCTTAACTGTGTCGAGAACTCACTGTCCACTTAAGTGCAGTACTACCTTTGACTGCTGGAAAGTTTTGGAACTTAAAGTTCAGTGGATTCAAAGATGACTTTACATTTTATTTCCTGACAGGCTGACCTGGTCTGTTAACCAAAATCAACTCTTAATAAAAAAAAAAAAAAAATTGAAATTGCTGGTTTCGGGCTTAGATGGCCACTCATCATTTTTTTTTTTTTCTGTGTGTTATCATACCCTAAATGCCATTCTTACAGTTAGTTATGCTTTTCAGGGCTCCCCTGATGGCTCAGCGGGTAAAGACTGCACTTGCAATGCAGGAGACACAGGAGACACAGGTTTGATTCCTGGGACAGGAAAGATCCCCTGGAGAAGGAAATGGCAACCCACTCCAGTACTCTTGCCTGGAGAATTCTATGGACAGAGGAGCCTGGCAGGCTACAGTGCGTGGGATCTCAGAGTCAAACGTGACTGAGTGAATAACACTTACCACTTTCTTTCCATTTCTTTGTCAATCCTATCAAGGAAGCTATATATCTATATACATATGTGTGTGTGTGTATATATATACATATATATATATATATATATATATATATATCAGCAAAAACTTCCAGTAGTCACTTCCTACCAAGTGAGTAGACTATATACTTGAAATTATAGTATTTCAACACTTAATGTATAGTTCAATCAAATGCTTTAAGAATATAGGCAGCTAACCCATTAAAAAACCCATATTTAAAATATATCCTACTAAAATTTTCATTGCCATATTTTGGTACCCTAAATAATTTTAGGAAGAAATGTTTGACTAACTTTAGTAAGAAGTTGAACAGGATTTTCACTTGTGCTCTGAAAGCTCAGACTTGCTGTGTGCCCTCCATACTGTTGGAAAGAAGGAAAAGGCAATTCAGTAGAGAGCTGACAAAACTTCCAGGTAAGAGGAGGGCTGGGACTGAGACACTCATCCTAGTTGTCCACAGTCCAGTGTTTCCTGCTTCCAAGAGTTGTTTGGAAAAGATAGATGAGGTGGGGGCTGTAGGCTTGCTAGATCTGCTGTACCACCAGAGGTGAGAGGCAATGGTTATGGACAGTCTGTTGCACAACTGCCAAACATTACAGAGTTCCCGTCCAAATTTCATGGGAAGTGGTCACTGCCTGGGGAAATCTCTTAGGAGTCACTGATCTTCAGCAGTGGGTCATGTTGGAGCTTTCAGGTGGCCTCATAGAACCTGGACAACAAGCAAGAATGGTAGTGTTGGCCAGACTAGTATGAAATGCAACCTCCCCAGTCAAGTGACGTGGCATTCTCCTCTTCCAGACTTAATGCTCTCTCTTTCCCATGGCCCTTACTGTATGGAGTTCAATCTGTCTCTCTCTCATCATGCCAACAGACTCCTTATTGATATCTGTGCATCTAGACTCCAGACAGCTACTAGAATGATCTTCTGTGTGTGTATGTGTTCAGTCATGTCCAACTCTTTTTGACCTCATGGACTATAGCCCGCCAGGCTCCTCTGTCCATGGAATTTTCCAGGCAAGAATACTGGAGTAGGTTGCCATTTCTTCCTCCAGAGGATCTTCCCCACCCAGGGATCGAACCTGTATCTCCTGAATCCCCTGCATTGGCAGGCAGATTCTTTATCATTAGCACCATCTGGGAAGCCCAGAGTGATCCTAAGGAGGGCAAATCTAATCATGCCACTTCTCAAATTAAAACTCTCCCATGATTCACCATTAGGATAATTCAGACTCCTCCATTTACCTTTCCTGGTCTCTCTAGCCTCATCTCTGGGCCATGATGACCTTTTCTCAGTGTCCCAACTTGCCAAAGTACTCCCTTTCATTTCTAGGTTTTCATAATACCATCTACTCTGCCAGGAACACTCTTCCTCTCAGACATTGTACCCTGCTTTGGACCTGCTAATTCTCCCTTGACTTGCACTTAGCAGGTGAAATGCTACACAATACACTTAACCATTAATTCCTGTATCATTTGCTGCTCTCTCTGACGTGGGGTTGAAAACCTGTCGGTCTTATCCACCATTCCGTCCTGTCCCTGAGTATATATATTCAATAGCTATTTGATGAAAGAATAAGAGTTAATTAGGGACCATTTAATCCTTGGGCACTAAAAAGATAAAGTTAGTTACTGTAATCAGATCAAAACTGGGCCTTCTGCCCACGCTGTATTAACTTCTGACTCAGAGCAGATGCTAACATTATATCAAGGAATCAACTGGAGAATAGTGAATATAATCCATCATTTTTAGACACCAAGCAGAAGCAAAAAACTTAGTGCATTTAGCAGAGAAATTATCCTGACAACTGTGCATCATATATTTTTTCTCAGACTCAAACTGTTCACACTGTGTGATTATTCATCCCCAGCCTTTTCTTTATCTGCTCACTGCAAAAGCATCTGCTTTTATTTATTTTTCCTGTGAATTCAAGGAAAACATAGGCATTTCATGAAGTACTTATATCTATATTTAGGGACCAGCCTATTAACTTTCCATGTAAATTTCCCAGTTTAGGAACTCATCTCAGGCTGCTCAAGTCTCTCCTAATCAATAGCTTCAACTCCCCAGGAATATGAAATTCATCTCTCCTCTTTTAAAAAATATTAGGATGAGTGTTTAGGTGATTGCATTCGTTTGCTAAATCTACTGTAAAAGTAACAAAGACTGAATGACTTAAGCCACCGAAATATATTGTCTCTCAGTTCTGGAGGTGGGAAGTCGGAGATCAAGGTGTCAGCAGATTTGGTTCCTTCTGAGGCTATGGGGAAGAATCTGTTCCATGCCTCTTGCCTAACTTCTGGTGCTTTGCAGGCAATCTGTTCTTTGTCCTGTAGAAACAGCACCCTGATCTCTGCCCTCATCTTCTCATGGTGTCCTCTGTATTGTTGTTCAGTCGCTAAGTTGTGTCTGACTCTTAGAAACCCCGTGGACTGCAGCATTCCAGGCTCCCCTGTCCTTCACTATCTCTTGCAGTTTGCTCAAACTCATGTCCATTGAGTCGATGATGCCATCCAACCATCTCATCCTTTTTCATCCTCTTTTCCTCTTGTATGTGTGTCAATGTCCAAATGTCTCCATTTGTAAGGATACCAGTCATATTGGGCTAGAGGCTTATTCTACTCTAGTCTGACCTCACCTTATCTACCAAGATCATATTTCCAGATAAGGGCACATTCTGAGGTCTTGGGGATCAGGATTTCAACACATGAATTTTGGAGGGACATAATTCAACCCATAATAGTTATGACTAACAGAAACTTTCACATAAGTGAAAAATAGACTTCATTTCAAAAGTATGAGGAAATTTTGAAAGGTTTTAGTGATTGGAACTGCTCAAGAGCCTGTCCCAGACCCCGCATCTGGGAAGACAGACTCCGTTTCTTTCATCTTTGAGCAGTTCAAGTCAAGGTTCAAGATTCTAGAGGAGAACAGTCCATTGGCCAAGCTTGGGTCACATGCCCATTCCTTGGCAGCATATGGTTAGATGGTATGATGATGGTAGGGTATTTTGGCAGAAGGAATCTCTAGTTTTCACAGTGAGAGAGCAAGCACTTAGATCTACTGTCCTGCAAAGTCTGCCCACAAGGAACTGGTGAAAGTGTTTCCATTAAAGAAATCTGGGATCTGGGAGTGTTGGGGGAAATGGATGCCGAACCAAGTTGAGAAACACATTTCCTTTGAACCTCAGGACCTACCTTGGTGAGGTGGCAATGATAGCTGATGGGGATAATACAGGGTGTGTATGAGATGAAGGTCAGATGTGTTTGCCAAGTGCAATTCAAGCTACTTGAGAATGTGTGCATCTGTGGTGACAAGGTTGCATTAATATTTATAACTGGATTTTTCTGGCCAGTTACTTCCATCTTTCAAAACCATGGTACTTTCCACCTTGCTTTCTATGCTCCAGAAATCCATCCAAGTAGTTCTAGAATTCCCAGGCAACCTGTCATGTGCTCGAGACAGCTGTGCCAACTTCCTTTGCGAGGACCTCTTGTTGATGGCATTTGTCTGTCAGTTCCTCAAAGAAGACACTTCCCTTCTGCCTCAATTGCTCATGCTTGCTGTGAAGAAGCTATGTCTACTCTCTACCTACACACTGACAGCCTGATCCCTGGGTCTTCTTGACTTCTTCTGTCTAGCTCAAAGTACTAAAAATTCCCCAGGGGACATTAGATTTGGGAAGTGAAATCAAATGTGTGCGTCACAGCCTCTTCCGTCACCTTGTTGACCATGCAATGAACACTTGGGATTGCTTGATAAGTCACTGGAGTAGCCCCTGTCAGCATCTAAAATGTGACTTGGCAAGATTGGAAGGTATTATTGGATTAACTCAAGGATCAGTAAATTAGAAAATTTACTTCAGAGATTAAACAATCTTTTATTGTGACTGCTCTTACCATTTCACTCAAGTCTTCTCTAATAAAATTTGGACGGTAGCCAGTGAAAGCAGTGGGGGAGATTACAATTTTGAGAGTTTTGGAAATTTGTTCATGTCAGAAATTCACCATACACATCAAAGCTCAAGACTCTGTAAATAATTGTGAGGGATGATATCATGAGGCTATTGATTTTTTCCCAAACTGGAAAGTTATACACTCTCCTGGTTTTGTGCTTTCCCCTACAAGTGTCCAATGTGCCCATATGTGGTCTTTTTGGCTGCAGATGTAGATTATGAGGTGTTGCTAAATTATCTCTCAAGTTTCTTCCAGGCCTAAAATTTTTTAAAAATGGAATCTATAGGGTCTCCATAAGTACAAATATCTAGATAGCATAGTCAGAAGAAGAGAAGGGTATTGGGACTAAAACTTTTGGCCAAGAGGGACTTGGTCAATATGGCTAGTAAATAGGCTAGTACTTGGTACAAAATTAAAAATTCTCAAGGGTGGGGGCTGTCATTAAAGATGGTGCCTTTAATTATACAAACATAAAATTTAAGTGGCCTTGATTAATTAAAGGTGGAGTTTTTCCAGTCACCTTATCACAATTTATCTAGGACTCATTGCATACAAAGCAGTTTATTAGAAAGGGGTGCGTGTGTGTGTGTGTGTTCAGTGGCTCAGTAGCGTCCAACTCTTTGTCACTCCACGGACTGTAGCCTGCCAGGCTCCTCTGTCCATGGGATTTTCCAGCAAGAATATTGGTGCCATGTACATGTGCTCAGTCATATCCAGCTCTTTGTGACCCTATGGACTGTAGCCCACCAAGCTCCTCTGTCCATGGGATTTCCCAGGCAAGAGTACTGGAGTGAGTTGCCATTTCCTCCTTCAGTGGATCTTCCTGACCTTGGGATCGAACCCACGTCTCCTGCATTGGCAGATGGATTCTTTACCATTGAGTCATCTGGAAAGCCTATAAGAAAGGGATAACAGAGGCCAAAAGCATGTACTGCTTTGTATGTGGTCAGGGCCTAGTTGTCAGGGACACACTGTAATGCAAGTAGCTGTTCACGCAACCAAAAAACTTTCAAGCACAGTTCTTTCTCCAACTTACTTTCAACTTGAACAAACACAAGAGTACTTGTAGAGAGAAATTCGTCTTGAAAGTGCAGTCTTCCGGCGATGACCAGCAGGTCCACTGACAGCAGCAGGACTGAGAGTCTGAATCAGACTGGCTGATTACCTTAATCACCTTAATCATAGAATCTACTCTCTCCGGGAACGGTCTCAACAGAGAGAGTGGCAGAACAGCCTCTAAGCTGAAAACTTCTTGTTAGAATGTATTTGGAGGCATTTAATGAAGAGCTTACAATTTATGTTAGGGACAAGAAAATTTTAAGGCTCTGCCAATCCTTTGATAGTTCTTTTGTTAGTGATGAAGCATCTTCCCAGAATCTCTTCCTTAGAGTACATGGCGTATTCTTAGAGGGGCTGCTGACGTCACAAGATGAGCATCTCTGCCCTGCCGTCTCATTAACTGTTTAGAGGTAAAAACTGGAACTTTTCTTTTTCTGGTCCTTCACTTTGCAGCCCCATTAATCCACACCTATTTGGGAATGAGGAGTGGACCTTGATACCCACTCCCAGAATAGGAAGCAGGACCTCAGATAGTCCTTATTATAATACTTCTAAGTGAACCCCTTAGTAGACCTCCACTGGGGTAGACTACCTGAATATTCAACGTACATGCCAAATTTATTATTTTTTAAAAAATGGTGCATTAGTATATAAGGAATAGCCATGACAAATGAACTGGTACACTCATGCCAGTAACCTTGTTGTTGGAATGTATATCTTCTCATGATTGTGTAGGCTTGAGCTTATGTGAGTAGGTCATCAGGAAATGTTTATTTTCTCCTGGCACTGACTTTTGTTAAAAGTCACCACAGCAATAATGGTGATAAGAGTTATACTGTATTGCCCAACAATTAGATTTTTTAGATTCAATTATCAATAATTATTCAGTTATTGTTTATGATAAATGATTCTATTCTTTAAATAGCAAGCATTAATATCAACTAATTAATATTGGACAAATTTTAAAGAATATTATGAATTTTTGTTATAGCTATCACTAATTTGCCATAAGTTACCAGAAAAATTAATTGTCCCATAATGACTAAGAACCTTAATCAGGTCAGCAATACTTGGGCTTGAATTCTGGTGTCTAATGTCCTTCTATGACCTTAGGTAAACTTCTAAAACTGTGTTTTTCCAATTTCTCTGTCTATAAAATAGATACAATAATATAGTAACTCACAACATTTTCTGTGAGAATTAAATGAGTAAATATATGTAAAGTGATTAGGATAGTATTTAGCACAAAGTAAAAAACGAGTAAAGGGTAACTAATTAGCAGTGGTATTATTGTATTTTTTTAACCAGTCCTTGAGAATTGCTGTTTTCCAAGCTTGGTTCTAATTTTTAAATTTTAGGTCATTTAATTTTCAGAACATTTTAGAACACATTTATTTAAAACAAAATAATTAAGGTTGAGCTCTAATACAGCATTTACTTTTTGGCTGTCAGCGATCTGTGCCTTTCTCGTACTTCTCCCATTTAACCATCCCAAGGACCTGGTGATGTAGGTACTATGATTATCCCCATTTTACAGGTAGGAAACTGAAGCACAGAAAGGATAAAGAACCGACTTAAGTTTACCCAAATAGTCATAATGGAGCCAGGATAGAGACCCCCTCAGCTCCTTTGGATGATGATATTTTAGTACTGCCTCTGGATTTGAGATTTAATATCCAACTTTTTCTAGAAGTTTTCTAGAATAAATTAATGTTTGCTTCTTATAAAGGAATATTTTTCTTTCTATATCTCTTAAGTAAGAAAGAAAGAAAAAAGAAAATAGTAAGAAAACCTGTTTGTTTGTAGAAAGATATCATCCTGAAAGAAAAACCAGCATCTAGTGCCAGGGATAGGAAAGAAGAGTGAAAAGTAACAGAAAAATTACAATTTTAGGCCAATTAAAGATGTACTAGGGAATCTGCCACTTACCTGACTCTGCAATAGAATAGGTTTAAATAAAAAACCAACACTATTCAGACACCAGAGTAACAGGTTCTGCTGCTGCTAAATCGCTTCAGTCGTGTCCGACTCTGTGCGACCCCAGAGATGGCAGCCCACTGGGCTGCTCCATCCCTGGGATTCTCCAGGCAAGAACACTGGAGTGGGTTGCCATTTCCTTCTCCAATACATGAAAGTGAAAAGTGAAAGTGAAGTCGCTCAGTCGTGTCCAACTCTTCGTGACCCCATGGACTGCAGCCTACCAGGCTCCTCCATCCATGGGATTTTCCAGGCAAGAGTACTGGAGTGGGATGCCATTGCCTTCTCTGGTAACAGGTTCTAGGCGTTGTAGAACCAATTTTGGGGGAAACCAAATGCTATTATAATATCAAAAAATTTGAGGACTATGAGGTAAATATTCCTGAAGTAATTAGACCTTGTGGGTAACTATATTTTAAAATATACAATTAGGATCATAAATGTATTATTTCACATCACTTATTGCCTGTGATAGCATTTTAGTTAACTGCTGAATCGACAATTCTAAATCTCCAGACATACTACAAACAATTTTTCACAAAAGTTAGACCCATCTATACTTTTACTAGATGTGAAGTAGATTGCCTATATCACCACACCTTCGCCAGTCTTGAATTAAATTATTGTATTTTTAAATTTGTTTTTATTTCATTAAATAATTATATTTTTTCATTTCCAAATTACAACAAAGTTGAATAGGTCGTTGGACTCATTCATAGGTAATTTTCTTCTCAGTATGATCTGCCTATGCCGATATTTCAATGTTAATAATGTTTCTGAGTGATTTGTATCAACTTTTTCTATGATAATGATATGAGCTTCCCTGGTGATTCAGATGGTAAAGAATCCACCTGCAATGCAGGAGATGTGGGTTCAATTCCTGGGTCAGGAAGATCCCCTAGAGAAGGGAATGGTAACCCACTCCAGCATTCTTGCCTGGAGAATCCCATGGACAGAGCCTGATGGGCTACAGTCCATGGGGTTGCAAAGGGTCAGACACAACTGAGAAAACTTCACTTTCACTTTTTCTATAATAATGCTGTACATATTTTAATTTTGGGAATATTCTACCATGTTTTCCATTTGCAATTTAAATTTGCTTATGGCTTTTTTCATAAGTATGTTTTAAAATGAAGCCACTACAATATTGTAAAGTAAGTAGCCTCCAATTAAAATAAATAAATTAATTTTAAAAAATAAAAATAAATAAAATAAAATGAAGCTATATAGTGACTTATTCATAAATATCATAACCAAATCTTCCATTTGCTTTAATAAGACAAATATTAATATGCTTTCATGTTATATTTGCTTTAATAATTTGTTTAATAAGTTAAATTTAACTTAACATATAACAATCACGGCCATCCAACTGAAGCTTTCCTGGTAGCTTAGATAGTAAAGAATCTGCCTGCAATGCAGGAGACCTGGGTTCAATCCCTGGGTCAGGAAGATCCCCCGGAGAAGGGAATGTCTACCTACTCCAGTATTCTTGCCTGGAGAATCCCATGGACAGAGAAGCCTGGTGGGTTACAGTTCATGGGGGCACAAAGAGTCAGGCACAACTGAGTGACTAATACTAATCACAGTAATAAGGGGACAGGCATAGCAAAGTCTATCATCTAGACTATCATTATCAGCTATTGGCGTCAACGTACTGAAAAAAGGGTATATGAAATGCGTAAAAGTGGTCAAAGGTTATTCTTGTGGTAAATCACCATTATATGTAAAGGACATATATACTTTTCTCCCCTTCACTAATCGTACTAATACATTAATATTTCCTTCTTTTTCTGTTACATCCATGTTCAAACTGCCTTAGAAATCCTTTGCATATATATACATTGGAATATAATTCAGCCTTCAAAAAATGAAATCCTGCTATTTGTGATAACATAGATAGACCTTGAGGGCATTATGCTAAATGAAATAAATCAGACAGAGAAAGACAAATGCTGCATGATATCACTACTGTGTGGAATTAGGAAAAAAAAAAAAGACAAGCTTGTAGAAACAAGGACTAGAATGCTGATTAGCAGGGGTTAGGAAATAGAGAAAATGGGACAGGTTGGTACACACTTTCAGGTCTAAAATGAATGTGATCTGAGGGGATAGAACTATCAACTACAGTTGATAGTCACCTAAATTGAAATTTGCTGAGAGAGTAGAACTTAAATGTTCTTACCAGGAAAGAAAAGGAAAATAAAAAAGAAAACATGATAAGTGAGGTGATGGATGTGTTAATTAACTAAATGAGGGGAATTCTTTCACAAATGTGTAGGCCTATCAAATTACCACGATGTACACTTTAAATACATTACAATTTTATATGCCAATTATAACCTCATAAAGGCTAAAGTAAAAAGATGAATAACTTCTGGGAATCTAATATATAGCATGGTGATTATAGTTAACATTACTCTATGATATCCTTGAAAGTTGCTGAGAAAGTGTATCTTATATATTCTTACCACAGAACAAATTATAATTAGGGAAAGATTGAAGGCAGGAGGAGAAGGGGACAACAGAGAACGAGATGGTTTGATGGCATCCAACTGACTCAATGGACATGAGTTTGAGCAAGCTCTGGGAGTTGGTGATGGACAGGGAAGCCTGGCGTGCTGCAGTCCATAGGGTCACAGAGTCAGACACGACTGAGCAACTGAACTGAACTGAGGTGATGGAGGTGCTAGCTAGTCCTTCTGTGGTCATCGTTTTGTGATATGTAATATATCAAATACACCTTAAACCCATATGCCTTAAACTTATGTAATGTTATATGCCAATTAATTTCAATAAATCTGGGAAAAATCTTTTCTAGAATGTATCTATTTTAGATTGTAGTATTGGAGCTTCAATACTCTGCCTACTCTGTCGCTTCATTTCTTCTGCACTGTTTTTGCTTTCTACCTATAATAGATTTTCTTTTTTGTCTTTTCAGACCAATAGTTTCATTGAAAGATGAAAATACAGGGGGAAAATATTTTCAATTTTTCCATTGCATTTGAAAAGCGAGTTAAATATCCCAAGGGCTCTTTTTCGGGGGACAGAATGGGGCTCTTTTTCTAGCAGTGCATGTCACTCTGCACATGAACCTTGCATACATGATTTTCCCATGTTCTTAGAGAATAAGAACTTTTGACACAGAAAGCTCTGCAGAGACTCCTCAATATTTTGTTTCTGTTTGAAACTTAGGTGAGGATCCTGACTAAAAGAAGACTGTACTTTGAAAAAAATCACTCCATTTCAGCAGGACAATATCTGGATCAACTCGAGAGGCAGGCTGGTAGTCTTGACAAATAGGATCTATGGGCCATCAGATGAGCACTGGGTCCCTCCAGAGCTTGCCAGAAAGTGATAGATGTTGGTGAGAATTGTTATCATCTTGGTCTCCTCTTGTCTAAACTTCGAATCCCAAATCAAGCTCTCTGCTCAGCTACGAGTGGTTCACCATGGCCCGGGTGAAGCTGGGTGGTCAGCCTGTTAGTGGAAAAGTGCAAACAACACTAGGCCATCCTCTTTTTAAAAAAATAATTTTATTTATTTACTTGTGTGTTTATTTTGGCTGTGCTCGGTCTTCGTTGCTGCATGGCCTCTTCTCTAGTTGTGGCGAGTGGGGGCTACTCTCGAGTTTCAGCGTGCAGGCTTCCCATTGCAGCGGCTTCTCTGTGGCACACGGGCTCTAGGGCACAGGCTCAGAAGTTGTGGTGCACAGGCTTCGTTGGCCTCAGCGTGTGGGGTCTTCCCATGTCTCCTGCACTGGCAGACAGATTCTTTGCCACTGAGCCACCAGGGAGGCCCAGGCCTCTTGCTTCATGCATGAGTCCAAGTGCTTCTTCCAGCTTTCACTTCAGATTCCTTCCACTTGTTTTCATGAAGGCCTCAGGTAGCAATTCTCATGGCTCTTCCTAAAGAGGAAAACTGGGCTGATTCAAATAATCCTGCAGGTTAAATTTTGTTCCTTCAAGACACTTTGTTTCATACTTGTTCAGTGTTTTAAAGGAGCATTTTCTGTGTTGATTCACTTGGTGCACAGCTGTCTATACCTGGCAGCATCAGTACAGTGGAAGATTCGTTTCCTCATCCAGATGTTTTTCTACTACAGTTCTACCATACTGGGATAGAGCTAAAGAGGCACAAAAGTTCAGCTTAAATACAGTACTTTGGTGGCAGTATGTCCAGGGCCTCATTCATGAGAGTTCAGCTTCCCGCTCACCCTAACCTGGTGGCATTGCCTGTAGAATCTCCTTCATGTGTCTGAAGATTCCTCTTCTTTCATTACCCTCATTCCCTCAGGCCAATGTTTGGCAGAAACATACTTCTAGTGGGTTTTACGGGTTTTCCAGGTAGTATCATATATTAAGTATCGGCATTAGCCTCTTGGATTGTTGCCACCAGGAACTGGAACAGAGAGGAAAAGGGTTTAAAGAATTAACTTGTTAAAAACTCACTTCTATGAAGCCTCTCTCATTACCAGCTACAGGCTACTCCTTAACACATTTCCCAAACTGCCAGAGTATAACTGTCATTTAGGACCCTGTCTTTGAAAAACAGGGAAGCCTCGGTGGCTCAGTGGTGAAGAATCCACCTGCCAGTTCAGGAGATGCAAGAGATGCGGATTCCATCCTTGGGTAAGAAGATGCCTTAGAGGAGAAAATGGCAATCTGCTCCAGTATTCTTGCTTGGAGAATCCCACGGACAGTCCTGGAGGGTTACAGTCATGGGGTCTCAAAGAGTTGGACACAACTGAGCACTCACATGTATGATGCTTTGCAAAACACACTGCTATACCTCTCCCCTGACAGCACTGTCTCAGTGGATTTGGATTGGGGCCCAGGAATGTATATTTTCAGAAGACCCCACATTTATTAGATGTATTGTATTAAAAAAAAATCCCAGGTTGAGTTTTATGATCAGGCAAACTTAAGAAACTATCTTAATTATTGCTTTGCATCTTCTGCCTGAAGGATCTGATAATTTAATTACATCTTAAATCTCATGGCTGAAGTGTGCCTTGTAGAAGTATCTCAACAAAACAAGAAGGGCAGTTGGATTTTCAGAAAGATGGTTGTAGGGACTGGTGTGTGAAAAGATAATTAAGGAGAGAGACAGGAAAAGTGCTTCACAGAAGACAAAGGGTCAGAGAGGGAGCGAGAGGGAAGATAGAGCACTCCAGCTGCCCAGGCAGTGTGATAATGACCTCCTTCTTGGCCTTCCTGTGTCAGCCTCTGTACGCTCAAATCCCTCACAGCTGTCAACGACCCTCTTACTGGGACCTCTCTGATTGCATCACTCCCCCTCTCAGAGTCCTGCGCCAAGGCCCAGTCACTGCTCAAGCCAAATTTACACTCTCAATCACAGGTGTCAAGGCACTTACCCTCTGGTTTCCTGTAACTGATGAGCATCAGCGGCCCAGTTCAGGCTTTTTGCTCTGGTCCCCGAGGCTCTGTTTACCAGTCCCTGAGATGAAACTCCTTGGCTTGTTTTTGGCACAACCCCACCTTAGCCTTGGATCATTTCCCCTTCCTTTTGATGCGGTCTTTCTTTAAAACACTGTTCAAAAGTGACTTTTCCAGTGTTAGGTTTTCTCTTCTCTTGTTACTGCCCAGGATGGCCTCATTCTTCCCTGCTACTTGGCTTAGATTCAGAGTCTTCTTGATTCTAGGTCCCTGACCTCCCTTTTCATAAAACATTGACTTCGGAAAACTTGTAAATTCTCTCTCTGCCTCTTTGGAATGGTACAAACCTTCTCCCAGCCTCTTGCCAGTGTCAAAACACAGGAAATGTCTTTCTTAAGGACCAGGTAACCATGTTTTTGGCATGTAAACATACAAAGAGATAACACAGTGTGTGCCCATCTCTGTGGGAGGGGAGGAGCCTGACTGACGGCACCAACCAGCAGACCCAGAAGGCTAATCACAGAGAAAATCATCTGCAAACTCAGGAGTAACTCTGGGATCTCCACATATCACACTGATCGAATTTCTACTACTGTCCTCTCATATTTTCTACTAGCTCACCATCAGCTTTTAAAAACCCTCTTAGTTTTTCTTTCTGCAGAATTGAGTTCAATCTCTTTCCCCCATTGCAATAACTTAAATAGTTTTCGTGGCCTGTCTAACTTTGTCCAGTGGAATTTTTGCTTGACGTTACCTAATACCACAGAGATGTAAGTGGTTGCATAAATATACAACCATACATTTCAGAAAAAATAATGTATGTATGTATGTGTGTATATATATATATATAAAACATTTGTACCTCCAAAGTATAGAACTTTTGAAATTGATAACCAGCTCTCTTAGTACCAAAGTCTTTTGAATAGGAATCTCTGTTAAACCAAAAAAAAAAAAAAAAGAGAAAAAGATTAATGGAGTCTCCATATATGACTGGGTCATTACATGAAAATAAGTTTTCAAAAACCCTGAAGACATATTAGAACACTTTTCTAATATAAGAAAAAAAGCTGCTATCTTTTTTTTAAGATCTGGGTAATAGTTCCTAGGTTGGAAAATGCACATTGCTGTGACTTTAAAAGCTGGGAAATTTGCCTCGTATATGTACAAATATGTGAGGATGCCTAGCTGCTGCCTGATTCATGGAGCTAACTAGATCCATGTGTCTTGTTAGTAAAAAGTATTGAACAGAAACAGAATGAAATAAAACTTTAAAAAAATCAATAAAATATACATGAACATTTTATATGCAACATACACATATAAAATATAACTGTAGGGTTCTATTAATTTTACTAATTCATCAAAATTAAAAATCAAATGCTTCTTTGGCCTATAATTTTTTCAAATAAACTTGGGGAAATAATATTACATCATGTGTGAAAAATACTCGATATAAGGAATATGTGTTTTCCAAGACTTTTTAAAGATTTTTGTCAGGTTTTTTAAGACTTTCATCTTATACCTTATTAAAATAGTTTTTCTGTTAGGTAAGTGGGAAAGGAAGCTCAGTTGTTCCATAATTTAAGGAACAGTGAAGACTTTCAGCCTTTCTTTTCTGCTATTCAATTCCACCCGAACCACTGTTTTCTCCCAGGAAATACAAGAGGATATATTTGCTATTGAGTTGTTAGCGTGTGTGCGTGCTCAATCATGTCTGACTCTTTGGAGTCAGCCATCATGTCCTACTCTTTGTGACCCCATGGAGTGTAGCCTACCAGGCTCCTCAGTCCATGGAATTTCCCAGGCAAGAATACCGAAGTGGGTTGCCATGCCCTCCTCCAAGGGATCTTCCTGACCCAGGGATCGAACCCACATCTCTTGCATCTCCTGCATTGGCAGGCAGATTCTTTAGCACTGTACCGCCTGGGAAGCCCCAGTTGAGTTGTCACTGGGAGCTCATCTATTTGGAGGGGGGACCAAGATTTTTCCTGGCAGTGCTGAATTGGTTTGGGAATCACAATTTCTCTTTATGGCCAGCAGTGGGAGGAAACTGTTCCCTAAAAATTCCAAAGGGATTCCTGTTCCTAGCCTCCCTTTCTTGGAAATGTGAAGAAGAATCAAACTCCCTAACAAGTGCATGCATGCATACTAAGTTGCTTCAGTCGTGGCTGACTCTGTGGGACCCTATGGACTATAGTCTGCCAGGTTCCCCATCCATGGAATTCTCCAGGCAAGAATAGTGGAGTGGGTTCCTTCTCCAGGGGATCTTTCCGAATCAGGGATTGAACTCCGGTCTCTTATGTCTACCTACATTGACAGGCGGGTTCTTTACCACTAGTGACACCTAGGAAGCCCAACAACCAGTTAATTTGTTTTTAACCTGACAGCCTCTTTCTTCTTCTTTGTCTCCTCTTCCTCCTCCTTTATTTATTTATTTATTTTTTGAATGCAGCATCCCTAGAGTTTCCATAATACTCTTTTGCCTTCCGGGTATTAAAATAAAAATAGTGTCACTTGAGTGGAAGAGAACCCTGGGATATTGATGTAGTATTTAATTCTCAGGATTCTGGTAAATCTCCAGGCCTTATTCTTCGGCTAGAGAAACAATACTTTAAATTACAACAACAAAAAGAAAACTGTTGATGACACTTCACATTTATTTGCATATGGATGTGAAAGTATATGTTTGAGAATCACTTCTAAAACTAGGAAGTACAGAAGGCAAATTTGAACCAATCTGCTAATCTCTTGCACAGGGCCAATATTATACAATTTTTTAAATGTAAAACTGCCCCTTATAATTTGTAGATACAGTTCTATAGCCAAGTTTATTAAACTTTTGTTTTTTAAACAAATGACCTCCAGTTAAATCTATTTCTAGTCTTTCCATTTCTCACCTAGAAAAGCAGATGGGAAATTGATTTTGTGGATGCATACATACTTTAAAGCTTAGTAAAAAATGAGTGAACTGAGCTATTCATGAATAAGCTTAATATTAGAGATTGCAATTTATCACTTTTGGGGCTTTAAAAGTTTCTTTTTTCCTTAAGTTAAAACACCATTTATATGAGTGGCTAGACTTTTATTGAGCCCATTTTTTATCTAGACATTTTAGGCCCCATGAAGGGCTGAATTGTACAAGTGATATTCTAAGTGGTTAATGCTATCAACTGCCTCCTGTCCTGCAACTTTATCTCCATCCACGCCAACCTCTCAATTCTTGCATCTCCTCTCCCTTTTCTACTCTATATCCAGTGCACTGTTTCTAAGTTGCTCTCTAAGTTGATCTTGTCTTAGAGATGAAATGTCAGGATTTGAACCTGGTCTGTAAGAAATGTTATATTTAATTCCAAAGGAAAGGAACAGGGTGTTCACATGGGGTTTCAGTCATAAAAACAAACCTAACCCCAGGGAATTAATGTGACCTGGATATACCTGAATCCTCTGCCCACTACCCCTCATTCTTAACTTAACTTTCTATAGCACCCCAGTTCAGTTGGACTTCCCAGGTGGCTCAGATGGTAAAGAATCTGCCTGCAATGCAGGAGACCTGGGTTCAATCCCTGGGTCGGGAAGAACCCTAGGAGAAGGGAATGGCAACCCACCAATATTCTTGCCTGGAGAATCCCATGGACAGAGGAGCGTGGCGGGCTACAGTCCACGGGGTCACAAAGAATTGGACAGGACTGAGTGACTAACATACACAGTTCAGTTAATATTTCATAAAACCTTGTAGGCAGCTAGTTTAAAGGAAAGCAATGGGGGTGCAAATTAATCCACTTGAAGAAATCTTAAGAATTTCTCAAACAGAGAAAATACAGGATTTCTAGAGCCTAAATGTTTTTGCACTATTGTTTTTCTTAGAGAGAAGCTATTGATTTGAGGAATTAGAAAGTTTCTGGAGAAGAGTCATGGAAGATTTGTAAGAGGAATATTTCTGGGATAAATGTACCAAGACATCAGTTTCTTCTTTTAGGGACTGGGGATTATGAGTTATGAAAACTTTTTGGGAAGTGAACCCAGGTGGTCCCAAGTCCCAGGGGTAGGGATGTGCAATTAGCAGAGAGAGAAGGAATTGCTTTACTTTTCTATTGTTGCTATGATAAATTATCATAGAGTTAGTGGTTTAAAAACAACACAATTTCATTATTTTACAATATTTTGAGCCCCAAGTCCCACATAGGTCTTATTGGTCTCCTATCAGTGTAGGGCTATATTCATTTATGGAGATTTATATACCTTTTATAGCTTCTCAAGGCCTCCTACATTCCTTGGCCCATGGTCCCCTTTCTCCATCTTGAAAGCCTGTGATGGCACCGAGTCCTTGTCACGCTGCCATCTCTCTGGTTCTCTGTAGCTATTAACAGAAAGAGCTCTCTGCTTTGGAGGACTGTAATTAGATTGGGCTTACCTGGATAATCCAAGATAATCTCCCCATGTTGAGGTCTTTGATCTTAATCAGCAAAATCCTTTTTGTAAGTGGGGATTAGGGTGTGGACATCTTTAGGGGCCATTACTCCACCTACAAATAGAATCATGGGCTGCAGTGGATTGTTGTTGGGCTGCTGAAGCTCTTAGTCTCTAATAGGATAATCTCCAGAATGGACTATTCTCTTCCAGTGCAAAACTGAAGTGATGTCTAAACTCAGTAATCAAAATGAGTAATATTTTAAAGCAGTGTTTTTAAAAAATCAAAATCTTTGAGATAGGCAGTTTCATGCTATAGTCTTTTGTCCCTCATTTGGCTGCATAAGAATGGGCCTCAGGTCTTGAACACTTTCTTCCCAAACAAAAAGGAAAGAACCCACACAACTTTTGCTGGGGTTATTGCCTTGTGTAGGAGTATCCTTTCTTGTTTTAGGTTCAGTGTATGCTCCCTTTGCTCTGCTTAAGCATGCATGTCAATGGGCTTCAGGTAGGCGTCAGGTTCCAGGATGTTAGACTTCATGACAGAGGTGTTGGTATCTTTCTACTGTTATATGGGGCTTCCCTGATGGCTCAGATGTAAAGAATATCTATCTGCCTGCTATGCAAGAGACCTGGGTTTGATCTTTGTGCTGGGAAGATCCCCTGGAGAGGGGAATGGTTACCCACTCTAGTATTCTTGCCTGGAGAATCCCATGGAGAGAGGAGCCTGGTGGGACACTGATATGAGATGCACATGTAGTGGCCAGTAGCCTCGCATAGGTGGCCAGCCATGAAGGACTGATGCCCACTATTGGAGCTGATCTTGCTGTGTCTTTTCTCTATGGGAGTACAGCATTGTTCCATCCAGGGCTTGACTGTTGTGCCTTTTCCTTGTCAACTCCCAAACCAAGTTGCAGCTGAAGTGTTGGAAGTCCTCCCCTGGGACTGGTTTGTCTTCTGCTCTTTTGAGATTGATTCAGTGCTCAATGTTTGGTTTGACAGAAATAAATGCAGAAAATCCATGACGATAAAAGTATCAGAATTTTAACTTTAAGACAGGCTGTTGTTTGCTTGCATTGTGGTCTATTACTATTATGCAATAGAACAGTCACTTCCAAATGGCCTATGGCTGATGGTTTACAACAGTGTGTGAAGGGAGTGGGCAATGGAAGGTTTTTTGTGTCATTTTGTTTTGATTGCAGACATTATTTAATTATTTATTTTTCACTTTATTTAAAATATGGAAAGATATCTTGATAAAGGTTTTAAGGGTACGTATTTTCCTCAGTTTACAGTAAGGCTTTGTATGGTATTTGTTATTGTTGTTTAGTCGCTAAGTCCTGTCTGACTCTTTGTGACCCCATGGACTGTAGCCCGCCAGGATTTCCCAGGCAAGCATACTGAAGTGGGTTGCCATTTCTTTCTCCAGGGCATCTTCTTGACCCAGGGGTCAAACTCATGTCTCTGGCATTGGCAGACAGGTTCTTTACCTCTGAGCCACCAGGGAAACCTTGTATGGTGCATTGTGAAGGCAAGTTACAAGGCAGAAAAGTTGGAGCACAGGTCTGTGCGATGAGATACCCTTGAATGAATGAGATAACACCTTGAAAACTGCTGTGTCCTGGTAAGAATCTGCATCACTGTCAACATAATTAACCATAGGAGGATCATCCCACACCTGAAGACCAGACTGGTAAAGACATGTTCCATCGCTAACAGCTATAGTGGGTTTCCTATTAATACCACATCGAATTGCTGGCTTCTTATTTTTGTATTGTTTGGGAATATTTTTCAGGCCCAAGAGATCCTATCTTATGTATATCTCTACAGTCAATGGGATCGCAAAGAGTTGCACATGACTGAACTACTGAACTGAACTGAACTGAGTAGCAAGGAGGGAAACTATAAGGAGGACCCTTTTAAAAAATATTTACTTTTATTTTATCATTATTATTTATTTGGCTGTGCCAGGTTTTATTTGTGGCATGTGGATCTTTAGTGGTGGCATGAGAACTCTTAGTGCAGCATGCAAACTCTTTAGTGGTGACATGCCAACTCTTAGTTGTGGCATGTGAGATCTAGTTGCCTGACCAGGCATAGAACCTGGGCTCCTGTTGGGAATGTGGGGTCCTAGCTACTGGACCACCAGGGAAGTCCCAGGATGACTCAAAAAAATAGTTTCTGTCCCAAAGAGTTCCTGGATAGATCATGGCAGGTGATAGAGGTTAAAGTTGTTAATCTTGTGTGATGTGAGTTGAGAATATTGCTGTAGAGTGCTGTTTGCTCTTCAGGTTGGGATACATAGACACCAATTTCAAGAGTGTAAAAGTCAGTATCCAATTACATAAAAACAAGAAGTGATATTTGGGGACCTCAGCCTGTAAACCAATTCATCACTGAGAATTTTATAGATTTTCCCTAAGCAAGAATATAAAATGTATATTCAACACTTTGACAGTTCCCAGCATTCTGATGCATATACTAAACTTGCAACCATCCTTGCAATTCAGTAGCAGTCAAATCTCACATTGGCTTTTTCTAAGATATTCTTCCTTTTCATGCTATTATCTCCCTGTTAAATTCACTTAGTTTTTCAACAATTTGACTATGATATGCTTAGGAATGATTTAGGATATGACCCTTTCTTTAAGGCATGGCCTTTCCAAGGGCCCACGCGAAAGGCTGAGGTGCTCAGTGAGATTTGTTTACTCTTGTTGGACCACAATTCCAGCATCTCTGGGAACGGCATGATGTCCAAAATCCCTGCTCAGCTTTCAGTCTGATTGCAGCCATTTTCCGGTTGGCTTCTTGGTAGTTCTCACTGTGAGTGTCATTTCAGTCCCCAGCTGTCAACCTAAGCAGAAACCCCCTGCAGACTTTAGCTGTTTTTGCTGTCTGCGAATCTTCCTCTTCCTTTATATCCTGTCCGGCAAATTCAAGCCAGTTCAGCAGCCCTGAACTCCTATTTCTGTCTCCCCACCTCAGCAAGACCACTGCTCTCCAGTTGAGCTTCAGTCGTCTGTACTGAGGCCAGGAAATTGCCCCAGGACAGAAAGCCCAAACTGACATGGAACTCATCTCATGCACTTACTGATAAGTGATGAGCTTTATAGTTGCTTCTGGTGTGAGGTTAAGACCGAAACCAATTGCTCAGTCGCAGCCCAAAGCAGATCTTTCTGTTATATTTGGATGTTACTTTCCTTCACAAATTTTGGGAGTTGGGGGCCTAGTCTTACCTTTTGACTATGTAGTCTACATGTAGCAAATGCATAATATGGGAAAAGTTAAGGGTGATGGCAACCATCTTTGTAGTCAGAATGAGAAGTGGAAAATCAGATGAGAGTATAGAAATGATTTGATTATTTTCATTTCTGGTCACCATCTTTTTTTTTCTCCTGTTATCTGTAGAAAATCCAGTCTTCTTCATCATATTTGTTAATGATGATCCAGTCATCATTATCATCTGTTGATCTCTCTGCTCTTCTACAATAACTGCATTAGAATGTTATTTCCCAGAACTTGGTTTGGACTAATTTTCTAATACTTACATTGATATCTTAAATTTTTATTATTTTGGCATTTAATCTCTGACCAGGTTACCCCCGATTTTCTTGCACAGTTAAGCTTAAGCCATCCTTCAATGCTCAGTAATGTTGCTCTGGGGGTGATTCTATGCCCCTGTGTGGTCTCCTGCAGGCCTGGTCCCTGACACTCTCCCAGAGTCTTTGTGGGTATCAGTTCTCTTCCTTGGCCATACTCGCCTATAAGGACCACCTAACATGATATTGTCTAATTTCTGAAATATAGTTAAACTTATCACATCACATTTCCCCCCCCCGGGGGCAGTCTGTGTGGCTGGAATAGAGGGAAGAAAAACAAACCCTTCCGGTATTTCTAGTATATGTTTGAGGGCTACTGCTGTAGGCAGCCGTACAGGGCCTTCCTTTCCTCTGTCTATGGGTCCTGCCCCCGCCCGCATGCTGAATAGAATGTTAGTTTGTTTCTTCCGGATCGTGGCTGGCTTGTTTCCTGCCATTTCCTTATTGCTTTGTACTGATCACTCAGATTACTTCAAACTAGAAAATTGTGTGTGGGGGAGGATGGGGTGGGGTGGGGTGGGTTTGGAGTATAAATTTAGCCTGGCATATGTAACTGTGTTTATATAAAATGATTATATCGATGTATACAGAATTTTTGAGAAGTGTGGTACTCTAACAATCTTGAATATCCAGAACATTAGCGCATGATTTACTAATGGTTTCTCACTATCAGCTGTAGCATAGTTAAGACTAACGTGAGAATGTGAATGAGTTGGTATCTCTCTAGCTATATTTCCAGGTATTTCTCTTGAATTTAAAGCAATAGATCAGAATATGCATAGATAGTTAAGGAGTTTGGGATTGACATGTACACATTGGTATATTTAAAATGGACAACCAACAAGGACCTACTGTATAGCACTGGGAACTCTGCTCAGGGTTATGTGGCAACCTGGATGGGAAGGGAGTTTGAGGGAGAATGAATACACATATACATATGGCTGAGTCCCTTCACAGTCTACCTGAAACTATCACAACATTGTTAATTGGCTATACTCCAGTATAAAATGAAAAGTTAAAAAAAAAAAAAGAATATGCATGGTTGAGTAGGATATTACTGTAAGGATGTCTTTAAGCTCAGTTCTATTTACATAATGTTAATGATTTATAAAATTCACTATTTTATACTAGCAACAAATTTCTTACCTCACAAATAATGGCAGGCTAGTCTAACCTGACATCAAGGTTAAGAACCAGTCCTTCAAAGAATCTCTATAGAGAATCATATTATGGTCATCACTGGATCTTGCAACCTGTGATCCTTGACTTCTCATCTCCTTTCTGAGAGATTTTGCAGCTTGCCATTGGTCTAGGGAGATGGGAAGAGGAAGATCATATCTTTCATGTATATACTTTGGTCTAGAGTAGTAGCTCTCAAACTTTAGAATGTGCTAGGAAAACCTGAAGGGGTTGTGAAAACATAGTTTGCCTGGCTCTAGGCTGAGCCTCTGATTTAGTAGGTCTGAGATAGGGTCAGAGAATTTGCATTTCTACCAGCGTTCCCAGGTAACGTTGTGAACCACCCTTCTAAGACATATCCATCTGTTAAGCATGAGAATCCTCTGAAACTGATTCTCCTTTTAGATACTTTTGAGATATATTGCTAGTGACTCAACTTTGGTTTGACCTTCTGTGGAACTGCCAAAGTCACTTAATGCTCTGTGTTTCTGTATCACTGTCTGCAAGATGGAATATGTCATTTAAGGCTTAATGATGCTTAGGCTCACATGAATAGTGCTATGGATTTGCAAGTATTTATTCTGAAGCAGTATTTTGCAGACTTGGAAAATTCCCCAGAGAAGTTATGGTTAAGGCTCCATATAGAAATTGAAATCTCTCTTTGGCTTCAAAATCATTTACTCTGAAGCACTGATTTATTCAGAGGAAAAAAATGTCAGCTTTTTTATTAGCTCAGTCTTCACGAAGTTACAGCAAAAAATAATTTTTTTTTAGTTAAGCTGTCACTAAATCCTAATGTCTATCGATGCATTTGGTCAAACGCTATAACATTTGAGGCATTTAAATATAAGTTAGAAAACTTTTAAATACTTTTTAATGGTTTCAAGTATAGACATGAAAAAAATAAAAAAAGATACTATTAATTGGAATAAAGTTTGTTTCATCTGAACAAAATATTGATTAAATAAGATTATCACATTGCATTGAAATATTTTTGGGGTCAGAATTATACAATGCCTAAATTCTATTTTATCTCCAAAGTACCAGCTTTGACAAATGTTTACTCTTGGCTTTCTCTTTCCTTAGAGTAATAACTTACTTGAGACTCAACTTTCTTATCTGATATTGGTGATGATAAAATAGCATCCTCAAAATTGTTTTAAAGCCTTTATAAGATTATGTACTGAAAATATTTTGGGACAATGTGGGTCATTAGATATTTTATCTCAGTCTTACCTATTAAAATATGTTTACATCCTACAATAATCACAGAAATAGAATTTTTAATAGATCATTGCTCTTCTTGGGGAGTAAGGGAAATCTCTATGGCATATCAACAAAACAAAATAACACTTAAAAAACAAAAGAGCAGTGACCTAAATACAAAACTGGGAACAAACCCCAGAGGTGAAATTTAGGGTTATCCTACAAAATTCTATACTAGTTTCATTAGTGGAAAATAAGTCTTGGGTGAGTATCAAGATAAAAAGGATGAATCCAAGTTTCTCATATTAATTTCAGACCCTCTAAGTGGGATAAAGTGTCCTAGCTTAGCAGTAACTTCTGATTGTCAGCAGAAATAAGTATAAACCTTCTTTGGATATAAATCTAAAGGAAACAAACCCTGAATATTCATTGGAAGGACAGATATGGTAGCTACAATACTTTGGCCACCTGATACGAAGAGCCAACTCATTGGAAAAGACCCTGATGCTGGGAAAGATTGAAGGTAGGGGGAGAAGGTGAAAGCAGAGGATGAGATGGTTGGATGGCATCACTGACTTAATGGACATGAGTTTGGGCAGACTCATGGGGATGGTGAAAGACAGGGAAGCCTGTCATGCTGCAGTCCTTGGGGTCACAAAGAGTAGCACACAGCTTAACAACCTAA
The DNA here is from genome assembly GCF_054371585.1 of Giraffa tippelskirchi. Classification (NCBI taxonomy): domain Eukaryota; kingdom Metazoa; phylum Chordata; class Mammalia; order Artiodactyla; family Giraffidae; genus Giraffa; species Giraffa tippelskirchi. The sequence goes on along the minus strand of NC_137284.1, from coordinate 59,212,576 downwards.
CAACAACAACAAATGTCTATATTAGAAATTTAGGATTCCCACAGAATAAGTCCAATAAATTAAATTCATAGTAAAAATGGTCAAAGAAACTAGCTACTATGAGTGAAAGCTGGAAGGACAGCAAAAAACAGAGACATGTCCCCTCAACCCCTCTAAGGACTTCAGATATTAGAATTTGCTGATATGGGATATATAAACATTGTAAATGTAAAACATGGAATAAAAAAAGAAATAAGCTGGCATATTTGGAAATCATCAAAATAAAATCTTTAGACACAAACAATATAAATGTTGAAATTGAAAGCTCAATGGATATTTTAATCACAGAGTTCATGCCAGTGAAGAGAGAATGACTGAATAAAATATAAGTCTAAATAAGCTCCCCAGAAAGCAGCACAGGAAAAGGAGGAGATGAAAAAGTTTAGAAGTTTATGGAAGTTAGAGTGAAAATACTAACACGCATCTAATTTGATCAGTTACAAATCTAATGGCTAAAAATTTTTCAGACTTACCAAAATATAGAAATTCACCAATAGGAGAATTTGATTATATTTCAAGCAAGAGAAGTAAAAATAAATCCATAGCATAAATTTTTAGCAGACTTGTAGAATATCAGTGACAAAGAAAAGATCTTAAGAATAGCCAGATAATGCATGTACACACTAAGTCACTTCAGTTGTGCCTGACTCTTTGCGACCCTATGGACTGTAGTCCAACTCTGTCCATGGGATTCTCCAGGCAAGAATACTGGAGTGGGTTGCCACGCCCTGCTCTAGGGGATCTTCCTGACCCAGGGATTGAACCCTTGTCTCTTCTGTCTCCTGCACTGGCAGGTGGGTTCTTTACCACCAACTGGGAAGCCCAGCCAGAGAATGAATACATATTAGTCATAAAGGAGTAACAATTAGACTAATAGCAGACTTTTTGGTATCAATAATGGATGTCAAAGGATGGAATGATATCTTCAATATGCTGGGAAAACTCATTATGTACTTATCAAAACTAGGTTTTAAAAACAAGAGTAAAATACAGAGGTGCAAGATCAACAAAATGTGGCAGAATATACAATTAAAAAACTTTCACTTACAAAAGCTGTATTTTAGAAAAGACAAAATGTCTGAGTTGCAAGAAAGAATGAAAAAAATAGGCAAAAATAAGCTGCATAAAATACTAATTTTAATAATGCCTCATTTCAGAGTTAAAAAAATAACTGACCTATTAGGAAACAATAGCATGTATGTTGGGAAGAAATAGTTGAAATCAATTTATTCTGAAATTCTTTTTATTTTTTAGGAGAAAAGTTAAGATAATAACTTTAGACTTTTTTTATGATGTCCATCCTAAAGGAGATCAGTCCTGGGTGTTCATTGGTAGGACTGATGTTGAAGCTGAAACTCCAATACTTTGGCCACCTGATGCGAAGAGCTGACTCATTTGAAAAGACCCTGATGCTGGGAAAGATTGATGGCAGGAGGAGAAGAGGACAACAGAGGATGAGATGGCTGGATGGCATCACTGACTCGATGGACATGAGTTTGGGTAAACTCTGGGAGTTGGTGATGGACAGGGAGGCCTGGCATGCTGCGGTTCATGGGGTCGCAAAGAGTCAGACACGACTGGGTGACCGAAATGAACTGATGATGTCTGATAAAATTTCAAGAGTATGTATCAAAAAATAGAAAGATGAATTACAATGAGAGAGCAAATAGTTTAACAAGAAACACAAAATCAAAATAGTAGAAACAAAGAAGTATATCAGTAAGAATGTGTCATTTACCTATTGTCACAAAATTGCTTAATAACAGTCATTCTACAGCTCAGTGGATTAACATCTAAACATCCATGCTTAGATTGACTGTTGGTAATCAAGGTTTGGCTGAGCTAAAATGGTTTGAATTTGCTCCACATTCCTCTTACCTTTTTCCCAGAGGCAGCTGGCTAAGCTAGGCTAAGCTAGGGGATGTTTTCCTCATGGATACAGCAGAGACACATACAAGCATAATTCAGTGCTACACTGCATTATGCCTGCTACCGTCCTATTTGCCAAAGCAAGTTCTATGGCTTATTCCAAGATTGATGGAATGGGCAAATATTCACCTTTCATGATGGGAGGGTAAAGACATAAGTATTTATAAACAAAAATCTGATGCAAAGAGTGATAAATGTAGTAGATTCACAAGTTATTTATATTATAAATAAATAGAATTGTAATGATTTTCCCTACTTATAGGGAAATTGAACAACTAATAATTAAAATATAGAGACTATCAGACTGAATTTAAGAGAAACATAGAGACCTGGAGAGATTGGTGATAAGAGAATGGGAAAAAAAAAGATAACCAGGAACATAGTAAAAAAAATGAAACAGGAAGTTTTCAGTGCTGACTTGGTAGGGGACACCAAGGAGCTCCTGGGGAACCAGTAATAGTCTATTGCTCAATTTGCTCAATGTAAATAGAAAAAGGAAAAAAGAAAGAAAGAAGCAAGGAAGCAAGCAAGTTGTGGTATAATAACTGTATTAAAATGGAATAAAATAACATTTAAAACACAAAGCATTATTAAGAATGCTCTGCGTTCAGTCGCTTCAATCGTGTCTGGCACTGAAACCCTATGGACTGTAGCCCGCCAGGCTCCTCAGTCAATGGGATTCTCCAGGCATGAATACTGGAGTGGGTTGCCATGCCCTCCTCCAGAGGATCTTTCCGACCTAGGGATCAAACTCGTGTCTCTTGCATCTCCTGCACTGCACGTGGATACTTTATCGCTGAGCCACCAGGGAAGCCCCATTATTAAGGATAAATCTTGTAAAACTGTGAAGGAGAAGTGCAACTCGTCAAAAAAAAAATAACAAGTCTAAACGTGTATGGATGTGGCAAAATAGCACTAAAATACATAAAACCAAATATGATAGAACTATAAAGGAATTTACAAATTCACCAGTTCCTATTATCTTTGGTTATTTTTAGGACAAGCAGAAGAAAATGTGTAACAATAAGGAGGACTTGAACAATGTATTACCAAATTTTATTTAATGGGCATTCATAGATCCATATTCCCAACAATTGGAGAACACGCATTCTTTTCTACTACATATGAAGTTTTATGCATTAAACTGTTATGCATTTCAAAAAAATTGGATTCTATTTATTTAACACTAGTAAGATAGAAATGATACATTAAAGGATAAAGTTTACAGCCACCATTCATGTGGAAAATATCAACTACCTATAGCAGAATAATAATAAACTACTTATAATAAAACAAAGAATACTGAATATTTTTAAGGTAATGTGTGCGTATATGTTTATATGGATCTTGATGCTTATAATAGAAAAGAAGAAAGGCTGAAAATTTATTTGCTGATTACTAAGCTTTTTTTTTTTTTAATAGGCTTCCCTGGAAGCTCAGATGGTAAAGAATCCATATTTGACCCCTGGGTGGGAAGCATCCTCGGGAGAAGGGAATGTCTATCCACTTCAGAAAATTTATTTGCTGATTATTAGATAAGATTTTATTTAAAAAAATCAACAAAATAAATCCAAAGAAAGTAGAAGAAAATAGATAACACATAAGAAAAATTAACCAAATAGAAAGCAGATATAAGGAAGACAGCCGACAACACCAAAAAGCTAGTCACTTTAAAAACCTGTGGCAGGATTTATTAAGTTAAAGAGACAAAGCGCAAGTAATAGTAAGAAATTTTTTATCAAAAATTTGAAAAAATAGATGGAATAGATAGATTGTAGAAAACTATAATTTTTTGAAAATGACTCAAAAAGAAATGGAAATCCAGGGACTTCCCAGGCAGTCCAGTGGTTAAGACTCTGCACTTCCCCTGCAGGGGGCATGGGTTCAATCCCTGGTAGGCACAGCCTAAAAAACTAGACAAAAGAAAAGAAATGGAAATCCAGATTACTAGTTAAAAATTTCCCCACATTAAAAATATCATGCCCAGTTTTATCCATGAATTCTTTAAATTTTTAAGGAAAACATTTAATTCTAACCTTATACAGAGTCTCTTCCAAGTAATAGACAAAGAGGAAACTTTTCACAGTTTATTTTCTAATACAAACTTCTATACCAAAATACAGATAAGGACAGTATGTGGAAGGAAAATTATAGACCATTAATGCCAAAATGAAAAACAATATTATCAAAACAAACCCAGCAGTGTATAAAAATGATAATACATGGTGATCAAATTGAGCTTATTCCAGGAATGTAAAGGTATTTTAACATTATAAAACCAATTAACATGTTTCACCACATTTGCAGATTAAAGGAGAAATCCATTTGATCATCTCACTTGAAGCAGAAAATCATTTAGGATAATTGAACATCCATTTACAATTATCATCCTTTCCAGCATAGCAATATACATATTTATCAAAATTTTACAATAAAACATCCTTAATGATGAATTTTAAAATTAGGAACAAGACAAGCATTACTATTATTTCTCTTTTTCTCGATACTGCACTAGTTTCTGACCACTGAAATACAAGAAAAAGAAATGAATACAACTTTTGGAAAGAAACAAAACCATTACCTACAAATAGCATAACTGTATAGAAGATCTAAACAAATATCGAGTAGTTTATTGGAGTTAATTAATAAGAAAATTAGGAAAGTGACTAGATAGGAGATCAAATGCAAAACTCAACTTCATTTTTAAACACCAGCAACAAATAAAGAAAACAAAATATTCTCAATACAAACAAAAATTATGAAGTTCCTAGGAGTAAATGTAACATTGTAGATGGTGATTGCAGCCATGAAATTAAAAGACACTTACTCCTTGGAAGGAAAGTTATGACCAACCTAGACAGCATATTAAAAAGCAGAGACATTACTTTGCCAACAAAGGTCTGTCTAGTCAAGGCTATGGTTTTTCCAGTGGTCATGTATGGATGTGAGAGTTGGACTATAAGAAAGCTGAGCACCGAAGAATTGATGCTTTTGAACTGTGGTGTTGGAGAAGACTCTTGAGAGTCCCTTGGCCTGCAAGGAGATCCAACCAGTCTATCCTAAGGGAGATCAGTCTTGGGTGTTTATTGGAAGGACAATACTTTGGCCACCTGATGTGAAGAGCTGACTCATTTGGAAAGACCCTGATGCTGGGATAGATTGAGGGCAGGAGGAGAAGGGGACGAGAGAGGATGAGATGGTTGGATGGCATCACCGACGCAATGGACATGAGTTTGGGTAAACTCTGGGAGTTGGTGATGGACAGGGAGGCCTGGTGTGCTGCGGTTCATGGGGTCGCAAAGAGTCGGACACGACTGAGCTACTGAACTGAACTGAACTGAACTGATTGAAAGACATTGTAAAATAAGGAAATGCAGAGATATCCCCATATTCAGAGTAAGGAAGAATCAATATTGCTACGATGTCAATTTTCTCTAAATTAAATGAGAGTTTCAGGGCAAATCTCATCTAACTTCCCAAAGGGGCTTTTGAGGAACCTGACTAGCTTATGATAATATTTGAATAGAAGATCAAGGGGTCAAGAAGAATCAGGCTACTCCAATGAATAAGAAAAAGGTTAAGAGAATTGCCCTACCAGCTACCAGATCTATTAAGCTAAGTTAATTAAGAGAGTGTGGTATTTGTGCCAGGTAAAAATCAGTGGAATAGCAAGCCCAGAAATAGACCTCTCATCTATCGAAATAAAATGCATAACTAAGATAGTGTCTTATAATTAAATATGGATAATTATTTATTCATAGAGGAAAAAAGAAGAAATTAAAATCCTCTCTCTTAACATATAGAAAAGCATGTGTTGTGCTTAGTCATGTCTGACTCTTATGACCCCATAGACTATAGCCTGCCAGGCTCCTCTGTCCATGGGATTCTCCAGGCAAAAATACTGGAGTGGGTTGCCATTTCCTTCTCCAGGTATAGAAAAGTATATTTCCAGATAAATTAAATATATTAGGAAAGGTGAAAATTTACAAAAAAGAGAAAACATTTTTTAAAAATTGTAAAGTAATTATCCTCCAATTAAAATAAATACATTAAAAATGTCTTTTAATTCCAGAGTAGAAAAGATTTCTTAAACAAAATACAAAAACAATTAACTAGATGAGAAAAGTTTGGTACATTTTAGTGCAAATATAGGCTCCTTTAACTGCATTTGCAAAACCTTTAAGTCCATGAAATATGAAAGTTTGTTGGTGGCTTAGACAGTAAAGAATCTGCCTGCAATGCATGAGACCTGGGTTCGATCCCTGGGCTGGGAAGATCTCCTGGAGGAGGGCATGGCAACCCACTCCAGTATTCTTGCCTGGAGAATCCCCATGGACAAAAGAGTCTGGAGGCTACAGTCCGTGGGGTCGCAAAGAGTCGGACACAACTGAACAACTAAGCACACACACATTTTCATATGCAACCTCGTTTGATGGCAAAAACAAATACAAGGCTATTCATGGTGTTTCTCTGTAATTGGTGTAACTATTCACTCATTTTTGCCTTGGGTGTATTAACAAGTTTGAGTATAGAATTCTCTTCATACTACTGATCTGTTAAGAGTGTTCACAATACAAAGGATATGACCTATATCTTTCTAGGAAGAAAATATCCAAATCTGAAACATGTCGGATTTTAAGAGTTTCGATAAGGGGATTGTAGTCCTGAACATTAATACTAAGAATGAGAAAGGTAATTCATGATAATAGTTATTTCTGTGTGGCTATGGGAAGGCAAAAGATGGCATAGGAAAGAACATAGGGATGGATAGTATTCAAGCAAAAGGGCTTGAGGGGGTCATGATTTTATTTGCTTCATAGCTCACATGTATGTATGTTGTTATTATTTCGTTACTATGTCCTGTTTGACTCTGCAACCACATGGACTGCAGCTCGCCAGGCTCCTCTGTCCATGGAATTCTCCAGGCAAGAATACTGGAGTGGGTTGCCATTTCCTTCTCCAGGGCATCTTCCCGACCCAGAGATGGAACTCACATCTCCTGCACTGGCAGGTGGATTCTTTAACACTGAACCACCCTGGAAGCCCTGGTGGGCTGTATGTCACCTATACTTAATCTGTTGTAGTAAATGAGAAATTTAAAATGTGGGTTGTGAGTGTTTTAATTCTTCTCTATCCTTTTTGGTTTTTAAAACATGATTTACCTTCATGAAACTGACTTCATGGCTCACTTAGAAGTCATGAGCTACTTTTTTAAAAGCCGCCCTTGAGCAACCCTCAGCCACGTGCCCTGGGAACAAGGCTATCGGCTGTCCTCATTCCTAAGCCTTCAAGTAGTTGATACTTGATGGATGCGTTGTCTTCTGCTGCTGCTGCTAAGTCACTTCAGTCGTGTCCGACTCTGTGCGACCCAAGAGATGGCAGCCCACCAGGCTCCGCCGTCCCTGGGATTACCCAGGCAAGAATACTGGAGTGGGTTGCCATTTCCTTCTCCAATGCATGAAAGTGAAAAGTGAAAGTGAAGTCGCTCAGTCGTGTCCGACTCTTAGCGACCCCACGGACTGCAGCCCACCAGGCTCCTCCGTCCATGGGATTCTCCAGGCAAGAGTACTGGAGTGGGTTGCCATTGCCTTCTCCGGTGTCGTCTTCATGTTGTATTAATAAAACGGCTTGTATTGCACCTATCGGAAATGAAAACATTCCTTCTTGTTGCTCTGAAGGTTTTAATTTATTTCTTCTATTTTTAATGATATGGACTAATTATCCCCAAAATAACCTCACCTCTTTCCTAGCCGAGACCTGTCTATTAAGCCTGTGGTTCTGTGAATTTAACGCCGTTGTAAAGAACAGGTGCTGCAAAGCACCTTTGCATCCAGCGAAGATGGAGGAAAGCCCTCAGGGTGCTGGAGCTTGACAACCTTGATTCCAGCATCAGGGACTCAGCACTCAGGCACTTAGGCTGGGAGCAGGGTGTTTAAACAGACAGCATCTGCCACTGCAGCCCCCGCCTGCCGCCTCTCAACTGAGAGGACATTCATCTCCCTCACATCTCCTGTACATTAGTCGAGCAAAACAGTCTTCCTGTTGGTAAACCAAAGTAATCGGAAACAGGCAGGATCTAAGGCTTCAAAGAATGATTTGGAGCCATCCAAACCACTCTAGGTCTCCCTAGTTGAGACGCTTTGGGGCGCATACGCTCGGAAGGTGGCTCATATGCTCCAAATGTGGCACCTCCCCTTAGGCGTTGTAGATTATGGCGCAGGTCATCAGGGATTGTATTCATCAGCAGAATCTTCAGCCTCCTGCTGAAAAGCAGACGGGGATTTCCACATGACAGGCCCTCGGGCGTCGGAGACTCCACAAGATGGGGATATTCTCAAAGGAAAGTAGAGTAGACCTCATCAAGGGAAACTGACAAGTCCTTATCTCTGGGCAACTAGTATTGTTTCCTTTTCTGTAGAGGAAGATCACACAGCGGAGGCTCTTGAGTTTATTTATAGCCTTACTGTAGGAAAGAAAACATTATTAATATGAAATCTAACACTTTATCCAATTTTTCTTAGAGTCAAAATGGTTTTTATGATTTGCAATAATCTGCTTTGTTAAATTTCATATTTTGTTTCTTTTTAAAAATTACTTTGTAATTTACAGCTAAAAAACTGAATGGTGGAAATGAAATAGGAATAAATGTTAGATATTATGAACAAAAAACTAAAAAAATTTTTAAACACCAACTAAGTACTCTAGCCTCTAAGGAGCTTAGTGTATTTTATTTGTATGTACATGACTTTATTATTTCATGCATATGTCTATGAGATTCTTTTTATGTTTATCGAAATCGAATAAGATCTTTGAAATATTTTTCAGGCCACATTAGTTGAGTTTTAGACTGTCCAGGTTTAAATCCCAGGAGTTCTACAAACTATGTGACCTCAATCAAGTTACTTAATATTGTTCAAATTTTCTCATTTGTAAAATAGGATATTATAAAAGACATTTGATTCTATAGCATTGTCATGGGAATTAAATGGACTAATCCATATAAAATGCTTAGAACTGTCTCCTTGATACATAATTAGGTCTTCAGTATTTATTAATAGTAGCTATTATTATTTCTTCATAATTGCAACACTTAAAAATGCTAGATCTTATTCCACAATGCCAGCTTTTCATTTGTTGATGAAATATGGCTTCGTGAAAGAGTTTTGCAATAGGAAATTCAAGACTGTGTCTTTAAAACCTAGTTTAAAATAACCCATGGAATGAAACCAGTAAGTAAATAATCCTATTAAAATTTTCTTCTTGATTTATCACTTCATTTACCAGCAGTTGCCTTGATCTGTGCGTGTATGTTTTTTGAACAATATTGAGTTTATATTTAGTGCTGTGCTGTGCTAAGTTGCTTCAGTTGTGTCTGACTCTTTGCCACCCTATGGACTATTGCCCACCAGGATCCTCTGTTTGTGGGATTCTGTAGGCGAGAATACTGGAGTGGGTTGCTATGACTTCCTCTTATTTTAGAATCATATACTATTCACAGAAGTAAGGTAGTAGGTATGTTCTGCTCCCAATCCAACCCCAACTTTAAATAGAGCAGCTTCAGTTTTATCTATTTTTAATAGTTGAGCTTCTGGGAAATTTTGAATGAACAGTACGTCATCAACTTAAAAAACCCAAATATTTAAAAAATTTAGTTTATACATCTGATTTAATGGATAAGAAAGCTGAGGTGTTGAGCGGTAACATGGAGGAGATGACCCCTCCCTAGAAGAAGGTATAGAACAACAATGCTGCTGCTGCTGCTGCTGCTGCTAAGTCACTTCAGTCGTGTCCGACTCTGTGCGACCCCGTAGACGGCAGCCCACCAGGCTCCGCCATCCCTGGGGTTCTCCAGGCAAGAATACTGGAGTGGGTTGCCGTTTCCTTCTCCAGTGCGTGAATGGGAAAAGTGAAAGTAAAGTCGCTCAGTCGTGTCCGACTCTTAGCGACCCCATGGATTATAGCCTACCAGGCTCCTCCGTCCATGGGATTTTCCAGGCAAGAGTACTGGAGTGGGGTGCCATTGCCTTCTAGAACAACAATAAACAACTCTAAAAATCATTTGTAGGTGGTTTTTGTTGTCTGAAATATACATCACATTCTAAGCTATGAGCACTAGAGAAACAGAAATACTCACATTTTTTATGGAATTGTTTTTCTGTACGTAATAATATTTAATACTTATTTGTACATGTTATGTCATAATGTAGATTATTTTGTTTAATCTTTGAACGGCCTTCTAAGTAGTTTTTTTTTTTAATTCTTAATTACCAGTGAATTTTTTAAGTTCTTATTTATAGATGAGGGATGTGAGGTCCTAGATCAAATGTTAGGGGTGAAACTATGATTCAGCCAGCTTGACAGGCTGCAAAATACATGCTTTTTATCAGTCCTATGAATTTTCCATGGAGAAGGAAATGGGATCCCACTCCAGTCTTCTTGCCTGGAAAATCCCATGAGTGAAGAAGCCTGGCGGGCCCCAGTCCGTGGGGTCACATGGAGTCGGCAACAACTGAAGTGACTTAGCACACATGCACGCACATACTAAGAGGAAGGGCTTGCCAGGTGGCTCAGTGGTAAAGAACCCACCTGCCAAAGCAGAAGATGCAGGATACACAGGTTGACTGAGCAACTAACACACACACTAAGAGGAAAATCACTTGAGTCTTAGCACCTATGTCATCTGTGATGAAATTGTGACTTGAATCTTCTGATGGTCCATTAATTATAATGCAAACTTATTAGGATTATAACAATTATAAACATATGCAGTGGGAAATAAGTAACTGAAAATATAATGTGCATATATATATCAGTTCAGTTCAGTTCAGTCACTCAGTCGTGTCCGACTCTTTGCAACCCCATGAATTGCAGCACGCCAGGGCTCTCTGTCCATCACCAATTCCCGGAGTCTACACAAACCCATGTCCATCGAGTCGGTGATGCCATCCAACCATCTCATCCTCTGTCGCACCCTTCTTCTCCCGCCCCCAATCCTAACCAGCATTAGGGTCTCTTCCAATGAGTCAACCCTTCGCATGAGGAGGCCAAGGTATTGGAGTTTCAGCTTCAACATCAGACCTTCCAATGAACACCCAGGATTGATCTCTTTTAGGATGGATTGATTGGATCTCCTTGCAGTCCAAGGGACTCTCAAGAGTCTTCTCCAACACTACAGTTCAAAAGCATCAATTCTTCGGCGCTCAGCTTTCTTCACCATCCAACTCTCACATCCATACATGACCACTGGAAAAACCATAGCCTTGACTAGACGGACTTTTGTTGGCAAAGTAATGTCTCTGCTTTTAAATATGCTATCTAGGTTGGCCATAACCTTCCTTCCAAGGAGTGTCTTTTAATTTCATGGCTGCAGTCACCATCAGCAGTGATTCTGGAGCCCCAAAAAATAAAGTCTGACACTGTTTCCACTGTTTCCCCATCTATTTCCAATGAAGTGATGGGACCAGATGCCATGATCTTAGTTTTCGGAATGTTGAGTCAACTTTTTCACTCTCCTCTTTCACCTTCATCAAGAGGCTCTTTAGTTCTTCTTCACTTTCTGCCATAAGGGTGGTGTCATCTGCATATCTGAGGTTATTGATATTTCTTCCGACAATCTTGATTCCAGCTTGTGTTTCTTCCAGCCCAGCGTTTCTCATGATGTACTCTGCATATAAGTTAAATAAGCAGGATGACAATATACAGCCTTGACATACTCCTTTTCCTATTTGGAACCAGTCTGTTGTTCCATGTCCAGTTCTAACTGTTGCTTCCCGACCTGCATACAGGTTTCTCAAGAGACAGGTCAGATGGTCTGGTATTCCCATCTCTTTCAGAATTTTCCACAGTTTATTGTGATCCACACAGTCAAAGGCTTTGGCATAGTCAATAAAGCAGAAATAGATGTTTTTCTGGAACTCTCTTGCTTTTTTGATGATCCAGCGGATATTGGCAATTTGATCTCTGGTTCCTCTGCCTTTTCTAAAACCAGCTTGAACGTCTGGAAGCTCACGGTTCATGTATTGCTGAAGCCTGGCTTGGAGAATTTTGAGCATTACTTTACTAGCATGTGAGATGAGTGCAATTGTGCGGTAGTTTGAGCATTCTTTGGCATTGCCTTTCTTTGGGATTGGAATGAAAACTGACCTCTTCCAGTCCTGTGGCCACTGCTGAGTTTTCCAAATTTGCTGGCATATTGAGTGCAGCACTTTCACAGCATCATCTTTCAGGATTTGAAATAGCTCAACTGGAATTCCATCACCTCCACTAGCTTTGTTCGTAGTGATGCTTTCTAAGGCCCACATGACTTCACATTCCAGGATGTCTGGCTGTAGGTGAGTGATCACACCATCGTGATTATCTGGGTCATGAAGATCTTTTTTGTACAGTTCTTCTGTGTATTCTTGCCACCTCTTCTTAATATCTTCTGCTTCTGTTAGGTCCACACCATTTCTGTCCTTTATCGAGCCTATCTTTGCATGAAATGTTCCTTTGGTATCTCTAATTTTCTTGAAGAGATCTCTAGTCTTTCCCAATCTGTTGTTTTCCTCTATTTCTTTGCACTGATCTCTGAGGAAGGCTTTCTTATCTCTCCTTCCTAGTCTTTGGAACTCTGCATTCAGATGGGAATATCTTTCCTTGTCTCCTTTGCTTTTTGCTTCTCTTCTCTTCCCAGCTATCTGTAAGGCCTCCTCAGACAGCCATTTTGCTTTTTTGCATTTCTTTTCCATAGGGATTTTCTTGATCCCTGTCTCCTGTACAATGTCACGAACCTCTGTCCATAGTTCATCAGGCACTCTGTCTATCAGGTCTAGTCCTTTAAATCTATTTGTCACTTCCACTGTATACTCATAACGGATTTGATCTAGGTCATACCTGAATGGTCTAGTGGTTTTCCCTACTTCCTTCAATTTAAGTTTGAATTTGGCAATAAGCAGTTCATGATCCGAGCCACAGTCTGCTCCCAGTCTTGTTTTTGCTAACTGTATAGAGCTTCTCCATCTTTGGCTGCAAAGAATATAATCAATCTGATTCCAGTGTTGACCATCTGGTGATGTCCACGTGTAGAGTCTTCTCTTGTGTTGTTGGAATAGGGTGTTTGCTATTACCAGTGCGTTCTCGTGGCAAAACTCTATTAGCCTTTGCCCTGCTTCATTCTGTACTCCACGGCCAAACTTGCCTGTTACTCCAGGTGTTTCTTGACTTCCTACTTTTGCATTCCAGTCTCCTATAATGAAAAGGACATCTTTTTTGGGTGTTAGTTCTAGGAGGTCTTGTAGGTCTTCATAGAACCTTCAACTTCAGCTTCTTCGGCGTTACTGGTTGGGGCATAGACTTGGATTACCGTGATATTGAATGGTTTGCCTTGGAAACGAACAGAGATCATTTATCATTTTTGAGATTGCATCCAAGTACTGCATTTTGGACTCTTTTGTTGACCATGATGGCCACTCCATTTCTTCTAAGGGATTCTTGCCCACAGTAGTAGATATAATGATCATGTGAGTTAAATTAAATGTTTTGTGTCACATATATGTATATATGTGACACAAAACATTTAATTCATAGGAACAATTAGTGATGGGAATTTTAGGCACTATATTGTCCTATTGGAAAAAAATCTTTTTCGTCCTCTTCACATCCTATCACATAAGCTATTGCTTACTTCACTCCACTTCCTAGGGCACAACCAGCCAAATACTATCTAAACCAGATGTTTGCAGGAAAGCTTTGGTAAAATGCTCCTTCATAGGGCTCAAGTTTCTAACATTTCCTATCCCATTAATGATTTTTTCCCCTCTCTGGAAACAAATGGAATTAACCAATGGTGATTTCCTCTGTGACCTAACATTAGTCACACTAAGATTACTGTGCATATTTCCCAGAAGATATATTTTACATTGTGTAATGAATGAACCATTTAATTCTTAAGATTTTCCAGTGAAAAGTTCCTCTCTCAAATTGTAGCTTGCTGTTTAATCTTGTTAGAGAAAAGAGGCAGCTAACTATTGCATCCATCTCATAACAGATAATAACATTTTGAGGTTAACTGAGTGATTCATGTCTTACCTAGGAAAGATTATAAAATTATATTAGAAACCCCCCACCCTTTTGAAGCAGTCACAAGGTGTATGCAAAAGATGTTATCTTCAACCACTTGCCCCACCTCTCCCACCTCCAAAAAAAAAAAACGCGGGGGTGTAGGAAGTTTAGATCTATTCAAGTCTTTATCATCTTGATATGTTGGTAATAGTGAAAAGCCCTGACAGCTCCTTTCCTCATCAGTACTTCATAACAATCACCCTCCTCCCCATCACCTTAGCATGTAGAAAGGATACCTTCTTTTGCACAAATATGTCTTCAAATTTTAAAAGTTAGCTTGACTATACATCAAAGTTAATATACTTTTTATCTGTTATATATATATACATATATATATATATCTTTATATATCTGTTATAATGTAGTAGTACTTTCATGAAAGGAAAGGGAAAACATTTTCATTACACAAACAGGTAATGAACACTAAATTGCACATAGAATTAGCAGACTAAATGATCCAATAATCACTAAACATACACCCCAACTTAGGAGGCCTTGAAGATGTGGAGTGCAGTCCCAGTGTTTTGTGTTGGACCTTCTAATGAAGGGACTAGTAACTCCTTACAGTTAATTCTCGAAATGTGACAGGAGATTTGTAGAATATAAAGAATTCAGAACACTTGTTACTTGATTGTGTCTTAGTGCATGAGTGCTCAGTCGTGTCTGACTCTTTTCAACCCCACGGACTGTAGCCCACCAGGCTCCTCTGTCCATGCGATTCTCCAGGCAAGAATACTGGAGTGGATTGCCATTTCCACCTCCAGGGGATCTTCCTGAGCCAAGGATCAAACCCACGTCTCTTCTGTCTCCTGCATTGGCAGGCGAGTTCTTTACCACTGAGCCACCTAGGAAGTTCTGAATTGTTTCTTAGAATTTCCCTCAATTCTCCTAGATCTCTTCTCAGTCTCCTGTTTGTCCAAAATTCCAGAGCCCATGGGCTGCACCCATTGTACAAATTTCATTTGATTTGGCCCTTGGGTCCCTCTCTCCTGTAATCAGTGAAAAAGTTTTATCCAGAGTTGACAGCACTTCTGGGGGTATTTATTAAGCAGTTTAGACTGCCAGTTGTGTACATATTCAGACTTTGTTTAGAGAAAGGATATACCAGGTGATTGTGATTTTCATTACTACTAACTGTTGCTGGTCTTTAGGAAATGGTTAATTTTTCTAGGAAATGCATGTAGTTGTTAACTTGAATATTTATGTTTGGAAAGATATAGTTTCAGTTTGCAAAGTTCAGAAATTGCCTATTCTAGGGGTTCTCAAAAGGTTGTCAAACTCAATTTCCCCTAGGGAACAGTGCCATAACTTTAGACAGTATCTAAACAGTAAGCAGGTTTAAGGAAAAAAACTGGAGATTTAAAACCTTTTTATCATAGCATGCAATTGCTGTTATATTTGGCACAACCAGAGGGAAACTGCCATTCAGTAACTAAGAAGTGCAGTTTATCTTGTTGACTTATTTTAGGTGCTAAAATCATCACTACAGTGATGATTAAAATCAGCTGTTTGAATTCTAGCTCTACTATGATCCAAGGGCCCTCCTATTATGAACTTCATGAAGATAACTAGACAGGACTGGCTGAACTAAGAGTGAACAATGAACTCCATACAAGTTGCATGCTTTGATGGGCAACACATCGGCAGCCAATAAACAGTGGAGTTGTGATAGTCATTTGCAGTCATTCCTCAATAAGAATTCATGAAATCATAGCCAGATAAGCCCAGGGGACATATTGTCCTCATTTTGTCTTCTATCTAATATATCTACTGTTTCTTTCCCTACTCATATGCCTCACCATCCTATATTGGGCAGTAGAATTGGACTTCCGTGATGCACTTGTCCATTTTGTTTGGCTACTATACCCACAGAAGCTAGCACAGGATCTGTCGCTTAAACTTCGACACGAGAGTCTGAATGAACAAGTGGAGTCTCTTCCATGACTTAGGACTCTGTTCAAATTTTTCTTCTGCTGGTATATTCCCACTGCTATAACCTAGGTTCCTCTCTTGCTACCCTGTATGTTTCTTAGCTGATTCTGTGATTTGCTAGGGTGGTGGAAAGATCTTTAGAAGTTAATTTTTCCTGTTCATTTAAAAAGTAATCATCTTTGACAGTAGGACTGTTTATTGAAAAAAGTTTTGAAAATATACCAAAATACATGTAAGAAAATAATATCTCCATGATTCCACTGCCCACAAATAACCATTTAATACTGGGGGTGGGGGCGGTTTCTGATATCTTGTTGAGTAGAATGGTGACTCAGAGGGTAAAGAAATCTGCCTGCAATGTGGGACACTTGGGTTTGACCCCTGAGTCTGGAAGATCCCCTGGAGAAGGGAATGGCAACCCACTCCAGTATTTGTGCCTGGAGAATCCCATGGACAGAGGAGCCTGGTGGACTACATATAGTCCATGGGGTCACAAAGAGTCAGACACAGTTGAGCAACTAACACTTTCTGATACCTTATGTGCTTATATATCTTTAAGCTAATATCATAATTATAATTTTAACATGATTTTTAAATTCAATATTTTATATTTTCTTAGGCTGCTAAATATTCTAAATTTCCTAGTTTGTTTAATTAGTGATTTTTAAATAACTATCTTTGGCATTTTCCGTTTATTTTATCGTATGCATTTTCATAACTATTTTAGCAACTCTATATTTGTTCCAATTGCTTTTCTTGTTGTTATAAATCATACTTTAACTAGAATCTCTGTACTTTTGCTACCATATTCTTCTTACAGTTTCCTACAATGTTTCCTTAGGATGGAAATTCTGAGTTGAAGCACAAGATTTTCAAATCTCTAGTTGCGTTCTGCTAAACTTCTTCCCAGAAAGACAGTACCAGTTTACATTGGGTGGGGCTTTCCTTCCATGTAAAGATGAGCTGGTAGCTCAAAGTTAGACTGAAAAAGGATGGAGCATAGCACAGAAGTCAGGCTGCAGCACACATCTCTCTCACATGCCACCTCTATTGCAGCACCCTAGGGTTATGCCAGTTCACCAATTCATACCCACTGTTACTAAGGTTTTACCTCATTTTCTTTTAAAATTAGAGATCTTACCTATGAGGTTTATTCTAAAAATGGCTGCTTCCAAGACTAGAGTGTTACGCCGCTGCTGCTAAGTCACTTCAGTCGTGTCCAACTCTTTGCAACCCCATGGACTGTAGCCTACCAGGCTCCTCCATCCATGGGATTCTCCAGGCAAGAGTACAGGAGTGGGGTGCCATTGCCCTCTCCTCTAGAGTGTTATAGTTTTGGAATTTTGTCTCTTTTTGGTTACTGGAGACTTACTGCTTTACCCAAGTGCACAAGGGCCATATAATCAAATTCAGAGGTAGGGTCATGGTTAAATTATCAGAACCAGCATTGGTGCCTTAAAAGTTATTGGGACTATAACCCATCATGTGTGCCTTTGGAATGTCGTCCAATATAATGTGCTAAATAGACTAATGCAGACCATACCCTTCATAGCAGAGTGAAGTAGAAGTGATGATTGGCAAAGTTGAAATTCATGCCATGTAAGTTTGCAAATATGTTAGATAAACAATTAAAGCCGAGGGTTCCACACTGCATCATAAGGACAAATAGTGCTGAGTTGTTTCAAGCTTATTGTTTCCTAAAATACTAGATGAAGCTATGCCATGCATGGATTTTCATTAAATTTTTCCTCCCTAGGATGGAGGAACAACTTGTCTATAGCCTCTAATGTCCTTTGGGGTGCACTTGGACATATTTAAGGAGATGGAATTGAACCAGGTACACAGCAAAATTAACTTTTATAATTTTAATAGAAAAATAAGGGGGCATATCTTCTCTTGATGTTTTCAATCCTTTCCTTACTGATCTTCCCTATCAATGACGTTTCTCAGGTGGGTGAGCAAAGAGAAGTGCCTACTTCTGAGAGGAGACATAGAATCACAGGGAATAGAGTCATAGAACTGAGGACTGACTCTGGGAGCTGCTTGGTTCATAAGATAATTCTCTGGGATAAAACAGTGTCACAGTAGAGTTGGGAGGGTTTCAGTCCTCTTCAGGCAGCTCACCAATTCAACCAATATTTACTGACTGCTGGCTGTGTGCTTAAAAAACTGTTCTAAATCCAGGGATGAATCAATGAGCAGAAAACAGATTTGTCCTTGTCCTTAGGTCAGTTGCCACTGAACATGGGGAGACAGACATTAATCACATAATTTCACCAGCAACTGTATAAATGCAGTTGTGTAGAGAGGCAGGGTAGAGAATAGAGGGCGCTGACTTTGCAGAGAAGATCAGAGAGCACTTTCCCTGACAAAAGCCATCCCTGAGTTATGTTCTGAGGCATTAACTAGGTAAGAAGAGGGTGGATGAGGAATCAAGATGGAGAAACTGTGTGTTCAGGGCAGAGAGCTGGTGGTGTAGATGGAGAAAATGGACAATATTAAGGGATATTTAGGACATGATCCTAACAGAGGTTGATGAGGATTTGGAATGAAGGGTAGAGGGAAAGTGAGGTATCAATACAAGCAGGTAGGTTTCTGGTTTGAACAATTGTTTGGGCGGTGGTGCCACGTTCTGAGCTTAAAAATAATGAAAAATGATCAGGTTTGGGGGAATGTTTGATGACTCGTTTTGAATATTGGTTGAAATGTTTTTGAAATATCCTAAATGAGATGTGTAGATAGCAGAGTATGGCATTCTGAGCTCAGAGGAAACACATGGGTTGGAGATACAAGTTTTCTCCTCATGTAAGTATTAGCTATTGAAGCTGTGGATACAGGTAACATTACCAAGGTGAAAATTTAAGCGGGTGAAAAGATGACAGGGCATAGGCCTAGTCTGCTATATTCAAGAGGCCATTTTTCTCTCCCAGGACTTTTTTTTAGATGGACTATCTGTAAAGCCTTTATTGAATTTGTTACAATATTGCTTCTGTTTTACCTTTTGGTTTTTTGGCTGTGAGACATGTGTGATCTTAGTTCCCTGACCAGGGATCGAATACTCATCCCCTGCATTGGAAGGTGAAGTCTTAACCACTGGATCGCCAGAGAAGTCCCAATGATGAGGCTTCTTGAGCCTAATTCCCCCTCCCCTAGTCTATCAAGAGAATATAGTATTTCATGAAGGAGACATGGTGGTTAGTGGTGACATACTTTGTTGAAGAATCAAATAAGATGAAAATGTTAGCTGGGCTAAGGGCTATTATGGACGTTGTTACTTTACTGGGAGTTGTGTCAGGGAATTATTTGGCCAGATAATAGATTGGATTGGAATAAAGACAAACACAGACGATAAGTTCAGACAACTTGAGAAGCCTGACTGTGAGGGAAAGGAGAGATTAAAGCAGTACTTGGAGAGGAATATGGAACTGATGAAGGTTTTTTTTTTCATTTTTAATGGGTGAAATTTCATGTAAAACTAATTGAACAGTTCAAATAACAGGAAGGGAATATACAGAAGAGAGAAAAGATAATCAGCAGCAAAAGGTTCTTAAATCATACAGGAAAGCACTGAGTCCAAAGCAGAGAATTTAGATTGAGCTAGGAAAAGAGACAGCTCTTTAATTTTTCCAGTAAGAAAGAAATCTAGATGATTGGACCTGTAGATGGGTACTTGTCTGATATCAAGGAAACGAGGCAAATCCTTCTCGATGCTGTTTATGTTCTTTGTAAAGTTCCTGCCTCTTTATGAAAAGGTGATTTGCCGAGTTTGAGAGACGAGGAGAGTGGTTTGAGGAGAAAAGAAGACTTGTGACACTATCTGTGGGGTGAGTGGATGAACTCAGCCTGACACACATGATGAGACTGTTAGGTGGTGCTGAAGATCCCATCGAAGGCTGGTGACTGTGGGTTTACCATGGAGACTATCTGGCCTTGTGTGATTGTCTCTGACTACATTCAGTTGCTGAGAGGTAGGCATCAGGAAAGCAGTCACATGGATTCAGTCTGGGGTTTCCTAGAGGGGAGTAATGAACAAAGCAGAAAGGCAATGAACTGTATAGTATTGTCAAGCATATTACTGAAGCAGTGAAGCATGTATTCTAAATGGTCTCAGAAGAAAACCACAGAGGAAAGAGGGAGATAAACTGGGAGGAAGTAGAGTGAGCATTGGGCTTTCCAAGTGGCACTAGCGGTAAAGAACTCACATGCCAGTGCAAGAGATGTGAGAGACATGGGTTCAATCTCTGGCTTGGGGAGATCCCCTGGAGGAGGGCATGGCAACCCACTCAATTATTCTTGCCTGGAGAATCCCATGGGTAGAGGAACCTGGTGGGCTACAGTCCATGGGGTCACAAAGAATTGGACATGACTGAAGTGATTTAGCACACACATACACACAAACACACACACACACACACACACACACACACACACACACACATGAGTGATCATTAGACTGGAGACCATGATGAAGTTAAAGGATTGTTGTAGCAGAAGTAACTGAAAAAACCAGAGTGAAATAATAAGACTGAGTCAAAGAATAGCGTATATGTGAATTATTTCTTTGGATGTAGAGAAGTCCAAGGCGAGGTCATGCTCATTGAAGATGTAGAGACTGAAGAACTAAGAGGCCAAGGCACTGGGCCAGGTGATCCAAGGGAACTTGTATGACACATAAGCATGGTGTCTTGTGGATGATGGGGACAAATACAAGTCAGGAATTAAATTCCCTGGTGATCTACAGGTAGTGTTACTGACTTCAGAAGGTAATAGCATTTAAAAGGTGGACAGTTTGATGTAATTGAATGACGTAAGCTTCAAAGAGTATTTCCCTTTCCTTCCCTTCCTTTTCCATTTCAGGATTATGAGATTAATGATCCAAAAGTAGCAATGGAGAACAAGAAAACATTAGTCCTGCCTCCTAGGTTGAGGGTATATGGGATGTGAGAAAGTGTGTGTGTGTGTGTGTGTGTGCATGTGTGTGTGTCTTCTGACTCCTTGGTTGTCTTTACTGAATATTGAGTATGGACATACTTATCGGTCTGTTTTTTTTAGGTCTACTCATGGTGGAGCCCTCAAGATAATGCTACCCACTCATTAGAGCTGGATTCATGAGTATCTGTTGCATGTGTGAAACAAAAATCAAAGCTCATTGAAAGACCATGTGGTATCAGTGAAAGTTTCAATTAAAGCCTGAAGATAGATTATTAAGTCAAACCAGGGATGACGAAGAAGCCAGATGGCCAGACAGGAGTTTAGAGTTAGGCCGAGGAATCACGAATCTGTTTGCCTTCTCTTGGGGCCTCACATGGTTGAGGCATGAACAACACTGACCTGACAGGATATTGGCTCATGATGTAGGGCCTTCCCAGATGGCTCAGCTCAGTCATTTCCTGCCACAGATAGGTCTGGGATGACCCTGCAGTATTGATGCTCTCTTATTTCAGTGTATTTTATCGCTGTTATTTCTTCTAAGAGTACTGAATATATCTACTAGCTTATTATACCACTGTTATGCACATAAATATATCTTATATATGACCCTGAAATGTGTCCATAATATACTGTTGAGTGAGAAGAGTGGATTTCCAAATTGATGTATGACTTATTTGACTGATTCAGACTTTATGAGTTGGTGTCATAATTTTGAAAAAGGGACAATGTTTTGGTCCTACTTTGTAGATCACACACACACACACACACACAAAACCATACAGTTTCCTTACCTTTATCTTCTTTGAGAGTTTGGAGCAAAACAGTACTTCAGTGTTATTGGATTTATGAATATTTATCATGTCAATTCATTATTTCTTTAGTGAAAGGATGTGATGTCACATATTAGTCAACTCTGAGCCAGTTTAAAAGATAAATTATAAATACTTAAAAATTACCTAACAACTGGTACAAAAACCATAAAAATGAGGAATATAGAAAATTGATAATTGTTAGGAAGGGAAAGGCAAAGAGTGTTAGGAATGAAAGAAAGTTAAAGTAATGAAGATCTTTTCCATACTCATGAATTGGAAAAGTAGCACCTTGAAACTTTGATCAGGAGGGCAGCTTTCAGTAGCATACTATGAACTCAGTAAGGAGGGGCGAAAAGAGGAGCATCTTCTTAAGTTTAGGGAACAGGAAACGGACCAGGGATAACTTAGAGAAGAGACTCGACATGAGCTTGAAGGATGGATATGAGTTAGCCAGGCAAAAGAGTCCAGTGTGAACAAATGGCACAAACTGTGTTGGTGGGAAAGGATAGTAACATTGGGAAACTTACCTTCAGTAAAAAATAATAAAGTGTTATTTTAAGCAGAGATAAGCCTTGGAAAGTGTTAGAAGCCTTCGTGGATACCACCAATATTTTTAAAAATTAATTTTGATTGGAGTATAGTCACTTTACAATGTTATGTTAGTTCTTGCTGTATGACAAAGGGAATCAGCTATACATATATATGTATATCCCCACTTTTTTTGATTTCCTTCCCATTTAGTTCACCACACAGCATTAAGTAGAGTTCCCTGTGCTATACAGTAGGTTCTCCTTAGTTATCTATTTTATACATAGTAGTGGATATATGTCAGTCACAACCTCCCAGTTCATCCCACCACCCCTCTCTCATTAGTGGATACAATCAATATTAAACGTCACAGCTTTGGATGTGGGTTTTCCTTATGGTCGATACACTATTCAAGCCCTGCCATTGGTTTAAATTAACATGAAGACACTATTCATCTTTCTTTTATTGAATATCTACACAAAGTTACAATTGCTGGCATTCTTATTTTCTGTCTGGTGAATCCACTCAACAAGAATTCCTCAACAGCAAAACCCAACTTATATGTATCCCCTAACTGGAATCCAGTGCCTTTCAGCCTTTCAGTATAGTATGCCGACTATATGGATATAGTAAAATGAGTAAGTGTTGGTGATTCTGTGTGTGTGTGTTTGTGTGTTTAGAGGGCAGTTATAAACTCCTTTGTCTTCCACTGAAAGATGTTGGAAACGTAAACAGTAACATAAACAGTGACCCTAAGCAGTAAATAGAGCCCTGTACCCTGATGCCTCCATACTGCTAATAGTGACATGAAGAAAAGATTGCCTAATCTTCAGGAATAGACCATTGTCAATCAAACAAACAAAAAAACTCTGATATAAGGTTTTGTGATAGGTAGATCACATAGAATTGAAATAAATATCTAGCTAGATATTAGAAGGTAAGTACTGACATTGTTTAAGTTGCTGACTTGTTTACTTTCCAAACTACAACTGCTCACCACGGTAGTAAGTTCTACATTTCAGCAGTTCACTTAAACCTTAGAGAACAAAATAACCCTTGATTAAATTCTGGGAGTGAAAAGGAAATGATGCCTGCTTGTGGTCTAATTCATGGTAGTTATAATACACTTGGGACTAGTACCTCTGAGGCTTGAGAGTAGAGTATAAACCTTATGGTTCTTAACAAGGGCTACACACTAGAATTGTCAAGATAGCCTTTTCCAAATAGGTATGTTTGAGCCCACCTTCAACACTCAAATGGATTCCAGGTATGTCAGTCTTAAAGATGTTTCACTGAGGATGTTAATACACAGCCTTGTTTAAGAAATATTGATAAAGTGTATACAAACCACAAGAAAAGCAGAATGGCAACAACTGCAGCAGCTGCTTTGCAGTTTTTGATGTATTTTTGACTGTGTTATTTTGCCTAATCTTCATATTAGTACAGCAAGATAGTAACATTAAACACATTTTCTGAAAGGAGAAACTGAGGTTTGGAGAGATCCATTAAATTTGCCATGTTTCTATTGCATAGAAACAGCAGAACCAAATGCAAATCTCCTGACATTTCTAGTGTTAACTCTTCTTTGGCATGAAATACTTTACATCATCAGACCACGTATGAGCATTTCTTTTTCCCTTCCCTTTTACCATAGCTCCTTCTTAATTTAATTTTTTTTAACTTATTTGGCTGATTGTGTCTCCGTTGTGGTGCAAGGGATCTTAGCTGCATCATGCGGGATCATTTATTGTGGCGCATGGACTCTCTAGTTGTGGCCCTCTGGCTTCAGTAGCTGGAGCAGGTAGGCTCTCCAGCTACGAGTGAGCGGGCTTAGTTGTCTGGTGGCATGTGGTATCTTAGTTCCCTGACCTGGCATTAAACCCACGTCCCCTGAATTGCAAGCCATGCTCTTAACCACTGGGCCACAAGGGAAGTTCCGACTCCTTCTTTACATACGTCCTACCTAGTGAAATATCATTTTTGGAAGTTCTGTTTCCACCATATATCATATATATTGGAAGGAATTTGGATTTCTTAGCTTTGGGATTAGAATCATATCACTTTGATAATCTCATAATAATTTCCTGACTTTTTCACAGTGCAAGAAAGTATACAGAGAATTTCCAATGCCATTTTTAGGGAATTCCAGATACCATATGAATGTTGTACTAGTATTGGAAAAAATTAATTATTATTAAAGACCTAATTCATTCCACACCTAGAAATTACACAATATGTGTGTGTAAGTGCTAAGTCGCTTTAGTCGTGTCTGACTCTTTGCAACCCTGTGGACTGTAGCCCACCAGGCTCCTCTCTCCATGGGATTCTCCAGGCAAGCATACTGAAGTGTCTTTCCCTTCTCCAAGAGATCTTCCCCACCCAGGGATCAAACCCACTCTTGGGTCTGACCTTGGGTGTCCTGCATTGGCAGGTCTGTTCTTTACCATTAGTGCCACCTGGGAAGCCCACAAAATATACTGACTAGCTATTAACTTCAAACTAGCTATTAACTCAAAGTGTAAGAACAGATGTCCTTTTGAGCAATTTCACTCTCTGGGGTAGTTTCTCAGAAAAAAATAATTTTACATTCTTAAATTAAGAATCTTTAAATATTAATCAATGATTTATGTTTTCATTTACGATATAAGAGGGTTTATAATAATTCTTTATATGAGGAAACTATCCAACCTTTTTATCTAAATCTTCCTTCAGAATGCAAGCTTGCTTTCTGAAGAAGGTTCTCATTCACACACACACACACCGTTTTTAAAAAACATTTTCTACATTTCATATTTCTTTCTCTAATCTTTTACTTTTTGACAACTCATTCCTTTATCCTTCTTTCCATAGGATTTATCTACATAGAATAATGTCTCTCAGTATAATCTGGACCTCAAAAAAAATCTTTCAGACAAGTCTCCAAGTTTCTAGAGGTCAAAGAGAACAAGTTCACAATTCAATCATCGTGACAACCTAGCACAAAAAATCATGAAGGCAGTGCCTTGGAAGGAGACATACACCGAAGGACTGACTGCAGGACTTGACTTTTTGGCAAGACATTATTTAGTGGCAGCTTAAACTTAGAACTCACATAGCTCCCAAGTGAAGTCTCAGATTAGCCTGATTTGTTTTTTAGTTCATCCATCTGAGAAATAGAAGAATTGAGTCTATTTATCTGCTTCCAACTACTCTTTATATATTTTTTTCCCCAACCTATTATTCAGGGTGGCTAAACTCAGGATTGTCACCACCTGACTTAAGCACCGAGAAGTGAATTGTGGAATGATACCATTTAGTTCACATTGTTGATGTGCCTTCGGGAAATAAAGCTTCGTAAAGCAAAAAAAGAGAGCCAGCTCTGGTCTCTATCTATCTCAGTACCCTTTCTGATATCTATTTATCTGGATGCTCTGTCTAAGGAATGACTTGTAATATAAATGTATTTTCTAAGTCCTAGTATAAGTGAGAGAGAAGATGGATACTTCTACTTTGTCACATGAAGGCTTTCTCAAAGACTTCTTTACTTATTAATTCAACTTATTTTTTTTTTTTAATAAATTTATTTATTTTAGTTGGGGGCTAATTACTTTACAATATTGTAATAGTTTTTGCCATACATTGACATGAATCAGCCATGGGTTTACATGTGTTCCCCTTCCTGGACCCCCCACCCACCTCCCTCCCCATCCCATCCTTCTGGATCATCCCATTGCCCCGGCCCTGAGCCCTTGTCACATGCATCGAACATGGAATGGTGTTCTGTTTCACATATGATAATATACATGTTTCAATGCTATTCTCCCAGAACGTCCCACCCTCACCTTCTCCCTCAGAGTCCATAAAATTCAACTTATTTTTGACTGAACAGCTGATTTTTAAATTTTATATTCTACTATATTCTGTTCTCCTTCAACCTTCCTTTGGGTAACTTTGAGGACAGTTACTGAAGCTGCCTGCAGGTCTTACAGACCTGTTGCATGTATCCACCTATAGCACACAGTCTGAGCAAACTCCTGGAGACACTGAAGCACAGGACAGTCTGGCATGCTACAGTTCAGGGGTGGCAAAGGGATGGACTCAGCTGAGTGACTGAACAACAATAGCACATATTCTTCTTTGAAAGTTAGATTTTAACTCAGAATTGAGCCAAGAAATTAGTAGTCTGCTTAAAAAGCAGAACGTTTGTGTGGACATCAAAAACTATCTGAGTGTTCAGCCAGACCATCATTTCTGTCCCCTTAGTAAACAATAAATTGATCCACTGAAACAAGTTTCTGAAGATAAATAAATTAGGAGCCATATTCATCTTAGTGCAGATGCTTGATAAAAATGTTTGCCAGGATAACAACTCCATAGATTATATTCTTTTTAAATGTAACTCATATCTGGCTAGCAATAGACCAAGATGGTTATTATTCATTTCAGGACAAGTGATAATCACCTTGGAATAATAAGATCCTTGAAACTCTTTCATGAGGAAAAACTGCTGTCTGTATTTTAACAGATGGTAGTAAAATATGACAAAGATTATCCTGTTATGAAATGTGTGTAAAGTGCCCTTGGATGATGCTTTGTCATTATATCCCGATGTTGTACAAAAAGTTCCAATGCATGGTCGAAAAACCTGTAATGACAGAAAAAGCATAGATTACAGGTCCTTGATTACAGTAAATACACGACAGGAACAAGCATAATTAAATAACAACAAAAAGGTTTCTGTGAAAAATAATGAGTATAAAGCGGCATGTTTCTCATATAGAAAATTTAGACTGTTTTTCCCTCAAGAATAGATAATGGAGCTGAAAACTGCTTGAATACTTTCCAAAGGGTAGAGATGGAAAACAGCAGCAGCGGCAGCAATAACAACAACATAGTAATTATCTGATAAGAGATAAGAACACAAAGAAAACAGTAAAACCCATTAAAAATAAATACCCCCAAAACCTCAGTACTATTGACATTTGAGGCCAGATAAGCTGGTAAAGAATCTGTCTGCAATGCAGGAGACACAGGAGACACAAGTTTGATCCCTGAGTTGGGAAGATCTCCTGGAGAAGGAAATGGTGACCCACTCCAGTATTCTTGCCTGGAGAATTCCATGGACGGAGGAGCCTGCAGGGCTACAATCTAAATGGCCGCAAAGAGTCAGACACGACTGAACAACTAAGCACATACATACAATTTGTTGTGAGAGGCTGAACTATGCATTGGGGGAAGTTCAGCAGCATCCAAGGTCTCTATTCTTTAGAAGCTGGTAGTCCCTTTCCATTTGTGTGAAGCAAAAATGTCTTCAGACTGTCTGGAGTCTCCAGAGACTTCTCCTGGGGAGAAAAATGAGCTCTCTTTGAAAACCTCTAGGTTAGGAAA
Source organism: Giraffa tippelskirchi (assembly GCF_054371585.1). NCBI lineage: Eukaryota > Metazoa > Chordata > Mammalia > Artiodactyla > Giraffidae > Giraffa > Giraffa tippelskirchi. The sequence goes on along the minus strand of NC_137284.1, from coordinate 59,184,938 downwards.
CATTTCTTAGATATGAAAATCAAAAACATGACCCATAAAATAATAATTTGATAAGTTATACATGAATAAAACTTAAAGTCTCTGTTTCTCAATGACACTGTAAAGAGAATGAAAAGACAGGCCACAGACTGGGAGAGAGTATTTGTAAATCATACAGCTGAAAAAGTTCTTGTATCCAGAATACTTAAAGAACTCTCAAAACTCCAATAATAAACAAACAATCCAAGAAAAATATGAAAAAGATTTTAACAGACTCTTCACCAAGGAAGATATACAGATGGCAAATAAGTGCATGAAAAGATGTTCAATAGCATTAGTGAATAGGGAAATGTAATTTAAAATAAGATGTGCCATTACATACTTACTAAAATAGCTATGAGACTTCCCTGGTGGTCAGTGGTTAAGATTTCTTGCTGCCAATGCAAGGGGCAGAGATTCCAGTGCCTGGCCGTGGAACTAAGATTCCACATGCCATGTATGGGGCCAAAAGATTAAAAAAAATAATAAGTAAAAAGAGTGACCATAGCAAGCAAGTATCAGTGAAGATATGGAGGGACTAGAATTTTCATACTCTATTGGTAGGAATGCGAAATGACACCACATTGGAAAACGGTCGGGCAGTTTCTTAAAAAGTTACACATATACCTACCATATGATCCAGCCATGTTATTCCTTGGTGTTTATCAAAGAGAAATGAAAGCACATGCTCATACAAAGACGTGTATAAGAATGTTTATAGCAGCTTTATTTATAACAGCCAAAATAGAAAACAATTCAAATGTCCATCAACAGATAAATGGCTAAACATATATTCATACGATAGAAAACTACTCAGCAAAACACAAACAAAAAAAGGATGAAATGTTGATGCACCTAAAAACATGGTTAAATCTGAAAATAATGATGCTGACTGGAATAAGCTAGGCAAAAATGTTAAAGTATGTACTGTGTTACTCCATATATATATATAAAGTTTGAGAAAATGCAAAATAGTTTGTGGTGAAAGAAAAGAAAGCTAAGATGAATGGTTGTGTGAGGTGTGGGGCATAGGTGAGGAGGGTGGCAGTACAGAGGTACAAGAAAACTGAGGTGATGGATATGTTCACTGTATTGATTGTAGTGTTGGAGTCACAGCCATATATATATATATGTGAAAACTTAAAAATTTGTACACAAAATACAGTTTATTGTATATAGAAGAAAAAAGTGCCATCTAGAATAACAACATGAAGTATAAATTATCTAGGGATAAATTTACCAAGAAATATCAGGGACAATTATGAAGAAACTTCAAGACTCTAATTGGGGATAGAAGTATTTGGCTAGACCAGGACTCATCTTTCATCATTAATATCGGATAAAAGGACTCATTATTATAAAATTGTCTTTCTTTTAAAAAATTAATCTATGATTGTAATGCTGTAAGAATTCCAATCCTAATGAAGTTTTATTTAGTTTTGAACCATGATAGTTTATTCCAATGTTCATATAGACAAAATATGAGAATAATCAGAGATTAAAAGAGAAAGCTCTCAAAAGTGACTTTTACCTACTACATTTTAGAACATGTTGTAAAGCTGGAGTAATTAAAACAGTGTCAATTTGATGCATAAATTGATAGAAGATCAATAATGTAGATAAGAAATAGAGCTAGGTATATATAGGGCTTCCCAGGTAGCACTAGTGTTAAACAACCTACCTGCCAATGCAGGAGATATAAGAAACACAGGCTTGATCCCTGGGTCAGAAAGATCCCCTGGAGGAGGAAATGGCAACCCACTTCAGTATTCTTGCTTGGAGAATCCCATGGACAGAGGGCTACATTCCATAACGTTGCAAAAAGTCAGTCACGAATGAAGCGACTTAGCTTGCTTGCTTAGGTATAATGAGAAATGAGCATATGTAAAAGTGGCATTAGAATTTGTAAAAAAAAAAAAAAAATTCTTTAATATCTCTAATAAACAGTTTTGGGATAATTAACCAACTATTTGAAAAAAATAATAAAGCTAGATAACTGCATTCCATACAAAGACAAATTCCAGATTGAACAAAAATTAAGATAAAATTGGTAAAAAAAAGAGACAAAACTAGAAGAATATATGAAGGGATATTTCATAATATATAAATGGTAAAGACCTTTCTTAGCCTAAAATAAAAGCCAGAAAGATATCTAACCAAAGATTTAAAATTTTAACTGCATATAAATGGAAAACTTTTATACTTAAAAAAACACCATAAACAAGGCTGATGAACATGAAATATCTGCAACTAATGTTTAAAATATTCAAAGCACTGTTAAAACTGAAAACAGAATAGATAATATCTATTATGGGCAAAAAGATATAAACAGGCAATCATCAAAGACATATAAATGGTTAGTGAATTTTAAGTATTTTTTTCAGCCTTTTTAGTAATCTAATGAATGCAAACAAACACAATAATGAGATATTGCCATCTTTCTGACTAGCAAATTTTAGAAGACTGATCAAACTTAGATTGGCAAGAGAATGTAAATTGACTTTTTCATGTATTGTTGGAGAGAATATAAAAACTGACACATTTTTCCAGGACACAAATTAGAAACGTATGTCAAAGCTTGAAATAATGCAATTACACTTCTAAGTGATTATTCTAAGTGGATAAATAAACACGAGCACAAGGATTCATGAACAATGATGTTCACTGCTTCTGTATTTCTCTTTTGTAAAAAAAAAAAAAAAAGGTTCAGGTTCCTTTATAGAAAATTTTTAACCATACATGAGCAGAGAGAGAATGGTATAATTAACTAAATCACCCAATTTCAACAATTACTAACATTTTGCTAAATCTATCTGTCTCTTCTGCACTTTTATTTGAGAGAGCTTGCAGTTTCATTTGAGTATGGAGCTATAGTTTATTAAAGTAAGCCCTAAACAATATAATATATTCCATAAAAACTTTGGTATGTGCACTTGAGAAATAAAGACTTTGACTAAAACATAACTTGAATAAGCTATTAATACTAGCTAATGCCTAGCCCATGTTTTAATTTCCTAAATTTTCTCAAAAATATGTTTAGATTTGGTTTGCTTGAATTAAAATCTTAAGTTTCATATATTACGTTTGGTTCATTATGCGTTGGAGTTTCTTCTCTTTAAAAATCTGTAACCGTTCCTCTTCTCTCTCCTTTTAAATGCAATTTATTTATTGAAAAAACTTGCTTATTTATATAGTAGAATTTCCCACATACTGAATTCAGCTAATTGCTTTCCAATATGCTATTTAACTTTTTCCCCTTATATTTGCTGTAAAATAATAGACTTGTTTAAAAGTTTATGACCAGAGTGCTGTATAAATGATGCCCTGCACTTCCTGTTGCAAAATGCTTTGTTCTGTTTAAATGATAAGATCCAGATGGGTTCAGATGATGTCAGTGTGATGCATGCATTATAAAGTGCCCCAGTAATTCCTCACTAATTGTTTTATTTTCATGTTGATAGTTGCATAAGTCCATTATTTCATTAAGGATTGCAAAATGTGATTTTTCTGTCATTCCCTTTGCGTTTATTAGCTGGAACTCTTTAAAGAACTTTCCCTTATCAACTAATTGATACACTGAGATAGACTTTGTATGGCTGAGTGGCTTGATTCTTTTCCTCAACTTTTTACTTTTTTAGAATAGTGAGTTGGTTTCCAAGAAGTGTAGTTGTCACTGAATGCATATATGGTGCTGAATTCATTTTAACTTGTAGATTTTCATATTCCTAATATATTTCAATGTATTGCAGTCATTATCTTTTTGTTGCACAAACTATCTAAAATGGCCTAGAGGAAACCCATTTGAATTGACTCTATTGTTCTTTTGATATAACTCCAATGGTTTTCTCCTTTTGGCACATCTCAATTCCTAGGTTCAATTTACACATTCCTAACCTTTGACCTAGATTCACCCTGTTTCCCAAGGAGCTTATTTAAGCTACAGTCACCCCCTACATACACATTAGAGTCTACCCTCTTTCGCCTATTCATTCACTGTTCTCACCCTTGGGGACCATCAACTTCTCACTCACTATTGGATTATTTCTACCAGGTTAAGTATATGTTGCTACTTTTCCCCTCTAAAAATATTCATTTAGGGGCTTCCCTGGCAGTCCAGTGGTTAAGATTCCATGCTTCCAATCATGGGTTCAATCCTTGGTCAGGGAAATAAGATCCTACATGCTTTGGGGTGCAGCCAAAAAACCCCCAAAACAACCCCCCCTTAAAAGAAAAAACTATGAAAAAGTTCTATTAAACCACCTTCCCTCTACATACACTACCCCCATATAGTGCTCTCTTTTACAGCAAAACTCTTTGAAAGAGGAATCTCTGCTCACTCTCCTTAATTGCTTTCCTTCCATAATTTCTTGAATGAACACCCAGGGCTGATCTCCTTTAGGATGGACTGGTTGGATCTCCTTGCAGTCCAAGGGACTCTCAAGAGTCTTCTCCAACACCACAGTTCAAAAGCATCAATTCTTCGGTGCTCAGCTTTCTTCACTGTCCAACTCTCACATCCATACATGACCACTGGAAAAACCATAGCCTTGACTAGACGGACCTTTGTTGGCAAAGTAATGTCTCTGCTTTTAAATATGCTATCTAGGTTGGTCATAACCTTCCTTCCAAGGAGTAAGCGTCTTTAAATTTCATGGTTGCAATCATCATCAGCAGTGATTTTGGAGCCCCCCAAAATAAAGTCTGACACTGTTTCCACTGTTTCCCCATTTATTTCCCATGAAGTGATGGGACTAAATGCTATTAGCCTGACTTAATCATTTCACACCTGTCTGATGATAATAAAATCCAAACTGGTCTCCAACTTCTGACCTTGGTTTATTGCAATCTATTCTCAACAAGCAGCAAAATGTATACAGTTAAAACATAGAGCAGATTATATCTCTCCTTTCTCTGATGCCCTTCAATGGTTTCCCACCTCACCCAAAATAAAGACATAAGCAGCAGCTCTGAGCTACAAGATCATTCATGATCACTTTTCTGCCCTCATTTTGTACCACCTTCTCTGTTATTTTCTCCATTACATTTTCTTTTCCCCTCAAGGCCTTTGCACTTGCTATCCTCTTTGCCTGAAATACTCCTACTCCAGTATCTGCAGTGGCTCAGTGGTAAAGAATCCACCTGCAATGCAGGAGACATGGGTTCAATTCCTAGGTCTAGAAGATCCCCTGGAGAAAGACATGAGCAACCCACTCCAGTATTCTTGCCTGGAGAATCCCATGGACAAAGGAGCCTGGCAGGCTACAGCCCATAGGATCGAAAAAAGTCAGACATGATTGAAGCAACTTAGCACGCATGCCCTTCCTCACTTCCTTCATATGTTTTACTTCACTGGCTCCTTTATCTAAAACTTTGAATTTAGCCAGTATTAGTTGGCTCTGGTTGCTATAACCAAATGCCATCCATTGGGTGGTTTAAACAACAGAAATTTATTCCTCGCAATTCTGGAGACTGGAAGTCAAAGACCAAGGTGCCAGCAGGATTGTGTCTGGTAAGCCCCTCTTCCTGGATTGTAGAAACCTACCTTCTTGCTGAGGCTTCACATGGCCTTTCCTTGGTGGGTGTGCCTGGAACAAGAGGGAGCTTTCCCATCTCTTCTTCTTCTTCTTGCAAGGAGCTCATCCAAAATTCATCACTTCCCCAAAGTCCCACCTCACTCCTTAAGTGATGGTGTTAGGCTTTAGGGAGTTAGAGTTAGGGAGTTAGGGATTTCAATGTATGAATTTTCGGGAGGAGACACAACCATTTAACCCCTAGTAGCTACCTCCACTGATATTTCATATACCCGCCTCTTTTTGTCCTCTAAGACACTCATCACATTCTAAAATACAGTAAATTTTACTTACTTAACTGTGGATTCTTTGCATTCACCATTAGAATTCTACCTCCATGAAAGCATGATTCTCAGCCTTTTTATTGCTTTTATTGGTTCTTCAGCATCCTAAAAATGTCCTGCAGCAGGAAGTAGCCAGAGAGATATTAATGCCCCTATTTCCAAAGAATTGGGCCTTCCATCTCTCGAGGGGGAAATGTTGGGTAGTTAGAATAGGAAAAAGGAGTCCAGAATGGTGGTGGCTAAAAGACAAAGAAGGGAAAAACCCATGAAAATAGACCAAAGGAAGGTCCGAGGACCAGAGTGAGAACCTCAGGTGAAACAGCCCTCCTGGCTAGCCCAATGCATAGGCAGGCTCAGGGGGAGGAGAAAAAACATGTACAAAGAGGAGCCAAAACTGGGCCTCTGGCCTCTCTTCTCTTGGTGTCTTTCGGGTCAGCCCACCCTCACGCCTCAGGGATGTATTTTCTTTTGCTTGCCAAATAAAACTGAGCTGTAACACTGGTCCATTCATCATTTAAATTTTTGCTGCCGCAAGACAGAACCAAGGAAATCACACACTCCCCTGACAAGATGCTCAGCAAATACATGTTGAGTATCCAGAAGGTCTTAGAGGTGCAAGTGGGCTGTAACCATAAAGGAGAACGTAGCCTTTGTGAGAGAGAATCTGCTCAACTCTGGGATAAGCTATATGTTATAAGAAAACATTATATTATATTATGTTCACATCCACAACTGTGAACATCTTAATATTTATTCAATGAACTTATCAATTAAAACTTCTCCTTTGAAAAATATCTGATTGATACAGTTACAGCAAATAAGCTAGGCTATCTGAAAAAGGAGTACCAAAGTCATTTAAATTCCAACACTGATACAGCCATCTGTTTATTATAAAACAAAGACTTTTTTCCCCTTTACTTTAGAATAAACAACTGTGGCAAATTGGCTCAATATTTCCTTTAGTTATGCTCATAATATATTTTAAGCAACATAATAGGCTTACATTACCCATCTTGTTTTTGATATCCATATGGCAACATTATGTAAATATTCCTTAAAAATAAATGATGCTATTTAGTATACAATGTATGTTGTTTGCTGCTAAAACCATAATTATATGAAAGAAAAAAGTCATTGGATCATCCTAAAAAAAGGATTAAATTCTAGGACAATAATAAACAGGAAATAGTTGATACAATTAAACTAATGTCAGAAACACTTTAGTTGAGTTGATCAAAAAAGGAGTAATTTAGAAGAGATTTCAAGATGGTAATGGAGCACATTTTCGAAGTTTTCCAAGGAATACAGTTTATGAAAGACTGAAAACTAGCTGTTAGGAAACTGCAATCATATGTAGGGAAATTATGACTGAGGTAACCCAGTGTGTTACTTTGTTCCTCAAAAACCCAAATGAGTATAGTAAGGAAAGGAGCCCTTGTGGTTATTAATGGCTATTTTAGGTATTTCAGAAAAGGCAACAACAAGATAGCATTTAGTAAGAGTGGTACCTTTCTCATTATTCTCCAAATATTATTTCTTTTGTAGACTTCAAATTATAACATTTGTAGCCTACTGAATTGAAAAATTTATAGAAAATTGAAAGTATAAAACATGAAGTCAAGCAGTTAGGGACCATATAATAGATAAACTTGCATCTCCGATAGATTCCTCTAAGAGACCTTTCAAATACTCTATTTTGAGTTAATGGTGTCCTGTCATCTTCACTTGTAGACACACAGACTCTTAGCATTTATTTTAACTCCTCTCTTACCTATGAAAAAGTGTGGATCCCACAGGCATCAGGAGCTTTCCCATGGTTATGTAGGTCAGGATAGAGGAGACCAGACTGAAACTCATCATGTCTCTCAGGTAGTCTTACTGTCAAAAGAGATTCCAAATCTTTTTTTGTTACAGATGAGATTGACCAAGTGAAAAAATGCCCCCCTCGTATGTGCATATATACACACACTGTTCACATACACATACATACAGCTAGTTACACACATATATACATATAATTTTATTTATGCATCTTAATTTCATAAGAACCAGGTTTGTAAGTACCTAACGGTATGTTCGGTCATATGAACATTTTGTTAACATGTGCTCTTGGCCTTTTGGTTAGGGCACTACATTTTTTTTAGCAGAACCCAGAGGCTGGAACTTAAGATAGTGATTAAGTGGTTTTTAAAGTGATGAAAATGGTGTACTCATCCTGTTACTTCTTTTCTTTTATGATATTTTACATTTCGAAAAAATCAGAAGTGTATAGTGATTCTGGCTACAAACACAAGTACCTAAAATTGCCCTGTAGAGCTGGAAAACAGGAAATAGGCTACAGAAAAAGAGCATATTTGCAGCCTCATTATCTTCTTACATAACAGCAGAGATAGGGTGTTAGAGATACTCTAGGATATTTTCTTTAAATGACACAAGTTTTTAAAAATCAGGAAAAAAACCCCAACAGCTTAAATGTATAAGAAGTGAAGCAGACATTGCTAAAAAGTGTATTGTCTATCAGCATTTTCAAGTGTTCTGCTTTTAATGATGATGTTCTTTCCAAGTTTTAGGGACTAGGTATAAGCCTCCTTTCATTAACATTTCCTACAGAATACCTTTTTGTTTTAATTGTTTTTGAAGATATGGGATTACAAATTTAGAAGTCTGGAATAAATTACAGTAGTTCATCAAGATTTCATTTGGTTGGAGGGACCCTAGCTTTCTTTTGCACGCATTTTTGCAATATCAGTTCAGACTCTCCATAAAGAGGGACTGGTTTCACTAGGTGATACATGTACCTTTTGTACATTAGCATAGTTTTCTGCTTAACAGAGATGTGTGTTTGTGTGTTGGGTCAAGGAAGTGAATTGTCAAAGGACAAGAATATGGGTTGATTAGTAAAGGATCTTAGTGACAGCCAAGGATCTCTAAGAGGGGGCACTGCTGATGGAAATCATAACCCCAGTGACATCCAACATTGCAATGGAGCCCTGAGGCTGGATTATGAAAGTAAATGTCAGAACCCTGGGAATGTCCTCCACAGAAAGGGAGCATAAGAAACCTGGAACTTTCTCCATCTGTTTCTCCCCAGACCTCATAAGCATCATAAACACAAGCATCAAAAAAACTCAGGCAGCTTGCTAGACTCAAATACAAATAACAATTTTACTGACAAAACCAACAACTTGTGAGGGGAAAAAAAAGAACATTAGAAAATGCTCACTCTTTCAAAAAATACTGTAATTTTTGAGTTAAATTTTAAGGATAAGCCACCAAATACATACTTTTATTTAAAATGTTTCTTGCTTGTAAATTTATACATAGAAACAAAGCAACAGCAATGAAAATTGAAGTTGTAACCATGCTGCATGTTTAAAAAGAAATCCATTTTGAATGCAAATTAAAACTACAGTGAGGTATCACCTCACACCAGTCAGAATGGCCATCATCAAAAATTCTATAAACAATAAATGCTGGAGAGGGTGTGGAGAAAAGGGAACCCTCTTGCACTGTTGATGAGAATGTAAATTGATAACAGCCATGACAGAGAACACTTGGAGATTCCTTAAAAAACTAGGAATAAAACTACCATATGACACAGCAATCCTACTACTGGGCACATACCCTGAGAAAACCATAATTGAAACAGATTTATGTACCTCAGTGTTCATTGCAGCACTGTTTACAATAGCTAGGACATGGAAGCAACCTAGGTGTCCATTGACAGATGAATGGATAAAGAAGTTGTGGTACATATGCACAATGGAGTATTACTTGGCCATAAAAAGGAACACATTTGAGTTAGTTCTAATAAGGTGGATGAACTTAGAGCCTGTTATACAGACTGAAGTTAAGTCAGAAAGAGAAAATCAAGTATCATATATCAACACGTGTATATGTAATGTCAACGCATCTACATGTAATGTAGTAAACTGGTACTTATGCACCTATTTGCAGGGCAGGAATAGAAATGCAAACATAGAGAACAGTCTTTGAAAACAGTGGGTAAAGGAGAGGGGGAGATATCTTGAGAGTAGCATTGAAACATATACGCTACCATATGTAAAATAAATAGCTAATGGGAAGTTGCTGTATAACACAGGGAGCTCAAGGTGGTACTGTGACAACCTACAGGAGGGTGATGGGGTGGAGGTTGGGAGGTGGGGAGGAGGTTCAAGAAGGATGGGATGTATATATTCTTATGGTTGATTCATGTCATTGTGTGACAGAAACCAATACAATATTGTAAAGCAGTTATCCTCCAATTAAAAATAAATTTTTAGAAAGGAAATGCATTTTGAAATGTGGAAAGACCCATCAAGAATGGTGGAGGAAACCACAAGGATTTTTTAAATATTGCAATGAAATACCGATGAGGGCTGTGGGCTTGTCCAAGAATTCTTTCTTGGTTGTGGTAGATATGCTAGATTGGCTCTTTTAAACATCTGTTTCAACTTTCTTCTAATAGGCAGAGGCTGAAAATAAAAATTAAAAATCCCAAATGGGTTTGAAGTGAGAATTCCAGATGTGATTTAGATCCTGCTGATCAGATGCTGCCAAATGATTCTCGTGTTCAGAACTGAGTTCAGGGAGTATGTGAGATGCTAATTTTGTGGGTGCAGATTCAGCAGGATTTGCGTAATTCTGGGGCCAACAGTGGCAAGGATGGGTCTGTTGGTCCCAGATCACAGCCAAGCCAAGGGTGATTTTAGAGTCAGGAATTGGCTCTTGAATGCTCTCCCAGAAGTTGTAATTCTCTTGGCACATCACATCTACTGTGTGGTTCTGGGAGTCATTCCTGAATGACCTGATCCTTCAGCTCTTATAACAAGTTTGTAAATACCTTAGTTCCTGTATTAATTTTTTAAATTTCTTTTATTAAATTCTTTTCTGCTAAAAATATATTAACTTATTTTCTGTTTCCCTGGTAGGTCAGATGGTAAAGAATCCGCCTGCAATGAGGGAGACCTGGGTTCAATCCCTGGGTTGGGAAGATCCCCTGGAGGAGGGAACAGCTACCCATTCCAGTATTCTGGCCTGGAGAATTCCATGGACAGAGGATCCTGGCAGGCTATAGTCCATGGGGTCGCAAAGAGTCAGACATGACTGAGAAACTTTTATTTTCACTTTTTCCACTAAAAACACCTAGCATATTTTCTGTTACCAGCAGCTTAATTTCTACACAATAGTAGAATACGTCTTTATCATATGCTCCTAGTGGAGGGCTTAGGAAAGAAAAGGACAAAATATATTGAATGTTCAGCTTCCCGCCCCTTACCCCATATAATTGTTCTCTTTCTATTGCTTTTCCTCTGGAATCAGAACCTGACCATATCCTCTTTGATCCTTGGAATCTTACTGGACTTCTCTGTCCCTGAAAATAATAATAGTGTCTGCCTCACAGAGTGATGATGGTTTAGTTGCTCAGTTGTGTCCAACTCTTGCAAGCCCATGGACTGAAGCCTACCAGCCTCCTCTGTCCAGGGAATTTTCCAGGCAAGAATACTGGAATGGGTTGACATTTCCTTCTCCAGGGGATCTTCCTGAATCAGGGATCAAACCTGTGTCTCTCACCTTGCAGACAGATTCTTTACCATATGAACCATCAGGGAAGCCCATAAGAATTACAGAATTAAATTATGGTACATAGTAAATGATCAATAAATGCAATCTACTGTCAGCATCATTACTTCTATGTAACTTCTATCACCTGTAATGATAGTTACGGATAAATATGTTGCATGCCCTTGAGAGAAAGAACTAGGTTTCATTCATCATCTTTCTGTCTCAAGAGCCTATCACAAAGCTTGACACTTAGATATTTAAAGCTTTCTGAATGACCATTTCTAAACGAATAGTCTGAGATCAAAAACATTCTTCAAGATCCTGAATTATCTTGTTCTTTTACTTTATCTGGGAAAATTAAAATACTCTTAATCCTTCATAGAGCCTTCCTTATGAAGATGAGGTTGAATAAATACTAATACATTTTTTTAGAATAAAAAAATCTAAAAGAAGCTTAGTATGTTGTCTATTTCAGATCCATAACTTTGTGCATGCTTGCGTGCTAAGTCACTTCAGTAGTATCTGACTCTCTGAGACCCTATGGACTGTAGCCCACCAGGCTCCTCTGTCCATGGGATTCTCCAAGCAAGAATACTGGAGTGGGTTGCCATGCCCTTCTCCGGGGGGTCTTCCTGACCCAGGGATCAAATCCATGTCTCCTGTGGCTCCTGCACTGCAGGGGGATTCTTTATCGCTGAGCCAGCAGGGAAGCCCTCCCATAACTTCATGTATGATGAAAAAGTGAGACAGTGAAAGTGTTAGTAAAGACCCAAATACACTATTCTGTGCTCTTCACAAACCTGCAAGCCTACAACCAGTTCTCTCTGTAACTCCCCCTATCAGATTTTTCTGTGGCCTTACATTAAGTAGGTGGTGGCGGTGCTCAGTTGCTCAGTCATGTCTGACTCTTTGCAACCCCACGGACTGTAGCCGCCAGTCTCCTCTTTTCATGGAGTTTTCCAGGCAAGAATACTGGAGTGGGTTGCCATTCCTTTTGTCTGAGGAATCTTCTGGACTCAGGGATCAAACCTGAGTCTCGCATTAGCAGGAGGATTCTTTACCACTAGCACCACCTGGGAAGCCCTAAGATGATCATGAAAGTCTGATTCAGCCCTGAGAGTCTATGATTTTAACAGATGAGCTTTCAAAAATCCCATCATTTTGGATGTAACCCTTAAAAGTGTTATTGAAAACTTCCACATTTTTCTTAATGGTATAATTAAATCCCTTTCTAATTACTAAAGAGAAAAAGTAAGTGTTAATAATTGCACCATGATATTAATACAATAGAGTGACATCTTAGAGTAATTACATGTCTGTAAGGACTTCTTCCCTGAAATTAAATAGTTCTCACTGAGAATAGGTCTTCTTTTATGATTGGATTGTTCAGTTTCTTTGCTCACTGTGAGGCATATAGTAGTCTTTTCTTGCTGCCATTGATAATCTGGTCTCCAGAAACTGTCACCAATTTTCTATTGATAGGTTTCTTCTAATATTTATGAGTTCAGGAAATCAGGAAAAGAAGCTTTAAAAATGAGCCCAAACAAAAAATGACTTTACTAAAAGTGAGAGTTTATGGAATTTTTCTAGGGATCTTGTGCTCATGCTCACTCGTGTCTGACTCTTTGTGATGCTTTGGATTATAGCCCGCCAAGCTTCTCCGTCCATGGGATTCTCCAGGTGAGAATACTGGAGCAGACTGCCATTTCCTACTCTACAACATATGTTAGACTAAATACCAGTTCAAAACACTGAAGCAACAGTTAATAACAAGGTCAAATTCTGATAAATTAAAGCTCCATGTAATGTAAGATTCTGTAGCCCCTTTGAAAAGTATTCTGGCTATTCCTCACAAAGGTAAACTTCAACACTTATCATTCGATTCAGCAATCTAATTCTTATTTATACAACCAAGAGAAATAAAAACATGTTCCCGCAAAAAGTTGTACAAGAATGTTCATTGTAGTCATTATTCATAACAGTAAAATGGTGGAAACGATCTAAATGTCCATTAACTACTGAATAGTTAAATAAAATGTGGAATATACATAGAATGGAATATTATTCGGCCATGAAACGTCGGCCATGAAACAAATAAAGTACTGATACATGTTATAACGTGGATAAAACTTGAACACATGCTAATGAAAGAGGACAGTCACAAACTACCAGCAGTTATAATATTTGATTTATATGAAATGCTCAAAATAGGCAAATTTATAGAGACAGAAAGTAGACGAATGCTTGGCTAGGGCTGGGGGCTGGGTTTAGGGGATGTTGGGAGATGATTGTGAGGGTGGTAGATAAAGGCTAAGACATTTCTTTTTGGGTAATGAAAATTAAAGCTTACTGTGGTTATTATTGGACAACTGTGAATATACTAAAACCATTGAATTGTACCCTTTAAACAGATGAATTGTATGTGAATTATATCTCAGTAAAGCTGTTACCCAAACAAATCTCCATGTAGCAAAATGATGATCAGTCTTCAGCCGAAATTCCATCAACTTTGAACAATATTTTATCCAACAAACTGAGTTTTGAAAAGTTCATTGTAAACAGATCCTGTGCATAACAGGATTTTGGTGAAAACAAATGCTCTTTCCAAATTGTTTGTTTATATTACAGGGGATTTGACCAAATATCACCACTTCAGATTTATCTTAACACATAGTAAACCCAACATATGTGCCTTGTGTTCCCCGTAATTTTCATTTTGTTTCAATCATGCAAGACAGTGCTGTCTGGATCTCACTCTGGAGTGACGCAGACAGGATTTCTTAAAGACAGGAAGGTTCAATAGCAGAAGGATGATTCGTCAACACAGAAAGGTTTCTTCTGGTGGTTAACTTGCAGTGGAGTCAACTTGCTTTCTAATCTTTTCATCATTGCTCTAGAGATAGGCAACTGTATGCACATGTGGTTTGGACAGGAAGCTTCTTCCACTTCATTGGCTACAAAAGAGCAAAGCGCAGTGGTGCCGAGGTCAGGGCAGGACTGTCCCCCAGAGGCCGGCAGTGCTTCCATGGTCCTGTCAGGGATTTCTGGGGGACAGTGGTGACTTGTTTGTGTCTCTTAGGCTTACTTTCCCTGTTTGTTACAAGTTTTCTAATTAGGTCCTGGGAAATGATGTATCAGTGTATTGACCTGACCTGTTTTTCTGCGACTCTCTGCAACGGGAGTCTCACCTTCCTGTGTTGTTATTAAAAAATTTTAAAAAACGAGACAGCAAAGTGACATTCCATTATCAAGTAAGTTTAAATAAAGAGGGAAAATTGTTAATAATTCAATCTGAACTGGCTAGAAGCAAATGGTTATATTAAAAATAAATGTATTTTAGGTGTGATTTAGATTGTTTACAAAAATTATGCCAGGGACTACAAAGAAAATCTGAAAATAATTACCTACATGTCCTACATTTATTTAAAATTGGATATTTTTCTCTATAAGACAAACAAGGCTAAGGGAAATGCTATCACAAGAAGCTCTATGTGTGTGTAAACATGCACATGTGTGTACATGTCTTCATAATATAGACATAGAGTATTTGTAAGAATTCAGTTACTGCAACAGGGCGAGAGATGGAATTATCATCCCTATTAAGTTGTCTAAAGGTTTTTTGGATAACAGACTGCTCAGAATTTTAAAAATTAAAATAATTTTTGAAATGAAATGCATAGTTTGTCAATAAACTTGATATTCATATGACCATTTGTAAAATGTTAATTTTAAATAATTATTTAAATGCTTTACATTGTTTTAAAAAATTAGTTTTATCCATCTCAGTAGAACCGATTCAAATGTATTTTTTTTAATGGCTGAGTAATATTCCATTGTGTATATGAACCACAGCTTCCTTATCCATTCGTCTGCTGATGGACATCTAGGTTGCTTCCATGTCCTGGCTATTGTAAACAGTGCTGCGATGAACATTGGGGTACACGCGTCTCTTTCAATTCTGGTTTCCTCGGTGTATATGCCCAGCAGTGGGATTGCTGGGTCATATGGCAGTTCTATTCCCAGTTTTTTAAGGAATCTCCACACTGTTCTCCATAGTGGCTGTACTAGTTTGCATTCCCACCAACAGTGTAAGAGGGTTCCCTTTTCTCCACACCCTCTCCAGCATTTCTTGCTTGTAGACTTTTGGATAGCAGCCATTCTGACTGGTGTGAAATGATACCTCATTGTGGTTTTGATTTGCATTTCTCTAATAATGAGTGATGTTGAGCATCTTTTCAGGTGTTTGTTAGCCATCTGTATGTCTTCTTTGGAGAAATGTCTGTTTAGTTCTTTGAAACTGGAGCCCATTATACAGAGTGAAGTAAGCCAGAAAGAAAAACAACAATACAGTATACTAATGCATATATATGGAATTTGAAAGATGGTAACGATAACCCTATATGCGAGACAGAATAAGAGACACAGATGCATGGAACAATTTTATGGACTCTGAGGGAGAAGGTGAGGGTGGGACGTTCTGGGAGAATAGCATTGAAACATGTATATTATCATATGTGAAACAGAACACCATTCCATGTTCGATGCATGAGACAAGGGCTCAGGGCCGGGGCAATGGGATGATCCAGAAGGATGGGATGGGGAGGGAGGTGGGTGGGGGGTCCAGGAGGGGGAAAACATGTAAACCCATGGCAGATTCATGTCAATGTATGGCAAAAACTATTGCAATGTTGTGAAGTGATTGGCCCCCAACGAAAATAAATAAATTTATAAAAAAAAAAAAAAAAAAGCATCAAAAAAAAATAAAATAAAATAAAAAATTAGTTTTAAAAGGGACTTCCCTGGCAGTCCAGTGGTTAAGACTCTGCATTTCCACTGCAGAGGGCAAGGGCCTGATCCCTGGTAGGGGAACTAAGATCTTGCATGTCATGAAGTGTGGTCAAAATTTTTTTTTTTTTTTTTAATAAATTTATTTATTTTAGTTGGGGGCTAATTACTTTACAATATTGTAATAGTTTTTGCCATACATTGACATGAATCAGCCATGGGTTTACATGTGTTCCCCTTCCCGGACCCCCCACCCACCTCCCTCCCCATCCCATCCTTCTGGATCATCCCATTGCCCCGGCCCTGAGCCCTTGTCACATGCATCGAACATGGAATGGTGCTCTGTTTCACATATGACAATACACATGTCTCAATGCCATTCTCCCAGAACGTCCCACCCTCACCTTCTCCCTCAGAGTCCATAAAATTGTTCCATGCGTCTGTGTCTCTTATTCTGTCTCGCATATAGGGTTATCGTTACCATCTTTCAAATTCCATATATATGCATTAGTATACTGTATTGTTGTTTTTCTTTCTGGCTTACTTCACTCTGTATAATGGGCTCCAGTTTCATCCATCTCAGTAGAACCGATTCAAATGTATTTTTTTTAATGGCTGAGTAATATTCCATTGTGTATATGTACCACAGCTTCCTTATCCATTCGTCTGCTGATGGACATCTAGGTTGCTTCCATGTCCTGGCTATTGTAAACAGTGCTGCGATGAACATTGGGGTACACGCGTCTCTTTCAATTCTGGTCTCCTCGGTGTATATGCCCAGCAGTGGGATTGCTGGGTCATATGGCAGTTCTATTCCCAGTTTTTTAAGGAATCTCCACACTGTTCTCCATAGTGGCTGTACTAGTTTGCATTCCCACCAACAGTGTAAGAGGGTTCCCTTTTCTCCACACCCTCTCCAGCATTTATTGCTTGTAGACTTTTGGATAGCAGCCATTCTGACTGGTGTGAAATGATACCTCATTGAGGTTTTGATTTGCATTTCTCTAATAATGAGTGATGTTGAGCATCTTTTCAGGTGTTTGTTAGCCATCTGTATGTCTTCTTTGGAGAAATGTCTGTTTAGTTCTTTGGCCCATTTTTTGATTGGGTCGTTTATTTTTTGGGAATTCAGCTGCAGAAGTTGCTTGTATATTTTTGAGATTAATTGTTTGTCTGTTGCTTCATTTGCTATTATTTTCTCCCATTCTGAAGGCTGTCTTTTCACCTTGTTTATAGTTTCCTTTGTTGTGCAAAAGCTTTTAATTTTAATTAGGTCCCATTTGTTTATTTTTGCTTTTATTTCCAATATTCTGGGAGGTGGGTCATGGAGGATCCTGCTGTGATTTATGTCGGAGAGTGTTTTGCCTATGTTTTCCTCTAGGAGTTTTATTGTTTCTGGTCTTACGTTTAGATCTTTAATCCATTTTGAGTTTACTTTCACCACTACTATTCAACATAGTTTTGGAAGTTTTGGCCACAGCAATCAGAGCTGAAAAAGAAATAAAAGGAATACAGATAGGAAAAGAAGAAGTAAAACTCTCACTGTTTGCAGATGACATGATCCTCTACATAGAAAACCCTAAAGACTCTACTAGAAAATTACTAGAGTTGATCAATGAATATAGTAAAGTTGCAGGATATAAAATTAACACACAGAAATCCCTTGCATTCCTATACTCCAATAATGAGAAAACAGAAAGAGAAATTAAGGAAACAATACCATTCACCATTGCATCAAAAAGAATAAAATACTTAGGAATATATCTACCTAAAGAAACAAAAGACTTATATATAGAAAACTATAAAACACTGATGAAAGAAATCAAAGAGGACACAAGCAGATGGAGAAATATACCGTGTTCATGGATTGGAAGAATTAATATAGTGAAAATGAGTATTCTACCCAAAGCAATCTACAGATTCAATGCAATCCCTATCAAGCTACCAATGGTATTTTTCACAGAACTAGAACAAATCATCTCACAATTTGTATGGAAATATAAGAAACCTCGAATAGCCAAAGCAATCTTAAGGAAGAAGAATGGAACTGGAGGAATCAACCTGCCTGACTTCAGGCTCTACTACAAAGCCACAGTCATCAAGACAGTATGGTATTGGCACAAAGATAGAAATATAGATCAATGGAACAAAATAGAAAGCCCAGAGATAAACCCACGCACATATGGACACCTTATCTTCGACAAAGGAGGCAAGAATATACAATGGAGAAAAGACAATCTCTTTAACAAGTGGTGCTGGGAAAACTGGTCAACCACTTGTAAAAGAATGAAACTAGAACACTTCCTAACACCGTACACAAAAATAAACTCAAAATGGATTAAAGATCTAAACGTAAGACCAGAAACAATAAAACTCCTAGAGGAAAACATAGGCAAAACACTCTCCGACATAAAATTTTTTTAAAAAAATTAAATGCTTTACATCGAAATGCATGCCATTTTCTATCCTTCTGCTCTGTAAGACTGGGTGCGAAGCTATCGGAAGTATTCCAAGGCACTCAGTCGGTGGAAATGTTTTACACTCACTTTTCCATGCAGTAGAGAGAAGCCATTTT
Source organism: Giraffa tippelskirchi (assembly GCF_054371585.1). Lineage (NCBI taxonomy): Eukaryota > Metazoa > Chordata > Mammalia > Artiodactyla > Giraffidae > Giraffa > Giraffa tippelskirchi. The sequence continues at coordinate 59,166,141 of NC_137284.1, read as the reverse complement.
CAGTTTTGGTCCTAAGTATAAAGTCAGTAATTTCTAACAAAATGGAACTTCCTCACTGGTACAGCTTCAAGAATTCTGACCTAACAGGAAGCGAGCAGCACCCCCCTCCAGTCCAGGGTGTTGAGACACATCATGTGTCAAATGCATGTGCCAAAGTTTCCAACTATTTCTTTTGAGGATACACATAGAATGTTCTGGATGGAGCACAAGAGAGTTGCATCATCACACTGGAACGTTTCCAAGTTAGGAAACAAATGCTGAGCACATGTTACAGGTCCAGCTCAGATGACCTTGGACTTACAGAGAGGAGTCCATCCCATTAGTTACCCACAGCCAGAGGCGGCTACGGGCTGTGATAGTTAGTTTAGCGGAACTAATACTCACTTATGGCTCAGTGTATATGAAACCCCTGTTGTAGGATTCTGTTCTGGCAAGCAGATTCAGCAGTAGAGTAGCAAATTCTTACACCATCTTCAAAAATCCTAAATCCATGAGCATAAATACTAAGTAAACTTTTATCTGATTAGGAGTTGTGATAATAGCATCGTTTGCTGTTATGCATATACTGTAAATGCTAAATGGGCTGAGACAGGAGGCTAACATTGACTAGACTAGACTACAGAAAAGTCTGACATTTCCTAAGAAGACATGCACTTTTCATGTTCAATCCCCTGTTATTTCATATGATCTGAACTAATTGTATCAGGAAAGCTCTATTTATTTAGGTAAATTCAAAACAGCTGGAGGGTTGATTAATCCCAAGGGCTAAGTAGCATAAATAAATCAATTTCTGGGCCAACTGGAAATGAGATTAGGGCAAGAACTACGCACGCATTAAAAGTGAACTATGTAAATTGAAGTGTTTTGAAACTTGTAATGCATTTGCTAAAGGTAAAATATTATTCTAATAATTGAAGAATATTATGGGTTTTAACATCATTACTAACTCTGCAGGATTTAATTTTAGGTGCTTGCCAGTAAGAATTATGATAAATGCCTATTTTTGATTATATGTAGCCTTTCCTAAAGATTATGCAAATTTCCTTTGCCAGGAACTTTTCTTACATGATAGTAAAACTTATTTTTTTATATCCACTTGAATACAATAAAGACATTCTTAACCAACAAATCCTAGGCCAGTGTCATTAATGAACAACTGGTATAATTCATTGCTTATGAACCAGCAATTTAAATCCTGCTGTCTGCTCTTCAGAACCAAAATTCTGAAAAACTGAGGAGAAACAGAATTTGGGGTTAGTCCTTGGACAGACCTGAAACTAGTAACATTCTTGCAGGTCATATTCTCTTTATGGACCTATCTTATTTCAAAAGTCAAGGATTCAATGAAGTCTGTTCCATAAGGGTCCCTGACTGAAATTGATTGGGAGATGTGGGTAGTAAGGAAGTTACTATAGAAAGAGAGAGAGAAGAGCCGAGGACCCTGACTCCCATGGCAGAGTTTTCCTGAAAACTGAAATGACTTGGAGGGAGCACAGCACGTGAGAGTTGTGAGTGTGTGCTGTCGCTTCATCGTGTCTGACTCTTTGTGATCCTATGAACTGTAGCCCACCAGGTTCCTCTGTCCATGGGACTCTCCAGGCAAGAATAGTGGAGTGGGTAGCCATGCCCTCCTCCAGGGATCTTCCCAACCCAGAGTTTGAACCCATATCTCTTAAGTCCCCTGCATTGGCAGGCAGGTTCTTTACCATTAGCCCCACCTGGAAAGCCCATGAAAATTACTTTCCTGTTATTAAGGTTAGAAAGACTTGGTAAAGCCTTGAGTCAGAGTCCCTGTGTCATCTTTGGGAGGCTAGGAGCATCGTATTCAAAACGCCAGGGTTAGATTATGTTATTTAAGTGAAGATGATTTTTTTAAAATTTTAAAAAATTAAAAAAAATTATCCCCTGAATCCAGGTAAGGTTAGTTAACCTTCACTTGGCTTGAACCTCTGGAGATTCATCTGCTTGGTTCAGTCCTGTGGGCAACAGGAACCAGCTCTCAGTGCCGGGGGCTCTGCCCCACTGTGACTTTGGCCTTGAGGGAAAGGTTCTAACCAAGAAGAGATCATCACCTGACTCATCCCCCTTCCTTAGCAGGACAAACGGCCCCTCAATGATGAAGGGGTGGCCCTGTGGGTGGCAAGCAAGACTTGGGGTCAGATGGACAAGACTGGAGTGGCAGACAGGGATAAACTACTAATGAATTTAAGTTACATTTAATTTAGATTAAGCGGTTTAGTGATCTAATTTTACTCACCCCTTAATAGCTTCTGTTCCCAATCTCATCGTGGCTACTTCACACATGTACTGCTGCTGCTGCTGCTGCTGCTAAGTCACTTCAGTTGTATCTGACTCTGTGCGACCCCACAGACGGCAGCCCACCAGGCTCCACCGTCCCTGGGATTCTCCAGGCAAGAATACTGGAGTGGGTTGCCATTTCCTTCTCCAGTGCATCAAAGCGAGAAGTGAAGTCACTCAGTCGTGTCAATTTGTAGTGACATCATGGACTGCAGCCTACCAGGCTTCTCCATCCATGGGATTTTCCAGGCAAGAGTACTGGAGTGGGGTGCCATTGCCTTCTCCGCACACATGTACTACTCCTCTTAAACCCGCAAGTCACCCTCACTGTTATCAGGGAACTTTCCATCCTGTGGAAAAGAGAGAACTCTGGTAACTTCCCTTAATTTTCCATTAAATGTACAGCTCTCTCCAAATCTCTTTTCTCTCCTCCTATCGGTCTAATATTTCTTTCCCTCTTGGCTTCTTTGCCTCTGCCACATACATGCTCAAAGTTCCTACAACCAAACATTTCCCACTCAAGTCTGCCTCTCTCCGAGGACACCAACCTCCTTCATCAGTATAGTTCTTAAAAGAAAAGTATCATTTTGCGTTCTATTTTCTCACTCCATTTTCACTGCTTATCCCATAGATGGGCTTCCCTGGTGGCTCAGATGGTGAAGATTCTGCCTACAATGCAGGAGACCTGGTTTCGATCCCTGGGCTGGGAAGATCCCCTAGAGAAGGGAATGGCTACTCAATCCCATAGAAAGTTAGCTTCAGTCCCCTTCTTTCTCACAGTGGTCATCTCCATCTGCCTCCTAACTGACAAATATGACTTTCTCATCTCCATTTTCATTGTATTTGATTTTGAAATAATTATTCAGGCACCATCTTGTCCCTGGCATTGTTTTAGGAATTGTCACATATTCCCTTTAGTCCTCAACATAGCGATGTGTATTAGGTATTATATTCCACATATTTTTTAGAAAAGAAAACAGCTTTGCTTGATACCGTTAACAGCTTCCTACACCTGGAGTACCTTCCTCTCAGAGTTTCTATAAAATTACTCTGTCCTGATTCTCTACCTTGTCTGGAGACTGTTTTTGCCCTCTTTTCCTGTCTCTGTTACCTTTTGTCCATTTCTTTTTCCCTGTTTCTGGACCACATTCTTTCTCAGTGATGTAAATTAATCCTGAATCCATATCTCTGGGTTGGATGCAGAATGCATGCAATCCCGAATGCATCATCTCTCTGGTCCTTATTTCTATTTTCAACTGTGTAATTAACATCCCTATGTTCATAGATCGTCAAGAAAGCAAATCCAGCTCATTATCTTTTCATTCACGTTTTTAGTAAATATCTGTAGAATCTACAGCATATTCCAGATCTCATTGGCTGCCCTGAGGACATTCTGATCAGTAAAACACAACCCTGTCCTTGGGGATCAGGTGATGGACTTGTAAATAATTATAGTATAAAACATAGGTATTAAAAGTGTGAAAGTAGATCAAGAAGCAAGAGAAAAGGAGCCTGCAGCTGCCTGATGCCTCGAAGAAAATTTCCCAGAAGAGATGAAAACCTACATAATGACTTTGAAGGAGATTCCTAGGCAGATCGGGGAAGAAAGAGACATTTAGTGCAAAGTTTGTGCAAATGTGCAGAGGTTTCAAAGAGAGAAAATGGCAACCCAGGATAGTGTATGGTTTGCTAGCTTAGATGTTTGGGGAGGGAAGGGGGAATTCTGCACTGGGGTTTACAGTACCTCTATTTATTGAATTATTTACCTAAAAGATATTTGCCTCTCCTCTCCTTAAATAATACTGTCCCAATCAATATTGTTGATTCCATTTTCTTTAGGGCTTTTGATCCTGTCATATACTCCCTTTCTTCCTGTGGTCACTGCCCTAGTTCTTATAAATCACTGTGAATGATTTATTGCACAAGATTTGAGAAAGGAACTCGGCCTGCTTACCAAAGGGCTTGGTAAACTCAAGCCCTTTACCCTGTTCAAAAATAAATAGGCTTACAGATCTAGATGTCCCATTCTGCTTATGTGAAATTGTGCTGGTTTTGAATTTTGAAATAGAACTAAGCAGTTTTAAAAATATCAGAATGACTTGTGTCAATGTGAAATCGGTTAAAAGAAAACACCATTGTTTTAAAAGTCTTCATTGAATTTGTTACAATCTTGCTTCTGTATTATGTTTGGTTTTTTGACCACAGGGTGTCTGGGATCTTAGTTGCCTGAACAGGGAGCGAACCTGCACTGCCTACATTGGAAGGCAAAGTCTTAACAACCAGGGAAGTACCCCCGCCCCCAACCGGTTTTTGTTTTTTAAATCCAGAGAAGCTATTTGTGTTCTCCTACTTATCAAGTGTCAGAAAATCTAAAGAGATCAATGAGGATTTAGGAGGATGTGTCAAAATATCAGGGCAAGGGTTTGGTGATGAGTGATCTCTTTATGCAGTCAGGCTGCCGGCTATACCACACCCTGAAATGAGATAGCTTGAACTGATTTTTTCCTTATCTTAATGAAGGGTTTCTGTGCAATAATAATTCTTTATATAATTGTAACTATTGCTTCAGTCGTGTCTGACTCTTTGTGACCCTATGGACTGTAGCCCACCAGGCTCCTCTGTCCATGGAATTCTTCAGGCAAGAATACTGGAGTGGGTTGCCATGTCCTTTTCCAGAGGATCTTCCCAACCCAGGGATCAAACCTGCGTCTCTTACATCTCTTATTTCCTGCATTGGCAGGTGGGTTCTTTACCACTAGCACCACCTGGGAAGCCCTATATAAATGTAACTATAATTCATTTTCAAATTGTTTTTGTAGATTTTGATTCTCAATCTGACTTTCTAGATAAAAATCATTGTTGCTCATTTCACAAATAAAAGGAATTGCAGCAGAGTATTTAAGAGGCTTGCTGAAGATGAAAAGAGCTAGTTAGTAATTAATAGACATGGGATCGGGTCTGTTATTCTACAGATCTTGCTATTATATAACCCCTAGAATTTACAGAGAGAACTGAAGTTGTATTCTAAAATGTAGGTTTATTGAAGGCTGATCCTGAAAATTTTTGGATGTCAATGTGAAATTTGCAAACACGCTAAGATATGTTTTCTAGAGAATTTCTGAAAATTGTCCTAATTTTTGATTGCGTCGTTTTGTCTTTGGTGAATCTATTTGTTCAGGTATGTTAGCATAAATATATTGATATTGATCAAAACACATCTCCTGATTTGGAGTTTGGTAAATTTGGCTATCACATAAATACTACAGGTATTGAAAGAACACCGTGTTGCTTACTTCCTGCCAATAGATCTCTTTTCCTCTTCTAAGCACTTAAAATAATGCAATACTTAAAAAAAATTCAGTTCAAATTAGTAGTAAGAGGAAGAAATGTGTGTTTCTCACAGTGCTGGATCCTTTTTCATACAGTGGAGTAACAGACTCCTGGCTAGGGTCTCAAATATCTTGCTAGATTTTTTCAGTTTCAAAATGTCCAAAATCTATTAAAAGGGTAAGAAAAAGGTTAACGTCAATCATTTCTTTAAATGTGTCTAATATAATTTATTATGACTTATGAGATTAAGTAAATATACTTGGTTCAGTCTCCTGTGGGAGCTTTTTCGAGACTGAGAACAATCGTGGCAGAATCTGACAGCCACGAGTCAATCTTGTTAACTCCTTCTTTCACTTGTGGTAGCTGCAGATGTGAGCTCCCTCACAGTGAGGACCAGCTACCCAATGTCAGGTCATTCTTCAGTTGTCAGGGCAAGAATTGCTATCCAAAGTCAAAGAGAGACCTTTTGAGACTTCTCTTCAGGTTCACTAAGTATTCTCTGCTGGGCAGGGAGGTGAAATTGTTAAAGTAGTCACCAGACACAGTGGAACTCTCCAAAACTTCTTTCATCAAGTTTAGTTGTCTCGGGCAGTCTGCCTTCTAATGCCAGGGGATGCAGGTTTGATCCCTGGTCTGGAACTAAGATCCCACATGCTGTAGGGTGCAGCCAAAAATTAAAATAAATAAATAAATAATAAATAAAACTTGCTTAAAGTTTAGTTGTCTCTTTTAACAATGCATAATTTCAGATAATATGTGCATGATATTTAGAGTTTTTGTGTGTGTGTGTGGATTGTATTAGGGCTTCCCAGATGACACTAGTGTTAAAGAACACACCTGCTAATGCAGGAGATGTGAGAGACGCGGGTTCAGTCCCTGAGTGGGAAAGATCCCTTGGAGAAGGGAATGGCAACCCACCCAGTATTCTTGCCTGGAGAAATCTATGGACAGAGGAGCCTGGTGGGCTACAGTCCCTGGGGTCGCACAGAGTTAGACACAACTGAAGTGATTTAGCATGCACACATGCAAATTGTATTGTCAGTTTGACCTGTTTTGGAGCCAAGCATTTAGAGGAGTTGCTACTCATTTCTCCCTTCTTGGGATTCTTAGAAAGCTCTGACCTAATGTTATCCATATTTTGGGAGCACTTGGAAACTGAGGAAAGGAAGATGTGTTGAACATCGAGGTGGTTCTTACCTCTCTCTGGGCTTCCCTGCTGGCTCAGATGGCCCGCCCTGCAGGAGACCCTGGTTCGATCCCTGAGTTGGGAAGATCCCCTGAAGAAGGGAATAGCTCCCCACTCTAGTATTCTTGTCTGGAGAATCCCATGGACAGAGGGAGTAGACACGACTGAGCGACTTCCACTTTACCTCTCTCTATCATTCACTTTTCCTACTGTATATTTCTACTTTTAGAGAAAAATTAGTATATATTTATCTCACAAATTTACTTAAAAGTGTTCATTCTTAATTCTGAGTCAGAGAATTTGATTAGTGTTTATTTTTTTCTAAGCTGTTATCCATTCTGATTCCTTGAGAAAAAGTTTCTTCTCCTAAAATGATGGTACTTGACCACAGTATGTAAAATTGTAATTAGTGATAAAATAATCCCATATTGGCTAAAATTAGTTTGCAAGCTCATCCCCAATCCCTGAGATACTAAGATAGAGAAAAGAACATCAAAATTCAATCAGTCACCAGGAATCACTGATATTTCTTCAGAAAAGAATTCAAAGGTTTAAAAAATGTGTAATCTTTGAAATATCTCTTGAGTTTAGCTCCACCAATATAACATACTCCCTCATTCACACACAAACATACTCACATGCTTTGGTTAATTCTCTATGCGTTCATTCTATGAAAATATATAGTAACATGATGATGACGTAGAACAGAATTCTTCCACAATACTTTAGAAACAATAGATATTATTGGTAGGTATATTGGGGAAGGAGCATTGGGTAAAAACCATGAAAATTAAATAACATTTTGGAAAAGTGAGTGAATTAATGTTTCAAGAATATAGATAATCTGAGAATAATTCACTTAACACTTCAGGTTTAGAAATACAACAGAAGCTTCCTTTGAATTAACCACTTGGCTTTCCTGCCACTCTCCTTTCCTTCTGTAAATCAAGCCCATTGACACTGAGTGTATATAAGGCACTCATGGTTATGACGCTACTCTGTGGCCAGCCCACATGCTTCTGCTACTTCCAACTGAGTTATACGTGTTCTAAGTGTCATTGTGATTGTTACCAAACCTGTGAGCACCACATGTGCCTGACATTGAAATTATGATATTTCATTAGATATAAACAAACCAATGAAATATATTTGAAGAGTTCTGGATTTTAGGGGACCTAAGTCACATACTTTGAAAATATTGCATAAAGTGAATTGTTCACATAGTTCTTGCCATATTAGATGTGGCTAAGAATACTGTAAAATATGGGATGTGTGTAGGGGAATTTTTTGCATTAAGATTGCTTTACAAGTATCTGTAAGTTTCTTGCTCCGTGTTAAAGAAAGTGAAATTGAAACTTGAGGATGATGTAATATTGGTTTGGTTGAAGATGATATGGAACTTTGATCTTCTGATCCATGCTTAATGAAAAGATTGGCAAATGAACATGCATTTGTCTGTTTTCTGTAGAAATGCTTAAGGTGTACGTATTTCTTGTATGCCTACTCATTTTAAATGGCTTTTTGATTAACTGACATGAGTTTGAGTAAACTCCGGGAGTTGGTGATGGATAGGAAGGCCTGGCGTGCTGCAGTCCATGGAGTCGCAAAGAGTCGGACATGGCTGAGCGACTGAACTGAACTGAACTGAACAACTACCACTTGTTAAGCACATCAACACAGCTGAACCTCTCAAATACCTTTTTAAATGAAGAAGCAGGTCAGCAATGTGTACATATAATATTATCCCATTTACATAAAGTTCAGAAGTAGATAAAACTAAGCAATATATCATTTAGGGATGCATCTATATATGGCAATATTAAGAGACAGGGCACTGGTTATCATAAAAGTCAGGATTCTGGTTATGCATAGCTATGTATGTGTGTGTGTGTGTGTGTGTGTGTGTGTATTTGTGTGAGTGAGTACTCAGTTGTGTCTGACTCTTTGCAACCCCATGGACTGTAACCCGTCAGGCTCCTCTGTCCATGGGATTTTCCCAGCAAGAATGCTGGAGTGGGTTGCCATGCCCTCCTCCAGGGGATCTTCCCAACCCAGGGAGTGAATCTGCATCTCCTGCATTGGCAGGCAGTTGCTTTACCACTGAGCCACCTGGGAAGCCCATACATAGTTCTATAGGTGGTTATACATTGCAAAGTGGTTGAAACAAATGGCCACTTAATTAAGATTTGCACAGGAGATCAATTTGTACCTTTGGGGTTCTTCACCTAAATAAAGATGTACACTTAATGTGATAACTTTAGATTTTTCTGGTTCTTATGCTACACCTGAACCCAGTGTTGGAGGATACCCTGTCTTCTGCACTTTCTAGAAATGGTCTGACACTTTGATTGACAACTATTTCTGTTTCATAATTTTTACCCTCTTTACTTATCTTATTTCTTTTTGTAAATTGACTTCCAGAGAAAGAGATACTCTGACTTCAGAGTCACTTCAGTCATGTCCTATTCTGTGTGACCCTATGGATTGCAGCCTGTCAGGTTCCTCTGTCCATGCGATTCTTTGGGCAAGAATTCTAGAGTCAGTTGCCATGCCCTCCTCCAGGGAATCTTCCTGACCCAGGGAAAAACCCACATTTCTTACATCTAACCTGCATTGGCAGGCTGGTTCTTTACCACTAGTGCCACCTGAAAAGAACTGACTTCCTACCAGTCATTAAATAAATTGTCTCAAGTATAAATACCTTTGATTTGAGTAAGAGTGCTTATGATTATTGAAACAAATTTTTCATCATGTAAATCTTCAGTTCAGTCACTCAGTCGCATCCAACTCTTTGCGATGCAATGGACTGCAGCACGACAGGCTTCCCTGTCCATCACCAACTCCCAGGGCTTGCTCAAACTCATGTCCATCAAGTTGGTGATGCCATCCAACCATCTCATTCTCTGTTGTCTCCTTCTCCTTCTGCCTTCAATCTTTCAGGGTGTTTTACAATGAGTCACCTCTTTGCATCAGGTGGCCAAAGTATTGGAGCTTCAGTTTCAGCATCAGTCCTTCCAATGAATATTCAGGACTGATTTCCTTTAGGATTGACTAATTAGCTCTTTTTGCAGTCCATGGGACTCTCAAGAGTCTTCTCCAATACCACAGTTCAAAAGCATCAATTTTTTGGTGCTCAGCTTTCTTTATGGTCCATTTTTCACATCCATACCTGACTACTGGAAAAACCATAGCCTTGACTAGACAGACCTTTGTTGGCAAAGTAATGTCTCTGCTTTTTAAAATGTCATCTAGGTTTGTCATAGCTTTTCTTTCAAGGAGGAAGCATCTTAATTTCATGGCTTCAGTCACTATCTGCAGTGATTTTGGAGCCGAAGAAAATAAACTCTCTCATTGTTTTCATTGTTTCCCCATCTCTTTGCCATGAAGTGATGAAACTGGATGCTATGATTTTAGTTTTTTGAGTGTTGAGTTTTAAGCCAGGTTTTTCACTCTCTTCTTTCACTTTTATCAAGAGGCTCTTTAGTTCCTCTTCGCTTTCTGCCATAAGTGTAGAGTCATCTGCCTATCTGCAGTTTATTGATATTTCTCCTGGCAATCTTGATTCCAGCTTGTGCTACCTCCAGTCCAGAATTTCCCATGATGTACTCTGCATATAAGTTAAATAAGCAGGGTGACAACATACAGCCTTGATATACTCCTTTCCCAATTTTTAATCAGTCTGTTTTTCTATGTCTGGTTTTAACTGTTGCTTCTTGACCTGAATACAGGTTTCTCAAGAGGCAGGTGAGGTGGCCTGATATTCCCACCTCTTTAAGAATTTTCCACAGTTTTTTTTGTGATCCACACAGTCAAAGACTTTAGTGTAGTCAACGAAACATAAGTAGATGTTTCCTGGAATTCTCTTGCTTTTTCCTATGATCCAATGGATGTCGGCAATTTGATCTCTGGTTCTTCTGTTTTCTAAATCCAGCTTGAGCTTCTGGAAGTTCTTGAGTCACATACTGTTGAAGCCTCGCTTGGAGAATTTTGAGCATTAATTTGCTAGTGTGTGAGATGAGTGCAATTGTGCAGAGGTTTGAATATTCTTTGGCACTGCCTTTCTTTGGGATTGGAATGAAAACTGACCTTTCCCAGTCCCGTGGCCACTGCTGAGTTTTCCAAATTTGCAGGCATATTGAGCACAGCACTTAACAGCATCATCTTTTAGGATTTGAAGTAGCTCAGCCGGAATTCCATCACCTCCACTAGCTTTGTTCATAGTGATGCTACCTAAGGCCCACTTGACTTTGCATTCTAGGATGTCTGGCTCTAGGTGAGTGATTACACCATCATGGTTATCTCGGTCATGAAGATCTTTTTTGTATCTTTCTTCTGTGTATTCTTGCCGCCTCTTCTTAGTATCTTCTGCTTCTGTTAGGTCCATACCATTTTTGTTCTTTATTGAGCCCATCTCTGCATGAAATGTTCCCTTGGTATCTAATTTTCTGGAAGAGATCTCTAGTCTTTCCCATTCTGTTGTTTTCCTCTATTTCTTTGCACTGATCACTGAGGAAGGCTTTCTTATTTCTCCTTGCTATTCTTTGGAACTCTGCATTCAGATGGATATATCTTTCTTTTTCTCCTTTGTCTTTTGCTTCTCTTCTCTTTTCAGTTATTTGTAAGACCTTCTCAGGCCACCATTTTGCCTTTTTTATTTCTTTTTCTTGGGGATGGTTTTGATCACCGCCTCCGGTACAATATTACAAACATTCTTCAAGCACTCTATCAGATCTAATCCCTTGAATCTATTTGTCACTTCCACTGTATAATCATAAGTGATTTGATTTAGGTCATACCTGAATGTCTAGTGGTTTTCCCTACTTTCTTCAATTTAAGTCTGAATTAAATAAAGAGTTTGTGATTTGAGCCACCATCAGCTCCGTCTTATTTTTTCTGACTGTATGTAGCCTCTCCATCTTTGGCTGCAAAGAATATAACCAATCTGATTTCACTATTGACCATCTGATGATGTCCACGTGTAGGGTCATCTCTTGTGTTGTTGGAAGAGCTGCTATGAGCAGTGCATTCTCTTGGCAAAACTCTGTTAACCTTTCCCTGCTTCATTCTGTACTCCAAGGCCAAACTTGTCTGTTACTCCAGGTATCGCTTATCTTCCTACTTTTGCATTCCAGTCCCCTATGATGAAAAGGACATCTTTTTTTGGTGTTAGTTCTAGAAGGTTTTGTAGGTCTTCATAGAACCATTCAACTTCAGTTTCTTCAGCATTATTGGTCAGGGCATAGACTGGATTACTGTGATATTGAATGGTTTGCTTTGGAAATGAACAGAGATCATTCCGTCATTTTTGAGATTGCATCCAAATACTGCATTTGAGACTCTTTTGTTGACTATGGGGGCTATTCCATTTCTTCTAAGGGATTCTTGCCCACAGTAGTAGTTATAATGGTTATCTGAATTAAATTCACCCATTCCAGTCCATTTTAGTTCACTGATTCCTAAAATGTTGATATTCACTCTTGCCATCTCCTGTTTGATCACTTCCAGTTTATCTTGATTCATGGACCTAAATCTTCAAACATACATAAAAATTGAGAGAATATACAATGAATCACCATGCACTCCTCACCTAGCTTCAACAATTATCACCAGTTTTCAAAACATTTCTTCTTTTAATGAAATTTAGATTTTAATAAACAGCATTGACCTTCTTGAATGCCAGTTTATGTATGTTAGAATGAACATACTTTGAAATTTAATGGATTTGAAATATGTTTCAGTTCATTGCTTACATCACTTCTGTGATTTGGAGCATTTTTATTAATTTTTTTATTTTGTAGAATAAATTGCATTTTTAATAGTATCTCATATGGTTGCCTGAGGTAACACATCCTCACACTGAATTACAATTCAGTGAGAAAATATATTATTTTTTTCCCCAAAACAGACACTAGTGTTTCTGGATGAAATTAGGATTTAAGGTCTAGAATTTGAAATTATTATTTGGCTGATGTTCAACAACTGCTAACAGGTAGTAGCTATAAGATATGACTACAACCATTAATGGAGAAAAAAATTAATATAATTTTTATCTAAGTTTAGATATTGTCACTTTTGTTATATTGCTTTTATACTGTTGGAAGATTAGATATCAGGTTTTATATTTCCACATAGTTAAATCACCATGCCCCTTATTCCTCTCAGTCTAAATCCTTATAACAAATTTTAAATATAAGGTGGGGGGAAGAGAGATTCTCCTGTCTCCTCCGCAGATGACTTTCCTACAGAAGAATGACGTGTACCAATTTCACTGGGAAACCCCATGAAGAGAGGAGCCTGGTGGGCTACAGTCCTGGGGCTCGAAAAAGAGTCGGACACAACTGAACACACCTAAACAACAAAAGGGAACCAGAACAGAGGGCTACACTGGACTTGAACCTTCACTCCTCTTGAAAGTCCCACACTAATACTCATGTGACTATGATTCCATGTAGGACAATAATTCAGCACAATCATGGCCTGAAATTGTTCACATTCCAAGCCCTGAAATCTTGCTGAATCATTCTAATGCAAGCTACTCTTTTCTCTACAGATGTTGGGGCTGCTTGTGTGTGTGTGTTAGTCATTCAATTGAGTCCAACTCTTTCCGACTCCACGGACTGTAGCCCGCCAGGCTTCTCTGTCCATGGGATTTCCCAGGCAAGAATGCTGGAGTGGGTTGCTATTCCCTTCTCCAGGCGAGCTTCCTGGCCCAGGAATCAAACCCAGGTCTTTCACACTGCAGGCAGATTCTTCATCATCTGAGCCACCGGGGAAGCCCTATGCTGGGGTTACACACATTAATTAATTAAAGTAATGCTACCTGCTGTCACAAACTCCTTCCTGTGTAATAGTTCAAACATGATAGAAGTTTAGTGTGTACATCACTTTCAAAATTGGTGCCCCTGATTGGTAGACAATTCTTGTCCACGTGGTAATCAGTCCTCCGGGTTTATTCTGTTCTGCAGCTTTTGTCATCTTTAGCATATGGCTTCTAAGGCCATTGGGCTTGCCTCTTCAAGCTGGCAAATGGGAAAGGGCTTTAAAAAGTTTTTATGGGCCAGCCCTGAAATCGATGCCCACCCCTCTTTCTAGATTCAATTGGCTGTAAGTCAGTCAGGTGGCTACCTGCAGCTCTGGTGAGTAGCACAGTAGGAAGAGAAAAAGGGTTCTCTGGACAGTTGGCCATCTTCAGCCACAGTTACACAGCTCGGTTTTTGTGTCTGTTGAGTCTTATTTAGGGGCTTTTCGTGAATTAGCTTGGCCAAGGCCTTCCACACAGCAAAGTTGAGGTATTCATTCAACTTTATGCAATTAGTTCCCTGTGGCTTTCTGACGTCAAGGACTAATAATATCTAATTCTTTTGGCAGAAATTGTTACATTTAAGAAAGAAACAGAAAGGGCACTGGTTTTGGGGAACTAAAGTAACAGCTTAATATTTGCTCATTAGAGTCCATCATTGCTAAAGATTTGTTCCTTGAAATAATTTTCGTAATTATTTGACTAAATTCCTCCATGAAAATAAATGATGACAATTAACTCAAATTTTGCTCTAGGATGTAGATAATTAGTGAGTCTGTGTTTTCCAAATGTCTCTGTCATGAGGGCAAAGATGAGAATTTTAAATTCTTTCCTTGCAAAAGGGCAGCAGTGAACTATGCACAGAGCCTGATTTTCATAATCATGAGATCTGAGTGTCACCTGGACATTCAATTTCCATGTCATTGTTTTCAACAGAACAGCTTCTCCTCTTCTATATACCAGAGATCCCATTTACAAAATATCTCTTACAGATATGTTCTGAGGATCACATTGAGATGCTGCCAATAAAAATAGTTTTGAAAATTGGAAATTGCTATCACCAACTCAATGGCCATGAGTTTGAGCAAACTCCGGGAGATAGTGAAGGACAGGGAAGCCTGGTGTGCTGCAGTCCATGGGGTCACAAGAACTGGACATGACTGAGCAACTGAACAACAATATGAGTTCCAGGTGATATTTCTTCAAACTTTTGAGTTACTAATACACATTAATAAAGGGAACAAAAATGATAACCTGCTTAGACTGAGACCACTCAGCCTCTAGTAGACCTTATTTTCCAAGGAGGATTGGTTGCTTCTGGCTGTTTTCTGAATGTGGCTTTTCAATGTCTTGAAATCACCTCCGTGTTGCGTCAAAACCTCTTAGGGATGGTTTCGAGGTTCCTGTCCCTTGGACTTGACATCTTCTGAAAGACCAAGATTCTTTTATGATCATAGGCAGAGGACTTAGCTCTCCTGAGCGGATGCTCTTAACATTTCCCAATGAAGATGCACAAAAACCGAGGCTCTGTTTTGTGCTTTGAGAGACAGTGGCCAACAAGACTGTGAGCATTTTACCTTAATCCTAGAGAAGAAGTGTTTGTCTGGAGTTATTAATAAGAAATACAACTACTTCGTGCCTTATTGAGTAGAACTCTATCGGCCTCTGGGGAGAAGAATTTAATGATTTTCCTGTCTGAGAATCACTTTCTTATTGATCCTTTACATAAGCAAATATATCACTTTTTACTGCCTCAGGAAAAACGAAAATCAGATCAGAGAAATGAAATCTTAATGGGCTAATATTTGAAAAATGAATTTAAAAAGTTAGGGTGTAACAAGTCCTTTTTATGGTTCATAAAATCGCCAGGTATCCTTAAAATTATCTCTCGTTAATACCCTTAAAATCTCTGAGTTTTTATTATTCGTTAGGTGAAACTTAAATTAACTCTGCTAACAAGATTTAGAGAAATTTGTGCTTTTTTTAATAAAATAAAATTGAATTTTCTCAAGGAATTAATAACTGGCTTGGCTTAGGAATTTTGGAGCTGTTTACAACATTATGAGCAGAAACTGTGAAAGGAATTGTAGAGCCAAAAAATTAATGAAATAAGAGGTATATTTTGTGGTGGTTTTTGCCTTTGGCTTTTCCTGCCTAATACTTGAATTACTATCAACTCTCAAGTGGGATAAAGCACCTGCTCCAGTTATTATAACCCTTTCAGCAGCTGGATCTTGAATACCTACTGAGTGCCAGGCACCTGGAGGGATCACCTCAACCTGAAGTCTGAAAAGTCTTCTTACGATGCTCTTAGGGAAGCATCACACTTAAAGGTGCCTAGTATTGAATAAAAGAAAATGTTGCTTGTTAGTGAAAGAAAATGTGATGATTCTAGAAATATTGCCTCAATTTTTACTCAAAAAAAAAAACAACAAAGAAGGGAAATAGTCAGAATTTAAGAATTGTGTCCTTTATCTACTGGTATTTTTGAAGCAAATATTACTAACCATTCACATCATTGTCCAAAAAGCTTTCATAAAAGTTAATAGTTTAGAAATAATAGCTGACAGCCAAATGTCATGATGTGAATTATAGAAACAATGTTGACTTCCAAATCATCTTCCTCAAGCTAGCTGAACTTTCCCTGTTGAAAGGAAAAGAGAAAAAGACACACTTTCAACAAGTACATTTTTTCCCCTTTTGGCTAAATGTCTAATAATTGAGATTCATTGAAATGTGTACCTATATTCTGGTGTCTCCATGAACTATAAAGTCTTAATATTGTTGCCTCAAAAAGGGAAAAAAGTCAATTCTGACTTTTTTTTTAGCTGTGACTTTAATTTTATATGATTTCTAATTTCATTATGGAGGATTATATTGAAAATCATGGCAATATCCATGATACATTTTAATATCCGTAGATTATTTATTAACTCCAGATCAGTTGCTAATGTATTTATCCTCGCCTTCTTAACATCTCTAATCAATTGCCTTATGAGACATCAGCAATACTAATAATGAGGTCATGGACTATCAACCTTTGTCCCCAACTTCATTCTGTCCTGATTGAGACAAGAAATCTTTAGGAGACCTGAACCAGCTGCCTTCCTCTTGGTAATGCCTACTTTCCTTCCCAAATTGGCTGTCCCCAGAAGTCTAGGAGTATGCATTCAGCCTCTTGCTTGGGAAAATGATTTGAGTTCTAGTAACTGTCACTCATTCTTCAAAAGATAACATTATCTATCTGGCCAGGGCATGTCCCCATTTTTCTCACCATTTAAAGATATCACACAAAAATACCAGAAATAGCAGATAAATAAAGTTGCAGTTTACAAAATCAACGTACCAAAATAAGGGGCATTTCTATATACTCATGATGAATGAGCAGAACAATCTCATTTATAATTGCAACAAAAAGAATAAAATACCTGGGAAAAAAATAACCAAGGAGGCTAGAGACCGGTATACAGAAAACCATAGACCGTTGAAAGAAGTTGAAGAAGAAACAAAGAAACACGCTGTTATTTGAAAGTGAGAGTAGTGCCTTCAGGCCCAACACTTAAACAGTATAACACAGAGGCGGGTAAACGTTTCCCTTTCTTGTTTTGAGGCAGAACTGCCCCAACTCTGAGTTAGGAGCATCTGTAGCCAGCATAAGAGTACACAGCGCGTGTGTGCGTGACTGCTAAGCCGCTTCAGTCATGCCCGACTCTTTGCAACCCCATGGACTTAGCCCACCAGGCTCCTCTGTCCATGGGATTCTCGAGGCAAGAATACTGGAGTGGCTGCCATGCCCTCCAGGGTATCTTCCTGACCCAGAGATCAAACCTGTGTCGTTAGGTCCTCTGCATTGGCAGGCAGGTCCTTTACCGCTAGTACCACCTGGGAGTAGCTATGATCAAAGGCAAGAGGCACTCTGCTCTCATTCATGGGTGTGAGAAAAACGTTCTTTTGGAACTTGTAATAATCATTTCCCATGGAGAGTAAATTGTGCCAAGAAGATTCATCCATTAGCTTACCCTCCACCCAGTTCCTTCATATTCACATTTCCAATGATCCTGTCCTCCACCCAATGTCAGTCACCCACTCCAGTGGTCAAGACCTTCTTGTCTTCTTGCCTTTCTCATTACCCATAACAGCTCTCCTATAATGGACAATGACCTCCTAGCTTTGTTTAGGACTAATCTCTCCAGGCATATCATTTTCACCTGCCCTAGAACTCTGATCTTATAGTGATTATCCTTTCTCTTATGCATTATCGATGTTTCCCTCCCAATACTGCAAACACAAATGCTATAGAATCTCCAATAAAATAAATGACAATTCCGCCCCTCGACGGTAAATCCTGTTTACTACCACATACCTCTCCTCCTCTTTATGGCAAAACATTCTTAAGAGCCATGCTGTCTATTTCCTTACCTGATACTCTCTTATCTTACTGGATGCATGCTAAGTCACTTCAGTCATGTCTGACTCTTTGCAACCCCATGGACTGTAACCAACCAGGATCCTCTGTCCATGGGATTCTCCAGGCAAGAATACTGGAGTGAGTTGCCATGCCTTCCTGACCCAGGGATTGAATTCCTGACCCAGGGATTTGAACCCGTGTCTCTATGTCTCCTGCGTTGGCAGGCGGGTTCTTTACCACTGGCACCATCTGCAAGCCCTTTATCTTACTGCAGTCTCCATCATTCCACTAAAACTGCTTTTTCAAGTCATTAATGACTTCCATGTTCCCAAGCATTGTGGTCAGTTCTCAACTCACTTGGCCTCTCACTGTCATTTAGTATCATTGGTCACTCTCTCCTTCTTGGAACACCTCAGGACTGGTATTGCAGGGCACCTTTCTTTTTTCCTCTTACCTATTGGCTGCTTCTTATCAGTCTCCTTTGTTTTTTCCTTCTCTGCCTGACATCTGATGCTGGAGAACCTCAGTCCTCAGCTGTCTTTTATTTCGTGTACGTATTCCCAGGGTAATCTTGTTCTTTCCCTGTGGCCATAGATACTATCATATCCTTCACTCCCAAATTCATATCTCCAGACTTTTTCTTGATTTATCTGTTTGATCCCAGGAGACAAATGTCTAACAGACATCTCAGACTTAGCATGTGCAAACTCTGCACTGAGTTTCCTCTCCTCTCTTCCCTAAACTTGCTTTTTCCTCGGAATTCCCCATGTCATTAAACAGAACCAATATTTATGGGCCAAAGTTCTGTTATAAAGACCAGTAGGGGCAGAGAGATGGAATGGGGTTTATTTATTCATATTCTGTTAGGCACCAGCTTCTTAATTACCCTCCAGCCATATGTTATGCTAACTAATGGCTGCCTCTGTAGAAGAAAACAAACTGTTTTCAACCAAGTGATAAACCCTAAACCCTTCTTGTTTTATATGCAATCAACAGTACATCATGGAACTAATTCCCATTGATCACTATTTTGTTCTGGTCTAGCCTGTGTTATGCCTAAAACACGTGACCAGGTGATAAATTGCAGCCCAGATAATTAAGAGACAAGTAATTCAAATACTGAGCTATACCCAGGAATTATAAATGGCTCCATAGGCACGTTTTGAACAGTTTTTTTTGAGGTTTGTTTTTCTTTTTGAATGCTTCCTTTTTAGTGCTCTCTCAATGCCCATTTATTGAGGTTTTGGTTTTCTATTTGACCTTTCCATTTGGCATATATTTCAGAGTCAGAACCTGGGAGTCTTAGTTCCTCTCAGCTCTATAGGTTATTTCCAGAACAAATCAATTTGCCATTGTATTTAACAAGGTATGTATTTATTTATCAAACATCTTGTTACTTAAAGGGTTTGAGAGATGTCACGCTTAAAGTCGATGAGGGTCATAGTGATCATTAGGGCATTTTGTGTATGTGTGTGTGTGTATATAAATGTTTTTTTTCTTTTTTTGCTCTTTGCTTTGTCTACTAGCTTTTAGCATGTTAAATAGCTTCCTGGCCTCTTTATCTGCCACAGTGATATGACAGACTCTTACAGCAATAAACAGAAAATTAAATGCTTGAAAAGCATCTGGAAAATATATAACACTCCAGATAGACAGATTTTAATCTTATGATGTGACTGGAGGGAAATAATACCTTAGGAATTCTTCCTGTTTATTTCATTTTGATTTTTACTCTGTGAAATTGAAGAATTAGTCATATTTCATATGAAAACCAAAATGAAAATCCTAACATATTTATGGATATTGAAACCTGGCTAATTTTCCTTTTACTTTGCTATGTTCATTAAGCAACATGTTAAATTCCACTTAACCAACTCTGGACAGCAAGTTTCTATGTAGAAATAAGGATCCCAAAATGTAAAAAGAAGTGCAATTTCTTTCTTCAAAGATTAAGCTAGGGAAAAGGATTCACATAAATATATTTATGTAATATATTTTTATTTAAAAACATTCTTCAGGCCTAAATATTTCTCCAACTGGACTCCGTGTGTTTTCAAGGGGTCCTTTAGTTTTCTATGAGATATTTTACATTTTGTGCTGCAATTTTAAAATTATCTGAGAGAATAACATTGAAATATGTGCATTACCATATGTAAGATAGATGACCAGTGCAATTTTGATGCATGAAGCAGGGCACCCAAAGCCAGTGCTCTGGGGCAACCCAGAGGGATGGGGTGGGGATGGAGGTGGGAGGGGGTTCAGCACAGGGGGGACACCTGTGTACCTGTGGTCGATTCATGTTGATGTATGACAAAAACCCATCAAAATATTGTAATTATCCTCCAACTAAAATAAATAATTAAAAAACAACAAAAAACTCATTTGGAAATAACAAAATCCTATTCAAGGACATTGAGATGACTTTCCTATAACCAAGAACCACTGTAGACTTAAAATATGTTTGTATTTGAGTTTTTGATCAAACTGGAACCCCAAAGTGACAGGTTTTTTTAATGCATTAATAAGCTTGTCTCAGTTCAGTAATAAGCTTGTCTAGTTGTTGTTAATTTTCTAATGTCAGTGATAGCAAAAGCCCAGTCTGTCAAGTGCTCAGATTGAATTATTTTCCTAGTTACAAACATAGAATTTCTCTTCTAGAGTGATAATTCACAGTTGACAGATATATTCTAATTTGACTTCAGCTTTTAAATATATTTTTAAACACTACTTTAGTTTGGCACCACAAAAATGACTGTGGCAGAGGGATGGTTTTTTAAAAAATATTGTGGTTTAATAATGCACCCACAGCCCATCACACTAATAAATGCTAATGATGGGTCAGTACAAAATGTTGGATGCAGATGATGTCTTGGAACACTGTATATGTGAAATGCCACAGTCATTATAATATAAAAAATAAGAACCAAGTTTATATCATTGTTTTAAGCATTTTCCATGAATTTGTTCATTTAATCTTGTGGTACAAGCAGAATAAAAGCCCTTCAAAGATTTCCACATCCTAATTCACAGAGCATGTGAATATGTTACATATCATTTTGTAGATAAAAATATGATTATGGACCTTAATGGAGAAGGAAAAGGCAACCCACTCTAGTATTCTCACCTGGGAAATCCCATGGATGGAGGAGACTGGACCCCTAAAGTCCATGGGGTTGCCCAAGAGCTGGACACTACTTAGTAACTTAAGAACAACAACAAATGGACCTTAAATTGGGGAGATTATCTTGGATTATCTTTACGGGGCCAATTTTATCACATGAGCCCTTAAAAACGGAAAACTCTCTCTGGCTGGAGATGAGAGAGGTAGCAGAAGTGAGAAATGTTCGAAGTATGAAAGGGACTCAATGCACCCTAGCTGCAGAGAGCCACACGGAAAGTATGAGAAGAAACATTGACAGCATGTAAAATTGAAGACTCACCCCAAGCTGACAGGCCACAAGCATGAGGACCTTAGTCCTATGACTGCAAAGAACTGAACTCAGCCAACAACCTGAATGAGCTCAAAAGCAGATTCATCCCTAGGACCCCCAGGAAAGAATATAGTTCTGCTGGTTTTGCCCTCGTGAAACTCTAAGTACAGGACTCAGCTGAGGTGTGTTCTACCTGGAATTCTGACCCAGAGAACCATGAGATATAGTAAATTGGTATAGTTTTAAGAAGCTAAATTTGTGATCATTAGTTACAGCGGCAATAGAAAATGAATATAAATTTTAACAGCAGCTCATGAGTTGGTACTGTCTATCCCCATTTTACAGGTAAAGAAACTGAGGCACAGAGAAGTTAAGTAACATATCCCCAAATTTCCGGTAGTAAAGTTAGAATTTGACAGGAGAAATGAACCATCGTTTGAGAGTCTGTATTAAGGTTTGTCACACCCCAAAAAATATGTTGTGTCCGAGATATACTTTTACTAAAAGAAGATATATATGAATATATGAATATATTAATCACTTTTTGCATTTGATCTGTAATAGCTATGAATGGTAGTATGCCAGTAATTATTAGTAAATTTGCTAATAATATTAGTACATTTTCTGTCAGAGAATAGTTTCAACTTCATCACATTTATTTTAGAGGTATACAGTTAAACTGCTTGGCCCATAAAATCAAAAATTAGTGGCTAATGAATAAGAGTTTCTTACTGATTCAAAGGCATAATAACCAGAAATAATGATTAAAATAATGGTTTATTGTGTTCAAAACCAGAAACCAAGTTGATACACAAAGCATAAAACATTCAAATAACAGAACAAATTCTTGTCATGAGAACTGTCATAAGATTTAAATGCAATTGGCCACAGCATGAGGTTCATTTGTGAAATGGTATGAAGTAAATGTTTAAATCTGCTTAAACTTTCTGGATTTCTGGAAAATCAACACAAATTACATTAAAATTGCCTTTCTACTTTAAAAAAGTGACTTGTGAGAATTATGTGGAAATATGAGCACCACAAAAAATAGATTTGTTCACAGTGAACAAAACTGAGCACATGCTTCTTACAAAGAAACCTTGTAAAATTTAAAACTATGTAAATTATACATCAACAGAAGAGACCACAAAAACCATGGTCATTAAAATTCTGCAAAGAACTAAATTAAATGAATATAATAATAATACATTAATCAATATTAAACACTATAACGTGATTTAAATATTAATATTTAATACATTAATAGACGATTTATTAAATAATTAATAAGTTAAATGCATGAAAATACAGTGGAAGAAATATTTTCTTACAAAAATATTTTCAATTAAAAGAGTGTGGGCATCTCAAATAAGTCTAGTTATACCTTATTGATGGAAACATGGGCAAACTTTCAAAAGACTTTCTTTGTATCATTTACTGTCAGCTAACGATATTGCTAATGCTACATTTTAAATTTCTAATAACACTCCATGGAGATTATAAATATTATCACAGTTAATTTTTACATATGACTTAGTGTTGAAATCAGGCAGACCAAAAGAAAAAAAAATACAGCTTACATTGCTAAAAATCTTCTTAAATACTTAGAGGTATTAAGGAGGTTAAAAGACATATTTTACAAATGTATGCATATGTTTCACACTCTTCTCCCCCATAAAAACTTTAATAGTCATACACATTTTAAGTTAAGTGATCTTTGGAAGATACAAACCTAGAATGTACAATTTAAATATTTTTGTCACCTTGGCCTAGAATTTATAGCTGTTTCTGTATCTGCTAAAAGTAAGAATGAGCTATCTTCTGACCAGATTTCAAATGGTAAGTTGTAAGATAGACTTGTCCAGAAATCTGTGAGTAGCACAGACTTGATGAGCTCCACTTGTAAGGAACCAGTTGGTTCATAGCTATATTAGTCCAATTGCTCCATATAAGATTGTATAATTCCAAGCTAAAATATATATATATCAGTCTTTCTTAGGCATTCTAAGCTCTTTTAAGACCACTTCCAAATTCAAAATAAGTTTTTTTTTTATAGACAGTAACTTTTTTTATTTAAAATTTTTATTTTACATTGGAATATAGCCAATTAATGGGCTTCTCCCATGGCTCAGGGTAAAGAATCTGCCTGCAATGCAGGAGACTCAGGTGATTCTGGTTCCATTCCTGGGTCAGCAAGATCCCCTGGAGGAGGAAATGGTAACCCACCCCAATATTCTTACCTGGAAAATCCCTTGGACAGAGGAGCCTGGCTGGCTACAGTCCAAAGGGTTGCAAAGAGTTGGACATGACTGAGCAACTGAACATGTACACAGCTGATTAATAATGTTGTGATAGTTTCAGGTGGACACTGAAGAGACTCAGCCATACATATATGTATCCATTTTCCCCAAAACTCGCTTCCTATCCAGGCTGCCACATAACATTGAGCAGAGTTCCCAGTGCTACACAGTAGGTCCTTGTTGGTTATTCATTTTAAATATAGCAGTGTGTACAGGTAACTTTAAGTTCGTTCTCTGAGTATCTTTCTGTTTTGTAACTAAGCCAATAAAATGTCTTAGTGTACTGCTGCTTTTCTGTAGAGATCTTGCTTCTATTAGACATCACCAACCTTTTGACTTCTGTCTCTTAGGCTTTTAACCCCTAGTCCTTTAAGAAAAGACAAGGGGATAACATTGACTTTTCTTTTTTTTTTTTTTTAAAGAAACACAGGGTGTAAATCTGTAATTCACAACCAGCATTTACATCAAACTTTTGGCAGGATGGGCTGTTCTTTGCTGGAGGTAGTAATACAGGGCGGTTGTAGACTTCTTTATATGGAGCTTCCCTGGTGGCTCAAATGGTAAAGAATCTGCCTACAATGAAAGAGACCTGTCTTTGATCCCTGGGTCAGGAAGATTCCCTGGAGAAAGGGAATGGCTACTCACTTGAGTATTATTCTTCCTTATATGTCTTTAAAGATCAAGTAGTCCTAGCTATCTGGAATTGGAAATGCAGATAGCTATTATCAGTGTTGCCATCTACTTGAGTGCAATTTTGATTGTTTATTTTATTCTAACAAATCTTAATATCTTGTCTAATTCTCTGCAATAAACCCTCAGTGTATGAAGAAACAATTCTGAGTGACATGGAATAGTTTTATGAATAATGAAAGTGCTGGAGGCAGAAGTTAAACTCATGATTACAAAAGAAAGGAAGTCTTACTGAAATTAAATCATTCAAATATATTGGAATTTTATGATTTTTGCATCATGATTATCATTGTAAAGTGTTCAAAATTTCTCTTAGGAATAAAAATGTGAGTTGTACCTGACATATATTTTGCCTGTAAAATTTATACTTGAAATAATCTGTTCAGTTAACTCCTTTATGTTTCACTTGAGTCATCCAAATTATGTTAGAGAAAATTAAATTACTTTAAAATGCAAATTTATTCAGTATTTTATAAGTGCATTCTGCTGTCCTTCATATTAAATGTTGACACATTGAATGATGAATAGGGATTAATTTTTTTCTCTTGAGAAGTTATAATTTTTTCATACAATACAATTTTAAAGAGTTTTTTTTTTTGCCTGACTTTGTGTCACAAATCCTCTTTTCACTTTTAAAATGATAACCCTTTTAACGTTTTACCATCACTTTTTGTCAAGAAAGACTCTAAAGTATTAAAATTCTCAGTAACCTTTTAAATAAATCTTCCTTATCCACTCAAATGCCTAAATCTTTTTCCTGTAAGATAAGACAATTCTCAAAATTTGGAACAGTACTGAATCAGCTCTTCTTTTAAAAATATATTAATAAAAATCTGGAATTTATGACCATCTGAGAGAAAAAATATTGGCGTACTTGAAAATAGCAGCAATTTGTTCTCTTCTCCTTACCATTTACAAATAACTTGATGGCTGCAATTCATCTGGAGGTATGTTAGCAATTAGAAAAATTCTAGAATTGCTTAAGACAGGCATTGCATAATAATTTACTGTTTTGTCTTATTCCCAGTCTAACTGTGATCACTACAGGGTTCAGAATTACCGAGTAAACTATGGGTGCTATGCTGTGCTTAGTCGCTCAGTTGTGTCTGACTCTTTGTGACCCCATGGACTGTAGCCCTCCAGGCACTTCTGGATTCTCCAGGCAAGAGTATTGGAGTGGGTTGCCACTCCCGTTTCCAGGGGATCTTCCCAACTCAGGGATCAAACCCAGGTCTCCTGAATTGTAGGTGGATTCTTTACTATCTGAGCCACCAGGGAAGCCTCCAAAATATGGGTAGATCCATACAAATCTCTGCATACAAGGAACGAAGAGGATTCTTGGAAGGAAAATCATTTCAAGAGGAGTTGGACATGAAAAGCGTTGACAAAGCCTTAGTTACTGAGGGGAAGGGCAAGTCTGCATTCAGCATGGTGTCTGTGTGCCGGCTCATTTCCTGTAAAGATATGAGGACTCAGGTCTGAGGGAGTAACATGGAAACTCCTGTGACAGAATGAAGCCAGAACAGGGGAAGAGTCACTCCTCTTTTTGATCTAAACACAGCATTTTGACAATTTCTGGACACCAGTGCTTCAACTTGGAGCTGAGTAAAATCTGGAGAGACTGGCAGAAGTGAATTTTCACTCTTTGAGGTCTTAGGGAACTCTGCTGGTGCCTTCAGGAGACTGCTGTGCCTGCAGAGTATGAAAAACTCCCATGGAAGTACAAGTGGTGATGTTCAGCCAAAGTAGGGGAGGAAAGAAACAGGATTCCCAACATGGCAGTCGACCCCATGGCATTAGGATTTGTGGAAACTCACATGAGACACTCCCAATAATACATGAGAAGGAAAAGCCAGGAGTTGGGTTTTCCATTGGTAGGTTTGGGTGGGTTTTATTTATGACCATTCTCTGTGCTTCCCTTATAATAAATTTTCAATAACTGCAGTTTGAATAAATAAAAGTAATCTGATCATTTTCAACAGAGGTGGAAGAAAAAAACAGAGAATATAACTGGTCAACTGCATCCCTTATTTAATATAATTCTCTATTGGTCTACATGATCTGTCTTTAGGATTTAAACATTTGAAAGAAAAAAATTAAAAGGATGCAGTTTTCAATGGTGGAACAAAACAATCTTACTTTGTAGAATTTAAACAATTTTGGTCATAGTAAGGTCAAGTAATTTTAAAAGCTTGTATACATGTTGTGGAAAACTTTTTGTTTTCCCATTGTTTTAACCTAGGATGATGTTCTGAAAATCAGAAATGTATGTTGCATCTTAGGATAATTTTCCGATTATCAAGTCCTCCTTATAAAGATTTTACTTTGTAGTGCCTTCACTCGGAAACAAAGTTTAACAAATTCTGATGTTTAAAAAATATCTTAAAAAGATGAATATGATGTCAATAATGAATACAAATTATCCATCACTGAAAAATATCAACACTACATGATTTTGCAGCTGCCATACCAGGTTTTTCAGCCCTCAGGATTAATCCCTGATGAAATAATTAATTGATGTGCAGTTTTCTTTAAAACCTAATTGGTTTTCCTAAGTGCAGGGAAGTTCATGTTAAAGAAATATATATTGGCTTTTGTCACTTTCTTGCTTAGGACCCCTTGATGACTCCCTACAACCACCTGTTGCAGGTTGGTTTCCTCGGTAAACAGACTTGGAAATGTTACTGTGTGGGAGTTTCATTAGGGAATGGTGTTAAGATTATCACTGATGGAAAGGAAGGGAAAAAAATTGCAAAGTTAATCAGGAGAGAATCTGTCTCTGTGGGGCCTCTTTTGAGGAGTTCTGAGGTTGGGATAACCTTTCTGAGTTGTCCTGAGTTGGGGTCAAGGAACCAGGCTGCCCATGTCAATCAGTCAATGAGGTTGAGTTGCCATAGGAGAGACATCACTTTTGTTATACAACAAAAGTCTGTATAGTCAAAGCTATGGTTTTCCCAGTAGTCATGTTTGGATGTGAGAGCTGGATCATAAAGAAGGCTGAATTGAAAAATTGATGCTTTTGAATAGTGGTGCTGGAGAATACCCTTGAAGATCAAACCAGTCAATCCTAAAGGAAATCTACCCTGAATATTCACTGGAATGACTGATGCTGAAGCTGAAGCTTCAATACTTTGGCCACCTGATGTGAATAGCCCACTCATAGGAAAAGACACTGGTGCTGGGAAAGATTGAAGGCAGTGGGAGAAGAGGGTGGCAGAGGATGAGATGGTTAGATAGGATCACTGACTCAATGGACATGAATTTGAGCAAATTCAAGGAGATAGTGGAGGACAGAGGAGCCTGGAGTGCTGCAGTCCATGGGGTCACAAAGAGTCGGACATGACTTAGTGACTGAACAACAACACCACCACCATAGGAGGCGTGATCTTGGATGAGATGGCATCCTTCAGCTGAGGCAATCCTTGGAGGGTGCCAGTCATGGAGGGCTGAGGGCTCTCTGGGCTTCACAAGTGGAAACAGTGGTAAAGAACCCACCCGCCAGTGCAGGAGACATAAGAGACACGGGTTTGATTCCTGGGTCAGGAAGTTCTCCTGGAGGAGGGCATGGCAATCCACTCCAGTAGTCTTGCCTGGAGAATCCCATGGACAGAGGATCCTGGTGGGCTACAATCCATAGGTTCACAAAGAGTCAGACATGACTGAAGCAACTTAGCAGGCACGCCTGCCAAGGGCTTTCTGCTGGCAGTACTCCTAGCAATTGGAAAGCTAAATCATTTATTTTTAAAGGGGGGTGTGGGGTACAAATTATGGCATCTACACATCACACAACAGGATAGAATCATAACAGTGATATAGCTCACAATCACAGGCCAGATCCAACATACTTTTCCCAATTTATTCTCTACTATCAGCCTATCTATATCCTGGATGCCAATCAACTCCCCTACTCTTGTCTACCTTTATGCTATTGAAAGCAATAACCTGGGCACACCCTCTTCTCCCCTTTAAGACCTCCTATACTCCCTTAGTCAGAGTTAATGCTGCTTCTATGCTTATACTGTTAGCATTTATTTCACGTTACAATTATCAATTTGTTTATTAACTCTCCAAAAGAAGATAGCTGCTTTTCCTTCACATTGCACAACAAATACTTAACATAGGGCCAGTATGCAAAGATCCTATGAACAGTGAGTGGCCAAATGAATAATGAATGAGCAATAATTCACAAGACCAAGAGGAAGCAGATGTCACTTATTTTTTTTATGGAAACGGATTATCTTATTAAGCAAGCCCAATTCATTAAGGGCAGAAATCAAATCTAATAGACCGACATTCACCCTAGTCCTTGTGTACTTCTGAAACTGCTTGGAATTTTAGAACATAAAAATAATGTGAGATGTATTCCCTGTCTTTAAGGGTCCTATGATCTCTTTGAATAAAAAGGAGACAAAAATTACAAAAACCAAATGGCACAACCTGAAATAGAATTTAATACAAAGATACATGAGAAATCACAGACAGCCCACCTACTATAACTGAGATACATTACAGAAAGTTATTTATGATGGTTTTTGACCAAAGTTCAGGTGCTACCTGCCCACAGAACCATATTTGATATGGCTGATTTCCCTAGATAACTTATATAACCCTATTTATGAGATGTAATATAAGTTTTAGGACTAACAGTGATATATAATGTAGTGGCACTTACTATAGCATTTTTATTTGGATACCACAATTAATTAAGGGATTAATATGTTCACATATTCAGCAAATATTCTGATGAGCATCACTGCATGCCAGGCACTGCAATATAGCTATGAACTCAGATAAGCCCCTCCTCATAGGACAAATGGTCTTTTGGGTAAAACAGACATTCAGTGATCATAATAAAGGTGCCAAGTGTTGTGAAGAGGCGACTGTGGTGATGGTAGCACTGGACAAGGGAGATGCTTGAGTGGGGCTTCTTATTTAAGGCAGAGTTAGGCTGAGGTTGTAAGAGCGAGTTAGATGTAAATGGGGCTTCCCAGGTGGCTCAGTGATAAAGAATCCACTTGTCAATGCAGGAGATGTGGGTTCAATCCCTGGGTCAGGACAATCTTCTGCAGATGAAAATGGCAACCCACTACAGTATTCTTCCCTGGGAAATCCCAAGGACAGAGGAGCCTGGAGAGCTACAGTCCATTGGGTCAAAAGTAGTCAGACACGACTTAGTGACTAAATGACAACAATAGATGTAAGCTGGAGGCTGGAGGGAAAAGGAGGAAGGATGGTTCCAAGTAGAGGGAAGATCGTGTGTTGAGGTCAAGACTTGGGAGAAAATGTGCATATAGAGGCCATGTGAGGAGTGAAAAGAACTGTCTGGCAGCTGGAGTACCGAGAATAAAGTGAGACAGAGCTACATGTTGGAAAGACATGTAAAGGTCATATCATGGCAAGCTTTGGAATCAGATTGGTCTTTGTCTTAAATGCCACGGAGAGTTAGATGTGGGTAGTACAGCCACTAATTTGCATTTGTGGAAGGTTATTCTAGAAAGAGTGTACAGGAGGAGTCATAAGGGTCAAGGATAACAGCAGGGAGGGTGTGTGTGTGCTCAGCCTTGTCTGACCCTTTGCAACCCCATGGTCGGTTACCCACCAGGCTCCTCTGTCCATGGAATTCTCCAGGCCAAAATACTAGAGTGGGTTGCCATTTCCTCCCTCAGGGAATCTTCCCTACTCAGGGATTGACCCCTTGGTTCCTGTGTCCCCTGCATTGGCAGGCAGATTCTTTACCACTAGCACCACCTGGGAAGCAGGGAGATCAGTGGCTAATAGGGCTATTGAGAGTGCACAGAAGGTTGATCTAAGGTATTGGCAATGAAGGTGGGTAGGAATGCCTGGAAGCAAGTCCATAGAATAGATGATGGAGATGAGTGAACTGTGGGGGGTGTGAGGGAGAAGGTGGGGCCGGATGGCCTGGACGCTCAAGATTGCAGAGATGTCCACAATTTCCCTGTCTCCTCATCTGATCCCAGAAGTGCAGAGGGGTGGTGGTGGGGGTTGGATTATGTCCCTGTTCAGGCACAGGCCACAGTGCAGGAAAGGAGTCCCTGGGCAGGTGGCCACAGCAGAGGCAAGGGTGGAAGGGAACCACCCTAAGCAAAGCAGGGCGAAGGAACAGAGTGAGGCCAGGGGTCCTGTCCCCAGTGGGGAGGAGAGTCCCTGGCTAGGCCAGCAGAGAAGAAAAACAAAGAAAGAAGCCCTTGATATTAGGGACTGAGTTTTACAGGTAGACCGCAATGTTATTACAAGCTGGTCTAACATTCAGAGCCAGGTCATTTTATTCTCCCACTGGACACAAACAATCTCTAACTCCAGATGAGGTCATGCTGAGACATGCATGTGCATGGAAAAATGGATAAAATGGAACAGAGCAAGACCGCTTCATGCTTCTATCTTAAAAAAAAAGTCACTCAGTTGTGTCTGACTCTTTTGAGACCCCATAGACTATAGCCTGCCAGGCTCATCTACCCGTGGAGATCCTCCAGGCAAGAATACTGGAGTGGCTTGCCATTTTCCTCTCCAGGGATCTTCCCAGTCCAGGGATCAAACTCGGATCTTCTGGATTGCAGGTGAATTCTTTACCTTCTATCTAAGCACAGACCAAAAAGAAAAAAAAAGGTTATTGTGCCACCCACTAAACACCCAAACATAGAAATGGTCTCTTTTTCCAGCAACATCCAATCTGCTGCCAACTCTGCTTCCTTAGATCCTCTTACCAATCACCCAATCCAAGTCTAAATCTTATAACATGTTCTTTCTGACTCCCTCTTGCTGAGACTCCTCTGCTCCCTGGTTCCCCATGTCCTACTCTTCAGCACTGTAGTGAGGAGGCATAAACCCAATCTGGTCAGCTACAAAGGGGGTCCTGGTTGTCTTTGGCTGAGGGCACTGACAGGAGGTTAGGAATTCGTAAATCAGCAACTGCCTGCCTATATGTGATACACTGGAGTTTTAGTGCTGTGGAAAGGCACACCATGGGTACATAATGAATATTTGCTAGACAAACAAGCAAGCATTTACAGAAATGAAGAAAAGACCTTTGTAATAATCCACCTGCTTGCAATCATTCTGACCAGTCTCTTGCACTCAAATTTTTACCTAGACCTACTCTGAAAAAGAAACCAGGGGGAAAATGAAAACAAAGACAAAAGCACAATCCCCAGAAGATTTATGAGCAATGCCACTTTAGTCACAACAGTCTTTTTTTTTTTTTCACTTTGATTTTGTTCAGGGGACTTTTAGCTTTACTCATCTTTAATTACCTCAATTTCATGCTTAACTCAGGCACAGAAGAGATCTGTTTGTAATTTCAGATGAGAGAGAAAATGAAATTCCCCTCAGCAAAGTCAAATTTTAAAATTCAACAGGAAGAACAATATGCCAGTTTGCAAAAAAAAAATCAACTTTACATTTCAAGGTAATTCAGTGGTAATGCAGTATTAAAGAGCTCAAGTTTTGTTTTGAAAACAAAACAAAATTCAACAGAGAGAGAGAGAATGTTAAAATTAAATGTTTTTTCCTCTCTCTTGTTTAATTGTGATAAGAACATTTGACCTGAGATCTACCTTCTCAACAAAATTGTTTGTATACCATACAGTATTAGTAGCACTGTAAACACCATGAAGTGAAGTGGTAGTCTCTCACTCGTGTCTGACCGAGACCCCATGGACTGTGTAGCCCACCAGGCTCCTCTGTCCATGGAATTCTCCAGGCAAGAATGCTGGAAGGGGTTGCCATTTCCTTCTCCAGGGCATTTTCCCAGCACAGGGATTGAACCTAGGTCTCCTGCATTGCAGGCAGATTCTTTACCGTCTGAGCCACCAGGGAAACCCACATGCAAATCTCCAGGACTTAATCAGTTATCTTGCATAACTGGAACTTTTTGCCTGAACACCAGCTCCTCCATTTCACCCACGCTCCTAGACTCTGGCAACCACCATTCTACTCCTTGCTTCCATGTGTTTGACTAGTTTAGATGCCTCATATAAGTGGGGTCACACAGTATTTGTCCTTCTGTGACTGACTTATTTCGGTTAGTAGAAAGTCCTCCAAGTTCACCCATAATGTGGCAAATGGCAGGATTTCCTTCTTTCAGGCTAAAGAACATCTCATTGTAATGAACCACATTTTTTTTAATCCATTCATCTGTCAATGGACATGTAGGTTGTCTCCACAACTTGTGTGTGTATTCAGTTGCTCACTAGTGTCCAATTCTCTATGACTACGTGAACTGTAGCCTGCCAGGCTCCTCTCTCCATGGAATTTTCCAGGCAAGAATACTGGAGTGGGTTTCCACTTCCTACTTCAGGGGATCTTCTCAACCCAGGGATTGAACCTGTGTCTCCTGTGTTGGTAGGCAGACTCTTCACCACTGAGCCGCATGGAAAGCCTTTTCACATACTAGCTATGAATAATGATGTCATGTATGTGAGAGTGCAAATATTTCTTTGAGATTCTCATTTCAATTCTTCTGGATATATACACAGCAGTGGGATTACTGGGTTATACCAGGTGGCACTATTGGTAAAGAACCCGCCTGTCAATGCAAGAGACATACAGAAGACCTGGGTTTGATCCCTGGGTCAGGAAGATCCCCTGGAGAAGGAAATGACAACCTACTTCAGTATTCTTGCCTGGGAAATCTCATGGACAGAGGAGCCTGGGGCTAAATCCATGATGCAGCAAAAACTGAGACACAACTGAGCGTGTACACACACACACACACAATGTTTCTATTTTTAGTTTTTTAAGGAACATCTATACTGTTTCCCATAGAGACTGCACCAATTTAGGTTGCTACCAACAGTGAAAATGATTTCCACCTTCTCTCATCCTTGCCAATACTCTTCATATTATATTTATATATACACACACACACACATATATATATATGTATATATAGTAGTCATTCTAACAGGTATGAGGTGATATCTCATTGTGGTTTCAATTTGCATTTCTCCATGATTAGTGATGTTGGGCATCTTCTCGTAAACCTTTGGGCATTAGTATGTCTTCTTTGGAGAAATGTCTATTCAAGTAAGTCCTTTACCCGTTTTTAAATCAGGTTTTTGTTTTTGTTTTTTTGCTACTGAGTTTAAGGTGTTTCTTTATATTTTGCATATTAACTTCTTATCAGCTATTGATGTGTAAACATTTTCTTCCATCCCATAAAAATGCCTTTTCATTCTAATTGTTCCCTAGACTGTGCAGAAGCTTTTTGTTGTCCCTAGAAGGTGGAACATTAGCACTTGTTCATGTTTTTCTTTAGTTTCTCATATTTTTCAAATGTGAAAAAAGAACAATAATTATTTTATAATTAAAAGAAAACAATAGTAATTCAACCTAATTAAGAGAAGCCTATTCCTGAAGCTAAGTGGAATGAGAAATATGGTAATTGTCTGAGCCTTTATAAACGTTATTTGAGGAAAAAGGAGAGATTTGGACTTACATCTATGCTTATTTATATTAATCATGTTCACTCAATTCTTCCTTTCTTCTACAGTTTATTTGATGCTGATGAAGTCAATACCTCAAAGACCAAGAAACCACCTTCTGAAGCTTTTGATAAATCTCAGCTTGCCAACTTAATTTTCTAAGTTTGGGAAGGGAAATAATGAGAAAAAGAAAATGTGCACAAAGTTACCAATTCTTGTGCATTATGGATGATAACATTTAACAGTTTCTATGAGAGGAGATACAGAGATCATATTTTGCATTTTTCATATACTTCCTATATTTGTTGAAAGAAGCCAGTATAAACAGATGCATCTCCCTAAAGAGGATGCTACAACTGATCTTTGTCTTTACTGTGAAAACTCCCAAAGTTTATGAAGAACACAGAAATAAAAATAGCTGAAAGCAAGAGAATGGTTTTCTTTGTTTGTTTTTGAGAGCCATAGCTTAGTTTTTCTTTCATTACTGAAATATGACTCAGATTAGGATTATGAAATTTATAAAGTACACAATGAATAAAAGAATGACTAGTCCACATGGAACAGAAGATGTCAGAACAGGCGTTCTGAACTTAAGAGAATGATGAGCACAGTGATGTTTTCATTTCAGAAGATTCTCTACCAAAACAGTGACACCCTAATTAAGACATGTCTGTCTTCTTGTGCTTTTCTATACACTCTGTCAGTGACTTTCAACTGTGCTTTTTAGCTCTATGAGAACTCAACCTCAAATTCTCAAAATTCCTTTTTATTGTCTTTAAATATTTATGTGGCATTCAACACTTTTTGGAAAGCTGTGCATCTACCTCAAATCAAATTCTGAATTGTAAGCTAAAAAGTCTGGAAACCGCTGTCCAGGGGGATCAATTCAGGAGGAAATATGTCTTACATTAACTGGAAAAGCAACAGGACTAACTCGTTGTTGCAAGCCAAAGTGCTGTTGGTGTCAGACCACAGAAAATCTTAAGGATAAAGGGGATTTCAGGGGCACAGCTGCAGTGAGTCATCCATATTCAAATGAAAGCTTCTAAGTTGTGTATAATTAATAATTTTTGAAGGGGAGGCATGAGGTTTGGGAATTTTTCTTTGCAGCTTCTGCCCTTTCAATATTTTCTGCAACCATCTGGCATTAATGATGATGAAGTCTACTCGCCATGGTTATCACAACCCTATCAGAATTATAAAACAGTACATATCAAAATCCACCTACCAACGCAGGAGACACAAGAGACTCAGTTTCGATCCCTGGGTTGGGAAGATCCCCAGGAGGAGGAAATGGGCAACCCACTCCAGTATTCTTGCCTGGAGAATCCCATGGACAGAGGAGCCTGGCGGGCTACAGTCCAGGGGGTGGCAAAGAGGCAGACACGACTTAGCGACTTCACACAGGGAACCAAGATCCCACATGCCCTGCAGTGTGGCCAGAAAATAAAAATAATGAAACACCCACCAAGCTTAAGAAATAGAATATATCCAATGTTATGATTGTTGCTTGACTTTTATTTTGTATTAGAAGCATGTTATCAAATGAGGTATGTTCTCTCACTCACAGAGCACACTTCTAAGAAGGTTACGGCTACATCAAAGCATTGTAAAGCATGACCAAGGCGTGAAAATTGTCTCCAAAGTTGTGCTGATGTCTACTCTCTCTGATATTCGAAGAGTGTTCTTGTTACCTCGCGTACTCTTCTCAGAATTTTTTTTGTTTCCCTGGCTTGTGAGAGGTGAGATGGCATTTTACTGTGATTTTGTTTTGCTTCTCCTTGACTGCTAATACAATTAAGCATCTTTTCATTTGCTTACGAACCGCTCAGTGTTCCTTCTTCCATGAAACGCCTTTTGTTCTTTCTCTTAGTTTGACTTTTTTATGGTTGATTTACACAAGTCTTTGCCACGTTTTGATTTCTCATCTTTGACAGTTGTGTGTTTTGCAAATAACCTCTCCCACTTGGAGGCTTGTATTTTTATTCTCCTTATGATGTCTTTGATGATAATCAGTTCCAGATATAAATGCTGACATTTTTTCACTCTTTTCCATTATGTTCTGTGCTTTTGTAAAAGGTCTTAAATGCAATCTTTTTGTGACTCAAGGGCATAGAAATATTCTCCTATATTGTCTTGCAAGCATTTCGGAGTTTTGCTTTCCAGATGTATGTCCACTGAATTTTATGTATGGTGTGAGTCATAATTCCCGGTGTGATCTTAATTCATTTTTTCCCACTTGTGAAATCAATATCCTGAACAGTCCATCTTCCCCCCACTGATCTGCCAAGGCAAGTATCAAGTCTCTACATACGTTTGGAAATGTTTCTGGGCTCCCTGTCCTATTTCATTGCTTCGTTTACCTCTTCTTGTGTCAGTAGGCCGCTCTGAATTATCATATCTTTATTTTCATGTGTTTTTAATGAAAATTTTAAACTTAGTTTAAAATTTTATTACCCTTATTTGTTTATTTTTGGCCGTGCTGGGTCTTCACTGCTGCATGCTAGCTTTCTCTGGTTGGCGTGAGTGGAGGCTCCTCTCTAGTTGCGGTGCCCAGGCTTCTCCCTGAGGTCGCTTTTCTTGTTGTGGCGCACAGGCCGTAGGCGTGTGGGCTTCGGTACCTTCAGCCTGAGGGCTCAATAGTTACGCTGCGCGGCTTAGGTGCTCCATGGCATGTGGGATCTTCCCGGAATGGAACCTGTGTCCCCTGCACTGATTGACAGGCGGATTCTTAATCACTGGACCACCAAGGAAGTCCAAACACGTCTTTTAAGTACTGATGCCTCATAGCACAAAAGCCTTTCTTCTTGAGAGGCAGTTTCCATGCCCCATCTCTCTCCCATATTTTAACTCTACATTAAAATGTTATTATTATTGTTGCTGTTGTTATTATTTTAATCAATATTGCTTAGTTTTTCCCTCAGCCTTACCAGATTTTTTTTTTTTTTTCTCACCATTGTCTCCTGAATTTCAGACTTTGCTTCTGGAATCATCTTCCTTCTTCCTGAAAAAGTATCATTTTAGAAGTTCTTTTAGTGAAGGTTCATGCCTGGTAAAATCAGTTCTTGTTGTTACCAATGCTGTAAAGCATCTTTAATTTTGCCCTCATCCAAATAAAAACAATCATTTTTCTGGGTATTCTAG
Organism: Giraffa tippelskirchi; assembly: GCF_054371585.1. NCBI lineage: Eukaryota > Metazoa > Chordata > Mammalia > Artiodactyla > Giraffidae > Giraffa > Giraffa tippelskirchi. Next base: position 59,129,115 of record NC_137284.1, on the reverse strand, counting down.
AATGATAACTATTTTCTCTCAAGATTTAAAACAAATATTTTCCCAGTCTCTATTGTTCTTGATGCAGAGTCAGTTTAATTGTCATTCTTATACGTAATTTGAGACAGTTTAAAATTCATATTTACCTTGGGATTTTTGGTCATATAATTACTATGAATTACAGTTTCAAACTTGTATGGAGAATATCTACATTTATATGGTTAGGCATTGCCCATGGAGAGATTTTATCTGTTTATCTGTCGAGCTAGCTAACTAGCTATCTAACCAGCTAGCTATCAGCTTCACCTGAGAGTCACATTACACTTAGGTATGCTTAGTTTTCTCCTCAGCTTTACCAATTTTTTTCACTGACTGCCATTCAGAGTGCCACTTTTTTATTTTTTTGGTGTCCAGTCTAGCCCACAAGTTTGACTTCTGTCCTCTACACGCATCGACCTTCAAAACATACCTTCTTAACCACAAGGAATTTTCAGATATGCCCATAATACACACCTCTTTACCCAAAGCACTTATTTATCTTTCCAGATTCAGGATTCCTTACAGCTCTGGTCTCTGATGATTTCCCCAGCTTTCCCAAAAGCTCAGTCATGCTTTTAAAAAGATGATGTTTACATTTTATCATGTATTTCAGGTACACTGTGCAGGGAATGTTTCTTCAGATAGAAATTCAAATGTGGTATAGGAAGAAGAAAACTCAGATATTTTCAAATTCTTCTTTAATATCCTTCACTACTCCTTTAAATTCTTGATGTCCTCCCAATTTTCCCCCATTAAGGAACTGGTAAACTTCCTTGTTATAGAGCTTCCTTGGTGGCTCAGTGGTAAAGAATCCACTTGAAATCCAGGAGAGTCAGGTTCGATACCTGTGTCAGGAGATCCCTTGGAGAAGGAAATGGCAACCCATTTCAGTATTCTTGCCTGGAGAATCCCATAGACAGAGGAGCCTGGCAGGCTACAGTTCCTGGGGTTGCAAAAGAGTCAGACATGACTTAGTGACTAAACAGCAAACAAACAACAAAATTCGTTGTTAGTTCCAGGACCACAGACATCTTGCTTCTTCTGCCCATCATCCCAATTTAATACCAACTCAGTCTCCCAACTGCTTGTCTTCCTAATCTTTGCAATCATTTATATGTTTTGCTCTTCGTTCATTTACCTCTGAATCCTTTTCCTTTCTTTCCCTGGGTCTTCTGGTGACTCTGAGTGTGATTGTTGAAATCACCAAATGAAGATCGAACTATTGCCCTAAAACAGTCTTGGCTTAGCAGAGGAGGAAATAAACATACATGTGTCTTTCTGAAGTCTTGGAGTATAGGAAATGGGCCAGTATTACCTTTGTTTTTGTATCTTTTTGAAATGGCACCACTTTCAGACAATGCTTTCTTCCCTTTTCCCTCAGGCCTCTAATTCTGTCACTTCTTAGAACTGGCCACTTGAAGACAAAAAAGTAATATAGAAGACAGAAAGAACAGTAAACTTCCACCAGGAGTAGAGACATGCCAGGGAAGCAGTAGCTGAGGATATATCTGAATACACATGTGGAAGTATAGCCATATTATAGGCTGAACAAGCATTATGTAAGCTCTACAAAGCAGGGATTTTTGATGGTTTTATTTCTAGTTCCTGGCATGTAGTAGGTACTCAATGAATATTTGTTGAAAGAAATTTAAGAAACATGTGATGAGTATCCAGTTTGAATGTAGAAAGATTTCTTTCATACTTGCTTTAATAATAATGCAACTATAGCATCATAATCAACCCTGAATATTCATTAGAAGAAGTGATATTGAAGCTGAAGCTCCAATACTTTGGCCACCTGATGTGAACACCTGATTCATTGCATAAGACCCTAATGCTGGGAAAGATTGAGGGCAAGAGGAGAAGAGGGTGACAGAGGAGGAGATGGTTGGATGGCATCACTGACTCAATGGACAAGAGTTTGAGCAAACTCCAGGAGATGATGAAGGACAAAGAATCCTGGCGTGCTGCAGTTCATGGAGTCCCAAAGAGTTGGACATGACTTAACGACTGAATAACAGCAACAATAGCATCTTAACAGAAATTAATCAGTTTAGGTCGATTCATTTTTAAAGTTTATTTTGTGCAAAGAACATCCAGAACTTAATAATGTACCATATCCTCATTTTTCTGTATTATCCATTCCTGAAGTGAACACAGTCATTGAGGCTCTGCTACCCAAAACAGACATTAATATTTACGTGGTAGCAGCTACCATAGGAGCAGACACAGTGCCCTGGGGAAATAATTCCCTTCCTTCCCATCAGCCTTGCACCCCAGATCCTTATCAGTGAAGAAATGCCCCAGAATAGCTCATTTGTTGATTGCCACTCAAAATCTCTCACACCTTTTTCCCTCTCTCTCTCATTTCTAGCTTTTCTATTATTTTTGCCAGGGTTGCCATCACTCTAACCTTTAAGTAAGGCAGGAGCTATTGAATGTATTATTTTTTTTAATCATCTGAAGATGTCACAATCTAAGTATACATGTAACTTTCTTTTTGGTAGGTTGTTAAGTTTATGTTGAATGAATAATAATGTAGGTTTTAAGTGTTTTAGGGAAGGTTGCTTTGTTAATAGAAATCCCATAGTGATAAATTTTAAAATTTTAAAATCCACCTACAGAATTATTTAGAACAGGGAGAATAATCACCCTTTGCTTTTAACAATCTTGATTTTCATGCTTTGGAATTACCTAAAGCAGGAATATGTCTCTAAAATAAACTAAGGGGTTTTTGTTTGCTTGTTTTTTAAAAAATAACATTCCTAGGTGTCATTTAAACACGTGTTTAACCTTGTTAAAAATATTTTCAAGAGAAATCTTATGAATCCAGGAGTCAGATGGTTCCAAGACAGGATCCCCAATTCGGATGCCTCTAGGGGTCAGGAAGGTAGGATAAATGAGTGAAGTAGGGTAGAGAGAATGCAATTAGGAGTATATCAGACTGGCAAACCGAGATGTGTATTCTTCAGCTGAGCAGGTCCCGTCAAACCTTGCCTTGTAAAAAAAGTTGGTGACTACTACTAGATCTTATTTCTCAAGAAAAGCAAAATCCAAAATTTAATGTGAATTTTTCTACATGTGGAATGTAGACCATTAACAAACACAATCACAAAATGGACGAAGAAGTGACCAGACCATTCAGGGAGGAAGAAACTCAAGAGGACAGCAAACTTTTGAGAATGTGAATTTATTTTCATGGGAACTCAGAGAAAAGAATATTAAAATGACAATGGATAGCTTTTGGTCTTATTGCATCTAAGGATTGCCTAGGAGTCCGGCATCCGGAACTGTCATTCACGGCTGATAGCAGTGGAAATTGGCACAGCCACTTTGAAGAGAATATGATGACATTCAATAAGATGAAAGATGCACATGTCATGTAACCAGCAACTCCACTTCTGAACTTATAGCTAGAGAAAGCCACACACATTACTACATTAAAGACAGTGCGTGAATGTTTGCAGTATCATTGTTGGAAACAGCCTGAAGGTCCCGCATAAAACGTTTGGGGAAATACACTGCAGCATATCCTTAAAAGAAAATGTGGCACAGCATTTTTTAAAATGACCCAAAACTACCTGTAGCAATATGTTAAAAATATTGCTGTTCAGTCGCTAAGTTGTGTCCAACTCTTTGCGACCCCATGGACTGCAGCACGTCAGGCTTCCCTGTCCTTCACTATCTCCTGGAGGTTGCTCAGATTCATGTCCATTGAGTAGGTGATGCTAACTAGCCATCTCATCCTCTGCCACCTCATTCTCCTTTTGCCTTCAGTCTTTCCCAGGATCAAGGTCTTTTCCAATGAGTTGGCTTTCACATCAGGTGGCCAAAGTATTGCAGCTTCAGCATCAGTCCTTCCAATGCATATTCAGGGTTGATTTCCTTTAGGATTGACTATTTTGATCTCCTTGCTGTCCAAGGAACTCTCCAGCACCACAGTTTGAAAGTACCAATTCTTCGATGCTCAGCCTTCTTTATGGTCCATATGTACTGTCTTCTTTTTACTGTATGTCCCCCTTCCTATAATTTAAGTTCCAAGAAGGTAGGAAACTTTGTCTCTTGTTTACTTGCTGTATCCCCAGCACCTAAAACAGCATCCAGCACATGAGAGGTACTTAATAGATACTTATTGAATAATTTAGTAAATAGTGAGTAATAAACCTTATAGAAAGAGTGAGTAATTGACATAGAATCAGCATTTTAAAAATAATATAGGACTTCCCTAGTGGTCCAATGATTTAAAATCTGCCTGTCATTGCAGGGGATGTAGGTTTGATCCCTGGTCTGGGAAGATTCCATATGCCACAGGGCAATTAAGCCCATGTGCCACAACTACTGAGATGGCACTCTAGAGATCATGCTCCACAGCAAGAGGAGCCAAAACAATGAGAAGCCCATGCGTTGCAACTAGAGAAAACCTGCACACAGCAATGAAGACCGAGCACAGCCAAAAAATAAATAAGCAAAAATAAATAAATAAAACTAATCTACATAAATTGGAATTATGCAGATCAAATTCTCATGGATATTGTAAAGACCTAGATTTAGATGAAAAACATCAGTTGTATAGGATAGGGAGGGGTCTCCCAATGGCTCAGTGGTAAAGAATCTTCCTGCGAATGCAGGAAACTTGAGTTCTATCCTTGGTTTGAAAGATATTTGGAGAAGAAAATGGCAACCCACTCCAGTAATCATGCCTGGGAAATCCCATGGACAGATGAGCCTGGTGGGCTACAGTCCACAAAAGAATCAGACACAACTTAATGACTCAACAACAACATAGATTAGGGAGGCATTTGTTCCCATGTAAAATAAGCTATTGCAAAGAAATAGAGGAGAACAATACAATGGGGAAGACTAGAGTTCTCTTCAAGAAAATTAGAGATACCAAGGGAAAATTTCATCAAAGATAGGCACAATAAAGGATAGAAGTGGTATGGACCTAACAGAGGCAAAATATATTAAGAGCAGGTAGCAAGAATACACAGAATTATACAAAAAAGATCATCATGATCCAGATAATCACGATGGTGTGATCACTCACCTAGAGCCAGACATTCTAGAATGCAAAATCAAATGGGCCTTAGGAAGCATCACTATGAACCAAGCTAGTGGAGGTGATGGAATTCCAGTCGAGCTATTCCAAATCCTAAAAGTTAATGCTTTGAAAGTGCTGCACTCAATATGTCAGCAAATTTGGAAAACACAGCAGTGGCTACAGGGCTGGAAAAGGTCAGTTTTCATTCCAATTCCAAAGAAAGGCAATGCCAAAGAATGCTCAAACTACTGCACAATTGCACCCATCTCACAAGCTAGCACAGTAATGCTCAAAATTCTCCAAGCAAGGCTTCAACAGTACGTGACCAGAGAACTTCCAGATGTTCAAGTTGGATTTAGAAAAGGCAGAGGAACCAAGATCAAATTGCCAACATCTGCTGGATCATCAAAAAAGCAAGAGAGTTCCAGAAAAACATCTACTTCTGCTTTATTGATTATGCCAAAGCCTTTGACTGTGTGGATCAAAACAAACTGTGGAAAATTCTGAAAGAGATAGGAATACCAGAACATCTGACCTGCCTCCTGTGAATTCTGTATGCAGGTCAAGAAGCAACAGTTAGAAGTGGACATGGAACAACAGGCTAGTTCCAAATAGGGAAAAGAGTACATCAAGGCTGTATATTGTCACCTTGCTTATTTAACTTATATGCAGAGTACATCATGAGAAATGCTGGGCTGAAGGAAGCACAAGCTGGAATCAAGATTGCCAGGAGAAATATCAATAATCTCAGATGTGCAGATGACACAACCCTTATGGTAGAAGTCAAAGAAGAACTAAAGAGCCTCTTGATGAAAGTGAAAGAGAAGAGTGAAAAAGTTGCCTTTAAACTCAACATTCAGAAAACTAAGATCATAGCATCTGGTCCCATCACTTCATGGCAAATGGATGGGGAAACAGTGGAAACAGTGGCTGACTTTATTTTGGGGGGCTCCAAAATCACTGCTGATGGTGACTGCAGCCATGAAATTAAAAGACGCTTGGTCCTTGGAAGAAAAGTTATGACCAACCTAGACAGCATACTAAAAAGCAGAGACATTATTTTACCAACAAAGGTCTGTCTAGTCAAAGCTATGTCTTTTTCCAGTAGTCATGTGTGGATGTGAGAGTTGGACTATAAAGAATGCTGAGTGCTGAAGAATTGATGCTTTTGAACTGTGGTGTTGGAGAAGACTCCTGAGAGTCACTTGAACTGCAAGGAGATCCAACCAATCAATCCTAAAGGAAATCAGTCCTGAATATTCATTGGAAGGACTGATGCTGAAGCTGAAACTCTAATACTGATGTCAAGAACTGACTCACTTGAAAAGACCGTGATGCTGGGAAAGCTTGAAGATGGGAGAAGGGGATGACAGAGCATGAGATGGTTGAATGGCATCATTGACTCAATGGACATGAATCTGAGTAAACTCCGGGAGTTGGTGATGGACAGGGAGGCCTGCCGTGCTGCAGTCCATGGGGTCACAAAGAGTCGTACACGACTGAGTGACTGAACTAAACTGAAAACAAACTAGCATACAGATATTTAATTGATCAAATATTCAACATCTGTTAACTTGCGTGCCATAAAAAAAGTTAATGTTGACAAACTGCATCAGAGTAGGGTATAAGAGAAAGCTAATTAATGACACTGACACACAGGCCATTTTTATGTCCTTTGGGCAGAACAATAAAACCATACCTGAATATCTTCTCACTTTACCTTGTGTTTAATTTATACTGAAGTGAAATAAGAATTTAAATATCTTCCTGAAAATTAACTGTCCTTAGCTTCCTAAGATTATCCAATCATTTTTTGGTAACTATACCCCTGCCTCTTCTTTTGAAGCATTATCAGTATACTTTAATTTTATTGATAGTTTAATTAAAGATACAATGAATCTAAAGAAAAGTAAATGAATTTAGAGTTTAACAGGTTATCGGAGACAAGTCCTGATGAATTCCCTAATATAGTTTTCCTTTCCTCTGTCTACTCCTGGTCTTTCATGCTTTTATCCTTTTCTCCTTTACAGTAGTGTGTTATCTTTGTTCATCACGCTTCCCTCAAAACTGATCCCATCTAGGGCTTCTGTGGTGGCTCAGTGGTAAAGAACATGCTTGCCAGTGCTGGAGATGTGGATTTGATTCCTGGGCTAAGAAGATCCCCTGGACAAGGAAACGGCAACCCACTCCAGTATTCTTGCCTGGAGAATTCCATGAACAAAGAAGCGTAAGGGGCTACAGTCCATGGGGTCTCAAAGAGTCAGACATGACTGAGCAACTAATACTTTCACAGAGTTGGACACAACTTCACAGCTGAGCAACAACAAAGTTTCTTTAAATCATAAGTTATCACTTTTATTAAATTTCTTTAAATAATATCATTAAAATTTAAGCCAAAAACATTATAGAAATAATTTTAAGCCAAAAAAGAAAAAAGTTATTTCCAGAATCTCTTGAAAACTACAATAAAGAATTTTAGAAAAATTTGGAAGACCACATACACACAAGCATACAAACGAAGTATAATAACATTGGAGAGTTATGCATTTGGGGAATTTTCACACTTTATTCAAATATAAGATATTAAATATATTCTTAACACCAGTAGAATAGTTTGAAAGAATTAGTATAATTAATGGTGCTTAATCAGTGTTAGAAACATAAAACGCATGCTCTTTTAAGGAAGGTTCAAAACTTCTTCTTCCCCGCAGAGCCTCTCTCCAGGGTCTTGAACATTGAAAGAGCTCAATAAATGTGTGTTAAATACAGAGATAAATGGAGGTGGAGTTGTATTAATAGATGGTAAGGACACAGGGATAGGTAGGCTTCTGCACATGCCCCAGATAATGAAATAGAATCATTATAAGTTGAAATAGATGTGGACAGATTGTATGGTGATAAACCCTCCCTTCTCTACATTTTAATGCTTAAGAACGGGACATTTGATATTGAAATGTTCGACTTTATGAAGATGTAATCATTGAAATGAACAAGTTAATGAGGCAGAGAAAGAATGAAATAAGAGCAAGGCTTTCACAGCATCTTTGCATCAATAGCCAAGCTACAATGGGAAATGCTCCTACAACTCAAGAGACAGGAAATGCAGTCAAGCGCCAAACCTTATTAAATGGCTGCAGTCTAATGTGATAATTAAGGAAACAACATGGCTACTTCCTTTTTATTCCCCTCTTTCCAAATTGCCTGTTTCTGATTGCAATATCTCTCATCTCTGTAGGAAGGGGAAACATGCCCTGAGTCCTCAGACATGGTAAGGGAACAGCACCCTCAGCATCTCCATAGAGCGCAACAGCTTTCTAATGTCTACCTTGAATTACTGCTTTAGATGCAGAGAAGAGCAAATATCTCAAACAGCACTCACTGACTTGCCACCTAAAGCTAATATTGAAAGTTTGATGGATCTTATCCCAAAGGAGAAATAATGCAAAAAGTTGCGTTGTCTGTCCAGTCCTGAATTCCTTACATTTATAGAATGGTATATTCTGAAGATTTCATACCCTAGAAAGTGTGTCTCTGTGCATTTTGTCAATGGATACTGTTGAAACCACACACACACACACACACACCCACACACAAGCAGTTCCTTGGCTGAAGATCTCAACATATTAGAAGATGGGAGAAAATATAGCCTTCTCCTGAGTTCTACTAAGCAGAGGGACCCAGTCACCTAATGAAAGATTTACAAACGTCTTTAATGCCTAGGCTTCTGAGTGAAATTTCAAGAAAAATGAAATGATATTATAATGAGTAAAATGTAGGACAGGTAGCAAATATTTGAAACCACATAAATAAAAATGTAAGGATTCGTTATTACGCAATAATATCCCTAATCATAGTTTTGTGATTCAGAATTTCATCACCAAATTCATAAGATCAAGGCAAACTTTCCACTCACACTTGCTTGTGGATTATTTTCCCTTCCCTTAATGCAGTTCCTTCTATTTTCCAAATTCCTCTGCTGAAATTTCAAAAGTTTATTAATATTTCAAATATATTATTCATTTCTATATGAGTGAAAGGGAAACAGAAACAGGGAAGACATCAAATTAAGAATACAAAAGAGACAGAGTCCACAAAGGAAGATGCTGATTAATAAGAAAAATAAACTTAGGAGATAGGATTACAAATCAAAGAGTAGTCCAGATGCTCACTGATATGAATTCAATGGTATCATTTATTTGGTAATTATGAGAAGTACTGAGTGTTAGATACTAGGACATGAAGATACCAGCTCACACTCAAGCATGCATGTCATAGCTCAGAGCTGGGATGTGCCATGGTGGTTGTATGCTGTGTGTGTGTTAGTTGCTCAGTTTTGTCTGACTCTTTGTGACCCCATGGACTGTAGCCCACTAGGTTCTTCTGTCCATGGAATGCTCCAGGCTAGAATACTGGAGTGGGTTGTTAGTTGCTTCTCCAGAGGATCTTTCTGACCCAGGGATCGAACCCAGGTCTCCCACACTGCAGGCAGATTCTTTACCATCTGAGCCCCAGGGATGTATGTTAGATATTGTCATATGAAAACTACCTTTGACTTTAGTGGCTTGTAGCAGTTCTAGTCCTTCTCTCCCCAAGAGTCATCAGGATGGCTGGGCGGTTCTTCTGGACATTAGCACTCAGTAACATCAGCTTCCTGTCAGCAGGATGATCTTGCTGGTTTTCTTTAGATCCTTTCTGGGACTTTGGATGGGTCAGCTGAGCTCACTTGACTCTGCTCTATGTGGCCTCCCGTCTTCCAGCAGACTAGCCTGTTCTTGTCAACACAAGAGCTCATCATGAGATGATGTAGCAAGGGGAGCAATGGAAAAAAATCAACATGTCCATGTCCTCTTGAGACTAAACCTAAAGTTGGCATTGTATGCATTTTCTTCCACATTCTACTGGTAGAAACAGATCAGTGGATCAGTCAGGCCAGAGAGTGGAGGGATAGACTCCACCATTGAAGGGAGGGACTGCAAAAATCAGGTGGAACAGGTGCACAGAAGAAAGGTTGGAGAATTGAGGCCACACACTGGTTTTACTTGGGGATAAGAAGGAACATAAGAGAAGTGTAATTTGACTTCAAACCACCTCAACTAATGCAATTTGCCAAGTAAGAAAGGTACCGGATGCAAAGCACACAGACATCTTACCTACCATCCAGGCAACAATGTCTTCAGGACCATAAAGAGAAGCCATATCAGGTATCACCAACCCAGGTGAACAGCAGCCAGCACTGAGGCACCTGAGCATAGGCAAGTAGTGCGAAATCCTAGTGCTAAGCCCGACCTTTAGACCCACACCTGGCTGAGCCGATTGGTGGAGTGGAGGTGGCAGTCCTCAGTAAACTATGTTTTACTGCAGCAAAGTTTTGGCTTACTTGAAGGACTGTTGATCCCTTCTAGAAAATCCAATCATTTCAAAGCCACATTTTTATTTGACTCTAGTCAGTTCTTGCTTCCCTGTTGAGGAAATCCCTCTGGTTTCCTCCACTACACACACACTGATCCATTGTTGTGTTTTCAACTTAGGTACATCTGGCTGAGAGCAAATATTCAATAGCGAAAGAAATGAGAGTCAGACTCATTCTCCTCTGATTACACGATGGCTCAGGAGGACACCCACCAGTGGTTTTATTCATTACTGAATATTAAAATCAAAGGCCTTTAATATGCAGCAACAGTGTTGTCCAAATTGAAGCCCATCTGTGCCCCCTTGTAAGAGTTTTCATAGCATAATAAACAGGCAATTTTAATAAAACTATTATTTTTTTCAGTCTGCCTCCAAAGGACTGACTGAAACTTCAACATTACCTTAATGTCTCTTGGAAACTCTTTCCTCAATTTAAATATTTCAAAACTAGACAAGGCTGACCATGGGTGCAGTCACCAATAGAAAAGAGTCACCTGCTAATCCAATGCAGCCCAGAGTGTCTGTCCTCAAGACACAGACCCTTTTCTTTCCTCCCACCTACCTAAACAAGATTTCTAAGAGCCCCATCAGCCTTTTTTTTTTTTCCTGATCAAAACCTGTGTAAAATTGCAGTAACTTTGGCCACAGAAATGCTGCTTTTTTAATCCATGTTTCCTTCTCCTGTCAAATAACAGTGGGAGTTTTTGCTGTTGTTATTGTTGTTCAGTCGCTAAGACGTGTCTGACTCTTTGCAGACCCATGGACTGCAGCACACAAGGCTTCTCTGTCCTCCACTATCTCCCAGAGTTTGCTCAAATTCAAGTCCATTGAGTCAGTGATGCTATCCAACCATCTCATCTTCTGCTACCCACTTCTCCTTTTGCCTTCAATCTTTCCCAGCATCAGGGTCTTTTCCAAGAGTTTGCTCTTTGCATCAGGTGACCAAAGTATTGGAGTTTCAGCTTCAGCATCAGTCCTTTCAAGAAATATTCAGGGTTGATTTAGAAATGGGGAACATAATCTGAGTGTGTGGTTCAGATTCTTCAGGAAACTTGAGGGGCAACAAACCTCTGCTGCTTTAGCTCCATTTCAGTTGCTTTTAATCATAAGACTTAGAGAACTGTTCATTTCCTTCCTCTGCCCACTTATCAACTTTCTTTTAGTATCAAGTCCCATCTCAAATGTCAAAATATTCTCCAACATTCTTTTATGGTTGAGGGGAGGAAGCAAGAGGTCTTAATAGAGTATGGGTTGCTGAAGAGCAAGACAAATCTGCATTGAGCCTTTGAGAAGTTATTTAAACCTTAATAAGCTTTGTTTTCTTCATGTTCAAATGAACTTTAAAATGGTATCTACTTAAGATTGTTTTGGAAATTAAGTGAGATAGGACATGTCACATTTGCAATATTCAGCCTTGGGTACACTTGAAGTATTATTATTAGTGTAGAATAATAACTCACTCAATCTTGGATCTGCCTTAAAAATAAATAGAATGTGACACTACCTAGACTTACTATAGCTCTTATTCAAATACTGTTACAAGCACTTTCAATATATTAGCTCATCTATATAAGTTGTTTTTACATATCAACTCATTTAATACTTGTAACAGTACCATGAGTGACATACTTTAATTACTGTAAAAATAACAATAAGGAAACTGTGGCAACCCAACATTCATTGTGTGCTACTTACAATAGCCAGGACATGGAAGGAACCTAGATATCCATGGACAGATGAATGGATAAAGAAGATGTTGTAAATATATACAATGTAATATTATTCAGTCATATAAAGAACAAATTTGAGTCAATTCTAGTGAAGTGGATGAACCTAGAGCCTATTATACAAAGTGAAGTAAGTCAGAAAGAGAAAAACAAATATAGTATATTAGCACATATATATGGAATCAATGGGCTTTCCAGGTGGCACTAGTGGTAAAGAACTTGCCTGCCAATGCAAAATCTAAGAGATGATTGTTCCATCCCTGGGTTGGGAAGATCCCCTGGAGAAGTGCAGGGTAACCCACTCCAGTATTCTTGCCTGGAGAATCCCATGGACAGAGTAGCCTAGTGGGCTACATAGGTGCATAGGGTCACAAAGAGTTGGACAGGACTGAACCGCCTTGGCACTCATGCAATCTAGGAAAATTGAATTGATGAACCTATTTGCAGGGAAGGAATGGAGATGCCCATGTGGAGAATGAACTTGTGGCCACAGTGGGAAAGGGAGAGAGTGGGACGAATGGAGAAAGTAGCATCAACATATATGCAGTAGCATATGTAAGAGGGATAATTGGTAAGAAGTTGCTAGGGAGCATAGGAAGCACAGGTCAGCTCTGTGATGACCAGGGGGAGTGGGGGAGGGAGGCTTTGGAGGGAGGGGATGGGAGAGGGCAAGGAGGGAGGTGATGTATGTATAATTATGGCTGATTTACATTGCTGTGTAGCAGAAACCAACATAACATTGTAAAAATTAAAAAAACCCCAAATTTTAAAAAGTGGAAAGGAAAGGGGATAAAAGAGAGGTTATACGACTCAGCTCAGGTCATACAAGGAGAAAACCCAGGCTGTCTGGCTCTGGAGGCTATACTTCCAACTTGTGATACTATACATTTCTGAAGAGAAATTGTCCTTCGGGGAAGGAGGAAGATATAGTTATTACACATTTCTCCAGCAGTTACATAGCTCTAATTAGATGTATGGCTTGTTGACTGCGTTGGTATTTCAAAATATTTTCCTTCCTCCTTTGAAAATAAAATCCTCAGGGGCAGAGACAATGTGTATTGTTTTCCTTGTGCTGTAGCACAACTGTTCTGTAAGCTGCAGGTCCACAGGAGGTCTTATTGTCTGGCTTTCTCAGTCTTTCATTTTCCCAGAGGGCTTCTAGGAACTCTAAGTGGGTCCCAGGAGCTGAGAGTTGAAAAGGCCCTGAGGTTGGGCCTCCCCCTAGCCCCTCGAAAATTCTCATGAACACTTCCCAGGCAGCTAAGCACTTGTTCCTGTAAAGGAATCCTAACATCTTGAAAAACAGCACACATTTCTGGAAAGATCTGAAATGATGGTGCCCACAGCTGCCAGCTTTCTGCTTAGTGGTGAGCCCAGAACTGTCTGGAGCTCCACTTGCCACAGTTCAGATGCCTCTGAAAGCTGACAGGTGAGACTCAACTTCAAGGGTAGGGGACGAGAGCTCAGAGGGAAGTACTGAACAGTCCTTTCTGATCACCAGGATACTTTTCCTTTGAAGATTTTGAGAAATGTTTTAAAATTATACTTTGTAGGCAAAATGTTGCCCGCAATAGAAATCTGGGGACATTGCAGAGGCTACATAACGTACAGGCTTCCCTGGTGGCTCAGCGGTCAAGAATCTGCCTGCAATACAGGAGCCACAGGAGCCGCGGGTTCAATTCCTGGGTCCAGAAGATCCAATGGAGGAAGGCACAGCCACCCAGTCCAGTGTTCTTGCCTGGAGAATCTCATGGACAGAGGAGTCTGGCAGGCTACAGTTAATGGGGTTTCAAAGAATCAGACATAACTGATGCAACTTAGCACACGCACACACACACAATGTACATTTGTTTAATGGTTAAAAGGTTAAACATGAAAACAGAAACCCTGCTATTTACTATCCCAAAAGCTCTACATAAAATAAAACTCATGATATAAAATAAATTTAATGTATCAAGTCAAATCTTTCCCGGTTCGGGTTTTTCCCTATAGCACATAGCATATATGAAATAGAATGTGTTCTTGAGGATTTGAGTTACATTCTGGTATTTAAAGTCTGTCTGGTTGTCCTGCTTAACAGTCTGGGAAAGTGGGTTCAGATCCAAGCTCCACTTCTAATTACATGCGTGACACTGTGAAAGTTATTTAGGCCTTTCTTAACCTCAATGTATTCCATCTATAAAAGGAGGACAGTGATATTTCTACCTGTTAGGATTATTTTGAGGATTGAATCAGCAATGATATACAAGGCACCTAGCACCTAGCAGTTACTCAATTAAAGCATATTACTATACAGTATGTCAGTTCTGGTCATTCACAAGAATCTAAACACCATGAAGACAGAGACTTCATTTCGTTCACTGATTCACCAGCACGCAGAACAAACAGTACCAGGCACATGCAAGTGGCTCAGAAACTGGCCAAGTGTTCAAAACAATTGGAGAAAATTTACAGCAGCTTGGTAGCAAAGACTGAATGATATACTAAAAGCATTCTTTATTCAACAAATAGCACCACTTTGGGTAAGCGATTTTGCCTGGTTCTGTGAGGGAGAGAAAGATGAATGAGTCAAACTTTACTCTAGAAAGGTTTAGAATTCATCAGAACTTGATTAGAAAGTCTAGTTTTATGACCATGTATTTGAATGGACATATGTGTTTTCTTTAATCTTTGTTTAGATTGGAGTATAGTTGATTTACAATGTTGTGTTAGTTTCAGGTGCACTGCAAAGTTATATAGTTATTTAGTTATATATACACTTATCTAGGGCTTCCCTCTTAGCTCACATGGTGGAGAATCTGCCTGCATTGCAGGAAACCTCAGTTGGATTCCTAAGTTGGGAAGATCCCCTGCAGAAGGAAATGGCTACCTACTCCACTATTTTTACCTGGAGAATTCCATGGACAGAGGAGCCTGGCAGGCTACAGTTCATGGGGTTGCAAACAGTCAGACACGACTCAGCAACTTTCACTTTTCATACGTACATCTAGTCTTTTTTAGATTCTTCTGCATATAGTTTTAAACAGAATATGGAGTAGAGTTCCCTGTGCTATAGAGTAGGTCCTTGTTGGTTACCTATTTTACATATAGTGGTGTGTATATGCCAATTCCAGACTCCTAAATATGTGTTTTAAAATGTTCATTTGAGCAGAGTTTGTGAGAAAGTTTATTATTAAGCTAAATGAAAACCCTCTTAAAGCCTTCGTTAAAAGTTCTTCTCCTCTCTTGGTTCATCCACTTAAGACTCAATTGCAGCACTGACTGACACAAAAATACCTGTGGTTCAGAAAACGGTCTCCAAAGACTAGCATTCAATACTGTCCATTCTCAGAGCTCATGATGTGAATTCTGAGGGTAGATATAATATCTGGACTTAGGTGCTCTTAGCCTGATTGTTCTTTTTTTTCCCTTTAAGAAGTTCAAGATGCTCATTCCGATTCTGGCTATGACCTGCCAGGATCTCCTACACAAAACAGATGCTAACATCTGTTGTTCTCACCTGGGATGCCTCACACTGTACGAGCCATATTAGTTGTCAAGATTGGACAAGTGACTCACCATGTTTATCTTTCTACTAGCTTCCGAAGTTATGTGGCCAATATTAAAATGTCAGTTCCTTGACCTTTAGATGCAAGAGGAGCCTCAGAGGATATTCTCAGCATTTGAAAGCAAGCTGTGAAAACTTGGTACCAGAAAGAAACATTATTTGCAGTTAAACAGTCTTTGGAATTGGTGCGTACAATTTTAAAAAGCACTCTGGGTTCTTGGAAATTTAGCTGAGCAAATTTAGAGCACAATGCAAGGTAATGTAATTATTCCTTAGAATTCCGAATTTTTAGTGATAAGAGGTTTGAAAAGAAGTTCTTTTCCTGGAGTCTGGCAGGCTATATAATCCATGGGGTCACAAAGAGTTGGACACAACTGAGCGACTTTCACTATATATTTTTGGACTCCTTAGCTGATTCATTTCCCTCGATGCTGGGAAAAATTGAAGGCAGGAGGAGAAGAGGACAACAGAGGATGAGATAGTTGGATGGCATCATTGACTCAGTGGACCTGAGTTTGAGCAAACCCTGGGAGATAGTGAAGAATAGAGAAGCCTAGTGTGCTGCAGTCCATGGGGTCACAAAGAGTCAAACACGACTTAGCAACTGAAAAACAACAACATAGGTATAAGTACTTGGGGAAGTACCCTTAGATGTACCCTTGGATCTGCTGCAGAGAACCCCGTTTTCTCAAGAGGACCTAGGACTCTAGGTAGTATTATTCTAGGAACATATTGATGAATAGGAAAACATTTTTACATCTCTCAAACTTGAACTAATTAAAATGAACATGGTTGTGGCTGGGTAAAAGGCAATTTTAAATAGTGATTAGCAAAATTTATATTCCAGGGTAAAAAAATGAATACGGTCAAGGAAATGAGGCTTATCAAGTCTCTCTGCTTGCCTCACAAATCTTCTATGAATTAATAATCACTGGCATTTTTATTAAACAATGTCATTCTCAGCACCAGTCTCTGCTTTCTGTATTATGACCGCCTTTATAAAGGCTTACCTCAAAGTGAGAGGAATTAAGGAGAAGTCTTCACAGTACTCTTGAAACAATTATTAGGGAAGCAGCAGAAGGAAGTGAAGGTCCAACTTATTCTGCCCTGAAGAATTTTCGCAACTGACATAAAAATAATATGAGTAAATTGAGAAGAGAATATAAATGCCATATAATTACAGAGAACCCAAACGAGATGAATTATCATGGAAGACTCCACGCTGGAGAAACAGGCTCTGTGACAGTCATTACTTTGTAAAAGTCTCTTATTAGATTAAGGTAACATTATTTGAATTTTCTACATGCACTGAAAGTGAAAAAGTGAAAGTATTAGTTGCTCAGTCATGTTTGACTGTTTGGGACCCCATGGACAGTACCCCACCAGGCTCCCTTCTCCATGGGATTCTCCAGGCAAGAATACTGGAGTGCTCCAAGGGATCTTCCTAACCTAGGGATCTTCCTAACCTAGGGATCAAACCTGGGTCTCTGTTTGGCAGGTGGATTCTTTACCACTGAACTACCAGGGAGGAAGCCCAGAGAGGCTGTTACTTTTTACTTTAAAGAGGAGGAAGCAGAGATATTGAGAAGTTGAGTTATGTACATAAGGATATATAGCTTGGAAGGCTCAGAACCAAACAAGGATGGCATGGTACTGAAAATCTAAACCACAATGCTCTTTTTCTTTGTGATAGCACCTTCAACAGGAGAGATCGCAAATCTCTAACAAGTTACAATAAAGGAACAATTAGACCTTTGAACACTAGGACACTAAATGAAACTACTTGTTTTCAACAAGTAGCAGAAAGGATGTAGGCTTTGGAACCAGACAAATCTGAATTTTGCCTGCCTGACCTTGTACTGGGCATTTATTCTATTAGTTTTGTCTGTCAAATTGAGTTTTAATTTGCCAGACTGTTGTAAGAATTCAAGATAATGCACTCCGTTTATCTTAGACGGTATCTGAAACCAAGAATGCCCAGTAAGTGGTCATTCTAATGAGAGGGATCTACAATTTTGTTTGTGGTAAGTAGCTTGAAAAATTTATTTGAATATCTTTTAGAACAGTTATAACACCCTAAGCAAATATAAAAGCAAACTTCTACTTTTGCCATCATTTTAACTGAAAGGAAAAACTATCTTTAAAATCTTCAGCAGCTTTGATAATTATTAAGATGTTAATCTAGTAGTTTTGAAGGACAGGTTGGGTACAGTAATGAAACAGTCATTTTGGAGGAGTTGGTCAAGTTCAGCAAAGATCTGAAGGTTTCTATTGAATTCCCAGAGAAAGTAC
This sequence comes from Giraffa tippelskirchi, assembly GCF_054371585.1. NCBI lineage: Eukaryota > Metazoa > Chordata > Mammalia > Artiodactyla > Giraffidae > Giraffa > Giraffa tippelskirchi. The sequence goes on along the minus strand of NC_137284.1, from coordinate 59,111,081 downwards.
TGAACTCTGGTCAAGAAATAGAAGAACTCGGGTCACAAGATGGGTGGGATCCTCAGGTTTTACCTTCTCTTCCTAGTAACCCTTCAACAAGGATGACTTATAGGAATAATACTGCAGCCAGGTCTAGAATCATTCTGGGACGTCACCATTATCACTTTCATACTCGAATGCCAAGCAGGGAAGAACATGTACAACTTAATTGGAATTTTAGAGGCAGAAAGCGGAGCAAATTTGTCCTCCCTTTCCTTTTGATCTTTGATTTCATCAGCAAAAGATATTAAACATAACCACTGAGCTTTGAATTTTCAAATTCTGGATATAATCTATTCCTTTATTTGCTTATGGTGATTGTAATTGAAACAGTTATGAAGAGTCCTCGCCCAGAGCATAAAGCCATCTCTTCTCTGTCCTCTGTGGAGATTCATTGCCATGCTGAGAATAGGGGGAGAAAAACAAGCTCATAGTACCTAAGGGAAGGAATTCTCAGCTCTTCATTCAGTTATCAAAGCTCAGACAGAATGTTAAGGTAATTGGCCCAATTTAAAGCATATAATCTATTTTTCTTTATCTCCCAACCATTTCCCAGTACCATTATGTTCTTACGTCAAGGTTTTCTGAGAAATAAAACAATTATATTAATGATGTCAATCATTGCTGCCAGGCTGATCAATAAAAACAATGTTAACCTTAGTAATTAATTGCTAGCAATCACATAACTAACTTGAAGAAACTATTAGTTGCACAAAACTGAATAAGGAAATGCTCTAAGTGATGTTTAAAATGTGCTATTTGAAAAACAAAAGATTTCAATTCCTCTCTGAAATAGAATCTATCAACTCTAAGTGAAAAGCAGTAGCCTCTTCTATTTGGCTGATGAGAATATATGTTTTTATTGCAATTATCACTCAAGGCTGATGACAGTAAATAGTGTTCACTATAGTTGTGCTATTTGTGTAGAAGTTATCTGAATAATTTTGGTCCCACAGAGTCAGGCAAAGGCAGTTCCTTTTCAGGCCCCATCATGGTTGCATAGTCACCTGGGTTATTTGATTTTAGGGGATTCTGGTTTAACAACTGCTGAATGGACTTCTTTGCTTGAAATTTTTTGGAAAAAAAGGAATCATTTAAATATTCCTTTGGGCTTCCCACATGGCTCAGTGGTAAAGAATCTGCCTGTAATGCAGGAGCCTCAAGAGACACAGGTTTGATTCCCAGATCAGGAAGATCCCCTGGGGGTAGGAAATGGCAATCCTACTCCAGTATTCTTGTCAGGAAAATTCCATGGACAGAGGAGCCTGGCAGGCTACAGTCCATGGGGTCAGACACAACTGAACATGCATGCATGCATGCACCCAAATATTCCTTTAAAATGTTGGTTTATTGTATCGATTTTATAAAAAATGTAGTTTTGCTCTATGCACAGGTTTAAAATGTCATGCAATTTTTTACCCAGGTTAAGGCATTACTCAGGATGGCAACTTTGGTTTCTTGACTGAAATTATTTATTTGGGGAGCTTATTATTCTGGGACTGCAAGCAATCTGAAATTTATGCAGTATCTCTGATATATATCTTTTTTTAATTAAAAAAAATCATGAGGAGTGAGTTAAATGCTGATACCCAGGCTGGCCCACTAAAGGGTTTAGTTCAGTAGGTCAGGTATTAGGAAGAAAAATTTACATTTGACTGTGGCCTACACTCCAGGAATCATGACTATCAACTAAAATGGTAAGTCCAGCCCCTTCCAGACACAGTTCTCTGAACCTCATCAAATCCTAACACCTAGTGTTGAGCTCTTCTGAACACTAGACTTCAAGAGACTGAGGGTGACCGTGGGGATTGGCAGTTCCTTTGGGAGTTTGAGGGGTTGAGGGGGGATGCGAGTGGGGAGAGTAGCTTGCCTGTGTGCTCAGTCCCTAAGTCGTGTCCAACTCTTTGTGACCCCATGGACTGTAGCCCGCCAGGCTCCTCTGTCTACAGGATTTTCCCAGCAAGAACACTGGCTGCTACTGCTGCCAAGTCGCTTCAATCGTGTCCGACTCTGTGCGACCCCAGAGACGGCAGCCCACCAGGCTCCCCTGTCCCTGGGATTCTCCAGGCAAGAACACTGGAGTGAGTTGCCATTTCCTTCTCCAATGCATGAAAGTGAAAAGTGAGAGTGAAGTCACTCAGTTGTGTCCGACTCTTCGCAACCCCACGGCCTGCAGCCTACCAGGCTCCTCCGTCCGTGGGATTTTCCAGGCAAGAGTACTGGAGTGGGGTGCCATTGCCTTCTCTGAAGAACACTGGAGTGGGTTGCTATTTCCTACCCAAGGGGATTGTCCCCACCCAGTGATTGAACCCCCGCCTCCTGCATTGGCAGGCAGATTCTTTACCACTGAGCCACCGGGGAAGCCTGGTAACAGTAGCAAACACCACTTAAACACGGAGAATGCCTAAAGTCAGTGTGAAGTTGGTGGCTGCCTGTATAGCAGGATTCTGGCTTCCGTGGATTAAACATCATTTCAGCAGTTTGGAGATGATTTCACGGGTACCTCAAATATTCATTTGTAACTTTGTGAAGGCAGGAAATTGAATCCATCCTCTGGAAAGCTGCTGTAAACACAAGTCTTCTAGCTGGGAGGTAGGCAAAGCCCTCCAACCAACAACTCCAGCTATTCTCACAAACTAAGTCTTCTAAAGTGGTAAGAAAAAAATGGCTTTTCAGTATCTGCAATGTGGCAGGTCTGACTCATTTTTAGTTTATTTTGTTTTCACTTAATATTTCTGAAACAAAAGTCAGTTCTTCATCCAATGATACTATACAACAATCGGGGATTTTATGAAGGTCAAAGTATCTGGCTCTTATGAATCATAAGTACTCTTTTTTAATTTAAGTATAGGGTAAAGAATCTGCCTGCAATTCAGGAGACTCAGGGTCCATCCCTGGGTGAGGAAAATCCCCTGCAGAAGGAAATGGCAACCTACCCCAGTGTTCGTACCTGGGAAATCCCATGGACAGAGGAGCCTGGAAGTCTACGGTCTACAGGGTCACAGAGTCAGACACAACTAAGTGACTAAGCACACACAGACATAATTCAGTTATAATGCTGTGTTAATTTCTGCTGTACAGAGAAGTGATTCAGTCATATGCATATATACATTCTGCATGTATTCTTACACTATATTTACTATTCCTGTTTTTATACCAGAGTAATGGAGCAGCACAAAAGTGACAACTGGCTGCTGAGTTTTAATCCTCCCTAGAGGGAATCAGAATTAAAATGTGATGTTAAATCAGGGAAAAGATGGATTTCCCAAATGCCTTTTAAATATGCCCTGTATGATCACAGTGATGCTATTAATTGTCAGTGACAGAAAAGTTTGAATGATTTTATTTTCTTTTTTTCTCCACAAATTAAAAGTATCCCACTGATTCTTTTCTTAAATTAAAAATTAAGAGACTTTAAGTAGGCATTAGGGAGCAGACAGAAGACAGTAACATTGGCAAGTAAATTGCACTTATATGCCAGTGATGAATGATACTGCCTGCCTTTCTCATTCCTATACCATGGACAATGTTGAGGCCTAGTCTAGTTTAACCTGAGGATTCATTTAATAAATATATTTGACTGCCTATTATGTGCAAGGAATTGAATTGAACTATCAAATTAGGACATTTATCTTTCCTCAGGGACTTCACAGAAGGAGAGAAAGGCATGGATATAATTTATCATAATCTAAGGTGGAAGGCAGAGATGGTATTAAAAATGCAAAATAACCAGTTGGACATAGCCAAGCGTCAATCAGAATGAACACTGCCCTGATCATACAGATGCCCGTGGTCAATGTGTTCCACCTGTAGAGGGTGGATGAATGTGCCGAATGGACTGGTGGGTGGATGTTTGTGCCAAAAGAAGGTGATAAAGTTCTCAGGAGAGAGAGAGACTGTGAATTCAGAAAATTCCCTTCTGGTTGAAAGTATCAGGGAGAAATATGGGGAACTTTGAAGAATGGGTGGTATTTGATTAAAAATTAGAAATAGGAAAATAGGAAACTGCTTGAATTTTTTTTTTTTTTTAAAGGCATGAATTCAGAAGAATTCAGGGAATTAAATGAATTCCCTGGGCCAATTAAATGTTTCAGTTTCAGTTTTCTGATTAGGGAGACATCGCAGATGGAAAGAGAGCTTGGTCAGGAACTAGAAGAAATCTAAGAAGGAGGAAGACCAAGTCAGCCCCCTGGGGGAAGTGAGAGGGTGCAGAGCATGCCAGGTGTCACCTGGTCTTGTTACTGCAGGCTTTGGAGTAACAGAGGAAAGTGAAAACCGGAAGGAAGATTAAACTGTACCATTCCTGACCCTCCAGGCAAGAACAGACAAACAAAATCACTGTATTGAAAAGAAAAAAAAAAAATCGGAAACACTATTAAGTTGCTTCCGTGAGGCAGGCTCAGAGTTCAAATCAGAAACCTGACAATTTTGGCAATAAAGAAAATCACATTTGCAGCACACTCAAGTTTGCAATGTGAAATTCATACCTATGATGCTTTTAAAGCATTTAGCTCTTCCTAAAATGTGGTGATAATTGTAGCCAGCAAACCTGTAAGATCTTCAAGATGTCTAAATGATATCTTCCGTTTGCCAATTCAGCTCTTTTTTTTTTTTACCTTTATCTGTTTCCAATGTAGACAGAAAACAGATCCTGTTCCATTATTTTATATCTTTAAAGATTTTTCTTGTTCAGGGCAAATCTCCTCTTCCTCCTCCAGCCGCCTGTTTGTCAAAGTGTTGTCCATTTCAGCTTCTCTACATTAAATGATCTTCAAATTTAACTCTACAAGGAAAAGCTGAAAAGATGCCAAGGCAATGTTGGAAAAAAAAATGAGGATGGCATTTCATAGATGTCTGTCCTATACTCACACAATTATAGTCATTCCAGCCCCATTTACTAAAACAGAAAAACAAACTTTAGGAAGCCATAGTTGACTCTCATTTGGCCTTTAGACCTCAGAATCAGTTCTGACCCTTCTTATACTGATGAGGTTTCCATATGATTTTATATTGCCTCTGTGCTGTAAGGCTTTCTTTATGCCTTACGGTCTTACTTTGTCCTCACTTGAAAGTGAAAATGTTAGTCTCTCAGTTGTGTCTCTTTATGACCTCATGGACTGTAGCCTCCCAGGCTCCTCTGTCCAAACATCAACCTAAATGTTCGCTTCCAGTTTGAATGGGTTATTCTGCATTCCAAGACTCTGAATCCTTGGTAAATTTCTAGCTGTTTCTTATTTGGCAGCAGAAGTCTTGCAATCTGGGAAAGTTGTGTGAAAACACAACTCAAATAATCCCAGAATGCGTAATGATTTTATTTTTAGTGTCTTCGGACTTTATGAAGGAATTGAACCACTCTCACATGATTTCTGCCTGGTAATTTCCAAATAAACTTGAGGAGAGATGGTCTTCCTTTTGTTTGGGGACAGGGAATATTTGTCTGACCTGTTTTCATCTTGACGTGAGATTGCTTCCTGAAACTTCAAAGAAATACGGCAATGCGTGTGCACTGTGTCGTGGAGATGGCAGGTGTATGATGTTGATGGAGCAAACCATGGGAATAAGTTCTCTTTCACTTTCATATAACCTAAGGAACCCCGCAAATAAACACATTTGGCCTCAGAAGCACTCAATGAAAGGGAAAGAATCCACAAGATTGAATTTCTTCCCCTGTGAGTGCCTTCATGGGACTTCCCTTTTGGCTCAGTGGTAAAATAAATAAATAAATAAATAAACCTACCTGCCAGTGTAGGAAACACAGTTTGGATCCTTGGGTGGGGAAGATCCCTTGGGGAGGGAAATGGCAACTCACTTTAGTATTCATGCCTGGGAAATCCCATGGACAGAGGAGTCTGGTGGGCTCCAGTCCATGGGGTTGCAAAGAATTAGACACTAAACTTAGAGACTAAACAACAAGCAGTACCTTCATACTCCAGCTGCAGTATCGAGCCTCACATACTATCTCTTGAAATCAAGCTAGATGACTGCTGCTATTTATCATTTAAGCAAGAAAGGTTAATTGTCTGTATTTTAGATCTGTTATACTTTGGGGCTCATTTTTCTATTTTGAGGATTGAATGATCGGTTCTACAAATATACTCTGATTCCTGCTAGACAGAAATTCTGCAGGTGGTGACATGGCCGAATGTAATATTACCTCTTGTTGGGGATACTTTGTTAGGAAAAAAAAACCCAAAACACCAGAGGAGAAATACGAAGAGAAAACAGAAGGTGACCAGCATTTAACAGGTTATGGTCATCGCCTTCATAGCTTTTCTTTCTTCCTTAAATTTCCCTCTTAATTTCCAGAGTGAGTTGCTTCTTCATTTTGCTATCTATTATTAAAAACACAACAATGCAGATATGGTCCCTGAGCAGGGCCCTGGCTAACGAGCAGTGAATTGATGTGGGACTCCATCCTGAAGCTTGGTGTATAAACTAGAATACTTACCTTTAGAAACTTCACTATGCTTTGCAAAAACATGGATTTTGTTGCCTTCTCAACTTTCTTTAATTCGTTGAGGGTGTAAAATTCACTTTTCATTTGATGGTTTCCATTTCATCAAATCTTTCATAACCATGTAGCATATGCACCTTGGTTATTCCTGGATCATTTCCAAAATATGGCTGAATGTATATCTAAATTTTCTGTTCTTGAAGACAGTCTGTAGGAATTCAAACATGTATTTTAACAAATGAATGATTATGAATTATTTAAATGACCAGTTTCAGCAATATTTAACTTACTGATTCAACACAGTTTTATAGTTTTAAATAATATGTGTTATTTATTTTTTTTTTACAAACAGCAAACAGTCATTAAGGATATTTGAAAAAGAAAGAATGAAGAAATTATTTTGCATGTAGCCTCATATTCAGAAATAAACACTGTTAAGTTTTTTTCAATGTTGGTAATATTTATAACTCTTTTCACATACAAATATATTTAGAGATTTTCTCCCATTCTCCATTTTATTAAATATTTTTAAATAATTTTTTCATGACAATAGCATTTCATCAAACAAACCTGCCTAATTCTTTTATTTGTTCTTGCTCATTTAACTAGGTCTTATTTTTTGCTATTATAATCACATTATGATGAATATTTTTATGCATATATATTGTTGTGTATATTTATTCTTTATTTAGAAATTATAACTAGACACTTTCTGAGAGTTAAATTATTGAATTTAAAATACTGACATTTTAAAACAATATGCATTGTTAAATTACCCTTTATAATTTTCTCTGCCTATTAATTTCTTTGAAAGTGACTAAAAGTACTTTTAAAAAAACAGAATATTTTTCCAGTGAAGGAAGATTTTAATTTAAAAAAGAGATGGATTTCAGGGGCTATATTCAGTGATGATGAAATAGAAAACTCTGTAAGGTTTATTTCTAATTGCTCTCCCCTTAATAGTTTCTACCAATGTGGGTTGAATAATTGTTCCCTGCAACAACCAAAGGTTTTGCTTTGTTATGTTTTGTTGTTGTTATTTGTTTGCTTTACATTTCAGGGGATGAATAATTCCTAATACTTCTCATATTCTCAGTGTCTCAGGCCAATAAAGTTCATAGAACCTCTGATAGCCATGATTTCTGAAAGGAATGGAGTGGTACAAGCATGTTCAAGAATGCTGTGGTACATATACACAATGGAATATTACTCAGCCATTAAAAAAATACATTTGAATCGGTTCTATTGAGATGGATGAAACTGGAGCCCATTATACAGAGTGAAGTAAGCCAAAAAGAAAAACACCAATACAGTATACTAATGCATATATATGGAATTTGAAAAATGGCAATGATAACCCTATATGCGAGACAGAAGGAGAGACACAAACGCATTGAACAGTCTTATGGACTCTGAGGGAGAAGGTGAGGATGGGATGTTCTGGGAGAATAGCATTGAAACATGTATATTATCATATGTGAAACAGAACACCATTCCATGTTCGATGCATGAGACAAATGCTCAGGGCCAGGGCAATGGGATGACCCAGAGGGATGGGATGGGGAGGGAGGTGGGAGGGGGGTCCAAGAGGGGGAACACATGTAAACCCATGGCTGATTCATGCCAATGTATGGCAAAAACTACTACAATATTGTAAAGTAATTAGCCCCCAACTAAAATAAATAAATTTATTACAAAAAAAAAAAAAAGAATTGCTCTTCCAAGGCTCTCAGTTTTATCAAGTTCTGTTTAATTGACCTTGGATGCTCCCAAAGGCCTCCAAAACTATGGGAAGATCAAAATAAAAACTCCAGTGACAGATTACAAGGAACTCTGCCTTATGCTTTCATCTATTGTCACACCCTGTCAAGCTTTCATTAAATTTCTGCCAGAAGAAGCCCCATACAATTTTCATGCATCCTTCTCCTGTCCCTGCCTTGACCATGACGTGTTTCTCCTTGGAACATCCTTCTCAAACGAGAGCCTCTATAAATTCAAAACTTGACTTAAATGGTTGCTTTACAAGTCTTCTGAATATACTATGCTCATTTTAGTACCTTCTTTAGGGTCTTTTCTTATAAAAATGTTTGTTTAAAAATCACAGTGGCACCAAATTGATTTGATTAAGTTATCAGTCAATTGCAAAGCTCAGATTTTCTATTATATTATTTTTTACATGAATTGTATAATGAATTCCATATTGTTTATTATTTTTTAAAATCAACATTAAGTTATTGAGATTTGCTCATGCTGCTGTATGCTCCTTCAGGGAGCCACCAGAGAAGCCCTCATGCTGCTATATTTAAATGTAATTAATTATTTCTAGTGGTTCAGACGGTCAAGAATCTGCCTGCAACGCAGGAGACTGGATTCGATTCCTGGGTTGGGAAGATCCTCTGGAGGAGGCCATGGCAACCCACTTCAGTATTCTTGCTTGGAGAATCTCCATGGACAGGGAAGCCTGGTGGGCCACAGTACATGAGGTCGCAAAGAGTCAGACACGACTGAGTGACTAAGCACAACACACAGAACAGCACTACCTTATATTCCCTTGATGGCATATACCATGTTTCATTTATTCACATCCCTCTTTAAGGGTTTCCTAAAATGTCTAATTTTACTATCATAAAAAAATGGTCCAATTAATTTTTTTATACTTATTTTCTTGTGCTGCTGCTAAGTTGCTTCAGTCGCGTCCAACTCTGTGCGACCCAAAAGACGGCAGCCCACCAGGCTCCTCTGTCCATGGGATTCTTTTGATAAGAATACTGGAATGGGTTGCCATTTCCTTCTCCCTGTTTTCTTGTAGACATGTGAAATTTCCTTCACTGGTTACAGCGCTTCTTTCAAATTATGCTTAATAGTGGTAAATCGGATATGGATTTTGGAAACTTCTTACAATTATTCAAAACAGACTGATTGATTAAGCTCAAAAATATCATTTTCAGTTTGATCGGCTCATGTGGTTAAAGGTTTTTTGCTTGATAGTTATTTGCTTCTGCTACTTAGTCTCAATTTCTTCTATAGAAACAGTGTATAAATGTGTTGAAGAATATGGGCTTGCAAGTCAAAATGACTGGTTCAAATACTGGTTCTAATTCTATCTCAATATCTGCCATGGTTAAATAGAGATAGGAAAAAAAATGGTGAGTACTAACTTACCAAAAGTTATTTTCAAGATAATATGAGTAAGTAGTTAGTACTTGGCATGGAATAAGTATTTAATACATTACTGCTGGCATCATCATAATTATCATTAGCTAGGTTATCCCATATTATTTAATAGACTTGAGCCCATCAGAGAAGGCTACTTTCTCAGTCTCACTTATTTGATTATTTTATTTAAGACTGTTACTGGCAGTCAGACCCATCTTTCCTTATGAGACAATATAGTGAGCCTGGGGAAATAGCATTTTCTGCATACTTTCCTTCTGATTCTCCTTGGATTTTAATTTTTTGTTTTCATCGTACAAGTGTCAATCAGAAAGCAAAATTACTTAGAGACTGTATAATAACTCCACACATATTTATTCCATTTGCTTCTGAGGCAAATGAGTAATTACTTCTCTGTCTCCCGGATTAAAGGGTTTATCCTCAGCTCATTGCCCCCAGCAAAGCCACAACCAGATAGACACAGTAAATACTTCTCTAACATTTAGTAACTACTGAGTTCAATTAGTAGGAGTTTAAAATGTGCAACAAATACAGAAGAATCCTATCTTTAAATTTCTGTCAGCTTAAAGGAATAAATTATAGCTTATACCCAACATACAGCTCACAGACCCTAGCATGCACTAGAGAGCATTTTTAACCTTCAACAAAAAGAAAATCTTTCCTCAGATTGAGGCTGTTGTGTCAGAATTAATGACTTATATGGACATCTTATATTACCAAATTATAGGCAAATCTAACTACCCCACTAGTTTCTAGTTATCGGAAATAGAATTGGGTATTTTCTACAACTTGAAATTTAAACCTTCTCAATTCCCTGATCTTTGTTAGCAGGCTTGCAGGGTCAATTTAGAGCTAAAAGGACAATGAATGTTAGGTTTGGGTAAACGGCTGGATGCTAGGGGATCTTAAAAATTCCTCTTTTTTTCCTATGGGAATTTTGTCTTAATTTTTGAGATGTAAAATAGAGGAGGAGAAGAGGGAGAGAATGTAATGTTACACTCTGGAGAGAGAAAAGTGGAGAGAAAGGTTTGACAAAACCATGTTTTCATGACATGTTTGGCTAGGATTAACATTATAATCTGAGGCGACACTCTCTAAATCCTTCATTCCAGTGCTAAACTGTTAGACTGTGACCGCTGGCCCTCGTGTTCCCATCAGTTCTATGTTGCAGAAGCTATCTTATAGATAAGGGTGGTCAGACCTAGCCTCTGAATAGATTTCTGAAGGGGAGTCATGGAGGAAGTCAGAGGTTCAGGGTAAAGTTGGAAGTTAAGATAACAACTGAGAAAATAAAAGTGCTCTTCCAGCCTTTCTAGGTCCGCAGGTAGAGGGACAAAGATGTGTGGATGATAAGAGAGTTGGAGCAAAGGATGAGTGCCTCTGACTTACTACAATCATCTTTGTACCTAGTAAACAGTAACGGAAACGAATGTGAAATTTACAAATATTGAGCTCATTTCACTGCACACTAGAAATAAGATAGTAGGTTCAGCATGTAATAACTTATTAACACTATTGGGGTCCCAGTAGTTCTGTGGAGTATTGGCAGTGATAAATGATTCAGGAATGACGCCATCAAAGTAAATATCCTCCATTTCTATCATTGTCCACAGACTCAGGTTGCTTTGTTAAAGAGAATGAAGTGGACAGCCCCACATGGGGAGAATTATCCTGCATTTTCTTTATGCCAGATGGTAAGATAATACACTTTAACATGCAGGTTATGTTCAAACCAGCAAAAGGTTAGGGTCATGAGAAGGTCCTTTTACATGGTTGTCCTTATTTTTAGAGTATGACGTCATATCATTAAGTAAATGAAATCTAGCCCCTATGCAGTAGTATCTCAAACTACCTCCTTCCTAAAATGCATATTGGTGTTCTCTTCCTGGGTGATTACATCTGTCCTGGAAATAAGCACCAACATTTATAATGCTGTTTATTTGCTGCAAATCATTCAGCTCCTTAATAAAGCTCATTCATATTCAACTCAGCCTATATGAGTCACACTGCAATGTTAGCCAGAGTATTAATATTTCAAGATATAATCCAATCTGAGGCTGAAGGCATATGAGGACAATTCACCAATTTACAAGTTTCCTCTTTACTCAGTCTGGGTCTGTTCTCCTGAGCAGAACTGATTAGTCATGATGTTTTCTTTGGGGATCTGAAATTGCTGAAATCAACCGATGGTAAGTATTCAAGTCTGATTAGCTGTGTATAAAATCATGCTAATTCTGTAATCGGAACCAAATTTAAAAGTTTTTGAACATGTAGTTAATATATTTAACATATAAGTTACACTATGTCCTGAGCCTTTTTAAAGATCTTTTATCTTTGTAGAAGAAAGCAGGATGGAAAAGAAAAAAAAAAAAAAGAGAGAGAAAAGAGAGAGGAAGGTAGGAAAGACTTGAGCTGTCCTCATTCCTCACCAGCCAGGAACCTAAAGTTAAACAAGAGTCAAAAAAGGAGCCTGAGGTGTGGAGAGGACTGATGTTGCACAGCTGGTACCAGTTAGAAGTGACAAGTTACTTGTCTACAAAAGTACCTTGGTCTGAATGTCCCTGGTGGTGCAATGGCTAAGAATGCACCTGCTGATGCAAGGGACACAGGTTCGAACCCTGGTCCGGGAAGATTCCACATGCTGTAGAGCAGTTAAACCCCATGAGCCACAACTACTGAGCCCAAGCTCTAGAGCCCATGCCCTACAACAAGAGAACCCACTGCCATGAGAAGTCCATGCACTGCAACCAAGAGTAGCCCCTGCTCATGGGAGAAGGCTACTGTCTCAGTCTCACTTGTTTGATTATTTTATTTAAGACTGCTACTGGCAGTCAGACCCTTCTTTCTTTATGAGACAATATAGTGAACCTGCTGAAATAGCATTTTCTGCATACTTTCCTTCTGATCCTCCTTGGATTTTAACTTTTTTTTTGCAACTAGAGAAAGCTCATGTAAACCAAAGAAGACCCAGTGCAGCCAAAAATAAATAAAATTTTTAAAAAATGCAAAAGGAACTTTTTCTAAAAAAAGTATCTCCGTCTCAGACTGGCACAAGATTCAGAGTGGTAGCTGTGATGTACCAAACATGGACCCCCCCCCACCCGCTCATGAATATAAGCTTTCAACATAAGCCCAGCTGCAATATTTGCAATATGATTATTATCTGTTTTGTAAGTCTTAGAGTTACAATAAAGGACAGAAATGGTAGGGACCTAACACAATCAGAAGATATTAAGAACAGGTGGCAAGAACACACAGAAGAACTGTACAAAAAAGATCTTCACAACATAGATAATCACGATGGTGGTGATCACTCATCTAGAACCAGACATTCTGGAATGTGAAGTCAAGTGGAACTTAGGAAGCATCACTACGAACAAAGCTAGAGGAGGTAATGAAATTCTAGTTGAGCTATTTCAAATCCTGAAAGATGATGCTGTGAAAGTGCTGCACTCAATATGCCAGCAAATTTGGAAAATTCAGCAGTGGCCACAGGGATGGAAAAGGTCAGTTTTCATTCTAATCCCAAAGAAAGGCAATGCCAAAGAATGCTCAAACTACTGCACAATTGCACTCATCTCACATGCTAGTAAAGTAATGCTCAAAATTCTCCAAGCCAGGCTTCAGCAATATGTGAACCGTGAACTTCCAGATGTTCAAGTTGGATTTAGAAAAGGCAGAGGAACCAGAGATCAAATTGTCAACATCCGTTGGATCATTGAAAAAGCAAGAGAGTTCCAGAAAAACATCTATTTCTGCTTTGTTGACTATACCAAAGCCTTTGACCGTGTGGATCGCAATAAACTGTGGAAAATTCTGAAAGAGATGGGAATACCAAACCACCTGACCTGCCTCTTGAGAAACCTGTATGCAGGTCAGGAAGCAACAGTTAGAACTGGCCATAGGACAGCAGACTGGCTCCAAATAGGGAAAGGAATATGTCAAGGCTGTATATTGTCACCCTGCTTATTTAACTTATATGCAGAGTACATCATGAGAAACGCTGGGCTGGAGGAAGCACAAGCTGGAATCAGGATTGCTGGGAGAAATATCAGTAACTTCAGATATGCAGATGACACTACCCTTATGGCAGAAAGTGAAGAACTAAAGAGCACCTTGATGAAGGTGAAAGAGGAGAGTGAAAAAGTTGGCTTAAAGCTCAATATTCAGAAAACTAAGATCATGGCATCCGGTCCCATCACTTCATGGCAGACAGATGGGGAAACAGTGGAAACAGTGGCTGACTTTATTTTTCTGGGCTCCAAAATCACTGCAGATAGTGATTGCAGCCGTGAAATTAAAAGATGCTTACTCCTTGGAAGGAAAGTTGTGATCAACCTAGACAGCATATTAAAAAGCAGAGACATTACTTTGTCAACAAAGGTCTGTCTAGTCAAGGCTATGGTTTTTCCAGTGGTCATGTATGGATGTGAGAGTTGGACTATAAAGAAAGCTGAGAGCCGAAGAATTGATGCTTTTGAACTGTGGTGTTGGAGAAGACTCTTAAGAGTCCCTTGGACTGCAAGGAGATCCAATCAATCCATCCTAAAAGAGATCAATCCTGGGTGTTCATTGGAAGGAATGATAATGAAGCTGAAACTCCAATACTTTGGCCACCTGATGCGAAGAGCTGACTCATTTGCAAAGACCCTGATGCTGGGAAAGATTGAGGGCAGGAGGAGAGGGGGATGACAGAGAATGAGATAGTTGGATGGCATCACCGACTCAATGGACATGGGTTTGGGTGGACTCTGGGAGTTGGTGATGGACAGGGAGGCCTGGCGTGCTGTGGTTCATGGGGTTGCAAAGAGTTGGACGTGACTGAGTTACTAAACTAAACTGATCTATAGTTATATATGTGCACCTGCTTCGAATTTTCCCTCCCTCTTTTTCTTTCTTCCCTCTCTCTTCAAATATTAATTGAATATCCATTGTTGTTGTTTAGTCTCTTAGCTGTGCCCAACTCTTTGTGACCCCATGAACTGCAGCCCACCAGGCTGCCCTGTCCTTCCCTATCTCACAAAGTTTGCTCAAATTCATGTCTATTGAATCAGTGATGCTATCTAACCATCTCATCATTTGTTGACCTCTTTCCCTGTTGCCTTTAATTTTTCCTAGCATCAGGGTCTTTTCCAGTGAGTCATCTCTTTGCATCGGTGGTCAAAGTACTGGAGCTTCAGCTTCATCATCAGTCCTTCCAATGACTAGTTTGATCTCCTTGCTGTCCAAGGGACTCTCAAGAGTCTTCTCCAGCACCACAGTTTGAAGTCATCAATTCTTTGGCATTCAGCCTTCTTTATGATCCAACTCACATCTGTACATGACTACTGGAAAAACCATAGCTTTGACTATATAGACCTTTGTCAGCAAAGTGATGTCTTTTCTTTTTAATACACTGTCTAGAATATCCATTGTATTTTAGACAAATCCCTGTCCTCTGCAAGCACACCGTCTGTGAGGGACAGAAACATGGGAAAAAATAATTAAAGGTTGATGAGATATAAATTGAGTTTATATGGACTAACAGGTTGGGTGTATTTGCTGGTCTCCACACACTTTAGTCTGTTTACAAGGGTTCTTTAAGATCACAATTCAAGCAGAAATAGCTGAAATTGACTGATAATGATACTGATGCCACACAGAAATAAAATAACGAAATCGTGTTGCCGTCACAACTTTTTCTATATTCACTCTCTTCAATTGTTACTTTAGTCTATGGTAGAACAGACCAGGGTAAAATTCTCATGAAAAGCATGTATCTTTATTACTAACACCCCTTCAAAACTAAGATTAAATTGTGTTAGAAATGACATTATGGCCTTTAAGGGCTAGAATTCTGCATGAACATTTCAGTGTTTATTATAACTGTGCTATTAATGAAGCAGATACATAACAAATATATCCAATTTATCAAAAAAAAAAGATCATTAAAACTGCAGCTGTGAAGCTTCAAGGTCTATGTCCAAATCTAAACAGGAAAAAATGAAAGAACACAGTGTTTCAAAACAGTGTGTAATGAAAAATCTGTACAAAAGTATTTACATAACCAAGAGAAGACTCTAGGGGAAGGGAAATTTGCAGATAAATTAATGAAATGGATTCACGGAAAAAAGCAGAGTTCTGGGAGGCCCAAAGGTACACTTTACAATGAATAATTCCATCAGAATTATGTGTGCAAATTAGATCAATTAAAGTGGAAGATGCTCAGTCACATACTGGTCTAAGAGTTAGATGATGTGGGAATAGATGTAAAACCAATTCTACCTAAAATTGTGGAGAACATCCCAGGTGGAAAACAGCAATTCCTGAAGGAGAGTTAAATAACAGTATTATTTTCTTTCTTTGTTTTCTTTTTAAAGGTTAACACATTAAAAAAAATTGTGCATGTTTTCCCCAGCTATTTGTACATCTCTACTCTCCTTGAATGACAACAGAAACAACAAACACAAGAAAAAGGCACAAACGTTTTCTCATGAATTCAAAAAGGCCAACCAAAAGTTGGTCCAAAGTGATGAATGACCCTAGTTTTACCAAAATTCAGAGATTTAATTTTCTACTTTGTTACATTTTTTCCCTACACTTATTTAAAACAAATATTTCTTAACTCAGGAGCTATAAGAGAGAGATGGGGAAACTGAGCATGTTATTTCCAGAAAAAGCCAAAGTGCATATTACAGACAACATGAATTGGGTTGCTCTCACTGTTTAGGTGAAATTGATGGTGGTAAGCCACAGTGACTCTGACTGGCTGGTATGCTACCCAGTTTGGTCTCAGAGGAAAGTCCAGGGTCTATATGTGCCAGGGGCCTCTGAGAAGCCTTGCTACATTAGCCAATGGCCTCATCAGCCTCAGGGATTCCCTGGTGGCTCAGATGGTAAAGAATTCACCTGCAATGAGGGAGACCTGGATTCGATCCCTGGGTTGGGAAGATCCCCTGGAGGAGGGCATGGCAACCCACTCCAGGCAAGAGTATCCCCATGAGCAGAGGAGCCTGGCAGGCTACAGTCCATGGGGTTGCAAAGAGACATGACTGAGCAACTAAGCACAGTATACCACACATGGTGGCCCCAATGGTGTAGTTCTCCCCAGGGTGCTAACTTGCATCAGCTGAATGCTGGTACAACTCCAGTATATACCATAAGGGATGTCCTAGGACCTATGGCTTCCTCTGCTGCTTGCCAGGGGCTTCTTCTAGTAGCTCCTGAATCAGGGACAAGGTAGGGGCATCAGGCAGGAGGGCATCAGAGGCCTGTCCCACCTGTGTCATTTGGACCCCTTGTTCCATAAAGAGCACCAGTCCACAAAGAAGAAGGATTCTAAGGATGCTCAGGAGGACCATCCTGAAGGGCTTGTTGTTCAGCAACAAGAGAGTGCACCTTATAGACAAGGCGAATTGTTTGCTCTCACTGTTTAGCATAACTGTTTGCTATTGTTCAAACCTCTATGGCAGCTAGGTGACAATTCAAGTTTTGGCTGGACCCACTCATGCATATCTGGTCCTATGCAGGTGGGGTAAGCAGCTCTCCTGATCTAGGTAGGGCTGCCTCACAAAATCACGTATCCACTAGCTAGTAACTGGGGTGCCTCATCTCTTCTTGACGTGGCCCCTCATTGTCCAGTAGACTAGCCCAGACTCATTCTTCATAGTGGCGACCAGGTTTTGAGAAAGTGGAGGTAAATGTTTTGAGAACATAGGTTTAGTACTGGTAAGCTGTTGCTTCCCTCACATTCTATTGGCCAAACAAGTCTGAAGGTAATCTCATGCTCAGGTAACAGGGATATAGACTCTACCTGTTGATGGGAAGAATTTCAAAGCCACATCCTAAAGATGATGGATGTAGGGAGACCCTTACTTGAGCCATTAGTGCAACCAGTCTTCCTCAGAAGAGATAAGCAGCCTTAGAGAAGTAAGACTTTATTTTAGGCTAATTATTATAGGCTAGCAACATCAAAACCATTGCCCCATAAAATGGTAGAATCTGGGTGGCAGAGGTGGGGGGGAAGCAAAGAAAACAAAAGTTAACTTCGGATGATGGAACAATCTGTCATTCATCCTTCTCTCCTTTATAAATAATGTTATAATTATTAGTGATTTTGGGTGTTGTTGGCTTTATGTCATATTTCTAGGACAGTAACAGGTAACATTTGGTGGCTCAGACAGTGAAGAATCCTCCTGCAATGCAGGAGACCCGGCTTTGATCCCTGGATTGGGAAGATCCCCTGGAGAAGGGAATGGCTACCCACTCCAGTATTCTTACCTGGGAAATCCCATGGACAGAGGAGCCTAGTGGGCTATAGTCCACGGGGTAGCAAAGAGTCAGACATGACTGAGCAACTAACAGGCACACAGGCAACAGGTAACACCTCATAACAGTTATTAGACATCTGTTTTATACCAAGTATTGGACAGACTGTCTACCTATCTACTCTTATTTAACCTTTAAAGATGACTCTATGGTGTACAACTTACTGAAGAGGAAAAAATACAAGCATTTATCCAAGAAAACATCACTAGTAAGTTACGCGATTTGAATCCAAACACATGATTTTTCTTTCTTTTTAAATATGAATATTTAACTACAAAGGTAGACATTTGCAGTGGACATCCTTATCATTTGCTTCTCTGGCATCTTGTCCCTCTTTGGGTAGCAATTCCAAATTTTATTTGGAATTGTATTCTAGTACACTTTTAGTTTTCATGGTGTCAGTGCCCTACAGGTCCAACTCTGTATTGATAATTTTAAGAGATACACAGGATAATTCTACCGTTTTGTAGCAAACATTTTACTCATGCCACCTTATTCCCAAGCATAGTGCCTTTTCAGGGAAGATGTACACTTGTTCCTGGAAAATGTATTAAAAGTGTTTGAAATTTTAAACTCTGTGAGAGTATTGCATTCTTTGCACCTTCATAAATACTTGCTATCATTAAACTTGTACGTATTTGACAATCTGATAGATGAATATGTTGTTTGAATTTTTATTTCCCTGAATACTAGTTGAGGTTGAATAAATCTTTGTATCTGCATAGACCTTCTGGAGTTTCTGTTCTTTGAGTTAGGGCTGCTTCTCTGATAGCTCAGTTGGTAAAGAATCTGCCTGCAATGCAGGAGGCCCCAGTTCAATTCCTGTCTGGAAGTTCTGCTGGAGAAGAGATAGGCTATGCACTCCAGTATTCTTGGGCTTCCCTTGTGGCTCAGCTGGTAAAGAATCCATCTGCAATGTGGGAGACCTGGGTTAGATCCCTGGGTTGGGAAGGTCCCTTGGAGAAGGAAAAGGCTACCCACTCCAGTAAACTGTTTCTTTTGCTGATTTCTTATTGTACTGCACAACTTTTGTTATTGATTTGTAGAAATTCTGTGTATATTCTTGATGAAAACCTTTTATCATTATTGCAAGTATTTTCTCTCTGAATGTCTTACTTGTTTTTTCTATTAATGATGCATTTTATCAATGAGAAGTTCTAATATTTGATACAGGCAAACATCAATTTTTGGTGTCTTGTCACAAGATCTTCCCCATTTCAAGCACAAAAACTTAATCATTTTTACTTTCTTTTATTATTTTTACTGTGCTGTCTTTTACATTTAGGTATTTCATCCATCCAGAATTTAATATTATAATTGCCATAAGGAAGAACATAATTATTTTTCAAAATGATTAGACAATTGCCTGGGAAGCATTTATTCAATAATCTGTCTTTTCTCCACCGGTATAAAAATGCTACATCTATAATGCCTAATTTCCCAACTATACATGGGCCATTCTCTGTATTACCTATTTAATTTCACTGATGTATTTGTTCCTTAGCTAATTCCACACATTTTTAATTACTGTACTCTATAATATGTTTTAGTGTCACACAGGGAAAATCCATCTTTGTTTTTTAATATTGTCTTGGCTACCATTTTGCGTTTACACTTATACATGACTTTTAAATTTTCAACTGCTGTGAAAAATTTTATTGGGATTTGATTTGAAATTAAGTAAATTGATAAATTAATATGGTTACAATTGATAGTTGTAATACTGAGTTTATGGATCCATAAATATATCTTTCTGTGTATGAAATCATTGTTTTACATCCTTCAGTAGCATTCTATATTTTTCCATGGATTTAAAAACTAAATGGCTATATTACTAGCTATTTTGTTGTTTTTGTGCCTATGAAAAACGACATCTTTTTGTATATTTTACAATGGGTTCTGTAAGTCTCTAGACAAACTATCAATTTTTGTACATAATGAGAGTGCCCTGTAGTTTGCTGTAATTTGCTACCACTATTCATAGCATCATATTTGGTTCCAGTGTTTTGTGTGAACCATAAAATAAATTAAATGGCTTTCCATATTTTCTTCTGCTCTGAAACAGCTTGTATAAGCTAGGAATTCCACGTTCCTTGAAGATTTAGTAGACATCACCTGTAAAGGAATTAGGAATTAATACCTTTTGAAGGCATATTTTTATTTTGATTGCATTATAGTCAATGGATAATGGTTTAATTAGGTATTCTACTTATCTGTGCCAGTTTTTATAATTTAAATTTTACCAGTAGATTGAGCAATTTATTTCATATTTATTGATATAATACTACACATAGGATCCTTATCTTTCAAATCTCTTCTTTCATGCAGTTATATCTTAGAATATTAAGGGCTTCTCAGATTGCTCAGTGGTAAAGAACCTGCCTGCCAATGCAGGATATGCAAGAGACACAGGTTCTATCCCTGGGTTGGGAAGATCTTCCCTGGAGTAGGGAAGAGCTCCTGGCAACCTGCTCCAGTATTCTTGTCTGGAAAATCCCATGGACTGTAACCTGCCTCCTCTGTCCATGGGATCGAAAAGAGTCAGATGCAACTTAGCAACTGAGAACACAGCACATCTTAGAATATTACTATTTTTCTAGTAGTTATTCCTAACTTTTAAACATACATAATTTAATTTGTATTTTAGAATCATGATCAACATTTCACCAGCACATGTATATAATATGCAGATGTAGATATGGATGTATTAGCTATATCTGTATTTGCTTAAATACCTATTTTGCTCTAAAGCTAACAGCTGTTTACTAAGTGCCTACTTCATGCCAGGGACTTTACTAACCAATCCACAAAATGCCACTGCAAAGAGCATGCATGCTAAGTTGCTTCAGTTGTGTCTGACTTTGTGACCGTATAGACTGTAGCCCACCAGGCTCCTCTGTCCCTGGGATTCTCCAGGCAAGAATATTGGAGTGGGTTGCCATTTCCTTCTCCAGAAGATCTTCCTGACCCAGGGATCGAACCTGAGTCTTACATTGTCAGGCAGGTTCTTTAACCACTAGTGCCACCTGAGAAGCCCCTTAAGTAATTGTGGGAGTTGTAAATATAAACACATTTAAAACAAAGAGTATTACAACTTTATTAAAAATCCATTCATAGATCAATATTCAGAAACTGATTGAGTCTTTATATAAATTAGCACCAGATTCTAAAATAATTTAACAGATTCTTCACTTCAATATGACCTTTTGGAGATCTGTGAAATGACCTGCCATCCAAAGCTTGTTTCCCTGTCTAACAAATTAGCTAGCATTATCAATAATTCTTCAAAAATGTATCCTGGTTCTTTAGTGCATGATAGCACGCGAAATCTATCCATGGACACTACAGCTAATAAATTATACAGACCTGGGCACAGGAAGGGGAGACAAATGGAACCATAGAGTTAATATTTGTCATCATATTTGGTTTTTCACCCATTGTTCAGGAAAATGTCATAGAAAGTTTGTCATAGCTGTGTTTGATGTTAGATCCAGATAAGTATTGGTCCAGAAGAGTAAGTATTTATTTGTAATACTTGAGACCCAGCTAATCTTAGATTTCAGAGCTAGTTCTCATTAAAATCACTAGCACTTCTATTTACACTTCTTCCTATCTGTTGACATTTTGTAGATAAATATTTAGACACCAAGTGGTTATATCTACAGGCCTTCAAATATGGGGATTAAAAAATGAAAAATATCATTATCTAGCTGTTTCCTAAGTTTGCATGTTTTGTTCAATGTTAACGATGCTAATTAAAACCAAATAGGACAAATAAAAAGTAACAAGAGGCTTCATTTCTCTACGTATTCATATAAAAGAAGGCATGAGAAACAGTAATTTAAGGGTAGCTTGTGCTTATGTAAATCAGAAAATACATATTTGACTAAAAATTCATTTCCTTTTTCATTTCTAAAAGATTTTAATTTCAAACAGAGAAACATTGTTATGTTACTTTTAGGATTCCGGTACTCATTATAGTTACATTGCTTTACATAATTAGAAGGCCACCGAAAATAAAAGTAGTTTACTTTCATTCAATTAACACTAATTGAGCATATATATTATGCAGATATTGCGCCAGGTGCCGGGGAAGACTAAGATGAATAATCATGGTCCCTGTCCTTGGGGAGCTTGTAGTCCATGGAGGAACTAGATGGTTGCTAATAGTAGTAGAGGTGATAAAACACAGACGCTGTGTGGACACAGGCCGTGGACTAGGGGGCCAGTAAGCAGTTCTGGAGTGTGGCTGGAGGTCACAGCACACGGGGGGAAGAAGTTACAGAAGCTGGGCTGCAATGGTGATCAGCAGTCCATAGGAAACATTGTGGAGTTATACACAGTTGGATTAATACATTTTTTGCTGCTTTTTTAATATAACAAAATACATCAGATTTTTTTTTTTAACTCAGGTCTGGCCAGTGGTGTATTAATCAATAAAATCGTTGTCATTGCTGTTGAGTCACTGAGTCATGTCTGACTCTTTCACAACTCCATGGACTGTAGCCTGCCAGGCTCCTATGTTCATGGGATTTTTCAGGCAAGAATACTGGAGTGGGTTGTCATTTCTTTCTCCAGGGAATCTTCCTGACTCAGGGATCAAACCCGCCTCTCCTGCATTCGCAGGTGGTTATTTACCACTGAGCCACTAGGGAAGCCCAACCAATAAAACAAAAAAAATACTCCAAGTCAAAAATAATTTCTCTATTTATTTGACACTTTGGGCTTCAAATGTTAACTTCTCTCTCCTAGTCTAACTCCATAACTTTCACTTATGTTTTAAAGAACAAAAAAAGCTTAAAGTGATAAAACAGGTGTATCATTAACTTCATTAATCTGGGTATATTCCATTTTATTAAAGGTCATGTCATCCATACACTTGATGCTCTGTTTTAATCAACTGAAGTCAACTCCTGTCATTTTTCCCTCCATAATAGAATGGTGGCTAAGGGTTTGAATCTATCTTTAGATTAGTTTATTTAATATACAACTCAAGCCAAAAGCATTGTCACGCTAGCCTATTGGGGTTCTCAGGATATACCCGAGGGCATTAAGTCAAGGGTATCAACAGCAAAACAGCCTTGGCTTCCTGACTAGTTGGTCCTTTACTCACATGTCCTTTCTCTAGGTCAAGGTGTTCTGCATCTCCTGGTCTTTCCTTTCTCTTTATCAAACTCTACTCTCAGTAAAGGATCCCATATTTATATCTTGCTTTGAATTTGTCATTGCATTACCTCTCCCTGTGCGACTTGCTTCTAAAGTCTTATCTTTACTTATGTATACAATACATTTTAGAAATTTGTGAGTAGGAAAAGGAGCTCCAATTGAATGAAGTGTGTTAATCCAGCCCTGTCTCAGTGTTCAGTCAATGTGAAAAGAAGGACCTACTTAGTAAATACGTAATGGCTGACTGTTGGATTACTCATCAAATATTAGATGCTTTGGGGCATGGGAAAGCAAAGCATATAATTCTATACCTTCAAATCATGTTATAGGTGGAGAGATACCTACTTTAGCTTCTGCAGTTTGCAGATTATAGGATTGATGGTCAGCAAGTGAAGAACCAGAAGTGTGGATATCACAGCTGGAAACAGAGCTCAGAGCTCCTAACCGAAATCCTCCCACCATGCAGCATGCTGCTTTCTGCAGAGCAGGCAATATTGTCCAAAGTGCCGAAGACTGAAGATGGATAGAGTTTATAACATAGGTAGCTTTGCTGTGCATTTCAAGTCTTATATTATTGTCTCTGGTTATCTTTTACAAGAATACCAGTCCAGCCTTAGCCGTTGAGACACACTCTATAGCATCACTATTGGTGAATAATTTCAACTTTGACCTTTATTTTCAGAGACATTAACATCTTGATTACTGTGTTCTGGTTGTATTTCATCACATATGCCTCTTTGTTGGGACTATACATGATATTCCATCATCACTGAGAGCTTTAAGCCTCACCTTCTTCATCAATTTTTATCAAAATATGTTTTACTTACATTTGTAAGCCAAATGTTCCCTGGACTTACTAGCTTATACCTACAAAATAAAATTACATTTCCGTTAATAACCATATTCTGATGACTTAGAACGAGCATCCTGTTCAACTGCAGGAACTCCAGTGTCTCTTTTGAAGAGGTTTACATACTCTGCAAACTCAGGCTGTTTTCTGGGGTCTCAGCCTCCTCTGATCTCTCCTCTGCCCCTTGAGTTGCCACTTGCCCCACTGCAGGTCACCTCCTGCAGGGTCTCTCAAATTATTATTGCTTCTCCATGTATCTTCAATGGGGGTGATATTGCATCCACAATGGTGAGGATTGGTTCTTGAGGGCTGAGAACATCTTACTCCTCTTCCTCTTTTAATATATAAAGCACAGAAGTGCATATAGTACATAAACAGATACATTCTATCTGCAGCATGAAAATTTCATGAGGAGGGAAGCAATTAGGGGGAAAAATGCTCCAAAAAAAATCTCTTAACTTTTCATAGCTCAGCTGAGACCAACCTGCAGGTGTTTACAAGGTTTACTTAACTAAAGAATTGGGGAGTGACATCAGATGAACATCCTGGAAAAGTGCTAAATGGAGTCCCATTCAGGACACATCCTCTCTGAGGGCACCTCACAGTGCACCTCTCTGCTTGCGTTCCTGATCGATTTGTTTTTCTCATCAGTATTACTAGCTTCTCTCCAGGAGAGTTCTGGATGTGTCTGTGATTTACATTTTACATTTCCCCTCTCCGGTTTCATTCTCTGTCCTGGAGCTGCCAGTTTCCAGGGTGGTTGACAGTGGAAGTTTTCACTCTCTCCAGGGTACTCACTCTGCATAATTGGTCACCTTGCCTGGTGGCCTCCAGAAGATCAATCTTGTTGGAATATCCTACTCATATGCATGACAGTATTCAAGTCATGATATCTGGTCTTAAATTACTCTAAACTTCTAACGTTAACAATTTAATCTAGATTGAAATTAGCCAAATCCAACCTAATACTCTTTCAGTTTTACTTCTGTCTAATATGTATGGACTTCCATAGTAGATCAGCTGGTAAAGAATTCTGCCTGCAATGTGGGAGACTGGGTTTGATCCCTGGGTTGGGAAGATCCCCTGGAGAAGGGAATGGCTACACACTCCAGTAGTCTGGCCTGGAGAATTCCATGGACTGTATAGTCCATGGGGTTGCAGAGTCAGACACAACTGAGCGACTTTGACTTAACTCTGATGTATATAGATCATATTGCCAAATCTTCTTAGTCATCTCTTAGATCACTGTGCCCAAACCATCAGTACAAATGAGAAAAAAATGAAGAAATTCTTTAACTATTTTGCCAAAATCTAATGTTAGGTAATCTTGAAAAATCTATTATCACTTTGCATGCTAAGTCTCTTTGGTTGTGTCTGACTCTTTGCAACCCTATGGACTGTAGGCTGCCAGGCTCCTCTGTCCATGGGATTTTCTGACAAAAATATTGGAGTGGGTCACCATGCCCTTCTCCAGGGGATCTTCCCAACCCAAGGATTGAACCCTCATCTCTTGCGTCTCCTGCATTGCAGGCAGATTCTTTACCACTGAGCCACCTTGGAAGCCCTATTGTCACTTTGTCTTCCTTTAAATTCCACCACAAGAGTGACCCAGCTGAGAGTGAATCTGTTAGTAGCTGATATATGGTTTTACATTATTTCAGATCGAAGTGGGTGCTGATGATAAGTGATAAGTTTCCAGCAGATGATCATCTTAGCCCTATTTGTCTGGGATGTTCTTGATGTTGCCACTCAAAGTCCTGGATCCCAGGAAACCACTCAGTCTTGGGCAAATGAGTTTCCAGCTTAGTTAAGTGACGGCTGGGAGACCATTCTAGCAAAGGCCACATAACATCGGCAAATATTACCACTATTTCCTGTGGTGTGGTGCTGAGTTTGGTCTGTTTCCTGCCAGAAGTACTCTTCCTTACTCTATTTCTCACCACAAAAGCAAAGCTATATGGCAATAATTCTTTTCTATATAGTACAAGTTAGACATTTCATCTTATAATCAATATGTGAACACACATATGCTTCAGAAACTGGACATTTAGGTGGTCATTGTGTAACAGGAGTCTAATAGGAGATGCTATTATTTTTGACAGCTGAAAGTGATGAATCATACTATTTGGTAATCTTAGTTTGCTAGTTATCATGAACAAAGCATTTTAAATATGGCATGATTCTGCATAGCCCTCTGCCCCTCCTTGTCAATGCCTCTGCTGTGTCTCCTGAGAGACCCAATATGTTAGGGCATGTCCATTGAAAATTGAAGCTGTATAATCTATTACCATGCAGAATAGAAATCAGTTTCATGCTGTGGGTAGCACTGAAACAGGCTTGTTACATTTGCAGATTCTTCTGATAAGAGCATCCCCGGTTGACCAACAGATGGGCACTGATGAGGCTATGTGTCTCTCGTTTAATTTATAGTTGGAGCTTCCACCTTTGAGGTCTCCCTAGCTTTTCAGTGGTACATTTTGCACCTGTGCAGTGTTGCTTAATCCCAGAGACTATTTTCCCCTTTATCCTGTGGAATTATCAAGAGAGGCCAATTAAGTGGGGGGAGGGGGGCGGGGAGGCAATTCAGGGAAATAGAAATGTGCTGTATCCCAGAGGTTATGAGATAGAGCACATGAGGGAAAATGAATTCATCTTTGAATTTGCTACTATAATTTAAAAATTATGTTATCTATGCCTGTGTGAGTGTGTGTGCGCTCAGTGTGTGCGCTTTGTGATCCCATGGACTGGTTCCTCTGTCCATGGGATTTTCTAGGCAAGAACACTGAAGTGGGTTGCCATTTCCTACTCCATACACACACACACACACACACACACACACACACACACACACACACACACACACATATATATAAATCGGTACATATTGCAGAAAGTTTTAATGAGCTTTAAAAATCTGTAAGACCCTGGTTTGATTCCTAGGTTGAGAAGATCCCCTGGAGAAGGGATAGGCCACCCACTCCAGTATTCTTGGGCTCCCCTGGTGGCTCAGATGATAAAGAATCTGCCTGCAATGCAGGAGACCTGGGTTTGATCCCTGGACTGGGAACGTCCCCTGGAGGAGGGAATGGCAACCCACTCCATTATTCTTGCCCTAGAGAATTCCATGGACAGAGGAGCCTGGCAGGCTGCAGTCCATGAGGTCGCAAAGAGTCAGGCACGAATGAGTGACTAAGCACATTAATTTCTTATGTCTATAATTCACATATTTGCAAAGCTCCTACTGCATAGATTAATGACAACAGACAACACTTTCTTCTCTTCTTTCCTTGCCAGAAAGAACAGAGGTCAGTATCACATAACTTCTGTACTAGCTGGAGGAAAGTAGAAGATGCACCCATTTCTATTTTACAGAGAGACCATCACACAAAGACATTGTGACGTCTCCAGCAACCTCCTCATTGTTTGCCAGCACGCCTGAAATATGATCAAGTCAGAGCTCTTACTTCCTTGTCAGCTGTCTGGTGGGAAAATGGACCTAATTTTTCTCTTGATTTTGTCTTGTTCTGAAAAATGTACTTTGTTAAGTTTTCAAAAGATTGATTTTTTGGTAGTTTTTTTTATGATAATGCTTAAGCACAGACAGGAAGGATATCAAAACATTAGAAGTTCTGTATTAGAACTTTTGTATTAGAAGTTCTGTACAACCTAAATAGGGAAGGGATTGAATTTAAATATGTAAACTGGAAAAAGCGGAGTATTTTCACAGTTCAAGGTTTCAGTTATAGCAGTGTTTCCTTCTGCTATGTCAAGAGTGTGACCTTCTATATCCATTATTATTTTGAAGTGCTTAAAAGGCACTTACCCATTTATGTCCTGTTTTAACTGAAGCAGCAAGTTTTGGTGCTATGAAACTAAATCTGATCAATTATGGAAGATTTTATGTAATTTTTATGCTTATATTAGAAAGATTTAATAGTGCCCTAATTGCTTAATATGACTGCTTGGATTTCATTAAGATAAAATTATAGTAGATTATCGTAATATTTAATTATGAACAAGAGACTTGGCTTCAGGGAGTTCTGACCAAATGCATAAGTTGAACCTTGTGATTCAGTTTCATTCAGTTCAGTCTCGCAATTTCAAATCTTACAACCATGGTGGTTATGTTATTTCAATAATCCAGTCCTGATATAGGTAGGTTTTCCCCTCTTCACAAAAAGCTCAGTCAACACATTAATAAGCTCTGTACTCAGAATTTTACACTAATACAGAGTTCAGAAAACTATGCAAGTTTTAAAGCTGTCCAAACTTTTTTTTTGATGTTTTGATATATGCCTATTATTTCTTTATTTCTTTTGGTGTTTCCTTTTTTTTTGATTGTTTGTTTGTTTTTTATTTATTTATTTTAGTTGGGGGCTAATTACTTTACAATATTGTAGTGGTTTTTGCTATACATTGACATGAATCAGCCATGGGTTTACATGTGTTGCCCATCCTGAACCACCCTCCCACCTCCCTCCCCATCCCATCCCTCTGGGTCATCCCATTGCCCCAGCCCTGAGCATTTGTCTCATGCATTGAACCTGGAATGGTGTTCTGTTTCACATATGATAATATACATGTTTCAATGCTATTCTCCCAGAACGTCCCACCCTCACCTTCTCCCTCAGAGTCCATAAGACTGTTCTGTGCATCTGTGTCTCTTATTCTGTCTCGCATATAGCTAAAAGAAGCAGTCAAAGTATTGGCAAAGGAATATTCATATACAATGAATATAAATAAGTTTTATAGCAAAAGAAATTTTATTTCAAGACTTTTATAATATTTCCTTAAGATTTCACAGAAACATCTTAATAACTTGGGAAACCTGGTTTGGTTCATCCTTCAGCTTCAGAGTTGATTATTTAAACTCTGTCTATTCCCAAAAAACTTTCGGTTGGCTCACAAAAACACACATAATGCAAAAGAATGATACATAAATTAGGAAACTGAAGAGATAGGAAAATGAGAAACATTTATTAAAAAAAAAAATCTAAATAGTCGTCTCTTTGCAACCCCTTGGACTGTAGCCCACCAGGCTTCTCTGTCCATGGAATTCTCCAGGCAACAATACTGGAATGGGTAAGTCATTCCCTCCTCCAGGAGATGTTCCCAACCCATGGGTCCAACTCAAGTCTCCTGCATGGCAGGCATACTCTTCACTGTCTAAGCCACCTACCTGCCAAATAATTGGTAGGGAGATGGAACTCACAGATTTCACTTTTACTCTTTCATCCCTAGATCAGACTTCTCAACCTTGTCTGTATGTTCAGATCAACTGGGAAGCTTTTTTTAAAAAAGGCGAAAGATTTATATGATCTGAAGAGAAACCAGAGTATCAGGGAAGCTTTTTAAAAAACCAGAAATGTCTACACTCTACCTCTGATAAGTTATGTAAGAATTTTGAGGCTGAGGTCTGGGCACTGCTACTTTCAGAAAATTATGGAGGTTATTCTAACATGCAACCAAAATTAAGAATTATTGCCCTATGCCAAAAAAAAAAACCACAAAAACAAACCAATAACACTCCTCAACATGTTCTCTCCTAGTAAACGTAATGAAAGTTACAAGACTTTCATAGCAACCCATTCAGTTTCTTACAATATTTCATCATCTCCTTTTATCTTCATAGTAACCCTATAAAATAAGCATGTAAGCACTAGTTTTCTCTCCTTTATACAGATGAGATCAGATTAGTCAACTTGGTAAGGTCACTCAACAAGAATATGGGGAACTCAAATTCAGCCTTAGGCTGACATCACAAAAACCTTTTCCTTAACTTAATTCCTATATCCCAGTCCTAGAATCATCATTCTATGCAGCTATAAGTAAAAACACACAGTAAAAACATACATGCTAGTAAAGCAAACGAGAGGAATGCTGTCAGCAAAGGACTTACTCTATTATTTTTCTTTCTTGACAATAAGAAAAAAAAAAACCTCTGATAAAAGGGTTGAACAAATTCAGTTACCAACTGCACGTCACGCTCGCCCGGAGATAACCAGAAGAGAAGCAGCGGCCGGGTAACCCGGTCCGCTCTCCCAGGGTATCTCTGCACATTTATTCCTTTTCCAACAACTGTGCATTTTTCTCTGTAAATGACTGCTTATCATTTACATTCCTTGTGTTCTGATAAAGGGCTGTCATAACTTTAAGGTAACCTTCAAAGAGACCATCCAAAATCAAATGCTTATAGATCTCTCTCTCCCTATCCCTTATCTTAAAATGAATATTTGAGAAGGAAATCCTTTCACCACCTCTTCTTTGGGCAGGAAAAATGGTTTGTATTTTCTATATGCAAGGCAGCATTTCTGATGAACCTCCAGATAGTCTGGTGTTTTATGCACTTGTCACTTCATTCAGTCAAAATAGTTTTGTTGCTTGACAACTTGTTCAGTGATATCAAGAGACCAGTGAGAAGCTGAGCTAAATTGGGTGAGAAATTCCTAAATGATACTTATATCGAGGAGCGGCTTCTTATAAACCCACTTCAGAGTGGAGACCTGGGGAGTAAAGAGGCCCTAAGACTGTCCTGGCGCCCAACATGGCATCCCTTTATCTTGATAAGGTACATTTTAGAAAATCCTTGTAGGAGACAGAGACTGGGTGAGTATGTTCATTCTGACACATTCTTTATAATTATAGAAACATTAGTAGCTTCAACTGTCCAGTCAAGGTGGGAAGATTTGGGGCCAGTTTTATTTTCCAATATTTATTATTAATCTTTAATGCTCACGTTTTTTCTAGGGTGCACATTTATAATTATAATAATAATTTATAATCAATGGACAAGAGGCATGGAATAGCCTCAGTGGACATCTGAAAAGAAGTGTAAAAACTGGAGAACCATATCATGAAATATCTTCAAAGACCAGTTAAAATGCCACACAACATGTTGTCAATGATAGGCAATGCTTCTGGGAGTCTTGGAAGGGAGAAGGGGAAAACTGGGTGAGTACTCGGGCCATCACAGAGGAAACTGCTGGACAAGTTGGCAGTTTATCCAGCTGAGTTCTTCAAAGAGCAAGGTAACTGAACACACAACTGTGAACCTCTTTAATCTAGTATCCTCCTTGTCAGGTTAATGAAGGACATCCTTGAAGGAATTAAATGAGGGTGGCCTTGCAGCTCTGTGTGAGGGTGTTAGGCTCAGTCATGTCTGACTCTTTGTGACTCCATGGAGCTCACCAGGCTCCTCTGTCCATGGAATTTTCCAGGCAATAATACTGGAGTGGGTAGCTATTTCCTTCTCCAGGGGATCTTTCTGACCCAGGGATCAAACCCAGGTCTGCTGCACTGCTGGCAGACTTGACCATCTGAGCCACCAGGGAAGTCCTCTGCCAGGCACAAAAGGAGGTGTGGAGGGAAGTTGAGGATTCTGCTGTTACCATCTTTCTGTTCCCAAGCCCAGAAATTTCTTTTAAAAAATAATAATGAAATATCTTTACCAGTTTGTGTTTTTCCCAATTAGAGAAAAGAGAGTCTAGAGACTGGTTTAGGGATTTGGAACCCAGGTCAGAGAAGCATTGCTGGGTAAACATTACTCTCTGCAAGCTCGTCTTGCTCACTGGGAGCAGTGCAATGGCAGCTTCTGACAGATGGTTTGGTGATTTTGTTATAAGGAGTTTCATTTTCCAAGAATGAATTATGAGGACTTTTTTACCCTCTCTTTTGTTGTCTTAGGGCTATCTTATCTGAAAATGTGTTAATTAAGTTATCATGCATTGCTAGCCCTGCACATTTGGTACAGGCAAATTACTTCTTTTTTTAAAAAAAAAAATTAGTTTATTTATCTATTTTTTAACTTTACAATATTGTATTTGTTTTGCCATACATTGACATGAATCCACCATGGGTGTACATGTTTTCCCCTTCCACAACCCCCCTCCCACCCCACCCCCCATCCCATCCATCTGGGTCATCCCGGTGCACCAGCCCCGAGCACCCGGTATCATGCATCGAACCTGGACTGGCGATTCGTTTCACATATGATAATTTACATGCTTCAATGCCATTCTCCCATATCATCCCGCCCTCACCCTCTCCCATAATGTCCATAATACTGTTCTATTTGCCTGTGTCTCTTTTGATGAGACAGGGTTATCTTTACCAATTAACTAAATACCATATATATGTGTTAGTATACTGTATTGGTATTTTTCTTTCTGGCTTACTTCACTCTGTATAATAGGCTCCAGTTTCATCCACCTCATTAGAACTGATTGGAATGCATTCTTTTTAATAGCTGAGCAATATTCCATTGTGTATATGTACCACTGCTTCCATATCCATTCGTATGCTGATGGGCATCTAGGCTGCTTCCATGTCCTGGCTATTATAAACAGTGCTGCGATGAATATTGGGGTACACGTGTCTCTTTCAATTCTGGTTTCCTCATTGTGTATGCCCAGCAGTGGGATTGCTGGGTCATATGGCAGTTCTATTTCCAGTTTTTTGAGGAATCTCCACACTGTTCTCCATAGTGGCTGTACTAGTTTGCATTCCCACCAACAGTGTAAGAGGGTTCCCTTTTCGGCACACCCTCTCCAGCATTTATTGCTTGTAGATTATTGGATAGCAGCCATTCTGACGGGCGTGAAATGGTACCTCATTGTGGTCTTGATTTGCATTTCTCTGATAATGAGTGATGTCGAGCATCTTTTCATGTGTTTGTTAGCCATCTGTATGTCTTCTTTGGAGAAGTGTCTGTTTAGTTCTTTGGCCCACTTTTTGATGGGGTCGTTTATTTTTCTGGAATTGAGCTGCAGGAGTTGCTTGTATATTTTTGAGATTCATTGTTTGTCCATTGCTTTATTTGCTATTATTTTCTCCCATTCTGAAGACTGTCTTTTCACCTTGCTTATAGTTTCCTTTGTTGTGCAAAAGCTTTTAATTTTAATTAGGTCTCATTTGCTTATTTTTGCTTTTATTTCCAATATTCTGGGAGGTGGGTCATGGAGGATCCTGCTGTGGTTTATGTTGGATATTGTTTTGCCTATGTTTTCCTCTACGAGTTTTATAGTTTCTGTTCTTACGTTTAGATCTTTAATCCAGTTTGATTTTATTTTTGTGTATGGTGTTAGGAAGTGTTCTAGTTTCATTCTTTTACAAGTGGTTGACCAGTTTTCCCAACACCACTTGTTAAAGAGATTGTCTTTTCTCCATTGTATATTCTTGCCTCCTTTGTCAAAGATAAGGTGTCCATAGGTGCGTGGATTTATCTCTGGGCTTTCTATTTTGTTCCATTCATCTATATTTCTGTCCTTGTGCCAGTACCGTACTGTCTTGATGACTGTGGCTTTGTAGTAGAGCCTGAAGTCATGCAGGTTGATTCCTCCAGTTCCATTCTTCTTTCTCAAGGTTGCTTTGGCTATTCTAGGTTTTTTGTATTTCCATACAAATTGTGAAATTATTTGTTCTAGTTCTCTGAAAAATACCGTTGGTAGCTTGTTAGGGATTGCCTTGAGTCTATAGATTGCTTTGGGTAGTATACTCATTTTCACTATATTGATTCTTCCGATCCATGAACATGGTATATTTCTCCATCTGTTTGTGTCCTCTTTGATTTCTTTCACCAGTGTTTGATAGTTTTCTATATATAGGTCTTTTGTTTCTTTAGGTAGATATATTCCTAAGTATTTTATTCTTTTCGTTGCGATGGTGAATGGAATTGTTTCCTTAATTTCTCTTTCTGTTTTTTCGTTGTTAGTGTATAGGAATGCAAGGGATTTCTCTGTGTTAATTTTATAACCTGCAACTTTACTATATTCATTGATTAGCTCTAGGAATTTTCTGATGGAGTCTTTAGGGTTTTCTATGTAGAGGATCATGTCATCTGCAAACAGTGAGAGTTTTACTTCTTCTTTTCCAATCTGGATTCCTTTTATTTCTTTTTCTGCTCTGATTGCTGTGGCCAAAACTTCCAAAACTGTGTTGAATAGTAGTGGTGAGAGTGGACACCCTTGTCTTGTTCCTGATTTTAGGGGAAATGCTTTCAGTTTTTCACCATTGAGGATAATGTTTGCTGAGGGTTTGTCATATATAGGTTTTATTATGTTGAGGTATGTTCCTTCTATTCCTGCTTTTTGCAGGGTTTTTATCATAAATGAATGTTGAATTTTGTCAAAGGCTTTCTCTGAATCTATTGAAATAATCATATGGTTTTTATTTTTCAATTCGTTTATGTGGTGTGTTACACTGATTGCTTTGCAGATATTGAAGAATCCTTGCATCTCTGGGATAAAGCCCACTTGGTCATGATGTATGATCTTTTTAATATGTTGTTGGATTCTGTTTGCTAGCATTGTGTTAAGGATTTTTGCATCTATGTTCATCAGTGATATTGGCCTGTAGTTTTCTTTTTTTGTGGCATCTTTGTCAGGTTTTGGAATTAGGGTGATGGTGGCCTCGTAGAATGAGGTTGGAAGTTTACCTTCCTCTGCAATTTTCTGGAAGAGTTTGAGTAGGATAGGTGTTAGCTCTTCTCTAAATGTTTGGTAGAATTCAGCTGTGAAGCCATCTGGTCCTGGGCTTTTGTTTGCTGGAAGATTTCTGATTACAGTTTCAATTTCCATGCTTGTGATGGGTCTGTTGAGATTTTCTATTTCTTCCTGGTTCAGTTTTGGGAAGTTGTACTTGTCTAAGAATTTATCCATTTCTTCCAAGTTGTCCATTTTATTTGCATATAGTTGCTGATAATAGTCTCTTATGATCCTTTGTATTTCTGTGTTGTCTGTTGTGATCTCTCCTTTTTCATTTCTAATTTTGTTGATTTGATTCTTCTCCCTTTGTTTCTTGATGAGTCTGGCTAACGGCTTGTCAATTTTATTTATCTTCTCAAAGAACCAGCTTTTGGCTTTGCTGATTTTTGCTATGGTCTCTTTTGCATTTATTTCTGCCCTAATTTTTAAGATTTCTTTCCTTCTATTAACAGTTGGGTTCTTCATTTCTTCCTTTTCTAGTTGCTTTAGGTGTAGAGTTAGGTTATTTATTTGGCTTTTTTCTTGTTTCTTGAGGTGAGCCTGTATTACTATGAATCTTCCCCTTAGCACTGTTTTTACAGTGTCACATAGGTTTTGTGTTTTTGTGTTTTCATTTTCACTCATTTCTATGCATATTTTGATTTCTTTGATTTCTTCTGTGATTTGTTGGTTATTCAGCAGTGTGTTGTTCAGCCTCCATATGTTGGAATTTTTAATGGTTTTTATCCTGTAATTGACATCTAATCTTACTGCATTGTGGTCAGAAAAGATGCTTGGAATGATTTCAATTTGTTTGAATTTACCAAGACTAGATTTATGGCCCAGGATGTGATCTATTCTGGAGAAGGTTCCGTGTGCGCTTGAGAAAAAGGTGAAATTCATTGTTTTGGGGTGAAATGACCTATAGATATCAATTAGGTCTCACTGGTCTATTGTATCATTTAAAGTTTGTGTTTCCTTGTTAATTTTCTGTTTAGTTGATCTGTCCATAGGTATGAGTGGGGTATTAAAGTCTCCCACTATTATTGTGTTATTGTTAATTTCCCCTTTCATACTTGTTAGCGTTTGCCTTACATATTGCAGTGCTCCTATGTTGGGTGCATATATATTTATAATTGTTATATCTTCTTCTTGGATTGATCCTTTGATCGTTATGTAGTGTCCATCTTTGTCTCTTTTCACCACCTTTGTTTTAAAAGTCTATTTTATCTGATATAAGTATTGCTACTCCTGCTTTCTTTTGGTCTCTATTTGCATGAAATATCTTTTTCCAGCCCTTCACTTTGAGTCTGTATGTGTCCCTTGTTTCAAGGTGGGTCTCTTGTAGACAAAATATATAGGGGTCTTGTTTTTGTATCCATTCAGCCAGTCTTTGTCTTTTGGTTGGGGCATTCAACTCATTTACATTTAAGGTAATTATTGATAAGTATGATCCCATTGCTATTTACTTTATTGTTTTGTGTTCGAGATTATACACCCTTTCTGTGTTTCCTGTCTAGAGGAGATCCTTTAGCATTTGTTGGAGAGCTAGTTTGGTGGTGCTGAATTCTCTGAGTTTTTGCTTGTTTGTAACGCTTTTGATTTCTCCTTCGTATTTGAATGATATTCTTGCAGGATACAGGAATCTGGGCTATAGATTATTTTCTTTCATCACTTTAAGTATGTCCTGCCATTCCCTTCTGGCCTGAAGAGTTTCTATTGAAAGATAGCTATTATCCTTATGGGAATCCCCTTGTGTGTTATTTGTTGTTTTTCCCTTGCTGCTTTTAATGTTTGTTCTTTGTGTTTGATCTTTGTTAATTTGATTACTGTGTGTCTTTGGGTGTTTTGCCTTGGGTTTATCCTGTTTGGGACTCTCTGGGTTTCTTGGACTTGGGTGATTATTTCCTTCCCCACTTTAGGGAACTTCTCAACTATTATCTCCGCGAGTATTTTCTCATGGTCTTTCTTTTTGTCTTCTTCTTCTGGGACTCCTGTGATTTGTATGTTGGTGCTTTTACCATTGTCCCAGAGGTCTCTGAGATTGTCCTCATTTCTTTTAATTCTTTTTTCTTTTTTCCTCTCTGTTTCATTTATTTCTATCATTCTATCTTCTACCTCCGTTATTCTACTGTTGGTTCCCTCCAGAGTGTTTTTGATCTCATTTATTGCATTATTCATTATATATTGACTCTTTTTTATTTCTTCTAAGTCCTTGTTAAACCTTTCTTGCATCTTCTCGATCCTTGTCTCCAGGTTATTTATCTGTAACTCCAATTTGTTTTCCAGATTTTGGATCATTTTCACTATCATTATTTGGAATTCTTTATCAGGTAGATTCCCTACCTCTTCCTCTTTTGTTTGATTTGGAGGGCATTTATCCTGTTCCTTTACCTGCTGGGTATTTCTCTGCCTTTTCATCTTGTTTATATTGCTGTGTTTTGGATGGGATTTCTGTTTTCTGGCAGTTTGTGGTTCCTCTTTATTGTGGAGGTTCCTCTCTGTGGGTGGGGTTAGACAGGTGGCTTGTCAAGGTTTCCTGGTTGGGGAAGCTTGTGTCGGTGTTCTGGTGGGTGGAGCTGGATTTCTTCTCTCTGGAGTACAATGAAATGTCCAGTAATGAGTTTTGAGATGTAAATGGGTTTGGTGTGATTTTGGGCAGCCTGCACATTGAAGCTCAGGGCTATGTTCCTGTGTTGCTGGAGAATTTGTGTGGTATATCTTACTCTGGAACTTGTTGGCCCTTGGGTGGTGCTTGGTTTCAGTGTAGGTATGGAGGCGTTTGATGAGCTCCTATAATTTAATGCTTCCTGGATTCAGGAGTTCTCTGGTGTTCTCAAGATTTGGACTTAAGTCTCTGGTCTCCGGTTTTCAGTCTTATTCTTACAGTAGCCTCAAGACTTCTCCATCTATACAGTACCAATGATAAAACATCTAGGTTAATGATGAAAAGTTTCTCCACAGTGAGGGACACGCAGAGAGGTTCACGGAGTTACATGGAGAAGAGAAGAGGGAGGAGGGAGATAGAGGTTACCAGGTGGAGACGAGGGGAATCAAAAGGGGAGAGAGCAAGCTAGCCAGTAATCACTTCCCTATGTGCTCTCCACCATCTGGATCTCTCAGAGATGTTCACGGAATTACACAGGGAAGAGAAGCGGGAGGAAGGAGACAGAGGTGGCCAGGAGGAGAAAAGGGGGAATCAAAAGGGGTGAGACAGATCCAGCCAGTAATCAGTTCTCTAAGTGTTCTCCACAGCCCAGAACACACAAAGAGATTCACAGAGTTGGGTCGAGAAGAAAAGGGGGAGTGGGGAGATGGAGGTGACCTGGTGGAGAAAAAGGAGAGTTAAAAAGGGGGAGAGAGCAATCAAGCCAGTGATCTTGCTCCCAAGTAAAAATGGGTACTGAAGATTAGGTTCTTGAAGATACAAAGTTGATAACTAATACTAAAAAGCAAAGATTAAAAATCTAGAGTGGAGGTTAGGTTCTCAAAATACAATGTTAAAAAAAGAGAAAAAAAAGAAGAAAAAAGAAAAAAAAGAAAAGAAAAAACCCACCAGAGTCACAAAAATTATAAAATATATATATATGAAGTTTACTTTAAAAATAAGGTCTTAAAAAAATTAAAAAAATACAAATCAAAATAGTCATTTTTTTTGCAAGGTAATAATAGGTTATAAAAATGAAAATTGAAGGAGTAATAGGGGACTTAAAAATAAAATAAGGAAATAAAATAAAAGTTAAAAAATTAAAATAATAATAATAATAAATGCTTTAAAAATGATAATAGTAAAAATATATCTAGGGCTTTCTCTGGAGCTGTTATGGACAGTGTGGGGTCAGTTCATTTTCAGATAGTTCCTGGGTCCAGCTTGTACTTCTCAAGGTCTCTAGGCCCCTTCCTATGTAGTCAGTGCTAACTACAGGGTTTTAATCTGTTGCATCTGTCACTTTCAAAGCGGGTCCCTCTGTTTCTTTTAGCTTCTTCTGATTGCTGGTCTCTTCAGTTTCTAATTTCTGCCCTGACACAAGGGGGGCGGTGGTGGTCACTTTTTTTTTAGTCTCACTTGTTCAGCCGTGCTGTGGGGAGGGAGGAACACTGCAAAGAAATCTCACTGGCGTGTGTTCCAATGTTTCAGCCACACTGGGTTTGCCCCCACTCACGGTGTGTGTGCTATCCCAGTCTACACTGCTCAAGCTCTAGGTTACACTGCCGGGAACTGTCTGAAGCGGCCCCTGGGGTTGCCTGTACTTCCCAGGTCTAAGCCGCTCAAGTTCAGGTTCCTGGGAACTTCACAAAGGTGCAGACTTGGTTGAGCCTGGGTTTTGTGCCCTTCCCAGGTCCGAGCAGCTCTGGTGACCAGGTTTTTGGCTAGTGCGGTCGGGGGCTGTGCCTTTTTCCCCTTCCCCCAACCCAGTCACTCGGTTTTCTGGGTGTACAATGGGCGCAGGTTCCCAGGTGTGCCATGCTCTCCCCTGGAGAGCTGATCTCTGGCTGCGACCCTTTAGGTGGGTGTCGACCCTCCAGAGTCCCAAGAAGTCCTGGTTAGCAACGAGATCTGTTTGCAGTTTGGTATAGGATGCCTCTCTGGGGCCCCGATTCCACCCTTCCGGCTCTGGCTGTCCTCACTCGCCTGCCTCCTGTGGGAGATGGGCTGGTCCACAGCCGGCTTGCTCTGCTCCCGCCCCTCCCTGCCCAGCCCCCGCTTGCTAGCTGGGGATTTGCGAGTCTGGCCTGTGTACCCACTAGGAGTTGCTGTTAGGTACGTAAACCACGGGTTTTACTTATTTATTTATTTTTCCTCCCAGTTATTTTGCCCTCTGCGATTCCAAGGCTCGCCACAGACCCACCGGAGAGAGTGTTTCCTGGTGTTTGGAAACCTCTCTTTTTTAATACTCCCTTCCTGGGATGGATCTACATCCTTACCTCTTTTGTCTCTCTTTTTATCTTTTATATTTTGTCCTACCTCCTTTTGAAGACTATGGGCTGCCTTTCTGTGTGTCTGATGTCCTCTGCCAGCATTCAGAAGTTGTTTTGTGGAATTTGCTCAGCGTGTAAATGTTCTTTCGGTGAATTTGTGGGAGAGAAAGTCGTCTCCCCATCCTATTCCTCCACCATCTTAGGACTGCCTTGGCAAATTACTTCTTACGAGACAGCTTCTCCTACTTAGAATAGCAGCAGCAGCAGCTGCTGCTGCTGCTAATTTGCTTCAGCCATGTCCGACTCCGTGCGACCCCATAGCTGGCAATCCCCTGTCCCTGGGATTCTCCAGGCAAGAACACTGGTGTGGGTTGCCATTTCCTTCTCCAATGCATGAAAGTGAAAAGTGAAAGTGAATTCGCTCAGTTGTGTCCAACTCTTCGCAACCTCATGGACTGCAGCCCACCAGGGTCCTCTGTCTATGGTATTTTCCAGGCAAGAGTACTGGAGTGGGGTGCCATTGCCTTCTCCGAGAATAGCAGCTGAAGTAATTCAAACCAAGAGAGCAGTCCAGAAGGGTCTGGCTTGAGAGGTGAGCTGGGCAAAAGAAAGAGTTGTCAACTAAAAAACTGCACAACTGGAGAGTTGTGAGTTAAGTTATATTTTGGGCAAAGTGAGGACTGCAGTCTGGGAGACAGCACCTCAGTCCTGGAGAGACTGCTCCAAAGAGGCAGAGGGGCAGGTCAATATATCAGATTTTGGTGAAGGGGGAGTTCAATGCAATTAAGCACTCATTTTACAAAAGGTTTTCTGCTGGTCTCAACAACCTGATGTCATCATGAAAGGATTTAGTGCTTTTCTATATGAAGGGATGCAAGGATTGGTATCATGAAATCAGCTCCTGAAAATATATAACTATCTAAAGACCTGTCCCACCAGATTCCCTGGAGCACAGAATGACTCACTCCACCCTGAACTCCTTCAGGAGGTGTTGAAGGCCAACAGCTGTAGCAGCACAGTGTTCAATCTCCACAGAGGCAGATGGCAAATCCTTTGTTGGCAATGCTCTTGTTGTTGTTCAGGCACTCAGTGGTGTCTGACTCTTTGCAATCCCACAGGCTGCAGCACCCCAGGCCTCCCTGTCCCTCACCATCTCCCAGAGTTTGCTCAAATTGTGTCGGTGATGCCATCCAACCATCTCATCCTCTGTCATATCCTTCTCCTCCTCCTTCTCCTCCTGCCTTCAATCTTCCCCAGCATCAGGGTATTTTCAAATGATTCGGCTCTTCACTGACAAAGTATTGGAGCTTCAGCTTCAGCATCAGTCCTTCCAATAAATATTCAGGACTGATTTCCTTTAGGGTTGACTGGTTTGATATTCTTGCAGTCCAGGGGACTCTCAAGAGTCTTCTCCAGCACCACAGTTCAAAAGCATCAATTCTTTGGCGCTCTTGGCAAGTGCCAATTTGTAGTTGGCAGAGTAAAGAAATGAGCAGACCAGGCTCAAAGGCAGGCAGGATTCCTGTGGTGGCCCTTGGTTAGGTCCATTTCTCTTTCTGTTTTTTCTCCTCAAAAGAGACTTGTTATCCACCCACTGATCTCTGTTTCCCCAGGTCACTCTCCCAGCTGCCTTCCTACTAAATCTCTCTTTGCTGGCTAAACACTGGCCTTTCTCAGCTGAGAGCCAGCCAGGAAAATACTATCTCTATCTCAAATTGGCTGGAGTTTGGTACTCTAGGAATGGAAGCAACAGTTATGGTCTTACACTGAGTGAGTTGGGTATTCATTGCAAACAAATGACCATTTTTGTTGTTGTAGTTTAGTTGTTAAGTCGTGTCCGACTCTTTTGTGACCCCATGGACTTAAGCCTGCCAGGCTTCTCTGTCCATGGGATTCTCCAGGCAAGAATACTGCAGCAGGTTGCCATTTCCTTCTCTGGGGGATAAGCATCTACTGTCTTCAGTGGCCCAGGGATTCAAAGATTAAAATGTTTCTGTCCTTGGGTAGTTTGGAACCTGCTTTGGGGGTAAAGTGATTGTTTTCAAGAACAATAATAAGCTCAGCAAGACAGATGCAGCCCTGTGTTATGAAAGGAGGATATTCAGAGAATTTTCTCTA
Source organism: Giraffa tippelskirchi (assembly GCF_054371585.1). NCBI lineage: Eukaryota > Metazoa > Chordata > Mammalia > Artiodactyla > Giraffidae > Giraffa > Giraffa tippelskirchi. Next base: position 59,069,602 of record NC_137284.1, on the reverse strand, counting down.
CTGCTCTCCCTCCCGTCACACGAAGCAAACTTCATGTGTTTGTTACGTCCTTACGGTGTTAGGACTTTGTGCTCTCCGCACTCCATGACTGTCTTATGTGACCTGGCACACAGTGTTTGTAAGCCATTATTTTGGAGCAGAGTATGCACAGGTGTAAATCAGAAAGGGCTTACTAGTCATGAGAAGTGATGCTGGAGGGTCAGGGAAGAGGGTTGGAAGAGCATTCTGGTCAAAAAATAATACATGTGCAACTGTCCAGAGACAGATAATCCCTGCCCAACTTCCTGGGCTCACTGGCTCCCACTTCAACCAGGAATTTTGAGGGATTTCCATGCAGGTATACGAACATAAGACTTCCCTGGTAAAAACAGCTTAGTTGGTCTCCTAACTTTGACATTAGTTAGGAATCCTCATTGGCTTGCCTTCTCTTCCTCCCATTCTTTCATTCTTCCCCTTTCCACTGCTCCTTTATGTCCTATTTCCCGTTTTCTTTTCCCTAAGGTTCCCAAGCCTTGCTCATCCCTGCAGGTGAAAGAGGGCCTCAGTACACCGAGCTCATCTGAGCATTCCTGCACAGATAAATGCTTTGGAGTTGGTCTTTTGCATGGCTCGGCCATCCTAACTCCCTCTAGTATTCTTTTCTGTGCCTGGCAGAACCGAAGTTCTGAGAGTTGATGTGGCTGCAGCATGACATAAAAACATTCATTTTCCACTTTTGTATTTTGCCTCTGCAGTATTTAATGAAAATCTCTCCTCTCTCCACTGCCTCACCACCTAAAAATCTGCATCAAGTTCAACCCTCTACTCTTCAATTCCCCCCAATGGAACTTTTCACAATGTTTGGGCTCCCCATAAGATCTGAAGATCCGGTTCATGGCCTTGATAAAAGGCTGGTAAAATGTTTTTTGTTTTTTTTTTTACTTCCATCTTCTCCGCTGGATTGTTCAGTTTTGGCTTTCTTATCTTCCCTTGCATCTTAGTAAGATTTCCTTCCAGATATATTTTCAAATGACAACAGCACTGCTATCTTCTGAGACGCTAACATCACTTTGGCTACTTTAGGAAAAAAAATGTGTCTGTCTTTCCATCTTATTAAGAAGCATCTGCAATCTCTCTGAAAACACATGAAAGGGATACACAGAGGGCATCCTAGAATCTGAGCGGCCCGTTGAAATTAAAGCCCATTAATGTTTTTTATGACATCAAAGTGTTACCCATGCATTTTTAAAAAATGTACTATTTTATTTTGGATATGGGTAGGGTAGGATGTAAAAGCCAACATATTTGCTTCTCCGTTTATCATGGGAATCAAAGAAGAGGGAAAAGAGAAAAGGGAAGAAGAAGAAAGACAGCTCTGACTCTTTTCATCTCAGGTTATTTCTGAAACGACAAAGTGATCTTTCACAATTCTCAGAGCTCTCTTCTTATTGCTACCGTGCCTCAGCTCTCAGGGGTGACTTACCCCAGAGAGGGTCACTTTCAGCCTCTGTGGCTACTAAACTGAGGCAGACGTAGCCACAAGGTGTCACTATTGCTAAAATAGCTCTCCGCCTACAGATTTCCATGTGATTATGCTTGTATAACTCAGCTTTCATTTTGTTTTTAAGCAGGGTCTTTGGGAGAGGCACTTTCGGATTGCCAGGATTAGTTGCCTCCTTCATTTCAAACACACTGTGACCTTGAGCGAGGCTTGGATTTCTCATCTGGAAATTGGATAGAAGAAAACAATTCCTGTTTTTCAAGATAGCTGTCAGCTTTAAATTAGAAAACCTTGGTGTAGCTGAGTTTCACAGGCAGCACAGGAAAAGCTCTCAACAGCACTTAGCTCTCTTAACTCAGAAAGTGAGGACTGTATTGGGAGACAGGAATGGGTGAGAAGGTGGTGAATTTTTGAGCCTGCCTGTCTGCCTTCCTTCCCTCCCTCCTTCCTTTTGATTTTAGAGTTTGCAAAAATATCATAGTATATTACAGAGTTCTGGCTATTGTTAATAGCTGTGCTATTAAAATTATTTGGGAAAAGCTAAACACTACAGCTTCCTCTGACAGAGTCAAAATATTAAAGTCATATTATAGTGTTGAAGGAGTCCTGCTATAAAGAAACCTGTTTAATCAACCTGTTTTTTGGAATCCAAAGTTACCCAAGTTTCTTGGAGCCAGGAAATATAATTTTTTGTTTATTATCACCCAGATTGGGCAACTTTAGTCTGTTCATTTTTTTGTTTTTTTTAATTGGAGGATAATTGCTTTACAAAGTTGTATTAGTTTCTGTGTACAACAGCATGAATCATTCAAAAGGAAATGGCAACCAACTTTAGCATTCTTGCCTGGAAAAGTCCATGGATAGAGGAGCCTGGTGGGCTACAGTCCCTGGGGTCGCAAAGAGTCAGACACGACTTATCGACTGAATAGCAACAACAGCAATACATATATCCTCTTGAGACTTCCTCCCCTCCCAAATTCTATCCCACCTTCTAGGTCATCACAGAGCCCTGAGCTGGGTTTCCTGTGCTATATAACAGCTTCCCACTATTTAGTCTGGTTTCACTTCTTTGTTGTATAGATGAGAAAACAGGAACCCAGAGAGTGAGATTTCGTTCATAAAACACATGTCCTGATTGTTGAATATTCAGGAATTATGTGAACAGAATATTCTTGGAGCCCAGAGCAGCCCAGCCCCAAATATGCCTTAATTGCATGTTGATTACTTTGAATTAAATTTACTGACAACATGGGCAATGCAAGAGGGACACTTTGACCCTCTTCTCTGTCTCCCTGAAAGCAGGAAATAAATCTCTCATGTGAAAAGTCCCAGCATCTGTAGATAGAGGGCCTCCCCTATCTCTAGAGATGGGATATTCCGGCCAGGAAGCCCACAGAGAAGGTGAAATAAAAAACCTTGTTACTTCTTTAATTTTATTAACCCATACCCCAAATTGGTTTAGATTCTTAACTAATTGAGAACCCAAAGCCTGAAGTTTCTTTGTCCTGTTGATTCCTCACAAATGTATTTGTTTCTTTATCTGAAAAGTATAAAAGCTGCCTGCTTTGGCCACTTCTTAGCTCTCATTTCTAAGAGACCTCCATGAGCACAATTAAAATTTGTTTCTTTTTCTCCTGTTAAAATGTTTTTAAAAAAACACATGTCTTGGATGTGGTAGAGCTGGTCTGGAACCACTGCTGTGTTGGAGTTGGTTTGTACCAGCTCACATGAAAGTTGCTCCTCTCTTTCCAGTCCTGTGTTGAGTGATAACCAGGTTTGTTTGCTTGATGTGAAGCAAGTCAAAGGCTGAGATGAGGTGTTGCACAGCTGAAGAAGAGTTTATTCACAAAGCAGCCAGGCAAGAAGATGGGAGAACAAGTCTTAGACCTGCCTCCCAGAAGGCCAGCTGTTGGAGTATTTATGAGATAAGCAGGTAGGGGGAAGGCTGGGGGAAGGCCGCTGGAGGCAAGGAAGGGGAGGAAATCTATGTTCTGCGCAGGCGCATTTGGGTCACGTGCTTTTGCTATTCAATATGGAGGCACTTAGCATGAGCTGAGGGTGGGGTTTCCAGCCCTTTGACACCTAAAGGCCATTCATCTGGACAGCTGCACAGGCCCAGCCTTAGGGTCCCAGCCAACCCCCCAGCCAGCCTGCCCTGGGAGGAGTTGATTCCAGGTTCCTACCAAACAACTGGATTGTGTAAAGGTAGGAAGGTACGAAACTAAAGACAGGAAAAAAGAAAGGAAAAAAAAACCAACTAAAATAAACTTAATCAAAGAAGGCAGTTTACAAGCAAAGAGGTTCTCTTATATGTTACTCTGTAAGACAAGTTCAAAATTTTCTTTTAGATATCAGCTCCTGATAACTATATGGGGCAGTTTCAAGGCTGAAAGCTTGAAATCAGCCTTGGTAGGTAGGAATAGCTACACCGCAGAAAGTGTCAAGCACCAAAAATTACTATTTGTTTTCTTCAGAGAAAAGATTTACCAGCATACCAGCATGTTAGAACACAACCCCACATTTCAATGAGGATTTTAGCTTCTAAGGTACTTCAAAGTAGGTATTTTGGTAGAGGAATGACTAAAGTTCAGAATCTTAGTACCACTGAAAATGAAGTGAAAGTCATTTAGTCATGTCTGACTCTTTGTGATCCCATGAACTGTAGCCTGCCAGACTCTTCTGTCCATGGGATTTTCCAGGCAAGAATACTGGAGTGGGTTGCCATTTCCTCTTCCAGGGGATCTTTCTGACCCAGTGATTGAACCCGCGTCATTCTTATGTCTCCTGCATTGCAGGCAGGTTCTTTACCGTCTGAGCCACCAGGGAAGCCCAATACCACTAAACGCGCATGCATATATTGATGTCGTTGGGGAGAGAAGCAGGATATAGCCCTCCCATGCTGGGAGGTATTTCAGTTTCCGTCTGGGCTCTAGTCTGGCAGGACATAAATTCAGTTCAGTTGCTCAGTCGTGTCCAACTCTTTGCGACCCCATGAATCGCAACATGCCAGGCTTCCTTGTCCATCACCAACTCCCAGAGCTTGCTCAAACTCATGTCTGTAGAGTTGGTGATGCCATCCAACCATCTCATCCTCCGTTGTCCCTTTCTCCCACTGCCCTCAATCTTTCCCAGCATCAGGGTCTTTTCAAATGAGTCAGTTCCTCGGATCAGGTGGCCAAAGTATTGGAGTTTCAGCTTCAACATCAGTCCTTCCAATGAACACCCAGGACTGATCTCCTTTAGGATGGACTGGTTGGATCTCCTTGCAATCCAAGGGACTCTCAAGAGTCTTCTCCAACACCACAGTTCAAAAGCATCAATTCTGCGGCACTCAGCTTTCTTCACCATCCAACTCTCACATCCATACATGACCACTGGAAAAACTATAGCCTTGACTAGACTGACCTTTGTTGGCAAAGTAACGTCTCTGCTTTTAAATATGCTATCTAGGTTGGTCATAACCTTCCTTCCAAGGAGTAAACGTCTTTTAATTTCATGGCTGCAATCACCATCTGCAGTGATTATGGAGCCCAAAAAAATAAAGTCTGACACTGTTTCCACTGTTTTCCCATCTACCTCCCATGAAGTGATGGAACCAGATGCCATGATCTTAGTTTTCTGAACGTTGAGCTTTAAGCCAACTTTTTCACTCTCCTCTTTGGCAGTCAAATTTCAAGATAGAGGAAGATTATTTGCTAACTGGCCAGTATCTCTTCCAGCCCAACCTTGACTCTTGGAGTAGCTTCAGAGACCAGAACAAATTCAGTGACTCCATCCATCCCACTGCTGGCTCACAATGGTTAATTTTGTAGGTTCATGGGGTGTTATGATCTATCATAATTCATAGATTCATGAAAGTCTCTCTTACCAATATATAAATGTTAACAGGACTCGGGAGGTTGACAGCCATCACTGGAGTACTTTTTTCCATGCCACACACTGCATTCAAAACTTCTCACACTCAGTCCTAGTCTTACAGAGGAGAGAACTGAAATGCAACCAAGTTTAACAATGTGTCCATAGTCACACAACTAATACCCATCTGCCAGACTTTAAATAGCATGGTTTACCCTCAAGCCACTTTCAGCATCCTGAGGAGAAGCAGAAAGGAGGTGCCTGGCAGGGACATTTTGTGAACAAGAAAATACCCCAGAACCAAGGAAGAAACCACTGTTATGGGGGGAGCCATCTGCCTGCTCTGTGTAAAACCCACTCTTGCCTTAGACAGGACAGTAGAAATGAACTAGCTCCATGCCTAATGGTGGGATATTAGCTAAATACACTGGGAGACAGATCGCTGGTTTCTGAACAGAGAGAATATGGAAGTTAAAGTAGCTTTTACAAATAATAGTTTGGGTGTTAAACCAGAATGACAAGCTGCTTCATGTTTTGGGGAAATGGTTTCATATCATTCATTGATCGTTTCAGTTGCAACAACATTAGCATCAGCAGAGACTCTGAAGTTTGAAGTAAGATGGCAGCTGAAAGCAGGAGAAGCCCAGAGCCACGTGGACACTGGCAGGGGGCCCTGGACTGTGGGGTTCCCCCAGCAGCGAGTTGATGCTGTGGAAGCCCAGAGCCCAAGTATAAGAGAGTTGGGACCACTGCTCTGTCCTCTGCATGTTCCTCAGCTCCACTTCTAGCAGCAGTGGGTGCCAAGAACCCAGCTTTGCAATAAGAGAGGCTAAGGACCCCTGGAAGTAAAGAAGAGGACATGGTCACTCCAGCTTCACAGGGGTGTGCTTAATCCTGCTTTTCAGTTTGGAGAAGAAGCACTGGAGCCCTGAAACCACCTTTGTATTCAGGCTCAGGTATTCAATTTGTGCTCTCTCTGGTCTACTGGTTGAGCTTCACATAGATATATCATCTTGGAGGGCTTATCTATTGTTGATAAACCTGAATTTGACACCACCAGATTCAAACCAGAAATTACTTCCTATACCATTATTTACGGTTCAAATCAGATAAACGCCACTTCTCGATGATGGATTAGAAATCTGTTGGTCACAGTCAAGCATCCCCAATCAAGCCCTCATTATTTGAGGATGGCTGAATTGTCTCTCTTTTTAAGCATGGAGTATGCTCTTTAAGGGCTTCATTGGTGGTTCAGTGATAAAAAATCCGCCTACCAATGCAAGAGACATAAGAGATGCAGATTCAGTTCCTGGGTCAGAAAGATCCCCTGAAGAAGAAAATGCAACCCACTCCAGTATTCTTGTCTGGGAAATCCCATGGACAGGTTAGCCTGGCAGGCTTCCAGTCTACTGGGTCCCAAAAGAGTTGAACACAACTTAGTGACTAAACAACAACATTTTTTTAAAAATATATATATATAAAGAAAAGTCCTGGGCTGAGCATCTTATATCCTGAAGTGGAAAAGCTGGAAGTGAAGTCTATCATGACCATAACTCCCTTCCAAGGGGGTCTGAGAGCAGCTTTGATGTGCTTGCTTATATACGTAACCAGGAACTTCCCTGTAGCTCAGACAATAAAGAACCTGCCTGCAATGCAGGAGACTTGAGTTGGATCCCAGGGTTGGGAAGATCCTCTGGAGAAGGGAAAGGCAACTCACCTCAGAATTCTTGCCTGGAGAATCCCATGGACAGAGGACCTGGCCGGCTACCAGTCCATGGGGTCACAAAGAGTCAGATACATCTGAATGACTAACACCACTACTACCACCACCTCCACCACCACCATGCTCTGCATTATATGGTCCTGGATTATTCTTCCACTGCAGCTGTAGGACACAGCCTGATGGCAGGACTGGCTGACCAGGAAAAACCATCAGATCATAGTTCTATATTCCTTCTAGTGTGACATCCGTAGAGAGCTTGTGGCCTAGCACTAGATTGTTCCCCCAGTTTACAGGCTTCCCACCAAGGAGAGTCAATGAAAAGTTCAACCCATGCACTCAGCAAGAGTAATCTGCACACGCCCCTGGATTGGGAGCTAAAGCAGTTTAAGAGTGACAAAACATGAACATTTAGAGTCTGATAGAATCAGAAGTCTAAAAAAATAATAATAATAGAATATTAAATAAAATAGCAAGCACTACCATCCCTATGATGAAACTTTCACTGCCTACCATTTTATAAGGCACAACAGATTCCAAAGTTAATTGTAAAGTGGGAGGACAACTACATCACAGTTGTGTGCTTATCTCCCTCCACCACAGCAGCCCATTAGCACTGCTTTATCAGAGGATGTTAGAATGCAGACACATCAACAAAGCTCATTTATTAATGCCATGAACAAAATTAGATCATCAGAGCTTATTCCTAAATTTTTGGATCAAAGCTGAATATTAATAAGTAAATAGTTCAAAACAAAAGAGTGCATAGGCTACAGAAAGCTCTCGTCTCCCAGTCGCCCTTCCCAACAGGATTTTCTCCATCTTTGAACATATAAAGTTGGCTCTATTTGCCTAGGTCACCTGTATCTTGGTGACTTTCTGCATGTTATGGGACAGGGGTGTGAGACAACCTGTGTTCAACCCCTGTCTTTCTCCTGTTTCTCTACTCTCCTCCATTATAGAGGCTTCCTTAGTGGCTCAGTGGTAGAGAATCTGCCTGTGATGCAGGAGCCATGAGTTCCATCATGGATGGGGAAGATCCCCTGGAGTAGGAAATGCTACCCACTCCAGTATCCTTCCTGGAGAATCCCATGGACAGAGGACCCTGGCAGGCTACTGTCCACGGGGTCGCAAAGAGTCAGACATGACTGAGCGACTAAAAAAACAACTCCTACGTTATACCTTGCCTCCAAAAGATCTGATCTACTTACCATTCGATGAATGTAATTTATTTTTCTGTCCCTGTGTGTCCACCTGTGCTATTGTTTCCAGCTGGAGGCACCTTCCTTTCAGTTTTAACTCTCAAGTACTACTCACCCTTCAAAACTCAGCTAGAAATCACCTAAGCTGGCCCTGAGAACAAGATACAATCCTATCCATCTGTGGTCATCTGAAAAGATTATTTTTAAGTTTTTGTGTGTATAAGAATCATATGTGGAGCATATTTAAAATGTAGATGTCTAGAACTTAATCCCAATGATTCTGACTAAACAGATCTGGGATGAGGCTCCATCATCATCATTAAAAATATATACGTACCATGAGTCCATTCTGATGCACTAAGTTTGTGGACCATTACTGCTATAGATTGATGTACATGTTCCCACCTCCAGTTCACAGACTGAAGCCTAGTCTCCATTGTGATGGTCTCAGGAAGCTTTGGGATGAAGTTCTGAGAGTCAGGTCCTCATGAATGGGGTTACAAACCTCATAAAGGAGGGTCCAGCAAAATGTCATTTTTAAGGCAGTTCTCATTTATTCTCATTATAAAAATAAAAAGTTTTTGTCCCTATCTTTAGGACAGCAAGAAAATTTGTCAGTTTTGAGGGCACTGTTTGTATTCAGTGCTCATGGTTGTGACTTGATTCCAGCTAACTCATCAACACATTCAGAAGTAGCTGCTGCTGCTAAGTTGCTTCAGTCGTGTCCGACTCTGTGCGACCCCATAGATGGCAGCCCACCAGGCTCCATCGTCCCTGGGATTCTCCAGGTAAGAACATTGGAGTGGGTTGCCATTTCCTTCTCCAATGCTGCTGCTGCTGCTGCTAAGTCGCTTCAGTCGTGTCCGACTCTGTGCGACCCCATAGATGGCAGCCCACCAGGCTCCACTGTCCCTGGGATTCTCCAGGCAAGAATACTGGAGTGGGTTGCCATTTCCTTCTCCAGTGCATGAAAGTGAAAAATGAAAGTGAAGTCACTCAGTCGTGTGTGACTCTTAGCGACCCCATGGACTGTAGCCTACCAGGCTCCTCTGTCCATGAGATTTTTAGGCAAGAGTACTGGAGTGGGGTGCCATTGTCTTCTCCGTCAGAAGTAGCTGAGGAGTCTCTATGTCCAGTCTGAGTTGTTTGACAAACAGCCATTTTCTCATTTCCTCCACCGGAAAAAACTATGGTTTCTCATTTGCTCAGTGGCTTCAGTCATGTCCGACTCTTTGGAAGCCTATGGACTGTAGTCCACCAGACTCCTCTGTCCATGGGATTCTCCAGGCAAGAATACTGGAGTGAGTTGCCATGCCCTCCTCCAGGGGATCTTCCCGACCCAGGGATCAAAACCATGTCTGTCTGCATCTCTTGCATTGCAGGTGGCTTCTTTACCCACTGAGCTACCTGGGATATCCTTCATTAAGCATCACCTAGCTAAACTTACTGAACTATTTTTTTGCAGAGAAGCCTTGACCCTATTTTACTTAATTTGCTTTGTATTAAAATTGTTCGATTAGACCTGGGAAGAAAAATAAGGTGTGCTTCTAATGTTTATATGAAAGCCATTTTTCTAAATGAGTTCCTGTATGAATAGATATAGCATTTTATCAAAAATTAATAGTCTTGTCCTGAAAAAAACCCATAGCACTATACGTTAATTATCCAAAGCAGTGGCTTTATTTATGACCTCTTTGACACAGACTTTACCTCAGTAGTCTCAACCCCAGAAGCTGTGAAGAAAAAAAAAAAAGGAACTGAATGTAGGTTTTCAACTGGAGTGATGGTTAATTACTTCTGTTCTACACTATTTGTCCTGGAAGGTCAGGAACATGTTAATGAGTTTCAATTAAGTTACTTCTACAAAACTAAGTTTAGCTTTGGGAAATTCTGCCAAGAAACAGATTGTGTCACATAAGGTGAGATGTTGGATGAATATTGTCTTGTTAACAGTGAACATATACACCTGACCCCTTTACTTTTCCATTATCTGTGATTCAGAATCACTGATGTGTGTTATGGGGTTAAGGTCGTGATTACAAGTGGCTGAGGAGGAAGCAAAAGAATTAATAGGCGAAACAACTGTAACTCTAATACATTCTATGAAACCTGAAAGGAGTTTTGTGGGCTGCTACACCCTAAGCCTTGTCAGCAGAATGCTGATGTGGGAAGGTGCGTGGCTTGAAAGGAGAGGTGGGAATTAGAATATTTATCAGTGTATTCTTCACAGAACACTAATCCGTTAAAAAACAAGCGAGGAAAAAAAATTTTTTTCAACGGCCAAAGAATTTGGGAAACATCATATACTCTGTCTTCTCATGCTGCCTTGGGGATTCATACAACTGGAGATTCTGAAATTCCTACAATTAAAGAAAGACCAAAAAAGTAATTAAATTTGTTAACTAATCGTGCATGTGTGCTAAGTCGCTTCAGTCATGTCGGACTCTTTGTGACCCTATGGACTGTAGACCGCCAGGCTACTCTGTCCATGGGATTCTCTAGGCAGGAATAGTAGAGTGGGTTGCCATGCCCTCCTCTGTTGTTAACCAATACCTTCTGATATTTTCCTGAACTCAACACTTATCCTGAGAACCATCCGTGAAAATTATGTTCTGGTGTCTGGGAATCTGAGTCTGGGGAAGATTCCTGGGACTTCCAGAACCACTAAGAAAGACCAGTTCACTGTGCCTAAACTATTTATACAAACCATGTGGTTTATGAAGAAAACTTGGCTTTCCAGAGGAGTCTGGGGTTTAGGGATGTGCTAGGCAGAGGCTGCCTATGTCAGTAGCCCCCGGTAAAACCTTGGACGTGGGGTATCTAAAGAATCTCTCTGGTTGGAACATTTCACACATGTTGTGACAAGGCACTGCTGGGAGAAATTTGGTGCATCTGTGAGATTCACTGAGGAAGGAGCCTTGTGCCCAGTTTTCCCTTTCCTAAGTGTACCTGGTATCATTTCACACTAATACTGCTGAGTCCTATGAGTCCTTGGAGCAAATCACTGAACTTGAGGGTGATCTTGGGCACCTCCAAACACAGGCGGTGAACAAGAAAGACACGTTTCTGCCTGCACAGAACTCACCATCTAATGATATTGGTAATAAACCAATACTTATAAAAATGATCTTTTATAAGCCCATAGGCTTAAGATAAATAGTTTATAAGTGTTTCTCTGGTGATTCAGTGGTAAAGAATCTGCCAGGAGACACGGGGTTGATCCCTGCTCCCGGAAGATCCCACATATTGTGGAGCAACTAAGCTTGTGTGCCATAACCAGTAAACCTGTGCTCCAGAGCCCGGGAGCTGCAACTGTTGAGCCCACGTGCCACAACTACTGAAGCCCATGCACCCTAGAACCCTTCTCTTGTTCTCTGCAACAAGAGAAACCATTGCAACGGGAAGCCCTTGCAGCAACTAGAGAGTAGCCCCTACTCGCCACAGTTAGAGAAAAGCCTTCACAGCAACGACGACCGAGCACAACCAAAAATAAATTCGAGAGAAAAAGACAAATGTTTTTTTAGAAAAAGGAAAAGTTCAAGTTCTGTGAGACAAGTAATAGCAAACAGAATCTGGATAGGAAAAAGGAAATGAGAATTAAGCTGAAGGATGGACAGGAGTTGATAAAGATGAAAAGAAGGGTATGAACAATTTAGACAAAGGGAACAATGATTACAGAGACTAAGACTGTTGGTGATGGTGCACCTCATAAGCAACAAACCAGTATTTGAAACGGTTTCCAGGCTCTCTGTTAAATATTTCTTCTATGGCACCCCTAACGCAATAATGCTCAACACTAATACCATCCAAAAGATGCCTTTGGTCCATCTTAACCTCTTCACCTCCCAATCTTGCCATTATATCATGTATTTATCAGAAGGAAGTCTAGTCATGCTTAGAATATTTATAGCTTGAGACTGACCTCAGAGTCAAAAGATCTGGCTTCTGTTATACATACACTATTGGCCAGCAATTGCACCATTAGGTATATACTCAACAGAATCGGCACACATACATACACCAAAGTAGATGTCCAATGAAATTCGTAACAGAAAAAAACCATAAATGACACAAATGTTTCCTATAGAAGTATGGACAAACAAATTACGATGTATTTATATAATGGAATATTATACAGCAGTGAAATAGAGGAAAACAACAGAATGGAAAAGACTAGAGATCTCTTCAAGAAAACTAGAGATACCAAGAGAACATTTCATGCAAAGATGGGCTCGATAAGGATAGAAATGGTATGGACCTAACAGAAGCAGAAGATATTAAGAAGAGGTGGCAAGAATACACAGAAGAACTGTACAAAAAAGATCTTCATGACCTAGATAATCACGATGGTGTGATCACTCACCTACAGCCAGACATCCTGGAATGTGAAGTCAAGTGGGCCTTAGAAAGCATCACTATGAATAAAGCTAGTGGAGGTGATGGAATTCCAGTTGAGCTATTTCAAATCCTGAAAGATAATGCTGTGAAAGTGCTGCACTCGATATGCCAGCAAATCTGGAAAACTCAGCAGTGGCCACAGGACTGGAAAAGGTCAGTTTTCATTCCAATCCCAAAGAAAGGCAATGCCAAAGAATGCTCAAACTACTGCACAATTGCACCTATCTCACACACTACTAAAGTGATGCTCAAAATTCTCCAAGCCAGGTTTCAGCAATACGTGAACCGTGAACTTCCAGATGTTCAAGCTGGTTTTAGAAAAGGCAGAGGAACCAGAGATCAAATTGCCAACATCTGCTGGCTCATCAAAAAAGCAAGAGAGTTCCAGAAAAACATCTATTTCTGCTTTATTGACTATGCCAAAGCCTTTGACTGTGTGGATCACAATAAACTGCGGAAAATTCTGAAAAAGATGGGAATACCAGACCATCTGACCTGTCTTGAGAAACCTGTATGCAGGTCAGGAAGCAACAGTTAGAACTGGACATGGAACAACAGACTGGTTCCAAATAGGAAAAGGAGTACGTCAAGGCTGTATATTGTCATCCTGCTAACTTAACTTATATGCAGAGTACATCATGAGAAACGCTGGGCTGGAAGAAACACAAGCTGGACTGAAGATTTCCGGGAGAAATATCAATAACCTCAGATATGCAGATGACACCACCCTTATGGCAGAAAGTGAAGAAGATGTAAAGAGCCTCTTGATGAAAGTGAAAGAGGAGAGTGAAAAAGTTGGCTTAAAGCTCAACATTCAGAAAACTAAGATCATGGCATCTGGTCCCATCACTTCATGGGAAATAGATGGGGAAACAGTGGAAACAGTGTCAGACTTTATTTTTGAGGGCTCCAAAATCACTGCAGATGGTGATTGCAGCCATGAAATTAAAAGACTCTTACTCCTTGGAAGGAAGGTTATGGCCAACCTAGATAGCATATTTAAAAGCAGAGACATTACTTTGCCAACAAAGGTCTATCTAGTCAAGGCTATGGTTTTTCCATGGTCACGTATGGATGTGAGAGTTGGACGGTGAAGAAAGCTGAGCACCAAAGAATTGATGCTTTTAAACTGTGGTGTTGGAGAAGACTCTTGAGAGTCCCTTGGACTGCAAGGAGATCCATCCAGTCCATCCTAAAGGAGATCAGTCCTGGGTGTTCATTGGAAGGACTGATGTTGAAGCTGAAACTCCAATACTTTGGCCACCTCATGTGAAGAGTTGACTCATTGGAAAAGACCCTAATGTTGGGAAGGATTGGAGGCAGGAGGAGAAGGGGATGACAGAGGATAAGATGGTTGGATGACATCACCGACATGATGGACATGGGTTTGGTTAAACTCCGGAGTTGGTGATGGACAGGGAGGCCTGGCGTGCTATGATTCATGGGGTCGCAAGGAGTTGGACACGACTGAGCGACTGAGCTGAACTGAACTGATACAGCAGTGTATTTGAAAAAACTATTGGTACATGCAGCAAGATGGATGATCTCAAAAAATACGATGATCAAAAGAAACCAGACATAAAAGAGATCATTTATACTGATTTATATCAAATTTCAAAACTATGAAACAAGTCAGTGGTTATAGAAGTGCAGAGATTGGTTACCTTGAAGTATAGTGAGTGACCAGGAGTAGCATAAGTAGCATTGCTGTTGCTAAGTCACTTCAGTCGTGTCCGACTCTGTGCGACCCCACAGACGGCAGCCCACTGGATGCTACTAATATTCTATTTCTTGATCTGGGTAGTGAATATATAAATGTGTTCAGTTTGTAAAAACTTACAGTCCATGGGGTCACAAAGAATCGGACATGACTGAAGTGACTTAGCACACAGCAGCATGCATGTCTTCTAGAAACCTCTTCATTTAAGAAGAGATCCCAGTCTCCCACCTCCAGATCCCTGATATTTGTCCAGCATTATAAGAGGGCCTAAAATGTGACTGGATTGCAAGTATAGTTGAAAAGGTAGAGGAACAGAGGTGATGGGGGGCTGAGGTAGAAACTGATATCTTAGGAAGCCGTAGAAAGGACAGTAGGTGTTACAGGACAGGTTAGAGAAGGTATAACAAGACATTACAGTGCTTGGATTTAGATAAGAAAGGAGAGACTTTTGCACTCCTACATAAGAGAAGGGCCTGGTTTTCTGGGATCTGCATACAAGGTGATTGACAGACACAATCTGCTTCCTACTTCTGTCTTCCGGCCCAGCCAGAGCCTTGCACTCATCCATTTGATGTAAAAGTTCGTGCTTAGTTTGTCAGTCGTATCCAACTCTTTGTGACCCCACCCATGGACTGCAGCTGGCCAGGATCCTCTGTCCATGGGGATTCTCCAGGCAAGAACACTGAAGTGGGTTGCCATGTCCTCCTCCAGGGGAACTTCTCAACCCAGGGATTGAACCCAGGTCTCCTGAATTTCAAGCAAATTCTTTGCTATCTAAACCACCAGGGAAGCCTAAGAAGACTGGAATGGGTAGCCTATCCCTTCTCCAAGGGATCTTCTCGATCCAGGAATCAAACCGGGGTCTCCTGCTATCTAAACCACCAGGGAAGCCTAAGAAAACTGGAATGGGTAGCCTATCCCTTCTCCAAGGGATCTTCTCGATCCAGGAATCAAACCGGGGTCTCCTGCATGGCAGGTGGATTCCTTACTAGCTGAGCTACCAGGGAAGCCCTTGATGTAAAAGAGGTTGATGCAGAAGACCATAACAAGCATGGTAGCTGCCCTGAATGATCTTCTAATCTTAAGCCTTCACAGAGATGAAAGCTTGCCTACAGTGAAAGTGAAATTCGCTCAATCGTGTCCGATTCTTTTTGATCCCATGGACTGTATAGTTCTGGAGTGGGTATACTGGAGTGGGGAGCCTTTCCCTTCTCCAGGGGATCTTCCCAACCCAGGAACTGACCTCAGGTCTCCGGTGTTGCAGACGGCTTCTTTACCAGCTGAGCCACAAGGGAAGGCTAAGAATACTGGAGTGGGCAGCCTATCCCTTCTCCAGCAGATCTTCCCGACCCAGAAATTGAACCGGTGTCTCCTGCATGGCAGGAGGCTTCTTTACCAACTGAGCTCTCAGGGGAGCCCAAGCTTACCTAGAAAGTGACAAAAGTGAGGGTGGGCAGGGTGGGGTGGGAAATGAGGGGTGAGAGGTGGAGCCTAGGTGAAGGGAATGGGGGAATGGGAGAAAGTGCTGCATATGGGAACGCTCTCCAGAAGTAGGCTGGTCACAACTTGCCCATGAAAAAACTCAAGAAATTTTGTTATCTAACTTCGTGTCCCTTTTCCTCTCCATTCTATCACTTCCCCAGAGCCTTTTGTCTTGTCTGTAAAAGAAAGGCACAGAAATGGATAATCTCCTAGGTCCTCGCCAGCTCTGACAGCCTATGACTAATCCTTGCGTGTGAATGCAGTGCTTCACAATGTAATACCACGTTGCCTTTGGGGAGAAAACTATACTGAGTGTGGAATTATGAATTTGACCTTTGAAATTTAAACTGTTTTGATTGTATTTTTACTGTGTTCCTAAGGGAGCGGTTCACGTTGCTTTTGTATTTGAAAACTAAACATAGTTCTTAGAGGGAATTGGTGAAAATGACGATTATCCATCATGCAACATTGGGGTCTGTCTCAAGGGCTGGTTAGAGGGCGTGTGGCTATTTGAGGTGGAAGAAATAAAGCAGGAGAGGAAGTTTATTATGCCAAATGCAGTGCCCACTAGAAATCCTAGGAAACACAGCCTCTTGAGCTCAATGGGATTTTGAACCACTTGCTATTTGAAATAATTCACTCTTGCCTAAAGGTATAAAAAATATTTTTCCAATTTTCCTCTTGAAATATCACCAGCTGTCCCAGACATTTTAAAAAATAGCAGTATTTGGATGTATTGTATTTTAAAAAGAATCTGCAAGATTCAGCTTACTTTTGCCTTAAGGCTTTGTGACTTTACATTTGCAGTCAATTTGAAAAATAGTTGGAGAAATCTGTTCAACTTTGAACACAATGAGACTTACGCATCTCTCTTTCTTAGACTACATGATGATCCCGTATATTTTGATAAACAGCCAATAAAATGACCCCTAGGAAAGAGGTAAATCATATCCGTATCTCTAAATGCTTCTGGCAAGAGAACATGCTCTTTTGGGGACATAAATTGAACCCAGCAACAGTTCCAAAATCTTTCTTTTGGATGAACCTAAGAGAATTCTTAGTTCATAATGGCCTGGAGGAAACCCCTGAGTACTATATGAATTATGTGGCATCTTCTGAAAATGGTTATTTCCATATTTTGTTTAATATGTGACATTTGTGTCAAGAACTCTGTGGATTACAGATATGGACAGAATTGTTTTATTTATTACATCAGCTTATGTTCCCTGTGGTGCCCCACAGGTAACTGAGATAGATTTAATGGAAGAAGATTTCTTTCTTTTCATTGTTGATGTTGTTCAGTCCCTCAGTCCTGTCTGACTCTTTGTGACGCCATGGACTGCAGCCCACCAGGCTTCCTGTCCTTCACCATCTCCTGGAGTTTGGTCAAACTCATGTTCATTGAGTCAGTGATGCCATCCAGCTATCTCATCCTCTGTCGTCCCCTTCTCCTCCTGCCTTCCATCTTTCCTAGCATCAGGGTCTTTTCCAATGAGTCAGCTCTTAGCATCAGGCGGCCAAAGTATTGGAGTTTCAGCTTCAACATAAGTCCTTCCAATGAATATTCAGGGTTGATTTCCTTTAAGATTGACTGGTTTGATCTCCTTGCTGTCCAAGGAACTCTCCAGAGTCTTCTCAAGCACCACAATTAGAAAGCATCAGTTCTTTGGCACTCAGTCTTCTTTATTTTTTTGTTTTTAAATTACTTTATGTGAAAGTAAATTATGTCCTACTGCCTTAGGTCAAGTTCCTGAGAAACTGGTTCTGGGACAGAAGTTTGTGAGCAGGATGTTTACTGGAGAGGGTGGGTACTCTCAGGAATGATGTCTTTGATGGGTAAAGGAAGTAAGATTAAGTAGAGGAAAAAACTGACCTGGGGGTATATGGCTCCTATGGCCACAAATTCACTACTGAACTCTGTGAGATGGTTAGTTTTATGCATCAATTTTGCTGGGCCAAAACATGCCCAGACAGTTGGTCAAACATTGTTCCAGGTGTTTCTGTATTCCAAAGGGAGGGTGCTTCTGGATGATCTTAACATTTGAATTGGGAGATTGAGTAAAGCCAATTGTTCTTCCTAATGTGGGTGGGCTTCATCCAATCAGTTGAAGGCTTAACAGAACAAAGGAATGACCCTCTTCCTGCCTGGTAATTTTCAAACTGAAATATTGATTCTTCTTGCTTGAAGTTGTTCACTGGGATATCGAGCTCTTCCTGATTCTACAGCAGCTTGTGACATTGGCTCTGAAGATCTTGGACTTGCCAGCCTCTATTTCCATAACTGTGTAAGCCAATTTCTTATTATAAATCTCTCTCTCTATGTTGCATTTGCAGGAGGAAAATTACTCCACATAATTCTTCTAGAGATACCTGGGGACAACAACATTTTAAGAAACACAAATCTACTGGACCCACTCTAGGAGGTACTGACCAATGACAAAGCCATTCCTTGTGACATTCTGGCCATTGGGACAATCACAATAACTCTTGGTGAAGTGCATTCTGCCTTGAATTTTAGTATTCACATGCCTTTTAGGTAGCAGGGAGTTTTTTCATCCAGCTGAAAATAAAGAAAATGTATATTCGATTGAGTTTTCTTTTTCTCTGTTCACTGAGTGAAAGACAGACATCAGCAGTGCAGAGAATTGGTATAGGAGATTTGCAATGATCAAATAATGCTTGGAAGGCTTGATTTGAACTCTGGCTTCTTATTTAGACATGCTGACAACTCTGAAGGCATTGTGCTGCTCCATAGCTTGGACAGCCAAGCAACTAACCATGAAATAGGAAAAGAATTTCAAAACAATTTCTTAAGAAGTGAAATGTGAACAATAAACTTACCAATTCCATTTAGTCATTTTTATTGACAGAAACTTCCTGTTTGAATATCTGAATGAAATATTCATTAATAGATTGTTTAAGGTACTGTATACTGCCTTTATTTTTAGAGGGATTTTTTTAAAATAAAACTAAACAAACTTCCTTCCTTCTCTCTCTTCCCTTCAAAGGGTAGTTTTTCCTACAACATCTACAAACAAATGTCACAAAATATAGCACTTGATCATGTATTCCTTTGCTCTGCATATATAAAATAAGAAAATGAACTGAAAGCACTTTGAAAATGTAAATTACCATGTTCCTATAAAATTACTATGACAACATTGGGAGGGCTGGATGAGTTCTTCTACTGTTGTACAGGCTACTGGAAAATAAGAATTTGTCTTCTGCTCTTTTTGTAGCCCTCATGAGTCTTGGCATGGACTGAGGCAAATAACAGACACTTGTTGACTTGACAATATTTTATCACCATTTCTAATCTCACATTTACTCTCCATGTGTGTGCTCAGTCGTGTCCAAATCTTTGTGACCCCATGGACTGTAACCCACCGAGCTCCTCTGTCCATGGGTTTCCCAGGCAATAATACTGGTGTGGGTTGCTATCGTATTCCAGAGGATCTTCCAGACCCAGGGATCAAAGCCACATCTCTTGGGTCTCCTGCATTAGCAGGTAGATTCTTTACCACTAGTGCCCCCTGGGAATCACTATAGTTCCTCTCATTAAAATCTGATAAAAATTGATTCCTAAAACCATCAAACTATCACCTATATTTTAAACACATCGGATAATGACTATAGGAAAGTTGGGTGCTCTTGCATTAGAAACATGTAGCATCTGGCCTTTCTTCCATTAATTTTCTCCACGACAAAAATTGCCTTTGACCTTGGGAGCTCTTTCCTGAGAAGCCTGACTGTGACTCCAAAATCCTAAATACTGAATAAAGGATTCCCTGCCAGTTAGTGAGGGTTCCTACTCAATCAAGACTCAGGGTGACATCTTTATCAGATTTCTTCTAGATATTAATTCCAAGTTATAAGTCCATTTAGACTTCTGGGAAAGAAACTAGTTAGGACATCATAAAACTTGAGCTTCAAGGCCAACACTGCCACCAGCAAGTTGAATGACCCTAGGCAAGTGATTAAATGCATTGGAACATTCATTTTCTCAGCTTCAATTTAAGTGATTTAAACCAGATGTTCTCAAGGTACCCACTGCCAGTTGCGGAGCTTTGTGATGCAGTGGATGGAAGCTAGGCAAATCACAATTTTGGGGGGCTCTCA
The DNA here is from genome assembly GCF_054371585.1 of Giraffa tippelskirchi. Lineage (NCBI taxonomy): Eukaryota > Metazoa > Chordata > Mammalia > Artiodactyla > Giraffidae > Giraffa > Giraffa tippelskirchi. The sequence goes on along the minus strand of NC_137284.1, from coordinate 59,049,626 downwards.
GTGGTTGTAAAAATCAAATTTTAAAAAAATCCAGTAAAATATGCTTTTTTCTCATTCTTCTACCAGCAAAAGAACACTCAGGCTTGACATAGCTGCTACACATTTCCATGAGCTTGTGTTTACAAATTCTTGATGATTCTTTAATTTTTATAGTTTCTGTGTGAGGCGAGCAACCACACTGGTTGTAACTGAGGTAACCAAGACTTGGCTGCACAAAGTATTTGGAAGGGTCTGTGGCATAACTTAATTTTTCTGCAACCATTTTCTGGGTCCCATCTCTGGATGGCACATTGAGACAATGAATGTAGCTATTCCTTCACACTCCTACAATGGCCATGCTCTGACTCTAAAGTAAAAACTTTATACCACAGTTCATTCTGAGAGGCTTTGGACAATGATGTTGTCATATGTCTGGATCAGAAGGTTCCTAATTAACCACCCAATCAGCCAAGGATGCTGCAGTTTATAAAACTCCAGAAAGTGAGCTTCCCTGCTCTGTTCTGTTCTAGCCTTGAGCTCCAGGAGGACCACAATTGTTACATCATGCCTGAAGCCCCAAAGCCACCTGTGCCTCTCAGTGGCTTGATACCCAGCTCAAACAGACCTACCAGGAGCTATTAACATGAGGTGAGGATGGTATGAGGAAGGGGATGTGAGAGTAATATGTAAAGTGCAAAGCAAAAGCATGGTATTCTCTGTGAGAAAAAGAGAAACATCACATAAACATGGCTGAAATTTGTTTATATCATGAAGGCACATCCTGAGTGGTCACAAAGCAAGTAATGATAATATTTAGAGTTGTTTTGTAACTTCTTGACTAAAGCGCAGTGGCAATCACAGAGTGTTTGTCATCCATGACCGGTGCTTCTAGAACTTATCTGAGGAAGACTCCTCAGTGTGTGTGCCCTCTTCCTATTGGTATTTCTCTTTGTCTCTCCATCCTCTCTCGCTGTGTCTCTCTCTGTCTCCATCTCGTTCTCTCTCTCTCACACACACACACAAATACAGAAGCACACACACACTCCTTTATAACAGCCTAACAATTTTGATCACAGGGTTCTCTGAGGACTTTAGACAGAGGTCCAGTTATTTTCTATAGCTTCCCAAATTGTTTCTTTTACAGGGATGTTTACAATCTTAGAACGAAATCAATGAGTCACTGTATGGTTGACAAACACTCTCATTGCGACAATGATCTTTTTTCCTACGTGCAGGTTTTACTAAGTCATACTTACAACCTTGTTGTTTGTGGGTAGAAAGCCAATTTAATTTGTATTTCACTGGATATTCATTTAATTATATATTAACTAGGAGTAAACTGTATACAAATCTTATCAAGTAACTTGGAGACCTCAAAAGGGCCTGGAATTTGTGTGGCATCTGAGAATTCATAAATTTTCCTCCCACGTGTGACAGGGTTAAGGAAGACTCATCTCACAGAATTCTAATACTTTTATGAGAAGTTAGAGAGAAATATGAGGACAGGCAGGAAACTTATTAAATCTGTTTATCACCATACTTCTAGCTCTCTCAGTTTGAACAAAGGACCCAAGTTGAAGGAAGCAACTAATGCTGTGTTGACAAGCAGATGTGTAATGGAGATCTCGTTGTTTCCCCAAGTTGTTTTGAACTACATCTGCTGTATTTTACTTTTTCGGAGGAAAATAGGTTTTTAAGTTCCTCTGTATGCTGTGTAAATTTTAAACTACCTGGACTTTTCAAAAAAATCTGTATGTGTGTGTTAGTTGCTCAGTCCTGTCTGACTCTTTGTGACCCCATGAACTGTAGCCTCCTAAGCTCCTTTGCCCATGGAATTCTCTAGGCAAGAATACTGGAGTGGGTTGCCATTTCCTCCTGCAGGGGGTCTTCCCGACCCAGGGATTGAACCCAGGTCTCCTGCATTGCAGACAGTTTCTTTACCATCACCAGAGACACCAGGGAAACCCCTTTCAAAAAAATAAATTCACATAAAGTATGATTTCATGGATGAAGTTCAGTGTCCAAGAGAAGTTGCCCCCTGGTCTCACTTGTTAATGAATGTGGTCTGTCGTGGTAACGGGAGGTTGTTGTAATCAGCATAAAATATCAAATCTCTAAACACCTGTGAAAGTTTTCTTCCTCAGTTCAAGGTAGACTGAGCCACAGTCTCCTGCGAAATTCAAAAAATACGCATCTGAAAAATCAATAGGACCTGGAATAATGCCTAGGACACGGTAAGCTCTGGATCAATATTTATTCTTTAATGAAAATTAAACATTTTCAGATGGAAAGCAGTATATCCTCTACATTATCCTAAAAACCATAGAAAACACAGCTTGGAAGGGCATTCAAACTGCTATTCCCAAACATCAAGCGCACCAGAAAGGTCTGGAGACCTCCTGCTGTTCCAGGCTGACCTTTTCCTGGCCAGAAATGAAAGGAGTTTGGGAGGTCTGGGGTGTCAGGAAGCATTTAACAGGAGGCTTCCTGTGTGCTGTTTTCGGTCTTGCATAAATCCTCTGTTCCTTATTAGCTCCTGAATGCAGGTGCGAGAAGGGCCGGCAAGCTGGCTCCTGGGAATAAGGAATGTATGCATTTCCTTCATTAGCTTTTCCATACGGTGAAAAGTAACTATTTGCGACCTTCTTCCTTTTTGATATAGAAAGTGATTATTTACAACCCCCTCTCTTTGAGATGGATTCTAGCCTCATGTTTCCTGGATGATTTGTAAGATTTTTCATCCTTATCTTTGCTGAAAAAATCTATCTTGTAAGACGGTATATATATGCCCACATTATGTTGAATAAATGCCCTTGTTTCATCAGAGAATGGGTCCCCGTGTCTTTTTTCATTTCTTTCTCTCTCTCCTTCAGGCTACTTCTATGGAGCACAGGGGCCCGCTGTGCCTACTTACTTGCCCAGGCTTTCAAGACCTCTTCGAGAGGGCGCCTGGAGCCTACGTAGGCGGTGCTAGCTCTTTGTCTTAGAGTTAAATTGGCTTTCTGTGTAAACCAGAGAATATCAGCCTCTTTCCTTCTTTCTTTCTTTCACTTTCTTATCGTCGACTCCATACCACCAGGTTCTGGTCCATTAAAGGATCCCAACATGGGGTTGACACCTGGGCAGTGTGTGTTACTCCAGTTATGGTCAGCACTTCCTTATAAACCATTATAGGAGAACACCAGTGTTTCAACAACCAGTAAGACTACACATCGTCCAATCAGTCCATGAAAGTGAAGTCACTCAGTCATGTCTGACTCTTTGCAACCCCATGGACTGTAGCCTACCAGGCTCCTCCGTCCATGGGGTTTTCTTAGTCCAGTATATGAAAGGAGTGGTCACAGCAACAGCAACAACATTCCTCATCCCCTTAGGGCAGCGGTCCCCAACCTTTTTGGCAACAGGGACTGGTTTCATGGAAGATGGATGTGGGGAAGTGTGGTTTGGGGATGATTCAAGGACACTACATTTATTGTGCACTTTAGTTCTATTATTATTACTTCAGTTCCACCTCAGATCATCAGGTATTAAATCCTGGAAGTTGGGGATCCCTGCTTTAGGGGATAAAACAAAGGGTAGAACATGTGCAGGGCAGAAGCCCCTCATTCCCAGTCTTCAGCATCTTGTTTTATTTCTCCCACCTCTGAGAGAAGAGGCCCTGGAAGGGGTTCCTGGCCAGGTCGATTTAGAAGGGCCAACCTTGGAGCTGCTCTCTGAGGGACGTGCTGATGCTCTGCCTGCAAGCGCTCTGTAACAGCAGCCAATGCTGATGAGAATAAATGATCACAGTGCTTGGCCTTTGAAAGGATATCAGGGTGACCCAACAGAAGTGCAGGTGTCTGATCGGTTAGGCTAACTCAATCACAACAGCTACCATATTTGATTTGGAAAAAGAGCCAAGAAAATTATCGGCCAGTTAGCACCTGAATGTAAATGTTGATCTAGTTTACTCATCTATACTAGGATCATGACACAGCTAAAAAACATTCCTCTGTTGTGATTAAGCCATGTGGATACAAACGACTAATATGGATTTACAGTTTACAAACAGATATTAATCTTACAACACAGCATGTTCTATATCGTTTTACGTTTAACCTATTGCGACATGGATGCTCAGCTAAGCCTTGTGGTCTTGCACTTACTCAAGCCTTCTCGTCATTGAAACATGCTTATTTGCTCTATACTAAAGATCTCTTTCAGAGATCATCTTCAGTCTTCCTTTTCCCTTAGCTTGATGACTTGTCATTTTCCAAAATAAAAACAGTAGCAGTATCTTACTATTTGTAATTCTTGAAGATCTCTTGAAATAATATTAAATATAAACTACTAATAATCTGAGGGAAATATGGTTATCTTTGGTCTAGAGAAAAGAGAATTGGTACTTAACTGTTTCTTGAAAGGGGAAGATACAATCATATTCTCTTTAGGAATGAATTTTTTATGGATGATATCCACAATCACGTATGGAGGATAGGGTAGATATGTAAAAAACTGTTTATTTGTTTATTCTACATTGTCTGAAGAAATGTTAACTAAAGTCCTAGGCAATTCTTTTCCTACTGTCAATGAACTTGTAGATACATTTGATAAGGACATAAGAAGTTCAAACAGCACTATTTAAATTTTGACAGCATGGATTGATTTACCATGAATGAAGACAAACTCACTATTCTTTCTTTAAGAGGAGTGAAACTTGTTTGTTGCACAGAAAAAGTCAGTAGGAAAACTGGGAACACAGACATAGGAATTAATGCTGTCAATAATGGGTTGGGTCTCTGTCCTTCCCACTGACTTCCTCTCTGCAGTTGCCACTTGCAACTAGCTCTTTTCCTGACTGGACCTGAAGTCACTTGTGTGGATGGAACCAAGTCACTCTGTTTTGGAAACCAGTCTCAGAAGTGATTGCATCTCAGGACTTCCCTGGTGGTCCAGTGGCTAGGACTCTGCACTCCCAATACAGGGGCCCTGGGTTCGATACCACATGCCACAACTAAGGGTTCAGTTCACATGTTGCAACTAAAAATCTCTCATGCCACATGAAGATGGAAAATTTTTAGGGCTGCAACTAAGACCTGGCACAGCCAAATAAATAAATAAATATTTTAAAGTGGTTGCATCTCTTATCTCATGGTGGTTCTCAGTCTAACATCCTTGACCAATACTAAGTCTTATTCCTGCATGGCCTGTTTGCTGGACTCTATGCTTCATACTACTGGGAAATTCCATGGACAGAGGAGCCTGGGAAGATTCCCTGGAGAAGGAAATGGCAACCAGCTCCAGTATTCTTACCTGAAGAATCCCATGGACAGAGGAGCCTGATGGGGTCCATGTGGTCACAAAGAGTTGGACATGACCACCACCATGCTTCATAGGTAAAAATTTGTGCTGCCCTTGGGCCATACTACTAAGTTGTCTGTGTGCCTGGATACCAATTAGAATTGGAAAACCAGTCAAGACACACTAAAGAGTCCAGCTCTAGCCCAGGAATTCTCAGAGGCATAGAAGGGCACTTTCATGTTTATTTTCCTGCCCCCAGGATTTCTGGTTGTCATCTCCATACATTTTTTCTTTTCTGTACACAGGATAAGGCGATGCCTTTTTACTTGGCAAAGTCTATAATATTGAAAAGTTGTCACAGAGCACAGATCCATCTGACAGTGAATCAATAGTGATTATTAGAGCACCCAGCTATCTTATTGGCTATGTGGTTGTGAATAAGAACACTTGATGCCTTGTATGCTGCAGTCACTGTTGGCCGATTACCTCTAACTCTAACACACAGACACAAAGAGCAACAAAGTTTTCCTAAACTGTAAAACACAGTTCTCTTGATTCTTCCTTCCAATTTCTCATTCAGTTCCAAAGGGATTTTGATTACTTCAGAGCACTGACCAAGATAGATAGCTAGACACTAGGGAAAAAATAACAAATGACAGATTATGAAAAAAACCATAAGACATTTTTGAGAGACGTAGCAAAAAAAATTCTAGTAAAATGTCCTGAAATACCTAAGTACAGTAATTATGTGGAAAATAAATGGGGCAAAAGCAAGAAACTCCATGTTATGTTCTCTGACTGAAGAATAAATGACCAGTTATCTACTTGTGGTGAGTTAAATAATGCCTGTGTGTGCTGTGTGCTTAACTGCTCAGTTATGTCTGACTCTTTGTGACCCCTTTGACAGTAGCCCACCAGGCTCTTTAGTCCATGGGATTCTCCAGGCCAGAATACTGGAGTGGGCTGCCATGCCCTCCTCCAGGGATCTTCCCGACCCAGGAACTGAACTTGCGTCTTCTGTGTCTCCTGCGTTGGGAGGCGGATTCTTTACCACTAGCACCACCTGAGAAGCCCATTTCACGTCACTATGCACTTACAGTGAGTTAAGTAATGCACCACTCTCCCAAAATACCTGCATTCTAAAACCTGGAATCTGAAGTTTAGCTTTTTTTGGGGGGGAAAAAAGATCTTAAAGATGTGGCTAAGAATTTTGAAATGAGGAGTTGTCCTGCATTAGCCAGGGGAGCCCTAAATCCAATCACATGTGCTCTTATGAGAGGTAGGCAGGTATCGAAGGTGATATAAAGACACCTCTACAGAGGAAGATATTAGAGTGACATGGTTACAAGTCAAGGAATACCAGTGGTTGCCAAAAGCTGGAAGAGACAAGGACCAGATTCTCCCCTAGAACCTCTGTGGGAGGCTCCCAATGTCTTGATTTCAGCACAGCAATACTGATCTCAAATTTCTGCTCTCTAGAACTGTGATAGAATACATTTCTGTTATTATAAACCATCAGCTTAAATGTTTGTGATCATTTATTATAGTAACAATAGGAAACTAATATTTCATCCATGAATCAGACAAAAGATGTTTTACTGAAACATGCCCAGTAGGCATTTATCTCAGGTTGGTGGCACTCTTCCCAAAAAAAAAAAAAAATGCAATTATTGAGTAGAATTTTCAGAATGGCTTTCTATCTTGGGTGTCTCCATTCCTTCTACTTCTCTTATTGAAAAAAAATGCAGAGTATTAACTTGGCTAAGCAGATATGGCTGCTGATGTGGAAGGTTTCATCAGCAGTGGAGAAGAGGGAGAACGAGAGTTATCAGTCCTGAGATTGCAAGGAAGTCAAATCAGATGAGGCCTGGCATGATGAGTAAAGATAATGTTGTACCAAGGATTAGGAGAGTTGAAATCTAACACTGGTTTCCAGTGATTACTTATGTCTTCCTGGGCAAATGACTCTGTTTCTCTAGGTCTCAATCTCCTCATATATGAAATAAGAGAGCCAATTAGACACACTTAGTAATTCCTTGAAGCCCTAAGATTCTACAGCTTTATCCAGCCTAGAGTTGGAATTAAAAAAACTGTAACAAGCTCAGCCTTATGTGTAATTAAAGAATCGTAGTCACTTATATGTGTATCAGACATCTCACTATCCCCATCATATGTACATCACACATCAGGCATAAGAGTGTGTGTGTGTGTGTGTGTTTGTGTGTAAAATTCCTCTATCCATTAAAAAACTTCTGGATGAAATGATATCACACAGAGTAAATACATTTATCAATCTTCTTTGTAACTCTTCTCATTTGGTCATTGTTTGGGACATATTACACTATAACTTAGTTTATACATCCATGTCTTGTTCAGTCTCTAAGTAGTGTCCAATTCTTTATGACCCCATGGATTGCAGCATGCCAGGCTCCCCTATCCTTCACCATCTCCCAGAGTTTGCTCAAATTCATGTCCATTGAGTCAGTGATGCTATCTAACCCTCTGTCGCTCCTTTCTCTTTTTGCCTTTAGTCTTTCCCAGCATCCTGGTCTTTTCCAATGAGTGACTCTTGCCATCGGGTGGCCCAAGTATTGGAGCTTCAGCATCAGTCCTTTCAATGAATATTCATGGTTAATTTCCCTTAGGATTGACTGGTTTGATCTCCTTGCAGTCCAAGGGACCCTCAAGAGTCATCTTCAGCACCACAATTTGAAAGCATACATCTGTCTCTAGCACTAAACACTAATTTTCCTGAGAGAAGGAACTGAACCTTATTCATCACTGACTCCCCAGGATCCAGCACTTAAATGTCAATAAATATTTGTTGGACAGACATGACTGACTAGCTGGTCTTGCCTCCATGACAGGCTATCAGAACGCACATGTGACATTGAATGGAAGGTCCCAGTAAGGGCGTAGCATTGAAACAAACAAAGTAACTTGCATCTCCTATCCGTAGTGGACAGTACCATCCTTAAAGCATCTGCTGCTGCTGCTAAGTCTATTTAGTCATGTCCAACTCTTTGCCAGGCTCCTCTGTCCATAGGATTCTCCAGGTAAGAGTACTGGAGTGGGTTGCCATTTCCTTCCCCACCGTAAAGCATCTTTTCCAGGCTCTTTTTCATAGCTCAAAGACTTTATCATATTTTCTTTGGGGAGAAAACTGTATATGTGCTTTATCAGAGGTTTGCCTTTTTAGAACTATTATTTATCTCTCTAAAGCACCATTAAATTGTTAATTGAAATAAGAGACAATTTGTAACAGGGACTTGAAGAAGTGGTAATTAGAAATAAGTGCTGTATTTCGATGGAATGCTTTTCCTTATTATTAGCTTGCCTGTCAATTCTTTTTAAATTACACTGTTTGGTAGATGAACTTCAGGTATTTTTCCACTGAAAAATGACAGCGAAGAAAATTGCTAAGCAAGGCGACAGTAGGTAAAGAAATGAGTATTTGGTTGGGCTACATTAATTTTATGATTTTTCTCACCATTTTTTAAAAGAATTAATCCAACTTGTGAGGAAGAAAATGTGCTGCGTTATATATACTCCACTCTACCTGAAAAAATTAGTCTACAGACACAATGTTCTCAAGCCCTGGATTAAGCTTGCTTTGTAAAAAGATACTCTTTAACACTTATGGTTTAAAAATCAATCCATTAGAAGGTCCTTAATTTATAGCATCTTTAGGAGAAAGCACTAATACCAAACTAACAATAAATTAACAATACTGCACTCAGAGTTTTTGTTGTTCAGCCACTCAGTTGTGTCTGATTCTTTGCGACCCCACGGACTACAGCACGCCACTCAGACAGGAGACCCTGTATTTACTCTGAACTCCCTCTGTCACTGTGAACCAAGATGTCAGATGTTTTATTTCTTTTGAGGCTGCCCTGGGTGCTGCTGGGGTCATGGTATCCTTTCCACATCCTCAGGCAAGTCATTCAAATGACAACTATAGTTTGTAGTATAGGATCTGTTTTATTACACTCTTGACACATCATCTAAAAAATATATACTCAAATGAGTTATAGTTCAGTTCAGTCGCTCAGTTGTGTCCAACTCTTTGTGACCCCCTGGACTGCAGCACGCCACACTTCCCTGTCCATCACCAACTCCAAGAGCTTGCTCAAACTCATGTCCATCGAGTCAGTGATGCCATCCAACCATCTCGTCCTCTGTTGTCCCCTTCTCCTCTTGCTTTCAATCTTTCCCAGCATCAGTGTCTTTTCCAATGACTCAGTTCTTTTCATGAGGCGGCCAAAGTATTGGAGCTTCAGGTTCAGCATAAGTCCTTCCAATGAGTATTCAGGACTGATTTCACTTAGCTAGATATACTTTAACTAATGTGTCAGATTTCTTTCCTTCCAAATCAATTTTTATATTTCTGTTAAATTTGGTCCCTGGGGAAGTTGTGTCCTTACTAATTGGTCTGTGGGTGCAAACAGATCAATTCTAAACTGTTCCTTCTCAGCACCGGACCCTCTTTTCTGTTGTTACTAGACTGCTTTCTCTGTGCCTCTAGTCGCAACACCCCTCTTGCTGGACCATCTTCATCACTTCTCTGCTCTTCACTCTGCAATTGCTTTTTAAAGATCTCTTAATGTCTGTTTCTTCTAAATGCCATCTTTCTCTGGCTCCACCAACTAGGCTATAGACTGTATTTCTGTTAGTTCACAGCTTATTATTAAATGATTATCCCCCAATTTCTATACCATATCATGAGATAGGAATCGTGAAAAAAATTTCAAAACTCTTATCATGGGGCTGGGATTTTCAAAATATTCACCAGCTTTAGCAGAATATGAATAGAGCTGTATGTAGAAGAACATGCAGAATTGCATGTAGCTCTTGAGTTCTCTTACCCAGGTCACTATTTTTGGATGGTGTCTCAAAAGAGTTGAGAAATCCCAGCCAGAGTTTCCTGGGGAGTTCAGACCCCGTGAGAAACTTTATCATAATCAGTTAATAATTGCAGGATAATTTATGACATTAACATTTATTCATTCACACCCTCATCAGCCACTCCAGACTTCAAACAAAAGCCAATCAACTATTAGGCAAAATTTCTCCAAATGGTACAGCAACGTTCTGTCTCCCAAGTCTTACTTTCATGCAACGGAGAGTGTTGTAATGCTACCAAGGTCACACTTCTCCTGGGGCAGACCCAGGGAAGCAAGTAAGGGAAGAACAGAGTGGTGTGGCTTTGGGAAGTCAGAATCTTCCAAGATTCTTCATTTGCTTTCCTACTTACCCACTACCCTGGGGATTAGGGTCTTGAAGAGTAGAGGAGATTAACGGCCACCATCAATGTTATCCCCTGATTTAAGTTGCAGGGCATGAGCCACCAGACCTCTGGGCCCAGGGTCACTCATCAGTTTATATCACTGTGAGTTGGTCCTGGCATATTAAAAAAACCAGAGGAAATGTCACTTATTCAATAGAACAAGACAAAGTGGAATAAAGAAAGTAAATTACGGTGGGGATAGGATGCTGTTGGAAAGAAGCAGGTGGATGGATCTCGGATCTTGATGGCTAAGATCCATCTTGGGTCTTAAATGGAACAGATTGCTCTTCCTCTGGGGAAAACCAAGAGTAAATAAATCACTTGGTGCCCCTTCAGCTCCCTTCATTCTCTGCATACTTAAAGCGCATATTTAAAGTGCTAATCTGGACTTGCTTCTGAATTTCTAGATTCACCTGGGTGACTTCCTCTTTGATCACTACCAAAGTTATCTCCCTTAATGCAAATCGACAGTCTAAAAGCCATAAGCATTTTCAGAATAAATCAGGATCGACATAACTAAATAATACAGTGAGAGACTTTATCAAGAAAATGTAATATCTAGGTCAAATCAAAGTCACACAACAGGGCTCCCCGAGTGGCTCAGTGGTAAAGAATCCACCTGCCAGATCCCTGGTCCGGGAGGATCCCCCATGCTGAGGAGCAAGTAAGGCCATGGGCCACAACCACTGGGCCTTTGCTCTAGGTCCCCGGAACAGCAACTACTGAGCCCACACGCTACAACTACTGAAGCCTGAGCACCTAAGGCCTGTGCTCTGCAACAAGAGAAGCCACCACAGTGAGAAGCCCAAACATCACATCAGAGAGTAGACCCAGTTGGCCACAACTAGAGAAAAGCCCATGTAGGAATGAAAACCCAGTGCAGCCAAAAATAAATGAAATAAAACTATATTTTTTTAAAGTCACTCAAAGGAACAAGAATTTATTTTGTTATAATCCCTTGCCTCCAAATAGATTTTGATTACTTTGATTACCAAGGATGTTTGGCAAAGAAAGCCAGCTTGGGACTTGCAGTCACAGTCCTAGGTTCTTTTTCTGGGTTGGCTACACAAGCTTTGTGACCACAGGCAAATCATTTAACCTCTCTGTGTCTTTCCTCTGTTTTCTCATCTGTAAAATATGGATAATAATGCATGCTCTACACCAATTTGTTCTATATACAGCTCATAACACTAATTATATAGACTAAATAAAAAAAAAAAGAGATGTACCACAGCAAAATCATCCTAATTCAGTCCTCTTCTCTGCTCCTTTATATCTAAGGTAAAGTCACAGAGTGTTTAGATAGGTGACCTGATACCTGAAAATCTTTCTAGAAGGCTGTCTCATTTAAGAAGAAAGCAAAATTAAAAAATAAATTAAAAGTTCTTCAGGCATAACTTTCCTTGGAGGTGAAATAAAGCCAGGACCCTGACACTAGCTGATGTGGCCGTGGGATTATTTTGGGGAGGAGTGGGAAGGTCACACAGGAAATGAAGAGGATGGCTATGATTTTAGTTGTTTGCAGTCAGCTCCTCTGTTGCGGGCAATTGTGGGAGCTGCAGGGAATGAAATCTGAGATGGGTGCCTTGGACCTCGAACCTGTAAAGTGCTGTCTGACTAGCTACCATTCTTTTGTGTGTTACACAGCCACTTTCATTGGAGGGATTAAAAAGTATTTATGTTATTATATGATATTTCTCTTTTTCTGATTTACTTCACTCTTATGACAGTCTCTGGATCCATCCACATCTCTGCAAATGGCACAATTTTGTTCCTTTTAATGGCTGACTAATATTCCAATGTATATATGTACCATATCTTCTTTATCCTAAATGATAGACATTTAGGTTGCTGCCATGTTCTAGATATTGTAAATAGTGCTGCAATGAACATTAGGGTGCATGCGTCTTTTGAAATTATGGTTTTCTCCAGATATATGACCAGGAAGGGGATTGCTGGGTCATACAGTAGTTTTTAGTTTTTTTAAGGAATCTCCATACTGTTCTCCATAGTGACTTATCAATTTACATACCCACCAACACTGTAAGAGGGTTTCCTTTTCTACATACCCTCTCCAGAATTTATTGTTCGTAGATATTTTGATGATGACTGTGACAGATGTTTACAAGACTCACTGTGGTAGTCACATCATAATATATGCAGACATCAAATTATTAGATAGTATACCTGAAACTAACATAATATCATATATTCCAATAATGAAAAAGAATTTGTCTTTCAAAAGAAAACTATTTATGTCCTTTTTCTTTGTTGTTGTTGTTGAGTCACTCATTTGTGTCTGACTCTTTGGGACCCCATGGACTGTAGCCTGCCAGGCTCCTCTGCCCATAGGATTCTCCAGGCAAGAATACTGGAGTGGGTTGCCATTTCCTCCTCTGGGGGATCTTCCTGACCCAGGGATTGAACCTGCATCACCCCCATTGGTAGGCAGATTTTTTACCACTTAAATCATCTGGGAAGCCCCCCCCCTTTCTCTTAGTATTTGCCAGATTTGCCAGAGGAAATGCCTGGACATTTTCAATTTCTAAAAGTTTAAACAAAAGTAAAGGCAGAGAGATAGGCTGGAGGTAGCATTGCTTTCCTTTCCTCACTGACAAATGCAAATGTGCTTATCGGATCCCTAGGTGCTCCAACTTCTGAACACCACCCTGCAAACAGTCTTACTATGGACAAGTAGGATTTGTCTAGCCAAGGACTGGTATGATTTTTTAAATGATTGGGGTGCATAGAGATGTCTGTTTTAGGATTCAGCCAAAGTGGCCAAGTTTTTCATTTTTTTTTTTTTTTATAAATTTATTTATTTTAGTTGGGGGCTAATTACTTTACAATATTGTAATAGTTTTTGCCATACATTGACATGAATCAGCCATGGGTTTACATGTGTTCCCCTTCCTGGACCCCCCACCCACCTCCCTCCCCATCCCATCCCTCTGGTTAAAAATTAATTGAACTTGCTTGTTATGTCATTGGGTAAGGACTGGGTCAGGATTTGAATGCAGTTTTTTCCAACTGGCAGAGTCAGTAAGTGTGTCACCTCTCCACCCTGAGGCAGTGGCTATGATCCACATCCCCCAGCACTTATTTGAGCCTGAAAGGGTTTGAAATGATAGAGAAGTGGCAGAAGGAATACCTCATTTCTGATCACATTCATGAGCTTTCTTCTCCCTTATAGATTGTGAAACCTTTACTGTCCCCGTTACTGACACTTATGAAACATATGGGTTCACTTGGCTGTCACAGAGTTCTATTTGCATTTGTTAAATAGCAAGTGGAAATTCGTCATGAGGACTTTTGGAAAGTGAGCATGGAAAATAATGAGAAGGAAAACATCCTCTGAAAATTCAAGCAATTTACAGAGTATGAATGTGCTTTCTTTAGAAACTCTGGAGTCTTAAAGTTTTTAATACTTTTAACTCAACAAACATATGTGTTGTCAGTTGTGCTGATACTGTTAGCACTTTACAATGATCAACCTTTCAGTTCTTGTGAGAACTTGTGAAATAGATACAATTATTTTTTCTATTAATATTTTGCAAGTGAGGGAATGGAGGCACACAGAGGGTACATGACTTCTGTCCAAAGTCACAAATCTAATTAGTGGAAAAACTAGGATTCAAACCCAGGTTCCTGTTCCAGAATCCATGAGCCTTCAGCTTTGTTGCTTCTAGGGAACAGCTGGAAGAGGCATGATATAAACAAACAGTCAGTAAGGCGTCTAAACATTATGAACCTGAATGCTTTCCCCTTGGATCATCAGCTTTTTATTAGCCACATATAAAAATATATTCAAAGCATTAAACTTAGAAGTCTGGTATTTAACAGATTCATATTTTAAAAGGAACTGAAAACATTTTTAATCAGTGAGGATTCGCAGGAGGAGGAAGCCCTCTGTGCGTTCTTGTTGGACCAACCCTGCCTCAGTCTGTGCACTAGAGACTGGAGACAGTTTACTGATCACTATGTGCAGGGGGCTGGGAGCCGGGGGCGGCGGCCGAGAGGGGCTAGGCCGGGCTGGGGGCTGGGGGCGGTGGCCGACAGGGGCTAGGCGGGGCCGGGGGCTGGGGGCCAGCGGCGGCGGCGGCGAGAGGAATTACCCAAGGCCCAAGGTAAGAGAAACCCAAATAAGACGGTAAGTGTTGCGAGAGGGCAGACACACTGAAACTAGAATTACAGAAAACTAGCTAATCTGATCACATGGACCACAGCCTTGTCTATCTCAATGAAACTAAGCCATGCCGTATGGGGCCACCCAAGACGGATGGATGGGTCATGGTGGAGAGGTCTGACAGAATGTGGTCCACTGGAGAAGGGCATGGCAAACCACTTCAGTATTCTTGCCTTGAGAACCCCATGAACCGTATAAAAAGGCAAAAAGATAGGACACTGAAAGATGAACTCCCCAGATCAGTAGGTGCCCAATATACTAATGGAGATCAGTGGAGAAATAACTCCAGAAAGAATGATGGGATGGAGCCAAAGCAAAAACGATACCCAACTGTGGATGTGACTGGTGACAGACGCAAAGTCCGATGCTGTAAAGAGCAATATTGCATAGGAACCTGGAATGTAAGGTCCATGAATCAAGGCAAATTGGAAGTGGTCAAACAGGAGATGGCAAGAGTGAACGTCGACATTCTAGGAATCAGCGAACTAAGATGGACTGGAATGGGTGAATTTAACTCAGATGACCATTATATCTACTACTGTGGACAAGAATCCCTTAGAAGAAATGGAGTAGCCATCATGGTCAACAAAAGAGTCCAAAATGCAGTACTTGGATGCAATCTCAAAAACGATAGAATGATCTCTGTTCGTTTCCAAGGCAAACCATTCAATATCACGGTAATCCAAGTCTATGCCCCGACCAGTAATGCCCAAGAAGCTGAAGTTGAACAATTCTATGAAGACTTACAAGACCTTCTAGAACTAACACCCAAAAAAGATGTCCTTTTCATTATAGGGGACTGGAATGCAAAAGTAGGAAGTCAAGAAACACCTGGCATAACAGGCAAGTTTGGCCTTGGAATACAGAACGAAGCAGTGCAAAGGCTAATAGAGTTTTGCCACGAGAACGCACTGGTAATAGCAAACACCCTCTTCCAACAACACAAGAGAAGACTACACGTGGACATCACCAGATGGTCAACACCGAAATCAGATTGATTATATTCTTTGCAGCCAAAGATGGAGAAGCTCTATACAGTCAGCAAAAACAAGACCAGGAGCAGACTGTGGCTCGGATCATTAACTGCTTATTGCCAAATTCAGACTTAAATTGAAGAAAGTAGGGAAAACCACTAGACCATTCAGGTATGACCTTGATCAAATCCCTTATGAGTATACAGTAGAAGTGACAAATAGATTTAAGGGACTAGACCTGATAGACAGAGTGCCTGATGAACTATGGACAGAGGTTCATGACATTGTACAGGAGACAGGGATCAAGAAAATCCCCATGGAAAAGAAATGCAAAAAAGCAAAATGGCTGTCTGAGGAGGCCTTACAGATAGCTGGGAAGAGAAGAGAAGCAAAAAGCAAAGGAGAAAAGGAAAGATATTCCCATCTGAATGCAGAGTTCCAAAGAATAGCAAGGAGAGATAAGAAAGCCTTCCTCAGCGATCAGTGCAAGGAAACAGGAAAACAACAGATTGGGAAAGACTAGAGATCTCTTCAAGAAAATTAGAGATACCAAAGGAACATTTCATGCAAAGATAGGCTCAATAAAGGACAGAAATGGTGTGGACCTAACAGAAGCAGAAGATATTAAGAAGAGGTGGCAAGAATACACAGAAGAACTGTACAAAAAAGATCTTCATGACCCAGATAATCACGATGGTGTGATCACTCACCTAGAGCCAGACATCTTGGAATGTGAAGTCAAGTGGGCCTTAGAAAGCATCACTCTGAACAAAGCTAGTGGAGGTGATGGAGTTCCAGTTGAGCTATTTCAAATCCTCAAAGGTGATGCTGTGAAAGTGCTGCACTCGATATGCCAGCAAATCTGGAAAACTCAGCAGTGGCCACAGGACTGGAAGAGGTCAGTCTTCGTTCCAATCCCAAAGAAAGGCAATGCCAAAGAATGCTCAAACTACCTCACAATTGCACTCATCTCACATGCTAGTAAATTAATGCTCAAAATTCTCCAAGCCAGGCCTCAGCAATACGTGAACCGTGAACTTCCAGATGTTCAAGCTGGTTTTAGAAAAGGCAGAGGAACCAGAGATCAAATTGCCAACATCTATGGGATCATCGAAAAAGCAAGAGAGTTCCAGAAAAACATCTATTTCTGCTTTATTGACTATGCCAAAGCCTTTGACTGTGTGGATCACAATAAACTGTGGAAAATTCTGAAAGAGATGGGAATACCAGACCATCTGACCTGTCTCTTGAGAAACCTGTATGCAGCTCAGGAAGCAACAGTTAGAACTCGACATGGAACAACAGACTGGTTCCAAATAGGAAAAGGAGTACATCAAGGCTGTATATTGTCACCCTGCTTATTTAACTTATATGCAGAGTACATCATGAGAAACGCTGGGCTGGAAGAAGCACAAGCTGGAATCAAGATTGCCAGGAGAAATATCAATAACCTCAGGTATGCAGATGACACTACCCTTATGGCAGAAAGTGAAGAAGAACTAAAGAGCCTCTTGATGAAGGTGAAAGAGGAGAGTGAAAAAGTTGGCTTAAAGCTCAACGTTCGGAAAACTAAGATCATGGCATCTGGTCCCATCACTTCATGGCAAATAGATGTGGAAACAGTGTCAGACTTTATTTTTTTGGGCTCCAGAATCACTGCTGATGGTGACTGCAGCCATGAAATTAAAAGACGCTTACTCCTTGGAAGGAAGGTTATGACCAATCTAGATAGCGTATTTAAAAGCAGAGACATTACTATGCCAACAAAGGTCTGTCTAGTCAAGGGTATGGTTTTTCCAGTGGTCATGTATGGATGTGAGAGTTGGACGGTGAAGAAAGCTGAGCGCCAAAAAATTGATGCTTTTGAACTGTGGTGTTGGAGAAGACTCTCGAGAGTCCCATGAACTGCAAGGAGATCCAACCAGTCCATCCTAAAGGAGATCAGTCCTGGGTGTTCATTGGAAGGACTGATGTTGAAGCTGAAACTCCAATACTTTGGCCACCTCATGCGAAGAGTTGACTCATTGGAAAAGACCCTAATGCTGGGAAGGATTGAGGGCAGGAGAAGAAGGTGACGACAGAGGATGAGATGGCTGAATGGCATCACCGACTTGATGGACATGGGTTTGGGTAGACTCTGGGAGTTGGTGATGGACAGGGAGGCCTGGCGAGCTGCGATTCATGGGGTCGCAAAGAGTCGTACACAACTGAGCAACTGAACTGAACTGAACTGAACTGATTTCTATTCGTGACTTCATCCAGCTCCGTGGCTCCAACATTGAATACCCAAATGTCTACTGAAATTTCCATTGGGGTAACTTAAGAAGTATGAAACCTAAATATAAGTATGGCCCAAATATAATCACTGAGTTTTGCTATAAAATCTACCCCTCTTAAAGTCTTCCTCATCATATGAAATGGCATCACTACCTACTCAACTTCTCAGGAAAATTTTCGTCTTCCTTGAGATTTCTCTCTCATAGAGATTTCACGCTTAATCCATCAGTAAGTCTCATGGCACTAATTTAAAAACATGTCCTAACACTCATCATGTCATCTTTAAGCCACTACCATTCTCTACCCTCAGATAGTATTTAAATTTGTGTTATTTCTTTATGTATGCAATATTTATCTTCATCACTACAATATAAGTTCCTTGGGAGTCTAGAAGAATGCTTGGAGCACAAAATATCCTTAATAAATGCTTTTTGACGAGCTGGCTAAATTAGAAAAGTGAAATGAAGTGAAGTTGCTCAGTCGTGTTCGACTCTTTGCGACCCCATGAACTGTATGTAGCCTACCATGCTCTTCCATCCATGGGATTTTCCAGGCAAGAGCTAAAAAATTTCCTGAAAATATAAAAAATGAATGAAGGACTAAAGATGCTATTAATTCTACAAGTGGCAAATAAGGACTTTTTGAGGCCTTGGTTATGGCATTCTACTTCTTGAATTAAGTGCAAATATTAGTTTATGAAATTGTTATTTAAGTTTACAAACATATCTTATAGCCTTTTGTATGTAAAGTGTTTCATAAAATGAAAGGATGTGTTACAGAAGTTGGAAAACTAAGGTTATGCACCAAATGTAATCTACAGCCTGCTTTTGTACAGCTTTTCAGCCCAGAAGAGTTTTTGCATTTTAAAAGGTTATTAAAAAAGAAGAGGTGACAGATATAGCATGTAGCCTACAAAGCCTAAAGTATTTACTATCTGGTCTTTTACAGAACATGTTTGCTGCTTTCATGAAAATACAGAGATCAGTAGATGTTTTATTGTATTAGAAACTTTCAAAAATCCCCATATTTTACGGTGAGGATTTGATGAAGAAGGTGATGCATAAGGAAGTGGCCTGAAGTTCTACAGACCTGATAAAGACAATTCATAAAAAACCCATAAATAATACAAGTGCTTCTAATTGACACAACCAAGGTCAATTAAATTTAATGCCAAAGTATATTAAGGAGGGACTAATTGCTGAATATTAAAGATTTGAAAGAAGAAACATTTATAATTCAGTGCTCATTTAATATAAAATGTATGGCATACATTTTAGAATAATTTTCCATTTCCTAAGGGGTTTACAGATTTTTAACTTTTTCTTCAGCTTGTAGATAAAATTTTGTATCTTAAGCTTAAATTCCTATTCCATCTCTCCCAATTGAAGACTAATTAAAACATTAAGCCTGAAAAATATTAAATTGATTACATGAGAGAAAAACTGTTAGGTAAAGTACTTATGGAAAGTGGATTAAAATGTTTGGGTCTGTATTGAATATTTACTAGCTATATCCTTCAATAAATTAACAGGATTGCCAAAGTTTTTATTACTGCTGCTATTAAAAGTGAACGCCAAAATAGCCACTGCATTGGATGCCAATAAATGAACCTTTTAAGCAAACATTATTCCTTTTAATCAGTTTTATCTTTCCATCTTGGATATTTACACCAAATATTAACTTTTAGGTAATTCAATGAACATAGCATGCTAACTTAAGAGTCTGGGTAAGCTGGGGGTAGAGCTGTATTTTTAAGATGCTTTTAGCTGTTATTCTAAGCCTATGACTTTTTTTTCTTTCAAGTTAAATGAACAAATTAAACAAATATATTTATGTGTTTTTTGTAGTAGGTAAGTTACACTTTTCTGCACCCATTCCTCTTACATGTGTAACAGCAAGCAGGCTATTTCAGTCGGGGGGAGGGGGGTTGCCCCCAACCACCACAAATTGTATGCAGCACAGGTGGAACTGTCAATCAAAGTTCCCTGCTCTTTCCCAACAATAGATAAGTTCCTGACCTGAGCCAGACTAGAGGAAGGGACCCCTATCTCTTGAGAAGAATGACTCACAGATGGAGAAGCAGTTGGCACCCAGGAGAGAGTCAGCCTGCTGAACAGGATGTCTGAGCTCTTCTGTTTCTTGTTCCCTCTTCGACTGTTTCTTTCACTTTCTTTAATTCAGTGCCCCACACCCTGCCAATCAATTTCATTTTTTGCCCCTCCCAGCACACACATCTGATTTTGTCTCAAGTGAAGCAGGGTCACTTTCTTTTGTTTACTATGCCCCATCAGAATATCTTCACTTCGGTTCATGTGACACAGAACTAAAGCCTGAGAAGTATAAAGTTATGAACTGCATTTAGAAGATAAAAGCTGTTAAATCTTGGCACAAGGTATTTCATTGCATTTTGATATACACACACACACACACACACATATATATATATACATGTATATATTTATATATATTTGCCAGGTTTATTTAATCTAAACTGCAAATGCTTGTGTACCATGAACAGTCTGTTTGCAGCAAGAGATGTTATCTGAATGGTTTCATGTGTATTGATGTTAACCCAGTGTATTGATGTTAACCCAGTATGATCTATGTGGTTGGGAAAAGTGCTTTCCAGTCCTCTGATATTTATTTGAACCGTGTGAATTCTTTCAGATAATATTGATTCAGGTAAACAGTGAAACAAGAGTAAACACTAAGCAAACACATCTACTTTACCATAACCAGTGAAACTATGTTGTTTGTTAATAGCACCTTCTTGTAATATCCAGTATAGGCAAAAAAAATTTTTTTCTCTAATTTTCCACTGAAATTTGTAGAGGGGGCTAAAAGATTTGGAAAAAGGATCATCTGTAAGAAATAATCATAGATTCTATTTAGAATGCTTATCATTAACATCATCTAATCAGCCCTCACAACAACCCAAAATGCAGGCATGATTTCTGTTACCTAGTGAAAAAACTGAAGCTCAAAGAGGAAAAATTGACTTGCCTGAGGTCACCCCTTATTTATGAAGGAACAGAGCTGAAATCTGAACCAAGGAATATCTGTCAGCAAAGCCCAAGCTTTGACCCACTACACTATTTAATGTCTATAACAGATTCTATACTCTGTTCATCAGTCCATGAAAAAATATCTACAGGGTGCAAGAAAAAATTGGATACAATTTGTCACACAAAATGGCTTTTTAAAACCAACTCAGATAAGAGACTTTGGTAGGTTGTACTTGAAAAAAATAAAATTGTGGGAGATATATATATATACACATACATATATATATGTATATATATATATATATCACAAATTTCAATCTCTGCCTTCTCACCCTGATCAGAACCCTAGAAATCATAAGTTCAATGCATAATATTTATGGTTACTAAAGAGACAAGTTCAGAGTTCCCTTTAGCAGTAAAATTTACAAAAAAAAAAAAAAAAAACCTTGAAGCATTCAAATGTGAGAGAAAAGTGCCATAATTTTATCCAGTGCTCTCACAAACTCTAATGTGAAAAATGGGCATTAAAAATAGAAATTTCCAGAAATCAACTTGTACAATTGGACTTGGTGGAGCATACGGACAGTGGGGATAGGGGACAGTGTTCTAAAGTGAGAATATAAATTCATGCTACATAAGAAAGGCATTTCCTCTAAAAATTAGGTTGAAAGAAAATCCAAACCCAGCATCTGTTAGGTTGCCTTCTACAGGTGTGTTTTCAGAGTGGACTCGATGTCACCTGGGAACTTGTTAGAAATGAAAATTCTCTGGCAGCATTAGACTTTACTGGATTAGAAACTCTAGGAGAGAAGCCTAGCAACCTTCGTTATAATAAGCTCTCCAGGTGATTCTGATGCATGCTCAAGTTTGTAAACCACTGAGCTCGAGGTATTGATACAAACCAGTCCTACATCCTGGATTTCAAGCAGAAGCATATAGGTCCTTACTGTCAGATGAGACTCAGTGGAGCTTTCCATGAAGGGAGAAGAAACTCTAAATAGTGCAGCATTTACTTTATGTTTAATCTCCCCATGATGTCATCAAGGGATCTCAAAAACCGTCTGTCTGGCATGTATAGCAAATATTAATCTTACGCTATAATTGGGCATGTAAGAAACTTTGTATATTTTCTGTTCATCCCACATCTCACCAAGTTGGCAGAGAATCCAACCAGAGGCAATCTTAGGACCTCCTTTCCCTATGGTTTTAGGTGCATCTTTGATTGAATCATGAGTGAGTGTTAGAAAACTTGGAAATATCAGGAAGGCATCTTGGGTTTTCAGTCCACACCAGTTACCACTGAGAAATCCACTGTAGAAGCCAGGAGGCCCACTTAGTTCTGGCTCTTCTGCTATTTTGTGGCAGACCATCATTGGGAACCTCTGTTCAATGGTCTAGCTCCTCCGGGAATATCATGCAGACATAATGTGGGAGGTCTTAACAGTACCCCTAGGAGATCTCCAGAGGCTGAGAACAAGTTCCCACAGTTTTGGCAAACACAGCCTCCATTCCATTTCCATTCTGAAAAAAACTCATTTTTCTGTGTAGCTACCCTCAAAAATACTCTCAGCTGGGCTTCCCTGGGGGTATGGTGGATAAAAATCTGCTTGCCATTGCAGGGGACAGAGGTTCAATCCATGGTCTGGGAAGATCCCACATGCCACAAAGCAACTAAGCCTGTGTGCCACAACTACTGAGCTGGTGCTCTAGAGCTTGTGCTCTGCAAAAAGAGAAACTGCCATGATGAGAAGCCCGTGCAGAGCAATTAGAGAGTAGCCCCCACTCACTGCAACTAGAGAAAGTCTGTGTGTAGAAAGAAGACCCAACACAACCAAAAATAAATACAAGTAAATTATTAAAAAACAAAACAAAACAAAAAACCCACTCTCTACCAAGGCGTCTAACATATTGTATCATGTTTTCAAAGAAAATTGGAATAGGTATTTTCTTTAGATACAGCCCCTGTTTCCCCATACCCAAACCCCTCATCATTTACTGGTTCCATGAAAGAAATTTCTGTATGCTATTCAGTCATACACTAGCCTGACTAGAGCTCGTCCTCTGTAATCTCTCTCTGTGATGACTGCCCAGCTATAGGATTAAGCTATTTATCCTATCTAGGGTATCTGAACATTGCTGATGGGTTGGTCTTAGTAATCAAAACCATCTTTATCTTGTAGTTGTATTTATTGAGCCCTTGCACTATGGTAGACAGTGCACTAGGAGCTTTCTATACTTTCGCTTGTTTTGTCTGTTGTTGGTGTGCTCAGTCATGTCCGACTCTTTGTGACCCTTTGGACTGTAGCCTGCCAGGCTCCTCTGTCCATGGGACTCTCCAGGCAAGAATACTGGAGTAGGTTGCAATTTCTTTCTCCAGGAGATCTTCCCAACCCAGGGATCAAACTCATGCTTCTTGCGTCTCCTGCATTAGCAGGCAGATTCTTTACCACTAGTGCCACCAAATAGCCCTATGAGGCATTTCTGGTTGAAGTGCTTGAACCAGCTTGTCCTAGATCACAGAACTCTTGGGTGAGCAAAAGGGATCAGGATTCAGATCCAGCTCTGTCTCATCTCCCCAGTACCTGACAGAGACTTGGCTCTTTTTCTGCACCACACTGCCTCCTGCTCTGCCCTTCTGAGGACAACCAAACAAGGAACTCACATTTGGATCAACTGTCCAAAAGTGCATCAATGTAGCCAAAGCACCTGCTAGGTACCCCTTCAGTTCAGTTCAGTTACTCAGTTGTGTCTGAGTCTTTGCAACCCCATGAAGTGCAGCATGCCAGGCTTCCTAGTCCATCACCAACTCCCGGAGCTTACTCAAACTCATGTCCATTGAGTCGGTAATGTCATCCAACCATCTTATCCTCTGTCATCCCCTTCTCCTCCTGCCTTCAATCTTCCCCAACATCAAGGTCTTTTCCAAGGAGTCAGTTCTTCATATCAGGTGGCCAAAGTATTGGAGTTTCAGCATCAGTCCTTCCAATGAATGAAAGAAAGAGAGAAGTGAAGTCTCTCAGTCGTGTCCAACTCTTAGTGACCCCATGGATTGTAGACTACCAGGCTCCTTTGTCCATGGGGTTTTCCAGGCACAGGAACTCAAATAGGTTGCCATTTCCTTCTCCAGGGGATCTTCCCAACCCAGATATTGAGCCCACGCCTCCTGCATTGCAGGCAAATGCTTTACTATCTGAGCCACCAGGGAAGCCCTATGAATATTCAGGACTGATTTCCTTTAGGATGGACTGGTTGAATCTCCTTGCAGTCCAAGGGACTCTCAAGAGTTTTCTCCAACACCACAGTTCAAAGGCATCAATTCTTTGGCTCTCAGCTTTCTTTATAGTCCAACTCTCACATCCATACATGACTACTGGAAAAAACATGGCTTTAACTAGATGGACCTTTATTGGCAAAGTAATGTCTCTGCTTTTTAATATGCTGTCTAGGTTGATCATAGTTTTCCTTCCAAGGAACAAGCGTCTTT
This sequence comes from Giraffa tippelskirchi, assembly GCF_054371585.1. Taxonomy (NCBI): domain Eukaryota; kingdom Metazoa; phylum Chordata; class Mammalia; order Artiodactyla; family Giraffidae; genus Giraffa; species Giraffa tippelskirchi. The sequence goes on along the minus strand of NC_137284.1, from coordinate 59,025,154 downwards.
TAATTTTATGGCTGCAGTCACTATCTGCAGTGATTTTGGAACCCGTAAAATAAAGTCAGCCACTATTTCCACTGTTTCCCCACCTATTTGCCATGAAGTGATGGGACCGGATGCCATGATCTTTGTTTTCTGAATGTTGAGTTTTAAGCCAACTTTTTCACTCTCCTCTTTCACTTTCAACAAGAGGTTCTTTAGTTCTTCTTTACTTTCTGCCATAAGGGTGGGGTCATCTGCATATCTGAGGTTATTGATATTTCTCCCAGAAATGTTGATTCTAGCTTGTGCTTCATCCAGCCCAGCATTTCTCATGATGTACTCTGCATATAAGTTAAATAAGCAGGGTGACAATATACAGCCTTGAAGTACTCCTTTTCCTATTTGGAACGAGTCTGTTGTTCCATGCCCAGTTCTAACTGTTGTTTCCTGACCTGCATACAGGTTTCTCAAGAGACAGGTCAGATGGTCTGGTATTCCCATCTCTTGAAGAATTTTCCGCAGTTTATTGTGATCCACACAGTCAAAGGCTTTGGCATAATCAATAAAGCAGAAATAGATGTTTTTCTGGAACTCTCTTGCTTTTTCAATGATACAGTGGACGCCCCTTGGAAGTCATCAAAATGACTGATTAGTAATATATTGGATTAAAGCTCTCCTTGGTGGTCCTGCCCAGTATTGTGAATCAGAATCACATACTGGAGAAATAAGAGTATTCTCTCCTGGAACAAATGCTAGAAGCTCAATGTATTTGGCATTTGATCAATACATCCTAACTCACTGACTGGTGCAAGGGTCCAGACCAAAGAGGCTGTGAATTTTGGAATAACTGTTGAAGAGGGCTTAAAAAAGAAAAACAAGGCTAAGCTAATAAATTCACATTAATAACAATCTTTACTTGGCATTTATAAGTATCAAGCTCTATGCTAAGCATTCCAAATAGTATCTCAAAAACTCTATGAAGTTGTTTTCTGTTCCCTAGGTACATCATCTGTAAAATAAAATTATATTAGCATCTCCATTACAGCATCATTTTGAGGACTAAATTAATGAATACGTGTCAAATGTTCAGGAATGAACCCAGTACATAATAGACAGTCAATAAGTGTTAGTGATTATTTTCTCCCTTTTACATATGAGAAAACTATGGCTTAGCCACCCTGAACAAAGTTGCCCAAAATAGCCTGGTTAAGTGTGAGAGTGGGTTTGAACCTCTCTGATTCGGAGAGCCATGCTGTAAATACCACCACACTCCAGTTTCCCTGTGATTTCCTGTGCACCTTTCACGTGTCAGGAAATAAAGCTTCTAGATCCCTCCCACCTCACGCCTAAAAAAGTGCACTTGGTCCTCCTAGACTTGATTACCTCTGCCTACTCCAAAATATGGTGGTGGTGGTGGTTGTTTGTGGCTAAGTCGCGTCTGACTCTTGAGACCCCATGGACTGCAGCCTGCCAGGCTCCAAAATATAGAAAGACCATTTACTGAGAGAGAGTACATGAAGTTTATTATCAAGAGCGTTAACAGGAATCAAGATAAACTTTCAGTGAAAACCATTGACGCTTTCATTAAGCACTGACCTAACCACTGAAAAGCCCTTTGATGGATGTCTCTCCGCTGTGGCTCCCGCAGAGGCCACCCAACTGCCTGAGACAGTAATGTAATCAGGTAACCTTTGTCTGTGACAAGTCCCGGGCTAGTGAATGTTAAAACACAACAAAAGGAGATGACTTTTTGATTGACACGTCTGTTGCGTGGATTGGCCTCACTGATAAAATCAGTCAAAACAAATCCGTTTATGCACCAACACATGCTTAGAAAGACTGTGTTTGGAAATTTCCTGCCAGATGTGATCTTTCCTGCTTTTGCTTTGAAAGTCCTCAGTGTCATCTATCTTACGATAAAGGAGGATGTTCATAAAGAGAGTTCACTATACTTCTCAATTTTTAATTACATAAGATCACACTGAGAATCTGTTAAAAGCAGCTTCCAGGGCCATAGGAGCAGAAATTCAGATTCAGTAAGTTTAGAATCAAGTCAAAGATTGTATATGAGCTAAGTTGCTTCAGTTGTGTCCAGCTCTTCGCGACCCTGTGGACTTTGTGACCCAGAGAACCCGCTGGGTTCCTCTTTCCATGGGATTCTCCAGGCAGTGGGTTGTCATGCCCTCCTCCAGGGTATCTTCCCAACCCAGGGATCGAACCTAAGTCTCTTATGCTTCCTGCATTGGTAGGCAGGTTCTTTGCCACTGGCGCCACCTGGGAAGCCCCATGTATATGTATATATAATTTTTTTAAATACATTTTATATTTTAAAAACCATGCCAGAGGTGTCCCTGGGCTTTTGACAAAGTAGGATATGAAAAAAAAAAAAGGTTGACAATGTTTTAAATAAAACATTAATAAAAGTGAAGTTCAAGTGAAGTGAAAGTTGCACAGTCCTGTCCGACTCTTTGCGACTCCATGGACTATACAGTCCATGGAATTCTCCAGGCCAGAATACTGGGGTGGGTAGCTGTTCCCTTCTTCAGGGGATCTTTCCAACTCAGGGATCAAATCCAGGTCTTCCACATTGCAGGTGGATTCTTTGCCAGCTGAGTAAATTCATTAATAAAAACGAATACAGAGAATATGAATTCCACATGACTTTTTATTTATTTATTTATTTTTAATAAATTTATTTATTTTAGTTGGGGGCTAATTACAATATTGTAGTGGTTTTTGCCATACACTGACATGAATCAGCCATGGGTTTACATGTGTTCCCCATCCTGAACCCCCCTCCCACCTCCATCCCCATCCCATGTCCCAGCCCTGAGCATTTGTCTCATGCATCGAACCTGGAATGGTGTTCTGTTTCACATATGATGATATACATGTTTTAATGCTATTCTCTCAGAAGGTCCCACCCTCACTTCTCCCTCAGAGTCCATAAGACTGTTCTATGCATCTGTGTCTCTTATTCTGTCTCGCATATAGGGTTATCGTTATCATCTTTCAAATTCCATATATATGCATTAGTATACTGTATTGGTGTTTTTCTTTCTGGCTTACTTCACTCTGTATAATGGGCTCCAGTTTCATCCATCTCAATAGAATTGATTCAAATGTATTCTTTTTAATGGGTGAGTAATATTCCATTGTGTATATGTACCACAGCTTCCTTATCCATTTGTTTGTTGATGGACATCTATGTTGCTTCCATGTCCTGGCTATTATAAACAGTGCTGTGATGAACATTGGGGTACACGTGTCTCTTTCAATTCTGGTTTCGTTGGTGTGTATGCCCAGCAGTGGGATTGCTGGGTCGTATGGTAGTTCTATTCCTAGTTTTTTAAGTAATATCCACACTGTTCTCCATAGTGGCTGTACTAGTTTGCATTCCCACCAACAGTGTAAGAGGGTTCCCTTTTCTCCACACCCTCTCCAGCATTTATTTCTTGTAGACTTTTATATAGCAGCCATTCTGACTCGCATGAAATGGTACCTCATTGTGGTTTTGATTTGCATTTCTCTAATAACTTTTTAAAGTGAATGACTTGATATATACAATCTTAGGTAGAATGTATAGTCCTAGCAGCAAGCACTGATCTTTTCACTTGATATTCCCAGCGCCTGGTATGAGGTGAGTGTTAGGTATTGTTGAATGAAGGAAGAATAAATAAACAGTAATCTGAGGGTCTTGTCTCATTTTGGTATCCTTGGTTTTGCTTTGCATTCAGTGAATAATCCTTAATAGACATTCCATATTTGCAAAAATGGTATAAAACAAAGATATCATTGAATAAGTTACTCTTAAATAGCCCCCGAACTACAAACTCCCAGCTTGGGGACACCTTTCTGTATGAACTACTCGGGAGGAAGATGGTCCATTTCCACGGCTTAGAGATGGCTTCCCAGTCAGCATCATTCAGTCCCACTTCACTCAGGTTAGCTCTTCAGGATAACCTTCCTATTTAACGTTGCTCTTAGCTTCACTGAATCGAGAAGACAGGGGCTTTGAAGACTCTTTCCATGTCTGGTTCCCTAGGAAGGAACCATACACAGGACACATGCCTTGTTCTTAGGGTCAGCCTCTTCCCAGTATTTATGATGACATCACAAGGAAAGAAGCATTGTGAAGGAATTGACTCCTGAGAAGCAAACCTAAGTCCAAGTCTGTGATGAAACACTCTGGTCTCCTATTCTTCCTCCCTTCAACTTATACCTAAAAGACTTCACATAATTTAGAGGTAAGAACAGAGAGAGGAAAGAAAACTTCTAGGTAGGCATGGTTTTCCCTTTGTGGTTATTTAGTCACTCAGCATGTCCAACTCTTTGTGACCCCTTCGACTGTAGCCTACCAGGCTTCTCTGTCCATGGGATTCTCCAGGCAAGAATACTGGAGTGAATCGCCCTTCTCCAGGGGATCTTCCTGACCCAGGGATTGAACCCGCATCTCCTACATTGGCAGGTGGATTCTTTACCACTGAGCTACAGGGGAAGCCCATGGTTTTGCCTATCCCTCTCTAATTTGTGGCTTTTTAATATGAGTAAATTACATCTCAGAGCCTTTATACAACTTTCCCCAAATGACACCATCAATGAGAAGCTGAGGTGAGTTTGAATCCAAACCTGATAGGAGAGCACATGCTCTCTGTTCCCAAACACTTCTTCCCCAGGGGCAGCAGAGGATAAACACAGACACCTGGGGGATGTTAGGGACATGCACAGAGGTTTCCTTTCTTAAGTTCCATGTTTTAAGTTCAAGTATATTTTCCACTTTCACAGTATAGATGTGTGAGATTGAAGGTAAAAGAAGTGATTATTTCCTCAACATTTCAAGTAAAATAACACTCTAGGAAGATGAACCACACATTTAATACCTCCAGCAGATCAGGGTGAATGTTACCCGAGGGTGAAGCCTGCCTCTAGTGTTGCTGATTTATCCCTATTATCCCAACCTACAAGTCATCTCCAGTGGGAATGGAAAGTTTAGGCCAGTAAGTATCAGAAAGAGTAACCTCAGTACAGAAACATAAAATCCTCATCTTGACATACTCAGCATCAAATTCAACAGGTTCATCAGTTCATCCAGTTATCTTTGGATGTGGCTTGTCTACTGTTGCACTCAAACATTATACATTAAGTTACTCCATTCAAAGTTCAATGCAATAAATTATTCTTAGAGAGTAAAACTAAGTAAAACTAGTAAAACTAATAAAACTAGTAAACTAGTAATAAAACTAGTAAACTCTCTCTTAGAGAGTAAAACTAGTAAAACTAATAAAAAACGTTGGTTTCATTAGATATGAACTGTATATGCTACAATGCTTCCACCTATTTATCAGCTCTGGACTTCCTGAAGTCAAAGGTAGAAAGTAGAAGAGGAAAAGATTTAGTTTATAAAATGTTTGGTAAGACATTATACCACAACTGGGGAAGCAAATGCTTCCTTTTGCTTGTGAATTGTCAGGTCTTAATTTCTAAGTTCAAAAGAACACTACTTTTAAATGAAGGGCATAGTACTGCATATTGTTTTTCAGCAGTGAACATAGGGATGTAGACTTTTTTTCAATTAGTGTTTTCATTTCCTTTGGATCAATACTAAAAAGAGGAATTTCAGGATCATATACTAGTTCTATTTTTAATTTTTGGGGGAACCTCCACATTGCTTTCCATAGTGGCTTTTTATCAATTTACATTCCCACCAACAGTACGATAGGGTTCTCTTTTCTGTACATCCTTACCAGCACTTGTTATTTCTTGTGTTTTTGATGACAGTCATTCTAAAAGGTATGAGGAGATATCTCCCTGAGGTTTTGATTTGCATTTGCCTGAGAATTAGTGAGGTTGACTAGATGTCCATTGGCAGATGACTGGATAAGAAAGCTGTGGTACATATACACAATGGAATATTACTCAGCTATTAAAAATAACACATTTGAATCAGTTCTAATGAGATGGATGAAACTGGAGCCTATTATACAGAGTGAAGTAAGTCAGAAAGAAAAATACCGATACAGTATATTAACGCATATATATGGAATTTAGAAAAATGGTAACAATGACCCTATATGCAAGACAGCAAAAGAGACACAGATGTAAAGAACAGACTTTTGGACTCTGTGGGAGAAGGAGAGGGTGGGACGATTTGAGAGAATAGCATTGAAACATGTATATTATCCCATGTGAAACAGATCGCCAGTCCAGGTTCGATGCATGAGACAGGGTGGTCAGGGCTGGTGCACTGGGATGACCCTGAGGGATGGGATGGGGAAGGAGGTGGAGGGAGGGGAGGGTCTGGATGGGGAACACATGTACACCCATGGTTGATTCATGTGAATGTATGGCAAAAACCACCACAATATTGTAAAGTAATTAGCCTCCAATTAAAATAAATTTAAAAAAAAAGAAAAAATAATAGTGAGGTTGAACACCTTTCCATGTATCTATTGGCCATATGTGTATCTTCTTTGAAACAAAATATTCAAATCCTCTGCTCACTTTTAATGGGATTGTTTTGGTTTGGGGTATTGAGTTATATGAGTTGAAGGGCATATATTTTTACAGAATATGCGTTTAATGTATTTGACCTTTCTTCTAATACTCATTGTTTGGGCTCCATTTCCCTATACAACAACCTAGACATTGTCTCTAGGGGAAGAGTCTTTATGTATGTGGGACTCACCTGGTGAGGTGAATTAAGGATTGGGGCTTTGCTTTGGCTTCTATCCTATCACTGCAAATGGTGTTGTTATAAGACTTCTACAAGTTTTGTAGTTTTATAGAATGGGAGCAAAAGTCAGATACCAATTACTTATCATGGTTGAGATCATATATTTGCTTGGATGGTCTTAGAGCAACACACACAAGAAACCTGAGCTATTTTAAAACTGCATTAATTGCTAGACTTTTGATGGAGGAAAACCTCAGGGGTAACTATAAGCATTTCGAAGATATTTTCTTTTCCTGAGGATTTATCAATTTAATTAAGCTCTTATTTGAGAACAGTCAACTGACTTCAATCATCACAGTGAATAATTATAAAATAAAGACTAACAGACCAAAACAAACCTAGGTGATCATTATTCTCATAAGCTTCCATCTAATTGAGTTCTTAAAAATTCAGAGTCATCGTCCTATATAAACCATGTTGACCTTAGCAGTTATTTTACCAAAAATTAACTTAGATTTAATAGACCATTTTTAGGATATATAATTTCTTTGAGTCGGTAATGTCCCATGTGCCAACTGGAAATTAACAAGTTTCATAAAACATTTCTGATCACTACCTGCCCCCCAAATAGGGCTTCCCAGGTGGCTCTAGTGGTAAAGAACTCACCTACCAAGAGAGGAGACTTAAGAGACTCCCATTCAATCCCTGGGTTAGGACGATCACCTGGAAAAGGATATGGTAACTTACTCCAGTATTCTTGCCTGGAGAATCCCATGGACAGAGGAGCCTGGTGGACTACAGCCCGTAGGGTCACAAAGAGTCAGACATGACTAAAGTGACTTAGCATGCACCTTCCAATAAGATTAAATTTCTGGAAGAGAATTCTACTGACCAATTCATATGCCTTCCTCTCCATCCATAAACAGAGGATGGCCCTTCACCTTGGCCATGCATAGAGGAATCAATCCTGTGTGTATGTGTGTGTGTGTGTGTGTGTGTGTGTGCGCGCGCGCATGTGTGTGTTAGCCACTCTGCCGTGTCTAAATCTTTGCAATCCCATGGACTGCAGCCCACCAGGGTTCTCTGCCCATGGGATCCTCCAGGCAAGAATACTGGAGTGGGTAGCCATTTCCTTCTCCAGTGGATTTTCCCAGCCCAGGGATCGAACCCAGGTCTCCCATGTTGCAGCAGATTCTTCACCATCTGAGCCACCAAGGAAGCCCCAATATCTTGCTTATGTCCCAAAACAATCTTAGGTATCTTGAAATACAGGCACAAATGCAAGAGAGTCATTTACATATGAACTAGAGAGCAACCACTTTTTAGTAACATGGCCAGTAGAATATATTTGTAAGGAAATATTTGGTGAAATGCTTATTTCTCAAATGACTGTGGCATGTTCTGTCGAAACAGTTGATGAGAAAATTGCTCAGAAATATGATAACAGGTAGCACTTCCATCATGGTGATACTTACTTGGACTTAGGTATTTCAAGAGCCATAAGCTTCAGCTCCTCTATATTCTTTAACCTTACATCCCTCCCCTGTTGTATGTGCTTGTGAAATGAAAGAACCTTTTACTCTCCTGTTCCCTTCAGGAAGTTTTTCTGTGTGTCTGTATCTATGTAGATGTAGACATCAAATCTGGATAGTCAGGAGGTCATTTGGAGTGAGGCAGAAGATCATAGCTGCTGGAATCAAAAACTCACATGTTACAATGGCATAATCAGTGCATAACCAATGCCTGTGATCAGAGTTTTATGGTCTCAATGATAAGCAATATAGAAAACCAATTTTCCATTTAAAACTGAATCCCAAATGGTCATGTTGAGTGTCATATCAAAGTAGATTTTAGGCTACTTTAAATTTATATTCAAAACAACAGTTCTTTATCTTTCTTTCTTTTTTTTTTTTTTAGTTCTTTATCTTTCTTTGCAGTATTTCTCGTGGGACTTCCCCCAAAGTACATATCTATCTAAAAGGCAGCCCCAGCCAGGGCTGAGAGTTAAGTTGCTAGGAGAGAGGAAATTTTGGACACAATCCTCACTAACAGAAGTGATTCATTTTTCTTTGTTGACCAGCAACAGTTCTGGTTCTTACTGTTTGCTGCATGGAGAACAATCATCACAGGACACTTGGGTTAAATTTGTTGAAGAGTAAAAACTAATGGAGTAGGTGAGCCACTACTCTATTATGTACTGAGTAGTGAATGACCTTGAGCCACTCACTCAAATACAGGAGCTTGGTTTCTTCGTGTGCAAATGAGGTCTATTCTTGGCTGTATTCTTGGTCTATTCTTCCAGCTGTAACTTTTCACATTCAGAACTTGAACGTGTGTATTCAATATATATATTCTGAGGGGAATTCATTTTTTAGGTATTATGTTAAGGACTAAATATAATGACCAAGTTATTTTAAGCATAAATCTCTAAAATTATTTCATACTTGGTCAAATCAGTTCTATCTCCATACTCAACATATAAATATGCACACACACACCCAATAAACATCAGTAATAATCATCACTAGATTAATATATTAATATTGAGGGACCCCAACATATAAGCAGTTTAATTAAAATATGTCTAAGGAAGTCAATACACAATAGTACAATTAGCATTCTTCAACTTAGATGCTTATCTTTTAAGGGAAAGCTAAAAATTATCAGGGTTTTGTATGATTTATAAAGAAATAACCAATTAAAATTAAAACTGGATGTATACATGTGTTCATTTTATTAAAATTCAATGAGATATAGAATTAGGACTTAGTACTTTTCAGTTTATTTCAATAAAAAACTTTAAACATTTTTTAAATGCTGGAACTCAGCATCTTAATTACATCGATCAATAATAAGGTTTCTGTTCAGAGTCACTGAAAAATTAACTGTGTCACAAAATCACATTATGTAAAGAACTTGTGGCGCTCATATTTGGATAGATGTTAAAGGGTATAGATAATGCCATAGAGCAGTGAAATTACCTGCAACTGGCAATTATGTTTCATATGCAAAATTATGCTGAGAAATTTAGGATCTTTCTGTTGGAAGTATTAACATAAAAAAATTTCAGAGATTTCAATAAAAAAAATCATCACCATACACCATATTGCAAAGTCACTACGATATGTCAGCTTAACTAAAATGATGTTTTGGTGTTAACTCAAACAAGAAAAAAAAAAACCAAAGGTTTAACACACTTTGGGCTGGGTCCTTGGCAAAGTAAAGAGCCTGTCTGTTGGATAGCTTCTCTTTTTTAAAGGAGGCTTATAGAGGGAGAAGAGACCCATAAGTCATTTTCAGGCATGTTTCTGGCCTCAGAAGGGCCTTTTACCAAAAGTAAAAACCCCTGTTATTATTAGCAGAGAGCAGAGATGGTGGAAAAGTATGCCCACATACATTTGAGTCAACCTGAGAGGGTTATCCAACTCGGACTTTACCATAAGTATGCACTATTTAAGACTGAAGATCTAGGATGCTTTCAGTGTGGGTCAAATATACCCAGCTCTCAGGCTCCTTTGTGCAGTGGGGTCCAGACCAGTTTGGGGACTTGAGGTCATCTCTGCAGCTATCAAGAGGGGCGCTATTGCCCCGGTCTGTGCAGGAGTTTTGGGCTCTCTATCCTCTGTGGATCTAAGTGTAGACCAGTAGCTGCTTTGGATTGTTGTTTGAATGGCAACAGACCGCCTGAGGTTAATTATGCAATACATCATGACTGAGCATGCATCAGCAGTGATTAATCCCATCTCAAACTTGTGCTGGGAAATAAGAGGTGAGACTGATGGACTCAATGTCCTGCAAGTGAGTTAATATCCTCTAAGAGCTGAGGTCTAAAATGCTACCTCATGGCTGGTGACACATACCGGGAGAGGCCCTTTGGTGGGTATTTCACTTCATAAACACATTTGCAGGAAGTATAGCATGCATGCAAGGCCTTCTTGTAACTAGAATGAGTGTGCAAATGATGTCACACTGCAACAACTTTGGTTATGCTTTTCCTGAACAGTAAAGAAGAGCAGGCATCTATTATTAGGCACAATATATGGATGAGGGTATGAGAAATTAAGTGCCTCAATCAAACATCACAAGCCACTAAAAAGGAAACTAACTGAAGAGACGATGAATTCACAGAGAGCAGAGGTTCACATAAGTAGCAAGATGGTGCCTCCAGTTAGAAGTCAAAGGACAATGCAAAGCCAAAGAATTGAAAGTTTCTTTTTACAATAATGGAAATTTCTGAATGCAATTTGAAGAAATCGACATAGTGTTTAAAGGGGTTACTTTTATAGCAAAGAACAAGATTGGGAGAGAGAAATTACTACCTATACAAGTAGTATAAAAACTAGAAGGTAAATACTCTTTGAGCAGTTACTATATTCCAAAACCTCCACTGTGGACTTTGCATGTATTGCCTCCATGTTAGCTAAAAGGGGCTTCCCTGGTGGCTCAGCCATAAAGAATCTGTCTGTCAATGCAGGAGATGCGGGTTCAATTCCTGGGTCAGGAAGATCCCCTGGAAAAGGAACGCACTCCAGTGTTCTCGTCTTGACGGACAGAGGAGCCTGGCAGGCTACACAGTTCATGGGGTTGTAAGAGCTGGACATGACTTAGCAACTAAACTACCACTATCAAGGTAAAAGGGAAGTGATACTGACTCCATCATATGAATAAAAAAAAAAATTATTGGTGAAAGGCTTTGCAAGGTCACCTCTAACTAAGTAGCAAAGCCTAGGTTGTTTTTTTTTTAATTTTTTTTTAATAAATTTATTTATTTTAGTTGGGGGCTAATTACTTTACATTATTGTAATAGTTTTTGTCATACATTGACATGAATCAGCCATGGGTTTACATGTGTTCCCCTTCCTGGACCCCTCACCCACCTCCCTCCCCATCCCATCCCTCTGGGTCATCCCATTGCCCCGGCCCTGAGCCCTTGTCTCATGCATCGAACATGGAATGGTGTTCTGTTTCACATATGATAATATACATGTTTCAATGCTATTCTCCCAGAACGTCCCACCCTCACCTTCTCCCTCAGAGTCCATAAAATTGTTCTATGCATCTGTGTCTCTTATTCTGTCTCGCATATAGGGTTATCGTTACCCTCTTTCAAATTCCATATATATGCATTAGTATACTATATTGTTGTTTTTCTTTCTGGCTTACTTCACTCTGTATAATGGGCTCCAGTTTCATCCATCTCAGTAGAACCGATTCAAATGTATTTTTTTAATGGCTGAGTAATATTCCATTGTGTATATGCACCACAGCTTCCTTATCCATTCGTCTGCTGATGGACATCTAGGTTGCTTCCATGTCCTGGCTATCGTAAACAGTGCTGCGATGAACATCGGGGTACACGCGTCTCTTTCAATTCTGGTTTCCTCGGTGTATATGCCCAGCAGTGGGATTGCTGGGTCATATGGCAGTTCTATTCCCAGGTTTTTAAGGAATCTCCACACTGTTCTCCATAGTGGCCGTACTAGTTTGCATTCCCACCAACAGTGTAAGAGGGTTCCCTTTTCTCCACACCCTCTCCAGCATTTATTGCTTGTAGACTTTTGGACAACAGCCATTCTGACTGGTGTGAAATGATACCTCATTGTGGCTTTGATTTGCATTTCTCTAATAATGAGTGATGTTGAGCATCTTTTCATGTGTTTGTTAGCCATCTGTGTTTCTTCTTTGGAGAAATGTCTGTTTAGTTCTTTGGCCCAGTTTTTGATTGGGTCGTTTATTTTTCTGGAATTCAGCTGCAGAAGTTGCTTGTATATTTTTGAGATTAATTGTTTGTCTGTTGCTTCGTTTGCTATTATTTTCTCCCATTCTGAAGGCTGTCTTTTCACCTTGCTTATAGTTTCCTTTGTTGTGCAAAAGCTTTTAATTTTAATTAGGTCCCATTTGTTTATTTTTGCTTTTATTTCCAATATTCTGGGAGGTGGGTCATGGAGGATCCTGCTGTGATTTATATCGGAGAGTGTTTGGCCTATGTTTTCCTCTAGGAGTTTTATAGTTTCTGGTCTTACGTTTAGATCTTTAATCCATTTTGAGTTTATTTTTGTGTGTGGTGTTAGGAAGTGTTCTAGTTTCATTCTTTTACAAGTGGTTGACCAGTTTTCCCAGCACCACTTGTTAAAGAGATTGTCTTTTCTCCATTGTATATTCTTGCCTCCTTTGTCGAAGATAAGGTGTCCATAGGTGCGTGGGTTTATCTCTGGGCTTTCTATTTTGTTCCATTGATCTATATTTCTATCTTTGTGCCAGTACCATACTGTCTTGATGACTGTGGCTTTGTAGTAGAGCCTGAAGTCAGGCAGGTTGATTCCTCCAGTTCCATTCTTCTTCCTCAAGATTGCTTTGGCTATTCGAGGTTTCTTATATTTCCATACAAATTTTGAGATGATTTGTTCTAGTTCTGTGAAAAATACCATTGGTAGCTTGATAGGGATTGCATTGAATCTATAGATTGCTTTGGGTAGTGTACTCATTTTCACTATATTAATTCTTCCAATCCATGAACACGGTATATTTCTCCATCTGTTTGTGTCCTCTTTGATTTCTTTCATCAGTGTTTTATAGTTTTCTATATATAAGTCTTTTGTTTCTTTAGGTAGATATATTCCTAAGTATTTTATTCTTTTTGTTGCAATGGTGAATGGTATTGTTTCCTTAATTTCTCTTTCTGTTTTCTCATTATTGGAGTATAGGAATGCAAGGGATTTCTGTGTGTTAATTTTATATCCTGCAACTTTACTATATTCATTGATCAACTCTAGTAATTTTCTAGTCGAGTCTTTAGGGTTTTCTATGTAGAGGATCATGTCATCTGCAAACAGTGAGAGTTTTACTTCTTCTTTTCCTATCTGTATTCCTTTTATTTCTTTTTCAGCTCTGATTGCTGTGGCCAAAACTTCCAAAACTATGTTGAATAGTAGTGGTGAAAGTGGGCATCCTTGCCTTGTTCCTGACTTTAGGGGAAATGCTTTCAATTTTTCACCATTGAGGATAATGTTTGCTGTGGGTTTGTCATATATAGCTTTTATTATGTTGAGATATGTTCCTTCTATTCCTGCTTTCTGGAGGGTTTTTATCATAAATGGATGCTGAATTTTGTCAAAGGCTTTTTCTGCATCTATTGAGATAACCATATGGTTTTTTTCTATCAATTTGTTAATGTGGTGTATTACATTGATTGATTTGCAGAGGTTAAAAAAACCTTGCATTCCTGGGATAAAGCCCACTTGGTCATGATGTATGATCTTTTTAATATGATGTTGGATTCTGTTTGCTAGAATCTTATTAAGGATTTTTGCATCTATGTTCATCAGTGATATTGGCTTGTAGTTTTCCTTTTTTGTGACATCTTTGTCTGGTTTTGGAATTAGGGTGATGGTGGCCTCATAGAATGAGTTTGGAAGTTTACCATCTTCTGCAATTTTCTGGAAGAGTTTGAGTAGGATAGGTGTTAGCTCTTCTCTAAATTTTTGGTAGAATTCCGCTGTGAAGCCATCTCGTCCTGAGCTTTTGTTTGCTGGAAGATTTCTGATTACAGTTTCGATTTCCGTGCTTGTGATGGGTCTGTTAAGATCTTCTATTTCTTCCTGGTTCAGTTTTGGAAAGTTATACTTTTCTAAGAATTTGTCCATTTCTTCCAAGTTGTCCATTTTATTGGCATATAGCTGTAGGTAGTAGTCTCTTATGATCCTTTGTATTTCTGTGGAGTCTGTTGTGATCTCTCCATTTTCATTTCTAATTTTGTTGATCTGATTCTTCTCCCTTTGTTTCTTGATGAGTCTGGCTAATGGCTTGTCAATTTTGTTTATCTTCTCGAAAAACCAGCTTTTAGTTTTGTTGATTTTTGCTATGGTCTCTTTTGTTTCTTTTGCATTTATTTCTGCCCTAATTTTTAAGATTTCTTTCCTTCTACTGACCCTGGGGTTCTTCATTTCTTCCTTCTCTAGTTGCTTTAGGTGTAGAGTTAGTTGATTTATTTGATTTTTTTCTTGTTTCTTGAGGTACGCCTGTATTGCTATGAACCTTCCCCTTAGTATTGCTTTTACAGTGTCCCATAGGTTTTGGGTTGTTGTGTTTTCATTTTCATTCGTTTCTATGCATAATTTGATTTCTTTTTTGATTTCTTCTGTGATTCGTTGGTTATTCAGAAGCGTGTTGTTTAGCCTCCATTTGTTGGAATTTTTAATAGTTTTTTTCCTGTAATTGAGGTCTAATCTTACCGCATTGTGGTCAGAGAAGATGGCTGGGATGATTTCAATTTTTTGAATTTACCAAGGCTAGATTTATGGCCCAGGATGTGATCTATCCTGGAGAAAGTTCCATGTGCACTTGAGAAAAAGGTAAAATTGATTGTTTTCGGGTGGAAAGTCCTGTAAATATCAATTAAATCTAATTTGTCTATTGTATCATTTAAAGTTTGTGTTTCCTTGTTAATTTTCTGTTTAGTTGATCTATCCATATGCGTGAGTGGAGTATTAAAGTCTCCCACTATTATTGTGTTATTGTTAATTTCCCCTTTCATACTTGTTAGTATTTGCCTTATATATTGTGGTGCTCCTATGTTGGGTGCATATATATTTATGATTGTTACGTCTTCTTCTTGGATTGATCCTTTGATCTTTATGTAGTGTCCTTCTTTGCCCCTTTTCACATCCTTTATTTTAAAGTCTATTTTATCTGAAATGAGTATTGCGACTCCTGCTTTCTTTTGGTCTCCGTTTGCATGAAATATGTTTTTCCATCCCTTCACTTTCAGTCTGTGTGTGTCCCTAGTTTTGAGGTGGGTCTCTTGTAGACAGCATATATAGGGGTCTTGTTTTTGTATCCATTCAGCAAGCCTTTGTCTTTTGGTTGGGGCATTCAACCCATTTACATTTAAGGTAATTATTGATAAGTATGATCCCGTTGCCATTTACTTTGTTGTTTTGGGTTCGTGTTGAAACATCCTTTCTGTGTTTCCTGTTTAGAGAAGATCCTTTAGCATTTGTTGGAGAGCTGGTTTGGTGGTTCTGAATTCCCTCAGCTCTTGCTTGTCTGTAAAGCTTTTGAATTCTCCTTCATATCTGAATGAGATCCTTGCTGGGTACAGTAATCCGGGTTGTAGATTATTCTCTTTCATTACTTTAAGTATGTCCTGCCATTCCCTTCTAGCCTGAAGAGTTTCTATTGAAAGATCAGCTGTTATCCTTATGGGGATCCCCTTGTGTGTTATTTGTTGTTTTTCCCTTGCTGCTTTTAATATTTGTTCTTTGTGTTTGATCTTTGTTAATTTGATTAATATGTGTCTTGGGGTGTTTCGCCTTGGGTTTATCCTGTTTGGAACTCTCTGGGTTTCTTGGACTTCTGTGACTATTTCTTTCCTCATTTTAGGGAAATTTTCAACTATTATCTCCTCGAGTATTTTTTCATGGCCTTTCCTTTTATCTTCTTCTTCTGGGACTCCTATGATTCGAATGTTGGGGCGTTTCATATTGTCCCAGAGGTCCCGGAGGTTTTCCTCATTTCTTTTGATTCTTTTTTCTTTTTTCCTCTCTGCTTCGTTTATTTCCATCATTCTATCTTCTACCTCACTTATCCTATCTTCTGCCTCCGTTATTCTACTGTTGGTTCCCTCCAGAGTGTCTTTTATCTCCTTTATTTCATTATTCATTCTATATTGACTCCTTTTTATTTCTTCGAAGTCCTTGATAAACATTTCTTGCATCTTCTCAATCCTTGTCTCCAGGCTATTTATCTGTAACTCCATTTTGCTTTCAAGATTTTGGATCATTTTTATTATCATTATTCTAAATTCTTTTTCAGATAGATTCCCTATCTCCTCCTCTTTTGTTTGGTTTGGTGGGCATTTCTCATTTTCCTTTACTTGCTGAGTATTTCTCTGCCTTTTCATCTTGTTTAGATTGCTGTGTTAGGCGTGGCCCTTCTGTATTCTGGTAGTATGAAGTTCCTCTTTATTGTGGAGGTTCCTCACTGTGGTTGGGGTTGGACAGGTGGCTTGTCAAGACTTCCTGGTTGGGGGAGCTTGTGTCGGTGTTCTGGTGGGTGGAGCTGGATTTCTGCTCTCTAGAGTGCAATGGAGTGACCAGTATTAATTTTTGAGATGTCTATGGATTTGGTGTGCCTCTGGGCAGCCTGTATATTGATGCTCAGGGCTATGTTCCTGCGTTGCTGGAGAATTTGCGTGGTATGTCTTGCTCTGGAACTTATTGGCTCTTGGGTGGAGCTTGGTTTCAGTGTATATGTGGAGGCTATTGGATGGTCTCTTATTAATTAATGTTTCCCCTGGCTTTCAGTCTTATTCTTGTAGTAGCCTCAAGACTTCTCCTTCCATACAGCATCAATAATAAAAACTTTTAGGTTAATGATGAAAAGATTCTCCACAGTGAGGGATACCCAGAATGGTTCACTGAGTTACACGGAGAGATGAGTTGGGGGGGGGGTTTGAGGTGACCAGGAGGGGAAGAGGGGAATTCAAATGTGGAGAGAGCAATCTAGCCAGTAAGCACTTCCCTCTGTGCTTTCCACAGTTTGGAACCCTCAGAGTGGTTCACAGAGATACATAGAGAGGGGGGAGGAAGGTAATAGAGGTGAGCATGAGTAGAAAGGGAGGAATCAAGAGGGGAGAGAGAGATCTGGGCAGTATCCTGTTCCTGAAGTGTTCTCCGGTACCCAGAACACCGTCAGAGATTCACAGAATTGGGTTGAGAAGAGAAGGAGGAGGGTGGGAGATAGAGGTTCCCTGGGGGAGAAGAAAGAGCATCAATAGGGGGAGAGAGTAATCAGGCCAGTGATCACACTCCTGAGTAAAAGTGGGTCCTAAAGATTGGGTTCTTAAATGTACAAAATTGACATCAAATATGTAAAACAAAGATTAAAAATCTAGAGTAGAGGTTAGACTCTTATAAAACTTACAATATAAAAAAAAAAGAAAAAAGGAAACAGTGTAAAAAGAAAAAAAACAGTAAAACAGTAAAAAAAGAAACAGTAAAAAAAGTAAAACAGGAAAAAAACAGTAAAAAAAAGAAAAAAAAACACAAAAGGTATAAGATATATGTATGCAGTTTGCTTCAAAAATAGGGTTTGTTTTTTTTTGCAAGTTAATAGTGGGTTATGAAAATGAAAGTTAAAGGTGTAATAGAGGACTTGAAGAAAAAGGATAGAAGAGAAAAAAATATTTTTTTAATTAAAAAAAATTTTTTTAAAAAATAATAATAATAGTAAAAATATATATATCCCGGACTTTCTCTGGAGCTGTTGTGAGCAGTGTGGGGTCTGCTCAGTTTCAGATAGATCCTTGTTCCTGCTTATACTTTTCAAGATCTATAGGTCCTTTTCAATGCAGATGGAATTAACTACAGGGATTTTAATCTGTTGGCCTGTCACTTCCAAAGCGCTTCCCTCTGTTTATTTGGCTTCTGTTTGGAGGTCTCTTCAGTATCTAATTTCCGCCCTGCAACAAAGGGGTGGAGGTGGTCTCTTTAGGTTCGCTTGTTCAATCGTGCTGTGGGGAGGAAGGAACACTGCAAACCTGGCGTGTGTGTGGTGAGCTCGCAGTGTCTCGGCTGCACTGGGTTCGCCCCCGCTCACGGCGTGTGTGCTTTCCCCGTCTACCCTGCTCAGGCTTCAGGTTACTCAGCCGGGGAGTGGGCCGGGGAGTGGGCCCTGAGATGCGTGCACTTCCCAGGTCTAAGCCGCTCAGGTTCAGGCTCCCGGTTACTCCAAAGGCGCAGACTCGGTTTCGCCCGCGGCTTGTGCCGTTCCCGGTCGGAGCTGTTCAGGCGGCCAGGAGTTTGGCGAGCGCGCTCTCCCCTGTTGGGGTGGTGCGAAAGCCTAGGTTTTGATCCACATCCACAGCTGGCCAGTGGTCATGCTCTAGTCTCCATGGGGTATTCTCACAAAGAGGAAGTAAAGTTGTTGAACTTGAACATAGCAACCACTTTAAATCAAGACACCATCATCATCATTTGTCTGGACTACTGAAGGAACTTTCTACCATTATTTCTGTTTTTACCTCCAACATTATCTATTGCTGTGCTGTGCTGTGCTTAGTTGCTCATTTATCTATGACTCTTTGTGACCCCACAGACTATAGCCTGCCAGGCTCCTCGGTCCATGGAATTCTCCAGGCAAGAATAACTGGAGTGGGTAGCCATTCCCTTCTCCAGGGAATCTTCCTGACCCTGGGATTGAATCCAGGTCTCCTGCATTGCACGCAAATTCTTTACCATCTGAGTCACCAGGGAAGCTCAAGAATACTGGAGTGGGTAGCTGTTCCCTTCTCCAGGGGAACTTCCCAACCCAGGAACTGAACCAGGTTCTCCTGCATTGCAGGCTGATTCTTTACCAGCTGAGCTACCCGGAAAGCCCCTATGTGACAAATTATCCCAATTTTTAGCTGCTCAGAATGACAAACACTATCTCACACAGTTTCTGAGAGTCAGGAATCTGGGCGTCCCTAAGCTGGCTTGTTCTGGCTTTGAGTCATCAGGATGTTGGCAGGGATCATCTAGAGTCATCTGAAGGCTTGAGTGTGGCTGGAGGATTTGCTCCCAGCCTTCATTCCCTCACATGGCTGTGGCAGGAGTTCCCAGTTTCTTGCCTCAAGGACAAGTTCCTTACAACATGGCAGCCGGCTTCCATCAGAGCAAATGATTAAAGAGTGTGGTGGAGGCCACATTTTTTTCTTGACCTAGCCTTAGAAATGAAGCACTGTCACTCTTGTTATGTCCTACTTTTTAGGAGTGAGTCACCAAGCCCATCCACATTCAAGGGAGGGAGAATTAAGCTCCATTTCCAGAAGCAATGGGTATCAAAGAATTTGCAGGCATAATTTAAAATAGCTTATGCCCATCTTCAATAGATTTCTGTATGTTGGCATCATGACCTTTTACTAACAAATTTGTCTCCATCTCTATTCTTATTAACCTTTCAATGGTATCTCATTGATTTAAAGATAAATGCCCAACATCTTTGGTTCTACTTGATGACAGTGCCCCACCCTCCAAACCCCTCTAATGTCATCTCTTGTTTTTCCTTTGCTCTCCATTTTCTGGTCACACTCTCTCACTTTCAGTTCCACCAAATTCCTTTTAATTCAGGGCCTTTGCACATGTTCTTCTTGCAACCTAGAATGATCACCATTTTGCACTCACTTCTTCATCATTCACTTCTTAGTCCATAGGATCGTTCCTGAGGAGAGCTTCTTTGACTCTTTACCCTTTATTGGCTACCCAGCTACAGTTCTTGTGATAGCCTGGACTTTTCATTCATGGGGCTGATCACAGTTTATGACTACTCATTCATCTCACTATTTTGCTATGGCTGTAAGAGACTGATTTAGGTATAACCTAGGCTGGGCCGGGGGCCAGGGGCGGCGGCCGACAGGGGCTAGGCCAGGCCGGGGGCCGGAGGCTGGGGGCCGGGGGCGGCGGCCTACAGGGTCTAGGCCGGCCCGGGGCCCAGGGGCCGGGGGCGGCGGCCCACAGGGAAAACTAGCTAATCTGATCACACGGACCACAGCCTTGTCTATCTCAATGAAACTAAGCCATGCCGTGTGGGGCCACCCAAGACGGATGGGTCATGGTGGAGAGGTCTGACAGATTGTGGTCCACTGGGGAAGGGCATGGCAAACCACTTCAGTTTTCTTGCCTTGAGAACCCCATGAACAGTACGAAAAGGCAAAAAGATAGGACAATGAAAGATGAATTCCCCAGGTCAGTAGGTGCCCAATATACTAATGGAGATCAGTGGAGAAATAACTCCAGAAAGAATGATGGGATGGAGCCAAAGCAAAAACGATACCCAACTGTGGATGTGACCGGTGACAGACGCAAAGTCCGATGCTGTAAGAGCAATATTGCATAGGAATCAGGAATGTTAGGTCCATGAATCAAGGCAAATTGGAAGTGGTCAAACAGGAGATGGCAAGAGTGAACGTCGACATTCTAGGAATCAGCGAACTAAGATGGACTGGAATGGGTGAATTTAACTCAGATGACCATTATATCTACTACTGTGGGCAAGAATCCCTTAGAAGAAATGGAGTAGCCATCATGGTCAACAAAAGAGTCCGAAATGCAGTACTTGGATGCAATCTCAAAAACGATAGAATGATCTCTGTTCGTTTCCAAGGCAAACCATTCAATATCACGGTAATCCAAGTCTATGCCCCAACCAGTAATGCCGAAGAAGCTGAAGTTGAACGATTCTATGAAGACCTACAAGACCTTTTAGGACTAACACCCAAAATAGATGTCCTTTTCATTATAGGGGACTGGAATGCAAAAGTAGGAAGTCAAGAAACACCCGGCGTAACAGGCAAGTTTGGCCTTGGAGTACAGAATGAAGCAGGGCAAAGGCTAATAGTGTTTTGCCACGAGAACGCACTGGTAATAGCAAACACCCTCTTCCAACAACACAAGAGAAGACTCTACACGTGGACATCACCAGATGGTCAACACCGAAATCAGATTGATTATATTCTTTGCAGCCAACGATGGAGAAGCTCTATACAGTCAGCAAAAACAAGACCGGGAGCAGACTGTGGCTCAGATCATGAACTGCTTATTGCCAAATTCAGACTTAAATTGAAGAAAGTAGGGAAAACCACTAGACCATTCAGGTATGGCCTAGATCAAATCCCTTATAATTATACAGTGGAAGTGACAAATAGATTCAAGGGACTAGATCTGATAGAGAGAGTGCCTGATGAACTATGGACAGAGGTTTGTGACATTGTACAGGAGACAGGGATCAAGACCATCCCCATGGAAAAGAAATGCAAAAAAGCAAAATGGCTGTCTGAGAAGGCCTTACAAATAGCTGGGAAAAGAAGAGAAGCAAAAAGCAAAGGAGAAAAGGAAAGATAATCCCATCTGAATGCAGAGTTCCAAAGAATAGGAAGGAGAGATAAGAAAGCCTTCTTCAGTGATCAATGCAAAGAAATAGAGGAAAACAATAGAATGGGAAAGACTAGAGATCTCTTCAAGAAAATTAGAGATACCAAGGGAACATTTTATGCAAAGATGGGCTCGATAAAGGACAGAAATGGTATGGACCTAACAGAAGCAGAAGATATTAAGAAGAGGTGGCAAGAATACACAGAAGAACTGTACAAAAAAGATCTTCACGACCCAGATAATCACGATGGTGTGATTACTCACCTAGAACCAGACATCCTGGAATGTGAAGTCATGTGGGCCTTAGAAAGCATCACTACGAACAAAGCTAATGGAGGTGATGGAATTTCAATTGAGCTATTTCAAATCCTCAAAGATGACGCTGTGAAAGTGCTGCACTCAATATGCCAGCAAATTTGGAAAACTCAGCAGTTCCCACAGGACTGGAAAAGGTCAGTTTTCATTCTAATCCCAAAGAAAGGCAATGCCAAAGAATGTTCAAACTACCACACAATTGCACTCATCTCACATGCTAGTAAAGTAATGCTCAAAATTCTCCAAGCCAGGCCTCAGCAATACGTGAACCGTGAACTTCCAGATGTTCAAGCTGGTTTTAGAAAAGGCAGAGGAACCAGAGATCAAATTGCCAACATCTGCTGGATCATTGAAAAAGCAAGAGAGTTCCAGAAAAACATCTACCTCTGCTTTATTGACTGCCAAAGCCTTTGACTGTGTGGATCACAATTAACTGTGGAAAATTCTGAAAGAGATGGGAATACCAGACCATCTGACCTGTCTTTTGAGAAACCTGTATGCAGGTCAGGAAGCAACAGTTAGAACTCGACATGGAACGACAGACTGGTTCCAAATAGGACAAGGAGTCCGTCAAGGCTGTATATTTTCACCGTGCTTATTTAACTTATATGCAGACTACATCACGATAAACGCTGGGCTGGAAGAATCACAAGCTCGAATCAAGATTGCCAGGAGAAATATCAATAACCTCAGATATGCAGATGACACCACCCTTATGGCAGAAAGTGAAGAAGAACTAAAGAGCCTCTTGATGAAAGTGAAAGAGGAGAGTGAAAAAGTTGGCTTAAAGCTCAACATTCAGAAAACTAAGATCATGGCATCTGGTCCCATCACTTCATGGGAAATACATGGGGAAACAGTGGAAACAGTGTCAGACTTTATTTTCTTGGGCTCCAAAATCACTGCTGATGGTGATTGCAGCCATGAAATTAAAAGACGCTTACTCCTTGGACGGAAGGTTATTACCAACCTAGATGGCATATTTAAAAGCAGAGACATTACTTTGCCAACAAAGGTCTGTCTAGCCAAGGCTATAGTTTTTCCAGTGGTCATGTATGGATGTGAGAGTTGGATGGTGAAGAAAGCTGAGCGCCGAAGAATTGATGCTTTTGAACTGTGGTGTTGGAGAAGACTCTTGAGAGTCCCTTGGACTGCAAGGAGATCCAACCAGTCCATCCTAAAGGAGGTCAGTCCTGGGTGTTCATTGGAAGGTCTGATGTTGAAGCTGAAACTCCAATACTTTGGCCACCTCATGCGAAGGGTTGACTCATTGGAAAAGACACTAATGCTGGGAAGGATTGGAGGCAGGAGGAGAAGGGGACGACAGAGGATGAGATGATTGGATGGCATCACCGACTCGCTGGACATGGGTTTGTGTAAACTCCGGGAGTCAGTGATGGACAGGGAGGCCTGGCGTGCTGCGATTCATGGAGTTGCAAAGAATTGTACACGACTGAGCGACTGAACTGAATTGAAGGGATTGTAGCTTTGTTCACTAAGGAATTCTAGCACTTGGTACAGGGTTTAGCTAGTGTTGTGTATGTGTGTGCGTGCTCAGTTGCTCAGAAGTGTCTGACTCTCTGCAACCCCATGGACTGTAGCCTGCCAGGCTTCCCAGTCCTTCACTATTTGCTCAAACTTGTGTCCATTGAGTCAGGGATGCCATCCAATCATCTCATCCTCTATCACTCCCTTCTCCTGCCCTCAATCTTTCCAAGCATCAGGGTCTTTGTGGCCAAAGTATTAATATGTCTTTATCTCTAAACTTAAATATAGACCAAAAGAAAAGCATACCATAAATGTGCATACAATGCAATATACCAACCATGGGAACTCCAGCAAGGGAATTAGAATTACAGGAAAATAAGGAAGGGATCTATGTAATCAGAATTCTGCGGGCTAAATCATTAAAGAGATATAGCCTTAATCTTAATCACACTAAGATTAGGAACAGCTTTGGTTCTGAAATTTTAGCATATATATACACATTTCAAGGTGATTCTGCAGGTAAGAGACTCATTATCCTTAGAAGTTTTATTCTGATGTTTTTCCCCATCATCTGCTTGCAACTCCATCACCCACAAACTAATCTTAAGAGATACACACATGGCAGTGGTCTCTGAGCTGTAAGCTGTGGACAAGAACAGAGCCTAAAAAGTATCACTTTCCCATTCTCATCCTCTCTGTTAATGTGACAAGGGTGAGATTACTGGATTAGAAGTATTCCAAGTTTGGGAGTGTCTTTTGCAGGAGACTTCATTTCACCTAGGTGAGAAAAGGCATCCACTGCTACTCATTTTGTTGTCAAACCCTTTGCACTCCTGGGTGCTTGCCTTTCAGAGATCCATTCACAGAGCCTTGCAAGTGAGAAACAAAAACAGCTTGCTGGGAAATGAGTTCAGTCCCAGCAGTGCAGCTCTGAGCCTGGAGGGAGGACAAACAAAGCAAGTTCAGTGTCTCTCTCATTACGGTTCATCTTGCCCCAGCCTCTTAAAAGCTCTTCTATTGTGCCCAGGCCTAAAAACCTCCAGTGATCTGACTGAGCCTCTCTAATTGGGTACTTGCAGTTCATCTTATTTTTTGTTAAAAAAATAAGCTCATCAGCACTGTAGCCTCAGGGGTCCACATGGAACATGTTTATAAAGAGGTTTGTGTGTTTATTAGTGTTACACAAAGCCCATTACACAAAAGCCTCAGAAATGCACCAGACTCAGCAAGCTTCCAAACATGAACACTTGGAGTGACAAGCCCTAAGTCATTACTAGTGACAGGCCCCCGGGGCCCTGAGAAGTCTCTCCTTTCCCTCAGCCCAGGTGATTTGAGTCAAGGGACTTGGAAGGGGACATCTCTCCGAAAAGTCACAGCCCTTCATTTTGGGTAGAGGTGGTAGGAAAGACATTTCCTTCAAAGCAAAACTTACAAAGCACCTACTATGTGTCTGGCATGCTGACTGATATGAACATGCTGGCATGTGGATGCTCCCTGAACACCAAAATAATTTATGTAGTAGATGGAGTTTCTGGTCTCACAAAGTCATGCTCATGCTCAGTCACTTAGTTGAGTCTGATTCTTTGCAACCCCATGGACTGTAGCCCACCAGGCTCCTTCGTCCATGGGATTTCCAGCAACAATACTGGAGTGGGTTGCCATTTTCTTCTCCAGGGGATCTTCCCAACCTAGGGATCAAACCCGCATCTCCTGCATTGGCAGGTGGAGTCTTTACCACTGAGCCACCTTACAAAGTCACTAAGGTACAAAAAGATGAATGACTTGTCCCAGGTCCTACAAATAAGAGGAGACAAAATTTAAAAATATGCAAAACCAGGTCTATTAAATCACGGAGTCTCTCTTCCTCCTACCAGAATGTATAGCCTCTTAATATAAATCACTACTTGCACAACAGCCCCTTTGAGGGTCTCATCCCAAACTAGGGTAGAGTAGTACAAGGAGACCAAGGGGCCTGCAGACCAGAGATGTGGTTCACTATCTGCCGGATCACCTGCCGGACCACCTTGCTGGGTTGTTTCTTCATTGGGATCAGATTGGCTGTCCCGCTGAAGGAAGACTTTGAGCACAAGTCATGCATCAAGTGGGCTTCCCGGGGGTTCAGGTGGTAAAGGATCTGCCTGCAGTGCAGGAAACCTGGGTTCAATTCCTGGGTCTGGAAGAACCCTTGGAGAAGAAAATGGCAACCTACTGCAGTATTCTTGCCTGGAGAAGTCCACAGACAGAGAAGCCTGGTCAGATATGACTGAGTGATTAACACACACACACATGCATCAAGTAACAAATATGTCAAGAACTAAGAAGATATAATGTTCCACAAGGATAAGCACAGCAGGAAGAAAGCCAAATTAATTTCAACTGTTGCCAGAGGTGTGCGGGGCAGGGGCAGGGGTGGGGGCAGGCAGAGACATCTCAGCAATTGATATCAAATGCCAACTATTATGAGTTAGAGCACAAGAGCAAGTGATTTCTGATTAAACCTGATCATATTGATTCATAGAAACCATCAAGTAATTGTCTACTAATAGCAGCTGCCTGAAAGGCAGTGAAATGCTTATAAAGAAGTCTCAGTTCCACGCAGCCTAAGCACTTTCCAACACCAGAAAGGAAAGAACAGATTTTGTGACTATGCTAAATCTATGTAATTCCCATTTTTAATTATGGCACACAATGGTGGTTGATTTACATATGCTTCTCGGTCTTTTCCTCCTCCTCCTCCCACTAAGGTACATAATAAATGTTGAAGCAAGGCAAGGATGAAATGCAAATAAGCAAAGACTGTATGACAGGGTCATGGAGTCCTGCTTCCTAAGGCCAACTGAACTCATTTCACTAAGATAGGAAAGAAACATTTTTACCAGTAAGGTGTAAGTGTGTTAGGTGCACAATTATGTCCGACTCTTGGCAACCCCATGGACTGTAGCTCACCAGGCTCCTCTGTCCATGGAATTCTCCAGGCAAGAATACTGGAGTGAGTAGCCATTCCCTTCTCCACGGGATCTTCCAGACCCAGGGATCAAACCCGAGTCTCCTGCATTGCAGGCAGACTCTTTACCATTTGAGCCACCAGAAAACAAGACATAAATGGGAACCTGATTAACCCAATGTTCACCAAAAATATGCTAAGGTATAAACCCATTCCTCAAATATTTTTTGCTAAATGGAGGTTCGATTTTTTGCACTGCTTCTGCATAAATGAAATAAAACATTTTGGAGTTGGCCATTACCATCGGTCATCTGTTTGTAATCAAAATAATTGGTACAGAGTCAAAATAGTCTTTTTCTTCATATTCCATATGCAGTTGTATGTTAGAAAAAGCGTTAGTCATTCAGTCGTGTCTGACTCTTTGTGATCCCATGGACTGTAGCCCGCCAGGCTCCTCTGTCCATGGGATTCTCCAGGCAAGAATACTGGAGTGGGTTGCCATTCCCTCCTTAGGATATCTTCCCCACCCAGGGATCGAACCCAGGTCTTCCACATTGCAGACAGATTCTTTACCATCTGAACCACCAGGGAAGCCCACGTGTTAGGAGACTATCTGCAAATTAAGATCCTGGCAGCAGTCAGTGCAGAGAAAATCAGCAAGGTATCAT
This sequence comes from Giraffa tippelskirchi, assembly GCF_054371585.1. Taxonomy (NCBI): domain Eukaryota; kingdom Metazoa; phylum Chordata; class Mammalia; order Artiodactyla; family Giraffidae; genus Giraffa; species Giraffa tippelskirchi. Next base: position 58,998,181 of record NC_137284.1, on the reverse strand, counting down.
CAGCATAGGTGTTATTTTAAGGACTCTAAATCCATTTGTGTGTTCCAAATGTGGGTTTGCATTGGGAAAGACCCAAGGCATTTTTTATTTTAAACCAAGATGGCAAAGTATAGCCCAAGGACCAAATAGAGCCCCCTTCACCTATTTTTATAAATAAAGTTTTATTGGGACAACAAGTGATGCTCATTTTTTTCTGTAATATTATTATCTGTCTGCTTTCAAGCTCTGAGAGCAGACTTGAGTAGTATTGAGAGATCTGCAATGCTGAATATATTTACTACCTACTGCTTCATGAAAAAGTTTGTCTACTCCTAATCTAAACTATGCCCAATTCTGCTTCTAATTCTACATCAGACACCCAAACAAATCAACAAAGCTTACTGTTGTTGTTCAGTCAATTAGTTGTGTCAGACTCTGCAACTCCATGGACTGCAGCACGCCCGGCTTCCCTGTCCTTCACCATCTCCAGGAGCTTGTACAAACTCATATCCATTGAGTCAGTGATACCATCCAACCATCTCATCCTCTGTCCTCCCCTTCTCCTCCCGCTTTCAATCTTTCCCAGCATCAGGGTCTTTTCTAATGAGTCAGCTCTTCTCATCACGTGGCCAAAGTATTGGAACTTCAGTTTCAGCATCAGTCCTTCCAATGAATATTCAGGGTTGATTTCCTTTAGGACTGACTGGTTTGATCTCCTTGCAGTCCAAGAGACTCTCAAGAGTCTTCTCCAACACCACAGTTCAAAAGCATCAATTCTCTGGTGCTCAGCCTTCTTTATGATACAACTCTCACATCCATACATGACTACTGGAAAAACCACAGTTTTGACTATACGATCCTCTTATGGGCAAACTGATATGTTCGCCTCTCACTGAGTCATGTTAGGTAGAATCTTCCCTGGTAACATCTTCTAACCAAGTAGAAATTACGAGGCTGGCTGCTTGCATAGCAGTTCCAGGGTCATGGCTAATACCACAACCTTTCATGCAGCAAATATGGACTCACAGCCCCTCTCCTATGGTTGTCTTCTCAGTGGTTTGGGTGATATATGACATATGAGGCCCAGTTCACGTTACGACACAGCTGACCTTCTGCCTGGACAAGACAGACTCATAAGAAACTAGTGCCTACAAGATTTAAATTTTGGGATTAGCCATGCCAACAACCTATTCAGAGTGTTTTAGGCTTAAACAAAATAACTATTATTTTGACTTGGCAGGCATTCTTTGCTTACAGTTACATGAAGACATTCCTACTTAAATGCTTTTGATACAGCAGGTTATTAATATAAAAAATATATATACAAAATATATAAACAACTATTTGTATGTAACATCAAGAGAATATTCAAACATGTTTAGTCTATCTATAAAGTTTCCAGAGTTGAGAGGAAAAGATGACAAACAAACAAACAAACAAACAAAAACAAGTACTTTGAGATCCCAGAGTGACCGGTAGGCATAATCTGTTCTAATGCACTGTACATGTCAGAATTTAGAGCCCCAGAATTATTGCTTTAAAAAAATTATTTTGTATTAGGGTATAGCTGATTAGGGCTTCCCTGGTGGCTCAGGGGTAAAAATTCCACCTGCAATGTAGGAGATGCGTGTTCGATCCCAGGGTTGGGAAGATCCCCTGGAGAAGGAAATGGCAACGCACTCCAGTATTCTTGCCTGGGAAATCCTATGGACAGAGGGGATTGGAGAGCTACAGTCCATGGGGTTGCAAAGCATCAGACATGACTTAGCGATTAAGCACATGTGCAGAGCTGATTAACAATGTTGTGATAGTTTTAGGTGAACAGCAATGGGGCCTCAGCCATACATATACATGTATCCATTCTACCCCAAACTCCCCTCCATTCAGGCTGCCATATAGCATTGATTAGAGTTCCATGTGCCATTTAGTAGGTCCTTGTTGGTTATCTATTTTAAATATAGCAGTGTGTACATGTCCATTTCAAACTCCCAAGCTATCCCTTCCCCTCAACCCTTACTCCCCACCGCTCAGCAACCATAAGTCTGTTCTCCAAGTCTCTGAGTTTCTTTCTTCTTTGTAAGTTCATTTTTCTCATTTCTTCTTAGATTCCACATATAAAGGATGTCATACAATATTTCTCTGTCTGACTTACTTCACTCAGTGTGACAATCTCTAGGTCCATCCTTGTTGCTACAAATGGCATTATGTCTGGAATAACTGCATTTTGAATGATACCTTCATTACTAGGAAACTGTTTACAACTAAGCAGGATATGACCAATGCTTCATACAATATTTTGACTTCTCTATAATATTCTGATTGTACATTCATAAGAAGATAAGGGCTCTTGTTCTTTCAGAAAAAAAGAAACACGTTTAAAACTTGGCATGTTTCTGGCAGTAAGTATTCTACAAGGGTTCATGACATTTCCATGAAGCTGTCTATAAAGCATCACCTATAAACCTCTTTGACACTATCTACACCAAAACATCCCAAAAGCAGTCAGAGGTGAAGGCTCTGGAGTCTAATTAACCTGACAGTGTCAGGTTTTCAAATTCTCTCCAGCCTGAATATCCTAGGAAATTTCATGTGTTCATTAATTCAACAAATATTTATAACATTTAAGGCAATGTTATGGATACAGAAACGGCTAGGAACAGGTCCTTGCCTCCAAGCACCTCAAAATCTATTTGTTTCATAAGGGCTAGTTTGAGCTGTGGGTTGAAAAATTCAGAACTTTTCTGTAGTAAATCAAATTGAACTGATCAGAAAATCATTTCCTAGGCGAAAAGGATTTTTCTAGATGTAAAGAGATTTTATGCTGTTTTGAAAAGGCTGCAGTTTGTTTTTTAACCAATCTTCCTGAGATATGCAAGTTTAAAATTTTTCATGATAAATTTCTTATTGATTTCAAATAGTTCAGCCTAATGCAAGAATTTAATACTACTTTTTTTGAATGAGAGGAAGATATTGATAGCTTTTGATAATTGTGAAAGATCAAAGCTTTTAATAGTAATGTTGTGTTATTTAAAGACAAAGTGCTCAGTCACTTCAGTCGTGTCTGACTCTCTGCGACCCCATGAACCACGGCCCGCCAGGCTCCTCTGTCCATTGGATTCTTCAGGCAAGAATACTAGAGTGGGTTGCCATTTCCTTCTCCAGTGATAAAGTATGAAGTGAGTGAAGTGAGTGACGTGAAGTCACTCAGTTGTGTCCAACTCTTTGCGATCTCATGAACCGTAGCCTACCAGGCTCCTTCATCCATGGGATTTTCAAGGCAAGAATACTGGAGTGGGTTGCTATTTCCTTCGCTGAAAGACAAAGAGGGAAAAGCAAAACTTCCTAGCCCCTAAATGCAACTGGATCCCAAAATAGAAAAAGGCCATTAGTGAAATAACTAGGGAAATCTGAATGAAGTCTGTAGTTTAATAGTATAGTACCAATGTTAATTTCTTAGCTTTGATGAATGTACCATGATTATGTAAAATGTTGGCATTAGGGGAAACTAGATGATAGAGTATATGTGTTAGTCGCTAAGTCATGTCTGATTCTTTGCAACCCCATGGACTGCAGCCCACCAGGATCCTCTGTCCATGGGATTCTCCAGACAAGGATACTGGAGTGGTTTGCCCTTTCCTTCTCCAAGAGTATATGGTAAGTGTTCTATTTTTGCAACTCCTAGGTAAATCTGAAATTATTTTAAAACAAAACTACTGAAGAATAGGGTCAAGTTGTTGTTCAAAGTTATTTAGATTTTCTCATATCTTAGAATAGATGTGAGAGAACTTTAACAGGAGCACCTGAAATTGGCCAGATAGATAAGCATGATCTGAACTTTTTTGAAAGTAAGAGTGTGGAAGTATAAGTTTCCAGGGCTCTTTCAAATGTAGAATATACCACTCTTCTATGAGATTTAGAGACAAAAGCATAAAATTCTCTGAGAGTAGAACTAGAGGGATCCTTTGGTTTATTCCAGTGCTCCTCAATTTATCCATCAATACATTCCTTATGGCCAGAGAGTTCACGTGCACCTCAGAGGGTATGGAGGTGGTCAGAAATGACACACCTCTAGACAGAAAGTGTCTTCGCGCAACTCAAGTTTAACTTTAAAAGTTCAGGCAACACATTATATTTTATATTATTTACTTATTTAACTGTTCTCTTGAAGTTCTTATAAAATTGATGCTCCAAAAAGCCAAAACCAAAAGTTGATTCTCTTATATATATATATATTTAAAAAGCTGATTCTATCATCTTGATCCAATGGTATCATTTAATCTTTGCTTTACATGAAATTTGGTGAGGGCTGAGAGTGGGAAGAGAGGTGGACTATAGTTTCAAAAGCCTAGAGTTCCTGGCCTAATTGAGTTCATGCAATTTCCTCAAAACCTGCATCACCTGAATGAAGACCGGCTATGGTTTGTGTGTGTGGGTGTGCATGTGGGTCTTGGCCATGGAATGCCACACTCACTTTTCTAGTAACAGGATCCTTCAGTCAGGGAAGCTTCCATCCCAGATGGTACCTCAGGAACTTTCCCATTTTATGTCCCCTGCCCTTTTTGTCATCTCTATTATTTTCCCCACAGAGAAAAGGGGAGGGCCTTTTTCAATACATCAGATTCAGTCAGTTGAGCAGTCCTGGGGACTGGCTTGCATTTATAAAATGCTTTTCTTTCATCTTGTTTCACTGATAAGACCATTGTTATGGGATCTGAAACACTGAATGAAAATAGGTGCCCTCCAGGGTCCCACTTCTGTCAGGTCTATATGGAATAAGGAGAAGCGAATTCACCTGGATGACTTCAGGCAGTAATGATTTAAGGGCAGGACTTCCCTGCTGGTTCAGTGGTTAAGGATCTCCCTGTCAAAGCAGGGGACACAGGTTCAATCCCTGGTCCGGGAAGATCCCACATGCCATGGGGGCAGCTAAGCCGGAGCACCACAACTACTGAAGCCTGTGCATCCAGAGCCTGCGCTCTGCAACAAGAGAAGCCACCACAGTGAGAAGCCAGCTCACCACAACTAGAGAGGAGTCCCTGCTCACTGCAACTAGAGAAAGCCCGTGTGCAGCAGTGAAGACTTAGTGCAACCAAAAATAAAAATTAAAAAAATAATAAGATTAGAGTAAAACTCTGATTTGAGAAAATCAGTCCCTAAATTCCATTTATATAATTAAAGGCAAGCCAGTTTGAATTATTTAGATAATCCCCCAATTTACGGATTGGATTGGCTTAATCACTTGATCTGAGATTTATTTCTCAGAGACCATTTCCATAATCACTCAGGAAGTTCAATGTTTGCTGGTTTTTGTCTTCAATTTTGGTTGATGCCTGAAATTAGTATAAGAACTATTCTACCTAGTACTCTATCAATTAATTAGAACCACAATACCATGTACATGGATATAAACTGCAATAAACCTGAAGAACTAAGCATCTTAAATATTAAATTGTACATCTATGTTCTAAAAAGTACAACAGGAAATCTAACACCCTATTTTCTGGTATATGGTTAATTTTGTAACCACAGTTCCAAAAAGTATGTTTTATTTTTCTTTTCTCGTTAGGGAGAACCAAAACAAAACAAACAAACAAAAAAAAACCAAGTCAGCCCATGTGGAAAAATCAAATCAGTCAACTCCACCTGTTCCCATGTAATTATACAAGTGATACCAAATCTGATCCTCAGATCAAACTTACAAGAAACTTTATATGGACACATTCAGGAGGGGCATGTTAATAAAAGTCATGAAAGGGGTATTGGTGATATGGCACTGTACCATTTTAGAAGTGTCATTTATTTCCTATTTTGTCACAAAGTAAGAGTGTTTCCTCTATTTTTCCACTGATGCCCTTCTGAATTCATTTTTAAACATCTTTTAGAAATGGAAAATGTATTTGCCAAGTTTACAATTTAATCATTTTCATGGGTTGTAAGTTTAAACCAGAACTGTCTTTTCTACATGATATTATTCTAATCCTAGCACATAGTTCAAAGGGAATTGCTATATTTACCTATCCCCAGTATTCATAGAATATCAATGCATTGGATTTGTCCTCTGTGGTTTTTCTTAAGTTTGTAGGAAAAGCAATGTGAATTTTAATTGGATTACATCATGTAGGAGATATGAACATTTTTTAACATTTCATGCTATTCGTTAGAGTTTATTCTTGTTTTGCTGGTGATAATATCTAAAATTGCATTTGGAAGCATAAACGCAAAATAAAAATCTCTTACTTTTAAAAGTCACCCTACAAAAGACTACAGTTTATCTTCTGGAATCTGAAGATGCGGAAAAATGTCCCCCCAAATTGAAGCTAAACCATAACACATAAAACTTGATTTTGTAGTCCAGATATTCCTTCTTTCCTTTGCCACACACATATCCCTAACTGTATTAGCTTAGGATCTCAAAAAAAACAAGAAATAATTACATACACTAAGTCGTTTTAGTCGTGTCTGACTCTTTGTGACCCTCTGGACGGTAGCCCATCAGGCTCTTCTGCCCATGGGATTCTCCAGGCAAGAATACTGGAATGGGTTGCTGTGCCCTCCTCCAGGGGATCTTCCCGACCCAGGAGTTGAACCTGCATCTCTTATGTCTCTTGTATTGGCAGGCAGGTTCTTTACCACTAGTGCCAATTGGGAAGCCTACATATACATTACACATATACATAGAGGGTAGGGTGGTGCTCATGGGATTATGGAGTCTAAGAAGCCCCAAGATCTGCAGTTGGCAATCTGGAGACCTAGGAGATCCAATGAACCCAGAAGCACTAAAGGATGAAGGAGATGTCCCAGCTGAAAGACAGTCAAGCAGAGAGAATGAATTTTTTCTTATTCTGCTTTTTGTTCTATTCCAGCCTTCAACAGATTGGATGAGGCCCGCTGACACTGGGGAGGGCAATCTGCTTTCATTCAGTGAATATGTTTAGGACAATATCTGTACACCCTATGGCCCAGTCAAGTTGACATTTAAAATTAACCATTCTACTGATCAAATCATGGCAGGATATTGTTGTCAGAGAGTTGTCAGAGAGCTTGCAAGCTATCTTGATATCTAGTCTCAGAAGAGCTCTGAGAGACAACTCATGCAAAAAACCACAGCATCTATCATTTCTATCGTTTAGCGTACTTACCTCCTCCTGTCCTCTGATTCCTTGGGAAATACTTCTTGCACTTTATCCACTTCTGATGGCATATCAGTTATGCTTTAGCAATGGTCAGTCCCAGTACTCCATTCCCTTGTGCACACTGAGTATAAACATAAGCCTATTTTGCAAACAGGACCAAGGAGGGTCTTGACTGGGATTGACACACACCTATAGAGAAAAATGTTGCTTGCTTTCTACTGGCTCTCAAACTAGGATGGTGTGAAGCTGTGGTTGCAAGTGGCCATATTCTCTCGTCACATGGAAGAAACTGTAACAAAAAGTAAAGAGACTATCATGCAGAGATAAGAAAAGACAAACAGAAACATGACGTGGAGGGGAAGACAAACTGTTCTGTCTGTCATCCCCTCTTTTTCAAAGAGAAGATTTGAAATTCTGGGTACACTTGGGCCTGAAGGCATCATTCCTGGACTTTTTTGTTAAGTGAGCTAATAATTTTTTTGTTTAAGTTCATTTGAATTGTGATCAAGAGAACCCTAATGAATACAAACTGTGCTTCTATGCTTCTATAAAAATTCTTTTTATTGATGCTGATACCTACATCCTGAGGAGAATCTGTCATTTGGTAGATTGCCCTTGTTGACCCAGCATACAGCTTTGGGTAGTGAGAGCTGAGAGCCACAGGAGAGGATTATGATACTTGATCTTCCAGTGAACTGGTCTTGGAGAACAGTGGAATGGCAGTGTGACAGCCCAGTTACCCCCTCCCAATGATAATAAGTCAACAAGCAATAAGACAGTCAGAAGGTTGCCTATAACTACAATGATTTGAACTGCAGACATTTAAAAGATGTAAGTCAATGGATACACCATTCATACTTCAGGAGGAATGATATGAATCATTCCATACGAAGCAGCAGTTTTCGGACACAAATACTAACTAGATTTCCAGTAAGACTCTTCCCTACAAGAGGTCTAAAAGAGCATCATAAAGCCTCTGCAAAGTGTGATGAAAGATAAAATGCAAAAGGTGATTAGAGGCAAACAAACTTGAAGGCACCATTGAGATCCTTTATGAACTTAGACCTCCACCAACATCTGAGAAATAAATCAACATCTGATTTCATAGCTATACACTATTCAAGGGCTGAGACTACGTGTTTTGTAAGCAAAGCTGTTACAATAGTACTTTTGCTAATTAAAATTATTTTGCTAAAAAAAAGGTTTCAAAAGGCACAGGATGTCATCTAGGTCCCACAGATGGGTCACCGCCTCCTGCTTTCTGTCTCCTTCCCCACATACCCTGCATCACAGCATAGCCTTTCATTAGAGCACACATTTCTCAGTGTCCTAATTATAACATCAGCCACACAGCACAGTGTTCTGCAAATGGTGGGCTGGTAGGATTGTGTTGTCAGAAATTTAATATGATAAGAAAAGAGATAGAAATGGTTGTATAATCTGGAGGAGGGAGTCATTCTCTTTTGTTATAGTATAAAAATTGAAAAAATATTCTCAAGATAGATATTAAAAATAAAGGAAAATGAGTAACCTCACTTCTTGGAATGACCACCTTCCCATTACAGATTTTACTCTCTTATCCATTTCAAACTTATTCCTTATCTTTGCCCAAAAGGTCCCTGTGTAGCCAGACTAAGGAAGTCAAAGCTTTTCCATCTTCTAGGGAATCCTAGTCAGTATAATATACTGACATAAAAAAAAATACATCATTAAAAGTCAGATTTGGGTCAACATTTTTTTTTCCTGTGACTCTTGTATTTTCTCGGATGCTCCGGATCCACAGAATAACCCCAAATACCACATCTCTCAGTCACGTCATTTGAATGGTACTAGCACAACAAGCAATCATCAACCCAAGCTCGATTCATTCATTACAGTTGGACCCCCGTATACAGATAGATGTCGTGCTGAACAATGGCTTCACGTATTCCATCAGCTCTTCCACAGCACAGAGCTCTGGCAATTCACTCCCTTCAATGAGGTTCTCAGCGCAACCCAGATAGTCTACCAGATTAGGACTCTGAAGGAATGCTTCCTTACGGATTCACTGCAAGTGATATTAGAAGAGGTTCCTTCTGAAAATGGGAAGATATAGCTCCAAAAGAGTTCACTTCCCTTTCTGTAAACCTTGGGATTTTCATGTGGAAATAATCTATACAGATTTAACGTTCTCAGCATTTATTTATGTTTGTGGATTTCCTTCCAACTCCCACACACATTTCCCACATCCTGCTTCTCTGGAAACGTAGACTATTCTAGGTCTGCTCAGAGTGGAGCATAATGGAATAATTGTTTCACGATTCCCATAAACTCTGCTTCCCAGTGGGCCCTCCAGCCCACTCTGCCCTTCCACCAAGTGGTGCCTTGCAGTTTCCTGTAGTCCAATTGGACTCAGGTTCTTCCTCCCTTCCTCTCATATGGCTGGGTGCCTAGACCCTGACCCCTGCCACTTCTTGTTCCTCTTTCTCTTTTCTTATATGAATACTTTCCCATTGTTCCTTATGCTGTATGTCCTTTTTAATTTTTGTATTTATTGTGTTTTTCAGCTGTGCTGGGTCAACGTTGCTGCATGGGATTTTCTCCAGTTGCAGTGAGTGGGCATCTCATTGCTGTAGCTTCTCTTGTTGTGACGCATGGACTCTAGGGCATGCAGGCTTCAGCAGTTGTGGCTCCCAGGCCCTAGAGTATGGGGCTCAGCAGTTGTGGCACACAAGCTTAGTTGCTCCTCAGCATGTGGAATCTTCCAGAACCAGGAATCGAACCCATGACTCCTGTATTGGCAGGCAGATTCTTTACCATTGAGCCACCAGGGAAGCCCCTGTTTTGATCATCTGCCAGTTCATCACACATGGTTGGATTTGAATCCTCTCCAGAGTTAAACTAACGAATGTGTTCTCTCTGTTACCACAGAAGATGAATTATTTTTGCCTTGACATCAAATGCCTTAAATAGCTACTTCAGAAACCCAAAAGGATAAAAGTAAGAATGTAAGCCGAGAAAACCCACCAAAACCACTCCCCCTCAAAACAACCCAGAAATACTGTTACAAATAGCAATGTAAGGGTCAAAATATTGTCTCTCTCCTACTGAAACTTATTTTTCTAATTTCTCCTATATTTGAAACTGATTTTTCCCCCTCAAGAGGTGGAAGAGCTTTCCACACTTGGAATTTACTTCTAAAGTATTAAAGTCAAAATTACCAAACATTTTAAGGCTTGCTTTATAGTTTATAAATATTACTGGATTTAGTATATACTGATGATTCAAAAGTACTTAAGTAGACCCCAGAAAAATATTCATTTATTCAACAAAATATGTCCTTATACCAAAGGAAGGGATAGTGACAAAAGGCCAACAATTTTTGAATATTCTATGGAAAATGGATGCTATGGTGCAAGAAGGGATATGTATAAAATAGAAAGCTGTAATGGTATAAGTGTGGAGTGGCATGGTCTAGATAGTAATGGTGGTGGAGGACAAGAGGAGAGGGATTTGAGAGTGGGTGTAAAATCAACAGCCTATGTTGATGGACAGATCTTGGGTTTGGACAGGATATAATTTCCAAAGTGTGAGGTGTCAAGGAACTGGAGGCTTCTGGATGTGTTAACTGGATGGTTAAAGTACTGTTCCTGAAATTAGGAAAAAATGGAAGAGAACATTTAGGGGAAGCAGGTTAGGAGTTTGGTTTTAGACAGGTTGAGTTTGAGATATGTCTGAATTCATCCCAAAGGAGATATCAGACAGGCAATTGGATGGATGTACACGTCTGGAAGTCAGGTGAGTGGTCTGTGCTGGAAATCCAAATGTGGAAGTTGCCACTGTGTGGTTGTTAACAACATGAAAATAGATGTGGCCATCTGGCGTGAAGTTGTAGAATGACAAGAGTCCCTGGGAAAGTGCTTCTGGAAGGACAAACTATCAAAAGGGATGAAGGAGCTAGGGCCATACAGCTAGAAGGCATTGGGGGAGATTGCAATAAAACAGATAATAAAACAGATGCTCTAAATATAAAAGCAATGAAAATATGGCTAATGATACTACAAAGTCACATAAAAGCTCTTTATACTTATGGACATGGACTTAAAAGCTGTTTCTGTGCCTAGGGGACTTAAGTTACAGGAAACTGGAAGGGAGGGATGGAGAGCAGAGTGGTTGGCATCATCACATGGCAGGCAACTTCCCAGCGCTTTACAGCCTAACTGTGTTTAACCCTCACAGTAACTCTAACGAGTGAGGATGCTAACATTCAGGGAGGTGAGCCAAGATGACTCGCCCAAGTTCACACAGTGCTGGGAGGCAGCAAGAGCTAGAACTCAACACCCAAGGTTAAAGAGAACCGATTGAATTTTGTTGTCGATAATCTTTTTCTTAAAAATTGGGGAACACATGTGGACCTATGGCTGATTCATGTCAATGTATGGCAAAAACCACTACACTATTGTAAAGTAATTAGCCCCCAACTAAAATAAATAAATTAAAAAAAAAGTAATGACGAAAGTACTCTTTCTAAAAGTGACCTCAGAATAAATTTGCAAGTCACCTCTGAAATAATCAAAATAAAGAAATAAAACATGATCATCTTCAGTTAAAGACATTTTTTTGATGTATGAACTATTTTTGAAGGGTCGTTATAAAAACACCTATACCCTGCCATGTGGTCACCCTGCTTCCACTCTGCAGAGCCACCACTTTGAACACTTTCAGCTGTATGATTGCTCTTGGTTATGTTGTTGTATTTATTTTCATATTTCTAAATGATATGTGGGTGGATATAGCCCAATTACAGATGCTCATTCCCCCCTCTCTTCCTAGCCAATACAATTATATCATGATTTCAGTTATAGAAAATCATGTTATATATCAGCATAACTTAGTATTTACTGTTCATTAGAGACAGATGTAACATATTTACATTCTCTCTTCAGTTAATAACTGCCTCATTTAACTTGCATGCTTTTTAAGAAACCAATTCCTTTTTTAAGTCTTTATTGGATTTGTTACAATATTGCTTCTGTTTTTATGTTTTGGTGTTTTGGCCCCAAGGCACATGGGATCTTAGATCCCAGACCAGGGATTAAAGTTGCCCCCCCTGAATTGGAAGGCAAGGTCTCAACCACTGGACCATCAGGGAAGTCCCTTAATAAACCCATGCTTAATTTCCCAGCCTAATTACCTCAGTGTTGCTGTAAGCCAATGACTAGTTGTTTCAAAATACTGAAGCTTTTCAGCTAAGTCCTGTTTCCCAGCTCTTTCATGCCTAGTTATGTTTTTATTCTCCTCTATTTATTTTCTGTCTCCCAGGTTTTCCTGGAGGTATGCTCTTCTCTTAGGCTCTCACCGCATCCTCTTTCAAATGGAATCTATTATCAGAGGATGGAAAGCAATCTGATACCTGTCCAGAGTCATTGACACTTTGAGCACTGGTTCCCTCAACTGTGAAATGTAAGGCTTGTTTCCTGCAGCAGGCAGGTGAATAAAGGACAGAGGGATCCTATTTGCACCTTGAAATCAGTCTAAGAGGCCATCGTGTGTCACCGTGGGTATTGGAGTGTTGCCTTGTCATTCTCATAAGCACTGGCATGTTGATTTAAGACAGTAACTTAACTTTCCACAAGGACCTTCCCTCCAAAAGATGGGTACCATAGTCATTCCTAGCTACAGAAATAGTCAAGTGAAAACTGACTTCAAAACCATCTGTAAACTCTATATATTATTAATCTTTCATTAAACCAAATCATTCCTTAAAATGTAATTTATGTTCAGTAAGTTGTTTTTCCTAGTTGTTCAAAGCACATTATTAAATATTTTATAAGTGACTGCTGTCACTATGTCAGAAATATAACATCAGGGGATTCTACATTCATCCTTAGGGAAATCATTACGCAGATTCAGAGCCAAGCAAACTGGTTTACAGTAACTATTCATTCATCTTTGAAAGGACTATTGTGACTTTAGAAAAATCAAGCAATTTTAACTATGTACAACTGAAAACAAGATATGTTTAGATATTTCAACTGGATTGTTCAATCTAATTGTCAATCACTCTAATAGAGATCTAGGCTGGACTTTATAAAGGATCACATTATCTTGATCTAAAGACAGTGACAATCTCTGGCTAAGGATGGCACACAGACCACAAAGCAGTAGGAGGATAAAGACTAAGTTGTCAGATCTCTTCTGATCAAATTCTACTGACAGAAGTTCTCTGGCCTACCCATAGGCTAGGTCAGTTACTCTCACACTGAGGTCCTGGCCCTGGCAGCATCAGAATCTCGTAAGAATTTGGTGGGGAAGTTCTGAGGCCCCACTGGAAACCTCCTAAGTCAGAAATTCTGTGAGCAGGGCCTAGAGCCTTAGTTCTCAAATTTTAGTACATGGCATCATCTGGACACCCATTGCAGGGATTGACCCTAATAGAGTAGTTCCAAGGCACACTGGAGCTGCTTGGTCTGGGGACCACACTTTTTGAACTGATGTCCTACAAATACCATATGAATTAAATGGGTTACTAAATGCAAGGTGACTCTCTTTGTCCTGTGAGTTTGTCGGGGGAACTTATCTGATTTCCTTTGGATATGTGCACACTTAGGGAAGAAAAGGGGAGAGTCAATCCTGGAACACACACTTATATCACACCTACTCTGTGGCAAGCATGAGAAAGACAAGGACCATACCCTGGAGTTCCACACCAGCAGGGGAAAATGACTATATATATATATATATATATATATATATGTATACACATATACATATACATAAACAATAAAACAATACATTTTTTCACTTTTTATTTTATATTGAAATATAGCTGATTAACAATGTTGTGACAATTTCAGGTGTACAATGAAGGGACTCAGTCATACGTATACATGTATCCATTCTCCCCCAAACTCCCCTCCCATCCAGGCTGCCACTAATATTGAGCAGAGTTCCCTGTACTATACAGTAGGTCCTTATTGGTTATCCAGTTAAAATACAGCAGTGTGTACATGGCCATCCCAAACTCCCTAACTATCCCTTCTCCCCATTCTTTCAACTGTGGCAACCGTAAGTTTGTAAAACAATACATTTTAGTTATGGCTGTTTTACAAGCTTTAAGTGTCAAAATGGATAAGTGCTGTGCTAATGCAGCATCTAAGAAGGGAACCTGACTATCTGGGGGAACAGACTTATAAACATGACTGCAGTGGGGAGGAAAGAGAGGGTGGGAAGTATGGAGAGAGTAACATGGAAACATACATTATCATATGTAAAACACATAGCAAATGGGAATTTGCTGTATGACTCAGGGAACTCAAACAGGGGCTCAGTAGCAACCTAGAGGGGTGAGATGGGGAGGGAGGTAGGAGGGTAAACTATGACTGATTCATGTTGATGTTCAGTAGAAACCATCAGATAATGTTTTATTTTACAGCTCCTTAGGACAGAATTCCAACATGGATCTCACGAGATAAAAATCAAAGTGTTAGCAGAACTCGACTCTTTCTTGGAGGCTCTAAGAGAATCTGTGTCCTCACTCTTTTCAGCTCCCAGAGGCTGCACTTATGCTTGACTCATGGTTCCCTCCCTCTGTAGTCAACTCCAAGAACACTGTATCTCTATGCATGTGCCTTTCTTTAGGGTCCCATTGTCCTCTGACTCTCCTCTTTCTCCTCCTTCATCTACTCTTAAGGACCCTTCAGATTACACTGGGACCACGTGAATAATCCAGGCTGATTAAGGTCAGTTGACTAGCAACTGTATTCTATCTGCCCCTATACCCTTAAGTGCACACGAGTGCATACACACACACACACACACACACACACACACACACACACACACAAAGTTCTGGAGGTTAAGAATGTTGTCCTTCAGTTGCTAAGTCATGTCAGACTCTTGCAACTCCATGGACTGTAGCCTGCCAGGCTCCTCTGTCATTGGGATTCTCCAGGCAAGAACACTGGAGTGGGTTACCATTTCTCCAGGGGATCATCCTGTCCAGGGATCTAACCCACGTCTCCGGCATCACCAGGTAGATTCTTTACTGGGGAAGCCTGGAAGTTAGGATACTGTCATTTTTAATGAATGACATTTTGCTTTCTACAGATGGCATGAACTTAGCAGAAGTAAAAGAACAGATTCCATAAACAACACATGCAGGTAGAGACCCAGGGCATGACAGGAGCGTGACATTTAAAAAGGTGAGCAAACTACAGTGTGATCTGAGTAAGAAAGTGAAGGAGAATACGGTGAAAGTGGAGGATGGCATTCAGGAGACAGGGTCTCCAGAAGACACACATTTGTAAACAAATTAATTAAAATCATAATTTTGACAGAGGAGATGAATGAAAACAAAAACAAGCTACCAACATATGCTGGAATCATTAAAACGAACATCCTCCAAAACTTTTAAACAGGTAATGAGCAGACATATCCAACTCTCAAAGTGCTCATTTCACTTCCTAATAATGATTTATCTATTGCTGGGAATACTTAAAGTTAGACTGAGGTTTCCAAGATTTCTGCCAGAAATATCAACAGAAGAAAGGTCACTGTTCTTCAGAGATACATGATAGATGAAGAGCTTTTAGTAGGAGAAAGGAAAGTTTCCATGTTATTTTTCTTACCCAGGCAAACTACTTTTTATCTATTTGATATGATAACAATTTTTAAAGGATAATTTATCATTATGAGCAAACATTACACAGAAATTGCAAGGCAGAAATATTTCCTCTCTGGCATCTAAAATGTTCTGAAAGACACCCAGGAAGATCATTGGTACATAAGATAACTTGCCTAGTTTGCCCTTGGGAAGACTCTAGAAGGGACTACTGTTTTGGGTTTAAATGCAGTTCTCTGAGCTAGTGCAGAGGTTCTTAGGCAGCCTGAAATTCCTGACATTACCTGAAAAGTTAATGTCCATGTAGGTCCATTTTCCAGGTCCATTGTTTTGAGGGAAGGAGATTGTGGCTTTAATCAAAGAATTCTCACTTTAAAAAGAATAAGCTTTTCAGGGCAGTAAAACTGTATGATAGTGAGTTAATTCCTAGGCAGATTGATAAGAAGTCCGGGGTCCCCAGTGAAGAGAAAGGGGTCTGGGGCTCTCGAAGTAGAGATAAGGGTCTGGGGTTCTCAAGGAGGAGGAAAGGACAATTTTTTTTTTCCTCTACATTCCTTAGTCTTAGTCACATAAAAGGTTTTTTTCTTTAAACCCAGAACTGATGATTACACAACAAACAACTCAGTTTAAATTCTGTACTAGGGATTATATTAATAACAATGTATCCTGCTTGAGGACAGTTTCTCCTTCCTGAAAACCTTCTGACTAATCCTGGTATCTTAAAACGTATATTATGGGAGTGGGTCTGGTAAAATTTTCACAGACTTGAGACATTCTTTTGATTTATTGTAATAATTAATTAAAAAGTATATAACTCTCTGGCATTCTCCGTCCCCCTTCTGATGTCTATGTCAGAAGCTTTCCCTGTCCACTTTTATACTTTAATAAAACTCTGCTACATAAAAGCTTTTGAGTGATCAAGCCTCGCCCCTGGTCCCGAAGCTAAATCTTCTTTTTTGGAGATCACCAAACCGACATCGTACACCGTAAGCTATCAATAGTATAGTGGCGGATCCATGTCATTATACATTTGTCCAAGCCTACAGACTGTACAACACCGAGAGTGAACTCTAATGTGTTATAGACTTTGGGTGGTGATGATGTGTTGCTGGAAGTTCAAAGAGGTACAAGCATGAAAGCAGGAACACCATCATAACTGAGAATCACCATACACATTTTGGTAAATATCTTTCAGATTCTTACATCTCTCTTTCTATCTCTATGCACACTCACATGTACACACACACACATACACACAGAGGTTGCTGTTGTTGTTCAGCTGCTCAGTCGTGTCTGACTCTTTGTGACCCCATGGACGGCAGCACGCCAGGCTTCCCTGTCCTTTACCATTTCCTGGAGCTTGCTCAAACTCATGTCGGTGATGCCATCCAACCACCTCATCCTCTGTCGCCCCCTTCTCCTCCTGCCTTCAATCTTTTCCAGCATCAGGGTCTTTTCCAGTGCGTCGGCTCTTCGCATCACATGGCCAGAGTATTGGAGCCTCAGCTTCAGCATCAGTCCTTCCAATGAATATTCAGGGTTGATTTCCTTTAGGATTGACTAGTTTGATCTCTTTGCAGTCCAAGGAACTCTCAAGAGTCTTCTCCAGCACCAATTCAAAAGCATAAATTCTTTGGTGCTCAGCCTTCTTTATGGTCCAACTTTCACATCCATACAGGTTAAATGTATATATTTACATAAGAATAACTTTTCATAGAAAGAATACTCAAAATACGTTATAAATAAAATTTTATGATACTGGCACGATTTATGTATGGTTGGTTTCACTAATGTTATTTTCTGTTGGTATTTTTTTTTTTAATGATAAAATGAACATTATAGTGGCTACATCATTTTACAGTCATTTTCTCCTTCGGGAAAAATGTCAGGATGTTATTTCTGCTTCAATGTATAAAATCACGGGGACTTCCTTGGTTGTCCAGTGGTTAAGACTCCTCTCTCCCAATGCAGGGGAACCAGGTTCAATCCCTAGTCAGGGAACTAGATCCCCTATGTCATAACCAAGAGCCCAAGTAATACAACTATGACCTGGTGCAGCCAAATAAAAACAAATAGAAGTATCAAATCATTAATCAACATCAAGAGCATATTTCTGTTAGACACTTAACCACTGGATACTCGCATTAAAATTTTTTTTACTAATCTCATAGGTTATATACCAGACTCTGTTGTTAATACATGATATTAATCTCATTAGTTAGTTTGAACATCACTGTTAACTTAAAAATACCTCCTTTTGATAAGTGCCTCTATTCTAAACTTTATTGAAATATTTCTTTTATTAATTGAATTTCAAGGCTCATTTCAAATTATAGCAAGTTATATATTTTGACAACATATATTTTCCATTTATAACTTTAACCTTACATTTTAGCTGCTGCTGCTACTGCTGCTAAGTCGCTTCAGTCGTGTCCGACTCTGTGCGACCCCATAGACAGCAGCCCACCAGGCTCCCCCGTCCCTGGGATTCTCCAGGCAAGAACACTGGAGTGGGTTGCCATTGCCTTCTCCAATGCATGAGAGTGAAAAGTGAAAGTGAAGTCGCTCAGTCGTGTCTGACTCTTAGCGACCCCATGGACTGCAGCCCACCAGGCTCCTCCATCCATGGGATTTTCCAGGCAAGAGTACTGGAGTGGGTTGCCATTGCCTTCTCCTAAATTTTAGCTAGTATAGACTAAATCATTAAAACAACTAGATCTCTAAATTTATAATGGCTCTTCAATGAAGTGATTTGGGGACCTAGATTCTTGGGTCCTGTGACTTTACTGTCAGAAAAAGATTCAAGCATTTGTGACATCTGCCTTACCATCATCTACCTCCAGCTGAGGTGGGAAGAGAGCATGGGGGGAAGTACACTGGCCTTTCATGATTCTTGGCCCAGAAATCAGCATGCATTGCTTTCACTTATATTTCACTGATCACACTTAGTGGCAAATGTGATGGGGAAATTTAGTCCCTAACTGGGCTGTTACATTCCATGTACAACTGTATACTATAGAAAGGATGAATAAATTTAGGAAAACAGATACAATTTATTTTTTAAATTTTTATTTATTTATTTACATTTCTAAATTTTTGGCTCACTGGGTCTTTGTTGCTTTCAGCGGCCTTTCTCTAGTTGCAGCAAGCAGACGTTGCTCTCTAGTTGCAGGGAGCAAGCTTCTTATTGAGCTTCTTATGGGCTTCTCTTACTGTGGAGCATGCGCTCTAGGACCACATGCTTCAGTAGTGGCAGCACACAGACTCAGCAGTCCCGGTGTGCACACTCTAGGGCTCAAGGGCTCAGTAGCTGTGGAACACAGGCATGTAGAATCTTCCTGGACCAGGAATCAAACTCGTGTGCCCTGCATTGGCAGGCAGATTCTTATCCACTGTACCACCAGGGAAGTTCTACAGATACAATTTCTGATATAACTCATTTGAACTATTTTGGCAAGCAGAAGTTTTAAAGTTTTATGAAGTTAAATCGATCATTCTTTTTCTTTGCAAATTATTTTCAGATTCACTGCATGGTAGCATGGAGACTGAGCAGAAAGTGGTAACCTAGAACTTGCAACAGTCTTCTCTCTCTTTGGGCTGGGGAGATAGTAATTGGAGTTCAGAGCCTTCGGGGCAATCAGGACTTGAAAGATCGAGATCCCAGGAAAAAGGGAGCCTACAGAAAAGGAAGTCAACCCTTCTTTAGATATCCTGCCTTCAGTGCATTTATTGATCCCTTAACCAGTGAAAGCATGGTGAGAGGCTCTGAAAAACCATGCAGAAAACAGTTTCTTAAAGGCTAATCCTTTAAGCAAAGAACACAGTGATTAGATGGTTCCAGGAAGATGGAATTTTGAGTTCACCAGGGAGCAATGGCCCGGGTCCAGGAGGAATGAGAGCCTGAAGGGGCTATCTCTAGAAGTAACAGCAGATCAAAAACAGAAGAGCTTAACCAGCTATAACTGCCTACTAGAATAAAATTAAATTTCTTAAAATTAATATCTGATAATTCCATGGAAAGCTCTCCATATCTATTTATGACTAGAGTGATAAACTGGTTACAGAGAACCAGGGATGATTCAATACTTTCTTTTTCCTTCATTTTTTTGGTTTTACTTGGATCACTGAAAGAATGCTGGCTAACTGCCTTGGAGATGTAAGGTTATTTGTTTTTGCTTATTTTTTTTATTTTCCAGAGGACATGATTTGCTTGTCCTGCCATGAGTTAAGCAGCCTGTGTGTATTGCACACACACCCCACCCCCACCCCCCAAAAAGTGTTCTTTCTTCCTTTTTACCTTTTGTGGGCCACAGAGACCCTACAATTCTGGGACAGTTGGTGGTTCACATTTGATTTGGTTCTGGTTAGAAGTTGGAATTTTTACAAACAAAGAATTTATTACTGCCATTTAAAAACAAATTGTAAAACAATTGTTTAGGTATTTGCAACTGGTTTAGGTATTTGATATGAAAATGTAGTCCCATTCCTTTATTTTAATGCTACTATATATAAAGGGGGGGGAGGGGCATGGGGGTGGCAAAATGCATTCTCTTCAACTCTACATGTTCCATACTTGCTTTTTGTAATTAACACTAAATGTGCTAACTTTATTGTTTTTAAATCACATTTTTGGTTCAAAAAACTTATTTTTGTTACATTCTACAAATACCTTCCATTTACATTTTTTAGAAAAAATCTGAAGAGGGAAAAAGCCATGGAAGCTGAAACCTTTTCTACTTCTAACAAATAAGCAGGGAATAAGTCTGCTTGTAGAAGGTGTTTTTGGAAAAAAAAAATTAATTTCTAATTACATCTCAGTAAACCTACTTTATTTCTTCAGCAAAATGGATTTTTAACAAATATAATAATGTGAAATTCTGGAAATGGAAGGCATGACAAAAAGAGCACAGGCCCTTTTTACCATTAGATTGCCATCAGTTTGTGTACAGCGTATTATAATTACATTGTATAAATGTTGTACAAAAAGTAAGAGTCAATTTAAAATTTGAGGTCATTAGTGGCATCAGAACAAATTGTCTGGTCTGAAATAGAGTCCTCCATCTTCTCCAACACATACAGAAATTAAATGCATGTCAAATACAACTGAAAATAGCTGGACATTTCGATAAACATAAAAACTGTGTCCTATAAATTGAACTAAATCCTGTGGGGCCTGTGGGGGACAAAATAACTACTTTTGAGCTCTACTTTTGTCTTAAGGATTTTCATGAAAGAGGTTTTTTAAATTTTGTATTTATTTGAAACGTTTCATAATTAGTTCCTAACAGAACTGTTTGACTCACCATAAAGTAGAGAAAATAAATACATTTTTAAGGTGCGGATTTCTGTTCTATTTAGATTTTAAACGTTTAAGGAAAGTTTGCTAATTTCACCCCATTCTTTTTGTAACAGAACCAATTCAGAAATTTGTGGTGGATCAGTTTGAGAATCATTTTATTTTACTAGTACAGATTTCAATTTTATGGGTATTTTACTTTTCAAATGTATAATAGATATGCTCTGTCTTTATACTAACTCAACCCATTTTAATTTTTACTGAGATTCTCATCTGTTTATCTAAATCTTTGATGCTTTAGGCCCATGCATGTTTCCAAAGCAGAATTCATTTTGTGCTTTAAAAGCACTGAACAAATCAGAAAATGTATCACACCATATACTGAGATGAAAAAGGCTGAATTTGTGTGATTTTTTTTTCCAGTAAAAATATTTAAAATTTTATGAAGTGACATTATATATATTCTACAATTCAATTAAGAATTAATATATATGCTAACAAACAAGACCTGTGACTAAAAACAAAGAGAAAAAAGGGAATACAAACAGACCCACAGATGATTCAGATATTGAACCCATGTATTAGTAACTCATAATAAATATTTTCAAGAAAACAGGTGAAAAATCATCAGATCTTAATGATTCCATAATGAATTTTTTCAAATATGTGAGGAATTAGAATAGCTTTGACAATAATACCTGATAAGTCATAACTAGAAAGGAGAATTACAGGCAAATTTTTCTCATAAAGATATATAAATTTTTAACAATATTGTCAAAGTAAATAGTATATGAAAAAATAATACTATATCATGATCAAATTGATTTTATTCTGGGAATGCACAGTTGGTTTAACATTTAAAAATTAATTTAATTCACCACATTAAAAGAAGAACTCAAAAGCTGATCATCTCAAAAAATTCAGAAAAAGAATGCAGTAAAATCCTACAGCCATTAATGATTTTTAAAAAAAACTTGGGTAATAGGAATATAAAATTCTTGAGTCTGACAAAGCATTTATAAAAGGTATCTAAGAAAATATTTATATGCAAAGTTATAATATTGAAAGTTATCACATTGACTTGGACATAAGTACAACACTGTCCTGGAGATCTTAACCAATACAATAAAGAAAAAATAGGGAAAGAAAAAGGATTAGGGGTTGTAAATAAACAAATAAAATAATGTACTTTTTATAGACAATTTAATTGTCTGAAGCAGTGGGTAATCTGTCAGAGTACTTTTATTGCATTTCTATATACTAGCACCAATTAGAAATGAAATTCTTAAGAAAGATAGCATTTATAATAACATCAAAAATATCAATACATAGGGATATATCTAGCAAAAATTTTTCAAAATGTCTACACAGAAGACTATAGAACATTATTGTTTGAAATTGAGGAAACTCAATATTATTAGAAAAACACATTGTATTTAAGAACTGGAAAACTCAATGTTGACAGTATCATTGTTCCCCCGCTGCAATGCAAGCTCAGTCAAAATACCAATAGGATTTTTTAAAATGAAACTTGACAAGTTGTTTCTAAAGCTTATATGGAAATGCAAAGGGGTCTTAGTTAAAGCATTCTTGATGAAGAAGAACATTGCAGGAGGACTTATTTTTACTAACTACTAAGTCTTATTATAAAGCTATTGAAGAGAGTGTGTTCTTGCTCCCAGTGCAGAGGGCCTGGGTTCTATCCTGATCAGGGAATTAGGTCCCACATACCATAACTAAAGATCCGGCATGCCGCCACGAAGACTGAAGATCCCACATGCCACAGCTAAAACCCAGAATAGTCAAATAAAGAAACAAATAAATACATATTTCTAAAAAAGATAAGAGTGTGCTGCTGAAGCAAGGATAAAAGAATAGATGAAGGAAATAAATAGATAGCTTATAAAAAGGCCACAGGTATAGGGGTGTTTGGTTTATGAGAAGGAACTGGGGGGTAGATGGGAAAAGAACAGTGTTTGTAATAATAATGATAATGGAAAAATTGGGTATCCATATAGGAAAAAAACGGACTTGATTACTATCTCATACCATACACAAAACTAATTACAGTTAAAGTAGAGATATGTGAATGACAAAACACTAATAATTTACAATGCTAGAAAGATTCAGATATCTATTACATTGTTCCTCAAAACCGTGACTACTGAAGACCATACACAGTCACCACTTTCCAGCATCTTCAGATGACTTCAGGGAAACTCAAACATAACTCTCCACCCCTCCCCCTAATAAATCCTGCAGATTCATCAACTGCCATTACACAGTGGTAAGCCAGGAATTCCATGGCAGTCCAGTGGTTAGGACTCTGAGCTTTCACTGCAGGGGGCCCAGTTTCCATCCCTGGTCTGGGAACTAAGAATCCACAAACCACCCAGTTCAGGCAAAAAAAAAAAAAGGAAAAAAAAAACAAAACAGTGATAAGACAAAATTAGAGTTCTGGACATTTTAATCGGATGTGTTTGAAGGGAGTGGACATGAAAGCAAGGAAACGAAGAAGCCCTAGCAAGATTTGAGGTGTTTGAAATTTTAAATAATGTTGTTAGTTTTGAAATGGAAAGAAAGGTAGAAATCAAAAAGACATTTCAAGAGGACTTGGCCATTGGGTCGATAGTGTTGGCCAAGTGGGGGAAAGTCATAGTGACTCAGAGGTTCTCAGGCTTAATGATATTAACAAGGGCAGAAAATCAGAAAGGCAAGTGCTTTGGGGTAGACAGTGATTGAGTTTGAGTTGATGGTGGGATATCCAAAGAGAACTGCTCAAAAGGATGGTAGAAATAAATTACTGGAAGTGAAGAAAGGGGCCAGGTCTAGAGTGATAGAGTAAGGATGTCAGTAATGTCTGCGGATAAATGACACATGGCTGGCTACTCCCTGTCTGTCCCAATTCTCTCACATCCGTTCACTGAGTGATGACTGTGGTGTCATCTGCGTAAGACCAGCTGGTTTTGGAGTGGAAGGGAAAGCTAGTGCTGGTGAAAAAGGAGACAGACAATTCTTCAGAAGGCTGCCTGTGAGTAACTCTTAAGTCCCACAGATAGTGAGCAAAATTTTGAATTGACCTTGTCTTAAGGCCTTCCAGATAAAGAGATGTATTAATAGACTCTGGCAAACCACTCCATTATTCCACTAGCATTAGAGTCTGTTACGTACTTTCTTTCAACAGTTAAGCTAACCCTCACCCAGCAGAATATTAATGGGTGAAGCTTCACCTGTGATTTCCAGGTGGTGCAGGGATAAAGAACCCGCCTGCCAATGCAGGAAGTGCAAGAGACCCGGGTTCGATCCCTGGGTCAGAAAGATCCCCTGTAGGAGGAAATAGCAACCCACTCCAATATTCTTCCCTGGGAAATCCCATGGACACTGGAGCCTTGTGGGTTTCAGTCCATGGGGTCTCAAAGAGTTGGACACAACTGAGCATGCATCTTTTACCTTTATGAAGGCTTACCTGAAGATGGATCCACTTAGTTTCTTCAGTTGAGCTGGTCATCTGGTGTGGAAGAAAAGCTTCTTTGTAACTCCTCTTTTCCTATCCTCTCTGGTATAGGCAAAAGGCACTAGATAAATATTCATGGCCATACATAATGGATGTCATTGGTCACGAGCTAATGGATGGCACCTGTAGCAAAAGAAAAAGTCATTATTTAATGGAAGAAAGTTCTAAGTGGTCCAGATATCAGACTACTGCATAATCATGAATATTTATGTAACATATTATCATTTAAAAACACATTTTAAAATCTCTCCAACCTTTCTAATTGAGCTAGAAAAATTCACACTAGCCTAGAACTAGACATCCAGGCTAAAGGCCCAGAAGTGCCATATTCACATTTTAAAAGTTTGAGGCGTTGGGGCTGTGAAGGCAAATTCTCTCTCCCTTGTTTCTACAAAATCAATTTTTCTAATTTTCTCTGTAAGAATTGTTATTTCCACATAATTCCTTGCTAATAGTTATTGCTCAGATTATGTTTTTGACCTTGAGGCCCTATTTATAGAGAATTTTAAAGGAGGTGGTGGAGGGAGGATTTTGGCAAGAGAAAAAATCAGATTCTTAGCATCTCCCATAAAGATCTACTTCAAACAAGATCAGGTCTTTATCCTTGCCTCCCAAGAGAAGATGGTCTTCTAATTGCAATAAAGAAAATTCAACAAGATAAACAGGAGTGAAAGCATGTGGCCAAACACGTCTGGGTTCAGAACACAAATCATTGCCCTAACTAACAAACCATAACTTTCATGGCCAGTTTATGATAGTGATAAAGGCCTCAGTGATGTGAGTGAGCACCTAGCCCTAAGATATTCTATGAAACCTGTTTATTACTCAGAACAGAGATCAGTAGCTTTTATGCAAGTGCTCAAACCACACATGTGCTTTAATGTACTAAGAAATAACCTTTCCCCCTACCCCTGCTTGCACTTGGAGAATCTGCTCTGCCCAAAATACTGGAATCCCTAACACACAGCATCAACTTCTTGGACCAATCAGGGAGGGACCCCTTATCCATGGTTGACCAATCAGATTTTCTCTTCCAGAAAACTGGGACTGAGAATACTGTGGTACAAGGATCAAACTGGACCATCAAAGAGACATGATGCAGAGGCTTTTGTTCTGTAACAGTTAAAGGAATCCAATGTTCAAAGAGAAGAGTAAACTAGGTGAGAGATACAGAGAGGAGGCACCACACAGCCCCAGAGGGACAAAATCAGCTGCATCTGGTCTTTCCGCAAAGAAATTAGGTTGTACTTTGTGCAGCTGGATTCCAAAATGTCCACCTTGAAATTCTGCCTTCCTCCTTGTCCCCAAATGCAAAAACCAAAAAGCCCTGCAAAAATATAACATCATGCCAGCTTTACTCACTGTTAACTTTAGTGTCCATTAAAAAATACTATCCTGTAAAGCAATTTGTAAGTTAGATACTCTGGTTTCTAACTTTGAGACATAATGCAGAGTCTTTTGAAACATATATTGATATTTGCTAAGCAATGGAAATTACATCTATCATCGTTAACCTAAAACATTGTTTTATAAATGTTAGGAATGTCTCTAAAATTGGACAATCATAAGGGCAGCCTATGCAAAGTGCCATTTGAAATTTAGCTCTTGCTATGGGTCCAGATATTCAGGAAAAAAAAAAAAATCAAAGCTACTGATTCATTGACATTAAGGAAGGAGTCATTTCCCAGAATGAGGTCTTAGAAACACATCAGAATTGCTGGAAGATTGAAATATCTTGGAGTGAAACATGAGAAAAAGTCTTATCTCTGCAATCACACTCTATCTATCTTTCAGATTCTCTGATATCATGCCTACCATGATAAAAAATTTTTCTACTGCCTATACCCACCAAGTCACGTGAAATTCACTCACCTACGGTTCATTAACCACTTACTAAGACAGAAGCCAACCTGGAGGGTGGTTTGGGAAAATGGTGCAACTTACAACCCCTTCCATTCCTTCATTCCTTTTGCTTGGGGCATCACATATTCTATTTTCTTGTTTCCCTGAAAATTTCACTTCTCAGTTATATCACCTTGATCAGTATTTGTAATGGAAACACAAAAGACCCTGAATAGCCAAAGCAATCTTGAGAAAGAAAAATAGCGCTGGAGGAATTCCTGATTTCAGACTATACCACAAAGCTATAGTCATCAAGACAGTATGGTATTGGAACAAAAACAGAAATACAGATGGAACAAGATAGAAAGCCCACATATAAACATATGCATCTTTGGGCACCTTATCTTTGACAAAAGACACAAGAATATACAATGGAGAAGACAGCTTCTTCAATAAGTGGTGATGGGAAAACTGGATGGCTACATGTAAAATAATGAAATTAGAACACCTCCTAACATCATATACAAAAATAGTCTCTGTATGGATATGTTTGTCCTCTATATTCCCTCACTCTCTTCCTTTTTATCTACCAATTATGTCCCCATTACCTTGGAAGATTTATGTCTGCAGACAAGAGCCAGTGCAATACACATGTTTATCATTCTTTGCCATCTCATTCACATGTAACATATGTGGTGCCCCATGAGCACAGAAAGCCAGTGGACTCATAATGCATGAAAGTTCAGCAAAACTCACTTTAAAGTGAGTACAAGTGTGTTAAGTCCATGACTGAATAAGTATGGGCCCTGACAACCCTGAAAGAGCACATGAGCCAGAACATCTTTTGCAGAAAGGAGAAAGTAACCATTTGGATTTTTAGGTCACCAGCTCAGTAAAAACCAGCTTTGCCTGTCTGACATTATATTCTTAGTACCTTTCATTATTTTATTTTTTCTCCCTTTTACATTTTATTATTATATCTCCCTATCATGTAGGGGCAGGGGGGCTTCCCTGGTAGCTCAGTTGGTAAAGAATCTGCCTACATTGCAGGAAAACCCTGGTTCATTTCCTGAGTCAGGAAGTTATCCTGGAGAAGGGATAGGCTACCCACTCCAGTATTCTTGGGATTCCCAGGTGGCACAGACAGTAAAAATTTGCCTGCAGTGAGGGAGATTCGGGTTGGATACCTGTGTTGGGAAGATCCCCTGGAGGAGGGCATTGCAACCCACTCCAGTATTCTTGCCTGGAGAATCCCATGGACAGAGGAGTCTGGCAGGCCACAGTCCATGGGGTTTGAAAAAGTTGGACACAACTGAGTGACTAAGCATAGCACAGTACCATGTAGGGGAAGCAGTTTTTAAGAGGATAAGTACTTTTGTAATTTAAACAGTCTGCTTTGGTAAACTTAACATTCGATTTAAAAAATTACATTAGTATGAGAAAGCTTTCTAAGTAATGATTTTTCTGACATGTTTTGATTATAGAACACATGTACTTCTTACAAAAGAAGGAACTGTCACAGATTGTAAGATAAAATGCCATCATTTCTCTTATTGAAGCTTCAGTGTTTATTTGGAATAACTATTTCTGATAAAATCTTCACTTAATTCTCATGTTTTTAGAGAATGGTTGTATATTTTATGAAGACTGTTTTCCTCTCAAAACGTTATTGGATTAAGCTTATTTCCCAGGTTAATAACTTTTATTAAAAATTGGCTTTTTTGACATGTACACAGTTTAAATCCATATATTTAAAATGTATAACCAACAAGGACCCACTGTATATCACTGGGAATTCTGCTCAACACATGGCAGGCTGAACGCGAAAGGAGTTTGGGGGAGAACAGATACAAGTATATGTATGGCTGAGTCACTCTGCTGTGCACCTCAACTATCACAACATTGTTAATCAGCTGTATTTCAATATAAAATAGTTTTTAAAAATGGTTTTGTGTGTGTTTTACAAAACCAACTTTAGGGCAGAGACTCACTCTGCCACTACTATAGTCAATGTTCCTATTGAGAAACTATAAAGGAACACATGGAGCAACAGACTGGTTCCAAATAGGAAAAGGAGTACGTCAAGGCTGTATATTGTCACCCTGCTTATTTAACTTTTATGCAGAAAAACACTTATATGCATCATGAGAAACGCTGGGCTGGAAAAAGCATGAGCTGGAATCAAGATTGCCAGGAGAAATAGCAATAACCTCAGATATGCAGATGACACCACCCTTATGGCAGAAAGTGAAGAAGAACTAAAGAGCCTCTTGATGGAAATAAAAGAGGAGAGTGAAAAAGTTGGCTTAGAGCTCAACATTCAGAAAACTAAGATCATGGCATCTGGTCCCATCACTTCATGGCAAATAGATGGGGAAACAGTGGAAACAGTGAGAGACTTTATTTTTGGGGGCTCCAAAATCACTCCAGATGGTGATTGCAGCCATGAAATTAAAAGATGCTTACTCCTTGAGAGGAAAGTTATGACCAACCTAGATAGGATATTAAAAAGCAGAGATATTACTTTGTCAACACAGGTCCATCTAGACAAGGTTATGGTTTTTCCAGTGGTCATGTATGGATGTGAGAGTTGGACTACAAAGAAAGCTGAGCACGGAAGAATTGATGCTTTTGAACTGTGGTGTTGGAGAAGACTCTTGAGAGTCTCTTGGACTGCAAGGAGATCCAACCAGTCCATCCTAAAGGAGATCAGTCCTGGGTGTTCATTGGAAGGACTGATGTTGAAGCTGAAACTCCAATACTTTGGCCACCTGATGCGAAGAGCTGATTTATTTGCAGAGACCCTGATGCTGGGAAAGATTGAGGGCAGGAAGAGAAGGGGATGACAGAGGATGAGATGGTTGGATGGCATCACCGACTCGATGGACATGGGTTTGGGTGGATTCCCGGAGTTGGTGATGGACAGGGAGGCCTGGCGTGCTGTAGTTCATGGGGCTGCAAAGAGTCGGACGTGACTGAGCAACTGAACTGAACTGAACTGACTGAAGTGATCAGAGATTGCCTTCTCAGAAATCTCTAGTACATAGATTATCTCAGTGTCACACAGCAGCAACGACAAAACTGCAAGGATCCAATGGCTTTTGTTCATCTACTGTGTATCAGATTTTTTTTTTAATTCCTCATTTAATCCTCACCATAATCCTGTGAGGTACAATGAAATTCTAGGGAAAACAACCATTCCAGTACTACTCCACCTTCACCAACAAGCTTATAAACTCTTTAAACTGGCACCTTACCATGTGTAAATAGTATTTTGGTATCCTTTGTGTAAGTTTAAAAGATCTAAGTAGGGGGAAGCTTAGGAGTCCTTCAGTCCCTTAACTAATAGCCATGATTCTTTCTAGTGATGCATCCAAGTCAGTAAGGGAAATGAAGTCTCCACTGCCTCTGAGGAGACCCAGTTACTTTGATAGACTAGTTCAATAGAGCAGGATCCTAGTAAAAGGGGCTTGGTTTTACTCTACACCACTGGGTGACCCGGGCACCAAGTGGCTACCCTCTTCTGTCCCTTTAATGGGTCTCAGATTACTTATGTGTGAGACCAGAAACTTGGGTAAAGTTTTCTTTGACTTTACCTAAACTAACTCGTGGTGACAGGCAGTGAGAGGCGGCATCAGGAAAGAAAAGTTAACCATCCTCTCACGGTCTGGGAAGGACAGATGTACTGATTTAAATTCGGAGTCCGGCAGCTGATAGTAAGAGCCAGTCCAGGAGCGGAGATCCAGCGTCCCTGGTCCGGAGTCTGAGTCCCAGGTCCTGAGTGGCAGCTGAAGCAGCATGCGCCCCTTTTCCGGAAGCCCCGCCCACTTCTCCACCTGGGTTCACCCCAAGTCCCGGCCTCACGCTCGGCATCGGCGGCGAACTATATTTCCCAGAATGCCATTCAAGCCGCTTCGCAGGGCGCCAGTAAGCGCCTTGGGTGACGCCATCAGCCAGCGCGGTGTTTAGACGCTACTGATGTCGTGGCGCATCGGAGGAAGTTGCTGTTTCGCCGGGTCCTGGTCCTGAGGACGCGGTCCAGGTGGCCCCTGGCCTCTTCCTGTCCACCCCTCCGCCCGCCTTTTCCTCCGCTCCTCTGGCAGGATGAGGCGTGCAGGCCTGGGTAAGAAGAGGGCTGAAATTCGAAGTTCCGGGACCCTAGAACTGGTGGTGCTGGGCGCAGGGTCGCGGGGAGAAATCGGACTGGCCTCTTGTCTCTGGAATCTGACACAGAGAGCAGGGTGTATGGAGGGGTCTTTGGAGGTGGTGTCAAGTGGAAACACCACCATTTGTTCCAGATCCTAAGGGGTTCCTTAAGTTTGGTTTTGTCTCAAGTTATGGATGGTAGGTTTAAATGGAATAGTGGAGAACTAGGGGTGAGGTATGTACAGGTGCCAACGCAGTGAGGAGTTTTTTTGTAGTGTTATTGAGTGAGCGCGGTTATGGAAATTGCTGAGTTTCCATAGTCGCTGAAGTCTGTCTTCGGCTTCTCTCTACTGGACCTAATGTTAGTTTCTTTAGAAGTGAAGTTTGAAGAGTGTTTCATGCAAAGCACACTGATAATAATCGTATTAGCCCGGTAACAGTGAGTTACACAGGTAAACACACGTGTCATTTTTGTTAAAGGCCGTGATGTGGATCTTCAGAGTCAAAGGCCATTTTACCCAGAACATTTCTTATTTGACCCTTGTAAGGGTGAGCCGGTAGAATGTAGTAATACCTGGTGACTTAGCATTTGTTCTTGACTTTTGGCCTAGGAAGTAGTTCACCAAGCAGCAGAACAAATTAGGCACAAGGATTACAATGGGCTGTTACAGCACAGAGCCATTAAAACAGCATTTTCTGGTTCTGGAACTATTAAGAGATGACTGGGAAAAAAGTAAAGAAACCTGCTATATTAGTATATAGTATACCTGAGAAAATATATGAAATACTGGAGAAAGGATAATGTTTGTTACCTTTTTCAATTCTTATAATTCGATGGAAAAAAAGTTTTTCAAGTGTCAGGTATTTAAAGTTAGTGAAAGTTGCCAGTAACTCTAGGCATGTACATTGATTAGTAAATTGTAGTATAAGAAAAATCTCTTGAAAAATGTAGTTTTGATGAATACTTGGGTCACAAAAGGAAAATTGGCTGGGTAAATTGTAGAGAAAAAAGATAACTCATTTTGAATAAGTTTAGTTTTATATGCCTAGAAGAGTTTCCTTTTTATCATTAATGACAGCAAACATTTATTGTGTATTTGAGTAAGCCGTAGGTATACAGTCCTTTGTGGCTTCCCTGGGCGTAGTAGTAGATAATCCACCTGCCAATGCTGGAGGTGCACAAGAGATGCGGGTTCGATCCCTGGGTCAGGAAGATCCCCTGGAAAAAGAACCCACTCCAGTATTCTTGCTTGGAGAATCCCATGGACAGAGGAGCCTGGCGGGCTACAGTCCACGGGGTTACAAAGAGTCAGTCAGGACTGAGCACTCACACGCAGTCCTGTGTAGCTCTGTTCATGCTCACCAAAGCTTCTAATCTAGTTGAGGAGTAGAAATATGTACAAAGATAAATTATAGTACAAGGTGGTAGCTATACAACCAAATACCAAATAAGTTCTACAGGCCATGAATGTCCCAGGGATTTCACAGAGAGCGCTTGGTAATTTGTGTGGACACAGAAGCCTCAACTGCAGCTTAAATAGCAAAGTGTAGGAGAGTTTGTTTCCAGTTGGAAGGGTGACCCTCTCTTTGCTCCAAAACAATTGTAGGACTAGAATCTAGAATTATGAATGATGTGTTTAAGGGATTATGATTAAACCAATTCGGTTGAAGTAGGTGACATAGAACCAGAACCAACCACATCATTGTGGAGACCTTTGAGTACCAGGTCAAAGAATTTGGATCTCATCAATACATCTTTGGGCCTTTTTGAAAGTTTTGTGCAGCAGCATGCTGTGAAATTGCAGAGAGAGAAATGAGAAATGGTGGTTCTGAGCCCTGACTACACTAGAATCACCTAGAGAGCTTTTAAGGCTTGAATACCTAGACCCCAGCCCAGACCAACTAAGTTAGAATTGCTAGGATAGAGTGGATTTTTTTTTTTTTTTCCAGTTTGCTTTTAAACTCCCCTGTAGTTGAGAGGAGGAAAGGTGATTCCTTAGGTGTCTGTTATTGTAAATTACATTGGTGTGATGTGACATGATGTGACAAGAGCTTTTTTTCTTTTTTAAGTATCAATGTGTATTGGGGTCATGAATCTGATAAATATTCATGTAGAGAAGCCCCCGCACTTCATGTGCATGCTTGGTGCCTCAGTCGTGCCTAACTCTTTGTGACCCCAAGACCTATAGCCCGCCAGGCTCCTCTGTCTAGGGAATTTTCCAGGCAAGGATACTGGACTGGGTTGCCAGTTCCCTCTCCAGGCCCACAGTTCACGTGACTGTCTAAGTGACTTGGCTCATTTATGACAGAAACTATCCAGAAGTAGCATTTGTTTATGGACACAGTCTGAGGATTATCTTTGACACCCATTAGCTTTCCTACAAATTTTCATGCCAGTAAGTCACACAAAAGAAGTGGCTAAATGGAATAACAACTCCTAACTTTTGATTTTTTTTTTTTTAAATATTGGGAATGGATGATGGTGTGAGGGAAGATTAACTCTTTAATAGGAGAAGGTGCTTTGAAAGATTTCTGGACAATAAATAAAATGGGCATTTCACTTTTAATAAATGGAACAGTGCAGAAGAACTCTAAAAATAAAAATAAGATATGCAAAAATAATAATGAAGGAAATGGAAACAAATGGCCATTAATTTAGAACTGAATTCCTTGGGGAAGTTGTCAAGTGATTAATTCAACCAGTCAGTAATGACTTACTGGGTGAACATTATATATGTAGCATGTTAATCATATAAAATATGAAGATATTTTTATTTCCTTTAAGGATTTTGGTCTTTATTAAAGTAGAATTTGTATAGCATATCATTGATGAATAGGGTGAGAATGGATTTTTTAAATGATTCTTTTAATTGTTGAGTAGAGGGAAATATTATGTCTAGTCACTTATCCTTACGTTGTACAATGGTACACGTACAGAACTTTGTAGATAATGGATCAGCAATTGAGGGAAATTTGAGGAGAGAACTCTTTCTCCTCAGTAATATACTTGTTTAACATTTTGTTGTGGTTTTTGTGGTGGTGGAGATTGTGTGTCTACTGCTTGAAGTACTTGTTAGGTACGAGGATACAGAAAGGATGAGACACCGCTTTTGGCCTCAAAGAAGCTTATGATCCCACTGTTGACAAAGGCAGACACATTCCAAGCTGAATAACTGAATTCAGATTCTGTTCATTAATTAGTTCATTTACAAGTATTTACTGGCTATGCCTTACTGTGTATATGTGTTTGGGGGGGATCTATGGCCATGAGCAGAACAAATTTAGTTTCTGCCCTTGGAGTGCAGTCCAGAGCATGATGTTAGTATTATGTATAGTCAGAGCTGTAAGAATTCAAAAGAGAGTTTTGCTTTTTAGAGAAAGTGAGAGTTTTACTATGCCTTGAGAGAGCTTTCTGTTCACTTTCCAACACTTCCTTCAGTCACCAGTGTTGCCTGCTACTTGCTGCCCTCCCATCGTACTGTCAGTGCCACTGCATCCACTCTGAGTAGACGGAGACCTCTAGTCTCTGTATTATCCCTTTCCTCCATAGTGTCAGGCTTCCATTGACAGTACAATCCTTGTCCAGTCTAGTCCCCAGAATCCACATATATCACCTACTCTTTTGACAAGGAATCTCAACGTCTTGGGGCTCTGTTCTTCAGCAGCCCCAACACTGCACTCCAACTCTTGTTCAGTCCAACCCTCCAGGTTCTCATGGGATGACACAGGCTGATCAGTTTTTCTGCAGAAAAATCATACATCCAGGTGAAAAATCACACTACAATATAATTGCCTCAGCCACGATTGCTTTATCCCTGTAGTAATCTTGTACAACCCCAGTTATTTTCCTCCATTATTCTCTACTGTTTTTCACCCCAAAAGATCACCATTCTTCAAAGACAGGCTTTTCTCTTATTTCACTAAGAAAATTGTCAAGTTTTTTTTTTTCTCTTTTAAATGCAGTTAGATAATACCCTCAACTATGCTTTCCTTTCTCAGTCCTCCAACGTGTTAGTATACGTATTTACTGTTCAAGGCTTACTCCACTGGTTGGAGTGCCTGATGAATATCAAGTTATATTGGGCAGTGCCTGGGTCTGTTGTCCTGTATGCCAATGCTCTTCCCTAGAAGATGAGCTTTGAAAAGTATTGATAGCATCTAGAAAGGACATGGGATCTGATGCATGATAGTTTCTCAAGTATTTGTTGAAGAATAAATGAGTCTCCCTCTTAAATCTCAGTTAATATTCTCCATAAGTTATTCTATCTCTCTTCTGTTTAAAAGAGATGCCCATAAAGGACCTTCCTTCTGCCATAAACTCCATCCTGTTGTATTATCCTGTCTCTGCCTTTCCCTTCACAGCCAAGCCTCTTCCATAGGTAGTTGATGTTACTAATTTTAGGTGTGTGTGTGTGTGCATGTTTTAATGGTATGGTTCTAGAGAGCAGGAAATATGTCCAGAATACCCTTAAATATCAGTGTCTATTTCAGAGTCTTGTGGGCAATCAGTAAGCAGTCAACAAATGCGTATTGAGCTGAATTCAGTATCCTTTGCTTAAGAGAGGTTATTAGAGTTGCTCTGACCTCTATTTGGTTATTAATTTTTAAAGTTCATTTGGAGTGTGAGTATTACAGACATACCTGGTCTGTCTGTCAGAGCCCTCCAGGGGTCTTTTTTGGTTGTTTCTAGTCAGGGTTTCAGAAGGGACTTGTTTTTGCTACAACTCTGCTTGGGACGGATCCTTGCAGGTGAAGGAGTAGCCCCTGGCAACTATGGGAACTATGGCTATCCGAATAGTGGGTATAGTGCCTGTGAAGAGGAGAACGAGAGACTCACGGAAAGTCTGAGAAACAA
The DNA here is from genome assembly GCF_054371585.1 of Giraffa tippelskirchi. Taxonomy (NCBI): domain Eukaryota; kingdom Metazoa; phylum Chordata; class Mammalia; order Artiodactyla; family Giraffidae; genus Giraffa; species Giraffa tippelskirchi. The sequence goes on along the minus strand of NC_137284.1, from coordinate 58,962,814 downwards.
AGTAACTGCTATAAAATCTGTAAGTATATAACATGTACTTTTTAGTTTGTACATTTATATATATATATATGTTTTTTTTCATGGGAGGAAGGGATAGTTAGGGAGTTTGGGACAGACATGCACACACAGCTGTATTTAAAGTGGATAACCAACAAGGACCTACTGTAGAGCACAGGGAACTCTGCTCTGTGTTATGTGGCAGTCTGCATGAGAAGGTTGTTTGGAAGAGAATGGATACATGTGTATCCATTGAGTCCCTTCTCAGTTCACCTGCAACTATCACAACATTGTTAATTGGCTGTACTCCACTACAAAACAAAAAGTTTAAAACTGTATACTTTTATTGGCATAGGGGATTTAGTCCCACAAACTGTATAGTTCAGTGATATGAGCTTTCCCCCTAGATTTAACAATTCAGAGATAAAAAAGCACCTAGGTAGCTCAAATCAGTTCAGTTCAGTCACTCAGTCGTGTCCAACTCTCTGCGACCCCATGAATCGCAGCATGCCAGGCCTCCCTGTCCATCACCATCTCCCGGAGTCTACCCAAACCCATGTCTATCGAGTCGGTGATGCCATCCAACCATCTCATCCTCTGTCGTCCCCTTCTCCTCCTGCCCTCAATCTTTCTCAGCATCAGGGTCTGTGCAAATGAGTCAGCTCTTCGCATCAGGTGGCCAAAGTATTGGAGTTTCAGCTTCAACATCAGTCCTTCCAATGAACACCCAGGACTGATCTCGTTTAGGATGGACTGGTTGGATCTCCTTGCAGTCCAAGGGACTCGGAAGAGCCTTCTCCAACACCACAGTTCAAAAGCATCAATTCTTCGGTGTTCAGCTTTCTTTATAGTCTAACTCTCACATCCATACATGACCACTGGAAAAACCATAGCCTTGACTAGACGGACCTTTGTTAGCAAAGTAATGCCTCTGCTTTATAATATGCTGTCTAGGTTGGTCATAACTTTCCTTCCAAGGAGTAAGCATCTTTTAATTTCATGGCTGCAGTCAAAATCCGCAGTGATTTTGGAGCTCCCAAAGGTAAAGTCAGCCACTGTTTCCCCATCTATTTGCCATGAAGTGATGGGACCAGATGCCATGATCTTAGTTTTCGGAATGTTGAGCTTTAAGCCAACTTTTTCACTCTTCTCTTTCACTTTCATCAAGAGGCTCTTTAGTTGTTCACTTTCTGCCGTAAGGGTGGTGTCATCTGCATATCTGAGGTTATTGATATTACTCCCGGCAATCTTGATTCCAGCTTGTGCTTCCTCCAGCCCAGCATTTCTCATGATGTACTCTGCATATAAGTTAAATAAGCAGGGTGACAATATACAGCCTTGACGTACTCCTTTTCCTGTTTGGAACCAGTTTGTTGTTCCAAGTCCAGTTCTAACTGTTGCTTCTTGATCTGGATACATATTTCACAGGAGGAAGGTCAGGTGGTCTGGTATTCTCATCTCTTTCAGAATTTTGCACAGTTTATTGTGATCCACACAGTCAAAGGCTTTGGCATAGTCAATAAAGCCGAAATAGATATTTTTGTGGAACTCTCTTGCTTTTTCGATGATCCAGCGGATGTTGGCAATTTGATCTCTGGTTCCTCTGCCTTTTGTAAAACCAGCTTGAACATCTGGAAGTTCACGGTTCACGTGTTGCTGAAGCCTGGCTTGGAGAATTTTGAGCATTACTTTGCTAGCATATGAGATGAGTGCAATTGTGCAGTAGTTTGAGCATTCTTTGGCATTGCCTTTCTATGGGATTGGAATGAAAACTGACCTTTTCCAGTCCTGTGGCCAATGCTGAGTTTTCCAAATTTGCTAGCATATTGATTGCAACACTTTCACAGCGTCATCTTTTAGGATTTAAAGTAGCTCAATTGGAATTCCATCGCCTCCACTAGCTTTGTTTGTAGTGATGCTTCCTAAGGCCCACTTGACTTCATATTCCAGGATGTCTGGCTGTAGGTGAGTGATCACACCATCCTGATTATCTGGGTCATGAAGATCTTTTTTGTACAGTTCTTCTGTGTATTCTTGCCACTTCTTCTTAATATCTTCTGCTTCTGTTAGGTCTCTACCATTTCTGTCGTTTATTGAGCCCATCTTTGCATGAAATATTCCCTTCGTATCTCTGATTTTCTTGAAGAGATCTCTAGTCTTTCCAAGTCTAATGTTTTCCTCTATTTCTTTGCATTGATCACTGAGGAAGGCTTTCTTATCTCTCCTTGCTATTCTTTGGAACTTTGCATTCAAATGAGTATATCTTTCCTTTTCTCCTTTGCTTTTCACTTCTCTTCTTTTCCCAGCTATTTGTAAGGCCTCCTCAGACAGCCATTTTGCATTTTTGCATTTCTTTTTCTTGGGGGTGGTTTTGATCCCTATCTCTGTACAGTGTCATGAACCTCCGTCCGTAGTTCATCAGGCACTCTGTCTATCAGATCTAGTCCCTTAAATCTATTTCTCATTTCCACTGTATAATCATAAGGGATTTGATTTAGGTCGTGCCTGAATGGTCTAGTGGTTTTCCCCACTTTCTTCAGTTTAAGTCTGAATTTGGCAATAAGGAGTTCCTGATCTGATCCACAGTCAGCTTCCGGTCTTGTTTTTGCTGACTATATAGAGCTTCTCTATCTTCGGCTTCAAAGAATATAATCAATCTGATTTCGGTGTTGACCATCTGGTGATGTCCATGTAGAGTCTTCTCTTGTGTTGTTGGAAGATGGTGTTTGCTACGACCAGTGTGTTTTCTTGGCAAAACTCTGTTAGCCTTTGCCCTGCTTCATTCTGTACTCCAAGGCCAAATTTGCCGGTTACTCCAGGTGTTTCTTGACTTCCTACTTTTGCATTCCAGTCCCCTATAATGAAAAGGACATCGTTTTTGGTTGTTAGTTCTAAAAGGTCTTGTAGGTCTTCATAGAACCGTTCAACTTCAGCTGCTTCGGCTTCTTGAGTGTTACTGGTCAGGGCATAGACTTGGATTACTGTGATATTGAATGGTTTGCCTTTGAAACAGAGATCATTCTGTCATTTTTGTGATTGCATCCAAGTACTGTACTTTCTTTTATACAACTGTCATTTATTCCAGGGAAAGAAATTTCCATGAGAAAAAATCTTTAGTTTAATAAGGAGCCTAAATTATCAATATTGGTATTAAAACTCAAGTAATTCTTAATTTCCTCCAAATGTTGTATTTTCTGAATTATTATCATTATATGATATTGCTTAGTTCAATAATCAATTCCTGTTGATTTATTAAGACCTTGAAAATAATACTCATTTCAGAATGTAACAGTCTCCAGGCTGAATACAATTCTACTTTCCAAAAACTAATGAAATATCAGTTAAGTTTTAGCAACGTGACTCGAAATTTGAACATGATCTGAGTACAGGTTAGAAAATGTGGTCAGTCAAAACTTATGTTGTGTATATATATATATATTTTAACTTCAGCTTTTTTTGGTAGTTAAATCTAAAATACTGCTTGTAGTATTTTACAATAACACAATACAGTTACAATGTAGTAATATCTCAGACCATTCCACCTTCCATCCCCAATCAGCACATCATCTGACTTTTCTTCTTCTAGTCTTAAAAGCTACAAATCTCAGTCTTCTGTGTTTCTGCCTTTGTACCTCATTTCAGTCACCAAGTCCTTTGTTCTTTCTCTCAACTGTTCCTATTTTGACCTTCCTGTTTCTAATACTGTGCCCCGGTTTTCTTCAGTGGACTATTGGGAAAGCCTTTTAACCTATCTGTTTCCCATTTTTATATGTTTTGGTCTGAGCTGCACCCAGTAGTCATCACAGTCATCTGTTTGGTTTCTAGAGTTTTTTTTAAATTGCATTCTACACTCCCAGAAGCCTTCAGTGGCCTCCCGTGATGTAAGAAATGAAGTTCACACTCTGTAGCTTGATCAGATAGGTTCTACAGAGATTGTCCCCAGCTTTTTAGACCTTACCTCCTGCACCTTCAGAATATGCGCATGCTTTCTGCCAGATTTGAGTATCCCTTGTGTCCTGTGCGTGCTGTCACCCTCCCACTCCTGTATCTTTGGTCGTGCAGTCCCCTTGCCAAAGGCATCCTCTCCCTCCTGACATTGGCTGAAGTCTTTCCCATCTGAAAGTCTGCATCTCTTTTCACCTTCTCTCCTCCAGGCTTTACCTGATCACCACATAAACCAAACCTTTTCCTTGTGAACATAAGATCATTTGTACCATTTCTATAGCACTTATTGCATAACGATCTGCATTGGAATTACTTGTATGTAAAAGAAATTTATCAGAATACAGAGTTTTCTGTTGTACTTAGTTTTACATTCTACATAGCACTTAATGTATTTCCTTATAGTGTATTGAGTTAATATGTATTAAATAAAGGAATTACCAAAAGATAGTTTTGGTTATGTGTTAAAATAAACGTGTGTGGTACACTTCTAGAGCATTCATTGGAAGCTTGTGTTGCCAAAACTTAATTGATAGTTCATTAGTCTTTGGAAAATAGAATTGTATTTCAGCCTAGAGACTGTTATCTCCTGAAATGAGTATTGTTTTCAAGATCATATTAAATCAAAAAGAGCTGATCTATGAACTAAGCAATATTGTATAATGTTAATAATTTAGAAAATACATTTTGGAGGAAATTAAGAATTAAATGATTTTTTTTAAAATTCCAATATTGATAATTTAGGCTCCTTGTTAGAAGAAAGCCTTTTTCTCATGGATATTTCTTTCCGTGGCATGAATGACAGTTGTAAAAGTAGTTAGGTGATTTGGGCTGTCCAGTTTCATAGTTGATTACTATTTCTGAATTGTTAAATTTTGGGAAAAAGCTTATATTCTGATCTATAGATTCCTAGAATGGTTTTGTGTTAATATTACCCCAGATACCTTGCACACAAAATAAGTTGAGGACAATATTTGCAGTGGTTTACCATGGGCTACTCTTGTGGCTCAACTGGTAGAGAATCCACCTGCAATGCAGGAGACCTGGCTTTGATCCCTGGGTTGGGAAGATCCCCTGGAGAAGGGAAAGGCTACCCACTCCAGTATTCTGGCCTGGAGAATTCCATGGACTATACAGTCCATGGGGTTGCAAAGAGTCGGACACGACTGAGTGACTTTCACTTCACTTTCACCATGATTTTTAGTAGTTTCCAAGATTTAGTAGTGGTGTATTTATTCAGCTATTTTAGAGGTGAAGTCTTTGATGAATTTGTCATATGAAATATTAGATAGGTTTTGATTTGAATAGCAGCTGTAGTCACTTATGATGCTTCATTTAGACTCAGCCTCTTCTCTGCATAGCTTCATGATGTGGATAACACTAACTTGTAAATTTTTTCCAATTTATTATCAAATTTTAAAGAAAAAACACCTTTAGAATCTAAAGAAATAATTAATTTAGGCATATACACAAAGTAATGTCACATTCATTAGGAAAATATTACTTATATCTGAACTTGATAATATGGGAACTTAGGTAACATTTAAAAAATGTAAATGAAGAAATATGCAAAAAAATGCTATTGTGTGAATGATATAAAGAGAGAAAAAAGAATTCAAGGATAAGAGGACAGGAAAGAAACGTGTACCTAAATTAAAAGATGAAATTGAATATTAAGATTAAATCAAAATGAAGAACAGGGAGACAATGTCTATAGTTGAGAAGGAATCGAGATTCTAAATTAGTTTTCTTTTTAATTATGAAACTAAGGTAACTTTATAGGAGACTTGGAAAATACAGAATGAAATAGTATTTCCACTATATATTACAATTAATTTTTTAAGTAGATTAAGATTTTTAGTTGAAGTTTCAATATCAAACTCTCAAAATGAATAGAATGAATAGACAGAAAAGTAGATGATATAGTAGACTTGAAAACACTGTGAGCCAATTCAGTATAATTAAGATTTATACGGTTTTCACACAACATCAGGATACAAATTCTATCAAGTTCCCACAGACTATAAACTAGGAAACACTGAAGCACATCCGGAGACATAAGACCAAGTGCAAAAATCTGATGGCCTAAAAGTATTGAAATCATACAGTGTCTGTTCTCTTACCACTGTGGAATTATGTTAGAGATCAGTATCAAAAAATATTTGAAAATAACCCACATATTTTCAAGTGCAATGTGACATTTCCCAAGAGAGATCTTTTGACTTCGCCGTTGAAAGCCTCAATAAAGTTAAAAGACTGAAAAAACAGAGGGTGATTTCAGAGAAGAAAGCATTTAAATGTGAAGTTAATATCAAACTGAGAACTTAATATCAAAGATACTTTTAAAACCCCATATATACTATGTTGTTAAAATAAAAAAAGGAAATTAACATATGATACAGTATTATTAACTAAAGTACAGCTTTTATCCAAATTTCACAAAATTTTATGCTAGTGTTCATTATTTGTTTTTATCCCTTATTCAAGATTCCATATTGTATTTAGTTGCATTGAACAGCTTTCAGCTGCATGCAACAAATTCTGATAAATTCTCTTCACTTTTATTCTGCTACAAATATTTTCTAATTTTCTTTGTTATGGCTTCTTAGATACACCCATCATTTAAAAGTGGACATTTAATTTCTAAATTAGTTTTTATTAATTTCAGTGGGAAAAATAACCAAAGAATAAAGTATATTTTATATTTTTAAGAATGCAGTTTTATTTGAGAAAACATTTATGCTTAGGATGGCATTATTGTTTTTACTTTATAATACTTAAAAACATTTAGGTAAGTAATAATGTTTGTGCTTTCTTCTTTGTAGCTTTCCATTGAAATAGGCCATGAAGTTAAACATCAAAATAAATTATTAGCTGAAATGGTAAGTGGTTATGATTTTAACTTTAAGAAATTGATTGGGTATTCTCAAATTTGGCTTGGAATAATTCTAAGAGTTGTTTTTGCCCTATTTTTACATTTTTCATCTTGCCTAACCCATATGAGTAGGAGGGGGAGGTAGGAGTGAGTGTATATTTTATCTTGTATTTAGAAACACTGTTAAAGACTCAGGACAAATGACTATTTCAAGCTGTCTTTAAGATCTCAGTGGCTATAGACTGCCAAGTAAATGCTTTCTATCCAGTCAACCAAATGTCTTTCACTTAATGTAAACCTGTCTTCTACTTGATCTCCTAAGGATCACTGTGAACAAGTCAATAAGATTGACTATAGTAACATCCCCAAGCCTTTTCTCTCTAAACAAGCTCAGTAAGGTATACCTTTTCTTGCTAGAGGCTCTTTTCATTCCTTACTGTTTATTTTGGATGTCAAACGCCTCTGCACCTTCCCTAGTTTCTTCAAATGCTTTTAAAATTGTACTATTTAAAAATGAATATTGCACTGAAAATTTTCTAGTGAAGGTTGTACGTTAGAATCACTTGAGCAACTTTGAAAATATCCATGCCTGGTTCTCACTTGAAATATACTGATTGAGAATTTTAGGGAGAGGGGTGTCACTTGGTATATGTATTTTGAAAAAATTTTACATCCCAGGTGATTTTGTTGCATAGCCCTAGTGAAGAACTGTAAATGTAAAGTGCTTAAGCTACCTAGAACCTGAGCTGTACAAAGGCTATCATTATGTCAGGACCTTACATCTCAGGTTATTGAGATTTCTAAGAAAGTGTCGTCTTTGCAAATCATACGTAGTTCTCTCACCTTCAGGACTTTTCTAGCTATGTTTTAATGTGGCAGTTTTTCCCTATCCGTATTTGAAGTCTTTACCACAGTTTACTCCCTCTGCATGATAGTCTCTTAACTTTTAATAGATTCTGCTGACCTTCGAAGTCAGCTTCCTAAACAAAAGGATCGTAAAAGTAAAGGTACATTTAACTGCTAACCATATTCAGTGGATAAATTGCTGTACTGGGAAGCAAGCAACCATTTAACCTTGGAGAGTGGTACGTCCAACAAAATGAGGGGGAAACCTGTGTGATGGTAGATGAACCTCTTACTTTTATTGTTAATGTTTTTTAACCCACACTATGGGAATAAGACCTAAATATTTCGGGATTTTGAATTACTCTAGAGTTGAAAGAATGTTTATTGGATAATGAAAGAGCTTTTATTTATTGAGAAAATTATTTTGCATGGCGTAATCAAGTTGATTATCCAAGTTATACATAGGCTCCAGAAAATGTCATTAAAAGTGTATTCTAATAACAGTATATTAAATTACTCAAATATGCATATGTAGAATGTTAGAATCCAACTATTATGTTTTCCTTTTTTCCTCATAGGATTCACAGTTTGATTCTACAACTGGATTTCTAGGTAAAACTATGGGAAAACTGAAGATTTTATCCAGAGGAAGCCAAACGAAGTTGCTGTGCTATATGATGCTATTCTCATTGTTTGTCTTTTTTGTCATTTACTGGATTATTAAACTGAGGTGATGCAAGTCAGCGTGAGTTTGGAATTTGTTCCATCTTAACAGCTTGGAGTAGTACATCAGTAAAAAAAAAATCAGCATCAAAACATTCCTAAATTTCAGCTACTATGGCTCTTCCCGTCAAAGAGTACTGAATCTTACTTGTTTTATAAATCATACCAGATAATATAGTGCTCTTTGGATACTGTTTCTTAATGATTCACTTTTTGCCTCTATTTTCAGGGGTACTGAGATGCTCTGAGGTTCACTCTGGCCCTAACAATCTTTTCCTGTTTTTTGCTGTGAGATTAAAGAGCAGTTATAAAATTCTGTTGTTACCATAAATGTAGGTTTAGGTTCCACATAAAGAACTTAGTGGGAGAGTAGCAATGCCTAAAGAGCCTGGTGCTATGCTCTTGAGGTGGTAAGCAAGTCTGTGATGGATGGTGAATGTGTTTTCCTGAATTGTCATCGCCCCAATGTTGTACTCTTCTTTCCTCCTTTATTTCGTTTAAATTGTAGACTGATTTTTTTTTTCCTACAGTTTTCCTAATAATTTTTGATGATATGACTCTTCTTCCCCCCCTCTACCCAAGAACCTCATTCTTTACTAAAACTTGTTATTTTGGCATATTTCTAGTAGGATCCAAAACAAATGTGTACCAGTATAGTTGTCATTTTATATTAACTTTATATATATATAACATTGACTTGGCTTATAATAGTTTTATGATTTTAGCCACTTAGGCCATTTGGTTATCATTTATGACAGAATAATGTGAAGCTAAAGTAATTGCTAAGCTCTGAATGGAAATAAAATGTTCAGGAAAAGTAATTGCCTCTGCTTTATTATGTGCTCAAAATAAATATTGGAAATACTCAGGCATTGAACTTGGGGTTAAGGGCACTGTTGTTTTAATCCAGTGTATTTGTTTATAGGAAACAAAATGCAAAAATGGACTGCTAAGTAGATGTCAAAATGTTGTGAAATTGTCTGTATTGCTACTGTTTTGGAATTTGCTCATTTATGGGCTTCAAAAATAAAATTTTTAATAAAATATATTAATTGACTTTGTTGCTTCTTTGTTCGAGTCTTTTTTTTTTTTTTTCCATAAACCAAGAATTCATTCTGAAAACTCATAACAAACTCAGGAAAGCTTAATGTATTATTTCACTACTTCAAACAAATGAGATAAATCATGACAACAATTTCAAAAGTCTATTTAATTCTTTCCTCCTTCTGCTTGGGGACCCCTAGGAAAAAGTACTTCCAGAAATAAAATTTTGGGGAAAACATCAAATATGGGAAAGTTCTAATATTTTTATAATCCTTTACAAACCCATTGCTAAATCTGAAAAGGTCATTATTGCTGTTGGTGTCTGGGAGGTTGATTGTAATAATTGAATAAGCAAAATATTCATGTTATCATTTTTATTCAAACATAAGACTTGTAGCTGTTTGTCTGGTGGGTGACACACTGTAAATCCTGTGTTTTAAATGATAAAAGAAGCTTCAGAAAAATCTCAAGTCTCTAGATTTTTTCTGAAAAATATCTAGTTATTTCACTAGGAGTTGGTCCAAATGGTAGAAATTTTAATTTACCTACTCCATCCCCTGTGGATACCAGGCATGAAAGTCACTCAGTCTCATCTGCCTCTTTGCAACCCACCAGGCTCCTCCATCCATGGGATATTCCAGGCAAGAATACTGGAGTGGCTTGCCATTTCCTTCTCCAGGGGCTCTACCCTGACCCAGGGATCAAACCCAGGTCTCCTGCATTGCAGGTGGTTGCTTTACCATCGGAGCCACAAGAGAATCCCCTATACGAGGCATAGGTTTCCACAACGAGGAAAGAGAATACGTAGTACTGATAGACTTGAAGTTCAGTTCAGTTGCCCAGTCGTGTCCGACTCTTTGTGACCCCATGAACCACAGCATGCTAGGCCACCCTGTCCATCACCAACTCCCTGAGTCAACCCAAACCCATGTCCATCGAGTCAGTGATGCAATCCAACCATCTCATCCCCTGTCGTCCCCTTCTCCTCCTGCCCTCAATCTTTCCCAGCATCAGTCTTTTCCAATGAGTCAGCTCTTCGCATCAGGTGGCCAAAGTATTGGAGTTTCAGCTTCACATCAGTCCTTCCAATGAAAACCCAGGACTGATCTTCAGGATGGACTGGTTGGATCTCCTTGAAGTCCAAGGGACTCAAGAGTCTTCTCCACACTACAGTTGAAAAGCATCAATTCTTCGGCGCTCAGCTTTCTTTATAGTCCAGCTCTCATATCCATACGTGACCACTGGAAAAACCATAGCTTTGACTAGACAGACCTTTGTTGACAAAGTAATGTCTCTGCTTTTAATATGCTATCTAGGTTGGTCATAACTTTCCTTCCAAGGAGTAAGCGTCTTTTAATTTCATGGCTGCAATCACCATCTGCAGTGATTTTAGAGCCCAGAAAAATAAAGTCAGCCACTGTTTCCACTGTTTCCCCATCTATTTGCCATGAAGTGATGGGACCGGATGCCATGATCTTAGTTTTCTGAATGTTGAGACTTAAGCCAACTTTTTCACTCTCCACGTTCACTTTCATCAAAGGGCTCTTTTGTTCTTCACTTTCTGCCATACGGGTGGTGTCATCTGCACATCTGAGGTTATTGATCTTTCTCCCGGCAATCTTGATTCCTGCTTCTGCTTCCTCTAGCCCAGCGTTTCTCATGATGTACTCTGCATATAAGTTAAATAAGCAAGGTAAAAATATACAGCCTTGACGTACTCCTTTTCCTATTTGGAAGCAGTCTGTTGTTCCATGTCCAGTTCTAACTGTTGCTTCCTGACCTGCATACAGGTTTCTCAAGAGGCAGGTCAGGTGGTCTGGTATTCCCATCTCTTGAAGAATTTTCCAGAGTTTATTGTGATCCACACAGTCAAAGGTTTTAGCATAGTCAATGAAGCAGAAATAGATGTTTTTCTGGTACTCTCTTGCTTTTTTGATGATCCAGCGGATGTTGGCAATTTGATCTCTGGCTCCTCTGCCTTTTCTAAAACCAGCTTGAACATCTGGAAGTTCACGGTTCACATATTGCTGAAGCCTGGCTTGGAGAATTTTAAGCATTACTTTACTAGCATGTGAGATGAGTGCAATTGTGCGGTAGTTTGAGCATTCTTTGGCATTGCCTTTCTTTGGGATTAAAATGAAAACTGACCTTTTCCAGTCCTGTGGCCACTGCTGAGATTTCCTATTTGCTGCCATCTTGAGTGCAGAACTTTCACAGCGTCATCTTTTAGGATTTGAAATAGCTCAACTGGAATCCTATCACCTCCCCTGGCTTTGTTTGTAGTGATGCTTCCTAAGGCCCACTTGACTTCACATTCCAGGATGTCTGGCTCTAGGTGAGTAATCACACCATCATGATTGTCTGGGTCATGAAGAACTTTTTTGTACAATTCTTCTGTGTATTCTTGCCACCTCTTCTTAATATCTTCTGCTTCTGTTAGGTCCCTACCATTTCTTTCCTTTATTGAGCCCATCTTTGCATGAAATATTCCCTTGGTAGCTCTAATTTTCTTGAAAAGATCTCTAGTCTTTCCGATTCTATTGTTTTCCTCTATTTCTTGGAGCTACCCCGTGCCCAAGGTCAGGGGCAGCGGCCCAGAGGAGCTACCGCAAGGGGCAGCGGCTGCGCTTTGCTGGAGCAGCCATGAAGAGAGACCACACGTCCAAGGTAAGAGAAACCTAGGTAAGACAGTAGGCACTGATAGAGGGGATCAGGGGGCAGACAGGCTGAAACTACAGTCACATACAACTAGCCAATCTGATCACACGGACCACAGCCTTGTCTAACTCAATGAAACTAAGCCATGCCATGTGGGGCCACCCAAGACGGATGGGTCGTGGTGGAGAGGTCTGACAGAATTTGGTCCACTGGAGAAGGGAACGGCAAACCACTTCAGTATTCTTGCCTTGAGAACCCCATGAACAGAATGAAAAGGCAAAAAGATAGGACACTGAAAGATTAACTCCCCAGGTCAGTAGGTGCCCAATATGCTACTGGAGATCAGTGGAGAAATAACTCCAGAAAGAATGAAGGGATGGAGCCAAAGCAAAAACAACACCCAGTTGTGAATGGGACTGGTGATAGAAGCAAGATTCGATGCTGTAAAGAACAATATTGCATAGGAACCTGGAATGTTAGGTCCATGTATCAGGGCAAATTGGAAATGGTCAAATAGGAGATGACAAGAGTGAACATCGACATTCTAGGAATCAACGAACTAAAATGGACTGGAATGGGTGAATTTAACTCAGATGACCATTATATCTACTACTGTGGGCAGGAATCCCTTAGAAGAAATGGAGTAGCCATCATAGTCAACAAAAGAGTCCGAAATGCAGTACTTGGATGAAATCTCAAAAACGACAGAATGATCTCTGTTCGTTTTCAAGGCAAACCATTCAATATCACGGTGATTCAAGTCTATGCCCCAACCAGTAATACCAAAGAAGCTGAAGTTGAACATTTCTATGAAGACCTACAAGACATTCTAGAACTAACACCCAAAAAAGATGTCCTTTTCATTATAGGGGACTGGAATGCAAAAGTAGGAAGTCAAGAAACACCTGGAGTAACAGGCAAATTTGGCTTTGGAGTACAGAATGAAGCAGGGCAAAGGCTAACAGAGTTTTGCCAAGACAACGCACTGGTCATAGCAAACACCTTCTTCCAACAACATCAGAGAAGACTCTACACATGGACATCACCAGATGGTCAACACCAAAATCAGACTGATTATATTCTTTGCAGCCAAAGATGGAGAAGCTCTATATAGTCAGCAAAAACAAGGCTGGAAGCTGACTGTGGATCAGATCATGAACTCCTTATTGCCAAATTCAGACTTAAATTGAAGAAAGTGGAGAAAACCACTAGACCATTCAGGTATGACCTAAATTGAATCCCTTATGACTATATAGTAGATGTGAGAAATAGATTTAAAGGACTAGATCTGATAGAATACCTGATGAACTATGGACAGAGGTTCGTGACATTGTACAGGAGACAGGAATCAAGAACATCCCCAAGAAAAAGAAATGCAAAAAAGCAAAATGGCTGTATAAGGAGGCCGTACAAATAGCTGTGAAAAGACGGGAAGCAGAAAGCAAAGGAGAAAAAGAAAGATATACCCATTTGAATGCAGAGTTCCAAAGAATAGTAAGGAGTGATAAGAAAGCCTTCCTCAGCGATCAATGCAAAGAAATAGAGACTTAAATTTAACATGCAAATTAATTCTTGGATACTACTTAAGCAGAGAAGAGTTGTTAAATCTCAAACAAATAGGCAACATTTTAAGCATCAGAATTCTGGAGCAGAAAACTATAGCACCTGCACCCATAAAAACCATCTACTTCCATCAAGCTAGTTTCCCTGATTTTTCAGTGCTCTTAAATTTCTAATTTTATGTATTGAGTTTGCATCCTTGTAGAAAAAGTGGGAAAAGTGCTTGATAATTATGGGTTCATTCAATCAGTAAATAACTTTATCAGATCATATTGATGAACAAACTTTGATTCAGTATTTCCTGGGAAACACAAAAGCATCATAGTAGGACTGAAAGCTATGCAGTCACACTGCCTGAGCGTAAATCCTGGCTCCCCTATTCATGTCATAACTTTGATCTGATGACCTCTCCACCTCAGTTACTTTATTTGTAAAACAGAGATAATCGTATATAGGTACTAGTAATACATTCATAGAGTTATTACAATAAATAAATGATATTCCTTGTAAAGAACTTCGAATGGGTTCCTGGCACTCAGTGATGGCTGATGCCTTTGTGGATCTATGGACAGGTGCTTGGGAATTTTAATGTCACACTAGCCCACATGTTGCTGATAAATTTTGGCTGCTTTCTCTCTCCCATAATCCCGCCAGGGATATAAGCAGTTGTTTGTCTTTTCTGGGAAGGGTCATCATTTTCTGGAATTTAGGGGTTTTTTTTTATGTTTCTTTGTATCTTCAGCAATCTGATGGGATTTATTTTTTAAAAAACCTTGAGTTATTGGAGTGAGAATAACAAACTTTTCAAGTTTCTGAAAACAGAAATTTGAAAGGAAAGAACTTAGAAAGTTTTCTACTTGGTAAAAAGTTACAAACATTACATTTCTTTTTACTTTTTCTGTAGTTATATATTTAACCTTCTTCTATTTTGAACTGTTGATGAGGTAAGGGGCACAAATGATTTTATTTTTAATTTATTAAACACCAATTAGTTATTCCCACAGTAAATATTAACACCTTTCTCTCCTTATATGTTATTGTGGTAGATGACAGAGTCATTTTCTTGTATATGTATAATATTTTGCTCTACTCAATTCTTTTATCCTTGTACCAATACCATACTATTTTCGTCATTGTAGTTTCATAGTATTTTAATAGTCAACATATACCAATTTATTCTTTTTTCTTATTTATTCTATTTATTTCACGTTTATTCCTTTTTCATATTTATTCTATTCAATTTATTATTTCCGATGAACTTCAGTGTAGTTTGATAGTATTTTAATAAAGCATAGTGGATTTTTATAAGAACCACATTCATGTTTTATAATCTTCACTGGAAAAAAAAAGAAGATAGAAATGTTTCCCTGTTGAAATGTTATGTTTTGACTCCAAGCAATTTAACATTTTTTCACTATATGTTTGTATTTAATGATACATAGTGGTAAACCAGCCCCTTGCAGTTAGTGATGGGGGATTGAGCTTTAGTAACTTTTAACTTCTGTGGTATAAATATTTCCACTACCCTTGATTTGAAGCTGCCAAATGGAACAGCACTGAACACAGAGTTATGAAAACATATGGATAGTTGGCTCTAATGCTGCTGCTAAGTCACCTCAGTCGTGTCCGACTCTGTGCAACCCCATAGACGGCAGCCCACCAGGCTCCCCCGTCCCTGGGATTCTCCAGGCAAGAACACTGGAGTGGGTTGCCATTTCCTTCTCCAATGCATGAAAGTGAAAAGTGAAAGTGAAGTCGCTCAGTCGTGTCCAACTCTTAGCAACCCCATGGACTGCCACCCTCTAGGCTCCTCTGTCCATGGGATTTTCCAGGCAAGAGGACTGTAGTGGGGTGCCATTGCCTTCTCCAATAAGCTGGTAGAAACTGGCTCTAGTACACCACAAGTTATACTGATGATAAATATTCTTTTTAAAAATGCAGAAGTTGGGGCTTCCCTGGTGGCTCAGTGGTAAACAATCTGCCTGCCAAAGTAGCAGATGCAGGTTCAATACCTGGTCTGGGAAGATCCCACATGCCATGGGGCAACTAAGCCCATGTGCCACAGCTCCTGAGCCCACATGGCCTAGAGCTTGTGCTCCACAGCAATGAGAAGCTGTGCACCCAGCTGGAGAATGGCCCCCCACTCGCTGCAACTAGAGAAAAGCCCACAAAGCAATGAAGACCCAGCACAACTAAAAATTATTTGTAAAAGCCATTTTTTAAATGTAGAAGTTATTTGTTCCTTAAATGAGAATCTCTTGCTTAAATTTTAATAGAAAAAAGCTCAGGCAACATAAACTGATAAATTAACCAGAATAATGTTTTTTGAATGGTATATGTCACCTTCTTTTCTCAATATTTATGGGTAAATACATGCTACATGTATTGATCTCCCATCTTCCGGTAGTTCAAATACTGTATACAAATTATATATTTTAAAAATAGATGATTGCTGTTATTCTCTATGGTTTTCCTTCCAGTTAATTGCCCAGAGTGCAGGAATTGTTCTGGATATTTTATAAAGATTTCTCTTTATAGATGAAGGTTATCTTAGCTGAGGAGTTCAAGTCTTACCTGTTTGCCTTTTGAGAGGAGTTTTTCACAAGAAAAACTCTTGTGAAAACTCTTTCAACTCACCATATGAATTGAAGAGAGCTGCAAAGAGATACTAGAATAATCTTTCCTAATCTTCAATGTGAACAGAAAGATCAAAATACACATAAAATATTTTGGACCAAAAAAAAAAAAAATCCATATATTAGGTATTAGACTTGAAAATTCACAAAAGCTTAATTAATCATCCATAGCTTTAGTAGTAAAGGGTAATGCAAAATATAACCACATTATCCATTGTAAGTGTAAGTATTCTACCCAAGTGTTTATGATGCTTAAAAAGAAAAACTAGCAGAGACAACTGCAACATTGTAAAGCAATTATCCTTCAATTAAAAAACAACAACAACTAATGTTCAATGGTTTTTTTTTTTTACTAATTAGATCAACTTTGGAACTTCCACAAGGATCAACTTTATATACACAATTGTATAAAAATTGTTCCTACAGTGCTTTCTCAAAGATTCACCATCATGGTGTGTTTCACACGAAAGCAGACAGCTGAGTTTGACTTTATCAGTATTATGACTTCTCTCAGTCTTCTTTGATGACTCAGACACTAAAGAATCTGCCTGCAATGTGGGAGACCTGGGTTCGATTCCTGGGTTGGGAAGATTCCCCTGGAGGAGGGCATGGCAAGCCACTCCAGTATTCTTGCCTGGAGAATCCCATAGACAGAGGAGCCTGGTGGGCTACAGTCCTTGGAGCCACAAAGAGTCAGACATGACTGAGCGACTGAGCACAGCACAGCACATGACTTCTCTCATGCCTACAGTGAGTTTGGAAATGAGCAGAAAAACCACTACATAGCTGAAATAAAAGTCCAGATAAAACAGGTATCAGTGTATAATAAAAAAAACTTCATTGTCATTCATTTATATAAGTATTTATGCCTTCTCAACTTTATCTCACTAATGAATAGACCATCCTATAAGTTGATAATTTATTAAGCTTTCTGCATTGTTGAATAACCCATTGGCTTTAAAGCGTATAAGTTCTCTTACTTTCAAGGAAACTGGACTATAATCGTTACATGATACGTGAGATAACCTGTATTACAGAAAATTTATTGGACTGAAATGCTTTAGTCTGCTTACATACAGATTTAATGCTTAGTGTCTTCAAAAACTCTCCTTTTAAAATCTTTTAATTTCACATTAATGTATATTTATACTTAAATTATTTGAAAAATTTTTTGAAGTTTTAAAGGTAAGTTGAATTTGTTTTGTGTGAATGCATGCACACACACACCAATTCTACAGAGAACAAATAGCTATGACAATTATTGTTGAAGAGATATATTTTAGATTAAAATTCCTTCAATATTAATGACTTCCTGTGTATGTCATTTCTTGAAAGACAAACAAATTTCTGAATGGTGTATGTTAGCCTGCTCCCTTAAACTCCCTTTACTTTGCATTTACCTCTCATGACTAAACAATTAAAATTTAATTTCAAGTTAGTTCTAAAATAGCTCTATTCACACAGAGAGCTTTTTTAAAGAAGATCAATGAGTATACATTCTTTTTACTGATTATACACTATTTCATCCTCAAAATTCCCACAAAGCGAACTTTTATGAAGGCATGGTGAGAACTGAATGCCAAGGACATGGCATCTACCAATACAAGCCCTTATGATACACACTAGAATTTTCCCTCAAGCACTTGGCAGAGCAGTAGATCTCAAGAGTGTTTGGTAAATACGTTGATGTTTCCTATTAGAAGACATATTTTTTTTATTATCTCTCACCAAAATTTCAGCGCTGAGATCATAGAAAGCCCTCATTAAAAATGTGCAACATAATTAGTAACATTATAAGCCCCAGTTACAAGCTGAGCTTCTCTGAACATTGGAGACACAATACTGTAGCCATTCAATTAATTAGGGGCCAAAAATGATCACTAATTTAAAATTCTTCTTCTGTTTTTCACTTTATAAAGCTGAAGCCCATTCTATTTTATGGGCTAAAATAGAATGCTCTGCCTAACACGTCAAGAACAAATGACACTGAATCAGACACAAGTGGCAGAGGTGCTGAGGAAAGCCATTTAATATTTTCTTCCATCACCAATCACATTTCAAAACAGAAGAGGTTTCCATTCTCCCCCAAACTCCCCTCCCATCCAAGCTGCCACATAACATGGAGCAGAGTTCCCTGTGCTCTACAGTAGGTCCTTGTTGGTGATCCACTTTAAATATAGCAGTGTGTGCATCTCAACTCCCTAACTGTTCCTTCCTTTGCTATTCACCTGTAATTGTCACAACACGGTTTGTTAATTGGATATACCCCAATACAAAATACCAAGTTTAAAAAATAAATTGGAAAAACAGAAGAGGTTTATCAACATCTCTGACCCAAGTTGATCAGGTGGGTAAGGCATCCTATTCCACAAAACCTAGTGGTTTCAAGAATTTTTTTTTTTTCCTGTCTCAAAGTGATTTAGACTTGACTTCTATCCTTAGCCAAGATGTATGCATATCATTCAAAGCCCTACAACAAGATATGTCACCCAGTTAGTCATTGTAAGTGGTGGAAACTTCATTGGCAAACAGATCATATGGCACAATGTCCCATAGAGTGGGACATTATATACTAGTGGAGGCAGTTGTCCAATTAAGACAGCATTCTTGGGTTGTCTACACTTTGTTACCATTGACAATAGAGTCATCACATCTGCTATCTTAATATCTGCTGAAAAAGGAAATTGGGGGAAATAGAAGCTTTATTTTTTATCTTTCAGGACAGGCAGTCCAATCTTATTCAGGAAAGGCAAGTGATAAATATTAGCAACTTAGTAACTCTGCTCTTTCAGTCTGTAATGAATTTTCAGAGCTAAATTTTCTGGTCTGGTCACAGGATTATAGACCTTATCATGATTTGTAAAATGAGAATTCCAACATATATCTAAAAGTCCCAAAGGGAAAATGGACGAAATGGAAATGAGGCAAATTTTGAAGAGACAATGAATGAAAATTCTCCAGAACTGAAAAGAATTACATGAGTTCTTTGATCAATATGCCACTCTACAGTGCAAAGAGATTATAAAGAAAAAAGAAGAAAATAAAAGAAGCAAAACCTCACAGTTAGGCACAGGATATTAAAAATACAAAACATTAAAGATGAAGAAAATAAGTTTTAAATGCATTTCTTTAATAAAAGAACAATTGAACATAGAATGAAGAAGATGAACATAAGAGGAATATTTTAAAGACAAAAAGATATCTGATTTTTCAGGCCATCTTCTTGCCAGTGTGAACTGAACTGTTCCTTCTGTTCCTTGCCCTATTCTCAGATCTTACAGACTAAAAAAAAAAGGGAGGGGGGAAATGGCTTGTGAATAAAATCGCTCCAATCTATAGAATTTCCATAATGGTGACTGAAATAGTATCACTCCTGACACACAGGTGAGGACTAATGGGAACAGAGGCCAGGGAAGAAGAACTAAGCTTAAATGCATGTCCCCAATTCATGCAATTACATCACATCTGTTCTTGTACAGGAAGATAATATGGCCTCAAGTGCACTGCTTGTTTTTAGACCCTTGTACCCGCTAATGCAAAGAATAAGATCCTTAAAAACAGTAATAAACACAGTTAGAAAGGCAAATCTAGGAAAAACACATAGGATTATGGTAATTTAAGAAGACTTGTTTCACTCAGTTTTAACGTCAGAATGTATACCAGTTTCATAGCTGCCCAGATAAGAAGTAACTCCCCAGCAATGGATGGAAATGACTCTGCAGTGTTTTACTCCCACGCCTGAAGTTGAAGGGTCTAAGGAACACAGGATTAAAACTGGACATAGTAGTAGCAGTAGGAGTGTTAGTCACTTAGTCATGTCTGACTCTTTGCAATCCCACGGACTGTAGCCCATCAGGCTCCTCTGTCCATGGGATTCTCCAGGCCAGAATACTGGAGTGGGTAGCCACTCCCTTCTCCAGAGGATCTTCCCAACCCAGGAATCGAACCCAGGTCTCCTGCATTGCAGACAAATTCTTCACTGTTTGAGCTACAGGGACCAAAACTGGACATAATTATAAGCAAAGGAAATAATCAGTTCCATGAGAATCAGGGTTGGCTACTGTGTGCCCTGGTCTATTCCCAGTGCCCAGGTGCTCCAGAAATATTTACTGAATGAGAGAATGAATGCAATCTGAAACACAAAGTGAGATATCAATTTAACATGCAATTTAGATCACTCCAAAATGCATCATACTTCCTCAAGATAGTATTTAAAATAAGCAGAATCTAACTACTCAATTTTTGTGTAATCATAATTAAAAGAGGACAAGTTTATGAAAATTAAGAGATCACGTTAAGCGAAGTTCATTAATTTATGACATGACACTTAAGGGAAAAGACTACTATTTTCAGATGAATAATAAAAACATGTTTTTAAGTAGAAATATTTATAATGCACCTTTCAGCTGGTTGTATGTCCTTCCTATTGCACTGAAAATTGACACAGGTAGGCTTTCTTGGTGGACATTGGTTGTTTTATGTAACCAGCACCCAGGGACTGCCTATTATGGGGCATTCTCAGCTTATATAAGTGTGGCTTCCCAGTTCAAAAGCCAAAGTGACTGAAGACACTCTCTTCTTGCCCTCCTGGTAATTTGGCCATAGGCTCAGAATCCAAGCTTTACCAACCAAGATTTCAAAAGATGCAAGCAGCTGAGAAACTATTAATGGCAGAAGCCTCTGCCTCAACTGTCTAACAGAGATCAATGTGCAGTCCAAAAGCAGCAACCTGAATGTCCCATGTTGAATGGTCTGGCAGAGAAAGTAAAGAAACAGCCTTGGTACCTACAAGTGGCAGTGCCAATGGCCACCAACCGGAGTGTTCATGAGTTGTGATTAGATATGCTTCCTGCTCTCTGGCCAGCCTTCATTTGATTGTCCATACTCACTTTCTGTTCTTGATCCCCTGGCTTTCAGCATGATTATATGGGCAAACTGCAACCAGATTCATTTTCTCATCAAGTTAGCCCAAGCTATTTTCTTAGCATAAAACTTACTAATATACCTCACCATTTGTGGCACAGATCCATGCATTACCATAATTTTAATATTACTAAGAGAAAACATACAAAATGGACATGTGGTCTCTTACATATTTGCCACCTTAACTTACAGAGAAGAAAAAGTTCTCATAATTGTGTGGTGAGTTAATTAATTTGTTAGGAAGTATTTCTGATATGTCTTGGTGCTACATGAACTATTATCTATATAGACAGCAATGCAGACCATAACAGCTGCAGATGACTCTTTTGACTCAAAATCTGACTATGCCATATCATACACTGTCTTTCAGATAATGCTTTCTTATTACAAAGGCATGTTTCATTTTTAACTAGGTAACCTATTTCTTGGGAGTATGATATTGATGATGTTTCTAATGTATACATTGATGCTATTTGCCTATAAGTTATAAGTAACTAAGCAGCTGATTAGTAATATGCTGATCTGATTCATCATTTGAATATCCTTCTGAGTCATACATAAAGATAAAAAAAACTAACTTGTACATGCTAAAGTAATTTAAAAGTCTCATATCATCATTGAGGTCTAGAAAAGAAAACTGAATGCTTTTCCAAAAGATCTGACTTTCTGACTTTGCTGAAGGAGAGAAAATAAGAAAAAAGAATTATATACATCAATGTATATGTTCTATTACATAAAAATATTCTAATTCTACAAATACTCTCAATGGTGAATTTTTGAAAAGAAATAAACTTCTTTTCACTCATTCATTAAGATATCATCATATCAAGAGGAACTTAAACTTTAACAACGAAAAAATAAACAAAAACTTCTCAGTCTTAAATGGAAGGAAAGACGCAATCAAATAAATGTTTCTTTTCCAAAGGATCCAAATGTAAAAATATTGACCCTGATTCCTATTGGAACACCATAGGATTTTTGTCATGCAGAAGACTTCTTGTTCCACAAACTATGAGGTATAATAGTTCCTTTCTGAGAGGAGGTAACATGGGAAGGTGCTACCTGTCAAATCTTCTATAAGCCTGGATAATGTAAGATGATGACTTCACTTACGCTGTTTCTTTGAAAAACAAACAAACAAACAAAAAATCCTCATTATAACTAGATTCCAGTCTATCTTTATGAATTAGGAATTCCAGGTGCTAACAGAGAAAAGAATGTCTTTTCCTTAATCAAGGAAGAATTCATTGTTTACTGGCTTCAGTACTCGATGTAAGGCACGTAGGCTCTCTTTCTCCTTTGACTTCTCTCTAATTGCCCTTCATCAGTCATTAAACTTCTGCACAATTTCTACCATGCAAAAGCCCTTATCTGCTTACTTGGAGCTATTTTATATTACTTATGCATAATGATTTTACAATACATTAAAAAAATAATTGGCACACAGAAACAACTGGTTAAGATATGTTTGGGAAATGGGGTACTATAACATACCAAAATGTAAATGGCTAGATGGATGTTTTCAAGATTAATAATATCCAGTAAATCTTACTATCTGGATAAAGTGAAAGTGTTAGTCATTCAGTCGTGTCTGTTTGCAGCCCATGGATTGAAGCCCGCCAGCCTATTATGGTCATGGAATTCTCCAGGTAAGAATATTGGAGTAGATAGCCATTCCCTTCTCCAGGGGATTTTCCTGACCTAGGGATCGGACCCAGGTCCCCTGCATTGCAGACAGATTCTTTACCATCTGAGCCACCAGAGAAGCTAAATCACTTCTTAAAAGTTAAGAACTGTAAGATATGTGGGAAATTGATAAAACTTTTTAATTCATAGGATAAATGTATTTAATAAGTAGAATATCAACATTTAACATTTTGAAGTCTATAACCACATAAACTATGTCATGAAAAGATATGTCATTAAGAATAATTAGAAAGTGAAGTCGCTCAGTCGTGTCCGACTCTATGAGACACTATGGCCTGAAGCCTACGAGGCTCCTCTGTCCATGGGATTTTCCAGACAAGCGTACTGGAGTGGGTTGCCATTTCCTTCTCCAGGGGATCTTCCTGACCCAGGGATCGAACCCGGGTCACCTGCATTACAGGCAGACGCTTTTACCGTCTGAGCCACCAGGGAAGTCCTAAGAATAATTAAAGCCACAGTAAATATTTATTCCATAAGAATTAAACTTTAAATTATTATTTCTGACATCTGCCTGCTCCTATTATTACAATAAACAGTAAAAAATGCACTTAAAAAAAAAGCTAATGGTTGTGAAAGAAATTTCAGGGTCAATGGGATCCAAACCACCACAATCTAATTTAAGTTAGATCATCACATGATTTGAATTGCCAGATCCCAGAGGTAGGTAGGTGGTGGCAAAATTGAAACTAGATCCGGTTACCTTTTAATCAAGTGCTTGTACCCATATTACCACCTAGACTCCACCTCAACCATGTTGTTTTTCAGCCACTTTTGTCATGTGGATGTTACTCAAAAGAAATACAGTGAACATCAGGTTTCTCTGTTGGTTTAAAAACATAAATGTACAACTAGGCAAGAAAGGCTTGATGATGCTGCCTTAACAAACCACAGGAAATTCTCAGGGGCTCAAAAGGCCAAAATCCATCTCTTGTGCTTGCCACATTCCCGTTACAGGTTGTCTAGGGAGCTCTGCTCTATATTATCCTCTGTACTTAAGCTGAGGGAGGTCCCATCTCTGAGCTTCATAATCACTGAACTGAAGGAAGAAAACTGGAATGTGGCAAACAGTTCTTTATTCTGGGTCCAGCAGGGACATGTGACATTCTGTTCACACTTCACTGCCAAAGCCCGTCTCATGGCCACACAAATAACAGAAGGCAGAAAGGGAAATCTTACTATGTGCCTAGAAAAAATAACAATATTTGGTGAGCAGCAGTGATGATTACATTATATATGTATTTATATATATATACACACACACACACACACATATGTGCTGTGCATAGCCACTAAGTCATATCCAACTCTTTCCAACCCCATGGAGCCCACCAGGCTCCTCTATCCGTGGGGATTTTCCAGGCAAGAATACTGGAGTGGGTTGCCATGCCCTCCTGCAGGGGATCTTCCCAACCCAGAGATCAAACCCAGGTCTTCCACATTGTAGGTGGATTCTTTACCATCTGAGCCACCAGGGAAGCCCATATATAGAGAGCCCATATATATATATATATATATATATATATATATATAGAGAGAGAGAGAGAGAGAGAGAGAGTGGTGGTTTAGTTGCTAAGTCATATTCTGACTCTTGTGACCCCATGGACTGCTGCCCACAAGGCTCCCCTGTCCGTGGGATTTCCCAGGCAAGAATACTGGAGTGGGTTGCCATTTCCTTGTCCAATACATATATATATACATAGTCTTTTGAGCTTTGCAGGGAAAATATTCACTTTATTATACATTATACATACTGAATAATTCCTATATCTGTAAAAATGCTACTAGAAGACAGACAGCTAATGACATTTATCTGATTATACCTACTTGCTTCAAGAAATGTTATTCAATTTTAGAGGATAATATATAAGACGAAACAACTAGAATTTAAAACCAGTTTTAAAAAACCCATATGATTTGAAGATTCAATTTCTTCAGAAACACACTTGTTTATATACTAGACAAACATTTTGCAGATAAATGCTATGTTTCCCCTCAATTCAGTTTTACCCAATTTAATAATGAAGTAGGGCAGACAATTTATGCCATAGGTATTTTTTCTGTTTTAATGGACATGAGTTTGAGCAAGCTCCAGGAGATGATGAAGGAAGGGAAACCTGGTGTGCTACAGTCCATGGGGTCACAAAGAGTCGGATATGACTGAGTGACTGAACAACAACAATTGAAAACTCACCATGGTCTCAGGGAAGTACCTACAGAAAGGATGAAATAGCCTTGTTGTAGAGAAGATCTAAATATCTGAATGGGAATATCAGGATTGTCACTAAAAGCACTAGATGTTTTTAGGGGAAAGAAAGCCAAATAAATTGTTCCTTTGTTGCTTAAACTGTAGCTTATTTAAACACTAACTTTTTTTTCAGGTGCTGTGCAGTTTATATGAGGTTAATATAGGAGCAGAATTGCCTGCACAAAGAGTAATAATATTATGACAATTAAAAGAATGTCATTTACCCAGAGGTCTTAAAAGCCAAATAATTGAAGCTTTAATGGGGCAGGAAAAAGTTCTGAGTCAGAAACACTTAGGTTTAAATTTTAGCTTTTCCATTTTTAGCTGTGTGGCAAGTCACATAATCTCTCTGGCACTGTTTCCTCTTCTGTGAACTGAGGATACCTTTATCTTCACAGGACTGTTGAAGGGATCTGTCATTCATTTATTTAGCAAAATATTGAATAAGCCACTTTGCATGCCATGCACTTTGCTGGACATTAGGGATGCAATATAGCACAGAACAGGCAAGAGAGAAGCCAAATCCATAGATAATAAAAAATAAGCATATTTTGATAAAGAAACAAATAAGTCAGGTAATTAGAGTGAGAATTACTGGGGATGCCACTTAGAGGGCATGGCCAGAGACTGTCTCACTGAAAAGCTGAGGTTGGGAGAACAGAGATGAGTCCAGTGGAGCAAAGGGCTTGGGGTTAAGGCCAATGGAGCTGCAGACATAGAATTGCAGTGGTGGGAGGCTGACTCACAGAGATGCTGCACAAAAAGCATCCACAGAAGATCCAACACTTCTGCCTCACCTCTCCCTTACCCACTGCCACCTACTCAACCTCTTATATTAACAGGCATTCTGCTTTGCACACAAACACTTGAGTGGACACAAACACTTGTATGGTAACAGGTATAGTGAGTTCCAATGGCATAAAATCTAGTGAGTAAAATAGCAACCCATGAAAGCATGTGGAAAAAGTTCATAATTAGTCTGACTATAATAACTTAAGCATAGTTGCATGAGATATTTTCAAAGAGGAGAGAAAATAATTTTGAATACAGTTGTTTCAGTTCAGTTCAGTTCAGTCTAGGAATATGTAATTTTAGAATGGGTCATCAATTCTAAAACACTCAAAGAAAAACAAGTGGGATGTTTTCTTTCTACAATTTAATTAAATGGTTAGTCATTCTGTAGGAAATCATGAGCAAAATAAATATTCTGACAGTGTATTCCTTATAGTCTCAATAACATTCAAATTCAGTTACATGATCTCAGAGGGTGGTAGACAAAGTTGCTAAATTATCTAGAATGAACTGAACAAACATCTTGCTTATAAAGTTTTCACCCTGATGCCCCTTGAGGTGTTCCCATATTTTTCGTGTCTTGTTCAGTTCAGTTCAGTTCAGATGCTCAGTCGTGTCCAACTCTTTGTGACCCCATGAATTGCAGAATGCCAGGCTTCCCTGTCCATCACCATCTCCCAGAGCTTGCTCAAACTCAAGTCCATTGAGTCAGTGATGCCATCCAACCATCTAGTCCTTTGTTTTCCCCTACTCCTCCTGCCTTCAGTCTTTCCTAGCATCAGAGTCTTTTCTAATGAGTAAGCTCCTCGCATCAGGTGGCCAAATTATTGGAACTTCAACTTCAGCATCAGTACTTCCAACGAATATTCAGGACTGATTTCCTTTAGAATGAACTAGTTGGATCTCCTTGCAGGTCCAAGGAATTCTAAAGACTCTTCTCCAACACCACAGTTCAAAACATCAATTCTTTGGTGCTCAGCCTTCTTTATAGTCCAACTCTCATATCCATACATAACTACTGCAAAAACCATAGCTTTGACTAGATGGGCTTTTGTTGGCAAAGTAATGCCTCTGCTTTTTAATGTGCTGTCTAGGTCAGTCATTGCTTTTCTTTCAAGGAGCAAGCATCTTTTATTTTCATAGATACAGACACCATCTGAAGTGATTTTGGAGCACAAGAAAATAAAGTCTGTCACTGTTTCCATTGTTTACCCATCTATTTGCCATTAAATGATGGGACCAGATGCCATGATCTTCGTTTTTTGAATGTTGAGTTTTAAGCCATATTTTTCATTCTCCTCTTTCTTTTCATCAAGAAGTTCTTAAGTTTCTCTTCAGTTCAGCTCAGTTCAGTCGCTCAGTTGTGTCTGACTCATTGCGATCCCATGAACTGCAGCACACCAGGCCTCCGTGTCCATCACCAACTACCAGATATTACCAAAACGCATGTCCTTTGAGTCAGTGATGCAACCCAACCATCTCATTCTGTCGTCCCCTACTCCTCCTGCCCTCAATCTTTCCCAGCATCAGGGTCTTTTCAAATGAGTTAGCTCTTGCCATCAGGTGGCCAAAGTATTGGAATTTCAGTTTCAACATCAGTCCTTCCAATGAACACCCAGGACTGATCTCCTTTACGATGCACTGGTTGGATCTCCTTGCAGTCCAAATGACTCTCAAGAGTCTTCTCCAACACCACAGTTCAAAAGCATCAGTTCTTCAGTGCTCAGCTTCCTTTATAGTCCAACTCTCACATCCATACATGACTACTGGAAAAAACATAGCCTTGACTAGATGGACCTTTGTTGGCAAAGTAATATCTCTGCTTTTTAATATGCTGTCTAGGTTGGTCATATCTTTCCTTCCCAGGAATAAGTGTCTTTAAATTTCATTGCTGAAATCACCATCTGCAGTGATTTGGAAGCCCCCCAAAATAGAGTCACCACTGTTTCCACAGTTTCCCCATCTATTTCCCAAGAAGCGATGGGACCAGATGCCATGATCTTAGTTTTCTGAATGTTGAGCTTTAAGCCAACTTTTTCACTCTCCTCTTTCACCTTCATCAAGAGGCTCTTTAGTTATTCATTTTCTGCCATAAGAGTGGTGTCATCTGCATATCTGAGGTTATTGATATTTCTCCTGGCAATTTTGATTCCAGCTTGTGCTTCATCCAGCCCAGTGTTTCTCATGATGTACTCTGCATATAAGTTAAATAAGCAGGATGACAATATACAGCCTTGATGTACTCCTTTTCCTATTTGGAACCAGTCTGTTGTTCCATGTCCAGTTCTAACTGTTGCTTCCTGACCTGCATACAGGTTTCTCAAGAGGCAGGTCAGGTGGTCTGGTATTCCCATCACTTGAAGAATTTTCCACAGTTTATTGTGATCCACACAGTCAAAGGCTTTGGTATAGTTAACAAAGCAGAAATATATGTTTTTCTGGAACTCTCTTGCTTTTTCGATGATCCAGCGGATGTTGGCAATTTGATCTCTGGTTCCTCTGCCTTTTCTAAATCCCGCTCGACCATCTGGAAGTTCACGGTTCATGTATTGCTGAAGCTTGGCATGGAGAATTTTGAGCATTACTTTGCTAGTGTGTGAGATGAGTGCAATTGTGCGGCAGTTTTAGCATTCTTTGGCATTGCCTTTCTTTGGGATTGGAATGAAAACTGACCTTTTCCAGTCCTGTGGGCACTGCTGAGTTTTCCATATTTGTTGGCATATTGAGTGCAGCACTTTCACAGCATCATCTTTGAGGATTTGAAATAGCTCAAGTGGAATTTCATCACCTCCACCAGCTTTGTTCATAGTGATGCTTCCTAAGGCCCACTTGACTTCACATTCCAGGATGTCTGGCTGTAGGTGAGTGATCACACCATCGTGAATATCTTTGAAGATCTTTTTTTGTACAGTGCTTCTGTGTATTCTTGCCACCTCTTCTTAATATCTTCTGCTTCTGTCAGGTCCATTCCATTTCTGTTCTTTATTGAGCCCATCTTTGCATGAAAATTTCCCTTGGCGTCTCTAATTTTCTTGAAGAGATCTTTCTTGAAGATCTTTTTTCTACAGTGCTTCTGTGTATTCTTGCCACCTCTTCTTAATATCTTCTGCTTCTGTCAGGTCCATACCATTTCTGTCCTTTATTGAGCCCATCTTTGCATGAAAAGTTCCCGTGGTATCTCTAATTTTTCTTGAAGAAATCTTGAAGAGATCCCATTCTATTGTTTTCCTCTATTTCTTTGCATTGATCACTGAGGAAGGCTTTCTTATCTCTCCTTGCTATTCTTTGGAACTCTGCATTCAGATGGCAATATCTTTCCTTTTCTCCTTTGCTTTTCGCTTTTCTTCTTTTCAGAGCTATTTGTAAGGCCTCCTCAGACAGCCATTTTGCATTTTTGCATTTCTTTTTCTTGGGGTGGTTTTGATCCCTGTCTCCTGTGCAATGTCACGAACCTCTGTCCATAGTTCATCAGGCACTCTGTCTATCAGATCTAGTCCTTTAAATCTATTTCTCACTTTCATTGTATTATCATAAGGGATTTGATTAGGTCATACCTGAATAGTCTAGTGGTTTTCCACACTTTCTTCAAATTAAGTCTGAATTTGGCAATAAGGAGTTCATGATCTGATACACAGTCAGCTCCCAGTCTTGTTTTTGCTGACTGTGTAGAGTTTCTCCATCTTTGGCTGCAAAGAATATAATCAATCCGATTTCGATGTTGACCATCTGGTGATGTCCATGTGTAGAGTCTTCTCTTGTGTTGTTGGAAGAGGGTGTTTGCTATGACCAGTGTGTTCTCTTGGCAAAACTCTGTTAGCTTTAGCCCTGCTTCATTCTGTACTCCAAAGTCAAATTTGCCTGTTACTCCAGGTGTTTCTTGACTTCCTACTTTTGCATTCCAGTCCCCGATGATGAAAAGGACATCTTTTTGGGGTGTTAGTTCTAGAACGTCTTGTAGGTCGTCATAGAAATGTTCAACTTCAACTTCTTTGGCATTACTGGTCAGGGCATAGATTTGAATTACCGTGATATTGAATGGTTTGCCTTGAAAACGAACAGAGATCATTCTGTCGTTTTTGAGATTTCATCCAAGTACTGCATTTCAGACTCTTTTGTTGACTATGTTAGCTACTCCATTTCTTCTAAGGGATTCCTGCCCACAGTAGTAGATATAATGGTCATCTGAATTAAATTCACCCATTCCAGTTCATCTTAGTTCGCTGATTCAAGAATGTCGACGTTCCGTCTTGCCATCGTCTGTTTGACCACTTCCAATTTGCCTTGATTCATGGACCTAACATTCCAGGTTCCTATGCAATATTGCTCTTTACAGCATTGGACCTTGCTTCTATCACCAGTCACATCCACAACTGGGTGTTGTTTTTGCTTTGGCTCCATCCCTTCATTCTTTCTGGAGTTATTTCTCCACTGACCTCCAGTAGCATATTGGGCACCTACTGACCTGGGGAGTTCATCTTTCAGTGTCTTTTTGCCTTTTCATACTGTTCATGGGGTTCTCAAAACAAGAATACTGAAGTGGTTTGCCGTTCCCTTCTCCAGTGGACCACATTCTGTCAGACCTCTCCAGCATAACCCATCCATCTTGTGTGGCCCCACACGTCATGGCTTAGTTTTACTGAGATAGACAAGTCTGTGGTCTGTGTTATCAGACTGGCTAGTTGTCTGTGATAGTGGTTTCAGTCTGTCTGCCCTCTGATGCCCTCTCTCAGTGCCTACCATCTTACTTGGATTTCTCTTACATTGGACATGGAGTATCTCTTCACTTTCTGCCATAATATTGGTATCAGCTACATAGCTGAGATTATTGATGTTTCTCCTGGCAGTCTTGATTCCAGCTTGTGGTTCATCCAGCCCAGTATTTTACATGATGTGCTCTGCATATAAATTAAATAAACAGGGTAACAATATACAGCCTTCACGTACTCCTTTCCAAATTTTGAACCAATCCGTTGTTCCATGTCCAGTTCTAACTGCTGCTCTTGACCTGCATACAGATTTCTCAGGAGGCAGGTGAAGTGGTATGGTATTCCCATCTCTTGAAGAAATTTCCACAGTTTGTTGTGATCCACACAGTCAAAGGCTTTAGCATAGTCAAAGAAGCAGAAACAGATGTTTTTCTGGAATTCTCTTGCTTTTTTTATGTTCCAATGGATGTTGGCAATTTGATCTCTGGTTCCTCTGCCTTTTCTAAATCCAGCTTGAACATATGGAAATTCTTTGTTCACGTTCTGTTGAAGCCTAGCTTGGAGAATTTTGAGCATTACTTTGCTAGTGTGTGGAATAAGTGCTATTGTTCAGTAGTTTGAACATTCTTTGGCATTGCCCTTCTTTGCGATTAGAATGAAAACTGAACTTTTCCAGTCCCATGGCCACTGCTGAGTTTTCCAAATTTGCTGACATATTGAGTGCAGCACTTTCACAGCATCACCTTTTAGGATTTGAAATAGCTCAACTGGAATTCCATCACTTCCACTAGCTTTGTTAGTAGTGATGCTTCCTAAGGCCCACTTGACTTTGCATTCCAGGATATCCAGCTCTAAGTGTGTGGTCACACCATAGAGGTTATCTAGGTCATTAAGTTTTGTTTTTTTTTTGCATAATTCTTCTTTGTATTCTTGCCACCTCTTATTAATATCTTCTGCTTCTGTTAGGTCCATACTATTTCTGTCCATTATTATGCCCATCTTTGCATGAATTGTTCCCTTGTATCTCTAATTTTCTTGAAGAGATTTCTAGTTTTTCCCATTCTATTGTTTTTCTTTGTTTCTTTGCATTATTCACTTAGGAAGGCTTTCTTATCTCTCCTTGCTGTCCTTTGTACTCTGAACTCCAATGGGTATATCTTTTTTTAAATTTTTTAATTGAAGGTTAATTACATTACACTATCTTTCCTTTTCTTTTTTGCCTTTTGCTTCCCTTCTTTTCTCAGCCATTTGTAAGGCCTCCTCAGACAACCATTTTGCCTTTTTGCATTTCTTTCTCTTGGGGATAGTTTTGGTCACCAACTCCTGTACATTGTTACGAACCTCTGTCAGGCACTCTGTCTATCAGATCTAATCTCTTGAATCTATTTGTCACTTCTACTGTACAATTGTAAGGGATTTACTTCATACCTGAATAGTCTAGTGGTTTTCCCTACTTCTTCAATTTAAGTCTGAGGTTTGCAATAAGGAGTTCATGATCTGAGCCACAGTCAGCTCCCAGTCTTGTTTTTGCTGACTGTATGGAGCTTCTCCATCTTTGGCTGCAAAGAATATAGTCAATCTGATTTCAGTGTTGACCACCTGGTGATGTCCATATGTAAAATCATCTCTTGTGTCATTGGAAGAGGGTGTTTGCTATGACCAGTGCATTCTCTTGGCAAAACTCTGCTAGCCTTTGACCTGCTTCATTCTGTACTCTAAGGCCAAACTTTCTTGTTACTACAGGTATCTCTTGACTATAATAATACTGTATCACTTGCTAATTTTGCTTTTTTTTTTTTTTTAACAACATAGCATTTCTTTATATTCTCAGAATTGGGTTAGGAGTTTCAAGCCTCATTCAAAAAAAATTTTTTAAAGATCATTAAGATAATAAATTTTCTAGACTTTTAGCAGTAAAACTTGATGCCAGAATACATGGAACTATATCAGTTTTGAGTGAATATAAATTAGAAACCTAGCTTTCAAACTAAGTCAAACAAGTGGAATCAAAATGTCATAATTTTTTAGCTAAGCAAAAATTCATGTTTTCTAAATTATACATAATATTCATATATATATGCATACAAAAGTTTTTCTATTAAACTTGAGACAGAACATCAGGGGGAAAAAAGAAGAGAAATTGGAAAACAAACTAAATGAAATGGAAGCCAGTGGACAAGCCTTAATTCCATGTTACGAACTGAAAGATCTGCAGGAAACCAGCCAAATGATCGTGCTAGGATAAAACGTGAAACACACAAAAGCACTATAACAATAAGCTAATTCCTATTTTTAAAGTATAATAAAAATGTTTTCTTTTATAGTTATCTGGAAAGCTATTGTCCAGAGATCCTGCCTGCATTCATCTCTCCCACTAGATAGAGCTGATAGCCTCAGAGTATTCTTAAGTTGTCATTACACAGACTTCTCTGGTGGTCTAGTGGTTAAGAATCTTCCTGCTAATGCAGGGGACTCAGGTTTGATCCCTGATCTGGGAAAGTCCCATATGTCACAGGACAATAGGGCCCATGTGCTGGAACTGATGAGCCCACACCCTAGATCTCGCGTTCAGAACTCGTGCTTCTCTCAACAAGAGAGAAGCCACCACCGTGAGCAGCCTGCGCACCACAACGAGAGAAAGCCCATGCACAGCAACGAAGACCCAGAACAGCCAAAAGTGAATAAATAAATAGATTCTAAAATTGTCATTACACCACTTACTGTGAATATATCATATATGTCTCTCTCTCTCTCTCACACACACACACACATATATATACATATACTATATATAGATACCTTTCACATGTACCATTTAGTCAAGCCCTCAAAATAATCTTGTTATATCTCTTTGCACCACTTTTCAAAGTAAAAACTTAACATCCATCCTTCACAATGTGAAAAATGGCTCTGGATATGAGGGGAATGGGAAAGATCAAGGGTTAAAGAATGACTCAGGTTTCCCACTCCATCAGCCTTCCATTAACTTACTGATTATCTGCTCAGTTTTTCTGCAGCTCTCCTCTAATTCCATTTACTTCAGCTTTAAACAAAATTTTCAAATTACTTAGAAATGTATATATAGGTGTTTTCACAGTGGACCCTTCAGGTTCCAACTAATGGTCACAATGGAAGGCTGTCTCTGCAAATTTCGTCAGTTCCTTGTCACTTGTCCAGAAGCCTAAAAGGAAACAGGCTTCCTTTCAGGCCCATCTACCACAGCCACAGAGCTGTGTAATAACATGTCAAAATAATGGCTCAGAGACACTGTGAAATTCTACAGTGCCTTCCAAAACTTCCAAAGAAGATGTAAGTTTAAAAACAACAACAACAACAATAAGTGTACTTTGTGGACGCTCAATACTTTGAAAATTGAAAACAGTGTATGGAGTTATAGTTGAGCATGATATTGAAAGATGGTATCATGATATTCTCAACTATTCAACAGACTGCAGCATTTTCCACATATGCTCATTATGTCAGGGATCATTTTAGCTTTCAAAAATGGTAAGTGTCTGCTTGTAATTATAACATAGAGGACAACTCAATGACAATCTAAGTTTCTATACAAAAACAATGTTAATGGGCAGGAAATTTTTCCCACCAAAAGCCAAATCTTTGCTGTTAAAGTTTTCAGATATTTTCTAACATGTAGTATAAAGGTTTTTGCATTATCTTTTTAAAATTAAAATATATATGTTAATTTTTTTTTTTTTTTTAAACCAAAGCCTGTACAAAACTGTAGCCCATCAGGCTCCTCTGCCTATAAAATTCTCCAGGCAAGAATATTGGAGTGAGTTGTCATTCCCTTCTCCAGCGGATCTCCCCAACTCAGGGATCAAACCCTTATCTCTTGCATTGCAAACAGATTCTTTACAGTCTGAGTCACCAGGGAAGCTCATAATCAAAGCCACACACACAAGGAATCTCCTGACCAAAAATAAAAACATGTCTTCTTCTGAACATACATACTAATTGTAGCAATTGGAAAAGTACGAAGGAGAAAATAATCTTGATTTTTCACCATCCAAAGATTACTGCTTTTAATATTCTGATATATTTCATTTCAGGTTTTAAAACTTTTTCATCAGAAAACATTTTAGAAGAAAAGGCGAGTGTTGAAAATTTTCAAGTTAAATAGGAATATTCAGTTTTACCTCCATGCAGGGATTATATTTTAGTGTAGCAGGAAGTGGTGTTCCACCCATCTGAAAACTCTTCTCAGCCAGACCATCAAAGATTGGAGCCAGAGATATAAGCCAAGGTGGGGCAGAAAGCACACAGGCTAAATCAATCAGCCTGGATTTGAATCAACTTTCCATCAGTTACCAGCTAAGTGACTTTAAGGAAGTCACTTAATGTTTCTGGCTCTCTTTTTCCCCATCTGTGATGTAACACATACCGCACACGTTGTTATTAGGATTAAATAAAAAAAATTTGTGTCGAAAGGCCTGGCACATAATAGGCTTTCTATAAAAGTTAATTGAATCAAAAAACAACCTTGGGTCAGCATGTTCTGCCTTTAAGCCAACACAAGTGATAGCATTTTGCATGTATTGGTTTTATTGTCTGGCTACTTAGGCACTGTTGTGGACATCATAACAAAGGAGAAACAAAATTTGTCTCTGACAGCTCATGTTCTAGAGCTAATACTTCACACTCAATCATATCCAGACAGGATGATACACTAATGTCTACAGTAGAATTATGGCCAAAGACTTGATATATAGAGTGCTGTTCTCTGGACAGAAAAAAATATAACCACAGGCTATACCTCAAATTGAGCTCTATTTTAAGAAAAGCAAAGCCTCTTTTAGGAATTTTCTCAAAACTGCTTTTTTTTTTTTTTTTTAATTCCAATTGAACAACAACAACAAAAAATCTGCAGCTGCTAAAAAGAGCAAAAAAATATCTTTTAAAATTTTATTTAATAAAGCTTTTACCTGCCCCTTTAAAAGTCAACTTACTTCATAAAAAGTTAGCATATAATTAAAAAGCTTTCTTACTTAAATATCATTTGCAACCAGACCATATTTTTAATAAAATTTCCTATTTGTTGCTTTAACCTAAAATAGGGTAACTCTATAATTTACTATCCAGAATGAGATACTTGGGAGTGAAAGTACGCTTCATCAATAATTGTGCTGGGTCCATGAAGCACAGTTAGGGATGGCTTTGAGAAAACCTGGCCAGAAGGTCACTCTAACTTTCCAGAAAGATGGACTAGCCTGATCACTGGTATCAGAGAGTCCTGCAGAAGTGAGACAGCTGTTTAGATTTAGCAGAAGCATTTTGTAATTTTTTCCCCCATGAAATGGAATGTTTGCATGTCATTTAAGCTTGAGCATTAACTGTTATTTTAAGAAAAACTCTGTATACCTAAAATGTCCCCAAATTTCAAAGAAGGAATAGATTTCCTCCATTGGTGTTCTGGACTTTGATCTAGTGTTTGCTAATGTATTAGAGATAGTACGTTAATTTTGTGATTATTAGATTTAAACCCCATTATATGGCACCTCCCTCCTCCTCCCCTATGAAGGGACACACTTTCTACAGGTCTGAGGATACATGATTAAAAGACAAATCTGGGCTTTTAGATAAACCTTGAAGGGAAACGGAACTACCTCTGTATATATTAGATTTTATAGATATTTCTGTTTAAATATTACTCACAGAATATACAGTATGTACTTGAGTCTGTATAAATATAATAAATATAAATAAAATTAGATTTATCATTTAGGTACACTGGGAATTTTGCTAATATCATGAATGTTCTTTCTGCCAAGTAATTTTCTAAATAATATAATAACACAAATATCTATAGCAATTATTATAACTAATTCATAGTTACTTAAAATGTTTTGATAATGGCATCTTGCTTTTTTAAGGGCTCAGACAAGGTCTATTTATTTTATATATGTCATTTTTCAAGCTTTCTATGTTCACTTTGAAAATTCACAACATTTAGATATACTTTCCAGCTAATACATTATTGGAGACACTAAAAGGTTTAGAGAAAAGAATGAATGATTGGATTTTGACAGTGATTAGCATTGTTTTTGTTGAAAGTCAGATACTACATAATATTCAACACATTTATCCCAAGCTGCATTTGTAAATTTATTTTTCTCTTATTTTTTGTATGACATTCATTTTATAACCCAAGTAGTATTTTTGAACTATTTTCTACATGCTGAGCATGATTATCACTGTGACAATGAATAAGACATGTGTCCTATCCCAAGGCAAGCACTATCCCCTTCTCACTTTTGTTATTTAGAGAAAGTTAACAGGGTAAAGATTATATTTTGGATGGTAGGTGTCCAGGGTTCAGGAAAAATGTGCAAAATATGCAAATTCTAAAATGATTTTGAAGTCTCTCTATTTAAAGGTCAAGAAAAGTGTTTGCTTCTCAAAAGCTGATAGAGATGGAGGAAAATCTGCCAACCAAGGAGGTTCAATTTGGTCATGCATTCATTAACTTCTTAACACACAGCCACTCCACACAGACAAGAGAAGATATTAACTTTACTGGATGTTCTGGGCGATGTCAGAATGAATGCATTTCCCAAAGGGGAAACCCCATTATCCACTAATATTTAATTATTTCTCTTTATCCCTCTATTAAAAGAAAGTTTTGATAAACAGTCTTTGAAAAATCCACTTATTTACCTTTTTCATGAATGTTAAATTGTACAAAATTTTATTTTGGAGTGAAAGATCTTTACTACAAAGGTGCTTATAAAACACCAATTTCATGTAACAGATCGATTATGAATTTAGACATTTCATTGATAATGAACCACTGACTGAGAATGGTTAGTAATTCATACTCTTCCCATGAAGACAAAAAAATCTTGCCGAAATTCATCAAATTAGTAAATATTTGGCTAATTATAATCATCTAAAGTTGATTTAAATAATATCTATTAAATATCTGCAGCTCAATGTTTAAATTCATAGATAAACTCACTGAAAATGACTAGGGCATTGAAAATCATCATAAGCCGAGTAGGAATAGAACAAATGGTCATTTCCACTATTTTAGAGAGTCAAGGAGAGAAACAATATGAAAAATAAGCATATAAATAATTTAAATGACCACAAAAATAAAATAGGAAGATACATTGTGTGAAATTTCAGTAAGTATTATGAGCTGGAGAAAGTAGGAAAATATCCATATGAAGTTAGCATATCCTCAGGTAACTGCCTTAAGTGTTATAACTTGGGTTCCTTCAGCTTTTCAGATAAAAGCAGGTCATAAATGAGTCTTTGTATCCAAGCAAAAAAGTCTATCATCTGTATCTCCTTCCTTGTCACTCATATCCACCAACACTATAATAGACAAGTTGATGAGCTTACTTGTTATACTGATGGTTAGAGAGTGACTATCAACTTATAATAATTTACCTGGGAAGGACTATTCATTAAGGAAGCAATGACTTTCTCCAGAGAAGTCAGATCCTTCCTTCCTAAACCTGTTCAGTGTGGGAGTTCCTTGTTTGTTACCGAATAATCACAAACTTCTCCTTTCTCAAGGAGTTGAAAAATGGACTTGAAAGTCAGATAGTGATTAAACTATC
Source organism: Giraffa tippelskirchi (assembly GCF_054371585.1). NCBI lineage: Eukaryota > Metazoa > Chordata > Mammalia > Artiodactyla > Giraffidae > Giraffa > Giraffa tippelskirchi. The sequence goes on along the minus strand of NC_137284.1, from coordinate 58,924,574 downwards.
TACTGAAATCTCATTAAATTTATGCTGTGCTCAGTCGTGTCTGACTCTTTGGACTTAGCCCCCAGGTTCCTCTGTCTATAGCATTTTTCAGGCAAGGATATTAGAGTAAGTAGCCATTCCCTTCTCCAGGGGATTTTCGTGACCCAGAGTTCGAACCTGGTCTCCTGTAGCTCTTGCATTTCAGGCAGATTCTTTACCTGCTAAGCCACTGGGAAGCCCTTCACTAAAACTAAATGAGAGCATTCTCTTGGGCCCAAGGATGAAAATATGCCTCTAATTCTCCCTTTTCTGCAGTCTCAGCTATTTACCCAGTCGTGGGGCCAAGTATCTGTAGGCTTCTTCTCATCAGGACAAGCCTTCCCTGCTGGGCATTTCATTCAGAGGAAAGTGAGACATGTGAGCTCATAATGGGAGCCAAGGGAAGATCAGAAGGAAAGATGACAGAAAGACAAGTGAAACATGAGCCCCACATTTTCCACCTTAATTTTGCTTGACATAAACCAGTATAGTTCTTGGGCTTTTGCTAACACACCAGCTAGATAAATAAATCATCCTCTGTAAGAAAAGGAGCTGGTCCTGTCTCACCCTTCACAGAGAGCTGAAGTCACTGGTGAACACATGGGGAAGAATGAGAAGGGATTATGGTCAACCTTACAGAAGTTGAGAAAAAAATAAAGACCTTTGGGTTTTCCAGGTAGCACTAGTGGTAAAAATCCCACCTGCCTCTGCAGGAGACATGAGAGACCCGGGTTCGATCCCTGGTTCAGAAAGATCCCCTTGAGAAGGAAATGGCAACCCACTCCAGTATTCTTGCTTGGAAAATTCCATGGACAGAGGTGCCTGGTGGCTACAGTCCATGGAGTCGCAGAGAGTCAGATACAACTAAAGCGACTTAGCAGCATGCAAACTAAAGGCGATAAGAGACAAAAACTTCTTCAACTACCCTTGTCTAGGTTATATTACTTTCTCTAGCTACACACAGACACACACACACACACACACACACACACACACACACAGGCCCACTCATCCTGTTACAAAGTCATATTTTACTTTCCTGTTACTTAAATGCTTCACGTGTCTGTCATCTTTCTCCAGTTATAGATTATAAATTTCAAAAGGAAGACAGTATAGTCCAGCAAAAGCATACGGGCTTTAGGTTCCCAGATACTTGGGTATAAATTCCAGTTCCACAATTTACCAGGTATAGGACCTGGTGGCTCAGTGGTAAAGAATCTGCCTGCAATGCAGGAGATGCAAAAGATGCGGGTTCGATCCCTGGGTCAGGAAGATCCCTTAGAGAAGGAAATGGCAACCCACTCCCGTATTCTTGCCTGGAAAATTCCACAGACAGGGAAGCCTGACGGGCTACAGTCCATAGGGTCACAAATAGTCAGACACAACTGAGCGAGTGACTGAGCACTGAGCTGAGCACATGACTTTGGCTAAGTCATTAACTCTTTATCTATAAAATCTATCTATCTATATAAAGGTCTAGCTCCTAGGATGGGGCATACAAATAATAATTCACATAAAATATCTGTTAAGTGTGCATTAGACACATTGACATTTGTATTTTCGCCCCATGAAAGGCATTTGTTGTCTCTTGAATTCTGTATATAGCATGGTTTTCTGTACTTTGTCAGGAACGTAAAATGACAATGAATATTAAGTTCCAGCTGACCTGTCTTGAGAGCCACTACTGAACAGATACTACTTTTATATGGATGGTTTTGGCATAGCTGTATATTTTTAGTGTTTGAATACTCCAGTCTTGGAAATTAGGAATAATCTACTTTACAAATTAGATGTATTTCATAAAATTATGCAAGCACATTTGCAGTTAATTGTTCTTAAGAATAATGGAAAGCTTATGACAAAGGGTACAATGTTTCAGCGATGAAAGATGACTAAGATCAAGAGATCTAATGTAGAACATGGTGACGACAGCAATATTGTAATGAATACTTGAAATTTGCTAAGAGGGTGGATCCGAAGTGTTCTCACTACCACAAAAAAAGAAAAAAGGATGTTTATCAAAACATCAAGCTGTATACTTTCAAGATGTACCATTTTTATTTGTCAATTATATTTCAGTAAAGTCAAAAAATGATATTTGGTCAACCATATTTACCAGTATGGTTTTTCCAGTGGTCATGTATGGATGTGAGAGTTGGACGGTGAAGAAAGCTGAGCGCCGAAGAATTGATGCTTTTGAACTGTGGTGTTGGAGAAGACTCTTGAGAGTCCCTTGGACTGCAAGGAGATCCAATCAATCCATCCTAAAAGAGATCAATCCTGGGTGTTCATTGGAGGGTCTGATGTTGAAGCTGAAACTCCAATACTTTGGCCACCTCATGCGAAGGGTTGACTCATTGGTAAAGACCCTAATGCTGGGTAGGCTTGGGGGTGGGAGGAGAAGGGGACGACAGAGGATGAGATGGTTGGATGGCATCACCGACTCGATGGACATGGGTTTGGGTAGACTCCGGGAGTTGGTGATGGACAGAGAGGCCTGGCGTGCTGCAGTTCATGGGGTCGCAAAGAGTCGGACATGACTGAGCGACTGAACTGAACTGAATTTACCAGTATTTGTAGATTTGATATGTAACTCACCAAGAGTTATTATGGTAAGTTTGAAGTGGCAGTGGCCAGAGTAATATGGAGGAAATGGTTCAACACTAAATTGAAATATGCAAGAATTAAATGTGTTCATTGTTATGTTAGGGCTTCCCTTATAGCTCAGGTGGTAAAGAATTTGCCTGCAATGCAGGAGACCCCAGTTTGATTCCTGGGTCAGGAAGATCTGCTGCAGAAGGGATAGGCTACCCACCCCAGTACTCTTGGGCTTCCCTTAGGGCTCAGCTGGTAAAGAATCCACCTGCAATGCAGGAGACTTGGGTTCGATTCCCGGGTTGGGAAGATACCCTAGAGAAGGGAAATGCTACCCATTCCAGTATTCTTGCCTGGAGAATTCCATGGACTATATAACCCATGGGGTCGCAAAGAGTCAGACACAACTGAGCAACTTTCACTTACTTATTACTTATTATTATGTTAAGGAAATAGATTAAATAGGATATCATTTGAATGTTCCACACAATGCAAACAATTCTCTGTTAATATATTCTGGTCAGTATGTGTCAAATGACTTTCTGCCATAAGTAAATTTTGCTGTGTCCTTCATAGGCAAAGAAACTCTTATTGGAAATGCGTAGTATTACTTTGGTTTTTCAAATACTCATGGAATATTGCGATTATTTTGCAAAGATGTCACAGATAGAACTGGATTCTGTTCTTTCTGCTGGTTTCTGTAGAATGGAAAATACTAAACTATAATAATGCAGCTCTTAATCCTCTATGAATAACACAGCATCTTTTCCTGTAATGAAGGATAATTTATTAGAAACTTAAAGATTTGTATACAAATGGAAATTTTGAGTTATTAGTTGATCTTATAAAGCAATGTTCAAGTCTGCTTTTAAAAATGGATATAAAATTTAGTTTTAGCTTCTTAACAGTTATAAAGCAAAAATCTATCATTTATATATTCTAAGTATTTCCTTCTGGTTTCATTAATTCTTAGATCTGCTTGTGTGAGAATTGAGCCCAGTAATATGTCGTGCAGGAATTTCACAGCTAAAGTTGATAGACTTAAGCTAAATATTTCTCAAAAGTGAGGTAGTTAAATACAATATGGTATACGCTTATAAGGGATTTGATTTAGGTCATACCTGAATGGCCTAGTGGTTTCCCCCACTTTCTTCAATTTAAGTTTGAATTTGGCAACAAGCAGTTCATGATCTGAGCCACAGTCCACTCCCAATCTTTTTTTGCTGACTGTATAGAGCTTCTCCATCTTTGGCTGCAAAGAATATAATCAATCTGATTTTGATGTTGACCATCTGGTGATGTCCATGTGTAGAGTCTTCTCTTGTGTTGTTGGAAGAGGGTGTTTGCTATGACCAGTGCGTTCTCTTGGCAAAACTCTGTTAGCCTTTGCCCTGCTCCATTCTGTACTCCCAGGCCAAATTTGCCTGTTACGCCAGGTGTTTCCTGACTTCCAACTTTTGCAGTCCAGTCCCTTATAATGAAAAGGACATCTTTTTTGGGTGTTAGTTCTAAAAGGTCTTGTAGGTCTTCATAAAACCATTCAAATTCAGCTTCTTGAGCATTACTGGTCGAGGTATAGACTTGGATTACCGTGATATTGAATGGTTTGCCTTGGAAACGAACAGAGATCATTCTGCCGTTTTTGAGATTGCATCCAAGTACTGCATTTCAGACTCTTTTGTTGACTCTGTTAGCTACTCCATTTATTCTAAAGGATTCCTGCCCACAGTAGTAGATATAATGGTCATCTGAGTTAAATTCACCCATTCCACTCGGTCTTAGTTTGTTGATGCCTAAAATGTTGACATTCACTCTTGCCATCGCCTGTTTGACCACTTCCAATTTGCCTTGATTCATGGACCTAACATTCCAGGTTCCTATGCAATATTGCTGTTTACAGCATCGGACATTGCTTCTATCACCAGTCACATCCACAGCTGGGTATTGTTTTTGCTTTGGTTCCATCCCATCATTCTTTCTGGAGTTATTTCTCCACTGATCTCCAGTAGCATAGTGGGCACCTACTGACCTGGGGAGTTCATCTTTCAGTGTCCTATCTTTTTGCCTTTTCATACTGTTCATGGGGTTCTCAAGGCAAGAATACTGAAGTGGTTTGCCATGCCCTTCTCCAGTGGACCACATTCTGTCAGACCTCTCCACCACGACCCGTCCATCTTGGGTGGCCCCACATGGCATGGCTTAGTTTCATTGAGATAGACAAGGCTGTGGTCCATGTGAGCAGATTGGCTAGTTTTCTGTGATTATAGTTTCAGTGTGCCTGCCCTCTGATGCCCTCTCGCAACACCTACCTTCTTGCTTGGGTTTCTCTTACCTTGGACATGGGGTATGCAGGTGAGGAAGCAACAGTTAGAATTGGACATGGAACAGCAGACTAGTTCCAAATAGAAAAAGGAGTATGTCAAGGCTGTATATTGTCACCCTGCTTATTTAACTTATACGCAGAGTACCTCATGAGAAACGCTGGGCTGGAAGAAACACAAGCTGGAATCAAGATTGCCGGGAGAAATATCAATAACCTCAGATATGCAGATGACACCACACTTATGGCAGAAAGCGAAGAAAAGCTAAAGAGCCTCATGATGAAAGTGAAAGGGGAGAGTGAAAAAGTTGGATTAAAGCTCAACATTCAGAAAACTAAGATCATGACATTTCCCATCACTTCATGGGAAATAGATGGGGAAACAGTGCAAACAGTGCTGACTTTATTTTTGGGGGCTCCAAAATCACTGCAGATGGTGATTGCAGCCATGAAATTAAAAGACGCTTACTCCTTGGAAGGAAGGTTATGACCAACCTAGATAGCATATTTAAAGCAGCGACATTACTTTGCCAGCCAAGGTCCGTCTAGTCAAGGCTATGGTTTTTCCAGTGGTCGTGTATGGATGTGAGAGTTGGACTATAAAGAAAGCTGAACGCCGAAGAATTGATGCTTTTGAACTGTGGTGTTGGAGAAAACTCTTGCGAGTCCCTTGGACTGAAAGGAGATCCAACCAGTCCATCCTAAAGGAGATCAGTCCTTAGTGTTCATTGCAAGGACTGATGTTGAAGCTGAAACTCCAATACTTTGGCCACCTCATGGAAAAGACCCTAATGCTGGGAAGGATTTGGGTCAGGAGGAGAAGGGGACGACAGAGGATGAGATGGTTGGATGGCATCACCGACTTGATGGACATGGGTTTGGGCAGACTCCGCGAGTTGGTGATGGACAGGGAGGCCTGGCGTGCTGCGATTCATGGGATCGCAGAGATTTGGACACGACTGAGCGACTGAACTGAACTGATATGCTTATAATGGAATGCTATGTAGTTATTGACATTATAAAGTAGTTATACCCACATAGATAACTTTTTAAAGTTCTATTTAAATATTAATCAAATTGAGTAAAATACTTTATGTATGAATTAAAATTTACATTTACAGTATTAATGAAACCCCATTATGACTATGAATCTCTAGTTCATAGTCTTTCACTGTTTTAAAATTTAAACAGAAAAAACCCCTCCAAATTCTCATATAAAGTAACAGAATTGAATTAATTCAAGTTCTATTTCCTCATCTTTATGATGTAATCTGCGTCTTCTCTGGTGGCTCTTAGATGGTAAAGAATCTGCCTGCAATGCAGGAGACATGGGCTTGATCCCTGAGTCGGGAAGATTCTCTGAAGAAGGGAATGGCTACCCACTCCAGTGTTCTTGCCTGGAGAATTCCTATATAATTATAGTTCATCTACTCATTGATAATATTAATAAAATATAAGCCTTTACATTTTATATAAATTTATATGCTATATATATTAATATTATGTATTTATAAAATATATAATATAAACATGAATATACTTATAACATCCTTGTTCATTTCTAATCTACTGTTTAAAAGCAGGGATATAGGGTGCCATGAAGACTGAAGATATAATTGGTTCCCAAAGCAAGTTTGAATAATTCCTTAAATAATTCTGAACCATCACAAACAGATTCTTGAATACAGTGTATGTCTCTGAGTCTCTTCTGTGGGTTTTGGGATTGACTGTCAAGGAGTTCTCTGAGCTTTTGTGTAAAATACAATACTTATCAAAATATAAATAATAAAAATATGCTAACTTGAGGCTTTTAATATATTACTAAAACCCAACAGTAACAAAAGCAATTTAGAAACTAGGTCAACAAAAGATTTTTTTCCTAGAAAGAATACTTTATCACTGATATTTTAAAAACTGCTAGTGTATGGTTTTAATAAAAGTAAGATGAATCTTTACTTGATTTTATTATTCAGATTTTTTTTACAAATGGTGCCTAATCTTTTTTAATTGAAATACAATTGACACATAACATTTTATAAGTTCAAGGTGTACATGTTGACCTGAAACATTTATACACAGCAATATGATTATCATCATAGTTAGCTGACACCTCCATCACCTCACGTAATTATCATTTCTCTTCTGTGGTGAGGACATTTAGATCCAGGCTCCCAGTAACTTTGAAGTATATAATATAGTACTGTTCACTATAATTGCTGCACTGAGCATTAGATTTCCAGAATCCATCATCATCCAGCTAAGACCTAATTTTACTGTCTATATCTAGGGTGGACTACTCTCACCTGCCTGGCTTGCCAAGCCACTACTGAATGATTAACAAAATATTTTTTTACAAGTTTAACATGGTCAAAATAGCTGATGAGATAATATTAACATTCATCACTGGACTTGAAAACAAGTAGGTTAAACTATCTGCAATGGCTAAAATGACTAACCTGATTCTCATATTTGTAAAGAACCTCCTCCTCTGTTATGAAGAATGGGTTGATTGGTCCCAAGTGAAAGGAGTAGAGAGAATGGGATGCTTCTCAATTCTCCTTTTGACCTCTCCTCTCTTCTCAGCAGTAAAACACCGTTTGGTCATTAAAACAGACAGCTGAAATGAGTTTAGTACAACATCTGGCCCAAAGTGAAATCTCAAGCAGTCCTTACCATTACTATCAAGGGCTCATCCCATATACAGCCTAGGACAGACTGTGTGGTGTCAATGATAGCTGTTCCTCTCCTTTATGCCTTACTCTTAGAACCTTGCATTCAGGTCTCAGATCACCCTCTGCTTCAGAGTATTGAACTCCTCTTCACCTTTAGGGGACAACTCTTGATTCCAAAGGTCAAATTAAGATTGCCCCATTTTCCCTTTCAGCGCTTGTTCTAGAAATAGGCATATGAAACAATTCTGGCCAATGTGATATGAAAATCTTATAAAGGCACCTGGGAACATTCCACCACATGGGGTGGTGATGGGAGGTGGGGTGGAAGAACAGATTGTATTATAGTTCTTTGACGTCTTGTGGGAATGATATGGTTTGCTTATGCAGCCATTTGAAGGGTATCATGGTCTGGCATGGACAGGGGGTATATCAAGTCAATGGGGTTGGCAGTTTGGCAATGTGGAAAGGATTTAGGTTTTTGTTGGCATCCTTGAGCAACTGAATCAGACATCCCTGGAACTTCTTGACCTCTGGACTCTGGGTCAATAGTGTGTGCATTGGTTCTATTTTATTCAAAAGTATCTATGAACGGATTCTCTCACTTTCCTAAATATATGATTTCCAAACATGTTCCAAAAAATGGACCAACGAATTAGAAATCTTCAAGGATGGACTCATTTACAGCCCTTCCATTATGGCAGCTGGAATAGTAACCATTTCTGATTCTTAGTAACCTTCTATACATAGTAAATGGTTAACAATATTAAAAGGTTCTATAATAACCACTTTTGGTTGTGGAAGATATTTTAGTGAAAAATGTCTGCATTCTCAAACCATATAGCAACTTTTGGAATGCTATCCATTGCCACCCCATCTTCATAATCTCTCAAGGAACATTTGTGTTTACTTATTTCACAATCACAATGGGTATTCGTAGATTAGGAATACTTTTCTCCTAATTCATTCAAAGTAGCTAATAGTCACAGTTCTATACAATAGTGTTTATTCTTCTCACATTATTTATCACCATTAAAATCACTTACATATTCATCTTTGGAAGCTAGCATTCATAAGATAGTGTGTACTATCATCCTAATTTATTGAATCTAGTCTAGAAAAAGCAGCATCACTCCAAATCTGAAATCCCTCAAAGTATACAGATCAACATTTAGATTCCTAGAAACTTGAAGTAAATTAGAAATGGAAGCAGCCCAGTAAAATGACTATAATCCAATGTCAACAAACCAATACATGCGGCTCCTCGCATGTCTTATTAATATTAATATATTGACTGGCTGTCAACATAATTTTCTATTACATTTAGATATAGGAAAGTCTTTTATTTTTTTATTTTATTTTTTTTTCTTATTTTATTTTATTTTTTTTAATAAATTTATTTATTTTAGTTGGGGGCTAATTACTTTACAATATTGTAATAGTTTTTGCCATACATTGACATGAATCAGCCATGGGTTTACATGTGTTCCCCTTCCTGGACCCCCCACCCACCTCCCTCCCCATCCCATCCCTCTGGATCATTTAGATATAGGAAAGTCTTTTAAAAGCTAATTTTGAACAGAGCAACAGAAATAATCAAGGTAGAAGCCTAAAAGGAAATCTGTCATCATATAAAAGCTCATGCTGCCTTTTCTTACCCATAAGATAGTTTAAAAATCATCTTTTAGTAAAACGAAGACAACTTAAAGACTGGTTTATTTATTTACTCAACAAATACTTATTAAATGGCTACCATATGTCCGGAGCTTCCCAAATGTCTCAGTGATTAATGGCTTCTGCCAATGCAGGAGACTTAAGAGACTTTGGTTCGATCCCTAGGTCAGGAAGATCCGCTTGAGAAGGGCATGGCAACCCACTCTAGTATTCTTGCATGGAGAATCCCATGGACAGAGGAGCCTGGCAGGCTACAGTCCATAGGGTCGCAAAGAGTCGGACACGACTGAAGTGACTTAGCATGCACACACCATGTGTCCATTACTATTCTAAATTCTGCAGATATAGTAGTTAAAAAAATATCTGCCTTTATTGGAGAATGATTAACTTTTAGTGGAAGAAACAAAAAAAATAGACAAGTAAAATAGCTAATAAATAAATATGTCAGGGGATAATAAGTGCTATGGAAGAAAAAATTCTGATGAATAGATTCAGCATGCAATATGTTGGCTTGCTCTTTAAACTTTAAGAAATTTAGAAAATGTCTACTCATTTCTGTTCTATCACTATATTAATGTTATAGTCTTAAATGGAAAAGAAAAAATATTAAATATCTAACTGCCTCCTGGCCCTTCTATCAACAGTAACTGCCTCTTTTTACCTATTAGAGAATAAACATCTTTGACACAAACTTGATACAATCATACCCAATACTGATTGAAAATAATTGATAAAGTCAGAGCCAATACTGATTGAGCTATTGTTTTTCTGACATCAGATCAGATCAGTTGCAGAGGAGTTTTTTGGGGTTTTTTTGTGAACATTGAAGTGAATGTACAAAAATATCTGGGTTTTTTTGTTCTGTAGAAATAGAAATAAGTATTAGGGATATAGTTAAAGAGTCAAATATATCCAGTTTTAATCTCAGTCAAGGTGTTTATAATCTGATTAGCTATTCTGTGATGTAACCTAAAGGGAATACATTAAGTCAAAATTTTGAATTTCAAACAATGTATCTTATTTTACTTTTACCAGTAAATCATGAAATGTTTGGACCTTGTATATAAAGAAATAAACTTAATTTTTAGAACTTTGTCTTAGTACCTGAAAAGTTTCCATTTACATTCTTAAATATACTTGACAGGCCCTATTAACTTTCAAAAGTTAAAGACTTAGTTTCATCTTTGTTTTGTGAAACTGGACTTCCATGCTCATCAGTGTTGTCCTGTGATCAGCTGTAGTTTAAGACTACGAGTGAATATAGAAGAACAGTGAAACAAAGACTGTGCTGTCACTCAGTCGTGTCCGACTCTTTGCGGCCCTATGGACTGTAGCCCACCAGGCTCCTCTGTCTATGTGGATTCTCCAGGCAAGAATTCTGGAGTGGGTTGCCATACCCTCCTCCATGGGATCTTGCCAACCCAGGAATAGAACCGGGGTCTCCTGCACTGCAGATGGTTTCTTTAAAAGCTAAGTTACTAGGGAAGCCCAAAACGAAGACTAGGGTTTTTAAAAAAGATGACTGAATTTGCATAATTTCCCCTTGACGTTTTTCTTTATTATGGTCTATTTTCAATGACAACTCTTCAACAAAACTAGAAGTCCACTGCTATGGAAACTATAAACCCAGAATACAGACCATGAATTACATTTTCATATGTGAAGTAAGCCTCATATGTAAAACATTATTATAACCCTAGCAGCATATAATTAGTCTATAAAAATACTTGGAGATTGATCATTAAGGACTATATCAGTATGAAATGATCTCTGCATGAATTAGAAATACCTAGGAAGTTCTTAGCATCTGCACTAGAACTAGAATTATTTCCATAGGGCACCATATTAATTTTACAGTGTGATATTTTATAACAAAACTATGTTGGCCACAACCACTGAGCTATGCTAATATTAAGAAACTAACTTTTTAGAAGAAACTGACTTTTAAAAACACATATACTCCAATGAACATACAATCTTTTTAAAATCTACTTCAGTAACATTCATCCATAGTTTGGTACCTATTGGTGACAACATTTTGCTAAGTCAAAATCTTGTAAATATACACTCACAAGGCTTCCCTCATAGCTAAGTAGATAAATAATCTGCCTGCAATGCAAGAGACCTGGGTTTGATCCCTGGATCAGGAAGATCCTCTGGAGAAGAAAATGGCAAACCATTCCAGTATTCTTTTTTTTTTTTTCCAGCGTCTCCTAGCTTTATTTTTTCCAAGGCAGCTTTTATATCTTTAGTTGTACATAGAGAAAAATGTAAAATGTAGAATCATGCTAAATCAGCTCAACTGGTCAGCAGTTTTTGACCCATTCCAGTATTCTTGCCTGGAGAATTCGATGGACAGAGGAGTCTGGAGGGCTACAGTCCATGGGGTCGCAAAGAGTTGGACATGATTTAGCGACTAAACCACCAAACCACCACATACACACACACAACACATATACGTATGCATATATAAATTCAGTATAAGGTTAAAAATATTTTTTTTTCAGCAGGGAGAATTATCCTCTTGTAGTAATTAGTGAAGTAGCCAGCCTCTAAGAAATCCCCAAACAATTCCCACCTCTTGGTATTCATACATTTGTAAAACTTTCTCGGAGACTGACTACTTAATCTGTAGGGTTCCATGCAATATGAGAACATAGTGCCCCACATTCAAAAGCAGAAAAAAAAAAACCATTAAAGGTGATAAAATGTAATGCTTTTTCCATTTTTTCCCAAGGATACTCTCTCAGTTTGCTATACAATTTTTTTTTCACTTGCTGTTCATTGTCAACCATATCATTTATGTGTCTGTGTGAAATATTTACAGATTTTCTCTTCAGACATCACTTACAAAACAAAAATTCAGATAAAATTATTAAGCTTTTCAAGATGTCATCAGCAGAGTGTTAAACCAAATGTGCCCTTCTAGGCATGGGACTCTCTACAGCTACACAAGTTGCAAGTTCAGGAAGCCAGCCTTTCCTTAAAAACATTATACCAGGGATGATTTGATCATGGGAAACTTCAGCGCCCATAATGCATGAACTGACTTCTAATAACAAATCGTGTGTGTGTGTGTGTGTGTGTGTGTGTGTGTGTGTGTGTATCCTATTGGTTCTGTTTCCGTGGAGAACCCTGACAATACATTGCCTTTCGATGACTCCCAGAAGGAGAAGTAGAAAATGATGGCAAGTAGCCATATTGGTACCGGATCCAGCATCATGAGATTAATGCTCTGGCAACCCCATGGAGAACAAATGAAAGGAACAGAGTACATGTGGCTAAACCAATAAGAAGGATACATGCTTCAGTAGTAAGTATCACCCACTCCAGTTGGGTGATGACAGCAGCTTAGTTCAGAATAGTATCCATACATCAAAATGAAAGTCTAAGCCTACTGTATAGCACATGGAATTCCATTCAATGTTATGTGGCAGCCTGGATGGGAGGGGAGTTTGGGGGAGAATGGATACATATTTATGTATGCCTGAGTCCCTTCACTATTCAGCTGAAACTATCACAACATTGTCAATCCACTATCAGTTCAGTTCAGTTGCTCAGTTTACTCAAACTCATGTCCATTGAGGCGGTGATGCCGTCCAGCCATCTCATCCTCTGTCATCCCTTCTCCTCCTGCCTTCAATCTTTCCCAGCATCAGGGTCTTTTCCAATGAGTTGGTGCTTCGCATCAGGTGGCCAAAGGATTGGAGTTTCAGCTTCAGCATCAGTCCTTCCAATGAATATTCAGGACTGATTTCCTTTAGGGTGAACTTGTGAATCTCCTTGCCATCTAAGAGATTCTCAAGAGTCTTCTCCAACACCACAGTTCAAAAGCATCAATTCTTCAGTGCTCAGCTATCCTTATAGTCCAACTCTCACATCCATACAGGACTATTGGAAAAACCATAGCTTTGACTAGATAGACCTTTGTTGGCAAAGTAATGTCTCTGCTTTTTAATTCACTGTCGAAGTTGGTCATAACTTTCTTCCAAGGAGCAAGCATATTTTAATTTCATGGCTGCAGTCACCATCTGCAGTGATTTTCGAACCCCCAAAATGAAGTTTTTCACTGTTTCCACTGTTTCCCCATCTATTTGCTTTCAAGTGATGGGACTAGATGCCATGATTTTAGTTGTCTGAATGTTGAGTTTTAAACCAAATTTTCCACTCTCCTCTTACACTTTCATCAAGAGGCTCTTTAGTTCTTTGCTGTCTGCCATAAGTGTGGCATCATCTGCATATCTGAGGTTATTCGTATTTCTCCCAGCAATCTTGATTCCAGCTAGTGCTTCATCCAGTCCAGCATTTCTCATGATGTACTCTGCATATAAGTTAAATAAGTAGGGAAGATGGCAGAGGAATAGGACGGGGAGACCACTCTCTCCTCCACAAATTTATCGAAAGAACATCTGAACGCTGACCAAACTTCACAAAACTACTTCTGAAGGCTGGCTGAGGACGTCAGGCTTCCACAAAAACAGCGCATTATCTTCAATAGAGGTAGGAGAAATTATAAAAGATAAAAAGAGAGACAAAAGAGTTAGGGACGGAGACCCGTCCCGGGGAGGGAGTCGTAAAAGAGGAGGAATTTCCAAGCACCAGGAAACCCTCTCACCGGCGGGTGTGGGGGAGGATTTCTTATCTCGGAGGGCAACGTAACTGGGAGGAAAAAATAAATAAAATCCACAGATTACGTGCCTAAAGCAACTCCCAGCAAAGAACCCCAGACGCTCGCATCATCCGCCACCAGCAAGTGGGGGCTGAACGGAGAGGAGCGGGCGGCATTGCCTAGGGTAAGGACCGGGCCCGAGTGCCCCGAGGGCAATCTGAGGGAGCTAACGTGAGATAGTAACCTAAACTGTGGGACAGCGAGAGAGAGAGAACTATCCCGCGAAAAGCCCAACTCTAAGGCACTGCCGGCCCGCTCACAGAACAAAGGACTGAGCGATACCAGAGGAGAGCTAGCCGGCTGCGGACCGCCCCATCCCCCGCCGGACACAGCGGGCAGGCGGGGCCCGCCAGAGCCGGAAAGGGGCAAACTCGGCTCCAGAGAGGGCACCCCCTACCAAACTGCAAACAGGCTCCCAGTTTCTAAGCAAAGACTGCCTGAGATCCCGGAGGGTCGACAGCCGCCGGGAGGGTCGCAGCCAGAGACCAGCTCCTCAGAACCGACACAAAGCACACCGGAGCCGGGCGCGCCCGTAAACCGAGGCGGCGACCAGGGAGGTGATAAGCCGCACCGCCCCAACAGGGGAGAGCGCGCTCGCCAAAGCAGCTCCGACCGGGAACGGCACAAGCCGCGGGCGAAACCGAGTCTGCGCCTTTGTGGAGTAACCGGGAGCCTGAACCTGAGCGGCTTAGACCTGGGAAGTGCACGCAGCTCAGGGCCCGCTCCCCGGCCGAGTAACCTGAAGCCTGAGCAGGGTAGACGGGGAAAGCACACACGCCGTGAGCGGGGGCGAACCCAGTGCGGTCGAGACACTGCGAGCTTACCACACACACGCCAGATGTGCAGTGTTCCTTCCTCCCCACAGCACGATTGAACAAGCGAACCTAAAGAGATCACCTCCACCGCTTTGTAGCAGGGCAGAAATTAGATACTGAAAAGATCTCCAAACAGAAGCCAAATAAACAGAGGGAAGCGCTTTGGAAGGGACAGGCCAACAGATTAAGATCCCTGTAGTTAATACCGACTGCATTGAAAAGGACCTATAGATCTTGAAAAGTATAAGCAGGAATAAGGATCTATCTAAAACTGAGCAGATCCCACACTGCTCACAACAGCTCCAGAGAAAGTCCGGGATATATATATTTTTTACTATTATTATTATTTTTTTTTTAATTAAAAAAATTTTTTTTTCTCTTCTTTCCTTTTTCTTCAAGTCCTCTATTACACCTTTAACTTTCATTTTCATAACCCACTATTAACTTGCAAAAAAAAAAAAACCCCTATTTTTGAAGCAAACTACATACATATATCTTATACCTTTTGTGTTTTCTTTTTTTTAATGTTTTTTTTCCTGTTCTACATTTTTTTACTGTTTCTTTTTTTACTGTTTTACTGTTTTTTTTCTTTTTACACTGTTTCCTTTTTTTCTTTTTTTTTTTTTAGATTGTAAGTTTTATAAGAGTCTAACCTCTACTCTAGATTTTTAATCTTTGTTTTACATATTTGATATCAATTTTGTACATTTAAGAACCCAATCTTTAGGACCCATTTTTACTCAGGAGTGTGATCACTGGCCTGATCACTCTCTCCCCCTATTGATGCTCTTTCTTCTCCCCCAGGGAACCTCTATCTCCCACCCTCCTCCTTCTCTTCTCAACCCAATTCTGTGAATCTCTGAGGGTGTTCTGGGTACCGGAGAACACTTCAGGAACAGGATACTGCCCAGATCTCTCTCTCCCCTCTTAATTCCTCCCTTTCTACTCATGCTCACCTCTGTTACCTTCCTCCCCCCTCTCTATGTATCTCTGTGAATCACTCTGAGGGTTCCAGACTGTGGAAAGCACAGAGGGAAGTGCTTACTGGCTAGATTGCTCTCTCCACATTTGAATTCCTCTCTTCCCCTCCTGGTCACCTCAACCCACCCCCCCCACCTCATCTCTCCATGTAACTCAGTGAACCTTTCTGGGTATCCCTCACTGTGGAGAATCTTTTCACCATTAACCTAAAAGTTTTATTATTGAGGCTGTATGGAAGGAGAAGTCTTGAGGCTACTGCAAGAATAAGACTGAAAGCCAGGGGAAACATTAATTAATAAGAGACCATCCAATAGCCTCCATAAACACACTGAAACCAAGCTCCACCCAAGAGACAATAAGTTCCAGAGCAAGACATACAACGCAAATTCTCCAGCAACGCAGGAACATAGACCTGAGCATCAATATACAGGCTGCCCAGAGGCACACCAAATCCATAGACATCTCAAAAATTAATACTGGTGACGCCATTGCACTCTAGAGAGCAGAAATCCAGCTCCACCCACCAGAACACCGACACAAGCTCCCCCAACCAGGAAGCCTTAACAAGCCACCTGTCCAACCCCAACCGCAGTGAGGAACCTCCACAACAAAGAGGAACTTCATACTACCAGAATACAGAAGGGCCACGCCTAACACAGCAATCTAAACAAGATGAAAAGGCAGAGAAATACTCAGCAAGTAAAGGAAAATGAGAAATGCCCACAAAGCCAAACAAAAGAGGAGGAGATAGGGAATCTATCTGAAAAAGAATTTAGAATAAGGATAATAAAAATGATCCAAAATCTTGAAAGCAAAATGGAGTTACAGATAAATAGCCTGGAGACAAGGATTGAGAAGATGCAAGAAATGTTTATCAAGGACTTAGAAGAAATAAAAAGGAGTCAATATAGAATGAATAATGAAATAAAGGAGATAAAAGACACTCTGGAGGGAACCAACAGTAGAATAACGGAGGCAGAAGATAGGATAAGTGAGGTAGAAGATAGAATGATGGAAATAAACGAAGCAGAGAGGAAAAAAGAAAAAAGAATCAAAAGAAATGAGGAAAACCTCCGGGACCTCTGGGACAATATGAAACGCCCCAACATTCGAATCATAGGAGTCCCAGAAGAAGAAGATAAAAGGAAAGGCCATGAAAAAATACTCGAGGAGATAATAGTTGAGAATTTCCCTAAATTGAGGAAAGAAATAGTCACAGAAGTCCAAGAAACCCAGAGAGCTCCAAACAGGATAAACCCAAGGCGAAACACCCCAAGACACATATTAATCAAATTAACAAAGATCAAACACAAAGAACAAATATTAAAAGCAGCAAGGGAAAAACAACAAATAACACACAAGGGGATCCCCATAAGGATAACAGCTGATCTTTCAATAGAAACCCTTCAGGCTAGAAGGGAATGGCAGGACATACTTAAAGTAATGAAAGAGAATAATCTACAACCCAGATTACTGTACCCAGCAAGGATCTCATTCAGATATGAAGGAGAATTCAAAAGCTTTACAGACAAGCAAGAGCTGAGGGAATTCAGCACCACCAAACCAGCTCTCCAGCAAATGCTAAAGGATCTTCTCTAAACAGGAAACACAGAAAGGATGTTTCAACACGAACTCAAAACAACAAAGTAAATGGCAACGGGATCATACTTATCAAGAATTACCTTAAATGTAAATGGGTTGAATGCCCCAACCAAAAGACAAAGGGTTGCTGAATGGATACAAAAACAAGACCCCTATATATGCTGTCTACAAGAGACCCACCTCAAAACTAGGGACACACACAGGCTGAAAGTGAAAGGATGGAAAAACATATTCCATGCAAACGGAGACCAAAAGAAAGCAGGAGTCGCAATACTCATTTCAGATAAAATAGACTTTAAAATAAAGGATGTGAAAAGAGACAAAGAAGGACACTACATAAAGATCAAAGGATCAATCCAAGAAGAAGACGTAACAATCATAAATATATATGCACCCAACATAGGAGCACCACAATATAAAAGGCAAATACTAACAAGTATGAAAGGGGAAATTAACAATAACACAATAATAGTGGGAGACTTTAATACTCCACTCACGCATATGGATAGATCAACTAAACAGAAAATTAACAAGGAAACACAAACTTTAAATGATACAATAGACAAATTAGATTTAATTGATATTTACAAGAGTTTCCACCCCAAAACAATCAATTTTACCTTTTTCTCAAGTGTACATGGAACTTTCTCCAGGATAGATCACATCCTGGGCCATAAATCTAGCCTTGGTAAATTCAAAAAAATTGAAATCATCCCAGCCATCTTCTCTGACCACAATGCAGTAAGATTAGACCTCAATTACAGAAAAAAAACTATTAAAAGTTCCAACATATGGAGGCTAAACAACACGCTTCTGAATAACCAACAAATCACAGAAGAAATCAAAAAAGAAACCAAATTATGCATAGAAACGAATGAAAATGAAAACACAACAACCCAAAACCTATGGGACACTGTAAAAGCAATACTAAGGGGAAGGTTCATAGCAATACAGGCGTACCTCAAGAAACAAGAAAAAAATCAAATAAATCAACTAACTCTACACCTAAAGCAACTAGAGAAGGAAGAAATGAAAAACCCCAGGGTCAGTAGAAGGAAAGAAATCTTAAAAATTAGGGCAGAAATAAATGCAAAAGAAACAAAAGAGACCATAGCAAAAATCAACAAAACTAAAAGCTGGTTTTTCGAGAAGATAAACAAAATTGACAAGCCATTAGCCAGACTCATCAAGAAACAAAGGGAGAAGAATCAGATAAACAAAATTAGAAATGAAAATGGAGAGATCACAACAGACTCCACAGAAATACAAAGGATCATAAGAGACTACTACCAACAGCTATATGCCAATAAAATGGACAACTTGGAAGAAATGGACAAATTCTTAGAAAAGTATAACTTTCCAAAACTGAACCATGAAGAAATAGAAGATCTTAACAGACCCATCACAAGCACGGAAATCGAAACTGTAATCAGAAATCTTCCAGCAAACAAAAGCCCAGGACCAGACGGCTTCACAGCGGAATTCTACCAAAAATTTAGAGAAGAGCTAACACCTATCCTACTCAGACTCTTCCAGAAAATTGCAGAAGATGATAAACTTCCAAACTCATTCTATGAGGCCACCATCACCCTAATTCCAAAACCAGACAAAGATGTCACAAAAAAGGAAAACTACAGGCCAATATCACTGATGAACATAGATGCAAAAATCCTTAATAAAATTCTAGCAAACAGAATCCAACATCATATTAAAAAGATCATACATCATGACCAAGTGGGCTTTATCCCAGGAATGCAAGGTTTTTTTACCATCCGCAAATCAATCAATGTAATACACCACATTAACAAATTGAAAGAAAAAAAACCATATGGTTATCTCAATAGATGCAGAAAAAGCCTTTGACAAAATTCAGCATCCATTTATGATTAAAACCCTCCAGAAAGCAGGAATAGAAGGAACATATCTCAACATAATAAAAGCTATATATGACAAACCCACAGCAAACATTATCCTCAATGGTGAAAAATTGAAAGCATTTCCCCTAAAGTCAGGAACAAGGCAAGGATGCCCACTTTCACCACTACTATTCAACATAGTTTTGGAAGTTTTGGCCACAGCAATCAGAGCTGAAAAAGAAATAAAAGGAATACAGATAGGAAAAGAAGAAGTAAAACTCTCACTGTTTGCAGATGACATGATCCTCTACATAGAAAACCCTAAAGACTCTACTAGAAAATTACTAGAGTTGATCAATGAATATAGTAAAGTTGCAGGATATAAAATTAACACACAGAAATCCCTTGCATTCCTATACTCCAATATTGAGGAAACAGAAAGAGAAATTAAGGAAACAATACCATTCACCATTGCATCAAAAAGAATAAAATACTTAGGAATATATCTACCTAAAGAAACAAAAGACTTATATATAGAAAACTATAAAACACTGATGAAAGAAATCAAAGAGGACACAAACAGATGGAGAAATATACCGTGTTCATGGATTGGAAGAATTAACATAGTGAAAATGAGTATACTACCCAAAGCAATCTATAGATTCAATGCAATCCCTATCAAGCTACCAATGGTATTTTTCACAGAACTAGAACAAATCATCTCACAATTTGTATGGAAATATAAGAAACCTCGAATAGCCAAAGCAATCTTGAGGAAGAAGAATGGAACTGGAGGAATCAACCTGCCTGACTTCAGGCTCTACTACAAAGCCACAGTCATCAAGACAGTATGGTACTGGCACAAAGATAGAAATATAGATCAATGGAACAAAATAGAAAGCCCAGAGATAAACCCACGCACATATGGACACCTTATCTTCAACAAAGGAGGCAAGAATATACAATGGAGAAAAGACAATCTCTTTAACAAGTGGTGCTGGGAAAACTGGTCAACCACTTGTAAAAGAATGAAACTAGAACACTTCCTAACACCATACACAAAAATAAACTCAAAATGGATTAAAGATCTAAACGTAAGACCAGAAACAATAAAACTCCTAGAGGAAAACATAGGCAAAACACTCTCCGACATAAATCACAGCAGGATCCTCCATGACCCACCTCCCAGAATATTGGAAATAAAAGCAAAAATAAACAAATGGGACCTAATTAAAATTAAAAGCTTTTGCACAACAAAGGAAACTATAAGCAAGGTGAAAAGACAGCCTTCAGAATGGGAGAAAATAATAGCAAACGAAGCAACAGACAAACAATTAATCTCAAAAATATACAAGCAGCTCACGCAGCTGAATTCCAGAAAAATAAACGACCCAATCAAAAAATGGGCCAAAGAACTAAACAGACATTTCTCCAAAGAAGAAATACAGATGGCTAACAAACACATGAAAAGATGCTCAACATCACTCATTATTAGAGAAATGCAAATCAAAACCACAATGAGGTATCATTTCACACCAGTCAGAATGGCTGCTATCCAAAAGTCTACAAGCAATAAATGCTGGAGAGGGTGTGGAGAAAAGGGAACCCTCTTACACTGTTGGTGGGAATGCAAACTAGTCCAGCCACTATGGAGAACAGTGTGGAGATTCCTTAAAAAACTGGGAATAGAACTGCCATATGACCCAGCAATCCCACTGCTGGGCATATACACCGAGGAAACCAGAATTGAAAGAGACGCGTGTACCCCAATGTTCATCGCAGCACTGTTTACAATAGCCAGGACATGGAAGCAACCTAGATGTCCATCAGCAGACGAATGGATAAGGAAGCTGTGGTACATATACACAATGGAATATTACTCAGCCATTAAAAAAAATACATTTGAATCGGTTCTACTGAGATGGATGAAACTGGAGCCCATTATACAGAGTGAAGTAAGCCAGAAAGAAAAACAACAATACAGTATACTAATGCATATATATGGAATTTGAAAGATGGTAACGATAACCCTATATGCGAGACAGAATAAGAGACACAGATGCATGGAACAATTTTATGGACTCTGAGGGAGAAGGTGAGGGTGGGACGTTCTGGGAGAATAGCATTGAAACATGTATATTATCATATGTGAAACAGAACACCATTCCATGTTCGATGCATGTGACAAGGGCTCAGGGCCGGGGCAATGGGATGATCCAGAAGGATGGGATGGGGAGGGAGGTAGGTGGGGGGTCCAGGAAGGGGAACACATGTAAACCCATGGCTGATTCATGTCAATGTATGGCAAAAACTATTACAATATTGTAAAGTAATTAGCCCCCAACTGAAATAAATAAATTTATAAAAAAAAAAAATAAGTAGGGTGACAATATACAGCCTTGACATACTCCTTTCCCGATTTGGAACCAGTCTGTTTTTCCATGTCCAGTTCTAACTGTTGCTTTCTGACCTGCATACACATTTATTAGGAGGCAGATCAGGTGACCTAGTATTCCCATCTCTTGGAGAATTTTCCACCGTTTGTTGTGATCCACATAGTCAAAGGCTTTGACATAGTCAATAAAGCAGAAGTAGATGTTTTTCTAGAACTCTCTTGCTTTTTCTATGATCCAACGGATGTTGGCAATTTGATCTCTGGTTCCTCTGCCTTTTCTAAATCCAGCTTGAACATACGGAAGTTCATGGTTCACAAACTGTTGAAGCCTGGCATGGAGAATTTTGACCATTATTTTGCTAACGTGTGAGATGAGTGCAATTGTGCGGTAGGGTGGGCAGTCCTTGGCATTGCCTTTCTTTGGGATTAGAATGAAAACTAACCATTTCCAATCCTGTGGCCACTGCTGAGTTTTCCAAATTTGCTGGCATATTGAGTGCAGCACTTTCACAGCATCATCTTTTAGGATTTGAAATAGCTCAACTGGAATTCCATCACCTCCACTAGCTTTGTTTGTAGTGATGATTCATATGGCCCACTTGACTTCGCATTCCAGGATGTCTGGCTCTAGATGAGTGATCACACCATCGCTATTACCTGGGTCGTGAAGATCTTTTTTGTATAGTTCTTCTGTGTATTCTTGCCACTTCTTCTTAATTTCTTCTGCTTCTGTTAGGTCCATACCACTTCTGTACTTTATTGAGCCCATCTTTTCATGAAATGTTCCCTTGGTATCTCTAATTTTCTTGAAGAGATCTCTAGTCTTTCCCACTCTATTATTTTCCTCTATTTCTTTGCACTGGTCACTGAGGAAGGCTTTCTTATCTCTCCTTGCTATTCTTTGGAACTCTGCATTCAGATGGGTATATCTTTCCTTTTCTCCTTTGCTTTTCACTTCTCTTCTTTTCACAGCTATTTGTAAGGCCTCCTCAGACAACCATTTTGCTTTTTTGCATTTCTTTTTCTTGGGGGTGATCTTGATCCCTGTCTCCTGTACAGTGTCAAGAACCTCCATCCATAGTTCATCAGGCACTCTATCAGATCTAGTCCCTTAAATCTATTTGTCACTTCCACTGTATAATCATAAGGGATTTGATTTAGGTCATACCTGAATGGTCTTGTAGTTTGCCCTACTTCTTCAATTTAAGTTTGAATTTGGCAATAAAGAGTTCATGATCTGAGCCACAGTCAGCTTCCAGTCTTTTTTTTTTTTTTGCTGACTGTATAGAGCTTCTCCATCTTCGGCTGCAAAGAATATAATCAGTCTGATTTCGGTGTTGACCTTCTGGTGATGTCCATGTGTAGAGTCTTCTTGGTGTTGTTGGAAGAGGGTGTTTGCTATGACCAGTGCATTTTCTTGGCAAAACTCTATTAGCCTTTGCCCTGCTTCATTCTTCACTCCAAGGCCAAATTTGCCTCTTAACTCCAGGTGTTTCTTGACTTCCTATTTTTGCATTCCAGTCCCCTCTAATGAAAAGGACATCTTTTGGGGGGTGTTAATTCCAGAAGGTCTTGTATGTCTTTACAGAACTGTGCAACTTCAGCTTCTTCAGCATTACTGTTCGGGGCATAGACTTGGATTACTGTGATATTGAATGGTTTGCCTTGGAAACGAAGAGAGAACATTCTGTCATTTTTGAGATTACATCCAAGTACTGCATTTCGGACTCTTTTCTTGACTATGATGGCTGCTCCATTTCTTCCAAGGGATTCTTGCCCACAGTAGTAGATATAATGGTCATTTAAGTTAAATTCACCCATTCCAGTCCATTTTATTTCACTGATTCTTAAATGTCGATGTTCACTCTTGCCATCTCCTGTTTGACCACTTCCAATTTGCTTTGATTCATGGACTTAACATTGCAGGTTCCTATGCAATATTGCTCTTTACAGCATCAGACTTTACTCCCTTCACCAGTCACATCCACAACTGGCTGTTGTTTTTGCTTCGGCTCAATCTCTTCATTCTTTCTTAGGTTAGTTCTCCACTGATGTCCAGTAGCATATTGGGCACCTACTGACCTGGGGCGTTCATCTTTCAGTGTCCTATCTTTTTGCCTTTTCATATTGCTCATGGGATTCTCAAGGCAAGAATCGGATATACCCCAATACAAAATGTTGTTTATTTGCTAAGTCATGTCCAACTCTTCTGCGACCCCATGGGCTGTGGCTTGCCAGGCTCTTCTGTCCATTGGATTTCCCAGGCAAGAATACTGGAGTGTGTTCCCCCCTAGGATTTCCTCCCCTAGGGGATCTTCCCAATGCAGGGATCGAACAGAAATCCACTGCATTGGCAGGCGGATTCTTTACCGCTGAGCCACCAGGGAAGCCCAATACAAAATTAAAAGCATTTTTTAAAAAATGAAAGACTAAGGCAAAATTAGTAAGAGAATTTGCCTCAGGCCATACCCCAGGCATCACCTCCCATGACCACTAACTTGTGGCTTAAAGTAACAATTCTTGAAATTTGCCCTCGACTCTAATTGTTAGTTTACGCAAATTGTTGTTTTCTCATTGCCAATAAGTTCCCACTGTCAGTTTTATTAGTGCTAGGCTAAAAAAAAAATGCACTGAAATTCTTGTAAACCATAATTCTCAAACTTCTCATCCAGTGACATAAAACCCAATCTTGAAATAGAGGAAAAGAAAAACTTCTCTTACTGTATTGCTACTACCACTGTGACAGACTTTTGCTCACACATGTGTTTTAAATGTAAATGAAGCCATATGATATAAAGTTAGTTGTTGATGGAATGGAAAGGGGTGATACCAAGGGTCACTCTGCACTCCAGTCATCAAGCACGTGACTCTCCCCTAGTAGCTGTCCTTTTCCCTTCTGTGTCAGTAAAGTGTGCAACACACTTCTGGAGGCCCCATCGCATCTTGTGTTTCTCATTTAGAGAGTATAAGTGATGCTTTCGAACTGCGGTGCTGGAGAAGACTCTTGAGAGTCCCTTGGACTGCAAGGAGATCGAACCAGTAAATTCTAAAGGAAATCAATGCTGAATATTCACTGGAAGGACTGATGCTGAAGCTGAAGCTCTAATACTTTGGCCACCTGATGCAAAGTGCCAACTCATTAGAAAAGAACCTGATGCTGGATAAGATTGAAAGCAGGAAGAGAAGAGGACAACAGAGGATGAGATGGTTGAGTGGCATCACTGACTCAACTGACATGAGTTTGAGAAACTCCAGGAGATAGTGAAGGACAGGGAAGCCTGATGTACTGCAGTTCATGGGATCACAAAGAGGACTTAGTGACTGAACAACAGCAACAGTAAGTGAAATTTGATACCTGGCTAAACTGAATTTGTTGTTTTTCAGAAAAGGTTTTTTTTTTTTTTTTTTTAACATTTAAGTACACTTACAGCATTTTGGGGGCTTCCCTTGTGGCTCAGCTGGTAAAGAATCTGCCTGCAATGTGGGGGACCTGGGTTCGATCCTTGGGTTGGGAAGATCCCCTGGAGAAGAATACTGGCTACCCACTCCAGTATTCTGGCCTGGAGAATTCCATGGACTGTATAGTGCATGGGGTCATAAAGAGTCAGTCACGACTAAGCAACTTTCACTTTCACTTTTCACAGCAGTTTTCTAGGTTGAATCCTGACTTAAGAGCTACATTATTTATTTTGTTTCAAAATAGTGATTTTATGTATTGAACTACCAAAGAGATCCAAAGGAATGTTAAGATATATTTATCCTTAATTATCTACCTTAGAAATTTGGGGGGAATTAACATCAGTTACCAAACAAGATTCAATCTGCAGCAATTGCCTTTGGGTAGCTCTGATTCTTCACGTTTCTCCCTCCTCCCATTTAGAGGGATGCATACCTGGCAGCCAAGTTGGTACTGAAGAGGTGAATGTCTTAGCTGTAGATAACCAGGACTAAAGTCAACAAGTAACCCCAATAAACCAACTAGGTTATTTTTCAGTTCAGTCTCTCAGTCATGTCCAACTCTTAGCAACCCCATGGACTGCAGCACGCCAGGCCTCCCTGTCCATCAGCAACTCCCAGAGTTTAC
This sequence comes from Giraffa tippelskirchi, assembly GCF_054371585.1. Taxonomy (NCBI): domain Eukaryota; kingdom Metazoa; phylum Chordata; class Mammalia; order Artiodactyla; family Giraffidae; genus Giraffa; species Giraffa tippelskirchi. The sequence continues at coordinate 58,898,896 of NC_137284.1, read as the reverse complement.
TCAAATTCATGTCCATTGAGTCGGTGATGCCATCCAACCATCTCATCCTCTGCTGTCCCCTTCTCCTCCCACCTTCAATCTTTCCCAGCATCAGGGTCTTTCCCAATGAGTCAGTTCTTTGCATCAGGTGGCCAAAGTATTGGAGTTTCAGCTTCAGCATCAGTCCTTCCAATGAATATTCATGGCTGATTTCCTTTAGGATGGATGGTTGGATCTCCTTGCAGTCCAAGGGACTCTCAAGAGCCTGGAATGCAAAGTCAAGTGGGCCTTAGGAAGCATCACTGCAAACAAAGCTAGTGGAGATGATGGAATTCCAGTTGAGCTATTTCAAATCCTAAAAGATGATGTTATGAAAGTGCTGCACTCAATATGCCAGCAAATTTGGAAAACTCAGCAGTGGCCACAGGACTGGAAAAGGTCAGTTTTCATTCCAATCCCTAAGAAAGGCAATGCCAGAGAATGCTCAAACTACCGCACAATTGTACTCATCTCACATATTAGCAAAGAAATAGTCAAAATTCACGCCAGGCTTCAACAGTTCATGAACCATGAATTTCCAGATGTTCAAGCTGGATTTAGAAAAGGCAGAGGAACCAGAAGTCAAATTGCCAACATCCGTTGGATCATTGAAAAAGCGAGAGAGTTCTAGAAAAACATCTATTTCTGCTTTATTGACTATGCCAAAGTCTTTGACTATGTGGATCACAACAAACGGTGGAAAATTCTTCAAGAGATGGGAATACCAGACCACCTGACCTGCCTCCTGACAAATCTGTATGCAGGTCAGGAAGCAACAGTTAGAACTGGACATGGAAAAACAGACTGGTTCCAAATAGGGAAAGGAGTATGTCAAGGCTGTATATTGTCACTCTGCTTATTTAACTTATATGCAGAGCACATCATGAAAAATGCTGGACTAGATGAAGCACAAGCTGGAATCAAGACTGCTGGGAGAAATATCAATAACCTCAGATACACAGAGGACCCCACCCTTAAAGCAGAAAGCGAAGAACTAAAGAGCCTCTTGATGAAAGCGAAAGAAGAGAGTGAAAAAGCTGGCTTAAAATTCAATATTCAGATTGTTTCTCAAGTATGCTAAAATTGGAGCAGCCCCCCACCATGTCTGTCTCTCACACACATTTCCACACACAGACACACACACTCCCTCCCTCTCTCTCTCTTTGGTCAGAATTTTTATTCCTAGAACAATTTCCACCACTTGGATGGAAAAGCAGCAGGGAGTCCTGGCATGCAAGATGGAAAGAAAAAAGAAACCCAAACCAGCAGAATATGGGGAAAATGCAGGAGAGACACTGGAAAATTTTAGTCCTTGGTTTTAGCCCTTATCTGCCTTTGGCATCCTTCAGACAGTTCTGATTTAATGGTTCTCTTTAGCTCAAAGTATTTCAAATTCCTGTCTCTCTTGTCATAAAACAGTCCCAAGTAGTATAATCCCCCAGTCCTACCCACTGGCACAAGAAAGCATGGATTGGTTGCTAGTATTTTGTTCATACTCTGAGACTGATCTAGGCAGCTGTAGCTTTCCCAAAGAACCTGAGGTGATAGCTTTGCAGGTAAATGTAGGAGATGAGGTGGGGAGGGGCTCTGCCCTTTGCCTTCTGCCACCTCAGTCCTCTGAGCCATCACTCTGGCTGTGCCGGGTCCTCCTAGGCTTGCTCAATTCTGCAGGCAGCTCTGGCTTGGCTCATTTATCAAACCTGTCTGGTTTCTCTTCCCTGCCTGGCCAAAGTGATTTTTGCTCCTTTGGCTACAGCAAATTGGAAAGGAACTAACGGACAGAAAATCAGGAAAAGTTGAAAAGTGTAAAGAATGGAAGAGGCAAGGGAAGCAGAGGATGAGAAAGGAAGTGGGGAGAGAGCCAAGAGCAAAGGAGTGGGGTTGGCCAGAAATAAAGGCCAACAGGTGGAAGTAATAAGCAAACAGGAACTAAACAGGGGAGGACACAGAATCCACTGGATGCATAGAAAACATGCATCTTCATCTTCTTTCCTCTTCCGGCCTCACTTTTTCTTGATTTTTCAGTCAAAAGATATTATTTCTTAATGGCTCTTATATCTTGAAAGGTGTTCAAACCTTCTCTGCCTGCTCTAAATACGGGCACCCCAGCCTTCTTCTCGACCTTGGCTGGACATTAGAATCACTCGAGTAATATTTTAAAATGCTGACACCTGGACTTCCTGTCAGACCACATATATCAGCATCTCTGGAACTGTGACCCAGCACTGGTATTTTATTACTTTATTTTTTATTAGAGTATGGTTGATTTACAATGTCATGTTATTTTCAGGTGTACAGCAAAATGATTCAGTTATACATATCTATTCTTTTTCAGATCCTTTTTCATTATAGACTATTAGAAGATACTGAATATAGTTCCCTGTGCTAAACACTAGGACCTTATTGTTTATCTATTTTACATGAGATAGTTTGTATCTGTTAATCCCATATTCTTAATTTATCCCTTTGGTAAACATAAATGTGTTTTCTCTGTCTGACAGCACTGGTATTTTAAAATGCTACCCCACTGCTCACTTCCTGCTTCCTGCATCCAAAACCATACAGTAAAAACTCCCTTAATAGTATATTTCTTTCGCCTCAAATTTCTTCAGTAATTGTCACCCCATGTTCTTCCTTCCCTATGACCTCAGAAGAAAACTGTCTGATGTCCTTTCTGAGATAATGTCCCTGTGTGTGTCCACCACCTACTCTTTGCTATATTAACCTGCTTTATTGTCATTTCTTTTTCTCGTTCCAGTGTCTCCCTTTTCTTAACCTATAAACCGCCCCAGACAACTTCTCATTAAGAAAAACTTCTCTTTACCCAACTTCCTCTCCTGGTATCAATTCTTATTTATTATCTTCACTATCCGCTTTCTTCTTCCCACAGTCTTAGATACTGTCTTCATGTTTCATGTTTCACTGTAATTTTCACCAGCCAACTCCAGTGGCACTGCCCCCTCAGAGACTAACGATAACTCTCTGGTGCTCAGATCCTGTGACGTGTCTTGGGCCCCATTCAACCCAATCTTCCTGCACTAGGCTCTTCTAGTCCTTGCAATGCGTTGCTCAATCTCTCCTGCCTTTGGCTAAGATGATCGGTCTGCCTCCCTCTATCAGTCCCCCAAGTCGTATCCCTCTTTTAAATCTCATTTCAAATTTTCCCTCATCCATAAAGCTTGTATGTCTTCAGTTCAGTTCATTTCAGTCGCTCAGTCGTGTCTGACTCTTTGCAACCCCGCAGCACACCAGGCCTCCCTGTCCATCACCAACTCCAGCAGTTTACCCAAACTCATGTCCATCTTCATATCATAGAATCAGTCTCTATAGCTATTAATGCTGTTAACAGTAATGCTCCCCCTTTATAGTTAATCATTTTATATGCTTTAAATACCACCTTAGAAAAACTGCTATCTATTTTTTGGTAATAAAGCTTACATTTTTTTTTCATAAAGAAATACTAACAACTCTGGGAGGTCTACTTTTTTTTTAACTTTTTATCTTTTATTGGAGTATAGCCGATTAACAATGTTGTAATAATTTTTAAGTGGATAGCAAAGGGACTCAGCTATTCATATACATGTATCCATTCTCCCCCAAATTTCCCTCCCATCCAGGCTGCTGTATAACATTGAGCAGAGTTCCATGTGCTCTATAAAAGGTCCTTGTTGGTTATCCATTTTAAATATAGCAGTGCGTACATGTTCATCCCAAACTCCTTAACTACCCCTTCCCCTCATCATTCCCCCTAGCAACCATAAGTTCATTCTCTAAGTCTGTGAGTCTCTTTCTGTTGTGAGTAACTTCATTTGTATCCAGATTCCCTGGGGGCTCAGATGGTAAAGAATCTGCCTGTGATGTAGGAGACCCGGGTTCAAACCCTGGGTTGGGAAGATCCCCTGGAGAAACAAATGGCTTACCCACTCCAGTATTCTTGCCTGGAGAATCCCATGGACAGAGGAGCCTGGAGGGCTATAGTCCATGGGGTCGCAAAGAGTTGGACACAATTGAGTAACTAAACATTCATTTGTATCATTCTTTTTTAGATTCCACCTATCAGGGATGTCATACAATATGTCTTCTTCTCTTTCTGACTTCACTCAGTATGATCATCTCCAGGTGCATCCATGTTGCTGCAAACAGCATTATTATTTATTTTTTGATGGCTGAGTAATATTCCATTGTATATGTACACACACACACACACACACACACACACACACACACACACTACATCTTCTTTATCCATCCTCTGTTGATGGACATTTAAGTTGCTTCCATGTCTTGGCTGTTGTAAAAAGTGATGCAGTGATCATTGGGGTGCATGTATCTTTTTGGATCATGTTTTTCTCTGGATACATGTCTGGGAGGTCTATTTGGATGTGAAGAGTAAGGAAGGCATAAGGGTCAAGTTGGTTCTGAGTGTCTGGTTTGAGCAAGCAACCTTTGAAAAGGAAAATGTAAAAGGAGTGAGAAATGGAAATTAACACATTTTAGAGCATGCAGTATGCAAAATGCCTGAGAGCTATACAGACTCATAAGTGAGATAAACACATAAAATTTTGTTGGTGTTGAGGCCATGGAAGTAAATTGTTTCTCTAGCGAAAGCATTCAGAGTGAGAAGTGGTTAAGGACTTAAGCCTGCAGACACCAATATTTGAGACTAAGACAAAGGGAGAGATCTCAGCTTTCTATTTAGCTAAAACTTATATAATGGACAAAATCAAACACTTGTAAATACTTGGTATCATGGGGATAGATTGCAACTTTCATTGTGTTTATTTTATACACAGAGCGGAGCAGTGTTGAATCATGAAAGGAAACGAAGTCAGGAGCTGTGTTCTTCATGAACTCACTCTAGCTTTTTCTGTTTTCCTGCCTCACCCCCACTCAGAACCTTTGCTTGTAACTCTGCCTGTAATGAAGCTCTCTATTCCAAAAGAAGCTAGTATTTCCATAATATTCAGTCCTGTCCTTAGAAATCCTAGGAGGACCTCCCTAGTGGTCCAGAGGTTAAGAATCCACCTGCCAATGCAGGAGGCACAGTTTTGATCACCCATCTGGGGAGACTCCACATGCCGAGGGGGAACTAATCCCCTGTGCCACAGCTCCTGAGCCTGCACTCTGGAGCCAGTGCTCCACAGGAAGAGAAGTCACTGCGATGAGAAGCCTGTGCACCACAGCTAGAGAGGAGCCCCTTGCTTGCTGCAACTAGAGAAAGCCCATGCAGCAACGAAGAGCCAGCACAGACTCAAAAAAAATTTTTTTTTAAATCCATAACAGTTTTTTATAAAGGAAAGAAATCCTAGAAGTACCTGGAGCCTTAAATGCCTGTTGAAAGTGTGGCTATACCTCTGCTAGAGAATTTTCATAAGTTAAGACCAATAGCAACTGTCACAGAAAATAAACATAAGAAGGGATTGTGTGGGGGAAGAAAATAAGCTATTTCCTCAAGTATGGTTACATCTTCCTGGCTTTGAAGCCTTCTTTGATATCTATACCATCATCGTCACCCCTAACATTTTAGGAACATTTTTTAAAATATTTATTTATTTGGCTGTGCTGGATCTTACAAGCCACTTGAAGTCACATACTTATTAAATACCTGCAACAGTAATCATACATAAATATAATCCAAGAGCCCCTAACCATTACAACTGCAGTGATGGTTATGTTCATGTTATAGTTGGTTTACATTTGTATTTCTCAAACTTGTTTATGCCGTTTGTGCATGTTATTCTAAGTATGTGAGTTCATTAAACATTATGTAAATAAGTGATATAGAAGGGTTAAAGAAAGGGTATTGTTTGATGAAAACAAAGTTGAATAAATTTACAAACAACATTGTAAAGATGGATTGCTTAACACTGCTGTTGAATTAGGTAAAGGCAAGGCAATAAAACTACTAAAACTTTATTCAGTATTCAAGTTGCTTTTCAAGTCTCCCAACTCTTGTTTCACAGTTTGTTTTTTTTTTTTTTTAATTGAGGTATCACTGACATATACATTATGTTATTTTCAGGTGTACAATATAGTTATTTGGTGTTTGTACATATGTGAAATGTTTACCACAGTAAGTCTAGTTAACATAGACTTATTGTTAACATAACTTAGTTAATGTAAGTCCATCCCCACACAGTTACAGTTTTTTTTCTTATGATAGGGACTTTTAAGATCTATTCTCTTAGAAACTTTCAAATATGCAATACAGTATTATTAACTAAAATCAGCATGCTATACATTACGCCCTCACTACTTATTTATGGTTTATGAGAAAAAAAGTAGGCACTGCAATGAGCAGATACACACTCAAAGGAAATGTGTTGGTGCTACATCAAATGAACATGCTTTTGTAAGTTTTAAATTTAAACAAAATATTTAGACTATACATGTATTACTTTTTAGGACTCATGGCTTTAATCAGCTTTTTGGATGACCTGCTCAACTACTGGTCCCACAGCAAGGCTTCTACCAACCACATAATGCCACGTGGTTCAAAACGGATTGTTTGCTAACACATTTGTCTTCCTGCTAGCTTGTAGCCTACTTGACTACAACATTAGCAATCTCCCAATTATTATATATGACTTTGAAATATATGTTAGTACTTAACCTTTTAATAAAAGATAAGTGTTTTTTTAAAATAAATTTATTTATTATAGTTGGGGTAATTACTTTACAATATTGTGGTGGCTTTTGCCATACATTGACATGAATCAGCCATGGGTTTACATGTGTTCCCCCTCCTGAACCCCACCTCCCACAAAAGATAAGTTTTAATAAGTTTGATAATCTGACAACTTGCAATAACCTCAAGATAAAATCAAGTACTTTGCAATCTTGATCCCAGGGAAGCTTAGGCACTCCATGCCCACATTCTCCGCCTCCATGCCAAGAACTGTTGCAAATACTACCTCATACTCAGCTGCCCTTCTCCATTCTAAATAATATTTATATATATCTTGGAACAGGACATAATTGGTTTTATTTAAAACATGTCCTCTCCCTCTTTTAAAATTCTTCTCAGGCAATATATAGAAGGAATCTAGTATTTCTTATACACCTACTACATGGTAGAAATAGGTGACGTACTTTACATGACATTTCATTGTTATAGCCTGCCTGCATGGTAGATATTATTATGCTCATTTTACAGATGAGAAAACTAAAATGCTAAGGAGAGAAATAATCCCTCTTATACAGAAAATCAAGATTCCAACACAAGTTTGTCTAATTCTGGATTCTATAATCATTCTGATACACTGAAGTATTTATATCACCAAAGAATAATCGTGTTAGTTGCTCAGTTGTGTCTGACTCTTTGTGATCCCATGGACTGTAGCCTGCCAGACTCCTCTGTCCATGTATTCTCCAGGCAAGAATACTGGAGTGGATTGCCCTGTCCTTCTCCAGGAGATCTTCCCAACTCAGGGATCGAACCCATGTCTCTTATATCACCTGCATTGGCAAGAGGGTTCCTTACCGCTAGCACCACTATTCTGACAATGGAAGCATCTTAGTCCACAAATGTTAGTATTGTGTAATCCTTGTCTAAATAAAAAGATAGACTTGATAGATAAATAGAAAGATAGAGGGGGAGATGGAAAGAAGGAAAAAAAAGAAAGAAGAAAGAAAGGAAAAAATTAATTTGCAGGCCATTTGTATTGAATATCCAACCTATATAGAAACTTATGTACATATACACATTCATACCTAAATATGTATATTTCAATTCGGTTGCCATTTTTCTAGACCAACGGTTTTATGTCATATTCATGTATTAGCACATATGTCTGTATAAATTCTCCACGTGCAACTCTTTTTAGGAATTTGCTACAATGTACTGCATAAAATACACAGAGATTCCTGAGAGCATCTCTCTGTGATTTCCTATCACCATATTATGCCAGGAACTCCATCTGCCCCTCTGCGTTACACTGGGTGCACCCAATCTTGTTTCCAGCAGAAATTGTGTCATGTACTCATCATGCAATGGTGACAGTCCAGAAAATAACTTGTTTTGATGAGCAGCCCATCTTTTACATCTCATCAGTCCTCTTTAGCCTTTATAGAACACTACTGAACCACTGTGAACGCAACCAATAGCAGGTTCCTGGTGACACATTTTTTGTACATGTGTAGGAGGCAGAGAAAGCTCAGGCACAGAGTGAACACTGCCTTCTTCCATGTGCTTCACACCAACAACAGGGGTGGTACCCTAAACCCCCAGTGTTGTTTCTCTAACAAGGAGTGGGGCGAAGTTCTTTCTTTCCATGATAAAAGTTCTAATCAAAGAAGTAGTCCACTGAGAGTGGGTCTAAGTATAAATATCAGGGATATTTGTTTTTGCCCTGTGCCAATATGAATATTCTATTAATAAATGAATAACTAAAAAGTATTTGAGATGGGTGAAGTTACAAACCCTTGGGGAGGAAAATGACTTGTGTAATGAAAATGCTACCAGGCGCTGAACTCTGGCAGCCCTGGCAGGGACAATTATAATATAATTTATCACCAGAAAGCACACTGAAGATGCAGAATATATAATCATCTTAGCAGTAAGCGGAGAACAGTGACAAAACTCATTTGAATTAAGAATCAAAAAATGTTAGTCTTGAGGAAATTATAAAGTGTCAAACAACCAGTAAAACTGAGGTGAATGCTAACAGCTTTCAGAAGGTAATGCTAATTTTGAGGGGAAAGTCTGTAACCATCAAAGGGTTAAAAATGAACTGCAAGTTTAGGAGTAGGAATGGTTTGTTCAGGATACCTACATACTTGGAACAGAATAAAATTTTCTACTTTGCTTTTTTTCATAGAACTATGTATTTTGATGTCACCACGATAAAAACCAAATTGTTTCCATTTGCCAAGAGCCTAAAAGTGCATCATCCAGGGCCTGAAACTGCACTCAGAGCACGGCGTTTAGGTTCCCTCTGCTATACTCCAATTTTCTTTTGCTTTTAAGGAACTCTGTGTTGTGTGTAAACTGCTATTATTTTTAGACTGAACTGGGAGATACACTGAAAGTGTTAATATCTGGCACACTTAAATAGCACTGGATCTTTTCAACCATTTTCACCTGTGCTTTTGCAAGAGACGAGCCCTGGGTAAGGGAAGAAAAAGCGGGTTTTTTTGTCCCGTCCTATCTCCAGGAAGAATTTCTTGATAAATTCTTGGCCCCAGAGGGCTGTGGCATCTCAGAGGTCCAGTCTCACACACTAGGTGAGCGCCTGTGGGCACAACGTGGGCGAGTTGGCTTGGGTCCCTCTCTTTTCTCTCCTCAGTGCAGACAAGCCAGGATGCAATTTCCAAAATGAACCGTGCTAAGAGACAACAAAAATAAGCAAAGGAAATACAAATGCTAAAAATAAAATACATTATAAAGCAGAAGCATCCAATCTAGGACATCTAAAGACTACAAAGAAACAGTGGTGGCAAAGGAGTAAAAACATGAAAGTTCAGCTAACTCATCTTGCTATACAGTCTTTCTTTATTTTTTGCCTCATGCTGGATATTTGTGCTTGGGTATGGTATGTATGGGCTTCCCTGGTGGCTCAGTGGTAAACAATCCACTTGCCAGTGCAGGAGACACAGGTTCAATCCCTGGGTCAGGAAGATCCCTTGGAGAAGGAAGTAGCAACCCACTCCAGTATTCTTTCCTGGAAAGTCCCATGGACAGAGGAGCCTGGTGGGCTACAGTCCATAGGGTCGCAGTGAGTCAGATACAACTTAGAGACTAAATCCCCATCATGGTATGTATACTGCAGACTCTCCATTTTTGTTGTAATGTGTTTGTTTTAATGTATAAAATGTGATTAGTCACTCTTTTATAGGGCTGTTATGAAGATTATAATTTGTGAGCAAATCAGAGGCATTTTTTAACCTATGGAAGCATTTGCGATCAGGAGCACCGTGTTACAGCTGGCACTGCCTTGCGGGGATGTGGAGCACCCCATGGTTAGTTCAAAGTTCCTCTATCAGTTCAAACACAATACTGCTCTGTGACATGATGTCTCTAGCGAGTGTGCTGCTTTGTGTCTGAGAATCTGGCCATGACTCACATGTAATAAATTAAAAAACAAAAAGTTTTACCTGGTCCAACAGCCCTGTGTGTTTTAAAGACACACTCTCCCCCCAAGTCTTGCCCCTCATGTCTCTAGCCAATTGTCCATTTCTCTCTTGAGTGAGATTTTAGTATTCACCTCATTTGGACAGTGCTGATGTCAGGCTTCTATAACCCACTAAAGCTCCTCCCTCCTGGGTTTAAGTGTCTCAATTCTAGACACAACTGGAAAACTCTTTTCCTCTTTCCTATTCTTCCCAGGTAGCTCAGACTGTAAATAATCTGCCTGCAATGCAGCAGACTCGGGATCAGTCCCTGAGTTGGGAAGATCCTCTGGAGAAGGAAATGGCAACCCACTCCAGTATTCTTGCCTAGAGAATTCCATGGACAGAGGAGCCTGGTGGGCTACAGTCTATGGGGTCGCAAAGAGTCGGACACAGCTAAGCGACTAACATTTACTTACTTACTTACTTATTCTTCCCATAAGGTGGGGAAGGTGTTCTTGTCAAGTGAGTTTAGTTTCCCAATATGGCAATATACCCCAAGCTTCCCTATCCTCGGAATTCTTGCAACATTATTTCCCAGCTGGTTGTTCCCAAGGCAAAAATATCTTTTGAATGGTTAGAGAGAATCGGTTCCTTAAATGATTTCATGTCAGGGTTGTATTTATAGTTTTACAATAAAGCGATATTTAGGGGGAAAGATGCTATATATGCATATATGATATGCATACATTCACTCTTTAGTATTGCCTGAGATCCTTCCTGTGAATGAAGCCAGGCATCTGGTTGTTGTTATTTAGTCACTAAGTCATATCCTAGTCTTTAGCAACCAACTTAGTCCCCACACAAATCACCACCGGGGCCAATGCAAGGCCTCATCAAGGGCATAAAAGACAGAGAGACTGTTGAGAGAGCCATCGGGAGACAGGAGCGTTCAGTCTGAGGGCTGAGCAGGAGAACCAGGAAGAAGCATCCTGCAGCCTGGGCCTTGCACCAAACACAAGACCGTGATAGTCTACCCCAGAGGGAGGAGCAGGAGTGCTGAGAGGGACCCTCGGTGAGGTGCAGGAAAATTCAGGCCCTTTGTATCTGAAGATGAGGAGAACTGACAGCAATTCTCCACACTCCATACCCCACATTATGTCTTTTACACACAACAACCAGCATTCAATAAAAAATATTATGATATGCATGAGAAAGCAAGAAAACACATTGTCAAGAATCAACAGTCAATTGATGAAAACCCAGGTATGGAACAGATGGAAAATGATCAGACTGAGACTTTAAAGTAACCATTCCTATTGGCCAGCAGCAGCAGAGTAGTATCAATAGCCTTCTTGTTGTTATTCAAGCAGCAGTTCTCAAAGTGTGCTAGGAAGAATAGCGGTAGCCATAGCCCTTGGGAACTTACAGGAAATGCAAATTTGGGGCCTCATCCTATATCCACAGACTCTTGGAAGGGAGCTCAGCAATTGGGGGTTAGCAAGCCTTCCAGGTGATTGAGGTACACGCTAAAATGTTAAGAACCACTATACCAAAAAATTTGAATTCACTACCATAAAGATAACACAAGGTCAAAATATCTCCATTCATCAATTCCATTAAACTTTGAGAATAAAATATATAGCCATGCAATATGGACATTTTCAGAAAATAAAGGAAAGAGCAACAGTTTTGAACTCATTTCAGGACACCAGCAAAACCTGATACCAAGTGTTAAAGATATCATAAGAGAAGAAAACTATAGACCAACATCTATAGATCCCTATCCGTCATGAACTCAAATGCTAGCAAAATATAGGATACTTTAACCTGATGCTATATATGAAAAAGTAATACATCATAACCAAAGAGATTTATCCCAGGAAAGCTAAGTTGGGTTGACAATATAAAAGCAACTATGCAATTCATGATATTCACAAAATGAAATAGTGTATGATCCATTAAATGATGCAGACAAAGCATCTGACAAAAATTTATATCCATTATATTTAAACCCTTAACATTAGTTAAGGATTTCCCATCAAAGTAGAAAAGAAAATTATAAATTTAATCAAAAGAATCTACAAACAACAATGCTAACTTTCTACCTAATTGTGGAACATTAGGCATAAAGCTTCTGGAACAGCACATGGTACAAACTAAGTACCCAAAAAACAGCTTACAAAAACAAGTAATTACACCAGTTTTTATCGTACCTTGTCAGAAATGCTACAAGTAACTACATGTCGTGAAAATTTATGATATAATAGTAAGTTTCATCCTGGCAAAAATTAGATGTTCAATAGATGTTCTTTTGTTTTTGCTGTTCTTTGATCCCCCTTTTTTTCTTTAAATTCTTGTTATATTTGGTTTTGAAATTTATTCATGTTCTAAACACTTTAGTACAGGAAAAGAGAGACATTCTGTTATAAAATTATTTTTAAACACTTTTACTATTTTCCTTTCTAAAGAATGGATAATGCCTTCCTATTTTCATTGACTGAAAAGCTTCACAGTGAAAACACAAGTTTCTGATGGTGTGACCGTGTGTTTCTGAGTGTGGGCCGGTATGTATCTTATCTGTTCACATTGGGCTCTCTCTTTATCTTCTCCTACTTTTTGTGTCTGCTTGAATGTAGCTGGAACTTACACCTACAGCAACATTCATCACAAAAGGACATGCATTTAGTGATAGCTCAGTTATTCCTACTGGACCTTAACATCCTAATAATGTTTCCAAATACAGACCTTAAAAATCAAAACCAGTTTAAAAAGTGCAAAATTTCTCTGCTTCTCTTCAGGTGTCTGATGGATAAGAGAATTTTTTTCTTATAAAACCATCAAAAGAGTCAAGAATTACTCCTAACTCATTTCAAACTCTCTGAAGTTTAGTTCTCTCATCAGAAGGAAAAAGAAACATCTTTATCCATAATTCCTATTCTCACTATAGCTTTGTGATATGATACTAATATTACCCCCATTTTATAGATACGAAGACTGAGTCAAAGTGAGGTTAGGCAATTTAAAGCACCATAACTAGTAAGTAGCAAAGTTTTGAACCCAGATAGACTGGCTCCAGACTTCTAGCTCTTAAACAATGCATGTATTGCCACTCAAATTGAAATCATTTGCTTAAAGTCTTCATTAAAATGTAGGTTTCACAAAGCTACCAACTATTTACCTGGCTCCCAGGGCACAGAGTAGGTATCTAAGACATAGACGAATGAATGAACAATATAATGCAGCTATTCGTATTCTTGACTTTCAGATGAGGAAACTGAGAGCCAAGAAGCCAAAATCATCTACTGATAATCAAGCAGATAGATAGGACATTCAAGATCTGTCCCTAGATCACTCTGACTTCAAATTTTTTCATATTCCCTTTATAGCACATGGCACTAACTCTTCTTTAGAACTCTGGAAACCTCCAGAAGGTTACTAGACAGGAAACAAGCCCTGGGAAGAATTTGTCCTTTTGAGGGGTTGTATATTACATCCCTTTCGTCATGAAGCTTTTATAAAAGAAGGCACTCAACATCACCTGCTGGTGATGGCAGTGGCCTTGAGGTACGTGATGAGGAGGAGGAGGAATCAGTCTTAGTATGGGGTTGGGGGGAGAGAGCAAAGTCTACCCCTAGGACATAATATTTTAACTTCAATTAGACAATTACGCATCATGTATACAAACTTTGATACGTTCCAAAAAATAGATCTGCTATTTTAATGGTCAAATATTATCTGGGCAAGTGAAAAATTCATTCAATTCAGTAATGAAACATCAGATATTGACTCTGTCCTGTCATTAAAATAGCACCACACAACCTGGTTTACAGCTGTTTATTTTTTAAAAATTTTAACCTTTTCACTAACAGTATCTTTGACACTATATGAAATATTCTTAAAAAGTAAAATAAATTTAAGATAGGCTGGACTGAAAGATATCACTACAATCAAAATATATAAAGGAAGTAAATTAGATTTACTTGTATTCTTTACAGATTCAGATGTAAAAATGGAAAAATTTATATTTTAGCAGATGGCTAATCATTGGTCTAATAAGAAGAGCATTCATGTCATCAGCAACAAAGTCAGAAGGGCATTCTCTGAACAGGGATGTTCAGTAGAGTTCTTTCCTGTTACATCCAATAGTTTTCTTCTTTAAGAAGGAAACTAAAAAAGAATTGGAAAAGCAGTTACCATTCAGAGTCAGCTGCAGGCATAGCCGCAGAGTCTATGCACGTAAATAATGGTCTGATGCTGTCCAGACAGGCTGGTGACTCATCTCAGACTTGCCCTCTAGATAGAATCATAATTACTGGAAAATTTCACAATTTTCTGTCTCTTGTTGTGAATACTGAAAAAGCACAAATGTATGTTTAATGAACAAATAAAACATTTGTTTCGCTAGTTTGAGTGATTCAATCTAGTGCTTCAATCTTTTGATCAATAAAAGACTAAAATACCTTCCATTAACTTCTTAAAGTAGCAAGAAAAGAAAGAGGCATCAGTAAGATACGTGTTCACAAAACCACCTGTGGCTCAAGGCCAAACTAAGGTACATGGTCCTTCGTTTGTCTTCCTTCCTTCCTTGCTTCCTTTTTTAAAAAATATAATTTTTTGTATTTATTTTTGGTTGTTCTAGGTCTTTGTTGCTGTGCAGCCTTTTCTTTAGTTGCAATGAGCAGGGACTACTCTTCATTGTAGAGTGGGGGCTTCTCATGGAGATGGCTTCTCCTGTTGCAGAGCACAGGCTCTAGGGCGTATGGACTCAGTAGTTGCAGTTCATGGGCTCCAGAGCATGGGCTCAATCGTTGTGGCACACAGGCTTAGTTCCTCTGTGGCATGTGGGATCATCCCAGACCAGGAATTGAAACCTGTGCCTCCTGCACTGACAGGCGGATTCTTTACCACTGAGTCACCAGGGAAGTTGTCTTGCTTCTTTTATCCACTCACTCGACAAATATTTTTCGAGGGACTTCCCTGGTGGTCCAGTGGCTAAGACTCTGCCCTCCCAATGCAAGGGGGCCTGGGTTCAATCCCTGGTTGGGGAACTAGATCCCACATGCTGCAACTGAGACCTGGCACAGCCAAATAAATAGATAAAAATATTAAAAATCAATCAAGGAAAAAAACTCAAAAAGCTTTTTTTGAGGACTTATCATGAGCAAGGCCAAGTGTGTGTCTCTGTCTTCTGCACTCCCATTACACATCAGGAAACTAGGACACCATATTGAAATATGGTGGTGCATGGTAGATGACATTAGAAAGAGTATTCAACATTCTTTCCACTTGTGTTCAACTTAACAACTGTGATAAGTGGGGCTGCTTGAAGAGAATTTCTGATTGGGTAATCAGATAAGGTGTCTGAGACCCTTCTTGCCTTCCTCGGGACCACCAATCCATTTACAATTCCTCTTTAAAAAAATACTTCTTCTCTTTATAAATGGAGATATTCCATTAGCCAACATTTCAATATCATTCTTGGTCACATTCTAAATCTATATATGTCCTTATATTTAGATCTGATTGGTCTTGAAAAATGCTGGTCTTGGGTAAACTCACTTATTGATTCTCTCCCTACTTGTATTCCAGAGAAGGCAATGGCAGCCCACTCCAATGCTCTTGCCTGGAAAATCCCATGGACGGAGGAGCCTGGTAGGCTGCAGTCCATGGGGTTGCTAAGAGTCGGACACGACTGAGCGGCTTCACTTTCACTTTTCACCTTCATGCATTGGAGAAGGAAATGGCAACCCACTTCACTCTTCTTGCCTGGAGAATCCCATGGACAGAGGAGCCTGGCAGGCTACAGTCCATGGGTTTGCAAAGAGTCGGACATGACTGAGTGACTAACAATTTCACTTTTCATTCCCTTCAGCTGCAACAAACTCGTCAACAACATTGTGCATGTTTCACCACTTCCAATTCTCATTTCATCATCACTAGTCAGCATTCTTATCTAGCTTGAACCCCACCACTTCCACCAAAACAGTGTTCATCAAAGTACCTAGCAACTTCCATGCTACTAAATGCAATTATCTTTGCAGGTTTTCATCAGATTTCATTTCTAAGCAGTATTAGACGATGATAAATATATCATCTTCTTAAGACACTTTCTCCTTTTGATGTGTTATAACACATTTCCCCATATATTTGACTGTAGCTTCTTGGTGTTCTTTACATGCTCTTTCCCTTCTATCCTGGAAGTAATTCTTGGCTTTCCTCCAGATCATACTCAGTGTCTTTTCTGCTTTCCATATCTCTCCCTAAGCAATCCCATGGTTTAGTCACCACCCACATGTTTTGACTAGACATTGATCTTATGAACCTGGTAAGATGTCCCCCAATTATCTCCTTATTTTTTATTGGTCATCACCCCACCTAGACCCACCACATTTCCCCTTCAAGGTGAATGCTGAGGTTGTTTGATTTGGGTATTAAAGGTTGAGAAGAATTTTAGTATTTTACAAGGTAGAATATAGAAGTAGAAGAAATTATTCAAGATATTGAAAAAATAGCAAAAACAAAGGCACAAATTCATAAGAAAACAAGATCAAGATGAATTTTGGAATCAGCAAGCAACCTTCTTGATCTGACCACAAGCTTTAAAAATGGGTTGACTCTTTCAGATAAGGAACCCAGTCCCCATTCAAAATGTGAGTGAAACCATGATGGTTTACAATGAGGGCCATATGGTATCAAAACAGTAGTTAAGATGACAAACCTCAGGGCCTTGCACAGGGTGGCTTTATGGAAGGAGACTGTAGAACCTGGAACATGAAGGTGGGATATAACTATTTCAGGTTTTCTGTTTGTGGCTGATAAAGACCTCAATGAAGATGACAATGACAACTGGAAGAATGAGCCCAGAAAACATCTTGAAAAACAGCAACTAAATTTGATATGCAGGACATGCTCAGATGAAAATTCAGGCTAAAATGTCTTTTGAAGTTGAAAGTAATTGCAAAAAGGGAGTCACTATTTAATGTTAAAGGATTTGAAAAACATGAATCTAGCCTCTTGGGACGAGGCCAGGGGTGTTCATATTAATTTGTTAACAAAAGTCATACTCAAAGATATGGGAGCTGAAAATTTCAAAGCTGTGCTTTCCAAAGAGAAGGATAAGTAGAAAAAGGGAAGAGAAGAAACTCAAGGCTAAGATCACAGGAGGTATATAAAATGTTAAGGAAGGAAACAAGCAAAGAATAAATGTAATTTTTTGAGGGCCAAAGAAGCCAAGGAAAAGAATACTTTGGAGGGAGGAGAGGGAGGCTCAAGAGGGAGGAGATTAAATTATGACTGATTTGCTTTGTTGTATGGCAGAAAACAACACAACATTTAAAGCAATTTTCCTCCAATTAAAATAATTTTTTTAAAAAAGAAAGCTTCGGAGGAGCCAAGGCAGAGGAAAGCACATGGCAAATTCTGAGGGTCTTAAACCCTTAAAAGGAATTAGGAAGGGCTTCCCAGGTGGCTCAGTGGTAAAGAATCTGCTTGCCAACACAAGAGATGCAGGAGATGCGAGTTCAACCCATGGGTCAGAAAGATCCCACGGAGGAGGAAATGGCAACCCACTCCAGTAGTCTTGCCTGGAAAATCCCACGGACAGAGGAACCTGGTAGGCTATAGTCCAAAGGGTTGCAAGAGTCAGACATGACTGAGCAACTAAGCATGCACACATGCAAGGGATTAGGAAGAATTTGATGAAAGCACCTCAGTCTTTAAAGAAATATTGTGTTGAAGGGAAAAAATGGGAAAAGAGTTATAAGATATTTAAGGAGGAAGTAGAATTGTAAAAAGTTGATGTTTTTTCTTGCTTACTTTAGGCTAAGGAAAACATGACAGCGTATCTATACAGTGCAGAGGGGCAGTTATTGGAAAAAGGAGACACAATCTGGTAAAGAAATGATTAAGTGATACACATTTTGGAGGATGGAAGAAACTAAAGGAATTTAAGGAGGAGGGGAAAAATAAGGACAGAAAAACAGAAGTATGCCTTGTCCTTCCAACCACTGCTGAAAATAGCTCAGCTGTGAGGACCTGAGAACGATGTGCTCAGAAGTCTATTCAAGGTGGATGAGATAAAGTTTTCGGGCACTGTTAAGATAAGGGAGGAATCAGATCACCGGTATTTATTCATCGCCTCAAATGACCACATACAAAACAGAAAAGAGAGGCTGCCGATATAGTTTTTTACCATTTCTTTTGAAAAACGATGAATGAGCTGTGCCCAAATGATTGTTGTATCTGTTATATTTAGAAAAGTCTCAACCTGAGAAGGCAAATAGGTTTAATCTGTCATGTCAATTCCAATTGATTAGTAAACCTGCAGTGCTATTGGGAAGGATTATGAAACCAGTTCTAGCTCAACAGGAGAGGATCCTGTGATTGATTAGCAATGTCTACTTTGGGCCAAGCATAGAGGGTTGATATATTTGCTAACTCTGGAACTGTAATTATTAGTTATTTTGTCCAATTTTCTGATGTACAGATCAGAAGCAAGACAGCATTTACATATTTATCACAGGCTTATATGAAAGTAGAAATGTCAGGCAAAGTCATCCCACTTTAACATCCCTTGGCTGAAAAATCTGTGCTTTGGAACCCAGGTTTTGAAACCTAGCAAAAATACCAGACCTCACTCATTTTTCTAACTGTTTTTAGATATCCAGATATCTGTTTCTTCCTTCCAAGTTCATCTGGGATTGACTTGTAACCCATGTGAACTTTATAATAATATATATATATATGTATATATATACATATACATATACATATATATGGAGAAGGCAATGGCATCCCACTCCAGTACTCTTGCCTGGAAAATCCCATGGACGGAGGAGCCTGGTAGGCTACAGTCCATGGGGTCACTAAGAGTCGGACACGACTGAGCGACTTCACTTTCACTTTTCACCTTCATGCATTGGAGAAAGAAATGGCAACCCACTCCAGTGTTCTTGCCTGGAGAATCCCAGGGACGGAGGCGCCTGGTGGGCTGCCATCTATGGGATCGCACAGAGTCGGATACGACTGAAGCAACTTAGCAGCAGCAGCAGCATATATATATATATATATATATATATATATATATATATATATATATATATATATAAAACCAAAATTTGCAGCACTATCCAAGATTGATTGTCTGATGTTCTTTTCAGTAGAAAGAAGATTATTCTTGATCAGGAAGTTTTCAAAATACACTGTTTTTAGTGAAACAAAGAGAAGATAGCAGAGAGAGAAGAAAGCAGAAGCATCTCTATGTGGAGAGAAGTCTGCAGACAAGACAAGGCTGTTGGGATCACCACGGCAAAACACCTTCTAGAGTGCCAGCCCCTGTCAGGGGTGCAAATATTGGTGAGAGCCCCTGGGAAGAAGGCAGGGTGTGGTTGGGGCAGCATAGTCCTCTTCATTTGCTTCAAAGCCTAGATTTAACTGGAGGGAGAAATTAGCTAGATGAAAGAAAATCAGAAAGACCATCATTTTATTAAAGATATATTACTAAGAATATAAACATTTATATATTTCTTGAGTTTAATTAACTTTTTGGTGAGCATTGTTGAAACTAAGTTCTATATTTAATAGCTGCATTCTTGTTTTCTATACTTGTGTTATAAAATTCCTCTGCTATTATGTAGTGCATTGTTCATGGGAAGCTGTTTTTAAAGGAAACCCAGTTCTGTCTTGATAAATATCAGGAAACTACCAGATGTTTCCTACTGTCTAAGCCAAACCCGTCAGCAGAGTGATCATGCTCTCACTGACATAGTCATGAACTCTGTACCACCCACAGCCTCCCCTGTAACAGAGTCCAATGCTTTAGCACACAGCAAAACATGCAATTTAAATAGTTATAAAACAAAATAAAACAAAAAAGTGAAGAACTCATTCTAATATTATTTTACCTTTCTTACTAAAAAAAAAAATGCTGTTTTTTTCTATTCAAAATTTAATCCATATAAGGAATAGATATCTGATATCTTCTAAAAATAGAATTTACATTTATTTCTTCTGAAAATGGAGAGTTTTTTAAGAGATTAGAGAGAGAAAAGGATAACTTGTTCTTTAAGAAGAATATATCAATATTTTAAAAGGCAATTGCTAGCTAAGCAAGTTCCTTGTTTGAATAACCCACACTGAACCCTTGCTTAGCCTGCATTCTAGTCTTGCAGCCACCTGGACAAGGGGTAAGATGGAAAAGGAAGACAGTTTCAGACAGAGTAAATGGAATATATACTGACTGGGAGACAGAAAAGCTTAAGACGTACTCAGCTATTAGCCAGCAAACAATGGGAGAAATATCCAACACTGTGGTTTCGGGTGGAACCATGAAGCCAAGCTGAGAAATTTCTACCTCTATCAGCTGACAGTATAAGGCCATTGAGGGTTTCTGACAAGAAGAAGTGTATTATTGGATCACGAACGAGATTTCTCATGAAGAGGGCTAGAGAGAGAAGTGTAAGAGGCAGGGGTCATGGCATGTCTGTGATTAAGAGCCTGGAAAGAGTTGTTAATAAAAAAAAAAAGCTGGTAAAGCTCCAAGAGGCAGAGGCTGGTAGAGGAGCACGGAAGGTGAGATTTCAAGACCAAAGGAGGAAAGGACTTTGAGTGGAAAGCAGATTCCAATGATAGAGAAGGTCACAAGGGATGAGAAAATAACTGCCCTGGATTTGGTCATTGGAGAGTCATGCGGAGAAAGTGGTCAGTGGAAATGGAGTTGAAATTGCAAGATTTCAAAGAATGAGTGATTAGTAAGGAATGGAGTCAGGCAAGTGATACAAGTGAAAGTGAAGTCGCTCAGTCATGTCCGACTCTTTGCAACCCCTTGGACTACAGCCCACCAGGCTCCTCCATCCATAGGAGTTTCCAGGCAAGAGTTCTGAAGTGGGGTGCCATTGCCTTCTCCGTGAAACAGGCATTGCTCTAAAAAGTGGGAAATTGAATAAAAGCATGGAGAATATTGCTCAGCCAGGGAGAAGGAACAAGAAAATTTTCTTTTTGTTTTACTGCTGTAATTGTTGTTACTATTAATTTGGGTAGAGTATCCAAGTCACACTTTTAGGCAGAAAAGAGAAAGCCAATTAGGGGAGAGAGAGAGAAATCTAAGATATGCCATACTCTATAGACTTTGGTCCTAGGAGATCCAGAAATACAGGAGTTCAAGAAGATAGGCTTAGTTAAAAACAGAAAAAAAAGAAAATACTTGCTTCTCTATCAGAAAAGAGAGGAACCAAGAAAGATGGATTTGACACATTCTCATGTAGAAAGGAGAAAACATAGGGGAGTGTACATCCACTGTTCTCAAACTCTTCTACTGAATGAAAGGGTAGGATGCTTGTCAGCAAGATGGCTGGTTGAAACAGGCTGGGCTCTTGAAAAAGAAAGTTGATAACCAATGTAGTAGAGAATCCAAGTGAGAAGTCAAAGAACCCCACTGCAGCAAAGGGCTATGCCATCATTAGTCAGGATTTCTCCACACCTATCATTATCCTGCAAACTGGATACAGAAGGATGGTGGAAAGATGGGACCAGAGATGCCTGATGCTCCACTTGAAGTTGTTTCCTCCTTCATCATCTAAACTCCTCTTCACTCAAGTCAGGGCTAATACTTTGTATGTTCAGAAATGCCTTGTGAGAACAGTTTTGGGGACGTGGAGAAAAGACAATGAGGAGAATGGTGGCCAGAAGTGGAATGTGAGGGGGCTGGATGGATACTTGGGTAGAATACAGAACCAGAGGTGACCTTGAGAAAGTAAGCCTCAGGATTTCACACACATGGGTCTCAACTTTCCTCGGGGCACGTGTGCTTAGTCACTCAGTCGTGTCAGACTCTTTTCGACCCCACGGACTGTAGCCCGCCAGGCTCCTCTGTCCATGGGGATTCTGCAGACAAGAATACTGGAGTGGGTTGCCATGCCCTCCTCCGAGGATCAATGGGATCAGGGGATCCTCTGGGCATACAACAAGAGAAATGAGGATTTTTGTCCATCTCTTAAAGGATGGTGTGAAATTATCTGACATCGGATGATGCAAGTATGATGCTAAAATGGGGACTACTTGGACCAGACTGCTACTTTGCTTCAGTTGTGCCCGACTCTTTGTGACCCCATGGACTATAGTCTGCCAGGATCCTCTGTTCATGGGATTCTCCAGGCAAGAATACTGGAGTGGGTTGCCGTGCCCTCCTCTAGCAGATCTTTCCAACCCAGGGATAGAACCACGTCTCTTATGTCTCCTGCATTGGCAGGCAGGTTCTTCATCATTAGTGCCACTGGGGCCAGGCTGGGTAGGGGCAAAGAAACTCAGAATGTGGAGGAAATAATTAAGAAGAGTAGAGGGACTATGGGGCTTCCCAGGTGTCTCAGTGGTAAAGAATCTATCTACCAATGCGGGAGACACAGGAAATGAGGTTTCCATCCCTCGGTCAGGAAGATCCCCTGGAGGAGGGCATGACAACCCACTCCAGTATTCTTGCCTGGAGAATCCCATGGACAGAGGAGTCAGAAATTAGTCTGACACGACTGAGCACACATTTGTAGAGGGACTATAAAGGAGGATGTGAACAAACACTAGCATTTATATAAGGGAGAGAGAAAAAGGTGAAGGCCTAGAAAATTCACAACTTTGGGATTGAAAATAGAAGAATTTTAAGATAATCCAGTGCCGGCAGAGGTAAAGTGGGGAAAAAAAAAAAGATGAACAAAACAAAGTAATGGCTGCAACACTGAAGCAAAAAAAGAACAATGCTGGAGTTTTGGTATTTAAGTTGGTAATTCATCATAAAGCAGGATGTGGTTGTCAGTATATTGTACATTCTGCCGGTGATGCCACTCCCCCTGAAAGAGGGTCAGGGTTCAGGCCTGAAGTGTCTTTGACCTTGTGGCTTAGGCGGCTGAGGAATAAAGTCCTGGTTTATATAAATCATCTAAGAGCACGAGGGGTCAGGCCCCTGACAATGCATCAGGCTTAAAATAAAAAGAGGAGGAGAGTGAAGTGCATCAGTAATCAGCTTGAAAGACGGTCTGGACACGTGTTCATGGATTGGAAGAATTAATATAGTGAAAATGAGTACACTACCCAAAGCAATCTATAGATTCAATGCAATCCCTATCAAGCTACCAATGGTATCTTTCACAGAACTAGAACAAATCATCTCACAATTTGTATGGAAATATAAGAAACCTCGAATAGCCAAAGCAATCTTGAGGAAGAAGAATGGAACTGGAGGAATCAACCTGCCTGACTTCAGGCTCTACTACAAAGCCACAGTCATCAAGACAGTATGGTACTGGCACAAAGATAGAAATATAGATCAATGGAACAAAATAGAAAGCCCAGAGATAAACCCACACACATATGGACACCTTATCTTCGACAAAGGAGGCAAGAATATACAATGGAGAAAAGACAATCTCTTTAACAAGTGGTGCTGGGAAAACTGGTCAACCACTTGTAAAAGAATGAAACTAGAACACTTCCTAACACCGTACACAAAAATAAACTCAAAATGGATTAAAGATCTAAACGTAAGACCAGAAACTATAAAACTCCTAGAGGAAAACATAGGCAAAACACTCTCCGACATAAATCACAGCAGGATCCTCCATGACCCATCTCCCAGAATATTGGAAATAAAAGCAAAAATAAACAAATGGGACCTAATTAAAATTAAAAGCTTTTGCACAACAAAGGAAACTATAAGCAAGGTGAAAAGACAGCCTTCAGAATGGGAGAAAATAATAGCAAACGAAGCAACAGACAAACAATTAATCTCAAAAATATACAAGCAGCTCACGCAGATGAATTCCAGAAAAATAAACGACCCAATCAAAAAATGGGCCAAAGAACTAAACAGACATTTCTCCAAAGAAGAAATACAGATGGCTAACAAACACATGAAAAGATGCTCAACATCACTCATTATTAGAGAAATGCAAATCAAAACCACAATGAGGTATCATTTCACACCAGTCAGAATGGCTGTTGTCCAAAAGTCTACAAGCAATAAATGCTGGAGAGGGTGTGCAGAAAAGGGAACCCTCTTACACTGTTGGTGGGAATGCAAACTAGTCCAGCCACTATGGAGAACAGTGTGGAGATTCCTTAAAAAACTGGGAATAGAACTGCCATATGACCCAGCAATCCCACTGCTGGGCATATACACCGAGGAAACCAGAATTGAAAGAGACGCGTGTACCCCAATGTTCATCGCAGCACTGTTTACAATAGCCAGGACATGGAAGCAACCTAGATGTCCATCAGCAGACGAATGGATAAGGAAGCTGTGGTACATATACACAATGGAATATTACTCAGCCATTAAAAAAAAATACATTTGAATCGGTTCTATTGAGATGGATGAAACTGGAGCCCATTATACAGAGTGAAGTAAGCCAGAAAGAAAAACAACAATACAGTATACTAATGCATATATATGGAATTTGAAAGATGGTAACGATAACCCTATATGCGAGACAGAATAAGAGACACAGATGCATAGAACAATTTTATGGACTCTGAGGGAGAAGGTGAGGGTGTGACGTTCTGGGAGAACAGCATTGAAACATGTATATTATCATATGTGAAACAAAACACCATTCCATGTTCGATGCATGAGACAAGGGCTCAGGGCCAGGGCAATGGGATGACCCAGAGGGATGGGATGGGGAGGGAGGTGGGTGGGGTTCCAGGAAGGGGAACTCATGTAAACCCATGGCTGATTCATGTCAATGTATGGCAAAAACTATTACAATATTGTAAAGTAATTAGCCCCCAACTAAAATAAATAAATTTATATAAAAAAATAAAATAAAATAAAACAAGGAGTTTAAAAATGAAAAAAAAAAAAAGAAAGACGGTCTGGGAGTTGGAAGCGGTAATCACCTCTCACTCTTCCTGCTCTCTTCACCTCCCACAGTCCCTCTGCCACAGTCTTCTTCCTTTGCATCCCTCTCCCCATGGTCATAAGATCCTCTCACAGGTTTAGGCGGCATGGGTGGGACAAACTGTCTTTGGGGGAACCACAACTGACTAAATCATCAGATTCTCAACTCACTAGTAACCTGAGAAATTAGAATGAAGACATAAACAGTATCTTTGGGGTAGCTTTAAAGGGGAGCAACTAGGTCAGTATATCTGCTCTGTGATAAGAAAAAGAGTACCTATCTTAAGAGTATACAGCACAGAAAATTTTCACAAAGTGAACACAATTGTGTCAGTAGGGATCTTACTCTACACCTAATATCCCAGATGCAGCATCTCCTTCCTGTCCCCTTTTTAGTCATGCCATACCCGTAAAGAGCAATCACAGTCTTGACTTTTAACATCATAGGTTGATTCTGCATCAAAAAGTGCACTGTCATTTGGTTCATATTTTTAATACTCTCTGGGCATAGTTCAAGATAGACATATCCCCCAGGTGATAATATACCGACAAAAATGCTAGTACTTCAATACTTTAAATGGCATGTCACAAAGAAGGCCAGTGTAAAGAAACAGTGTGAAGGGCAAGGCTAGTGCTGTAATCACCAGGGTGAAGGAGACAGAGAAATTCTAAGGTGTGGGGTGTCAAAAAGTCATTTGAGGTTGGCAGGAGCCTGGGGAAGGGTGGAGGCAAGGTCTCTGATGTCATCAAGGAAGAAGCGGGGCTGGCAGGTGACTGCGTCCAAGGAAGGGAGGCTGGGGAAAGAGAGGGGTGTGAACTCGAAACACGAGGAAGTGAAGGCAATCGGGTGGTGGTCAGGAAGTGGCAGAGGGGATCTTTCCATCTAGGAAGGAAAATTGGTGGAAGGAGGAGCAGCCTCTCTGACTGACTGTGATAATGGAAAAGCCACGGGAAGGAAACAGTTGAGAAGAGGGGTCAGTTTGATTACCCTGGGCTGGAAGGCAGGCAGGAATCAGCAGAGGGGACCTGGGACTCAGCTCCAAGCCTTCAATATGCTGAAACAGTAACAGGATCTAAACAGAAGTCAGTCCCTTTCATAGGGGTTATACACGTAACCTCCCTCCCAAGGTAAAGAAGCCTAACTGTTTTGGGCTTCTTGACACTTTTGAGATGAAAACTGTCAATTGCCTCACCAGAGTGGGGAGGAGGTGAGAGAAACATTTGTAACAACATTTTACATTAAATTTCAGAGGGTTTACTGACTCCTAAAACTCATTCACACATACTTATGTATATCACAAGTTACCAGGCAGAGAGAGGCAAGAAGAGAAGGGAGAGGAAGAAGAGGAGGGAAAGATGGAGAGGAAGAAAAGCAATATGCCAACAACGTGGGAGACCAAGAAGATATATGTGCTTCTAACCCAAAACCCCGTAGCTTTTATCCTCATTCATTATCAACCTCTATTTATTAAGAGGTGATTGTGCCCTGTACTAAAGAGAATCCTGAAGACGTATATGATTCAGTTCTTTGTTTCTTTGTTATATACATGTATACCAGGTAACCAGGTGGTTTCTTGTGAAATATATTAAAATCAGCATCTCTAGAGCAGGTATCCCCAACCACTGGGATCTAATGCCTGATAATCTGAGGTGGAGTTGTTGTAACAATAATAGAAATAAAGTGCACAATAAATGGAATGAAACCATCCTTCCTTCCCACCCTGGTCCATGGAAAAATTGTCTTCCACAAAACCGGTCCCCGGTGCCAAAAAGATTGGGGACCGCTGCTCTAGGGAATGGAATCTACAACATCCAAGGAAACAATACTAAGCAATGAGCAAAGGAGATTCAGGTGGAATCAGGGTCTCTGAGTACTGGTTTCATCATTTAAAACTTCTATGACCCTGAGGAATTTACCTACACCCTCCAAGCCTTAGTTTTGTCACCTAAAATGGGCCTCACTCTAATATTACAAATGTTATAGGGTTTTGGTGAGGATACAATGAGTTAATGTGTATTAAGCCCTTGGCAGAAAGTCAGAAAAACCAACACATGTTAGTATTTGTCAGTAGGAATTACACAGGAGTAAGAAGAAGCCTCTGAAAAAAGCAGGCTTGCAGAGCTGATCCTCTCACGGTGGTCTTGCCACTACTTAGCTTCAGAGTCTTTATACATGTCCTTGGCCCATGACTTTTTCATCGGAGAAATTAGAAGCACACAGTCCACAAAATCTCCCTCACTTCTGACACTAATTACGAGTTCAGGAGTCCCTCAGACCACCCTTAGAGTGAGTAATTTTCTAGAAGGACCCACAAAATTCACTGAAAGCTGTTATACTCACAATGACATTCATTACAGCTGGAAGAGACAGATTAAAGTCAGCCAAGGGAAGTGATGCATGGGGCAGAGTTCAGGAAAGGTCCAACTTTCCAATCATCTTCCCCCAGGGGAATCATGGCCAACACGGCTCTCTCAGAAACAGTGCGGAGTACACACGGGGGACTTACTGCCAGGCAGGGAAACTCACCAAAGCCTTGGGATCCAGAATCTTTATTGGGGCATCATGGTCAACTGTCCCCATGGCTGGCCTGTCTCCAGCCTCTCCAGAGATCAAGCTGATAACACACGACACAAAGACTCACCAGAAATCACTGTTAGACTCTCTGGCATGAGCCAAAGTCCACAGCAAATATTCATTCATCAGGCAGGACATTCAGAGGGCTTAGAGAACACATTCCAGAGATAGGCCAGACCTCTATTTGGATGCTGCTGGTGGTTCAGACAGTAAAGAATCTCTCTGCAGTGCAGGAGACTTGGGTTTGATCCCTGGGTTGGGAAGATCCCCTGGAGAAGGGAATGGCAACCCACTCCAGTATTCTTGCCTGGAGAATCTCAAGGACAGAGGAGCCTGGCGGGTTACGGTTCATAGGGTCACAAAGAGTGGCACACAACTGAAGCAACTTAGCACACGCACACACACACATTAATAATATTGCACAAACACATATTAATAGTATTAATAACATTCCACAAAATTGATTGCTAACGGGTCCTCACATGCAATTTGAAAGACACTGAACCAGAACAGGGACCCGTTGGTCAAATTCAGCCTGTTGCTTACGTTTATAAAAATGATTTCAGTGGAACACAGCCACACCCATTTGTTTCTGTATTTTATTGTCAGTAACTACTTTCGTGTAGGACTAGTTGCCACAAAGGTAGTACTGCATGCAGAGGCTAAAATATTTACCATCTGGCCCTTTACAGAAAAAGTTTGACAAACAGGGAAGCCCAGGTGGCCAGTGGTAAAGAAACCACCTGCCAATGTCTGAGATGCAAGAGATGCGAGTTCAATGCCTGGGTCAGGAAGATCCCCTGGAGGAGGAAATGGCAACCAGCTCCAGTATTCTTGCTTGGAGAATCCCAAGGGCAGAGGAGCCTGGCAGGCTACAGACCACAGGGTAGCAAAGAGGCAGACACGACTGAGTGAGAACACAGCATATAAAGAAATACAAGCTTCTCCAGAGGATGAGCTAGGAGTGGTATGCTATTATCATTTTCTGAAATAATAGTGGGACTGGCTTTTACCCTCACCAGACTGACTGACCGATGTTGGGAACAGAAATAAAAGCTTATGACTTCATGGGGTTTGCCTCTGCAGTATTGAAAATGAGCCCCTCTGCTTAAAGAGGTGATCACGTTGCAGGGGTCCTTCCTGTATCTAACATAAGACATGAAAAGGGACATAATCAGAACCTATAATCTTCCACTTTTGAAAAATTGATATGTCTATAAACGGATTTAGTAAAGCTAATTTTTCAAGAGGCTGCTCATTTTCTCCTTGGTGCAATCCAGCTTTGCCTCACTAGCTGTGAGGGTCTGTCAAGTTACTGAAAGTCTCAAATTCATTTTGATACAGATTTCTAATCCTCTCTCTCCTATCTTTTTATCTTTTCCAGTTCATGCATTTTTAAAAAACTGGAATATAATTGCTTTACAATGTTGTTATTTTCTGCTATACAACAAAGTGAATCACCTGTATGTACACATATATCCTCTCCCTCTTGAACCTCCCTCCCGCCCCCACCAGCCCACTCCATAGGTCATCACAGAACACCAAGTTGAGCTCCCTGTGCTGTACAGCAGCTTTCCAATAGCTCGAGTGGCATCAACATATATACACCTCCCACCGTTTTAGATTACTGCCTGAGTTGTGCACTAACCATTTCCATGTTTTGCTTTTAGCATCAGAACCTTCAGGTTTATTCTACTGGAGCTTCTTTTCCTCATATCCCTGCTGCTGCTAAGTTGCTTCAGTCGTGTTCAACTCTGTGTGACCCCATAGATGGCAGCCCATCAGGCTCCCCTGTCCCTGGGATTCTCCAGGCAAGAATACTGGAGTGGGTTGCCCACTCCATATCCCTAGATTGTTCCTACTGGCTTCCACTGCCCAAGGTTGAGACCCAAGATCTTCACCCAGTGGCTCAGGTAGATTGTAAAATATCCCCAACTTTCCACCCTTCTTTGTCTCTATGCTTTTTGCCATGTGACTTTGCAGCTCCAGCATGCAAAAGGGGGCATTCATTGTCCTTCCCTTTGAATCTGGATTGTTCTGGTGTCTTGCTTTGCACAATTGAACACAGTGGAAATGATGGTGTGCTTTGTTCTTCCCCTAGTCCTTAAGATTCCATTTTCACTACCACACTCTTAGAGCCCTCCCGACTATGTCAACAAGCCCAGGCAAGTCTGTTAGAGGATGGAAGACTTATAACCTAGTCACCGACTTTGCCCCAGCCAACTCCTAGACAACACCCAGTAACTAGTTAGCCCAGAGTTGACCCATCAGCTGACTACAGATGAATCAGTGATACCCACCAAGATCAGCAGAGCCAGGCCCACAGAGACTGACTGGTGAACTCAGAAGCAATAATAAATGCATTGTTTTAAGTCATTGGATTTGCTTGGGTCCACAGTAACTGAAAAAGCATTTTAAAGACTTTTTATTAAAGACAGTGTAGCCAATTAATTAAGTTCCTTCTGCTCTTGTGATATATTAACAATATATCATATTGATAAATGCTTTCTTGGTCTGCCAAATTGAACTCAATAAATGGAATTTCTCTTAGTTTAATCCACAAATTCTTTTCTTTCACTTATGCTACCATGTCTCTTTCCACGAAGTGTTCCAAGAAGAAAAGGTAGAAAATGTCCTAGGTTTACTTTCATTATTCACTTATTACCCCCTCCTTTTCTCTGACAGTTAATCCACTTACACTTTGCACATAAAATTGATTTAATTAATTGAAATGGTTGAGTATCCCCACCTTTCGTCTTGACTTCCAGTTCCTAGAATGCACGAAACTATTGGCCAAATTTTTCCATATAGTGTCATGTCTACAGGCCCTCAATCCATCAAATCAAGTTAAAATGAATGATTTTAAAATATTTGAATTACTCTGTGTTCCAAATTGAAAGGTCCAAATATTAATAAATATTAATGATTCTATCTTATGTCTGCTTTTATATTAAAATAATATATTTAAATAAGAATCAGGTGGAAACCCGATAGCATACAATCTTTCAACAATTACTTAAAACAATAAAAGAAAAGGCAAGTCTGGACATTGGCAAAGAGCAAGTGCATCCTTGTTGTATTTGCCTCATTGACACATGACTTCGGTTATAAAGAGGTTAACACTTAGCAAGAACGGGCTCTGAACTGTTTTTAAGTAATGAGTGGACTATATCAGTATTTATCAGAGTTTTTAGATGATGTGTTTGAAGTATTTAATATTGGTTTAAATGTCTCTTTCCTTTCCTCTTCATTTTGCTCCCTTAGACTGAGACACACGGAGGCTTTAATACTATTTCAAAATATCCAATAAGCAGGTTCAACTTCTTTTCCTTCTCTGCACTCTGAAAGTTGGAGTGATTATGCCAAGTCTGTAGAATAGATATGTTCTATATAAATTTAAGCTAATTACTTCCAAATGGGATTTGAAGGTGTGTGTTGATAAATACTGATCATTGCCAAATGCATGAGCACTTTTTATGAATTTAAGGAACTCTAAACAAGACAGTCCCATTAATTCCCAAACCAGCTCTATGAAGTTTGTCTGTCTCAAGCTGGCTATAAGAAAAGGCTGAGATGACTCAAGCTAAAGCCAATGGCTCTCTTTACTGAAGAGCTCAGTTTACAGAGACTGAATTTGATGACTTTGAAAAGATTCTTTGGTACCTATAGACAGTTCTCTAGGGCTGACCATCACTAATAATGCTAATATTTTCAAGAAAGCCTTTATAGATAGAGTTTGATTTCTCTCTTCCTGGCACTCTACCATAATTCATGTAGCTTCTATCAGACAGATTTTGGTACTAACCTAATTCATCAAGTGAGCAAATCTTTATCATTATACAATTAGAACTCATCATTGTTATAATAATTTAGAGTTGTGATATGACTTTAAGAAAGCAAACTGCACCCATTAGATAAGTTAAAATTGTTACGTTAGGTTGTAATTATAAAAAATCAACCAATCAACCAACAAATAAAAACAATTAAAATAAGTAACTTAAAACTCCGTTTCACACACCAGGGCTAAAATTTCTGGGGCTCTAGTAGCTGGCTACACCTATGGCAAAAGTTACATCAGATAGTTGTTGAGCTAATAGTTCTTTTCACTCTATAAGAGAGGTACTAATTGCAAGAATTTTACTATTTTATATATTGCTCTATGTCTATTAACTAAAATGTACCTGGAATATAGTAAGTGTTCAATAAATAACTGTTGAATGAATGAAAAAAAAAGAGAGGTACTATTGCATAATGTTTAAGGAACAGTCTCTGTTCTGCTAGTTACACTAGCTATATGATTGTGTGAATTATTTACCCAATACATAAGGCACTTGTGAGAATTAGCAGACATAATCTATGTAAAAAGCTTACTCCAGTGCCAGACAAATATTAAGCACTTCATATGTATAAGCTATCATCACCACCATCATCATGATGTACGTGTATATGTGTTAGTCGCTCAGTCGTGTCTGACTCTTTGCGACTCCATGGACTGTAGCCTGCCAGACTCCTCTGTCCATGGAATTCTCCAGGCAAGAATACTGGAGTTACCATTCCCTTCTTCAGGGGATCGAACCCTCCTACATCGCAGGTAGATTCTTTACAGTCTCTTGATTGGGAAGATCCCCTGGAGAAGGAAATGGCAACCTGCTCCAGTATTCTTGCCTGGAAAATTCCAAGGACAGAGGAGCCTGGTGGGTTACAGTCCACTGGGTCACAAACAGTCAGACATGACTGAGCGACTAACACATACATACATGCATCATAATATACTCAGTAATTTCCACCTATATGTGAGTAAGTATAATTTCTGTAAAGTCCATGTTCCTAAGGGCTTCTTCTAATTCACTACTGTATTCTTTAGGCCTAAACCAGTGCCTGGTACATAAAGGGACCTCCAAAATTTTGTTGTCGAATAAATAAATGCATACATACATTTACATGTATGTCAATATGGATTCTTTTTCATGACTGTTGAATTTTGCAAGGATCTATTTCCTTCATTTTAAGAGTAACTTTTGCACAAGAACTTTGGAACCAGTTTCTGAAGTTTATAATCCACCTAGTTTCATCCCTCCCTGTTCATTTTCATGTTCAATGAAATTATGCACTCTTTAATTTTATATTTTTTTAAAGAAAAAGATGTCATCATTTAATGTGTTTGAACCAAAAGGAACAGAAAGCAATGGCGTCAGTGAGTCTCAAGGTTCTCCCAGTGTCAGTGAATGGTTTTTAACAGTCCATGGATTCATTGTTTCAGACTGAGTGAAGCTTGAGTGGAAAAGCTGCTGATGGTGCCCTGGATGGGGCAGCTCAATGCATAGAGTAGGGTATGAGGTCTTGTCCCAACAGGAGACAGCCCCCAGCACTTTCCTTCTGTGACCATCCCATTACTTCTATCAAACAAAAGATAACTTCTCATTAGTCCCTGCTCTCCCAGACTGTTCTACTAGAAGTAGGGGCTCACTTCTCACTGATTATCATCGTTCTAAGACTAAAAGTAGAAGGGATAACAGTGAAGTATAACTGCTACTGACTCAATATCTTTGTCTTACTTAGTGGGATAAGCTTAATAGATCAAAATGTATGATGGTTAGTCATATCATGTTGACTATACAAACTTATTCATGATTTATACGACATTTATACCCACATATACTTAGGTTTGGGCTTCCCTGGCGTCTCAGAGGTAAAGAATCCACCTGCCAATGCAGGAGTCGTGGGTTCAACCCCTGGGTTGGGAAGATCCCCTGGAGAAGGAAATGATAACCCACTCCAATATTCTCGCCTGGGAAATCCTGTGAACTGAGGAGCCTGGTGGGCTACAGTCCATGGTGTCACAAGGAGCCAGGCACAATTAAACAACAATATTTACTTTTAAAAGCCTATTCATAGAAATATGAATCTTGCTCTATTTTAAAATTACTTTTGCTTCTTAAACTAGATAATATATTTGCCAGGTCCCCAAATCAAAATTTTAGGGAAAAATATACAATGAGAAAAACTCAACATCATGCTTTCCCATCTGGCACACCCAACACTGGCTCTAATAGGTAGCAATTTTTATCAGTTCCATGTTTAACCTTCCAAAGTTTATTTAAACAAAGAGGACACAAATAGGTATAGTAAAATGTGCTCAACATGACTAATCATTAGGAAACTGCAAATCAAAACCACAAAGAGATATCATCTCACACCTGTTAGAATGGCTATTCTCAAAAAGACTATCAACAACAGTGTTGGTGAGGATGTGGAGAAAAGGAACTCTTCTGCAGTGTTTCTGGGACAGTAAATTGGTTCAGAGACAGTATAAGGCTTAATCAATAATTAAAAATAGAATTGCCATACAATCCAGCAATTCCACCTCTGGGTATTTATCCAAAGAAAATGAAAATACAAGCTTATAAAAATATAAGCATTCCCATATTCATTGCATCATTATTTACAGTAGGAAAGATACGAAAATAATCTACATGTCCATTGATGGATGAATAAAGAAATTATTTTATAGATATATGATGAAATTATTATTCAGCCATAACAAAAAAAGAACTCTTACCATATAACAACATGCATGGACCTTGAGGGTATTATGTCAAGTGATACATCAGACAAAGACAAATATTATATGATCTTATTTATATGTGGAAACTAAAAAAAAAAAAAAAAGAAAAAGAAAACCAAACCCAAATACAGAAAACTGAGTTGTGGTTGCCAGAGGTGGAGGATCAAGGGAGGTGAAATAGATGAAGATGGTCAATAGGTACATGAAAATCTGCCTGTAAAACTCACAGGAAATCAAGGAAGTACAAATTTAGATAATAATGAAATACCAGTTTGCATCCAACATACAAAATAAACTGACTTGAAATAGCAAGGATGGGTGAGCTTTGTAATGTTAATCCTGCCTAGAAATAGAGAAGTCAATTTTGCTAATATGAGTTCATAGACTCTAAGTCTCAAAACACAAAGCCCAGTAACTATTTAATCAGATATCAAATGATTACAGAACCAGATTCTTGGAAGAAAATGAACACATGATTTAAACCCTAACAAATTCCTGCTTACTGAAGGTTACTTTTATAATATACCTGAATATATGGTTATCATATTTTTTCATTTTCTTCGTAATACATGCTAATACATTTTTAGCAGCTGAACACTCTAAAATCAAGAGGATTTTACTGCAATTCTATAGGCTTGCTGAGTTACTAAGATGAAGCAGTGAGGAAAAAAAGAACATAGTTATATTTAGGAGAAACATCTGTGATATTGGATACTTATTAAGGAAAAAAACAAAAGTGGACTGACTAATTTATCATATGGTTGAAAGTAGATGAAGAGAAGGCACTAGGACTCAGAAGCATACATGACTGAATAGGTGAATGTGACATAGAAATTCAGGGTCAGCCTTGTAATCCACAATCTTAAGAAGTTAGAGGATACAAATGCTGTCTTGGCACTCCATGAAATAAGCAAATGATTTGATCTAGTGGCTCAGATGGTAAAGAATCTGCCGGGAATGCTGGAGACCCGGGCTTGATCTCTGGGTCAGGAAGATCCCCTGGAGAAGGGAATGGCTACTCACTCCTGTATTCTTGCCTGGAGAATTCCATGCACAGAGGAGCTTGTCTGAGTACAGTCCATGGCGCCGCAGAGAGTCAGACATGACTGAGCAGCTAACACACACACACACACACACACACACACACATACACACACACACACACCCCTTCCCAATAACCAGAACAGAAGTTTGCTTCCCTAAACAACAGAAGAAAACCTTATGACTTGAAAGAAATGAAACAGCTCATTAAAGTAAAACTTTTCCACGCCACCTTAAATGTTAATAGTAGCAATACATCCCAAATATTGGTTGTCCCATGGTTGTTGGAAAAAATACATCATTACATTTTTTAACTTCACTGTGGAGAAGATCATACTTTGGGATAAAAATATCCCAGGGCTCCCAGTAATTTCAACTGACGTCAACACTTGGAAAAAGGCAGGAAACTGAAGGAAATAGTTCCTGCTCTTGGTTTGCTATAACCTGCTCTTTCAAAAGCCTGGGTATCCTGTTGCTTCTCTGAGAGGGGAAAGAAAGCAATTTTGGAGTGAGGATGCTGATATACTTCAGAAAGCTAGTAGAGTTCACTGGCACATCTCTGGTTTAATAAGGTACACCTATGCATCTAAGCAATTCAATGGATATGAAGTTGGGCAAACTCTAGGAGATAGTGAGGGACAGGGAGGCTTGGCGTGTTGCAGTCCATGGGGTCGCAAAGAGCTGGACATGACTTAGCAACTGAACAACAACATCATGCATCTAAGTAGGGGATTCCCCAACGGCTGTGGTAACAAAGCTGCCTACAATGCAGGAGACACAGGAGACGCAGGTTCAATTCTTGGGTCAGGAAGATCCCCTGGAGAAGGAAATGGCAACCCACTCCAGTATTCTTGCCTGAAAAATTCCATGCACAGAGGAACGTGGCAGACTATAGTCCATGGGGTCGAAAAAGAGTCAGACACGACTGAGGAAGAGCAAGCATCTAAGCAGGAGGAAAGATCTCATCAAGAAGAAACCTGGGCTTCTATGCCACATTTAAAATTGCAAGTTTGTAACTAAACCCATTTGAGTTGGAGCTAACCTTTCAGGGTTTTGCTTCTCTTCCTTTTTACTTCAACCTGGATCAATCTGCATCCAAAAACAGCGGGAAAGGAGAATATGCCTTTGGGGTTGTTTTCCTGGTGCCTTTATGAAAGATGGAAGGCAGCCGTATAGTTTGCTGTTGAGTTTTTTGTTCATTTGTTTCCAAAACAGGGACATCAGTGGTTTAAAGAATGGGAGGACTTACAGGTCTGAAGCAAGGTCCTGGAGCAACAACCCATAGTGTGCAAGGAAAGGTGGGCAGCGCACAACTGCAGCCTTTGCTGAAGCAGAAGGGGAAGAAAAGAGGTTGCCAGTTATAGGGGAATTGATATAAGGTGGGTTCATTAATTACCAGGGAAACCAGTAGAGGGGTACGCCTCTCACAGCCCCCTTTGCTGAGAACAAGCACCAGCTAGGGCCCAGGGCAAGGTCATGGGAAGGTCAGCTGGGTGAGTAGGGTATAGGTGAAGCAAGTACCAGGCAAGCAGGAGATGTACAGAGAGCAAGAGAACAGCCATCCTGAGTGGCCTGATCCTACACTCCACCCCTATATATCCTGTGGGACCCCCAATCGTGGCCTGCCCCTTTTCCGAGATGGCTTTCCTGGTAGCTCAGCTGCTAAAGAATCCGCCTGCAATGCAGGAGACTCTGGTTCGATTCCTGGGTCGGGAAGATTCCCTGGAGAAGGGTTAGGCTACCCACTCCAGTATTCATGGGCTTCCCTGGTGGCTCAGACAGGAAAGAACCTGCCTGCAATGCGGGAGACCCAGGTTTGATCCCTGGGTTGGGAAGATCCCCTGGAGGAGGGCATGGCAACCCACTCCAGTATTCTTGCCAGGAGAATTCCATGGACAGAGGAGCCTGACAGGCTACAGTCCACGGGGTCATAAAGAGTCTGACAGAACTGAGCGACTAAGCACAGCACACCTTTTCCGAGCTCTCCTTGGGGTCAGGCAGTCTACTTTGGTGCGCTGCACCCTTAGGATCGCTAGGACAACTAGGATCCCATGGTGAAAAGTTCAGCTGTGGACTCGGAGAAAATATTCACACCTGTCACCAGCAAAGGACTGAGTGGCCAGAATAAAGGAAGAATTCCAACCAAGCAAATGAGAAGCAAGGCAAGCTAATTTTAGAAGCTGGCAAAAGATTGATTTTTTCCTTTGGAGAAAGAAAAGAGGTAAGCTTGGCACAGAGCTGCTGGAAAAGGCTGGCTCACATGGGCACAGAGCCAAGCATCTGTGCCAGTGCTCAATGCCACAGAACTGGACAGTCGCCACGGAAAGACCTGGTGATCACATGTGAGATGTGCCTCCCTGTGGGGGCAAAGCAGGGCTGGCCCCAAAGGGGCTCCTCTAGATACCCAGCCCCCCGCATTTCTCCAGCTACCATCATCATAGCAGCACTCTGAACAAAATCTGTACGATGATAAACTGGGAAGTGGTTGAACTAGCCGAGGCTTGGTCTAGTTCCTGATTCAATTATCTAACTCTGTCAACATTAGGAATTTTACTCATTCAGTTGTGTGTGTGTGTGTGTGTGTGTGTGTGCGCTCAGTCGTGTTTCTTTGTGACCTTATGGACTCTAGCCCACCAGGCTTCTCTGTTCATGGAATTTTCCAGTAAAGAATACTGGAGTGGGTTGCCATTTCCTTCTCCAGGGCATCTTCGTGACGCAGGAGTCAAACCTGTGTCTCCTGCATCTCCTGCATTGGCACGAGATTCTTAACCACTAGTGCCACCAGACTCACTCAGTTCCCTACTGGTTAATGTTAGATGAAAACATTCCAGGAGTCAGAACTCAGTGCTGTAAACCTCCTGAGATTTGAAACAGAGAGAGCTGGATCTGAGACCTGGTCTGTCAAACTACCTCATCTTTAGAGACAGGTCCCAAACAGCTGAAAGGTTATGGGGAGAAGTATCAAAGGTAATGCAAAAAAAGAAAGAGAGAGAGAGAGAAAGCCTTCTGAAGTTGCCAACACTCAATCTGCAGAGATAAAACTTTATTTGAGGCATCAAGCAATATACTGAAAGAGCTGAGTCATGCACAAGTGATGTCCTTATTCCCATAATGGCACGTCAGATGCTCTCTGTCCTCTCAAAAGGGGTGTGTAGTGCACAGGGATGAGAAGCATACACCTTTCAGACAAGACCACATCTAGGTGAGCGCTTAAGAAAGTCTCCTTTAAATTTCATTGTTACTCCTTTAAAAGGTGGTGGGTTTTATTTCGGAAAACGACAACAAATGACCTCTTCCACTGAGGAGGAAATGTCTTCCCCAGTTATTCATGAAATAATGCAGCTGCCTTTTTCTTTAAAGGGATTCTTGTCTTCTGGAATTCCTTTCACCAGAGGATCCTCTCCAGAACGTTCTTCAATATAGTTCTTTATTTCTTCTGAACATTTAGACACCTTAAGGAGAAAGGAGGAAAGAAAGAAAGGAAAAAAGAAAGAATCAGGATTGTTCAAACTTTGTCACCACCCTTTAGTGAAATTAACATAATTGGGTACAACCAGCATTTTAAAAATCAAATAGAATAGACGAAAATATTAGAGTGCATCACAGAGCCTATACAATATATATGAACGATATAGTCTATGTGAAATAGATTTCTTACTACAGTAGCAAGAAAGCTTGAAAGTCACTGTATTAAAAATATTATCCCCAGCAATTTCTATCCACTATGTCTCATATGATTTTGTTCCTCTGCTAAAATACAATGATGACATGTCCACAATATCTGAGGAACTGAAACATACTCCACTTTCAATTTTCCATGCTAATGAATTGTTGCAGTGTAGCTACTCCCCAAATGTTTTGGGGTGTTTCCTGTAAAAATTCTCACATTACTGAGTATGTGCCAGGTTCTTCAATTTCACAGAATGATAGAAGCACTGGAGAAAGTCTGATCTGGAAAAGCTAAAGTTGCCCCAAAGTTTCCCCACCCCACTTGCAAACACCCCCATGCCCCTTCATCTCCCCCCAACCCTCCACCTGTGTTTCTGTGCAGAACTGATCATAAGAAAAGGCTTATCTGAGGCTTGTGTTTATGTAAGTAGTGTAAACTTTTTCTGAGTGGAGAAAGGATTGAACAGTTTCTTCAAAAAGTCTGTCCTTAAGAGACAGTTTGTAAGAGTGATTTATAAAAAATAGGAGGGGAGTAAAAAGGAAAGGAGAAATAAAAAAAGGATTACTGCTTAATGAAGACCTGCATTAACTAGTAAGAAATAAGAAGTAAAAATTATAGAAGTTCCAGAAAATTCTAACGGAGTCCTCTTAAAACTAGGCAATGTTCCCATTGATTTTATTATCTAGATTAGTAATCTCCAAACTGTTTCAATGTTGATCACTAAAAATGTCTGCATATGCATCCTAGAATGTACATAATTATTCACTTGTACCTAAGTGAAGTTACTACTGTGTTAATACATCATGTGAAACCATAAAACATAAACTAGAAATTATTAAAAGATCAGACTTTAGGTAACCAAAAATACATCATTTTGTAATACACACACATATCAAATCACTATGTTATATGCCTACAATTATTAACACAATGTTTCTTGTCTATTATACTGCAATTAGAATTTTTAAAAAATAAAAAATGTTCTACTCCCACACCTCAAAGATTTCTTGGCACCTCAGTGTGGAGGCCTCTGAAAATAAAATTTAAAACTAGGCAACACAGTTAAAATGTGGCAAAATAAAATCTTTACAAGTATCATTCTCTCGGGTAACATTGGTGGACAATCACTGTGCTGGCTTGCATTTTAAGTGAATTCTCAGAGGTGATAACATAAGTATCCATAAGCTGGGCTCTGTGGCCACAGAGAAATTTGCAGATCAGACTCATGTTGGGACTCCCCTGGCAGTCCAGTGGTGAAGACTGCCTTCCAATGCAGGGGGTACAGGTTTGATCCCTGGTTGGGGAGCTAAGAGGTCACATGCCTCCCGGCCAAAAGGCCAAAACATAAAGCAGAAGCAATACTATAACAACTTTAACGAAAACTTTAAAAAATGGTCCACATCAAAAAAGAAAGGCTGAAAAATAGTTAAAAAGAAAATTAGACTCATGTTTCCCTAAATGGTATCTGTTACAGAGCCTTCTTCATTAAGTGTCCAAAAAGATGTGTAATCTCCAAAAGTGAACAATGGCTTCTCTGATGTATTTCCTTCCATGATCAAGAGGATACGTTTGAACAACAATTAGCTACAAGCCAGAATTCAGCCTGTGAATTTGGCCTGAGCAGAACACACAGCTCA
This sequence comes from Giraffa tippelskirchi, assembly GCF_054371585.1. Lineage (NCBI taxonomy): Eukaryota > Metazoa > Chordata > Mammalia > Artiodactyla > Giraffidae > Giraffa > Giraffa tippelskirchi. The sequence goes on along the minus strand of NC_137284.1, from coordinate 58,858,456 downwards.
GATATTAACAGTTTATTGACTGGGCATCAGAAGATATATGTCTTAGTGTTTTAACAATGTCTCTATCTTTATCTCTGGGGTCTTAAATAAGGGGCTAGTTAGCCTCCTTGGAATTCAGGTTGGTTTTTTAATCCTTCAAAGTGAGAGGGTTGAATGATCTCTAAGAGCCATAATGTTTTTCTAGCATGAACATGTTATAATTCAAAGTGCATAATAAAATGGTGGAATCTTACTATCAGGACTTAGATGTTTCTCCCTCTGTCCTCTAAGGTTTCCCTGAAAGTTTTCTCCCCTCTGTTCCTTCTCCCCAAGAAAGTAATTCCAGTAGGGTGTGTCCTAAGGAGTGGAGGTGGAGAGCTGGAAGGGGGCAATGCTAATGAATGATGCCTCTAACTTCCACACAGTCTGCTGCGTCTAGCGAAGTGTGCAAGTGTTAGTTGCTCAGTCGTGTCCAACTCTTTGCAACCCCCATGGACTCCTCTGTCCATGGGATTCTCCAGGCAAGAATACTAGAGTGGGTTGCCATTCCCTTCCCCAAGGGATCTTCTCCACCCAGGGACTGAAACTGCATCTCTTGAATCTCCTGTGTTGGCAGGCAAGTTCTTTACCACTGCACTCCCGGGAAGTCAGACGACAGGAGAGATGAGAAATCCCGGACAACTAGGGTAGTAGTAATGATGCAGAAATTACTTCTTGCGTTTCTGGTGCCAATGAAGGGGTACAGAACTGAGCAAGACTTTATTTTCTAAGTGATTTAAGAGACTGTCCTACATCTGAATGATTTATAAATATATAATTCATTGTCCTCTTTACTGGTAGTTGTTATTAGAAGTGTGGGCAGACCCAGGTCTCCCGCATTACAGGCAGATTCTTTATCAGCTGAGCTACCAGGGAAGCCCTAACTGCATCTAGACCCTTGCCCAATTTCTAATTTGAAGCTTTAGGTAAGTGGAGGACACATCTCTTTTTTTTCCCCTATAAGTTCTGCACTGTGATACAAACTATTAAAATATTCCAACTTGGCACAGACAACGCTTTACTTCAATCTATGCAACTCTGTTTAATATGTAACCTCTAAGATTCGTTGTGTCAAAAAGATCTAAGTGGCTAACAGATGGGCTTTGCCATACACAAATGGGTCTCTTAAAAGTTTCAAGAAACAAGCCTATTCACTTTGTCCTATAACTTTGGTTTTTCCTTTAAACACTGCAGTATTTTTAAAGCTACAAAAACTTTCAACATGTACAGAAAGGACTTTGAACTTCAAAATTCTGGAAGACTAGGGATTTGGAAGTTACATATTACATTTAAGAAAAGAAATGTATAAAAAATAAACCTCCCCAAAGCCTGCATCTTCCACATATCACTCAAAATGTGTCTTCTGAGTAAAAAGACTCTTGTCACTAATAGAGTTATAATAACTAAAGCAGGAAGGTAAGTGAACATATTCACCCATACCTACTTCCTTTCCATTGTTTTCCTTAACTTTTTCTAGTATTAAATCACAGAGATATAAAGTCAGTTTAAATTCTTCTTGCTGGGGAGAAATAACTACATCATTTATCTTAAAAAATATCTACCCAAAGGCCTATTCCTGGACTACAGGTTGCCTGATTGAGGAAAAAGGGAAGGAATGAAGGCCTGTATTACCAGTAAAAACTTGAAATAAAAATGACAAAGTCTCAACAAATTTCAGTGGAGACTTCTGAACACTGGCACATACATTCTCACAGAATCTGTGATTACTTCAGTGGTCTCTAAAATTTCTAATCATAATCACAAAAGAGAATGTTTGTACACAGTATATGTATAATTATTTATTATACAGATAGTACTGTGTAGGTATTAGTTGACTGTGCATACTTACAAAGCTTAAAGTGGAAACTATAAAGGGAAGAAGTTTATAAACAAAGATGGATACTGTAATGTTTTGCTCCCAAGCCCCAGTAGACTGCTCATCACATACTTCCTGGAGACCCCCGATGAAGACTCAAAACTAGGTAATTCAAGACACACTGTTATTAAGAAAGTCAAAACCAAAACAAACAAACAAAAACTCCTCCAACTTTTAAAAGCTATTCTTTCCCATTATGAAAAAGATCAAGGAACTAAGTAGCCATCTGCCTTTTCCCTGCAGTTTGGGTTTTTAAAATCAACTGTCTAATAGCTGGCAGAATTTCTCGCTTGTTCCCCTCATTCTCAAACATTTGGCTTTAAATTACTCATGAGATCCTTGCTCTCTCCTTAACCTCCTATGATCTCCCCACATCAACAGGCAATTCTCAAGCACCACCAAAGCCCCCTTCAAAAGAAGCTGCAGAAAAAGCAAGAAAAGAAAGAAACAAACAAACAATACCCCCCACCCACCCAAGAGCCAAGAAACTGTTTCACTGCAACAAACTAGACAACACCGATCTTGGTTCATTTCACAGAAGGAAATATTCTGGGACATCTAACTTGCCTGCTGTCTCGGCAACTTAACCTCTTTGCGAAGTTGCTCAACTTCCATCTTCAGCTTTTCCTTTTCTGGCAGATCTTCGATGTGAAGGGCCGGCATTTTCGCCCCAGAACTGGGCTCAGGGACAGCTCTGGAAGTGGAGCGGCTGCAAGTGCCGCAAACCAGGGCGCGTCCCGAACTAACTGTGCTGCCTGCGCGCCCCGCCCGCGCAGAAGGTGACCGCCTCTCCCAGCGGCGGTCCCCAGCGCCCCGACGAGATCCCCTCACGCCAGCCCACCCTAGCGTCCCAGGATCTTAAAACTCCTGCCCTTCTGGTCAGGTCCCCACAACACCGGGAGATCTGCCCCTGGGAGCCCGGGGAGGGTCGAGTTTGCAAAGGAGGCCCGAAGACGCCAGAGGCTGCGCGCTGAGCGGTCTCCTGCGGGGATGCTGGCCCGACCCGCCCCGGCTCCCGACCCTGCCACGCCCGCGGCAGGACCGGCCTGGGCTGGGGCCCAAGGGTAGGAGTTGAGCTAGTCCACTTTCCTGGAGAAACAGCAAAAGTTTTACTTTCTGTTCCTTCCCCACCCCCTCTTTTTCCCAAGTCACATCCGGGTTTTGTTCGTGAAGCAAGAAAAGGAGGACACTACCAGGCAGGAAATAACGGCCCTTCACTTCTCCAAGAGTTTCAAAGATATACAGCATGTAACTTTCCCCCAGCTACACACGTGTGCTGTGGGGAAATGCGGGCACTTAAGAAAAGGCCCAAGAGGAAAACGAAACTGAGCTAGAATCTCAGAAACGCGCAACACATCTGTTGATGTAAACACAACCAGTCTGTTAAATGCCTGAAGTGCATTTAAAAATTTGGGATAAAAAGGGCATTGGGATGTGAATATTGTTTATAGCTCTGACGTTAATAAATTGGCAACCTCAACAGCAGGGGTTTCATTCTTTTTTCAGGGGAATAATTGTAGTGTTTGAAGTATAGCGGATGGTCCCGGAGAAAACAGAAGTAGAAATTTTGAAGTCCTACCAGAAAGTATTTCTCCATTCCCCATCTGTCAAGGTTTGGATGACATTTGACACCATGGTTTTTGAATTCCTGGCTCAAGTATCTTCCTGTATGTTTGCAGTGGATTCGCTTGGTTTTGGTTTTTCCACTTTCTGGAAAGCCATATGCATCTAGCTGATACTTTGTAAAGCCGGGAAGAATGATGTGACAAATGTTTGCCTGCCATACAAAGTTTCCCTTTAACTATCTAAAACCTTGTTAATGATGCTCAAAAGACTAGAAGAAAAATGAAGCGTGAAGAAAGGAAAATAAAGTATCTCAAGTGGTCGGATGCATATTTCCTTCTCCCCAGAAATGAACTCCTGCCTGTACAGTCAAATTCAAGCTGAATGGACATGGGGAGAGGGGAGGAGAGGATGTGATGTATGGAAAGAGTAACATGGAAATTTATATTACCATATGTAAAATAGATAACCAACAGGAATTTGCTTTATGGCTCGGGAAATTCAAACAAGGGCTCTGTATCAACCTAGAGGGGTGGGATGGGGAGGGAGATGGGAGGGAGGTTCAAAAGGGAGGGGATATATGTATACCTATGGCTGATTCATGTTGAGGTTTGACAGAAAACGGCAAAATTCTGTAAAGCAATTATCCTTCAATAAAAATTAAATAAATTAAAAAAAAATTAAGTTGAGTGGGGGCATTAACTGAGTATCTCAGGGTACTTGGCCTTAGACACCATAGCCATTCCCTGTTTTGCAAGCAGAGGTTTTTTTGTTCATAATTCCTCACTAGGCTCCATCCACTTATCCTCACTGAATATACCAGAATGAAAAGAATCTTTGATGAGTACTCATGAGTTCCAGTCCTTGCTCTGCCACTGGCCATCACTAGGGAAAGTCACTTATTTTCTTCTGGATTTTGGTTTCCAATTTGTGAGCTATGTGATGGAGTAAGGGAGGGCTGAACTGGCTAAAGTGCGTTTCATTTCTAACTGTTTGTCTGATAAACTACTTTCACAAAGAAAAATATTTAGGAGCTTCATTATCTGTATTTGAAATACCACACATTCTAGGAGCTCCCAAGCTCAAAGAAAATTAGATGAACTGTGGGAGTTTTCCCTGTTAGCAAGCAATGAGCCAAGACAAAAAAACCGAATCTGTCTCCAGAACTGATTCTTCTTTTTTGTTTTTTTTAATTTCCCCATTGCTTCAATTTAAAAGCTTGGTTAAAAATAGCTTAAATAAGTTAGTGAAAGTAAGTTAATGTGGCCTGAATTAAATAAGCTCAGCACCCAAATTAAATAGGTTGGTTAAGTAAATTAATGTATGCCTGTTCCAAATCATAAAAGTAGGGTTATTTTGGCCTGGAAATTTCTTCCCTGTGAAATCATCTAGTTGCCTGCAGTGATAGTTATAAAACCATAATGGTTCTTTAACTTTTTCCACAGTATTATCAGACTTAAATTAGAGATGAAGTGCATATTAGTATACTTAAAAATTCATAGTTTTAATCAAATTCATATGCTAATATCATATTAAGTAAATTGATTACACTAAAATGAGTTGGGAAATGCTGAAATCTCATAATCACACAGCATTCTGAAAAATGTTTTGTTGTTGTTGTTTGATTTTAAATGGTAAAATGATGGGTACTTAAAAAAAAAAAAATGAGTGGGTAGCTCCCTATTCCTAAGCATGGCATTCATCTCCCAGAGAGCAACCATGGTAAGCAATTTCTCATAAATTCTCGAAAACATATTTTATCAATCAAAGATTTTGAATAGACAAATGTTAAAATCCATTATTAATTGTATCCAACTGTAGTGTTGATTTTTACTTGTATATATTATTTCTAATAGAAGTTGTTTTGCAAAATAGTATGTGTAGAAATCATTCTTCAGTGAAGATGACAGACATAAACAGAACAAACCTGTATCAGCCCACTGTCTCCTGACAAATGTTTTAAAGAATCTGACAAAAAAAAAAAAATTAACCATGTGGTTATTTTCACTTTTAAAGTATAAAAGAGCAAAGACTATGACATATATATCTTGGCATACAAAGAAAGGAAAAAAGTTCTTTGACTGTTTTTCTAATGCATGCTGTTAAAAATCCATATAAAGAAAAGTCTATAAGAAAATATTGAAGTTAGTTTTATTGGAGTTGATTTAATACTAAAGAAGTGAAGTTGCTCAGTCCTGTCCGACTCTTTGTGATCCCATGGACTGTAGCCTATCAGGTTCCTCCATCCATGGAATTTTCCAGGCAAGAGTACTGAAGTGGATTGCCAATTCCTTCTCCAGGGGATCTTCCCGACCCAGGGATCGAACCCAGGTCTCCCACAATGCAGGCAGACACTTTGCCATCTGAGCCGCGAGAGAAGTGATTTAATACTAACTTGAGCTCAAAAATAGCAGGGTTCTTGTTTTGTTTTGCCTTGTAATTTTTATAAGACATGGATCCTCTCTGCATCTATTTTGTAGGTATAGATAAAGCTAGGTTATCTCCCAAATTCTGCCCTTCTAAAATTTATAAAGTAAATGGTGACTTTTTAGGTCATTAAAATGATTGTTTCTTTCAGAAAAATATGTAACCCACATTTGATGCACTCGGTTCATTTGATATTGGTTCAATTTATTATGACATAAGATTCCTCTTCTAAATAAAAAGAAAAGGAAATCACAGGATGACCAGGTCTGATGCTCCGATTTTCATTAACAGTTACTTATGATTCACAGTATCAAAATGATTGATCAATCTTGTCCATAGATGACTTTAATTTCTACTACATATAATTGGTCATTTTCATTACTCAGTTTACTGTTTTCCTTGTGTCAATATATTCTTTGAAGAATTTAGGAAATTTGAAATTAGCCTTGTTTGGAAATCTGGCTAAAATCAAATCAATCCAAATTAAAATAACATTGAGGTTTTTCCTTTTCTTTTTCTGGCTAAAGTTTAAACTCACTTATGTGTATAAAACATCAAAGTTCAAGTATCTCTAATGACATAGTAAGAATGTGTACTTAACCCATTTCCACTAATATTAGGAAGTTCTGTTGAAGAGCCAAATACTAAGACTCTGGAGCATTTTTTTGATCATTCCTTTTAACCTAGTAATCCCTGGCCCTGAAATAATTTCTGAAAAAATCCCAGAGTCACTCACCACCAGATGTAGCTATGTAGGCTGAAAAACAGTCATGATCTTATTTCCCTCTTCCTGGACCATCTTTCTCTGTATTTCCTTCCTATAATTTTTATCTTATTCAAATTTCTGCTGACAATCTGTATTTTAAAGCAACAGGAATTTTTAGTCTCTGGTTGGATTCATCATTAGATAAGCCAACAGGAATTCTAATTATCCAATATAAAAAGTACCACCCTTGCCTGCTTTTAATTGAATTAAACACTTATTATGTTAATTAAACTGTAGAGACAATTTATTAGTTGGTATGGTAGTTTCAAAGATGAAGATAGCTTCTGGCTTGAGAAATTTACAGTATAGGATTAATACTAAGACAACCATACACATTATAGTAAGAGAAAGCAAGGTTATATTAAATGACTTAGGAGATATACTCTGGGGATGGAGTGAGAAAAAAGATAGCTTTTAGTGACCTTAGAAGAGGAGTAGGATTTATTACCTTTTTCCTATATGTTTATCTCCTATCTAAATGATTTGAAATAGTCACATAAGGATCCATCTTAATCCATTTTACAAAGTTCAGATGTTGAAATTACTTACCTGAAGATCTCAACCTGAAAGTGGATTAGTCAGGGTTTTAATTTAGAATCATCTGGCTCCCAAATCTATATCCAGTTGAGAGATGAACAGTAAAGATGTTGTTAAAACTATACATGTCAGTAAATGCCAAAGCCAAGACTTTGTTTTTTTTAATCAGGAAAAAAAAAAAAAAAGATATATGGAACACTTAAGGAACATTAAATGGCACATGGAAAAAGACCCTAAAGATAGACCACAATTAAACAAATAGATAAAATATGTAGGATGCTAGAAGATGATAGGTGCTATGGAGGAAAATTAGAATAGGAAAGGGAGATGGGGAGTACTTGGGGGGAGGGATGATGGAGAGGGTTTTTATTATTTTCTACAGCTAGGAGAAAAGCCTCTGCAGAGGAAAAAAAGATGAGACTCCCGTAGTCTATCTTGGAATCCCTTAATATAAAAAGCATATTATATAATGGGGCTTCCCACGTGGCTCAGTGGTAAAGAATCTGCCTGCCAATGCAGGAGACCAGAGTTCAGTCCCTGAATCAGGAAGATCCCCTGGAGAAGGAAATGGCAACCCACTCCAGTATTCTTGACTGAGAAATCCCATGGACAAAGGAACCTGGCAGGCTACAGTCCATGGGGTCACAAAAGAGCTGAACACGACTTAGCAACTAAACAACAACAATAACGTTATGTAATAGGGAAGAACCTTTTGTATTCTATCAATACAAAAGAGTTAATCTTTAAAGGGATGTTACCTATGAGCTGAAATTACACAAAATGGCCAATCTCTGGGAACCCTGCCTCCCAGGTAATGAGCATTTAGAGAAAATACTTTTGTTTAGCTTACAGGAAGCATCCTGACCAGGCCTACCTGTGAATGACTGCAGGAAGGAAGACATTAACACATCCTCTCCAGAAGCTGATGGGAACCAGGAAATGTTTGACTTTACTCTCTCCCCTTTAGTGTAAAAGAAGCCATAATTTTAACTCAGGCAAGATGTTTCTTTGGGGTACAAGTCCACCATCTTCTTGGTATACTAGCTTTCTGAATAAAGTTGCTTTCCTTGCCCCAGCAACTCATTTCTAGATTACTGGTCTACTGCGGTGAGCAGTATGAGCTTGGACTCAGTTTGATACGTGTTAAGAAAAAGGAGCTGGACAAGAGTCAATAGATCTTTGTTGAGCATTTACTCTGGTCAGAGTAGGAGGTCACTGTGCTAGGAGCCAAACCTGAAACCTTTGTGTGCGTGCATGCTCAGTCATGTCTGACTGTTTGTGACCCCATGAACTATAGTCTGCCAGGGTCCTCTGTCTATGGGATTTCCCAGACAAGAATACTGGAGTGGGTTGCCATTTCTTCCTCTAGGGGATCTTCTTGACCTCTGTCTCTTATGTCTCCTGCATTGGCAGGTGAATTCTTTACCACTGAGCCACCTGGAAAAGCCCTCGAAATAACCTTTAGATTCCTTTGCAGACCCAAAGGTCTTTTACTTTGTTTGTAAAAGGATGACAAATCAATTAGCATTTCTAAGTATCCTGATGTTGATGTATTCAAAAACAGCACTGTAAATGTGGGCTAGCAACAAAAAAACACTAACAACAAAAATAGTTTCCGAGTTGGAGTAAAAATAGTTTTCAGGTTGACATTTGTCATTTGTTACAGAAGCGTGGGCAAGTTATCTTAGTCATCAGCACAAAGATGGTGAAATTTGTTTTATGAAAATTCAGTAAGATGCCAGGAAGAAACTGATTAGGAAAACAGTGCAGGTGATAACTATTATTCTATCATCTTTACACTGCCACAGGAAAAAAGGACTATACTGGTGAGTCTTCATGCCGAGGGGCAGAGGGCAGGGAATAGCATGTATCTTAAAGGATTCTGAATATTTTGTCTAGTTCTGTTTCCAGTAATAATACTGGTTAACACTTATTGGATCTCATTACATGCCAGACATTACGTTAAATACTGTAGTTAAACTAGTATATTTTGTTGTTGTTGTTCAGTCCTCATGGACTGCAGCATGCCAGGCTCCTCTGTCCTCCACTATCTCCTGGAGTTTGCTCAAATTCATGTGCATTGAGTCGATGATGCAATCTAACCATCTCTTCCTCTGCCGCCCCCTTCTCCTCTTGCCTCCAATCTTTCCCAGCATCAGGGTCTTTTCCAATGAGTTGGCTCTTCATATCAGGTGACCAAGGTATTGAAACTTCAGCTTTAGCAACCGTCCTTCCAGTGAATATTCAGGGTTGATTTGCTTTAGGATTGACTATAAAGGGAATTCATTATCCCTATTCTACAGTAGAAGAAACTGAGATTTAGAAAGATTAAGGAATTTATCCAAAGTCAAGTAGACAGTAAAGTGCCAGAGCCAGAACTTTCTGGTTTCTTTATACATGTGCTGCTTAAATCCACCATGCTCCATGACCACATACTGAACACTTAATCCAACTGGGATTCTTAATCCAACTGGGAATCCAACTGGGGAAAAGTCATGTTATTGCTGACAAGTACAATTGGTAATAATGTAGAAAGAGGTTATGTTAAAACCATTGCTGCTGACTAGGGGTTCAGAAAGGGATACAAAAACCATAGCATCAACAACAAAAATCTTCATAGCACACATTCTGCCAATATAGGTCTTCCATGACTCAAAAGAATAGACTTCCTAATCCCCTAAGGAAGAGAAAGGTTGAGGAATATATAGGTCTAACCAGAAAATTTCTAGGTGGAATATTAAGGAGGCTGAAAGGGTGATGGAGAAACATAAAACATTTATTATATGCTGGCATCCAGAATAATATAAACTCATTATAGAACATATTATTGTTAAAGAAAGGGATCAATCAATATTTGTTGTCAATTATGTGTTAAACCCTGTGGTAAGTACTTTAAGAAAACCATAGACTTACACATTATCAGATTCAAAATTTTATTAACCACTTATATTTATAATTTTAAAATTTATGTACATACTTAACCATATTATTACATATGACCAAACATTAGTACATCATTAAAGCTCAAGATATTTCACGGGATTTAAAAAAAAATTATTATGAAATCACACAGCCTCCTTTGAGTTCCTTGAAGGGATTTTTGTCCTCTGGGATACCCTTTACTAATGGATCCTCCCCAGATCTTTCTTCAACATAATCCCTGACTTCTTCACAACATTTGGACACCTTAAAGCAAAAAAGAAAGAGATGATTAATTTGGTTTAATAGAGAATACTGCAGAATCCAAGAATGAATTTATAATAATCATTTTGTGTGTGTGTGTGTTCTATCTTTTTAATGTGATTCTGCTTTCTGCCAATGCATTCATACTTTGTACGAGAGAAGAATATTGACAGCGGCTCCCTCCTCTGTCCCTGGGGATATCTTCAAGCTAAGGCTAATCAGCTGGCCAAACTCCAGCTAAGGGTTCTCAGCAGATACTGCCTCCATCCTCTTTAAAGGAGACAGGATCCAGGGATCAGAACACAGCTGACAACACAAGTCAAGAATGTTACCAGAGTAAGCATTGATTAAATGTTTTTCCTCATTCCAAAAATGTGACCTGTGAAGGTGGAAGGGAATGAATAATTGTTAAATTCCAGGCTTATCACCACTCCTGGATTCTCAGAAGTAATACACTTGTAATTTTATTTTAAGCTTGTCTAATGATTGATCATGACTGTGAACTTGAAGGTAAGCTCCAAAGGGATCTCTGGCTGATTTGTTCACATGTATCACAGGCATCTAGAACATAACCTATTTATTTGTGTGTGTGTATGTGTGTGCTCAGTCATGGCTGACTCTTTGCAACCCCGTGGACTATACAGCCTGCTGGGCTCTTCTGACCATAGAATTTTCCAGGCAAGAATACTGGAGTGGGTTGCCACTTCCTGCTCCAGGGGAACTTCCCTCCCCTACATCTCCTGCATTGGCAGGCAGTTCACTATGCCACCTGGGAAGACCCCTACATTTTATTGGTGTTCAGTAAAAAAATAATGGCTGAACCAAATCATTTGTTTTGTTTATGAGCTTGCTTCTTAGTCATCTGCAACATTATAGTAATGACTTCGTGAAAAATCAGGCTTTAGTATTTTAATTAATGGACTCAGTCAAAGCCTGTTAATGTACCATATAACATACTGTTTAGAGAGAGGCAAGGTTCTATACATGTGTAAATATAAGTGTGTATGTTGTGTATATGTATACATATGCATATACACACATGGGACCACATTATTCATTCCTTTTAATTGTCAGCTTGTTTTGTTTTCACTTAATACATCATCATGACATTAACACAAAGCTGCTTTATTTTTGGCAGTCCATGAAGTAACCATTCCGCAAGTTATCTAAGGAATTTGTTGTTTTGTTTTAATAAAATCTTCCTGCCATTTTTTCATGGAAGTTCTAAGCAACATGAGACAGAAGACTTAAAACTACTTATAACTCTGCAAACTCATTATCTGCATTTTAGAACAAATCATTTCTAACTGGGGGGAGGGCACTGGTCAGGTGGCTCCTTCATAGGACGATACTTGGAGTTTATGCACACATTTGAACAATATCAGTTTGAAGTATGCAATGATTTAGAATCACTTTTTTTCCTCCTCAAAATTTAAACTTGAGATTTAGATTCACTTTTTCCCCTTCTTCCAAACACCAGCTCTTTGAGCCCCAACCAGATGTCAGCAATAGGAATCAGTGAGGGTTAGTTTTGACAGGGTCTGGTTAGGCTCTGAGGATTCAGGAGCAATAATTACCTACAATCTTATGTGAGTGTATGTGGTTCAAAACTCTATTATAAGTATATACAGTATAATACAAGTTTACACAGCATGGTGGAAAGAACATGGACACTGGATTCAGGTGATCCTAGGTTTGATTTTGGCTCTGCTCACTTGCCAGCTGTGTCCTTATTTAAAACAGTTTATCTAAGGTTTAGCTACTTCATCTATGAAATAGAAGGAACACAGGTTGCATTAAATACCTGGCATAGACAGATAGTGAAGTGAATGGTAGCTATTAACTACAAAGATTGCCTTTCGTTTTTGCTTATTATATTCACAAATTTTTAGTCATCACAAATTTTTTAGAAATTGGATGCCAAGAGTTGTCTTAGTTTAACAATGCTGCTGTTTAGTCGCTAGGTCGTGTCTGATTCCATGCGACCCCATGGACTGTAAGCTGCCAGGCTCCTCTGTCCATGGGATTCTCCAGGCAGGAATACTGAAGTGGGTTGCCATTTCCTCCTCCAGGGAGTTTCACAATGCTACCACCTTGATAGCAAGGTTGAGGCATATATGGATCAGTCTGGTTCATATATCACATGCCAATAATAATTTTTAAGGTAATAATAATTACCTATTGTTACTATTCCCATTTTATAGAAGAAGAAATTGGCATAGGTAAGTGAGCTAATTTAAGTGAATGTTACACAGGGAGAAAGTTGTGGAGCCGGAATTTGAATCAGATATGGTTCGAGAGGAGACCTGCTTAACCATACTATGATGGACACTGTGCCATCCTGTGTCAGAGTTCTGGGTTCAGGCCTGGAAAGTTCTAAGTGTGTGTGTGTGTTTGTAGTTTTGGCAGTCTGATACTAAATTAAATTGACTTCCAAGAGCAAAGCACATTGAGTAATAGGAAAAGGAACCACAAAGCCTGACAAAATGGGGATGTTTGTGATGTTTATGCAAAATAATAATTCCCAGGTGAACCTGCCACAAGTGAACAGTAAACATGAAGATGACCCAACTGCATATAAAACAATCCTGGCTATATAAATAACAAAACAGCTTTTGGATGTTTCAAGTATAAAAGAAAAAAACATTAACTCCTTTATCTCAAAAGTTTATTCTCCCACAAATTATAAAGATAAGAATTTTAACTTTTTTGGTGTATGTTCCAAGCTTTTGTGCTGTTTGAAGATTTAATTTTTATCTTTACAACAAAGGATGTTTTGCCTGTATGGAAAGGGCAACAGGGAAGTTTGAGACAATTATAAACATAAAAGAAGCCAAAATTCCAACTTTTATTGGGAGTGAAAGTTTTGAGCAAAGTTTGAAGATAATGCAAACTCCTTTTTTCACTTTGGCCTGATAAAACTAGTTTTTTTTAAGAAACATGAAATATACTCTTATGACTTGTGGAGGGGTTTTTGTTCTACTGATGTTCCTAAAACAAAGAGATCTGAAATGCATATCTACATTTTCCAAGCATCAGTCACTGTTTGTTTAGTGGAAAGCTTTATTTCTTTGCCATTTCTGCTCCTTCTAATGGCAGAGGACTTCGGGTAACGGTTTTTAAGATCTGACAAATGTTTTTAGGAGAAACCAGGGCGTTCTTGTGCCTGACCTCATTTTTATTTTCAAAGAAGGAATAGAATGTACTCATTCATTACTGGCCATGACAACGCTGGAGGGGATGACGTCCTGGCTAAGAATATTTGAACAATATCAAATAAAGAGAAACATCAACTTAGTAAGGTAAAAACAAAATGCCTATATGCATTGCTTTACTTTATTGCTTAGCTAATAAATACGATGTCTCATATTCTTCATTTTATTTTTCTCTCTCCACCCCCTTTAAAAAAATAATCTATAAAAATGTAAAAACATTTTTAGTTTAGTGGCTATACAAAAAACAAAAACAGGCTAAGGGCTGGATTTGGCTTTATGGAACATAGTTTTCCAGACTGTTAACTTTAACTCTAAATCAAAAGATAATTATGATTATTAATTTCCTAATTTCTGATGAATTTTATCTGAACAACTTATTTTCAACTATACTGAGCTTCTCCAATGAGTGATGTGAAAGAGGAAAAATAATTTTCCTTCTACACTTCTAGCTTCTTAACTGAGATTACTCTGTAATAAGAAAGGCAGATTAACAGGAGAAAAACAAGTTTAAATGAAAAATGTTTATATCCTCTGTATACAAGGGAGAAACTCAGGAAAACTGAGGAGCTTCCTGAATTAGTCCAGTCACCACCTTAAATACTACTACAGTGAAAGACAAAAGAAGATGGTGGGTGTGGATGAGAGGGTTGTGGACAGCCAGTTATGAGCTTACGATAATTATCAAACCCTTACCCTAAAAAGTCCCTGGAGGCTCATATGGTAAAGAATCTGCTTGCAATGGAAGAGACTTGCATTCAATTCCCAGGTTGGGAGGATCCCGTGGAGAAGGGAATGGCTACCCACTCCCTCCAGTATTCTTGCCTGGAGAATCCCATGGACAGAGGAACCTGGCAGGTTATATCGTCCATGAGGTCTCATGGAGTCAGATACAACAAAGCAACTAACACTTTGCATTACCTTAAAATAATTCATGACAGCCTATCCCTTAAGGACAAAAATTTCCCTTTCTTATGTGAGAATACAACCTCTTGGCTACACCCTTAGAAGCCCCTGACTTTCTCTTCCCTGGAACACTCTTCAAGTTTTACCCAAATCTGTCTCCTGAACTGTAATATTTAAGAGCCGCAAATAAACATTTTTCATTTAAAAAAAAGAAAAAGGGATAAAAGAAAAGCACAATGTCAAAAATAAAAAGAAAATAAAACAAACAACAGGCCCAAATGGAGTCACTTGTGCTAAGCCCCACATAAACAAAAAAGAAAAAGGGATAAAAGAAAAGCACAATGTCAAAAATAAAAAGAAAATAAAACAAACAACAGGCCCAAATGGAGTCACTTGTGCTAAGCCCCACATAAACAAACCAAAACTTAATATCTAATTTAACTGCAGTTTCAACGTTTCCCAAGAGTAAACCTAACACACGGGAATTTCCCAGTCTGCGTGAGCTAATCTGCATGAGAGACCTCCTGCTCTTCCCCCAAAGGAAGTTGCTCCTGCCTGAAATAATTCTTCCTTTGTTTACGACTTCCTTGTCCCACCCCTTTGTGCCTATAAAAACCTTTCATTTTGCACAGCTCCTTGGTGAGCCTTTCTACTTGCTAGATGTGATGCTGCTCGATTCATGATTTATTTAATAAGGCCAATTATATCTTCAAATTTACTCAGTTACATTTTGTATTTTAACAACAGTAAACAAGGGGATGGTGGTTAAGCAGATTTAAATCCTGTGTTCCCCACTGATAAGAGTTTCTAGAGACTAAGAGTCATTCTTCTCCTCCTGATACAGAGGAGTGAGTGCTTGTATGCATGCTAAGTCGCTTCAGTCATGTCCGACTCTTTGCAACCCTATGGACCAAAGCTCACCAGGCCCCCCTGTCCATGGGATTCTCCAGGCAAGAATACTGGAGTGGGTTACCATTTTCTTCAGGGGATCTTCCTGACCCAGGGATCGAACTCACATCTCTTATGCTCCTGCATTGGCAGGCAGGTTCTTTATCACTAGTGCCACCTGGGAAGCCCCACAGAGAAGGAGACACCCTTACCAATGGAGATTTCCCTTACGAATAAAATTCAAAAGAGAACAGCAGTTTACCATCATTCTTTCCAGTGTCACTTCTTTCTTGAGCTGCTCGACTTCCATCTTCAATTTGTCCTTTTCTGTCAGGTCCTCAATATTGATCACGGGCATCTTTTGCCTGCTGAAAAAGTAGAAAGTTTTATACACCTGAATTGTTAGACTCACTTCAAGTTAATGTAAGCCAAACTTTCCTTCAGCTCTGAACTTACCAAGCGAACTGTTAACTTCCTTTGATAACCAATTTCTCTTGAATGCTCTGCAAACAATATTAGACTACGCACTAGCCCTGAGATTTTAAAGCTTTCTTATAATCTTCACTAATATGCTTAAGTATTTAACTCTAAACACCTGCTACTAGGTTTGTGGCGGGAGGTCAGTTTAGTCAGTATATAATCTTAAATATCCAGTGCGCCACCTTTTCCCTGTTTCTTGGCACAATGTATAAACTTGAGGTTCCAACCCTCATCTCCAACTCCAAAACCCTCCATTACATGATTTATGCCATTTATGTTAGTTTGAGGTCACTGAGGACTGCCCATTAATTCTCTAAATCACTAGAGTATTTAACCTGGTATTAACAGAGAAACATACAAAAAGTAACATCATAAGCCCCTTATAAATAATGGATTGACATATGAACAAATAGGATGAAAAAACAGCAAACAAATAACCTTGCTAGTTATAAACAAACTAGTATATTACTTAGATGATACCTGGAATTTTTTTTTCTTTTTGTATATTACTGTCACAATGAATTGGATAGCAAAGATGAGCAAATGCAGCAGGTTAAAGGGGACATGGTGAGTCTGATCTCCTGATGTATATTATAAAAGAATTAGGGCAGTAGCAATGGGAAATGGGAAAGATGGCATAGTATTTTGGGCAATGGGAAAGATGGCATAGTATTTTGGTGATTCCTTTATGAAACTGCCTGGAAAATATTTCATTGTATCCAAGTGGCATCAAGCTTTGTAATCTATCCTCTTTTGGTCTTGTCTTTCTATTTGTGTCTCTAATCCAACTTTTATGACAACATATTTTTATGAAAGTTAGATACTCTTGGGTCATATGTTATTTTAGAAAAGAGCTTAAAGTCATACATATACATAAAAATATGCTATTAATCATATGTTAGCAATTAATTTATTTCCTTGCATTTATATAGTATTTTCATTTCCAAAACATTTGAGGAAATATTTTCCTTCTTGGTTTTATAATACTCTGTTCTTCTCTGAATAAAAAAGAGAGAGGTTAGCCTATTTTTAGGGATAAATATCTACTGATACCAACAGAGAGGTAGAAGAGAAAACCCAATGGATGTGCGTGTGTGTGTTAATCACTCAGTCATTGTCTGACTCTTTGCAACCTCATGTACTGTAGTCTGTTAGGCTCCTCTGTTCATGGAATTCTCCAGGCAAGAATAATGGAGTGGGTAGCCGTTCCCTTCTCCAGGGGATCTTCCTGACCCAGGGATCCAACCCCAGTATCCTGCATTGCAGGCAGATTCTTTTTCATCTGAGCCACCAGAGAAGCCCATCCAATGGATACCCAAAGCCAATATTTCCTATACTTTTAACTTTCAGTTTGCATTTTTTATTTTTTTCTATTCTATGAATCCCACTGTGCAATTGTTGTTTGGTATTTGAAAGCCCATTCTCAATTTTATTCTTACCTTCCTTCTCACCTCCTTTAGACTATCTGCAAAAATTCACAAGCACATCTGTTTCTCCTGATCATTTTTATCTGTTGACATTGTCCTTTGCACAACTTTTCCCCATCTTGGAAAATGTTTTCCACTTGGCAACAGCTTTGAAGAATCACTTTAGGAACTTGTTAAAACAGGAGCCCAACTTAAGAGGTTTTGATTTAGGGTAGGGCTTAGAATTTCATTTTCTCTATTGCAGAGAAGCCTTACCATATATTGGCAATAAAATGATCATTCACTGGCACTTGCTAGCTGTGTGGTCTTGATCAAGTTCTATAACCTCTCTGCGACTCATTTCACTAGGAAATAGGAACAATAATAGTATCTACATTGTAGATTTCTTTGTTTGAGAAGAATAAAGATTGTATAACACTTGGAGCATGGAGCAAGCACTCAGTACATGTTAGCTGATGTTACTCACTTAATCTGTACCTCTAGACTTTCACACTGTGCTGTTATACCTGTCACTTGCTGACACGTGGCTTTAAGAGTGCTCTTAAAGGGTATCACATGGACATGATTTAGGTCCTTTAATACCACATGTAGTAGATGCTGTTGGTGCCCTTTCCAGACTCCTCTTTCTCTTTCCAGGGTGGGTTATTTATCCCTCTAGAAGCTGTGGGTATTGACACACACCTTTGCTTATGTTTTCCCTTGGCTGATGAAAACCTTTAACTGATGATATCTGGCAGATTATGACAGCTGGCCCCTGTGGGTGTCCTGTAGCAAATGGCTGCCTGAAGTGGGGTTCTGATAGTCCAGACCACTGTCTCTGGGCTGAAAAACCTTGATATAATTGAGCTGAGAGACTTCCTGAGTATCCTATGGGTTCAGGATGAAGCTAGACTTCTGAAACTACATCTTTTCATACCTTCTCCTTCTTCATCCTGTTTTCCTCATCAGAGACCTCTCCTGAGCACTCACCCTCAATAAATCACTTGGAAAAGGGTCTCTATCTTAGGCTCTGCTTCTGAGACACACTGAAACACAATAGATTATAAGAGCTTTTATGTATGTCCTTACCACTGTGTATTGTTTTGTATATTGTTCAGATACAGAAGAGAATAATGAAGTACTGATAAAGCCACTTGCAACCTATGTCAGAAATATTTACCTCGACATAGAGAAAAGCTCAAGATGTTGGAGAGGAGGAAAAATAATTTTCTCTCTACCCTTCTAGGTTCTTGGCTGAGACCATCCTGTAATAAAAGATTAATAGAAGAAAAATGAACAGAAGTTTAGTAACACATATACCTCCTATATACATGGGAGAGACCCAGGAAAACTGAGTAACTTCCCAAAATGGCCCAAGCCACCACCTTAAACACTGCTTCCTGCTAAAAACAAAAAAAGATGTTGTGGAGGGGGAGGAGGAGTCAGTTATGGGAGGTATTCAGGCAAAGCACAGTAAACAAGGGTTATGAGATATGAGTTGCTGTCTTCTCCATTGATAAGAGTTTTTGGAGATTTAGACTCATCCTCCTCTTTCTGGTACAGAGAGGGAGACACCATTACAAATGGAGATTTCCCTTAGAAATATAAATGTCTCATATAAAAGAATAACTTCTACTTAATTTTCATGGCTTCTCCTATATCTGCTGTTTCTTAAAAATAATCAGCTCAAAATACCCCTTATGCCAGAGAGTCATATTGTGAGGTCGCATCTTATTCTCCCTTCCAGTACCTAACTTCACATTATTAACAAATGATTTCTTAACTCTAAAATGCTCTGGTTCACCATATTTAATAACAATTTAAGCAAAACACACTTCATTTGATGTGAATCTTAGAAGGTGAATCTTCAACAATTTGAGAATGCTTGCCAAATTTGATACCACAGGTCTTGTATGGAAAAATTCAAAGAGTGAAGATCAAAACTCTGACCACCCTCAAGGACACCTAGATACACAGAAAAGCACAGCCTATATTATCTGCATGGAGATATATATATATATATATCCATGCTCAGAGTTGTAGTGAAGTCAAGGATTTAAAAGAATTTAGATATAATATCATAGAATTACTTTTTAAAAAGTTTTATTGGAGTATACTTGATTTACACTGCTATGTTAGTTTCAGGTGTACAGCAAGTGAATCAGTTATATACATGTATATACCCACTCTTTTTTTGATATTCTTTTCCCATATAGGTCATTACAGAGTATTGAGTAGAGTTCCATGTGTTATACAGCAAGGTTCCTATTATCTATTTTTTTATAGTAGTGTGTAATTTTCAACACAGTCAAAGACTATGCCAAAGACTTTGACTGTGTGGATCACAATAAACTGTGGAAAATTCTGAAAGAGATGGCAATACCAGACCATCTGACCTGTCTCTTGAGAAACCTGTATGCAGGTCAGGAAGCAACAGTTAGAACTGGACATGGAACAACAGACTGGTTCCAAATAGGAAAAGGAGTATGTCAAGGCTGTATATTGTCACCCTGCTTATTTAACTTATATGCAGAGTACATCATGAGAAACGCTGGGCTGGAAGAAACACAAGCTGGAATCAAGATTGCCGGGAGAAATATCAATAACCTCAGATATGCAGATGACGCCACGCTTATGGCAGAAAGTGAAGAACTAAAGAGCCTCTTGATGAAAGTGAAAGAGGAGAGTGGAAAAGTTGCCTTAAATTTCAATGTTCAGAAAACCAAGATCATGGCAGCTGGTCCCATCACTTCATGGGAAATAGATGGGGAAACAGTGGAAACAGTGGCTGACTTTATTTTTTTGGGCTCCAAAATCACTGCAGATGGTGATGGCAGCCTGAAATTAAAAGACACTTACTCCTTGGAAGGAAGGTTATGATCAACCTAGATAGCATATTTAAAAGCAGAGACATTACTTTGCCAACAAAGTCCATCTAGTCAAGGCTATGGTTTTTCCAGTGATCATGTATGGATGTAAGAGTTGGACGGTGAAGAAAGCTGAGCGCCGCAGAATTGATGCTTTTGAACTGTGGTGTTGGAGAAGACTCTTGTGAGTCCCTTGGACTGCAAGGAGATCCAACCAGTCCATCCTAAAGGAGATCAGTCCTGGGTGTTCATTGGAAGGACTGATGCTGAAGCTGAAACTCCAATACTTTGGCCACCTTATGCGAAGAGTTGACTCACTGGAAAAGGCTCTAATGCTGGGAAGGATTAGGGGCAGGAGGAGAAGGGGACGACAGAGGATGAGATGGTTGGATGGCATCACTGACTTGATGGACATTGGTTTGGGTAAACTCCGGGAGTTGTTGATGGACAGGGAGGCCTGGCGTGCTGCGATTCATGGGGTCGCAAAGAGTCGGACACGACTGAGCGACTGAACTGAACTGAATTTTCAACACAAATCTCCCAATTTATCCCCCCCCCACCTTATTCCTGGTAACCACAAGCTTGTTTTCTACATCTGTAAATCTACTTCTGTTTTGCATATAAGTTCATTTGTACCTGTTTTTTTGATTCCATAAATAAGCAATGTCATACGATATTTGTCCTTCTGTGTCTGATTTGCTTCGTGCAGTATCACAATCTCTAGGTCCATCCATGTTGCTGAAAATGGGCATTATCTCGTTTTTATTATGACTGAGTAATATCCATTATATATATGTACCACATCTTTTTTTTCTATTTATGTTTTGATGTTTCCATTTATGTTTGGAGGTTGCTTCATGTCTTGGCTATTGTAAATAGTGCTGCAATGACCACTGGGGTGCATATATCTTTTGGAATTATGATTTTCTCCAGGTTTATGCCTGGGAATAGGACTGCTGGATCATATGGTAGTTCTATTTTTAGTTTTTTTAGAAATTTGTTCTCCATAGAGGCTGTACCAATTTACATTCCCACCATCAGTGTAGGCAAGTGCCCTTTTCTCCATAGCCTCTCCAGCATTTATTGTTTGTAGGTTTTTTTGATGATGGACATTCTAAGCAGTGTGAAGTGATACCTCATTTTAGTTTTGATTCTTATTTCTCTAATAACTAGTGATGTTGAGCATCTTTTCATGTGCTTTTTGGCATCTTATCATCTCATTACTATTTATCCCATTTGCAGATGAGGCAAAGGGGATCCAGAGAACTAAAGTGCTCCAAATCACACTGTTGGTAAGAGTAGAGCTGGGGTTATAACACAAGTGTTTGTTTTCTGGTATGGGATGGTTTCCATTCTAGCAAACTACTCCCAGTTACCCTCTTCAAACTAGTTTAAAAGATTGGATTTGCTTTTCTTTTATGTACTCCATTACTCCAGAATTACTTAGAGAAAGAAGGCACAGAGTTGACAACCAAGGGCACTAGCCACCTCCACCCCCAGCTTTCCCATTACCTAGGCCATATTCTCTAAACTTTGAGGTTTGGGCCACCCTCCACAGAAAGTCCTAAGAGGTGCTAGATCAGACTGCTGGACCTACTATCAAGTATCCCCACCCCAACCTTCACCAGAATATAAAGGGAGGGCTGAAGACTCAGAACAATAAGTCCAGGTAGCAGGTACAGCTAACTCAAGGAAGAAAGATACTCCCATCAGGTAAAAGATACATCACCTTTTACCTCTTCCTCCACCCTGCACTACCATCAGACGAGTTAAGGTCCACAAAAGCCAAGAAGAGTAGAGGAGGGGAAGAAAGTATGTTAGAGTTGTACCCCATCCACATAGCACTGATTCTCAGTGGGAGCAATAGTGCCCCTTAGGGGGCCTTTTGAAATTGCCAGATTGTTTACAGTTTTCACTGGTTTTGTAGGTATGGGTGAAGGATGTTGAGGACAGAACTGTGTAGAGTAGCGTGTTGTTTTAGTTGCTAAGCCATGTCTGACCCTTTTGTGGCCCTATAGGCTGTAGCCCACCAGCCTCCTCTGTCCGTGGGATTTCCCAGGGAAGAATACTGGAGTGTGTTTCCATGCCTTCCTCCAGGAGCTCTTCCCACCCCAGGGATCAAACTGGCATCCCCTGCACTGGCAGATGGATTTTTTTTTTTTTTTTTTTTTTTACCACTGATCCATTGGGCTTCCCAATAGAATAGGGTAGCTTCAGTTCAGTTCAGTTCAGTTGCTCAGTCGTGTCCAACTCTTTGCAACCCCATGGACTGCAGCATGCCAGGCCTCCCTGTATATTGCCAACTCCCGGAGTTTACTCAAACTTATGTCCATTGAGTCAGTGATGCCATCCAGCCATCTCATCCTCTGTTGTCCCCTTCTCCTCCAACCTTCCATCTTTCCCAGCATCAGGGTCTTTTCAAATGAGTCAGTTCTTCGCATCAGGTGGCCCAAATATCAGAGTTTCAGTTTCAGCATCAGTCCTTCCAATGAATATTCAGGACTGATTTCCTTTAGGTTGGACAGGTTGGATCTCCTTGCTATCCAAGGGACTCTCAAGAGTCTTCTCTAACACCACAGTTCAAAAGCATCAATTCTTCGCCGCTCAGCTTTCTTTATAGTCCAACTCTCATATCCATACATGACTACTGGAAAAAACCATAGCCTTGACTAGACGGACATTTGTTGGCAAAGTAATGTCTCTGCTTTTTAATATGCTCTCTAGTTTGGTCGTAACTTTCCTTCTAAGGAGCAAGCATCTTTTAATTTCATGGTTGCAGTCAGCATCTGCAGTGATTTTGGAGCCCCAAAAAATAAAGTCTCTCACTATTTCCACTGTTTCCTCATCCATTTGCCATGAAGTGATGGGACCGGATGCCATGATCTTAGTTTTCCGAATGCTGAGTTTTAAGCCAACTTTTTCACTCTCCTCTTTCACTTGTGTCAAGAGGCTCTTTAGTTCTTCTTTGCTTTCTGCCATAAGGGTGGGGTCATCTGCATATTTGAGGTTATTGATATTTCTCCCGGTAATCTCGATTCCAGCTTGTGCTTCCTCCAGCCCAGCGTTTCTCATGATGTACTCTGCCTATAAGTTAAATAAGCAGGGTGACAACATACAGCCTTGACATACTCCTTTTCCTATTTGGAACCAGTCTGTTGTTCAAGGTCCAGTTTTAATGGTTGCTTCCTGACCTGCATACAGATTTCTCAAGAGGCAGATTAGGTGGTCTTGTATTCCCATCTCTTGAAGAATTTTCCACAGTTTTCAATAGAGTAGCTTAGGGTCTCACTAATATCTTTCAGAGTTCCATAGGTTTCTTGACAATTTATTTAGAATTAAAGGAAGACCCTTTGGTGTAGGAAATGGCAACCCATTCCAGTATTTTTGCCTGGAGAACCTCATGGACAGAAGAACTTGGTGGGCTACAGTTCATGGGGTCGTGAAGAAGTCTGACATGATCTAGTGACTAAACAATAACAAGGACAGTGTAAAGTTAAAAAGCTACTTGTCTTCTGTTTGCTTTTAAACATTATAGATTAGAGTATTTTGAAGAAAACTTGACTAACAAAACATTCAACTTGTAAGGACTATATTAGAGAAAATTACCACAATTAAGTTTTAAAAGTCCTTTGTTTTGTACAGAGGATCAATCACAGATTCTTTGAAATAGAAATGTTGTTAGGACACCCCAAATATGTTGATTCATAAACATTCAGTTTGACACATTTTTAAGACACAAATCCACTCTGTCACGTACAATAAACTCGTAATCATGGGTATAAACTTTCTCTTCTTGTACTTTTCTTTTTCATCTTGACATTATACTTGGAACTATTAAAGAATAATAGCTCACATTTTTATTCATTTGTTCAATAAATATTTACTGAGTTCTGTTATGTGCCATATAGTATTCTGGATTCTTGAAGGTAGAGCAGAGGAAAAAAAAATCAGAACACTTACATTCCCATGAGGGAGACAAATAATAAACAAGATTTAAGAAATTAAATGTAGCAATATATTGTAAAAAGTGTTAAGGGGAAAAATATAAAACAGAAGGAAAAGGAAATGTCAAGAGAAGTTATTTCAGTCATTGAGAGAGTGGCCGGGGCAGGCTTCTCTGAGACAGTGCTATTTGAATGAAGACCTGAAGGAATGATGGCGTATCTAAGAGAACACTGCATGTATCTAAGAGAAGGTGGTAACAGGGATCAGTAAGTGCAAGGAGAGCAGTGAACCAGTATTAAAGTGATGAGTCAAGTGAATGTGAGAGAAGAATAGCATGTGATATCAGGGATCGCATGGGTCTTTCAGGCCATTGTAAAGACTCTGGCTTCATTATGAGTGACAGGGAACATGGGAGGGTTTTGAGTAATACAGTGATATTATCTGTCATATATTTTAGCATCATGATTATGGCAGCTATTTTGAGGTTAGAACATAGAGGGCAAGGGGAGAGGCAGAGATGAGGCAGTTTTAAGGTGAGACACGATGGTGACTAAAATCAGAGTAATCAGAGTGAAGGTGGGGACATGTGATGAGATTCTAAATATATTTTGAAAGTAGAAATAATAGGACATGTTGAGAGATCAGATATAGGAAAAAAAAGAAATAAAGAGTTAAGGTAACTCCAATGATGAGTTTGAACAACTGAAAAAGGAATCTGCTATTAAGTTGGTGCAAAAGTAATAGCGGTTTTGGACCCTGAATTTTAAATCTTTATAACTAAGCTCAAACACATCTTTATTAAACAAAGTAGGAACAATTATAATCAACGCATTATTGCCAATGAGAAATCAGTTTGTATATTCCTGTAGCAAAAAAAACAGTATAATCCGTGCTTCAGGATTCGACGAACTCTTGGAAAGCATTTTCTGCCTCCTGCTGGTCTGGTCATGGAAGTATTTTCCCTGCAAAAAGTTGTCAGGATGCTTGAAGCAAAGATGGCGGAGAAATAGGACTGGGAGACAACTTTCTCTCCCACAAATTCACCGAGAGAACATTTAGATGCTGAGAAAATTCCACAAAACAACTTCTGAATGCTGGCAGAGGACATCAGACACACAGAAAGGCAGCCCATAGTCTTCGAAAGGAGGTAGGACAAAATATAAAAGATAAAAAGAGAGGCAAAAGAGGTAGGGATGGAGATCCGTCCCGGGAAGGGAGTCTTAAAAAAGAGAGAAGTTTCCAAACACCAGGAAACACTCTCTCCAGCGGATCTGTGGCGAGCCTTGGAATTGCAGAGGGCAAAACAACTGGGAGGAAAAATAAATAAATAAATAAAACCCACGGTTTACGTACCTAACAGCAACTCCCAGTGGGCGCGCAGCACAGACGCGCACATCCCCAACTAGCAAGTGGGGGCTGGGCAGGGAGGGGCGGGCTGCATTGCTTTGGGTAAGAACTGGGCCTGAATGCCCCAAGGGCAATCTGAGGGAACTAGATAGAGACAGCAACCTAGACTGTGGGATAGCTTTCCCGTGAAAAGCCTTAACCTAAGACACCGCCAGGCCAGCTCACAGAACACAGGACTGAGCAGAGCAAGCCAGCTGCGGACCAGCCCATCCCCAACAGGAGGCAGGCAGGCGAGGGCAGCCAGAGCCGGAAGGGTGGAATCACGGCCCCAGAGAGGTATCCTATACCAAACTGCAAACAGACCTCGCTGCTAACCAGGGCTTCTTGGGTCTCTGGAGGGTCGACACCCGCCAAGAGGATCGCAGCCAGAGATCACCTCCCCAGGGGAGAGCATGGCACACCCGGGAAGCTGCACCCGTTGTACCCCCAGAAAAACGAGTGGCTGGGGCGGGGGAAGGGAAAAAGGTACAGCCCCCGACTACGCTAGTCAAAAACCTGGTCACCGGAGCTGCTCGGACCTGGGAAAGGCACAAAGCCCAGACTCAACCAAGTCTGCACCTTTGTGAAGTACCGGGGAACCAGAACCTGAGCGGCTTAAACCTGGGAAGTACAGGCAACCCCAGGGGCTGCTTCAGATAGTTCCCAGCAGTGCAACCTAGAGTCTGAGCAGTGTAGACTGGAAAAGCACACACGCCGGGAGCGGGGCTAACCCAGTGTGGTTTAAACATTGTGAGCACACGCCAGTGAGATTTGTTTGCAGTGTTCCTCCCTCCCCACAGCACGACTGAACAAGTGAGACTAAAAAAAAAAAAAAAAAAGCGGCCACAAGCACTCCCCTTGTGTCAGGGCAGAAATTAGACACTGGAGGGGCCAGCAAACAGAAGAAGCTAAAAGAAACAGAGGGAACTGCCTTGGAAGTGACAGATACAACAGATTAAAACCCTGTATTTAGCACCGACTACATAGGAAGGGGCCTAGAGACCATGAGAAGTACAAGCCAGACCAAGGAACTACCTGAAAATGAACTGACCCCACACTGTCCGTAACAGCTCCAGAGAAAGTCCTAGATGTATATTTACTATTATCATTTTTAAAACTTTTTTATAATTTTTTAAATTTTATTATATTTCTTTATTTTATTTTTATTTTTAAGTCCCCTATTACTCCTTCAATTTTCATTTTTATAACCAACTATTACCTTGCAAAAAAAAACCCTTATTTTTATTTGTACTTTTTTTATTTTTTAAGACTTGTTTTAAAAAGTTATATCCTTTTTATTTATTTTTTAACCTTAATTTTTCTTAAAGCAAACTTCATGTATATATATTTTATACTTTTTGTGACTCTGGTGGTTTTTTCTTTTCTTTTTTTTTTCTCTTTCTTTAATATGGTATTTTTGAGAACCTAAACTCTACTCTAGATTTTTAATCTTAGCTTTTTAGTATTTGTTATCAACTTTGTATCTTCAAGAACCCAATCTTCAGCACCCATATTTACTTGGGAGAAAGATCACTGGCTTGATTGCTCTCTCCCCCTTTTTAACTCTCCTTTTTCTCCACCAGGTCACCTCCATCTCCCCACTCCCCCTTTTCTTCTCAGCCCCACTTGTGAATCTCTTTGTGTGTTCCGGGCTGTGGAGAACACTTAGAGAACTGATTACTGGCTGGATCTGTCTCTCCCCTTTTGATTCCCCTCTTCTCCTCCTGGTCACCTCTATCTCCCTCCTCCCTCTTCTCTTCTCCATGTAACTCTGTGAACCTCTCTGGGTGTCCTTCACTGTGGAGAAATTTTTCATCATTAACCTAGATGTTTTATCATCAGTGCTGTATAGATGGAAAGTCTTGAGGCTACTGTAAGAATAAGACTGAAAACCAGAGACAGGAGGCTTAAGTCCAAATCTTGAGAACACCAGAGAACTCCTGAATCCAGGAAGCATTAAACGATAGGAGCTCATCAAATGCCTCCATACCTACACTGAAACCAAGCACCACCCAAGGGCCAACAAGTTCCAGAGTAATATATACCACACAAATTCTCCAGCAACACGGGAACATAGCCCTGAGCTTCAATACACAGGCTGCCCAAAGTCACACCAAACCCATTTACATCTCAAAACTCATTACTGGACACTTCATTGCACTCCAGAAAGAAGAAATCCAGCTTCACCCACCAGAACACCAACACAAGCTTCCCCAACCAGGAAACCTTGACAAGCCACCCGTCTAACCCCACCCACAGCGAGGAACCTCCATAGTAAAGAGGAACCACAAACTGCCAGAAAACAGAAAGGCCATCCAAAACACAGCAATATAAACAAGATGAAAAGGCAGAGAAATACCCAGCAGGTAAAGGAACAAGATAAATGCCCTCCAAATCAAACAAAAGAGGAAGAGATAGGGAATCTACCTGATAAAGAATTCTAAATAATGATAGTGAAAATGATCCAAAATCTGGAAAACAAATTGGAGTTACAGATAAATAACCCAGAGACAAGGATCGAGAAGATGCAAGAAAGGTTGGACAAGGACTTAGAAGAAATAAAAAAGAGTCAATATATAATGAATAATGCAATAAATGAGATCAAAAACACTCTGGAGGGAACCAACAGTAGAATAACAGAGGCAGAAGATAGGATAAGTGAGGCAGAAGATAGAATGATAGAAATAAATGAAACAGAGAGGAAAAAAGAAAAAAAGGATTAAAAGAAATGAGGACAACCTCAGAGACCTCTGGGACAATGTTAAACTCACCAACATACGAATCATAGGAGTCCCAGAAGAAGACAAAAAGAAAGACCATGAGAAAATACTCAAGGAGATAATAGTTGAAAACTTCCCTAAAGTGGGGAAGGAAATAATCACCCAAGTCCAAGAAACCCAGAGAGTGCCAAACAGGATAAACCCAAGGCAAAACACCCCAAGACACATAATAATCAAATTAACAAAGATCAAACACAAAGAACAAATATTAAAAGCAGCAAGGGAAAAACAACAAATAACACACAAGGGGATTCCCATAAGGATAACAGCTGATCTTTCAATAGAAACTCTTCAGGCCAGAAGGGAATGGCAGGACATACTTAAAGTGATGAAAGAAAATAATCCACAGCCCAGATTCCTGTACCCTGCAAGAATCTCATTCAAATATGAAGGAGAAATCAAACGCTTTACAGACAAGCAAAAGCTGAGAGAATTCAGCACCACCAAACCAGCTCTCCAACAAATGCTAAAGGATCTTCTCTAGACAGGAAACACAGAAAGGGTGTATAATCTCAAACCCAAAACAATAAAGAAAATGGCAACGGGATCATACTTATCAATAGTTACCTTAAATGTTAATGGGTTGAATGCCCCAACCAAAAGACAAAGATTGGCTGAATGGATACAAAAACAAAACCCCTATATATTTTGTCTACAAGAGACCCACCTGAAAACAAGGGATACACACGGACTAAAAGTGAAGGGCTGGAAAAAGATATTTCATGCAAATAGAGACCAAAAGAAAGCAGAGGTAGCAATACTCATATCAGATAAAATAGACTTTAAAACAAAGGTGATGAAAAGAGACAAAGATAGACACTACATAATGATCAAAGATCAATCCAAGAAGAAGATGTAACAATTATAAATATATATGCACCCAACATAGGAACACTGCAATATGTAAGGCAAATGCTAACAAGTATGAAAGGGGAAATTAACAATAACACAATAATAGTGGGAGACTTTAATACCCCACTCACACCTATGGACAGATCAACTAAACAGAAAATTAACAAGGAAACACAAACTTTAAATGATACAATAGACCAGTGAGACCTAATTGATATCTATAGGTCATTTCACCCCAAAACAATGAATTTCACCTTTTTCTCAAGCGCACACGGAAGCTTCTCCAGAATAGATCACATCCTGGGCCATAAATCTAGTCCTGGTAAATTCAAAAAAATTGAAATCATTCCAAGCATCTTTTCTGACCACAATGCAGTAAGATTAGATGTCAATTACAGGATAAAAACTATTAAAAATTCCAACATATGGAGGCTGAACAACACTGAAACAGAGAGGAAAAAAGAAAAAAAGGATTAAAAGAAATGAGGACAACCTCAGAGACCTCTGGGACAATGTTAAACTCACCAACATACGAATCATAGGAGTCCCAGAACTCCTGAATAACTGAATAACTGAATAACTGCTGAATAACCAACAAATCACAGAAGAAATCAAATAAGTCAAAATATGCATAGAAATGAGTGAAAATGAAAACACAACAACCCAAAACCTATGCGACACTGTAAAAGCAGTGCTAAGGGGAAGATTCATAGTAATACAGGCTCACCTCAAGAAACAAGAAAAAAGCCAAATAAATAACGTAACTCTACACCTAAAGCAACTAGAAAAGGAAGAAATGAAGAACCCAACTGTTAATAGAAGGAAAGAAATCTTAAAAATTAGGGCAGAAATAAATGCAAAAGAGACCATAGCAAAAATCAGCAAAGCCAAAAGCTGGTTCTTTGAGAAGATAAATAAAATTGACAAGCCATTAGCCAGACTCATCAAGAAACAAAGGGAGAATAATGAAACCAACAAAATTAGAAATGAAAAAGGAGAGATCACAACAGAAACACAGAAACACAAAGATCATAAGAGACTATTATCAGCAGTTATATGCAAATAAAATGGACAACTTGGAAGATATGGTTAAATTATTAGACAAGTACGACTTCCCAAAACTGAACTAGGAAGAAATAGAAAATCTCAACAGACCCACCACAAGCATGGAAATTGAAACTGTAATCAGAAATCTTCCAGCAAACAAAAGCCCAGGACCAGATGGCTTCACAGCTGAATTCTACCAAACATTTAGAGAAGAGCTAACACCTATCATACTCAAACTCTTCCAGAAAATTGCAGAGGAAGTTAAACTTCCAAACTCATTCTATGAGGCCACCATCACTCTAATACCAAAACCTGACAAAGATGCCGCAAAAAAAAGAAAACTACAGGCCAATATCACTGATAAACATAGATGCAAAAATCCTTAACAAAATCCTAGCAAACAGAATCCAACAACATACTAAAAAGATCAATCATCATGACCAGGTGGGCTTTATCCCAGGGATGCAAGGATTCTTCAATATCCACAAATCAATCAATGTAATACACCACATAAACAAATTGAAAAATAAAAACCATATGACAATTTCAATAGATGCAGAGAAAGCCTTTGAAAAAATTCAACATCCATTTATGATAAAAACTCTCCAAAAAGCAGGAATTGAAGGAACATACCTCAACATAATAAAAGCTATATATGACGAACCCACAGCAAACATTATCCTAAATGGTGAAAAACTGAAAGCATTTCCCCTAAAGTCAGGAACAAGACAAGGGTGCCCACTCTCACCACTACTATTCAACATAGTTTTGGAAGTTTTGGCCACAGCAATCAGAGCAGAAAAAGAAATAAAAGGAATCCAGATTGGAAAAGAAGAAGTAAAACTCTCACTGTTTGCAGATGACATGATCCTCTACATAGAAAACCCTAAAGACTCCACCAGAAAATTACCAGAGCTAATCAATGAATACAGAAAAGTTGCAGGATATAAAATTAATGCACAGAAATCCCTTGCATTCCTCTACACTAACAATGAGAAAACAGAGAACTTAAGGAAACAATTCCATTCACCATCGCAATGAAAAGAATAAAATACTTAGGAATATATCCACCTAAAGAAACAAAAGACCTATATATAGAAAACTATCAAACACTGGTGAAAGAAATCAAAGAGGACACAAACAGATGGAGAAATATACCGTGTTCATGGATCGGAAGAATCAATATAGTGAAAATGAGTATACTACCCAAAGCAATCTATAGATTCAATGCAATCCCTACCAAGCTACCAACGGTATTCTTAAGAGAACTAGAACAAATAATTTCACAATTTGTATGGAAATACAAAAAACTTTGAATAGCCAAAGCAATCTTGAGGAAGAAGAATGGAACTGGAGGAATCAACCTGCCTGACTTCAGGCTCTACTACAAAGCCCCAGTCATCAAGACAGTATGGTACTGGCACAAGGACAGAAATATAGATCAATGGAACAAAATAGAAAGCCCAGAGATAAATCCACGCACCTATGGACACCTTATCTTTGAGAAAGGAAGCAAGAATATACAGTGGAGGAAAGACAATGTCTTTAACAAGTGGTGCTGGGAAAACTGGTCAACCACTTGTAAAAGAATGAAACTACAACACTTCCTAACACCATACACAAAAATAAACTCAAAATGGATTAAAGATCTAAATGTAAGACCAGAAACTATAAAACTCCTAGAGGAAAACATAGGCAAAATACTCTCCAACATACACCACAGCAGGATCCTCTATGAGACACCTCCCAGAATATTGGAAATAAAAGCAAAAATAAACAAATGGGACCTAATTAAAATTAAAAGCTTTTGCACAACAAAGGAAACTATAAGCAAGGTGAAAAGATAGCCTTCAGAATGGGAGAAAATAATAGCAAATGAAGCAACGGACAAACAATTAATCTCAAAAATATACAAGCAACTCCTGCAGCTCAATTCCAGAAAAATAAACGACCCAATCAAAAAGTGGGCCAAAGAACTAAACAGACACTTCTCCAAAAAAGACATACAGGTGGCTAACAAACACATGAAAAGATGCTCAACATCACTCATTATGAGAGAAATGCAAATCAAAACCACAATGAGGTACCATTTCATGCCCTACAGAATGGCTGCTATCCAAAAGTCTACAAGCAATAAATGCTGGAGAGAATGTGGAGAAAAGGGAACCCTCTTAAACTGTTGGTGGGAATGCAAACTAGTATAGCCACTATGGAGAACAGTGTAGACATTCCTTAAAAAACTGGGAATAGAACTGCCATATGACCCAGCAATCCCACTGCTGGGCTTACACTCCGAGGAAACCAGAAATGAAAGAGACACGTGTACCCCAATGTTCATCGCAGCACTGTTTACAATAGCCATGACTTGGAAGCAAGCTAGATGTTCATCATCAGACAAATGGATAAGGAAGCTGTGGTACATATACACAATTGAATATTACTCAGCCATTAAAAAGCATACATTTGAATCAGTTCTATTGAGATGGATGAACTGGAGCCTATTATACAGAGTGAAGTAAGCCAGAAAGAAAAAAACTAATACAGTATATTAATGCATATATATGGAATTTGAAAGATGCTAATGATAACCCTATATGCGAGACAGAATAAGAGACACACATGCATAGAAGAGTCTCATGGACTCTGAAGGAGAAGGTGAGGGTAGGACGTTCTGAGAGAATAGCATTGAAACATGTACATTATCATATGTGAAACAGAACACCATTCCAGGTTCGATGCATGAGACAAATGCTCAGAACAATGGGATGACCCAGAGGGATGGGATGGGGAAGGAGTTGGGAGGGGGGTTCAGGATGGGGAACACATGTAAACCCATGGCTGATTGATGTCAATGTATGGCAAAAACCACTACAATATTGTAAAGTAATTAGCCTCCAACTAAAATAAATGAATTAAACAAAAAAAAGATTCTTGAAGCAGTGGTTGGTTGGCGAGAGGTCAGGTGAATATGGATGGCAGATGAGGCAAACTTAGCCCAATTCATTCAATTTTTGAAATACTGGTTGTGTGACAAGTGCTCGAGTATTGTTGTGGAGAAGAATTGGGCATTTTCTGTTGACCAATGCCAGCTGCAAAGCTGTAGTCACTGCAGTTTTTGGTGCATTCCATTGATCTGTTGAACATACTTCTCAAATGTAATGGTTTCATAGAGATTCAGAAAGCTGTAGTGGATGAGAGCAGCAGCAGACCACCAGGGACCATGATCCTTTTTTGGTGCAAGTTTGGCTTTGGAAAATGCTTTGAAGCTTCTCACTTCAACCACTGAACTGGTCGCCACTGGTTGCCATATAAAATCCCATTTTCATCACATGTCACAATCTGATTGAGAAATGGTTAATTGTTGTTGCATATAATAAGAGCCAGACATCCTGGAAAGTGAAGTCAAGTGGGCCTTAGAAAGCATCACTATGAACAAAGCTAGTGGAGGTGATGGAATTCCAGTTGAGCTATTTCAAATCCTCAAAGATGATGCTGTGAAAGTGCTGCACTCAATATGCCAGCAAATTTGGAAAACTCAGCAGTGGCCACAGGACTGGAAAAGGTGAGTTTTCGTTCCACTCTCAAAGAAAGGCAATGCCAAAGAATGCTCAAGCTACCACACAATTGCACTCATCTCACATGCTAGTAAAGTAATGCTCAAAATTCTCCAAGCCAGGCTTCAGCAATACGTGAACCATGAACTTCCAGATGTTCAAGCTGGTTTTAGAAAAGGCAGAGGAGCCAGAGATCAAATTGCCAATATCTGCTGGATCATCGAAAAAGCAAGAGAGTTCCAGAAAAACATCTTTTTCTGCTTTATTGACTATGCCAAAGCCTTTGACTGTGTGGATCACAATAAACTGTGGAAAATTCTTCTGGACATGGGAATACCAGACCATCTGACCTGCCTCTTGAGAAACCTGTATGCAGGTCAGGAAGCAACAGTTAGAACTGGACATGGAACAACAGACTGGTTCCAAATAGGAAAAGGAGTATGTCAAGGCTGTATATTGTCACCCTGCTTATTTAATTTATATGCAGAGTACATCACGAGAAACGCTGGGCTGGAAGAAACACAAGCTGGACTGAAGATTTCCAGGAGAAATATCAATAACCTCAGATATGCGGATGACACCACCCTTATGGCAGAAAGTGAAGAAGAACTAAAGAGCCTCTTGATAAAAGTGAAAGAGGAGAGTTAAAGAAGTTGCCTTAAAGCTCAACGTTCAGAAAACTAAGATCATGGCATCTGGTCCCATCACTTCATGGCAGATAGATGGGGAAACAGTGGAAACAGTGTCAGACTTTATTTTTCTGGGCTCCAATATCACTGCTGATGGTGATTGCAGCCATGAATTTAAAAGACACTTACTCCTTGGAAGGAAGATTATGGCCAACCTAGATAGCATTTTAAAAGCAGAGACATTACTTTGCCAACAAAAGTCCATCTAGTCAAGGCTATGGTTTTTCCAGTGGTCATGTATGGATGTGAGAGTTGGATGGTGAAGAAAGCTGAGTGCCGCAGAAGTGATGCTTTTGAACTGTGGTGTTGGAGAAGACTCTTGAGAGTCCCTTGGACTGCAAGGAGATCCAATCAGTCCATCCTAAAGGAGATGAATCCTGGGTGTTCATTGGAAGGACTGATGTGGAAGCTGAAACTCTAATACTTTGGCCACCTCATGCGAAGAGTTGACTCATTGGAAAAGACCCTAATGCTGGGAAGTATTGGGGGCAGGAGGAGAAGGGGACTACAGAGGATGAGATGGTTGGATGGCATCACCGACTCGATGGACATGGGTTTGGGTAGACTCTGGGAGTTGGTGATGGACAGGGAGGCCTGGCGTGCTGCAATTCATGGGGTCGCAAAGAGTCAGACACGACTGAGCGACTGAACTGAACTGATAGTAAGAGAAGACGACACTTTAAAATGATAATTTTTTTTTTTTTGAAATGCAGTCAGCTCGTGAGGCACCCACTTATTGAACTTTTTCACCTTTCTAATTTGTTTCAAATGCCAAATGACCACAGAATAGTCGATGTTGAGTTCTTGGGCAACTTCTTGTGTAGTTTAAGAGGATCAAGCATTGATGATGCTCTCAGTTGGTCATTGGCAACTGCTGGTGGCCGGTCACTGCACTCGTCATCTTCAATGCGCTCGTCTCCTTTGCAAAACGTCTTGAACCACCATTGCACTGTATGTTCATTAGCAGTTCCCGGACCAAAGGCATTGTTGATGTTTTGAGTTGTCTCCGCTGCTTTATGAACCATTTTGAACTCAAATAACAAAGTCACTCGAATTTGCTTTTGGTCTAACATCATTTTTCCATAGTCTAAAATACATATAAAATAAACAGCAATAATTCATTATCAAAAACCATAAAGAAAGAAATGTGCATTAAAATGATGTATAACATGACCACATTTATTTAAGAATGTATTCCAGTATCAAGTGGTAAAGTTCAACAATGCAAAACTGCAATTACTTTTGCACCAACTTAATATTTCCTGAGATGGGGAAGACTTGAGAACAGGAATCCCATGTTTAAAACGCTTGCTACACATTCATTTGAGTAGGCAGTCTGGAGTTTAGGGGAAAGGCCAGAGCTTAGGAGAGAGCCAGGAAAAAACAGAAAAGAGAAGAGAACAAAGGATTAACACTGAAGCCTCTAAAGTGAGGAGATGAGATGAAATTAATAAAGGAAAATGAGCTTGTTGTGATGAGGATTAATTAGTTAATAACTTCTGAGCATTTACCATGTGCCAGACACTGTGTTGAACACCCATAAGTGTCCCTTTATATCTGTGTATCTACTCTTCTTCCTCTTTGTACATGGGCCAGTAAAATGATAGCTACTAACAAGCATTTATTTATTCAGCAAATATTTATTAACTACCAGGGACCAGGTGCTCTTGATTGCTAGGTGTGAAAGCAGCAAACAAAATCAACTTTCTTATCTCTTACTGTGTTTATACTACATCCTTCCATAAATCATTCTTTTTCTGTTGAGAGTTTTTTTCCTATCACATAAAAGGTAGTTTGGGTTTGGGTTTTTTTCTTCCATCTAATCAAGTTGATCACACATTTTATCATATTTGGTTTTTCAAAGCCAGTTGCTTTTGTATTTGTTGCTACTTTTATTACACGAATTGCATGCCAATCTCTTTCAACCTGTAGCTAAGCACAAATGAGTCTAGACATTCAAATAGATTCTATGACAGCTCACATTCTTCCCCAGGGCAACTCTAGTTCTCTGTTTCTACTGAGCAAGTTGGGTTTTTAAGACATTTGAAAAGAAGTAGGAGATTGGTAATAATAAAAAATTGTTTATTCCCCAGATATTTATGAGATCCTACTTTCCAGGTCTTACTAAATCAACTAAGTAGGGAAAAACCAAAAGAATATGGTATGGTGAAGACTAAAAAAAGGCATTTTGAGAATGATGAAGGATTTGAAATTGTTAGCTACTGCTGAAAGGTTAGACAAAATATAGTTGGGAAAATGTGGTCTCTGGTGACCTTAGAACCAGCTGCTTTGTCATATGTATTGGGAGATCCAGTAGGATGTGGCAATGCGATGGGTCGCCCTTGACAAGAGCACTTTTTCTTTCTCTTCTCAGTGTGAAAGCTTATTGAGTGGAATGTGGGAAAAAAAGAGAGATGAGGAAGTGGAAGCAGATAGTGAAGATAACATTTCTGAGAAGTTTTGCTGGGAAAGGGAGGGGTGAAGTGGGGTCCTAATAGGAAAGGGCCATAGAGTCAAATACGAACTGTAAGTTTGGGATGAAAACAACCAGAGGTAGAGCATTCCAAATGGAAACTTACAACCTGGGTGTCTGTGCTGAAGGATGAGAAAGGGGCCAGAGCTGATGTCACAGAGGGGTGAGTGAAGTCCTTGAGAAAGCAAGAGAAGAAAGGACCCAGAGAAGTGGCTAACGGGTTGATCTCTGATTGGACCAGGGCATGTCCTCTATTGTAAGAGAAAGGAAGATAGAGAATACAGGACAGTCCGTTGACCCGTAGGAGCAACTCAGCCTTCTCTGACTGGTTCAGTATATCTAGTCCAGACTAGTACTCAGTTCTCTTCTAATACAAACATTTCAGTTCAGTTCAGTTTTCTTCTCACTAACAGTTAATAAGAGGGAAAAAACAAAACAAGACTGTGAATGCTAGGAGATGTATGTGAAATGAAAGTCACTCAGTCATGTCTGACTCTTTGCGACTCCATGGACTATACAGTCCATGGAATTCTCCAGGCCAGAATACTGGAGTGGGTAGTGTTTCCTTCTCCAGGGGATCTTCCCAACCCAGGGAACAAACCCAGGTTTCCCACATTGCAGGCCCCTTTCAAACTGTAGCTCACGTCTCCTTCTGCCCCCAAATGGCAGGTTGTCCCTCCTTTGTGACTTAAAACACAAAACTTTTCTACATAAAGCTATAGCAAATGAACGTTTGAATGGCTTATGACACATTAGTAAGTAATGTATAACCAACATGGGATTTAGGCTAGAGTATAAAAATAACCAGACTTTCTCATGAAAGTGTATCTTTATACTTGAAAGGTCAAGATCCATTACTCTCTGCTAAATATAACCCTGAAAATAAGGTCTTTAGTGATTAACTCTCCCAATCCTCTTATCTGATTACCAACTTCAGCAGATGTTTCTCTTAGAGCATTAGAGCAGTGCATTTAAATTGCAGTTCTCTGCCAGTTCTCAATTATAACTTCATATTTGAGGAGAGAGGTAAGCTGAGATAGAGCTGCCCAGGTACTGAACTAGGGTCACAAGCACACGTTCTATTAAATGAGTCTGACTTTAGTCCCCATGAACATGGAAGAAAAGGATGTGGGCACAGTGAGACCAGGGGACCAGAAACCAGACCGCCTGTGCTACTTGTATATATAGTTTTGGCCAAGTCACATATCTATCGAAAGCTTCAGTTTCCTCATTTGCAAAATGGGGGGGAAAAGTATCTTCCTTAACTGGTTATTGTGGGAGTATTTAACGAGCTAATGAGTGCAAAGTACAGTGCAAACTCTGAACAAACATTTTATCCAAACATGTATCGCTATTGATGATCCCACATGGTATACAAGAGTTCAGGGAAATTTTTCCTCCCTTTCCTCATTCTTAACCTGCCACTCTTTCTAGTGGATTGGTAATCTCAGCTAGAATTCTGGATAGGTGGTGAAGCTGCACAATGCTAACAACTTCGGTAAAATAGTTCAAAATCTGTTCCAACCTTCTCGGTGCCCTACATAGTTAAATGTCCTGCAACCTAAATGAGAAAAAAGATGGTCTGCATCCCAAGTAGGCATGACATTTGATGGAATATACATCTAGGAAGAAGAGAAAGGGGGGTTCTGAAATTCTGCCCTCTTGAGGAGGGTAATGCTTTGCTATCACCCCAGCTCCTAAAAGAACCAACCAAAGCAACTAGCTGATGAAGAAGAGCCTGTGTCCCATAGACACAGAAGACGCAATATGAGGTATATTGACCTGGATTGGTTTTTATTGTGAATTAAGCTCTTGCTTAAATTTTTATTTCTTCCTCCATGGCCCCGTAGAACCTCATACAGATTTTTAATATTGTACTAAGAACACTATATTGCACTGGGTCACAGTGTTTATCCATCTACCCTATTTTGTCATGAGATACCTAGTGTGTTTATCATCTTTGTATCCCAAATGTACACAAAGGCACAGAGTTGGACACACTTTAAATGTTTAATCTGCTTATTTTTAGAATAGGTGAATGAAAGAATGACCACAGTATGAGACACATCATATACTTCATTATCTTGTTCTGCTTAGGGAGAAGGAGAATAATAAAATTAGGCATAGGGAATGTCTCATGCTTTTAAGTGACTCCACCTTATTATGTAACACTGATAAATGCACTCTGTGTCCGACAGAGGGTGTGATAGAGCAAACATTTCCTCCATGGCCCAACCCACTAGAAAAATGTCTAGCTGGTGAAGGAACTGTCTAAACTTTTAACAAAACTCTCGTGACCACTGAATCACTCAGAAGAGATTAGCTGCCTTTCGTTGCAGATGTGCAAACTCCTTGTTAGTGCCAGCTGGACTCATTTCAGATTTTACTTTAACAGGACTAAACTAACGGGCAGCAAGAACTTTCTTTATTGAGGAGTTATCAATGTAACTTCTTAAGTGGTGATGTTATGTTATGATATGCATCCACAAATCACTGGGTTAAATTAATTCTCCTCATTCACTCAAAAGTTAGACAGGCCACCACTCCCTCGGGTGTCTGACAGAGAGGAAGACCGTCTGCCTCAATCCTTTCCTTAAATTCATGGTCACCTTTCAAGTCTGCGGGGCTCTCAGGGGATAGAACAGAATGCTCAGGACTTGGGAATTCTAGAAGCTACTGTGCTCCAAATAAACTTCACAAGGTGGGGGAGGGTGTGGAAAAGAACAGAGGCAGGAATCTGACATACAAAATGCTGCTCCTGAACTCACAGGAGTGTTTGTGTGCTCCAATTCTGGTATTTAAGTGAACACTAAATACTCTAAGGGCATACAGATGGCTAACAAACACATGAAAAGATGCTCAACCTCACTCAATATTAGAGAAATGCAAATCAAAACCACAATGAGGTACCAGTTCACGCCAGTCAGAATGGCTGCTATACAAAAGTCTACAAGCAATAAATGCTGGAGACAGTGTGGAGAAAAGGGAACCCTCTTAAACTGTTGGTGGGAATGCAAACTAGTACAGCCACTATGGAGAACAGTGTGGAGATTCCTTAAAAAACTGGGAATAGAACTGCCATATGACCCAGCAATCCCACTGCTGGGCATACACACCAAGGAAACCAGAATTGAAAGAGACACATGTACCCCAATGTTCATCGCAGCACTGTTTATAATAGTCAGGACATGGAATCAAGCTAGATGTTCATCATCAGACAAATGGATAAGGAAGCTGTGGTACATATACACAATGGAATATTACTCAGCCATTAAAAAGAATACACTTGAATCAGTTCTATTGAGATGGATGAAACTGGAGCCCATTATACAGAGTGAAGTAAGCCAGAAAGAAAAACACCAATACAGTATACTAATGCATATATATGGAATTTGATAGATGGTAATGATAACCCTATATGCGAGACAGAATAAGAGACACAGATGCATAGAACAGTCTTATGGACTCTGAGGGAGAAGGTGAGGGTAGGACGTTCTGAGAGAATAGCATTGAAACATGTATATTATCATATGTGAAACAGAACACCATTCCAGGTTCTATGCATGAGAGAAATGCTCAGGGCTGGGGCAATGGGATGACCCAGAGGGATGGGATGGGGAGAGAGGTGGGAGGGGGGTTCAGGATGGGGAACACATGTAAACCCATGGCTGATTCATGTCAATGTATGACAAAAACCACTACAATATTGTAAAGTAATTAGCCCCCAACTAAAATAAATAAACTTATTAAAAAAAAATACTCTAAGAGCTTCCCTGGTGGCTCAGATGGGAAAGAATCTGCCTGCAAAGCAGGAGACCTGGTCAATCCCCGGGTTTGGAAGATCCCCTGCAGGAGGTCATGGCAACCCATTCCAGTGTTCTGGCCTGGAGAATCCCCATGGACAGAGGATCAGTCCACGGGGTTGCAAAGAGTTGGATATGACTGAGAAACTAAGCAGCAAATACTCTAAGGTCCTGACACAGTGGAAAGAGCCTTGGTCTGGCTATGTCAGAAAGAATCCAGGGCTGACTAAATATCAGGAATGTGGGTTCTAGGCTCAGCTCTGCCAACAACAAAGGCAAGTGAACATGATTGGACATTTTATCTTTCTAGGCCTCAACTCATAAAGGTAAAATAACAATACTGGAACAGATGGTATTGACAGTTCTTTTCAGCATTCACTCTATAAGAACAGGGACTTCAAAGGTTGCTCAGTGGTAAAGAATCCACCTGCAATCCAAGAGACCCGAGTTCGATCCCTGGGTCAGGAAGATCCCCTGGAGGAGGGCATGGCAACCCACTCCAGGCTTCTTGCCTGGAGAATCCTATGGACAGAAGTGCCTGGTCGGCTACAGTCCATAGGATTGTATTTGTCAACTCAGTTGAGCTGGACACGGCTGAGCACTCATGCACACACTATAAGAATGCAAGAACTCCATGCCCTATTTTAGAGATCTCTAAGCTATTTTGAGCCTCTATCTTTAGCTGCGCCATTAGAGCTATCACTTGGTCTGGCAATGACAAATCAATCTGGGTGATTATTCTTCCCAGTTCCCTCCAGCCTTGCACTTCCTGTTGACTCCGGATAAAGGAATTCTTTTCCTCGGCTGTGCTGTGCTAGCCTTTTGGCCTAGACACAGGTTTAAGGAGATAGAAGTACTATGACATCCGTATGCAGGCTGATTGTAGTGGTCACATAGCTCCTTTCCACACAGTCCTAAAAATAAATTCAGTAACTTCAAGTAGTCCCAGGAATTTTAGCTTCATCTCATACTGGAAAAGATCTTTTTCAGGGATATAAAAATACTCACGGGTTTTGCAACTAAAGGGTAATGTTCTTTCTGATCACCTGGCTTGACAATTTCACACTCCTAACTCCCCCATGTGTTCAGTTCTCCTTCCCTGTCCCTGCTCAGTGGTCACAGAGCTGTTAGAGACACGCTGTATTTGGGACAGAGCAAGGGAGGAAACTGGACTTCTCAGGTGGCTCAGCGGTAAAGAATACACCTGCCAATGCTGGAGATGCAGAGATGTGGGTGCGATTGCTGGGTCAGGAAGACCCCCTGGAGAAGGAAATGGCAACCCACTCTAGTATTCCTGGCTGGGAAATCCCATGGACAGAGGAGCCTGGAGGGCTACTGTCCATGGAGTTGCAAAAGAGTAGGACACAACTGAGAGACTTAACAACAACAACAACAAGGGAGGACACGGACATTTCTAGAGCACTTCTGTGCACAGACTTCAACCGGCGTCCATAGCCTCTGTACCAAAAAGGGGTGAAGGGTGAGGTTTTGACCTCGTGCCCCTCCATCTGTTACACAGCAGGCCGGAGAGCACTGAGTACCTGCTGGGGCTGAGAGGGCCCTGAAGCTCACTTCCCCAGAAGAGCTCATCACAAAGCGATATCTGATTGTGTGACACCTTCCGAAGTGGAGAGGTGACCTCTGAGCTCAGCCAAAGAAGAAATCTGATGGGAGCAAAGTCATGGGTTGCAGTTCTGCAAGGTCAATTCGTGGTGCTCTGCTTCTCAGTTGTGGTTGATGCTTCATCTTAAAATGTTGTGCCAAGGCTTTCAGTAGGAACTAGGACATGGGATGATTCTAGTGGATTCTGTGCCTAGGTGTGAGGAACTGAAGCTCATCTCTCTGAGTTCCTAGGTGCTTTCCTTTTAGTCCTCACAAGTGTGTGTGTGTGTGTGTGTGTGTGTGTGTTAGTTGCTTAATCGTGTCTGACTCTGAAACCTCATGGACCATAGCCCACCAGGCTCCTCTGTCCATGGGATTCGCCATGCAAGAATACTGGAGTGGTTGCCATGCCCTCCTCCAGGGGATCTTCCAGACCCAGGGACTGAACCCTCAAGAACTGTGTATTTTGTCAATTCTAAGACACTCTTTTTTTCTTATAGTATCTCTGAAGTTGGAATGCATCTTATATTCAGTATGTGTGTGTATGTGCTCGGTCATGTCCAATTCTTTGCAACCCCATGAACTGTAGCCTGCCAGGCTCCTCAGTCCATGTGATTTCTCAGGCAAGAATACTGGAATGAGTAGCCATTCCCTCCTCCAGGGGATCTTCCC
This sequence comes from Giraffa tippelskirchi, assembly GCF_054371585.1. Lineage (NCBI taxonomy): Eukaryota > Metazoa > Chordata > Mammalia > Artiodactyla > Giraffidae > Giraffa > Giraffa tippelskirchi. The sequence goes on along the minus strand of NC_137284.1, from coordinate 58,815,524 downwards.
AAGGCAGGGATCAAACCTGGGTCTCCTGCTTGAAGGCAGATTCTTTACTGTCTGAGTCAAAACCTCACAGCACACTTATAAGGGACAGTTAGTATATCCATTTCACAGGTAAGAAAACTGAGGCTCTAAGAGTTTATGTAACTTTTCCAAAGAAGCAAGAAAGAAAATCCAGGTACCCTCTGACTCCCAAGTCTGCTTTCCCATTGCACCATACAATTCTCCAAAATAATCTGCCTAATTCAAAATATTATTCTTTCTATTAATACATGAAGCAAAAAGTGATCACAAATTGCTAGCAGCTGAGAACAAAGAACAGAATTGACAATAGTCAATGCTGAATGGTAATTGCGTCTCAGTCTCAATCCTTGAATCTGTTTTTAGTCTATTTGGGAGACATATTTAAACACATTCAGAGGAATGGAAATAGGTTACCTTTGAAGTGGAATTAGCTTTTCTTCTCAACATTGCTGTTGTTGTTCAGCCACTCAGTCATGTCTGACTCTTTGTGACTCCAAGGACTGCAGCGTGCCAGGCTTCCCTGTCCTTCACCATCTCCCAGAGCTTACTCAAACTCATGTCCTTTGAGTCAGTGATACCATCCAACCTTCTCATCCTCTGTCATCCCCTTCTCTTTCTGCCTTCAATCTTTCCCCATCAATAGGGTCTTTTCTAATGAGTCAGCTTTTCGCATCACGTGGCCAAAATATTGGACCTTCAGCTTTTGCATCAGTCTTTCCAATGAGTATTCAGGACTGATTTCCTTTAGAATTTACTGGTTTGATCTCCCTGCAGGCCAAGGGACTCTCAAGAGTCTTCTCCAACACTACAGTTCAAAAGCATCTCACGTCCATACATGACTACTGGAAAAACCATATGGACCTTTACCAGCAAAGTAATGTCTCTGCTTTTTAATACTCTGTCTAGATTTGTCATAGCTTTACTTCCAAGGAGCAAGCATCTTTTAATTTCATGGCTGCAGTCACCATCTGCAGTGATTTTGGAGCCCAAGAAAATAGTCTGTCACTGTTTCCATTGTTTCCCCATCTATTTGCCATGAAGTGATTATCTCAACATGATCCTGGCTAAATGTCTGGTAAAATTTCCCTCCCCTATTAGTATTTGGGAGATATTAGGAAGATCTAATCTGATTCTCAGAGGAGTATACCTTTCCAAAACTAATTGGCTGCCTCAGTGTTTGACTTGCTGGAGCCAGCTCACGTTGGCTCTGGTGAACTCGATTGTATTCATTCATTTCCAACTCTAGTGGTTTGGAATCAGCCATAACTGGGAGCATTGACTCCATGGAAATCAGTAAAATATTCAAACCAACACACTCCTCCCCCATTTCTTTTTTCCTTCCTGGCAAGCTGGTTGTTCAACCTTTATCCTTATAACCCTGTCACTCTTAACCATAGATACCTAGAAATCTGACAGCATAAGTGACACAGAGTATTTCCAGACCAGGCTAGTTTTCCTAGGAATATGGTTCTTTGCCATGACACCAGGAAAACCGAAAACTGGCCCTAGGCGTTATATGTGGAAATATCCCAGATTACTAACTCACCTTGAGCAGAGAGATTTTCCGAAACTGGAAAGAACTCTTGTCAACTCCCTTCAGTATCTTCAGAAGAAGCCAGGAATATTTACTCTCTTAAGAATATTAAATAGAGCAAGAGGAAAAGGTGGAGGAAGGAAAGACACAGTCATCAAGAGAACCCATTAAAATATTCTCCAAAAATATCCTTAACATTTCATATAAAATCCCAGTGTAGATCATTTGTTTTGTATACATAAAAGGCTAGGCTCAGGTTATTATGTGAAAGCACCAATGAATGGTAATAGACACACTGACACTGAGAAATGTATGGGAAGCAGCTGATTTGGTCAAAGCTTCAGGACCCACCCGCCCCATCCCCCAAGGCCACTGCCCTTTGGATTTTCATGTCCCGGCTCCAAAAACACAGTTATGACTCAAACACATGGCTGATAGGGGTGGAAAATCATTTTGGAAAACTATTTGGCAGTTTCTAACATTTTAAAATATTTTATTTGAGGGTAATGAAAGTTGTTTGCATACACAAAGGAGCTTTATTCATAGTAGTAGAAATAATACAAATGTCCAGTAACAGGACATTCGTTGTATACTCATACATTGCAAGACTACTCAACATTTACAAGGGACAAACTCTAAAATAGCATGTGAGTGTGTGTGTTAGTCGCTCAGTCATGTCCAATTCTTTGGGACCCCATGAACTGTGTGACTCGCCAGGCTTCTCTGTCCGTGGAGTTCTCCAGGCAAGAATACTGGAGTGGGTTGCCATTCCCTTCTCTAGGGGATCTTCCCAATCCAGGGATTGAACCTGGGTCTCCCACATTGCCGGCACATTCTTTACCATTTGAGCCACGAGGGAAAGCCCCTACAATAGCATATGTGTGTCTTAAAAACAGTAGTTAAGTGAAGTACAAAACAGTACATATTTTATGATTCTGTTTGCATGAGATTTAGAACAGGGAAATCCAATCTATGCTGATCAGAAGAGTTATTGTCCCTGGCCTAGGGTTGGAAGGATGGACTGGGAAAGGGTATGAGAGAATGTTCTGGGGTGATAGAAATGTTCTAATTCTGGATTGGAGTGGTGATTACAGAGGTATACATAATTGTCAAAATTAATCCAACTATACACTTAGACATATTATGAGCCCATGAAATGTAAATTAGACCTCTACTGAAATAGGAATATGTGTGAAAGTGTTAGTCGCTCAGTCATGTCTAACTCTTTGCGAACCCATGGACTGAAGCCTGCCAGACTCCTTTGTCCATAGAATTCTCCAGGCAAGAATAGAGTGGGTTGCTATTCCCTCCTCCAAGGGATCTTCCCTACCCAGGGATTGAACCTGGGTCTCCTCACTGCAGGGGGATTCTTTACCATCTGAGCCACCAAGGAAGCCCATATCTATGTACAGAGGTAAATATATACGCATATGCTTACATTTCTAATCTAATTAAAGGATCTAATGTAATAAGCTCCGCTTCCTTGGGCCCTAGGAGTTTCACACTTTCTGCCCGCCAAAGACATGGACTTTGTGCTTTCAAAGTGTAGATTCAGGCCTCTGCGTGATGCTGCAAGTTGGAACCTTGTGCAATCACATTCAGGTCATTTCCCTCAAGCCTGTCGACTTCCCATCTCTGACACAATGTTTCATTTGGGTCATCCCCGCCGAGCCACGGGAGAAAGTTTGGGGCCAGGTTCAGCCTGGCGGGGAATTCCTCTCCCCCGCACAACACTTTCCAGCGCAGGGAGGCGGCCGGGTCATAGAGCTCACGGAGCATGAATCAGCCTCCCTTCCAGGCTCCACGAGGGCGCGCTCCGCCCTGTCCCGTCTCTGAGGGCCGCTAACCCTACAAAAGCAGCGGCACCCACCGCGCTGGGATCCAGACCGCCTGGAGGTTGAACGCTGTGCACCCTCCTCCCCTCCTCTCGCTGGCACCGTCTGAATCCGGACACCATGGTCTCGGTTCGCCCCCTCTGGCTGATGCTTCTGTCGCTGCTCCTCGTGGGAACTGCGCTGGGCGATGCCCCGCAAGCGCCGCCAGGTACCCCACCAGCCCGATCCCAGGGGACTCCTTTTCGCCCTGGCCAGGCGGCAGGGGTTCCGCGGATCCCTGCACCAGCTCTCTGTGCCCTACTTTTCTCTAATTCCTGTCGTGCACCGCAAGTTTGCACTTTCTGTCTCTGTAAGGCCCTTCTGCTGGGCTGGGAAGCTGCTGGGACAAACCTCCCCACCCCCACCACCCCGGGAGAAGCCTCTCCCTCCACCGAGATGCGACTGACCGCCTCTGTCTGTGGCTCTCCTGCCCCTCCTGTAGGAAATAACGCGGAGATCTGCCTCCTGCCCCCGGACGACGGGCCCTGCCGGGCGCGGATCCCCAGCTACTACTACGACAGGTACACGCAGAGCTGCAGCGAGTTCATGTACGGGGGCTGCGAGGGCAATGCCAACAATTTTGAAACTTTGGAGGCCTGCAACGAAGCATGCTGGAAGATTGAGAGTAAGTGTTCGCCCCCACGCCCAGAACTCCTGTACTGTGGCAGCGAAGGGCTAAGTGGAAAATGAGCTTATTTTTCGCATCCCATTTTCTATAGTAAGTTTCATCCTTGATTTTCTCAGATATTAAGTTAGGCTTATTGCTTTTCAGTTGACTAAAAGTGATCATGAAACTTCCAACGACAAACATTTCCTCTCCCTTAACTGGCATTTATCATAATTCAGTGTGTGTAGACTCCGGAAAGATTTCACCTAAGGCATAAGGATGCAAGAGTGTGATGTATTAGGTGCAACATAAGTGCCTGTCTGTATTTATCATTAATTCCAAACCCATGGTTTTTATGCCTCCTTGAGAGGGCGTTTTTCTCTTGTCCACTGTGTAGCGATCTGAAATACTTTCAGTGGATTTTGTTATTAACGTCCGAATTTAGCTAACTATAACCTTACTTTTGTCCCTGGATACCCAAAGAGATCCTGGGTTAGTATAGAGATATAAAAAATATAGAGATTCACAATGCTGTTTGCAATTTTATTTTAATTAAGCTTACTATCTCTGTGAAGGCCTGTAACAGAACATGGGGCTCAGCCGTTAAAGGGACTGAGCCAGGGAAAAATGTGTATTCCTGTGAATAAGTTTGATTAATTTCATATGTAGAAACAATCAGAACACTCTGAGAGAATAATCTTTCTAGCAAGGGTGAAAAATCTATCATATCTGAGTCAGGTCTGGAGACACTGTTAACAAAACAAAAGCTGAATAGAGTTGTCTCTCTGTGTCTGTGGTGACTGGTTCCAAGACTCCAATTCTCAGATGCCAAAATCCACAGTATTTGCATATGACCTGTGCACATTCTCCCTTATACTTTATCATCTCTAGATTCCTTACCAGCATAGGACAAATTCAAGCTTTGTTGTTTTTATTTATTTTTGTAATGAACTTTCAGAAATTATTTTTTCCTGAATATTTTCTCCCTGGGTTGGTTGAATCTGTGGAATGCTGGACCCAAGGATACAAAATCTTGTTGTAGATGGACTGATGGGCAATCTTTGGGCGTTTACTAGCCCAGCACTAAATATCATGCGTCCCCTCCTCTCCCACCATCTACCCCTGGCCACCACCAGTGGTTTCTGAAAATACAGTTAAGTTTTAAAGGAAGAGTAAGAAGGCTAATTTTTGACTAACATTGTTTTATGCCCTCCTTTTCCTAGAAGTTCCCAAAATTTGCCGGTTAAAAGTGAGTAAGAAGCAGTGTGGGGAGCTCAGAGAACAGTATTTCTTCAATCTAAGTTCTATGACATGTGAAAAGTTCATATCTGGTGGGTGTCACAGCAATGAGAACCGGTTCCCGGATGAAGCTACGTGTATGAACTTCTGTGCTCCAAAGAGAGGTAAATACTCTCTTTGCGCTGTTTGTACTTCATTTCTTTATTTAGACTTTAGGGTGAAAACATTAATAATTTGATATGAAATTAACCTGGTTTGCATTCTGATGATTTCACATATAATATGATACCAGTCTGCACACTACTGCCCTGTGAGGGAATATTTTTACGTGTGAGAGTGCCAGCTAGAAGTTTAATAACTTGCCAAGATCTCAGGGCTGGAAAGTGACGAAGCTATGATTCAAGCTTCTACTTCCTCTTCTGCATTGTTTCTTGAGAACTATTTCTCATCTATTTAACTTGCACATAAAAAAACTACAGTGCTCATTAATGAATCACATGTATGAAATCAGGTATATATATGAGATAGTGTGATAGAGAGAGAGACTTAAGCTGGTGAAACCTGAAATTTTCTAAACTTTTTCGTTAGATTTCTGTGTTCTTTAGTAATTACAGATTGTAGCACAAATTGATCTCTCCTCCCCATGTTTTACCTACATATCCCATGTGATCCCTAAAATGATGGGTTACTTGGGCAGTGGGTAATGTTTGTAGAGACAGTCCAGGCATTTTCCATAGGCACAGCAGAGACACGTACACATAGATAAGTTCAACAAACAAAGAAAATTTGCTTTGGCAGTCTCCGATAAAGCTCTGTAGCTATACTGTGTTGAGTATGCAAAATCTTGAATTAATGAGGAGATGCTTGTTGCTGGTGTTCTCTTAAATTGTTTATGTAAATTTAAGTGTTCCAGTGGCTACCTGGGAATTAGATACATGTATTCTTGATTAACAATGGAAGGAGAACTGATAGAAACATTGAAAATAAAACTACCAACACAAGACAATGTGCCAAAGCATGTCACATATTTTTTCTTGAAACATAGCTCATTTTTACCTGACCATATATATTTTGGGGGTTTAATTTCTTTACACATTCAAATGATACACAAATATAGCTTGAAATTCTGTCTACTCCATAAGAATTTATAATTAACAAACTATGTGTTTGAAATTTAAGGCACACTTTTAAAATGGCTTAGTATAATACTTTGGATTCAGAAAGAAGCTTCTATGGGATTAGATGTTCTTCAGTTACTTCAGTAATCAGCACAGCTTATTATTTCAAGTATTACTGCATTTCTAATTTTCTTTTCTTTTCCATTAAGCTCCATCATTTTGCTACAGCCCAAAAGATGAGGGGCTGTGTTCTGCTAATGTCACTCGCTATTATTTTAACCCAAGACACAAAGCCTGCGAGGCCTTCACCTATACTGGCTGTGGAGGGAATGACAATAATTTTGTCAACTTGAAGGACTGCAAACGCACTTGTGTAAAAGGTAATGTTTTGTGTTTTTTTTTTTCTTATTCAGTTTTTAAACTAACTTTATACATAATTTATAAACAAAATTATTTTATGTACCCATTTTACTAATAGCATATTGCCATTTCTAGACTACTTCTACATAAATAGCACTTCAGCACTGATTAGTTTTGTCTAAATGCTCACACAGGCTAACTACAGTAGGCAGTAGCTGTGTACTGATATTTTAAAGGTAGAATGTTATTAACTTAGTGGATAGTGAGTTAAACTGACTTCACACTCATTAAAAGTAAGACGATGTGGGTTTGTAAGCATGTCAGAAATGGTGATTTATAATGAGCCTACAGACTGGGGACATATGATGTTTATTTTTATTTTGTTGATCTTAGCCTTGAAGAAGGAAAAGAACAAGAAGATGCCAAGACTTCTCTTTGCCAACAGAAGATTGAAAATTAAGAAGAAGCAATTTTAACCAGCTTCTGTTCTTTTCTGTATGTCATCTTGTGAATATCCTTATGGTTATATCTGAAGGACAACATGGTAACACATGCCAGCGAATCATTAGTGATTTATTCACCAGTTCTTACATGTTACATTTTTTATTTGTGTATTTTTTTAATACATAAGTAGCTGCTATTCAAATGTGAATCTATTGTTTTAAATATGCTATTCAACTATTTTTTTATGAGGTTAAATTCTTGCTGTGCGTAAGATATAAAAGCAAATATGACTCACTCAGTTCTTGGGGTTGCTCTCCCTAATTTCAGAAGATGATTGTAACTGAAAAACATAAGACAATATAATCATATTTTTTAACATATAGAATCATAAAAAGGACCAGCAAGTATATTTAATTTTCCATTTAAAAATTAGATTATATTTTAGGCCCAAGGAGGCAAATTTGAATATTTACCAATACTTCAAAAAATGTTACAAATGCTATTATGTAGATCCTGCTAACTTACTTCCATTTCTGTTGTGTCATTTAAAAGATAATAAACTAAAATTTTTGACTGAATTAAAAAGCTAGTACATTAATTATATCAGAAACGTTCTCCTCAGAGGGGAAAAATTCTCTCTGTTCATCTATCCATCCATCCCCACTCAGCATATGTTGTTAAAATTTTTGTACTGTATTTATATCAGAGACAATGCATACATTTAATAATTTAAATTCCACTAATAAAATATTTCTGATAAATATGATCATTTCATTTAAATAGTCTTTTTCTTTCTCTGTAACAAGATTTTTTTTTAAATTCCTACATTTTCTTGGCAAGAGTAATATTTTAAAGTATGCCCCTGATCTGGCAAAAGTATAAGTATGTTTGTGCTTTTCTTGAACAGTCCTTTTTAAAAATCTATCCCAATGGTATGACAACAACAAAAAAAATGAAAATGCTATATGCCGTGGTTGATGTATTATTTGGAATAACTGAAAACTGGAAACAAATGAGACACTTATCAGTAGGGGGTTGGTTGAAGAACTTATGGATGAAAAGTGAGCAAATTATTTATATGTGAATATCATCTAATCCTCAGAATACTTTTAAAAAAACAGGATCTAGAACAATGTGACTCAATACACATACACAAATAATAGAAGATACAAAGATATTATATTAAAAATGGTTATCTATAAGATGAAGGAAGATGTGAATGTACCTTACTATATAGTTTTGATCTTGGACCATGTAAATTTTCATGTCATTTAAAATCAAAATTACATTTAAAAAATAAAAAGCATTTTTCTAAAATTGGAAACCAACCAAAACAATTGAACCTAAATAAATATTAAATAATGGCAAAACTGTGAAAAGGGTATATGATTATTTTCAATGACTTTCAAAACTAGTAATTTGACTATGTATCTTTTGGAAAATATAATCCAAGAGTCAAATAAATTCCGAAAATGCATTTTGTAGTGTTATTTTGGACCTATTATATATAGAATACTATATTATATATTCTATAAAAATGTGTCTTCCACCCTTTCATTGCAAAGTCTTTGAATCAATGCAAATCCAGTAGTAGTAGGTACAGCTACTGTCCAAATTATAGTCACTAAAAGAAACCAGAGGTCTTGAGAGTAATCGTTGAGTGTACATCTGGGACAAGAAATCTGTAAGATGAAACTGGGCCATTTCATTAAATAAAGCAAGGAAACAATGAAAGCCTAATGAGTCCTATCACAAGAACAGGAGAGTACCATTAGGGAATGAGGCAATGTGAGCATCAAAACAAATACTGACCACAATATAGGTAAGTATATAAATATGAATATAACATGAGTTAATCATTACACACACATATACACATGCACCTCCTTGGTGACTCTTGAAGGTTGCTAGAGCACTATCTCATTACTTTGAAAACTAATGAATTAAGAAAAATAATAAAGGACTTATTCTTTTTTATTTAGTCTTAAACACTAAATCGTGTATGAGAGAAAGCTACTCACAGAGGAATCTCACATAATACAGGCAATAAAATGTTAGAAGATACCCCTAGTGAAAGTGTGCATCTAGGTAATGGCTATCTGTGGATGCTGAAACCAGTGCATGAAAGATTGATGGAGAACAGTTTCATGGAGCAATGAGACTAATGGATAATTTTAACCTTACTAAAAGTGTGCCAACACACATTATCCACTTCTGGATATGAGGTAACAAGAAATGGACACCCCGTCCAATGAAGTGATCTTGCAGACAGAAAGAGAGAAAAAAATTAAGCCTAAAGTTAAGCAAGTCTCTAGATCATTGTACCACCAGATTGTAAGGCACACTTGGGGATAAAGGAGCAAGTTCCAAGAGACCAGGGAAAGTCAACCAGCCAAATCCATAATACTGGACATTCTACAAGACAAACATCCTAGTTTCTCCAACAAACCAAAGACATTTTTAAAAGGAGGAAAAAGAGGAGGAGGCAGTGCTTTATAGAGTATGAGATATAAAAACAACAAAAAGCATGTCATTAAAAGTTTTCAGTTGAGTAAGACCTGTATTTTGGACTTTTTTGGTGGTTTCTGAGAACGATTACAGCAGAAGGATCTTGTATGTGTTCTGGGATTGTTGAGTGAGTGATACAGAGTCTTTGTGGGGGACTTGGAGAGTTCCAAGCACTACAGGGAAAACTTGATTTGCTATTCGTCGCCTTTAACCCAGGATCATGGACCTGACATAGCTTACAACTACAGTTTTCTATTTAGCACGGGTCAAAAGTGGACTTTTATACAACTGTTTTAATACTCCAAACCTCTGTAATTTTAATTCAATGAAGTAACAAATAAAGCTGTTTGTAGGATGTTCTGCAGTCAAAGGGAAATTCCTTCTTGCCACAATCAGCTTGAAGACAAGTCACTACTGTGGTTTCACCAGACAGACTGACTAAAAGAAATGTCCCAGTCTGTGACATGAAAAAGGAATGAGCTAGCTTTTAATATCACATTCACTTACTGAAAAAAGCTATTATGGACTACCATCCATGTATACATACTGTACATGTTCACTCATAGAAACTGCACCTGGAGCCTTTCAGGTTCTTGAATCATAGTACATCCAGAGTGTTAGTCACTCTGTTGTGTCCAACTCTTTGTGACCCCATGGACTGTAGCCCACCAGGCTCCTCTGTCCATGGGTTCTCAAGGCAAGAATACTCGAGTGTGTAGCCGTTCCCTTCTCCAGGAGATCTTCCCCACCCAGGGATTGAAGCTGGGTCTCCTGCATTTTAGGCAGATTCTTTACCTACAATCTGAGCCACCAGGAAAGTCCCAGTATCTCCAAGTGTACATGCTATTTCTGCCAAAAGTCTTGTAGACATTTAGGTAATGATATTTTTCAGTAAGCGACTGTCCTTTGGCATGGCCTTCCTTATATTGTAACAGTACTTGTAGAAGTTTGTCTTTACAAGTGCCGTGTTTCTAAAAAAAATATATATATATATTGGTCTTTGGATAAAAATATAAAAAAATAGAAAAGTACAAACTGCAAACTTTAAATATTCATTGCCTATATATTCCATTATAAATTTAGAGATGGAGGCAATCAAATGCGGAAATCAAAATCATCTAAAGTTATTTCTTCTCCCTTCACTCACATATTCAATTAGTTGCCAAGCGTATCTACTCAATCCTATTCTGTGTTGTATGTGCTCAATCAAGTGTGACTTATTGCAGCCCCATGCACTGTACCCTGCCAGGCTCTTCTTTCATGGGATTCTCCAGGCAAGAATATTGGAGTGGGTTGCCATTACCTACTCCAGGGGATCCTCACAACCCAGTGATTGAACCCATGTCTCCTGTGTCTCCTGCATTGGCAGGTGGATTTTTTATTACTAGTGCCACCAGGGAAGCACAGGCCTATTTTAAGCCTCCTTATTCCAGGAAAATTGAAACATTTTCCCAAGTTTCCTCCCTGCCTATGTCTGCTCCATATGCAATCATTAACACTGATGCCCAAGAAATATTTATAAAAAAATCTTATCAGTTTACTCTTGCTTAAAACTCTTTAATGATTTTCTACCGAATCTTCAAGTTACTGTCCAAGCCCCTGTGTGTCATTTAAGACTTCTTACAAGTACACCATAGTATTCTTCTCCAGATTGATCTACCCCATTCCACCATCATCTGTAACCTACAATGCAGCTACACTAGATTATGTTCAGTTTCCAAAGCATGTCATACTGCCTTATTTTTGTATAATATGGTTATCAAATTTCATGCATTAGAACCATCGGGCAGCCAGGCACTTACGCAGACTTCTAAGCCCCATGTCCAAGTGTTTTGATTTAGTGGTTTGAGTTGACACTCAAAAGATGTACATTAAAAACACTGACTCCAAATGATTAGGATGAATACTTGAATCACACATTGAGGAACACTTGGCAAGTTGAATTTTCTTGTTGGCACAGCAGTCTTTGCCCCACCTCAAGCAAGTTTAACCATTTGTCCCTTGGGCTTGGCTATACCTGATACAACTTCTAGACACACTAATACAGTATTTATTTTCCTAGAAGTTTTATCATTAGAGTGTTTGGGTTTTTCAGGCAAAATTAAGAGGATTTTCTTTCATTTTATTTATTTATTTTTTTAATAAATTTATTTATTTTTGTTGGGGGCTAATTACTTTACAATATTGTAGTAGTTTTTGCCATACATTGACATGAATCAGCCATGGGTTTACATGTGTTCCCCATCCTGAATCCCCCTCCCACCTCCCTCCCCATCCCATCCCTCTGGATCATCCCATTGCCCCAGCCCTGAGCATTTGTCTCATGCATTGAACATGGAATGGTGTTCTGTTTCACATATGATAATATACATGTTTCAATGCTATTGTCCCAGAACATCCCACCCTCACCTTCTCCCTCAGAGTCCATAAGACTGTTCTATGCATCTGTGTCTCTTATTCTGTCTCGCATATAGGGTCATTTTAAAATATATTATTATACCCACTGTATACTATATAGAAAATAAAAGAAAAATATAAGGATATATAAACAAACTAGTACTTCACCATCAAGTGATTAACAATAATATTAACAACAATGTTTGTCTCCTTGAGGTAGAAATAACTTAGTCAAGAGGTATGAGCATTTTTATGCTCTCAGTATATACTGACAAATTGCATTACAAAGTTAAATCAATTTATCCCCACCTAAGAATCTAAGAATGCATGCAAATGTCCAACAAATGGGTTTCAAATAAACATGAAAATCACTTAGTTATAATTAAGTGGTATCTAATCATTATTGGATTATTCAGTTCAGTTAAGTCGCTCAGTCATGTCCGACTCTGCAACTCCATGAATTACAGCACGACAGGCCTCTCTGTCCATCACCAACTCCAGGAGTTTACACAAACCCATGTCCATCGAGTGGTGATGCCATCCAGCCATCTCATCCTCTGTTGTCTCCTTCTCCTCCTGCCCCCAATCCTACCCAGCATTAGGGTCTTTTCCAATGAGTTAACTCTTTGCATGAGGTGGCCAAAGTATTGGAGTTTCAGCTTCAACATCAGTCCTTCCAATGAATACCCAGGACTGATCTCCTTTAGGATGGACTGGTTGGATCTTCTTGCAGTCCAAGGGACTCTCAAGAGTCTTCTCCAACACCACAGTTCAAAAGCATCAGTTCTTCAGTGCTCAGCTTTCTTTACCGTCCAACTCTCATATCCATACATGACTACTGGAAAAACCATAGCCTTGACTAGACAGACCTTTGTTGGCAAAGTAATGTCTCTGCTTTTTAATATGCTCTCTAGGTTGGTCATACCTTTCCTTCCAAGGAGTAGCTGTCTTTTAATTTCATGGCTGCAGTCAAAATCTGCAGTGATTTTGAAGCCCCCCAAAATAGTCAGCCACTGTTTCCCCATCTATTTGCCATGAAGTGATGGGACAAGATGCCGTGATCTTAGTTTTCTGAATGTTGAGCTTTAAGCCAACTTTTTCACTCTCCTCTTTCACTTTCATCAAGAGGCTCTTTAGTTCTTCACTTTCTGCCATAAGCGTGGTGTCATCTGCATATCTGAGGTTATTGATATTACTCCTGGCAATCTTGATTCCAGCTTGTGCTTCCTCCAGCCCAGCATTTCTCATGATGTACTCTGCATAGAAGTTAAATAAGCAGGGTGGCAATATACAGCCTTGACGTAGTCCTTTTCCTGTTTAGAACCAGTCTGTTGTTCCATGTCCAGTTCTAACTGTTGCTTCCTGACCTGCATACAGGTTTCTCAAGAGGCAGGTCAAGTGGTCTGGTATTCCCATCTCTTTCAGAATTTTCCACAGTTTATGGTGATCCACACAGTCAAAGGCTTTGGCATAGTCAATAAAGCAGAAATAGATGTTTTTCTGGAACTCTTTTGCTTTTTTGATGATTCAGCAGATGTTGGCAAGTTGGTCTCTGGTTCCTCTGCCTTTTCTAAACCCAGCTTGAACATCTGGAAGTTCACAGTTCACGTATTGCTGAAGCCTGGCTTGGAGAATTTTGAGCATTACTTTACTAGCATGTGAGATGAGTACAATTGTGCGGTAGTTTGAGAATTCTTTGGCATTGCCTTTCTTTGGGATTGGAATGAAAACTCACCTTTTCTAGTCTTGTGGCCACTGCTGAGTTTTCCAGATTTGCTGGCATATTGAGTGCAGCACTTTCACAGCATCATCTTTGAGGATTTGAAATAGCTCAACTGGAATTCCATCACCTCCACTAGCTTTGTTCATAGTGATGCTTTCTAAGGCCCACTTGACTTCACATTCCAGGATATCTGGCTCTAGGTGAGTGATCACACCATCGTGATTACCTGGGTTGTGAAGATCTTTTTTGTACAGTTCTTCTGTGTATTCTTGCCACCTCTTGTTAATATCTTCTGCTTCTGTTAGGTCTATGCCATTTCTGTCCTTTATCGAGCCCATCTTTGCATGAAATGTTCCCTTGGTATCTCTAATTTTCTTGAAGAGATCTCTAGTCTTTCCCATTCTGTTGGTTTCCTCTATTTCTTTGCATTGATCTCTGAGGAAGGCTTTTTTATCTCTCCTTGCTATTCTTTGGAACTCTGCATTGAGATGGGAATATCTTTCCTTTTCTCCTTTGCTTTTTGCTTCTCTTCTTTTCCCAGCTATTTGTAAGGCCTCCTCAGACGGCCATTTTGCTTTTTTGCATTTCTTTTCCATGGGGATGGTCTTGATCCCTGTCTCCTGTACAATGTCACGAACCTCTGTCCATAGTTCATCAGGCACTTTGTCTATCAGATCTAGTCCCTTGAATCTATTTGTCACTTCCACTGTATAATCATAAGGGATTTGATCTAGGTCATACCTGAATGGTCTAGTGGTTTTCCCTACTTTCTTCAATTTAAGCCTGAATTTGGCAATAAGGAGTTCACGATTTGAGCCACAGTCCGCTCCTGGTCTTGTTTTTGCTGACTGTATAGAGCTCCATCTTTGGCTGCAAAGAATATAATCAATCTGATTTCGGTGTTGAGCATCTGGTGATGTCCATGTTTAGAGTCTTCTCTTGTGTTGTTGGAAGAGGGTGTTTTCTATGAACATTGTGTTCTCTTGGCAAAACTCTATTATATTGGATTGTTAGGTATCTAATAACAGACTATTTTGGTCATAACCAGTATTTTGGTCATCTGATGCTAATAGTCGACTCATTGGAAAAGTCCCTGATGCTGGGAAAGACTGAGGCAGTAGGAGAAGAGGGTATCAGAGGATGAGATGGCTGATGGCATCACTTATACAATAGACATGAACTTGGGCAAATTCTGGGAGATGCTGAGGGACAGGCAGGCCTCGCGTGCTGCAGTCCATGGGTCACAAAGAGTCGGACATTACTAGGCAACTGAACAACAACAACAACAGATTATTAGACTAGCTTCCTTGCTGGCTCTGAAAGTAAAAAATCTACCTGAAATGAAGGAGACCCAGGTTCGATCCCTGGGTCAGGAAGATACGCTGAAGAAGGGAACGGCTACCTACTCCAGTGTTCTTGTATAAAGAAGCCCATGGACAGAGGAGCCTGGCAGGCTAGAGTTCAAGGCATCACAAAGAGTCAGACACAGTTGAACGACTAACACACTTAATCATTATTTTAGTCGGTACTTCCAGGATTATTACTAAATGTTGCACTTAAAATTATTTATTTCCTCTCATTAAATGTTATATTTTCCTTTAAACTTAGCTTGTAATGTTAACATAAAAATAGTGCTAATATTTTTATAATTTAAATTTTAATCATGAATTGCTTCAAACATATAAAAAATTACAGAAAACTGTATAACTGACCCAATTTAAAAAACATGATAGGAGTTTGCTGAATTTGTTTCGGTTGCTTTTTCTGTTCTCAGAAATGAAATGTTGCAAACAGAATTTAAGACTCAAATGTTCCTCTGTCATCCTGTCTCTTCTTCACTCTCCTGAAAAGTAACTGATCTCCTAATATTGGAGTATGTGCATATTTTAATGCTTGTATTATAAATATATTCACCCATAGCAATATGAAGTACTGCTATACATGTCTTAAAATTACTTATATGGTGTCATATGGTGTGTATCCATTGTCACCATGCATTGCTAGCACTATGTTGTGAAAGTGAAAATGTCAGTCACTCAGTCGTGTCCAAATCTTTGCAACCCCATGCACTGTAGACCACCAGGCTCCTCTGTCCATGGAATTCTCCAGGCAAGAATACCAGAGTGGGTTGCCATTTCCTGCTCCAGGGGATATTCTTGACCCGGGGATTGAACCTGGGTCTCCTGCATTGCAGGCAGATTCTTACTGTCTGAGCCACTAGGGAAGCCCATTATGTTTTTGGTCTAGTCTATAAATCCATATTGTTTCATGTAGAACTGCTTCATTTATTTTGACTTCACAATGTTATCCCAGTACATGAATATAGTACAGTATATTCATCCATTTCCTTATTGGTGGATATTTCCAAGTTTTTTCTTTTATAAACAATATAATAACAAATGTTTATATACACATCTCATTGTACAATATATGGACCTGGAAATGGAGCTGCTAGTTAAAGACATGTTGATATTAATACCATTAAGCAGCAGTGTATACAAATTTCTATTTCTTCAAGTTTTTGACAACACTGAGCAAAGTCAAAGTCTTTAATTTGTTGCCATTCATATAACTGAGAAATTATACCTCACTGTTGTTTAATTTTATTCCCCTGATTAATGATGATGTTGAAAATCAGTTTTTACTATTTTGTTGACCGTTGTCATTTCCTCTTCTATAAGTTGTCCATTTATATTTTCCACTTTTCCATTTGACTCTGTATTATTAATTTGTATATTTTTATGTATTCTGGGTAAGAATCCTTTGTTAGTCATATGATTTAGAGATATTTTCTTCCAATTTGAGGAAGATATTATTTTGTTTTTCCTCTGCAAGTTGAATTGTGATGCCATATTATTTCATGGTGTCATTAAGCAGGGTTCATTTAGCATTTTCTCAACTCCTAAATTGATTATGTGACATCCTTACAAGTAAACAGGGTGTATGATATTTGTGCCAAAGCCCAGTAGGTATTTCCTCAAAACACAGTAACATTTTGAACAAAGCAGTAAGAAAAGTGCTACATACTATAATAATTAATATAGAGAATATAAAAAACAAGCAATACTGGAAAAATTACTGGTTAAGAGTTTCTCCTAACTAAAAACATATGACTATATATTCAAGAAGCTCTACATACTCCAAACAGGATAAATCCAAAGATAAATATCACTGGCCACATCTCAGCCAAACTTCTAAAAACTAAAGTCAAATTGAAAATATTCATTTACCTAGAAAAAACAGAGATAATATCCCCAGATGATCATCAAGAAAACTGGTGACTGATATTTCAACAGAAACCTTGAAAGTCAGAAAATGACAGACTAACATTTTAAACTGCTAAGCAAACAACCCCTGAAAACCAGTAATTGTATACCCAGCAAAAATATCCTTCAAAATGGAAGGATAAATGAAGATATTTACATATAAACAAGATCCAAGAGAACTTGTCAGCAGATTTGTACTACAGAAAACATTAATGGGAATTCTGAAGAAAAATGATCCCAGATGGAAGCATGTAAGTGCAGAATGAAATAAATGAGAGCACTAGAAAATATGTGTGAAAAACTATAAATGAGTATTTTGTTTTAAAGTATTGAGTATTATACCTTATGCATTTAAAACATATAGGTTTTTAGATACTTGGAATTATTAGCACCAAAGGCAGGAGTGTTATTTAATGGAATTAAATCCTTTTCAGCTTTTTGTATACTTTGGGGAATATTACAATTTACTAACTAGAATACATACAGTAATCTAAGAGAAAGAATAACAAAATATATAGAGCTAAAGAGTAAAGAGAGGAAAAGATAGACTAATAGGAAAAATGGAATGTTCAACCCAAAGGAAATCAAGAAAAAAAGAAATGAAGAAACAAAAGATGGGACAATTAGAAAACAATGGCAAGATAGTTGACTTAAACTCAACTATCTAAGTAATATTATTAAATATAAATTGGCTAAACACTCCAATGAAAGGAAGAAATGGTTATATTGAATTAAAAAACAAAATTCAAGATCCAACTCAATACTGTTTATAAAAGACATGCCTTATATACACATCAGAAACATGAAATATCTGAAAATAAAAATAGAAAGGTATACCATAAAAACACTAACTATAATAAAATACTTTATTAATCTCAGACAAAGACTTTGAGACAAGGAGAATTCAATACAAAAAGGGACTTTCACAGTTATAAAAGGGTCAATTTATAAAAGGGTCAATAGGAGGATATAATAATTACAAATGTCTACATGTTTGATAAAAAATTTAATACATGAAAGAAAACTTGAGATAGTTAAAAGGAGAAATAGACATATCTATAATTTAGCATATAATTTGATATTTAAGTACATTTCCTTCATAAATGAAAAAGTAGGAAAAATTAATGAAATAAGAAATTTAAACAACAAAATACTACACCTAACACTTTCAGAATAAATATCGGTTTTAAGCCTATATGGAATATTTACCAAATGGACTTGCTGATCCATAGGTAAGTCTCAAAATACTCCAAATAATCGAAATCACAAAGAATATATTTCCTGGTTACAAAATGAAACTAGACATTTATAACATAAAGATAGTTGGAAAACCTCTGAGTGTTTGGAAATTCAGTTCAGTTCAGTCGCTCGGTCGTGTCCGACTCTTTGTGACCCCATGAACTGCAGCACGCCAGGCTTCCCTGTCCATCACCAACTCCCAGAGTTTACTCAAATTTATGTCCATTGTACAGTGATGACATCCAACCATCTCATCCTCTGTCGCCCCCTTCTCCTCCCACCTTCAATCTTTCCCAGCACCAGGGTCTTTTCAAATGAATCAGTTCTTCACATCAGGTGGTCAAAATATCGGAGTTTCAGCTTCAGCATCAGTCCTTCCAATGAATATTCAGGACTGATTTCCTTTAGGATGGACAGGTTGGATCTCCTTGCAGTCCAAGAGACTCTCAAGAGTCTTCTCCAACACTACAGTTCAAAAGCATCAATTCTTCGGCGCTCAGCTTTCTTTATAGTCCAACTCTCACATCCATACATGACTACTGGAAAAACCATAGCTTTGACTAGATGGAACTTTGTTGGCAAAGTAATGTCTCTGCTTTTTAATACGCTGTCGAGGTTGGTCATAACTTTTCTTTCAAGGAGCAAGCATCTTTTAATTTCATGCTTGCAGTCACCATCTGCAGTGATTTTGAAGCTCCCCTACCAAATAAAGTCTCTCACTGTTTCCACTGTTTCCCCTTTCGTTTGCCATGGAGTGATGGGACCGGATGCCATGATCTTAGTTATCTGAATGTTGAGTTTTAAGCTGACTTTTTCACTCTCCTCTTTCACTTGCATCAAGAGGCTCTTTAGTTCTTTGCTTTCTGCTGTAAGAGTGGTGTCATCTGCACATCTGAGGTTATTGCTATTTCTCTCAGCAATCTTGATTCCAGCTTGTGCTTCATCCAGCCCAGCGTTTCTCATGATGTACTCTGCATATAAGTTAAATAAGCAGAGTGACAACATACAGCCTTGGCATACTCCTTTTCCTATTTGGAACCAGTCTGTTGTTCCAGGTCCAGTTCTAATGGTTGCATTCTGACCTGCATACAGATTTCTCAAGAGGCAGGTCAGGTGGTCTGGTATTCCCACCTCTTTAAGAATTTTTCACATTCAATTTGTAAATTAAACACATACTATTACACAAGAGAATATATTTCAGCTAAATGTAAATAAAAATCTGACCTATCAAAAATCAGGATGTGAGTTAAAATAGTGATTAAAGGGAAATTTATAGCTCTGAATACTAATTCAGAAGAATCAAAAGGAAGAAAGAGGGCTTCCTTGGTGCCTCAGTGGTAACGAAATCACCTGCCAATGTGGGAAACACGGGTCGGATCCTTGATCCTTGAAGATCCCACATGCTGTAGAGCAACTAAGCCCATGTGTCACAACTATTGAGCCTGTACTCTAGAGACCAGGAGCCACAGCTACTGAAGCCTGGGCATTCTTGAGCCAAGCCCATGCTCCACAACAAGAGATGTCACTGCAATGAGAAGCGCACATACCACAACTAGACAGTACCCCTTCTCTCTATGACTAGAGAAAAGATCACACAGTGATGAAGACCCAGCACAGCCAAAAGTAAATAAATAAGTAAAATTAATTTTTAAAAGAAAGATTTAAAAAGTTCTAATCTTCCATCTCAAGAAATCAGAAAACTTAACCATACTAAACACATATTTAAGTACCCCAAAAATTGTAGAAGAAAGGAAGTTAATAAAATAACAACAATAATGAAAATGTTTAGAAAACTGACACAAATTTCAAGAAAATAGTCAAAATTTTTTTCCTTGAAAAGATTAATCAAATATTTTGTTAGTTGCAAGATTTTAAAGAAAAAAATGAACATAAATTATTACTATCACAAATAGAAAAGCAGACAATGTTATAAATTATAAAGATGTTAAATATAGCATTAATGGGTATTATTAACAAATTCATAACAATAAATTTGGCAACTTAGATGAAACAGGCAAATCCCTTTAAAAATAAAAATGACAAAATGTCAATAGCTATATAATTTTAGGGATCCAGAACAAAGTGACAATGAGACAATCCTTGTTCAAACTCTAATTAAGAATTTTTATATGGTTACAATAAAAGATTAAACCAAGAGAAGAACCCTTAGAAATGCATGTGACCACATGGGCTGCATGCCCATTAAGCTGGACATGTTTCCAAAACTAACATAAAAACAGGAAGACATTCTGAACATTCCCATCTGTTAAAGAAAGTGAAGCCACGGTTCCACTTTAGCACAAAGGAAACTAAGTTCAGATGGATACATTGGTAAATTACTCCAGACATTTAAGAAGAAATAATCCCAACATCCAAAATCTCTTCTAGAAAATAATAAAAAAGAAATAATTCCCATTTTCAAGATAAAAATCATTGGTAAAGTATTACAAGGAAGAAAAATTATAGGTCAATTTCTTCCTTGTGAAAGATGCATAAGACGTGAACAAGCAAGTACAAGGTCAAATCCAGTAATATACAACACATCATGAGTAACTTATGTATATCCTAGTGGTGGTATACAACAGTTGTAACATAAGAAAATCAATCATTGTAATTGACCACATTAGCAAAATAAATGACAAATCACATGATCATTTTAAAAGATGCACAAAAGGCATTTGATAAAATTCAATGTCAATTCATTGTAAAAAGAAACTCAACAAAGTAGGACTAGAAGAGATCCTCCTTCACCTGAAAAAGGGTGCCCACAAAAACCTACAGCTGACATCATAATTAATGTTGAAATCTATGAAATTTAAGCTACATGAAGAGACGAAGCAAAGCATCAAGGGGAGAGAGTGAAAAGGTTTTTAGGGTCAATAGACTGGAGTATTTGTTGTTGTTCAATTGCCAAGTCGCTGACTCTTTGCTACCCCATGGACTGCAGCATGTCAGGCTTCCCTGCCCCTCACCATCTCCTGGAGTTTGCCCAAGTTCATGTCCATTGAATTGGTGATGTCATCCAATCATCTCATCCTCTGTTGCCCTCTTCTTCTGCCTTCCATCTTTCCCAGCATCAGGGTCTTTTCCAATTAGTCAGTTCTTCGCATCAGGTGGCCAAAGTATTGGCATTTCAGCTTTAGCATCAGTCCTTTCAATGAGTATGTAGGGTTGATTTCCTTTAAGATTGACTGGTTTGATCTCCTTGCTGTCTGATGGACTCTCAAGAGTCTTCTCCAGCACCATAGTTTGAAAGCATCAATTTTTCAGCACTCTGCCTTCTTTTTGACCCAGCTCTGACATCCGTACATGTCTATGGAAAGATCAGTAGTCTTGATTCTATGGATCTTTATCAGAAAAGTGATATCTTGTCTAGGTTTGTCATAGACTGGAGTATATTGCTATTGAAATCTATTGCTGATATTTGTTTTCCTCTGTGACTTAGTCTTTTTGTTTGAAACCCCAGAGGATTTTTCTTTAACTTTATAGTCTAATAATTTGCTTAGTAATATATCAAAATTGACCAAAATTTAAATATTTTACAGTTGTTTTTCTTCTTTCCAGGCCACTTACATTATTTATACATGAACATGATTTGCTTTGCTTATTTTAAGCAATTTTGCTTATTTTACTTGAGTATACTCATATATAAGTATATGTTTTATACTTACATCTAGCATTTTCCTTTTGAACAGCTCATGTCTTGGATGTTCTTGGTTTAACAAGGATGAACATACTTGTGGAGCACTATGAGGGGTTTGGGGGGCTTGTGGGGCTTACTAGAGTTCTTAGTTTAGGAATACTCTTTTCTGTTGTTGCACAGAATTGTAAAGAATTTACATGTTGGTGTGTCTTCTACTTCTGTGATTCTTGTATTTTCTAGATTCTTGCATTTCTAGATTCTTGCTTTCCATCATTTTCTTCCTTTTTCCCATTCACTATCAAGTCTCCAAAGGATATTTACTTCGTTTAGATTGCCTCACTGAAATCCTGGTCTCCCATGTAGTTCAGTGGTAAATAATTTGCCTGCCAATGCAGGGAGCGCAGGTTCGAACTGTGGCTTGGCAAGATCTCCTGGAGAAGGAAATGACAACCCACTCCAGTATTCTTGCCTGGGAAATCTCACAGACATAGAAGCATGGTGGGCTATAGTCCATGGGGTTGCAAAAGACACGACTTAGCAACTAAAACAACAACACTGCCACTTTAAACTATTCCTTCCCATTACTGCCACCTTTGGTTCTTCAGTTTCCATATCTTTTCTCCTTCCCAATTCCCTAATAGTCATGGCTTTGATCCACCAGGTCTCAGACTCCAGTTTGGGTAAAACCCTCTTTTCTTTTCTTGGTGTAATATTATCTGTATTTCACTAATTGCAGGAACCCACCACACTCCCCTTTATTTGGGCACAAGCTTCACATTATTTCCTCAGTTACATGTGAACTGAAGTTTGTGTAGTCCCTTTCTCCTAATTTTTCTCTAGATATGAGTTTTGGATGGTTCTTTTATATCTCTTTTATATATAAAAGATAGATATCTTTTGTATCTTTTATGGATCCATACATCTTCAGAGGGTATGTGGAGAAATTATTACTTAAGTAACCACTATTATCCTAGGGAAATCTGACATCCCAAACATCGTTTTAAAACTGAAATAATCAAGGTTTAAGAACCATAGATCAATTTTCCTTTTTTAAACCTATTCTGATATTTATGTTCATAACTCTTAATGTGTACAGAATATAAATTACAGTTGACTCTTGAACAACACACGTTTGAACTGCAGAGGCTTGTTTATATGCAGACTTTAAAAAATAAATATACTACCCATATTTTCATTTTACAGATCTTTGAATTAACTATGTTTGGGGAAAAGTTTCTGTTTGACTAGAGATCACAATATGCAGACTCAAAAGAACTGGGGTTTGAGTTCTGATTCTGTCTAACCTTTCTGTTTCCTGCCCTTGGGTTAGTCATTTATTAATCCCTTTGTTTCTGAGGCAGAGAGAGTAGTACACAGACTTTCGTTTGCACAAAAGCAGGTGCTCCTAATCCCTGAGCTGTTCAAGGGTCAACTCTATATGTTGACACTACCTTCAGAGTCTAAGCACCTTAATCCCATGAATCCATTTATAACTTTATCTTACCTATTATTTTAAGCTAATAGATTCTTCAGTGAAGATATAAATTTGCAGTGGAGGCCAGCTGTTCCCCTCTGAGATTAAAATGGAGGTTAATCTTATATTAATTTTATATTTTGCTTTAACAGTTCTTTGGATATTTGATACTGAAGATGTCTGTCTTAACCATCCTCTCCTGAAAGTTTTTCATCTGAATCACAGCACTTTAATTCTCATGACAAATTGATATTCTGCATTGTGTTTTAATCTTTTCAGAAAAGTTCTACTTGTAAAATACTTTTTGCTTTATATAAAGGTTGTTCAGCTGCAATTTTAAACAAGATATTCTCAGTCATTTTTTGTTTCTTGAGCTTATTTGAGTGAGATGAATGATAGTATACCACCAATTTAATTATTACCTGCTAAACAAAACTTTTGTTTTAAATAGTAGTCTACAATTTTAAGCGAACAACCAAAGCTATTTACAACTTTTTAACAAATATTGCTGTCTATAATAAAATGTTATGTTATAAATCAAACTTTTGTATGCAAATGTCACTTCTTGTAACTAATAATCAAGGTTAGGCTTGTCTCAAGATTACGAGTTATGCTTCAAGGAGGTAATTATCTTTAAAATCAGGATATTTCTGAATTATTGTCATTGGTTTAAACATGTAACTACTGAAGACCAGTATTTGCCCTTCTTAGAAAATAGAGAAATGGTTATTTCTTGACTTTCTTTTCTAAAGATTTATATTAATTTTTATAATAATATCACAGCATTTCATTCCTCTTTAAAAGCAATTTCTTCACTATATTGATACATTTATTTTCCAGGTTAATTTCAAAATCTGTTTTTCAAGCTAAAAATACTCCCATCCCATTAGTTGGGTTTGCATAGTATCTACACTTTCATTTGTGATAGGACTGTCATCTATAATACAAGAAATCTGTCAATAACACAAAGTATGCAGTTAGGGTCATGTATATTTCTATCTCCTTTATATTATAAAATCATAGTATGACTTTTTTTTTCCAGATCCTATTATCAGGACATAGATAGTCCAGTACAAATCTATGAGAATTCTTGCTTCACTTGAGTAATGGGAGCTAGAAGCAAGCCTTCCTCACTTAAAAATGAGAGTTCTAGGTATCCAACTTTAGAGTCAAGGAGAAGCTGCCTCTCTGTCCATGGCCCCTGTTATCCTTTTATAAAATGGGATATGCTATCAACAATCATCTGCAACTCTACCTGGCTTCTCTGTGCTGTAATGTGGTTTTCTCAGCCACTTGTCCAAATCAACTGGCCCTACAAAGGAATGTAGGCTCAGATTGCATCTATATCCTGTTGCCTCATGTTGAAATCAGGGATACCCCTCTCTAAGGCACAACCAGGCCTTATGGGCTCACTCACAGCCACCTTCTCCTGAGGTGTTCTTTGGAGATGCTGAATCTGAAAGTAATAAGATATGTTACAGTGTGGATGTCTGTAATCCCTGTGCCAATAATTCCCCAGGATTCCATGCTCTATTTCTTAAGCCCTATGGAAATAAAAGGCTGACAAAACCCTCTTTTCCTATGATGGAGTTAGGTTAGACAGTCTAAGGATAGCTATGATAAATGCATGCATCTCATTCCTTTCTAGGGATGACAACCCTAAATACCTACCAACTTACTTCAAAGGTGTGTTACCTTTACTCTCTTAAAGATGAAGAAAGGGGTGAGACACATAAGGACCTCTCTGGTAGGACATTATATCAGAATAACAAAAATCACTCCTTGGTTCTTCGTTATTTATATTTAAAGTTTATTTTTCATTTTTTTTTTAAGTTTTGTCTTTTTGTGTAAGTAGAGCATCTTATAATTTCCACATTCTAACTGGTAATTACTGTTAAATAGAAAAGATATGATTTTGGCCTAGTTATTTTTTCTTTTTTAAGAAATTTATGGCCTAGTTATTTTCTGATTAATCAAACAAGAAAACTTATTATCTCAGTTGATTTTTAAGTTGTTCTACAGAGATTCACAAAATTTGCAATAATAACTGTATCTCCTTGTTACTAATATCTAAACTCCTTGTTCTTTTTCTTGCCTTGGTGCATTAGCTGAAATTTCCAGAAACAATGATATATAATAGTAAGTAAATATATTTGTTTATTTCTGATCTTTACAACATACCTTTTGTGTCTTACAGTTAACTATACATTGATTACAAGTTTGAATTTATATGATTTATCAGATTAATTAAATATAATCATCTTCCTAATTTACTACAAGATTTTTATTGATGTGAAGAGATGATGGATCAAGTTAGACAAATTTTCAGCAAATAAATGTGATATTTTATCTCCCTTGAAAATTGATATTAATAGATATTAATAGATTAACAGATAAATTAATAGATATCTCAACATGAGCTTACCTATAAATTTTTTTTAATTTTTTTGAAAGATATTTGCTTTCCACTATTGTGCTGGTTTCTGCCATACATCAACATGAATCAGCCACATACATACATACATCCCCTCCTTCTTGAATCTCCCTCCCATCTCCCATCTCCCATCCCATCCCACCCCCCTAGGTTGTCACAGAGCACTGGGTTGACCTCCCTGTGTCACACAGCAAATTCCCACTGGCTATCTAATTTACATATGGTGATGTAAATGTTTCCATGCTACTCGCTCAATTCATCCCACTCTCCCTCTCACACTGTGTCCACAAGTCTGTTCTCTATGTCTGTGTCTCCACTGCTACCCTGCTAATAGGTTCATCAGTACTATCTTTCTAGATTCCATTACATGCATTAATATACAATATTTGTCTTTCTCTTTCTGTTTTACTCTGTATAATAGGCTCCAGGTTCATTCACCTCATTAGAATGCATTCTTTTTTAAAGCTGAGTAACATTCCATTGCATTCTGTATCCATTCATCTGTCGATGGACATCTAGGCTGCTTCCATGTCTTAGCTATTGTAAAAAATGCTGCAACAAACACTGGGGTACATGTGTCTCTTTCAGGTTTGGTTTTCTCAGGGTATATGTCCAGTAGTTGGATTGCTGGATCCTATGGTATTTCTATGCTTAGTTTTTAAAGGAACCTCCATACTGTATTCTATAAATTCTTAAAATAAACCGTATATAAACATTAAAACTTTAACAAAGCTCTGAATTCAGTTTGATCATTTTAAAGGAATTTTATCTAAAATTTGTAGTCTTGCTAGTGCTCTCTCAAATTTTGGCATTAGTGTTTTGTTGAACAAAAAAAAGGTGTGCTGTAAAATATTCTCTCTTTTTCTATGCTCTAGGATTTCATAATATTATAATATTTATTTATTTGTGTTTAAATGGATTTAATAACTCACATATTAAACTGTCTATACCTAGCACTCTTAAAGGAAATTCTTTGTCAACCTTTTCCATTTGATTTATAACTTTTGATTTATTCAGGCTTTCTATATCTTCCTGGGTTGATTTTGGCAATCAATCTTTTCCTTTAAAGTAATTTGATGGATGCTTCAAAAATTTTAGCAATGAAATTTACATCAATTTTTTAAAGACAAAGTTGTCGTTAATTTTATCCTTGTTTACAGCTTCACTAGACTTTTAAATAAACAAATATTCAATTAAACATGATTCTGCCATTTGTATGTATTCTAATAAATTAATTTTTGCTTTTATCTTTATTAATTCCACCACATTCTTTTCATAAGTGTGTAAAGGTTTTTTTTTCTCACTTGAAATTTTTCATATGAAAGATTTTAAATATAGTAAGAAGTGAACTATAAAAGTAGACATCTGTGGTTAAATTCAAATAAATTCATGCAAAAAAATAAAAGAAACAGTAACACTAGTTTTAGGGGAGGAGGTTAAAATATGATAGAACTAAACTGAAAAATTATATTAAGTGGAAAGTAAATTGATTAGAATGTAAGTATTCCAGGAACATAAAAGTATTTACTGATATGTGATTTAGGAGAAAAGATAAAATTAGAAACATAATCATTTCAAATAAGGACAAGAAAGGGGCAAAAGAGAGTCAAAGAGTCCAAAGCCAGGACAAAAAGAAAGTAGTACAATATAAGTGTTATGAATAAATATAACAGTAACTACATTAAATGCACATGGAAGAAATTCTAAAGACAATTTTCCTGGAATAAAGAATAAACAAACAGGAGGCGGGGCTAAGATGGCGGAGGAATAGGACGGGGAGACCACTCTCTCCTCCACAAATTTATCGAAAGAACATCTGAACGCTGACCAAACTTCACAAAACTACTTCTGAAGGCTGGCTGAGGACGTCAGGCTTTCACAAAAACTGCGCATTATCTTCAAAAGAGGTAGGAGAAATTATAAAAGATAAAAAGAGAGACAAAAGAGTTAGGGACGGAGACCCGTCCCGGGGAGGGAGTCGTAAAAGAGGAGGAATTTCCAAGCACCAGGAAACCCTCTCACCGGCGGGTGTGGGGGAGGATTTTTTTTCTCGGAGGGCAACGTAACTGGGAGGGAAAAAATAAATAAAATCCACAGATTACGTGCCTAAAGCAACTCCCAGCAAAGAACCCCAGACGCTCGCATCATCCGCCACCAGCAAGTGGGGGCTGAACGGAGAGGAGCGGGCGGCATTGCCTAGGGTAAGGACCGGGCCCGAGTGCCCCGAGGGCAATCTGAGGGAGCTAACGTGAGATAGTAACCTAAACTGTGGGACAGCGAGAGAGAAAGAACTATCCCGCGAAAAGCCCAACTCTAAGGCACTGCCGGCCCGCTCACAGAGCAAAGGACTGAGCGATACCAGAGGAGAGCTAGCCGGCTGCGGACCGCCCCATCCCCCGCCGGACACAGCGGGCAGGCGGGGCCCGCCAGAGCCGGAAAGGGGCAAACTCGGCTCCAGAGAGGGCACCCCCTACCAAACTGCAAACAGGCTCCCAGTTTCTAAGCAAAGACTGCCTGAGATCCCAGAGGGTCGACAGCCGCCGGGAGGGTCGCAGCCAGAGACCAGCTCCCCAGAACCGACACAAAGCACACCGGAGCCGGGCGCGCGCGTAAACCGAGGCGGGGACCAGGGAGGTGATAAGCCGCACCGCCCCAACAGGGGACAGCGCCCTCGCCAAACTCCTGGCCGCCTGGGCAGCTCCGACCGGGAACGGCACAAGCCGCGGGCGAAACCGAGTCTGCGCCTTTGTGGAGTAACCGGGAGCCTGAACCTGAGCGGCTTAGATCTGGGAAGTGCACGCAGCTCAGGGCCCGCTCCCCGGCCGAGTAACCTGAAGCCTGAGCAGGGTAGACGGGGAAAGCACACACGCCGTGAGCGGGGGCGAACCCAGTGCGGCCGAGACACTGCGAGCTTACCACACACACGCCAGAATTGCAGTGTTCCTTCCTCCCCACAGCACGATTGAACAAGCGAACCTAAAGAGATCACCTCCACCGCTTTGTTGCAGGGCGGAAATTAGATACTGAAGAGATCTCCAAACAGAAGCCAAATAAACAGAGGGAAGCGCTTTGGAAGGGACAGGCCAACAGATTAAGATCCCTGTAGTTAATACCGACTGCATTAAAAAGGACCTATAGATCTTGAAAAGTATAAGCAGGAATAAGGATCTATCTAAAACTGAGCAGATCCCACACTGCTCACAACAGCTCCAGAGAAAGTCCGGGATATATATATTTTTTACTATTATTATTTTTTTTTTTTTAATTTAAAAAAAAATTTTTTTTTTCTCTTCTTTCCTTTTTCTTCAAGTCCTCTATTACACCTTTAACTTTCATTTTCATAACCCACTATTAACTTGCAAAAAAAAAAAAAACCTATTTTTGAAGCAAACTACATACATATATCTTATACCTTTTGTGTTTTCTTTTTTTTTAATGTTTTTTTCCTGTTCTACATTTTTTTACTGTTTCTTTTTTTACTGTTTTACTGTTTTTTTTCTTTTTACACTGTTTCCTTTTTTCTTTTTTTTTTTTTTTTAGATTGTAAGTTTTATAAGAGTCTGACCTCTACTCTAGATTTTTAATCTTTGTTTTACATATTTGATATCAACTTTGTACATATAAGAACCCAATCTTTAGGACCCATTTTTACTCAGGAGTGTGATCACTGGCCTGATCACTCTCTCCCCCTATTGATGCTCTTTCTTCTCCCCCAGGGAACCTCTATCTCCCACCCTCCTCCTTCTCTTCTCAACCCAATTCTGTGAATCTCTGAGGGTGTTCTGGGTACCGGAGAACACTTTAGGAACAGGATACTGCCCAGATCTCTCTCTCCCCTCTTAATTCCTCCCTTTCTACTCATGCTCACCTCTGTTACCTTCGTCCCCCCTCTCTATGTATCTCTGTGAATCACTCTGAGGGTTCCAAACTGTGGAAAGCACAGAGGGAAGTGCTTACTGGCTAGATTGCTCTCTCCACATTTGAATTCCCCTCTTCCCCTCCTGGTCACCTCAACCCACCCCCCCACCTCATCTCTCCATGTAACTCAGTGAACCTTTCTGGGTATCCCTCACTGTGGAGAATCTTTTCACCATTAACCTAAAAGTTTTATTATTGAGGCTGTATGGAAGGAGAAGTCTTGAGGCTACTGCAAGAATAAGACTGAAAACCAGGGGAAACATTAATTAATAAGAGACCATCCAATAGCCTCCATAAATTCACTGAAACCAAGCTCCACCCAAGAGACAATAAGTTCCAGAGCAAGACATACCACGCAAATTCTCCAGCAACGCAGGAACATAGACCTGAGCATCAATATACAGGCTGCCCAGAGGCACACCAAATCCATAGACATCTCAAAAATTAATACTGGTCACTCCATTA
Organism: Giraffa tippelskirchi; assembly: GCF_054371585.1. Classification (NCBI taxonomy): domain Eukaryota; kingdom Metazoa; phylum Chordata; class Mammalia; order Artiodactyla; family Giraffidae; genus Giraffa; species Giraffa tippelskirchi. Next base: position 58,785,263 of record NC_137284.1, on the reverse strand, counting down.
CACTCTAGAGAGCAGAAATCCAGCTCCACCTACCAGAACACCGACACAAGCTCCCCCAACCAGGAAACCTTGACAAGCCACCTGTCCAACCCCAACCGCAGTGAGGAACCTCCACAACAAAGAGGAACTTCATACTACCAGAATACAGAAGGGCCACGCCTAACACAGCAATCTAAACAAGATGAAAAGGCAGAGAAATACTCAGCAAGTAAAGGAAAATGAGAAATGCCCACAAAGCCAAACAAAAGAGGAGGAGATAGGGACTCTATCTGAAAAAGAATTTAGAATAAGGATAATAAAAATGATCCAAAATCTTGAAAGCAAAATGGAGTTACAGATAAATAGCCTGGAGACAAAGATTGAGAAGATGCAAGAAATGTTTATCAAGGACTTAGAAGAAATAAAAAGGAATCAATATAGAATGAATAATGAAATAAAGGAGATAAAAGACACTCTGGAGGGAACCAACAGTAGAATAACGGAGGCAGAAGATAGGATGAGTGAGGTAGAAGATAGAATGATGGAAATAAACGAAGCAGAGAGGAAAAAAGAAAAAAGAATCAAAAGAAATGAGGAAAACCTCCGGGACCTCTGGGACAATATGAAACGCCCCAACATTCGAATCATAGGAGTCCCAGAAGAAGAAGATAAAAGGAAAGGCCATGAAAAAATACTCGAGGAGATAATAGTTGAGAATTTCCCTAAATTGAGGAAAGAAATAGTCACAGAAGTCCAAGAAACCCAGAGAGTTCCAAACAGGATAAACCCAAGGCGAAACACCCCAAGACACATATTAATCAAATTAACAAAGATCAAACACAAAGAACAAATATTAAAAGCAGCAAGGGAAAAACAACAAATAACACACAAGGGGATCCCCATAAGGATAACAGCTGATCTTTCAATAGAAACCCTTCAGGCTAGAAGGGAATGGCAGGACATACTTAAAGTAATGAAAGAGAATAATCTACAACCCAGATTACTGTACCCAGCAAGGATCTCATTCAGATATGAAGGAGAATTCAAAAGCTTTACAGACAAGCAAGAGCTGAGGGAATTCAGCACCACCAAACCAGCTCTCCAGCAAATGCTAAAGGATCTTCTCTAAACAGGAAACACAGAAAGGATGTTTCAACACGAACTCAAAACAACAAAGTAAATGGCAACGGGATCATACTTATCAATAATTACCTTAAATGTAAATGGGTTGAATGCCCCAACCAAAAGACAAAGGGTTGCTGAATGGATACAAAAACAAGACCCCTATATATGCTGTCTACAAGAGACCCACCTCAAAACTAGGGACACACACAGGCTGAAAGTGAAAGGATGGAAAAACATATTCCATGCAAACGGAGACCAAAAGAAAGCAGGAGTCGCAATACTCATTTCAGATAAAATAGACTTTAAAATAAAGGATGTGAAAAGGGACAAAGAAGGACACTACATAAAGATCAAAGGATCAATTCAAGAAGAAGACGTAACAATCATAAATATATATGCACCCAACATAGGAGCACCACAATATATAAGGCAAATACTAACAAGTATGAAAGGGGAAATTAACAATAACACAATAATAGTGGGAGACTTTAATACTCCACTCACGCATATGGATAGATCAACTAAACAGAAAATTAACAAGGAAACACAAACCTTAAATGATACAATAGACAAATTAGATTTAATTGATATTTACAGGAGTTTCCACCCCAAAACAATCAATTTTACCTTTTTCTCAAGTGCACATGGAACTTTCTCCAGGATAGATCACATCCTGGGCCATAAATCTAGCCTTGGTAAATTCAAAAAAATTGATATCATCCCAGCCATCTTCTCTGACCACAATGCAGTAAGATTAGACCTCAATTACAGGAAAAAAACTATTAAAAGTTCCAACATATGGAGGCTAAACAACACGCTTCTGAATAACCAACAAATCACAGAAGAAATCAAAAAAGAAATCAAATTATGCATAGAAACGAATGAAAATGAAAACACAACAACCCAAAACCTATGGGACACTGTAAAAGCAATACTAAGGGGAAGGTTCATAGCAATACAGGCGTACCTCAAGAAACAAGAAAAAAATCAAATAAATCAACTAACTCTACACCTAAAGCAACTAGAGAAGGAAGAAGTGAAAAACCCCAGGGTCAGTAGAAGGAAAGAAATCTTAAAAATTAGGGCAGAAATAAATGCAAAAGAAACAAAAGAGACCATAGCAAAAATCAACAAAACTAAAAGCTGGTTTTTCGAGAAGATAAACAAAATTGATAAGCCATTAGCCAGACTCATCAAGAAACAAAGGGAGAAGAATCAGATCAACAAAATTAGAAATGAAAATGGAGAGATCACAACAGACTCCACAGAAATACAAAGGATCATAAGAGACTACTACCAACAGCTATATGCCAATAAAATGGACAACTTGGAAGAAATGGACAAATTCTTAGAAAAGTATAACTTTCCAAAACTGAACCAGGAAGAAATAGAAGATCTTAACAGACCCATCACAAGCACGGAATTCGAAACTGTAATCAGAAATCTTCCAGCAAACAAAAGCCCAGGACCAGACGGCTTCACAGCGGAATTCTACCAAAAATTTAGAGAAGAGCTAACACCTATCCTACTCAAACTCTTCCAGAAAATTGCAGAAGATGGTAAACTTCCAAACTCATTCTATGAGGCCACCATCACCCTAATTCCAAAACCAGACAAAGATGTCACAAAAAAGGAAAACTACAGGCCAATATCACTGATGAACATAGATGCAAAAATCCTTAATAAAATTCTAGCAAACAGAATCCAACATCATATTAAAAAGATCATACATCATGACCAAGTGGGCTTTATCCCAGGAATGCAAGGTTTTTTTAACATCCGCAAATCAATCAATGTAATACACCACATTAACAAATTGAAAGAAAAAAACCATATGGTTATCTCAATAGATGCAGAAAAAGCCTTTGACAAAATTCAGCATCCATTTATGATTAAAACCCTCCAGAAAGCAGGAATAGAAGGAACATATCTCAACATAATAAAAGCTATATATGACAAACCCACAGCAAACATTATCCTCAATGGTGAAAAATTGAAAGCATTTCCCCTAAAGTCAGGAACAAGGCAAGGATGCCCACTTTCACCACTACTATTCAACATAGTTTTGGAAGTTTTGGCCACAGCAATCAGAGCTGAAAAAGAAATAAAAGGAATACAGATAGGAAAAGAAGAAGTAAAACTCTCACTGTTTGCAGATGACATGATCCTCTACATAGAAAACCCTAAAGACTCTACTAGAAAATTACTAGAGTTGATCAATGAATATAGTAAAGTTGCAGGATATAAAATTAACACACAGAAATCCCTTGCATTCCTATACTCCAATAATGAGAAAACAGAAAGAGAAATTAAGGAAACAATACCATTCACCATTGCATCAAAAAGAATAAAATACTTAGGAATATATCTACCTAAAGAAACAAAAGACTTATATATAGAAAACTATAAAACACTGATGAAAGAAATCAAAGAGGACACAAGCAGATGGAGAAATATACCGTGTTCATGGATTGGAAGAATTAATATAGTGAAAATGAGTATTCTACCCAAAGCAATCTACAGATTCAATGCAATCCCTATCAAGCTACCAATGGTATTTTTCACAGAACTAGAACAAATCATCTCACAATTTGTATGGAAATATAAGAAACCTCGAATAGCCAAAGCAATCTTGAGGAAGAAGAATGGAACTGGAGGAATCAACCTGCCTGACTTCAGGCTCTACTACAAAGCCACAGTCATCAAGACAGTATGGTATTGGCACAAAGATAGAAATATAGATCAATGGAACAAAATAGAAAGCCCAGAGATAAACCCACGCACATATGGACACCTTATCTTCGACAAAGGAGGCAAGAATATACAATGGAGAAAAGACAATCTCTTTAACAAGTGGTGCTGGGAAAACTGGTCAACCACTTGTAAAAGAATGAAACTAGAACACTTCCTAACAGCATACACAAAAATAAACTCAAAATGGATTAAAGATCTAAACGTAAGACCAGAAACAATAAAACTCCTAGAGGAAAACATAGGCAAAACACTCTCCGACATAAATCACAGCAGGATCCTCCATGACCCACCTCCCAGAATATTGGAATGAAAAGCAAAAATAAACAAATGGGACCTAATTAAAATTAAAAGCTTTTGCACAACAAAGGAAACTATAAACAAGGTGAAAAGACAGCCTTCAGAATGGGAGAAAATAATAGCAAATGAAGCAACAGACAAACAATTAATCTCAAAAATATACAAGCAACTTCTGCAGCTGAATTCCCGAAAAATAAACGACCCAATCAAAAAATGGGCCAAAGAACTAAACAGACATTTCTCCAAAGAAGACATACAGATGGCTAACAAACACATGAAAAGATGCTCAACATCACTCATTATTAGAGAAATGCAAATCAAAACCTCAATGAGGTATCATTTCACACCAGTCAGAATGGCTGCTATCCAAAAGTCTACAAGCAATAAATGCTGGAGAGGGTGTGGAGAAAAGGGAACCCTCTTACACTGTTGGTGGGAATGCAAACTAGTCCAGCCACTATGGAGAACAGTGTGGAGATTCCTTAAAAAACTGGGAATAGAACTGCCATATGACCCAGCAATCCCACTGCTGGGCATATACTCCGAGGAGACCAGAATTGAAAGAGACGCGTGTACCCCAATGTTCATCGCAGCACTGTTTACAATAGCCAGGACATGGAAGCAACCTAGATGTCCATCAGCAGACGAATGGATAAGGAAGCTGTGGTACATATACACAATGGAATATTACTCAGCCATTAAAAAAATACATTTGAATCGGTTCTACTGAGATGGATGAAACTGGAGCCCATTATACAGAGTGAAGTAAGCCAGAAAGAAAAACAACAATACAGTATACTAATGCATATATATGGAATTTGAAAGATGGTAACGATAACCCTATATGCGAGACAGAATAAGAGACACAGACGCATGGAACAATTTTATGGACTCTGAGGGAGAAGGTGAGGGTGGGACGTTCTGGGAGAATGGCATTGAGACATGTGTATTGTCATATGTGAAACAGAGCACCATTCCATGTTCGATGCATGTGACAAGGGCTCAGGGCCGGGGCAATGGGATGATCCAGAAGGATGGGATGGGGAGGGAGGTGGGTGGGGGGTACGGGAAGGGGAACACATGTAAACCCATGGCTGATTCATGTCAATGTATGGCAAAAACTATTACAATATTGTAAAGTAATTAGCCCCCAACTAAAATAAATAAATTTATTAAAAAAAAAAAAAGGATAAACAAACAATCTCTTTTGTTCAGCAGAGACAAATCTAAAACATAAATAGACAAAAGGTAGTATATATTAATATAAGGCCAGAATTCCATCCAATATTCACAATTAAAAAATAAATTCACCAGAAAGATGTAACTATTCTGTTTCTGTGCATCTAAGAACAAATCATTTATTTATCTATCTTGCTACAGTAAACCTGAAAAACTTTACCGAATTATAAGGCTAAATGAACAAACATACTATTAGTATACAGAATATAGAACACTGCCCCCAAACTGCAGAATTCATATTTCCCTACAGTAGGGGACAGCAAACTTGATCTGTAAAGAGCCAGATGGTAAATATTTTAGCCTTTGCAGGACCCAGTGTCTGCCACAACTTCTCAATTCCATCACTGTAGTATAAAAGCAGCCATGTTGCTGTTGTTCAGTCGCTAAGTCGCGTCTGACTCTTTGCGAACCCATGGATTGTAGCCCGCCAGGCTCCTCTCTCCATGAAATTTCCGAGGCAGCAATACTGGAATGGGTTGCCCTTTCCTTCTCCAGGGGATCTTTCCAACCCAAGGATCAAAACTGCGTCTCTTATGTTTCCTGTTTGGCAGGAGGATTCTTTCCACTGAGCCATCTAGGATGCCTGTAAAAGCAGCCATGAACAATGCATAAATATGCAGATGTGGCTGTGTTCGAATAAAAGTTTGTTAACCAAGATACCTAGCAGATTTAGCCTGTAGGCCATAGTTTGCTAATCCTTGTTCTTAAGTACATGTTGAATATTAATGAAAATTACCACCTAACCATGAAACAAGACTCAATCAGTTTCAAGGTACTGCTATCACATAAGCCACATTCTTTGAAAACAATACAGTTAACTTAGTTAGTAGCCATAAAAAAGTTAACTAGAAAATCACTTGTGTTTGGAAATTTAGAAAAATACTATGGGTCAGAAAGAAAATAATTGGAAATCAGAAAACATTTTGAACTGAATAGTAATGAAAATATTACATAAAACTCACAGAAAGCAGCTAAGAAGTTGCTGGACAAAAATTGGTGGCATTTAAATCATATATTAGAAAATCTGAAAGGTTTAAACTAATGAGTTGAATGACCTAGGTAAAAATTGAGATTAAAAAGATTGGATAATCAAATAAGACTCACATGAATAAGAGATCAAGCTTTATTAAGAATGCAAATAGTCAAAGAGCATAGCCAAATCACAGAGAGAGGTGCAGGACCTCTACTTGGGCATTCTCTAATTCTTTTATTTTTTTCTACCTCAGATATTCTCAGGCTCAGAGCACTCACAGCACAGGCACTATTTAGGTCATAAACCATGTCTGCTTTATACTCAGATGCTTATAGCTTACATGATATTTTTCAGGGAGTCAAGTCCTACAAATCCATAGATTTCAGGTTTCTTTACTTTAAGTGATTCTAAATAACTAGGCACACCCTGATAGAAGCCTTTCATAGATAATGCCTATTTTTCTACAAAACTGCTCAGTTTGTTTACTATGAAGCCTGTCATCAATATGTTTACAAGGAGATTAGACCAGGATATCTGCCTTCACTCTTTTCCAGCAATGTTTCCTCCCCTGACCAGCAAAGTAGATGTGATGCAGACTTTTTGACTTAATAATTTATTTCCCAAGAAACTAGAGTCAGAACAATGAAAAGAAGCTCATAACAAAACAAAGCCCCCAAACAGAGTATGACAGAAGAATTAAGGAGGTTGAGGCAAAGAGAAAGTGGACAGACACCAAAAATGCAACTGAATGCTGATGAACTGGAATTATTAGTAAAATTGATAGACTTCTGGAAAGATTAACAAAACGAAAACAAAGAAAAATATCAAAAGACTAGATGTGAATAAGATTACAGGGATATTAAGAGCAATTTTTCCACAATTTCTATGACAACAAATCAGAAATCTTAAATGGACACGGTCCTAGAGGAGAACCGCAGACAAGTAAGTGATCACATAGAAAAGTGAGTAAAGGATTGTGGGGTACCATGAATGCTGATAACTGTAGACTAATTAGGAGAGAAAAGGTGGGAGTAAGTTTAACAGAATGGAGTGGTTTTTTTGCATGCTCAAGGTAGAAATGAAACACCTAACATAAATCAGGATGCAAAATAAAAAAAGAGAGAGAGAGGGCTTTCCAGGTAGTGCTAGTGGTAAAAAACCCACTTGCCAATGCAGGAGACATAAAAGATGCAGGCTCAATCCCTGGGTCGGGAAGATCCCCTGAAGGAAGAAATGGCAACCCACCCAGCATTTTTAAAAAATTTATTTAATTTTAATTGAAGGATAATTGCTTTACAATATTGGTTTGATTTCTACCATACATCAACATGAATTAACCATGTCCCCTCCCTTCCACCTCCCACCCTTTTTCACCTCTCGAGGTTGTTACACCCCAGCATTTTTGCCTGGAAATTCCATGGACAGAGGAACACAAAGAAGAGAAGATGGAAAACAGAATTATCTGTGATACCTGGGAGTCAAAGGACATCATTTACAGCTGAGAAGTCAAGCAGCAGGACTTGTAACACATTCACAAATACAAACACTAAGATCAACTGTTGACTAAAGCTGTGCAGTTCACCTATCAGTGGAAGGTACAACATAAGTTAACTTTATTGTAGCTCACAAGAGAGGACTGATACATAGGGGCTAAGGTTTCCCCGGTGACTCAGCTGTTAAAAAGAATCTGCCTGCAGTGCAGGAGACATAGGAGACATGGATTTGATCCCTGGGTCCAGGAAGATACCCTGCAGAAGGACATAGCAACCCACTCCAGTACTCTTGCCTGGAAAATCCCACAGACAGAGGAGACTGGCAGCCTACAATCCAGGGGATCACAAAGAGCCGAACATGACTGAAGCGACTGAGCATGCATCCACACAGGTAGGGGCTAAAGAAAGAAGGAACTGAGAGCATTTTATAAAAGTAAAATCGTCAAGTAGCCAGTAGAAATGAAATAAACTTCTGAACTATCTGAGAGTTGGGATAAAAAGCATAGAAAATAGAACATTTAGTGAAATACACATATTTAAAAAAATAGAAGAGATTTCCAGTTTCTAGTTACTAACATAGAACTATTATTCTGTCCTTACAACAAGATAAAAGCTGAACAAACTAAAAGTTAACAACTTTTCTTAGATCCAGATAACTGAGGTCACAGGGTAAATGGCCACCTTGAAAACTAAAGAGAAAGGTGAATTCAGAAATCCCAGAAGGTCCAGCCCATCACTCACACCAACAACTGATAGGAACACTTGAATAAAAATTGACCAATTGCTGGAGACTGAGCATGGGCTAGTTCAAGAGGTTAAAAACACTTGGGGACTCAACCATTCAGAATTAAACACAGTCTTACCACATGATCCCCAATTCACACTCTAGCATAGTTACATAATGAGTTGAAAACTTCAGTTCAGTTCAGTTGCTCAGTCGTGTCTGACTCTTTGCGACCCCATGAGCTGCAGGACGCCAGGCCTCCCTGTCCAACACCAACTCCCGGAGCCCACCCAAACTCATGTCCACTGAGTTGGTGATGCCATCTAACCATCTCATTCTCTGTCCTCCCCTTCTCCTCTGCCCTCAATCTTTCCCAACATCAGGGTCTTTTCAAATGAGTCAGCTCTTCACATCAGGTAGCCAAAATATTGGAGTTTCAACATCAGTCCCTCCAATGGACACCCAAGACTGATCTCCTTTAGGACGGACTGGTTGGATCTCCTTGCAGTCCAAGGGACTCTCAAGAGTCTTCTCCAACACCACAGTTCAAAAGCATCAATTCTTCAGCACTCAGCTTTCTTTATGGTCCAACTCTCACATCCATACATGACCACTGGAAAAACCATAGCCTTGACTAGACGGACTTTTGTTCGCAAAGTAATGTCTCTGCTCTTTAATATGCTGTCTAGGTTGGTCATAACTTTCCTTCCTAAGAGTTCAGTCAGTTCAGTCGCTCAGTCGTGTCCGACTCTTTGTGACCCCATGAATTGCAGCACGCCAGGCCTCTCTGTCCATCACCAGCTCCTGGAGTCTACCCAAACCCATGTCCATCGAGTCAGTGATGCCATCCAACCATCTCATCCTCTGTCATCCCCTTCTCCTCCTGCCCCCAATGCTACCCAGCATTAGGGTCTTTTCCAGTGAGTCAACTCTTCGCATCAGGTGGCCAAAGTATTGGAGTTTCAGCTTCAACATCAGTCCTTCCAATGAACACCCAGGATTGAGCTCCTTTAGGATGGATTGATTGGATCTCCTTGCAGTCCAAGGGACTCTCAAGAGTCTTCTCCAACACCACAGTTCAAAAGCATCAATTCTGCAGCCCTCAGCTTTCTTTACCATCTAACTCTCACAACCGTACATGACCACTGGAAAAACCATAGCCTTGACTAGACGGACTTTCGTTGGCAAAGTAATGTCTCTGCTTTTAAATATGCTGTCTAAGTTGGCCATAACCTTCCTTCCAAGGAGTAAGCGTCTTTTAATTTCATGGCTACAATCACCATCAGCAGTGATTTTGGAGCCCAAAAAAATAAAGTCTGACACTGTTTCCACTGTTTCCCCATCTATTTCCCAGGAAGTGATGGGACCAGATGTCATGATCTTAGTTTTCTCAACGTTGAGCTTTAAGCCAACTTTTCCACTCTCCTCTTTCACTTTCATCAAGAGGCTCTTTAGTTCTTCTTCATTTTCTGCCATAAGGGCAGTAGGCATCTTTTAATTTCATGGCTGCAATCATCAGCAGATAAGAAACTGACCCAGGTTTCCTAATTCTTATGTCCCCATTTCCAGATGCTTCCTGAGATACTGAACTGGGATAAATAACAAAGACAAAACAGAAAACCGCACGCCATGGCTCCTCTTGCAGGTTTGCCAATAGCGTTTATTTGGGAAACCGTAACTCCGGAGATGCAGTGTTCAGTAGTGATCGCTCTTCCGCCTTCTCCATTCCTTTTGCATTGTTTACTAGGAGTCACAAATTCTAACTGGCTACACAGAGGAAGAGGGCTGCTGATGAGGGATTGTGATTCCCTCCTTCCGAGGTGGCCCCGAGGCTCCCCTGCTGTGTGATGTGCACCTCTTGTGTGGTCCTGTCCCACATTGGAGCAGGGTTGGTCTCTGAGACCAACAGCATACAACCAATACCTTGGGATGTAGCTTCTAGGATTCTAAAAGCTTCCATCTTGAGTATTCTCTCAGTCTCTTTCTCCTTTCTCTTTTCTGATTATTTGTTCTAGGAGAGGCCAGTTTCCACATCTTGCAGACAGTCAGGCAGCTCGTGGAAAGTACCATTTGGTGAGGAATAGTAGGCTCAGATGGTAAAGAATCTGCCTGCAGTGCAGGAGACCCCAATTCATTCCCTGGGTTGTGAAGATCCCCTGAGAAGGGATAGGCTACCCACTCCAGTACTCTTGAACTTCTCTTGTGGCTCAGCTGGTAAAGAATCCATCTGCAATGCGGGAGACCTGGGTTTGAACCCTGGGTTGAGAAGATCCCCTGGAGAAGGGAAAGCTACCCACTCCAGTATTCTGGCCTGGAGAATTCCATGGACACAGTCCATGGGGTCACAAAGAGTCGGACACAGCTGAGCCACTTTCAATTTCACTTTCAAAGGATCTTTCATTTCAAAAAAGAAGTTTTCTCTTCCAGCATGGCTGCCTAAGTGAGCAGGAGTTTTTCAATCTAGTTCTTTTAGTATTGCAATTAGTACAGATTTCTCTCAGACATTGATAACAGATTTTTCTAACAATTTTGGTTTATAGTACCAGTAAGGGTTTCTTTATTTCTCTACACCTTCACAGGTATTTTTGTAATTGTTAGGGAAAATCTATAACAGGATTTACTAAACCAATTCAGTTTTGAACTAGAATTTGTATAAGATTAATTATATATGATTTCAATTATTTTAAATTTATTTATGTTCATTTTATGGGCCAGGATATGGTATCTTGGTTAATGTTCCCCAGCTACAATGGTCAATTTTTCTATTGCTGTATCAGCTCCATCAGTTTTTGCTACATTTATTTCAAGAATTTTGTTTGGTGTGCACGTTTGGTATCATTTTGTGTTTCTGATAGATTGATCCTTTTATCATTATGTAAGGTCATTTTTTCTTTTCTGTAATTTCTCTTTTTCTGAAGTTCATTTCACTTGATGTAAAACTTATCCTTTTTTTTTTTAAATTCATGGTTAAGTGGTATAACTTTTCCATCCTTTTACTTTCAATCTACCTATGTCATTAAATTTAAAGTGTAAGTTTCTTGTAAACAGTTTATGGTTGGGTCAGGTTTTCTTTACCTACTCTGTCCTTTGTTCAGTGTATTTAGACTATTTACATTTATGGTAATTATTGATATGCTACAACCAATTTGCCATTTTGTTTTCTTTCTTTCTTTTGTTTTGTTCCTTTATTTCTCTTTTCTGGCTTCTTGTAGGATATTTCAACACATTTTTAGGATTTCATCTCAATTTATTTAAGGTCTGCTGAGCAGAGAGAAGCATGGAGAAATGAATCTCTGCCATCGTATCTGGGCTGTTACTCTCATCTGTTTACTCTTGGTTTCTTGACGGACTACTCTTGACATGGTATCTGATACAGTCAGCGCCTAGTCTAGTTGAAACTATACTTTTTATTTATTCAGAAAATGTGCAGTGTTGTGCTCTTCTTTTTGTAGGGGTGGCCGCAAGTCATATTATAAAACAAAAGAGTAGTTCAGTTGTAGGCAATACATTGACTATTACTTGGTCAGAAATAAAGGCTATTGCTCTATCAGTGGGGGAATTTTCCTGAATCAATCAGATTAGAGTCACCTAAAAATCTTGATGGATTAATATGTATTAAATTATACAATGAGCAGTAAGAAAAATCAGTGATCGAGGTCATGAAGGCAGAAACAGCAAGGGAGAGAAGAGAGAGAGAAATTGGCAAAAGCCCATCTGCAGAGTTGCCTAGAAACCTAAACATCTATATGTCTTCATACAATAAGCACCCACCCTTTGTCTCTACAGTGTGGCTTGACTAAGTGTTCCTGTCATTAACACTATAAAACTGCCAAAATAATGCACTATATCTCGAAGCTCTAATAAGATGACTTCAAAATATTAACTTATTCTTTTATCTTGATCTTTCTCCCCATTCTAGATTGTGGGACATCCTCAGGAATGGGAGATTACAATAAAAAATCGGGAAAAAGGATTTGTAATTTCAAAAGTCTGGGTGCTGAGATAACTCAGAACTTTTTTTTTTTTTTCCAATAAAAAGAAATGTAGTAAGGCTGAGCTAGACTTCCTGCTCGTAGATGAAATACAAGACTTAAGATAACCTCGTATGTCATGGGTACATCGTCATGACTCCAATGTGTACAAGAATGGAACCAAAATGTGAAGAACAGAGCAAAATCTGGCAACACACATTCTACTGGCCGAAACTAATTATATGATCCAAACTAGATACAAGGAAGCTAGCAAATTCTAGTTTCTGGCCAGCAGTGTCCCAACAACTCTATACTATGGAAAGGGAGCATAAATTTGTAGTGGCACTGTAAGTGGGTTCTGCTACAGCTAGGTTGTAAAGTGTTCATATCAACTTTGCAAGATAATTACAATTTGTTTTCTAAGAGGTGGTAATAATTTGTACTATACTAGCAGTGTAGGAGTTCCCATTGCTCCATATCTTAGTCTACACTTGATATTGTGCAAGTTAACTTATTGATTAATTATATAGCTCACCAGTTTGTAAAGTTGTTTTTAAAAAACTTGGATTCCTAGAAGGCATTTCTTTAGCTGTTTTATGATGAGCAAATGAATAACAAATAAAATAATTTATTAAGTTCAGGCCAGTAGTACCCAGACTATTCTCCATAGCCCACCCATCTTTTCTGAGGGTTTCAGTAATTACAAAGGTATTCAGTGAAAGCTTTTTCACTGTTTCTTTTCTTGCCCCTAAAGATTCAAATATTTAGCACAGTGCCTTGTAAACTATTGGCAATTAATAACTATTCTTTGAGTGAATGAATAAATTAATTTCTGGGAAGCAATCTGATTTCAAAGCTTCATAATATGCTTATGTTATAGCTCCCTCTATTTAAGGTTGGACTCTTTGGTCTGTAAAAAGGACTTGAAAATTACCAATGGACGGGTGGGGAGGGAGGTAGCAAGACTTGATGGTATAAATGGCCAATTTTTCCTTCCTTGGGAATGAAAAGCAAAGTCAGTTTGTGTCTGACTGTGATGCTTCTTGCTTAGTCACCATAATTATATATTTTGAGCAAGAAATAACTAGAGTAGCTTCCTCCATCTACCATGTTTCCACTCTTACATGAAGATTAATCACTACCTGAACCACAGAGGCTTGTACAAACAGCACTTGTTCACTGTGAAACTTATAAATCAAATACTGCAAACATTCTCCCTTCCTCAGAGAAGTCAGGGGCAGGAAATGCTAAATTCACGGCAAAGTGACGTGCCCTTCAACCACATAAAGTGAGAGAGTAGATCAGTTTAAAATCTATGGGCCTTTTATTAGTTTTAGAATGTAGAGAAGAAAGGAACTGAAGAAATGCAAGTTAGCAAGCAATAATAGTTACTTTTTGCTTTTCTTTATTAAGGCTTTTCCTAGGCTATGAATGAAAGTGAAAGCAAAAGTCACTCAGTCATGTCCAACTCTTTGTGACCCTGTGGACTATACAGTCCCTGGAATTCTCCAGCAAAGAATACTGGAGTGGATAACCATTCCCTTCTCCAGGGAATCTTCCCATCCCAGGGATTGAACCCAAGTCTCCCACATTGCAGGTGGATTCTTTACCAGCTAAGCCACCAGGTAAGCCCAAGAATACTGGAGTGGGTGGCCTATCCCTTCTCCAGGAAATCTGCCCTACCCAGGAACCAAATTGGGTCTCCTGCATTGCAGGTGGATTCTTCACCAGCTGAGCTAGAACGGAAGCCCAGGCTATGAATAGTAGATTACAAATAGATACTTTGATTTTCTGTAGAACTTGCAAAAATTACATTCGTGTGCATGCTCAGTCACTTAATCATGTCTGACTCTTTGCTTCCCCGTGGGCTGTAGCCTGCCAGGCTCCTCTGTCCATGGGATTTTCCCGGGCAAGAAACTGGAATAGGTTGCCATATCCTTCTCCAGGGGATCTTCCAAATCCAGGGACTTGCCTCTCCTGCATTGGCAGGTGGATTCTTTCTGCTGAGCCACCTGAGAAGCCCCAAACTACCCTTATTGGGGAAAAAGTCAACTTTGTTCCTTCAGAATAATCTCACATTTCTTTTTATGTTAAAAAAAAAAGAGGGGGAAAGTAACTTTTCCATCTTTGTAATGCCAAGCATAATTAAAGAGAGCCATGTGGATTACTCAATGCTGAGATTCACACTCCCTAGTACATAAATCACCTTTTCCAGAGAAGTGAGTTGTGCACTCTTTAATGATGTGGCTGCTTAATCGCCTCAGATCAGTTTGCTCAGCTTGCAAGGCCAAGGGGTCACAGGTAAAGAAACAGTCAGTTTCATTCTTTTGCTAAACATATCTTTGGCCTGAGATGGGTAGGGCTGAAGGGGGGTGGCAGATAAATTCACTTTCCCAGGAGAAGGGCAGGGAGAGGTCATGACCAAGGACATTTGAAGGCAGAGTGAAGAGTTCTGTTCTAAGAAGGCTTGGGGACAAGACTCCCCGGTGTTCTAGCATGGTAACTGTGAACACACGGAGTCTGCAGTCTATGCATTTCCCCCCTTCAAATATGGTATTTCCTTTGATTCTAAGGAATTTAAACTGTTACAACTGTCTCTTTCTTGGGAACATTAGCCTGAGACCAGAGTTTAGTTAAGATTCTCTTTCCTCATCCCACATTTCAATTTGAAAAAGGAATTTTATTGACCTTTATTGGTAACACAGATGCTAAATTGCTAAATGTCCTAAATCTTGATAGATTTAACTTAAATCACTTCTCCTGTTGGTTTGAACTTTGAGTCTGTCAAGCTATTGATTTGTTTTTGTCAGCATGAATTTTAAATATCACCTAATGTTGTTCACCCAAACTTTTTACCAGAGAAGTGCCCTTTTTCTCATTATTTCCTCTTCCCATGAACTTGTATTTTAAAAGTATTTTCAATCAACAAGCCACATTTGTTAGACAGTATCTTGCATTGCCCTATAACATAGACATACAATTTTTTTTTACATCATAGACAATAATTTGTAAGTACACACTTACTTCTTTTGACTAAATGATATAATGCAGGCATCTTAATGGAGACGCAGTAAGTAAAAGAGCTGGAATACAATGGTTTCCTTCATAACAACATCTATTTCCTTAGAAACATTTTTGAGACCGAGTTTAAATAAAAAGATATCACTAACAGGGTCAATAATTTATGCTGATTTCTAGAAAAGAAAATTAGCTGCATGACACAGTCACAAAAATATTTTATGGTGACATAACATTGAATGTATTTAATTTTTAAGTCAGAAGTAAATTTCACAGAATATTAAATATTTGTCACTGTTGTTTAGTCTCTAAGTCATGTCCAACTCTTTGCAACCCTATGGACTGTAGTCTGCAGACTCCTCTGTCCATGGGATTTCCCAGGTAAGAATATTGGAATGGGTTGCCATTTCCTTCTCTAGGGGATCTTCCCGACCCAGGGATCTAACCCACTTCTTTTGTGTCTCCTGTATTGGCAGGCAGACTCTTTACCACTGAGCCACCAGGGAAACTCCAAGCATCTAAATATCCTCAACTTGTTGTGTCCCCAAATTTTTCATTTCCTGACATATCAGTTGTTTCAGCTCTCATGGATCTGCCTTGGTCCAAAAAAATTCCCCCTGTTTAGTGGTGACTGGGTTTCCAAATATCACTTCTCTTGGCCTTGTGGTCCCTTATCTGTAGATTTCTCTCTTTATTCCTCTTCCAGTCTCCATCAGAATTTATCCTTTCCATTATTGCCATGACACGAGTGCACTTCAGTTTTATGTCCCTCAGTAGAATGTGAACTTTCTGATGGTAAAAGTTTCATCTTTATCTTCAGGTTTCTCTAAGAACAGAAAATGTAGTTAGTATTATTATTTCTACTTCACTCTCCTAAAATTGCTCATGGAAAAGATCTGCTGATCTTCCAATTGTCATATGTAATATTTAAGCTTTTACTTTACTTGCCATATCCTCCGCTTTGACAGGTTGCCTCCTTCTTTTTTACATTCTCTCTCTCCTTGTGTTTGGAAAGATTGCTCTATCCAGGTTTCCTTCCGTTTGTCTTGACTCTGCTTAACTGGGTCCTCTGCCCTGAACTAGTGAGGATTCTATCCTCACCACTTTTTTTTCCTATTATTTTTTTTTCTCTTTCCCAAAATAAACTGGTTTATTTCATTCTTTCTGTGTATTTTTAGCTTACTGGGACTTCTTGCTTTTTTGTCTGTCAAACTTTGTTTTCTTAATATATATATTTTACTGACGTATAGTTGACTCCCTTGGCTTAGATAGTAAAGAATCTGCCTGCAATGCAAGAGACCTGGGTTTGATCCCCAGGTCATGAAAATCATCTGGAGAAGGGAATGGTTACCCACTACAGTATTTTTGCCTGAAGAATTCTATGGACAGAGGAGCCTGGCAGGCTACAGTCCATGGGGTTGCAGATAGTCAGACACGACTGAGCAACTAACAAACAGCTGACTTACAATGTTTCAGTGCACAGCAAGGTGATATACAAAAGCTATTCTAGTCCAGTTGCTTTTAAACATGGCTGCTCATTAGAAACAGATCTGGTCTCACGACTCAGCGTTAGTCACTCAGTCATATCTGATTCTTTGGAACCCCATGGACAGTAGCCTGCCAGGCTCCTCCATCCCAGGGATTCTCCAGGCAGGTATACTGGAGGGGTAGCCATTCCCTTCTCCAGGGGATCTTCCCAACCCAAGGATAGAACCTGGGTCTTCTGCATTGCAGGCAGATTCTTTATTGTCTGAGCCACCAGGGAATTTGTATTTTTCAAAAAATTCCAAGATAGTTCCGATATGCATCTGTCAAACTCTTACTGTCTTTCAAGATCCAGGTGGCTGTCAGTTCCTCTTAATGACGCTTGAAAGCCCAACTCAGGAACTCCCTCTTCTGTGAACTCTTGATCTTTCCATATAGAGCAAATCAACCCTTATTCTGTAAGACTGCTGATTTATATGCATATTTCCATTATTGCCCCTATTATACTATTAACATATCACCTTGTTCCTGTGATTCTGTGAGCTTGTTGTTGTTACTTAGTCTCTAAGTCATATCTGACTCTTTGCGACCGTTTGGACTGTAGCCTGCCAGGCTCCTCCGTCAATAGGATTTCCCAGGTAAGAATACTGGCGTGCGTTGCCATTTCCTTCTCCAGGGGATCTTCCCGACCCCGGGGATCAAACCTATGCCTCTTGCATTGGCAGGCAGATTCTTTACCACTGAATCACCAGGGATGCCCCATACTCTGTGAGCTACTCGGGGGAAAAGTTTGTGTCTTATCTATCTCTGTATATCCAGTGTATTGTATATATGATAAAATGCATCATATATGGTACACTCTCTTCAATAACTGTATGTGGAATGATTGAGGGGGTACATGAACAAATAAGCAAATGAAAAAGTAAATGCTACTTAACTATTGATTCCAACTGTTTTAGTCACCACAGCCATTTTACACAGATGCAGAAAGTAAGGAATTGGAACATTCCAGATGTATATATGTGGTAAATTTGGCCTTAAAACCATTCATCATATATTCTTTCATAGTATATAAACTCCTGTAAACTAAGCAAAGTCCTCGCTTTGTTCCTATCAATTTTATAATTCACATTTTCTGATAGCCTTTAGAAAGGTTCCACTGACAAACCCGCCATGTTCCCATTCTATGTACTATCTTGACTTATGCTTTGTTTGTATGACATTTAAAAACTTTTAAATATCTGAATTCATTGAGCCACAAACTTAATCTGAGTAGGAAATAAGAAAGAAATACCAAACAAGAGACTATTTCCTTTTCAGAAATAAAATAATATATTTTTCACTTGTTAATACAATCAAGTTCTCAATATTTAGGAAAAAAAGTGGATTTGCTGCCAATGGTTACAAACTTTAAGATAAATAATTGCTGTGTTTAATAATACATTTGAGATAATTTCTTAATGAGTCCTTTGAAAATCTCTGGTGAAATTTGGAATTATTATAATGAGATTTAATGAAATTAACTGGTCTTTTAATATTGTGCCAGCCATTTTTAAGAAATAACCTGACACTTTCATTTAAACCACACTAAAAATAGCAACACTGACAGAAAAGATTAATCTTTGGAATATACTATCTCATATATTTGTAGATCAACCACTACCAGTAATTTAGCTTTAGGGAAATAAGTAATTTGAAGTAATGGAGTTTTCTCTCTTGACACATTAGATTTTGAACATCTTTTGGAAAAAAATCTTTCATGTAACCTCAGATTCTATGGTTACATAAAATCTTTTTTTGATTATGTTTACTTGACTAAGAAAGAGAAAATAAACTGGTTTTCTTATTATGTCATTATTTCCAGAGTAAATCATGTAAATGCCAATATACTCTCTAAGTTCATTGAAAGCAAGAAGGATTATATTTCAACATGGAAATAAATAATTTGCCATGATTGCTCCTTATTTTTAAGCATATCCTTGCATGTAATTGGCTCCTTTTCCTTAAAAAGAACCAAAAAGGTGATGCATAACTTCATATTTAAGATGAAAATGTAAATTTCTGAAGTTGATTTGCACGGCATGTCAAAGATATAGTAGCATCATTATTTTATTGAATGAGAAAAATGAAGTCGGCAGAAGGAAATTTTTCCTGTATTTCTTTCCCTGAATATGCTTTAAAACCAAACTTATAAAGGAAAGAAATTAAAGTCCAACTGCTATTTCTGGCAGTACTGGGAAAGCAAAGGGTGACAGCCACAGAAAAGAAAGAACAAAATTATAATTACAGAGTGGTTACTTTATGGTAAAGTGCAAGAAAATCTCTGGAAATAACTCAAACAAGTAAATAAATTTTCTTTGACTATACTTAAGAGTACAGATAACTCATCACAGAGCTCTTCCTTTGGGATTTCCATAATGGCCATAATGACAAATCTGGTAAATTCACATACAACTCTAAGATAAAGTCATGGAGTTGTGATTTTATATCATATTCCCTAAAGGCTCTGTGCATAACTCAGTAGCTGGAATTGGCTTTGTCATGTTGATTAAAATCCTAAATCCAGTTCATTATACATGCTTACGCTGAGTCAATCCAGAGGTTGAAGAAATATCTGAAGATCTAGAAATCTTCCTGCATTGCACTTTTTGTCTATCAAAGTCCAGGTCAGTTGGAATTCTGTGAACCGGGGTATAGGAAGTGGATCATCCCTGAGCATTCATCCTTCCTAACCCAAGAATGCAAAATTTTTTAAAGACCAAATCAAATGCAAAATCTGGTATAAACTCAAGGCTAAGGACAATGCAAAGAGATGTAAAAAAACCTTAAAGTATGGTGTTCATGAATTCTTCAAGGAGCAGCAATTCCAAATGAAAGAAGAGGAATACAAAATGCAGTAAGGAGGTCATTATGCTATCTATCCTAAAGAATTCTGATAATGATAGGAATCAACTTAGATCAGCATCCACAAACCCTAAAATAATTATCCAACTCCCCCCAATCGAAACTATACAAAACCTCATTGTACATAAACCAAAATAGTCTAACTGAATAACTTATGAATTAATCATAGTCACAGTGGAAATGACATGGTGTTATCAAAGAGAAGAGACATAAATTTTTATATAGTGTCAGAAGGAAGCCCACTCTAAAAACCTCCAAAGAGATCACCATCCTCTGCAGGAGGCTGGCAGAGCCGCTTCTCATCCAGCCTCCTACGAAGCAATATAACGGTCTTTTGTATTTTTTGATGAAGCAATAAATCCCATGTGCATGCCCACTCATGCACATGTGCACACACACACACCAGAGTTATATCCACATTAAGCCTTCCCCAAATGATTAAATACTTTACTGAGCTTGCTGAGAGAGTGTAATATTTTTCTAGACAAAATCCATCCTCGATACTGAAGATTACTTTATTTGAAAGTTTCACTGCTGAATGTAGGAGCATGGGAGATCTTTCCATATATACCCAAAGAAAGAAAACAAGGTGAATCTTGGGGACCTTATATTTTTAAAATTTTAGTCTAATTAACATGCAGTCATATTTTCAGAAGTCTCAGAATACACACTGTGAATGGAGATGCTTGAGATGTACATAATTGCCCATGTTGGGGCTTCCCAAGTGGCACTAGTGGTAAAGAACCTGTCTGCCAATGCAGGAGACATAAGAGACGTGGGTTTGATCCCTGGATGGGGAAGATCCCCTACAGAAGGGAATGGCAATCCACTCCAGTATTGTTGCCTGGAGGACCCCATGGACAGAAGAGCCTGGTGGGTTTTAGTCCATAGGGTCACAGAGAGTCAACACGACTGAAGTGACTTAGTACGCACACACACAAGCTTATACAGTCTACAACTTTTCTTGGCGATTCACCCTAATGTGAAAGTTGTGTCCAGAAATCCCTCCATAATGGAGTCTGACTTCAATTTTGATATTTAACTGCTGAGAACTTTTAAAACTCACCATTCCTCTTGTGTTCCTGCCTTATACCTCAGTAAGCTAACAAGATTTACTAAACAAATGTTAAGTAAATTACTTTGTGAGAGTATTAGGTCCCTTAATGAACAGCCTGAGAAAAAATATGCAAATTAATTATTTTCCAGTTAGAGACTGAGAAAATAATTATCAAAAGATAAATAGCTGAAGTTGTTGGGTACCTGGTTTTATTTATTCTCAATTCATTTTTGAAGTGATAACATATACAGCATATTTAAGATCAATTAACTCGGGAATACTATAATTTAGTTTTCTAGCATACATATCAAACTTATAATATTTCAAAATAAAGTTCTTAAGGGAGACTCAGCTTCTAGATACTTTTAAACTGTTTAATCATTTGCACTACCTGGATCAAATAAAATAAATGGACATTAGTAAATTAAAGTTCTGATTTTGTTTTTATACATGTAAATCCCTGTTGAAGTCATAGAATGGACCTTTTGCTTTGGATACTGCCTTATGCCAAAAATTGTTACCAGTGAATCTTCAATGAGAACTGAGAGAAACTAATGAACTATAATACAATAACCCCTCCTAGAGTAGATCTGATAAGATTAGACCAAGTCAATCTGGCTGGGTACACATATAGGTAACCCATCTTGTCCATGACAACCTGGAAACCTTGCACTTAGCAAATGACATTTCCCAACCCCATACCTATAATGGTATCTTAGCAAATATATAGTAGCCCAAGTTCCAGAAAAAAATAAGAAAAGTACATAAATTAGACTTTTATAATGTTAAAGAAAACTGCTGCACACTGTATAAAAAATTAAAGTATGAGGACAAACAAACTAGATAATTTTGGACAAAAGTCCATTTGAGGAAGGAAGTCACCCACATCAATATTTTGTAGCCATTCTATAAACCACATATTGCTAAATAACTTATATAATTTGGGAAGATACTATAAATTATAAGGGAGCATTTAGAAGAAAGGTTGACACACCATGATAGATTTGTACAGGTGAGTTAAATTTCAATTATAATCCTAGCAAGGTCCATCACAGCTTTCCATGAATACTTCTGAGTTTTTAAGAGTTGCATATTTTAAAAATACTTTCCTACCTGAATGCCTTAGAACTTGTAATTTATATCATTACAGTCAGGATCCTAGGTTAGAAAGAGCTTACAGCCTGGGAGGAAAAAGACATTAATATTTTATCAGGAAGGATGTCACCCAGCACATCACATTCAGGGTTGTAAAAGAGAAGGACAATAAGAAATTCTGAACACAAAGATACAAGTTAGAAACTTTAAAATGTCCAGGAGAAGGTCTGTCAGTAGAAAGACAGAATGGAGGTCTAGTATCAGAATCAGTTTAGTTCAGCCACTCAGTAGTGTCCGACTCTTACCGACCCCATGGACTGTAGCACACCAGGCTTCTATGTCCATCACCAACTCCCAGAGCTTACCCAAACTCATGTCCATTGAGTCGGTGATGCCATCCAACTATCTCATCCTCTGTCATCCCCTTCTCCTCCCGCCTTCAATCTTTGCAAGCATCAGGGTCTTTTCCAATGAGTCAATTCTTTGCATCAGGTGGCCAAATTATTGGAGATTCAGCTTCAGCATCAGTCCCTCCAATGAATATTCAGGACTGATCTCCTTTAAGATGGACTGGTTGGATCTCCTTGCAGTCCAAGGGACTCTCAAGAGTCTTCTCCAACACCACAGTTCAAAAGCATCAGCTCTATTGTGCTCAGCTTTCTTTATAGTCCAACTCTCACATCAATACGTGACCACTGGAAAAACCATAGCTTTGACGAGACAGACCTTTGTCAGAAAAGTAATGTCTCTGCTTTTTTATATGCTGTCTAGTATCAGAATACCTATCTCAAAAAAAAAAAAAAAATCTGAATACCTTTTGGGGAAGAGAGATTCAAGAGGGTGGGAAAAATAGAGCATAAACTTTGCATCTTCAAATTTGAGTTTGGAGTTGGTCTCTACTGAATAATCATGAGAGGAATGAAAAGTTTGTCAGGAAAATAGCACCTAGAGTTTGTCATTAATAGAGCTGAGAGTGGGTTTCTAAAGAAGATTCCATGTAAGCATAAAATCACAAGCAAGATTGGCAGATCCTATTTCTAAAGTCTGACAAGCAGAATTTTACAATGTATCAGTCTGTGGATGGCCAGTTTTCCTCCTACAAAGTGCAGGAACCGGAGCTTTGGTGACAAAAGGAAATGGACAGTGGCAGTTAAAGTACATCACATTGTATCTCTGGATTTTCCCCTTCATGTTGATGACTATTAATCACTAGTTGCTTTTGCTGAATTAGGGAATCCGGACATCAGACTTGCCTCCAGTCTCACAACGCTGTTATGGTCTTTTTTTGGTTGGCCTCTTTCCTTTAATGCTGGCTTCAAAAATGTTAATGCTATTACTCTCTTCTTTGCCTAAAGGGCCATTAGGACAGCCACACCCCTCCTAGTTAGTGGGCCGGAGGCTGGATAAGACTGTTGAAAAGGACATACCTGTCTAACTTCTGAAATGGAGATGAACTTGGGTATGCTCCCATTATCCTGATAATCATGGTATTCTGCCTAGGGCACAACATTTTTCCCTACAATGAATTATACCACAGTAAACACTCAGCTCTTACAACTCTTACATCACAGCATTTTGTAGTTGAGAGAGACCATGAACACTCTCTTAAGCCGAAGGTTTCCCAATTACAGTAGCTGAAATATTTTTTTTCTCTAATGAAGTTCTACATGGAATTCCACTATCTCCATTCCACTTTTCTCTGATGTCATACAGTTCAGAGAAAGGAGAGACATATTTCTATGTGCCATCTTTTAATGAGCATCTCCTGACATCTGGTACCTTTTCTTAAAAGAGTTCCTCTAGTTTCTGTTTTTTTCTGGGTGACACCTTTGTTTCCTCACACTTGACTCTCTCTTTAAAATCCTCAACATATAGTGGAGATGTCCTTCCAGTACATTTCCTGTGATAATTTTCAAATAGGGAGAGTAGTTCTTTTGAGCAATTTCTGTAACTCCCATGAGCCTTCTTTCCTCAAAACTAAATAACTTATTTCTCATATCTCAGTTTCTCTTTTATTTAATGTAATGCCTTCAAAAGGAAGGCCCAAAACTTGACATATGAATTAAAAAGAATCCTAACACAGACTATTTTTATTATTATCAATGTAGAATGATGTGGACACAAAATTGTATTCTAAACTGTAAAATCATACAGTTTAGAAAAATATTAACTCTTCAAACCTTATAATAATAGCATGTATTAACATAGACCCTCAAACTGAAGTATCTATCTAACACTTCTGGGCACTGTGTAATAAAATGTTTTGCTGTTGTTATAGCTGGTTCAGTTCAGTTCAGTCGCTCAGTCGTGTCCGACTCTTTGCGACCCCATGAATTGCAGCACGCCAGGCCTCCCTGTCCATCACCAACTCCCGGAGTCCACCCAAACCCATGTCCATCGAGTCGGTGATGCCATCCAACCATCTCATCCTCTGTCGTCCCCTTCTCCTCCTGCCCCCAATCATACCCAGCATTAGGGTCTTTTCCAATGAGTCAACTCTTCGCATGAGGTGGCCAAAGTATTGGAGTTTCAGCTTCAACATCAGACCTTCCAATGAACTCCCAGGATTGATCTCTTTTAGGATGGATGGATTGGATATCCTTGTAGTCCAAGGGACTCTCAAGAGTCTTCTCCAACACCACAGTTCAAAAGCATCAATTCTTCGGCGCTCAGCTTTCTTCACCGTCCAACTCTCACATCCATACATGACCACTGGAAAAACCATAGCCTTGATTAGATGGACTTTTGTTGGCAAAGTAATGTCTCTGCTTTTAAATATGCTATCTAGGTTGGCCATAACCTTCCTTCCAAGGAGTAAGCGTCTTTTAATTTCATGGCTGCAATCACCATCAGCAGTGATTTTGGAGCCCAAAAAAATAAAGTCTGACACTGTTTCCACTGTTTCCCCATCTATTTCCCATGAGTGATGGGACCAGATGCCATGATCTTAGTTTTCTGAACGTTGAGTTTAAGCCAACTTTTTCACTCTCCTCTTTCACCTTCATCAAGAGGCTCTTTAGTTCTTCTTCACTTTCTGCCATAAGGGTGGTGTCATCTGCATATCTGAGGTTATTGATATTTCTTCCGGCAATCTTGATTCCAGCTTGTGTTTCTTCCAGCCCAGCATTTCTCATGATGTACTCTGCATATAAGTTAAATAAGCAGGGTGACAATATACAGCCTTGATGTACTCCTTTTCCTATTTGGAACCAGTCTGTTGTTCCATGTCCAGTTCTAACTGTTGCTTCCTGACCTGCATACAGGTTTCTCAAGAGACAGGTCAGATGGTCTGGTATTCCCATTTCTTTCAGAATTTTCCACAGTTTATTGTGATCCACACAGTCAAAGGCTTTGGCATAGTCAATAAAGCAGAAATAGATGTTTTTCTGGAACTCTCTTGCTTTTTTGATGATCCAGCAGATATTGGCAACTTGATCTCTGGTTCCTCTGCCTTTTCTAAAACCAGCTTGAACATCTGGAAGTTCATGGTTCACATATTGCTGAAGCCTGGCTTGGAGAATTTTGAGCATTATTTTACTAGCATGTGAGATGAGTGCAATTGTGCGGTAGTTTGAGCATTCTTTGGCATTGCCTTTCTTTGGGATTGGAACGAAAACTGACCTTTTCCAGTCCTGTGGCCACTGCTGAGTTTTCCAAATTTGCTGGCACATTGAGTGCAGCACTTTCACAGCATCACCTTTGAGGATTTGATATAGCTCAACTGGAATTCCATCACCTCCACTAGCTTTGTTCATAGTGATGCTTTCTAAGGCCCACTTGACTTCACATTCCAGGATGTCTGGCTCTAGGTGAGTGATCACACCATCGTGATTATCTGGGTCGTGAAGATCTTTTTTTGTACAGTTCTTCTGTGTATTCTTGCCACCTCTTCTTAATATCTTCTGCTTCTGTTAGGTCCCTACCATTTCTGTCCTTTATCGAGCCTATCTTTGCATGAAATGTTCCTTTGGTATCTCTAATTTTCTTGAAGAGATCTCTAGTCTTTCCCAATCTGTTGTAGCTGGTACAGAGGAGAAAACTTGCCTCCCCAAAATATCTCTTTGGCATGTGGATTATTTCAAGCAGAAAACAATCAGGCAATGTTCCATTGCCTTGACATGGTCCAGCAAGTATTTTTTTATCAAACGTTTTCTTTTCCCTCTCTAGGTGAATTGCCATCCTCCACTATGAACTCCCAAATCACTACCCCTAACATCCTCTTTTGTCTTTAGCTGAAGATGGTACTGAAGTTTAGGGCTTCAGTCATTTTGGCAAGCTATTCAGTTCTCTTGACACTCTTCCATGTGTACAAGTTATTAAACTTTTGTTTAACTTTTCTCCTATTAATCTGCCTCATGCCAATTTAATTCTTAGGGCATTCAGAATAACCTAGAAGGGTAAAGGGAAATTTCTTCCTCCTTGACACTTGTGTGTGTGTATTTACTAACACACGGTTGTATTTTCTACCGTCTCCATCTAAAATTCCTATTTTTGAAGAACAAAGTGAGGAAGATAGATAGATATAGATACATATATAGATCTTTTCTTTTTTTCTTTGCAAAAGTGGTCACCTGAAACTATTAAGAAGGTTGAAAATAATTTGAATATTTAACTTTGTCTTCATATTAAATAAGATTATCTACATGAAGCAAATATTTATTTTATTGTTTCTTACTTTCTCCCTCTCTCTGTCATTCCTGTATCCCACAAGCTAATTGTTTTTTGCTTTTGTTCTTCAGTGTGGCCATTTAGCCATATATATATGGCTCCTGTGGAAAAAACAAATTAAATGTTTTCTCTGCTTTTGTGTCTGACAGAAGTAGGACAAGAAAATAATTCTAGCAAAAATATTTGGCTGTCTAGAAGGTCTTCCCACAAAACAAAAATAAGAAACAGTAAAATAAAAGTTAGCTCTCAGGAACAGCTGTCTGGCAAACTTTCTTGCATTTGCATGTCATCCCTGAGATGACCATCTGGGAGAAATCATTCCCCTGGTTTGCATGGCTCGTGAGGTCAAAATGCAGTTTCTTTCCATGTCTGCTTCAATCCCTCAAACATCTACTGATCATATCTCCATCAGTCTTCATTCTAACTGGTAGAGGCTTCAGTATCCAGGCAATTAAGATAATCTCTTAGGCATTAGTTCTTAGGTGTTCTTTAGTCACTTGGAAAGCTGATCTGTATAATATTCGGAGCAAAATCCTCAGTAGTGAAATTCTTAAGGCAACTCTGTAGACTCATAGTACTATTCCCTTTGAGTATAGCAAATTAATTTTCTGATTGAATCAATATCATGCCCACATATAAAAATAAAAAGGAAGAAGTCTATTCTCAAAATGAGCGTTTCCAAAACATATCTGAAAATTATAAAGAATTCATTGAAGTCCAATAGAATAACAAAAATATAATGTAACCTCAAATTTAAGTAAATACAGAAGCCACTGATAATATCATACATTTACTATGGTGTGATGGGAAAAAGATGTTTTTCTCCTATTTGGGAACATCCCTTCATCTGAGTGGATGAACACAAATCTGTTAGGGTGAGTCTTAGTGCAGTTGGAATCTCAGAAAAATCTGAGTGAGTGTTCAAGCCAAAATAAACTCTTACTATTATTTCAGCCTTGGTTTTTCAGGATTATTAACTTAGTAAGGATAGTGGAAAAATGCAAATCTTTAATCTGAATAAAAACCTATTTTGTTTTGAAAACAAATGTATTTCTTCCCAGGCCTCCTATTCCCACTAACCATAATATTCTCTGGGGGTTTATTTCTTAACTTGCCCTTTGAGATATATGCCATTTCCTTGTAAGTTGGAGTTTTGATGATTAGCATTGCAGATGTGATATTTTCTCCAAAAAATGTTTCCAAGGAAAGAGTACTAGGAACTAGGCATTTTAGTTCTGAGCAAAAAGCATTTCTATTAAGTTTGAAATATTAAAATGTAAGATGTCATAATTGTCCCAAGTGAAAAGGGGCAGACTTTAAATAAATGAGAAATTAATCTCACCAGGCTCTTTGTAGTTGATTTAAAGTAAGTTATTTATTCATATATTATTGAGCCTCAATTGAGCCTGGAGTATGTCTCCAAAGATAAAGGACTAGAATTCTTTCACATGTGGTCAATTTAATCCTTAGGCTATCTAATGAATCAAGTGTGCTCTTGGAGTCATCCAAAGACAATTTTGAATACTAGCTCTTGGCCAATAGAAATTAAAAGACTTCTTCTGTCTTCTTCAGGAAAACAGTCTCCTCAATATAATCATTTGTGTCTAGTCACAGAGGAAATGGGCTTCCAAAACCTTATCTTTGCTCTTTCAATGTTATGAAATATCTCTGAGAGTTCCAATGTGATCTTTTTCTTCTTTTGCTAGGACATTGTCATCTTTTTCATTGCAACCACATTCTTCACTTACGTTATCAAGTACTTTTGGCTGCATATGTAGAGTTTCTCAAATGGCAGAAAAGTCACTGTTCCCAAAGTCAGCTAATTTTTTTTAGTAATTCCATTTGTGTTTGATTCAAATTTACTTTAACGTTATTATTTTTATTCCTTCACTACACATTTTTGTGGAGCACTTCTCTCTTCATTATTTTTATAAAATGTCACATGGGTTTATCATTGGGAGACAAGAAAGCATGTGACTACATGCCTCACTGTCTGTGCATGAACTGAATAACTGACGTACAGTGACCAATTACCAATAGGCCTTGAAAGAAGTAACATGGTTTGTCATTGACCAAAAATGTGCATCTGTTGTTTATGTAGTGATTTTTAAACTGAAGAGAGAGCAGCAAAGTTCATACTCTGTGTAATTATTCACAGTTAATATACTGTGGTAACTGAAATTTGAGCTATGTTCTTGAGGAACAATGTTGTTTAACTAAACCATGGTAACTGAAATCCATGCATATTTGAACCATGAAAACAGGGGTTGCCTGTTAATTATTAGTACAATTGGTTAGTCATTTGAAAAAAGGTAAAATCATATCTGTACCTCACTCCCACATGAGAATCAATTCCACAACTGTTCACAGTTCTATATATGATACAATAAAAATCTCACACTAAAAGAAAATACAGATAAATTCCTTTGTAACTTGAGTAAGGGAAATATTTTCTAATCATTTATTGTTGTTTAGTCACTAAATCCTGTCCAACTCTTGCAGCACCACAAACTGTAGCCCATCAGGCTCCTCTGTCCATGGGATTTCCCAGGCAAGAATATTGGAGTGGGTTGCCATTTCCTTCTCCAGGGGACATTCCTGACCCAGGGATGTCGCCTGCATTGGCAGGCAAATTCTCTACCACTAAGCCACTAGGGAAGCCCTTTTAATCATTACTCAATACGTAAAATAAGAGAAATGATTGATAAATTTGACTACATTAAAATTTTTCAGTGTGAAAAACAAAACAAAAATTACATAAGCAAAATCAAAGGACAAATTAACAGTTAAAAAAAGATATTTCCATTTTTATAATGTACCAAAGCTTCTATAAAATCAAGGGAGAAAAAAACTGACAATTCCTTAAGAAAATGGGCAAAAGATATAAATACAGCCCACAAGAAGAAATGAGTTGTTAAAAAATTATCAGGCATATGAAATATTACATAGCTCCACATATAAAGAAATAAGAATTTAAAATATACTGAGATATTACTTCTCATCTATCAGGCTTCAAAAATTAAAAAAGATAATATAATACCATGTCAAACCATATCACCAGAATATTAACATTGATATGGTCAAGGTACATGATATTTTCATCACCATAAAGATCTCTCATTTTGTCAGTTTATAGCTATATCCTTACTCCTGCTTTAATCACTGTTCATGTTCAGTCATTAAGTTGTGTCCGACTCTTTGGGACCCCATGGACTGCAGGTCAGGCTTCCCTGTCCTTCACTCACTGCTGGAATTTGCTCAAATTCATGTCCATTGAGTCAGTGATGATATCTAACCATCTCAACCTCTGCTGCCCCCTTCTCCTTTGGCCTCTCCCAGCATCAGGGTCTTTTCCAGTGAATCAGCTCTTCACATCAGGTGGCCAAAGTATTGGAGATTCAACTTCAGCATCAGTCCTTCCAATGAATATTCAGGGTTGATTTCCTTTAGGATTACTGGTTTGATTTCCTTGCTGTCCAAGGGACTCTCAAGTGTCTTCTCCAAAACCACAGTTTGAAAGCATCAATTCTTTGATGCTCAGCCTTCTTTGTGATCCAATTCTCACGTCTGTATATGACTACTGGAAAAACCACAGCTTCGACTACACGGACCTTTGTTGGTAATGTGATGTCTCTGCTTTTTAATACGCTGTCTAGGTTTGTCATAGCTTTCCTTCCAAGGAGCAGGTGTCTTTTAATTTCATGGCTGAAGTTACCTTCCCCAGTGATTTTAGAGACCAAGAAAATAAATCTGTCACTGTATTCATTGTTTCCCCATCTATTTGCCATGAAGTGATGGGACTAGACGCCATGATATTTGTTTTTTGAATGTTGAGTTTTAAGCCAGCCTTTTCACTCTCTGCTTTTGCCCTCATCAAGGGCCTCTTTAGTTCCTCTTCACTTTCTGCCATTAGAGAGATCACTGACAACCATGAATTTTCTCTTTTATACTTTTGTCATTTTAAGAATGTTTTACATATGCAATTATGTAGTCTGTAAATTCTGAGGACTGCTTTTTTCTTACAGCATATTTTCTTAAGATTAATCCAGGTTTTTTAATGTATCAGTAGATTTTTTTTCCCCTAATTGCTGAGTAGTGTTTCATTTCACAGATGTACCGCTATCTGTTTAACCATCACTTACAAAAGGACATCTGGGTGGTTTCCAGTATGGTTTCCAATTTTCACACAGATTTTTTGTGTGTGAACATAAACCTTGATTTGTCTGAAATTAATGCCCAGAAGTGAATTTGCTGGGACTAACAGTAATTGCATATTTAGGTGTTTTTTTTGTGTGTTTGTTTGTTTGTTCTTGTTTTGTTTTGTTTTTAAGAAACTGATACACTATTTTGGCAAAGTGACTGTGCTATTTTGCACTCCAATTAGCAAGGTATATAATCCACTCTGACAATCTTTGTCTTTTAATTTGGTTATTTAGCCTTTTAAAATATATAATTATTTATATACTATTTGCATTAGTAGTTAAGTCTGCCACTTAAATTTTTGTTTAAGTTGTTGTTTCTGCTTATTCAGCTTGTGTTTGTGAGTTTTTTTTTTCCCCTGCTTTTCTAAGGGTTACTTGAATATTTTTTAGAATTTCCTTTTGATTTTTATACTATTTTGAACATTTTTTTAATGGTTGCTCTGGATATTACGTTCCAGTGTTAGTCACTCAGTCATGTCCAAATCTTTGCAACCCATGGACTGTAGCCTGCCAGGCTCCTCTGTCTATGGAATTCTCCAGGCAAGAATACTGGAGTGGGTTGCCACTTCCTTCTCCAGGGAATCTTCCCAACCTAGGGATCAAACCCCGGTCTCCCGCATTGCAGGCAGACCCTTTCCTGTCTGAGCCATTAGGGAAGCCCAGATATTACATTATAACTTATAAATCACAGTATGCTAGTGTCATCATTTGATCAGTTTTAGTGAAGTACAGAAGTCTTAATCTTGTACTTCATTCATTTATAATATAATGGTCTTAAGTATTTCTTTTACTTGCATTTAGAACCATATCATACAGTGTTATAATTTTGCTTCCACTGTCAAGCAGAACTTAGGAAATTTTGAGAAGAAAAGCCTACTATATTTACTCATATTATTGCTTATCATTGGATCCTTCTTTTTTGATATTACAAGTTTTCTTCAGTTATTATTTCATTTCCGTTTAGATAAGGTCCTTTAGCCATTAATTTAGAGTACATCTACTTGTAACAAATTCTCTTACTTTAACCTCACCTGAAAATATCTTGATTTGTCTTTCATTCCTGAAAGATATTTTTTGTAGGTATATGATTATAAGTTGATGGTTCTTTTCTGTTAGGGCTTGAAAAATTTGCCATTTTATTTTAGCTTCCATTTTCTGATGAGAAATTTGCTGCCATTCAAAAAATTTTTTTCTATAAAACTTGTTACTTGTTCTCTTGTCTTTAGCATTTTTTTTTTGTTTTTAGCTTTCAGAAGTATAGTTATAACATGTCTTGACACTAAATTCTTTGAATTTACCCTGCTTGAAATGTTCTCCAATTTGTGTACTGTAGATTTATTTCTCTTGCTGAATTTGGTAAGTTTTCAGATATTATTTCTTCTTTTGGATTGGTGCAAAAGTAACTGTGGTTTTACGTTGTCAAAATTTGCCATTTGATTTTGGAATATATTCTTAAATAAATGTGGTTATGTTATACTTAATTTTAATGCATATTTCTCACTTTGTGCTTTTTGCTAATGAATTATTACTTGCTGTGTATTTTATATTTATTTTAGACTAGGGAAATGATGTTAGACCAAAAGCAAATTTGAGCAATTTTCTTGAGTCCAAAATGGGTTGTAAAGCAGCAGAGACAACTCACAACATCGGCAATACATTTGGCCCAAGAACTGCTAATCAACATACAATGCAGTGATGGTTCAAGAAGTTTTGCAAAGGAGACAAGAGCCTTGAAGACGAGGAACATAGTGCCTTGCCATCAGAAGTTGACAATGACCAATTGAGAACCATCATTGTAGCTGATTCTCTTGCACGAGAAATTGCCCAAGAACTCAACGTTGACCATTCTATGGACACTTGACATTTGAAGCAAATTGGAAAGGTGAAAAAGCTTGATAAGTGGGTGCCTCTTGAGCTGACCCAAAATTTAAAAAATCATCATTTTTAAGTGTAGTATTCTCTTATTCTACGCAGTAACAACGAATCATTTCTTGACTGGATTGTGATATGCAACAAAAAGTGGATTGTATACAACAACTGGCAATGACCAGCTCAGTGGTTGGACTGAGAGGCTCCAAAGCACTTGCCAAAACCAAACCTGCACTAAAAAAAGGCCATGGTCACAGTTTGGTGCTCTGCTGCCGGTCTAATCCACTACAGCTTTCTGAATCCCAGTGAAGCCATTACATTTGAGAAGTACGCTCAGCAAATCGATGAGATGTACTGAAATCTGCAATGCCTGCAGCTGGCACTGGTCAACAGAATGGGTCTAATTCTTCTCCATGATTGCCCAACCACAGGTCACACAACCAATGCTTCAAAGGATGAACATATTGGACTACGAAGTTTTGCCTCATCCTCCATATTCATTTGACCTCTCGCTGACCAACTACCACTTCTTCAAGTATCTTGACAACTTTTTGCAGGTAAAACACTTCCACAACCAGCAGGACTCATAAAATGTTTTCCCAGAGTTCATCAAATCCCAAAGCATGGATTTTTATGCTACAGGAATAAACAAACTTATTTCTCATTGGCGAAACTGTGTTGATTGTAATGGTTCCTATTTTGAACACTAAAGATGTGTTTAAGCCTAGTTATAATGATGTAAATTTCAGGGTCTGAAGCTGCAATTATTTTTATATCAACTTAATAGTACTTTTTCAGTCCTACCCTCCTTCTCCTCTCCTTCCTAAACACTGAAGACACAAATCTTAATTTTTAAGAAAATAATTCCACAGGTCCCTGAGGCTCTGTTCACTTTTATTTTTCTAATTTATTATCTCTCTGTTGTTCAGACTTCTTGATTTGTACTGTTGTCTTCCAGTTCACTGATTCTTTCCTCTTACCCATTCTGTTGTTGAGCCCATCCACTGAGCTTTTTTACTTCAGCTTTTATTTTTTATTTCTAAAATGTTTATGTGAGTGTTATTTATATCTTACAGTTCTTTGCTAAGACTTTCTATTTTTTCATTTGTTTCAAGTAATTTTGTAGTTGTTTGCTGAAGCATCTTTATCAAGGCTGCTTTCAAATCTTTGTTGTATAAGTCAGGTAAGTCTAACATCTCTGTCATGTTTCTGGATGAATAATCATGTTTTTAAATACTGTTAATTCTTTTTCAATAGTTATAATATGCTATGAACTAATCTAACACTTCACATGTACCCCTTGAGCAGCTCCATGAAATAGATACTATTACTATTACTATTTCCCAAGTGAGATAACCCTCTTCCCTCCAATTCAATCTTTGACTTGGTGTTTTATTATATGCTAAAGATGGGAGGAGGAGGGGATGACGGAGGATGAGATGATTGGATGGCATCACTGACTCAATGGATATGAGTCCGAGTAAGCTCCGGGAGTCGGTGATGGACAGGGAATCCTGGTGTGCTGCTGTCCGTGGGGTCCCAAAGAATCGGACACGACTGAGTAACTGAACTGAACTGAACTGAAAGAAGGAAGAAGGTGACTACATAAATCCAAGAATAGAAAATAAACACACCTTGTGTATTAAACTCTTACATTTTTTTAAAAAGTGTTACATTGGAAGCAATTCTAAAAATAAAACAGACAACATATTAGTGAATATTTTTATTTCTTTCCTGGCCAAGAAAAATCCCATTATGGATTGGAATTATAAAACAGATATGCATTTTTGGTTAGGTTGATATCATTTTGAAAATCTATTGGTAGGCATTGATTGGCTTAAGTCAATCAGTAGAACGTCATCTTTTTGCTACCGTAATTGGCTCAAAAGGGGATATGTAACTTACGTTAGCTTACTCACCCTAAAGTTCAGGATTTGTGCCTGCAGGTGAAGAAAGATACATTCTTTTGTCTTCTAGATGATATTACCTGGAGATACAGCCTTTCAGTTGTTTTAAGGAATGTGAGACCAAGAATAAAGGCAATAAAACAGCAGGGAAAAGAAAGCAGAACTCTGATCACACTCAGATGACTCTAACTTTATCTCTAGAATTTTTAGTTAAATGAATTAATAAATTATAGTTTAAAAAGAATGTTAAGTGATCCCAACGGGCCCCAAGAATAAAATCTTTTATCTTTATTCTTTATTGAAGAGATATTCTTCTACAAACTGCTTATCAGTACTAGTCTTGAAGTTTTTTAAAACAATCTTAGTTTTAGCTTTAGGAGGTGTTAAGTATAAGGTGTAAGTAACTGCCAACTCTTACAATATATCAACAAGACTACAAAAAAAACAGTATGATGAGAAATTTACAATGTGCTCTAGCTTTTCTTTTTGAACTAATTTTATGAAAATGTGTGCCTTACTTTTTAGATTTTTCTGTGTCTTTGAAAAGATAATACAATATGGAAAAAATTAAATGTCATAAAATATAATTAATAGACTCTGTCTCACCCCTAATATTCAGGTCTAGAGTTCCTTCACTTAGAGGCAATCACTGTTAGTACCTACTTGATTAAGCACAAGGAAATACTTTATACATATACAAGCATATATATATAATATACATATATATATATATTATCTGTCCATTTTTGTGTATGGAAATGATTGCTAGCTTCACATACCCTCTGCACCTTTCTTCTTTAACATTATATTTTTACCTTCCAGACATTCCATATTAGTACTTACTGGTCATTTGTTCATTCATATGAACTCTGTACTTTATAAACAATCCTCATTTTAGGGATGTAAGGTTTGTTTTCAATATTTTATATTACATGTAGTATTTTAATAAATAGCCTTGTATGTGCTTCTTTGCAAAGGTACTAATACACATCTACTATAAATTACTAGAATTAATAACCATTTATAAGTACATTTTGAATTTTAATAGATATTTTACTAGATTTAAATTGTGTTTCAAAGATTCTTTTTCCATAAACTCTCCCCAATTCAATTTTGGTAAAATTTTACCATATGATAGACAAAGACTGCTTTATTTTTAACTTTATTTATTCATTATGAGTGATATTTAGCATTGTTTTATACATTTACAAACTATTTATACCTGTTTTCCTGAGAACTTTCTATTTATATTAAACTTTTTCTTATTGATTTATAAGATCTCCTTATGCATTAAAGAATGAGCCATTAATTATCATATGTGTTTATGGCGGATGAGGTGGTTTACTAAAACTCTATTTCCCCCTCTCTGGTATGCCTTCTTTTCTACAACCATTAGAAAACTAATAACTACTTTTTCAGACTATTTTAGAACTAGACTTCTGTTGTAAACTGATATTGCACTTGGATGTATTTGCATGAGATCTGGATAGAAGAAAAATTTTGGAGCTAGGAGGTCATAAACAGTATTAGCCATTCTTCATCTTCTTGATAAAAAGAGGCTGTTTTGGTGGAAGAAGCAGTGGGATCTCATACTCCCATACACCAGTCTGAGAAGTGACAAGAGGCACTTTTGCTAAGAGTAGCAGGTAAACATCACCCATCAGTGCCATTTCACTGGCTCTACAGCTCCTGACAACATCTGCTAATCTATGAATTCCAGCTACAGAGTGTGTAGTTCACAGTGGCAGTTTTGGAGGTAAAACTTCCTCTGATGGGACAGTGCAAATAGTGTTTGGGTGGTGATTCCTGATTCCAGTTTCCAGCTCATTCCTCCACTTTCCAATGACACTGTAAATGCATACTTTCCTTTATCAAATAGCTGTCTTCTTAATATTCCTTAAGTCGTCTCTGTCTTTTGTACTGAATCTTGACTAAGACAATGCTGCAAAATCTCTGTTTTGGTTTCCTGCCTTGAGTAATTTGAGCAATCTTCTCTCTTTAAAAAATTTTTTTTTAAAATTAATCAGTCTAGCTAGAGTTTTAGAACCCTAGTTAAAGAACTAACTTTTTGTTTCATTGATTTTTTTCTCTATTGTTTTTTTCTATTCTTTATGTCATTTAATTTTACTCAGATCTTTATTGTTTCTGCCCTTTTGTTTGCTTAAGACTTAGTTTGCTTTTCCTTTTTAAGACTCTTAAAATGGAAATTTAGGTCACTAAGAACTTTTTTTTCCAACGCAGCCAATTTTTAAACCTATATCATAGCTATAATGATATAGCAAAAGCAGTCACAGTGTAGAAACTTCTCTTATTTTGTCTATAATGCAAATCATTCTGTCATTTCACAATATTTTTATTCTGACTGAAACTATATAGAGATAAATAAAATATATACACCAAATAATACATATTTACATTTTATATGCTGTCTTATTAAGGAAATCCCTGGATTACATCAACTGTCTTTCACGATCTTGGATGATAACTGTACATTTTTACCTCACTCTCAATCTTACATGGCTAAACTACGGCTACCGGCTGCTGAGATCCTGAGACAGCTATCTGGAATTTTCATTTGGGCAGTCTGCAAACTCAGTGAGGACATTCAGATGTTGACTATCAAAAAAAAAAAAAAAAAGACAAATGTCCAAATCAACATAGATGTGGCCAATGCCAAAATGAAATTTCAAACAGAATCACTGAAGTCCTGTGATTTCTACAATTTATCTGCAGTACTTGTTATTTCTGCAAAAGGGACTGTGCTTCAGATATCTAGATATTCAAATCACAAAGAGTCAGACATGACTGAGGGACTAATACTTTCACTTTCATGAAGGGTAAATGTGTATTAAATAAAGCATTTATGAGCTACTGATGATAACAGAAAAAATAAACACTATTTTCTAGAGAAGAAATGTTACTTTTCAGATATCATAAGATATAAAACACAGAAAAGAATTTGGCCTTTTTCTTATGTACTGGAATTGATTAGATGGATTGTGTGCCTCTCAAAAAGTTTATCTATAGCCATCTTAGCTCAATTTTTCATTTTATTTTGAGTAGAAGGAATCTGCTTTTGCCAATCAATAAACTGTAATGTGTCATCTGAACTTAAATGAGAACTACCTCCTATTGCTAATTTAATGTCCTGCTGTTACCCTTGCTCTCCAGCCAGGAGAACAGCATGTACTATTTGCCCTCAGATTGACATTCATACATGGAAACATTAATTGCCCAATGGGTGGCGAAGATACCCTTGTTTTTCTGCTACAGATTGATGAATCACCTCCTCTGCTGTCATTTTTCAGTTTGTGCAGAGCTCTGAACATTTATACTTTAGGTATATTACTCTGCTGATGTTTGAGTGTTTGTGTAAAACAGATCCAAATTGCTGTCATCTCAATCCAAGATAGTATTGAGTTATTTCCAATTAGTTAGCACCAGCAATTAATCTAAAGCCTTCTCTTGTAATTCAGAGTTTGAGAATCTGTTTATTGTTAAAATAGTGATAGGTGTTATTTTTTTCTCGGTGAGCTAAGAGCATTTCAATTCCTAGATCACTCAACCCTTTGAATTGTGGATCATTATCATTTTTATAGATAATGAAATTCAGGCTTACCAAAATATTTTTCCCATGATCTTACAATTATTATAAGGCAAACACAATATTCAAACCCAAGTTTGAGAGCCCATTCATTTAATCTCTAGATTCAGATTCTTCCTAACCATTCCATCTATTGTTCTTTCATTAGTTGTATCATGCTGTAGATTAGGAGCATCACTAAGGAGAGAGCAATGGAAAAGGAAGGCATAGAAACTCAAAGGAATTTATCTTCCAATCATAAGAAAGAAGTAACATGATAGTCACAAACAAAATGTTCCAGGTTTTGATATTTTGTATATTTTCCAATGAGTCCCTTTTGCAAACCAATAAAAACTGATAAAAATATCCACCCATCTTTTCATTGGGGTAGAAAGAATTTCAGATTTGCAAGTGTGCCTTTTATTGTTAAAATGATGGTAGAAGAAATTCAGTTCAGTTCAGTCGCTCAGTCATGTCCGACTGTTTGCAACGCCACGGACTGCAGCACACCAGGCTTCCTTGTCCATCACCAACTCCCGGAGCTTGTTCAAATCCATGTCCATTGAGTCGGTGATGCCATCCAACCATCTCATCCTCTGTCATCCCCTTCTCCTCCTGTCTTCAATCTTTTCCAGCATCAGGGTCTTTTCCAGTGAGTCACCTCTTTGCATCAGGTGGCCGAGATATTGGAGTTTCAGCTTCAGCGTCAGTCCTTCCAATGAATATTCAGGACTGATCTCCTTTAGGATGGACTGGTTGGACCTCCTTGCAGTCGAAGGGACTCTCAGGAGTCTTCTCCAACACCACAGTTCAAAACCATCAATTCTTCGGCACTCAGATTTTTTTATGGTCCAACTCTCATATCCATAGGTGACTGTTGGAAAAATCATAGCTTTGACTAGATGGACCTTTGTTGGCAAAGTAATGTCTCTGCTTTTTAATGTGTTGTCTATGTTGGTCATAGCTTTTCTTCCAAGGAATAAGCGTCTTTTCATTTCATGGCAACATCCACCATCTGCAGTGATTTTGGAGCCCAAGAAAACAAAGTCTGTCACTTTTTCCATTGTCTCCCCATCTGTTTGCCATGAAGTGATGGGACCAGATGCTATGATCTTAGTTTTCTGAATGTTGAGTTTCAAAACAGCCTCTTTTACTTTTATCAAGACGCTTTCTAGTTCCTCTTTGCTTTCTACCATAAGGGTGGTGTCATCTGCATACCTGATGTTCCTTCATCTATTAATGTCTTTATTGACAGGCATTTCAAAGAAAAATATTGGGGGAAAGACATGGATACATGGTTTTTTTAAATTTATTTACTTTTTAATTGAAGGATAATTGCTTTACAGAATTTTGCTGTTTCCTGTCAAACATCAACATGAATCAGCCATAGGCATACATGTATTCCCTTCCTTTTGAACCTCTCTCCCATCTCCCTCCCCATCCCACCCCTCTAGGTTGATACAGAGCCCCTGTTTGAGTTTCCTGAGCCATACAGAAAATTTCCATTGGCAATCTATTTTACGTATGGTAATGTAATCTTCCATGTTACTCTTTCCATACTTCTCACCCTCTCCTCCCCTCTCCCCATGTCCATAAGTCTATTCTCTATGTCTTTTTCTCCATTGCTGCTCTGTAAATAAACTCTTCAGTACCGTTTTTCTAGATTCCATATATATGTGCTAGAATATGATATTTATCTTTCTCTTTCTGACTTACTTCACTCTGTATAATAGGCACCTAGGTTCATCTACCTCATTAGGACTGACTCAAATGTGTTCCTTTTTATGGCTGAGTAATATTCCATTGTGTATATGTACCACAACTTCTTTATCCCTTCATCTGTCAATGGACATCTAGGTTGCTTCCATGTTCTAGTTATTGTAAATAGTGCTGCAATGAACAATGGGATACATGGGTCTTTTTCAATTTTTGTTTCCTCAGGATATATGCCTAGGAGTGGGATTACCAGATCATATGGTAGTTTTACTGCTAGTTTTTAAAGGAGTCTCCACAGAGTCTTCCATAATCACTGCATCTATTTACATTCCCACCAATAGCGCAAGAATGTTCCCTTCTCTCCACACCCTCTCCAACATTTATTGTTTGTAAACTTGATCTTAGTTTTCTGAATGTTGAGCTTTAAGCCAACTTCTTCACTTGCCTCTTTCACTTTCATCAAGAGGCTCTTTAGTTCTTCTTTGCTTTCTGCCATAAGGGTGGTGTCATCTGCATATCTGATATTACTGATACTTTTCCTGGCAATCTTGATTCCAGCTTGTGCTTCCTCCAGCCCAGCATTTCTCATGATGTACTCTGCATATAAGTTAAATAAGCAGGGTGACAATATACAACCTTGACGTACTCCTTTTCCTATTTGGAACCAGTCTGTTGTTCTAGGTCCAGT
This sequence comes from Giraffa tippelskirchi, assembly GCF_054371585.1. Classification (NCBI taxonomy): domain Eukaryota; kingdom Metazoa; phylum Chordata; class Mammalia; order Artiodactyla; family Giraffidae; genus Giraffa; species Giraffa tippelskirchi. The sequence goes on along the minus strand of NC_137284.1, from coordinate 58,744,516 downwards.
TCTAACTGTTGCTTCCTGACCTGCATACAGGTTTCTCAAGAGGCAAGTCAGGTGGTCTGGTATTGCCATCTCTTTCAGAATTTTCCACCGTTTATTGTGATCCACACAGTCAAAGGCTTTGGCATAGTCAATAAAGCAGAAATAGATGTTTTTCTGGAACTCTCTTGCTTTTTCAATGATCCAGCGGATGTTGGCAATTTGATCTCTGGTTCCTCTGCCTTTTCTAAAACCAGCTTAAATATCTGGAAGTTCACGGTTCACGTATTGCTGAAGCCTGGCTTGGAGAATTTTGAGCATTACTTTACTAGCGTGTGAGATGAGTGCAGTTGTGCAGTAGTTTGAGAATTCTTTAGCATTGCCTTTCTTTGGGATTGGAATGAACACTGGCATTTTTCAGTCCTGTGGCTAGTGCTAAATTTTCCAAATTTGCTGGCCCATTGAGTGCAGCACTTTCACAACATCATCTTTGAGGATTTGAAATAGCTCAACTGGAATTCCATCACCTCCACTAGCTTTGTTCGTAGTGATGCTTCCTAAGGCCCACTTGACTTCACATTCTAGGATGTCTGGCCCTAGGTGAGTGATCACACCATCGTGATTATCTGGGTCACGAAGATCTTTTTTGTACAGTTCTTCTGTGTATTCTTGCCACCTCTTCTTAATATCTTCTGCTTCTGTTCAGTCCATACTATTTCTGTCCTTTATTGAGCCCATCTTTGCATGAAATATTCCCTTGGTATCTCTAATTTTCTTGAAGAGATCTCTAGTCTTTCCCATTCTATTGTTTTCCTCTATTTCTTTGCATTGATTGCTGATACAGCAGTAAAAAATTTAAAAAGACAAAAAAGTCTCTATTTTTGTTTGACTAACATTCTAGAAACCATCAAGCAATCAAATCTGAGTCTTTTGAGCTGGATTTCTCTAGATTTTATTTTTTTAATTTAACTTTAGGAAGGAAGGTTGTAATCATATTTTATGTCTCTAATGATCAAATCTTTTCAGGAGTTGACTTTATGACCATAAATTTCTATGGGACAAGCTTGGCTTAATAAGTTATTTATAAATAATAAAAAATAACTGAAAATATGAAATTAGCCATTGTTATCCTATTTAAGATAACAATTAAATGTAGTAAAATTTAATAAAAGAATTTTCCGACTTTACAACTCGGTTACAACTAGGTGATATATTTTTATGGCTATTATTATCCTGTTCACAGACAGATATTGTAACTTGGGAGCAATATCCATCACAGAATTTCATGATAACACATTGTACATAAACCAGGATAGTACCTAACTCTCCTCTAAAACCAGATGGTTCAGGTGAATTTTCATTAAACTAAAATTGTGATTTTTAACTAGTACACATACAGGATGAGGTAGATTAAAAGATGCTTTGAGGCTTTTCAAGCACCATCTGAATGTGAATTAATATTGTGAAAGAATTTTCCAAGGTCACACAAAATTCGTGGGAAGCAAAAAGAAAACCCAGGTTTTAGTTTCCTAGACTGGGGCTCTTTCTATTACACAATTCTTCTTATAAGTGCATAAGCCTGAGAGATGCAAAGCACAATGGATAAGCTTTCTTCGTATGGTAGCTTAATTGTAAAAATTCCATTTTCAATCTGTGAGAGTGACTCAGTAAGCCCATAGGCCTACTTAAGATTTTTTTAAAGTTAAAGAAAGTAGCTAATGGCTTTTAAAATATGTCCTTCAAGTGGCATGGATGTGAAATAGTTTTTGAAATAAAATGCCAAAAGCACTACAGTTTTCAATAATGAATCACTAACCATTTGCCTCTGTTCTAAAACTTGGCTTTTAAGGAAGAAATTTTTAAAGCTCTAATTATAGTTTACAAAAGCAAAAGCATCAAAAAAGTGATGTTTAGTAGCTTAATGGGATTTCTTATCAAGCCAATATAGCATTATGAGAAAGCTGTTTCTCTCTTCATCAAAGAGTTAGTTGCTCAGTCGTGTCTGACCCTTTGTGACAAGAAGTACTCTAGCACACCAGGCTCCTCTGTCCATGGAATTCTCCAGGCAAGAATACTGGAGTGGGTTGCCATTCCCTTCTCCAGAGGCTCTTCCAACCCAGGGGTAGAACCTAGATCTCCTGCATTGCAGGCAGATTCTTTACCTTCTGAGACACAAGCGAATCCCAATACAGCATTATGAGGAAGCTGTTTCTCTCTTCATCAAAATGCTGCACACATAAACCAATACCACTGGCTTGAAATTATCAATGTGTCAATCTAACATGCTACTCAAATCAACTGTCAAGCTCTTAAGCACCTAAGTTATACACAAAAGGCTAAAACATTGATTTTGTAGGTGAGAAAATACAAGACATGTTGGGAGTGCATGAAAATCTCTCATGAAACAGAGAAGCGAAACCACTACAAACCATTTTCATCTCAATGAATCTATGTTCAGTGATGCAAAATCGCTACTTGGTTGTAATAAAACTGAAAGCAGGCCTGATTTCTTCATTTCATTGCTTGAATAAATCAGTTCTAAAAAATATTTCTTTAGTATAAATCGGGAAAAGTCACGCCTTAACTCATTCTTTTTACAGAGTTATAACACTTTTTGCTTGTTATAACTTATTCTTTACTTGTTATATCATTTTCTTTTACTTGTTGGATTTTTATATCACTCTATATAATAAACATGGTACAGGTTTGTCATTGTTCCCAAGCTAAGATGAAAAGTGATGTGATTGAAGTCTTCCGGAAAGTAATCTTAAATATTGGTTCAATGCATGCTGGGGTTAGAGTTATGTAAGCCATGGGGTGTAAGTATTGATATTTTTTGTGTCATTTTTGAGTCCAGAAGGTCCATATGGTATACAAGTTACAGGGCTTTCCTTCGCTTCTTTCTAATTATTCCAAACTATGATCATATTAGGTTACTTTTTCTAATTTCCAAAATCATTCTATATTAGAATAAGAAATTCCAACTACTGTGAAAAACAACCACCAAGTATCAGTGGCTCAGCATGATAAAAATTGGTTTCTTCCTCACATCACTGTTGGCTGCAAGTTAGTTAGTTCGCCTTCAAAAATGTGTCAGGAATCTAGGCTTCTTCCATTTCATAATACTGGCATCTCAAAAACATGGCCCCTATGACAACCACAGAAGGAAAACAGTCTGGCCACGCACAGGGTATATTTTCACAGCAGGTTTCAAAATGAATACATTATTTCTGCCTACAACCCATTTAGTCAGAATCCGGTCATGTGGCCATAACTTCACTTCAAGGAAGGCTCACAAATACAGTCTTCTTTTGTGTTCAGGAAAAGCAAACAGGATAGATAAGCACATAGGTATTTTCTGTCACAGTCCCTAAACAACAAATCTGTAACACCTTAACATTTCAGATTGTCATCCCAACCCTTGAAACCTGGTGATTAGTGGTAGAAGGGGGAGTTGTTGGGGAGATAAAAGGGTACAGGCAGGGCACGTCAAGATACACAAGAGCTGTCAACTGCCATCTGCAATTAAGTATCTCTTTCTTCCTTCTGTCCTCCCCACCAGCCAGCCTTCCTGGTACTTCCCAGAACCCCCTTGGTCTAACTGGAACAGTTTGATCTGGTCCTTAGAGAGCCAAGACTTTCCAAGATTTCTAAATATCCTGATATATACTTCATAAGGAAATTAGATAGCCTTAGTAGAGGCAGCAGAAGGGAAGAAACGAAATATGCCTAGAATTTGAACAGTTAATAGAAATAAACGCTTTTTTTGTTGTTGTTGAGATACTAACGTGCACAGTTCCAAATCACTCTTATTTAGCTACATATTGGAATGAACTTGCAAACTACTGTGGTCATACTGATTCCTGCCAAGAATCTAGTGAGCTGATAAACTGGTATCTCAAAGAAAGAGAAAATGAAAATCAAATTAGAAATAAAAATTAACAACAACTGAAGGCATTTCAAAAATAAATTTCCATCTTATCAGTTCCTTTCAAAGACACCAATGACGAGCATTGTTGTGAATGGAAGAAGTGATTTTCTTTTCAAAGTTTTCCATTCAGTAAGATGACAAAGGTATCTGAAATTACAGATCTGAACTCACAGAGAATCAATGGGTCTCCTGCTGGCAACTTAGCAGCTTTTGTAATTGATGTGACAGTTTCATTCCCCCACTGCCACAGACAATCAGCATGTTACTCTATCTCTCAAACAAATCTGGGGAAAAAAAAAAGATTTTCAGTTTTACTTTTTAGTCGATATTAACATTTTCCAAACAAGATATGGTGGCAATGACAGACAACAGATTCAAGGCTTTGACAACATCCTGCTTTGGATAATGCAAGATAAAAAATTGTCAGTGTGACTTCATCAACATAACTAATAATTGCCTCAACAGGATAATTGATCATTTAAAATCTTTCTCTAAGGACCTTTAAAAAAAGGATTCTTCTCAGTACATGAACGAAGGTAGACATGTGTTCATACCTCAATCTATGTTATTTTTTCCCCAGAATTATTTTTCTTTCCTCAAGAAGAAAGTAGAAAACCTTTAACTCGGCAACTGAAGACTGTTCGTACCTTATCCTATCTAACCTCATCATTTTTCTCCCTTTTTTTATCCACATACTTTGAACTTAAGCCCCACTGAATTCACTGCTTCAGGAAAGCACAATGATCTTTCAGAGGTCTTTCTGCACTGGCTATTTTCTCAGTCTGAAATATGTTATATCAGTCAGAATTAGTGAGGTTCTGTTGCAGTAACAAATGATCCTTCACATGTCAATGTTTTAAAACACTAAAAACTTACATTTTTACTCCTGCAACATGGCTAGGTGAGACCCATCTCATCATAGTCTCTCTGACCCAAAAGTGGTGGAAACTTCATCTCAAAGTGTGCTTCCATGATTACAGCAGAAGTGAGAAAGAATTATGGCAAATAGTGCACTGGCTCTTACATTTTACGTTTGAAAGTGTCAGTCATTTATTCTACTAAAACTTCGTTGACCAAAAAGAAAAAATAAAAAAAGAAGCAGCAGCATGTGATTATTCCTAAATTGAAAAGGGATGAGAAAATGCAGTCCTACCATGGAAGGAAGAAACTCAGGTATTTTTGTTGAGCAGCGCTACTAACTACTGCATCAACTTTCCAGCAGGGGAAGTTTAACTCACTTTTCAAAGATGCAAACAAATGTCACCTCCTCTGAGAAGCTTTCCATGACTTCTCAAGATAATGAATTGCTTCTTTATCTTTACCATTCAAATACTTTGCATAGACTTTCTTGGAATACTTATTATATTATAATAAATCTATTACTAATTACTAAATCTAATTCTAATAAATCTATTACTACACTAAATTAAGCTGAATTACACTGTATTACAATGAAAATTCCTTACTCACATTTTAATGCCAAGTGTCTGGGATAGTTGCAGCATAGGCTGTGTGTTTGCTAGATGTTCCTTATTGCAGGTTTATTTGTCCATTTTTCTCATTAGACTATAAGCTCACTGAGGACACAGACTGTGTCTTTTTGTACCATCCTAACTCTAGCCTTTATAAGAGTACTTGGCCTTAGTAGATGCCCACTATGTGCTGTGCTGTGCCTAGTCGCTCAGTCATGTCTGACTCTTTGTGAGCCCATGGACTGTAGCCTGCCAGGCTCCTCTGTCCAAGGAAAGTCTCCAGGCAAGAATACTGGAATGAGTTGTCATGCCCTCCTCCAGGGGATCTTCCCAATCTGGGGATCAAACCCAGGTCTCCCACATTGCAGGCAGATTGTTTACCATCTGAGCCACCAGGGAAGCCCATGAATACTGGAGTTGGTAGCCTATACCTTCTCCAGGGGATCTTCCTGACCCAGGAATCGAACCAGGGTCTCCTGCATGGCAGGAGGAACTTTACCAGCTGAGCTACCAGGGAAACCAGATGCCCACTATATGTTGGATAAATTAATTAACTGATTAATTATTTTTGTTATTATACCATGATATGTGGGGGCAGGCTAGATTATGCTGCAGCAAAACAAAACAGAACAAAACAAAACAGTTACAAAATGTTAGATAAGTTCAGCAACAGTTTATGAATTGCTTGTTATAAATATTCTACATGGAAGGGCAAGGGGCTCTGTTCCAGAGGGATCTGACTCAGTCAGGAATCTAGAATGATCTAGGCTCCATATCACTGACTCAATGAACATGAACTTGGGCAAACTCAGGAAGATAGTGAGGGACAGGGAAGCTTGTCATGCTGCAGTCCATGGGGTTGCAAAGAGTTAGACATCACTTAGTGACTGAGCAACTACAACATCCATAAAGTCAATGTCTTTTCAGATACTCTGACAGAAGAATGGGTTTCCCTGGTGGCTCAGGCAGAAAAGAATCTGCCTGCAATGTGGGAGACCTGGGTTCAATCCCTGGATTGGGAAGATCCCCTGGAGAAGGGAACGGCTACCCACTCCAGTATTCTGGCCTGGAGAATTCCATAGACTGTATAGTCCATGGTGACAGGAGACTAAGAAATTGGAGAATCACAGATGATTTTTTAACTCTTCAGTGTAGAAGTGAACAATCACACTTCCACTCATATGTTATTTTCATTGGCCAGAACTAATCATATGGCCCCATAATTGTAGAGGGCTGGGAAATACTGGGGCTTCCAAGGTGGTGTTAGTGGTACAGAACCTGTCAATGCAGGAGACTTAAGAGATGCAGGTTCAATTCCTGGGTCAGAAATATCCCTTGGAGAATGGAATGGCAACCCACTCCAGTATTCTTGCCTTGAGAATCCCATGGACAGAGGAGCCTGGCGGGCTACCGTCCATAGAGTCACAAAGAGTTGGACATGACTGAAGTGATTTTGCACAGGGAAACATTGAGAAACAAATGGAATACTTGGTGTGTATTACTGTTTCTGTGTCATGGTTGAAGACAATATTCTTGTAATAAATATAAAATGTCTATGATATGGGAAATACAATGTTGGCAAATAACATAATCTGAATTCTGTAGCACTTTTCAAGTGAGAAGATGCTTGAATTCAATAGCTGTATAAAATGCCTATAGAGTTGAGGAGAGTTATCAAGCTGTGTTTGGGAAACAATTATTTCACAGACATTTAAAAAACTTTCAAGTTAAAATGAACCTGTCTTCCAACTTCATGTTAATATCTATAACAATAAAACCTATGCAATCACACTAGAAGCTAAGAATAATACTTAGCTATATGTTAGACACTGGAAGGAATTTACAACTAAAAATGTGGATGGGTTTCAACAGAGAGAAGCAAAGTATTGGTTTTTGCTCACCTTTCTTCTGAGTCAGCAAAGGGACCTGGGAGGAAACATTTTCTCAACTTCCACATGTTTCCCCAGTACAAGAAGGCCGAGATTTCACTAACTAAAAACTGGGAATTTTTTCACTATTGTATAGGTCTTGTTTCATTGTCATTGTTTAATTGCTAACTCGTGTCCAACTCTTTGAGACCCCATGGATTGTAGCCCACCTGGCTCCTCTGTCCATGGGATTTTCCAGGCATGAATACTGGAGTGGGTTGCTATGTTCCCCTCCAGGGGACCTTCCTGACCCAGGGATCAACCTGAACCTGTGTCTCCTCTATTGCAGGTGGTTCTTTACATTGAGCCACCTGGGAACCATTATTTCATTAAGCAGTCATAATTTATGTTCCTTTTTTATACTTTTATACACACACACACAACACACACACACATATGCAGTTTTTTTTTAAAAGTGGTCCAAGGAGCTTTTAGATGTGTGAGTAATTCATCATGACTCTGGATAAAACTTATTTCTGACACATTTCCCCTACCTTTGTCCTCCTAGCTCCACTGTGGCCTACTAATGTAATCAATTTTATTCTACCTCTGGCTTATTCTGATTTGCATTGTTTAAAAGAACCCATCATAAAGATTATCATCTATAAAACTGGAAGGAAGATATAATTTTGAGCCTTATTGAACTTATGTCATTTACCTTTGCTAAATATTGCAACAGGAGGACATGGAAAACAAATTAATTTTTTACTACTCAGCTAATGAAAATCGCCTGTGATAGGAACTGGTGCTCCTGAATTTTATTCTAATTAAAAGTTAATATAAAGTTACTCAGGTTCAACTAAAAATCCCTTTCATAATGTTGTGTACAAATTTATATTAGAGTTGATTTCCACTGATTGTGCCAAAGACTGGCTTTGAGTTTTTTAAAAAAATAATTGAGCAATACTAGTTGATATTGGTCTTTTTTTTCTCCCTGAGGAAAGCCATTCCTGAATCACAAGTATTAGCTTTGTCCTAAAATATGGTACTAAGGAAGATAACTTTGGGTTCCCCTTTTAACAGCTGGTTCAATTCAGTTTAAGTGGTAATTACTTAGCCCCTATCATGTACCACTCGCACTAGCGCTGGAGAAACTAAAGGCACATTAGACATGGCTCACGTCCTTGAGGAACTTCTAGGAGACAGTCGCAGAGATTTTTTTATATTATAGTATTGGGTTGGCCAAAAAGTTCAGGTTTCTCCTGAAATCTTATAGAAAAACCCAAAGGAACTTTTTGGCCAAGCCAATATAGTACCGGGACCAGTTAGGATATAATAGGTATACAATAAAAACATTTTGATTGACAGATTAGAAGTATGTTCCACTTTTCAGGGAAATCTTTCAATGGAATGGTTCCCACTGTACTTTTCCCTACCTGAAGGAAATGAAATGGCAGACATGAAGGATAGAAAGCTAGGTGAAATAAGGTAGGAACTGCATACAAGGAAGTGCTCATTGAACTGTGAAATTTCTGTAAGTTTACTAGAAGTATTCTGGCATTTTTAGGATTAGAGTGGTAGGTGATAAATGGTCAGGTGGAATGAAATCATAGAATGATTTGATTTATTATTAACAAAGATTTATATTTACTCTGTAGGAAATGAGTTACCTTGGTAATGTTGAAAGCTTGAGAATGACATTCTTATGTTTATTATTAATACTTAGTGAGTGAAATATTTAGGAGGGTAGAGCTAAGAATGGTAACAAGGAATCCTCTTGGAATGCTAATACAGTTAGTTGACCCTTGAACAACATGGGGGTTAGGGACGTCTACCTTCAGTGTAGTCAAAACCCGAAGTGTAACCTAGAGTCAGTCCTCTCCATGCATGGTTCCTCCATACCTGCAGTCCCACATCCATAAATTCAACCAACTCTGATCTTGCAGTACTGCAGTATTTATTACTGAGTAAAATATGTGAATAAGTGAACCACACATTTCAAACCCATGCTGTTCAAGAGTCAACTGTAAATTAATTCCAAGTGGGAGATGATAAAAGTGTGAGCAAGTCCTGTTTATTAAGGAATTTGAAAACAGAAAAAAATCATGTTCCATTTCTACCTATGCAGAGATGTATGCTCTTACTAACCATGGGGATGCTTTGGATTATGTAAGAAACCAGGGTGTTCTTAGTTGATACAAGGGCTGAAACTGTTCAGTCCACAGAGGCTAGAACTGAGGATATCTACAATGACAGGATGGAGAAGGAAATGGCAACCCACTCCAGTATTCTTGCCTGGAGAATTACATGGACAGAAGAGCCTGGCAGGCTACAGTCCATGGGATCACAAAAAGTCAGACGCGACTCAGAGTGACTAACACACACACACACACACACACACACACACACACACAATGACAGGAACTTATCACAGTCCCTGGGTGATTTCAACTAAACTACTGCTTCTTGGGTGATTACAGAACCAACACTTGCAGGTCATAATGGGTTTTACAAAAGTGCCTTAAGCATCATTTGAGAATAAAGATTTCTGATTTATATCTAGAGAGAAGTTCTATAACCTTGAGAAGAGAGAGGCTTATGATGCAGGCATCCTAACACTAGCAGTGTCACGTGTGGCACGTATTTATCACTCCCACCAAAGACTTTTCATTTTATTTCCCAAAGCAGCATACCAAAGAACAGGAAGAAGACAAATAATTTAACCATTAATTTAGAATGCTGTACTCAGTTGCTCAGTCACATCCGAATTTTTACAACCCCACAGACTGTAGCCTGCCAGGCTTCTCTGTTCATGGAATTTTCCAAATACTGGAATGCCTTGCCATTTTCTCCTCCAGAGTTATTAGAGGGCTAATTAGTCATATTAAATAAAAGCACTTACCATAACTCCTGTTGAAACAGGATGCAATGGCACTATTGCTATTGTGAATCTAAAAATAGTTTTTCCCTTTGAAACCCTCTTATTAAACAAGACAAAAACAATAACACATGGATCAAAAATTCACAGTAGAATTTACCATTACACAAACCTATCCTCCTTAAAATGGAGAGTACTGATACAGGAAAAATATCTCCCCACATATCTCCATATATTTTCAATTGCTCAAAGCTTCCAAAAAGAAGGCAAAATAGAGGGAACATAATTAAAAATTTAGTTCAAGGAACATTAACCAAATGTCTGCTATATGCAAAGTCCAGTGCTAGTGTTGAAAGAGCCAAAGTGTAGTCATGAATCCTACTATTCTGTTGAGAAGACAAGGAATTGTGCTTAATTGAGGTCACCCTGATGGCTCAGTGGGTAAAGAACACTCCTGCAATGCAGGAGACACAGGAGATACAGGTTCAGTCCTGAGTCAGGAAGAACCCCTGGAGAAGGAAATGGCTACCACTCCAGTATTGTTGCCTGAAGAATCTCATGAACAGAGGAGCCTGACAGGCTACAATTCATGAGATTGCAAAGAGTCAGCACATGTCACATAAGTGTCTGAATATTGAAAGAATGAAAGCATATTCATGAATCTTACTATTTTGTTGAGAAGACAGTGAGTTAAATTGTCATAATAAAGTATGGTAAGTACTATGAAAATTATAACCACTTCTCCTATCCAGTAACCCCTACTACCCCTCCCTACCAACCCTAGTACACACAAGCTAAGTAGAGGGAATGCCCCGTGTTTGTTATCACATAAGAAGGCAATGCCAAAGAATGTTCAAACTACTGCACAATTGCACTCATGTGACACGCTAGTAAAGTAATGCTGAAAATTCTCCAAGCCAGGCTTCAAGAGTATGTGAACCATGAACTTCCAGATGGTCAAGCTGCATTTAGAAAAGGCAGAGGAACCAGAGATCAAATTGCAAATATCCACTGGATCATCTAAAAAACAAGAGAGTTCCAGGAAAATATCTATTTCTGCTTTATTGACTATGCCAAAGCCTTTGATTGTGTGGATCACAACAAACTGTGAAAAACTCTTAAAGAGACAGGAATACCAGACAACCTGACTTGCTTCTTGAGAAATCTGCATGCAGTTCAGGAAGCAACAGTTAGAATTGGATATAGAACAACAGACTGGTTCCAAATAGGGAAAGAAGTACGTCAAGGCTGTATATTGTCACCCTGATTATTTAACTTTTATGCAGAGTACATCATGAGAAATGCTGGGCTGGATAAAACATGAGCTGGAATCAAGATTGCCGGGAGAAATATCAATAACCTCAGATATGCAGATGATACCACCCTTATGGCAAAAAGTGAAGAAGAACTAAAGAGCCTCTTGATGAAAGTGAAAGAGGAGAGTGAAAAAGTTGGCTTAAAACTCAACATTCAGAAAACTAAGATCATGCATCTGGTCCCATCATTTCATGGCAAATAGATGGGGAAACAATGGAAATAGTGACAGGTTATTTTCTTGGGCTCAAAGATCACTGCAGATGGTGATTGCAGCCATGAAATTAAAAGATGCTTGCTCCTTGGAAGAAAATCTATGATGAACCTAGACAGCATATTAAAAAGCAGAGACATTACTTTGCCAACAAATGTCTATCTAGTCAAAGTTATGGTATTTCCAGTAGTCATGTATGGATGTGAGAGCCGGACTATAAAGAAAGCTGAGCGCTGAAAAATTGATGCTTTTGAACTGTGGTGTTGGAGAAGACTCTTGAGAGTCCCTTGGACTGCAAGGAGATCCAACGAGTCCATCCTAAAGGTGATCAGTCCTGGGTGTTCATTGGAAGGACTGATGTTGAAGCTGAAACTCCAATACGTTGGCCACCTGATGCAAAGAGTTGACTCATTGGAAAAGACCCTGATGCTGGGAAAGATTGAAGGCAGGAGGAAAAGGCGATGACAGAGGATGAGATGGTTGGATGGCATCACCAACTCAATGGACATGAGTTTGAGTAAATTCCGAGAGTTGGTGATGGACAGGGAGGCCTGGAGTGCTGAAAAGGCAATGACAGAGGATGAGATGGTTGGATGGCATCACCGACTCAATGGATATGAGTTTGAGTAAATTCCGAGAGTTGGTGATGGACAGGGAGGCCTGGCGTGCTGCAGTCCATGGGGTCGCAAAGAGTTGGACACGACTGAGTGACTGAACTGAACTGAATAGAGGAGTTCACAGGTAGTAATGTTGTTACATCTCTTTAGATCTCAGAATTGTACCTTCTAGGAATTAATAGAAATACAATTAACAAAAACAAAATGCCTCTGAGGACTTCCTTGGTGGCTCAGTGGTAAGGAATCTGCCTGCCAATGCAGGAGACATGAGTTTGATCCCTGATCTGGGAGGATCTCAGGTGTGGTGCAACAACTGAGCCCGTGAACCACAACTTTGAACCTGTGCTCTAGAGCCCAGGAGCCACAACTACTGAAGCCCATGCTTAGACCAACCATGCTCCACAACAAGAGAAGCGCCACAATGAGAAGCCTAAAGCACCACAACTAGAGAAAAGCCCACACAGAAACACAGATCCAGAACCAAAATGCCTCTGTAATAGGAAAATCATATTTCTTTAAAGTTAAATATATATTTGGAAGTTTATCACCTAGACTTCTTGCAAGGCTTCAGGATGGGAGTCTAAGCAATTTTTACCTTAGGGTTCAGCTAGATCTGCACTTGCATGAGCTTTGGTGAAGAAGAGATGCCAAGAGGCGCAAGTTTGGTTAGTGATAGGGTTTTCCATCCAAGAAAGAAATGTTTTCAGGACACCTGGGAATGTTATTTGAAATATCTAGGATATTAATAGATGGAATAACAATGGGAGATATTTAATTATTAGATGCTTCAGGAATCAAACTGTAGATGGAACTTTATACTTCATTGTTCCGAAAATGGTCCCCTTGAGAGAACTAAAATGGCAACAATGTATAACTCAGCTTTCTAACACTTACGGTAAGCATTGTTCCTTAAAAACATATTTTCAGTGTTGTGAGGGTTTTCATGTGACCTACCCATTTAAGGAACATAATTCACATAGCTTTTGAACTTGAAAGCTGATTACAAATTGAGTAATCAGAGTGATAAGGACCTTTAAATAAATTCCTCTTACCATTAGAGCCAATTAAAACCCGTCTCCTGGACACAATTTTACAGTGATTTAAGAGAACATGAAGTACTACTTTGGAGAGAGAACTAATAGTTTCTCTTTCCTTTGAATCTTCAAAATATTCAGAATATTTCAAGCATAATAAGTGAATAATTTAGAAGACCTAAATCTGGACATTTAGGTTGTGTTAGTGAAAGAAATGAGAACTACTTCAGATGTAAAGTGTTTGAACAACAGTTTGTGAATATGGAATTAGGTGCCATTAGATACATCTAAGTTTTTGTTTTGTTTTGTTTTTTACCATTAATTGAAAATAACAGCTTTTAAACTATAAAGCAGAGTGTTGAAGGAGAGTTTTTCACTTTTAAAATGAAAAAAAAAAAAAAAACCAGAAAGTGCTCTAAGAGATAATCTCATTTATTTCAAAATAGAGATCTAGTGCCTCTAACCCTAGAAGGGATCATGCAATTTGATAAGAAACATACAAGCTTTCTGAAATAACTAGGCTTGAATCCTGAATCTTCTGCTGCATAGTTCCCTGACGAACTATGGACGGAGGTTCTTGACATTGTATAGGAGACAGGAATCAAGACCATCCCCATGGAAAAGAAATGCAAAAAAGCAAAATGGCTGTCTGAGGAGGCCTTACAAATAGCTGTGAAAAGAAGAGAAGAAAAAAGCAAAGGAGAGAAGGACAGATATTCCCATTTGAATGCAAGTTTCAAAGAATAGCAAGGAGAGATAAGAAAGCCTTCCTCAGCGATCAATGCAAAGAAATAGAGGAAAACAATAGAATGGGAAAGACTAGAGATCTCTTCAAGAAAATTAGAGATACCAAGGGACCATTTCATGCAAAGATGGGCTCGATAAAGGACAGAAATGGTAGGGACCTAACAGAAGCAGAAGATATTAAGAAGAGGTGGCAAGAATACACAGAAGAACTGTACAAAAAAGAGCTTCATGACCCAGATAATCATGATGGTGTGATCACTCACCTAGAGCCAGACATCCTGGAATGTGAAATCAAGTAGGCCTTAGAAAGCATCACTATGAACAAAGCTAGTGGAGGTGATGGAATTCCAGTTGAGCTATTTCAAATCCTCAAAGATGATGCTGTGAAAGTGCTGCACTCAATATGCCAGCAAATTTGAAAACCTCAGCAGTGGCCACAGGACTGGAAAAGGTCAGTTTTCATTCCAATCCCAAAGAAAGGCAATGACAAAGAATGCTCAAAACTACAGCACAATTGCACTCATCTCACATGCTAGTAAAGTAATGCTTAAAATTCTCCAAGCCAGGCTTCAGCAATACATGAACCATAAACTTCCAGATGTTCAAACTGGTTTTAGAAAAGGCAGAGGAAACAGAGATCAAATTGCCAATATCTGCTGGATCATCGAAAAAGCAAGAGAGTTCCAGAAAAACATCTATTTCTGCTTCATTGACTATGCCAAAGCCTTTGACTGCTTGGATCACAATAAACTGTGGAAAATTTTGAAAGAGATGGCAATACCAGACCACCTGACCTGCCTCTTGAGAAACCTGTATGCAGGTCAGGAAGCAACAGTTAGAACTGGACATGAAACAACAGACTGGTTCCAAATAGGAAAAGGAGTATGTCAAGGCTGTATATTGTCACCCTGCTTGTTTAACTTATATGCAGAGTATATCATGAGAAAAGCTGGGCTGGAAGAAGCACAAGCTGGAATCAAGATTGCCAGGAGAAATATCAATAACCTCAGATATGCAGATGACACCACCCTTATGGCAGAAAGTGAAGAGGAACTAAAAATCCTCTTGATGAAAGTGAGAGAGGAGAGTGAAAAAGTTGGCTTAAAGCTCAACATGCAGAAAACTAAAATCATGGCATGTGGTCCCATCACTTCATAGGAAATGGATGGGAAAACAGTGCAAACAGTGTCAGACTTTATTTTTCTGGGCTCCAAAATTACTGCAGATGGTGATTGCAGCCATGAAATTAAAAGATGCTTACTTCTTGGAAGGAAAGTTATGGCCAACCTGGATAGCATATTAAAAAGCAGAGACATTACTTTGCCAACAAAGGTCTGTCTAGTCAAGGCTATGGTTTTTCCAGTGGTCATGAATGGATGTGAGAGTTGGACTATAAAGAAAGCTGAGCGCTGAAGAATTGATGCTTTTGAACTGTGGTGTTGGAGAAGACTCTTGAGAGTCCCTTGGACTGCAAAGAGATCCAATCAGTCCATCCTAAAGGTGATCAGTCCTGGGTGTTCTTTGGAAGGACTGATGTTGAAGCTGAAACTCCAATCTTTGGCCACCTGATGCGAAGAGTTGACTCATTGGAAAAGACTCTGATGCTGGGAAGGATTGGGGGCAGGAGGAGCAGGGGATGACAGAGGATGAGATGGCTGGATGGCATCACTGACTCGATGGAGATGAGTTTGGGTAAACTCCGGGAGTTGGTGATGGACAGGGAGGCCTGGCGTGCTGCGATTCATGGGGTTGCAGAGAGCCAGACACTTGAGGGACTGAACTGAACTAAACTGAACTGAAAATGAGGTAAGTGTCTTTCTCAGAGAAGATTTGTAAATACCAAATGAGATAAACCATGAGAAAGTGGTCTTTAAAGCCCCAAACTCCATAAAATTCATATATTCATTTAGCCAATGTTTGCACAGTACCCTGTGCTATGGACTGGACTCTGTGACATGAACTGAACTAAGTACTATGTATGCTTTTCCATATGAAATATGAAGTATGGTGGTGAATGTTGATTATTTAAGTTATTATCTTTAAAAGTTGGCTTGTTAAAATTCCACAATATAAAAAGAAAGTCTTGCCTTTCAGGGTGAGTTGCCATGTAAAGCTTTGCTCTCGTCCTTCTGTTTCCCTTCAGAAGATGTTACAAATGCCCAAATGGCCTCTGAGCTGGTCCAACAGTACACCACAGTATCTTCCATAACGTGTTACCTAAACTCCCCTAAGCTTATACTTTCCCTGGCAATTTGCTCTATTATGAACAGCTGTGTCCAGAAATCCCTCCATAATGGAGTCAATTTTGATGTTTAACTGCTGAGAACTTTTAAAACCCACCATTTCTCTTGTGTTCCTGCCTCACACCTCAGTAAGCTAACAAGAGAGCCCAGATACTCCCTCCTTTGGAAGAAGGTTCAAACCACAAAAGCCCCTTCATGTCATCCTTTAATCATCATTAAAACCCCAAAGTAGTTTCTTTTCTTTGTTCTCTCACGCCACTTTTGGACCTACTTGGGAAGCCTGCTATCCTCTTCCCAGAAAGTTGCATTATGTAAATAACAAACCTTTCTCATATCCTCCTGGTGTGTGCCTGGAGACTTCAAACTTGATATCCAAATCAAATTTTGGTGGAGGCCCATTCTGTGTCTATGTACGGTTCCTGTCAGGGCTTCCCAGATAAGAATCGGCCTGCCAATGCAGGAAATGTGGGTTGGATCCCTGGGTCAGGAAGATCTCCTGAGGGAGGAAATGGCAACCTACTACAGTATTCCTGCCTGGAGAATCCCATGGACAGAGGGAGCCTGATGTATACAGTCCATGGAATTGCAAAGAGTCAGACATGACTGAGCACACAAATACTAAAGGGCCCCTGTCTCTGCAGAATGACCACAGTTAACTCTGAGAGTGGAGTGCGAAGACAATGATCACCATCACTTGGGCAGGGTAGGGGGAAGAGGTCTTCCTTCTTTTTCCTTTGATTCTTGGATAATAGGCAGGCACTTTGAGCAGTTTTACTTTGTGCTATATTAGCTGAGTTCTACTGAACTTCCATTATAGATTTAACAAACCTAAGTCAAAAGTTTCAATAATTAATTGGCTTTCAGGAAAAGAAGTATGGTATCCAGTCCCTCATTAAAGCAGCCCCAGGTCATGTATCTCATAAGCCGTAAGCCATCTGTGTGCCTTAGATTAAATCATGTATCTCAGTTCTAGCATAAGCCCGGACTGACCCTAGATTCAGAGAATGACCAAGTGTGACCCGGTTTGTTTCATCCAGGTGTATGTCCCATTCTGTAGAACATTCAAGGCAAAGATTACACCCTGATGTAATAAATGTGGGCTCATTGGGTGTAACTCACACAGATGAAGAACAGTCACCATCTGAACAGCAGTCATCACTTGAAAATTTGAATTGCAGAATTCCATATTCCTAAAGGCAGGCAGTTCACTAGGATACTACCAAAAGCCTTGGCTGGTGCTACTCCTGTTGGACTTCTGTCTCTGTTGCCAACAGAGATACTTATCATCAGAGGTACAGGGAAAAATACCCATGGTGTTTCTGTAGTACAGTCAAGGATTAATTCAACCGTTGCCAGAGCAGAGGTCCTTAATCTTGATGATATTTATTTGAGGCTCTCTGGAGCAAGGAGCTTATAAATGTGACCAGGGTAGAGAGGAACCCAGCAAACACACACAGAGCAAGAAACTTGGATTCAAAGGGAGGAAACAAAAACTGAATAAAAACGAGGTTCATAATTTGATCCAACAAGAAATCCAAAAGTTATTAAAATGATTCACAGAGCGTAAGAAACAAAAAATGGGTGTTGATTGGGTTGTGTGCCTCTACAGCATAGGTTCTCACTTAACTTTAACATCTGCTGAAATGCACCAACTGGCAAAACTTCATGGTCAATAATTATATCAGGGCTCAAGTTACTGGGAAATATCCCTAAATTGAAACAGATAAACCTCCTATGCTCTTAGAGAAGTTATTAAACATAAAGTAGAGGACATGTGCTTTATTTCAGCCATTAGAACCACTGCTTTGCCGAAATTCCCCGTATTCATGGCACCTATTACCCAAACAAATTCTTTAATGAGCATAAACACCCTGAGTTAATGAACAGTAAGTTAAAATTGTCTTTGCACTTACAGATTAATTTGGCAAAATGGAACTACAAGGACACTCCCCCTATTTAAAATAGTTAATATAGTTCAAGGTAACCCAGAACCAGGAACTTCAAGGATTGATCCACATTATAAAGGATCTATACAGGGAAGAGTGATTATTCCCACGGCTTCTCCATTTCATGGTCTAATTTGGCCTCCTCTTATACTTGTAAAGAATGAATGGTGTCACGTAGTAGGTTACCACAAACTTGAGGCCTTGGTCTCATGCATTAAAGTTTCCATACCCAGTATTATTGACATTATTGGCTCAATATAAATAGCAACTTGTAAATATTTTGTTATTGTAGATTACAATAGAAAACTCCAGAATCTACCCCAATTGGAACACAGCAGGTACTCTCAACTAAGTCTCAAAGAGTTGTTTATGGCAGAGGCTTAGTAACTTCCTCCCATGTCTTTTGGCATTTCTGGACCACCTATAATGGTTATAAGTTGCCCGTAGGCTTTGGATGCAAAACACTGCCCTCCTTCATCCCATGCTGTATATGCCACTATAGTTGCAATTTCTGGATACACACTAGTCATGTGACCTGATCTCCATACCCATCTACCTAACTTGTGTCGGGTCATGGAAACAGTAACTCTCAAGCTCAGCATGATCCTGAGACTTCCTCTTCTGGGACAGAGTCAAGCCTGGCCCTCTGACCCATCTTGCCATCAGGAGTGGTTGTCCTCCTCCGTCACTAGTCTTTTTCTGTATCTCAGAGGTCTTGAGATGGTAACTTCTCTCCACATTCCTCTGGCTACCTGAGCCCCTTGGGATCAACTCAATCAAAGGGAGTTTGTAAACTTTATGGATGACATTATCATCATCACTGGGTTTCCCAGGTAGCTCGGTGGTAAAGAATCTGCCTGCCAATGCAGGAGACACAGGAGACACGGGTTTGATCCCTTGGTTGGGAAGATCTCCTGGAGAAGGAAATGGTAACCCACTCCAGTATTCTTGCCTGATTAAATTCCATGGACAGAGGAGCCTGGCAATCTACAGTCCATGGGGTCGCAAAGAGTTGGACATGACTGAGCAACTGAGCACGCACACACATAATCATCACTAATGATGGAGCTCACTGGAAAGCAGTTGCTTTCCATCCTTCAACCAGGATATCCCTGATGAAGGACAGGGCATGAAGGTCAACACAATTGGTAAACTTCATGCACCGAAGCACCAGATGTCAGGCATTGTAGCACTGGATGCCTTGGCCAGCAGTCAGCCCTATCTGCACAATGTTAGTCTCTTGAGCCACTGCAAATGGTCCTGCTGTCTGATCTACCCAGTGGCAGCAACAACAGTGCCTTATCCATTGTTGGCCACTTAGGGGTAAAGGATTCTTGCCTCACAGGTATTCAAGACATAAATCAAGGTCACACATGCCTCCATAAATCCTCCAGTACCGTCCAAGTCCTCACCAAGTGGCTCGTTGTTCTATTCAGAGTTCCAGATGTCATTGATAGTGACCAAGGCATGTATTTTACTTTTCAGACAGAATATATAATACTGTGCCTTGAACAAGACATTCACAGTTCTGTATCAAAATTTTCCTTACCAATGCAAAATACATAAATGCAAACCTAAACAAATTCTGTTTTTTCTTGACCCTTCTATTAAAAGTAATAAGAGGAAGGAATTATCTATTCCCTGCCACTCAGACAGGACCTCTATCTCCCAAAACTAAAAAGTATATGTCCCTTTGCTGTTTGCTGAGACCATAGTATCTCATTTCAATTGTTAAAAGAATACTTGCAGTAATGGTATTTAGTTAGCCTGACTGCACTATGGCAGAGTGTGTTTGCGTGTGTACAATGATGTTCTTTGGATTTTCCTCAAGAACATTGTTAGGGTACCAGAGTCTTCTTCTTTTCCTGACTTTGCCTGTGGCTGCCCCTATTCTTCAATTCTAATTATATATTTTTCCTGTATAATTATTAACTTAGTGGCTTAAGTTAGCGTTAGTTGCTCAGTCATTTCCGACTCTGTTACCCTATGGACCGTAGCCCACCAGACTACTCTTGTCCATGGGATTCTCCAGGCAAGGAAACTGGAGTGGGTTGCCATTTCCTTCTCCAGGGGATCTTCTCAATCCAAGGATCAAACTCTGCATTGCAGGAAGATTCTTTACCATCTGAGCCACGAGGAAAGTTTATTTGCTCATGATTCTGTGGAACAGGAATTTGGACAGAGGATGGTGGGAATGGCTCAGTTCATCTTGGCAGCACATGGGACCAGGTGGTACAGATCAAGTGATTGGAGGGCAGCTACATCAGTTCCCCTAGGGTCAGATGCTGGGGCCTCTGTTCTTAGTATTGACTGGACACCTCATCTCTCAATCATGTGTCCTGTTCACATGATCAGCTTGACCTGTCTCAGTGCACAGAGTTCTCAATGTAGCAAGACTTCTTATGTGGCAACTGGCTCCTCCTAAAATGCAAAAGTGTAAAGTGCAAAAGAAAGTTTCTGGGGTTTCTAAGGCTTCAGCTAAGAATGGCACAATGTTACTCCTACTACATTTTATTAATTAAAGCAGATTCAGAACCAGTCCAGATTTAGAGGGTAGACTACACAAGGATGAGAGAGCTGGCAGGATATTAAATTGGCTCATAACCAAAGTAAGTCTATCCTACCCTCCAAAGTATTATTTCCAAAGCCCCTATACTCTCTACACAAATTGGCATGATTCCTGGCAAACTGGATGTGTTTTGGCCACGATATTTGTGAATAGCATAATTCTGTAGTGGCAGACACCATGAAGTCTCACAGATAAGATCAAGTGTGCTACAGAACATGAAAAAAATTGACTAAAGACCACAGAGAACAGGAAAGCAGAGATCATGTTGCCTTTCTCTCAATAAGACTGTGAGGTTGAACAACCATGAATAGTTTTCCAAAATCTAACTGGCCCAAGATCTCATTTCTATCATAATATCTTAAGCTCACTCTATTTTAACAGAATATATTGTGAGAAATAGCTAACATGGATTTCTATGGGATTTTCTATTTTACATCATTTTTGTTTATTTTTAACAAGTATTTAAACAGTGTCTCCTTAAAACATATTTGGGGGAGGGAGACAGAGATCAAGAAAAAAAATGGGACACATACATGCATAGATTATGAAGACAGGGGAAGCAAAGTGATCAAGTGAAAATGAAATGAATTACCAAATGTCCATTTAGATAACAAGCAGGAGAGTGTTATTTACTGTTCTGTTCCATTACTGACATTTTCTTTCACACCACAGGTTGCCATGACCCCTCATTTTGTAGCATTTCAAGATCGGCATTCTGCCACATGACATTTCACTAACCACATTTCACTGAACATCTCTTAACCCTTGACATTTGGACACCAATGATACCTTGAACCTGCAACCAGAAATCCTTCTCTAAGAGCAGGTAATGTTTTAGAATCAATGAAAGGATGAAAACGTCCTCTCTATATTTTAAAAAGACATTTTCAATATGTAAGATTTTCCATTAATATTCTTTAGATTCAAGTTAAAAACATGATTTCCCCCTCTATCATGATTTTCTTAGCATATGTTATAATCTTTAGTAACTGCTAAAAGCTGTTTGGAACAAATACCTTTTCTTTCAAGAACTATATGTAGCTTATTATTTTTTAACTGTTCTTTGCTCAGCAGAGTCTACTTGCCAGGCAGACTCTTTCCCAAGCTTTACTGAGGTATAATTGGTAACTAAAATTATATACAGTATATATAGTTAAGATATACAGCTTAATGACTTGAAATACATGTACATTATGAAATAATCAAAGCTACTTAACATATCCATCACCTCAAGAAGTTGCCATTTTCTTTCTTTTTTTTTACTGAGAATATTTGAGACATACACTCTTAGCAAATTTCAAGTATACAATACACTATTGTTCATTTTAATCACACTGTTGTACATTAGATCTCTGGAATGTAATAAAATAGACTCTGATTCAGAAATTTTATTTGTAAATTCCTTGTGTATTCCACAATTTTTAAAAAGTTGGATTACAATTTAATTTTATTAAAATTTTAATTTTCCTGTTGAATTTCTATGTAATCTTTAGAAATCCAATTAACTTTCATTTCTTACTCAAATAGCTGACAATACTTGCTGACCAATTATATCAGAAACCGGAAAACTTCAGCTCATGGGCCAGTTACAACCTACTGCCCTTGTCAATGGGATCCTCCAGGCAAGAGTACTGTAGTGGGTTGCAATGCCCTCCTCTACGGGATCTTCCCGACTCAGGGATCAAACCTGCATCTCTGACTTTTCCTGCATTGGCAGGCGGGGTCTTTACCATCAGCATCACCTAGGAATTTGGTGAAGGGGATCCAAAGGTACAAACTTCCAGTTATAAGATAAATAAATATTGGGGATGCAATATACAACATGATGTCTGTAGTTAACAATGCTCTATGATGTATCTGCAAGTTTCTAAGACAGTAAATCCCAAAAGTTCTCACCACAATAAAAAAACATAACTCTTTTGCAACTATATGAGTTGATGGATGCTAACTAAACTTACTGTGGTAATTATTCACATATGTATATATATATATATATATATATATATATATATACACACACACATATGCACACACATATATATATTCCACAGGGTCGCAAAGAATCAGACACGACTGAAGAAACTTAGCACACACACACACATACATGTATATACATGTTAAGTCATTACGCTGTACACCTTAAACTTATGGTGCTGTATGTCAATTACATAGCAATAAAATTGGAAGGAAAGAAAGCAAATGTTATTGATTTGAACCAGATTGTTTATGTAAGAGAAGAACTTATGTGTTTTCAACAAATAATATCTTCTTGACATTTGATTGTTTTATTAGTTATCTATGTCTGCATAGTACAAATTACCCCTAGCACGTAGCAGCTTAAGACAACCAACATGATGTTGGGAAAGCTGGCACGGCTTATCTGGGTGCACTGGTTCAGAAGGCTGCAATCAAGCTGCTGGCCAGGATGACAGTCATCAGAAGGCTTATCCCCAAACCCACTCATGTTGCAGTTAGAAGGTCTCAGTTTCTCCAGGAAAGCTTACAGCATAGCAGGTGACTTCACTCAGAGCAAGAGATCACAAGCGAGGCCATTACAGATGCTATGTTTCAAGCTGCTCTCATGGAAAAATTCATATGACTAGGAGCTAATGTCAAGGGCCAGCAGTCTGTGAAGCCACCTGAGGGCTCTTGGAAGCTTTCTCCCACAAAACCTTGTGATGACCACAGTCCCTGCCAACATACTGATTGCAGCATTGTGAAAGACACAGAGCTAAAAACAAACATCATCCAAAGAACATTTGTATTGCTATAGCACATATTAAACGAAAAAAGACTATAAGGAAAAAAATATAACCATAAACTAAGAGAGGCCTGTCGTAGTAAAATAAAGGCTTAATTCACCAGGAAGACAAATAACTCCAAATTTTCATGCCCCTGTCTTACATAGCCTCATTAAATATAAAGCAAAATTTAATACAAATAGAAAGAAAGATGGGCAAATGCACAATTACAACGGGTCAAATTTATATACTTTTGTCAGTAACTGAGCAGACCAAAAATTAGCAGAGACATAAAAATGTTAAAACCATGTCATTAGCAAAACTGATCTAGTGAAAATGTAGAGAATACCTCATAGAACAGTTATTGTTTCCAGGTATAGAAAGAATATTTTAAAAATTCACCGTATGTTGTGCCATTAAGTTAGTCTGCACAGACTTCAAAGACTGAAATATATATATATATATATATATATATACATTTTTTACTTTCAGCTCAATTACACTATAAATGGAAAAAACCAACACTATGGACTCACCATTATGAATTTCACATTCTAGAATACTATTTGTTTACTATTTGTTGTTGTTGTTCAGTCGCTTAGTCATGTCCAACTCTTGCAACCCCATGGACTGCAGCACTCCAGGCCTCCCTGTCCCTCACCATCTCCCGGAGTTTGCCCAAGTTCATGCCCATCGTATTGGTGATGCCATCCAGCCATCTCATTCTCTGACACCCTCTTCTTCTTCTGCCCTCAATCTTTCCCAGCATCAGGAACTTTCCCAATGAGTCGGCTGTTCATATCAGGTGACCACAATACTGGAGCTTCAGCTTCAGCATCAGTCCTTCCAATGAGTATTCTATTCTATATCTATTGTTTATTTTACATTTTCCTCTACTAGAGATTAGAGATATCTAACTTTCGGGTTTCTGTCTGCCTGCTTTTTATTTTTGTTGAAGCATCCATATTCAAGCAACTACAACAGTGTCTGGACATAGTGATATTCAATATATATTTGTTTACATTAATGTTGATTGTTAGGGTCCAAAAGAGAAGTTATATGTCACCTAGAAAAACATCCCTCCCCCCAATTTTTGGTTTTTTGAGTTATGGTTGAGCACCTAGTAACTGAGTGATTAAAGCAGGGGTACTGAGGAAGGAGTATGGTCTTCAGGGGCTTCCCTAGTGGTGGTTCAGCAATAAAAAATCCAATAGCCAGTGTAGGAGATGCAGGTTTGGTCCCTGTGTTGAGAAGAGCCCCTGGAGAAGGAAATGCCTACCCACTCCTGTATTCTCATCTGGAGAATTTCATGGACAGAGGGGCCTGGCAGGATACAGTCCATGGAGTCCCAAAGAGTCAGATATGACTGAGCCACTAAACAACAACAGCATAGTCTTCCAGGTAGAGTTGGATAAAGGGGAGAGGCAAGGGAAATGGCTGCAGAACACTGATGGGAGCTAATGCAAAATTAGCAGTGAGGCACTAAGGGTCACACTGAGGACAGCATTGTCCAACTGAGGGTAGGGACCTTGCTCCTCTATCACTTAAATAGTTAAAGGAGTGTTAGTAAAAATGGAGATTACACTCAAGTATACATGATATTTTCTTTGCATATTTATTCTAATTTCATTCTTGACTCTAGCTATGTCTAATATACTGCTCAACTTCCATTCAATTCTTAATTTTATATTTGAAATTTTTCAGTTCTAGAACTGCCACTTTGTTCTTGCTTAATTTCCAATCTTCTGCATGAATTGAGTGTTGTTTTTTTTTTTAATAAATTTATTTAATTTAGTTGGGGGCTAATTACTTTACAATATTGTAGTAGTTTTTGCCATACATTGACATGAATCAGCCATGGGATTACATGTGTTCCCCATCCTGAACCCCCCTCCCACCTCCCTCCCCATCCCATCCCTCTGGGTCATCCCATTGCCCCAGCCCTGAGCATTTGTCTCATGCATCGAACATGGAATGGTGTTCTGTTTCACATATGATAATATACATGTTTCAATGCTATTGTCCCAGAACGTCCCACCCTCACCTTCTCCCTCAGAGTCCATAAGACTCTCCTATGCATCTGTGTCTCTTCTTCTGTCTCGCATATAGGGTTATCGTTCCCATCTTTCAAATTCCATATATATGCATTAGTATACTGTATTGGTGTTTTTCTTTCTGGCTTACTTCACTCTGTATAATGGGCTCCAGTTTCATCCATCTCAATAGAACCGATTCAAATGTATTTTTTTAATGGCTGAGTAATATTCCATTGTGTATATGTACCACAGCTTCCTTATCCATTCGTCTGCTGATGGACATCTACGTTGCTTCCATGTCCTGGCTATTGTAAACAGTGCTGCGATGAACATTGGGGTACACGTGTCTCTTTCAATTCTGATTTCCTCGGTGTGTATGCCCAGCAGTGGGATTGCTGGGTCATATGGCAGTTCTATTCCCAGTTTTTTAAGGAATCTCCACACTGTTCTCCATAGTGGCTGTACTAGTTTGCATTCCCACCAACAGTGTAAGAGGGTTCCCTTTTCTCCACACCCTCTCCAGCATTTATTGCTTGTAGACTTTTGGATAGCAGCCATTCTGATGGGCGTGAAATGGTACCTCATTGTGGTTTTGATTTGCATTTCTCTAATAATGAGTGATGTTGAGCATCTTTTCATGTGTTTGTTAGCCATCTGTATGTCTTCTTTGGAGAAATGTCTGTTTAGTTCTTTGGCCCATTTTTTGATTGGGTCGTTTATTTTTCTGGAATTCAGCTGCAGGAGTTGCTTGTATATTTTTGAGATTAATTGTTTGTCTGTTGCTTCGTTTGCTATTTTTTTCTCCCATTCTGAAAGCTGTCTTTTCACCTTGCTTATAGTTTCCTTTGTTGTGCAAAAGCTTTTAATTTTAATTAGGTCCCATTTGTTTATTTTTGCTTTTATTTCCAATATTCTGGGAGGTGGGTCATGGAGAATCCTGCTGTGATTTATGTTGAAGAGTGTTTTGCCTATGTTTTCCTCTAGGAGTTTTATAGTTTCTGGTCTTACGTTTAGATCTTTAATCCATTTTGAGTTTATTTTTGTGTATGCTGTTAGGAAGTGTTCTAGTTTCATTCTTTTACAAGTGGTTGACCAGTTTTCCCAGCACCACTTGTTAAAGAGATTGTCTTTTCTCCATTGTATATTCTTGCCTCCTTTGTCGAAGATAAGGTGTCCATAGGCACGTGGATTTATCTCTGGGCTTTCTATTTTGTTCCATTGATCTATATTTCTATCTTTGTGCCAGTACCATACTGTCTTGATGACTGTGGCTTTGTAGTAGAGCCTGAAGTCAGGCAGGTTGATTTCTCCAGTTCCCTTCTTCTTTCTCAAGACTGCTTTGGCTATTCGAGGTTTCTTATATTTCCATACAAATTGTGAAATGATTTGTTCTAATTCTGTGAAAAATACTGTTGGTAGCTTGATAGGGATTGCATTGAATCTATAGATTGCTTTGGGTAGTATACTCATTTTCACTATATTAATTCTTCCAATCCATGAACATGGTATATTTCTCCATCTGTTTGTGTCCTCTTTGATTTCTTTCATCAGTGTTTCATAGTTTTCTATATATAAGTCTTCTGTTTCTTTAGGTAGATATATTCCTAAGTATTTTATTCTTTTTGTTGCAATGGTGAATGGTATTGTTTCCTTAATTTCTCTTTCTGTTTTCTCATTATTGGAGTATAGGAATGCAAGGGATTTCTGTGTGTTAATTTTATATCCTGCAACTTTACTATATTCATTGATTAGCTCTAGTAATTTTCTGGTAGAATCTTTAGGGTTTTCTATGTAGAGGATCGTGTCATCTGCAAACAGTGAGAGTTTTACTTCTTCTTTTCCTATCTGTATTCCTTTGTGAATTGAGTATTTTGTGTTTTATTTCCTACACCATATTAAGAAAAGTTAACTTAAAAAATTTTTATTTTATATTGGACTATAGTTGATTTACAATGTTGTGTTATTTTCAGGTATACAGCAAAGTGATTCAATTATACATAAACACATATCAATTCTTTTTCAAATTGTTTTCCATTTGGGTTATTACAGAATATTGGGCAGAGTTCCCTGTGTTATACAGTAAGTCATTGTTTGTTATCTATTTTAAATATAGTGTGTAGTTTGGGTATGTCAATGCCAAAGTTTTAGACAGTGTCTGATAACTATTATCTTAATCCCTTCTGATTCTGTTTCAATTTTCTTCTATCTTTTTTTTTTTTTTTTAATTTCATTCTTACATGGTTGGTTAGTTTTTACTGAGTGCCAAATATAAACAAAAACTTTTAAAGGTAATTTGAAACCTGATATGATGTCATATTCCTTCAGACAGACATAAATTCACTTTGGCAAATAAACTATCCTGGAATTCCTTAATTCATTTACAGATTAGACGATCTGTAGCTGGACACCTTATCTTCCAAACTTGAAGAAGAAGGTTACATTTTGTTTTCATTCTTATGTTAAGGTCCCCATCCAAACTTGGAGTTCAGTACTTCCTTCCTTAGTGATCCTGAATTACAATTTTTTTCTTAGCCTAATACATCCTGTTGAAAGTCCTTCTCATCTTCGTCTATACCCTTTGCACTTTTACTGCAATCAACTAATGCTCCTTGGGGACAAGTGTCCTCAAATGTCAAATTCACCTCTGGGTTTTTTTCTTGGTCACAATGTTTGCTCCATAACTCTCCTTTGCCTTTGTAGCCTGATACCTTCACATAGGATGCTTTTTAATAATTTGACCAGCTTTCTAAGTTTTTCTCAGTGGAAGGACTGGCACAAATGACAAATTCTTCCATTCCCAGGGGTGGAACCACATTCACTTGACCTTCTGGCACAATATCATGTCAAGGTTCTGGCACAAACTCATGGAAATTATTGTGAATAAAATCACAATTATTACTTGATATTTGACTCTTATCTATTCTGATAGGTTGCCACTCAGAGAAGACAATTTTAATTACACAAATAAAACATAAGACAGCTTCCCATATGGAAGAACTTCTCAAACCTCTTGTAATTGACTAAGTTATCACAGGGCATCTGGAGTGGAGACTTGGTATTAAAAGTATACTAAGAAGTCTAGTCTTGACCATGTGTCTTCCATTTATTCTTCCTCTGCTCTCTCAGTTCTAACAATCCTTTCTCTTGATGCCTCAGAAACATGGAGGGCTAGTGCTATATCTGCCACATGGGTTCTCTTTTTTCCACTTGCCACCACCACCACCTTCAATGTCCCCTCTTATCTGTGTCTGACTCTTTACATAGAAGTCACATATGGGATGACTGTAAGAGAACCTGGTTGACACTCCTCAGCAGGTAAGCATACAGGCTTACGGGCCAGATCATATTCTGTATCATGACTTCCAGAAAGAGAGAATTTCTGATATTAGCAAGTAAGGTTCAGAAATTTGTCTGGGCATCACTTTCTATGTGGGAGTGTGCCTGCCTACGTAAGTGTGTGATAGTGATTAAAATTTTTGACACTGATACTGATTAGGAGTACAAGGAAACTGGCAGAATGAACCCAAGAAAATTTTTTATTTGTTTAGTTTGCACAAAATTAATACTCATTACTGTCATTTCCATGACCTACTTACCATTTATTCTTAATTACAATGTAGCAAAATAATAATTATGTGTGATTAAACATGTTTTAGATTTATTTTACCTTTTTAAAATATAAAAGGAGAAACTGTTTATATCAGCCTTAAAAATTGTCTGGTTTCTATAACATCTGGTGATTAAAAATGGATCCAAATTAAAAGTGATAACTAAAATTTTACAATTTTGCTTGCTTTTCTCACATGCAGAACATATTCTGTGACCTTTTAAGTGGGAGCTTGATATGAGAAAAGAGTTTAGGAAGTCTGGGGTTGGCTATCACATGCATGAAATGACTTCAGCATCTTGCAAATGCTCACAGTTCCCCTATATTTCTATGATTGTCTGAGAATGCCCCATGTACGTGCTCATAAATACACAAGATCAGCGCTTTGCTGGGCCCCACAGTCCTAGTCAGGGCTTATCCCTAGACTATGCCTGTACCCTCCTTGACATAGTATCCTTTCCAAGTACTGGATCATGACCTCTGACATTGCCACCCTTGGCATCATATTATCTGCTGGAGTTTATCAGACTCATCAGGGTAAGAGAAGTCTGCTTGCACCCCCAGATGTTTTACAGAATTTTGGGGGGAAGGATTTGTTCATGCCTTAATTATAGCCTCCTTATTCTGCATAAGACTCTTACATGGAAGCACTGGGGAGCTGGACTGAAAGACAAGTCTGAATGGTAGCCACCATGCCATATTCATAATCACCTCTTTTTCCCTAATGATTACTTCTTTGCTACATGTTGGCCTTTCCAAATTAAACAGATATCATTGATCATAGGCTGTCGTACCCTTTCCTCAGGTAGGCTCAGGAATGTTTGAGCCCCATTGGTAAACGTGAAAAATTCTAAATTCAAGACGAGGTTGCTGCTCTACTTCAGTAATCAATTGTATAATATGTGGCGCCATGAAGTTGTAGTACTGACAACCTGAAGTCTTTTGGAAAGCACTGTCTCTAAGTTTATACGAAACACTCCAAAGAATGGTTGCCAGAGGCAAGGTATATATTTGCCATATTGCGCCATAATCAGTGGAGTGTACACAAGATCAAAGTGCATTTGAGTTGCATGTTTCAATTCGGATACTAGTAAGAATTTGTGCTAACATATGAGATCACAAAGCACATCTTTTTGTTTGTTTTTAACTTCTATCACCATGAGCCCAGGATACAGTGGGTCCTCAGTAGGTACTGGTTAAAAAATGAAATTAGAAAAAAGTGAGCTTCCCATTTGGGATGAACTTTCTAGCTTTATGTATAAGCTTTATGAATATTTTCAGATGGTAATTTAAAAATTGTTAAATCAGAAAGCCTGGACAATGTCTTTTTTGGTCAGGTTTGTCACTGAGAGAGGGTCTAGGATCTGTCCCACCATGTATCTGGTTCAGTGACAGAGGTAATTCTTAGAGCAGTTGACACAATGACAATTATTTCTGTAAAAATCTTATCTGTTCAAAGTTCTGGAATAAGTACATTTAAGCAATATACGTTTTTTCTTGAGTAAAATCCAAATTGCCCTTCCAAGCTAACTTTAAAAAGGCCCTAAAAAGGACCAATCTTCTAAATGCATAGCACTTTTTGAAAACTGTGATGGCAGACTGAAATGATAGCAAAATTTACTTGAGAAAATATAGGAAGCAAATGTTACGTTATTAAACCTGAATTTTCCCTTGGGGGGACCTGACAAATAAAAATTGCATATATTTAAGGGTACAATGTGTTGTTTTGATATATGTTTATACTGTGAAATGATTATCACAATTAAGTTAATTAACATATCCACCTCCTAACATGGTCATCTTTGTGTGTGTGCATAGTGAGAACACTTAAGATTTAATCTTTTAGCAAATTTCAAGTATACAATATAGTTTTATTGACATAGTTACCAAGCTGTACATTAGATCTCCAAAACTCATTCATTCTGCACAACTAAAACTTTATCCTTTAACCGGTATCTTCCAGTTTCCCCAACTCTCAGTCCCTAACAACCACCATCCTATTCTGTTTCTGAGTTCTGTTTTTTTAGATTTTACATATAAGTGAATGGCTTATTTCTTTCTGTGTCTGGCTTATTTCATTTAGTATGATATCTTCTAAGTTCATCCATGTTGTTGCAAAAGGCAAGAATTCCTTTTTTTTGAAGGCTGAATATTCTATTATATATACCATATATTACATATACTATACAGTATATGTTTTATAATATGCTATTATATATACATATACATATATATATATATACCACATTTTCTTTATCCATTGATATGACTTGGGTTTAGAATGATTGAGTATTACAGGTCTTTTCCAGGACATTTTGAATGCACTGATAAAGTGGTGATAAGGAGAGAGAATTCTGGAATAAATGCAAATCTCTTGTCTGTTTAGGTCAGCGTTAGCTCCACTGAAGTTATTGATATAACTGTGATGAAAAAATTCCAAGATCATAATTTAATCTTACTGCAAATTTTTAAAAATTTCTTCCCTTGAAGGAAATTACAGCAGAATATTAGGAATTGGCATAAAGCAATTCATTTGCTCTAAACATTGTTGATAGTTACCAGGACACAGCATAGCTTTATGAATTAGATTATTAAACTTTTTCTTGGACCAGATTAATTTAATATTTTAGCATTTGAGAGATTTGCAATCTTTGATGATCTGCCAACTCTGTTGGTGAGATACTTCATACTTTTTGGTATTTCCCCATAGTGATGTCAGTTCTCATGGCTGTACAGATAATGTTAGATGTCCTTGAATTTTCTGGAGAAGACTCTTGAGAGCCCCTTGGACAGCAAGGAGATCAAACCAGTCAATCCTAATGGAAATCAACCCTGAATATTCACTGGAAAGACCAATGCTAAAGCT
Source organism: Giraffa tippelskirchi (assembly GCF_054371585.1). NCBI lineage: Eukaryota > Metazoa > Chordata > Mammalia > Artiodactyla > Giraffidae > Giraffa > Giraffa tippelskirchi. The sequence continues at coordinate 58,712,457 of NC_137284.1, read as the reverse complement.
GAAGCTCCAATACTTTGGCCACCTGATGTGAAGAGCCAACCCTTTGGAAAAGACTCTGCTGCTGGGAAAGATTGAGGGCAGGAGAAGAAGGGGACGACAGAGGAGGAGATGGTTGAATGACATCATCGACTCAGTGGACATGATTTTAAGCAAACTCTGGGGAATAGTAAAGGACAGGGAAGCCTGAAGTGCTGCACCCCATGGGGTCGCAAAGAGTCAGACATGACTTAGTGACTGAACAGCAACAATCTTTATATATTTGGGAGTATAAGTTCCTTTTCACAGGATGTCATTTGATTCCATTTCCAAAAATACATATGTTGACTCTTCTTTGATATAGTGAAAATATCTCAAGTCATGCATACCTGAGAAATCAAGAAATGTAATATGTAATGGTTTTTTTCTAAAAACTATCAACTCATAGATATCTTTCTTCTGTTGTTAAGAACAATATCATGAGGTCTAGTCAATTGATATAGGAACAAAAAACCATCAAAATTTGATGATGCTTTAGATTACCTCTCAAAGAAAAAAAATATGGCCAGACCTGTTTACCCTCAAGTTTGAATAGTGCTTGCTCCAATTCTGAAGGAAGTGCAGACATCTGTCATCACCCCTGAGTCTTCAGAGAGATGCCAAAAATTTCCTGTGTCATTTTGTGCCTCTACTCTGCTTCTACTTGTTAGGTAGAAGTTCTGTAGAACAGCCAGGCATGAATGTACTTATTAAACCAATGGCTCTCAATTCCTAGCTACACATTAAAATCATCTACCAGGAAAGTGCTTATAAAATAGCAATTCCTGTCTTTTCACCTTGTTTATAGTTTCCTTTGTTGTGCAAAAGCTTTTAATTTTAATTAGGTCCCATTTGTTTATTTTTGCTTTTATTTCCAATATTCTGGGAGGTGGGTCATGGAGGATCCTGCTGTGATTTATATCGGAGAGTGTTTTGCCTATGTTTTCCTCTAGGAGTTTTATTGTTTCTGGTCTTACATTTAGATCTTTAATCCATTTTGAGTTTATTTTTGTGTATGGTGTTAGGAAGTGTTCTAGTTTCATTCTTTTACAAGTGGTTGACCAGTTTTCCCAGCACCACTTGTTAAAGAGATTGTCTTTTCTCCATTGTATATTCTTGCCTCCTTTGTCGAAGATAAGGTGTCCATATGTGCGTGGGTTTATCTCTGGGCTTTCTATTTTGTTCCATTGATCTATATTTCTATCTTTGTGCCAATACCATACTGTCTTGATGACTGTGGCTTTGTAGTAGAGCCTGAAGTCAGGCAGGTTGATTCCTCCAGTTCCATTCTTCTTCCTCAAGATTGCTTTGGCTATTCGAGGTTTCTTATATTTCCATACAAATTGTGAGATGATTTGTTCTAGTTCTGTGAAAAATACCATTGGTAGCTTGATAGGGATTGCATTGAATCTGTAGATTGCTTTGGGTAGAATACTCATTTTCACTATATTAATTCTTCCAATCCATGAACACGGTATATTTCTCCATCTGCTTGTGTCCTCTTTGATTTCTTTCATCAGTGTTTTATAGTTTTCTATATATAAGTCTTTTGTTTCTTTAGGTAGATATATTCCTAAGTATTTTATTCTTTTTGATGCAATGGTGAATGGTATTGTTTCCTTAATTTCTCTTTCTGTTTTCTCATTATTGGAGTATAGGAATGCAAGGGATTTCTGTGTGTTAATTTTATATCCTGCAACTTTACTATATTCATTGATCAACTCTAGTAATTTTCTAGTCGAGTCTTTAGGGTTTTCTATGTAGAGGATCATGTCATCTGCAAACAGTGAGAGTTTTACTTCTTCTTTTCCTATCTGTATTCCTTTTATTTCTTTTTCAGCTCTGATTGCTGTGGCCAAAACTTCCAAAACTATGTTGAATAGTAGTGGTGAAAGTGGGCATCCTTGCCTTGTTCCTGACTTTAGGGGAAATGCTTTCAATTTTTCACCATTGAGGATAATGTTTGCTGTGGGTTTGTCATATATAGCTTTTATTATGTTGAGATATGTTCCTTCTATTCCTGCTTTCTGGAGGGTTTTAATCATAAATGGATGCTGAATTTTGTCAAAGGCTTTTTCTGCATCTATTGAGATAACCATATGGTTTTTTTCTTTCAATTTGTTAATGTGGTGTATTACATTGATTGATTTGCGGATGTTAAAAAAACCTTGCATTCCTGGGATAAAGCCCACTTGGTCATGATGTATGATCTTTTTAATATGATGTTGGATTCTGTTTGCTAGAATTTTATTAAGGATTTTTGCATCTATGTTCATCAGTGATATTGGCCTGTAGTTTTCCTTTTTTGTGACATCTTTGTCTGGTTTTGGAATTAGGGTGATGGTGGCCTCATAGAATGAGTTTGGAAGTTTACCATCTTCTGCAATTTTCTGGAAGAGTTTGAGTAGGATAGGTGTTAGCTCTTCTCTAAATTTTTGGTAGAATTCCGCTGTGAAGCCGTCTGGTCCTGGGCTTTTGTTTGCTGGAAGATTTCTGATTACAGTTTCGATTTCCGTGCTTGTGATGGGTCTGTTAAGATCTTCTATTTCTTCCTGGTTCAGTTTTGGAAAGTTATACTTTTCTAAGAATTTGTCCATTTCTTCCAAGTTGTCCATTTTATTGGCATATAGCTGTTGGTAGTAGTCTCTTATGATCCTTTGTATTTCTGTGGACTCTGTTGTGATCTCTCCATTTTCATTTCTAATTTTGTTGATCTGATTCTTCTCCCTTTGTTTCTTGATGAGTCTGGCTAATGGCTTATCAATTTTGTTTATCTTCTCGAAAAACCAGCTTTTAGTTTTGTTGATTTTTGCTATGGTCTCTTTTGTTTCTTTTGCATTTATTTCTGCCCTAATTTTTAAGATTTCTTTCCTTCTACTGACCCTGGGGTTTTTCATTTCTTCCTTCTCTAGTTGCTTTAGGTGTAGAGTTAGTTGATTTATTTGATTTTTTTCTTGTTTCTTGAGGTTCGCCTGTATTGCTATGAACCTTCCCCTTAGTATTGCTTTTACAGTGTCCCATAGGTTTTGGGTTGTTGTGTTTTCATTTTCATTCGTTTCAGAATGGGAGAAAATAATAGCAAATGAAGCAACAGACAAACAATTAATCTCAAAAATATACAAGCAACTTCTGCAGCTGAATTCCCGAAAAATAGACGACCCAATCAAAAAATGGGCCAAAGAACTAAACAGACATTTCTCCAAAGAAGACATACAGATGGCTAACAAACACATGAAAAGATGCTCAACATCACTCATTATTAGAGAAATGCAAATCAAAACCTCAATGAGGTATCATTTCACACCAGTCAGAATGGCTGCTATCCAAAAGTCTACAAGCAATAAATGCTGGAGAGGGTGTGGAGAAAAGGGAACCCTCTTACACTGTTGGTGGGAATGCAAACTAGTACAGCCACTATGGAGAACAGTGTGGAGATTCCTTAAAAAACTGGGAATAGAACTGCCATATGACCCAGCAATCCCACTGCTGGGCATATACACCGAGGAAACCAGAATTGAAAGAGACGCGTGTACCCCAATGTTCATCGCAGCACTGTTTACAATAGCCAGGACATGGAAGCAACCTAGATGTCCATCAGCAGACGAATGGATAAGGAAGCTGTGGTACATATACACAATGGAATATTACTCAGCCATTAAAAAAAATACATTTGAATCGGTTCTACTGAGATGGATGAAACTGGAGCCCATTATACAGAGTGAAGTAAGCCAGAAAGAAAAACAACAATACAGTATACTAATGCATATATATGGAATTTGAAAGATGGTAACGATAACCCTATATGCGAGACAGAATAAGAGACACAGACGCATGGAACAATTTTATGGACTCTGAGGGAGAAGGTGAGGGTGGGACGTTCTGGGAGAATGGCATTGAGACATGTGTATTGTCATATGTGAAACAGAGCACCATTCCATGTTCGATGCATGTGACAAGGGCTCAGGGCCGGGGCAATGGGATGATCCAGAAGGATGGGATGGGGAGGGAGGTGGGTGGGGGGTCCGGGAAGGGGAACACATGTAAACCCATGGCTGATTCATGTCAATGTATGGCAAAAACTATTACAATATTGTAAAGTAATTAGCCCCCAACTAAAATAAATAAATTTATTAAAAAAAAAAAAAATAGATAACTAACAAGGGCCTACTATATAGGATGGGGAACTCTACTCAATACTTTGTAATAAACTGTCAGGGAAAAGAATCTGAAAGAGAATATATGTATATGTATTTATCTAAAACTGAATAACTTTATCTATAACTGCATAACTATTCATCAACCTCTGTTGTATTGCATTTACAATGTAAATCAACTATTCTTCAATAAAAAATAATACATAATAAAAAAAAAAAAAAAAGAAAAAAAAAATAGCAATTCCTAAATCCCATCTCAAGATAACTCAACAAGAATTGGTTGGAGGTAGAGCCTGAAAAGGGCTTTCTTGGTGGCTCAGTGGTAAAGAATCCACTTGCTAATGCAGGAGAAACAGGTTCAATCCCTGGGTCAGGAAAATCCTTTGGATAAGGAAATGGCAACCCATTCCAGTATTCTTGCCAGGGAAATACCATGGACAGAGGAGCCAGGCAAGCTGTATGAGCTTTGTGACTCATGGGGTCACAAAGAGTCAGACATGACTAAACAACAACAAGAGCAACTAAACAACAATAACAAGAGCCTGAAGAATGAGTTTTTAATATCACCTTGAGTAACCCTCTTGTGGGTACAAGAATGGGAACCCCTGCTTTAGGTGACACTATTCAGGTGGGGAGGAATGATTAGAGTTCCTCATGCCAGCTCTACGTATTTTTATTTCTTGGCACTTTCCATTCCCTTCAATGAAGTGCGGTCACATCACAAGCTTTGGCCAGTGGGCTGTAAGTAATAAATAACCAATAGGATACTTCTGAGTTCCATTAGCAAAAAATTTTGCTTAAATAACTCTCAGAGAAGGCAATGGCAACCCACTCCAGTGTTCTTGCCTGGAGAATCCCAGGGACAGGGCAGCCTGGTGGGCTGCCGTCTATGGGGTCGCACAGAGTCGGACACGACTGAAGCAACTTAGCAGCAGCAGCAGCAGCAGCAAATAACTCTAGCTACCTCATTTTTTGGTGGCAACTTTGAAAACTCCATTGAGATGGAAGAGCTGCAAAGTAGAGGCAATCTGGATCCCTGAGTTTCTGAATGGAGAACTGCCCTGGAGAGCGTTCTAAACTTTTCAAGAGACGAAAGAAAATGTTGTTGCATTAAACTAATAAGATTTCATTGTATTATAGTGTTGTTGTTAATCGTGCAGCCTAGAATCTTATTATGCAAAGTGATTCCACACGTGCAAAGCATTACCTAGGGTCTTGTTAGAAAGACAGACTCTCTGGCTTTATCCTAAAGCTATTGAATCCCAAGGAGATTTGTGTTCACATTAAGGTTTAAGAAACACTGCTTTAGCATATTCTGACTAACGCATTATCCTTTTGTGAAATATCCTGGAAGCAGAAGAATAGCCAGAGGCAAAGACCAATCAGAAGAGTCTCTAGTACAGAATTATTCATTCACCCATCCATCTATCCTTCTATCCAGGAATTAAGTGGGAATGTATTGCGTTGGCCAAAAAGTTCATTTGGGTTTTTCCATGAACTTTTTTGGCCAATCCAATATTTAAGTTTGTTTGTTTTTGTTTTAAATACAATTAACTAAATATTTGTTGAGAAGCTATATTCAAAGGCTCTGGAAATGTAACAGTGAACAAGTCAGTTAGGGTTGTACACTTAGAAGTTACAAACAGAGGATAAAAACAAGTATGTAAGCAAAAATGACAGTAGCCAGCGGGGGTGCTATGATCATCAATCATCAAAATAGCTGGTGATATTGATGCGTGCGGGAGACAGAAGGGAGGGTTTCCTAGAAGATGTGATATTTAAGCTAAGATCTGAAGGATGTATAGGAGTTATTCAAATTAAGTTGTGATAAAGTTATTAAATCTGGCTGGAATACAGTGGACTTTGTGCAGAAGGATGAAGAAAGAGCATGGAGAGGTAAGCAAGGGCCTGGGTTCTGTGCTCATACATACAAAGAAGAGCAAGAATAATTGTAAAGAGGATTAAAATAATTTTTCAGTGGTATGAATAAAGTCTGTATTCAGACCATTCAAATCTTTGTTGTTGCTGTTGTTCAGTCGCTAAGTCATGTCTGACTCTTTGCGACCCCACGGACTGCAGCACACCAGGCTTCCATGTCCTTCACTATCTTCTGGAGTTTGCTCAAATTCATGTCCATTGAGTCAGTGATGCCACCCAACCATCTCGTCCTCTGTCACCCCTTTCTCCTCCTGACCTCAATCTTTCCCAGCAACAGGGGCTTTTCTAATGATTCAGCTCTTTGCATTAGGTGGCCAAAGTATTGGAGCTTCAGCTTCATCATCAGTCCTCCCAATGAATATTCAGGGTTGATTCAAATTTTGCAAGAACTCAAGCTGGGTTGGTCCACTGATGAAGATCAGTGAGTTCAGCAAAGATCTAAATACCATTTCATGCTCCTGCCTAGTTTTTTCCATTTCAGGTGTCAAGTAGAGAATGTTTCTAACATTCCATTGACATCAAAGCATTCTGACCTATGCTTGCTGTCCTTAGACCTGGTGAATTGGTAGATGAGCACCTCTTTCTTCTGAAATCCTAAGGAGCTTTTCTCAAGACATGCATTAAATGGCATGTTAATATAGCACATATTGAAATGGAAATGGATGAATGTTTTATTAAACAAATTGGTCATTACTAGTTTATTTAAGAAGTAGAGGCAATAAGTTTGGAGCAATAATTTAAAAGTCTACAAGTGTTTCAATTCAGAAGGTGGATAGTGCCATAATCATGGAAACAGAAGACTTAGAATATGATATGGTTTGCACTGGGATCCAAAGCCCTGGGAATTACTGGGAGGTTGTCAGTGAACAGTGTGGTATCTCTATTTCAATCAACCCCCTTTCCTTAATTTGCCCATTCAAGGACTTCAGAAAGCAGAACAGTCATGTCCATTGATTACATGATCTTTTGTAGTTATGGATCTGATTCCTGATGACTATTTTCTAACCAGCCTTTGGGGAATCAAACACCCTGGGTACATACAAAAAGGAAGTTTATAGACTGTAAATTCTGGGAAACTTTGTATGAGAAAGTGAAAGTCACTCAGTCGAGTCTGACTCTTTGTGACTCCATGAACTATACAGTCCATGGAATTCTCCAGGCCAGAATACTGCAGTGGGTAGCCTTTCTCTTCTCCAGGGGATCTTCCCAACCCAGGTTTTGAACCCAGGTCTCCCTCATTGCAGGCAGATTCTTTACCAGCTGAGTCACAAGAGAAGCCCAAGAATACTGGAGAGGGTAGTCTACCTTTCCCAACCCAGGAATCGAACCGGAGTCTCCTGCATTGCAGGCGGATTCTTTACCAACTGAGCTATGAGGAAAGCCCACTTTGTATGAGAGTCCTCTATTAAATGCTGCCAGTGTATCTGTATATATCTTGACAACAGACTTAGAAGTCAAAGCCTATTATTATGAAATCCAAGAGTTATCCTCCATTCTGATATTGCAAGCATTTAATTAAATTAAATATTTTCAGTTATCAGGGTTAAAAAATATGTTTGGCAGATTTACTTGATATTTTAGCTGCATCCCACAAATTTGGTATGCTGTCTTTTCATTATCATTTGGTTAAAAATATTTTCTAATGTCTTTTGGATTATCCACGGATTATATAGAATTGTGCTAAATTTAAATATTTGTCGTTGTCCTAGGTATCATCCTGTTAGTTTCTAATTTAATTTTAATGTTTTCAGAGGCCATACTCTATGATTTTAATTCTCCTAAGTTTATTGAGGCCTGTTTTCAAGTCCAGCTATTTTCTAGCTTAGTGAATGTCTACATGTACTTGAAAAGAGTATGTATTGTGCAGTTGTTGGATGTAGGACTCTATAGATTTAGTAAATCATGATAGCTATGAGTGTTGATCAAATCATCTTTCTTTACTCCAATCAAATTTTTAATTGGAAGGTATAGTCCATTAATTTTTACTATAATCATTGATTTAGTTGGGTATACAACTACTATTTTGTCATTTTTTTTCCTGTCTGTCACCTCTGCTTTATTGTTTTCCTGTTTCTTCTTTCTTTTCCATTTTTATATTATTAAATAACTTTTGGATTTCTCTATAATTATCTATTTTTTATCTGTACCTTTCTGTAGTATCTTTAGTAGTTGCTCAGATTACAATACACATACTTAACTTTTCAAAGTCTACACAGGTTCTCTCCTCTCTTACTGGGACTGTAATTCACTATAAAACAGACAGGTCCTTTCATTCTGTTAATCTTCTTCCCATACTTTTTTCTCTCTACTTCAGACTGGATCATTTTTATTGATCTGTGTTCAAACTTACTATTTCTTTTTTCATCTCTGTCTTCCAAATAAGTTCATTTTGTGAACTATTTATCTTAAGCATATTGTGTATTTATAAAACATCACTCTGTTTCCTTTATCTTTTTACTTTTCTGCTAAAATGTCTTATGTTTCATTTTTTTTTTCATCTCATTGAACTTGGTTAGGAGCAGCTTTAAAGTCTGACTAAAAATTTCAACATCAAGGTAACCTCAGGGTTGATCTCTCTTGACCACCTTTTCCTTTTAACATAGTTTCTTATATGTCAAGAAAACTTGTATTGTATCTCAAACATTGTGAATGTTATAATGTAGAGGCCCTAAGTTCTGGCACACTGCTCCAAAGAGTGCTTTTGTTTTAGCAGAGAAATAATTTGGTTAGGCACAAACTCCACCTCTGACTTAACTTAGGTTGGCAGAATTTTCAAATCTCAAGTAAGTTCTGTAAATCTTAACTGCGCTTCTTTTACCTTTGCCTTACATATGTCTGATTTGAGTGTCAGGCGAAATTTTAGGCAAAGATTATACCCACAATATGGGTTTCCTGGCTTAGGCTCTTTTCTCTCTAGGATCTACCTCCTCACTCTCTGAGATCTACTGTTGCCTGAGCTCTGTCTCCTGGTTCTTTATTCCATAAAGATGGGAGACTTTTTATAAAAGTTTTAACTGCTTACCCTACTCTATCATTGTAGCTTACTCTCAGGCCACAGTTGCAAAATTAAAATCTCACACTTTATATTTCAAATTCTCATAAAATGAGAAAATGGCAATCTCTCTGCAAAAAAAAAATTTTCTTTCTTTCAATTTGTCTGCACAGAGTCCTAGTTGCAGCATTTGGGATCTAGTTCCTTGCTGCTACTGCTAAGTTGCTTTAGTCGTGTCCGACTCTGTGTGACCCCATAGACGGCAGCCCACCAGGCTCCCCCGTCCCTGGGATTCTCCAGGCAAGAACACTGGAGTGGGTTGCCATTTCCTTCTCCAATGCAGGAAAGTGAAAAGTGAAAGTGAAGTCGCTCAGTCGTGTCTGACTCCTAGCGACCCCATGGACTGCAGCCTACCAGGCTCCTCCATTCATGGGATTTTCCAGGCAAGAGTACTGGAGTGGAGTGCCAGTTCCTTGACCAGGGATCAAACCCAGGGAGCTCAGGCTCCCTGAGTTGGGAGCAGAGTCTTAGCTCCTGGATTACCAGGGAAGTTCCTCTCTCCAAATTTTAGCTGTTTATGATCACTCTTTGGAGCCTTCAAAGTGTTGTTCATAGTTTTCACAGTTTAGTATTTACTAGATACTTGGTTGGAAAAAGCAAGAGAGTTCCAGAAAAACATCTATTTCTGCTTTAATGATTATGCCAAAGCCTTTGACTGTGTGGATCACAATAAGCTGTGAAAAATTCTGAAAGAGATGGGAATACCAGACCACCTGATCTGCCTCTTGAGAAACCTGTATGCAGGTAAGGAAGCAACAGTTAGAACTGGACATGGAACAACACACCGGTTCCAAATAGGAAAAGGAGTACTTCAAGGCTGTGTATTGTCACCCTGCTTATTTAACTTCTATGCAGAGTACATCATGAGAAACGATGGGCTGGAGGAAGCACAAGCTGGAATCAAGATTGCAGGGAGAAATATCAATAACCTCAGATATGCAGATGACACCACCTTTATGGCAGAAAGCGAAGAAGAACTAAAGAGTCTCTTGATGAAAGTGAAAGTGGAGAGTGAAAAAGTTGGCTTAAAGCTCAACATTCAGAAAACTAAGATCATGGCATCTGGTCCCATCACTTCATGGGAAATAGATGGGGAAACAGTGGAAACAGTGTCAGACTTTATTTTGGGGGGCTCCAAAATCACTGCAGATGGTGTTTGCAGCCATGAAATTAAAAGACGCTTACTCCTTGGAAGGAAAGTTATGACCAACCTAGACAGCATATTGAAAAGCAGAGACATTACTTTGTCAACAAAGGTCTGTCTAGTCAAGGCTATGGTTTTTCCAGTAGTCATGTATGGATGTGAGAGTTGGACTGTGAAGAAAGCTGAGCGCCGATGAATTGATGCTTTTGAACTGTGGTGTTGGAGAAGACTCTTGAGAGTCCCTTGGACTGCAAGGAGATCCAACCAGTCCATCCTGAAGGAAATAAGTCCTAAATGTTCATTGGAAGGACTGATGCTGAAGCTGAAACTCCAATACTTTGGCCACCTGATGCGAAGAGCTGACTCACTGGAAAAGACCCTGATGCCGGGAAAGATTGTGGGCAGGAAGAGAAGGGGATGACAGAGGATGAGATGGTTGGATGGCATCGCCAACCCAATTGACATGGGTTTGGGTGGACTCTGGGAGTTGGTTATGGACAGGGAGGCTTAGCATGCTGCAGTTCATGGCGTCACAAAGAGTTGGACATGACTGAGCAACTGAACTGAGATACTTGGTTATAAATTTGCTCTATGACATCAGAAACAGCATATTCATACTGTTTCAACTATAAAGTATCTTTTAATATTTGAAGGAACTGGCTTCTCTCACCACCTTTGACTCTGGATTCACTTGTCTAGGTTTTAGGAAGGCTCTTTGCCTTGTAACCTTAGTTCTCTAATGAAACAAAGAAAAATCACTGATTTTCAGTTTGTTCAGCTTTCTCTTAGTATAAGCACAGGAGTGATGGCTTCCAAGCTCTTACATGTTAAGGCTTGAAACTAGAAGTCCCTATTATGTTTAATGTCTATTCAGTGTATTATATTTAATTCATGTTTTTGTTTTTCATATCTAAATTTAGTTTGTTTAATTCATACTGACACTAAATTCTCTGCCTTAAATGTGTGTGTGTGTGTGATTTATTTGTTGAAACATATTGATACTTATTTCCTGTTTTCTACATGTGATGTGGTTAAGTTGATTTTGGGCTGTTTCTTCTGTTCCTGAGGGTATCTGATGTATTTTCTGAATAAACAATAGCAAGTGATCCTAAAGGAGAAAAAAGGGTATTTGTAAAGTTTACTAAATCTCCTCCTGAAATATAACAAATTCTTAACTTCACGACCTTCCTATTCTGTGTCCACAGTAAAAATGAAGTTTCTTTAATAAAGGGTGTTGGGCTTTTTTTTTTTTCCTGTTTTCATCTAATTTTCTGAAAACATTTCATTTCCGTAGAGCCTTTTCTTCTGCCACTTCCTTCTTTGCTTCTTACCACCCTGTCTCCAAGGAATACCTTTCAAGGTCCCCCATTTTCCCCAGAATAATGCCTTCTTAAGACTGTTGCTTCTGGGCTGCATACTTTTCAATTTCTTAGTGTTCACTATTTAGTAGCCAAGTGTTTTGATCAGATGATGGCTTCCCTGGTGGCTCGGATGGTAATGAATCTGTCTGCAATGCAGGAAACCGGGGTTCGATCCCTGGGTTGGACAGATGCCCTGGAGAAGGGAATGGCAACCCACTCCAGTATTCTAGCCTGGGAAATCCCATGGACAGAGGGGCCTGGAGGGCTACAATCCATGGGGTCGCAAAGAGTCGGACACAACTGAGCAACTAACACTTTCACTTTGACCTTATGTGGGCCTTAGATTTTTCTCTACCTAAAGTTAAACTTATTTTACTTTGCCGACAAAGGTCTGTCTAGTCAAAGCTATGGTTTTTCCAGTAGTCATATATGGATGTGAGAGGTGGACTATAAAGAAAGCTGAGTGCCGAACAACTGACGCTTTTGAACTGTGGTGTTGGAGAAGACTCTTGAGAGTCCCTTGGACTGCAAGATCAAACCAGTCAATTCTAAAGGAAATCATTCCTGAATATTCATTGGAAGGACTGATGCTGAAGCTGAAACTCCAATACTTTGGCCACCTATTACAAACAGTCGACTCACTGGAAAAGACCCTGATGCTGGGAAAGATTGAAAGCAGGAGGAGAAGGGGACAACAGAGGATGAGATGGTTGAATGGCATCACCGACTCGATGGACATGAGTTTGAGCAAGCTCTGGGAGTTGGTGATGGACAGGGAAGCCTGGCGTTCTTCAGTCCTTGGGGTAGCAAAGAGTCAGACACAACTGAGGGACTCAACTGAATTGAACTAACTGAAAGGTAAACTTAGGATTATTTTGTCACCCATCTCCCAGTTGTGCTGCAGGAATAAGCAATAGATAGTTTTATTTGCTTCTGTTTTATTCTTTGTGGTTTTATTTTAGCAAATGTGTGAAGATGCAGAGAAACATAAGTAGCCCACTTTCATTACAAATGAAAAGTCTTTTAACAGCTCCCTTTATATTATTTTTCTTTAACCCTTACAATAAGCCTATGAAATAGACACTATAACTCTTATTTTTCAGATGAGGAAACTCTGAAAGGTTAGTTTACCTGCAATTACTTTTTTGAAAAGTGAAGAGAGTAAGGGTTAAATCCATTTTTAACTCTACAATTCTTAGTCACAGTATTATATCTGTTGGATAATAATTTTTTGCCTAAGAGTATAAAGTGCTAGAATCCAAGTGCCCAAGTTAAAATTCTGACTCCACCACATGCTAGCCATGACCGTCAGCAAATCAAGGAACTCAGAGATCTTAGAGAACCTCTGGCTATTCTTCCATAAAATGAGGATAGTATAGTGCTTTTCCTTTAAGGAATGTCTTAATATTAGATGGAATAATCCATAGCACTTATTAAGTACTTAATATATATTATTATTTTTTTATTTCCTATATGTGTTAGTCACTCAGTTGTGTCCAACTCTTTGAGACCCAATGGTCTAGGCAAGAATACTAGAGTGGGTTGCCATTCCTTTCTCCAGGGCATCTTCCCGACCCAGGGACTGAACGTAGGTCTCCTACACTGCAGACACAGTCTTTACCATCTGAGCTACCAGGGAAGCCCCTAAAGAATATTAAACTGGTTGAGGCTTTTCATGTTTTCAAGTATCTTTATGGTTTCTAAATTTGAGCACATAAAAAACAACAATATGAAATATCTGACTGAAAACTTCTTGAGGCCAAATTCAAAACAAACTCTGATTTGCCAATGTTTGCTCCCTACTTGTACCCACAACTGCTAACTTTATTTTAGACTTCCCCTAGGAGCGAACCCTTGCTAACGGCTTCCAGGTTTGAAGGTCTGACTGCACTCTAATCACAGTGGAGTGCTGCTTTCTCTCTCTGTTCATGCGACAATTTCCCTAAAGTATTCTTTTACAATCAGATTAAATACCCTTGCTCCTAAAGGTAGCTGAATTACAGATTTTCCCACTGAAAATGATGATGTTGAAGAAAAGAAACATATCTTAAATTGGTCACACTAGAGGTATAGATTTGAACTAAATATCCCTGAGTGAATTTAAAAGAAGCATTTGAATCAAGCTACCAACTGGAATTTTCCATGATACTGATGATTATTGCTGAGAGAAGATGATTGTTTATTTGGATAGTTTATATTCTTACAACTTCTAAAATAAGTTTGAGGAAGTAAAATAAAAAATATGTCATTAGCGCTATTACATAAATATGTGTGTGTTTAGTCACTCAGTCATGTTCGACTCTTTGCGATCCCATGGACTGCAGCCCTCCAGGACCCCCTGCCCATAGGATTTCCCAGGCAAGAATACTGGAGTGGGCAGCCATTCTCCTCTCCAGGGGATCTGACCAACCCCGGGATCTAAGCCAGGTCTCCTGCACAGCAGGCAGATTTTTTACCATCTGAACCACAGGGAAGCCCATATATATACATATATACATATATCTGTAACTAATACCAAAAATATTAAAGAAAGTAGAATTATTGCACAGCTTTTCCTCTAGAACAGATTGTTTGGGTCGCAAGTTGTCAGTGAAGAATCCTCTTTAAGATGATGTCTAATATTTCTTCTTACATGACATTTCTACCTATAGACCAGCAAATTGCTCTATCACAGTTACAAAAGAAAAGTGAGAATTTATTTTTTAAATGGTAAAATGGAGCTAGTGCTCACTCTGTAGGATTCTATGCTTCAATATAATCTTATGTTCACTTCAGAGCTGCTGAAAACTTGGCAGAGCAGAAAAGATTCTAATACTCCATTATATTATAAATCTACAGTGTTTGTGAGCTTGCCTAGTCTGAAAAATCATAGGTACTTCAAATAAAAGAACTATTGAGAGGACTAGGCAGTAAATGTGGTTTTCAGATTTATTTTTCAGGGAAAATACGTCTCTTCAACTGAAGCTGAATCTCTTCAATGCATCAGGAAAAATGTTCTGACTTAGCTCTATGTTCAGTGTAGATAAGTTAAATTATATTCTGCACTCTCTATCCCTAAGATGCATTGTTAGATTGTGGTTTATTGAACTGTTCTGATTTCTGAACTATTATGAATAATTACACGCCAGTGCAAGGCTATTTTTACTTAATCATTTTCTGATTCCTTCCCTCATCTCTTCATTTCTAGGAATACACATATATTAAAATAATAACTACCTGCCAAGACAATCACCCTAGAGTGAAAAGTGGGGAGGAGGCGAGAGTAGTGGGGTCATTTTAACTTAACATCTTCTGCCAATGGTAAGAAATAGCAAAGAGAGGAAAGATTACATAAATCAGGAAGGCTGGGAGACCAGTCTGATGCAGCAAAGCATACCTGTCTCTCTACATCCAGAGACACATTAACTTATCCTCCTGGTTTATCTCCTCTTCAGTCATTTATTCTCTTGTTTTTTTGCTGTTCAGTCGCTAGGTCCTGTCCGATTCTTTTGCGACCCCACGGACGGTAGCTTGCGAGGCTCCCCTGTCCATGGGGTTCTCCAGGCAAGAATCATGGAGGGCCTTTGCCATTGCCTTCTCCAGGGGATCTTCCCAACCCAGGGATCAGACTCACATTTCCTGCATTGGCAGGCAGATTCATTACAACTAAACCACCAGGAAAGCCTACATATTCCCTAGTGGGTTCAAACTATCAATGACCTTACTAATAACAGTTCAGAAATGGGACTGGGTCTGTCAAATACACTCAAAAGCTGCACAATTGTATCCATTATATCTCCACAACTGAGAGCCACCAGTGCGCAGAGAAGGACTGAATGCATTGATCTGTCACAATTCTAAGATTTGTGGATGTTACGAAAATTGAATTTGATAGAGCCTCAAAAGCACACATTTAATTTCTGGATAATATGTGAAGTTGGTCTAAAGCGGAGGATATTTCAGTACAGTGAACGTTTGAAGGTGGGCAAATCAAGTCACTGACAAAAGAGCTGAGCTTTTCAACCTTTTCCAAATTTTAGTTTCCTGCTGGGTACTGTCAGCTTAGGCATCAAAGCCAGAGAACAGCCTGATTTGAATTGCTTTGTGTTGTTTGTAGCATAGTGGGGTCTCTACAGATATTCTGATAGCATTTTTTTTAACATTAATTTGGCACTTAATAGTGTTTCTAAAAATAACAATTAAATAGATAATCAATTTAAAAATGCTGATTTAATTTAGCTTTAAAATATGTTTATATATTCAGTTCAGTTCAGTCGCTCAGTTGTGTCCGACTCTTTGCACCCCATGAATCGCAGCACACCAGGCCTCCCTGTCCATCACCAACTCCCAGAGTTTACCCAAACTCAGGTCCATCGAGTCGGTGATGCCATCCAGCCATCTCATCCTCTGTCATCCCCTGCTCCTCCCGCCCCCAATCCTTCCCAGCATCAGGGTCTTTTCCAATGAGTCAACTCTTCATATCAGGTGGCCAAAGTATTGGAGTTTCAGCTTCAACATCAGTCCTTACAATGAACACCCAGGACTGGTCTCCTTTAGGATGAACTGGTTGGATCTCCTTGCAGTCCAAGGGACTCTCAAGAGTCTTCTCCAACACCACAGTTCAAAAGAATCAATTCTTCAGCATTCAGCTTTCTTCACAGTCCAACTCTCATATCCATACATGACTACTGGAAAAACCATAGCCTTGACTAGACAGACCTTTGTTGACAAAGTAATGTCTCTACCTTTCAATATGCTGTCTAGGTTGGTCATAACTTTCCTTCCAAGGAGTAAGCGTCTTTTAATTTCATGGCTGCAATCACCATCTGCAGTGATATCGGAGCCCCCCAAAATAAAGTCTGACACTGTTTCCACTGTTTCCCCATCTATTTCCCATGAAGTGATGGGACCAGATGCCATGATCTTAGTTTTCTGAATGTTGAGTTTTAAGCCAACTTTTTCACTCTCCTCTTTCACTTTCATGAAGAAGCTTTTTAGTTCCTCTTCACTTTCTTCCATAAAGGTGGTGTCATCTGCATATCTGAAGTTATTGATATTTCTCCCTGCAATCTTGATTCCAGCTTGTGCTTCCTCCAGCCCAGCGTTTCTCATGATGTACTCTGCATAGAAGTTGAATAAGCAGGGTGACAATACACAGCCTTGAAGTACTCCTTTTCCTATTTGGAACCAGTCTGTTGTTCCATGTCCAATTCTAACTGTTGCTTCCTTACCTGCATACAGGTTTCTCAAGAGGCAGGTCAGGTGGTCTGGTATTCCCATCTCTTTATATATAAACATATATAAAATATTATATATAGGATATATATATGATACATACTTTTATACTTTTATTTCAATGTAACAGATCAACATTTGAAGGCATTATTACCATTTTAGCAATACATTGTTAGTGGGGTAAATGATATGAAAGAAATAAAGATGAATTAGACATGTTCATGGAGAAGGCAATGGCACCCCACTCTAGTACTCTTGCCTGGAAAATCCCGTGGACGGAGGAGCCTGGTAGGCTATATAGTCCACGGGGTTGCTAAGAATCGGACACGACTGAGCGACTTCACTTTCACTTTTCCCTTTCATGCACTGGAGAAGAAAATGGTAACCCACTCCAGTATTCTTGCCTGGAGAACCCCGGGGATGGCGGAGCCTGGTGGGCTGCCATCTATGGGGTCGCACAGGGTCGGACACGACTGAAGCCACTTAGCAGCAGCAGCAGCAGCAGACATGTTCTTTGCCATATTACTAGGAAGATTTTAAAAATTATCTAAAAGCCCCCAAACTTGCAAAGCTCTGTCTAAAAAGACTTTACTTTTTATATTTAGATTTTTGTGACCTATTTGTGTCAAATTACCCCCACCAATGTACAAGCGTTTTTGGAGAATTTCTAAGCCACACATTTGTTCTGAAACAAACCCTTCAATTTACATTCTCATTTCTGTTCTGCTGTGATGCTGATTACTTTTAGCAGCCTAGAACCCAGTCACCACTTATCTGAGAGAGGTGACACTGCTCTCCAGTGTCCAGGTATTTACTCCAAGGTCAAGGTCAACCTTTTTCCTTCTTAAAATTTCAATCTCATGTAACTTTAATTCAAGGTTGATGATCAAATTGGAATGTTTTGTACTATGAAGAAACCATGTGGCAGACTCATTCATTTTCTCTCTCTCTCTCACTCTCTCTATATATACACACACACACATATATAGTTTCTGTATTTATAACTTCTATATACAATTTACATATGTAAATATTTATAGCTTATATATAAAATGCATGTATATATAAATGAAAAAATAAATACATGTAGTTTGTATATAATTGAAAATATACATTATACACAGATTCTTTCTATATGTATAGTTTCTAGCATGCTAGAGCCAAGAGGGGCAATGCAGTAAGACAAATGATTATGTGCTCAAGGAGCTTACAGGTCATGAAAGGACTGCAGATAAACATAAATGACCATGATATCAATAGAAAGACTACTTTGTGTAAGGAATACAAATAAAATTATATAGATATCAGAATCAGGAGAAATTACTTCCAGCTGAAGGACTCATAGATAAGGTGACAGAATAATTTATTATATAAACTTGCACACTTTTACGAATGAAAGGGAGAGCATCCACAATAATGCCAGGAAAAGAGGAGTTAACTAGGAATGTTGCAGGCAAACCCAGAGAGATGAGTCACCTTGGAGGGAGCGTGTTAGAGATATCATTTCATTTAAAGATTGAAAAATGGCTAGAAGCTCAGCAAACAGAATAGGGCAAGGGTCACATAGAAGCAACACTATAAGCAAAGTCATAGATGTGATTTTTAAAATATGGATGGTTTTTTAAAGTCAAAGACGATAAATTTATATACTGAAAGAACCAACAAATATAGGTGCTGCTTGGGGACCTCAGAAGGAATCAGTTGCCATGATCAAACTGGCTAATTCAATAAAGTGACTATTTACAGACATGCATGCGGGTTTAAGAAACAAATTTTCCACACCAACACCAACTCTAAGCCTGAAGTGGCAAAGGGAATTGGGAGTTTCTGGAACCTGATGAGGGTTGTTTGATAGGACCTGTGACTTTCAGTAAGGACCATCACCACTTGAAGTGACCTAGAATAGAGAGGATGCTACTGGAACAAATACCCCAAGTCACTCCCCTCACACCCACGGAGCTCTTGCTGTTACATTTCACTGGCCAAATCTAAATGAAAGCCAGCAGATAAGAGAACTGTTGAAACCATACTGTCCGGCTACCTGGGACACAATGCAGGGTGGAGAAGGGTGGGGAATGGATTTGGAGGTGCAAAGAGAACATATATAAAATAGATACAGCCAGAATCAAGTTCACTGATTCAAGTTGAGGTTTGACAGAAAACAACAAAATTCTGTAAAGCAATTATCCTTCAATTTAAAAATTAATTAATTAAAAAAAATAAGGGAGAAGCTGAAAAGCTGATTTTGAATATAGATAGATCCAGGGGTGGAAAGAAAATATAGAACCGAAGTTTGGGAAAGATCAAAATTCTTTTGGAACCAACTAAATAATGGGACAGGGACAGGGAAGCCTGCTGTGCTCCAGTCCATGGGGTCGCAAAGAGTTGGATATGACTTAGTGACTGAACAACAACAAATAATGTTGACATTAATACATTAATAAATACAAGAGGTCTCTTCTACCTCTTGAGGTCTGGACTGGTTTTCTATGGTATAATGTTTTTATATAATGTTTGTAATGGTGACTTCAATACTTCAATGCTGTTTGACTAGTTCAAACAGATTTGTGTAGCTCTTTTATATGTATGTATCGATGAATGAATGTATATAAAACAAAAACACTTCTGGAAAAAATGAAAATTTAAAGACTTTCTACTACGACAGGTTCAAAGATGATTCTTGCTCAAATCCACTGTCATGCCCTGAGGGAATTTTCAATTAGAACAACTTGAAAAAGTCCTATAAACCTGTAAGTTGTAAGAATGAAATGACCAATACATTTTACTCATGGTATTATTTTGGATCCTGGTATGGCTAAAATGGTTTTAACAAGTAAGCTCTGTCTTTGTATCCTATATCTGGATTTTTGACTTATTTATTTTTGTTACCATTCTGCCTAGCTCTTATTCCCTCTTGTGTCTATTATCGTTTTTCCTTACAATCCCTAGTGTTTCAGTTTGTTGACTTGCTAACATATGTTAGACTTTCTGGAGGCCAAAATTTGTGTTGCTAATTTTAAGTATCATTTATGTTTTGCTCTGTTTTGAGCCCCATTTCATATTAGTACAGTTTGTTTTTAATGTAACTTCTCATTCTTATCCCCCAGTAATAGCTGCTCAACTAGATTATCAGCTATTCTCTTTTATTGTTCCTATTTAATTTATTGCATTTATTACAGACTGGACTTCATTTATATGCAACTGAAACAGGTTTAGTTCTAGAATCCAGTTCCTATCAGCTGTCAAAGCATGCTACGATTAACAGGACCATACCTTCTTTCTTTACCACTTCCCTGAAATAATGCTGGCAGAATGCACTACTGATTACCTAAATGTATAATTCAATGCATACTTCTCAGTACTCAACCTATTTGAATATTTGCAATTTGTGATACCTTTTTTTCTTCTTAAATATATCCTTTCATTTCTGAGACACTAATCTCCCTTACTGGAGGTTCCCTAATGGCTCAGTAGGTAAGAGTCTTCTTGCAATACAGGAGACACCAGAGATGCAGGTTTGATCCCTGGGTTGGTAAGATCCCTTGGAAGAGGAAATGGCAATCAACTCCAGTAGTCTTGCCTGGAAAATTCCATGGACAGGGGAGCCTAGTGGTCTGCTGTCCATGGGGTCACAAAGAATTGAACACAACTAAGCACAAGCACAGAGGGATAGAATCTCCCTTACTACTTCCCTGTATTTTTTATTCTTTCTTCTCCCTCTCTTTTGCTGACTCTTTTTCTGCTATGGCAGACTGTCTCCAGGATGCTTATCAATGATCCTTGCCCTCTTGTATTTACACTGAGTAAATATTCAGTGTTTGTCCTGTTTGTCCTTCCACACTGAGTAGGGCTGACCTATCTGCTGCTGCTGCTGCTAAGTCGCTTCAGTCGTGTCCGACTCTGTGCGACCCCATAGACGGCAGCTCACCAGGCTCTGCCGTCCCTGGGATTCTCCAGGCAAGAACACTGGAGTGGGTTGCCATTTCCTTCTCCAATGCATGGAAGTGAAAAGTGAAAGTGAAGTCACTCAGTCGTGTCCGACTCTGTGCGACCCCATAGACGGCAGCTCACCAGGCTCCCCCGTCCCTGGGATTCTCCAGGCAAGAGTACTGGAGTGGGTTGCCATTTCCTTCTCCAGGGCATGAAAGTGAAAAGTGAAAGTGGAGTCGCTCAGTCGTGTCCGACTCAGTGACTCCTTTATTGGCAAAGTAAGTGCATTTTAGGTTTTCCCATGTCTTTTCACGGTTTGATAATAGATCACTTCTTTTTATTGTTGAATAATATTCCACTGTATGGATACTGTTGTTGTTGTGGCTCAGTTGCTAAGTCATGTCTGACTGTTTTTAACCCCATGGACTGCAGCACGCAAGGCTCCTCTGTTCTTCACTGTCTCCGGGAGTTTGCTCAAATTCATGTCCATTGAGTTGGTGATGTTATCTAACCATCTCATCTGCTACCTGCTTCTCCTCCTGCCCTCAATCTTTCCCAGAATCAGGGGTTTTTCCAATGATTCATCTCTTTGCATTAGATGCCAAAGTACTGGAGCTTCAGCTTCAGCATCAGTCCTTCCAATGAATATTCAGGTTGATTTCCTTTAGGATTAACTGGTTTGATCTATATGGACTGTATGGATATAACAGTTTGTTTATCCATTTACCTGTTGAAAGACATCTGGTTGCTTCTGTCCTGGCAATTATGAATAAAGCTGCTATGAACATTTCTATGCAGATATTTATATGGGCCTCAGTTTTCAAATCAAATGGGTAAATACTAAGAGCATAATTGTTAGGTTATATGGTTTAGACTATGTTTAGCTTTGTATAAAACTATCAAACTGTCTTCCAAAATGGCTGTACCATTTTTCATTACTACCAGCCATGAATGTGAGTTTCTTTTGTTCTACATCAAAAATTTATATTGTCATTTTTTTTCACTTCAGCCAACCTAAGAAGTATGTAATAGCATCTCATTGTTGTCTTGATACGCAATTTTCTGATGACAAATAATGCCCAGCATATTTTTAATATGCTTATTTACCATGTCTATATCTTTTTTGATGAGATGCTTGTTGGATTCTATATGCATGACCTTCTAGAGTCATAGATATGAATATATAGGACTTTTCAAAGCCCTCTATAGACACTACATTGTTCAGTTTTCTTTACAGCTTGTTGATTAGCTTGTTGCTCTCCGCAGCTGTTTTCCACTGCCTCGGGTAGTTATGATGTTAATTAATTGCCTCTGATCTTTTTTGACAAACAGCCCTTGGTAAAAGAATGTTAGCACTAAGCAAGCTCTGAATCAGTTCAAATAAAGTCTGCCTTGGAAATGTGGTCTACCATTGAACCACCAGACATGTCAAATGATAATAGTTCTCTGGGACTGGGATTTTGAAGGAACTTCAACTCCATTCTACCTCTTTCAATGACTCCAGCTGATTTCTTTCCATTGTGACTAGAGGCTGTTGGTTTTTGAGGCTATTGTGAAGTTAGGAAATGAAAGAAACAGAGCAAACCACAATGCCATAAAGCTCACTTTTGTTAGAGATTCAGCTGCTTTTCTTGAATAAATTCTCCCTGCACTGCTATTATACAAGCTTCTGTTTAATTCTTGGAGTTCTTACAAAGTTGTTTCTGACAAGTTTTGTAACTGTTCTTACTGCTTTCATGAACGAGAGGATTTTTGAGGGCCCTCACTCCACTATTTTCACTGATTTCACTAGCTTGTTATTTTAGGCTTTCATTTAATTTTGCTGTAGATTTTGTCAGCTTCAGTATCAGAACCCTGTCCAACTTTGATCTTAGAACTTTTTCTGAGAAAGCAAGAGTGAATGAATACCTGCTACAAGTGCACAGTTACTTCTCAACTAAATTATTTGAAGTATATCAGCCTACTCTATACGGTCTGTCAGCATATTGTGCTATAAACTTGATTGATCAGCATGTTACTCTCAGATTGTGGAAGCTTTCTTAAATAATTTATGAGACATAGAGCCATCTTTCAATGAAAGCTCTTTACTTATGCTCTCAATGCAGCTATAGGGCATATTCCAGTTCAGTAGTACAAAAATTGGCTTTTTGTAATGACAACAATGTGTCTGTGATCGTGAGGAAGTTAATAATTATTGTAATTTTCAAAAGCAACCTATTATTTTTCTCTTGTCTCAAATTTGCCATCTTACTCAGATTCCAAGAGAAAATTCAGCTAAAGTTTGATTTCTAGATTGTAATTGAGAGCACTGGATCCTATGCACTAAAGTGTAATGTATGCAGGATAGAGTAGCAGTGAAGAGCATAGACTCTGAAGTTGAAGTGCCCAAGACTGAATATTGACTAGGGTTGCATCTACCATGTTTTCGTGGTGTGTCTTTGGGCGAGTTTCTGAAAGTCAGATGACCTCTGTCTTCTCAAATCAGCATGTTGTCAATGATTTCTGTGGGTTTCCTTCTCTTTATATCATGTCTCCAGCAGAAAGTCAGCACAATCACGGGAATCACTTCATTTGTTACATTTTCTTGGGGATAATAGTCCCATAAGAGTAAAGGTAAAGTGGAAGTTGCTCAGTCATGTCTAACTGTGACCCCATATGACTAGAGAACTGACAGCTGATATAATCTGTTTTCCACCAATGCAGGTTTCAAGCACTTTTTCTTCTCTGTAGAGCTGCTACAATCTTCTGCTCGGGGGTGGATTCTAGAGAGAATGCTCCTAATCTTGGCTATTTATTACCCACTTCCATAAATACTGCATTTTTGGTCATCTATGTTCCCTGTTATGCTCTAGGTATGGTAAGTGGATGATATTTATTTTATTGTTTCTTGTGTGTTTTGCAAGAGAATCTATGGAAACACTAAATTTTAGACAGCTTCCATTATCCTGTGGCAAGTTGAAAGGTATCTGTTATTTTTTCATCTCCCTATTTCTGGTTTACTTTACTTATTTTTATTTGAAAAATAGAATTTTTTAAATTTTTCAACACTTCTAAATCAGTTAAGATACATCTCTTTCATACAAGGTAAGATTGGATTCTACTTTGAAAGAAAATTTAAAATATTCTTCTCTAATTAGATTAAGCCCGATATCCTTGATTGGTTCAACAGTAAGTTTGGTTCCTGTTCTGCATTTAGTTATCTAATGTTTCATCTACTTTTTCACTATGTGGACTCTTTCCCTTTTTTATTGTTACTTTTCTGATAGTTAGTTTATATTTGTATATATAAAGGGTTTAACTTTATACTTTTATCTTCTTATAAAGTAGAAAACCTCTCTCTTCATGAAGTGGTATATAAATTCTCTCTCTTCATTCCTCTACCATTCAGCCTTACTCAACAGCATTATCTTTCTTTGTGTTTACCTTGTTATCCTAATATGCTTATGCCCTTCTCAGTTTTCAGCTTTAAACAATATACCTTGACTTTCAACATTCTACCTTTTCTCCACTCATCATGCCGTTTCTATTACCTGCCATTTCTATGCTGTCAGAAGATTTAATAAACCATTCTGCTACATTTACATCAATTTTTTAGTCAAAATTCTACTCTTCAGGTATGCATTATTCATTCATTACTCCTTTAAGGAGTTTTTCCTATAACTCTTTGAATGGATGAAAATTGTGCTCTAGTAAATACTTCAGGAATATCTCATGAATACAATATTCTCCAATATTCTAAATATTCACAATAATCAATAGCCTTTATACTAGACAGTTTGAGTGTGTAAAATATCCTTGGTTCACATTTTTACCCTTATGTATCTTGAATATCTTTTTTCTAGTTAAGCATTTTATTGTAAAAGAGATATCATCTAATATGAAACATTGTATTTTGCTTGCAACAGATTCCATATATTTGTCTGGATATTCAAGGAATATCTTCTTTACAATGACATTTCAATAATTTTAATAAGATATAGCTTAGTGCTCACAACATTTCTGGCCATATTTTATCACCTGCCAGAATGCTACACTGATTTTTATCCTCTTTCTTTTTTTTTTTTAATAAATTTATTTATTTTAGTTGGGGGCTAATTACTTTACAATATTGTAGTGGTTTTTGCCATACATTGACATGAATCAGCCATGGGTTTACATGTGTTCCCCATCCTGAACCCCCCTCCCACCTCCCTCCCCATCCCATCCCTCTGGGTCATCCCATTGCACCAGCCCTGAGCATTTGTCTCATGCATCGAACATGAAATGGTGTTCTGTTTCACATATAATATACATGTTTCAATGCTATTCTCTCAGATCGTCCCACCCTCACCTTCTCCCTCAGAGTCCATAAGACTCATCTGTGCATCTGTGTCTCTTATTCTGTCTCGCATATACGGTTATTGTTCCCATCTTTCAAATTCCATATATATGCATTAGTATACTGTATTGGAGTTTTTCTTTCTGGCTTACTTCACTCTGTATAATGGGCTCGTTTCATCCATCTCAATAGAACTGATTCAAATGTATTCTTTTTAATGGCTGAGTAATATTTCATTGTGTATATGTACCACAGCTTCCTTATCCATTCGTCTGCTGATGGACATCTACGTTGCTTCCATGTCCTGGCTATTGTAAACAGTGCTGCGATGAACATTGGGGTACACATGTCTCTTTCAATTCTGGTTTCCTCGGTGTGTATGCCCAGCAGTGGGATTGCTGGATCATATGGCAGTTCTATTCCCAGTTTTTTAAGGAATCTCCACACTGTTCTCCATAGTGGCTGTACTAGTTTGCATTCCCACCAACAGTGTAAGAGGGTTCCCTTTTCTCCACACCCTCTCCAGCATTTATTGCTTGTAGACTTTTGGATAGCAGCCATTCTGATGGGCGTGAAATGGTACCTCATTGTGGTTTTGATTTGCATTTCTCTAATATTGAGTGAGGTTGAGCATCTTTTCATGTGTTTGTTAGCCATCTGTATGTCTTCTTTGGAGAAATGTCTGTTTAGTTCTTTGGCCCATTTTTTAATTGGGTCATTTATTTTTCTGGAATTGAGCTGCGTGAGCTGCTTGTATATTTTTAAGATTAATTGTTTGTCTGTTGCTTCGTTTGCTATTTTTTTCTCCCATTCTGAAGGCTGTCTTTTCACCTTGCTTATAGTTTCCTTTGTTGTGCAAAAGCTTTTAATTTTAATTAGGTCCCATTTGTTTATTTTTGCTTTTATTTCCAATATTCTGGGTGGTGGGTCATGGAGGATCCTGCTGTTATTTATGTCGGAGAGTGTTTTGCCTATGTTTTCCTCTAGGAGTTTTATAGTTTCTGGTCTTACATTTAGATCTTTAATCCATTTTGAGTTTATTTTTGTGTATGGTGTTAGGAAGTGTTCTAGTTTCATTCTTTTACAAGTGGTTGACCAGTTTTCCCAGCACCACTTGTTAAAGAGATTGTCTTTTCTCCATTTTATATTCTTGCCTCCTTTGTCGAAGATAAGGTGTCCATAGGTGCATGGATTTATCTCTGGGCTTTCTATTTTGTTCCATTGATCTATATTTCTATCTTTGTGCCAGTACCATACTGTCTTGATGACTGTGGCTTTGTAGTAGAGCCTGAAGTCAGGCAGGTTGATTTCTCCAGTTCCATTCTTCTTTCTCAAGATTGCTTTGGCTATTTGAGGTTTCTTATATTTCCATACAAATTGTGAAATGATTTGTTCTAGTTCTGTGAAAAATACCGTTGGTAGCTTGATAGGCATTGCATTGAATCTATGTATTGCTTTGGGTAGTATACTCATTTTCACTATATTAATTCTTCCAATCCATGAACACGGTATATTTCTCCATCTGTTTGTGTCCTCTTTGATTTCTTTCATCAGTGTTTTTTAGTTTTCTATTTATTAGTCTTTTGTTTCTGTAGGTAGATATATTCCTAGGTATTTTATTCTTTTTGTTGAAATGGTGAATGGTATTGTTTCCTTAATTTCTCTTTCTGTTTCCTCATTATTGGTGTATAGGAATGCAAGGGATTTCTGTGTGTTAATTTTATATCCTGCAACTTTACTATATTCATTGATTAGCTCTAGTTATTTTCTGGTAGAATCTTTAGGGTTTTCTATGTAGAGGTTTATCCTCTTTCTTATGGTGTCTTTAGATATAGGATGACCAAATTTCTTTTCCATTATTCATATTCAAATTAGATGGATTCTTCTGAACTAGAAGCAAGAGTTCTTTAGAAAATGAGGGTGGCTGTTTTCAAAGGTTCAAGGGTCAAAAAATCCTTTATCTGTTGTTTCAATTCAGACTCTAAAATATGGCTCTTCCAAGTCATATGAATATGACTCTGGCTGCCTTTGCTCTGGTCCTTACATCCTACCTTGTTTCAGGAGGGTTTCTGCCTCTTGCCCTTTTTACAGGTTTCTTCATATTTATCATCTTCCAATGAGGCATACCCAGATTAAGCTGTCATGGTATGCTGGTATGTGCTGACATCTGCCACCTCTATTGGGCTTCCCTGGTGGCTCAGTGGTAAAGAACCTGCCTGCCAATGCAGGAGACACAGGTTCAATTCATGGGTCAGGGTGATACCCTGGACAAGGAAATGGCAACTCACTCTAGTATTCTCGCCTGGAGAAATCCATAGACAGAAGAGCCTGACAGGCTACTATCTATGGAGCTGCAAAAGAATCAGACACAATTTAGTGACTAAACAACAACAATAATACATCTCTATGCTTTCCTAAAATTGTCTGTGCCTCTTTCACTTTCCCTGGTTTCTGCCCTATTCAGTGTAGCTTACATGTGAGATTTGTGTTGCTTTACTAGATTATTTATGGTAATCCTAGCTGTTCTAACAAAGGATCTAATGTAAGTAAACCTTGTTTCTTGCTAATGCAAAGTTCCAATGGGAGAGTGCTTGGTGAATTGGCATCTTTTCTTCACTCCACTGAGTGGTTTAGGAATCCACACTTCATCTAGTGTTTTTCCACTAGGCTCCATCTCAAAGTTCTCCACATTCAGTTGGGAGATAGAGTAAGGAAAGATTAAAGGAGACACACCCACTTCTTAATCACCTCGGCCCAGAACTGACATATATTCACTTCTGTTCACATATTTTAGGTGAGAACTATTCATAGGGTTCCACCTAAAAGTCAAGCTGAGGGCTCTCCAGACTGCTCAGAGTGGGGAGCTGGTTGCCAGAAACAACCGTAAACAATGGAAAGGATATTTCTTAATGGTCAATCTGCTATATGTCATTTTCCCTTTACTGTTTGGTATGATTTCCAGGAGAAGTGGAAAGATTCATAACTAAGTTAGTGGAAAGAAAATCCCAGGAAAAGCTTTAATGGAACCCAATATAAGTAAAACAATTGCTTTCTTTCTAAGTATTCCTTGAAATATTAGCAATTTGTTGTTTCTGCTGTTAATTGATTTTCTTTTTGTGGAGGACTCAACTGGTGCTTTGTTCTCCTTCAAAGATGGTGCAATAATGCTGCAGAGAATCCAATAACCTCTGTGGTTTTAAAGTATAAATATAAAATTTTATGGAGACAAGCTGAGCATTAGCAACTAGTGCTTAAAAGCTTTTTTTTTAAAATAGCCATCTGAACTCTATGTCCTAAGTAACAGAGTAGGACCTGAGTCTAATTTTAATCTGTAAGCAATGAGGTTATGGATGGGTCATGATGAGTTTTGTATCCACTTATACTTGGAATTGGAGAAGGCAATGGCAACCCACTCCAGTACTCTTGCCTGGAAAATCCCATGGACAGAGGAGCGTGGTAGGCTGCAGTCCATGGGGCCGCTAAGAGTCGGACACAACTGAGCGACCTCACTTTCGCTTTTCCTTTCATGCACTGGAGAAGGAAATGGCAACCCACTCCAGTGTTCTTGCCTGGAGAATCCCAGGGGCGGGGGAGCCTGGTGAGCTGCCGTCTATGGGGTCGCACAGAGTCGGACACGACTGAAGCGACTTAGCAGCAGCAGCAGCATACTTGGAATTCTCCAGGCAAGAATACTGGAGTGGGTAGCCCGTCCCTTCTCCAGGGAATCTTCCCGACCCAGGGATTAAACCCAGATCTACTGCACTGCAGGTGGATTCTTTACCATCTGAGCCACCATGGAAGTCCTATTTAATAACTACGTCAGGTGAAATCTTTACAGGGTCCTCTTCTATTATGTGGACTCATACTTGGGAACATGATTGACAAGGAGGAAGATAATTTTTAATTTCAGCCAAATTTATTAACCTGAGATCTTGGGTTCAACAAATCATCTCAAATAGGACAGATGATTTGCTCAGCTGATTACCTAATACCTCAGTGACTGTGTATACTAAATAAACTTCATACGACAGAAATTCTTTCTAAACACAGAAGATTAAAATGGAAAAACTTAGGAAGACAGAAATTTGGGAATTGAATGGATTGCTTACTTACTCTTTCTTAACTATGCACCCTGGGAGCCCAAGAAAATTTTCCTTAATTAATATGTTGAGAAATAAATGCTTGGAAAGTTCTGGGGAGATTCTTCTCTGAAGGGTGATCATAAAAGTGGGAAATTTTATTTTTGTTGTCTCCTGAATTATGATATAACAAGTTATTGCAAAACGGGCAATTTCTTTTGGAATTCTAAAGATTGGTAGTGTGTATAAGAAATCTTTGCTGATTTAAAAAAAATCAATAAATGAACATTGATTGTACACACACAAAAAAAGGTGGGAAGGCTGCCGTTAAATAAATTCTGATATAAATGGGAATGATGAGATTCTGAATTAACTGAGACCGGGGAGCAATCATTTAACATCAGGAATACGGTGGCACAGTTACAGCACAGGCACAGAGCTTGAACAATGATCAGGATGATTTGACCCTAAGAGATCGTTGGCAGTGGCCAACCAACAAAAATCTGTCCTAAACATCTTAGTTTGTCTTATCTGCTGTATTCTTTACCCATCCATACTCAGCTCTGTGTTCTGAGATGCTGTCTTTTATGGAAGGCATCACCATGCAACTGGCTTCCAAATGATCTTACCAGAAGGATATTGGAGGGAGGAAAGGAAGAGAGATTGAGATATTTGTTTCTCCTAGCTCCTTCCCTACTTACCCTGGAACTGGCAATATACAAATACCTCTAATTTAGGTCCTAGCCACCAACAAGCAGCCTCTTTCTACAACTACAGCTCTCACTAGTCTCTGGTTAAAGCTCTTACGCATTGTCTCTTCACATCTTATTTGTTTCACCATCCTTGCTTGTTCCTTTAATTTTTCCAACATAATTGTAAATATTCCCTTTCTCTAATTTTCTCTCAGTGTTCCATCCATTTTCTGCTATGGCCTTGATGGATAAATAAATTGGTAATAGGAGTATTCTCAGGAAACAGACCTCAAATGTAGTGTAGGGATGGAGTTGCTTGTGTATTAGGTGAGCAAATATGTATGTCATAATGTCATCAAGGAGACATGGGACACTGGCAATATGTAATATAAAAATATATTGATCACTCATATCGTCATCACCACTGATGGAGTATAGTAAAGAACAAGTTATTGGAAAACCAATTAGCTTTGGAACTAAGAATGATTTTGACAATAATCTTTAAAAAGACTGAAGGATGAGATTGGCTACTTCTTCCTAGTCTAGACATAATTCAAAAAGAAAAGGAAAAAATGGAAAGCCTAAACCAAACTCTCAACTCAAGGTTTAGCAGGGGGTGGGGAGGTGTGTATAGAGAAACTCTAAGGGAGTTTTATTGAAATATTATTTCAATTAAACTTTCCTGAATAGGGAATTCATGGCTGAGGATTAAGCACAGGAATTTACTGTAAAAGTTGTTGACTCTTTGCAACACCATGGACTGTAGCCTGCCAGGCTCCTCTGTTCATGAAATTCTCCAGGCAAGAATACTGTAGTGGGTTGCCATTCCCTTCTCCAGGGGATCTTCTCGACCCAGGAATTGAACCCAGGTCTCCTGAATTGCAGGCAGATTATTTACCATCTGTGCCAATGGTGGCTCAAGAATTAATGTTAAACCCTTATAAGTCCTTACACTAAGGTAAAGCATTGGTTACAATAGATTGGAGCCCTAAGACATGGACTGGGAAAAGTTGGCTTGAACAGATGAGGCTGACAACTTCAGACTTTTAAGTCCCCCTGAACTTTGAGAAAGGAAGCAGCCTCCTCACCACCCCAACTAAAGGGTGATTCAAATTGCATAAATAGCATTCAGTGACTTGACCTAGGAAAGCTCTCTCATAAAGGAATGCTAAATCTCTACAGGACTCACCCTAAATATTTGTATTGTCTTTTGGCCCATAATAAAATCAGGTTCTCATTAGAGCTCAGGCAAAAGAGTACAAGGAATGTTTAATCTGGTAATAGCTTACACACAGAAAGCAGTGTTTTTCTCAATTTAATATATGTAAATATGTGGGGGGAACATCTGAGAGTGGATTCTTGGAATATTAAACCAGATTATAATGACTAGACCAAATTTGTTGATATGAGTACCTCCACCTTAGATTGAATATATTGCCTTGAAAAAGCTAGTGTACCGTGGCCTAACAGTACACTAGCTTAGACTGAATATTGAACCCAAGAATATGAAGGGATTATGACCCTCAAACTGTCCATCATGAGTGGAGTATCATTTGATTTGTTGAACCATGTGCATGGAGCATGTCATTGTTCAACAGATGGTGAATATGGGATGGGCCCTAGCCGATCAGAAAGAATGAATAACTTGCCTGAACGGGGCCCTCAAGGTCCCTGTTCCCACTGCTTTATTGCCTTAGCTTGAACTATACCAATGGTCTTAAAGAAACTCCCTTTGGCCTGATACCTATGGAAGGGAAATAAAAATTGTTGACTGTTTTATAGTTAGTAGAGGAAAGAAAGTGTTCTTTCTTCATGACATTCTGCTACTACATTACAGAGCTCCTCAAGGCTGACCCTGAATGGCGGCAATGAGAGAATCTTTCCAGCTGGTCTTCTTATCTATTGTCCATTGTGGGAGAGTCGGCCGGAGGGATTGATTTATCCTAGTTTCCAGCAACTCTAAAGATTTCTGTAAGCCTTTCAATATCCAGTAATTAATCTATCTCTGTTCCAACATGCTCAAGAGCACTGTAGTCTCTGCAAGTGAACCCCAGCCAAAGACATTTAACTAATATTTTATGACTTGAGTATACATCATGTTTCATGATCTTAAAAGCATTATAGTACAATGACATATATAAAGTAAAACTGTTGCTTTTATTTGCATTTATCAAAAAACTGTTCATATAAACATGGTCAAGCTAAAGCAATTTTTCTTCTTGACAGAGTGGTGGAGCTATTCTAATATAGCTTAGGAAACTTGTTGTTTTTTTTTTTTTAAAGTAATAATTTCTCATACCTTAAAAATGTATAGAGAGGTGAATTTGACAAGTCAAAATATATTCACCTGGTGATAACAATGAGAGGTTCAATACCATCTTTTGGTTAATAAGTCAGCTCTCCTAAATTCCTGGTGTCATAAAATTTCTAAGCCATAGGGTGTTGGGAATTTAAACTGCAACTTTACATGACTTGGGTGAATGGCTGAAATACTGATGTAGATATTTCCCTGGAAAGAACATTAACTTTACTTCTTAATTTGAAAAGTCATATTGAGCTCCATCTAGTTGGTCTGATAAATAAACCATCCTTGAGGAAGTAGCAACAACTGATATGCACCCGATTTGACCAAAGAAGTGAAAAACTATAAAATAAATAATGTAAAGTTCTTGTTTTCTTGGAACCTTTAGGCCAAATATGTTTCCTTTGGAAATATCAATACAAAACATGTAAATAGTGACATTTAATCTATTTCTTTATGAAAAAAAATCATAAAACTTATCTTAGAAAGGTTGAAGGATTTTCCCCAGAGGATATGGTGGCAATTCTGGAATTGCCATTAAATTGCTTATTAAATTTCTTAAGGGCCATGATAAATAATACTGATGATAATATCCATTAGTGCATAATAAGTCCCTGTTATGTGACTGGCTCTGCATTAAGTAGCTTGGATAATTTAAATAACCTTATCAAATTAAGAGATAAATTCTAAACCTGGCTTGTCTGGCTCCAAAACTTGCAATTTTCCTTGGTGCCACTGAAATAAATACATGTGGAAAAACATTTGAAACAACATTTCACAACAAAGGACCAAGTGATTTAGTTGTTGATTTAATGCAAGAATGTGTAGTACTCTTCGTGTTACTTAAATGGTTTCATGATGTTAGGATGATGAGCATTAAATAAGAACACTGTAGTTTTCTCATATTTATGCCCAGCTTCAGGCTAAGTTGTCAGAGAGGTGAAGGTGTTATACCTTTTTTTTTTTTTTGTAATTTTTTGCCACCCCCTGGCACAAAAGCCCTCTAACTTGAGGTCTTCTTTCCTTCTCTGGTTGATCAGTGAGATAGAATACTTACCGTTGCCTCCATTCTTGGCATTATGGTTAGTCCATTCGTGTGCTCACTCTGAAAGTACTGGGATGAGAACCCAGTTGTTTATGAAATCTCTTCAGGGCTTTTTCCAGGCTTTATTACATTTCTTTGGTCTTCCTAACTCTGTCTTCCTTTGACAATGCCCTGCACTCTCAAAGTTATACATCACTTCGTTTCTCAAGTTCTCAAGCACTGCCACTTTCTATAGAGAATTCTTCTCTCAACTAATAGCTAGCAGGAACTGAAAGAATAGTGTGCGCTTCTTTGATTTCATATCAATGCCCACCCACTTCAGAAGAAGACTCAGATGGCTAATCTGACATTTGGTGGAGGTAAGCCAGCCTCCCTGCCCAGTCATCCCAGGACTTTGACAACAAGCACATGAGAGTAGTAACCATAGAGGCAGGATGGAGGCAATGCATACATCTAATAGTATGTATTCTATCTCACTAAGCCTGCTTATCCATTCTTCCTTCTGAATGTCCAATGGCAGCAAAAAATTGACACTAAGTCCTCTGTATGGTACCATTCCTTGATGAATCCACCCATCTCCTCGATAGCAAGTTGAATAATCTGATTCCTTCTTCCCCAGAGGATGCAGAAACTTGTCCTTATTGGGACTGGTACATATTTCAGTTATGGGTTTACTTTTTCTACCCACAGAGCCTTAGCTAACAAAGTCCAAACACTCACAGGATGTCTGATTAGTTATAGCATGATACTGCATAAAATTGCTTCATACCAGATCAGTAGATCTTTCATACCCTGCATCACCTGTCAGCTGCTGGACTGATGGACTATTGGCATGGGCTCTTACAGGGGCAGCTAAATCACTAGTGTGGACATAACTTGCAGGATCAGGACACATTTACAGTGCTAATGGAAGCAGAAAACTAAGTCCTGGAACCCAAAGGATGGACGTAAGAGAGACTCCTCTCACCATCTTTCCAAGAGATCAACTTTAGAAGTTTTTGTTTTCTATCCATTCCCAGTTGGCTCAGTGGTAAAAAATCTGCCTGCCAAGCAGGATGTGGGTTCAATCCCTGGGTTGGGAAGATTCCCTGGAGAAGGAAATGGAAACCCACTCCAGTATTCTTGTCTGGAGAATTCCATGGGCAGAGGAGTCTTGCGGGTTACCTGTCCATGGGGTCACAAAGAGTCGGACACGACTTAGCAACCAAACAACAACAACATTTAAGTTTAGGCTCTGTTTAACCTGAGGTCATTTTTCTTTGGCGAGAGTGGAGTCTGAGGTGAGGAAAGATTCTTTCACCAGAGAATCCAATAGCCTGTGAATTGTGATTTGGTCACACAATGCTCTTCAAAGCCTCAAATACAGGAGTTTCTATACCATCCAATCTGACTGACTCTGATTATCATGAGGAAATAGAAATGCTACAGATATGTCTGAATGGAGGCAAATGTGTGAAACTTGAGGAATTCACTGGGGTGTCTGTTTTGCTTCCATGTTCAGTAACTGCCAGAAATGGGCATTTATAGCAACCATAGCTTGAAAAGGGCATAATAAAAAAAGGGCATAAAAAAGAGTGACGAAGGTCTGGGTCTCCACCAGGCTAGGGAACTAGCTGAGGTTGAGGAGAATCCAGGAATAATTGAGGAGGAAGGTGATGAATATCAGCTGTGAGTTCAAAAACTGCAGCTAGTTTCACTAGCTTCCCTGTTTTATAAAGTGTCAATAACTACTGCTTTAGAGAAATTATGAAAGGACAGAATCACTTTAAGATAGGACATAAATAACACAGAATATTAAAGTGCGGACCTTCAAGAGTATTTTTCATCTCACTCCAACTTTACCACTTTGGTAGATTCTAGTTCTTTCAATAACTGGTATCTGCATCTCTTTGTCCCAGATGATGGTGATATGCGTGCTCAGTCATGTTTGACTCTTTGCCACCTTATGGACTGCAGCCCACCAGGCTCCTCTGTCCACAGAATTTTCCAGGCAAGAAGAGTGAAGCGGGTTGCCATTTCCTACTCCAAGGGATCTTCCCAACCCAGAGACTGAACCTGCATCTCTTGCTCCTCCTGCACTGGCAGGTGGATTCTTTACCACTGTGCCACCTGGGAAGACTGGGCTTTTTCCAAAGCTACTCTTGCCTGTGCATATGGTAGTCTGGAGTTAACTCCCCTACCTCCCAAACTCCAACAAAAAAAAAAAGTTGGTGGATGAATAACCCAGTTCCCTCATTTAGAACTGGTAAATATCCCTTTGGAAATTCTACTTGTAACAATCATCTCATCTCTGTTCCCTTCTTTCTAAAACCTACTTCCCTCAAGTCTTAACTGTTTTGGTAGATTTCTAACACCTCTGCTGATTTTTTTAAAAAATTTAACAGCTTTTCTAGCTGTTTTGTGGGAACATGTTTCCTGAAAAATAACCTATTCTAAATGTCAGTAGAAATCTTTTGTGAGCTGTTTTTTACTTTCTAACATAATTTCTGGCTATTTTTTAAAGCATGTTAATGATACCATTACTGAGCAATCATGATTTGACATGCTTGATATTGGTCAGCAAGTATACATTATATCAGATTTTCCCACCTACAAATATTATCCCTATTTAAATATAAGAAAATGAGCTAAAGAGAGGCTAAAAAATCTTTCTGAAGATCACACATTTAATTAATAATGATATTATTTAATTTAATGGTAATTTGGTCCCAAGTTTTTACTGCCTTACCACTGATCCTTAAGTTTCGTATGTACAGCAAAATAAATGGAAAATTGTATAAAGAGCATATGCCCCATCCTAACTCACAGATATTCTGATTAATTTTGTCTGTAAACGGCTTCAGAATCAACAACTTTGGCAAGCAATCCCAATAACCTGATGTATATATTCCAAGACAATATTTTGAGAAATAATGTCCTATATCAGATTGCCTATTTTGCACCTTATATAAGTACACAAGGTTTAAAAAAATTGTAACTTACTTGAATTCAGAGGTTAACCATTACACTTGGAATATGATTTTCATAGGATGTAACACAGCACATAGGAGGGCTTCAATAAATACTTTATGACTAAGAGTAAATATTCTAGAAGAGGAATGGTGTACATGGTCTGATATTATTATGGTCTAACAAGAATAAGAGAAAAATAAACAAGAAAAACTTCATTGTCAAAGTGCAGGAAATCTGTGCCTGGCACAGATGAGAATATAGTTTTAAAGGAAACGGACATTATCCTGCTGGCTATATAGGGGATATTATTGTTTTAAAAATTAATATAAAAGAATGTCTGTATTTTTATAACTGAGTCACTTTGTTGTTCAGCAGAGATTGGCACAATACTGTAAGTCAACTATACTTCAGCAAAAAATAAATTAAAAACTAATCAGGAAAATATCATGTTCAGATGTGCCTAATTTCAAGTTAAATCAGTTTCTTTTTATCAAGCATATTTTTGTTTTTAAATAATTAATCTTATGGAAAAATTGAATTCTGACATTTAACATTTTCAGTAACTTTTACAGAAATAGTCTAAACCCTAAGGAATATTCTAGAGTTTTAGGTATCTGTAAGATCATTTTAACACAGCATGCATTTATTTAGCATAAAATTTTCATTTATTTTATCATAAGTGTATTTGATAGACAAATCATTCTTTCCAGTTTGTTCACCTTGATTCTATTAAGTAAGAAGGTCCCTGCAGCAGACAATCCTATAAGCCATTTCTATCTGGGA
Organism: Giraffa tippelskirchi; assembly: GCF_054371585.1. Classification (NCBI taxonomy): domain Eukaryota; kingdom Metazoa; phylum Chordata; class Mammalia; order Artiodactyla; family Giraffidae; genus Giraffa; species Giraffa tippelskirchi. Next base: position 58,675,478 of record NC_137284.1, on the reverse strand, counting down.
GTGTAATGACACTCCATCTGACATAAACATATTTCAGAGTTTTCATTTCTATGACACAAGAAAAACTTTGATTCAGACCCATTTGATATTTCAAGTGCTTGGAGTGGAATTTGAAGCTAAGATATAGCTCCAGATGTATCTGAAGCTCATTTTTCTATCAGAATACAATTTGTATGGACAAAAATGATAATTCAGAAAAATATTAGAAATAAGAATAACAGGTTCACCATATGCAGATTCTTTCTTTTTTTTATTATTAATTTATTTATTTTAGTTGGAGGCTAATTACTTTACAATATTGTAGTGGTTTTTGCCATACATTGACATGAGTCAGCCATGGGTTTACATGTGTTCCCCATCCTGAACACCCCTCCCACCTCCTTCCCCATCCCATCTCTCTGGGTCATGCCATTGCACCAGCCCTGAGCACTTGTCTCATGCATCGAACATGGACTGGCGTGCTGTTTCACATATGATAATATACATGTTTCAATGCTATTCTCTCAGATCGTCCCACCCTCACCTTCTCCCTCAGAGTCCATAAGACTGTTCTATGCATCTGTGTCTCTTTTTCTGTCTCACATATAGGGTTATCGTTACCATCTTTCAAATTCCATATATATGCGTTAGTATACCGTATTGGTATTTTTCTTTCTGGTTTACTTCACTCTGTATAATGGGCTCCAGTTTCATCTACCTCATTAGAACTGATTCGAATGTATTCTTTTTAATGGCTGAGTAATATTTCATTGTGTATATGTACCACAGCTTCCTTATCCATTCGTCTGCTGATGGACATCTAGGTTGCTTCCATGTCCTGGCTATTATAAACAGTGCTGTGATGAACATTGGGGTACATGTGTCTCTTTCAATTCTGGTTTCCTCGGTGTGTATGTCCAGCAGTGGGATTGCTGGGTCATATGGCAGTTCTGTTCCCAGTTTTTTAAGGAATCTCCACACTGTTCTCCATAGTGGCTGTACTAGTTTGCATTCCCACCAACAGTGTAAGAGGGTTCCCTTTTCTCCACACCCTCTCCAGCATTTATTGCTTGTAGACTTTTGGATAGCAGCCATTCTGACTGGTGTGAAATGGTACCTCATTGTGGTATTGATTTGCATTTCTCTAATAATGGTGATGTTGAGCATCTCTTCATGTGTTTGTTAGCCATCTGTATGTCTTCTTTGGAGAGGTGTCTGTTTAGTTCTTTGGCCCATTTTTTGATTGGGTCATTTATTTTTCTGAAATTGAGCTGTAGGAGTTGCTTGTATATTGTTGAGATTAATTCTTTGTCAGTTGCTTTGTTTGCTATTATTTTCTCCCATTCTGAAGGCTGTCTTTCCACTTTGCTTATACTTTCCTTTGTTGCGCAAAAGCGTTTAAGTTTAATTAGGTCCCATTTGTTTAGTTTTGCTTTTATTTCCAATAGTCTGGGAGGTGGGTCATAGAGGATCCTGCTGTGATTTCTGTTGGAGAGTGTTTTGTCTATGTTTTCTTCTAAGAGTTTTATAGTTTCCGGTCTTACGTTTCGATCTTTAATCCATTTTGAGTTTATTTTTGTGTATGGTGTTAGAAAGTGTTCTAGTTTCATTCTCTTTCAAGTGGTTGACCAGTTTTCCCAACACCACTTGTTAAAGAGATTGTCTTTTCTCCATTGTATATTCTTGCCTCCTTTGTCAAAGATAAGGTGTCCATAGGTACATGGATTTATCTCTGGGCTTTCTATTTTGTTCCATTTATTTACGTTTCTGTCTTTGTTCCAGGACCATACTGTCTTGATGACTGTGGCTTTGTAGTAGAGCCTGAAGTCAGGCAGGTTGATTCCTCCAGTTCCATTCTTCTTTCTCAAGATTGCTTTGGCTATTTGAGGTTTTTTGTATTTCCATATAAATTGTGAAATTGAAATGTCAATGTGAGAGAAATAAGAAATATAAAATTAAAGCACAAAACCAGACTAATACTTCTGGCATGAGAATTATATTATATTCTAGGTATGCTGATGGAATGTAATATACAAATGAATGTCATCCCTCATGTATTTAAAAGCAGAAGAAAAGGGTTGAAAGCCAGTATTCTGTATTTACCCTAGGTATTCAACAAGAAAACACAACTCACATAATAAAAGATTTTTTAAAAGGAAGCAAAAAGTGTTACAAAAGTATTTGCCTTGAAATTCCCCAACAGAAGAGAAACTCCTACTTTGAACAGTAAAAATTTAAATTTTACCCAGAAGGAACTTAAAATAAATAATGATTAAATGAAGTGATTGAAGGCAGGAGGAGAAGGGGATGACAGAGGATGAGATGGTTGGATGGCATCACCGACTTGATGGACATGAGTTTGAGCAAGCTCTGGGAGTTGGTGATGGACAGGGAAGCCTGGCATGCTGCAGTCCATGGGGTCACAAAAAGTCGTACATAACTGAGCAATTGAACTGAAATGAAGTGACTTAAGTTTTAAAATACTAATATTTGAAATATTAAATATTAAGAATACAACACTTCTGAGCAGGATGAATTAGGTTACAGCAGGCTAATGATACTCCTGCCATAACTAGGTAAAGTGAGATAAATTCAAAGTGTCATGGTTATACAGACAATGGAGAGCTGTGGAAGCAATGAGAAGTGAAGAAGATAAAATACCTCTGAAGAGCAGAGATTTATTTTTCTAAGACAGTGTGCTTAAAAGACAAAGATTTGCTGAAGAGAAAGGAAGAGTATGGAGAACACAGTGAACCCTTCAATGAGATTCTTAGAAAATGAGGAATAAGAAGGAATACCCTCAATCTGAAAAAAAGAACATACAGCAAACACCACAGTGAATGGTGACAATTTCCCCCTGAAATAGGAAAGACACAGTAATGTTCTCTGTCATCACTTCTATTCAAAATCAGGCTAGAATTTGTATCCAGTGCAATAAGACAAGGAAAAGAAAAGAAAACTAAAGACATTAACACTGGAAATGAAGAAGTAAGTTCCCATTATTTTCAGATAACATGTGTGTAGAAAATCCAACAGAATCTACAGTTATTAAAAATAAGTGAACATAGCAAGTCTAATACATAAAAAAGTAATGTTTTTTTTAAATTACCTTTAAAATTTTAAAACAAAATATCAACCACCTGGAAATAAATCTAATGGAAAATGTGTATAATAACTATATTGAAAAGTACAAAACCAAAATAGGCCTTTACATGAAGGGATACATAATCTTCATAGATTAGATGACTCAATATTTTAAAAATGTCTGGTATCCTTAAATTAGTTTCTAGGTACAATGTAACCCCAATCAAATTTCCAGCTAATATATTTTTTTGAAAATCAACAGCTGATTCTAAAATTTTATGGAAATTCAAAAGACCAAGAATGCCTATGGCAAATTACCAACCAGCAGAAAAATCAGACATGACCTATTATAATGCTCTAATATTTAAGATGGTGTTGGACTGGTACACAGATAAACAAAAAGACCAATACAGAAAAGGATTCACAATTCTGTAATACAAGAGTTAAGTTGACCTGTCACTGCAGTGGAAACAGAATGATCTTTCCAAAAACAATGCTGAATCAATTGGATATCCCTATCTATCTATCTAGACCCATTCTTTATACTACACATAAAATTATGACATGAATTATAGACCTAAATGTGAAAAGTGAAACTATAATACTTTTAGAAGAAAACATATGGAGAAGTGTTCATAATCTGGGATAGGTAAAAGCTTTTTTTAAAGCACAAAAAAGCATCAGTCATAAAGAGAAAATGGGACAAACTGCATTACATTAAATTTTAAAATGGCTGTTTATCTAAAGATACTGTTGAGGAATATCTTTGTCCCTGGAGGAGGAAATGGCAACCCACTCCTTTATTCTTGCCTGGGAAATCCCAGGGACAGAGGAGTCTGGGGAGGCTATAGTCCATGGAGTCGCAAAGAGTCGGACATGACTGAGTGACTAAGTACATTGTTGACAACATAATGGTGGGACATAGATTGGAGAAGAGTTTTTGAAGACTTATATTGGACAAAGGGTTTATGTCCAGAATATATAAAGAACCTTCACAAAATAATTTTTAAAGTAAAAAACAACACAAAAGACTTGAATATGTATATCACAAAATGGCCAGTACATAGATGATAAGGTATTTGACTTAGTGCAGTGCAAACCAAAACCATAATTTTTACACTTTTTCATTTTTTATTGTATATTAGAATATAGGTGATTAACAAACTTGTGTTGATTTTAGGTGTACAGAAAAGTGGTTCAGTTATACATATACATGTACCTATTCTTTTTCAAATTCTTTTCCCATATAGATTGCTATAGAATACTGAGCAGAGTTCCCTGTGCTATACAATAGGTTTTTGTCGGTTATCCATTTTAAATACAGCAGTGTGTATATGTCCATCCCAAACTCCCTAACTATCCCTTCCTCACACCCTTCCCCCATGGTAACCATAAGTTTGTTCTCTAAGTCAAAACCCACAATTTTATACTTGTACAGCTTCACCCAAAGGGCTAACCTGAAAATTATAGATGATATCATATGTCAGCAAGGGTGAGGAAGAGTTGAAACACTCATAGTAGTGAAATTGATAAAACTGCTTCAGAAATGTAGACCATATGGCAAGGCATATCTCATAAAATTATAATCGTATGTGCATTACTGGGAAATCAATGTCACTTCGAAATAGTAACAGGAAATTTCCTAAATAAAGTTACTGAAATGAAAGCATCATTTCAAGTTAAACTTTAAAAAAATCTTTACTATGTAGGAAACGTGAAAGCAATATTAGTGTCTGATTTGGAAAATTTCTTGACTTCCTTAGAATATCCCCTAAATTTGATACAAAATGTAGACAATTCTTCCTTTTGCCGACATTTTATGGAAATATTCGCTCTAATATTTCAAAATGTCTTCCAAATGCAATCTGTTATGGCAGAGAATGGATTTCAAGGTTTTAATATATTCATTTATCATCTAATTCTGAAATGGCACCAGATGTGTAAGGGAGTAAGCTTTTCATTTGTTTCCTCAAGAGTAATATAAAATTAACAAATAGCTTAGATATTCACCCAAAACAATCACTGTGAAACAGAACACCACATGGAGCATGCACCAAATAATCTGTGATAGAGGATGGTAAATATTCTAATGAAAGATTTAGAAAGGCCTATTCCTCCAAGAATAAAATGAATTACAGCAATACAATTCTAAAAAGCACTATTTTATAAGTAAAATAAAATATAACGGCTTTTTATTGTATGCATAAACATGACATATTTCAATCAATTTAAAATACTATTTTTGTATTATATAAACATATACTATTTTTTAAATGATAAAGTTATAAGAATCAGTTCTGCAGGTTTACAATCAAAGCATACTGATCTTTCTCTTTGTAAGATGAAAAATCCTGTTATAATTTCACCATATATGAAGTCTGGAAAGAATCCCCAATATTTCTGTTTTGTCAGGTCTCTATGGAGTGCTTTTCATTTTGAAATAATACAACCTGTTATTAAGAGCTTCTGTGAGCTATAAAGCCAATCTAAATTTAGATTCATCCTTTGATGTTGTATGGTGTTTGGTAAATTACTTAGCCTTGCTGATTCTCAACTTTCTCATCTGTAAAAGGCTACAAGACACTTATGTTGACTTACACTTACAAAATGCTTAGCTCATTACCTGGCAATTAATATGCATATGAATTATCTTACTTTCATCCTAAAAAATATTAAACATCATCTGATACTTCAAAGCCTAGTCCTCTAGTAATATGATTTATATTTAAAATCATGAGCCTAAATCATTTTCCTTGTTCCCTTCAGCAAAGCTGAGAGGTTGTCACTATAAAAATAAACTAAAAACAAATGAAAACAAAATTTGCTCAAAACTTAGTAGAACCAAAAAGGAAATAATTACTAAAAATACAGTCAAATATAAAATATCTTATCTGAAGATTGGTCTTTTAACCTTCTGAATCCCAGTAAAAGCAGAAAGATATTTTAATAAAGCCTATCATCCCCATTTTTCCAACCTCCAGATTGAGTGTGAGGAGTGTGAGTGTCCCCATTTCCAACCTCCTCTGAATGTGATCCTATCTTGCAGTGTCCAGAGAGCCTGCAGTGAGGCCAAGGAATCTGCATCTAAAAAGCTTTTCAAGTGGTCCAGCTTTGTAGCCAGGCTTGGGAGTCACTGAATAAGATCAATTAGCTTAAATCACTATGAAATGATTCATGGTGACTTACTGCAATGGATCTTCCCTTCCCATTTCTCTCCCCAAGACACAAGCAGATCCTGAGAAGAAATCTTGTTCAAATCTGCATTTTAAGGTCACAATAATGGTTGCACCTTAATTCTTAAGCAATCATAACATTGGCACAAAGAATAAATACACTATAGGAGAAAGAAAGTTGTTTTTACCTACTACAAACCCATTACTTCCATCACCCACCATCTCTTACCTGTCATATCTATTTCACTCCTAAAGAACTTCTTGGGGTTGTGACATTATCTGCAAATAGCTGTATTTCAGATGTTCTTTTGCAGCATGTATCTAAGAAAATTCTTTTGAAATTATTTGGTATGGTAACTGAATTTTAGAAATCCAAAACAGCAGAACTCTGCTCACTTTAGAAAGATTATCAAATTTGTTCAACTATAATTTCTTTCATTTTTATCTAAAAGAGTATGGAGTAACTCCTATGGACAGCCTTTAAAATTCCTGTTTAAAATCCTCTTATTGATACTTTGATACTTGAGTAATCTAAGTATTAAAAAAGTCTACTTAGAATCACTTTCAAATTCCATACATCCAATATTTGCTCATTAGATACTGATTAATAATCAAATTAGGCTTCCCTGGTGGCTCAGTGGTAAAGAATCCGCCTGCTAGTGCAGGAGACACAGGTTCGATCCCTGATCCAGGAAGATCCCACATGCTGCAGAACAACTAAGCCTGGGCCCCACAACCATTGAGACTGTGACCTAGAGCCTGAGAGCTGCAACTACTGAGCCCACATGCTATAACTACTGAAGCCCGCATGCCCTAGAGCCCATGCTCCGCAATAAGAGAAGCCACCCCACTGCCCGTGACAACTAGAGAGTAGCCCACACTCTCCACATCTAGAGGAAAGCCTGCACACCAGTGAAGACGTATTGCAAACAAAAATTAAAATAAATAAATAAGAGAGAAAAACAAAGTTCCTAGAGAAAAAGTTGTTAAAAAAGAAATCCACATCAAAATTTAAAAAAAAAAGAAAAGAGCCTGTTAGCTACATTTCAGAAATGTGCCAGTGGCTACGAAAGTGAGTAAACAAAAGCATGGGCTTCCCTGGTGGCTCATCAGATGGTTAAGAATGTGCCTGCAACACAGGAGACCAGGGTGCCATCCCTGGGTGGGGCTTCCCAGGTGACGCTAGTGGTAAAGAACCTGCCCACCAATGCAGGAGACGTAAGAGATACAGGTTCAATCCCTGGGATAGGAAGATCCCCTAGAGTGGGCCATGGCAACCCACTTCAGTATTCTTGCCTAAAAAAACCCGCTGGACAGAGAAGCCTGGCAGACTACTGTCCATCGGGTTGCAAAGAGTTGGACACAACTGAAGCCACTTAGCATTCACTCAAATAAAAGTATGTATGTTTTTAGCTAGTTTATTTTGACTTATTATTTAAGGGAAAAAAAATAGTTCCAACAGTTTTGTTCTTAACCATGTTGAGTTAATTTAACATTAAATTATCTCTTTTATCTATAAACATATCTTTGTAAATGTAAGATAGCATATTTTAAATGAAATGAAAAAAAATAAAAAATAAAAAATAAAAAAAAATAAATAAATAAAATAAATAAATAAATGAAATGAGGACAGATCACAGGGAATCCCTCGGCTATTTCTTGTTTCATTTAGAAGGCTGTTCTGCATTACTCTTTGATTAAATTAATTTCAGTTGTAAAGGGATGCTACTTTTCCTACAAGTGCCTGGTCTTTGCAGTCTCGGAAAAGGAAGGAATTGAAATTGCTCAAGGGATTCTCTACAGTACCAGAGAGACATAATATAAAATTTGGTAGGAATTAAAGAAAAGAAACATTAAAAAATATGTCAGGATGGGACGTCAGCATGAGTAATTGACAAAGGAGTCATAGGACTCTGATATTCTTATAGTAAATTTCAAACAATGATTGTAAAATTCTTAATGATGAAAGAGAAGCTGAGAAGCCAGGAAAACAGAAACCTGTAGGTGGAAGTTCTCTTTGTGATCATGCACCCGTGCTTGCTAAGTCGCTTTAGTCATGTCCAACTCTTTGTGACTCTATGGACTGTAGCCTGCCAGGCTCCTCTGCCCATGGGATTCTCCAGGCAAGAATATTGAAGTAGGTTGCCTGTGCCCTGGATCGAACCTGCATCTCCTGCATTGCAGGAGGATTCTTCACCACTGAGCCATCAGGGAAGCCCAAAATAGACATGTACATTTATATAAAAAAGATTTTCTAGCACACTTGTCTGATGCTTATTTTATTTCTGTTTTACTCTTCAGTTCTCCACTCTGAATGATTTTTGCAACACTGAATAGAAATTATTCCTTATTCCCTGAATATGCTTATTTGAAGCTTTAATACTGTTATCAACATTCTATTTCTATAGAAATACATATGTATGTCAAGTCATGAGAATATATGACTACATTATGTTTATGTTTTAGCATCTACTACACACCAGTCACTTCCCTCATAGCTCAGTTGGTAAAGAATCCACCTGCAATGCAGGAGACCGTGGTTCAATTCCTGGATCAGGAAGACCCACTGCAGAAGGGATAGGCTACCCACTCCAGTATTCTGGCCTGGAGAATTCCATGGACTGTATAGGCCATAGGGTCACAGAGTCGGACATGACTGAGCCGACTTTCACTCACTCACTCACTCACACACCAGTCATTTCACAAGAAAGAAGCCAAAATATCTATTCATTCATGTTTGGGAATTTTTCTTTCTCTTGTGAAATCATTAGAATGAGTGAGTGCAAGTCACTCAATCGTGTCCGACTCTTTGCATCCCCATGGACTATACAGTCCATGGAATTCTCCAGGCCAGAATACTGGAGTGGGTAGCCTTTCCCTTCTCCAGGGGATCTTCCCAACCCAGGGATCAAACCCAGGTCTCCCACATTACAGGTGGATTCTTTACCAGCTGAGCCACAAGGGAAGCCCAAGAATACTGGAGTGGGTAGTCTATCCCTTCTCCAGGAGATCTTCCCAACCCAGGGATCAAACCCAGGTCTCCCACATTACAGGCAGATTCTTTACCAGCTGAGCCACAAGGGAAGCCCAAGAATACTGGAGTGGGTAGCCTATCCCTTCTCCAGTGGATCTTCCCGACCCAGGAATCAAACTGGGGTTTGCTGCATTGCAGGTGAATTCTTTACCAACTGAGCTATCAAGGAAGCCCTGAATACGCCATTAAATTTTTAACATGGCACACACACAGCTCTCTCTATACAATGGCAACAAGAAGCAGAAAAGGGAGTTGATGTGAAGTTCTGATACCAAAACACAAGCAGGTTTTGGTATGATCTATTTAAAGAGCACTTTCTTTTAGGAACCCAGGAGAGATTTATAATGGTAGTTGTTTCTGTTATTAGTTTTCACCATGTGATTTGGTGCAAGTCTTGATTTTCCCATATACTCCAGATAAGATAAGTAGTAATAGTTTGTGTCACAGATTTGCTTCCTATAGAATTTCAAAAGAGATCAAAAGGATCAGACCTTGACTTAGTGGGTCTAGAAGTGTGAGGTCAGAGAACATAGTGGGGCTGTAGGCTTGACCTTATTGGGCCAGGGTGCCCTATGGAACCCAAGAAGTCTCTGATACTGCCTCACTGGGTAGAATCAGTCTCCAACAAAAACCCGGTTCTGTACTTCCTCCAAAGAACCTGAGACCTTCGAGTTATTTTCCTATGACTTCTAGTTACTTTTCAGAGAAGTTTGACTGGCCTTTTTGGCAATAGACTAGATTTGGGGTGAAGAAATTACAATCACTGGCTTTTTCTTGCCCTCTTAATTGGCAATGTTGCAGTTTCATTTACTTTTCTTCATCAAACTTTCCTTAATTACCACTGCATATTAGATTTTGGGGGTCTCTTTTTTAAAACAAATGGCTCTTAGGGTCCTGGTTTCAATCTGATTGGCATTTGGCCTTGTATTGTTATTAGTTATTGGACCTTCCTTGAATAAAAATGTGATTAAGCTAATTGTTTTCAGCGTCATCCCTGTTTTACTCGTGGCCTTTTGAAATTTTATTAAGAGAAGAACTGCTCATCAATCTCTCACATCTCAATGAGCAGGTGAGTCAACACATGCCATCTCCAAAGTCATTTGGAATATAAAGCCTCAGCTCTGTAGAAATAAAGTTATTAAGGTTAAGTTTGTCCGGGTTTATGAACATACTGTACAGAACAGGAATTTTCTTAAATGCGGTTAAAATTACATTGTATGGATGGATAGCTTCCCACCTGGCCTTCTTCACTTGGTTATTGCATATAAACACCTTTCCAAAACTAAATTATAGGCTCCTTTATCTCAGGGGATATTTGAAGGTACTTTTTTGGAAACTTTAACGAGGCTTAAAATTAAGAATAATTTTATATACTTATTCATAACATTGTATTTACTGAAGCTGATATTTAGAATAATCATCCATATGATAGAATTAATACAACTTCAAAACCAGGTCTTGCAGTCTGCATTCTGTCTATGACAAGATCATGCTACATTGTAGGTACCAGGAAACCCTAGTTATATGCTTGTTATTAATGTTATATGTTTGTTATTAATTTGAATCTGTGGGCATGTTTCCAGGTCTGAGCCAAGTCATTAAAAACCATTTTCATAAGTACATTCTAAATTAACTGTCTAAATTTGTAGACTGTGTCTGTCTAATTTGTATTTTGGGATCTGTTACAACATACAAGACACAGTGTTAAAACTTTTCATGGCGCATCATGTCATCAAGCTATTCTCTTTTGCTCCATGTGAGGATTTTGCCTATCACTGACAAGGAAAAATAAAAAGTCTTGGCCTCGATATATTTTGCCAAGCAATACATATAAGTAATAACACAGAAAGTACAATGAGAAAATTTGCCTTAAATTCTAATGTATGTGTGCTTTCAGGCAAGAATACTGGAGTGAGTTGCCATTTCCTCCTCACAAGGATCTTCCCAAACCAGAGACTGAATCTGTCTCCTGTGTCTCCTGCATTACAAAGGTATTCTTTACCCAATGAGCCATCAGGGAAGCCTCTAATAATTGTATCTAAATTAATTAGATACCTTTAATTGCAAAAGACAGAAACCTAAGTCAAACTAGATTAATTAAAATAAAGGACTTTAGTGAGTGATGTAAGTATAATAAAAAGTCAAGATTACTTTGAACATGGTTGAATTCAGAGATATTCATGATAGTATTAAGATGGTTTTTCATCTCTCTACTCTGCGGCTGTTTGGTCAGCTTCAATCTCAGTCAAAAATACTCATAGGAAGCTCCAGTCCTTACAACTGGTGATCGCACAGAAAAGAGGCAATTGGGTCTATCCCAACATCCACATCAATTCCTGAGAACTCTCGTAGGCCCTTGTTTGGACTGCATATTCACTCTTATCATTAGTGAGGTGACCTGTATGATTTACTGTCCCAAGAGTATCAGAGGGAGTAGAAGTGAGATATTTCCCAAAAGTGTTTTAGACAGCCAAAAAGAAATAGAAGTCTATTGAATCACTGAAATTTTTACATCCTTCAGTTTTATGTTTGCACATAATCAATAACTTAGATTAATTATAGACATTGTGCATATGCAAAAAAAAACAGCCCCGTTCTAAGATTTTCCTCACTATATCATCAGCTTCTAAGCCATAAAACATCATTATTGAGAAATCAGGGTTATAACAGAGCCTTATAAATTAGGTACTCTTGAACTTAGTGCATGGCAAAGCTGTTTCTCATTAAAATTTTTATATGCCATTTAACTTGTATCTGAAACATACTGAGTTTGTATGTTTGATAATGATTTTATAATTTACTCTGCTTCAGGATGAGTTCAGAGTATAAAATATTCAGTGTATTACAACATCTTCATTCCCTAACTGAGGTCTAGGTAAACATGTTCTACAAAGGACCAGAGAATAAATACTGTAGGTTTGTGGGCCATAAAGATTATGTTGCAACTACCAACTCATCTGCTTGAGTAAAAAAAGAAGCCATAGATACTGCATGAATGAATGAGTGTGGCTGTGTTCCAATAAAACTTTATTTACAAAAACAGGTGGTAGAATGGATTTGGCCCATGTGCTGTATGTACTTTGCCAGCCTAACTTGGTGAACACTCAGTATGTATCACACAGGGATTCTCAAAACTCGCTGACTATGGTTTAATCACAAAAAATTCTAACCTAAAGTAAGTCAATTTACTTTTCCTTGATCTTAAATTTTCTACTATTAATTGGAAATTGTCAAAATTAAGTAGAAAAATACTGTGTCAAGTGCACTGAAATTCTTCCAACAAAGTATTTAAAACAATGACTAACATTTTATTGTAACTTGTATTTACCTAGTACTCTCACAAGAAATCACATCATTAGTTCCTCAGAACAACCCAATGTGACACTACCTTTTCACCCTAAGTCCTTCTCCCACCACTCCCCTCACTTGGGGAGACATAGACCCTTTCCACTTTAAGGAATTTACTTATAATCACTCTTGGAACATAAACAAGGAATGACAAAAAACACAAATGTAAACATTTTTCTTACCTCTTATAATATTAAGAGGTGCTAGTGGAGAAGGAAATGGCAACCCACTCCAGTACTCTTGCCTGGAAACTCCCATGGACGGAGGAGCCTGGTAGGCTGCAGTCCATGGGGTCGCTAAGGGTCGGACATGATTGAGCGACTTCACTTTCACTTTTCACTTTCATGCATTGGAGAAGGAAATGGCAACCCACTCCAGTGTTCTTGCCTGGAGAATCCCAGGGACGGAGGAGCCTAGTGGGCTACCATCTATGGGGTCGCACAGAGTCGGACACGACTGAAGCGACTTAGCAGCAGCAGCAGCAGTGCATGCTAGGATGCATAGGATGCTGATAAGGTCCTAATAAGAATGCATCCTATGCATAGGATGCACAGAATACTAATAAGGTCCTAGTGCACTTGCTGACACATTTGCACTTCTATCTTTTCTTCTAAGTAGAAAAAATTATGCACTCCCAGCTCCTTGACAAAGCTGATCTAATTCCCCCAAATATTTCTAAAATGCTTAAGTACATCTATATAACAATATTACAAGTATCTCTGCATTTTCTTCTCCAGAAAAAGCATACAAAACATTTATTTAATTACTTGATACTAAAGAATTGATTAATAAGTATATTGTTCAATATGCAGTGATTAAGCACAGCATTGTATACAAATCACCTCCTCTGTCACAATATCATAATGCAAATAAATAACAAAAATATAATCAGATACATAATAAATGAAAACAGCACTTAGAAAAATTAAATAAGCAAACAAAATAATATTTAATAGCTGTTTACCTCATATCAAAAAAATTACCTGGGGGGTGGGAGGAATTGGAAGGTGGAGATTGACACATATGCACTATTGATACTATGGATAAATAGGTAACTAATGAGAATATATTATAAGCACAGGGAACTCCACTCAATGCTCTGTGGTCACCTGAATGGGAAGGAAGTCCAAATGAGAGGGGATATTTGTATATGTATGGCGGATTCATTTTGCTGTATAGTAGAAGCTAACACAACATTGTAGCGCAACTATAGCCCAATAAAAATTAATTTACAAAATTACCCAAGTGAACTTTGGTGGCAAGAGGAAGAAAACACAAGACTCCTTTAGGAATGGATGAAAGACTAAGGATGAAGTGGTGAAGGAGGGAGTGAAGAGATCTAGATTCTTTAACATTTCATGGTTCTCAAGGATTGCACTGCAAAGGCTATTCTTTGCATGCATGCATGCACTTAAGCCTACAGTTTTAAATCTCTGCAGTGTAGTATGGGCTTTGCAATTGGATAGATTTAGGTTTGAATCTTCGTTGGGTTACTTACTAACTGCACCTATCAGAGCAAGTTATTTAAACTCCCTGAACTTACTTCACTTTCCTCATTATAAGATGGGAAGACTCACACTTGATGTTAATTAGGGGGTTTTGTGAAGATTTAATTATACAACAAACGTTATTGCACAGGATAAAATAGGTGTTTTAGAAATACTGTTTTCTTCCCGACTGACTCATCTGTTTTTTTCTTGCTTTTTTGTTTTTAAAGATTTTTTGATGTGGACCATTTCTTAAAGTCTTTATTGAATTTGTTACAATATTGTTTCTCTATTATATTTTGTGTTTTATGTTTGTGCCCGACCCAAAAAAGCCCAATTTTGCTTTCGCCATCCTGATGTTACATTTTTCCAGTACCCAACTTCTGTTAGATTCAAAAGCAGTTAGAACTAGGGGGATTATGGCTCAATGTGTCCTAATATCTGTAAACCTAGATGACATCAGCGTGAGAATCTAAGCCAAACTTGTGTAAAGTGGGGAAAGTCAGAAAAATCAAAGATAATTTTCATAAAAAGTGATCATGTAAAGGTGAAGGCATATTTTTCTTGAAACCTGAATTATAGTTCAATTATAAATTTTAAAATGTCCAAGCAGATGCAGTTATTAATGTCATTTTCTTCTTGTAATACCTTTTCTAGATAGTTTTCAGTTTTACACTCAGTTTTTCAGTTTGTAACATCAATGAATCAGTAAAAAGCATCCCATTTCAACTACTATTCATTTGAAAATGGAATTTGGGAAAAAAAAATCATCCTCAAATTCTATAAGAATCCAGGCTAGATAATGGTTGTAGACCTTCTTTCCTGTGCAACTTGCTGGGAGAATGAGACAGTACCACCTCACCCTTGAGTCAACAGCCAGCCATTGACCTTCATTATAAGCAAAACGGCTGTTTGAAGAGAGGTACCACAGATTTGGAAGTTATAATTTGATAGAGCTGGGAGGGAGTCAGACTGAACAGATTTCAATAAAAGTTATGTGGAAAGATAACTCCCTAGAAGCACTGTTGCTCATGAAATTACGTCTGGGAAGAGGCAGAATTCGCTCAGGCTATTGTAGTCGTTACAGGCAATTTTCGAAGAAATTGTATTACTAGTGATTTTCAAGGAAATGGCAGTAAAAAGTAACATCCTGTTTCTATTAAGCAACTGGTACATAGCTGAGAGGGAAACGTCAATGGAGCATGAACCAGATATACCCCCTGTGATCTCTATGTCTGCAGGTAGAGTTTCCAATAACTGGCCATTCATTTTTTTTCAAGTCAACAATTACTGCACCCACTTCATAAATAATTGGCATGGTTCAAGGCAATAGGGATACGTGAATGAAGAAAACAGACAAAACTTTCTCTCCTTATGGCATTGGCACTCTATGAGAGGGAAATAGATATGTCATTCATCAAGCTTTTTAGATGATTTTGGGGGACTCTTAACATTTGAGTCCTCAGACTGTCTAATGTAAAAACATCAAGACTCAAGTAAAAATCCAGCTATTATTTAGCAAATATTTTCTGTGTCCTCAAATGTGTAACTTTGGGGTCTGAGAGTTAATCCTAAAGGAAATCACCTCTGAATATTCATCGGAAGGATTGATGCTGAAGCTGAAGTTTCAATACTTTGGCCACCTGATGGAAGAGTCGACTGACTGGAAAAGACCCTGATGCTGGGAAAGAGTGAGGGCAGGAAGGAGAAGGGGTGACAGAGGATGAGATGGTTGGATGGAATCACCGACTCAATGGACATGAGTTTGAGCAAACTCTAGGAGACAGTGAAGGACGGGGAAACCTGGTATGCTGTAGTCCATGGGATCACAAAGAGTTAGACACAACTGAGCAATTGAACAACAAAGGAGATGGATCCTTGGATCCCATGACATTCACATACACCTTCCCATTTGGTTGTTGATTCATTTGATAAACAGTTATCGAGGCGCACAATATGCAGGTGTTCAGAGTCTAGAGAAAGAGACAGACAGACTAATAGATGGATGCCATAGAATATAATATAGGTACATGGACTATGTGCTTTCGAAGCATATGATGTCACTAACTCCATCTGGACTTCTGGCAATATTTCTCATAAAGGATGTGACACTTGGATTAGGACTTAAAGGTGAGTTAGACTTTGCCGGATAAGGGAAAGGGAAAGGGTGTTACAACAGCAAATACGGATGCACAAAAGAAAAGAGTAGAATTTTACCCACATTATAATACAGCTATGCCTATAGCGTCTTTCTTTTTCTTAACAAGCTGATTTTCCATTCTCACTGGAAAGTGGAGGAGCGGCCAAAAACTAATGGCAATCAATAGAACCAGTGTCCTCTAACCTAAAGAGTTTTTTTTTTTTAATTCAAAGTAGCCTCTCATGGATAAATAAATAGTTTCAAGCTCAGTTCCAGGTCAGAGCCATTTTCCCTTCTCTACTGCCTTCTCAAGTCAATGACCGAGTGTAGGGGAAACTTACAGACTGAATGGCAGTGGGGGAGGAGTACTTAGGTGGTCTCTCTGCTAATTTCTGCCTCAGGGCAGATTCTCATTCACCGATGCTACCAAGTGTGCTATTGGCTAGGTAGGACCCCAACCTGGCCTCCTCTGCGGCATGACATCTTAGCCTTATCAGACCCAGTGGTCCTCCTTGCTAATTTCTTTCTCACTGGCAGTATGGATATCCCTTGAATTTTGGCTTTCACTCTTCATCACTGAACCAAGCAGCTTACCCTAAAGCCCTCAGCTAACATGGTACCATTCAACCCTTCTGCAAAACAGTTCTAATACTCAATAACTATATCTCAGTGGGGAAATTACTTAAATGTCACACATCTACATTTTCTTCTTTGTCAAATGGGGTTCTTCTTCAGTGTGTGGTTGCATAGATTAAGTGAGTCAATAGATATAAAATGCTAAGAAGGATGCCTGGCAAGTTAACAGGTAATGTGTGCTTGCTATCATTAGTTCTTCATTCCCCCTTGAGATGTGCAGGTCCTTTCTCTATTGTGTGCATCACACCTGGAGCCAGGAGGACTGCTTCAGGTCACTATGGAACTGCATCTTTGCTCCAGCTACTACGGCTATGATGCTAGCATGCCATCATCCTGCATGGCAGTCTCCTAACGCTTTTGACTTTTTCTTCAAGAAATCGCTCTTTCTTCTTGGCATTTTGCCTCCAAGAAGAGAAGAAATGGCACACTGCAGATCTGAGAACCCTTGTTTTTTCTTCCCAGACCCTTGGCCAGAAGACATAGACTATTCCTTCCATCTTGGAGAGGAATTTCCCTTTATGTCTAAGATTTCCAGAACTGGCTCCTGATGTGAATATGAGCTAAGATATTTTCTAAAGTGTTTTCATTCCAAAGCCTGCCTTTCAGAACCACTGTTTTACTATGGACTCCCCAGATTTGATTTTGAGTGTCAAAGGCTCACATACAAATCTCTTCTCTTTATCTTCTTGATATAAAAATTGTCCCCCTCTAAGACAAATAATTCCTCTTGAAAACATAGTAAGAAAATATCACACAATGAAATGTAAACAAGGAAAAACACACGCACATATTTCAAAATTATTATTCTCACTTTATTCGTAAGTATTAAAAGGTTTAGTGTGTTCAAAAAGCAGGAAGTAGTGACTAATTTGGTGCTGTAAGTGTAGAACTGATGTGTGTGTGTTGGGAAAAGTGGGGTAGAAGTCAGAAGGTGGGTAAGAAGGCTAACAAGCGAGGTGCAAGAAGCCAGTTTCAATCAGGTTGAAAAGAGCATCATTTGCCAGGCTAAGTAATTTTTGCTCTCCATTTAGCCAAAATAACTACCCTGTGTATTAAGTCGTGTTAATATTTGCATGTTCATTTCATGTGTTAGAAAATGAAGGCTCGAGCCATTAAGCTATGCTCCTATATTATCATTACTATAATTATTAGAACTGGGATAAGAATCCGGTTTTCCTAATTTATAATTCATCACATTATCCTGTTGTGTTTGTAACTTCAAGCAACTTCTAGGGATAAATTATAAACTGGCATTTTCACTTTTGAGATAAATGAGACAAATCTGAGAGAATAGTGACTTAAATCAAAAACATTTCACTGCTTCTGAAACTCCAGTTCTTTGCAAAACAGAATCCCAAGGCTGTGTTCAGTAAGATTCTCTGATATATTTCTTGCTTGCTTATTACTCACTGTCTTTCCTGCTTTCACGGTTGGTAAAGACTCAGTAATTCTAACTATGAGGATATCAGACTGCACGTGTGTACAGTCTAGATGAAGTTATTTCTTTATTTTTGCCACACAATTTTCTGAAAATGAAGATATAATTTCAAAAGTGTCTACTGGATTAACTGCAAATCTTTTGTGGTAATATCCATAATATATATTGTTTTATACCACAGTGTCACTTAACCAAGACCTAAGAGATAAAACAAGTTACTCCAAGCACATTTCTGAAATTAATATGAGTCTATCTGAAATATCACTTAGAATCAACTGTAGATGAGTCTACATTCAAAGAAGGCAGAGAATAAAATACAGTCTGCAATTAAATGATTATATTTGACTATGTAAAAAGCCAGGAATAGAAATTCATGACAGAAAGTAAATTCTTTATATAAACAGTTTAGTTGCTGTTTTCATGGAGAGTGCAAAAACTTCATTAATTTGAATAAATATTTATTCAAATATTTATTGAATAAATATCTATTGTTTTTCCACTGAGGATGTACAGATGAATGAGGGAGACACAGTCGCTGCCCCCTTGGAGCTTACGGTTGTACAAAGGTTAGAAGAAGAAATACAGTGTCTATGAGAATTCCTAATGAGTAAACCTTAACTAATACAAGGTGTCATGGAAGGCTTATACAGAGAAAATACCTTTAAACAAAGACATGAAAGTTAAGTAGAATTTCTCCAGGTAATGAATTAAAGAAAGGTGTTCCCAGGAAGAGGAAATAGCATATCTCAAGGCTCTGATTGGGGATAAAGGGAATTTAGAGAATTCAAGGGATGAAAAACTATGGAAGAAGCATAAGGACGAGGGAGATAGGGCCAGATCATGAAGGAATTTAGGCCAAGTAAAGTATTTTAAATCTTAAGTCACTAAAAACTTTAACTGGAGCAGTATCGTGGTTGCTTTTTATTTTTAGAAGATTACTTCAGATGAGAACCATGTTGCATACAACTGAGGGAGGTGTCAGTCACATTCAACATTCATCATTCGTACAGGGTTCTACTCAAGATACTATGTGCTGCTCCAGAATGGATCCAAGCTGATGAGAGTGAAAATAGGACTGTCATGGGAAGAGAATGCATTGGTTCAAGCAAGAGATGACAGTGGCTTAGATTTAAATGAAAGAAAAGTGGTGAAGTGGAAGTATTTGCAACCAACATATTAGGAGGTAGAATTCATGATATATAATGTGTGATTATGGGAGCTGATATAGAGAAAACAATCAAGAATGATTCATTGCTTCCTGGTTCATTGGCTATGGGTGGCATTTGGGGGGTATAGGGAATGTGGGAGACAGAGGGAATCATAACTGCTTTTGGAAGCATAGTAGTTTTGAAGAACCCATGAAACAAATGGTTGGAGATTTAGTATAGAATGTTTGGTATTTTGTTCTGGAGCTCAGAAGATAAATTTGACCTAGAGACATAAAGTCAAAAATAATCACTATCGAGATGGAACTGAAGTCACCGAAGTGGCAAAAATCAATAAATAAAGACAGGCAAAGAGAAAACAGAGGGACTGGGGTGAAACCATCAGGATGCCTACAGTCGAATGTCTAATAGAAAGGACTTTCCTGGTGGTCCAGTGGTTAAAGACTTCAGCTTCCAATGGTCAGGGAGCTAAAATCCCACATATCTCACCAGCCAAAACATTAAAAAAAAAAAAAAAGGAAGAAGAAGAAGCAACACTGTCACTAATTCAATGAAGTGAAGTGAAGTTGCTCAGTCGTGTCTGACTCTTTGCGACCCCATGGACTGTAGCCCACCAGGCTCCTCCATCCATGGGATTCTCCAGGCAAGAATACTGGAGTGGGTTGCCATTTCCTTCTCCAGGAGATCTTCCCGACCCAGGGATTGAACCCAGGTCTCCCACATTGGAGGCAGAGGCTTTAACCTCTGAGCCACCAGGGAAGCTCAATAAAGACTTTAAAAATGGTCCACAGAAAAAACATCTTCAAAAAGTCTAATAGAAGAAAAGTAGACAATGTATGGCAAAAAAAACACTACAATATTGCAAGTAATTAGCCTCCAATTAAAATAAGTTAATTAACTTTTTTTTTTAATAAATATATTTATTTTAGTTGGGGGCTAATTACTTTACAATATTGTAGTGGTTTTTGCCATACATTGACATGAATCAGCCATGGGTTTACATGTGTTCCCCATCCTGAACCCCCCTCCCACCTCGCTCCCCATCCCATCCCTCTGGGTCATCCCATTGCCCCAGCCCTGAGCATTTGTCTCATGCATCAAACCTGGAATGGTGCTCCATTTCACATATGATAATTAACTTTTAAAAAGAAAAAAAAAAAGAAGAAAAGTAGACATGGAGGTGGAAACAAAGACAGGAGAGGGGCATGAAGTTAAAGGAATTGAGTCTTTTAAAGCAGAATGAGTGTTCAGTTATGTCCAGGATTGCTGAGAGGTCAGAAGGAGTGTCCATTCCATCCTCTGACATGGAGGGCCTTTTCCACAATTTTTTCTAGGGCAGCAGTCCTAGTGGATTGAATTGAGGAGTGAATGGGGGATGCAGATATAGGGATGCAAGAACCTTGATTGTCAACCAAGCATGACAGAGAAGACTGGGGAAGACTATTGAGTCCAGAGATTTCAGAGTGGATGGGAAGTGTCTAGTACAGAGCAAGGTTCTGAGTATACATGAGTAGTAAAGGGTTGAAAGTGTGAAAGTTAATTGCTCAGTTGTGTCCAACTCTTTGTGACCCCATGGACTGTAGTCTGCCAGGTTCCTCTGTCCATGGAATTCTCCAGGCAAGAATACTGGAGTGGGTTGCTATTGCCTTCTCCAGGGGATCTTTCTGACCCAGGGATTGAACCCAGGTCTCCTGCATTCAGACAGATTCTTTACTGTCTGAGCCACCAAGGAATCGCAGTAAAGAATTACCTGACAGAGTAAGGGAATTCTGAGGAATAATTCCTCCACTGAGTTACAGGGCTGTAAGAAGTTATATGGGGGTGGTTGTGGGACCAATGGCTTCTGCTTTCTCTGCAAGTAGGCTAAAGAGTTAGAGCACACACAGAAAAAATAAACAGTGTCAAGCTTTGAAGAGGGCTAAGAATTGTTTAAATGTCTTGTGGAGATTGGAGATAAGTGATAGGAGAAACGTTGCTTTACCAGGTAATGTTCAGGGGCCAGTTTAATTGGGAATCAAGGATCAAAATCGCTAGTACCTTAAAGAAAATGGAAGCACAAAAATCAGAAAGAGAAAAACAAATATCGTATATTAACACATATATGTGAAACCTATTAAAATGGTACAGATGAAACTATCTGCAAGGCAAGAACAGAGAAGCAGACATAGAGAACGGACTTGTGGACACAGTGGGGAAAGGAGTGGGTGGGACAAACTGAGAGAGTAGCACTGACATAGACCCTCACATATAACATACAACTATTTGATTACCATGTGTAAAATAGATAGCTAGTGGGAAGCTGCTGTATCGCACAGGGAGCTCAACTTGGTGCTCTGTACTAATCTAGAGAGGTGGGATGGGAGGGTGAGAGGAAGGCTCAAGAGGGAGGGGATATATGTATACATATAGCTGGTTCACTTCATTGTACAGCAGAAACTAACACAACAGTGTAAAGAAATTCTACTCCCCCTAAAACCAAAAACCTGAAAAGCCAAAAAATCATTTCACTGAGCATCAAATACATACGGCCTGGTGCATGTTTGTGGTAGAAGGAGATGTTCTTGTGTATTATGTGTGTCTATGTGCATATGTCAGGGTTCGAATCCTGGGTCAGGAAGATCCTCTGGAGAAGGGAACAGCAATTCACTCCAGTATTCTTGCCTGGGAATCTCATGGACAGAGAAGCCTGGTGGGCTACGGTCCATGGGGTCGCAAAGAGTCGGACACAACTGAACCACTAACACACACACATACACACATACATGCATATGTGTGTGCACATGTGTATACACAATATATATTATTGAGTTTGTGTTATACTTTCCATATATGTTTATGCAGGAAGCCTAACACAATTTTGATCCATATAACCTTAATTTTCCAAGTTGGAACAGTGATAATAACTAGCCAATTATAAATTATATCACATGAGAATGATCCAAGATTACATCCTAGTAGGGCCTAGAAACTGGGATCCAATGTAAAGGAAAGAGTTCTGGGATTCTCACAACACTGTAATTATTTCTTAAATATTTTCAAATGGTCATTGCAAGATAGAATTATTATTTTAAGGCCAAGGAACTCAGGTTTGCCATTTGTTTCCACTGTGAGGAAAATTAATACTGAAAACACTCTCAGAAGTTACCATTGGTAATGAGGTGTGTTGGTGGTGGTTTAGTCGCTCAGTCACATCTGACTCTCTGTGACCCCATGGACTGCAGCCTGCCTGACTCCTCTGTCCATGGAATTTTCCAGGCAAGAATACTGGAGTGGGTTGCTATTTCCTCCTGCAGGGGATCTTCCCAACCCAGGGATCAAACCAGGTCTCCCACATTGCAGGCAGATTCTTTACCACCTGAACCACCAGGAAAGCCCTTGGTAACATGGTGAGTTAAGCCATGTCTTACCTCATGGCCAAGAGGAGATAAACCCTACTCTGAGTCAGCTGGGCTATCATCCAAGAAATGAGAATGAAGAAGATGAGGATGACAATCCTCTCTAATTCTCCCAAATTCATTGTAATTATTTATTCCTTCCTTAACTCTGTGTAAGATACATTTTAATCTTCCCTGTAATGTAATTGATTATTTACATGTCTTAATCCTCTGGTACACTTTTCCTGGACCTGACTGACAATGTGTTGAATGACTATTTGAACATGGTTTTGAAGAGTGCCCCCCTATTGAATAATAAACCTTCCTTAATTATTCATTCAACAATTATTATTGATTGCCTTCTGTAGGCCAGACATCGTGCCACATACTGACCACACAGCAGAGAAACAAAACAGATATGTTTACTATTCTCATAGAATTCACAGTTTAGTGGAGAAAACAGCCATTAAACAAACAGATGCAGAACTGAATACAAAATTGAAAATTTAGATGAGTTGCTGAGCAAAAAAATAGCATGATACGAGAGAAAGTGAATTAAATTTATATTAAGTAAAAATGTTGAGAAAGTTACAGGGAAAGCAGGCTTTATCAACCTCAGAGTTATTGACATGTTAGAAGCGACAATTCTTTGCTGGAGAGAGCTGTCCTGTATGTTGTCCTTTGGCAGTTTCCTGACCTCTACCTACTAGGTGCCAGCAGCACCATCCCAGTTGTAACAACCAAAATGCTCTCAAGATATTGCCAAGTCACCCCGACAGAGAACCGCTCATTTAAATTGAACCCAAATGTATAAGTAAGAAGTAAGCAGGAAGAAGGGATTTCCCCGGTGGCTCAAAAGGTGAAGAATTTGCCTGCAGTGCGAGAAACCCAGGTTTGATCCATAGATTGGGAAAATCCCCTGAAGGAGGGCATGGCCACCCACTCCAGTTATTCTTGCCTGGAGTATCCCATGGACAAAGGAAACTGATGGGCTATAGTCCATGGGGTCTCAAAGAGTCCGACATAACTGAGAGACTAACACTTTCACTTTTCAAGCAGGAGGGAAACAGTCAGAAGAGCATTATTCTGGGAAGAGGAGACACCAAGAGAAACCCACATGGGCATAAAAGAGCCCCAAGCATTTAAATAAATAAGAGGCTGGCATGGTAGGAATATACTGAATGAGGGAAAGATTGGTGCAAGCAGGGTGGTAAAAGAAGGCAGAGGAAAACTGTTTTTAAAAAAGGGGTTTTGAAAGTATTTTAGATAAGCTCAGAATTTATTCTAGGAGAAATGGGAAGCCACAGGAGAGTTTTCAGGAGGAAAGTGGCAAGATAAAAGATGCAATTCGTATTTTAAACTATCTCTCTGTTTGCTCTGATAAGAATAAATAAGACTGAGAGTGGGAATGAGGAGGCCAGCTAGGGTCTGTTGCTATTTTCCAGGATGATGGCTTGGACCATCTTGGTTGGAAGTAGAAGGGCCTGTTTTCTTTACCAGGAGTGATTGCAAGATGTAGTAAATTGCTCCTCATCTTTAGGAGAATGTCTCCTGTATAATTCATCTTCATCCAGTCCATTCATAAAAATACTAAAGAGCTCAGGATCAAGGACAAAGCTTTGTAACCTGTCAGTAAGGATACATTTTCAAAACATACATTAACCCTTTATTTGAAGTTTTTCATGTTATAAATCTACCTAATTGTCATATTAGCCTATATATTTGTATCTAGACATTTGCTCTTCATTAACTAACTGAATCAATGTTTAATTTTAAATGATTAATTGTAGGAAAAATAGATAAATTCATTATCATGTGTGATGGGCATAATTTTGTTCTTTGAATACTTCAGGCCCTTGGTCTATGGTAGAATTTCACTTCCTGATCCACTTATGTGTGAGGAGCACCATGTGATTATTTCTGGACTATTAGTTGTGAGTGGAACTTTTACAAGACTATAGGCCAAAATTTTAATTGCCAGTACAAAACCACAAAACTTCCCATTATCCTCTAAGCTATTAAGATAGTAGCTGCTCCATAAGTCAAAGTTTCTAAGTAAATTAAATGAAAAGTCACTTCCAGCACCACACGATAACCAAGCAACATGAGTATAAAATAAACCTTTGTTATTTTAAACCACTAATATTTAGGGAGTGTGTGTGTGTAACTTTTCCTGATAAAGTTTATAAAAAATTATAAACCTGTAATAAAAAATAAAGTTTTACTTGAGTAACAAATACAATCCAGGTTTTTTTCCACTCTGTCCCTGGAACCATTTAATAATGGTTACAACTTTGAGTCTTCTTGGCATTTTTCCTACTTCTCTCTCAAGGTGTAATGGCTAACTTGCTTATTCTCATAAAAAGTGTGTTAGATATGTCTCTGATCGATAAATGGAGACCTAGTTCATTATTTTAACTATCATATAACATCCCATTAAATGAATACGCTACTTTATTCTATTTTGATTACCATGTATACACATTTGTCTGTTAATAAATATTTAGGCCATTTTAAATTTCATAGCTCCATAGTAACAGATCATCTTTCTACATATCTCACTGTATACACATGAAAGCAGGACATCTGGGTTTGTAGGCTGTACCCATTTTGAGTTTTAATATATAACTGCTAAACTCTCCTCCAATGTGACTAAATCATTTATACTGCAACCATTTTTGTTAGGTTTATCCCTATATTCATTGCTTTGGTTTATTAAATAGGTAACAACCTGACTTATTCCACATACAAAAAAACCCCATTTGAATGGTGATTATGATCTGGCATTGTTAAGGACTTTGGCAATATATAGATAAATAGGGCACTATTAGGGAGCCATTGCTACAAAAACAAAATCTCCTTGATTCTTTGTGTTATGATTTATTAGGTAAAATTGAGATAATATTTAGTTTAATTGTAGTCCCTTACCAAAATAAGCTTTCAAATATGGTACACTTATCTATAACCTATTTTCTCCATCTTCAAACTGAATAGCAAATTATATAAAATTAGTCACTTAACTGAAGTAGTTCTGTAAAATATTTTATATAAGCTTATATTTCATTGTGGTTTTATTAATATCAGATGATGGTCTTGGTAAATGTTAGGAAGAATTAACTTTTACTGCAAATGGAGACTGGGAATCTTCTAAGTTACTTTTACTACAATTCTATTTGAAAGATGGAAAGGTACAGTACTATTTGAAGATGGATTAGAATTATTTTAAAACATATATTCTAAACTTTAGCTTTTATATTTCAAAAGCACTTTAAAGTGTTTAAATGAGGCATGAACAATAAATCAATAGATGAAAATCACAAAAGATGCTCAAATGAAATGAAAGAAGTCAGAAAAAGAAGAAACAAAGACAAATGCAACAAATAGAAAATAGCAAGACAGCAGATTCTAATCCAATTATCAATAATCACTTTAAATGTGAATAGTCTAAAAGCACTTTGTTAGGAGATTTTCAGATTGGATAAAAAAGCACTACCTGAATCCATTACGTCTATAAGAAAGCCAATTTAAATACAAGGAGTTATATAGATTAAATGAAGGGATGGAACTACTGTAGGAAATAGTTTGGCAGTTCCTCAAAAAGTTAAAACACAGAATTACCATGTGACCCAGAAATTCCACTCCTAGGTATAGATCCAAGACAACTGAAAACATGTTCAACAAAAATCTGTACACAAGAATTCATAACAATCTAAAAACTGAAACAGTTCAAATGCCCATCAACTAATAAATGGATAAACAACATTGGACATAGCCATACAAAGGAATATTAGAGAGCCATAAAACGCAACAAAAAACCGATACATGCTGCAAGTGGGAAACCTTGCAAACATATGATAAGTGAAAGAAACAAGAAACAAAATGCCACATATTATATGACATCTCTACAATGGGCAAAACCATAGAGACTTAAAGTAGGTTAGTGTTTGCCAGGAGATAAAGGGAGGGGGAACTGGGATTAATTACTGACAGACTGAGCTGTCATTTTGGGATAATGGAAATATTCTGGAATCAGATAATACTGGTGGTAAAACAATAGTGTGAATATATTGAAAACCACTCTATTGAAGGCTTCAAAATGATAAATTTTGTGTGAAATTTATCTCAGTAAAAAAACTTTAAAATGATGCAAAAAATTACACGATACAAATACAAATCAAAGAAAGCTGAAGTAGCTTCATTAATTTTAGACAGACCAACATCAGAACAAGGAAAATGTTTAGGAATAAAAAGGGACATTATATAATAACAGAGGGGTCAATTCCCCAAGAAGACATAACAATTCTAAGCAATTGTGCACCTAACAGAGTATCAAAATGCATAAGACAAACACTGATAAAACTAAATAGGGAAATAGATAAATCTACTTCTAGAGATGGAGGCTTCACCACCATAAACAAGCAGGCAAAAATTCAGGAAGGACCTTGAACAGCACTGTTAATCCACTTGGCATAATTCACATTTACAGAACACTCTAAACACCAACATTAAAATGTACATTTTTTCTCAAGTGAGCATTAAACAGTCATCAAGATAGACTAAATTTTGGTTCATAAAATAAACCTTAACAAATATGGAAGAATATAAATCATGCAAAGTATGTTCTGATACCATAATGGAAATGAAATATCACTAACAACACTAGAAAATGGTCAAATACTTGGAAAATATACATTTTCAAATAATCATGGGTTAAAAAAATCAAAGAAATTTTTAAATATTTTGAATTTAATTATAATGCAAATACAACTTATCAAACATTGTGGGATACAGCTAAAGCAGTACTGAACTTGAGGGATAGCTATAGCATAAAATGAACATATTTTTAAAAAAGAAAGACCTACCGATCAGTCTTAGGTTTTCATCTTAAGAAACCAGAGAAAGAAGTGTAAATTAAACTTAGCACCAGCAGAAGAATGGAAATAATAAATATGAGAGTAGAAATCAATTAATTAAAAACAGGAAGGCAATAGAGAGAAATCAATGAAAACAAAATCTAGTTATCTGCAGAGAATAATAAAAAGTTCTACCTAGGCTAACCAAGAAAAAAACAAGAAAGAAAAAAATTACCAATATAAAAAATGAAAGAGAGGCTATCACTACTTATCCGATGGACATTTAAATGGTAAAAGAATATGAAGGACAATTCTGCAACAATAAATTCAAAAATTTAGATAAAATGAAACAATTCTTCAAAAGCTGCAAACTACGAAATTCACTCAAGGAGAAACAGATGATCTGATAAAACAGATAATCTATTATCTATTAAAGAAATTAATTTATTACTTAAAAATCTTTAATTTGAGAAAGAAAAAAACACCAATCCCAGATGATTTCACTTGTAATTTGTCCAAATATTTAAGGAAAACGCATTAGCCATTCTACACAATCTATTTCAAAAAATAGAAAAGAAGGGAATATTTTCCAATTCATTCTATGAAGTCATTAGTATTAGCGTTAGTCACTCAGTCGTGTGTGATTCTTCGTCACCCCATGGACTGTAGCCTGCCAGGCTCCTCTGTCTATAGGATTCTCCAGGCAAGAATACTGGAGTGTGTTGCCATTTCCTTCTCCAGGGGATCTTCCCAACCCAAGGATCGAACCTGAGTCTCCTGCACTGCAGGCAGATGCTTTACTATCTGAGCCACCAGGGAAGCCCTATGAAGTCATAATTACTCTAATATCAAAACCAGACTAAAAACATTATAAAAAAAGAAATCTGAAGACCAATGTCACTCATAAACACAGAAGCAAAGATTTCTAACAAAATGTGAAATAAAACTCAGTAATACAGGAAGCTCAGCCTGGCACTCTGTGATGACCTAGAGGGATGGTATATGGGGAGGGGTGGGAGACTCAAGAGGCAGGGGATATATGCATAATTGTGACTGACTTGCATTTCCATATGGCAGAAACCAACACAACATTGTAAAGCAATTTTTTTCTAATTAAAAATAAATAAATTAAAAAATAAAAAATGAACATAAACACTAAAAAATAAAACTAATATTTAAAATTTTAAAAATCTCAGTGATATATAACACACTATGGCTAAATGGGGTTTATCATAGGACTGCAATGCTAGTTTAACATTCATAAATGTTAACAATCAGTGTAATAGAAATAAACACTATATAATCATATTAATAAGTGCAAAAAATTACTTGACAGACTTCAAAGTCCATTCATGATAAAAACTCCCCCAAACCTGGAAGAGACTGAAACTTTTTTAACCTTACAAAGGATATATAAGGCAAACCTACAGCTAACATCACACTTAATGCCAAGAGACTTAATGCTTTATCTTCAGTATCAGACCAGTCATGGATTATTCTTCTCATCACTCATATTCAACAATATATTAGAAGACCTATCAAGTTCAGTAAGGTAAGTATATATTGTGAAGGAAGACATAAAACTCCCTTTGTTGGCTGATGACATGATTGTCTAAGAGGAAAACCCCAAAGTCTATAAAAATTTCCTGGAACTAGTAAGTGAGTTAAGCGAGAACTTGGGAAACAAGGTCAGTATACAAAAGTCAGTTGATTTCCTATATACTAATATTAGTAGCTGGAATTTTAAATAAAAAGTATTTATAATATCATCAAAAATGAATTACATGTAAATATAAAAAAGAATATATAGGATCTATATGCAGGAAAGCCATAAAACACTGATGAAAGAAATCAAAGAATATCGAAATAAGGCAGAATGAATGCTCATAGAGTAGAAAAGTCAGTATGATTAAGATGTCAATTCTTGCCTATTTGATCTAATATTTAACACAATCTCATAAAACCCTCGAAAGCTTTTCTGTTGATATCAACCATTTTTAAAACGTATCTGGAAAACAAAGATACTAGAGTAGTATAAAAATTTCTGAAGAGAAAATAATTAAAAGACTCAATTTACCCAAGTCTAAGATTTCTGTAAAGCAACAGTAATACAGTGTGGTATTACTAAAAGTATAGATATATATGAAAAGATCAACAAAACAGATCAACAATATAAATAGACCCCCAAAATATAGCCAGCTGATTTTTGACAAAGCTGCCATGGCAATTCAATGAAGAAAGGGTAGTTTTTTTTAACAAACGGTACTAAAAGAGTTGGAAGAGCATATGCACTTGGATAGGCTTTGAAAGGCAGTTGTTTGGTCAAATGGCAATGTATACTTTACTGTGAAGGTAATTTTTAGATGTGATTAACATTTAAACCAGTCGGATCTGAGCAAAGCAGATTATCCTCATCTAACCAAGCTGAAGACCTGAAGAGAAGAAATTCTACCTCCAGACTGTCCTCCAGCTTAAGATTATCAGTATTTCCCAGTTCTCTAGTCTACCTGCTTTCCCTCAGGATTTTTGACTTCTGCATGTAAGCCAATTACTTTAAATCAATCTCTCGATAGACAGACAGACAAACATAAAGGTAGAGATGCATGCAAGCATACTCAGTCGCTTTGGTTGTGTCTGTCTCTTTGTGACCCTATGGACTGCAGCCCGCCAGGCTCCTCTGTCCATGGGATTCTTTAGGCAAGAATACTGGAGTGGGTGGCCATGCCCTCCTCCAACGGATCTTTCTGACCCAGGGATTGAACCCAAGTCTTCTGTGTCTCCTGCATTGGCAGGCAGATTCTCTACCCACTGAGCTGCCTGGGAAGCCCACAAAGATAGAGATATATACATCCTATTATTTCTGTTCCTCTGAAGAGCCTTGGCTAATACAGTTCACTGTATAGTAACTAAATCAGCGATTGGAAAGATAATTTCTTGCAATGGAACCCTAAGATTGTTGTTCATCTATGTTGCTGTCAAAACATGAGTTTCCAAGGTGTGGACAAACTTTGAATCACCCTAGTTATTTTACTTATTTTTATTGATTCAACATATGTTCTCAGTCTGCTACCAAAGCAAGCACAATTTTTTTTCTGTTTAATTTTGGTGAGAGGTAAGTCAGTTTACTCCACTTGAAATTATTGTTTTTAGTCAAAAGCAGAAAGACTGGGTTGTTGGTTTAAATTTGATAAACACTATTAAGTCATATTCCTAGTGTTTCTGAATGAACTAGGAGTTGGACATATGCTCCTGATTAAAAGAAAAAAAAGACATTTGCCAAAAGTAGAAAATTGTATTCTCAAAAATATCCAGAAGAAGAAACAAATCTCCACTTAGCAGAATGGATACCAAGATCTTCAGTCTTTAAACAGATGCTAAGCTTCTTAATTTGTACTCTATATCTCTTGTCAAAAATATTTTACAGTGTTTTTAATTTATGCATTAAGAGCAATAATATCTAACCTTCCTGCCTCACACCTGGCAAGAAACAGCTGCTGTTAGAGCAGATGACATTATCTTCAGCTGCTGAGTGGACATTCATTCCCAGGATGTAAATAAGAACACCTGAGGATTAGCTACATACATACACAATGGGTAATAAAACTGAAGGAAAGAAATAGTCATCTGTTTCCTCAAGATAATCTTATATGCCCCAAAATTCCAGAAAAAGACACTCCACAAGCAAAACCTCAAAACCCCATCAAAGAAAGGTACCTTTCAACATTTCGTATGATTGCTTCCAAAAAGTCTTCAATCAAAATTAAGTGCTAAAATTATGTAAGCTCAGAGAAATACTGTAGCTGAGCTACACCTACAACTCTGAGTTCTCTACATAACTAGAAGTTCTTGCCCCTCTATCACAGCTTCTGATTTCTCCAACTGAACAGTATGGCATTTGGAGCTAGTTTATTTTAGAAAAGGGTAAATGAGCCCAAATGTTGATCTATTTACAGTTTCATAAAACCAAAGAGAGGACAATTTCCCAAATCTATGTGCTAACCTGAAAGAACCCAAGGGATAAAAATATACCCACATTCTTGCTTAGGAGTAGTCAGACTTACTGGGTAGTAATGCAGACACAGCTTTTTGGTCTTCTCACCACTTCCAACTGAAGAGGTCCCAGGAACCAGTCTTCAAACAGAGATGTGTCAGCACTGGGTACCAAAAGAAGTGTCTCTAGCACGTGAATACTATAAGAGATCCAAACAAACAGAAAGGAAAAGGGAAAGATGCACAAGGTTAATGGTGGTACGTACCTCTACTGAAGAACCCACTCAGGCTCATCATCCTCTAGCAGGAAGCCCCAGGGTCTCAGTTGCTTTATATACCCAAGTGGTAGTTCCTTGATTGCTAGGATATACACCCAGACCCCAGACTATTTTTTTTCCCCAGATCTAACCATCCTAAGTGCCTCACTCATTTTAATTTCTTCCATTTCTCCAAAATGCCTACTTCTCCTCCATTCCTAAACCTGGGTTATTTCTCAGCCTCAATTTTAGAACTCTGTTCTTTTTCTCTCATTTCTGTTGCTGAGAAGGGAAATTTTAATTTTTAGTTTTGGAGGAAAGACAGATAGCAAAGGTCACTAAGATGGTCTGGTCTTCTCTAGGGAAAAAAAAAAAGCTTTGAAACTAGAGATCAGTTTCTCTGACTGCTGAACTGAAAGTGGGACATGGATTGTAAGAAACAGTACCTTTAAAATACATTCAGTCCAGCAAAAAATACTACAGGGTTGTAAATTAAATATCCCATATTGTAGGTTATCACATAGCGTCAAAATTCACCTCACTGAAAGTAACACCACTCAGAACCAAAAGGATATGATCCGCCTCCATAGCTCCTACTGGACTGCCTTAATAGGAGGGAGGTTTTAGGATCCCTAGATTATGAGACAGCAATGAGTTTCAATTTATGAGCAATATCTGACTGGTTACTGGATATAGTAAGAACACTTCTGAGGCTTCGCTGAGACTTTAAAAAGTGGGTTCTGGGATCAATTACTGATAGCTAGTGGTGGTTCAGAAGTGAGCAGGTATCAAACCATAAACCATTAGTCCATCTTATATTAGGAATGAATGTATGTACAGCTTTTAGAAAATTATCTATAGAAGTAATTTGGTGAAAGATATAAACTTGCAAGTTGAAACACTAGGCAAACCCCAAACTAGATAATTCAGAGAAAACCACATGTAGAAATTCTGTAATCAAACTGCTGAAAACTGAAGACAAAGAAAAAATCTTGAAAGCTGCTGTGGTGGGGGTGGTGAGGAGATATGCATTATATATAGCAGAACAATGATTTGAATGACTTCAAATTTTTGAAACCATGAAAGACACAAAACAAATAACGTTTTTTAAAGTGCTAAGTAAAAAGAATGGTCAACACAGAATGCTATATAGAGAAAAAAACTCTATCAAGAATGAAGGCAAATGAAGAAGAAAACTTTCTTCAGATGAAGAAAACTAAGAGAATTTGTCTCTATTGATCTTCCCATAAAAAAAATCTCTTTAGGCTAAAGAAAGTGACACCAGAGGAAACTTGGAATTTCAGAAATGAAAAGGAACGACCTAAATGGTAAACATTTTGGAAAACAGAATAGGTTATGTTTTTTTCTTAAGTTTTTAACATATATTTCATTGTTGTAATAAAAAAATATATAATATTCTGGGGAGAATGTTTCAATGTACATACATGTAATATACTTGGAAAAAACAACATAGGGGAGAAGACTTGTTTCATGGCCTAACATGTGGTCTATCTTGGAGAATGTTCCACATGTATTTGAGAAGAATGTATATTCTAGTTTTGTTGGATAGTGTTTCTGTTTATGTGTGTTAGGTCCAATTGATCTATAGTGTTATTCCTGTCTTTCCTTGTTGATCTCCTGAATGTTGCATAAGCCTCTATTTTTCTATGCTAAGTGGTAAAATATTAACTCTAAGATGACTATAAAAATTAGTTATGTATATTTTAATCCCCAGAGTAACCATTAAAAAATAATACAAGGCAGTAGCAGCAAAACATCAATACATATTAATTGCTTAAAAAATTCAAATACCCAAAAGAAGATCTGAAAGAACAAATATCAGAGGAGAAAAATAGAAAAGTAATAAAATGATTGACTTGGTGAACCATAGAAATTATTGCATTAATGTGAATGCTTTAAACACAACTATTAAAAATTATCAGACTGGATTTTTTCAAAAAGACTCAACTATAAGCTGGCTGTAAAATCACAATTTAAATACAATTATATAGATCGAGTAAAAGAAAAAGGATGAAAAGAGGTATTTCATAGTTACGGAAAATCAAGGAATGACAATGGCCAAAATTTTTAAATAAAATAAAATTGGAGGATTTACAGTACTTAATTTAAAATTCAATAGAAACAACAGTAATCAAACAATGTGGTTTTGGCAAGAGAATGTGCATATAAATTAATGGATTGGAATAGAATCCAGATATCGACTTACACACCAAAGTGCAACTGAATTTTGAAAAAGAGTGCAAAACCAATTTGGTAAGGAAATGATAGTCTTGCACAAATGGTGTTTGGACAATAGGTCATCCATATTTTTTAAAATAATCTTAATATATATTGTATATCTTATGTAAAAATTGGTTCAAAATGGATCATAGACATAAGTGTAAAATATAAAACTGTAAGAGAAAATCTCTGACATCTCAGATTAGGCACTGAGTACTTAGACATGACATCAAATACATACTCCATAAAAGAAAAATATGATTAATTAGGTCATTGAAATTAAAAATATTTGGTCTCTGAAAGACAAGGAATGAAAAAAAACAAGCCACAAGCTCAGAGAAAATATTTTAAATTTCTTATCTAACAAAGAACTTGTATTGAGAATACATGAAGAACTCACAAAACTCAATGATAAGAAAACTCAACAACAATGAGGAAAAGATGTAAACAAATAGTTCACCAAAGAAAATATACAGACAGCAAATAAGGGCGTAAAAAAAATCAACATCAAGATTCATTATGGAAATACAATTTTAAAACAGAGTAAGATTTCACTACCCATCTATTGAGGTCTTCCAGATGGCTCAGTGGGTAAAGGATCAACCTGCAATGCAGGAGACATAGGAGACCCAGGTTAGATCCCTGGGTCAGGAAGATTCCCAGGAGTAGGAAATGGCAACCCACTCCAGTATTCTTGCCTGAAAAATCCCATGGACAGAGGAACCTGGTGGGCTACAGTCTATAGTGTCACAAAGAGCTGGACATGACTGCACACACGAGGTGGAAAGAACTCATCTATTAGAATGACCAAACAGCAAACAAACAAACAACAACAAAGACACCTACAAAACTAAGTTCTGGCAAAGATGCAAAAGAGCAAGTAGGAATCTCAGGCATTACTGGTAGAAATGCAAATGGTACAGCCACTAAGAAAAATATCTTGTCAGTTTTTTATAAAGTTAAACATGCTGTAACTTTCTACCCAGAAATCCTACTCATAGGTATTTATACAAATAAAATAAAAACATGTTTACATGAAAACCTGCTCACAAATGTTTACAGCAGTTTCATTTACCAAAACTAGAAGCAGCCCACATGTCCTTCATCTAGAGAATGAATAGTCAAACTGTACTAACTCTGTTTAAAGGAAAACTACTTGAGAATAAAATGGTTTACTGAACTTAAAAAAGGGGGGGGGGGCATGGTATCTACAACAACACGTAAATTTCAAATATACTGGTTGAAACAAGTTGGACTAAAAAGTTTACATACTATATGAACATGAATAGTTTTACTTGACATTCTGGGAATTATAAAACTTTATGGGTAGAGAACAGATAAGTGGTTCAGTTCAGTTCAGTTGCTCAGTCGTGTCCGACTCTTTGCAATCCCATGGATTACAGCACGGCAGCCTTCCCTGTCCATCACCAACTCCCGGAGCCTACTCAAATTCATGTCCATCGTGTCCGTGATGCCGTCCAATCATCTCATCCTCTGTCATCCCCTTCTCCTCCCACCTTCAATCTTTCCCAGCATCAAGGTCTTTTACAATGAGTCAGTTCTCCGCATGAGGTGGCCAAAGTATTGGAGTTTCAGCTTCAGCATCAGTCCTTCCAATGAATATTCAGGACTGATGTCCTTTAGGATTGACTGGTTGGATCTCCTTTCAGTCCAATGGACTCTCAAGAGTCTTCTCCAACACCACAGTTCAAAAGCATCAATTATTTCTGATTATAAAATATAAGTCTGAGGACATCTTGGGGGGGAGTGTTAAATTGTTCTGAATCTTGATTATGGTCATGGTTATGGGACTCTGCATTTGCTAAATCTCATAGAACCACACAACATAAGACTGAAGTTTACTGTTTATAAATTTAAAATGAATTTGAAAAGATTAAAATCCCCCCAATTTCCATTTGAGCCAACAAACTGAGTACAGATTAATACAAACTGCTTGTTCTTAAAAGAAAAAGAAATTTTCACTATTTTAACCCTCTTTATTATTATAACATCTCATCTTACCAAAGAAAAATAACAGAATTCTTGTCTTCCTATTATAAAGCATCAATGTACTCAGCAGTGTTGCTAAAATACTCTGTCAAAGGGATGGAGGCAGAAAAGAAGAGATTGTGTGCTTTTTGATAAATCTTCACTGCTACATGTGTGGTTGTTCTATAAGTAAGGGAATCTGCTATCTTGCTACTTTTCTGAATAGAGTTGTCTAACAGGAAGAATCAATGAAGTTATTGGCTGATTAATGAGCATGAAAACACAGAGTGTTGCTATCTTTATTTACAATGAAAAAGTATAGACCTTAAGACTAAACAGAGCAAAAGACATATATTTTCTCTACTCCTAGATCATTGCTGTTAGGAACCTATTTCTATCTGCATGGTGATGAAAAATAAACTTTAATAAACAATACCTCAGTCCGTAAAGAATCTGCCTGCAATTCAGGAGACCTGGGTTTTATCCCTGGGTCAAGAAGATCCCCTGGAGAAGAAAATGGCAACCCACTCCAGTATACTTACCTGGGAAATCCCATGGACAGAGGAGCCTGGTGGTCTACAGGCCATGGGGTTGCAAGAGTCATATCGACTTAGTAAATAAACCACCACCAAACAATATGTGAGCTTTTTGTTTTTCTTTGGTTGTTTGTTTAGTGGGAAATGAGATTGTTGTATTGTGGGATCAAGTTGATTCCCTCCTATAAACAACATTTGACGTAATGAATGTTAGCCTTTGAGTTTCTCAGGATTTTCCTATATCATTATCTATTTTACCCCATCTATTTTGATTTCTTTTGTCCAGTAGAAGGAAAAAAAAAAACTTTAATTTTAAGTATGTTATGGATTTTGCTAATTCCTACCAGAAGCCACTACTGTTAGTGAAACAGGCAACTCCAGGGTATTAGCCCCTTGAAAGCATTCACCAAAACTTGTTAGCTAAAAGGAAAATCATCAAAGTGGATATATAAAAATCATATTCAACTGTTTCCCTACAATTAACCTTGTGTTCTCAATCTCTTTCTTCCCTGATGCCCAAGTTGTATTGTTGTGGCCATGAAAATATTGAGGGTAAGAGGAACTGATAGAACAAAACTCAAGGCACAGACTTATATATGAATATATGTGTGCTCAGTTGCTCAGTCATATCTGACTCTTTGCGATCTCATGGACTATAGCCTGCCAGGCTCCTCTGTCCATGGGATTTTTCAGGCAAGAATACTGGAGTGTGTTGCCATTTCCTCCTCCAGGAGATCTTCCCCACCCAAGGATTGAACCTGCATCTCCTGAATCTCCTGCATTGTCAGGCAGATTCTTTACCACTGAGTACATGTAGAAAGGAATAATCTCTTTCCTTTGAATCAGACCACTCTTTGTTAACTAGAAACAAAATATTATAATGGTTAATTTTCTACCTTGAATAATTTTCTAAATACTAAGTGTTGAACTCTAAATTTAGTGCTGATGAGTCAATATGAGGATTTATTAGAAATTGAACAACATGACATTTTTCTGCTTTGACCTGATTCCCTGAGCAGCACCTCAAATATATTAAGACTCATGTCTATAATGAATGCTAGTGTTTGGGATCAGAGATCAAGGAGAGAAAATGTGGGGCCCACACAGCAGGAAAATAAAAGGTGGTCACCATGGAGAATGAGTGACCAACCTAGAACTCAGTGTTCCCTTCAACATTATCCTAGTAGAAAACTCAAATCTATACTCATTTGTCTACTTCCAGAATTTCTGTCCACACCTCTCTTTCCTCAGTCTCCTCCTTGCTGTGCTATGCTTAGTTGCATCTGACTCTTTGAGACCCCATGGACTGCAACCTACCAGACTCCTCTGTCCGTTGAATTCTCCAAGACAGAATACTGGAGTGGGTTGCCATGCCCTCCTCCAGGGGATCTTCCTGACCCAGGGATTGAATCTGTGTCTTCTGTGTCTCCTGCATTGGCAGGCAGATTTTTTTTTTTTTTTTACCACTAGTGACACCTGGGAAGCCCCAATCTCCTCCTTATCAGAGTCACTATCTCTTCTCTGTAATCTTGTCCCCATTTCCTATCTAGCTCAAGTTCCTTTATCAGAACATTTTCAGTGGCTTAGATCTCATAGAGTCTCTGTTTTTACTACCTAGAAGGCAGTATATTAATGGAAAAGATCAACTATTTTTCTACTGACATGGGCTGTTTGTTTGACAGACAACTTTGAATATACAGTTCCCTCAGAAACACTGCATTATTATTGTATTTATACAACACTGTATTTCAGATATATTTAGACTTAACCTCACCAAAAGACATAAATATTCTGTATGATATTTTCTCCCAAAGAAAAATGTCTTCTAACTCCTGAACAACTGACATACAATCAAACTTTTGCAACCCTATCCATTGTCTTAGTGGGAATTTCAGGTAGTTATATTTGTATCTGCACTACTTTCTTCATTGCTATAAATTTCTGGGTACTACAGACAAGGGTAAACTTTTATTAGATTAGTAAGAAAGATAGAGTATCTACTTTGTGCCATAATCCAGGCTCTAGAGAAGAGAAAATTAATCACCATCAGTTGTTTTTAATGTACAAATTTGGCTGTGGTCTATGCTTGGCCATTTCAAAAGGAACTAAACAAATCTAGTTTCTTCCTTCTGGGAACTTAAAATCAAATACAGGCTATTCTAATAAAGCCAAACAAGTCCAGGAAACATGTAAATTAAATAACAAGTATTTATCAGTTAAAAAATGAATTTAATTAAATGAGAGCTTATTTCAGAAGAATGATCCTCAAAGTGTCCTGAAAGGTTAGATTGCAACCCTTTGAGACAGAGTGAAGGGCTGCACTGGTTGTCTTTAAGGCACTTTGCTTTGCTCACTTCCAAAACTAAAGACCTTCCCCTGGATCGAGACCATTGGGAACATCAAGGGTTTGCTCTGTCTTAACACTGCACCTGTGGGGAGAGTAATTCAGCTCTGATCCTCTTGTTATTCTCTATAATCATTTCAATACTTTGGCCATCTGCTGTGAAGAGCCGACTCATTGGGAAAAACCCTGATTCTGAGAAAGATTGAGGGCATGAGGAGAAGGGGGCAACAGAGGATGAGATGGTTGGATGGCATCACCAACTCAAATGGACATGAGTTTGAGCAAACTGCAGGAGACAGTGAAGGACAGGGAAGCGTGGCATGCTGGAGTCCATGGGGTTGCAAAAAGTTGGACACAACTGAGCAACTGAATGATAACAACAATAGTCACTCCAAACTTGGAAATTTTCCTTCCATTTTGAAAATAAAAATTCCTTCTATTGTGACACATTGATTTGGTTGAAGGACTGGCCTGTAGCCCACTAGGCTCCTCTGTCCATGGAATTCTACAGGCAAGATTACCGGAATGGCTGCCATGCCCTCCTCCAGGGGATCTTCCCAGCCCAAGGATCAAACCCAGGTCTCCTGCATTGCAGGCAGATTCTTTACAGTCTGAGCCACCAGGGAAGCCCAAAGAAAATCTAAATATATAATTAGAAATGAGAGAAATATTTTAGTAGTCTTTTTAAGGTAATTTGATACCAAACCAAAGCTTGGTAAGTGGTAGTTTCTTAAAAGTTAGTTGTAATATAGAATCTGAAACCGTATCAAAAAATAATCTTTACTCTGCCACATTAAAGTGATTTGTCTATCTTG
The DNA here is from genome assembly GCF_054371585.1 of Giraffa tippelskirchi. Lineage (NCBI taxonomy): Eukaryota > Metazoa > Chordata > Mammalia > Artiodactyla > Giraffidae > Giraffa > Giraffa tippelskirchi. The sequence continues at coordinate 58,635,594 of NC_137284.1, read as the reverse complement.
AATTTTGAATAAATCTTTTATCCAGGCAAGATTTGGTAATAGCATACATTGGTCATTTGGAAAATATTGGATCAGTGAGTTATTTAGACCTTCTAAATGTTGACACATTTCATTACACAATATAAAAATTATATTTGTTAATATCTCTAAAATCTTTCCAGAAAGTCTTTATATATTGGGAAGCTGGCAGGCTCATGTTGATGGATATTAATCCCATGGACTCTAGCCTTCCAGGCTCCTCTGTCCATGGAATTCTCCAAGCAAGAATACTGGAGTGGCTAACCATTCCCTTCTCCAGGGAATCTTCCCAAAACAGGGATTGAACCCGGGTCTCCTTCATTGCAGGCAGATTCTTTATCATCTGAGCCATCAGGAAAGCCCAATTTTCACTTAGAATCTCTAATTGTATCACTGGCACTGTTTTCTGTAGTGTGCAATAGTTGGTTTGCTATGGTTTATGAGACCAATTACCTATTCTTAACACTGTGTTCAGTGACATCAAGTCAGTAGTTTAAAATCAGCCACACTGGGAGTATTTACACCATAGAAATTTCCTATAAATCTACAAATTGGGAACTTTCTTTGTCCCCTGAGGGCTAGTTGTTAAACATTTGTCAGAACATCAATGACTGTTTTCCTTGAAGTGGCAGGTTTACATTTTGTTGAAGATAAATTTTCTGCCAAGTCCCCTAAATTTAAATAATGATAGGTTGCCTGACAGTTGTTCTTTAATAAAAAGAAGTGTTCCACAAAAAGTAGTTTATTCATCTCATTCTCAAACTATTGGATGAATGCTTTTCTCCCGGACAACCTATGTACTTTTTAGTATGCAAAATGCTTTATGCATATTTTCCCTTCCTTGAAAAAAATAAATGTTTTCAAGTGTTAAAATGTAATCAAATTAGTAATTTTTATTGCTTCATCAAAACATTCCTAAGGAGCCAGAAGTTTTAACCACCACTGCTTTTCAACACCTGTACAAATGTCAATAAACTAGAAAATGCAAATAAGATTTAGTATTTTTATGAAAAGAGTTTTATGAATCTTCTGAAAGTATCTTGGGTTCCCCAGAGTTCTATAGTGTATACTTTGAATCCATTGTTTTAGACAAATAGAAATCTAGAAACTTTACCAGCAATATACTCTCAATTAGGTCTAAAGAAAATAAAGCCTCAAGAAACAAATACCAACATCAGAATATATCAGAGGAGAATTTGAGATGTTCAAGAAGGGATGATAAAAATAAAATGGTAAGCATGTTAAATGAAAATATGAAATAATAAGCATGAAATAATACTAATGTATATTTTGAGGGATTAAATAAACAAGAGAAACTAAAATAGCAAATAATAAAAGTATTTAACTCAGGAGAGAAGGTATATGAAAAAATATTAATATTTGAAATTCTTGATTTGTTTCAGAAGACAGACAAGATAACTTTAGACTACAGTTAAATCAAATATGAATGTTAAAATTTTCAAGGGAACCACTAAAATATTAGAAATGTATATATCTTACATTATACTTTGAATAGGCAGAGAAAAAAAGAAAAGAGATATTAAAGGGAGAAAAAAAGGACTGAAAAAGTCATAACAATGCACCTCAATATACTTGTAGTTAAAACTAATAAAAATCAATTAACTTATCATGTTAAAATGAAAATACTGATGATTTCCACTTTTGTCTATGGTAAAGGAGTTTGTAAAAGACTAACCTTCCATGAGGAATAATTATTGACTGTAACGCAAATGGATAAACAACTGTTTGAACATACCAGAGAGCTGCATTGATATCCAGAACTTGAAACAGCCTACATGACAGACAGGATAGAAACACTCTGATGAGGCCATGACATTCTCTGCCCTGTCTTTCCTTGAAATATTTGCCAATATATAGTTGCTATCAGGGGGCTTCTTAAGTGGCACAGTGGTAAAGAATCCACCTGCCAACACAGGAGATGCAAGAGACAGAGATGTGAGTTCAATCCCTTGGTTGGGAAGATCCCCTGGAGGAGGAAATGGTAACCCACTCCAGTATTCTTGCCTGGAAAAATCCATGGACAGAGGAGCCTGCTGGGTTGTAGTCCATGGGGTCACCAAAGAGTTGTATGTGACTAAGCATGCACACATAATTGTTGTCAACCTAGAGATCTTGCAGAAAGCAGCAATTCCAACTCTTTAACATTCTCACAATGCTAGGAAGACAAACAGAGTTTAATGCTACCAACTCAGCAAGGACTTGAGGGACCAAAATCGTGGAGTTTAAGAAACTACAGAGATTAAGCCTGACATTCTGCACGTCTTTTTCTCAGATACATTTTTCTAATCCCACACTTTGTAAGATGGGAGATCTAAAAGCTGAGAAACTAATTCTCTTGTGAAATTCTCCACTTTGACATCTATTTTCTTGAATATATTGATCACAATTATTTTAGAGTTCACATAAAATACTTCCAAAATCTAGTTCACCTATGAGTCTATTCCTATTAAATATGTTGTTTTTTATCATTTTGTCACTTAGCTAGTCTCATACATTTTTAATACTGAACACTGTATGTAACATTGTAGAGTGTCTGCTGCCGTTTTTCCTCTAAGGGAATTTAAGTTTCTTTTGTCAGGTAGTTAGACTAAGGCCACACCTTACTTCCAACAGAAACATTTGCATATTGATGAAAAATTTAAATCAGAAACATATAACTTTTCTAAATTTGTGTATATCTAATATACGTGTGTGCTTCAGTCACTCAGTTGTGTCCCACTCTTTGCAACTCCATGGACTATCCCTCCAGGCTCCTCTGGCACGGAAATTTCCCAGGCAAGAATACTGGAATGAGTTGTCATTTCGTCCTCCAGGGGATCTTCCTGACCCAGGGATCATCCAGGAATCGAATCCGTGTCTCCTGCGTCTCCTGCATTGGTAGGCGGATTCTTTACAGCAAAATTTAAAAAGATATCATGCAAAAAAATAAGTAAACAGAACAACAAAACAGTAATTCCACCATTTAACACTTAGTCATTTTTAGCTCAGGAAAACAATCCCCAGTAAACACAAAAATTGAACAACAGAACAACAGAACTAATAAGTTCAAAGTAATGAAAATTATAAACACTATAACCCATGTATATAAAGCTAGAACATATTCCTTACAGACATACATTTTAGGGGGGAAATTGGAGGAACAGACTGGAAGTTGGTAGACGCAAACTATTACATTTAGAATTGACAAACAAGGTCCTACTCTATGGAACAGGGAACTATATCCAATCTCCTGGGATAAACCATTATGAAAAAGAATGTATATATGTGTATAACTGAGTCACTTTGCTGTATAGCAGGAATTAACACAATGTAAATCAACTCTACTTTAATAAAACATATATATACACACATATGTACAGATATACATATACATTTTTCACTGAACCTAGAGCATTTACTAAAATTGGCCACACTTTAGGCCATTTTATCAACTCTCTATAAATTTCAACACAACAGGGCATTTTCTTATGAAAAGTGAAGTGTTAGTTGCTCAGCCCTAGATAGTTAAGGTACACATCAATGAGCCCAGACTCCTGCATCTTCCCAAACATAGAAAAGTGCTAAATTTATTAACTCGAGATGTCTGGTTTTTCTTTAAATAGTAATCTCTTGATGCTCCAATTACCTACGAATTTTTGTTTTGTTTGCAAAACTCATATACTGGCCCTTCCCTTACCTCTTGGGAACAGTCCCTCAGAGTTAGCTGAGAGGCTGTCTCCCAGGTTTATGTCCTCAGTAAGTCTGTGGAATAAAACATAATTTTGAACATCTAGGTGGTACTATTTTTCTTTCAGTCAACACCAACAAAGCTGAATTTTGGTCTAAGGAAAGACCTAATAAAATTTATAAATCTCAGACAATATTGATGAAGAAAAACAACAACAACAACAAAAACCAACCACAAATAAAAATATTTAAAATGAATGAACTGTTACAACAAAGATGCACAAAAGACAATAAGAATATATTTGAAAACTTAGGTCAAAAATTCCAGGGAAAAACTAACTTCACTAAAACAAAGCATAGAAAAGGTGAGTCCCTAAACTCCTTTTAAAAATTAAATAAGAAGTTAATATATGTCCACATATAAAACACCAGGTTCAGATGGTTTTAAGGTGAATTCTGCCAAAATTTAAAGGCAGTTATGTCCATTATTTCACAAAGCTTTCTAGAAGTTGTAGAAGGCATTCTCCATAAGACAAGTCATTTTATGAAGTCAACATTATCTTACCCTTAAAAGTGGATAAGAATCTTATGAGAATAAAAAAATACAGACTAAACTCAATTATGAACATAAATCTGGAATCTAAATAAAATATTAAGAGATATAATCCATTAATGTGTTTTGAAAAAGCTGTATGTATTTCAGATATTCACAATTGAATCAATATTAGAAAATCTGTTTATGTTAATCTTCACTTTACATTACATGATCATCTCCATAGACTCGGGTGGGAAAATCAATATAATGAAACATTAGTTTGTGTTAAAATTAATCTGATAAAAAAACCAAAACAAACAGTATATTCAATATGAATTTAAAATCAGTCCTTTAAAATCAGGAGCAAAACAAAAATGTCCATTAATACCACATCGATCCCATCCTGTATTGAAAGTACTAGGCAGTTCAAAAGTACAAGAAAATGCAAGCACATAAAAGAAATAAATGGAAGAAAAGCTAAATAACTTATAGTTGATACAAACTGTTTCTTTAGAAAACCCAAAAGAATGCAAAACTATTAAAATTAATAGGTGAGTTCAGCAGGAATACTAGACAGAAGACCAACATGCAAAAATCAATTGCATTTCTATACCAAGAAACAAGGTATTAGAAAATGTAGTTAAAACAATAGACACTGTTATCAATAGCAACAAAGGCTATAGGGTGTTTATGGCAAATATAGGAATGAACCTAACAAAAGATAATATAAAAATATTCTTGGAAGATATTAGGGGCCTAAATAAAAAAATAAACAGAGCACAGAGATGATGCTGACAAAAGATGATGATGGAGACGTAGTCAGGGCCACATCATGATGGGATTTGGGGTCTTATTGCTGCTGCTGCTGCTGCTGCTGCTAAATTGCTTCAGTCGTGTCCGACTCTGTGCGACCCCACAGACGGCAGCCCACCAGGCTCCCCCATCCCTGGGATTCTCCAGGCAAGAACACTGGAGTGGGTTGCCATTTCCTTCTCCAATGCATGAAAGTGAAAAGTGAAAGTGAAGTCGCTCAGTCGTGACCGACTCCTAGCGACCCCATGGACTGCAGCCCACCAGGCTCCTCCATCCATGCGATCCTCCAGGCAAGAGTACTGGAGTGGGGTGCCATTGCCTTCTCCGATATATATATATATGAAAACCCAATTAAAATCTTGGCTCTTGCATTGTGTCTTAAGAGGTTTTATAAATTACTATCTCTCTGAATTTCAGTTTCTCAACTTTAAAATGGGGATAATGATATTCATCTCATAGAATACTGTAAGGATTTGAATGAGTTAAATGTAAAGCTATCTCATATTGTCTGGAATATGGTAAATGCTGGGGAAAAAAAAATTTGCTCAGTCATGTCCAACTCTTTGCAACCCCATGGACTATAGGCCATTAGGCTTCTCTGTCATTGGGAATCTCCAAGCCAGAATACTGGAATGGGTTGCCATTTCCTTCTTCAGGCAATCTTTCTAACCCAGGAATCAAAACTGGGTCTCTTGCATTGCAGGCAGATTCTTTACCATCTGAGTTACCAGGGGAGCCCAACAATGTCAATATCATTATACTACCTGCATTGGGGATGCTAACTATGGTGTTCTACCACAAGTAAAAGCCCCTTGGTGAAATCAGTTGTTACACCTATAACCTTTCTCCTGCTTGATTGAGCTTTGGTTTTCATGTTTGATATTTGAATTTGTTTTCTTAATTTTAGCAAGTATGCACTTCCTCAGTGGGTATTCTTAAAATAGGCTAAGTTTACTAAGTGTTACTGGCAGATTGAGTCTTGGAAAATAGTTACTTGGCAATACCTTTAAACAGACATGGCAAATCTATAGCACACACATGACTACTTCACTCTCCCATGCCAAGAAAGATGCCATTAATTGATGACATTTCTTTTCCACCTGAGTTCTAATGCAAGCTCAGAATACTCCTCAATACCCCACTCCTGAAAGGCAAGAGCAGCAGATCAAGGATTACATATGAACTGAAATCTGGCTGGCATCCCTGATGGTGCCTGTTATATTTTTATCGTTTATTTTTTATCCTCTAACAATTTCCATTCCATTTAGTTCTTATATTTCATGGCTACCTTTTTACCTGCTTAAACATTGTGTCTACAGTGGCTGCCACCCATGCCATCGTATCTAAGGTCTACTGCTCACACTGATACTAAGGTATTGTTTATTGAATTTCTATAAAGCAGGCAGCTGCCTAGAAATTCATGCCTGCCCTTATGGAGTTTACAGTCTAGTACATTATATGAATATTGACAAATAGCGACATTAAAATTTTAAATTACAGTTGAATTAAATGCTATGAAGAAAATGTATATAACAGAATTCCTGACTGAATCTAGTGAGTCAGAACTTCCCGGTGGTCCAACAGTTAAAAATCCACCTGCCAATGCAGGGGACATGAGTTGATCCCTGATCTGGAAGATCCCACATGCTACAGGGAAACTAAGCTAACACAAGTGCTGAAGCCCACACACCCTAAAGTTCACGTTCCGCAACAATAAAAGCCACTGCAATGAAAAGCCTGTGCACTGAAGCTAGAGAGTAGTCCCCACTCGCTGCAACTAGAAAAAAGGCCGTGTGGCAATGAAGACCTAGTGCAACCAAAAATAATAAATATCAGTAAGTAAAAATATTAAAAAATCTAGTGAGTCAAAAAAGGCATCCCTAAGGTAGTGATGGTTGTGCTGAGGTATAAAGATAAACAGGACTTAAGTAGAAGTAGGAGTTGCTGAGAGGGAAAATATTCCAGGCTGAAAGGCCATTAAGAGTGAAAGTTTAGGGACAAAAGGAGCTCAGTATGCTTAAAGACCTGAGAAGATCAGTGGTAGGGACTTAGATTGACAGGAAAGAGAAATGTGGTTAGACAGGCAGGCAGGGGCCAAATCATTTAAGGACATTTGGGGGTACATTAAGTATTTGAGACTTCATCATAAGAACAAGTTGAAAGCATTGAAGGGGAGAGTAGCATGATTAGATTTGTATTTTTAAAGATTATTCTGGGCACCATTTTGATAGACAGATTAAAGTCAGTAAGACATGCATGCCAGAACTCCAAATGGGAGCTGACAGTCTAAATAAGAATATAGAATATGAGATGGGCTTGATAAAGGAATAAGGGCAAAGACTTCCATCTCCAAGAACTTGTTGATGAAACTTCCCTTCTTCTTGGGTAGTTCCCCTTCAGTGTTTATTTAACAGAAGAAAATCACATATTTAAACTACTTTACTACATTGTGGGGTATTCTCAATAAATAGTTTAAGTACAAAACTGATAAGCAGTATCTCATCATTAAATCAGCCTGATGAAGTTTCATTCATTAGATTAGGTTATTAAGATGTCTTTGCTCTGGACTTCAATCTCTGGTCAGCTAAAAATCCCAACAATCCATTTACTTCCTCTTTCTTGATGGCTCGGGCCTCACTTTCTTCCCTGCTTGAGATTTCTTGTTCAGCTACCCAGATCCTAACTCACTGTGTCTGTCTACTTGATTTCCAAGTAAGTAAAGATCTTCCTGCCTAAGTTATTCCAAAATTACTTTTGCCTTTGTATTGAACTATGGGTCTGTGTCACTCCTAAGAAGTTACACTCCCTCCATCCTCTCTATTCTGTATGTTGTCTCCAATTTGAACATCCAAGTGTCAATAAAGGACCAGCAGGGGTCACAAATAGAAGTGTTTGAGTTGTGACTGAGGCATAGGAGAAATAGTAAGTAGAAGGGGCTTGGTTATTTAGCTCCACCCTGATGCAGTCACAGTTTTGCTAAACTCTCCAATTTATCAAGAAAATCCAGAAATCCAGAATACGCAAAATTTAGGACCCAGTTGCAATTCAGCCTGTACATGGTGGAACCAGTAAGAACCTCACCCCAGAGTCCAGAGTGCATTGGACTGTACAGGTTCAAGCTCTCAACAGCAACTTTATGTGGTGCCAAGAGGCAGCAGTAGTACATTGGTCAGTCTTTTTGGACTTCTGTTTACTTGGTACTTGGAAAGAGAATTGATTCTTCCTTCATTCCCTAGTTTTAGTGCCTGGAATAGCCTGTCATGATCTTGGGAAATGGAGGAGGATGGATATCCTCAAGAGGGTCATGCTAAACTACAACAATAATATGAAATATTTTAAAATTCATTTAAAACTACATATGATTATGTTGGTACACATACTGGTGAAAAGCACATTAATAGAAAAAAAGCACATCATTAATACATCTAAAAATTAAGTATACTTTTAGATTATTCTTAGTAATGAGGTAGCTGTCAAACTCATGCAAGTTGGGAGGACTTTGTCATACGTTGTGCAAGTTAGGAGTCCTTAATGACCACTACTGTGTTAGACAAATTCCATTTGGATCTCCATCTGTTATGCATTGATGTTTAGATAGATTCTTTAATGGTTTGTAGCTTACATGATACATTGGCTTTACCCAAGAGTAAAGATCCTTCTCCAGAGGATCTTCCTGATCCAGGGATCGAACCTGGGTCTCCTGCATTGTAAGCAGACATTTCAACCACCCATCATCCTCCTACAGACAGACAAATGGGAGCCTAAGCAACCTTTTGGAACTCCAGATGAATCCAAGATAGAGCAGAGAAAAACTGTCTCCTGCCTATTGTTCTCATCCCTTGTGGGGCAAGATGGAAAACAACCTTCTCAGGCACTGTGGAATTGAGAGCCAACTATGTATTGCCATGTAGCTCACTCAGACAAATTAATATTCATTAAAGAGTGATATTTACATTTTTTATGCCTAAAATGGGGCTTCCTATGTGGCACCAGTGGTAAAGAACCTGCCTGCCATTGCAGGAGACATAAGAGATGCAAGTTTGATCCCTGGGCTGGGAAGATCTCCTAGAAGAGGGCATGGCAACTCACGTCAGTATTCTTGCCTGGATAATCCCATGGACAGAGGAGCCTGGCAGGCTATAGTTCTGGGGATAGCAAAGAGGTGGACACAACTGAAGCAACTTATCACGCATGAACACATGCTTATCATGAGCACCTGAATCTTGACCACAGTGGCAGAATACATCTGCCAAGTTCAGAAATCTCTCTATATATTAATATTTAGGCTCTTTAACTGGACATTTTGTAGTCTACAACATTACTGAAACCATACTCTGAAAAGAGAACTATATTTAGTGTTCTCTATATTTAACACATGCATAATTTTTTATAAAAAATGATGTCTTGAATGGATACATGTATATGTATGGATGAGCCCCTTCACTGTTCACCTGAAACTATCACAGCATTGTTAATCTTCTATACCCCAAAACAAAATGATTTTGGTGTTAAAAAAATAAAATTAAAATGAAATTTTGTAAAAAAAAACCCTGCCAATTCCTTTTTACCATGGATTGGTAAATCCAATCTAAGATAAAACTAAGAGCATAGTCACTTTTCTGAGCAAAGAAGGATTTTTATTCAACTAGGCACTACTACCCCTCGTCTTTGTCTCTGCTGAGTTTGCCCTAAGATATTGTCTTTTTATATTACATATCATTACCACTTGGAATAAACTTTTTAAAGATATTTTTGATGTGGACTATTTTTAAAGTCTGTGTTGAAATTGTTACAATACTGCTTCTGTTTTATGTTTTGGGTTTTTTTGGTCACAAACATGTGAGATCTTAGCTTCCCAAGGAGGGATTGAACCCACATCCCCTGCCTTGGAAGGCGAAGTCTTAACCACTGGACTGCCAGGGAAGTCCTTGGAATAAATTTTTATTCTTGGCTTAGGTGCTTCCTCAAAGCTCCATTTCGGTCTAGAAATTTTATAACTTTGTTATTAAGGAGGTATTATTCTTCCATTACATTCAAAACTTGTACTTCTCATCACGCATTAACCTGGAAATGACTAGTTTGTGAAGTACAGATGCTGTCTTTCTTTGTTCCTTTCTAAATGCTTTGTGTCTGAATACTCTGTGTCCTAATCTGTTTGAAAATCCCATATTCTTCTTGAAAATTCAAATTTTCTGTTGCAGTATCTAATTAAAAATTGACCTTTGTCTCTCTTTTATCCTTATCCAATTGGTCAAAATTGTGTAAATGAAGCACAATATATCAAAATTTATGGAATGCCACTAAAACAGTATTTAGGGAATATACAGAAAAGTTTCAAAACAATGACCACAACTTGTACCATAAAAAATTAGAAAAAAATGATCAATTAAAACACAGAGCTAAGGACTTCTCTGGTGGTCCCGTGGTTAAGACTTAGCTTTCCAGTGCACAGGGTGTGGGTTCAGTCCCTGGTGAGGGAGCTAAAATCCCACATGCTTCACAGCCAAAAAACCAAAACAAAACAGAAGCAATGTTATAACAAATTCAATAAAGATTTTAAAAATGATTCACATAAAAAAACAGAGTTTGCAGAAGAAAGAAAATAAACAAGACAAAAATAGAAATCAATAAAATGGAAAATAGAGAAAAATATAAGTACTAGATGCAAGCAAAATCTAGTACTTGAAGCATATAAATAAAATTTACAAACCTCTAGAAAGACTAATCAGGAAAAAGAGGAGATCCAGTTAATGAGTAAATGATATTACTATAGATTCTAAAGATATTAAAATATAAGGAAATACTAAAAACAACTTCATGCCATTAAATTCACCAAATTAGATGAAATAGACAAATGTCTTAAAAGACATAAACTACCAAAGCTCATTTACAAAGAAATAGATAACATAAACATCCTTATATCTATAAAAGAAATTGAATTTCTAGTTTAAAATCTTACTATAAACTCCAGACCCAGATGACTTTGCTGGTGAATTTCAGCAAATATTTAAGAAATAAATAATATCTATTCTACAATAGCTCGCCAATAAATTCAAAGAGAGGAAATATTTCCCTATATTTTAAGAGGCTATGTTTACCCCGATAACCAAGAGCTGGAAAAAAAAGACTATAAAATAAAGAAAACTACAAATTAATAACCTGGATCAATAGAGATGCAAAACCTACATAAAAATTAATAGAGTTGTATAAAATATGAAAATGTCAATACATCAGAACAAGTAACAATAATATGTGGACTACAAAGTCGATTTAAAAAATCATTAAAAAAGCCATCATTATAATTCATCATACTAACTACCTTAAATAGAAAAACTCACAGATCATTTTAATGGAAAATATCCACCTTAATATCACAAGAAAAAAATCCTGAAAGCCAGGAACAGAAGGGAATATATTCAATCTGATAACAGACATTTAACAAAACCTTACAGCTAACACTATACTTGATGTTTTTGCCTCAAGGTCAGCAACAAGACAAGAATTGGTTCTTGTCACTTTATTCAACAGTGTGCTAAAGACTCTGGCCAGTGCAATAATCAGGAAATAGAAGTGAAGGGGATCAAGACTGGAAAAGAAAAAATAAGATGATTCTTATTCACAGGTGACATTATCATCTATGTTGAAATTCTGTCAAGGATAAGAAGAAAATACTTCATTTATTGTTAACAGGAATGTAAAAAAGGACATCCTATTTGAAAAACAGTTTGAAAGTTTTTCAAGAAGTTAAAAATAAACTTCCCTATTATTCAGAAATTCCATTCCTAGATGGCTCAGATGGTAAAGAATTTACCGGCGAATGAAGAAGACCCAGGTTCAATCCCTGGGTTGGGAAGATCCCTGGAAAGGGAATGCAACACACTCCAGCATTCCAGCCTAGAGAATCCCACAGACAGAGGAGCCTGGTGGGCTACAGTCCATGGGGTACAAAGAGTCAGACACAACTGAACGATTAACACACACCCAGGAAAAATGTAATCGTATGTTTAAAGACTCATACAGAAATACCCATAGCAGCATTATATAAAATAGTCCCACACTGGAAGCAATCCAAAGTTCATTAACAGATGAATGGATAATCAAAATGTATATTCCTACAAGCAAGAGAGTTTCAGGAAAGCATCTATTCCTGCTTTATTGACTATGCCAAAGCCTTTGACTATGTGGATCACAATAAACTGTAGAAAATTCTGAAGGAGATGGGAATACCAGACCACCTGACCTGCCTCTTGAGAAACGTGTATGCAGGTCAGGAAGCAAAAGTTAGAACTGGACATGGAACAACAGACTAGTTCCAAATAGGAAAAGGAGTACGTCAAGGCTATATATTGTCACCCTGCTTATTGAAATTATATGCAGAGTACATCATGAGAAACGCTGGGCTGGGTGAAGCACAAGCTGGAATCAAGATTGCCAGGAGAAATATCAATAACATCAGATATGCAGATGGCACCACCCTTATGGAAGAAAGTGAAGAAGAACTAAAGAGCCTCTTGATGAAAGTGAAAGAGGAGAGTGAAAAAGTTGGCTTAAAGCTCAACATTCAGAAAACTAAGATCATGGCATCCAGTCCCATCACTTCATGGCAAACAGATGGGGAAACAGTGGAAACAGTGGCTGAGTTTATTTTTCTGGGCTCCAAAATCACTGCAGATGGTGATTGCAGCCATGAAATTAAAAGACGCTTACTCCTTGGAAGGAAAGTTTTGACCAACCTAGAGAGCATATTAAAAAGCAGAGACATTACTTTGCCAACAAAGGTCCGTCTAGTCAAGGCTATGGTTTTTCCAGTAGTCATGTATGGATGTGAGAGCTGGACTATAAACAAAGCTGAGTGCCAAAGAATTGATGCTTTTGAACATGGGTTTGGGTGGACTCCATTGGTGACCCCATGGACTGCAGCATGCCAGGCTTCCCTGTTTTTCACAAACACCTGGAGCTTGCTCAAACTCATGTCATTCGAGTCAGTGATGCCATCCAGCCATCTCATCCTCTGTCGTCCCCTTCTCCTCTTGCCTTCAATCTTTCCCAGTGTCAGGGTCTTTTCCAGTGGGTAAGTTCTTTGCATCAGGTGGCCAAAGTATTGAAGCTTCAGTGTCAGCATCAGTCCTTCCAATGAATATTCAGGACTGATTTCCTTTAGCACTGACTGGTTTGATCTCTTTCAGAGACAAACTACTGATACATATTTAACATGGATGAACCTCAAAAATACTACACTAAATGCAAGTAGTACATTACATTATTCATATCAAATGCCTAGAAAAGGCAAATCTACAGAGACAGAGAAATCATTGCTTACCTGGGGCTTGGGGTAGGAGCAGTGATTGACTACAAATAGGCATCACTAAAAACTTCTTGGAGTGGTAGAAATACTCTAAAATTGCATAATGGAAATACAACTCCATACATTTACTAAAAATCAGTGTACTGTACAGTTACCATGGGTGAATTTTATGGTTTGTAAATTATATTTCAATAAGGTATTTTTACAAAGTCAACAAAGGGTTAGGAGCAGGAGGTTTTTATGAAGGAAATTTGGCAATATATTTATAATTGTTGATGCTAGGTGAGGGGTAATGGAAAGCCATTGTACCATTCATTTTACTTATGTGCATGTTTGAAATTTTTCAGAACAGAAAGTAAAAACAGAAAGAGAATAAGTGATGCATATTTAGATCTAATGAGCAGTTTCTTTTACACAGTCTGACAAGAGTGTTATTATATGTTGTTCATACCCCTAAGCGTCCACATTCATTTTTCACCCACAGCTCTGTTGACCTAAACTTTCTAATATTTCCTATCTTGGTCATTTGTCATTCTTAGTAAGTCTAGAGAGCCACTTTCTATTTAACTTCTCTCTTCAATTATAAATGAGCCACATGCCTGATTTTCATGCATTTCTACAATTCAACGATTTTGTTCAATACACTATGAAACTACCGAGGGCATGAGCTCAGATGCTCTGTGGCAAGAGAATGGAAAGAAAGAAGCTGTTTTTCATACTGCTTCCAAGTTTCCTTCTCACTCTTATTTTAGCCATCGATTAATAGTTCCCTATGAAGTTATACTATGCCTTATTGTATAACCTTTTTCAATAAGGAAATTATGAATGCTTGAATTTAATGCCATTTCCCCAGCTGCTTTGTTGGGAGTTTCTATGAAGAAGCTGCTGGTTTATCACTCAGTTCTGCCAATAGCCTGTAGTGATCTTGGATAGGTAGTAATCTAACTTCTCTTTATCTGAGTTGTATCCAAGATTAGGTTTACAATTCTTTAAACCCTAATTCCCTTCCTTATAGCAATTTTTCTGGAGATATGACATTTATACAGATAAATGTCACCTCTTTCTGAAGTCCTCTATGTTTTTATTCTACAATTAGAATTAGTCATTCCTTCTGAGTTTTTATATCATTTGAATTATAATTCATCTTCAAATTCATCATGACTTGTATTATAAGAAGAGAATCTCATGCCTGTCTTTCCAGTGAGTGTAGGCACTCACTGAAATCCATGACTTTGGAAAAACCACATTCTATTATTCTTTGAGTACCAGAAGTTAGTATAGTGATCTCTCAAAATGTTTGAATTCAACTGAACTGAATTGGAGTTCATTTTTTCCAATGTCTGCATTTTAGATATAAACTTAAGTCTAGACTAGATAGTATTTACTCATCTTTTTCATCTTTCACATCATGGTGCACATAGAAAACATTAACACCTGTGCCATATACTAAAGTAATTGGAGGAAGCAATTTCCATAGAAACTCCAGAAAGCCCAGGCACTCCATATCCATCCACACTGCCCTTCTCTAAACCCCTGAAAAGCTAAGCAGATTATCTCACCCAGTTTGTAACCCATCCACAGCATACCCCGATACCAAGTCATACCATCAGGGAGGGAGGCTCTGCTTGTATGTCTGCCTCAAGGTCATCCAATTTTCTAGCTTCAGATACTTTCCATGTTCAACTACAATTAAATGTGCAACTAAATTTGTATAGCAAGAAACTTATTTCTGAATAAAACATTTCCTTTTTCATTCAGATGGTGGCTAAACCCTCTAGGCTTATTTGTATATAACACTCTACAGTCAAAATCAACTTGAGCTATGCTCTCCAAAATCTAAGTGGGATATTTTGAATACATATTGGCTTTTATTTTCTGTATTCCCAAATGTAATGGTTCCATTCATCTAGTTTCCAGTCATGGACCCTTTTCTTCATTAAAAAATATGATAGATAAAAATGATCTTTTTTGGTTGTGCTATATAAAGATGAAAGTAATCCAGTCTGGATTCATTATTATATATTCATTACTATAACATATTTTTCTTATTTTAAAAGAAATTATAAATAAAACATTTTCTTGGATCCTAGGCACTGTGCCTAATGGAAAAGTTGGCTCTACCCAATCCATTAATGATTTCTGGCTTTGAAGTTCACCCACTGAGAGACCCTTTAGTTAACCAGCCTATGGGCTAAATTTCTAATGTCTCCAGCAGCAAAACAACTGGTCTTAGCAATGATAGGAAAGAAATGTAGCAGAGTAGAATGTACAAGTAAGACTGAAAACAATATATTCTAATCTCTATTTGATGACACATTAATGTGCCCTGAACAAGTCCACTGAACTCGGTCCAATTACCTCTGTTTGTTCAATTAAAAATAACTCATGGGAGGCTAGGCTGTAACATTTAAATCATTACAGAAGACTTCATATGGTGAATAAAGTTGCCTACCTGACCACTGTTGAGTAATTGACATCTGTCACAGAAACTGAATAGAGAACCTGAATTCATAGGTTGTATAGAATCCGATCTCTCATGCTTCTGATTTCATAATGATTTTCAGCTGGGAAAGGTTCTAGTGTTTTCCAACCAGCAAGTGGCTCTGAATTAGTTCAAAAAAGTATGATAAATTGGGGGTTCCTTGGTGGCTCAGTGTAAAGAATCCGCCTGCCAATGCAGGAGACTTGGGTTCCATCCCTGGTTTTGTCCCTTCTCCCCCAGAGAAGAAAATAGCAACCCACTCCAGTATTCTTGCATAAGAAATCCCATTAACAGAGAAGCCTGGCAGGCTACAGTCTATGAGGATGCAAAGAGTCAGACATGACTTAGCTACTAAACAACAAAGATAGATTCAGAGGAACCAAGTGGTTTAGTTCCTATGCCTATCTGCATCACAAAGGAAGAAAGCTCTGCTTTTTCCGTTCACATGCATTTTATTCAAAACTCTTTCTCACCAGTGTTCCCAGGAAAGAACTGACTCTAGGCTAGGACTTTCTTAACCTTTACGCAAATTCCATTCTGAAATATATCACTTTCCATTGGGCTCAAATCTGATCAGACTCTGAAAGTCAAGACCCCGATAACTCTCTTTTCTGAATTCTTTGATATTTACAATAGGACAACAGCATATTAAAAAGCTGAGACATCACTTTGCCCACAAAGGTCCACATAGTCAAAGCTAAGGTTTTTCCAGTAGTCACATATGGATGTGAGAGTTGGACCATAAAGAAGGCTGAATGCCTAAGAATTGATGCTTCAGAATTGTGGTAGTGGAGAAGACTCTTGAGAGTCCCTTGACAGCAAGGAGATCAAAGCAGTTCAGTTCAGTTCAGTCGCTCACTCCTGTCTGACTCTTTGTGACCCCATGAACCACAGCACGTCAGGCATCCCTGTGCATCACCAACTCCTGGAGTTTACCCAAGCTCATGTACATTGAGTCGGTGATGCCATCCAGCCATCTCATCCTCTGTCGTCCCCTTCTCCTCCTGCCCTCAGTCTTTCCCAGCATCAGGGTCTTTTCAAATAAGTCAGCTCTTCGCATCAGGTGGCCAAAGTATTGCAGTTTCAGCTTCAACATCAGTCCTTCCAATGAACATTCAGGACTGACCTCCATTAGGATGGATTGGTTGGACTTTCTTGCAGTCCAAAGAATTTCAAGAGTCTACTCCAATACCACAGTTTGAAAGCATCAATTCTTCTGCGCTCAGCTTTCTTTATAGTCCAACTCTCACATCTTTACATGACTACTAGAAAAAATATACCCTTGACTAGATGGACCTTTGTTGGCAAAGTAATGTCTCTGCTTTTTAATATGTTGTCTAGGATGGTCAAAACTTTCCTTCCAAGGAATAAGCGTCTTTTAATTTCATGGCTGCAATCACCATCTGCAGTGATTTTGGAGCCCAGAAAAATAAACTCAGCCACTGTTTCCACTGTTTCCCCACCTATTTGCCATGAAGTGATGGGACTGGATGCCAGGATCTTAGTTTTCTGAATGTTGAGTTCTAAGCAAACTTTTTCACTCTTCTCTTTCACATTCATCAAGAGACTCTTTAGTTCTTCTTCACTTTCTGCCATAAGGGTGGTGTCATTTGCATATCTGAAATTATTGATATTTCTCCCTGCAATCTTGATTCCAGCTTGTTCATCCTCCAGCCCAGCATTTCTCACGATGTACTCCACATATAACTTAAATAAGCAGACTGACAATATACAGCCTTGACATACTCCTTTCCTGATTTTGAACCGGTCTGTTGTTCCATGTCCAGTTCTAACTGTTGTTTCCTGACCTGCATACAGATTTCTCAAGAGGCAGGTCAGGTGGTCTGATATTCCCTTCTCTTTCAGAATTCTCCACAGTTTTGTGATCCACACAGTCAAAGGCTTTGGCATAGTCAATAAAGCAGAGGTAGATGTTTTTCTGGAACTCTCTTGCTTTTTCGATGATCTGGTGGATGTTGGAAATTTGATCTCTGGTTCCTCTGCCTTTTCTAAAACCAGCTTGAACATCTGGAAGTTCACGGTTCACATATTGCTGAAGCCTGGCTTGGAGAATTTTGAGCATTACTTTACTAGCGTGTGAGATGAGTGCATTTGTTCGGTAGTTTGAGCATTCTTTGGCATTGTCTTTCTTTGGGATTGGAATGAAAACTGACCTTTTCCAATCCTGTGTCTACTGTTGAGTTTTCCAAATTTGCTGGCATATTGAATGCAGCACTTTCACAGCATCATCTTTGAGGATTTGAAATAGCTCAACTGGAATTCCATCACCTCCACTAGCTTTGTTCATAGTGATGCTTCCTAAAGCCCATCTGACTTCACATTCCAGCATGTCTGGCTCTAGGTGAGTGATCACACCATCGTGATTATCTGGGTCATGAAGATCTTTTATGTACAGTTCTTCTGTGTATTCCTGCCACCTCTTCTTAATATCTTCTGCCTCCATTATGTCCATACCATTTCTTACCTTTATTGTGCCCATGTTCACATGAAATGTTCCCTTGGTATCTCTAATTTTTTTGAAGAGATCTCTAGTCTTTCCCATTCTATTATTTTCCTCTATTTCTTTGCACTGATAACTGAGGAAGGCTTTCTTATCTCTCCTTGCTCTTCTTTGGAACTCTGCATTCAAATGGGTATATCTTTCCTTCTCTCCTTTGCTTTTTTCTTCTCTTCTTTTCACTGCTCAAAGTAGCTATTTGTAAGGCCTCCTCAGACAGCCATTTTGCTTATTTGCATTTCTTTTTCTTGGGGGTGTTCTTGATCCCTCTCTCCTGTACAATGTCACAAACCTCCATCCATAGTTCATCAGGCACTCTATCAGATCTAGTCCCTTGAATCTATTTGTCACTTCCACTGTATAATCATAAGGGATTTGATTTAGGTCATACCTGAATGGTCTAGTGGTTTCCTCACTTTCTTCAATTTCAGTCTGAATTTGGCAATAAGGAGTTGAGCCACAGTCCACTCCCGGTCTTGCTTTTGCTAACTGTGTAGAGCTTCTCCATCTTTGGCTGCAACAAATATAATCAATCTGATTTCAGTGTTGGTCGTCTGGTGATGTCCATGTATAGTCTTCTCTTGTGTTGTTGAAAGAGGGTGTTTGCTATGACCAGTGTGTTCTCTTGGAAAAACTCTCTTAGCTTTTGCCCTGCTTTATTCTGTACTTCAAGGAGAAATTTGCCTGTTACTCCAGGTGTTTCTTGACTTCCTACTTTTGCATTCCAGTCCCCTATAATGAAAAGAACATCTTTTTTGCCTATTAATTCTAAAAGATCTTGTAGGTCTTCATAGAAATGTTCAACTTCAGCTTCTTCAGCATTACTGGTCAGGGCATAGGCTTGGATTACTGTGATATTGAATGGTTTGCCTTGGAAACGAACAGGGATCATTCTGTCATTTTTGAGATTGCATCCAAGTACTGAATTTCAGACTCTTGTTGACTTTGATGGCTACTCCATTTCTTCTAAGTGATTCCTGCCCACAGTAGTAGATATAATGGTCATCTGAGTTAAATTCACCCATTCCAGTCCATTTTACTTCGCTGATTCCTAAAGTATCGACATTCACTCTTGCCATCTCCTGTTTGACCACTTTCAATTTTCTTGATTCATGGACCTAACATTCCAGGTTCCTATGCAGTATTGCTCTTTACAGCATTGGACCTTGCTTCTATCACCAGTCACATCCACAACTGGGTGTTGTTTTTGCTTTGGCTCCGTCCCTTCATTCTTTCTGGAGATATTTCTCCACTGATCTCCAGTAGCATAGTAGGCATCTACCGACCTGGGGAGTTCATCTTTCAGTGTCCTATCTTTTTGCCTTTTCATACTGTTCATGGGGTTTTCAAGGCAAGAATACTGAAGTGGTTTGCCATTCCCTTCTCCAGGGGACCACATTTTGTCAGAACTCTCCACCATGACCTAACTGTCTTGAGTGGCCCTGTACGGCATGGCTTAGTTTCACTGAGTTAGACAAGGCTGTGGTCCATGTGATTAGATTGGCTAGTTTTCTGTGATTGTGGTTTCAGTCTGTCTGCCCTCTGATGCCCTCTCTCAGCGCCTACGATCTTAGTGGGGTTTCTCTTACCATGGACGTAGGGTATCTCTTCATGGCTGCTCCTTACCTTGGACGTGGGGTATCTCTTCTCCGCCGCTAGCCGCTCCAGCACCATGCAGCCGCCGCTCACCGCTCCAGTTTGGCGCAGCCAGTCAATCCTAAAGGAAATCAATCCTGAATACTCACTGAAGGAGTGATGCTGAAGCTGAAGCTCCAATACTTTGGCCATCTAATGCGAAGAATCTACTCGCTGGAAAAGATCGTGATGCTGGGAAAGATTGAGGGCAGGAGGGGAAGGGGATGACAGAGGATGAGATGGTTGGATGGCGTTACTGACTCAACAGACGTGAAAGTGAAAGTCGCTCAGTTGTGTCCGACTCTTTGAGACCGCATGGACTATAAAGTCCATGGAAATCTCCAGGTCAGAATACTGGAGCGGGTAGCCTTTCCCTTCTCCAGGGGATTTTCCCAACCCAGGAATTGAACCCAGGTCTCTCACATTGCAGGTGGATTCTTTACCAGCTGAGCCACAAGGGAAGCCCATGAATACTGCAGTGGGTAGCTTATCCCTTCTCCAGGGGATCTTCCCAACCCAGGAATCGAACTGGGGTCTCCTGCATTGCAGGTGGATTCTTTACCAACTGAGCTATCAGGGAAGTTTACATAAACTCCATGAGACGGTAAAGGACAGGGAAATCTGGTGTGAAGGACAGGGAAATTTGGTGTGCTGCAGTCCCTGGGGTCACAGAGAATTGGACACAACTGAGTGACTGAACAACAATAGGGCAAAGCTGCTGTTGCTAGTGTCATAAAGCACTAATTTCCACAAGGAATATGATTATTACCAATCTTAATGCCAGAAAGACTGAAGTACTTCACACCATTGAGTATCCCATTTTATTAGGAGAGCTCAGGACCACTTCACTCTTGGGGCTCAAATTAGCTCTTTCTCTCTTCAAAATCCTCAGAAACTTTGCCTTTACACCCAGGGGGTTGTTCAGACAACATTTATGCATAATTGGACTGCAAATCTTTTCTTTGTCTCAGTATCTGGTGGTGGGAGGGGGTAGTGGAACTGGTTATCAGAGGAGTAGCTATTGTATTTGTGGATTTTAATTTATCTATTCACAACGTATTCATGGAATGCTTACTAAATATCACGTTTTAGATTTCAACAGACAAAGAAGAAAGAAAGTTTCTGTTCTAAAAGAGTTCATATAATCCAAGGGAAGAGACATGAAGAAACAAGAGACAAGAATTCACTGGAGATATACTGATACATTTGAGAGAGATAAATGCTATAATTAAAATGATCAGAAAAAGATCTGTGCATGATCTGTATTCATGTGTGTGCATGCATGCTCAGTTGTAACCAAATCTTTGTGATACCATGGACTGCAGTGGCCAGGCTCCTCTGTACATAGGATTCTCCAGGCAAGAATAGTGGAGTGGGCTGCCATGCCCTCCTCCAGGGGATCTTCCTGATCTAGGGACCAAACCTGAATCTCCTGCATTGGCAGGTGGATTCTTTACCATTGAGTCACCTGGGAAATATCAACTTGGTGACAACTTATGGTTAATTAACACCACATACATTCAGATTGTTTCTTTATTTGGACTTAATACGTTTTTCCTACTTCCTGGTTTCTGTTGGTGGTAAGTACTATTCTCTGATTTCTGCAGTTTCAATTTTGTTTAATATCATCTGGTGTCCTCAACCCTGTTCATTTTAAAACTTATCTTTCCCCAACACCATTTTCTTATATTCCTCTAGACCTTCCACCAAAGGAGTAAAATGTTGACTTTAAAAGTTACATAGAAAAAATAGATATGCATTAAAAATGAAGAGGCAAGGTATTGTATTAGTTTCCCAAGACTTCAGTAACAAATTAACACAAACTTGGTGGCTTACAACAACACATGTTTCTTCTTCTTCTTCTTCTTCTTCTTCTTCTTCTTCTTCTTCTTCTTCTTCTTCTTCTTCTTCTTCTTCTTCCAGTTCCAGAGGCCAGAAATTTGAAATCAGTTTCACTGTGATGAAGTCAAGGTGTCCCCTAGGCTGTGTTCCTTCTGAAGACAGGGGAGAGTCCGTCTCCAGGTCTTTTTCAGCTACCTTTAAAGGCTTCTTATATTTCCTGCCTTGTAGCCCCTTTCTCTATCTTCAAAGCTCCTCAGTCCAACCTCTACTTTAATGCCACATGGCCCTCTCTCTGATTCTGTTCCTTCTACACCCTCCTTATAAGATCTATGATTACTTGGGTCCACCTGCATAATCGATAATCTCAATATCCTCAATTGCATCTGCAAAATTCCTCTTGCTATATAAGGCAATATTTACAGGTTTCAGGGACTAGGCTGTGGACAAATTTGCAGAGCCATTATTAAACCTAGCATAGACATTTTGAGTCCAAGGAATTTATGGAATACATTCAGGGCTTGTGTTTGCAGGTGGCATGTTGTTTGCCACACCACACATTTTCCCAGTCCTCAGTGCATTCATGGACCTTGGTTCTATATCAGAAATAGATAACATTGCTATAAGTGCTCATTCTTATTAATGTTTTCCAATGTAAACATTTCATAATTTTCTCGTATTTTTATTTAAAATGTATATGAATGTTCAGAAATGCAACTGGGGGTGATTGTGCTTCATTGACAGTTAATTGATCTAAAAACTTCATTTAGGAAAATGCTCATACATTCACAAAACTAGGGATGCCTTAAAAAGTAAAGATGGTTGTTACTAGGTCGGACTTGAGAATCATGGAGAAACAGACACAGTTTCCAGAGTTTCATTTCTAGTGAAATTGACCTTTGTTCTAATATTACATTTAGTTGGTCTGCAGGGAGGAAATTTTTTTTTTTCTAAATTAACATCATCAGTTTGAGCAAGTTCCAGGAGATGGTGAAGGACAGTGAAGCCTAGCGTGCTGCAGTCCATGGGGTCATAAAGAGTCAGACATGACTGAACAACTGAACAAAACAACAACAAAAAAAAATAGAGTTAACAACAGAAGAGAGAGTGTATATGTGAATGAGTGTGTGTGTGTTTCAAATGGAGACAAAATGCTTCTTGGGTTTTCACCGAGCAATTGCCCATGAAGTTATGAATATAACCAGCAGTTGATAAAACCAACACTTTTAAAGCTATTTAAACCTCCTCCCACCAGCATCTAAGTAACCTTGCAATGGAGAGATCAAGGTATGCAAAACAGTTCAGGTCTTAGGCATTCACGTTATTCTCATTTCAACTTAATATTTTGTCTATTGATAAGAAGCATTAATAGAAGTGCTATGAACTGTTAGAAACCCAAATATTTATTCCACATCACCAGTGATGAGAGGAATGTTAGTGATTTCTAAAAGCAGTACATTTGCCAAAGATTAGGATGATAAAATATGGACAAGGAAATCTAGTATTTGAAGCTAAAAATTACATGCATATCAGTACTTCCTT
This sequence comes from Giraffa tippelskirchi, assembly GCF_054371585.1. Lineage (NCBI taxonomy): Eukaryota > Metazoa > Chordata > Mammalia > Artiodactyla > Giraffidae > Giraffa > Giraffa tippelskirchi. The sequence goes on along the minus strand of NC_137284.1, from coordinate 58,612,220 downwards.
GGTGATCCAGTGGCTAAGACTCCATGGTCCAAATGCAGGATCCTGGGGTTGATCCTAGGTCAGGGAACTAGATCCCACGTGCAGCAACTAAGAGTCCATATGCTGCAACTAATGATCCCACGTGCTTCAATTAAAGGCCAGCACAGCCAAATACTACTGTGGGCAAGATCCCTCAGAAAAAATGGAATAGCCATCATAGTCAAAATGCATAGTCCGAAATCCAGTACTTGGATGGAATCTCAAAAACAACAGAATGATCTCTATTTGTTTCCAGGGCAAACTATTCAATATCACAGTAATCCAAGTCTATGCCCCAAACAGTAATGCTAAAGAAGCTGAAGTTGAATGGTTCTTTGAAGATCTACAAGACCTTATAGAACTAACACCCCAAAAAGATGTTCTTTTCATTACGGGGGACTGGAATGCAAAAGTAGGAAGTCAAGAAACACCTGGAGTAACAGGCAAATTTGGCCTTGAAGTACAAAACGCAGCAGGGCAAAGGCTAATAGAGTTTCACCAAGAGAACACACTCTAATAGCAAACAACGTCCTCCAACAACACAAAAGAAGAACACATGGACATCACCAGATGGTCAATACCGAAACTTTGCAGCTGGAGATGGAGAAACTCTATACAGTCAGCAAAAACAAGACTGGGAGCTGACTGTGGCTCTGATCATGAACTCCTTATTGTCAAATTCAGATTTAAATTGAAGAAAGTAGGGAAAACCACTATACCATTCAGGTATGATCTAAATCCAATCCCTTACGATTATACAGTGGAAGTGACAAATAGATTCAAGGGATTAGATCTGATAGAGTGCCTGAAGAACTATGGACAGAGGTTCATGACATTGTACAGGAGGCAGAGATCAAGACCATCCCCAAGAAAAAGAAAAGCAGAAAGGCAAATGGTTGTCTGAGGAGGCCTTACAAATAGTTGTAAATAGAAGAGAAGCAACAGGCAAAGGAGAAAAGGAAAGATATACCCATTTGAATGCAGAGTTACAAAGAAGAGCAAGGAGAGATAAGAAAGCCTTCCTCAGTGACCAATGAAAAGAAATAGAGAAAACAATAGAATGGGAAAGACTAGAGATCTCTTGAAGAAAATTAGAGATACCAAGGGAACATTTTATGCAAAGATGGGCACAATAAAGGAAAGAAATGGTATGGACCTAACAGAAGCAGAAGATATTAAGAAGAGGTGGCAAGATACACAGAGGAACTGTACAAAAAAAGATCTTCATGATCCAGATAGCCACAATGGCGTGATCACTCACCTAGAGCCAGATATGCTGGGATGTGAAGTCAAGTGGGCTTTAGGAAGCATCACTACGAACAAAGCTAGTGGAGGTGATGGAATTCCAGTTGAGCTATTTCAAATCCTCAAAGATGGTGCTGTGAAAGTGCTGCACTCAATATGCCAGCAAATTTGGAAAACTCAGCAGTGGCCACAGGACAGGAAAAGGTCAGTTTTTGTTCCAATCCCAAAGAAAGACAATGCCAAATAATATTCAAACTACCAAACAATTGCACTCATCTCATATGACAGCCAAGTAATGCTCAAAATTCTCCAAGTCAGTCTTCGACAGTTCGTGACCTATGAAATTCCAGATGTTCAAACTGGATGTAGAAAAGGCAGAGGAACCAGAGATCAAATTGCCAACATCTGTTGGATCATCGAAAAAGCAAGAGAGTTCCAGAAAAACATCTATTTCTGCTTTATTGACTATGCCAAAGCCTTTGACTGTGTGGATCACAACAACTGTGGAAAATTCTGAAAGAGGTGGAACTATCAGACCACCTGATCTGCCTCTTGAGAAATCTGTATGCAGGTCAGGATGCAACAATTAGAACTGGACATGGAACAACAGACTGGTTCCAAATCAGGAAAGGAGTACCTCAAGGCTGTATATTGTCACTCTGCTTATTTAACTTTTATGCAGAGTACATAGTGAGAAACGCTGGGCTGGATGAAGCACAAGCTGGAATCAAGATTGCCAGGAGAAATATCAATAACCTCAAATACACAGATGACATCACTCTTATGGCAGAAAGTGAAGAACTAAAGAGCCTCTTGATGAAAGTGAAAGAGCAGAGTGAAGAAATTGGCTTAAAACTCAACATTCAGAAAACTAAGATCATGGCATCCGGTCCCATCATTTCATGGCAAATAGATGGGGAAACAATGGAAACAGCGAGAGACTTTATTTTTTTCCACTCTAAAATCACTGCAGATGGTGACTGCAGCCATGAAATTAACAGACGCTTGCTCCCTGGAAGAAAAGCTATGACCAACCTAGACATCATATTAAAAAGCAGAGACATTACTTTGCCAACAAATGTCCATCTAGTCAAAGCTATGGTTTTTCCAGTAGTCATGAACAGATGTGAGATTTGGACTATAAAGAAAGCTGAGCGCCGAAGAATTGATGCTTTTGAACTGTGGTGTTGGAGAAGACTCTCGAGATTCCCTTGGACTGCAAGGAGATCAAAGCCATTAATTCTAAAGGAGATCAGTCCTGAGTGTTCATTGGAAGGACTGATGTTGAAGCTGAAACTCCAATACTTTGGCCACCTAATGCGAAGAGCTGACTCATTGGAAAAGACCCTGATGCTAGGAAAGATTGAAGGCAGGAGGAGAAGGGGACAACAGAGGATTTGATGGTTGGATGGTATCACCAACTCAAAGGACATGAGTTTGAGTTAGCTCCGGAAGTTGGTGATGGACAGGAAAGCCTGGCATGCTGCAGTCCATAGCGTTGCAAAGAGTCGGACACGGATGAGCAACTGAACTGAACTGACACCTAAATAAATTAATAAAATATTAAAAAAATTTTTTATACATATTTGCAATTCCTTTGGAAAAATCAGTTGTTTATACTACATATACTTTCCATTTTCAGTTTGGAGACCCACCATTAACCAAAGTTAACTTAGTGTTGATAGCTTGTGCAAAATTTGAACTTTAATTAAAATTGACTATTACTATGAATATATTGTCATTTTCTTTCTTGTATTTCAATTCCAGGCTTCAGGCAGGTAATATGGGGAAGTAGCTAGAGCCAAAATAGGAGGCTGGATTTTGCCTTCAGTTTACCTGAAACCATTGGGCAAGTTATTCAGAAAAAACACTGCAAAGCGTTCTTGTTTCCAACATCATAATGTTGGATGAGATGCTATTACCAATATGTTTTACCTGAGGGTAAAAGTCCTGCTAAGATTCACCGTCTACATTTACATCTAAACAAAATTATCATATTTTCTTTAATATTTATTCTACTCTACTTTCATATACACTTCAATGAATGACTTGGACATGGCCTCATTTTATTTTATTTTATTTATTTATTTATTTATTATTTATTATTTTTTTAATAAATTTATTTATTTTAGTTGGGGGCTAATTACTTTACAATATTGTAATAGTTTTTGCCATACATTGACATGAATCAGCCATGGGTTTACATGTGTTCCCCTTCCTGGACCCCTCACCCACCTCCCTCCCCATCCCATCCCTCTGGGTCATCCCATTGCCCCGGCCCTGAGCCCTTGTCTCATGCATCGAACATGGAATGGTGTTCTGTTTCACATATGATAATATACATGTTTCAATGCTATTCTCCCAGAACGTCCCACCCTCACCTTCTCCCTCAGAGTCCATAAAATTGTTCTATGTATCTGTGTCTCTTATTCTGTCTCGCATATAGGGTTATCGTTACCATCTTTCAAATTCCATATATATGCATTAGTATACTGTATTGTTGTTTTTCTTTCTGGCTTACTTCACTCTGTATAATGGGCTCCAGTTTCATCCATCTCAGTAGAACCGATTCAAATGTATTTTTTTAATGGCTGAGTAATATTCCATTGTGTATATGTACCACAGCTTCCTTATCCATTCGTCTGCTGATGGACATCTAGGTTGCTTCCATGTCCTGGCTATTGTAAACAGTGCTGCGATGAACATTGGGGTACACGCGTCTCTTTCAATTCTGGTTTCTTCGGTGTGTATGCCCAGCAGTGGGATTGCTGGATCATATGGCAGTTCTATTCCCAGTTTTTTAAGGAATCACCACACTGTTCTCCATAGTGGCTGTACTAGTTTGCATTCCCACCAACAGTGTAAGAGGGTTCCCTTTTCTCCACACCCTCTCCAGCATTTATTGCTTGTAGACTTTTGGATAGCAGCCATTCTGACTGGTGTGAAATGATACCTCATTGTGGTTTGGATTTGCATTTCTCTAATAATGAGTGATGTTGAGCATCTTTTCATGTGTTTGTTAGCCATCTGTATGTCTTCTTTGGAGAAATGTCTGTTTAGTTCTTTGGCCCATTTTTTGATTGGGTCGTTTATTTTTCTGGAATTCAGCTGCAGAAGTTGCTTGTATATTTTTGAGATTAATTGTTTGTCTGTTGCTTCATTTGCTATTATTTTCTCCCATTCTGAAGGCTGTCTTTTCACCTTGCTTATAGTTTCCTTTGTTGTGCAAAAGCTTTTAATTTTAATTAGGTCCCATTTGTTTATGGCCTCATTTTAAAAAGAAATATAGTAAGAAAGCCGTTCACAATTGGCTTTGATTCTGACTCATTAAGTCCTCAGTTGAACTGATACCAGCATCTACCCTTTTCAAGGTAATCAGTTTTAGGTGAGAAACAATAAAATCACCTTGGTCTCAGATGTGGTGTCATAATTACTACCTCCATCCTTAGTACAATTTCACTATGGCTGTCTATACCTAAAATACTGTGAGCATAACACCAAAATGTTGTGAGAGAGTAAGAGGTCTTTATCTTTAAACTATAATAGTATTATTAATTTTACTGCCACCTCCAAGTCTTACAAGTTTTGTTGATAGATTGATTCCTCAATTTTTAATTTCTCTGATCAGGTGAAAAAAAATATTATGGCATATATTTCTTATTTATTTTTTTCTTTTTACTTTGTTGGTTAACCCCAGGTTTACCATAGATTATGTAATTCATTAGCTTTAAGATGGTTCAACAAACACATAACTAAGATTTTGTTCTCCCTGCTATGGAGTTTCCACTCAATTCCTCCCTTAAGCAAATATTTTAACATTGTCAGTATAAATAATAATATGTGTTAACACGTAAGTGCAGTGAGTGTAATAAGGGGAAAACCCGTGATCAGAGAATAAGAGAGAATGTGACAAGTTACTTAATTTCTGAAATCTGGCTTTTTGGATATAACATGGGACGTATATCTACCTTGTAGAATTGCTGTGAAGATGAGATAAAATATATCTAAATGTCTCATGTAGTACCTAAGGTCAGGATCAGGCCCTCAAAAGTAGTAGCTCTGGTTTTAACAGTAGAGGTAGCATTATCAAAATTATTATTTCAGAGTCCTCCTAGGGAAATGAGTGAAACAAACCCTGAGGGAAATTGAAACGTACCTAATTATGATTTAGTTGCAGTAAAATGGAATAAAGTCAAAAATCTTTATAACTACATGCACAGGCCCCTTTACTCCTGTGAAATTCAGTTATTTCTCTCAAGATACTGGGTAAAATGGACTCTGGGTACAGGACTCTGAATATGATGGTTTAAATAGCTTTTTTTTTTTTTAAGTGATCACTATCTTATGATATCTTTTGATCATCTGTGCAAACAAGCTGTGCAAGCAAGCTCATCACCTTGTCTTTCGTACTTATTTTGTCTCCTTTATTTTTCATGGAGTGCCTAGAGAAGGGCACTTTCAATTTCAGACACTAATTATTCTACAGTAATTTCTGAAACATTCATAGGAACATGGTTAAGGAACTGAAAAAAAGTGTGACTGAAGAAAGCAAGTAAGGTCTTATTAGGACTCTTGGCTATAAATGACAGAAACTCAAACAAGCTTTTTTCAAACATAAAGAAAGATAATTTATTGGCTCTCTTAACTGAAAAATTTAAGAGCTGACTTTTGAAGTTGAGATTGTTATGGAAGAGAGAAAATTTTTATGATGATTAAAAATGAGTTTGAGAACCTGCATTAATATTGGGAAATACTTATAAGCCATGAAACTTTCTGCTGAAGCAAGTACAATGAGTCAAATTTGAAGATACTCTTTCCAGTAAGGAAACAATGCATTTATTCAGCAAATTTTGACAATGTCCATGGCTGGATTATGTCTAATTGCCCTTTAAACAGACTTTCTTTCTTCTTCACCCTACTATGTGCTTCAGGACTGACTTGTATAAACTGGGCTTCTTTGTCCTCTACTTTCTGATTTGTTAAGCACTGTTTGAGTTTAAGGATAAAAGGAAAGAATTCAGGGTGTTTACTCCTGTATTCCCTGGAGAAGGAAATGGCAAGCCACTCCAGTATTCTTGCCTGGAGAATTCAATGGACAGAGGAGCCTGATGGCTACAGTCCATTGGGTCACAAAGAGTCAGACATGACTGAAGTGACTAATACTAATACTCCTGTATTCAGGGTATTTACTCCTTCCTTTTCTGCTGTGGGTTGGCTAACACACTCTGTTCCTTAACCAATTCCTCAGTTTCTTTTAGATGGGTATTTCCTACAGCTGGAGATCTCAGAAGATTCCAACAAACATGTGTACCCTTTGTCCTTTCAAGCCTACAGATGATGGCAGCTTTCTACTTTTGCTAGCTTGTGGGTATTTTACCAATCTTTATTGCTTTTCTTTCAACCTGGCCATATAATGTAAAGAACTGGTTTCTTCAACTATTTTCAATAACTCCTTATGATATCACTATCTCTTTTTCTTGCTGATTTCATGCCTGATAGAAAAATTTATACAGGTCTGGCCCCTGAAAAACGGCCTTCAAAATGTATTTCTGTAATTGATTTGTCCTCCTAGGTGGTGCTAGTGGTAAAGAACTCATCTGCCAATGTAGGAGATGGAAGAGACACAGGTTCGATCCCTGGGTTGGGAAGATTGCCTAAAGGAGAACATGGCAACCCACTCTGGTGTTCGTGCCTGGAGAATTTCACGGGCAGTCCATGTGCGCTGATGAGCTACAGTCCACAGGGCCTCAAAGAGTCAGACACAACTGAAGTGACTTACCATGCACTAGCACACACATATTGGAAAGGTACACTAACCTTATTGTGCAGATGGCAGGATGGGCTTTACTGATCCTAGTTCTTCATCTCCCTGCAATAGAAGTGGGAAACGATCCTCTTGCTATGGACATGAACTCATTGCTATGGACATGAACTCATTGCTATGGACACGAACTCAAGGTGGGCAGAGTGAACCTCTCACTCTTTTTTGAAAGTACCCAAGTTTTCAAAAGCATGGGCCAAACACCACTGGGGTCACAGTGGTTTTTGTGAGTTATACATTCATAATCTTAAAGAAAACAGTAGCATCTACACTGCATGTTCCCTCAAGGTTCAGGAAGGCTTTATTCTATAAATCTTTACCCAACAGGATCATTACTTTTAGATATCAATTCCACAGAGCAAGAATTTCAAAAATTAAATGTTAATAACTGCCTTTGCTTTATGTGGAAAGTATCTAAATACTCAAAGCAAGATGAAATTTTCCAGTGATCACTTATGTATAAAAGTGAGTAAATTGTTTGAGTTAGATAGTGTTTGATGAATGTTTTTATACTTCTCTAGTAATGAGAGGACAGTGATGTGAAGTGGGGAAAAGCCCTTAATCAGGCATAATGTCAACTTTGTTATAATCCTCACATTAATATTTAGTATAATTTCCATTGGGAAAATCACTTAATCTGTGTCATCTCAGTTTGTCTTTTTAAACTGAGAGTCTGAGGGATCTCTAAGTTTGTTTCTATTTTTATATTTCAAATGCCTCAGGCAGTTTTTAAATCTTTTTGAAATCTGTGCCTTCTAAGAGGTCTTCCAAAGACTCAGCAAGTTGATGAAGTCAATCAGGAACCAAGTGTTCCAAGAAGGAAATGGAATATAAACACAGGCTGAGTATCTCAGTGACCTTTAAAATAGTGGCATCATGCTGGTTGCAAAGTAATATCATATCACAACACTGTCAAGACCATGAAACAAGACATTTAAACTAAATACCAACAAATCAAAAAAAGGGAGCGGGGAAGAGTACCACTGAATAATCTCCTTCACTGCATTCCATTCAGAATCCAATTAGAAATTTTTGGTAGTTACAGACTTCTCACAGGCAATTTCAACCTCTTGCACAGGGCAAGTATGAGTAGTCTATTGGCAGCATTGGAGATAAAAAACAAAGTATTTCCCTCTGACATCCAAGTAACTCGCAACACTGGTTGGGAAACTCTGAGCTAAAAGAGAAAAGGCTGCAAAAACACAAAAAAGGCCACCAGAGATGAGGCTTGGCTGCTAGTGCTGGGCTTTGTTTGCTAGAGAATATGCCAACCTCCCTTATTAGGAGGAAGGCCTGGTAAGTGTGCTGACCATTTGGTATCCCTCAAGGCTAGTGTGGGGGTTAGTGTTTTCTTCTCCAAAGTCAAAATGCATGGAGTTGTGTTCCCAAATGGGTTATAAAGGGAGAGGGGGCTTGAAATGAGCAGGGGGGGGTCTCAAAATAGAGACAAAAATGGGGGCCCGAGGACCAAGAATACTGGAATAAGGAACACTCGGCTAGAATGGAGAAAAGAGGTAAGGGGAACATGAACAAATTCTGGAGCCAGAGGGTCATTGCTCATGATAGAACTTTTAGATCCTCCCAACATATGTGTGCAGAATTCTGGGATCGGAGAAAGGTGTAAAGCAATAAATATCACATCTGTTCACCGTTCAGATTCTAAACAAGTTGAAAAATAAACAGTAGTTATGGAGAACAAATTATCACTTTCATTAAGCAGTATCTAGGTAGGAGGGCTTTTAGGTGGGAGAGTAAAACAGGATCACCAGTATTGGACCTCTGAACTAGACAGATGTGAGTACTCAGCTGCTGAGCCCACCAAGACCTCTTTGCAATGTGGAGACCTGACCAAGTAGGACTCACAGTATGAAGGATAGAGGAGGAGCGGTCTTGTAAGCAGGCCTGGTCCAAGAAAAATATGGAGAGCTGAGTCAAACCTGTCTAGGAACTCTACTCGTTTATTGTTGTTTAGTTGCTAAGTCATGTCTGACTTTTTTGCAACCTCATGGACTATAGCTCTCCAGGCTCCTCTGTCCATGGGATTTTCCAGGCAAGAATATTGGAGTAGGTTGCCATTTCCTTCTCCAGAGGATCTTCCCAACCCAGGGATCGAACCCACATCTCCTGCATTAGTAGATGGATTCTTTACCACTGAGCCACCTGGGAAGCCCCTATCCAAGTCCACTACTCAGATAAATAATTCTATTAATAAATTCCTCAGGGAAGAGCACAAAAAGCAGAGGAGAGAGATCTATGCTCTACTGATTGAATTTTATTTTCAGGAAGAAGAGAGTAGAAATAGGGAAACACCTTCTCTACTAATGGGAAATGGCTTCATTTGAGTGGACTGGTTTGGGCGAAGGTAGAAAGAGCTCAAAAACATATATGCAAGTCATCAGTCAGGGAAGGTAGAAGTCACAGTGTTGTGCTCCAAGACCTGGAACGAACAGTGACTGACCCAATACTACCCCTATGTAATTAATATGTTTTTAAGAGTCTTGAAAACTGAGCCAAGGATAAAAGATTTTTATCAATCCTATTTCCATAGCTATTTGTGCATCAGTACTTCCCTGTAGTTACTTGTTACCTAATACTTTTCAAAATACCTCCACATATTGTCATTTTGTTTATGCTCATAATCACCCTTTTGGGGGAGGCAAAACTATCATGATCATTTCTATTTTAAAAAAGCACAGAGAGCTAACATGTCATTTGGAGGGAGGATATTTAGTAAAAAAACTAAAACAAGAACATGGTTTCCCAAAAACTGTATGAATGGAATATGAAACTTTCAATTTACAGGATGGTACAAGTAGAAACTAACAAAGAAAGTTAAGATATGTCTCGACATATTGGCCTTATTCTCAGAATATGAACATTCAAATACATTCAGGCTAGGGCAAAGTTATCAATAAATATCTTGTGTGAAAATCTTTGACCCATTCAGTCCATGAGCTAAAATTTTAAATAGTATTATACACAGAAAAGTCAGTTTTGTTTTGTTTTAACAGATCTATTAAAGGCAGATTTACAGATATTTCAGATTTCCTTTTGCTAAACTCGTGGTAATATAGAGAAACTTATCTAACTATTATTTTTAGGAGAAAGAGAACATTTATGTGTAAGCCAATCATTTACTCACTTATGCTGAGTGAACAGTAAATGCCAAGCTCTATTTTAGATGCTTATTAAAACAAAGAAGATTAAGACTTGTATTTATTTGAGTATATTCAAGTCAGAGAAGGGTTTCCCAGGTGGCTCAGTGGTCAAGAATCCACCTACCAATGCAGGAGACTCGGCTTTGATTCCGGGATAGGGAAGATCCCCTGGAAATGGCAACCCACTCCAGTATTCTTGCCTGAGAAATCCAAAGGACAGAGGAGCCTGGTGGGCTACATCCATAGGATCACAAAAGAGTCAGACATGACTTAGCAACTAAACAACAACAACAACAAAGTCAGAGAAATGAACACACAGATGAACCTAGCAAATTATTACAACTTAAATAATTGGGGGATATATAGCCTGCAATGGGAGCACAAAGGATAAAACAAACAATTTGTTTAAAGTCTGAACTCTTAAATTTTCTTGGAAATTTTATATAACATATAAATTCTTTATGCTAGGATCTTACATTACAAATTGTATGGGAGCTTGGTTTGCCCTACTTAGCTTACACATAAACATGATTTATCTTTACTACTCAAAAAATGTTTTAAAAGAAAGAGTAAATGAGCAGTATTAATTATCACTGCATGATTGGTCACTTTGGCATTTCCTTCATTATCACAGCATCATGAGGGTGGGGATTAGGAGAGAAAAACAGTTGGATCTCAGAGCAGTAAGAATAAATAAGGACTGAATGATAAATTTCTGAAACTCAACATGTTCCATTATTCTAACTGAGAACAGACTGACAAGTCCCTATAGGATCTTTACACTCACCTGGAAATAAGAAAATAATTTAATGAACCAACAGAAAGAATCTACTTTTATGATTTTCTCTCTGCCCACTGGGGTATTCTCATGAAATATAGTATGTCCCTAACCACATAGAATCCTATGGAAATGACTGATGCCATGACTGAAATATTGAGTTGTCTTTCAAAAAACCAGAAATATTTTAGTAGTATTTACCTTGTGACACACTTCATCTATGAAAAGTTCTTTAGAAAGTCTTATTATGGATAGGAAAATTAGCCTGTGTTAGTTTGCCTGATGAAGCATTCTAAATCTCCCCTGTCGATTGAGTAATTCATTCTCTTCCAAGCAGAGAAGATCCCAGGGGGTCTTGTTTATCTTACAATGAGAACATAAGCCATAGTTACAACATAACTGCCTGGTTCTGAAGAACTCAGTTCTAAAAATATTCACCCCTGTCAATAGGGAACCCACCTTAGAAGACATATTGGGCCCAGTTATCCACTGCTTTGTAAGGGTTATTCATTATGATTCCTTCTCTTTTCCAAATGGGTTTATACCTCATCATTTCTTTCTGAAGTGAAACATCTATCCAATTGTGTATTTTTTACAGACAACTGAGATAGAAACAAGTAATTCATCTGCTTGATGTCCTAACTTTAAAAGTGCTTGAGACAATCACTAGCTTTAGTGCTAATAAATGTACTACAATACAGGGCATGAGATTGGAGCAAGCTCCAGTGAGGTCATGAGTGGCCCCACAAAGCCCGCTGGGGAAATATCTGTGGTACAAAGTCACTAGGTAGCATTTCTAGAAATGACAGGTCATCCATCACAGTGAGGAGTAAACATTGCGGGGCTCCCCAGGTGGCTCAGTGGTAAAGAATCATTGCCTGCCAATGCAAGAGATGCAAGTTCAGTCCCTGGGTCGGCAAGATCTCCTGGAGAAGAAAATGGCAGCCTGCTTCAGTATTCTTGCCTGGGAAATCCCATGGACAGAGAAGCCTGGTGGGCTACAGTCCATAGGGTTACAAAGAGTCAGACACAACTGAGAGACTGAGCTGAGCAAATAGCATCAGGCTATAAGACTGGTAGCAGAAATGCAGAAGCCTCAGGAAGGGCAGAGAGAGAGGTAGGAAGGCTTGATTTGGGGCATTCATTAGCAGTCTGATAAGATCAAGCCTCACAGAGCCCAAATAAGAGAACTTAATAAGTAGTCACTTAATCAACATTGGTTGATGATGCTAATAATTCAGAGGACAGAACCAGCTAAGACTCTTAGCTAGGTAGTGCAGGTAAAAATACCACAGGTAACACTGAGTGTATAGGTAGCATGAAGGTTAGTACTGAGGGTCCAGGAAAGGAAACTCTTTGGTCAGGAGAGGGATGAGGAACTAAGAGATCAGCAAATGTGACGGACTGAATGTATGCGCCCTCCCCAAAATTTACATGTTGAAGTCCTAACCCCCCAGTGTAGCTGTATTTGAAGTAAGGAAGTAATTAAGATCAAATGAGGTCATGGGGGTTGGAAGGTCTCGATCCAATAGGTTCAGTGTCCTTATAAAAAAAAAGGCACCAGAACTCCCTCTCCTCTTCTTTGGTTTCTCCTTCTCCCTCTCCTGTGCACACACCAAGGAAAGGAAATGTGCAAGAAGGTGGTTGTCTGCAACCTAGGGGAGACAGACCCACAGGGGTGAGGGTTCAACCTCTGGTTGGAGAGCTAGGATCCCACATGCCTGATAGCCAAAAAACCAAAACATAAAACAGAAGCAACATAGTAACAAATTCAATAAAGGTTCTAAAAGTAAAAGAAATAAAAAAGAAAGAAAGGAAGTCACATGATTTTAGGTTTTAGTGAAACTTGTGATCTGAGGAATTTGCTATTACACCTTTAGATGTTGTACTTCTCAATAGGATGTAAGCACCCGGAGAGTAGGGACTCAGTCACTCACTACTACATCCTCAATACATAGAATATAGGAGATGTTTAATAAATATTGGCTGAGTAAATTTCACCTTGCCAAAATCGGCCAGAAGCCTCCAATAAGGGCAAGTGGAAACAAATCAGAGGATAAAAATAGCTCCCAGTACACTGTTTTGCATACAAAAGACACTGGACTAATATTATACCCCAAACAGTCAGCTGCAGAGGTCATCACAATAACTTGTCCAAAGGGTCACAGTAAAAGTCATGCTTTAGGCTACTAAACAAATGCCTCTAGGCCCATTTGGTTGTCCTTTGAAAGGCAAGAGGTAGAAAACACTAATGATGAAAGGCAGCTCATTCAGGATGAATATAATGGACTTTCTCATTTTTTCAAGAAAACAGCCACTGAGTGATCATGACCCATCACTGAGAACAAACATGGAAACAATATGCAAAGCCCAAAAGTGTGTGTGTGTGTGTGTGTGTGTGTGTGTGTGTGTGTGTATGTGTGTTTATGAAATACCTTATAATTCCCAGATTGTTCAGATAACTCAAATCAAAATACAGATTGTTAACATTGCAAATGCCATATGCTATATGTACATTTAAAGGAACTTATTACGGAACTGCTGGAGAGCTTAGAAGCCAACTTCACAGTATAAGCTTAATTTAAACCACTATTTATTCCATGTACATGCCATAAGTCAAAGCAAATCCTAAACAATGCACAAAATCAAGGAGTGAAGACATTAATTTTACACAACAAGAAGTCACAGCAATGATGTGCATGTGTAATCGTATTACACAGGAAAAAAGTGTTGGAATAAAGGGTATACTGTCACCCTGCTTATTTAACTTACATGCAGAGTACATCATGTGAAATGCCAGGCTGGACCAACCTGGAATCAAGATTGCCGGGAGAAATATCAATAACCTCAGATAGGCAGATGACACCACCCTTATGGCAGAAAGCAAAGAGGAACTGAAGAGCCACTTGATGAAAGAGAAAGAGAACAGTGAAAAATTTGGCTTAAAACTCAACTTTCAGAAAACTAAGATCATGGCATCTGGCCCCATTACTTCATGGCAAAAACATGAGAAAACAATGGAAACAGAGATTTTATTTGGGGGGGGGTGGGCTCCAAAATCACTGCAGATGGTGACAGCAGCCATGAAATTAATACTTGGAGGACCAAATGATTTCATTTTAAAGTAATTGACTTTATCATTTTAATATGTATGCTTTTCTTTTTTTAAAGAAGTTCTTGAAGATGGTGGAGGAATAGGATGGGGAGACCACTTTCTCCGCCACAAATTCATCGAAAGATCATTTGAACACTGAGAAAATTCCACAAAACAACTTCTGAATGCTGGCAGAGGGCACCAGGCACCCAGGATGGCAGCCCATTGTCTTCTAAATATAAAAGATAAAAAGAGAGACAAAAGAGTTAGGGACAGAGACCCATCCTCGGGAGGGAGTCATGAAAGAGGAGACATTTCCAAACACCAGGAAACCCTCTCACCAGCGGGTCTGTGGGGAGTTTTGGAATCTCAGAGGGCAACAAAACTGGGAGGAAAAAATAAATAAATAAAACCCACAGATTACATGCCTAACCGCAACTCCCAGCAGAGAAGTAGCCCAGACACTCGCGCCCACCACCAGCAAGAGGGGGCTGAACAGGGAGGTGCTGGCTGCATTGCTTAAGGTAAGGACCGGGCCTGAATGCCCTGAGGACAATCTGAGGGAGCTAACATGAGATAGCAACATAAACTTTGGGATAGTCAGAGAGACCAAAAAAAAAAAAAAAATAGAGGAGAGAGAGAGAACTTTCCCACAAAAAGCTCTAACCTAAGGCACTGCCTGGCCCGCTCACAGAACAAAGGACTGAGCAAATACCAGAGGAGAGCTAGCAGGCTGCGGTCCGGCCCATCCCCCACTGGAGGCAAGGAGGCAGGCGGGCAGCAGCCAGAGCTGGAGGGAGAGGGACAATCTCGGCCCCAGAGACTGCATCCTCCACCAAACTGTGAGCAGGCCCCCAGTTGTTAACCAAGTCTTCCTGGGATTCTGGACGGTTGACATCCTCCAGGAGGGTCGCAGCCAGAGATCAGCTCCCCAGAGGAGACACATGACACACCTGAGATGGCGCTCCTGCTGCGCCAAGTGGGAAACCAAGTGGCTGGGATGAGGGAGGTGATAAGACACACCGCCTCACCTGGGGAGACTGTGCTCACCAAGCACCTGGTTGCCTGAGCTGCTCAGACCTGGGAAGGGCACAAAACGCAGGTCCAACCAAGTCTGTGCTTTTGTGGAGTACCCGATAATCTGAACCTGAGTGGCTTAGACCTGGGAAGTGCATGCAACCCAGGGCCCGCTTTAGACAGTTCCCCTGCAAAGCAACCTAGAGTCTGAGCAGTGTAGACTGGGAAAGCACACATGCCGTGAGCAGGGGCAAACACAGTGTGGCCCAGTCACTGCGAGCACTCCCCACACACGCCAATGATATGTGATTGCAGTGTTCCTCCCTCCCCACAGCAAAAATGAACAAGTGAGCATAAATAAGTGACCACCTCTGCCCCCTTGTGTCAGGGCGGAAATTAGACACAGAAGAGACTTGCAAACAGAAGAAGCCAAAATAAACAGAGGAAACCGCTTTGGAAGTGACAGGTGCAACAGATTAAAACCCTGTAGTTAGCACCAACTACATTGGAAGGGGCCTATAGACCTCAAGAAGAAGTATAAGCTGGAACAAGGAACTATCTGAAACTGAACTGACCCCACACTGCCTGCAACAACTCCATAGAAATTCCTAGATATATTTTACTATTATCATTTTTTAATTTTTTAAGTTTAAGTCCTTTATTACTCCTTTAATTTTCATTTTTGTAACCTACTATACCTTGCAAAAAAAAAGACCCCATTTTTAAAGCAAATTTCATATACATTTTTTATAATTTTTGTGATTTTGTTTTTTTTTAATATTGTATTTTTGAGAGTCTAACCTCTACCCTAGACTTTTAATCTTTGCTTTTTGGTATTTGTTATCAATTTTGTACCTTTAAGAATCCAATCTTCAGTACCTATTTTTACTTAAGAGTGTGATTACTGGTTTGATTGCCCTCTCTCCCTTTTGGCTCTCCTTTTTCTCCCCCAGGTCACCTCTATTTTCTCCCTCTCCCTTCTCTTCTCTATTCAACTCTGTGAATCTCTTTGGGTATTCTGGGCGTGGAGGAAACACTTAGGGAACTGATTACTGGCTAGATCTGTCTCTCTCCTTTTGACTCCCGCTCTTCTCCTCCTGGTCACCTCTATCTCTTTCCTTCCTCTTCTCTTCTCTATGTAACTCTGTGAACCTCTCTGGGTGTTCCAGGCTGTGGAGAGCACATAGGGAACTGATTAGTGGCTAGATTGCTCTCTCTCCTTTGGACTCCCCCTCTTCTCCTCCTGGTCACCTCTATCTCCCTCCTTCCTCTCCTCTTCTCCATGTAACTCTGTGAACCTTTCTGGGTGTCCCTCACTGTGGAGAATCTTTTCTCCATTAACCTAGATGTTTTATCATCAGTGCTGTATGGATGGAGAAGTCTTGAGGACTGTAAGAATAAGACTGAAAGCCAGAAGCAGGAGGCTTAAATCCAAAACTTAGGAACACCAGAAAACTCCTGACTCCAGGGAACGTTAATCAACAAAAGCTCATTTAAAAGTTTCCATTCCTACACTGAAACCAAGCTCCACCCAAGAGCCAACAAATTCCAGAGCAAGACGTGCCATACTAATTCTCCAGCAATACAGGAACATAGCCCTGAGCATCAATATACTGGCTGCCCAAAGTCACACCAAACCCATAGCCACCTCAAAACTCACTACTGGACACTTCATTGCACTCCAGAGAGAGGACATCCAGCTCCACCCACCAGAACACCGACACAAGCTTCCCTAACCAGGAAACCTTGACAAGCCACTCGTCCACCCAAGCAACAGGGAGGACCTCCACAATAAAGAGGAAGCACAAACATCCAGCATACTGAAAGGCCACCCCAAACACAGCAATCTAAACAAGATGAAAAGACAGAGAAATATTCAGCAGTTAAAGGAACATGACATATGCCCACCAAACCAAACAAAAGAGGAGATAGGGAATCTACCTGAAAAGGAATTCAGAATAATAATAGTAAAAATGATCCAAAATCTTGAAAACAAAATGGAGTGACAGGTAAATAGACTGGAGACAAGGATTGAGAAGATGCAAGAAATGTTTAACAAGGACCTAGAAGAAATAAAAAAGTCAATCAATAATGAATAATGCAATAACTGAGATCAAAAACATTCTGGAGGGAACCAACAGTAGAATAACAGCGCAGAAGATAGGATAAGTGAGGTGGAAGATAGAATGGTGGAAATAAATGAAACAGAGAAGAAAAAAGAAAAAAGGATTAAAAGAAATGAGGACAACCTCAGAGACCTCTGGGACAATGTTAAACTCAACAACATACGAATCATAGGCGTCCCAGAAGAAGAAGACAAAAATAAAGGCCATGAGAAAATATCTGAGGAGATAATAGCTGAAAATGTCCCTAAAATGGGGAAGGAAATAGCCACCCAAGTCCAAGAAACCCAGAGAGTCCCAAACAGGATAAACCCAAGGCAAAAACCCTAAGACACATATTAATCAAATTAACAACGATCAAACACAAAGAACAAATATTAAAAACAGCAAGGGAAAAACAACAAATAACACACAAGGGGATTCCCATAAGGATAACAGCTGATCTTTCAATAGAAACTCTTCAGGCCAGAAGGGAATGGCAGGACATACTTAAAGTGATGAAAGAGAAAAACCTACAACCCAGATTACTGTACCCAGCAAGGATCTCATTCAAATAAGAAGGAGAAATCAAAAGCTTTACAGACAAGCAAAAGCTGAGAGAATTCAGCACCACCAAACCAGCTCTTCAACAAATGCTAAAGGATCTTCTCTAGACAGGAAACACAGAGAAGGTTTATAAACTCAAACCCCAAACAACAAAGTAAATGGCAACAGGATCATACTTATCAATAATTACCTTAAATATAAATAGGTTGAATGCCCCAATGAAAAGACAAAGACTGGCTGAATGGATACAAAAACAAGACCCCTATATATGCTGTCTACAAGAGACCCACCTCAAAACAAGGGACACCTACCCAACTGAAAGTGAAGGGCTGGAAAAAGATATTTCACACAAATGGAGACCAAAAGAAAGCAGGAGTAGCAATACTTATATCAGATAAAATAAACTTTGAAATAAAGGCCATGAAAAGAGACAAGGAAGGACACAACATAATGATCAAAGGGTAAATTCAAGAAGAAGATATAACAATAATAAATATATATGCACCCGACATAGGAGCACTGCAATATGTAAGGCAAATGCTAACAAGTATGAAAGGGGAAATTAACAGTAACACAATAACAGTGGGAGACTTTAATACCCCACTCACACCTATGGATAGATCAGCTAAACACAAAATTAACAAGAAAACACAAACTTTAAATGATACAATGGAACAGTTAAACCTAATTGACATCTATAGGACATTTCACCCCAAAACAATAAATTTCACCTTTTTCTCAAGTGTACACGGAACCTTATCCAGAATAGATCATATCCTGGGCCATAAATCTAGCCGTGGTGAATTCAAAAAATTGAAATCATTCCAAGCATCTTTTCTGATTACAATGGAGTAAGATTAGATGTCACCTACAGGAAAAGACCATCTGACCTGTCTCTTGAGAAACCTGTATGCAGGTCAGGAAGCAACAGTTACAACTGGTCATGGAACAACAGACTGGTTCCAAATAGGAAAAGGAGTACATCAAGGCTGTATATTGTCACCCTGCTTATTTAACTTATATGCAAAGTACATCAAGAGAAACGCTGGGCTGGAAGAAACACAAGCTGGAATCAAGATTGCTGGGAGAAATATCAATAACCTCAGATATGCAGATGACACCACCCTTACGGCAGAAAGTGAAGAAGAACTAGAGAGCCTCTTGATGAAAGTGAAAGAGGAGAGTGAAAAAGTTGGCTTAAAGCTCAACGTTCAGAAAACTAAGATCATGGCATATGGTCCCATCACTTCATGGGAAATAGATGGGGAAACAGTGGAAACAGTGTCAGACTTTACTTTTGGGGGCTCCAAAATCACTGCTGACGGTGATTGCAGCCATGAAATTAAAAGACACTTACTCCTTGGAAGGAAGGTTATGACCAACCTAGATAGCATATTTAAAAGCAGAGACATTACTTTGTCAACAAATGTCCATCTACTCAAGGCTATGGCTTTTCCAGTAGTCATGTATGGATGTAAGAGTTGGACAGTGAAGAAAGCTGAGCGCCAATAATTGATGTTTTTGAACTCTGGTGTTGGAGAAGATTCTTGAGAGTCCCTTGGACTGCAAGAAGATCCAACCAGTCCATCCTAAAGGAGATCAGTCCTGGGTGTTCATTGGAAGGACTGATGTTGAAGCTGAAACTCCAATACTTTGGCCACCTGATGTGAAGAATTTACTCATTGGAAAAGACCATGATGCTGGGAAGGATTGGGGGTGGGAGGAGAAGGGGACAACAGAGGATGAGATGGTTGGATGGCATCACTGACTCGATGGACATGGATTTGGGTAAACTCTGGGAGTTGGTGATGGACAGGGAGGCCTGGCATGCTGCGATTCATGGGGTCACAAAGAGTCAGACATGACTGAGTGACTGAACTGAACAGAACAGGAAAAGAACTATTAAAAATACAAACATATGGAGGCTAAACAACACACTTCTGAATAACCAACAAATCACAGAAGAAATCAAAAAATAAATGAAAATATGCATAGAAATGAATGAAAATGAAAACACAACAACCCAAAACCTAAGGGACACAGTAAAAGCAGTACTAAGGGAAAGGTTCATAGCAATTCAAGCTTAGCTCAAGAAACAAGAGAAAAGTCAAATAAATAACTAAACTCTACATTTCAAGCAACTAGAAAGGGAAGAAATGAAGAACCCCAGGGTTAGTAGAAGGAAATAAATATTTAAAATTAGGGCAGAAATAAATGAAAAAAAATCAAAGGAGACCATAGCAAAAATCAAAAAGCCAAAAGCTGGTTCTCTGAGAAGATAAATAAAATAGACAAACCATTAGCCAGAATCATCAAGAAAAAAGGGAGAAGAATCAAATCAGCAAAATTAGAAATGAAAGTGGAGAAATCACAACAGACAACACAGAAATACAAAGGACCATAAGAGACCACTATCAGCAACTATATGCCAATAAAATG
This sequence comes from Giraffa tippelskirchi, assembly GCF_054371585.1. Taxonomy (NCBI): domain Eukaryota; kingdom Metazoa; phylum Chordata; class Mammalia; order Artiodactyla; family Giraffidae; genus Giraffa; species Giraffa tippelskirchi. The sequence goes on along the minus strand of NC_137284.1, from coordinate 58,591,981 downwards.
GACAACTTGGAAGAAATGAACAAATTCTTAGAAAAGTATAACATTCCAAAACTGAACCAGGAAGAAATAGATAATCTCAACATACCCATCACAAGCATGGAAATTGAAATGGTAATCAGAAATCTTCCAGCAAACAAAAGCCCAGGACCAGATGGCTTCAAAACTGAATTCTACCAAAAATTTAAAGAAGAGCTAACACCTATCCTACTCAAACTCTTCCAGAAAACTGCAGAGGCAGGTTAACTTCCAAACTCATTCTATGAGGCCACCATCACCCTAATACCAAAACCAGACAAAGATACCACAAAAAAGAAAACTACAGGCCATATCACTGACGAACCTGGAAGCAAAAATCCTTAACAAAACTCTAGCGAACAGAATCCAACAACATATTTAAAAGATCATACATCATGACCAAGTGGTCTTTATCCCAGGGATGCAAGGATTCTTCAATATTCACAAATCAATCAATGTGATACACCACATTAACAAATTGAAAGATAAAAACTATATGATTATCTCAATAGATGCAGAGAAAGCCTTTGTTGAAATTCAACATCCATTTATGATAAAAACCCTCCAGAAAGCAGGAATAGAAGGAACATACCTCCACATAATAAAAGCCATATATGATAAACCCAGAGCAAACATTATCCTCAATGGTGAAAAATTGAAAGCATTTCCCCTAAAATCAGGAACAAGACAAGGGTGCCCACTCTCACCACTATTTTCAACATAGTTTTGGAAGTTTTAGACACAGCAATCTGAGAAGAAAAAGAAATAAAAGGAAATCAGATTGGAAAAGAAGCAAAACTCTCACTGTTTGCAGATGACATGATCCTCTACATAGAAAACCCTTAAACTCCACCAGAAAATTACTAGAGCTAATGAATGAATATAGTGAAGTTGCAGGATATAAAATTAACACACAGAAATCCCTTGCATTCTTATACACTAACAATGAGAAAACAGAAAGAGAAATTAAGGAAATAATTCCATTCACAATTGCAATGAAAAGAATAAAATACTTAGGAATAAATCTACCTAAAGAAACAAAATATCTATATATAGAAAACTATAAAACACTGATGAAAGAAATCAAAGAGGACACAAATAGATGGAGAAATATACCGTGTTCATGGATCGGAAGAATCAATATAGTGAAAATGAGTATACTACCCAAAGCAATCTATAGATTCAAGGTAACCCCAATCAAGCTACCAACGGTATTTTTCACAGAACTAGAACAAATCATTTCACAGTTTGTATGGAAATACAAAAAACCTCGAATAGCCAAAGCAATCTTGAGAAAGAAGAATGGAACTGGAGGCATCAACCTTCCTGACTTCAGGCTCTACTACAAAGCTACAGTCATCAAGACAGTATGGTACTGGCACAAAAATAGAAACGTAGATCAATTGAACAAAATAGAAAGCCCAGAGATAAATCCATGTACCTATGGACACCTCATCTTTGACAAAAGAGGCGAGAATATACAATGGAGAAAAGACAATCTCTTTAACAAGTGGTGTTGGGAAAACTGGTCAACCACTTGTAAGAGAATGAAACTAGAACACTTTCTAACACCATACACAAAAATAAACTCAAAATGGATTAAAGATCTAAGTGTAAGACCATAAATTATAAAACTCCTAGAGGAAAACACAGGCAAAACACTCTCTGACATAAATCATAGCAGGATCCTCTATCTTCCCAGAGCAATGGAAATAAAAGCAAAAATAAACAAATGGGACCTAATTAAACTTAAAAGCTTTAGAAAACAAAGGAAAGTATAAGCAAGGTGAAACGATAGCCTTCAGAATGGGAGAAAATAATAGCAAATGAAGCAACTGACAAAGAATTAATCTCAAAAATATACAAGCAGCTCCTGAAGCTCAATTCCAGAAAAATAAGAGACCCAATCAAAAAATGGGCCAAAGAACTAAACAGACTTTTCTCCAAAGAAGACATACAGATGGCTAACAAACACATGAAAAGATGCTCGACATCACTCATTATCAGAGAAATGCAAATCAAAACCACAATGAGGTACCATCTCACGCCAGTCAGAATGGCTGCTAGCAAAAAATCTACAAACAATAAATGCTGGAGAGGGTGCAGAGAAAAAGGAACCTTCTTACACTGTTGGTAGGAATGAAAACTAGTACAGCCACTATGGAGAACAGTGTGGAGATTCCTTAAAAAACTGGAAATAGAACTGCCATATGACCCATCAATCCTACTGCTGGGCATACACACCGAGGAAACCAGAATTGAAAGAGACACGTGTACCCCAATGTTCATCACAGCACTGTTTACAATAGCCAGGACATGGAAGCAACCTAGATGTCCATCAGCAGACGAATGGATAAGAAAGCTGTGGTACATATACACAATGGAATATTATTCAGCCATTAAAAAGAATGCATTTGAATCAGTTCTAATGAGGTGGATGAACCTGGAGCCTATTATACAGAGTGAAGTAAGTCAGAAAGAAAAACACCAATACAGGATACCAACGTATATATATGGAATTTAGAAAAATGGTAACGATGACCCTATATGGAGATAGCAAAAGAGACACAGATGTAAAGAACAGTCTTTTGGGCTCTGTGGGAGAATGCGAGGGTGGGACAATTTGAGAGGGTAGTGTTGAAACATGTATATTATCATATGTGAAGCAGATCACCGGTCCAGGTTCGAGGCATGAGACATGGTGCTCAGGGCTGGTGCACTGGGATGACCCTGGGGGATGGGATGGGGAAGGAGGGGGGAGGGGGGTTCTGGATGGGGAACACATGTGCACCCATGGCTGATTCATGTAGATGTTTGGCAAAAACCACTACAATATTGTAAAGTAAGTAGCCTCCACTTAAATAAATTAAAAAAATAAGTTCTTCACTACTTCAAAAATTAAAAAAATATTTTTCAATATTAATGTCTTTAAAATAGCACTTTAACCATTAACAAGTCAATCTTTAATTTACCTGAGAATTTTGGAGGTAGAGGTAGTCCAAATTTTTTTCAATATGGATTCCAATTGTACCAGCAACTTTGGTTGAAAAAAATCTGTATTTCTCCATTCATCTGTTATGCTATGTCTCTCATATCTTAAGTGTCTGTTTATACATGATTTTTTTTTTTCTGGGCTACTGGTTCTGTCCGTTGTCCTTCATGTCTGTCACTGAAGCATATCGTTTTAATAATTAAAAATTAATAATAATTTTTATATCTAGTTTTAAAAAGTCCATGTGCTTTTGGGAATGTGGCAAGTTACAACGTCCCAAGATTCACTGTTCTTACTGTGATCGTCTGTTTTTCTTGAAACTAAATTATAATAATTTATCTATAAATATTGGAGAAGGCAATGGCAGCCCCTCTCCAATACTCTCACCTGGAAAATCCCATGGACGGAGGAGCCTGGTAGGCTGCAGTCCATGCAGTCGCTAAGAGTCGGACATGGCTGAGCGACTTCACTTCACTTTTCACTTTCATGCATTGGAGAAGGAAATGGCAACCCACTTCAGTGTTCTTGCCTGGAGAATCCCAGGAACGGGGGAGCCTGGTGAGCTGCGTCTATGGGGTCGCACAGAGTCAGACCCAACTGAAGCGACATAGCAGCAGCAACAGCAGCATCTATAAATATATTTGGAATGCCTTATGTACAATCATATCATTAGTGAATACAGGTAATTTTGTTTCTTTTCTTCCATTCCTTATGATTTGTTTCACTTTTCTAAAGACATCCCATACAATGTTTAATAGACATAACAAAAGCAAGATTACTGTTCTTATTGCCAATTCAAAGCAAAAACTTTACATTTTGCTATTAAGTATAATGTTGCTATAGTTTTTTTTACATTTTTATTGGAGTATAGTTGCTTTAAAATGTTGTGTTGTTTTCTGCTGTACAGCAAAGTGAATCAGTCATACATATACATGCATCCCCTCTTCTTTGGATTTCCTTCCCTTTTAAGTCTGCTGCTGCTGCTGCTGCTGCTAAGTAGCTTAGTCATGTCCGACTCTGTGAGACCCCATAGACTTCTAAGTCTGACCTCTATCAAATTAAGAAATTTTGCTTTTTTCCCTCAGATTACTAACACTTCTCTTATATGAATATTGAATTTGTCTGCATGTATTGACGTGAAAATATAATTATTATTCTTTAAATTCTTAATGTAGTAAATTACACTAATTGATTTTATAACATTAAACCAAACTTTGATTTCTTAGATAAATTCAACACGGCTGTGATTTCTTATTCTTTTATGTTTTCTGTAGCATATTTGATACCACTTCATACCAGTCAGAATGACCATCATTAAAAAGCCTATAAATACCAAATGTTGGAAAGGATATTTAGAAAAGGGAACCCTCATACACTATTGGTGTGTCGGTAAACTGGTGCAGCCACAATGGAAAACAGTATGGAGGTTCCTCAGAAAACTAAAAATAGAACTACCACATGATTCGTCAATTCCACTCCTGGGTATATATATGAAAACAAAAGCATTAATTTGAAAAGATACATCCTCCTCAATGTTAATAGCAGCACTATTTACAACAGCCTAGATATGGAAGCAACCCAAATGCCTATCAATAAATGAATAAGAAGACGTGTATTTACAATAGAATATTACTCAGTCATAAAAAAGAATTAAATTCTGCTACATGCAGCAACATTAATGGACTTAGGGAATATTATACTTAGTGAAATAAATTAGACAAAAACAAATACTGTGTGATATCACCTACATGTGGAGACTAAAAATAATACAAATGGATATATATACAAAACAGAAAGAGACCCACAGATATAGAAATCAAACTAGTGGTTACAAAAGGGGAGAAGAAAGGGGAAGGGGCAAACTACTATGTATAAAATAGATAAGCAAGAATGATCTTTCTAATAGCAAAGGAAATTATACTTGATATAATAACTTGTAATGGAATATAATTTGTAAAAATACTGAATCACTGTGCTGAACATCTCAAATTAATATAATAATGTAAATAAACTAAACTCCAGTTTAAAAAGAAGAGCAAATTATATGCAATGTAAAAGAAAAATTCAAAATTGAGTGGAAAAAACTGAAATAGAAAATGAACAAAATACCAAGACAACCAAGAAAGTTTGATTTTCTGAAAAGATTAATTAAGTTGAATAGTCAGGAAAAATAGAGGAAATAAAATTTAACATCAGGAATAAAAACATTAAAATGATAATAAGGACATATTATGAACAATTTAAAAATGCAGATAAATATGATATAGCATTCAGCAAATCACGACTTTCAAAAACATTATGTTAAATTTTAAAGGCCAGGAATGGAAGCTGATTCCCAAATAATTCCATTTATATGGATTCCAAGAACAGATAAAAGTCATTAAATAGTGACAGATACAGAAATCATGGTGGGGGAAGGGAGAAATGATTGAAAAGGTGCATGAGAGAAATTTCTGGTGTGCTTCAAATGGTCTATAATATGATTTTCTTTGGTGTTTACAGAAGTTTATACAATTGTTAAAACCAAGCATTTGTGATCTGCGTATTTTATACCATGTGAACCATACCTCAATTTAGAAAATTCTTTACAAAATTCAACTTCCTTACTTGCATCCTGTTTAGAAAAGAGGTTGAATGCTATCAGTGCCTGACTTTTGACATCTTCATGATCTGATATTCTTCTTTTGCTTATTAGTTTTCTCCTCATCCACTAGCCTTATTTATATAGCTTTCCAGACATGTTCTTTCCTCTCTATATGCCTTTCCCAAAGCTATTTGTGCTTTCTGGAATACTGTCCTCCATGACCTATTCATTCTTCTGAGTCCTCAAAGCTCAGTTCTAATCCCCTTTAAGTCTTGCCCATCTATTCCTGCCATGATTATTATTATTAAAATGACTAATAGTAACTATCATTTATGGAGCATTTTACATGCTGTACCATGTGCTGTTTACATGTGTAGTCATTTCTCATAGCAACCACATGTGGTAGGTAATATTATCCCTCTCTGTATAGTAAACCAAGGCTCAGAAACACTTTTCAAAGCATTGCACAACTAGAAAGAAGCAAAGCCAATGTTTTCAAACTAGTAAGACTGATCTTGAGCCCATTGTATCACATTTAGTCTTATCCCTTCTTGTGGTCAGTATGAGTAAGCACTTTAATATAGTGGTTTCTTTGTTGTCACTGTCTCTTAAGAATAGAAACCAAGGCTGTCCTTTCTCTTACTCCTCCTAAAATACTTAACATATTTGTAGTCACACAGACAACGAGGGAAATAGTTGCTGATTGATTGAAAATAACGTTGTCTCCAAGTTTCCATGGCTAGATCTTTGCCTAAGTAAATAAAGGAAACACCCATAACAGTTATGGCTACAATAATGGGAGTTCTGTTGACATATGACTAAATTATGGCCAATATTATCACTTGGCTGACATACTCTACATAGGTTATACGTGTTAATGATTAAAGCTAACCTCTTAAACATTAACATGAATACAGGAACATAGTTATTATCTGAACAAATATTTGGTATTCATTAGCACTATAATGAAAGCAAGGCTAAGTCATTTGGGTAAAGAGCTTTTAACACAAATTAAAGCTGAGAGTATTTTATTCCATTTCATTGTATTTTGAAAAAACAACAGTGACATGTGGATTGTAATTTGAGCTGTCTCTTGTTAAATTAGTTGAGAGGAAGTTCTCTGTCATCCTTTGTTTCTTTAGGTAAAAGATAAATATTTTCTCTTTGAATATCTCAAGGTGTTCTTACTTTAATATCAGTGAATAATCATTATGTAAGCTTTCTCCACCTCTGATCTTCTCAATATGACAGGGAACTACATTTATTTGTCTTTCTCTTTCCCTCTGTGGAGAAGGAAATGGCAACCCACTCTAGTATTCTTGCCTAGAGAATCCTGTGAACAGAGGAGCCTGGTGGGCTGCTGTCCACAGGGTCGCACAGAGTAGGACATGACTGAAGCGACTTAGCAGCAGCAGCACCAGCTTGCCCTCTGACTGCCAAGTAGGCATAGCCTTTGAGAAGTATAACAAAAGACTGGAAGGTAGGTACAGAATAAAACCCAGGCTATTTCTGTCTTTTGTCTCTCTCTACTCCTGGTGACATCTTTGGCAAGGGTCACATAGCCTGCTTACTCCAACTTTCATTACACAGCCTTCCACCAGTCCCCATGATTCTAATTCCCATAGGAAGACCCAGCTTCTGGATTCTGGTCATACCACCCCTTTTTACCTTGTCCCTCCAGCTTTGGGGTGGTAGAGCTGTCTTGCTGCTCTTAACTCTAGATTGCTTCACCTTCTGCTTTTTTAGTGTCTCAGCTCACCTCTCTGTTAAAAAAAAAAAAAAAAAAGATAACCAGGTTCCAGTAATTGTTCCCCAGATTTAATTAATTCCCCCTTTTTGAAAGACCTGGAGAGGTGTGTTTTCTTATTTGGACCTTGACTGGTATATGTAATAACCATTCTCTTCTAAACCAATTAGTTAATATGTTGTAGTAATATACTTCCAAAACATTTCAAAAGCAATACAAATAAAACGTCTCAGAAAACAAGTAAATGATTTTACAAAAATGCTTTCATTTTCTGTTTTGCTCGTTCAAGACTTGATGACAGCAATTAGTATCACTATGGAAGTCTCATGGTCCCTATTCTTGTTGATAATATAAAACTAAAACTCACATGGATAAGCATGATAACTGATTTCTCTGTTTGGGTCTGTTTCCTTCTTATTTGAATTTTTTGGTATATTTCAATTTTTGGTTGGATGTGTCAGGAACTGGTATGTTTAACATAAAATATTACCAGTTAATTAGTAACCAGTAGAATTCTTTCATTAAATAAAATGAAATAGACTATAGATGGCAATCAAAATCATGCTCTAAAAGAGAAGCAGCCACTATTTTGAACAATGAGTTAGCCTAAGGCAACACCTTTCTTCCTATGGATTTATTAATAAATTAGCAAGTTCTATTAGCTTATCTAATTTTTTTTATCACAAATACATATTAACAAAACAACATCTCATTGCTGTCGAGATAAATTAGAGCACATTTTGTTAAACCAATTGAAATTCAGGACTCACCAGGTCTGCCATAAGACAAGCCCTTGACAAAGACATCTGGAGATTCATTGAGTGATGCTGTTGACTGTGCCATAGATATGTGATACATATATCTACGACAATTCTGAGAAACCCAGACTTGAAGCTTCCTGTATCAGCAATAGCAAACTAAGAAGTGTCCTTTGTTTCTACTATTCTGGTATGAATAGAAAGGAGGAGCCCTACAAAAGCCAGCACCTCTTTTGATAACCTGCCTCTTGTGTAGCAGTGCTGCTAACCCAACAGGAAATTAAATGTCTTCAAATGTGTCAATGGAAAAGAGGCCTGACCCACTGCTGCTATTCTTTACTTGAATAACTCCATCAATTGCCTCTTGGAGAAGAACAACAACAACAAATAGGCTAACACAGATACAAGCGATGATTTGGAAAGAGGATTTAATGTCACCTAGGTAATGTGTGATCCTGGAAAACATATCATCCTTTGGATCTCAGCTAACTCATCTATAAAGCAAAACATCTATAGAAGCTGATCTCCAACCCTTTTTACCTCTAATATTCCTTTTTCTGGAATCTCCTTTCACCTTTGTTTGATTAACTAGACACGTGCAAAGGAAAATGGGAAACAAGACTCCCAAAGAGCTGTGATATGGAAAAATAAAATTATGCATATTATTAATATAAGGAAATCAGAACTAATAATAGTGGAAACCCTACAAAAAAAAAGTTAAACCATGTACACACACACACAGACACACATACACAGACATACACACACTATTAGGAAGTAAGACAGAGTAGGGTGAAAATTAAAGTTGGGTACCTCAAATAGAACAGAAGCAAAAAGGAAAGCACCAAAGAGAGAACCATGCAGCAAGAAGAAGCTAACTAGGCAAATCATTTTCTTGTGTTCTCCCTTAAATACAAAGAGTAGTAAAGCTACCCACTTCATATTCATATTCAGTCTTCTGAGACAATTACAAACAAATGCACACAAGATAATGATCTTTTAAAGCAAAACAGTGGCCCAAACATGTGGAAAAACTCCTTCTTCTATTTAAAAAGCACATGTCCTCAGGTAGGGAGGATTTCTTTTCTTTTCAGCCCAGCAGAAAGGAATTGCTTGAGCATCTGACAGAGTCCATCTCTGAAATATTTCCAATCTCTCCTTCCTTCATTTTATCTCATCCCTATGTAACTGAAAGTTAACCAGGAGGAAAATCCAATCTCTTATGTAGTTTCATTTAAAAACAGAAAACAGTTTATCAAGTTGAGTAGGTTCCTTTGAGCATTTTTACTCTATGAACAATTTATTCCTGAAGAGTAATTGAGAAGTAGCTTGGGTGGAAGAATGTTACACAATAAAGACATACCTCTATACTTGGAGAGGAATTCACTTTGCAGTAGTGAAGAAAAATCTAGTTGCTCTGTACTGTGGTCAATGCACACAACTACAAGGAGTGTTATGGAAAAACCAAATAGCTTTCAAATTTTCCAACAGCAGCTGACTGTTTAACCAGGAATATCTTTTGTGTGTCCTCAGAACTGGTTGCCACAGAGTTTTAGGGTTTTATCTTATCACAGGATGATGCATAATTTCCAGTTCTTTTGTACAAAGAGAATGTAAGATTTTGAAAATAAAGTGGAAATCCAATTCCAGTGGTGAGATATGCTTCTCACAGCATGTGACCACAAAGACCATGCTCCTCTGTCCCTGGGATTTCCTAGGCAAGAATACTAAAGTAGGTTGCCATTTCCTCCTCTAAGGGATCTTCCCAACCCAGGGATCAAACCCACATCTCCTATGTCTCCTGTATTGGCAGGCGGATTCTGTACCACTAGAACCCACCAACTGGGAAGCCTCAAAGACTATAGGAACATTATATTAATAATTTGTTATTCCCTCTTGAACATCTCCCATCTCTTGACTAATCTGTCAACCCTAAATATAGTAGAGGAAGTATCTAATCCTTTAGAATCTGTTCCAGAAATTTTGGGGTAGTAGATAATCCTATACATTAGGGACTGCCAATCCTAGACACTAAAATATACATACATGATATAAAAAAAAGCAGTAATAATAATAATGGCTGCCATAATATCTAATACTTATTTGAGGACTTTACACCCATTATCTAATTTAATTTTCATGATTTTCTAAAGCAGCTATTGTTATGGTACACATTTTATAAATAAGGAAGGCAAGGCTTGGAGAAGTTATGTTGTTGTTGCTTAGTTGCTCAGTCATCTCTGCCTCTTTGCAACTCCATATACTGTAGCCTGCCAGGATCCACTGTCCATGAGATTTCCCAGGCAAGAATACTGGAGTGGGTTGCCATTTCCTCCTCCAGGAGCTCTTCCAGACCCAGGGATCAAATCTGCATCTCCTGAACTGCAGGTGGATTCTTTACCCCTGAGTGCCTCGGTAGCCTGGAGAAGTTATATCAAACAGTTAACAGGCAAGGTTCATTCCTTCCAGGTCTTATCCACTGTAATACTACATATTTTATCAATTATATTATATTGAAATTTTTAAATATTTAATGGTGTCTCTCAGAAGAAAAGTTTGTGAGACTCTAGAACAAATTATTGATTATTTTTAGAATGGCTTCCAAAAGATTCTGTAGATGTTTAGATAAAATAATGCAGTATTTCCATTTACATTTTTTTCAGTATATGCAATAAGTATTTAGATATTGTTTTAAAAGAGTTTTCAAGCTGTGTCTGGTGTGTATGCATAAAGATATTCATCACTTATATAATGAATATATTCATGACTTAGTCACAACCTGGTTTATAACTCAACTGAGGGATACCAGCTACCACAGTCATTGCTTTTTAAACAGCTTTATTAATAAATAATTAGCATATTACAAAATTCACTTACTTAAAGTGAACAATTCAACATTTTCAGTATATTCACAGGCTTGTGCAATGATCATCTCAATCTATTTTAAAATAGATTAAAAAGAAAAGATTTTGACCTCCCTAAAAATAAAAAATCCCATGCCCATTAAGAATAAATATCCATTCCTCTCTAAACTCCCAACTCCACCTCCACCTGCCCCAACAAACCATTAATTTATTTTATATCTCTATAAATATTGCTATCCTAGACATTTCACGTAAATGTAAGTATATAAGCCATCGTCTTTTGTGACTTTTTTTACTGAGAACATTCAGTTCAGTTGCTCAGTCTTGTCTTACCCTTTGCAACCCCACGGAATGCAGCATGCCAGGCTTCCCTGTCCTTCACCAACTCCCAGAGCTTGCTCAAACTCATATCCATCGAGTCAGTGATGCCATTCAACCATCTCGTCATCTGTCATCCCCTTCTCCTCCTGCCTTCAATCTTTCCCAACATCAGGGTCTTTTCCAAGGAGTCAGTTCTTTGCATCTGGTGGCCTAAGTACTGGAGTTTCAGCTTCAGCACAAGTCCTTCCAATGAATATTCAGGACTGATTTCCTTTAGGATTGGCTGGTTTGATCTCCTTGCAGTCCAAGGGACTCTCAAGAGTCTTCTCCAACACCACAGTTCAAAAGCATCAATTCTTCAGTGCTCAGCTTTCTTTATAATCCAACTCTCACATCCATACATGACTACTGGAAAAACCATAGCTTTAACTAGATGGACCTTTGTCAGCAAAGTAATGTCTCTGTTTTTTAATATGCTGTCTAGGTTGGTCATAGCTTTTCTTCCTAGGGGCAAGCGTCTTCTAATTTCATGGCTGCATATTGATATATACTGAGAATATTATACTGAGAATATACTGAGAACTTTAAAGATTTATCTATGTTGTAATGCATGTTAGTTCTTAATTTCTTTTTATTGCAGAACATGTCATTGAATAGGTTTACATTATACTTATCCATTCATCACTTGATGAGTATTTGGGTTGTTTCTACTTTTTGACTAAGAATTATGCTTCTATAAACATCGTGTACAAATAAAACATAGGCTTTTATTTCTCTTGGGTATATATCTAGGAGTAGAATTGCTGGACTATATGATAATTCTCTTTTCCACTTTGCGAGGGACTGTTGACTTCCACAGCAACTGCCCCATTTTATATAAACACCAGAAATACAGAGAGTTTCAAACTCTTTACATCCTTGCCAACAGTAATCAATCTGTCTTTTTGATTGCAGTTATCCTAGTGGGTGTGAAGTAGTATCACAATATGGTTTTGATTTGCAATCCCCTAATAACTTCTGATGTTGAGAATTTTTTCATATGCTTAGAAGCCCATTTATGGTTTTTTTGGAGAAAAGTCTATTCAAATCCTTTGCCTATTAATTAAATTGCTATTTTTTTATATAAATTTATTTATTTTAGTTGGGGGCTAATTACTTTACAATATTGTAATAGTTTTTGCCATACATTGACATGAATCAGCCATGGGTTTACACGTGCTATTTTTTTTAATTGAGGTAAAATTTATGGAACAAAATCAACGATTTAAAATTGTATAATTCAGGGGCATTTAATACATTCACAAATATAGTACAACCATTATTTCTATCTAATTTCAAGAAAAATCAGGTGCTCAACACAAATCAGATTATTTGTATAAACTGGAGAAAAACTGCTACCCTATAGTTCAAGGCCCTAAGTATGCATAACACTCTTACCAGTCAGCATTCCACGAGCTTAATTCCCAAGAGTTGACCAAAGGCCAATAGTGTAAAAACGTCCGTTTAGAAATAGAACTGGACATGGAACAACAGACTGGTTCCAAATAGGAAAAGGAATATGTCAAGGCTATATATTGTCACCCTGCTTATTGAACTTATATGCAGAGTACATCATGAGAAACGCTGGGCTGGAAGAAGCACAAGCTGCAATCAAGATTGCCGGGAGAAATATCAATAACCTCAGATATGCAGATGACACCACCCTTATGGCAGAAACTGAAGAACTAAAGAGCCTCTTGATGAAAGTGAAAGAGGAGAGTGAAAAAGTTTGGCTTAAAGCTCAACATTCAGAAAACTAAGATCATGGCATCCGGCCCCATCACTTCATGGCAAATAGATGGGGAAACAGTGAAAACAATGGCTGAGTTTATTTTTCTGGGCTGCAAAATCACTGCAGATGGTGATTGCAGCCATGAAATCAAAAGACGCTTACTCCTTGGAAGGAAAGTTATGACCAACCTAGACAGCATATTAAAAAGCAGAGACATTACGTTGCCAACAAAGGTCCGTCTAGTCAGGGCTATGGTTTTTCCAGCGGTCATGTATGGATGTGAGAGTTGGATATAAAGAAAGCTAAGCACCGAAGAATTGATGCTTTTGAACTGTGGTGTTAGAGAAAACTCTTGAGAGTCCCTTGGACTGCAAGGAGATCCAACCAATCCATCCTAAAGGAGATCCGCCCTGGGTGTACATTGGAAGGACTGATGTTGAAGCTGAAACTCCAATATTTTGGCCACCTGATGCGAAGAGCTGACTCATTTGAAAAGATCTTGATGCTGGGAAAGATTGAGGTCAGGAGAAGAAAGGGACGACAGAGGATGAGATGGTTGGATGGCATCACCGACTCAATGAACATGGGTTTGGGTGGACTCTGGGAGTTGGTGATGGATAGGGAAGCCTGGCGTGCTGCGATTCCTGGGATTGCAAAGAGTCAGACACGACTGAGCGACTGAACTGAACTAAGCAACTCAGGCATACTGGTTTAACCATTTCCACATAACTGGTACCCAGAATATATAAATAACTCTTAAAACTCAATAATAAGACAAATTAACCAGTTGAAAAAAATCAAAAGTTTTGGACATTCACTAAAAGAGATATATAGATGACCAATAAGCATACATAAAATATTCTCAGTATCTTTACTCAGCATGGGAATATATATAAAATTACAGTGAGATACCAGTAAGAAATGACTGAAATCGAATAAAACTTAAAAGTTTAACAATATCAAGTATAGGCTTGAATGTAGTACAACTTAATGTCTCATATGTTGTTAGTGGGATTATAAAATGGTACAGCCACTTTGAAAATGAGTTAAACATACACTTACCATAACATTCAGTAATCTCTCCTTTAGTCTTTACCCAAGAAAATTGAAAATATATGACAACACAAAGACTTATACTCAATTGTTCATAACAACTTGATCCACAATAGCCCCAAATTGAAGCAATTAAAATGTCCAGCAGCAGGTGAATGGACTTATGAATTGTGGCATATTCTTACAGTGTAATATTACTTAGAAATTAAAAAGCATGAACTTTAGATTTCACACAATACTGAGACACACAACAACATATATGAATCTCGAAAACCTCATGCTAAGCAAAAGGAAAAGTCAGCTGTGACTGATAATTTATAAAATTTTACAATAGGGAAACTAGTCTGTAATGTTAGAAATAAGATTAGTGGTTGCCAAGAGCTGGAGATGGAGAAGCAATAAGAGGGTAACAGGCAAGAAGGCCAGGTGTCTCCAAACAGAGGAAATAGGCTGCAAGTGTCTCTTAAAATTCTGTGTTGCTATGAGGACACCTGGTTCCTCCTGAACTTAACTTTTCCAAACCTTGAGCTAACCAATGCGTTTTTCTTATGGAAATGTTTTTCTTAAGCAATGGTAATGCAACTATGTATTTGCTCTAGAATTTGCCTTTCTTCAAAATGGTTCCACCTAATACTAACTTTTTTTCCTTTTCTCAAACCTTGGGCTGATAATAGCTCAACAAACCAGTATTCATATCAATTGTTTTATGGCTGGGAGATGACACACCTTGTACCATCCTACCTCAAAAATGCATATTGTGGGAGAGGGGCCTGGTGAAACTCCCTCAGCCTTGAGGTGTCTCCCTTATCTGATTAATAACTTTCTAACAAACATAAAACAGCTTGCTAAAACTAGCAGGGGGACAACCTCTGTCCCCCTTCTGACGTCTATGTCAGAAGCTTTCCCTGTCCCTTTTTCACCTTAATAAAACTCTGCTACACAAAAGCTCTTGAGTGATCAAGCCTGGTTCCTGGTCCCAAAGCTAAATCTTCCTCTTCAGAGATCATGAATCCCACACCGTTCACCGTAAGCTATTAGCAAAGGCCACTGAAGAATCTGGGGTAGTAAAGAAAATGTTCTATCTTGATTAGGGTTATCAGAACTCATCAAACAGAACCTTCAAAATGGTTGTATGTTTTTATTTTGCCTCACTGGTTTAAGCTCTAACTTTATTTATGCAAGTGGTTGTATTTTATTGTATGCAAATACATATACAAATACCTCACAAAAAGAGATTTGTAAAAAATAAAGCCAGAGCCACTGAATTAATACTTAAATGTGTTTTACCACTTGTCTTCCAGTTATGTGAATAAATAAATCTCCTTATTTTTAATCTAATTTGAATTGATTTTCTGTTACTAGCTTCCAAAACCATCTTTACTGATACATCTCAGCCATCATAAACAATATAGAGAACATATACAGATAATCAAGTCAATTATTATATGTATAAAACTCATGCATACCAATTAGATTATAAAAATAGTTTTCACATATTTTTGCAGCTTCAACTGCAATTACACTTTAATCTACATTATAACATATATTCAATCCCTAACCAAAAAGAGTGCCATTCTTTATTTTTTGTTAATAATGCATTTCTTCAAGAAAATGGAATTTAAACCAAATTAAAATAAAATTTTTCATTGTTAAGTGGTGTATATGTTAAATTAGTTTTCTTTTGAAATTTATTAGATATTAAATTAAAAAATATATACATATACAGATATATCATGAATTTCATGATATTCTGATCTGAAATTATATATTTAAGATTTAAATATAAATATTCAAAATATTAATTTACAATAGATATAAATGATTTTAGCTAGATAATGATGTATAGATGGAGATATATATATATATATATAAATATATAGAGATATATATTGGGGTTAAACTTTTCTCAATTTGAGAATATTGATTTATGGTGTTAGAGCATGTAAGTATTATAAGAGAAGTCATAGTCACAGATTACAGTTAGGGTTTTTTTTTCTTTGATTGTTAGTAAGTGCATCATGAGAAACGCTGGGCTGGAGGAAGCACAAACTGTAATCAAGATTTCTGGGAGAAATATCAATAACCTCAGATATGCAGATGATACCACCCTTATGGCAGAAAGTGAAGAAGAACTAAAGAGCCTCTTGATGAAAGTGAAAGGGGAGAGTGAAAAAGTTGGCTTAAAGCTCAACATTCAGAAAACTAAGGTCATGGCATCCGGCCCCATCACTTCATGGCAGATAGATGGGGAAACAGTGGAAACAATGGCTGAGTTTATTTTTCTGGGCTCCAAAATCACTGCAGATGGTGAATGCAGCAATGAAATTAAAAGACGCTTACTCCTTGGAAGGAAAGTTATGACCAACCTAGACAGTATATTAAAAAGCAGAGACATTACTTTGCCAACAAAGGTCTGTCTAGTCAAGGCTATGGTTTTTCCAGTGGTCATGTATGGATGTGAGAGTTGGACTGTGAAGAAAGCTGAGCACCAAAGAATGATGCTTTTGAACTGTGGTGATGGAGAAGACTCTTGAGAGTCCCTTGGACTGCAAGGAGATCCAACCAGTCCATCCTAAAGGAAATCAGTCCTGGGTGTTCATTGGAAGGACTGATGTTGAAGCTGAAACCCCAATACTTTGGCCACCTCATGCAAAGAGCTGACTTATTGGAAAAGACCCTGATGCTGGGAAAGTTGAGGGCAGTAGGAGAAGGGGACGACAGAGGATGAGATGGTTGGATGGCATCACCGACTCAATGGACATGGGTTTGGATGGACTCAGGGAGTTGGTGATGGATAGGGAGGCCTGGCATGCTGCGGTTCATGGGGTCACAGAGTCGGACACGACTGAGCGACTGAACTGAACTGAACTGAACTGAAGTGACTAGAGATTGCTCCTTTTCATTCTTTCATCTAGTCTTCTTCAGTATCAATAAAGAGCTTAACAAAGAAAGAAAATGACCCATAAGATGCAGACTGCATGATCAGCCTAGAAATGATTTACATAATAAGGAGTTTCCCTTTATTCCTAAATTGTGCTCTTTATCCTTGTATCCTTTATTTTTCTGTGTGTTTTCCTTAAAAAGAGCTCAACGGACAAGGCTGCCATTTTGCCATTTAATTTGAGTTTGCTGCATGTTCGTGTGCTATGTCACTTCAGTCGTGTCTGACTTTTTGCAACCCTATGGACTGTAGCCTGCCAGGCTCCTCTGTCCATGCGATTCTCCAGGCAAGAATACTGGAGTGGGTTGCCATACCCTCCTCCACGGGATCTCCCTGACCCAGGGATTGAACCCACGTCTCTTATGTTGCCTGCATTTGCAAGTGGGTTCTTTACTACTAGCACAACCTGGGAAGCCCACCTGCTTACATTTCTACAATGTGTTAAATCATTCCCAAATGAATTTTAGAAACTGGTGTTGAGGTAACCCAATTTTTAGTTATTTTATAGGATCATTTTATGTGTTGGAATCAAAGTTCCATTTTGTTCTCTTCCTCCTTGCCATTTCATTAATGAATAGGTTAAGCAGATGGTCTTCCCAGTGGTCACGTATAGTCGTGGGAGCTGGGCTTTATTGTCCTTCCAAGGCAGAGCACCAAAGAATTGATGCCTTAGAACTGTGGTGCTGGAGAAGATTCCTTAAAGCCTCTTGGAATGCAAGATCAAACCAGTCAATCTTAAGGGAAATCAACCTTGAATATTTGTTGGAAGGACTGATGCTAAAGCTCCAGTATTTTGGTCATCTGATGTGAACAGCTGACTCATTGGAAAACTCCCTGATGTTGCGAAAGACTGAGGGTAGAATCAGAGGGCATCAGAGGATGAGATGGCTGGATGGCATTACTGATGCAATAGACATGAAATTGGGCAAACTTCGGGAGATGGTGAGGGACAGGGAGGCCTGGCGTGCTGCAGTCCATAGGGTTGCAAAGAGTCAGACATGACTGGGCAACTGAACAACAACAACAAGCAGATACTCATGCTTGGCCAAACTAAGTTGCTTTATATTCTTCTTATAAGAGGCAGTAAAAGTTATATCAATATAGTTGGTTGGTGCTATAGATTGAATGTGTCCTTCCAAAATTCACATGCTGAAATTCAATGCCAAAGGTGACAGTATTAGGAGGCAAGCTCTTGGGAGGTGACTAAGTCATGAAGTCAAAGCCCTCAAGAACAAGATTGTGCTATTATTAAAGAGGTCTGATACAACTCCTTAGCCCTTCTATCACAAGAGCACACAGTTAAAAGCAATCTGCAACCTGAAAAGCAGCCTTCACCAGAATGTGAGAATGCCAACACCCTGATCTTAGACTACTTCCAGCCTCCAGAATTGTGAGAATAAATTTCTGATGTTTATTAGCCACC
Organism: Giraffa tippelskirchi; assembly: GCF_054371585.1. Lineage (NCBI taxonomy): Eukaryota > Metazoa > Chordata > Mammalia > Artiodactyla > Giraffidae > Giraffa > Giraffa tippelskirchi. The sequence goes on along the minus strand of NC_137284.1, from coordinate 58,573,512 downwards.
CAGTATGTTGTTAGAGCAGCCCAAACAGACTAAAACAGTTGGGATCTTCCCACATCAATTTTTTTTGCAATATTTTTATAATAGAGCTTTCTACAAAAAGTCCATCTACACAAAATGAATGCATTTATTTTTGCTCTGTAATGTCTTTTTCCCTTCAGTAGGTTAAAAAAGAAAATTTTCTAAAGATTCACCAGAAACATATCCTGAAATAGAATCTTAATAAATAAGTAGCACAGAGAAACAATAGAAGATAGAGCTAAAAAAACCTTGGGATTCTGAATTAGGCAGACCTGGATTCCAAAGAATTTTCCACTTAGTAACAGTATCACCATGGAGATATTTAACTTCTCTAAATTTTACTTTCCTATTCTATTAAATAGACAAATAAAGATGGCTGTAAGGATAAAACTAAATTATAAATAAGAAAATTAAAATGTACTTAGAAAAGTGAATGAAGTGACACATGTTAGTGTTCAATAATGGTTGACTTCCATCCTTAAAAATTACTACAGCTCCCTGACATCAGGCTGTTTTGGATCTGACAGCAAAGGCCAGGGCAACAAAAGCAAAAATAAACAAATGGGACTACATCAAACTAAAAAGCTTCTGCACAGTGAAGGAAATAATCAACAAAACCAAAGGTAAACTACTGAACAGCTGGAGATATCCACAAATCATATGTATCATAAGGGGTTAATAACCAAGCTATATGAAGAACTCACACAACTCAATAACAGAAAAACCCAAACAATCCTACTAAAAGAAATGGTTGGAGGACCTGAATAGACATTTCTCCAAACAAGACCTACAGATGGCCAACACACACACAAGAAGATGGTCAATATCACTAATTATCAGGCAAACGCAAATCAAAACCACAATGAGATACTATCTCAAACCTATCAGAACGTCTATTATCAGAAAGACAAGAAATATCCAGTGTTGGTGAAGATACAGATAAAAGGGAATTTACTGTTGATGGAAACTTAAATTTGGGCAACCGGTAAGGGAAACAGAATGGAGGTTCCTCCGTAAATTCAAAATACAGCTACAATATGATCTAGCAATTCCACCACTGGGTATCTACCCAAAGAAAATGAAAACACTAATTTGAAAATATATATATGCACCCCAGTGTTCACTGTAGCATTATTTACAATAGCCAAGACATGGAAACAACCTACATGTCCATTGATGGATAGATAAAAAAGAGGTGGTATTAATATATACACATACAATAAAATATATACTATTTAACCATAAAAAGAAGGAAATTCTGCCATCTGCAACAACATAGATGGACCCTGAGGATATTATGCTAAGTGAAAAAAGTCAGAGAAAGACAAATTCTGCATGATTTCATCTATATGTGGAATCAAACAAACAAACAAAACAAAACTCAGATTCACAGAGAACAGATTGGTGGCTGCCAGGGGAGAAGGATGTTGTGGGGAAGGTGAAATGGGGGAAGTGGGTCAAAACATGCAAACTTCCAGTTATAAAATAGGTAAGTCATGGGGATATAATGTACAGTAAGGGAGAATACAATCAATAATATTGTATTACCATTGTATGGTGGCAGATGGTAACTACACTTATTGTGGAGACCATTTTGCCATATATACAAATGTTCAATCATTATGTTTTACACATAAAACTAATATACTTTATGTCAATAATACTTCAATTTTTTAAAGTACTGTTATTTGTATTTCTTTTTAGTAGGCCCTAATAATATTATTTTGTTTTCCTTATTTGCTCAACTTCAGAGTACAAATATAAATTAATATTTCATAAATGGTGTTGTGCAGTTCACAGTCTATTGGAGGAACAAGACACGCTAACAGATGGGTATGATACAGTGAGACTGTCTCTATGATGGTTTTTCAAGAGCAGAAGATATTATAGATTAGTTTCACCTCAGAGTAAGAGAAGGTAAAGTATAATGGCTGCTGAAAAGATGAAAAGAAAATCTTCACTAATGTTATGACATTTAAGCTTTCTCACAAACTATCTGTACATTCGAGTCCCCCATTTTCCACCATGATTATTTTAGACTTTATCCATCGCTCCTCATATCTATCATGCCTCCTTTTTTCCCCACTTTCTCAACAGATGACAATGCTTCATAGTTTTTGGAGAAAAGAGAAGTCATCCGGCTGGGACTCCATTCATTTCATTTTCTGTAATATGTAAATTTTCACCTGTGCAAATTATAACCTATCAATATCCCGTCATTCCTTTTACACTAAAGGAACATAACCTCCATGTGTCCTTTGGAGCTCATCTCTTCCATCTTCTCAAGGAACTGCATTATCTATTCTTCTTTCTCTCTTGTAGATTTAAGTCCTTTTTTTGTTTGCTTGTTTTTAATTTATCTTTAATTGTAAGATAATTGTTTACAAAACTGTGTTGGTTTCTGCCTTACCTCAGCATGAACCAGGCATAGGTATAGGTATGTCCCCTCCCTCTTGAACCTCCTTCCCACTTCCCACCCATCCATCCCTCTAGCACATTCAGTTCAGTTCAGTTGCTTAGTCGTGTCTGACTCTTTGCGACCCCATGGACTGCACCACGTCAGGCTTCCCTGTCTGTCACCAACTCTCGGAGTCTTCTCAAACTCATGTCCATTGAGTCGGTGATGCTATCCAACCATCTCATCCTCTGTCATCCCCTTCTCCTGCCTTCAATCTTTCCCACCATCAGGGTCTTTTCAAATGAGTCACTTCTTCACATCTGGTGGCCAAAGTACTGGAGTTTTAGCTTCAGCATCCGTCCTTCCAATGAATATTTAGGACTGATTTCCTTTTGGATGGACTAGTTGTATCTCCTTGCAGTCCAAGGGACTCTCAAGAGTCTTCTCCAACACCACAGTTCAAAAGCATCATTCTTCAGCACTCGGCTTTCTTTATAGTCCAACTCTCACATCCATACATGACTACTGGAAAAACCAAAGCTTTGACTAGATGGACTTTTGTTGGCAAAGTAATATCTCTGCTTTTAATATGCTGTTTAGGTTGGTCATAGCTTTTCTTCCAAGGAGTAAGCATCTTTCAATTTCATGGCTGCAATCACCATCTGCAGTGATTTTGGAGCCCAAAGAAATAAAGTCTGCCACTGTTTCCCCATCTATTTGCCATGAAGTGATGGGACCAGATGCCATGATCTTAGTTTTTGGAATGCTGAGTTTTAAGCCAACTTCTTCACTCTCCTCTTTCACTTTCATCAAGAGGCTCTTTAGTTCTTCTTCACTTTCTGCCATAAGGGTGGTGTCATCTGCATATCTGAGGTTATTGATATTTCTCCCAGCAATCTTGATTCCAGCTTGTGCTTCTTCCAGCCCAGCGTTTCTCATGATGTACTCTGCATATGAGTTAAATAAGCATAGTAACAATATACAGCCTTCATGTACTCCTTTTCCTATTTGGAACCAGTCAGTTTTTCCATGTCCAGTTCTAACTGTTGCTTCCTGACCTGCATACAGGTTTCTTAAGAGGCAGGTCGGGTGGTCTGATATTCCCATCTCTTTCAGAATTTTCCACAGTTTATTGTGATCCACACAGTCAAAGGCTTCAGCATAGTCAATAAAGCAGAAATAGATGTTTTTCTGGAACTCTCTTGCCTTTTCGATGATCCATCGGATGTTGGCAATTTGATCTCTGGTTCCTCTGCCTTTTCTAAAATCAGCTTGAACATCTGGAAGTTCACGGTTCACGTATTGTTGAAGCCTGGCTTGGGGAATTTTGAGTATTACTTTACTAGCGTGTGAGATGAGTGAAATTGTGTGGTACTTTGAACATTCTTTGGCACTGCCTTTCTTTGGGATTGGAACGAAAACTGACCTTTTCCAGTCCTGTGGCCACTGCTGAGTTTTCCAAATTTGCTGGCATATTGAGTGCAGCACTTTCACGGTATCATCTTTGAGGATTTGAAATAGCTCAACTGGAATTCCATCACTTCCACTAGCTTTGTTCGTAGTGATGCTTCCTAAGGCTCACTTGACTTCCCATTCCAGGATGTCTGGCTCTAGTGAGTGATCACACCATCGTGATTATCTGGGTCGTGAAGATCTTTTTTGTACAGTTCTTTTGTGTATTCTTGCCACCTCTTCTAAATATCTTCTGCTTCTGTTAGGTCCATGCCATTTCTGTCTAGCACATTACCATATGTAAAGTTAGATAGCCAGTGAAAACCTGTTGTGTGACACAGGGAGCTCAAATCTGGTGCTCTGTAACAATTCCTTTTAACTGAATCTTTCCAGTTGGCTTTTATTTTTTAAACATGCTTTTTCTTTAATATTTATTTATTTTTGGTTGCACTGGGTTTTCGGTGCAGCCTATGGGCTTTCTCTGGTTGCAGCATATGGGCTTCTCAATGTGGTGGTGTCTCTTGTTGCAGAGCATGGACATTAGGGCCTGTGGGCATCAGTAGTTATGGTATGTGGTCTTAGTTGCCCCACAGCATGTGGGATATCAGTTCCTGGGCCAGGGATTGAAACCATGTCCCCTGCATTAGCACTCAACCACTGGACCACTAGGCAACTCTTCTAGTTGGCTTTTAAATATGTAAAGTGCTTCCTATAGTAAACAAAACAAACATCCCTAGCCACTTCCTGATCTTCTCCCCTTCACAAGCAAAATGCTTCAGTTTTTTAACCCTTAATGCTTTCTTTTTCTCACCCTAACTTTTCATCTCACTCCAGTCTGGTTTATGCTCCCATCACTTCATGCTAGCAGCTCTTTTCAAGGTAACCAAAAAAACCTCATTCAATGAATTCCAAGTGAAATATGTCACGATATCTTAGGAGCCTCTGTCACAATGACAATGCTCTTTTCTTTGAGATACTTATCTTCTTAGATTCCATGACACTACACTTCATTTACCTCCACAACTGATTGCCTTCCTATCTCTATGTGAGCTTATTGACCTCCACTTGGCCATTTACTATTAATATTCTTGAAGTTCTACCCTCTACCATACCCTCCATTAGTGATTTCATTCATGCCCATGATCTTACTTATCATTAGTACACCAATGACTCATAACTAACTGCCTACTTGGCTTCTCCTGTTGTCTCAAAAGTATATCAAACTCTACACATGTAAAGACCAATTCATGTTCATTACTTTCCACAACCATCACATAATCCATTTAGCATGGTGGCCTTCCAAAGTGTGACAAACTATGAATTGTGACAAACGAGACACCTAACCCATATCCTTTATTCCTCAATCTGTCACAAAGCCATATCATTTTTAGCTCTTGAAAATCTCTTACTTCTGTCTCTTTTCTTCTCTGTCTTCACTGCCCATCCTCATAGCCCAAGCTGCTATTTTCTCCCACTCCAATAATTGCAATGTCCTTTACATTCAGTTTTATTGCTGAGCAACAAATTATCCACAAAACTGAGTGTCTTAAAACAATACCAATTCATTTGCTCACAGTTTTGTAAGTCTAAAGTCTAGCCTGAAGCAGGCATAGCTAGGTTCTCTGCTCAGGGCATTAAAAGGCCAAAATGCCAGGTAGGCAAAGTTCTTATGTGTAGGTTCTGGAGGAAAATCTACTTCAACGTCCATTCTTGTTACTGGCAGAATTAAGTTCCTTCAGGTCAGTTCAGTCGCTCAGCCTTGTCCAACTCTTTGTAACCCCATGGACTGCAGCACACCAGGCTTCCCTGTCCCTCACAAATTCATGGAGCTTGCTCAAACTCATGTCCATCGAGTCAGTGATGCCATCCAACCATCTCATCCTCTGTCATCCCCTTCTCCTCCAGCCTTCAATCTTTTCCAGCATTAGGATATTTTCCAAAGAGTCAGTACTTCGCATCAGGTGGCCAAAGTATTGAAGCTTCAGCATCAGCATCAGTCCTTCCAATGAATATTAAGGATTGATTTCCTTTAGGACTGACTGGTTTGATATCCTTGCAGTCTTCTCCAACTCTACCCTTCAAAAGCATCAATTCTTCAGCGCTCAGTTTTCTTTATGGTCCAACTCTCAGATTCATACATGACTGCTGAAAAAACCACAGCTTTGACTAGACGGACCTTTGCCAGTAAAGTAATGTCTCTGCTTTTAAATATGCTGTCTAGGTTTGTCATAACTTTTCTTCCAAGGAGCAAGCGTGTGTTAATTTCATGGTTGCAATCACCATCTGAGGTGATTTTGGAGCCCAAGAAAATAAAGTCTCTCACTATTTCCATTGTTTCCCCATCTATTTGCCATGAAGTAATGGGACTGTATGCCATGATCTTAGTTTTCTCAAAGTTGAGTTTTAAGCCAGCTTTTTCACTCTCTGCTTTCACTTTCATAAAGAGGCTCTTTAGTTCCTCTTTGCTTTCTGCCATAAGAGTGGTGTCATCTGCATATCTGAGTTTATTGATATTTCTCCCTGCGATCTTGATTCCAGTTTCTGCTTCATCCAGTCCTAATTGTGGAACTGGGTTCCCATTTCCTTCCTTGCTCCCTGTCATCCAGCTCCTAGAAGCTTCCTTCATTCCTTTCTTTCCAGTTTCAAGTCATCAATGGCACATCAAATCCTTATTTTATCTTGACTCTCTTGACCTTTTCTTCAATTTGCTAAAGAAAATTCACTGCTTTTAGGTGATTTGCAGGTCAAATCAGAAACACAAAGACAATCTGCTTATCTTAAGGTTAACAGATTTGGGGCTTCAATTCATCTATCAAATATCTTAGCAAAACTACCAAAATTTTATATTTAAACAACTGGGAAAAATGTATGAGTACACCAGATAACAAGAATGCTTGCAGCCATCTTTTTCTGCTTACCATAGTCTCTCTACTTATTCTTGTTCTCTCCTACAGTTAATTCATGTTTCAACAAAACTAGTCACTTCATACCCTATCCTTAACACTGAATATACCCCATGGGTTTTTTTGTTGTCATCCATATAAGATACTTCCCTGGTGGCTCAATAATAAAGAGCCTGCTAAGGCAGGAGACATGGGTTTGATCTCTGGGTCCAGAAAATTCCTTGGAGAAGGAAATGGCCAACCCACTCCAGTATTCTTGCCTGGAAAACCCCATAGACAGGGGAGCCTGGAGGGTTACAGTCCGTGGGGTCACAAAGAGTCCATGACTTAGTGACCGAACAACATATAAGGTACAACGGACGGTAAATATCTGAGTTTCTGTATAACTTTCATCAAAGAAGCATAATACAATTTGCACACATTTGGATAATTATCATCTAGCATAAGGATTATTAGCAAGAAAGAACTACATAAAGTTCTTTCTCAAACAAAATATCCTCAGATACTAGACTACTCCTTATTCTATAATGACATGATAGTTCAATGATTTGAATTATAAATCTAATTTGAACATGTTAAGTAGGCAGTTCTGGGAACCGTCTTGGGGGACAGTTTGTATCAACAACCCAGTGAAAGCTGACTAGTAACCTGTTAGAATATATATATATCTCAAACAAATAGAGGGTTGTAGTTTTGTATAAATATGCATATTCAAACATGCATATTAAGAATGCTGTGATACTGTAGACCTGTTTCTTCTCCCGCTAACACAGTTGTCCATATCAGTGTAAATAAATCATTTTTTCATGGTTAAACCATCAACCAATTGGTATGCTTACAAAGACAATTTTTTTTAGATGAAGAAAAATCAGAAATGGGGTGTTAGTGTTGTAGGCAACCAATAGCTGTATGGCACAGCTCTGTTTAACTGTTATGGTGACCAAGACTGTAGGACTGCCTGGCAAATAAGTTAGAAAAGATACTGTGAATGTAAGTAATTAGAGTATAAATGTGCAGAATATGAGAGGAACAGCAAACAGCTTGGAATAAAACAGGAAAAAAGCATGAAAATAGGGAGAAAGGCATACTTGAAGTATACAGTCAAGAATCTCATTTTCCTTGAGTATTGGAGAGGGTTTAATACGGGCCAAACTCATGGACAGAAATGCAATGGTTTCAAAGATTCTCCATCTCTTAGCATCCTATGGCATCCTTTGGAGATAGTCCCTGGGAACAGGGTATAGCGGGGCATGCCATGTGACTGTTCTTCCTCCCTGCCCCATTCCCACACTGACTTTATTTTTTATGGCACAAGATGAACTAATCTTCATAGAGTCTGGGTTGAAATAAACTTCTTTGACATCAAAAAGCCTGAACTTAAGTACCAGCTGCTCAGAAAAGTACTAGAAAAAGCCAGGTGCCAACCCCTTGGAGATATTGACAGTTTCTCCCACTGGAAAACAGATCTAAGTCCCTTAGGCAACTTAGAAGGATCATATAAAATGTTATTGAGAAACCCTAACTACATCTCCCCACATCTAACTAATATAATTATACTTTATTTGCCAGAGTGGGACAACCATTGGAGGTTTCCAAACAGGGGACAGAAATGAGGAGTCCTATCTTCAAAAGAATGACAAGCAACAATATGAGAGATGGATTCATTAAAAGAACATACGTAAGAGGAAGAGACACCATTAAGAAAACTATAAAGTAAGCCAGGTCATGAAGAATGCGGACATTCTGAAAGAAAAAGAATAGATTCTAGAGATATTTTGAATACCTGACAAAATGTTAATTCAGTCATCCTCCTTTTCATTAAACCATCACTACTCAATCATTCAATAAATCTTCCCTTTATACATTTCTTGGAACTACATTTAGACTTGTTAGGCTATTGGCACCATCAAAGACCCAAGGAATCCTCTGGAACTCCTCCACCCTTAATTTCTTATATATCAATCTAGTCAAGAAATATGTAAATAAAAGCTTTCTAAAAAATATACATACAATACCTGACAAAATATATAGTAAGTAAAGCATTTTGAAAGCTGTAGAGTATTAAACAAACGTAACAAATTTCCAATGTCTAACCTTTGCTTGGCAAACTTGACAACCACCCCACCCTCGTCTAATCACCTAATCATGCAAAACTCAAGAGAAATAGATGAAGGATCCTTGGACTTCCTTGAGTATCAGGATGGTCCTTGAGGTAGCCCAGAATACTGATATTTATTGAATGATATTCTAATCAGGAGACATGTTCTTTGGTCATTCCCACTTTCTCAGTAACAGGTGACCGACCGCTCACTCTTTCTGATCTATTAGCAGCTTTCCAGTCTCCCAGTAGAATCACAGAATCATTCAATTCAATATAAAAAATTTTTATTAAGAATTTACTATCTATGCACAATGACATGTTAGATATCATGGAGAAATCAATAGTAAGTAAGCAACAATTATTATCTTCAAGTAAACAAACCCAGGTCTCCTGCATTTCAGGCAGATTCTTTACCATCTGAACTACCAGGGAAACCCACAGTAAAGAAGGTAGATATAATCAATTAGGTGTAGTGTCAAAAGTGAAAAAAAGTAAAGGTACATATAAAGGCTATGGGGCACAGAGGATATCAAACTGTTACCTTTTTTTTTCCTATAGTAATTTTCCAGAAAGCCTTACCAAAAACTGACATATAGATTTATTTTCAGAAGAAACTCATATTGAAAAAAAAAAAAGAAACAGAATGAAATAGTATAAGAATGGTTAGTATTCCTAACATTATCAAAAACCAAAATTTCCAAATATCTTCACAAGAGATTAGTTTTGTTTTAATTATACTGTCCATAAAACACAGAATGACAAAAATCTTTTACCTTTACCTTGCTCAATAAATCACAAATTAAATTTTACATACATCCATTAGGGAAAAAATGCCCTGCAAAAAAATTTTACTAATCATAGGAGCATCCATTTGTATTTGAAAAGTTAAAGTGCATACATATGAGCCATTTTTAATCTATAGGAAATATCTGATGCATTTTAAGATTTACATTTTCTTTATAACTCCAGTGACTCTACAGGCTCCCAGAGATTTTAAATATATAATTTTAGAGTCACTATACTAGATGGACTATAGTTCAGAAAAGGAATAAGAATAGTTTGGATCTCTGGGGCCCTGAGAAAGAATAAGAAAGCATGTGAGAAGCTAAAATGGAAATGAGAATAGTCACAGGTGTTTTACACTCAGTAAGTCTGTATGAGTCTCTAATACAGAATGTTAAAGTTAGTGGGGACATTTCATGATTTTCTTTCTTGGTCCTTCTCATTTTACAATGAGGAAACTGAAATTCAGGAAATTTTAAATACTGCTCAGAGTTACCGAGCAATATTACTAAAAGACCTAGGTTTCATGGATAAAATAATATATTCGTTAAACTATTAAACAAAAGGAAAATGTCAATGATTAAAAAGATTTTTGCAGTGCACTTTTTTCCTAAAATACAGGTTAAATGTAATGTGATTTACTGACCAAGCTAAAGGTAAATTTTGATGTTATTTATACAGAAAAGAAGAGAAATTATAAAGAATATAAAATCTATGTTGATAGTAATTTGTATACATATAATTTCATTTGTCTTAAAATTCTTTTTTTTTTAAAGGAAGATTTTTAAAATTTTTTTATTTTATATTGGAGTATAACCAATTAACAATTCTGTGATAGTTAGGAAGAGTATTTTTTTTTTAACTTTACAATATTGTATTTGTTTTGCCATACATTGACATGAATCCACCATGGGTGTACATGTGTTCCACTTCCAGAACCCCCCCTCCCTCCCCATCCCATCCCTCTGGGTCATCCCGGTGCACCAGCCCCAAGCACCCTGTATCATGCATCGAAACTGGACTGGCGATTCATTTCACATATGATAATTTACATGCTTCTGTGCCATTCTCCCATATCCTCCCGCCCTCGCCCTCTCCCATAGAGTCCAAAATACTATTCTATACATCTGTGTCTCTTTTGCTGTCTCGCATCCATTGTCTTAAATTTCTTATATTTGTGTATATCATTTGAACACTTTAGAGATTTAATACTGAAGAAAATGTAACTTTTTCTTGTGAGGAAAATAAAATTTAACTCTAATTGCTTTTAAAATAACATATAAAAGTTGTGATGTTACAAATAACAAAATAAGACTTTGGAAGATGGGGCAGGGGTTAATGTGGGAGAGATTCTGTAAATCAATAAGAACAAAGTCAAAGGACCAAAGAGAAAAAAGTAACAAAGGATATAAACACAAAATTCTTCAGAAAAGCATAACTCAATAGCAAATAAATGTAAAGCAATAGGCTGTTGACTTGATAAATGCAACATAAAACCACAATAAGATACAATTTCATAATTCTCAATTGGTGAAAGATAACCAAGATGGAGTCTAATAATACCAGTTACTAATGATATTATGGAATAAGAAGAACTCTCATATATGGCTGAAGGAAGTATGAGTTTATGAACAGTTTGGAGAATGTATGATAAATTTGAAGATGCATTTCCTATAATCTAGCAATTCTTTGTTGGAGACCCTCTCTCACATGCACACAAATGCTCATTGCAGCACTTTCTGTAACAGAGACAAGCTATAAACAACCTAAATATCCTTCAGTTGAAGGATGGATAAACAAATTGCACTCTACCCATCTATTTAAGACTTGCATCAACATGAATGAATCTCACAAAGCTTAATTTGAATTAAAAAACAAGTTATTAGAGGAAACACTTAGTATGAGACCATTTATTATAAAACAAGCAGAATAACAATAAATGCAGTAAAAACTTACATGGTATGATAAGCACTATACTCTGGAAAATGATTAGAGAAGGATAAATAGGAATGAGATGAAGATGATACACATAGAGATTTCCAGCAATGATTTCTTTAAATACATGTATATATGACAAAATGTTATGACTGACAGATGAATGATGATAATGAAGATAGATCGATCAAATTTATCATAATGTAAATAAATCTTAAAAATATTATAAAAAAGTATTTTCCAAACTTCTAATAATTTTTAAAATAAAAATATGTCTAGAACTTCCTGGTGCATATTGTTTAGTAAAGGCTCACTTTATTTTACTAACCGAGGATAATCTATTATTACTAAACTGTTCAAGTTCTACTAGGGGGTCATTTGTTTCATCATAATTTCATGAATAACAGAATTCTTAACACTAGATCTATACCTAACAACTGATCAAACCAAGGTGCCGTTGAACCAGTCATTTTAGCTCTCTGAAATATATATTGATTGGAATACAAGGTCAGATATAGATTGAAAAGCTGGAGGGAATGATAGGCTCATCCTGATTTTATAACAAGTGTAGAAGTGGCCTGAGGGAAGTGAAACGGCAAAATCGTTGCAATGTGTTAGATGAAATAACTTAATTTAGAAAGCCACCCTTCAACTTTTCTTTGACGATTAATCCTCACTTCACTTTCAGAAAAATTTTTGCTTTTAATTCTGCCTTTTTGGCTCATAAATGACAACGTTATTTCTGAACGTTTCCTGTATCCATTCTCCAAAGAGCAAGTCTAATCTATTCAGGCCATGTAATAAAGGGAATGTAGCTTCCTCCATGATGATGAATGAACAATCAGAATTTAAAATCCAGAGAAGGCAGATGTGGTAGACTCAGATCGTTGCATAAGAAAGGACTAAAATGTAATATACTAAAATTTTATAAACTATAATATTAGTATCTAATATACATCTTTCTGAAATTTGAAACCTTTAAATACCCTGTGGCATATGAAAATGATAATGGCCTATGATTTACTTCTATAAGCCTATAATTCATTACCAGAATTGGAATGCTTCCACAGTCTGACTGTGATATACAAATAGAGGAGACAGTGTGCTTTCATGGGCATTTAAAATGCACTAGGTAAAAGTATTATTCAGTCTTCTTTTTTTATCTTCTTAAGCCAGTCCCCATATCGACACATGGAACTGTGGATGCAGTAATTCGTGGTCAGCGAAGGAGACTGAAATAACACAATCTGGATACCCAAAGTAACAGAATTCTAAATATCCGGCAAAGAATTGTCTCTAATATTCTGCTTACAAGTCATGGCGTCCAACTCATATCGTAGAGTTACGCATACATAATATCTGCTGCTCTATAAAACGTAGCAAACCTCCTTCACAGTAAGGAAAGGCAAAACTCTGTTTGAAAACTCCTCTCCTCCCAACTCCCCGCCCCGCCTCCGCAAGTTAGAGGAAAGAAGGAGGATATCCCTACGGAGGGAGCTCGGCACAGCAAGTGGGAGAGGTAATCTGAGCATGCTTGCAAAGGAAAGGCTGTGGATCCCATTATTCGTGGATACCACCTACTGGTAGACACGCGGCAGTGCTACACAGAGAAGGGCACCGAGGGGAAACGCACAAAGACCTGGCAAGACCAGAGGACACTGAATACAGAAACAACCATATTTAGCAAAGAGTGGTGAAATTCTGCAGGCTTTATAGCAAACTGGTGACAAGATCTTATTCCTTCAAGAACTTCTGTAACAAGTTACTGAGTTTTGACTTTGAAACGTCTGTAGTAGTAGTGGTGATAGTAGTCATTGGCTCCACTTTATAACTTGGTCAGTGCTAATAATGGTATACAAATCCGAGGTTTATAGCTATTAACTCCTACACGGAGAGCAATGATTCTCAAAGGGGACGATTTCGCCATCGCGATTGGGAAATTGGTCCGTGTCTGGAGATAATTTTAGTCGTCACATGGGGGAGGTGCTACTGACATCTAGTGGGTAGAGGCCAGGGGTGCTGCTCAGTATCCTGAAATACACAGGCTAGCCCCCACATCAAAGTACAATCCAGGCCAAAATGAAAATAGTGTCCAAAAAAATAAAGAATTATATACCTCTACCATTTATAAACAAAAAAGAAAATAATGTCAAATTTGATAAATCTTCACTTGGAGGAACCAATTCAAAGGTAAAAATACTCTAATATTAAATCACAATAATTACACCTTCTGTAAATTAATAATACATTAAAGTTATTTTATTTAATAGACATTTATGTAGCTCTTACTATGCACCCAGTGCTCTTGAAGGGCTTCACAATTTTACATATTTTACATATGTACAAATTTACATATTTTATTCTCGTAACAATCCTAAGAGGTATACAGTATTAATACATGCATGCTCAGTCGCTTCAGTCGTGTCCAGCTCTGTGTGACCCTATGGATTGTAGCCCGCCAGGCTCCTCTGTCCATGGGGATTATCCAGGCAAGAAAACTGGAGTGGGTTGCCATGCCCTCCTCCAGGGGATCTTTCTGACCCAGGGATTAAACCTGCATCTCTTACATCTCCTGCACTGGCAGGTAGGTTCTTTACCACTAGTGCCACCTGGGAAGCCCATATAGTATTAATAGCCCCTTTTTAAAAAAAGGGAATCTGAAACACAAAGAGGTAAATAGTTTATCCAAGATGTCACAACTAGCAAGTGCTGGAGCCATACATAATTTGAATCCAGGAAGTCTGGCTCCACAGTCTGTTGCCTAAGCTAGGAAACTATGCTGATCACCTTCAGCAGACATATTCTTTTAACTAAAGGATATATCCAAAAGCAAGACTGCCATTTCAATGATTTCCCTGCTCACTTCAAGATCTTCTGCTAGAACCTGATGAGGTCATTGTATTGACAGTCACTGTACTCTCTCGTGTCCCTGTTTCAAGGGAGTAGGTTGGTGTATCAAGAAGAAAAGAAAAAACTGGACTGTAAAAATCAAAAGCTATGAGTTCAAGCTCTACTTCTGTTCTTTAACTCTATGGCCTTTACCAACTTTCTAAGCCTCAGTTTCCTTCTTGTAAAATAGAATTAATAATACATACAGACTTGTTACAAGAAATAGAGATATTTGATGTGCATAGGGGCATAGAACATATTGAAAGCCATTATGGCCAATAAAAGAGAGTTTTGTAATTGTCTAAGTAGTAGAATAGAATTTCCTACTAATATCTAACTGGTTCCACATTTTCTCTTCCTTGTATTTCTCTACCTTCTGCCCATTCACATCTGAATATCTAGACCTGCCTAGTCTGCCTCACCAAATGAAGTTAATTATTCCATTTCCTTGGAATAAGTGGAGTCCCTAGCCAAATGCATATAGAAATACTTTTTTTGTGGTTGTGGTATTAGTCTCTTGAAAAAATCCTTTTTTATCTGCCTCTGCTGTGTTGCTATGTTGAACTCTTTATCTTAGCTAGTTCAAATACAAGTTCATGTCTCCTATATTATCCTTTATCTGAAACAAGACTAATTGTTGGTTTCAGATGTAAAAGAAATGATTCAATTTGTGTGTTACAGTGTCAAATTTGACTCATTAGATTGCCAGTAGTAGAAAACCCACCCAAGCTATCTTGGGAAGAAAAGGCATTTGTGTATTAATTCACACCATTGTTGTTGTTGTTCAGTTTCTCAGTGGTGTCCAACTCTGCGACCCCATGGACTGCAGCCCAGCCTAGCTTCCCTGTCCTTCACCATCTCCCGGTGCTTACTCAAATTCATGTCCATTTAATCAGTGGCTAGATAGAGGGTACTACCTTTTTGGCCATCTCCTAGAACTTTCTGTTCCTGCTAGCTTTCTCTTTTGGCTTCTTCAAAATAAATAAGATGATCATCTGTGGTAACCCCTATATCTCACACTTATAGACTAATGGACTTTTGTTTTTTGTTTTTTAGAGCCTTCCCTAACAACTCTAAGCAAACAAAAAACAAAAACAAACAAAAAACCTTGAGAGGCTCTGATCAGCCTGAATAAGTTACAAGCTCCTAGGCTTATCAGTGAACAAAGTGGCCAGGGAGATAAGATAGGTTATTCTGACTTGCCTGGTCTATGTCATGTTCCCTGTCCCTCCATGGCCAGAAAGGGGAGAGCTGTCTTCATTTAATCACAGAAGAAGAGTTTTCAACAAGAAGTAATAGTTTCATCACTTTTGATTGTTGTATCAAGAAGAAAAAAATGGACTTTAGAAATCAACAGCTGAGTTCAAAGTCTACTTCTGTTCCAAGATTGCAGACACATGTTGTCCACTACCATCACCAAAGACTTCAAACTTGGTTCATAAGGAAACAAGTGTGGGTTACGTATTTGCATGTACTAGGTTCCTAAATCAAGGTTATTTTTAATGTCTTCATTCTCTTGTCTTGAGAACTTTTTTTCTTAACAAGAACCTATGTGAAAATAAATTTTAATTTCTCCAGGAAAACTGCCCAAATCTTTAATTACTGGGTTATATGGTAAATCCACTTTTAGTTTTCTTTTTAATATTTTATTTATTTATTTTATTTTTTATTTTTATTGGCGTATAGTTGCTTTACAATGTTGTATTAGTTTCTGCTGTACAGCAAAGTGAATCAGTTATATGTATACACATTTCCCCCGTTTTTTGGAGTTCCTTCCCATTTGAGCCACCACAAAGCACTGAGTAGAGTTCCCTTTGCTATACAGTAGGCTCTCAACTAGTTATCTCATTGTTATCTATCCACAGTAGTGTGTATGTGTCAATCCCAATATCCCAATTCATCCCACCCCCCTTCTCCCCTCAAGAATTTATCTTGCACCAAAAGATTAAATGTTGTAGAAGTACACAAAGCCATATGAGCAAAATATATTCAACCATTAGGACAAGGCTGGGCTTCCCCCAAGGCTCAGTGGTAAAGAATTCACTTGTAATGCAGGAGACACAGGTTTGATTCCTGGGTCAGGAAGGTCCCCTGGAAAAGGAAATGGCAACCCACTCCAGTATTCTTGCCTGGAAAATCCCATGGACAGAGGATCCTGGTGGGCTACAGTTCTTGGGGTCTCAAAAGAGTCGGACAGGACTGAGTGAGTAAACAACAAAATAAAACAGGACAAGGCTAAAGTCAATGGCAGGAATAGGAATGGACTGAAATCTAGTACCAGGTAAGGGAAGCCTAACCAAGAACAGCATAGGATTGTAAAATATGGTTAACAGGTAAAAATTTGTATCCAGATAAGCAGTTGCCATCTGTGAAGTTTTGTAAAGTAAGAGTCAAGCAAACTAAAATATACAGTTTGATAGCGTCCTGGAGAAGGAAATGGCAACCCACTCCAATACTCTTGCCTGGAAAATCCCATGGCTAGATGGAGGAAGCAGCTAGGCTACAGTCCATGGGGTCGCAAAGACTGAGCAACTTCACTTTCTTTTCTTTCTAGGCATCAGTAGTAAGACAAAGCAAGTCCAAAAGCTCACCCCACACCTTCTGAACTATTTTCTATAGCCTGTATCCACAACTGCTAGAGTAAAAACCTTTACTCTAGAGATTGAGGTTATAAAAGGAAGTTATAAAGGATGCCTTTTGTAATGCAATCCAGGGTGGATTAAAGCTATTCTTCTAACATAATGAAAAAAAAAAAAGTAAATAAGAGACTAGTTCCTTAAGGAAAGGTAGATACTTTTAATGCTACATCACCATATCTTTCATTAATTAACATAATAAAGTAATGAATGACAACTTTATTTGCAAGAGTAAAGGGATACTATTAACTAATCTTTCAGATTCTTCTCTGATAATGACATCAGGGAGGTTTCTGCTCCTTCTCCCTTGGTTTTCAAGATCTGAAAACACTCTCTCCCACCCTCCTATTCAACGATACAATAAGAAGTGACTGAGGATGACAAACAACCCAGGCTAGAAGATAGACTTTTGGGGAGGAACCAAAATATTAAAAAGCACAAAGAGCTCTAGGGGCTGACAGAAAAACAGTGTAGTGAGGAGCATATAGATCTAACAATCAAAGAGAGAAGACAAAAGCATGGAGATGAGTTGAATGTATCAGAGAATCCAGTTTTGAACATCCATCACTGTGGACTCTGTATGTATTGGAATATGACATTTGAATGTGAAAGACTACTTGGACATTCTTTGGGACTCCTTTTATGCATTTAACTAAAAGGAAGATTGTTTTATGATGGCTTTGACCACACTTGTGTAATAAGGGAGAGTAGATCTAGACTGATACATTCATTTAGAAAGAAAAAGTTCATTAAAAACCTACCATACACATGCATGGCAGGTACACCAGGATCTGTATCAGCACCAGGAATATACAATTAGTACAATGTATTCCTGATAGAAGATAGAGATAAATTATACAGTAGTGAAATGAACATTTCATGAAAACAAAGAGGGGATAAATAGTAGAGAGAAAAAGCCTGGAGAAGGCTAATTAGAAAGTAATACATGGACCCTTCCTTTTGGGAGCTAGGAAACTGGGAAGACTTTAAATAAAGGACTCAAGCAATAAAAAGTAAAATAAGACCTTTTTATAAATATGTGTTTAAAATCTAGGAAAAAAACAGAAGCCCATGTACTAGAACTAAGAAGCCGAGGTTAAATCAGTACTGACAATAAAACTGACTTGATTTTTAGTTCCCTAGGCATAGTTTTGTATTTCCTAAAAGATCTTCCCTGATAAAATGAGACAGATCTCAGAACTTAGAGATGATGATTGTACCATATGCAGGAGGACTCAAGTTATAGAAACAGTTACTAAGTAGTTCATTATGTAAATATAACACCTATTCATTTGAGTTCTTTTCTGATACTTTGGATCTGAGCTATCAACCATTTTTAAATATTATCTCTGGTGACCACAAGAGTGAACCTGCTCAAATTCTTCATCAAATGTCTATTTTCCTTAGAACATCACTTCCACAGCATTTCGATGTAATTAACACAAATGGCAGAAAATATGCTTACATTCCCTTTGTTGGTTCTGATGGCCCAGCTCAAAGAGACTCTGCTTAATCACGAGAATTTTGTATTCCAGTAACTATTTATCCATATTTGTATTATTTGTGTTGTTATTAAAATGTTTACCACGAAACATTTTAGAAACAAATATTATAAGAATATGAACACTATTTATCAAGCAGCTTTGGGTTCTTCTGAAACTTTGCCATATGTCACTGACAAAACAGACTCAATTTGCAAAGCTCAGTTTTAGAACAAAAGAAAATTATATTTTGATCTTAGGGGAACTGGTGCAATGGTTAAATGTGGATAAAATTACTTCGTGATATTTCCCCTCTCCCTTTCCCCCACTTCATGATATGAATGTCTTGAATATTCTTTGGAAATTCATGTCATGTATAGTTGTACTGGACATTCATTTAAACAAACTCCTTCTCAAGAGGCTTTTAAACCTATCCTGATAATAAGAAAAGTCATTTTGTTAGAGTCACTCTAAAAATTTAAAGCACAGCTTTCAGTGAAACAAAAAAACAAAATTATCTTACAATCATGAAGGACACATGGTTCTATCGAGACAAATTTTAGAAGGAACACTGTGAGAAAAAGGAACGTGCCATGTTGTTTTTGTCAATTATTAATTTACATAATTTGCTCCCCTTGTATGCCAGAGTGTTGCAGAGAGAATACAATGAGATACCATTGTAATCTCAAGGAATTTTGCCTTCAGCCTCTAAACATACCATAATGTTTGTCTTTCACCACCATGTTTATAATCACAGTTCCTTAAAACCAAGAAATGAGAACCATTTTGACAGATGCTGGACTTCCTTGTCACAAATGCTGAATGGAACATTTTCATAAGGTAATCCTACCTCTTGAAAAATTTGCTCTTCACTTTCATGATTCTTCAAGTTGGAGAATGATATAACAATAGATCATAAGTTATTTCCTCAAGTGCAGGTTTTGAAAAATTATTAAAATATTATGCATGTAGCCATACTCTCATCTGCCTTCCCTAGTGACGTAGTAAAGAATCCACCTGCCAATTCAGGAGACTCAGATTGGATCCCGGGGTCAGGAAGATCTCCTGGAGGAGGAAATGGCAACCACTCCAGTATTCTTGCCCTGGAAATCCCATGGATAGAGGAGCCTGGCTGACTACAACAGTCCTTGGTGTCGTGAAAGAACTGGACACAATTGAGTGACTAAACAACAACAGTTCTCTCATCAGCTTGTTGATTTCACTTATGAAACAGTCAACCTCTGAGGAAAGGTTCATGGAGTTAGTGTGACAGACTCCTTTAATAATATAATCATTTTATCATGAGTCCTGATAATGAAGGAAATTAGGATATATAACCCATAATACGATACCCTTCTCAGTTGTCACAGCTTTTTCCTACTCCTGTTTGCTTTGGAAATAAAGAAGACCCTTTTGTCAACGATTCAGAGGAACTAGAGGTTAAAATTATAATTTTTATCAATATACCTCAAGTCTCAGGTAGATGCTCAGCTGTGTGGGACTGTTTGCGATACCCTGGTCTGTAGCCTGTCAGGCTCTTCAGTCCATGGGATTCTCCAGGCAAGAATACTGGAGTGGGTTGCCATTCCCTTCTCCAGGGGATCTTCCCGACCTAGGGATCAAACCGGTGTCTCTTACATCTCCTATATTGGCAGGCAGAGTCTTTACTACTGCGCCACCTGGGAAGCCCCTCAGGTGGATACTGGCTTCAATTAAGAGATTTACAAGTTCATTTAAGAGATTTATAAGTTCTCAATTCAAAATGGCGACCTCAGAGAACCCTGAATGCACCTCCTCCCATAAATACATCAAGTCTACAGCTACATATGGAAAAACGTCCACTGAAAAAAACCTAAAAACTGGCTGAGCCACTCCTAGAATCCAGGGGAAGGAGAGAAGGTCCACACGGAAGCAGGTTAGAGAGGTGCCATCACAATCTCACTGCAAGCCCCACCCGTCCCACCTTCCCCAGCCCCGGGTATAGACACATGACTGCTCACTGAGAAGCAAGGAAAGGGTCTGAACCCCACAGCGTACACTCCCACTTTTAAAAGTGGCATCCGCGAGACCCCAAAATATCTAGCACTGAAAACAAACTGGGCTCTATCCACAAGCCCCACGAGGCTATAGTGTGGAGGGTTCCTAAAGGGCTCGCCCCGCCCGCACACCCGGGAACTCACCAGCCCCAAAGTCCAGGGCAAAGCGCCAATCCAGGGTGTCCGGGCTCTGTGTGGGAGAGCCTCATTTGGCTGTTTGGTTGGCGGACATCGGATAGGACAGGCATTTGGGGACCTGCTCTCCGGCAGAGACTGGCGGCAGCCATCTTCACTGTCCCTGCACCGCCTCCAGGGGCCAGGATCCCCAGATTGATGCTTTTATATACGTCTGGCTGCCCCATCCCTACCGGCTGCCCAGGAGCCACTCCTTGATCAACTGGTTCTGGTGGCCAGCAGAGCGTGGAAGCCTGGGTCCCTTGTTGTTGTTTAGTTGCTTCAGTCGTGTCCAACTACTTGTGATCCCATGGACTGTAGCCCGCCAGGCTCATCTGTCCATGGAATTCCCTAGGCAGGAATACTGGAGTGGGTTGCCAGTTTCTCCTCCAGGGGATCTTCCCCACCCAGGGATCCAACCCCCATTGTCTGCCTTGCAGGCTGTTTACCGCTGAGCCACTGGGTCACATGGGAGTGTACCAATTTGCAAGGTGGTTCTTGGCAGGCTACCACCTGAGGCAGTGCATGGAGGGTAGTCTGAGGCACCTGCTAGTATTTCTGCCAAGGCATCCTCTTTGCTGGTCCTGGAGCTTTGGCCTGAGGAGCAGGCACACCTGTAGAGACCTTTAGATATGGATGTGCTCTTGGGAACCACAGGCTAGTGCACAGCATATTTGCACCCTCCCTCTGCCTCACTACAGCTTGCAGGAATCTCCCAGACAGGAGGGTCTATGCTCGTTTGAAGCCCCAGTTGTGGGGATTGCTACCCAGGGGACTGCTTGAAGTGGTGGCCAGCGAGGTATAGGTTTGCAGCCCCATAGGACTATATACTTGTATGTTTATCTTTTTTAAATTGAAGTATAGTTGATTTACAATGTTGGTTTACAATTACTGCTGTACAGCAAAGATATTCAGTTATATAAATATATACACATATATATACACATGCATTTTAAAAATATTATTTTCCTTTATGGGTTTATCATAGGAGAATGAACATAGTTCCTTGTGCTATGCACTAGGACTTTGTTGTTTACGCATTATATACATATAAAAGCTTATATCTACTAGCTGCATTCTCCAACTCCATCCCTCCCCCAACCCCCTTCCCTTGGCAACCACCAGTCTGTTCTCTATGTCCATGATTTTGTTTCTGTTTCACAGATGGGTTCATCTGTGTTGTATTTTAGATTTCACATGTAAGTGAAATCACATAGTATTTGTCCTTCTGACTTAGTATGAAAATCTCTAGTTGCATCCATGTTGCAGCAAACAGCATTTTTTTTTTATGGCTGAGTACCAGTCCATCCTAAAGGAAATCAGTCCTGACTATTCATTGGAAGGACTGATGCTGAAGCTGAAACTCCAATACTTTGGCCACCTGATGCGAAGAACTGACTCATTTGAAAAGACCCTGATGCTGGGAAAGATTGAAGGTGGGAGGAAATGGGGATGACAGAGGATGAGATGGTTGGATGGCATCACTGACACGATGGACATGAGTTTGAGTAGGCTCTGGGAGTTTTTGATGGACAGGGAAGCCTGGCATGCTGCAGTCCATGGGGTCGCAAAGTGTCGGACAGAACTGAGTGACTGAACTGAACTGAGTATTTCATTGTATATATGTACCATATCTTCTTTATCCATTCTTCTGTTGATGAACATTTAGATTGTTTCTATGTCGTGGCTACTGTGAATACTGCTGCTATGAATATAGAGGTACATATATCTTTTTTAAATTATAATCTTGTCCAGATATGTGCCCTGGAGTGGGACTGCTGGATCATATGGTAATTCTATTTTTAGTTTCCTGAGGAACGTCCATACTATTTTCCACAGTGGCTGCACCAACTTATATTACCACCGGAAGTGTAGGAAGGTTCCCTTTTCTCCACATCCTCTCCAACATTTGTTATTTGTAGACTTTTTGATGAGAGCTATCTAACTGGTGTGAGGTGGTATCTCATACTTTTGATTTGCATTTCTCTAATAATTAGCAATGTTGAGCATCTTTTCATATTCCTATTGACTACCTGTATATTTTCATACTTTAAAAGCTACTGCCTGAAGATCTGGCTTCTTAATCACATACCACAATATAGAACATTGGAAAACTCTAAATAAGAAAAATAATCTCCGTCGATTTCACCAGCAGTCATTGACTTTCATTTATGCCATCCTCTAGTCTCTGTCCAGTTCAGTTTCAGAATCAGTATTGACTTTATCTTCTTGTATGGTTATTTTAAAATACAGTATTTGCTTAACAGCAACAAAAGCCCTCTCTTAAGGAGCTATGCATAAGGTCTGCCAAACAGTGTTAGTTTCTAATGTGAATGTCATGAATAAACTTACTAATATCGTGGGTTATCCTCTTTGTGTTATTTGTGCTCTCCTATAATAGTTCATGGACTGACTTTGTAATCGCTGCTTGTCAAAATAGAAATTCATCACTTCAATTCTTGCTTACTAAACTTCACAGATAAAGTCAGTGGTTCCCCATGGCATATTATTAAGAACAATTAACTTGCCATTTTATTTAAAAGGACAAAGTTCTCATTTCAAAAGCTCTGCATGTGTTTACCATAATCATATAGGAATCTTTCTAAAACTGCTTTTTAATCTTTCAAAGTTCCTCCTCTAACTTTGTCAAGTATAGTATTAATAAATCTCTACAATAATTAATTTTAAGCAAATTTGCTTACTTTTTGAACAAGTTTGGAATGTTTTATTTATGTAAGCATTTTTGTAAATATAAAAAGACATTAGGCATCTTTGAGAATAATATTTATTAAAACTGACCTAACAAATTCTCTGGTGCATGAACTTTGTATTAGTACTTGTATAAATGCATACCATCACCTCTTCCATTACCATAAGGTTTAATGATTATGGTCTTAGGGTAACATTAAAGATTTTTTTTAAGTAAACAGTAGCTTTTTGAGAACATTTAACTTTTTTACTTGGAGGCAGTGTGAGGAACTGGTGACTCTGGTCATTTTCATCGGATTAATTCTAATGTGTATCCTTCCTTAAAGTAAACGAGTTAACCTTATCACTAAACTTTGTTTTGTTCTAAATGGACTTGTGGTCTTGACTATTTGAACTACACTATCCACATTGTAGTACATAAGGAAACTCAAAATAAGAAAAATAATCTTCCATACTCTCACCAGCAATCTTTGACTTTGTCATTTACACAACACTCCAGTCCTTGTCCATATTCATTTTTAAGTAGTTGTAGAATTGTGAACTTTATGGCCGTCTCTATAAGTCTCTATGAGTCTCTATGGCAGGAATATAGAGAACTTATTTTTCATCAGACCTCTTTGCATCATTCTGCCCAAAGTTCATTAGTACATCTTTTAATTACCTGTTTTTTCTGACCTTGTTTTTACTTAAAGAAATCTATTCCCATTAAGGAAGTTTACCCACCACAGTGTTCACCATTGTTTAACATTCATCTTTCCATCTAGCAGTGTCTCATTTTTCTTGGTCCTGCATCTGATGTCCTGTTTAGATTTTTACCAAGTTCCACTCTAATTCTCTCTCATCCTTTAAAATCATATGGTAGAAGAAAATATCCCCTCAAAATTGCTCTGACAAAATATAAATTCAAGAGCTGGTCACCAAAAACCATTTTTTTTGGCATCATAACTCCATTCCTGAAGAACGGAAAACTCAACTGGATGGGACAGAAAATGAAATATTATTGAGTACTATTCTAACTGCTTTTCATGTATTTTAACTTTTCAAATATTCATGACCCAATCATGTAAATAATATTGTTGATTCCATTTTGCAAATAAGGAGACCAAGGCAGAGAAAGGTTAGACAACTTTCCCAATGAAAGAAATCTGGCTCCAGAGACAATAGGTTTAATCACTGCACATATTGCCTCTTGAAATAATTAACATTGTCACCTTGTCCTTGGTTTCTAACAAATGCATCCACAGGGCTTAGTCATATTTGAGAATAGCTAAATATACATAAGCAACAGTCACCTTAGCATTTTCTAAAAATCTTGAGCTAAAAAATATGATCAAAGATTACATCTTCAACATGCTAGATTTTAAAAATAATTTCAGGAAATAGCAAAGGGGTAATTGAAGTATATAGTACTATTTTTCATTGAATTGTAGTCCTCTAACATGGTATAGCAGATAAGGAATTAAACTAAAAGTCAGAAGACCCAGCTCTGGTCTTAGCATTGCCCCTAGATCTATGTGTGAGTTTAAATAAGTCACTTTCTTTTTAAGTTAGTGTCTTCATCTGATTTAAAAAAAAAATTGAGTGAAAGTGTATGTTTTGCCCATCTTACTGACTTATTCTAAAGATGAATGAGATAATGTGTTGGGAGGATTCTGTAAAGTGTATAATGGTATCCCATGAAAGATAGTATCAAATATGGTTAAGAGCAGGCACTAATGTCTTTTTCATATACTTCCTAGCTATATGATCTTGGCCAAGTTCCTTCACCTCTCTAATATTCTATTTCCTCAACTTTAAAAAGTTATAAAAAGGTTTTATAATAGAATTGACTTCCTAGGATTTTTGTCACCTTTTATAACACATGTATAATTTGAATTTCTTCAGATGCAGGTCCTAGGACAAGGATTCAAGTGCAAGTAATTTATTGGAAGATAGGGAGGTGATACAAAGAAGGCAAGAATACAATAAAAGGTGCCTTAGCAGGTAAATCACCACCCCAGGTTACTGGAACTTAATCCTGCTGAGGAATTCTGAGTCTAAGGAATGGCGTAGACAATATAACATATGTATTCATTTTGCTTCATTAAAATAAGTTCTATTTACTCATCTTCTAGTTTAATTGATCCTCTCATTTCTCATGTCCAGTTACCAGACCCATCAAATAAATGTTCATTTTTTATATTATGTTTTTCACTTCTAGAATATCTGCCTGTTTCTCTCTTACAGTTTCCATTTCACTGCTATAATTCTCCAACTGTTCCCATCTCTTCTCTACCTGTCCTGGTCATTATTTCTGCATAATAAATTCCACACTTAGCAGCTGAAAATAATCACTTTAGTTTGCTCATGATTTTATGCTAATTCAGGAAAGGCTCAGCTTTTGTTGTCTCACATGTGGTTCTAGTAAGATATCAGTTGGCACTGCAGTTATATGAAAGTTCAACTGGACTGGATATCAAGATGGCAACCCATGGCAGACAGTTGATGATGGATGTTACTTGTGAGTTCAGTTAGGACAACTGACCTGAATTCCTACATGCGCCCACTCCAGAATGACAATCTGACAGTAACCAAACTTTTTATGGGGCATTTGGCTTCCGCCAGAGGAAGCATCACAAAAGGAGTTGAAAGAAACTGCAAGATTTTTATTTTGTTTTCTTTTTCTGACATAGACTCAGTAGTTACATAGAGTCACTTCTACCTTACTCAGTTCTAACTATATGTTTGAAGCAGACAAAAACCTGTCCATATTCAAGGGGAGATGAAATAGAGTTAGTTCTCAATGAAGAGTGTCAAAGGATTGGGGGATGGTGTTTTAAAACCGTTACACCACCCTTATCTCTAAAACTTCGTCCTAAGTATTTTTAAGGCCTTTTCAGCTAAGTCCAATATCTGTGTTACGGAGGAATTTGCTTTAACTGACTCTTTCTTCTCTTGACTATGGGGGACATTGTCTTGCCTCTTCATATATCCTGCAAGTTCTAATTAAATGTCATATACTATGTCTAAAAGGAACAGGAGGGACTAATATAGGTAAAATTACTCTAGGAAATGACACACTGCTCAGAGAAACCACTAGGTTGAGCTGCTGAGTGAGTATAATCCATGGTTATGTAATCTGTCCCGGCTTTTTTTATTGGATCTAATTCACCACTGGTTCACATGTTTTGATGGGGAGATCAGTTCTTTCCCGAGCATAGGAAGATGCTGAAGGTTTCTCTCTACTTCATAGCACAACTGCCAGCACTACATATTGCTAGGAAGACTTCTTTGCTTTCTACCTTTCTTCCCTAGACCCAATGTTCTACTGACTTATGCTTGATGGAGTTCACATCCACCTCTCAACTCTCCTGCTCTGCCCTCAGCCTCCAGCCACCTGGTTCCTTGCACTTGATGAGGGCTCCGTATACCTCTAGGATATACCTCTCAGCTTTCTTTCCCTGTGCCTCACATTTCACACACTGTTGCTGTGCATACAATGAATGGCCAAAGGGAAAGGGAAAGATTTTATGACTGTATGTGGACTTGCTTTGTCACTGGGATTTTCAGAAATCTAAGCACTCATTGCCATCTACACATAGCCATTAAAAATACATTAAAAATTTGGCTCCCGTCTATTGGAAGCTTCTCCCACCATGGCCCCAGGGATAATAGCAAGGCAGAGGCATCTGCTCTCCTAAAAAGGGCTAATTTCTTTTTAGAATTTGACTCATTGGAATTGCCTTACATTTTCATCCCTCTGAAAAGTTTCTGAAAGACTATGATTTTATAGTAGCTTATATGACATTTACGTGTTATTAGATCTTTTTCAATGAAACCGAAACTGAAGCATCAGAAACTGATTTTGAATGGGAAAATTTTCCCTGCTGTATATAGCGTGACCCTACTCCTCAATGCTAAGGGTCCGCAATGTGATTCTTCTATGGGGGTTCACTAGAGACTCCACACATTATATAACTTGACAACATATCCCTAGTACAAGGCTATAAATGTCTGTGTTTGTTCATCCCAAGTAAACGTGAAATGCTTCTAATCCTTTTTCTTGATTGGGATTGAAAGAAACATTCTTGTCAAGTCAGTAGTCACATAAAATGTGTACAGTGTACTGACATCTTCTAATAATATATAATAACTGGCATGGTGGCTGTACTTGGGGTTATTAATCTGTTAAGCTTTTGGAAGTGTACCACTACTCACCATGGTCCATCTTGTTTTTTAGGGGCAATATCTGCACTTTTTACTTTTTGAAAGTGGCACTAATCTCTGCCAGTCTACCTTGGATGCTTCTGATTTATGACCTTCCATGATGGGATGCAGTTAAAAGGGCTTTCACATGGCCTTTCCCACTCTAATGGATATTATTCCAAAGGTCAAGGAATCAGCAGGAGAGTTGCTTTAGTTGCTAGATATATCCATCCTATTAAGCATGTATATTTTCAATAAATAACTACAGGTTGAAAAGATGCTCAACATCACTCATTATTAGAGAAATGCAAATCAAAACCACAATGAGGTATCATTTCACACCAGTCAGAATGACTGCTATCCAAAAGTCTACAAGCAATAAATGCTGGAGAGGGTGTGGAGAAAAGGGAACCCTCTTACACTGCTGGTGGGAATGCAAACTAGTACAGCCACTATGGAGAAGAGTGTGGAGATTCCTTAAAAAACTGGGACTAGAACTGCCATATGACCCAGCAATCCCACTGCTGGGCATACACACCGAAGAAACCAGAATTGAAAGAGATGCATGTACCCCAATGTTCATCGCAGCACTGTTTACAATAGCCAGGACATGGAAGCAACCTAGATGTCCATCAGCAGACGAATGGATAAGAAAGCTGTGGTACATATACACGATGGAATATTATTCAGCCATTAAAAAAAATACATTTGAATTGGTTCTACTGAGATGGATGAAACTGGAGCCCATTACACAGAGTGAAGTAAGCCAGAAAGAAAAACACCAATACAGTATACTAATGCATATATATGGAATTTGAAAGATGGTAACGATAACCCTATATGCGAGACAGAATAAGAGACACAGATGCATAGAACAATTTTATGGACTCTGAAGGAGAAGGTGAGGGTGGGACGTTCTGGGGGAATAGCATTGAAACATGTATATTATCATATGTGAAACAGAACACCATTCCATGTTCGATGCATGAGACAAAGGCTCAGGGCTGGGGCAATGGGATGACCCAGAGGGATGGGATGGGGAGGGAGGTGGGTGGGGGGTCCAGGAAGGGGAACACATGTAAACCCATGGCTGATTCATGTCAATGTATGGCAAAAACTATTACAATATTGTAAAGTAATTAGCCCCCAACTAAAATAAATAAATTTATTAAAAAAAAAAAATAACTACAGGTTGATCCATAGACCTATTGAACCCACTGTCAGATAGACTTAGGTCATGGCTCTATTTTATACCTGGTCTCAGTTTATATACTTCACTCAACCAAGAGCATTTATGCACAGCATTGATGCATCTCAGAAGCAACCTCTGAGACAAGGTGAGTTAGTCACCTATTGCTGTGTAACAAAATGTTAGCAGTTTAAAACAACAGGCATTTATTATCTTCCCTAATTTCTGAGAGTCAAGAATCCAGAAGCATTTTAGCTGAGTGATTCTGGGTTAGGACCTCTCATTAAATTTCAATAAGATATTGCTGATACTGGAGTCATCTGAAGCCTTGACCAGAGCTGGGGGTCTTCTGTTTAATAGCTGATTCACACAGTTGTTGTCAGGAGGTCCCAATTCCCTGACACATAGACCTCTTTGGAGAACTATTTAAGAGTTCACATAAAATGGCAGCTAGCTTCTTCCAGAACAAGCCACCCAAGAGTGACAGCAAGGAGTAACCCATGATGTCTTTTATCCCTACACACAAAACCTCATTTCCACCATATGCTATTGTTTAGAAACAAGTCACTAAGTCCATATAGATTGTCAGAATTTGGCTACATCTTAGAGAAGAAAGGGTGTTTGAGGGTTGTGGGCATATTTTAAAACAACTCCAGGAGGATTTGAGTGCAAAGAGTTTGCTTGAAAGACAACACTAGGAAACACCAGAAGGAGAGAAGAAAGTGAGACAAAATTAGAGAAGGAAAAAATCCAATAAAGGATTCGTTATCAAATAAATCACCACTCTAGGCAACTGAAGTATAACACCACTGGGAAACTTGGAAAAACACATTTCAGAGTTTTCCCACCCAAAGAGCAGAGCAAATATGCAATAACTCCCATTAGTCATTGATTGATATGTATCACTTACATTCACAATTCATTGTCGAAAACCAGTTTCTGGCCAACTTCAAGAGAAACAGGATGCAAAGAAGCACAATTGTGGCATTTTCCAAGAAGAAGAAAATCAGAGGGTAGCTGGATATCTATGAACCCAGCTGGTGATGACCACAGCTCTTAAGAATCAAAACTTAACACTGAGAAAAGCAGAGCCTAGAGTTTTTGCCTTAATGAGATATTGGAAAGATAATGACAACAAATGAGGACCCTATGGGACTGGTCCTGAGGGATAGGAGATGATAAAATATAAACTTTGAGGTCACAGGGCCTGCAGGGAAGACATCAGACAAGGGGGTTTCCCTGTCTCTTTGTTACATTTACCAGTGAGTCAGGGAAGGCTGATCCAACACCTAGAGATTGATTATTGTCATCCTAGGACTCACTACATGTTTTCTATCTGATTAGCCAGCCACATTATCTATTCATACCACTGACTGATAGGGCCCTTAGTTCATAGCTGCCTTCACATTACCTACAAATGAAGCAATGCCCTAAACTCTGCTGAGTGTCTTCTAAACCACCCCCATGAGGATGCCCATTGTCTATAACCAAAGGTACATCCTTGATAGCTGCAGAGGCAGTGACATTATGTAAAGAAATGAGGCATTCCCAGTCATTGTACTTGGAAAGGACCAGACAGGGATGAAAACCATCTCTGTTATTTGCAACCTTTCTCCTAATCACTATGTCTGGTTAATGACATTCTCCATTTCCCACATCATGCTAGGTATCTAAAAATGTATTATATCAAATAAATAAGTGTATCAAGCTTTTAATAATCCCATTCATTTCCATCATTACTGGTTGAGTATCTTTAAATGAAGATCTAGACTTACTGTGATCATTAGAGATTTTGCTAACACCTTCTTTCCACGAGATTGACATTGCTAATCCCAGCACCTTATTTAATTCAAATGAAAGAAATTTTATTTTGTCTCAGTCACCTTTTTTGAAATTGTTATCTCAAAGGAAAGATGATCTCTTTTTTCCCCACACATGATTTTGTGAGTTTTTAGAGAATTCCTTAGTTTGTCAATCACTTCAAATTTCACATAGCAGTGTTGATTTTCAACAATAACAAAAAAAAAAATAGGGGGAATATTTCTTTAAGAAACCATTTATTAGCAGTGATGCCAAATTACACCAACATAGTCAGCATTGGGTTTTCATGGGACAAGATGGATACTACTAGCTTTCACGTTACCATAGACATAATCAGCAAAATACAATAAAAGATAGCATGTTTCTCTAAAATGGGAAAGTGGGAATATTAGCCAGAGATCTGGCAGGCCCAAGGCAGATTTTTCTCTAACCAAAAAAAGAGGTAAATCTTTGAAACAAAGCACTGGGGTCAGGCAGAAAACAGATGGTGTTTAACTCACTACTCCTTGACTTTGACCTCAGAGTTTTTAGGTTTTATCCGCCTAAAAGTAGAAGCTGAGTCTGGATCAGTCCCACCTCTCCCTTGGTGATTCTTCACACTATTTTGTTTCACTTCTCAGTGTTATTAATCATATTAGGAATGGTAATTCTGTGTTCTAGTTTATTACAAATAGTATAGACAGAGGAGGTAAGGAAAGTGTGAAGACTGGATATTAACAACAGGGACTTTGCTTTTTTATGTCATTAAATTTATCTTTTATTTATGTTATACTGATAGGCTATCTCTTTTCTCTGTTTCCTGAAAATCTTTCATTATTTGATGATGTGTTTCTAAAGCCCCTATTGAAAGTATTGTAAATATTCCTTGTATGGGTCAGCTGATTTTTCAAGAAGTTTGCAGTGAGAATGAAAGCAGAGAAATGGGAGATATTGAAAACACATCATAAAGAACACAGCCTGGGCTCTGCCAATCAGAATGGATGTTCCAACCAGTAAGAACCCTGGCCACAATTAGTGCATCAATGTCTGTACCAACTATCTTATTATGCAATTTGAAAATGAGGGTCAACAGGATAAATTGTTAAAATGTGAGAATAATGATGAAGACAAGTGTGTATTTTTTTAACATCTCAGCAAAGCTGATACCATGTAGGATTATAAAGTATAGTGAGAAATACTGTAATCCTCATTCTGTGACTATAAAGCAAAGAGAAAACAGTGAAAGAACCTTGGGATAATAAGATACCTGACTGATTTGAATGTAGAAAAATGTCTTATTATTGCTGACATGAAATAATGGTCACCATTTCTAGTTCTCTAAATTTGTTGTAAGATTTTGCTTGGTATGCAATGCATAAGCCAGTGAATTCATGTCCCACGTCAGTAATCATTTCCCCATCAGATAACAGGATTTACATAAAGATGAGTTGCCTATGAAAACTGATTTTAGTTTATTGCTAGCAATAGATAATTCGGTGAGGTCTCCAGCTACGCAGAGGGACCACCCACGATGAAAAGGACTCATTAATGTCCCCTGAACAGTGCACAGGATGCTCAGTAATTCAAAGAAACTATCCAAATTTCAAAATGGAAAAAAACAGGGTGACCAAGGAGGAAAAAGATCCACTTTAACAGTATTTCAGAAGAGTAAATGCCCTACACTTTCCAGTACTCAGAAAGAATCTATAACATTTCTAAGTTTTACTTTGGACAAAAACAGGTCATGAGATTGCAAAGAAAAAATGAACAAGAAATGAAAACGATCACTCAGTGAAACCTGGGCCGTTTAAATTCTTGTTTGAGAAAGTAAAAATTTTTCATTCAACCTTTCATCACTCCCTGTCAGTCTCTAGATGCCTCAATGAGAAGAGAATGAACTTTGTCCAAAAGATCATTTCTCTTCGTGAGATCCTGAGCAACCAATGCCATACTCTATAGGTCTGCAGGAGACAGAATGTGTGCATTCTGAGAAAATGTATTTCATTTTCTTTCCTACTTGTTAACTTTGATAGCACTCTTTATGGTATCAAACTCTCTACAAACAGGAAACCAACATTTATAACTTTCTTGCCACTTAGGTGTATGTCTATCCAATTAAGATGACCATTTTCTTGAGTTGAATCATTGAACTTTCATAAAGCGAAACATTTATAGAATCATAGTATCATCAATCACTGTTTTGTTTTTAAAGACTCTTTTTCACCATAACTCAATAAAAGATCCATTCTTCACACAACCCACTAAACATATTCATATGCTTATGCATATTGAAACAAAACCCCTATTAGCTAATTAGAATTTGCTAATATTCTCTGTGGTAGCTGGGACACTCTTATGCTAGTATATTTTATGTTTTAATTTTAATTGCTTGTCACTGCCTACTAAACTTACTAAGGTGATCTTGTGTGTGCTAAGTCGCTTCAGTTGTGTCCAACTCTTTGTGACCACGTGGACTGTAGCCTGCCAGGCTCCTCTCTCCATGGGATTCTCTAGACAAGGACACTGAAATGGATTGCCATGCCCTCCTCCAGGGGATCTTCCCGACCCAGGGATCAAATCCATGTGTCATGTCTCCTGCATTGGCAGGCAGGTTTTGTACCACTAGCACCACCTGGGAAGCTATGGCTTGTGTTCTTCAGTTGGAAAACAATGCTGTAAAGATCTTAAGATACTGTCTTGACCTTTGTTTCAAATGAGAAGAAATCATAAAAAGAGGTTCTTTCCTAGAGATGAGTTCTCTAGGGAAAAAAACTCTCTTTTTTCTAAGGTAAGCTACCAAGTCCAGTGAGTAGGAATCTATTTCAGGTGCAAGGAAATGTGTCTAACTAAATGCCTTTAAATTATTTCTAAAGCTTGATGGCAAAAGCCCAGAACCTCACAGCATTGCGGGTACACAACAATACTGCTCTTAAATTCACCATGCAGTTCCCCTTTATTGCTTCCAGAGATGAAACTATGCATTAAATGTAGAAGGAATAAAGGAGGCCAAATGCTTAGAAGACGGCCTTGAGGAAGAACAATGGGCATCTTACAGGCAATGGGTTGCCACTATCCTGACATTGTGACATTATTATCAGCATCATGCTATTAATGTCAATGTTAAACAGCATGTTACCGTAAGTAGGTGAGGGAAGTCAAAGCCACACTAAATGATCATGTGTTTCTTTAAGTCTACCCAGACATACTTAGTATGGTCTTTATATTATGCCAAAAAGACATATTTGTAATTTAGAGCATTTTCCTGATGTCCACAATTGGTTAGCATTTTATTTCACTTGAATTTGCCTTTGCTTTCTCTAACATTCCCCCATACCCTTATATCACAAGTTCCAGGGATGCTTTCTCTGTTTTAACCATATGTAAAGAATATATATATTCTTTTAAATTACAAATTAAAGTTTTATGGCCCCTGAAGCCCTTTAAGAGAAAAAAACATGCACAGCAGACAACGTTTTTCTTCTCCTCCTAAAGAAAAGGCAACAAAACAGCATGACTAGAAGATTTTTCCTGATTTAAAATACTTTTTCTAAGAAAAACATTGTTTTTAAGGTCAGCAAAGGATTTAGAAACATGGCTTACTCAATGTGGTCCATTATCTGGCATTAAGCATTATCTGACTGTGGATTATATGCTCCTGAAAAGGGAGTAAAGGGATCACTTTTTAGAACCACATTATCTTATTCAGGCTTTTGAAGTATTCATGCATATTGAAGAGAGAGCTTTGGATTCCCAAAGGTTTAATGCACCCATATTAAATAAAGAAGAGAATCTTTTCTTCCTAGTAGGCTTAATGTGGAGAGAAAAAAAGATCATGAGACAAGAAAATTCAATAACACAAGCTACAGTGAATTTAACAGGAACATGTCCAGTCATTCCAAACAAATACATTCTGATACACCTTAAAATTCTAATCAGCTGAAAACAGACATGTGAACACCAGAATCATCTTGCTCCACAAAATCTTATGTTTATGTTCTCTTTGGCATAAAATGGGAAAATAAAGAAAAGAAGGCATTTATACAGATGAAGTATAAATGTGCCCTCATCTCTCAACAAGATACAGAAACACACTAGATAATTTTAATGTTTGTTTAAGTCTTTCAGTAGACTACCTCAGTGAGAAATATAGCTTATTTACAATTAAAATGTTTATATAGAATGGGATATAATTCTGTCAAGTCAACCCAAAGCACATTTTAAGTAATTACTTATTTAACAAGTAACTTGATAAATATCATTACAAATATCAATATATAAGAGGATATAAGATAAATATTATATCCTCTTACATCCAAATTTTTATTGTGCATTTGAATGAAAGCTACTTCTTATTATAATAACATGAAAATCTTTTAGAAGGATCAGTTCAGTTCAGTCGCTCAGTTGTGTCCAACTATTTGCGACCCCATGACTGCAGCACGCCAGACTTCCCTGTCCATCAAAAACTCCCAGAGCCTACTCAAACTCATGTCCATCGCGTCAGTGATGCCATCCAACCATCTCATCCTCTGTCATCCCCTTCTCCTCCCACCTTCCATCTTTCCCATCATCAGAGTCTTTTCAAATGGGTCAGTTCTTCACATCAGGTGGCCAAAGTATTGGAGTTTCAGCTTCAGCATCAGTCCTTCCAATGAATAGTCAGGACTGATTTCCTTTAGGATGGACTGGTTGAATCTCCTTGAAGTCCAAGGGACTCTCAAGAGTCTTCTCCAACACCACAGTTCAAAAGCATTAATTCTTCAGCGCTAAGCTTTCTTTATAGTCCAACTCTCACATTCATACATGACTACTGGAAAAACCATAGCTTTGACTAGATGGACCTTTGTTGGTTTCCTTTTTAGCATAAGATAAGCAATCTCTTGTTAAAGACAGCATTAGCAATTGTAATATTGCTGAGGTGAAATCTACTCAGTAGTAATATTGAGAGTCTTAGAGTTAACTGGATATTGAAAACAAATTTAATTACTTTAGTCTTAAAAGAGACCCTACATCATTTCTCACAAAGACATTGCAAGTCATGTGTGACTTAGTTTCAAATACTATAGGTCTATATTATTAATCTCTGAATGCCAGGCCAAAACTTAGAATTAAAAACCTCCCAACTGCAAACATTTAGCTTTAATCATTAACAAATATGTATGATAGAAGCTTGATAGAATATCTGAGTTTGCTACTTCTTGTTAAAACAGTTTTTTAATTATATAAGTTTTCTCAGTTTCTTAGACTGCGTAGAGCATACTGCTAATTAGTATCATGAAAAGACAACCATTGAGTGGACAGGAAACATTAATATATGTGTGCAATTTGCCACAAAAGACTCATGGTTGAGGAGCTCTGTTCATATTTCCCTGTGGCCTCTAATAAGACCTATTTGAAATTTAGGCAAGACCAAGTCAGTAGGTACTAAAGTAAAATCTAAAATTTTGCTTATGGTTTGCCTTTCTTTGGTGCAGTACAAATGGCACCTCAACACAACTGATTGGAAAATTCTGGGAAGATGATAGGAAATGAGCAAAATTACAGCTCATAGCCTGCTTTGGCTAAAAGCTACTTGGGCCCACTGGATTAGAAAAAAGGACTCCTTCACACAGCCCAACCTAGAATTCTTGCATTTTGAGACAAAACTCCAGTTAATATAAAATATTGCATCACCTACTTTGTCTCTTCTCTGCATGGGTTCCTTTTAGGAACGGAAAGAGCTCTAGGGGTATTTGTTCGGCATTCCATTCAAGCATTATGCCTCTGACATAGTTTCAGTAATCCAGCAAGTACATGCCTAGAAATGGACATTTGGAGAACAAAGTACAATGTGGACAGATTCCTGTATCGAAAGTCACTTTTTCCTGTTAAGCCGCAAAATGAAATTGTCCTGGGACCCAGAATAGGTATGTGTATGCTTAGTCTCTCAGTTGTGTCTGACTCTTTGAGACCCCATGAACTGTAGGCTCCTCTGTCCGTGGAATTTTTACAGGCAGGAACACTGAAGTGAGTTGCCATTTCCTTCTCCAGGGGATCTTGCCAACCCAGGGATCGAACCTGCATCTCGTGTGTCTCCTGCATTGGCAGGTGGATTCTTTACCACTGAGCCACCTGAGAAGCCTCAGGCAAATACAGAGAACTTTTTCTTAAGCTTCAGACCAAAGGAGAAGCTGCTGTCCTTGCAGCCTGAACCCCACAGGAAGTCAGCAGAGCTCTTACTTAACCCTCAGTGGGTACCGAAGGCTGGAATTTGTTTCTAGGGTCAAGGAAGCATCGATCTAAACCAGGGACACAGACCTTGGTTGGTGTTGGTGGTTTTGCTGACCTCACTTATTTTGCTTTGGTTTTTACCTCTTTATTGATTTTTTTCTTAATCAGCACTGAGAACTTTCATTTTTCTACATGGGAAGTCAGGTTGTGTCCCAGTTAGAAAAAAGTCATAGTTGAAAAATATTATGTTATAATAAAAATGTTTCATTCTTCATTGAAAAACATTTACTGAGCACCTAGTATACGCTAAAGTAGTGAAGTTCACAATGCAAGAGAGTTGAGATGAGCTCAGGAAATGATCAGATACAAGTTCAGCATATGAGAAGGAGCCGGGTTACAGCATGAGACCTGCAGAGGATATATTGCTTCTGATTTGGCCCTGAAAAAGCAGTCTCCTGAAGGAAGCATCTGGAAGCACAGATTTCTGCAGTAGGGTCTTGACCAGCTCCTTCAGGCTTCCAGAAGGATTGTAGGAAGGGCAGACAATAGAACAATTAACCTCTTCCTATGAGACTTCTCTTAAAGGTCTTGTAACATCTGACAGATATGACAGCCTAGAAAAGCTGAAACCAAGAAACTCTCACTGTATAATATTTTCTCTATTTTCCCTCTGTCTACTTTATTCCCTCAAATTATGCTAACACTCTTTCTTTACTCTCAATTTCAGACTGGACCTAGGGTTTAATATGCACTGATTTGGGGAAATTGCTTCACCTGTGAATCATTGTTGTATAAGAGAACCAGTGTTTAGAGGGTAGATTACTGTTTTGACATATAGGAGTTTTGTTGGATTCTGGGAATATGAATAATTAAATCACAGGGTGTCCTGTGTTATTGATATTCTGGAATCTCAAAAAGAATATATGAGAAGCTGGTCATATTATTTAATGAGTGCTGCACAACAGACAACCCCCAAAGAAATTTATCTGCTCACAACTCCATGGGAGTGACAATTTAAGCAGGCTATGTGGGACGGCTTGTTTCTATTCCACGTGGTGGCAGCTGAGCTCACTCCTGTGTTCTCTGTCAGTTGGCAGGGGCTTTAGAGTCTGCCTGCTCCTGGATGGCCTCACTCACAAGGTTAGCAGAGGTTTAGACTTTCAGCAGAGGTGCTTTAATTTACCCACGTGACCTCTTCATACAGTTAATCCAGACTTCTCACCCAGTGGCCAGATTTCAAGATGTCAGGGCCCAACGTACAAATGCTCATCAAGCCTCTGCTTACACCACATCTGTTGATGTTCAATGGGACAGAGTAAGTCATGAAGACAACTCCAGAGCCAATATGGAAAAGAACACACAAGGGCATGTATGATTAGAGACATGACTCATTACGGGCCGTTAGTATAACAATGTGCCACCGTTAGGGCTTCCCCATTGGCTTAGCAGTAAAGAATCCGCCTGCCAATGCAGGAGACTCAGGTTCCATTCCTGGGTCAGGAAGAGCCCTTGGGGAAGGAAATGGCAACCCACTCCAGTATTCTTGCCTGGGTAATACCATGGACAGGGGAGCCTGGCGGGCTATAGTCCAGGGGGTCACAAAGAGTTGGGCACAACCAAGCAACTGAACAAGAACAAATGCCACAGTTCTGGTGAGAATAAGCCCTCTTTAGTGGTAACCAAGCATCCATATTAGTTCTGTGCCAAATGATACGGGCTAAGCACAGACACACGCACTCATTCACATTCACTTGACTGAGATTCTTTTAGGTAGGGCCAAATAGAATAAGAAGAAATCTTAAAATCTCTCTTTAAGAAGAAATTTTAAAGAAGAAATCGCAAATCTTTGAATTATTGGGGGGCAAAAAGTTCTCCTTAGCTGAAAGAAGGAAGTTCTTTTGTCCTTTTCTATGGAATTATCTTGATAATTAAAGGATTTTGATTGCATTATTTGACTCACAGTATCCATTTCACAATGTTTAATACTGTCTCGTGACTGCAACTAGACAGCAAGAAGACTTATTCAAAGTAGAAAATAGAAGAGATGGTAAATTCTTGACTTGATATGGCCTAAGGGTTTACTTAATATTGTATCTTGATCAACTGCAGAAACTTTCTGGAGGGATTATAAAAGATTTGAGGGTGTGGTGGTTGTGAAATATGTCCACAAATTCTTTGATAGCCCTTCCTTCAAGTGAGAGTTTTATTTTCTTTCTCGAGTTTGGACTCAATGTAGTGACTCACTTGTGACAAGCAATGTGTGGCAGAAGTGATGATTTGTGACAGACAAGATTAAGACATAAAACATATTTTGACTTTCTCTTCGATCTCTCCTCTTGAATCACATGCTCTGGAGAAAGCAGCAGCCAAGTCATAAGGACACTCAGAAAACTCTATAGAAAGGTCTATGTGGTGAGAGACTGTAGCATCCAGCTGACAGTTACGTGAGTGATCCTCCTGGAGACAGACTCCCCAAAGTCACCCAAGCCTTCAGATGACTCCAGCATCCCCTGATATCTTGAGTGCAATGCTATGAGAAACTCTGAACCAAAATTTCCCAGCTTAGCCATTCCCAGATTCCTATCTCTGAGAAACTGTATGAGGTAATAAATGTTTGTTGCTTTAAGATGCTAAGTTTGGAAATACTTTGGTGGCTCAGATGGTAAAGAGTCTGCCTGCATTTGAGAGACCTGGGTCCAATCCCTGGGTCAGGTAGATCCCCCGGAGGAGGAAATGGCAAGTAGTCTTGCCTGGAGAATTCCATGGACAGAGGACCCCAGTGGGCTATAGTCCATGGGTCACGAAGAGTCGGACACGACTGAGTAACTAACACTTTGTTATACAATAGAGTTCAGAGGAGTTGAACCACCTCTATCTTTAATCCCAGATGCACAAAATAGTGCACTGAATGTGCTCAGGAAAGTTGGGTCTTCCCAGGTGGTCCAGTGGTTGGGACTCCAGGCTTCCCATGCAGGGTCGGGTGAGGGTTTGATCCCCTGGTTGGGGAACTAAGATCCCACATCCTGTATGATATAGCCAAAAATTTTTTTTAATTTGAAAAAATTGAAAATAACCCCAGTGATGCATGTAGAACTTGCTGATGTTTACTGACCTCTTTCCCACCAAGAGAGATAGCCTCCCCATTAACTCATCATAGACTTGACTTTTAACTCCATAGAATTAACATGAGAATGAACACAAAGACAACAATTTTGTCTCTGGGGAAAGAAATTAAAACTTCTCTTCAACACCTCTCCTCCTTACTTCATCTCAAGGAGGAATCTGAATCTAATGAAAAATACTCTACCACCAAAATAGAGCACATACTGCTGAATTTCTCAGGGAGAAACCACTAGTTAACAGATCTGTCATGGACAGGTATGGCCAGGGTAGACGGTCCCCACGAAGCCTACAAGGTGGTAAGCCCAGGGTTTCTACCACAGAGTAGGGACTCACACCTTTCACTCTTTCTTTCAACTTTTTTCTCTTCTCTCCACAAGTCTGAGAGAAGCTCAGAACTTGTTTTCCTTCAAACAAAACAAAAGCACAAAAACAAAACTACACACAATGGGGGGAGGAGGTGAGGAACAAATTAAGAGAGTAACATTGAAATGTATATTACCGTATGTAAAATAGCTAGTGGGAAGCTGCTGTATAGCACAGGGAGCTCAACACCTCAACGCGGTGCTCTGTGATGACCTAGAGGGCTGGGATGGAGTGGGCCAGAGAGGGTCAAAAGGGAGGGGGTATATGTATACTTATGGCTGATTCATGTTGTTGTTTGGCAGAAACCAATACAACATTGTAAAGCAATTATCCTTCAATTAAAAATAAATTAAAAATTTTTTAAGTTAAAAAAAAAAATAAACACACCAAAAAAATGCTAGCTATCTCTTCATTAAGCCCAACTTATCTATTTCTACTTTACCCGGATTTCAGAGCAAAAGCCCCAGCCAAGAATAAAATAGCTCTTTGCCTTCTTTGCTTTTCTGTGCATACATATACATATGTATACATATGCTTCCCTGGTAGCTTAGCTGGTAAAGAATCAGCCTGCTATGCAGGAGACCCCAGTTCGATTCCTGAGTTGGTAAGTTCCCCTGGAGAAGGGATAGGATACCCACTCCAGTATTCTTGGGCTCCCCTGGTGGCACAGGTGGTAAAGAAGCCACCTGCAATGTGGAAGACCTGGGTTTGATTCCAGGGTTGAGAAGATTCCCTAGAGGAGGCCATGGCAACCCACTCCAATAGTCTTGCCTGGAGAATCCCAGTGGAAAGCAGAGCCTGGCAGGCTACAGTCCATGGGGTCACAGAGAGTCAGATATGACTGAGAGACTAAGTAAGAGGCTTTCAGAAAAGGAGGCAGAAGCAGGGTTTCAATGTTGGTTCTAAGTGACCACTGTTGGTTGTTATTGTTGTTGTACTATACAATTATTTAGTGACTGTAGGAGTCATTTGCTTGAATTAATTGGTGAATCAAGTTAAGAAATGGACTCAATGTCATTAGCCTGGACTTATCTGTCAAATTGTAGTTGAGCTAATGCTCTGTAAAATGTGAGAAAATGCACAATAGTCCAAACAGGAATCTGGCACCATAAGATCAGGCAAAATTTCATAGTGCCGAGTTCAAAATAAGGCACACGGGAAATAGCAATTTCATATCCTTTGTCCTGATTTTGTAGTTTCTTACCCAACTCCCATATTTGAGGAGGCAGTTTTGCCTCGGTATGAACTGTGGAACTGGATAGCAGCTGATAAGCTGTGAAATAATTTAACCACTTGGATAAGAAAGAATTTTAAAAAGACCCAAAAGTTATCACTGTCATGACAGGTTAACAGTCTTCTGTTTGCTGTGAAAAGAACTTTAAAAAGCAAAATTCTGGGCAGTCTAAAGAAGTGAACATGTATATTAAAAGTGTTCATGGAGTGTCTGGTAAATGCCAAATTCATTAAGTAATTATCTCATTTAATTTTCATTTAATATGCCTGTGAAGGCAACACTATTATCATTCCTATCTTACAGATAAGGAGAAGAAGGCTTAAAGAATTTAAATTTGTTGGTCATGATCACCAACAGAGGGTGAGGAGGCAAATCTAGACAGGCTGACCCCAGAATGTTCATTCCTACACAGCTCACTCTAGTGTCTCTAATAGGAAAGAGCCCTGAAGTATTATAAATACCACCAGCAAATTCTGCTAAAAGATTATGAGGTTTCACTCCTAGAGATACTTAAGATCTGATTATTTCAAAGGAGAGAAATGGAGAATTTTATTCATGTCTTTCCTTGGCTACCAGCTTGGTAATATTATAATCTTAAAGTCTATCTGTGTTTCTGTCTGTCTGTCTTCCTCCCTCTTATTCTCAACTTGTGGATTTTGGAAACGTCAGTTCTTTCTCTCTGATTCAAAGCTGTGTATCTAGGAGATATTCTCTGCGTAGCTCAAAACTGTCACCTTCTTCCACATTCAAAACACAGCCTCGGGTCAAAAGCACAATGCCCTGACCAATAGCTCTCAACATCCTGGAGAAAATCTATATGCTGCACTCATCATTGTGGCCCAGTGAAGCCTTGTAAAATGCTCTCCTTTTACCTGCATCACTGAACAGATGGTTTTGCTATCCACTTCAGCTGTTCTGGTACGAAATCCACGAAGATGGCATTGCGCCAAGCCCTCAGCTTTGGACAGGAATATCAGCGACATCTACTGTTTGACTCTCTGTATTAATTCCCCCTGACTTTAGAACTCTGGCATGGAGCCTAAGGGAGCTAGCCAGACAATCTGAGCATCACTTCACCATGATGAAACAGAAGTGTCATGAGTAAAATATCATGAAGATAGTTCTCCCCCAGGCTTTGTGATAATCAGGGAGAGTGGAACAAGGCTGGCTGGCAGCCCCCAGAACAGGTATTGCGTTCTCTCTACCAGGCTCTTGGTTCCTCATGAAAATATTCCCTGGCAGGTCCACTAAGCAACCCTCAGAACATGCCCAGATGCACATGAATCTGCAAGAAATAGAGTTAGCTATTATTCCAGCATTCTGGATGCAATGTCAGAAGCCCATAACCAGTCAACTGCAGGACAGCCCATATATTATAACCTACTCAAGTGTCCTTTTTTTTTTTTTAATGTATGCTCTAGCTTGGATCAAATAGGATGTGAAAATATTGTTAACTGTTTTGTTTATGATTAAACTAAAAGCGGAACAATTCTAGCAATTCTAAATTACAATCTGTATATTTAGGAAACCTTCCAATTTCATCACAGTATTAAAATAGCATGGAGAGTATAATATTATCCCTATATTTGTCAATCAAAGCATAAATATCATGCCAATTGAGGACATGTCTAATCACACAGGCAGCATTGAGAACATCTTCATAAGATCTTGGTTCAGAAAGAAGCCACTAGAACAATCTTTCCTTGTTATACAAATAAAAAGTAGTAATTAGGCATATATTTACAGGGCAAGTTTGTGCAGAAAGGGTATAAAATGACATCGTTTTCTAATCAGTTCAAGCTTTCTTGTCTGACAGTTCTAGTGGGCAAAGCTCGTCAGTGGAAAGAATAGAATAGACAATAAGCAGAAAAAAATCTGACACCTTTTGGGAAAGAACTTGAGAACCCAACCTCTGCTTTCTAAGACTATAAATTAAGGAAACCTGGCAGAACAAACTGGGTTGCCCTCACTGAGGTCCACTGACAGAAATGAACTCTAAAGGTCCCCAAGAGAAATGAAACAAGTGGGAAAGGGCAGTTTGTCCTGTTGACATGGAACCTCAGGGTTCATCAGCAATGGCTGAAAATTGGAACTGGAAGCCCTTTGGGGCCCAACAAGCATATGTGAAGTAGAGGATGTGAAGATGGGAGTTCTTTCATACAAAAGCCACTTATAAGGAGCCACTCTGTTACCAGAGAGTCTACTAGTCTTTTTACAAGACAGTGTACCTGCTCTGAAGATTATCACAGTGATGACTGGAATGGGGGAATATCAGACACCTGCAGTTTCTTGTGGTATCTTGGTTGGTTCTCTCAACAACTCAGTAAGATTGACATACTTCTCATTATTTTCCAGATGAGGAAATCTAGGCAAAGAGAAATTAATCTGTCTATAATCATAGGAGCAAACGATAAAGCTGAGATTTGGACCTTGATCTGCATGATGCTAAATCTCATACTTTTTCAGAGTTTGAGGTCTTAGAGATGTGGTGTTTCCTGGAGATCACAAATTCTCAAGATGTATTCAGATGAATACAAACCAAAATGAGTTGATAACTTTGGAACTGAAGCTACTGGAAATTGATGAAAGTAGATGATGAGGATTCAGAGGATAAAGGGAGATGGTATCACGCAAATCAGCTTAGGTGGGTCAAGTACTGGTTACTGAAAACATAAGGGCAGGGTCTGTGTGAGAGCAAGCAGCGTATGCAATTAGAATGAATTAATAGATAAAGGTAGACAGGTTTGGCAGAGGGTTTTATAAGTGGACAGTGGGATTTGAAGAGGAATTATTTTTTCTTGATGGTAGAATAATAACGTCCTAAAGAGTTAGGGATTTATTGCCATGTTACCTTTAATCAATGCCTTTTTCTGAATTAAATAATCTCATAGATTTTACTGCGCTGATTTTATACCATTGGGAAATAAGAATCTGTATTATTTTGTAAATTAAAATCTCAAAGCATTAAGTTAGAGAACAGGATACTTTAAATTCCCATCACTGTCCTGGAAATTAACTTAGTAATTTCTTATATTTTATATTAAAATAACAGTATATTAAGATAACAGTATACACAATGGTATACTATGACAAGGCTGTTAATTTCCTT
Organism: Giraffa tippelskirchi; assembly: GCF_054371585.1. Classification (NCBI taxonomy): domain Eukaryota; kingdom Metazoa; phylum Chordata; class Mammalia; order Artiodactyla; family Giraffidae; genus Giraffa; species Giraffa tippelskirchi. The sequence goes on along the minus strand of NC_137284.1, from coordinate 58,528,784 downwards.
TCCCAAGATCCAGTCTCTGCATTCACCTTTAGTAATAGAACTCAATTATATAGTTATATATATTACATATATATATAGTTTTTTATATTCCAGTTTTACTAAGATATAATTGACATACATTACTTCATAAGTTTAAGGTGTACAGCATAATGATTACCTACATCATGAAATGACTACAGAATCCAATTGCATTTGGGCAACCAAGTTACTATTCAAGAGACTATATTTTGTGTAATTTTTTATGAAAAGGGGCAGCTCAAGTCCATAAAATGAAAGTAAAGAACTTGTGAGCCTTCTTAGAAAGTATAGATTGTCTTTGACTCTTAAGTATGACAGAGTAGCAAAATAAAGGGAGACTGGATCCCTGATAATCACTGGAATCATCACAGTGCCAGCAGCTGGCTCCCTGTAGATTCCTCTATGAATAAGTTAAGACTTCCCTTGTGTAAACTTCTATTACTTTAGGTTTTCTCATTTTATTTGGCCAGATCTGATCCTAACCAATATAGAACTAATTAGATTAAATCATCACTGACTTGAGCTGTTGTTAAATGCTAGATAATCTTCAATTAAAATTGTAGTAAATGATAAATAGACGATTTGAGTAATTTAAAATTTATAAATAGAGCTTGTAACTGCCTTTGATCCATGAGTACCACATATAATCATGATTTGAAAGCTGATCTGAAAAGGTTGAGTCAAAATTAGGTAATAATAGATAAAAATTGTCCTGAATTTCTTTCACATTTCAAGTACTTCCCACACAGAGCACAAGCAATAAAGACAACAGAATGTTTGGACTATTTCCTTACTAATTAATGTTCTTATGATAAAAAAGAATGTTCAAAAAAAAAAAATGTTCAAATGCAACAGAAATGCACGAATTCATTTTAATGTCCAGTATTCATTGATGTATCTATTCTTTTTTGTCAAATTATATTATTGAAGAAAATGTGTTCTGTCTAAAGATAATATGATTCTTGAATATAATTCTTGTGATAACTTACCATCCATTAAATTAAAATAAAATAAATAGAAAATTATGGAAGAGTCATGAATATTCTTGCTTAAATTTCATCCCCAAATTTTGCTGCAATTAGACTATGATTTTCTGTTTTATCATCTACGTGGTGTTCTTCAGGTAATTTCAGACAGAGGGAAGATCTCAGATATCCTCATCACGATAGGGTACTTCCAGAAGAAAGGAGCAAGGGTCGGGGGAAAGGCCATAGGACAATATACCAAGTGGGATGCCATGCATACTTTAAAAATATGCGTGTTAATTGGAAGAATGAAAAAAATTATAATTACTTAGAGAATGTAGATAACCAAGCCCCATCTCTGTCAGTGAATGAAGAAGGAAGCTCCAAATAGTAACCTCCTTGGCTCTGAAAAGGAACAAATCCATTTAAACTGTCACTCTAATCAGAAAGTGTCAATGGCTTCCTCACTGTAGCTTGGACCTTTACTCCAGCAACATGAAGCAATTCATATTTCTTCAAACAAGATACCCACTGGAGCCAGGCGTGTATGGCTTGCCTGCTCCTCTTTCCCCTGCATGAGATGCTCCCTTTATGTCCCCTCTATGCTGGTTCCTATTACCTGTATGTGTATGTCTTTTTCATGCTTCTCTGTCGGGATGAATTGTTCTCCTTTGTATTCTAAAAGCATTTAGTACACACCCCTATTCAAACACTTATATTTGTATGGCACTTAATTTTTTACTTCCCTTTTCACCTCTAGACTGTGAGTTCTTTGAAAGAAGACACCATATTTTATCCATTTTTATATCCTTAATATAGCACATCCTACCTTGTACATGGTAGGTGCTTGATTCTTCTGAGTTGATACAAAATGTACATACTGTCACATTAACTCAAAGTTTTTTGTCTTATACATTTTTCTTTCTCTCTGAAAATTATCCATCACTTTAGTTTTTTTTTCTCAAAAGGTAATGACTTGAAATAACCAGGGAACCAAACCCAAGAGACACTTGTACTGCTATTACATGTACCCAGCACATTTAAGTGCACCTAGTGCTTAATAACCACCCTAATTATTTATTAAAATTTAACTCTCTCTTCCAGTTAATTGAACTTGAATTTGGTAGACCTATCCAATTTTGGCAGATAAGCAGCTTTTTTATGAGTATGTATGTATGTTAAAAGCTGACTAAATACAACATTTGCAGCAGAAGTTTAAATTTTTCTACCTACTTAAATACATGGCAGTATCGCCTCCTTAGTACAGGAAGGGTCTCCCAAAGAAACAAGGAGACTTAGTCTATTGCCTCTGAAGGGGCAAATCTTAAATAATTTAGAGACTCGTTATCTTTTCCTTTAAATCCACACACTTATAGATTGAAAGTATCCCTCTTTTAAAAAACAAAAACATAAATATTAGAAGAATCTATAGCATGATGTTTGGTCTCCCTAAATAATTTATCCTACTATGAGTAAGTGATCTGGATGTTATGCCAACTAAGAAACGCAGAACCCTTATTACTTTAAACACTCTTGTCTCAGAATGTATCAATACCAATACAGGACGATCATTTTCTAGGAGACATTTGTCTTCCTCTCTGTTTTGGGATGCAAGTGCTATTTTTGGAGTACACAAGCAGAGGCAGACACGTTTTATAGATGATGTACAGCGTCTCTGGAACTGCTGATATGATTCTGGAGCTTCAGTCACAAAAATGCCACACTCCAACAGGCATCAGTCTACTCAAGGCACCACTCTGTAAGGGGACATCCAAATTGGATTGGCACCAAAATTTGATTACTATATATATATATTTTTTTTTCTAATGGGGGGTAGGCTGTAATTTTTTAAAACTTCATTTAAGTGTTTGATAATAGAATATTTTAAACATACCAAAGAAATACCAAAAAAATTAACTTAACAGCCTTCCATATACCTACCACCTGGATTTGACAGGTGTTAAAATTCTTGGGCAAACTCCGAGAGATAGTGAGAGACAGGAAGCCTGGTGTGCTGCAGTCCATGGGATTGCAAAGAATCAGACGAGACTTGGTAACTGAACAGCAACAATATTTTATCACAATTTACTTGTTTGATTTTTTTTTTTAAGAAATAGAACTATACTGATAAATCCTAAGTCCCACTCCCCATCCTTTCTCCCTCTCCCTCATTAAGTGATAATACACTAAATAGTAGTATATCTTATTTATGGACATACCTAAATAATAAAAATGTAAAGGACTTCTTTTAACTAAGATAATAACAACAAAAAAAGAATGGGTTCATTCAGAATTTGTGAAGCTATACTTTAGAGTCTAGAATGGAACTTGGCAAATTTTTTAGGTAAAAGGCAAGATAGTAAATATTTTAGGTCTCTGTTTCACCTACTCAATTCTGCTTTTGTAGTGTGCAAGCAGCCACAGAAAAGACACAAGTGAATGAGCGTGACTGTGCTCCCATATAACTTTTTTGTCAAAAACAGAGGGCAAGCTGGATTTGGCCCACGGGCTATTGAAGTGTATTAAACAGTTAGCTGAAATACAATTATATAGAGAGTCAGTTATTAATAATATTCACTACGGTTCTTGTAATAACTTCTCTAAAAGAAATCAGAACTGTCCCCAGGATCCATTCTCTCCTTCTTTTATAATGATACCATTTTTAGCGTATGGTGGACTAGAATAACAGATGGGTTTTCCCATATGATTTTTCCAGACTCTTATGTTGTTTGTGGCCATATGACTCAGTTGTGCCCAATGAGCTGTAAGTACAAGGTCACATGGCAGCTTCTGTGAACTTTCCTTAAAAGAAAGTTGGCACACACCCTTTGGTGCTTTTTTCTTTTACTTCCTGGATCCTGCTGCTGGAAATGTGGTTGCAGTCATTGGAATTCTGTTTTAGCTCATGAGGACATGAGCCCCATCATAGGAATGGAAGAGCAATGAGTTCAAACAAACCCAGATCTCTGGTGACTTGGCAGAAGGAGATCTTCTTATTGCCCATCTCAACAAACTCTAATAATATTAATCCAGAGTTATGTGGGATTCTTGTGCATGCATTATAAGTCCCTTCAGTCATGTCTGACTCTGGGCAACCCCATGGACTATAGTCCACCAGGCTCCTCTGTCCATGGGATTCTCCAGGCAAGAATACTGGAATGGGTTGCCATGCCCTCCTCCAAGGGATCTTCCTGACCGAGGGATCAAACCCATGTCTTTTATGTCTCCTGCACTGGCAAGCGGGGATTCTTGCAGCCGCACCTGATTCCTACTGATACAACTTTCAGGCATACTCAGTAGGCAATGGGCAGAACCTTCAGATCCACCTAACATCAATATTCTTGTCTAACAGAATGTCCTCCCTCCTTATCCAAACTCTGCACTGCTTGCCTCTGTTCATCATGGAAACTGTTAGGGGATTTCGTGTTTACTTATATTAGAAAGTTAAACAAGAAGGCTTCCCTGGTTAAGGGAAGGAGGCTCCCCCCAGTGGTTAAGTCTCCGGTTCCAGTGCAGGGGGTGTGGGTTCAATCCCTGGTCAGGGAGCTAGGATCCCACAGGCCTTGTGATAAAAAGACAAAACAAAACATAAACAGAAGCAATATTGTAACAAATTCAATAAAGACTTTTACAAAATGGTCCACATCAAAAAGAAAAATCAGAAAAAAAAAGAAAGGTATACAAAATTATACAAAATGTAAAGAGCATGAATCTCCTCTCTACAACTCTTGAAGGCAAAGACCTAAAGTGGTAGCAGAGACTTGATCTTTTACTGCCCTAATTCTGATTAATACAATACCTATAGCAGATTCATGCAAATGCTAAAAATTTCAATGTGCTTTGTTCTAAATGTTTTGTGCCTATTACCCTAGAGAACAGACTCTCTTAGCTACACTGGCAAGTGTCGTTTTTACACAGGAGCCAGTATAATGGTGGTTGATGTTATTTGTGCTGCCATAGTAGAGACTGGAAGAACATAGATTCTAAACTGGGCAAAACCTGGAAACAGTTATCCCAACGCATGAAAACCAGGTCATCCATACTTTGAACTTATCATATTCTCTCCTAGCTATAACATCCTGGGTTTGAAGTAGCTTATTTCACATCTGTTTTCTTTTTTAATTTTTTTTTTATTGTGGTAAAAGTCACATAATATAAACCATGTTATTTCAACAATATTTAACTGTACAATTCAGTGGCACTAAGTACATTCACATTGTGCAACTCTTGCCATCATCCATCTCCCGAATTTTTCACCTTCCTAAACTGAAACTCTATCCCCATTAAACACTGTCTCCATTCCTTCTCCCCAGTGCCCCTCCCACCTTCCAGGGCCGCTGGCATCTACCAGTGTATTTTCGGACTCTATGAATTTGACTATTCGAGATATCTCATATAAGTGGAATCAAACAGTATTTGTCTGTAGCTAATGCATATTGGGGAGAAGGCAATGGCACCCCACTCCAGTACTCTTGCCTGGAAAATCCCATGGACGGAGGAGCCTGGTAGGCTGCAGTCCATGGGGTCGCTAAGAGTCGGACATGACTGAGCAACTTCACTTTCGCTTTCATGCATTGGAGAAGGAAATGGCATCCCACTCCAGTGTTCTTGCCTGGAGAATCCCAGGGACGGGGGAGCGTGGTGGGCTGCCGTCTATGGGGTCGCACAGAGTCGGACACGACTGAAGCGACTTAGCAGCAGCAGCAATGCATATTGGAATGCATGTTTAAGGTTAACTTAATATATATCCTATAACTATATACACTACTGTGTATAAAAGAGATAATTAATGAGAACCTATGGTATATCACAGGAAAAATAAAAGGTCACATCTGTTTATAAACCACTCCTCCTCATCAGATCCTAGATAATGAGTGGAGGAGGTAAGTTGCAAAGAGAATTACAATCTCAATTTAAATGCAATTGAAAATAAGAGAAACATAAGCAGATACAACTAATATTTCTAACAAGGAAAAACTACTGGGGGGAAAGGAACCAGAATGTTAATGTTGCTTATCTCTGACTGGTGAAGTTACAGGTGGTTTATTTCTTCTTTTTTATTTTCTAAATATTCTCCAACAAACATTTATTACTTTTGAAAATAGAAAAAATATATATATATATATTTCAAGTTCCTGAAAAGACTCAATTTAATAAAGAAAACAAGTAGGAGAATGAAAAATATGAGAAAAATCAACAACGGCACAGAAATTAAAGGCAAATAATAGACCAACAATTTTCTTTTATCTGCAAGAAAGGAAGGCAACAAAGATGTGGCTACCCAAAGAGCAAATGATTTTCCTTTGGTTTGTTTTAGAGCTCAAATCCAATTAACCTTCCAGTTTCTTATTCTCTGAGCCTTTGAACCTCAGTTTTCTCTTCTATGAAATTGCACCCATCCCTCAGTACAGAAAATTGATGTGAAAGCGCCTGGATTTCCATTTCTAGCAAATGAATAATCAGTTCCAATCATTATAATAGCAGATTTCAACTAATTCATGAAATGCAATGTGGGCACAGAACACTCATGTTGAGTGGGAAACAAAGATGAATGGGAAAGTCTCCCTTGCACCCAAGGATGTCACAGCTGACTTGGGAGGATTAGAAATATACCTACATCGTTTCAGTGCAATGTTCCTCATCACAGAGGAACAGAGTACAATGGAGTTCAGAGGCAGATTAAGGAAAGTTTTACAGGACAGCGAATTCCAGTGTAAAGATGTAAAGAAACACTCTGGCAAGGGGAGTAAAAATGCTGAATTCTAGAGTTGGCTGTGCCAGTAGCAATGTGGCACAGGACTGGGTTACACACCCTAAATTTCAGGTTCATCATTTTTCCAATTAGAAGGATTTTCCCATATGATCTCTAAGATAACTTCTGCTTTTATAACAAACACTCATATAGTGTTTTATGTGAGAACTGACCTTCATAACTACAGATAAAAATTGTGCATGTGTGATATAGTATAAGGGTATACGTATGTTTAATCCTCATAAACATGAGGATACAAATAGAATGATTATTGTTCCCATTTTTCAGCTGAGGAACTGAGGCACAGATAGTGAAAGTAAATTGCCTAAATCCTAAAGTCACATAACTGGAATTCAAATCTAGGTAGTCTTGAGGCAGTACTGTTTGAATGAAGCCTTGAAAGATTTTTAGGGTTATTTTTTAATAATAAAAAAGAAATGAGTTTCATGGAAACTCACCATGAACAAAGGCAGAGAAGTGAAGGAACAAGAGAGATTTAGGGAGGCAGCATGCAGTCCTGGAAAGAGTGACCTTTGTATCTAAATATAGGAGTTGGAATATTTATTCATTTTGTGACAGTGATAAAATTACATAGATGCTCTAAGCTTTAATTATCTGTAAAATGAGGATAATAATATGTTCCCTGTAGGGTTGAAGTGAAGATCAAATAAGATAATACATGTAAAATGCTAAACACGGTGACAGGCACACAATGGGTACCTAATACATGGAAGTTATTACTACAAATGAATAGCCTAGTTTGGGCAAAGCATGTCAGGGTAAGGTGAGAACTGGACAATAATTGGCTACAAAGGTACAACTTGGGAAGATTTTGAATGCCTGAACAAGTTAAAATTTTTTAATCGAGTCACTTGAAGTTTTCAAGGAGGGAATTTTTGTATGTCGACAGCCAATACTAAACTTGAGTTTCCTGAGCATTCACTTGATGGGTAGGAGGAATATGATACTGAGGAGGATCCTGGGCTAAATAATAAAGATATATGGAAAATAATCTACATTCATTTACAAGGATACTGGCTCTGACTTCCCAGTGTATGGGACTGTTGAATTTTCAGGGTAGAAATATATTATTATATTTTAGAAGTGTCAATTTCTTAAGGGCTAAAAGTATAGAAAGATATTATTAAACAGAAAATACCTGAACTGCCTTTATTCATTTATCATCCAAAGTTCAATGTCCAATCTAGTGACTTCTCACTTTGAGCAAATGAATATGTGACAGAAAGAAAACATAAACTAAATAAAAAGAAAAAAGTCTGAATTCAACCTACTTGGACAGTTACAAATTAAAAATGAATGTAGGGACTTCATTGGTGATCCAGTGGTTAAGACCTTGCCTTCCAATGTAGGGGGTGCAGGCTTGATCCCTGGTCAGGGATCTAAGATCCCACTTGCCTCATGGGATCTTTTTTGGCCAAAAAGCCAAAAAACGTAAAACACTGCTACCAGAAGCAATAGTGTAGCAAATTCAATAAAGACTTTGAAAATGGTTCACTTAAAAAAAGAAAGAATGAATGTGGAGTCGGTCAATTTCACCAAGAACTAATCCATGCATTTATTGAAAATAGGTTATATACCTGACACTTTGCTAAGGGCTTCATGTGTTTATTTCAATTAATCCCTAAAGCATACTCACAGTTAAGTATTTCATTATCACCATTTTTTAAATGAGAAAACTGAGATTCAGAGACATTAATTTGAAAAAGTACACAGAGATATTAAATGACTTGAACCAGAATTGAAAACCAAGATTTGCTGCTCTTTTATTTAGTGCAGCTGATACCAGCACTTTCACTACCACTTTTACCCACATCTCAAGCACTGTGCCACTATTACAACACTAACACTATCACTATTACCATTATGACTATCACAACCAATTCCTCTAACACTATTACTACTATCATAACTATAACCACCACCAACAAATCCCCACAAATACCAACACCATCACCATCATCACTACAACCACCATCACAGTCACTAGCACCACCACTACCATTATCTGCTATCATTATCACCATTGCCACAACCACCATGAGCAACGTCACCACAATTAATCAACACCGTCATCGTCATGACCACATCACACCCACCATCACCATCATACTAACAACAATCACCATCAAATCATCACCACTATTGCCACTATCACCAGCATAACCATCTCCACTCCCACCACCACTATTTCCTTGACACTATTACCCCCACAGTCACCAGCATCAGAAGCCTCATCACCAACACCAACACAACTACCAAACATCTCCACCACCAACACTCCCTTCTGCCTCTAAGGGAGACTAGCTTCTTTAAAACCAAATATCCTCCCAGGGAAAAATGACTGATATCCATAATATCTCCCAAGAGTAAATTTCTTTCCCAGCTTCCTCCTACACAAGAGTTATGCCTTCATCAACAACACCCCTCTCCCAGGACAACTGTCCTCATTACTTCTACTACAGATAATTGCTAAGATATTGTTAAGATCAAGAAAATCAGAATTAGTTCTATTCTCCATAGTCATGCAGTAATGTATTTTATAGCATAAAAATATTTCTAAGTTTTGGAAGAGTAAAGTTCATAAAATGATGTGCATATTTGAGGGTAATGTTTCTAAAGCTTATTACTTAAAGGATAATCCATAAACCAGTATGTGGGCATGGAAGCTTCTTAGAAACTCAGAATCTCAGGCCCCACCCCATGTGATAAATCAGAATCTGCATTTGAACAAGATCCCCAGGTGATCTGTGCCACCTTAAAATTTGAGAATCACTACCCTAAATCTCATAATTCTGCCACTCTGCATAAAACAGTGGGTGATTTTTGTCCATTTTTTTAAGAGCTCAACACAGCCTCATTAGAAACATAAAAACATTTACTTTTAAATAATAGTATAAAAAATAAGTAATAGTCTAGGGCTGTTTTCAAGTAGCTAAGAATCTAGCTGGCTGATCACTGAGTGATGAAAATAAAAACTAGTATTCTTTCTTAGAGGAAGGCACACTTCAATACGTTGGACAAATTTTGAGTTATGGAAAAAAAGAATATCAGAAAAGGGTTAAAAAACAAAGTAAAACATGAGCAGAAAGAAACAACAGAGAGAAAGCATCCTTTAAATAGAACAGGAATAAAGAGGACATGGAAAAATACTGCCTCCCTTTGAAGTAGAAAAGACAAGGCTGGTAAATGGTGATGCTAAAGTGACAGAGGTTTAATGAGGTTCTGAAGATGTGATTTTCACTCCCCCCACCGATATATATGTATATAGTAATCCATTTAGTACTCTGTAGTCAATTTTTACAAAAGATAGCCTCGGTGACAAAGGTAGTTTAAGAATCACCCCAAAGATGAAGCATCTGCTATCTCATGGTCCTTTCTCTCTTTGAATCCTTGTTCCTCATCATGCCTTCTCTTTATACTAACAAATTCCTTTCTCTTTTCAGTTTCCACCTTTGAAACATGTATGCCCCCTTGTCATCATCTTCCTGTCCGAGGAACATACTCTAGTAAAAACAATTTCGGAAGTATTTATAGATGCCTACCAGGGACCCATTCTCCCATCATTTAAAATCACAGTATTTTAGGATATTAGAGAGACCAAACTCTGTGCCTTAGGCACTAAAGCCTCTGTTCTCTTTGTCCATCTCCTCCGGCCAGCCAGGGTAGATGTAAGTGGAGCAGCAAATTCCAAATTTTATCAAAATATTTTCATACATTTAAAGTCTCAATTTTAGCAACAGGGTCCACTATTTCTCTGTTTTTATTTTGCTTTAAGAATATCTCTTCTCAGTGTTTTATGCTGATTCCATTTTTTTCTATCTTTAAATGCTCCAGTAATGCAAATTATCATCAAAATAACATTTTTGCTTAAGCTACGAACTGGAAAGAATCTGTTGTAAATGTCTAAACACAATATCCAAAGAAAAGTTGTCTGGACAATATAGTCTACTGTAACATGATTTTATTTATGTATGTTTACCATGTAATTTAAAATGTCACCTCTTATTTGATATTTAAAAAAAGGAAAACCCTATTTCTGGGGGTACGTATAGGCTCTGTGTTTGTAACACTCACCCACCCACATCAGAGTCTGTTAGTACCAGAGTATTAGATTTCAGGGAGACGATAACTAGTAAAAACAAATCTTTTCCCAGGCAGAATTAATCCCCTCTTTTCTGAGCTCCCAGGGCAGTGGAACGTACTTCTGCTACAGATCTTTGAATTATTATTAATTGTTTAAATGGTCTGACCCCTCTATTAGACTGTATCCTGTGCCTAGAAGACAAAAATCTACTCTAATTCAGATGGCTAGGTGTTCAGTTTGGAGTTGGCTGAAACATTATTTTTTGAAAAAAAAAATTTCTGTCATTTAAAAATATGTGCATCTGTACAGAATTGCCTATTAAGATAATCTTACAAATATATAAAATATACTTATTTAAAATAAATATATATATATATCTGTGCTGAACAGTTACTGAATTAAGGCCAGTCAAATATATATTAAGCCAGTCAAATGCATATATAAGCCAGTCTAACATATTAGACTGCCTATGTTAGAATCCAGGCTCCATTGTCAAACCATTAAATATCAGTATCTGCATCTCTCTACAATGAGAATAATAATCATACCTACTTTCCAGAGTTAAAATGAGAATGCACTGAGAGCTTAGTATATAGTAGGTGGTTGGTGTTCATTAAAGCAAATTCAATAAAGCTATTGATTTTGTATCAGAAAATGTAAAACCAAGAATCATAGATATTAAATTTTGCTTTAGTTTTGAGGGAAGTTGTATATTCTCTTGCATTTTAGCATTCTGCCAACATATGCAGAAACAATCCAAGCCAAAAGTCTAGCTTCATGTTAGGGTTCTCTCCTAATTTAACCTCATATGGATCAGCCCCAAAATACCAAAAATTACTGCTCCCTGTCCCACTTAGGGCAAGTCAAATATTTCCCATTTGCCAGGTTCCTGATCACAAATTAAATACAATTAAATTACAGAGAGTACACACACACACACACACACACACAATCACAAAAAGAACATATTCCAGATCCTAGCGTTACTTATTTTTGTTTAACAAGGACTGAAGCAACACTGTATGAGGATTTTTACCGGGCAGCTCAACATGGCCAGCTCCGTCTTGCTCACATCTCAGCTCAAGGTACCCCGTGCCTGCCTGTTGGTACTCTGCCTATGACTTTCCTAGTATTGTCAGTATCTGGAATCAACAACTTACTTCTTATTTTGTTGATTATGTATCTCCATCCTCCCACAAGAACGTAAACATTTTGAACTCAATTATTCATTATTTATCAAATGAATTAATAAATAAATGCATGCATCATTTGCCTCTGCAGTTTTCCTCCTGGATTCTGAATTTCTCTGCAGAATTCTCTCTAGAAACTAGGAAATAGCTGGATATTTCCCAACTTTAGCAGACATGGGGCAAGAAGTTTCCACTGCCACTAAATGATGTATGTCCCCACCATCTCCTCTTAATGGGAGCTATTCATTCATAAAGTTAACAGTTAACCCAAGTAAGGTTTGTGTAACTACAATCTGGAAAGACACTTCCCAGCTTAAGTGAAATTTGTTTTTTCTCTGGCAGGAGACACAACTGTGCCTGCAGAGCAACACAACCGTGTTATAACCTTTGAAAGATGAAGAAGGAAGAAACACAAGTGCATTGTCTCCTATTTCCTGAAAAGACACAGAAAATCAAAGCCAGAGGCTACCCTACCCGAGAGAGAGCTTGATCTATCAAGTGGAAGTTCAAATTGTTTTAAAAAGAAAATGTTTCTTTTTCATTAAGGTGAATTATTCTTCTCTCTGTCATGATGAGGTCTATAAAGCTGTGAAGGGTAATTATACAAAGGATAATTACCAGCTGTTGTCTATTTGGAAGGAGACTAAAAGAGGAAGAAACAGACATCCTCAAATAGATGTGGGTTCCTTGAGGGTAAGGGCTACATATCGTATTTGGGTGGCTCCTCCATGGGTAGATAGGCCAGTGTGTCATGACATAAGGTAATATTGAATATGCAGTGAATTGTGTGTTGAGGGATTGGATTCTATTTCAAGGTAAGGAAAAATCTGTTTTTGGGGGTGTTAAACTAGGAATTGGGTTCCTGAGAGAGGCCAGAAATCTTTTCTCTAAATTTTTTTTCAAAAGAGAATAAACTCAAATGCAGCTATCCTGATAAGTGATTTTTCCTCCAAATATAACAAAATGCATACATTTTTATATGCATGACTTTTCTCAGTCCCTCCAAAATGTGACCTTCCCTTACATGATCATATTTAACAAGAACAGCTTTAGTAGAGTTAGTTTTTAATAAAAGTCAATCTTCCTTTCACTCACAGCAATTCAAAAATTTCATGATTTTGTGGAAAAGTCAGTGAAGTCTAAAACCATAAATGGCATTAAAGTGATACAGCCAGAATCCTGGTTTTGCGGAAGAGAAACCTTGTTCTGAAGACACAAGGTTGAGAGGTCACTCAACTCTCTATCTTTTTTTAAAAAAGAGGAAAGGGGACAGAAAGAAAGGGGCAAAGTCTCGTAAAGACAGAGAATTTAAAAGTCACAAACAATCGGAGAAAACTTCAGAAATGTTTATCACATTTTAAGATACTTATTTCTTGAATGCCCTTTTGATGAACTAATTTTATTTGAAGGCTTATTTGCAAATACAAGATATTCCATTTGAAGTGTGGCTTATTAAAAATATCTTAAGATACTTTTGATTGTGAGAAAAAGAAATATACTTTACTTTGTATCTCAGTACACACATACAGAGACACATGTTTCTTGCTCACACCTGTCACAGGAGATGAACTCTGTATTTTCTATTCCACTTCATTTTTTAAATGTAGCTTGTGCCTCTTAAATTGGTTTCAGAACCCTATAGACAGCCTCACGGTATTTCTAAAAACACTGCTGAGTCCCCTTACCAGACCATCCCCAGGTTAACACTCACCCTCCAAGAGTCTACAACACTGTATCTACTTTAGAAAATATTTTGACAGTGTTCAGACAGCAATAGAGTTAAATCTCTGTAAACGCCAAGTGCTTCTAACAGATGCAACCCCCTTTGGCGCTCAATAAATGTCTGTGTCCGACGGTCAATTTTATCCTCTTGAGAGGCCAGAGAGCCTCATCTTTGATTCCACTTCACCTATGTCGTCTTCCCTGAAATTTACCTACAGAGAACTCTCTTTTTCTCCTCCAATATTGCCTCTAATTACAATCAGTACCTGAATTCATCTGGGTCCTTTATGCTTATACCACACACAGTTGGATTTATTTTATAAAACACTCATGGCTTTTTCTCACTAATTCTTAGACTTCTGTTTTGTCTCTCTAAGTTACAGTTAAGGGTCTCACACGCCTTTGGTAGCTTTACGGAACCAAGCCCCATCCTGCTCAGAATACCAGTTGCCAATCGGTGATAATGGATGTCTGAGGATAAACCTACAACAGAAGAATCTCCCTGCGCTTGCTTGATAACACTATACAGAGGACAGCAACACCCTCCACTTAGCAAAAACTCTTCCTGATTCAATGTTGTTGCCACGATTTGGGCTACTAAAGGGAAATGCTTAGTGCTTGGCCCCCAGAAGTTAACCATAGGGGATACTCAGACAACTTTAATAATTTTCTGCTTGTTTGCACTAACAAAGGGTAATGAATGTTATATAAGAGACGTGGCAAAGGAGGGCATGGTCAGGTGTTGGCTGGTCAGCCCCAAATGGTTAGCAGGGGGCTATTGAACTCTGTCAAAGCACAGAGAGAATATTCATATCTACATCCAGAATTCAGATTTCTTATACAGGTCTTGTTTGTATTATTGTGTGTGTGTGTGTGTGTGTGTGTGTGTGTGTGTGTGTGTGTTCCTTTGCAAGATTCCTCTCCCAATGGTCCAGCTACCTTTCCTAGTCATATTTTTTACTGGTTAATACATCATTCCCACATAGATCCTCAGAATGAAGGGACTGTGGGATAGTCCCCTGCACTAGGGTGGTGCTGTAGGGTTTGAATGCATGGTGAGTCACACACAGCCCTCTGGGTCACCAGACTGGAGGTGGCAGTGAAGGGGGGTGGGTTATGGAGGGGAGAAGGAGCCCGGAAAAACAAAACCCCTAACAAGGTCTGCCCTACCCCTAATAAACCCATCTGTCCCTGGACTCTCTCTTCCCCCTGAAAACCCCCAATCACATGAATTTGGGGCGCCCGAAGTCCCCCCGAGGGTGGGAAACGGGAGTTCAAAATAGGACAGAAACACACGCACCTTTTGCCTATAGTGTAATCTCTCCAGGGAAGGGATGAGAGAACAGATGGGTGCAGGTTGCAGTCCCATTCACAGGGTACCTCTGACGTTTGAGTACTTAGTAGAAACTCGGACTGTCCGGGAAAGTGTGCTGTGTTGCTGTCTGGCTTTCTTCGCGTCCTATTTGGTTGCTGTTGCCGTTAGTTCTTTTGCTGAGTGCGGTAATGCTGGTAACCTGGACGGTCCAGGGCCACCTCAAAGTCCCCGGGACACGACGGGATGTTGCCCAAAGTCCCTTGAACAGAGTTAGGGAAAAAAACGAAAAAAGTATCCACGGCTCCCTTGCTCTATCCAGCGGTGGGCTAAAGGATGTTGAGGGCTGTACGTCCTTGGAACCAACTTGCCCACCTCCCAGAGCGCTCCCGCCAGCCGGAGTAGTGCCCTGCCTGGAATCGGGTTGTCCCAGGCTCTTCCTGGCATCAGAGGCTTTGGGGGTGGCGGGGGGTGAGGGGAGAGGCACTCGAGACCCCGGTCTTCCTCACTTCCTCACTCCGGGTAAGCCTCTGTGCCCACCTGCAGCCCCCCATATGAAGGGCGCTGTTTCCCGAATCCAGCCTGCGCTTTCAGCTCTGCACAGCTGCCCCAGTCTGAATGCTCTGCCAGCACTTTCCGGACCCCCACGGCCTCTCCTTATCCCAGCTCCTTCCCCGGATTCCTCTCTGGACCCCAGTGCCTAGCCCACTGTCTCCCCACCCACCTCCATCTCACTTTCACCACCTCGCCCACTAGGGACCCTCTCTCCGCAGCCTCCCAGGTGGTGCTGTCCCCCGAGCAGTGGCTGAAGGAGCTGGGGTGGCACGATCTCTAGGGGTGGGTTCTTTTGGAAACTCACCCCTGCGGAATTGGCATCCTCTGGGGGAGGGGGACAAGTCTCCCAAAAAGCTACCTCCGTCCCCTAGCCCAGACTGTCGCCCCCTTCCCAAGGTCCCTCTCAGGCTCCTCGTGTTTACGCCGCCTTTCACTCCGGGGGGTTCGTGGGGTGAGCCCCCCGCCGGGACTCCAGCAAGGCAGCGGCGGTGGGCCCAGCCCCCCTCGTGGACCAGGGGGGCAAGGGGCTGTTGCGGAGGCGCTCGGAGCTCTCCTGCTCCCCCTCCCTCTCCGGGGACAGGAGCCGGCTGACGGGGGCGGGAGGGTTCGGGGACAGGGGGGAGCTGGCGCTCATCAATTCCGCTGCCACCTCCTCTGCTTCCACGGGGGGGTGGAGGGGGACGTGGAGGCGGGCCGGGTAGGGCGGGGGAGCGGGCAGGAGAAGACTTAAGTCGGGAGAAGTTTGCGCCCAGCTCACTGCTGGAAGGGAAGGCGCCGGGAAGGTGAGCCTCCTGGACTTTGGGGAGGTTGGAATCAGGCACGGGGGATAAAGCAGTTTGCCTCTTAGCCTATAATACAAGCTGGGGTTAAGGATAAACTATCATTTAAAGCAGAATTAAAGTGTCAGGAAATCAGGAGGGGGACGAGACAGACAGCGCTCCGGACTAAAGTAGTTTTCTCTCCGCTAGGACGGCCAGCCCCCCAGGCTCTGGGTGGGCTGCGCCGCGCCGCTCTTGGACCTTCCTGGGTTGGAGAGGTGCGCACCGTCCGCACCGCACCCAGCGGCGGCCGGCAGTCTCCTGCTCAGGAGATGCCCGCTGGAGCCTGAGTTCCTGAACCTCTGGAGCCACCACCTGCGAACGCCCTTGGCTTCTACTGAGCCACCATGGAGGGCAACTCAGAGAAAATACTCCAGGTAAGGAGGGTCTTGGAATGAGAGGGATTTATTCCAAGCTCTGCGATGTTCCGGGGTATGGTGGAGATGCACTAGATACCTTGGGTTTTGATTGCAAAACTGCAGTTTGATTGTGACGTTTGAGGGTCTGATTAGGGTCACTTAGTCTCAGTCGCCTCTCCTTACCCTTGATTAAAGGAAAGCTAGTTGTCCTGGGAAGGTGCTGAAACTCAGGGTGTCATGTTGAAGAGTCCTCTGATTGTGTGTGAGTTTTACTCTGCTGTTATATCAATTTCCCTTAAAAGTTTCATTCTTCAGCTTCCTGAGTCTGAAAATTACCCAATGAGGGGCTGAACGCTGTGGATTTTTTTCTAAGAGGTGTTTATTAACTAACAGATGATAAGGCATCTACATAATGTGTCTTGGTTGTTCTTGATATTGGTAATGAGCCCAGTGGTCAATGGAGTTACTTGTTAAGTCATGTTTTACAGAGAATGATTTTCAACAATCATTTATGCATAGCAGCCATTCTTCACACCTATTAGGAAAAATATGTTGTGTGCATAGTTGCCAAAAGGGTACTCTTTTTTTCATGACGCTCTTTCCAAGGCCGGGTGAAAGACTTCAAGAAAAGCTCTAACATATTAGTTCTATCTTCCCGGAACATTCATTTTCCTTGTGGTTCAAGGAAATCCAGTCAAAGTCAAAAGTTAACAATCCAGTTAGATTTTTAACCCATTATTCAGGCTATATTTTGCAGAACTGTCTAAGAAAATTTCCTTCTGAAAGCTTTAACCTAGTATTACATAGTACATGCAAGACTAGAAGGCAGGGTTCCGTCGCCGATCTTCAGGAGACCCTGACTGCCGTAGTTAACCTGAACCAAATCATCTATTCGAGGCTATTTGTTGCATTATTTGGTGATGGAAAGTGAAATGTTCAAAATAAACCAAAGTGTGGCCACGTAGTTTCTGAAACTAATCTTCAGAAAGCAGAGTGTCCAAGTTTCAGTGTATCTTAAAGGGTAATAGAAAAACAAATAGTCCATATATTTGGGCAGCCTTCACTTACCTTTAGAGACAAAGTAGGAATGGTTTTAGTGTTGTGGGATTTATAAAGTATCATTTGTAATAGCATGTTGGTAGCCTACTCTGTGTCCAGTTGGAACCCAGCTTTAAAAGGTCAAAATTGTTGGTTTTCTACACTGGCATTATGAGAGGGTCTAAGGTGATTAGCTTTGCAAAACAGCTTTGCAGCTGAAGTCAGTATTCTCAGTGGGCACTCATTTCTGCTCAGTATTTTAACATAGGTCAAAACATCCGTTGGTCGGGATTTGCTTTGGTTCCATGCCTCTAATCTACAGTTAATTTCAGAAACTATAGCCACAAGAATAATAGTCAATCCTTGTAAAGTACTCTAAGGTTATTTATTGACCATACTGACATACCCAATATGGTAAACATGAAATCCTTATTATAACTTATTCATAAGAACACATAAATAATCTTAGAGTTGTTTTGTTTCATGATGCTCGGAGTCGAAGAAAACTCTATTCTTGGTGAACTTCTCAGAGTCTTTCAATGTTGACATGAATGAAAATATTATCTACTGCTGGTTTTTATTAGAGTAAAAATGAAGTGGAAATAAGAGACTGGTGATGTTTTCAATGATAACCTAAACCAGTGTTCTCAACTCAGGCTGTAAATTAGAATCAATGGGAGAGCTTTCAAAAAAAAAAAAAAAAAGGATGCCCAGACCCTACCTCAAACCAATTAAATCAGATTATCTGATGAGGGGGTTT
Organism: Giraffa tippelskirchi; assembly: GCF_054371585.1. NCBI lineage: Eukaryota > Metazoa > Chordata > Mammalia > Artiodactyla > Giraffidae > Giraffa > Giraffa tippelskirchi. Next base: position 58,510,190 of record NC_137284.1, on the reverse strand, counting down.
ACATTGTTATGGCTTCTTTAATGTGATTGTAATCTGCAGCTATGGTTGGGAACCACTGACCGAGGCAGTTTCCGTCGGGTTTGGTCGAGTCGGGTGATGTTGGAGAGTCTTGGAACATAAATGCCATATGTTCTCTTGTGGGTCTAATTTTATTTTTAATATTTATAACCTGATATCCAAAATAGAAGAAATAGATTTTTTTCCCCCCTTGATCATAGATGTTTAAACCATAATGGTTTCTGGTAAATATATATATATATATATATTTTTTTTTCCTAAAAAAACAAGGTATTGAGCCTGAAGCTTATCTGACTGTCCAGAAAATGGTTTAATAAATTAACTCTAGCTTTAAGAGCTACTGGAAACAATGTTTTACCAAATACAGAATTTGATCTCATTTTTGCTAAGACCTATATGATGTGTAATATGCAAATATGTACCCTTTTGAAGGCAGAAAAGAAGAAAATAGTACCATGCTTCTCGGCACACCAAATAGCATAACCCGGGTGCCGACTATAGTCTAGTATTTTCACGTAAATTATTTTCTTTAAAGCTTACAATAGCCTTGTGAGGTACCAGCTTTTCTTTTGATTTTACCTATAAGGAAATTAACCCATTAGGTTAATGAACTTGTTCAAAGCCACAAACTGAATAAATCTAATTTGTGTTTGAACCCTGGTCTTCTTCTTCTAAGTTCAATGCTGTTATAAAATATAGTTAATACACATATTTATATATGTACCTCTATTTAATTTAAAGACAGCATTTTTCACAAAGCAGTACTAATTAAGAACACAGATCCTGACAGGGATCTCCTTGAGTTTCATGTCTAACTACCATCTTCTAGAAGAAGCTGTATGGTTTGGGGCAAATTATATAACCTTTGCGTATCTTAATTCTCTTCATGAAATTGGGTTTTTTTTTAATGAGAATTAAATGAATTAATGTTTGTAAATCACTTTGAGTAGGTGCCTGGTACGTAGTAGGTTCTATCTAAGTGCTATATTTTTTAAATGTCATTTATTCAAAAAGTATTTGTGATTATTTGTGATATGCCAAGCATTCCATTAAGCCTGAGGTACCTAGACAAATAATGACCTGTCCTCAAGGTCAGTAGAGAATGACCAGTACATAAGTAATATTCCACTCAGGTATGAGATTTTATTCAACTTTAATTATAATTAAAAGCATTATTTTATGTGACCACTCTTGTGCTTTTCAATATTGACATGATCTTATAGAGGTTTATATAATGACTATTACAAAACAAATTACAAATGAGTATTACAAACCAAGTGATAATATTTTGTGTTGTCACCACAAAATGGTATTATCTTGTTTTCAATTCTATCAAAACACAGAAAATAATATTAATTTATGTTTCTGGCTTCACTTTATGAGTGTAGAAAATTAGTAATATGGAAAGGTGCTAAGTTTTTATAATTTTATTTTAGAAATGAAGAATTGAGAGAGGAACAATTGATAGAAAATGTCTTCAGAATCTATTTCTCAATATTTGCAAGTGCAATTTTCTTGAATTGTTTTTCCAAAAAGGGTGTTGTCTGTTTGGAATGTAGTTTAGTGCCTTTTTTTTTTTCAAGAAAAAAAATTTTATGGTCAGAAGCATGGATCGAGGAGTGCAGTTAAAGGTGTCTAATACCCAGCCAGCCAGCCGGCTCTGCAAGACCATTTCTCATGGAAGCTGACTGTGCTTCTCCCACCGTGCCTTCGGCTCCATGCCCTTGACCTGCACTGCAGGGTACCCCCAGGGTTCCTCTGGGTACCTGAAGTATAAGATTATGTCTTTGTTCAAATGAAAAACCTCTCTTTATTAAAAGTAGCATATGAATCGGTATTCTCTGTAGAGGAATAATACAAATACTCTAAACCCAAGGAGCTGTTTCTCAAAGAAATAAAGTACCTGGCTCCACGAAATATTTTCTGCTTTTGTAATCAGTATTTAATCATTCTATTTCATTAAAATTTCTGTTTGCAAATGTGTGTCTTGCTTCTGTCTTATCAAGGCTCAAGGCTACTCCAGATTTTTCTCATGGAGGCTGCATTTTTCTTCTACGTAGTTTCACTGCAACCCCTCTCATTTAAGCTTTTATTACCTTCAACAAAATACTTAAATGTTCCCCTAATATTCAGCCACGTTTAGTCTCTCTGCAATGCATTCAGTGTTACACAACAGGGTCAGACTTGTTTTCTAAGCTCCCATTTTGTCACCCTGTATTCATAATTTATTCAGTGACCACCCTGGGAGCCTAAGACTTAGAACCACTCTTCAGCCTAGCACTGAAGAGCTTTCATGATGTGATCTCATTTTATCTTTCCTACCTAAGTCAAGTAGAAAACCTCAACAGCTTCCTAATTCCAGTTCCAAAGCCATAGTGATGCCACAAAAACTGAATCCAGTCTCTCCTTCATTTTCAGCCCTTATGAAAATTTTCAGCGGGCAGTTTGAATTGATATTCTATTGCCTCAGAATTGGGGTATGGGTGGGTGGGGGGTCCCTTTACATTAATGGTTTAGTTGCAGAACTGCTTTACTCTGGTTTTAGTTTTTTCCTGCAGCCCCATCCCCAATCCTTGCCTTTTATTTGCCTGGTAGTTCAGAATTTGGCGTTTCAAATATCACCTTCCCCTGTCCTTCAAAACATATTCAACATTCCCCAGTAACACGTTTAACAAATTATCATCCTCATAGCTTTGGTCATATTTAAAAACTCAATAAATGTTTACTAAGTGCCCATTACAGTCCTAGTCCGGGCATATTGTGACAAATTACAGTTCCTGCCTTCACAGGGGACTGGAAGAGTCAGGCAACCCAACAGACAATCACGGGCCCATGGGGTAAGTACTCCAAGAGAGACGCCAGTGAGCGCTGCCCAGGGAGGAACAACGCCGAGCTGGACACTGCGGAAGCGTTCCGAGGGAGGTGACCCTAAGTGGGGGCATGATTCAGCATTTAAGTGACAAAACAATGAGCCAGATAAGCAGGGGAAGAGATGAGCTGTGTGTTATAGGCAGGACACCAGACAATAAAAAGCCTGGAGGCTTGAACCAACATGGTGATTTGGGAGAAGCCACAGGTATCCAGAGGCACCCAGGAGGTATCCTGCGATGCAGGACACGGAGTAAAAGGCCCGCGGGGAGAAGCACCTATAGCTCCAACGAGATCTAGTCTTGCCGAGCCAACCGGGTATTAGAGCAGTATGGAATCTGCCTTCCTTTTAATTTGTATCCATCCACCTTCCATTCTAATACTCTTCCTATCTTTCAGCCAGACTGATGTGCCAAAATGGCAGATCTGATTATTTAAATGACCTCTTGTAGCTCTTTCAAGGACCCCCATTGTCCTCATGACGAAATGCAAACCCTTTAGCACAGCGGCATGGGAGCCTCTTGTGACCCATACCATGCCGACCCTGCCAGAAAGAATCAAAATACCTTACTGCAGTAACAGGGAGGAGAAACAATTAAAGTCACCTTGGTGGAGATAGACAAGAAAAAGGAAAAACAATAACAGGAGCTTACAGGGGTCTGCAAGGGTAGTTGATGCATGATAGAAATGTAAACTAGGAAAAGGGAGGGAAAGGAACGATTGTGCGATCAATTCCAAATTCCTTTCACAGATAATAGGAGAGATGGATGTCCTTCCCATAGGACAAGTAATATTTTGGGAAAGGCAGATAAAGAATTTAATTAGGAATGTGATGCATTTGGCTTATCCAAGTGGCAATGTCCAATAGAAGTAGATACATAAATGTGTTTCAAGAGAGAATTCTGTACTAGAGGTACAGGTTTGGGAGACAATCATATATCTATTTCAGCTGATGGTGTAGGAATGGAGGATATAGCCTATAGAGAAGTAAAAAAAAGAGTCAAAAATAAAGGGACAAAAGGAAGCAGAAAAATAAGAACATCTAAGACAGAACATTCGAGAAAGCCATTTTTTTAAGGGTCAGGGGAAAATGAGCCTGCAATAAAGATAGAGATGAAAGGTTAGATGAAAGGAAGAAACACAAGAAAATGTCTATTAGGGAAGCCAGAGAGGATAGAGTGGGCAGGCACCTAGACTCAATGTTGCAAGTAAGTCAAATGGGATAAGGATTGAGAGATTGCAACTGTATTTAACTAAGAACAAGAAGTGAGGAAATGCAAGCATTGAGTGTACACGACAATTTCAATCAGTTTGATATACACTCCTTACTTTATCTCCCCTTTTTGAAATCTTACAATTCCCTCAAATTCCCTATAGTTTAACTTAAATACTGCTTCTTTTTTAAGTCTTTCCAGTGGTCAATTCCCCTGCTCCCAAGCAAGATATAATATCACACCCTGTGATATCTCCTTCCCTGGGGCTTCCAGAGGTAGTGTGCATGCACACCTGTGTGTGTGTGCCTCTGTGTATATAAAGTATTCTTTCCTTTTGTCATTCATTTATTGAAATAAACTCTTAATCTCTTTGATATAACAGTGTATTAGGGGAAAATATGAGTTTTATAAATCCCCTCCCTGCAAAGATTGCAATCTAGAAATATCCACCTTTCAGCACCCAAATGTCTCCCAGAATATTTGTGTACTTAGAAGCCGCACAGGTGAATTATACAAGTGAAAGATGCCAATTTTGGATCACAAAGTATACCATTTTATATTTGTTTTATGGCATTTTATTCTCCATTTTCTGTTGTGGATATCTGTTTTTTTTTTCTTATTTCCCTACTATATTAAAAAGGACAGTCACATATTTATCCCATATCCAGCACACACAAGAGACATCTCTTCTCTTCATGAAATGGGTTAAATTTACCTAAACATGGTCATGCTCTTTTTTCCCCTGTAATTATCTTTGTTACATTGAGGCTTAAATTTTTCCTCTTTTATGGTATCAGCTCAATATTGCTACATATTTCAGCCCCTTCTCTCTCAAATCAATAATCCATTCACATCTCAAAGCTTCTTACACCCACACTCTTATTTCTGGATTGAGTCGGTGTTGATTGGAAGAGCCAACTCTGGTTCCTTCATTGAGCATTTAAAACAGAACTTACCTATTCAGAGCATAGCATTTTGTTTAGGCATGCAGAAGCATTTCCCACCGGCCTCTTTACACTTTCTTAATCACAAAGTAGATTCTTCTACTTCTCCCATGCTTCTTGCACTAGGCGGAAGCTACTTAAGTAGTATTTATTTTCTGTAGAAAAGGAAAAAATAGAACTGACCGCTCTCATTTACCAATATGGACTGGCATCCTGGGAGCAATTAATTCTCAACTGCTTGAATAACTGATCATCAGCAAGTTAATACCTTTTACACGTTAGGAATATAAATAAAATAGTTACGAAGCAGCTATAATTCACTGAAGTCCTACTGTGCTGGAGAGACTGATGTGCCGTCACTTCTCATGACATTCCTATGGAAGATTATCAATCCCACTCCATAGATGAGGAGGCAGAGACACAGAAAGCCAACGAGGCTCACCAAGCTTCTCGGAAGCGGCAGAGCTGGAACTCAAACCTGCTTGCCTAATGCCAAAAGATTGGTTTATTTCATGACTGAGGTCAAATGACATTTGGATGACAACTTAGACATCTTTTATTAGATTGTATATGTGAATTGTCTTGAATGATCAGAGCCTTTAATAACCAATGGAATGGGGAGCGCCTCTCTGTGGACATTTAAGTCAATCTCTCTGGAGGTGTCAAGCTCAGTTTTCGCACCCACTAGGGTTTCAGGAACTAAGCCTCTCTCAATAACCAATGCCCAGGAATTTGGACTCATTATCCTGTGTTCCTGAGCCTCCTCTGGTTCACGTCATATGCCAAGTGGGCATTCTAGGTAGCTGTGTACATACATAGGAATTTCCTGCACAGCAGTGAAAACATGAAATGTGACATTAGTTCTTCTAGGATTTTAGGCTTTTATGTCTGACCCAGCCTATTTCTATGAACTAACCAAATTAATTTATTATAAACAAATATGAATTTGGTGTCAGCTGACTATGAAAACTGTATTTATCCCTTTCTGGAGCCCAAAAGTAATAGCACTTACCCCAGGACTAGACTAGGAAAAAGATTATCACTTTGATGATAATAATTTTTAAAGGAAAGTTCTGCCATTTTTTAGAAATTTCCTCTCTGGTGAGGTTTTCATAAAGTCAACTTGGGCAACAAGGGAAAAAAGACAGGTGAAGTGCACTGCTGCCAAATTTAAATTTCAAATGGGCTCGACTCATACATTAATTAACCCAAACTTCAGCATAATTATTTGTTGCTAACCTTAAGTCTGACAAACAGAATTCTTACAAGCAGGAGAGTGTAGAAAATGTCAGTGTTTATGGACATTGAGGTGGGATCTCTTTAGCCCAAGATTCAGAGAAGTTCACAGCACAGAGAGCACAATAATGCAAATTGCTTTAACACCTCATTCCCTGGACCCACCACAGGGCTAAAAGGTCAGGACAATATTAGAACACTTTTTCATCCCTAACATCATATAGACTGCAAAGATGGCAGTAAGGCAAAAGAAAAAATCCCAGCAAAGTAGTGAGTGATCACTGTTGCTTAAGGGCCAATTCAGGAACTACGAGACTTTATAGGCTCGCTTCTTTTCCCCACTCAAAGCGAGAATAATTTTATTGCCTCCAATGAGGAAAATGTATATTCTTGCAAATTAGATATATCATTTTAGTGAATAGAAGGTCAATGAGAAACTTCGCCTTTCTTCTTAGCTACTGAAATGTTAATAACTGGGGCAGATTTGGGTAGTGGCAACTTGGAGTCAGCACATATCAACACTGGAAGTAGTCTCTCTGAGCTGCGTTTTAATTTGTTAAAAGGCACTCCTAGTATTTGAGGTGATGCCATATGTTTTCTCAGTAGCTAATATTTTATCCACATTTTTGATGTGGGATCAAATGCTTTTACTAAAGTACAGACTGAGGCAGAGATGGCGTAGTTCCCCACCAGTAGATGACAGTGCTGCCCTGTTAACTCCGGCCTTCTGACTCCAAGTCCAGTGCTCTCCCTGAAGAGTCTGCAAAGGGGCAGGGAGTCATGACCATTTGCAGGCAAGTATTTGCATGAATGTACTTAGAGATGACCACATGGAGAGTTAAACACATAAATAAGAATGGCCCTGGGTTACATTCCATAAAAGGCCCAGCCTGTCTCCGGAGCCCCCTGCCTTCTCTTAGTTTCCCAAAGCCCTACCACTCATGGTGTTCCCCTTTATTCCAGAAACCTGCTCTCCTAAGGAAAAGCCCCACTGCTTGTCTCTCCACAGTCTCCCCCTCAACTCCCCTTTGCCCCCACCCCCAAACCAATTGCTTTTCTTTTACCCTATTCCTACAAACCCTGCCATCTGCAGATGATCTAGTAGTGGCATAAACCCTGACTCTCTTCAAGAAAAAAACAACCACATTATCAATGACTCAGGAGGTAATTCTTGAACCTGGCATTCACTGACATGTGTTATTTGACCAAATCAGTTTGGATCTTTAGTATCAAATTTGAAGCTTGATGCTACACTTTAGCATATTAAAAGCTTCGAAGTCCCATTTGCCCTGTATCCTCCACGGGCAGTGTAACCAACCAGGGTCATCCCTTGCAGGGACTGCTCCACTGTCTCCTGGCTGGCCTGCTCACTAGGCCTTGCACCCCTCCCCTACATAGTCTCTGCTCAGAACCTGAAGTGAACTCCTAACGTGTAAATCAGAGCAGGTTTCCCTCCACCCCGTGCATCATCGTTAAGGGCTTCCCACCACACCTGAGCCCTTGCTGCCCCGCTCTTTGTCGTAGCCTCAAGTGCTCTGTGACCTGGCTGTCACAGCCTCATTGCTCCCATCTCATTTACCTGGACCTCTCAGTCCACCGCACTCATCTTGATCCATTCACTGGAGCACAACACGTCTTTTTCCTCCTCACACCCTTCACAGGAGCTCTTCCCTCCGTCTGGGATGCTCTTTCACTCATTTTCACGTATCTAGCCGCTTCCCTTACTTCAAACCTTAGCTTAAATGTCACTCCCTCAAAGAGGTCCACCACAGTCAATCATGCTTTCTAAAGTGTGTGTTTCCCTGTTCATCTCTCTCTGTCTCAGCTCCATGATTATTTCCTAATAGTTAGTACAGTTCATAATCATTTTGTTTTCCGTTCCCGTCTCTTTTCTATCACCTTCATTAGAATATAAAGCCCATCAGGTCTGTCCTGTTGATTCTTTTTACTTCCAGCACTCAATTAATACCTATTTAGCAAATAAAGGTATATATTCATTTAATCTTGTCCTCACAGCATTTCTCAATTTACACAGCCACAAGACCCTTTTGTGATACACCAGTTCTTAATACCCTGCTGAAAATCTTTGGGAAATCTGCCTTTTCAGAAAGTTAAGATAATAACAGGAACTTTAAGTACTGATGCAAGGGTGGCTTGGGGCAGGTGGGCCTTTTTGATCATTTTCAAATTTCCTCTTAGATGCAGCTGTTCACAGTGGGATTGACCGTATGATGTCATATTCATGAGTCTAAATGGGTCTGGTACCTGCTGAGACAGAACCATATCCAGGCTTGTAAGAGCTAATTTTAGTCTGTATTGCTTTGGAGGATATGTGTTTTCTTAAAAACATCTAATCATTGTTATAAATATTCATAATTATATCTTCTGTTCACAGACTTGGTTGAATCTGTAATTTTTACTAACCAAGATTATCACCTACCTGCTTTGCTGCCTATATATAAAGACAGGCATTTCTAAGTAAAATGCTGAAGAACTTTCTATGAATTATTTGGTTCAAATAGGATTTTTCAATAAGTATTTCAAGTTGCAATATGCAAAAACTAGCTGAAAAAAAGGCATTCCGTCATGATAACCAACTTGTACATGGTAGGTTCTTAGGAATTAAGTTTTGGTGTTGTGACTGACAGGAACAAAGTCAAATGTGAAACTTTGACCAATATCTGATTCACAACAAAGTGTGTAATTTTTCATTTTCAGGGAAAGTACGTATTAAAAATTTTCAAGGAACTTGGTTATAAAATAGATTTATTGAAATATTTCAATAATGATAATAACATCTAATAGTTACATAGCACTTACTATGAGCCAGTAATGTTCTAAGCCTTTTATAGATATTAAGATATTTAATCTTCACAGCAACACTCTCAGGTAGGTACAATTATTATCCCCTTTGCACAATAAGGAAACAAAAGCACAGAGACGTAAGTTACTTGTGCAAGAACACACAGCCAACCCAGGACAGAATTGGAAAATGAAGGAGGTCTGGCTTCAGAGAGTAAGTAAATCCTAAAAGAAAAATGTGTTTATTGTACATTTGTGTTAAAAGCTTAACAGTCAAAGTGTTGTTATCATGATGTAAAATGTCAACACAACATTATAAACAACTATACTTCAATAAAATAAATTTAGTAAATAAATAATGTAAAATGTCTTTCACTTTTAAATTTTTTTCAACAGGGGATCGTGGATTTCTCTCTTTTTAGAAAATTAAAGAAATTGAAGTGGTCTTTCTTATTTGTTCTAAATGTTAATCTCTCCAGCTGTCATAGGATGCACCCGAGGTGATAGTACTCCACTGTGGTTTATAAGAAGGGGAAATTGTGCTTTGCTAAGTTGACATCTCATTCATAAAAATCAGAGTCAAATGCAAAAACTTTGTTCTATTATTGTAAAGGTGCAATTTCTATTTAAAAACAAAAGCAAAATTTTGTCTTAGCAAAACACAGTTTTAAATAAAATTTCAAAACTATATCTTGATTACTTACATGAAAATTAGTCAGAAACCCATGATATATAGGGTTTTAATGATGTGGAGGGAAAAAAAATTGCTCTAAAAATGGCAAGTAGAAATACATTGAATTTTAATCAGTCTAAAAACGGTCAAGTTTCCTATTCACTCACTTGAAGATGATAAACTTTCCAAGATCTATTTTGGAGCATGGCAGCACTTTTCCATGTGTTGTGAATGGTCTTATTTCCCTGTGAGATGACTACTTTGGCACTCTGTGTACTTGTGGAGGGGGTGGAGGGTGGGGGTGGGGAATCTGTTCAGATAGTCAAAGGAAAATCTGTGTGTATTTCCATGTTCAAGCTGCTCAGCCTTTTGCAAGTGATTTTTATTTACCATCTGATATGTTTTTAGTGTATTTACCATATCTGCAGTTATTTTCCTTTCTAATATCAATTTTAGCTCCTTTGTTCACTGTTTTTTAATTTTTCACATATTCTATTATGTGATATGTTTCAGTCTAAAGCTTTTTTTCCCCTCCCCTACTTTATGGCTCATTTTAAGAATAATGAAAGAAAGAATGGAAAACGTGTGTTTCTGGGGCATTTCACAGAATATTGATCTAGAACCTAACTGCTTCACATTAGCCTATCCAATTTCACTGTGAATCAGGTTATTTTTCTAGCAATAGGTTATCATTTTAGAGGCAAGGGAAATGAATGCAGTATAAAGGAAGAAGGTTTAATCCTCCAAAGTTGTATGAAGTGTAATCACATTCATGGAGGGGGGGAAATGTATATACAGCACAAGGAGAAGCAGTTTTATTTTATTTCAATCTAGTTAGAAAAGAAAATCTACTCTTAATATTTGTTGTGTCAATTTGATATGATGCTACATTCTAAGTACTCAAGAAAAATAAAAGGGCTCAGTAACATCTTTGCCCTTTATCAATCTCAAAATATTACAGAGTAATATTTATATTACCCTCAGTTAATACAAAATATCCTCTGAGGACAGAAAGGAAAAAAAAGAAATCACTTGGTCTTTAACACAGAAACTTGTCTTGAATGCTTTTGAAGATTGATCAGTGTCTGTAGCAGAGCAGAGCACTTAGCATCCTATTCTGTTTAGGGAACCTTCAGATAGCCTAATCAATTTAACAGAAGTCCAAAGTTTCGTAGACATTGCCTTGTAGAATTCATTTAATCCCAGCCTAAGTTCTTCTCTGCCAGAAAGCCAAAGAACAGTCTGGCTTACACACTGAAGAAGAGCTGACTGACTCTGATGATAACAGATTGGAGCTGGAAAGGTGAGATGGAACCTTTCTTTGTGGATTTAACAAATTTTTCCCACCCCCCTTCCAGTCTGTACTACCTCTCAGCGTAACAAGGACAATACTTTTAAGCCTTTCTTCATATTTATTTAAATGCCCAGCTAAATGATTCAGAATAAAACCCAAAGTTTTAATAACACCAGGTTTTGACAATAAAAGTTGTCTCTCACCATCCATTTGTCATGTGTGCCTGTTCCCAAATTTCATTCAGATTCTTAACACCTAGTTATGTTCCTTTAAGTTAGTCCATGATCTGCTTGTGTGTTACGAATTTGCAAAAGAATGTAACACCTTTCTCTCATGCCTCCTCTTCTCAGTCACTTATCAATCTTCTAAAACAACCTTTTCCCCACTCCTTAGTATGCATCTTCTTACAGATAATTAGAGAAGATCTTAGAGGTCCTAATCCAACCCCTTCATCATACAGATGAAGCAATAATGGAAATATGACACCTCCGTTATCACATAGATATTTCCCTTTATGCCCTTAGTCAGATGTTTTGGGAGAACAGGAAAAAATAGCTGTTCTAGTTCCATACCATGGTGCATTGAACAATTTATAGATTTGGAGGTATGTATTAGAAAGAAAATAGGACCTTCTCTATCGAGGAGAATTCTCCATCAGATCATAGCAGTATAAGCTGAATTTATCCTTCCTTTTGATCTCATCACTCTCCAGAATCTACAACTGCCAGATGCCACCCCACAATAAAGAAAAGAAAGGGTCGAGATCCAGAGGTAACCCGCATGATAACTAGCAGGAAGAAATGTGGGGAGCTAGATGGCACCTTAGGGGACCCCCTGAGTTGTCCAGGCTGATGGACATGAAAATAGACTTGGGCAGAAGAAAAAACAATCTTATCTGGTCTTACCATTATTCATTGTTTCCAAGCTGGAAAAAAAATTTTTTGAGTCTCTTGTCTTTTTTTTCTTTCCTCTTCACAATACTTTAAGGCTGAGCTCTGAAATAGGTATTGCTGGGTTTTTAAGTGATAATCACGAATGTGTTTTGCTTTTAGGATTTTTCAGTGTGCTTATTTAAATAACATTCAAAACTTTCCCAAGGCAATTTGCTGATGGAATTGCCTTCAGGTGCATTCAGGACCTTAAGGGACAAATAGATGGGACAGGTGACTTTTTAGGGAGATGATGGAGGGATTGCTGGGACAGAGTTTCAAGTACAACACCAAAGAGGGGCTTGGAAATATCAAGGACCATCTGCCAACTGTGCATGTACTAGGGGAATATGGAAGGGAAATGCCACAAAAAAATAGTAAGGACTACCATGTATCGGGCTTTTGATAAATGCCATTCTATGCACCAACATGTATTGTCTCATTTAGGCTCCACAACAACCCTACAAGCTAGCTATTTTTATTTCCATTTTACAGATAGGTAAACTGAAAATCAAAGAAGCTAAATAAATGAATAATAATAAAAGAAATGAAGATAATTATAATTATTAATAATATGTTAATAATAGATTAATTTAAAAACTAACATTTTGGAGGGCTTACTATGTTGGTTCTTAAGTGAATTATCCCATTTAATACTCATAATAATCAAGGTGTTATTATTATACTCCTTTTACTTCCCGGGAATAATGAGCCTTAGAGACATAAGGAAAGATGATGTAACTGGAAGCAGAGGCCAGATTTAAATGCAAACAGCCAAACAACAGAGCCCATGGTAGAGTAGCACCCCATCCTCTGCTATGAAAAGCAGAACATACTTTCTCACCCAGGTCTGTCTGCTGCTCAGTCATGATTTTTTCACGGTCCCACATGGTCTTTAAAATAGTAGTTCTCAAATTTCATCTGATGACCCATGTGGATCCATGATGAGGTTTCACTGTCTGGCCCCAAAATTAAAAAGATCAAATAGCATGTCAAGAGTTTGTCCTACCACTGAGTGTGTTCAGTTTAAAGGATTGTGTTTTGTTCTGAGATATATGCATCCCTTTCTGGAGCAAAAAAACAAAATCCATTCTTTTTAATCTAATGATGATAACAGTTGATGACAGGTTTTTAAAAAGACTCTTTATTTAAAAATTATGAATTCATCAACCGTATGTCCCCTACCTCACACTGGAGACAATGGGAGAGGAATTGTACTTATTAATAAATTTTGAAATCAAGGCTCTTCTGAAAAAGAATGCTGTTAGGGATGAAGGGTGGTACAGAAAGCAAACTCTGTAAAATTTCCCAAGATCAACCCTTATGCTAGTAAGTACCACTTTATAGTTTTTAAAAATTTTTCAAGGAAACAGGTTATACTTGAAAGAAAATGGTATCGGTGAATACACATATCTTTACAGTGTAGCCCTCTTCATATGCAAAACACCTAAGCCTTGGTTGAGTAGAGCACACAGCATCTAGGAAGTACATTCACATTCAGTATCTCATATGATCCCCACTCAACACTCTATGAGGCAGTACATGCTTTAAAGGATACAGCAGAATGTACTGCTTATTAACATTGTTTGGCCTTGCTTAGCTAACTCCGCTTCCTTTAAAGAAGAAATTATTTCTATCTTAAAGGATTATTTATGGATTTACTATAAAGTAGGGAAAGTGTCAAGAATGACACAAGATAAACAGCAATCAGTAACTGCTATCTAGTTTTAATTATTTTGATCCTCATTTTATAGAAAAGAAAACTTTAACTCAGGTTAAAATGTGCGCTAAAGGAGTCCATTTAGTTTAGTAATAAAGTTGGGGCTTGAGCCTAGTTCTCTTCACAGCCCAAAGCTTCTCTTGGTTACCCCTCACCCACAATTTTAAGTGAACCCCAAACCTTCTTTCTGCTATCCCGCACCGCAATTCCACTAATGGCAAAACCCTGAGAAATCCCATTGATTTAAATGTGCCTCCATTATTCTGTAGATGTATGTTTTAGACTATGGTGTCCATATGGGCACAGTACATAAGCTTATCAGTAGGAAAATCAGATGAAATGAAAATGACTGATTGCATATATCCATCCAATAAAAACATTAAAACAAAGACAAGTGGGAATGGAAATTGTAAAGATCACCAGATGATAATAAAAAGTAAGATCTTGCAGGACATAAAGGAGGGAGTCACTGAAGGTCATCAGTTTCATGGGAAGATAAAATTTGAAAGTGGATCCGTGACTTTTATGTCTATAAAAAACGACCTCATTGTGTGACTAGTTCAGAACTAGCAGATCCGTTTTTCTAAATTACAAACACTGATCATCAGTGTGTTGTTTATTTCTATTTAAATTACCTGAAGGGCAACTTCATCTCCTTAGAAGACAGCGTGGCTTTAATTGCCAATGGAAGATTAGAAAAAGTAGGCATTTCAGTGATTCCTTACAAAGAAGCTTTGTTTCCATCCTAATGCTAAAGAATAAGAAGTTTCTGTCTTTTTAAGAAAAAGGAGAAGTATGACATGTTTCAGTCCTCAGAGCACGTGAATGAGGAAGGAAAACCAATTCCTTTTCTTTCAGAGGGGTTTTCTCTTAATATAGCAGGCTCTAATTTAGAGTTCCATCTCTTGTTTTGAGCTCATTAGTGATCTGGGTCTTGAATAGCTGCTTCTAATATATTCAGGGACAAGTGTATAGGAATACACAATGTGTTATGAGAATAAATATCTTGAACTTAAAGCATTTTAACAAATATTGTTTCATATCTTCCTGTGATGTGGGGTATCATTTTGCAGCTGAGAGCTTGTCACATAGTCTGTCAGCCACCAGACAGGGAAGATAACAAGGCTGGACCTCCAAAGGAAAGTTGTTCAAGAGACAGGGACACCAGTGAGAAAATGAGAGAGAGAAAGATAACATTTGGGAATCTCAATTATCAAATGCACTGATTATGAAAAGGGCTTGAAAATATTTGTACTCAAAGGCCAACATATTTTTTAAAGATTAACTTTGCTCCATGAAAATAAAGAGTACAAATATTCAAAATGCTCTTTTCAAGTACCAGGTCTTTTGCCAGAAACTCTTCACTACACCTAAGGGTGAGAAGTGGTGGGGGGTGGTCACAGCATTTAGCTTTGGGCCTTGCAGAGTTATTTCAGGTAATAAAAATACTTTAGATGAAATAATCGAGCTGACCACTAAAGGTGAAAGTCCCAGGAAGTAGCTATTTTTCTTCCTGAAACAAATGGCAGAATAATGTCTTTTTAAATAGTACAAATAATTAAACAATTGTCAAACCTTGGTATACAAAGAAATGAAGATCCTACTGATATGACAGCTTTGGAAACTATGACTGCTGGCATGATAATTATATGAAAAACAGAAATTGTTTTATTTCTTTCTAAAAATTGGATACAGGGCAGTAGTTATAAGGGTGTTTTTATTTTTGTTTTATGTTTTCTATATTTGTTTGTTTTAACAATAAAAAAAGTTTTAAGAAAAAGAAAAAATATGGATATAAAAGAGACTTAGATTTAAATTTGTTTATTCAAATCACATGTATTAAGTGCTCACTCTGGACTAAGCATTGTTTTTGACAATTGAAATACAGTAATAAAAGAGACAAGGCCATGCTTCCCAGGAAGTATTCTAATGCAGAAGATGGGTAGTAAACAAGTAAATATAACCAAAAGATTAAAAGGAGTCAGGGTCTTGCCTTATCAAAGGTCAAAACATGTCATGAAATTGAAATAGCTAATATACCATGGTATAGACACAGAGAAGCATAAATAGATCAATGGAACTAGATAAAGAGGCCGGAAACACCTCAAAATTTAACATATGATAACATTGGCATTTCAAATCAGGTGGTGAAATGATGAGAAATTCAAAATGCATGTCTGCATTGTACCATACTCATAAATACTGATGTATTGCAGGTCTAAGTGTAAAAATTAAAACTGTAGATGTACTAGAAGGAATAAAATGTATTTGCTATTCCTTAGATGTTATAATTCTGAGCTTAATACAAAACACCCAAAAGGTTAGGAAACTTTTTAGGTTAAAAAATCCAATTTTTAAAAAATAAGATTATAAATCCATGGAAGATGAACCACATAGCCAAAGTTATTATAATAAGGCATTTAGCCACACTAACAATCAAGGAAAAACAGGTGATTTTAGTATTACTTGTCAAAATTACAACTGCTCGCCTGCTGTGGCCTAGCATTTCTGTTTATCATCTACCCTAGAGAAGTGAGGGTCTTTCTGTATACATCCTTCAATACCTCTGTAATGTTCCATGCAGTATTATTTATAGTTCTTCATAGATGCTGCTGCTGCTGCTGCTAAGTGGCTTCAGTCGTGTCCAACTCTGTGCGACCCCATAGACGGCAGCCCACCAGGCTCCCCCGTCCCTGGGATTCTCCAGGCAAGAATACTGGAGTGGGTTGCCATTTCCTTCTCCAGTGCATGAATGGGAAAAGTGAAAGTGAAGTCGCTCAGTCGAGTCCGACTCTTAACGACCCCATGGACTGTAGCCTACCAGGCTCCTCCGTCCATGGGATTTTCCAGGCAAGAGTACAGGAGTGGGGTGCCATTGCCTTCTCTGCTTCAAAGATGGATACTCCCTAAACACCAATCAATAGGGGAATTGTTAAATGTATGTGGCATATGTGTATTATGCAATACAATACAGTTATTTGAAAAGAATGAAGTAGATCTATATGTGCCTGCATGCGTACTGAGTTGCTTCAGTTCTGTCTGACTCTTTGTGATCCCATGGACTGTAGCCCACCAGGCTTGTCTGTCCATGGGATTCTCAGGCAAGAATACTGGAGTGGCTGCCATACCCTCCTCCAGGAAAGTGAAAGTGAAAGTCGCTCAGTCGTGTCCAACTCTTTGCGACCCCACGGACTATGCAGTCCATGGAATTCTCTAGGCCAGAATACTGGGGTGGGGAGCCTTTCCCTTCTCCAGGGGTGCTTCCCAACCCAGTGATCAAACCTGCATATCTTTGTCTCCTGCATCAGTAGGCGGATTCTTTACCACTAGCACCACCTGGAAAGCCCTAAATCTTTATGTACTGCCATGGAAAAAGGTTCATATACTAAGATAAGAAAGTTTCAGGGGAATATATTTTGATAGACAGATTTTCTTGTAGAATGGTGTGTTCTACACATATCTATGTGCACATAAAAATATCTAGAATGGTAAACCTCAAATTGTTCATGGTTTCCACTTTTGAACAGTTATATTGGAGAAGTGGGATGAGTATGAAGGATAACTTTAACTTATCTAATATAAAATAAAGTAGAAAAATGTTTCCTTCAATTTAGATTTAGTGATTAAAAATATGTATTTTGTTAAAGGCAATAAGAAAAAAAGCAGTGGAAATTTTTTAAAACAAATTTCAATTAAAAATTAGAGAACATATTGAAGATGTCCCATGTCAAACAGCATATACTATATTCTTCTTGAATAGGATCTTTGAAGGAAAATGCCCATGTTCATTTTTGAACTGTTTGCAGGATATAGTATTTAAGTTAAGCCATGCATGGTGAAATATCTGTTCCAAGTGCTTGATCATCCAATTTACTGAATTCAGTATTACAGATTAATTTTATTTTTTTTATATTGGAAAATACTTATTTTTAATTGAACAACACTGAGCACATTTTCTTTTTCTGAGCATTTCTTTGTCCACTAATGTTGAGTGCATCCACACAAAAGTTTAAGTTCAGCATGAACTCCACGCCCACTTTTTTTGGTTGGTTTAGATTCTCTTATATACTTACTAGATGTTAACAAAATCTATATTAGTACCAGTTGCAGTTGTAGTGGTACATTTACACTGAAGTTTTATTATAAGCAAATATGTATTTTATCAGAATTTTGACTTTATTATGTGTCATCTTCATATAGTTTTGAAAAACTACATGCTCATTACTCAAGTTTTTAATAATCTGTGCCTCTTCTCCATTGAGATTCTAATGAGTCCATATATAATGATAGAACTAGAGAACAATCATAAAATATATTGGTATAGTTATTGAAGAAGTTATATTTTAAAAACAACAGCAACTAAACTGTTTGCTATCAGCAACAATTAATTTTCTCTCAGTGTATGTTGTAATTATGAAAGTCCAAATGCTCTTCCATATAGCCTATAAACAGAGAAGATAAATTAGCAAGCACCTCGATCGAACATCGATTTATAGAATATCTAATGATCAGTTTTAACTAGTTTCACTTAGAGTCTTGTTGTAGTTCAGTTATAAACATTCTTGTTTTTCTGTCAGTAAAGAGAATTTGCTAGTTCTCTTGCAGGGAAGACTATTTTACTCAATATTTTCCTATGCTTTTTAAAAAATTAATTCATTTATTTTAATTGGAGGCTAATTACTTTACAATTTTGTAGTGGTTTTTGCCATACATTCACATGAATCAGCCATGGGTGTACATGTGTCCCCTATCCTGAACCCCCCTCCCCCCTCCCCCTCCCTCCCCATCCCATTCCTCTGGGTCATCCCAGTGTACCAGCCCTGAGCTCCCTGTCTCATGCATCGAGCCTGGACTGGCGATCTATTTCACATATGGTAATATACATGTTTCAATGCTATTCTCTCAAATCATCCCACCCTCGCCTTCTCCCACAGAGTCCAAAAGTCTGTTCTTTACATCTGTGTCTCTTTTGCTGTCTCACATATAGGGTCATCATTACCATCTTTCTAAATTCCATATATATGCGTTAATATACTATATTGGTGTTTTTCTTTCTGAATTACTTCACTCTGTATAATAGGCTCCAATTTCATCCACCTCATTAGATCTAATTCAAATGCATTCTTTTTAATAGCTGAGTAATATTCCATTGTGTATAAGTACCACAGCTTTCTTATCCATTCATCTGCTGATGGACATCTTGGATGATACCATGTCCTAGCTATTCTTTACATAGTTGGTGAGAAGGACCTCAGTGGATAGGGGATATTTTAATTAGATTTTAAATTGAGCAGAAATATTCTTTCATAAATGTGATAAACCTTCTCTGTCCACCAATCAAAAAATATGATTTCAGATTAGATTTTGCTTGATGTTTCTCTTTTAATAAGACTACAATAAGTTCAGTGCTATCCCTGACCTCTCCCAATTTGATTTAGTCATTAATCTGCATCAAGAAGCTGTTTAGCAAGTTTTGAATTCAGTGTCTCTCTCCCCTTTGATAAATTTCTATCCCTTCAAAACAGCTTGAAAGGAGACATTCTAAATGCTTGCATTTAATCTGCTCTGTAAGTGACTTTTTTGTTGTTGAAACCACTATCAGATTTATTTGGGGATACCAGCCAAAGTCCCATCCCAGCTGCAGACCTGTCATTTCTTTCTCACCACCAGTTTGAAACTAATGAAGAAGCCGTCCTCTGGCCTAGCCATAGTCCCCAAGGGCCCTGAGTTAACTATGCCTGCACTGTTTTGGAGTACAGAGGGCAATGAGGCATTGCTGGAGCCTGATCACAACACAATCCCCCCTGACTATCAAGTTCCTGACTTTCTATTCATCTAGAAATTTCTCTAGCCCCATGCAGAGTACTGACACCTACTACTGACACCTACCTAGTAGTTCTGTTTGACATTCTCCATCATCTGGCTGGGACCTGCCTGCCTAGAAGTTCCCACTGGCCCTGGGACCATAGGGAGATGGGATCTGGTGGTTCTGAGAGAACCACAAGGGCCTTCAGTGTAGTAGTTGAGTACAGAGACTCTGGAGTCAGAGAGTCCAAGATCACACCCCGGCCTGGCTGGTTACCGGCACTGTGGCTTGGGGCAAATATTTTAACCTTCCAATGCCTCAGTTTTCTCCTCAATTCAAGAGGGATATTAGTCCCTAATAGTCCCATCAAAATGATTGTGTTAACAAAGATTGAATGAGTAAGGCTCTTGGCACAGGGCCTAGTATAGAATAAGTGCTCAAATATGATTGATGTTGTATACTTTATAAAATGATACATCCTTATACTATGTATGGCCTGGCAATTGGACTCTTCATTATCTCTGCCTTCAGAATTCTGCATTTGTCTTATTTCTGCAGCTGAGACTTCCCTTTGAAACATAGTACTTGAGAAACAGACTAGAAATAGCCTGCTACCACTTGCTTGTAAACTTTCTGCCCTTTCCGACAGACTATTGCTGGACTTTGTATCCTTATATGAATAATTTTCCTGTGTCCTTCATTTTACCTAAGAGTTAGCTTTCTTGTTCCAAGAAAAGGCTGATAATGAATATCAATCCCTTTTCAGAAACAAATGATGACAGGGTCATCTTTAATAATTTAGGTCACTTGTGCTGTCTAACTTCTGTCTCCTTTGATCTCTTTGCATGTAGATTTCCTTTCTTTGAGGAAATCTTGCATTTCTAGAATGGTTCTTAATCTTTAACAAATAGAAACAGATATCTTCTAGCAAGTGTTGAAAACCTTTCTTGGCAATCTCTAAAAAATGAAATAGCGTGAAAAATAAATACATATACTGTCAAACAGATGACTTCTAATAGAGGTAATACCGCTAATGAAGCACATCTCTAAGAAGCACATTTTTATGCACCAATTTTCATGATGGCTTATTAAAAATATACATCTCTTCATAGGAAAAAATAAACAGATAAAACCAAAATCTTGTGGCAATTTACAAAGGCCACAATGAAAACATCACACCGAAGCAAAAAGTGGGGTGGAAGTGTCAGTGTGAGGTCTATCTCTTGATCCTGACAGGTTTCACAGTTAAAGTTTAAATTCAAATGTCTTGAACAAATTAACAAAAGCAGAAATGACAATAAATTTCTTCTCACTTGTCTACTCTAGAATCTTGTGTTGAGAAGGATGCTGAGGTCACATCTAGGCACAGTGTTATTGACATTGAGTGCCATGCTAGAAGATTAATATCTGCAATGGTTACAGGAGTGAGAAGTGATGGAATTTGTAGCACATAGTCACCACCCCTGCTTGTTTGGGGATTACACATACATTCCTTTTATGTAGTCAAAGTCGGGTGTGCATTTAATAGAAAAGAAGAGTGCATGGACTCTTAGGGAAGGAGTGTGCAATGAGTATTTTGAACGCATTTTCAAAGAACATGTATTCACTCACTGAATCACTGTAATACCACCAAAAAGTACGTACTGCTATTAACCACATTTTACAAATGGGGAGTTTGAGGCACAGAAAAACATCATTAACTGTCCAAGGTGATACGGCTAACAATGAGCAAAACCCATTGGCAGAGCTGTCAGGAAGTCTGATTCCACACTCCTGTGTCCTTACCACTGTACTAATATGCCTCCAAGGGCTTTTTGTGCAAAAAAAAAAAAAAAGAGAGAGAGAGTAAATCTTTCTACAGTATGAATTTTGTAAACCTAGAATTATAGGATCCTAGTATGGGAAGGGATCTTGCTGGTCATCTGGACCAAACTTCCACCTGTAAAATGATCGAGTCCTTCGTACCCAGTCCCATCTCAGTATCTCCAGGTTCTCACCTGATTAAACAGCTACCCAAACTCTTTGATATATTGAGCCAAAATGTACTTCTCTATGTGTGTGTGTTAGTCACTCGGTCATGTCCAACTCTTTGCGACCCCACGGACTGTAGCCTGCCAGGCTCCTCTGTCCATCACATTCTCTAGGCAAGAATGCTGGAGTGGGTTGCCATTTCCTCCTCCAGGTGATCTTTCCAACCCACAGATTGAACCCAGGTCTTCCACATTGCAAGCAGATTCTTTACCAGCTCAGCCATCGGGGAAGTACTTCTCTATGAGTTACATCTTTGATCCTATTTGCATCCTTCATGGAGCAAACAAACCAGTCTATACCCTCTACCACAAGATGGCAGTCAGCATTTTGTCGGTGAAGTCTCTCCACCATGGCTGAAATCTGATACGCAAGGAGGCAGCAGATTTTAAAAACAATCCATAGTTGAGTGAAAGGCCATTTTATTTTAAAACTGTCTCCTTCTAAATCAACACTATATGTTTGAAAGAAGATGGTGGCCAAAGGTTCATATTTCCATTTGCTAGTTAAAAAAGATGTAATACTTTTGCCATTATCATAGAAACAGATTCTCTGTTTAGCCCACCCAATGAAGAAGAACTTCTTTTTTTCCAAGGGTTGTCAGACATATTCTACTGAAGATTGTTCACCCTTTGCAATGGGGCAAAAGTAATCCCTTCTTTATGGGGCAAGTCTACTAAGAGAAGAGGGAAACTCTACATGAGCATTTCCTCTTATGATGTCCCTCAATTGCTTTTTACTTAAGATTCATAAATTCTCTTTGATTCAACAATCTATTAATGGGCTGTACTTCATATACAAAGATAGTGCTAATTATCAAAGATTAACTTTGAAATTAGTCTCGTTATGTCCTCCAGAGAGGATGGAAATAGGCCAAAGAGAGAGAATTACAGAGATGTGGTTTTGTATAAAGGTTTACTATCAAGCCTAATTCACCCCTACTTCAGGCCATGGAAGTGACTTTCTAAAGATGGGGCTGAATAAAATGAAGACAGTCAGTTGATTCACAAAGGTCAAGCTTTGGCTTTGGCTTAGTTAAACTCATGTGCAGACGTACGTCAATATACATACCGATGGAACTGAATCTTAGTTTTTAAATTACTTAAATGTAAGTAGATGGTAAAGAATCTGCCTGCAATGCGGGAGACCCGGGTTTTGGAGGATCATATTTATTGAGTACTTATTAGACTTTGAGAAATTGAGCTGGATATTTTATTTTAATATTTCTTTAATCTTCATAGCCACTTTCTAAGTTAGAGCATACATTTACCTTGTACAGATGAGGAACTGAAAACTCTGAGAGGCTAGTTAACAATGGCCAAGATCTCTCAGCTGGTAAATGACAAAACTAGGTTTTGATACAGCCTTTTCTCTGCATTTAACTCTTCCCATCACTTAACCTCCTGAATCTGTTTACTTCTTTGCAGAAGTGGGGGTCTACACATTCTCTATATATTTTGAATCTTGACACTCTTTGACTCTAGTATAAATATTTAAATGTAATGTCCTGTTCTATTATTATTATTCATTTCACTGCTGGCCAGCCTTTTATGTTTTGGCCACACCATGCAGCATGCAGGATCCTGGTTCCCCGACCAAGGATTGAACCCGTGCCTCCCACAATGGAAGTGAGGAGTCTTAACAACTGGACCACCAGGGAAGTCCTTTTTCTTAATTTCAGTTATTTTATTGAACATTTATTTCAGTTGGATTTAGCAAATTATTAAGTTTCTAATTGGGTTTGCTTAACATATCATCATGATTCAATCTTACATTTGATCTGTAACGTTAAATATTAGAGGATTTAACCCCTGCAGCTCTAAGGCACAGGTTCCCTTTGTTGACAGCAGAGGTGCTGGCATGTTCTGTCCCCTCTATCCAGGAGATGTATCTCTGCAACGGTGGTCCTTGTGTTTGCTTTCTCAAAGGGTGAGGAGATAAAAGGACCTATGACCTTTTCCATATTCATCTTCGTTTTTGTTGTCGCTGGCCTGGTGCCTCAAAGTAGCATTGTTATTGTCTATGTGGGAATGGACCCTAACATAGCTGGCACTAAAAAATCCTATTGAAGGAAGCCGTGGTGTTGTTATTGCTGGAATTGATTCTGAGCATATGGATCATGTTAGCAAAAAGCCTTCCTTAATAAGTGGGGAAACATCTTATTGACAAACACGGTGGAAAGGTTTGCCTGCATATATCCCAGAGCTTTGGGTTTCCCGGATGGCTGAGTGGTAAAGAATCCGCCTGCCAATGCAGGAGATGCAGGTTCGATCCCAGGATCGGGAAGACCCCTGGGAGAAGGAAATGGTAACCCACTCCAGTATTCTTTCCTGGGAAATCCTGTGAACAAAGGAGCCTGGTGGGCTATTCTGGGGTAGCAAAGTGTCAGATACAACTGAGTATGCACACAAGCACATTCCAGAGCTTCCTTTCTACCAAAGGATGTTAGAAGCCTTGCTGTTGAAATACTCATTTCAGGTTCCTGAGTGCATTTCTTGGAAGCTAACAAGTCGTCCAGCAGGTGGCAGAGTGTTAACACTCTGTTAATGGCTTTCCATGTTAGGAACTTTCTTAAATTTGATTGAAAAACAATTTCAGGAAGGACTTGCCTTAATATGCATAGTGTTGGAGTATATTTACTTCATTTCAAGCATATTTCAAACATATTTATTTCATTTTTGGAAATAATTTCAAAATTAAATATTTTTTGAGCTTTTATATCTTGTTTGGAGTTCTTTCATTAACTTTATACTGTCATGCCTCCTTCCTCCAGATATTTATATTATACGCTTCCAATTATTTTTTCCTAGAAATAGGTAGAAGATATAGATTGAGATTTTTTTTTAATATTTCAAATAGTTATTTTGCCATCTTTAATCCACTCATTTACTGTATTTGCTTAATACTCTTCTAACTGCCCCAGTCTACGCATCTCATTTTCTTGTGTGTGTGTGTGTGTTAGCACAAATGAAAATTCTTTGTTACAATAAATGTAAATTCTAAAGATATACTTAAAATCTACCGAGCTTAATCAAATTGACAAATTTCTGCACTAACATGTCTTTAAAGGGGAAATGAACAGATACACTATGTACACTGTGTAGTATATACTGTTTAATCAAGTCATTATTTTGAGAAACAAAGCTAATCAAATGTTCTTACTGGGAAAAATAATAAAGATTCCACGTCACATTTTGACATATTGCTGTATTTAGCTAATGTGCAACAAATGATGGACTCCATCATTGTGTTCTGAAGCAAATCGTCGCGTTTAATTATGTTGCCAGTCTGATCCCTCCAGAAGATAAGATTTTTAGTGATTAAAACTGAATTGCCTATTTGCACTGTTTAAAGCACTGCTCCCTCAGCAGCATATGGTGGTTTGGGTTGGATTAGTTCATGGATAGCCCTTCTTAAATGTACTTGTCGTTGTAATAATATTTAAACACTGCTCATGGTCTTTACATCTCAGTTACAAAAGTTACAGAACAGTATTAGCTTTGCATTTCCCATTAACTCTACTTAATAAAGTCTTTGGCAAGCTTTCAATCTGCAGAGGGTTTATCTAGTCAGATGATCTTAATATATTCTAAGATCAACCTTTTAATTTTTTTACATCAGTCTTCTCATCTTGATATCCAAACCACAGATCTTAACATAACATTTCATAAACTTCCACAGCCAAGTTTCTCAGTCTCC
The DNA here is from genome assembly GCF_054371585.1 of Giraffa tippelskirchi. Lineage (NCBI taxonomy): Eukaryota > Metazoa > Chordata > Mammalia > Artiodactyla > Giraffidae > Giraffa > Giraffa tippelskirchi. The sequence goes on along the minus strand of NC_137284.1, from coordinate 58,484,959 downwards.
AGAGTAATTGTCTTCATCTTACCAAATATCAGCTTCCTAAGTTAGGTATTTGAAATGGTCCACAAGTTGAGAATGCTCAAGAAGCACACTAGAAAATTTCACAGCTGAGATCTCATTCTTTCTTTTATACCAGATTTCCCCTTTTCTCTCTCTACCTTCCCTAGCTGAAAGGGGTATCAAATTGATAATTACGAGAATCACGTGAAAAATGTTAGTGCTCTTAAGTATAAAATACGAGAGGTCTAAGAGTACTTAATCATCACTTAGTGTCTACCACTGATGTAAATCTCCAGGCAAATCATAATACTCCTGTGCAGTGGTGCGGTCTTGCCTCACTGTACACTCGAGACACACAGAGCAGAGATCAGTTTAAAGACACAACATTAAGAGTTACTTTTTGGCTGGACCATATTATTTTAACTGTTTTAGAGAAATTAAATTGGTTACAGCTAGTTGCACATTTCTCATAATGAATCATTGGCAAATCCAATAATGCCAACCAGAAGCAAGTCCTGTGTTCCCTGGACATAAGTATAAGACTCTGAAGTGGTCAACATTTAGAACATCTGCCATTACCTAAAGCAAACTTCCTACCTCAGACTCTACTAAATCTACCACTTCTTGTTATTACATATCAAGCCAAAGGGCTGATCACAATGTAAATTAATAATAAACAAGCTCTTGATTTAAGGTTGCACCATCACATGAGGTTGGAAGCTAGGCATATTTTTTTTCTTTTTAGTTACAGTTTTTTGAGTCAGAAAGGTCTTGCTGAACCCTAGGCCTCGAAGTGGAGTCATTTTTCATATGAATTCTTCTTGCTGCTCTTGTGAGGTTGCCATGGCAATGAAGGAGCGGCCCTGGCCATGGCCACAGCCAAGTTCTACCAGAGCAACTCAGCTCTCTCTTCGCCACCTAAGATTGCTCTGAATAAAGAGCTCAGCAGCTAAAATACTAAATGGATTTCATCCAGCTCTTTCATTGTAAACATGATAAAACAGGCACAAAAAAGCTAAATGGCCAGCCAGACATCTTTCCTTGAATAATCACTAGAAATTTAACAATTGGAAATTCTACATCATTTTTTTTTTGTTATATGCTTTTAACTCATATTTCCATTCAACTTCCTGAAAATAAGGAAATAATTTACACTCAGTGTAACACCCTTTTTACTTGAAAATAATTTTTACTTGAAAATTTTTATAATCATGCCATTATAATTCTCTGAAGGAAAAAAAAAGTACAAATGTAAATCTTAGTAAAAATCCCAGGGGATAATAATTTAAATATATACAAAAAGAATTTCTTCTAGACTGAATTAGTATTACAGTTATCATCATTATCATCATTATTATCATAAATCAACAATTTCACAATACAACATATCATGAATTTTAAAAATTACTAAATATCTAAAGTAAAGCTTTATTGAAAATGCTTCCCTTAATGAGACATAAAATGTCTTGTTTGTGGGGTTTTATTTTTCTATTTTCCTTGTTCTCATTAGTTTATAATATCCATAGGCAAAGGTTATATACTGATAGAAGTATACAGAGTTCAGCATCCAATTCTATTCATATTTTTGGTCTTTTTGATCTAAGTGCTGAGAAAATTTATTAACATTAAAAAGAAGATGAAGTAGAAGGAATTTTATTATAATCCTGTCCCTCAGTTCTTTGAACTCATCCCTAGTTAGAGGTCAAAATCACATGATGATGGACCATTAAATTAAGAATTACGTCTAATCACTTTCCATCTTAACAACTTATTGAGATCCTCCTACAGTTTTATGGGAAGAAAAGAATTTTACTCCACCTGACTTGCAAAAAGATTTGTTAGTCAATCATCATAGTCGTTCAGTTTACTTAGTACTCCCCATTGATTTCTTCTTACACCTAAAATGTCTACATTTAGGAATTAGAGATCACACTTCAGTGTTTATCTCTTACACTATGTATAACATAAACTTCAAAGGAAATTGTGTTCTATAAATTAACACATAATGTCCTCATGTCACACTACCTGGGAGTTCTAGCTACCAACTAGAATCTTAGAACTCTAGCTTTTAATCCAAGTCCACCTGCTAATGCCTGAAGGGTAGGGTTCCCACAAGCCTCATGTCCATCCTTGAGAGGTCTATACCTTGAGATCAAGGGGCTTTTCCCTGGCTTCCTGGAAGTTGCTAGGGTCCATGGGAGAATTTTCATTTCTGGGAATGTTCTGCCCTTTCTTCTCTGCTCTTTCTGAGAGTACGTCCTCCTGTACAATTTTTAACACTCTGTGAGAGAAGAGAGATGTGAATGAAGGCACATAAAGCAGCTTATCCCAGTGAAGAAAACTCAAGTCTGAATCTAGCTTCTGCTCTGTTCTAACAATGCCTTGTAAATTAGAAGCCACTTACCCATAGGACACATCTTGGGAACCCTCCATGGCAAGCTCTGAAGCCACACTGCCTGGGTTTGACTTCCAGATTCTTCCATTTACAAACTGGGTGGTTTCAGATAAATTACTGAACCTTTTAAATTCACCTGCAAAATGGGACTCATAATAATAGTATCTTTCTCATAGTTCTTACTAAGATAAAAGGTAATAGGTCACATAAGTAATATGACCATATGATTTATTATTCAAGTACACTTTTGTGAGTGAACAGAGAGGTTGTTAATAATTACATCAGGACCACAGGAATAAGCCAGGACTTTCCTTGGAAATCCAGAATTATGGAATTGCATTGTCTTAAAACACCTAGCATGATGCCTGGGACCTTGTTAGAGTGAGCTATTAATATCCAGTTATATTGTCTGAGGGATTATGGTGAAAATTTTTCTGAGAGTATGGTATTCCACATTAGTATATTCAGAGTTTGTTAATTTGTAGCTTTTTTTTTTTTGAAGAAAAGTGTACTCAAATGTATATGTTTAAGAGGATCCCTCACCACTGTTTTGGAGCTTCCCACATGAAGCTAGTGGTAAAGAATCCACCAGCCAGTGCAAGAAACACAGGTTTGATTCCTGAGCTGGCAAGAGCCCCTGGAGAAGGAAATGGCTACCACTCCAGCATTCTTGCCTGGGAAATCCTGTGGACAGAGGAACCTGGTGGGCTAAAGTCCATGGGGTCGCAAAGAGTCAGACACGACAGCATGAGCATACTTCATATTGCCGATGTTTCACTCACTTAGCCCCTACCACACTTTGTGCAAGGGGGAAGCAAGCCTGGAGGGTAGCAAGGAGGCTCTTTGTGTTCTTTCCAATCCCCTCACTTGTCTGATGATGAAAGGGGTGATATGAGGTCGGTCTCACGGTAGCGGCAGGACAAGTTTAACTTCAGGAAGTCGATAGTTATTTTTGTTTAGATTTTTAAAAATTTAAAACACTGTGTCAAAAATCCAGCAAAAATAATTGGTAATAGAAGCAAAGACATTCCAGACTCAGAAGTCCCATGAAGTCATCTCTATACCTCTTGCCAGCATAGGGTCTTTTTAAAACATGTTCTCAGGGTCCTGGCCAGCCTAGCATCAGCTGCCCCAAAGATGGAGCTTCCATCATTTCTTTGGCAAAACATCATTGAAGTGCAGAAGACAAGGTCTTCTGACCTGGATTTCTCGGTTTAATATAATCCCCATCCTAAGAGATACCACATTTCTGTTAAACTCACCTTTTAACCAAAATTTGCTTTGTTTGAGTCTGCGCCTAGAAGCAGAATTGACATGGCATAGTTCAAATTCTTTTAATATTTACCAGCAAAAACTCCTGCTCTTCAAAGTTAACTTTAACAAAACTAGCACTCTACACTTAGCAAGAGCACAGGATTTTTAACCTATATGAAGTGAAAAACAGCAGCATATGAGAAAGCCATACTTTATCGAAAAGTCTAATAGGTTCCTTTCTTCCTGATAATATCAACAGGAATAGCATTTGTATAGGGCCTCCCAGTTCACAAAGTAAGCCAAGATACATTACCTCATGGGTATTTTATTCTTTCGTTTCCACCAATTTAACATGCGTCCAGTCCCACCTCTTGCACGCCGCAGCCTAAGGAGAAAGCCCAGGCGGTAGACCACGCAGTGTGTTTTCGGCCCCGCTGTGGCAGTCCAGGGAAAAGTGGGGCCAGCTCACAGCTCGCGAAAAGATGAGTTCATGTCCAGCCTGGGAAAGCAGCACAGCGGCCATTCCTGCTGCTCGGCATGAAATGAACCATGAGCAGCGTGAAATCACTGACCACAGGTGTAGAGATCTGCAGTGACATAAATATCTTTGCTGTTTAGCAGTTGGAGGAAGGCTGTGGGAAGACTTGCCACAAGCTCCTCCCGGCCAAGTCTGCCTTTATAAAGAAATGGTCATTTCAGCTGCATTGTTGCCAGGGAGCTTCATGAGTCTCATCCCAACTTCCAGTTAAAAGACTCATGAAGAAGAATTAGAGAAAGATGTAGATGACTACTTCTCTCTGGTCATTCTAAAGAAAAAAGCAAAAGCAAAAAAAAAAAAACCTGTAAAGTACAAAACTGGTGTGTTTGACCACAAACACTTAAACTCTTCTGTGTGTTAAAAATAAAATCTCCATAAACAAGATTTACAAAGACAAAAAAAAAAAGCAAAATTATAAGCTCTATGACAGGGAGATTATTAACAACACAACTATATAAAGTGTTTTAAAATTATGAATTTAACATATGAAAATAGAATATAGCAACTCATCAAAAGAATGAAGGGAAGTCTCAACAAAATATATGCAGATGTTCAAATTCACTAATAATATGTGAATTAATGTAATAAATATACTGTATTTGCCTGTTAAGCTGGAAGGCTTTTATTAAAACTATAATATCCAGCCTTATTTAGGATTTTAAAAAGGGAGGCTAAACCATCTGATTTCAATTTTAATGCTTATCCCATTTTATTTGATATCAAACCAGAATTTATTTGTCTGTTTTATTTATTCATATCCACATTATTGTGTTTGGTTCTTATCAATGTAAGCAGATTACAGTTGGATTTTTTAACTGAAGTAAAAATTATTGTTTTTTAATGGGAAAATATATTCCAACTAGGTTTATTGTCACAAATGCCTTGTAACAGACTATAGGGATTTATTTAGAATTGAAAAGATCCCATTTATGGTGGATGGGCACAGACCAAGCCCTTTCAGAAGAGTGGCTAGTTCCAGTCACACAGTAAACTCCATATTTGTAGAGAGAGGAATTGAATGAAATGGAATTTGACTTGCACTTTGCCAAACTGCTTTCATATGTTAGCATACAAGTCACAACCTTGAGATGCCCTCTCGCCTAGATTATCTGCCATATACTAAGAGAAAATAAAACAAAATACGCCAGCAGCTGATTTCTTAATTACAAAAGTATTTGATGTATTGTTCTGAAGTCAATATTTAATGGAAATGCAGCAGTGAATGTATCTTCCCCCAGTTCCTATCAGTTAATTTAAATTGTGTTGCTTTTTTATCTTAAAAAGAATTCAATGCTCAGTTTCATGTTTCATTTACAAAGCAATAATTTGATTTTGCTAGTTGGGAGTTTATAATCCAATTTGTATCTATTGTTCAGCCCAGTGGAGTGAATTTGCATGGCTATCAAATAATTTGCACAGCTTACAAATTATAAAAGCAAAACACATATGAAGTTTTGCAGTCTTTATAAGACTACAGTGAGTTTTAATGCCAATCACTTGTCATTTTTCTTAATGAAATTGAATTTTTACTACTGATATTGAACTAATTTTCTATTGAATCCTTCTTGATTGTTTATAAATGGGGAAAAAGAGAGGTTGAATTAAGTTGTACAGCCCAGTGGAGTGAATTTGCATGGCAATCACAGATTACAAATTATAAACTCAACACACATCTGAAGTTTCGCAGTCTTTACAAGGCTATAGCGAGCCTTAATGCCAAGTTGCTTGTCACTTTTCTTAATGAAATTGAATTTTTTGCTACTGATATTGAACTGTTTCCTATTATATCCTTCCTGATTGATGATAAATGAGGAAAAGAGAAGTTGAATTAAGTTCATTGACACAGGAATGCTAATGTTTATATATTCCCATTCTGTGTTATACCACTTAAAATATAAAGAAGACATATATCTTTTCTTTAGAGTTGTCACAAAGTTTGAGCATATGTTGTTTTAAAAAAATGGACAAGTGGGAATTGAACAGAATACAAATCGCTTTAAGGGAACAAGAAAAAGTAGACTGTACTAGGCTTTTAAAATAAATTGGCTGCCATTGAACACCAGATTTGCCTCCAGTTTTCATGTTAATGAGTGCATTGGGTTAAAGATCAAAATAGAAAATGTATCAGCAAAGATAAACTTTTTACTGGATCTCATTTCAAACAAAATTTTATCTCATGTTTCCATTTATGAAAAATGTTGCGTGTCAGCTCGAAATACTTTCAGCCACATTTAACCAAAGACAGAATGACCATATTTAAGTGCACAGTGTATTTTCCTGCCCTCCACGCAAGAGAACCCTATCCCAACTGATGACTCCTGTCTTCTTACTTAATGTACCCATGGGACTGTTTCACAGGTACTCAGAACTCACCAAGTCCAAAACTGAACTGTCAGCCCCTCAAACCCTGCTGAATTAATCAGTATTTTTGATTGTATACAACAGAAACTAATTTGCAGTCTTCTTAGCAACTAGTATTTTGTTGGGAGGCTCCTAGGGCAGCTTATAGAAACTGAAAGCAGCTGCCCTCTACCCTCTCCCACCCCACCCTCTGGGGACTGGAACTAGACATTGAAAACCTGCAAGAAGCCTGGCAGCCCTTTCCAGCTCTCAACTCTACAGCTCTCTGATTGTTTGCTTTCTTCTGCTGCAGACCCACGATGTCCATGGTGGGGAACAACTGCCCCAGAAAACTTTTGACGTGGGTCCTCCAGTTCAGGCCATACAAAGACATGGACTTCCCCTTTCTTCTTATTCTCTAGACTCTTGTTATAGGAAGATTTATTCCAGTTCCCTGATTAAACCATGCTCTTCCCCATTACCATGATGACTATTGCCAAGGAATGCTCGCCACTCAGCATGCCTTTGCCTAAATAACTTAGAGATCTTTGGGCTTTCAACTTAAAAGTCATTTCCTCCAGGATACCTTCCCTTAATTCTTAGAGCCTCCATTCATTTGCACAACAAAAATTTACTGAGCACCTACTATAGGTCATACAGTGTTGGAACTGGAAGAACACTGGTCTCTGTCTTCATGGAGCTTATGGTCTGTGTGCGTTCGTGTGTGCTCAGTCACTCAGTCGTGTCCAATTCTTCCAACCCTATGGACTGCAGCCCACCAGGCTCCTCTGTCCATGGGATTGCCCAGGCAAGAATACTGGCGTGGGTAGCCATTCCCTTTTCCAGGGGATCTTCCCAATACTAGCGTGGGTAGCCATTCCCTTTTCCAGGGGATCTTCCCAAGCCAGGGACTGAACTGGGATCGCCTTCATTTTGCTTCTTTACCACTGAGCTACTGGGCAAGGAATATTTAAACATATAATAAATACAATAGAGGAGAGAAATAGGATAAAGACTCATAGGGTGGTCAGAGGAGGCCTACCTGCAGAGGTAATATTTCAGCTGAGACCTCAGAAAGACAGATGAATCAGGGTTCTGATCCAAAAAAAGGAATCAGAATATGCACCAGCTCTATGGCGTGTTTGAAGAATTGAAGGGAGGCCAGTGTCCCTCAAGACACTGAGAACATGAGCTAGAGAGTGGCCATGACAAAAAATGAGATCACCCCCCACAAAGGTGGTGGAGCAGAGGTGAACCATAAGTGATCTGTCCGCAAGATTTGGATACAGATACATTTTGCTTGACTGGTAGAATATTTTAATTATCTTCTTAAAAAAGTTAGTACATTAGTCAGGGCAGTACTCCACACTCCAGTTAGGTCAGATTCAGACGTTTATGCGTCTTGCCAGTCCCCAGAATTCCATTTGAAAGGCATGGGAAACAAATTGGACTACCTGTTGGACATTCTGTTTCTGTGGATCTGTGGAAACACATAATGCCACATTTAAAGTCTTTGAGATTGCTAAGATAGTGGTAAGAGTGGAATCCTGGAGCCACAGTGGAACCTAGCTCAAGACGGACATGAGGACTGAGATCATCTTCTCAGCCTTGCTGTAGTCTGGCCTTTTTGTTTCTCTGGATAGTAAATGCTCCAAAATTATTTATATAAGGAGATTATATAACTTGCAGGGAATGCTCTTAAAAGTTTTACACCTTTCAATCTTATACAGATACTCTCAGAATTGATTATTTTTTTTTATACAAGGTTTCCATATCAGTATAACTTGCCTCATTTGCTGCCTACACTGCTTACAGTAAAATTCTAACTCAATATGTTACCTCCTGAATCTGATCTAGACAAATAATATATTTTTAAACTATCTGGACTAATGTCCCTCAAGTTTTTAAACTTAAGTCTAACGCGTCTCAGCTAAGTGATGATCTTCTTATAAAACACTTAAATACAACTAACAATATTGCTTTAGGGGTTGTAACTAATTATGTTTTTGTTTTCTTTTCAGATAGTTTATTCATAGTTCGTTTGTGTGTGTGTGTGTGCGCACATGCGCACTGTGTAGTATATTTCTTTATCAAAGGAATTCCCATCATTTTACCTTTAACTGTTCTTCCATGAGACTAGTGAAACCTGGAATTGTTTATGACAAGTTTCTATCAATTATCAATCACACTTTTGGAAAAAAAATGCTTGATGACTAAAAAATCCTACATTACTTTGTATATCTAATAATTAAACCCTAGGAAAAAATATTTGAAAAATAACTTGAGGTGACAATTGTCAGTTGCAAGAAGAAAACATTAAAAAAAATACATCCACTCAGACACTTATAACTGTCAAAATAAAAGCTGAGCTAAATTGGAAGCACAAATAGAGTTGTACAAAACTAATTCTAGCTTAATAGTCTATATAAAAGGCATAAATACCCTCTTTGGGGATGTTTTTCTTGAGTAATTAGGACTAAAAGAGATAATGAAATTCACTAGGTCTCCCATAGTTTTTCTTTAATGTTATTTTTTACATTCTCATTTGTTTCAGTATATGTTCAATATCAGACAAGGCAGGAGAAAATAAAATAAGGAACCAATTTTACACCCACATTATAGCTTAAATATACATTAGGTTCCCTGGGGAGGTACTCCTCAATAGACTGAGGTACTTTAGTAAAGTCAAACATGCTAAATGCTTTTCTTTATCAAATTGCTGAACTGAAAGGAAAAAATACTGAACTGAAAGAAAATTAAGAAATCACTAAACATATAATCCATATAAACATGTAATCCAAATTAGGAAAGGAGTATGTCACCCTGCTTATTTAACTTATATGCAGAGTACATCATGAGAAACACTGGGCTGGATAAAGCACAGGCTGGAATCAAGATTGCCGGGATTGCCGGGAGAAATATCAATAACCTCAGATATGCAGATGACACCACCCTTATGGCAGAAAGCGAAGAAGAATAAAGAGTCTCTTGATGAAAGTGAAAGAGGAGAGTGAAAAAGTTGCCTTAAAGCTCAACGTTCAGAAAACTAAGATCATGGCATCTGGTCCCATCACTTCATGGGAAATAGATGGGGAAACAGTGGCAACAGTGTCAGACCTTATTTTTTGGGGCTCCAAAATCACTGCTGATGGTGATTTCAGCCATGAAATTAAAAGACGCTTGCTCCTTGGAAGGAAGGTTATGACCAACCTAGACAGCATATTTAAAAGCAGAGACATTACTTTGTCAACAAAGGTCCGTCTAGTCAAGGCTATGGTTTTTCCAGTGGTCATGTATGGATGTGAGAGTTGGACGGTGAAGTAAGCTGAGCGCCGAAGAATTGATGCTTTTGAACTGTGGCGTTGGAGAAGACTTTTGAGAGCCCCTTGGACTGCAAGGAGATCCAACCAGTCCATCCTAAAGGAGATCAGTCCTGGTTGTTCATTGGAAGGACTGATGTTGAAGCTGAAACTCCAATACTTTGGCCACCTCATGAGAAGAGTTGACTCATTGGAAAAGACCCTAATGCTGGGAAGGATTGGGGGCAGGAGGAGAAGGGGATGACAGAGGATGAGATGGTTGGATGGCATCACCGACTCGATGGACATGGGTTTGCGTAAACTCCGGGAGTTGTTGATGGATAGGGAGGCCTGACGTGCTGCAGTCATGGGGTCGCAAAGAGTCGGACACGAATGAGCAAATGAACTGAACTGAACTAAACTGAAACATATGTACAGGAAACAAAAAGCTTTCCTCCTGGGGAAAAAAATAAAACATGGTGTTCCCTACTATTCTGTATAATTTTGAGAGACTGAATTTTTTCCATACGTAGTCAGAGGAGTTCAGAGATTTCTCAGGGTCTCCAGGTTTTCCTTCCAAAATCAGTTCACAGGAAACATTAACATTTCTTAAATAGAAGTGCATTTCATAGTAAGAAAAGAATGATCCCTTTAAGCTGATCAGTAGAGCAGGAAAAAATTAATGCCCAGGACTGGTAACAAAGTGTGCCACTCGCTTCCATGAACTAGCATGTGACTGTCTGAGGGCAAAAAGCATTTAGCATAGAAAACAGCTCTCAGGATTTATTTTGCACTTTTAAAATGCTCTTATGGTTCTTTCACACACTTGAAGCTTCAAATCAACGACTACTAGCAAGAAAGAACTTCTGGACAGCCTCACCAATTAACTTACTTCTTCTCCTCAGAATAGCAAAATACTACCCTGGGTGCATTTTCTATCTTGGTAGATGCATACAAACACATGTGATATTAAATAAAGAGGTAAAAGTATTTAATACAACAAAGATTAAGAAGGCACATTGAGAGATTTGAGAGGATGCAAATAACTATTCCAAAGGTTAAAAAAAAAAAAAAGTTGAAAAGTCTGTGCCTAATCAGAGAACTTTTAATATCATGGCATTAGCAGAGCTCTGTATGGTTTAGTAGTTCAAAAGTCCCACACTGGCTCAGCCTATGCCTAACTTAATAAGTCAGAGAAATAATCAAACTGCACCTTAGGCCAAGGGCAAGTGCTTAAAGATCATACCCATCCCTGAGTAGATAAACCAGGTTTATTTACTTCTGGTTTTCAATATGAGATTCTTTCCGTTTTGAAATTCTTTGGCAATTTTCTATATGCCGCAAGTGAAAACTACTAAGCCAAGGAAAGATACATTTTAATCTCATTGAGAACATTAGTTCACTCATTCAGTCATTCAAAAACTGTGAACGTGAGTTTATGTTAAATAAGACAGACCTCTGCACTTAAGAAATTTAAGCTTCCAAGCTGAAGTGTGCAGCTAGGTGGAATTTTTTTTTAATATGAAGAATAAAATTTGCATTTCAGCCTTCTCATGCGAAGAGTTGACTCATTGGAAAAGACCCTGATGCTGGCAAAGATTGAGGGCGGGAGGAGAAGGGGACGACAGAGGATGAGATGGTTGGATGGCATCACTGACTCAATGGACATGAGTTTGAGTAAACTCCAGGAGTTGGTGATGCATAGGGAGGCCTGGCGTGCTGCGGTTCATAGAGTCGCACAGAGTCGGACACGACTGAGTGACTAAACTGAACTGAACTGAACTGAATATAAGCTATGTCTTATAATTAGAAGAAATGCTGATTACACTTGCCGAAATAGAGCATAAGCATAGAATTGAAAATCATAGGTCAGCAAGATTCAACGACAGTAAAACTTACACTCATTTTTCTGTGTATTCACATGAGAAGTTGGGGGGAAACTGCTATGAATAGCCATAAACTAATCTGTGAGTAATGTTGAGAGGCAACCAAGTTTGCCATTAGAGAGATTGGCATCATGCCTCTACCACCAATTTAATGATATTAGTAAAATTCCTTGAATCTCACTTTTCTCATGTATAAGATAAGGAAGTAGTCAGTCTCTCTTTTGGTTTTTATGTAGATTGAGACACCGTTTCAGATAGCTATTTCCTTCTGCAGGGGATCTTCCAGGGATTGAACCCGAGTTTCCTACATTGGCAGGCAGGTTCTTTACCACTAGCACCAGCTTGGGAAGCCCAATATCAACTGTTATTAAATAGACATTAGAAAGGTAAAACCAAACTGTCATCAAATGTGTGAGCAATGACCCTCAGATTTATTTCCCAAAAAATAACATTTGTGGCCAAAAAAAGTTGAATACTTTCAGAATTTACTGGGAAAGTGGGGGAAGGACTCTAAAATGGTGGCGTATCTCTGTAAATTTTAGATCTATTTAGCTATTAAACCTCATGAGCAAAGGCCCCTATTCCTGCTCTTCTTCATTCAGAGTGAACCCACAGTAAAATGATGAAATGAACATCCTTTTATATAAGTGTGTTTGCCCACCCTAACTTTCCAGTTTGTGTCTAAGCATCCAACAATACCAAGACTTTTTGATCTTTCCTTCAATACCGTCCCCCACTGAAACCTCATCTTTGATGTTTTATTAACACAAAATACAAAAACCAATAGCAACTTAATGGTTGATCCCTCCCATTGGTCTTGGCATTTCAACAGCAGTCAAAGGCCAATATTTCAGTTGAAAATTTGAAGCATCTTTTATAAAACATGTCAGGCTTCTGAAGGAAAGGATGCCAGATTAGGAAGATGGTTACAACTTCCTGTGAAAATAAAGTCATCCTGGATAATTACTGCTGAGTCATCTCATGGGCAGTTTAGTTAATACAGGAGAAATGAGTGTCCATCCAACATGCTTTTAATTTGTTCAAATGAAAATCATGTACTGATTTTCTTCGATTTAGAATCCCTAAATTTTATTAAATAAAACAAGAATAAAAATGAAAAAGTTGGCATCCCTTTTATGCTCAAAAATGTCAGCCCCCAGGTGACTTTTTAGAGAAATATCATCTTTAATCCCTGAGACTTCACAAGATGTGTTTCTAGAATGTCAAGACCTAGGAGGTAAGCACCATTATCATACTTGGTTTGTGAAAGCTCAAGAAAGAAAAGTAGTTACGGTTGAATAGGTAGTTATCTGCAGAGCTGAGTTCAGGATTAATTTATCGATTCAGGAGACTATTTACTGAGTGGCTGTTATGAGCTAGGTCTCCAACCACCCAGCACTGCTGGGCATTCCTCTATTATTACAGGATTTCCTGTCTGCTTGTCCTTGGTTTGGCAGAGCAACGCAACCCTTCATTTCTCTAATGCCATGAGTTGACCAAGGAGAAAGAGGACTTTGGCTCCTCCAGCTTGCATTACACCTCAAAGCCCAGAAGCCCTGGCTTATACTGGGTGATCCCCCTGGCTATGTTCTCTGGGTTAGATGACATGTGCCTAAAAGAAAAGAAAAAAAAAAAAATCAAAGCTCTTCTCTTTGATCCTAGAACTGTAAATCCCCCGAAGGCTTTTATTTGACCATCATTCTTTGAGCAGAAAGGTAGTATTTGAAATTGGTTAAACTAAGGGAGTTTCGAGTCAACCAACTGGAACATATGATCACTTTCTTCCTAAATTTAAGTCCAGCCCTAATTTTAACCATGATCCAAAGAAGCCTTGGTTCTCTGGCTCCTATGTATACAAAGGTCATATGAAGGGAAGCCAGAGCACCATTTTCCCCACTGGTTTGGCAGTAAATTGATCTTTTGTAAAGAACATCAGCCCAATGAGTTGATCCTACATGTAGTTTGGCAAGCATCTCTGCATTGACCAGGAAATGGGAAATTATCTTTCACACCATTGACATTGAATACTCATATCTTTCTTGAGACTTTTCTGCCTTGATGTGAACAGTCAAGACTCTGTGATATAGATGTGTATTGAATTCCTGCAGAGTCCTCTGGGTTTTTTGGCAAAGGAGCACCCCTCCTTTTTTATTCTAAAGAATTGTTTCTATAGGCCACAAGCTGTCCACCAGTCCAATACCTAGCCAGATGGACTGTTAGTGAGTCTGTTCTAAATTGGGAACCATTCCAGTTCTGAAATAGTGCCTTAATAATTCTGTTCCATGTGTATCAGCCATTGACTGAGGTTTTGGCCCACCATGAAGAGCAATTATGCCACTTTCTCATTACTGTCGTTATCCATCTGTAAAACATCCTGTCAATAAGCTATATTCTCTGCTCTTGGGGTCTTTTTAAACCTAACCTCCTGAACATCTGCCTAAGGTAAAAGGAGAAGCAATAAACATTGGCACATACAACAGAAGCGCTTACAAAGATACATTAGTGACTAGTGGGTAGTGAAGGAGACTTAAAAGGGTTTGCTTTCTGTCCTCAGTACTGTCCCACCCTTGGAGCTAAACTCTTCCAACACTGAATATCATCTCTTTGGGGCTTGTGGGTATAACTATTCGTTATAGAGCCTGCACTTGTTTTAGAGAGACTTACTCATGCAGTATCCTTCCCAAAATTGACAAGGAGGGGAATAGTGAGAACTTTCATTAGTTCTCCACTACTTTTATTCATATCTCACAGTTATGGGAATGATTTCTGCATGACCACCTGTAGATTGCATTTGAGCATATGCAATAAGGTTCATACTAACAAAATTCATATTCTTTCTACAGTTTGTATAAGTTGTTTTTCTAAAACCTCAGAAGGATATTTTTAAGTCAGTATGAATGTTAACCACACTATTGGCTTTGCTGGTTTATTTATTCAGTATATGAAATATTCTTCAGCTATAATTTAAAAACAACTTTTGTGATAATTCATTGATGATAATTTCATCATATTAAAAATTCAGCTAAATTGCATTTTTATTGAAGTATAGTTGATGTACAATAATGTGTAAGTTATAGGTATACAATATAGTGATTCACATTTTTAAAGGTTATACTCCATTTACGGAGAAGGCAATGGCACCCCACTCCAGTACTCTTGCCTGGAAAATCCCATGGAGGGAGGAGCCTGGTAGGCTACAGTCCATGGGGTCGCTAAGAGTCGGACACGACTGAGCAACTTCACTTTCACT